>NC_132839.1:33973202-36523904 GCF_048164855.1 Canis lupus baileyi
ATTTCTTCCTGTTCCAGTTTTGGTAGTTTGTGGCTCTCCAGGAATGCGTCCATTTCTTCTAGATTGCCTAATTTATTGGCGTATAGCTGTTCATAATATGTTTTTAAAATCGTTTGTATTTCCTTGGTGTTGGTAGTGATCTCTCCTTTCTCATTCATGATTTTATTAATTTGAGTCTTCTCTCTCTTCTTTTTAATAAGGCTGGCTAACGGTTTATCTATCTTATTAATTCTTTCAAAGAACCAACTCCCGGTGATCCGTTCCACAGTTTTTCTGGTCTCGATTTCGTTGAGTTCTGCTCGAATCTTTATTAACTCTCATCTTCTCCTGGGTGTAGGAGCTATTTGCTGTTTTTTCTCTAGCTCCTTTATCTGTAAGGTTAGCTTTTGTATTTGAGTTCTTTCCAGTTTTTGAATGGATGCTTGTATTGCGATGTATTTCCCCCTTAGGACTGCTTTTGCTGAATCCCAAAGATATTGAATGGTTGTATCTTCATTCTCATTAGTTTCCATGAATCTTTTTAATTCTTCCTTAATTTCCTGGTTGACCCTTTCATCTTTTAGCAGGATGGTCCTTAACCTCCATGTGTTTGAGGTCCTTCCAAACTTCTTGTTGTGATTTAGTTCTAATTTCAAGGCATTATGGTCTTAGAATATGCAGGGGACGATCCCAATCTTTTGGTATCCGTTCAGACCTGATCTGTGACCCAGTATGTGGTCTATTCTAGAGAAAGTTCCATGTGCACTTGAGAAGAATGTGTATTCAGTTGAGTTTGGATGTAAAGTTCTGTAGATATCTGTGAAATCCATCTGGTCCAGTGTATCATTTAAAGCTCTTGTTTCTTTGGAGATGTTGTGCTTAGAAGACCTATGGAGTATAGAAAGAGCTAGATTGAAGTCACCAAGTATTAGTGTATTGTTATCTACGTATTTCTTCACTTTGGTTATTAATTGATTGATATATTTGGCAGCTCCCACATTCGGGGCATATAAATTGAGGATTGTTAAGTCCTCTTGTTGGATAGATCCTTTAAGTATGAGATAGTGTCCCTCTTCATCTCTCACTACAGTCTTCGGGGTAAATTTTAGTTTATCTGACATCAGGATGGCTACCCCTGCTTTCTTTTGAGGACCATTCAAATGGTAAATGGTTCTCCAACCTTTTATTTTCAGGCTGTAGGTGTCCTTCTGTCTAAAATGAGTCTCTTGTAGACAGCAAATAGATGGGTCCTGCTTTTTTATCCAGTCTGAAACCCTGCACCTTTTGATGGGGTTATTAAGCCCATTCACATTCAGAGTTACTATTGACAGATATGAGTTTAGTGTCATCATGATATCTATTCAGTCCTTGTTTTTGTGGATTGTTCCACTGAACTTCTTCTTAAAGGGGAATTTTAAGAGTCCCCCTTAAAATTTCTTGCAGAGCTGGTTTGGAGGTCACATATTCTTTCAGTTCCTGCCTGTCTTGGAAGCTCTTTATCTTTCCTTCCATTCTGAATGAGAGCCTTGCTGGATAAAGTATTCTTGGTTGCATGTTCTTCTCATTGAGGACCCTGAATATATCCTGCCAGCCCTTTCTGGCCTGCCAGGTCTCTGTGGAGAGGTCTGCTGTTATTCTAATACTCCTCCCCATAAAAGTCAGGGATTTCTTGTCTCTTGCTGCTTTAAGGATCTTCTCTTTATCTTTGGAATTTGCAAGCTTCACTATTAAATGTCGAGGTGTTGAACAGTTTGTTTTGATTTTAGGGGGGGATCTGTCTATCTCCTGGATCTGAATGCCTGTTTCCCTTCCCAGATTAGGAAAGTTTTCAGCTATGATTTGTTCAAACACATATTCTGGCCCTCTGGCCCTTTTGGTGCCCTCGGGAACCCCAATTAAACGTAGGTTTTTCTTCCTCAGGCTGTCATTTATTTCCCTTAATCTATCTTCATGGTCTTTTAATTGTTTGTCTCTTTTTTCCTCAGTTTCCCTCTTTGCCATGAACTTGTCTTCTATGTCACTCACTCGTTCTTCCACCTCGTTAACCCTCGTCGTTAGGATTTCTAGTTTGGATTGCATCTCATTCAATTGATTTTTAATTTCTGCCTGATTAGCTCTAAATTCTGCAGTCATGAAGTCTCTTGAGTCCTTTATGCTTTTTTCTAGAGCCACCAGTAGCTGTATAATAGTGCTTCTGAATTGGCTTTCTGACATTGAATTGTAATCCAGATTTTGTAACTCTGTGGGAGAGAGGACTGTTTCTGATTCTTTCTTTTGAGGTGAGGTTTTCCTTCTAGTCATTTTGCTCAGTGCAGAGTGGCCAAAAAGCAAGTTGTATTGGGAAAAGGAGAAAAAGAGAGGAGAGAAAGAAGGAAAGAAAAGAGAAAGAGAAAAAAAAAGGAAGAAAAAAAGAAAAGAAAAGAAAAAAAAGAGAAAGAAAAAGAAAGGGAAAAAAAGGGTGGGGGAAGCAAACAAATCAAAAAGCAAAACAAAACAAAACAAACAAACAAAAAACAAACAAAAAACAAAATCCCACGGGGGAGTATCTTCTGATTCTGTATACTTTAAGTCCCTTGACTTCCCCTGGAACTGTCAGTCTAGCTGGTCTTCTGGGGGAGGGGCCTGTTGTGCTGATTTTCAGGTGTTAGCACTTGGGGGAGCTGCTCTGCCCCTGCCTGGTGCAGGGCTCAGTGGGGGTTGTTTACCCCGTGAGGCCCCTGGAGGAACAACCCCTGTGGCAGCGGCCAGCTCTGGAGCCCTGGAGTCAGCTCCCACAGTAGCTCCAGAGCTCTCTGTCTGCAGGGCCTGGATGCTCCAGGGCGGGGCCGCTGATCTGCTCAGCTCGGGGCAGGAGCGTCCTTGCTGTCCTGGGCCCTCCCGGCCTCTGCCTGTCCCGGGGGGAGGCCGGATCCTGGGCTGTGTCCGGGCGCCCTGTGCTCCGGGGCCTGCACTGTTGGATTCGCGCTCCTGGCTGCGCAGCCCCCTCCGCGAAGCAGCCCCTCGAGCCCCACGGAGCAGCCCCTCGAGCACCTCCGAGCTGCTCCCAGCCGCGCAGCCCCCTCTGTGGAGCCGCCCCGAGCCCCTCCCAGCTGCTCCGGTCCCGCCCTGCGCGCTGCACTCTTTTAGGGAGCTCAGGCGCAGGGTATGGCGCACTCTCCTGGGCGCGCAGTTGCTCTGTTACTGTCCCAGGGAGCCCGAGGGCATCCCCGCCCTCCTGGGTCCTGCTCCAACTCCCTGCGAGCCCCTTTCCGCCCGGGGAGGTTGGTGCAGCTCCTGCTCCTCCGGGACGGGGCTCTCCTGTCCTGGGGACACTCGCCCCGGCCTCAGCCCGGCTCCTCGTGGGGCCCCTCCCCCTTGGAGGCCTTTGTTTCTTTATTTCTTTTCCCCCCCGTCTTCCTACCTTGATAGAAGAGCGATCTCTTCTCACTGTAGCATTCCAGCTGTTCTCTCTTTAAATCTCAGGCCGAATTCATAGATTTTCAGGATGATTTGAAGGTTTTCTAGGTAATTTGGTGGGGACAGGTGATTTGGGGACCCTACTCTTCTGCCATCTTGCCCCTCCCCCATTTGCTGCTTTTTAATTTTATTTTTTGTTTCTTGAATGATACTATCTGTGTATCTGCTCCTTTTGTGGCTTTGTCTTCTTTTGCCAGAACCCTAGCATCTTTCCATGTGTATCTTTCCATGTGTATCATGGTTAGAGAGGCAATGGCTTCCTTAAGTTCAGGCATTTGGTGCCAGATTTCATAAAGGATATGGGTCTACAGTTTTCTGGTAATGCCTTTGCCTGGCTTTGGTATCAAGGTAATGGTCACTTTATAGAATGTAAGGAAGTATGGCATTCACTTCAGGCTTGGGGATAGTTTGAGAAGGATTGGTGTTAATTTTTCAGTAAATATATCTTTTAGGGATCCCTGGGTCACTCAGCAGTTGAGCGTCTGCTCAGGATGTGATCCTGGGATCTGGAATCAAGTCCCACATCTGGCTCCTTGCAGGAAGCCTGCTTCTCACTCTGCTTGTGTCTCTGCCTCTCTCTGTGTGTGTCTCTCATGAGTCCCACCTGATGCGGGACTCTATCCCAGGACCCTGAGATCAAGACCTGAGTCAAAGGCAAAGGCTTAACCACGGAGCCATCCAGGTACTCCTCATTAAATATTTTTAATTTAAAACATTAAAGCATTTCTTAAATGTTTTGTAAAATTCACCAATTTGGAAGTGTTCTCTCCCCTTCAGTATTTGCCAGACTTTGAGAAGGATTAGCATTAATTCTTGAAATCTTTGGTAGAATTCACCAATGAAACCATATGGTCTTGAGTTTTTTTCTTTTTGAAGACTTTTCTTTATTGATTCAATCTCCTTACTAAAGGGCAGCCAGTGTGGCCCAGCTGTTTAGCGCTGCCTTCATCCCAGGGCCTGATTCTGGAGACTCAGGATCGAGTCCCATGTCAGGCTCCCTGGATGGGGTCTGCTTCTCCCTCTGCCTCTCTCTCTCTCTCTCTCTCTCTGTCTCTCTGTCTCTCATGAACAAATAAATAAACTCTTTAAAAAATATCCTTACTAAATATGAGTCTATGCAGATTCTCTATTTCTTTGTGATTCAGTCTTGGCAGGTTGTATGTTTCAAGAAATTTATCCATGTCTTTTCGGTTGTCTAATTTGTTGTCATATAACTGTTCATGGTAGTCTCTTACAATCCTACGCACGTCTGTGGTTTCAGTTGTGATGTTTCCTTTTCTATTCTTATTTATTTGAATCTTATTTTTTCTTAGTTTAGTTAAAGGTTTGTCCATTTTATTTATCTTTTCAAAAAAGTGGATCTTAGTTTCATTGATATTATATATATATACACATATATATACACACACATATTTAAATGTACCTATATCACAGTATACATCTTTTAATCTTGTGTATCCTTTAATAGATTGTTGTTGGTATAGTTATTTTTAATATTTTTGTCTTTTAACCTTTATACCAGAGTTAAGTGATTCACATTCCGCCATTTATAGTATTAGAGTATTCTGAATTTGACTCTATACTTACATTTACCAGTGAGTTTTATACTTTCATTTGTGTTTGTGTTACTAATGAGTAACTTTTCAGCTTGAAGTACTTTCTTTGGCATTTCTTGCAAGGTAGGCTAATGGTGATGAACTTCCTTAGCGTCTGTTTGTCTGGGGAAATCTTTATTTTTTCTTCATTTCGGAAGTACTGCTTTGCTGGCTGCTTTGCCAACATTCTTGGTTGGCAGTATTTTTCTTTCAACATTTTGAATATTCTTTTGTGGACTGCAAGGTTTCTGCTGAGAAATCCATTGATGGCCTTATAGGATTCCCTTGTATGAGAGAAATTATTTTCTCTTGCTGCTTTTTGAATTTTTTGTTTTGATTTTAGGCATTTTAATTATAATGTGTCTTAGAGAAGAATAGGTGGATTAAAATTTTTGGGTGATCTGTTAGTTTCATGAACTTGGGTATCCAGTTCTCTCCCCAGCTTTAGGAAGTTCTTAGCGAATCTGAGAAACCACCAAGGAGCCGACACCGATGCAAGCGCACGAGGGTTTATTAGCAAGCTCGAGCTTGGGTCCAAGTATACCCGACACAGCGGAGCAGGGGCTTGGACCCTGAGGCTAAGAGGCATAGCACCTTTATAGGGGCCAGTGGCCAATGGGATTGTAACATAGGCAGAAAGTTGCACAGTCATGTCGGTCCACACGCAGGTGGCCATTGAATTACATCTTACCCTATAGTATCCATTTGAGCTGGCCTATTACTTTGGTCAGAATTGGCGTGCAGTTTTGGCGGGTACAAGGTGGGGTTACATTGTTATGAGCCGATTTCTGATAAGGTTGTGCTCAGAGGCTTGACTAGGGTGGCAGCACCTTAAGCAATAAGCAGGTCCTGTGGAGGTCATACAGGAGGTGGCAGGTGCAGCACAAAATGGAGTTTGTCCTGCTCTGCTTGTCCAAGGGTAGGGGATTTTTGTTAAATTTCCTGGGTCCCACAGCCACTCCTTTCTACCTCCCTTTTTCTGGGACTCCAAAGATACATAGATTGTTTCCCTTGATGGTATACCATAAGTTTCATAGGCTTTCTTCATTTCTTTTCATTTTATTTTTTTTCTCATCTGGGTGATTTAAAATGATTTGTCTTTGAGTATCATGATTATTTGTTCTGCTTGGTCCAGTTTACTCTTAAAGATCTCTATTGAATTCTTCAGCTAAGTCATTATACTCTCCAGCTCCAAAATTTATATTTCATTCTTTTAATATTTTATTTCTCTTTGTTGAACTGTTTGTTCTAGTTTTGCTTTTCTGTTTTTGTTAAGTTGTTTGTTCCCTTATAGCCCTCTGAGCATTTTTAGAACAATTATTTTGAATTCTGTGTCATACAATTCCTGGATCTCTATTTCTTTGGCATCAGCTGCTGAAAATTTACCATGTTTCTTTGGAATTTTCAGAACCCTCTAGACTTGTGTAGGTTTGTGTGCATTTGAAAAACCAGTCACTTCTTCCAGACTTAATGGACTGAGTAAGGAAAGACCTTTACCTACAGGTAGGGACAAGCTGGACTGTGCTACTATACCTGGGTATAGTGGTGGAGGGCATGAAGTGTGGGGTCAGTGGAAGCTCTGGTTCTGGAGTGTATGGTGAATTGTTGGTTCATTCAGCCTGCTGAAGTCCACACTGTCACTGTGTGATTCTTGGTGACTACCGTGGGTGGTCTACAGAGGCTACAAATGCTTTTGTGGTCCTCAGCATTGCCTCTACGTTTTTGTGGCTAGGGGCCAGGGTTGGCAGAATTGGTGGTTGGAACTGATGATGTGCACACACTTTGTTGCAGGGGGCAGCTGCAGGTGCCTGTGTGGTGGCAAGGACTAGTTGCAAATACACACGTAGTGGTATGGGTCAGGACCAGCAGTGAGGGGTGGGGCCAACTGAAGTTGCCCTGCTGTTATAGAGGCTCTGGTTGTCTGTGTGTGCTACCATGGCTGCTTGTTCTTGTCAGAGGTACACAACAGTAGAGGCTAGCTTTAGGAGGTGGGTAGGGGCATGCAGGTGTATAGCTGGAAGGGCTACCTGCAGGTGAGCCCAGTGGTACAGGCCACTAACAGGAGATAGGACCAAATGTGGAGTCACAAGAAGCTATGCGGGGCCTTGGCTATTGGTATGCACTACTGTGGCTGCAGGATCTTGTCATGGGTGTGCACATGGCAGTGAAAGTCAGTGACACATGTCAGACTAACAATACAGAATAGACAGCTGGAGGGGTTACTGAGCACATACACAGAGATGAGGGTCAGCAGCAGGGGTCTAGGCTTGTGTCTTGCATTTGCACAACTGCAGTAGCCTGGGCTGGCTACTGATGCAGTTTCTGGGCTATGGGTGAGGCTAGCATAGAGAAAGTGGGGAGGGATTCAGGTGGCTTGTATCAGGAAACACAAATACCTGGGGGCAAAAACTGATAAATATGCGGAGGGTTTGCAGCAACCATGCTGGCCAGTGGTGTCTTCAGTGGTAAAAGCTACCAGGGTCATCTGCAGAGCAGGTCACTGGGAACTGCTGTCTGTCCTGCTGTGTAGCTGATACTGGCAGGCCCTGGTTTTCTTCCTTGTTCATAGCCATGTCTGTAGATCTCAGGTTTGCCAGGTCTCTGGATGGGGTGAAACTGAAGTACATCCTCATGTGGCGTCCTGAAAGTCTAGGGAAGTAGGTTGCTCAACTGTTTGTTGAGAACTGAGCATTTTGAGTATTATCTTGTAATACCCTTTATTTTTTTTTTTATTTTTTTTTTAAATATTTTTTTTGTAATTTTTATTTATTTATGATAGTCACAGAGAGAGAGAGAGAGAGAGGCAGAGACACAGGCAGAGGGAGAAGCAGGCTCCATGCACCGGGAGCCCGATGTGGGATTCGATCCCGGGTCTCCAGGATCGCGCCCTGGGCCAAAGGTAGGCGCCAAACCGCTGCGCCACCCAGGGATCCCTTGTAATACCCTTTAGATTTAATTCTCCCACTGCTCAGGGATTGCTAAATCTTGCTCATTGAAAGGTTGGAGCCTTTCATTTCTGACTTTTCCTAACTTTTTTTTTTTTTTTTTTTTTGCTAAGTGTGCATTTCTTGTGAGTGGCCATTGATGTTTCTCTTCTGTTATCTCTACAATAAACCAGTATTTTGAAAAATAATTTCTTAAGTGTTTGGCTCACAAAGTTGGGCAGGGGGTGGGGGACCAAATAGTTTCATGAAATCTGGAAGCTGCTTAATCCCTCAGGGATTAAAACAGTGGCCAGTATCTGTGCTGATCTCTCAGGGTTTAAAAGCAGTAGTCGGTAATTAACACACATACCCAGTTTTTGGAGGACAAGATCCTTATTGTCCACCTTGCTAGCAGGAAGTTGCACATAAATGTGGTTTTCTGCTACAGGGCTGGGAGGATGGCGAATGATAACCAGTATAAGAAAGGCAAAATTAAACAGTTTCTTCTTAATCTCTTCCCTGGCTCCTGCAAGTGTTGGTTCACAATCCAGATTTCCAAAATAATTAAAGGCATACCTCAGAGACATTGTGGATTTGATTCTGGACCACACAACAAAGCAGATATTGAATCAAATGCATTTTTTGTTTTTTCAGTGCATATACAAGTTATGTTTACCCCATTGTATATTGTAGTTTATTAAGTATGTAATAGCATTATCTCTAAAAAAAACAATGTACATTCCTTAATTTAAAAATACTTAGGGGCACCTGGGTGACTCTGGAATTCCGGGATGAGTTCTGCATTGGGCTCCCTGTGGGGCGCTTGCTTTACCCTCTGCCTATGTCTCTGCCCCGCCCCTCTGTGTGTCTTGTGAATAAATAAAATCTTTATAAAAATACTTAATTACTAAAAATGCTAACCAGCATCTGAGCTTTCAGTGAGTCATAATCTATTTTGCTGGTGGAGGGAATTACCTACATTTTGGTGGCTGCTGACTGATCAGGGTGATAGTTGCTGAAGGCTGGGGCAGCTGTGGCAATTTCTTAAAGCAAGAAATCAATGAAGTCTGACATATCAATGGACTTTTCCTTTCATGAACAATTTCTCTGTAGTGTGTGATGCTCTTTCATAGCATTTTAGCCACAGTAGAGTATCTTTCAAAATTGGAGTCAGTCCTCTCAAACTCTGCTGCTGCTTTATCAACTAAATGTATGTAATATTCTAAGTCCTTTGTTGTCATTTCAACACTCTTTACAACCTTTTCGCCAGTAGATTCCATCTCTGGAAACCATTTACTCTGCTTATCAGTAAGAAATAATTTCTCATCTGTTTAAATTTCATCATGAAGTTGTAACAATTCAGTCACATCTTCTGATTTTAGTTCTCTTGCTGTCTCTACCCCATCTGCAGTTACTTCCTCTATTGAAGTCTTGAACCCCTCAAGATCCATAAGGGCTGGGACAGCTTCTTCCAAACTCCTGTTCATGTTGATATTTGGACCTCTTCCCATGAATCATGAATATTCTTAATGGCATCTGGAATGGTGAATCCTTTCCAGAAGGTTTTCAATTGACTTTGCTCAGAGCCATCAGAGTAATCACTATCTATGGTAGTTATAGTTTTAAAAGATGGTTTTCTTAAACAGTAAGACTTAAAAGTTGAAATGATTTATTGATCTATGGGCTACAGAATGGATGTTGTGTTCGTAGTCATATGTACAATATTAGTCTCATTGTACATCTCTATCAGAGCTTTTGAGTGACCAGGTGCATTATTCATGAACAGTAATATTTTGAAATAAATCTTTCATTTTCTGAGTAGTAAGTCTTGACATATTCACTAAATAATTTTGTAAACAAATGTGCTATCACCCAGGCTTTGCTATTCCATTTACAGAGCACAGGCAGAGTAGATTTAGCATAATTCTTAAGAGCCCTAGGATTTTTAGAATAGTAAATGAACATTGGCTTCAACTTAATGTCACCAGATGCATTACGCTGTAGGAAGAGAGTTAGTCTGTCCTTTCAGCTTTGAAAGCAGGCATTGAGTTTTCCTTTCTACCTATAAAAGTCCTAAATGGTGTCTTCTTCCAGTAGAAGGCTGTATTGTCTACATTAAAAATCTATTCCTTAGTGTATTCACCTTCATTAATTATCTGAGCCAAATTTTCTTTTTTTTTTTTAAGATTTTATTTATTCATGAGAGAGACACACAGAGAGAGAGGGGCAGAGACACAGGCAGAGGGAGAAGCAGGCTCCATGCTGGGATCCCGAGGTGGGACTCAATCCTGAGACTCCAGGATGACACCCTGGGCCGAAGGCAGGTGCTGAATCACTGAGCCAGCCAGGGATCCCCTAGCTTTTGGTTTAAAGTGAGAGATGTGCAACTCTTCACTTGAACACTTAGAGGCCACTATAGGGTTATTATTTGACCTAATTTCAATATTATTCTGTCTTAAAAATTGGGGAGGCCTGAGGAAAAGGAGAGAGATGGGAGAATAGCTGGTTAGTGCAACAATCAGAACACACACAACATTTATCAATTAAGTGTACCATCTTATATGGATGTGGTGGGTCTTGGTGCCCCAAAGCAATTACAATAGTAACATCAAAGATCACTGACTACAGACCACCATAACAAAAATAATAATGAAAAAGTTTGAAATATTGCGCAAATTACCAAAATGTGACACAGAGACCCAAGGTGAGCAAATAGTGTTGGAGAAATGGCCTGCCAATTGACTTACTCCATGCAGGGGTGTCACAGACCTTCAACTTATAAAAAAAAAAAATGCAGTATCTGTGAAGCACCATAAAATGCAATAAAGAAGGTTTGCCTGTATTGTTTTTTTTAATTTTTATTTATTTATGATAGTCACAGATTGAGAGAGGCAGAGACATAGGCAGAGGGAGAAGCAGGCTCCATGCACCGGGAGCCCGACGTGGGATTCGATCCCGGGTCTCCAGGATCGCGCCCTGGGCCAAAGGCAGGCGCCAAACCACTGCGCCACCCAGGGATCCCGGTTTGCCTGTATTGTAATGGATTGAATTGTATCTCCCCAAAAGTTAGGTTAAAGTCCTAATCCCAGGTTCCTGAAATTGTGACCTTATTTGGAAATTTAGTCTTTATAGAAATAGTGAAGTTAAAATTAGTTCATTAGGATGGACTCTAATACAATATGACTGGTGTTCTTATTAAAAGGGGGAATTTGGAAGCACAAGCAGGCATGCAAAGAAGGAAGAACATATGAAGACAAAGAGAATCTGGCCATGTCAACTGGAGTGAGGCACCTATAAGCAAGGATTATTAGGAAGCACCAGAAACTACATGAGGCTGCAAGGATCTTCTAGAGTTGCCAGGGAAAGCGTGGTCCTGCTAACAGGACTTTAGACTTCTGGTCTTTGTAACTGTGAGACAATGTGTTGCTGTTGTTTCAAGCTACTTGGTTATGGCAGCCCTAGGAAATTGATAATAGTTACTTCAGACGGTTGCTGACTTCAATAATTGTTTGGGTGGAATGGTGGATGGATTTCTGGAGCTTCCTACTCTGCCATCTTCTATGACATCCTATTTATTTATTTATTTATTTATTTATTTATTTATTTATTTACTCTAATATAAGCTCTATGAGGACACGGAATTTTGTCTCTTATGTGAACTCTTATGTAAACATAGCATTAACAGACAAATACTGCAGCAGTAGGTCACTTATTATTGAATGCTTTAAGACACAAAGGAACTTGGACAAGTCAATATGGTCCCACCCTGGTGGAGAAGTGAGGTGTGTGTTAAATGTGATGATGGAAGTAAGTTCAGCATAATGTGATATAAAGCATCAGCCACTTTGGGAAAGCCAGGGGAGGTTCCAGAAGACAGATGGCCAATGCTGTGTGAATTTGTGCTTTGTTTGCTCCTCCAAAGAGCCAAAACTTCAAGTTTGAAACTCTCTGTGACAGCATTTGGGTTCATCATGAGACAACAAAAGCAAAGATTGAAACATGCAATGAAGATTGCTCAGGGGCCCCTGTGCCAGGAGTTTCTGTGTCTGCATCAGAGAGATTTCCCAAGATGTTTTCTCTTCCAATAAATATTTGGGGGAAAAAAATGTGAGCTTTTTAAAATGCTTCTTGTGACCCAACAAATATTAAGGGCTCTTTCTCAGACCTTATAAGGCAATTCTGGATACTTGTAAGCAGGGCTGGCAGAGCAACATGTGCAGTAGGCTGGTAGAGAGGAGTGTGTGCAGCAGGTACATAGGTCTGCAGGTCACCTGCAGCCTGCCGGTCAGTCTCTGCTGGAGCAGATGGGATCTCCTCAATGTGTCCTTCCTCTGGGGCCCCCATAGGGCAGCAGTATTTTCTAGGGCATATTTTTCTCATGGCCAAACCTGAAGCTCCAGAGTAGCTTGCAATAACATGGGATGCTTTTTTCTAGTCCACTTACCTTTCATTGGTCAAAGCCCAGTGTCAGTGGGGTGGGGAAGTGGATCCTTTTGCCCCATTGGGGCCACTGCAGAGGCATGCATGTGAAGTCCTACTGCAGGGATAAAGAACTAGGGAGTGATCCAATTTTCCTAATTAAACAATTAGGCATTACTTTTTATGATGTCAAGTGGCCTGCTCTCCAGCAGAGCATAGTTCTGCTGTCCTTTGATTCTCTACAGCAAATGAAATCATATGTCACATATCTTCACATTAGTTTCGGCTTTCTGCTTTTGACTTTGGGAAATCCTTTCTGAATGGGTTACCATTGGAACCCTCCTCACCTGCTCTTTAGAGATGTACACACAAGGCCCTGGGGCAGCAGATTCAATGGTCCTTCCCTAACATCTTGTCTTGTGTGCTGCCCTGAGGAACCTAGCAGTGGCAATATGGACCAACATCCCCCCCAAGCCAGCTGGAAGCAGGCCTCATGGCTACATCCTCTCCCTGGCTACATTCTCCTACATTAGCAACATGATCCACAAGGGGACATGCTTTTGGAACACAAATTCCTTACAGAAACCTCACAGCTGCTGCATGTTTCTTTGATAACAATAATATGAAATTCATCTTTGTCAGAAAGGTACACTGGATCCTAGCATGATTTACTAGAGTACTACTTTCTAGTTATTGAATCTGATACCTATTATCATATGAACATCAGCAGGGTTGGGAAGACTGCACAGAGAGCAGTGCTGAGAAGTGGTTTAGCACATGGTTACCATTGTGCAGTTTGGAATCAGAGAACTGTGCTCAGGTTCCAGTCTGATCACTTATAAGATATGTTTCTCTCCATACCTTGATTTCCCCATCTATCGATTGAAGGATGACAAATAGACCTGAAGGATGTTTGAGGATTAAATAACGTGATATGTGCGTGGAGTTAGTATAAAACTTGGTCCACTGCAAGGCTAAGAAATGTTGGTTAGATGGTAAGAGTCATGGTCTCAGCCACTGTAGAGGTTCTACAGGACTTTATGCCACTTAGGATCCACAACAGAAGTTAGGGCAGTTGAGGAAAACCAAGATTAGCTGGTTGGTCATATGGCTGGAAACAAAAACATCTCCATGGACTCAAACTCAAGGTTCTGTGGATTCTGAAGTTTACTTTGTTTTCCTGTTGAACATCCTATGCTTCTTACAGTTTGATGAAAAAGTGCTTTAGATTTTGTAAATCAGTCACATTAGGGAAACTCTTCTGGGTTTCCATGTATTTGACTGTAGTGTTCCTTTCCTTTACAGATTCCTGTGCTCCTGAACCTCATCCAAGACCCTGAGGTCAGCCTGCCTGCACCGCCGCTCATATATGCCCTGGCCCTTGGAGCCTGCCTGGGAGGTAAGGGGGTGTGATGCATTCACAGAAGTGACCTCAAAGTGGTGGTTTATACATGGTGGTTTACATGAAGGTAAATTAAGGAGAGTTTGGATGATTTCCTGAGTCAAAAGCCATCTTCAGCTTTTACTGAAGCAATTCTAGAGCTCTTCTATTCCTCTGTAAGCTTGTCACTTCCCGCCCTCTGCAGAACTTCCCCTGACATTCTAAGACTGCAGCCTGAGGATGATCATTACTGAAATCTCAAAGTGAATGTGCTCCCACGCTGCACCCATACTTCACCCACACAGATGTGGCTTGTGTTTAGAAACAGATTTTGAATCAGAAACCATCTTCAGTGCAGTTTCTTATTTCCTCCATAAAGGGTTGGGGGGAAGATGAATCAGTAAATAAAGATCTAGAGACTCTAACTTAAGAGTAAGAAAAAGGATGAAAGATTATTCTTTTTTGGACAGGGGAATTGTCCTTTAGAGAATTTAAGAAGTAAATTAGTGAAAGTATCAAAAGAGACTAACCTCTGGTGAGCAAACAAGGGTTTTGATCATCTTTTGAGGGAGCTTGTGTTAGAGTCCTTCTCATTTTTAGGAGGCATAATCACCTTAGGGAACACAAGAGGATTTTGGAGAATCTTCGATAAACACACCAGATACATTTAAAGTTTTTATTCTTATATCCAGGCATGCTTAGGTAATCCAGCTTGCTTCATTCTTTGATTACACTCTGACTATGAAATCAATAACTCTCTGTTTAGTTTATCTCTTTGTTTATAAAGGGGGATTAGTGTAATTCAGTAAAGTCGCTATGATTTCTGGAGGGAGCTAATTCATTTAATTCAGCAACTTAGACTTCGATTACTTATGAGACTATAGATCTGGTAAAATGGCCCCCATTTAAGCATTAGCCCCAGGAAAAGCAATAACTGTATTCACAGCTACATTTAACATCAGTGATAGAAACAGAATCTAGGGGCACCTGGAAATATGTCTGTTATGTGGGACTTTGTTCATTAAACCTTACTGAGCATCTGCTGTAACCTGAATTCTGCTTTTGAGTGGGGAGATAGTGACCTAAGCTAAGGTTACACCTGAAACAGATGTGTCCTCTCATGGAGGAATGCACAGAGTACTTAGAGGTCCCAGACAGAGCCTAGAGGGAATCTCAGGGAAAGTCCTCCAGAGAGGAAAGCTTTGAGCTGGGTCTCAAAAGGTGAGAAGCCTCTTGGGCTAGTGCTGATTCCCCAGAACATGTAGAATGAATGTGGGTGGGATTATCAAGGACAGAAGTTAACATGGACCATTTACATGACTAATAACCTAAAATACATATAAATGCCTTTTGACTGAGGCACCTTTGAAAGCAGGGATTCAGCTGTAATGAATAATAAATGTATTAAGGCTTTGAATCTTTTTAACCTAGTAGCTCTGGTCATTGAATGACACTTGTTCCTGGATTGCAGATACCCAGTTGTGCTGAGTGTTAACTTTATACTTACTCTGTAAGGGATCCTCTTTCATCGACTCAGAGTTTGGAATTACTTTTTTAAAAATTGTGGTAAAATGTACATGGCACACAATGTACAATTTAACTATTTTTAAGGATGTACAACATAAGCAGCCATTAGAGAAATGTAAATTAAAACTACAGTAAGATATCATCACATATATGTAAGAATGGCTAAAATAAAAAATTGCAAAAACACCAAGTATTGACAAGGATGTGGGGAAACTGGATCACTTATACACTTATCATTGGAGCTATAGAGTGGTCCCATCACTCTGGAAACGGTTTGGCAGTGTTTTAAAAAACGTAACCTGCAACTACCATAAAACCCAGCAATTGTACAACTGGGCATTTATTCTAGAGAAATGAAAACTTATGTTAACTCAAAACCTACGTAAAAATGTTGATTTGTGATAGCCAAAAAGTAGAAATAAACCAGATGTCATTCAATAGTAAATGACTAAAAAAACTGTGGTACATCCCTACCACGGAATGCCACTTGACAGTAAAAATAAATTATGAATTGACACACATAGTAACCTTAATGGATCTCCAGGAAATTATATGGAGTGAAAAAAAAGTCAGTATCAAAAGATTACAGACTGATTACATTTATATGATATTGAAGAGATACAGTTGTAGAAAAGCAGAATAGATTAGTGATTAGTGGGGGTTAAGTACAGGGCAAGGTGGAAGGAAGTGTGTCCAGGTGTAAAAGGGCCATAGGAGAGATCATTTTGGTGATGAAAATGTTCTGTATATTGACCATCAATGTCACTGTTCTGATTGTGATATAGTACTATGATTTTGAATTACCTTACCATTGAAGGAAACTGGTAAGTGATACATGGGATCTCTTTATGTTATTCCTCATAACTTCATGTGAATATACAGTTACCTCAAATAAAACTTCAGTTGCAATAATAGAAAAAGGAAAAGGCAGAGGGAAGAATGTTCTTATTGATTAAATCCATAATTACTAAACTAATTAAATATGGATAGATAGGCTGACTGAAAAATAAAGTCAAGGAAATAAACAATAAATTACAGAATAAAAATAAAACACATAAAAATTCATTATGAGAAATCCAATATTTGACTTCTAAGAAAAATCTCAGGAAAGACACTGAAATGAAGGAAGGAATTTATCCAAAAAATAATAGAAGTGAATTTTCCTGAGTAGAAGCAGCACATGAGTGGATACATACCTAATGCCATCTTTGTGAAATTTTGGAACTTTATGGAGGCTTAGAAACCTGCCTAATGTCATACAAGTAGTAAATCTTAAAGCTGGGAATCTAGCAGCCCAGCTCCAGAGTTTATTGGCTAAGGTCTCTTTATGTTGAGAACAAGAAATTAGAAATACTACTAGGTTTAGCAAAAAATGGCACAAAAATAGTGTTCAAATTTGGAGCAAATTAAAATGAAACACGACTTTAAGCAAATGATAGAACATAAGAAATGAGACTTGATTGGCCCGTGGTCCTGGTAGATGGTAAATGGTCTTGGCCTTACAGGGGTTGCATTTACATAGTCTGGATGGTATAAATGTTGCTGACTGAGTTTCCCAGTTGGAATGAACCCACATCCAACCTTGGAAGTCTTAGCTACTCGTAAAATATGCTACGGTTGTTAATTTCCTTGACTCTCAAGCTTTTCTATTTTATTTGTTGCCATATCCATGTATTAGTTGTATTAAAAATAAATTTTAAAGATAATTTAAATATCTACTGGTTAAAACATAGAGAACAAATAAAAATGAAGACGACTTTAGGTCCAAGCATGCATGTTGTCTTTTCAAAGTTACCTAGGGATTGTGGACAATCCAGGAGACATGTGGCTGCATTAAAACCTGTTTCTTCCCTTTGGTCATATTCAGATCTCGAGTGACAGGTGTTTCTTCCACTTGCCAAAGGGATTTCCAGCATATAGTTAATTTTTATGTTGCCTGTCAAGTGGGAAATTATCAGTGGTCTGAGAGCATGGCATATTTGATCCAACTTGGACTGGCTGATAAAGGATGTTAAATTGGAGATTCTTTATAAACTTATAAAATATCCATCAAAAATGAAACATAGTTTTGAAAACGTTGTTTTGTCTCTAGATCCATATATCATCTTTCCATGTAGGACTACCCAGACATGCCAACACAGGCAACAGCTGTTCACATGCACATACCAAAACCTATTTGCTCCTCTATAAATGGAAGCAGGAAAGGAGGCCTGAGCCTCATTAGTGACACCTAGGGCTTTTTTCTCCTTACCACATGGAACACATGCCATTTGTGGAGTACCATAAGAAAGTCTGGTAGCATCTTATTAAATTGCTACAACAACCATTGACATTTGAATAGTACCCTCATATTTTTAATCAGGAAAGGTGGTGACTATCCTCATTTTATTCAGAGGTTACTGACTCACCTACATCTCTTCCCCAGTGATGATAAGGCAGGGGTAGCCAGGTGCATTCTGCTCCTTGCCAAAGTCATTTGGAGTCAAGGAGGCATGAGGGAGTTATTCTGTGGGGATAGAGGGCCTTCTGGTAATGATTTCCCTGAGCCTGAGAACAAATCTTAGGCAAGAGAGTGCTCCTGCTTCTTTCTCCGGATACTGTCTTCTGTCATGTGGTAATGAAAGGGCCTGGAGCCCTTTCCAGACTGAGTGTGGGGCCAAGTCTGTTGATGAGTGGAAGAGCATACAAGTGGAGATAACTGGTCCTGAAAAACACCACTGAAACCTGCAACTAACAATGAGTCTTGACTTGCCTGTCAGAGGAGATAAACTCTCTGTATTACCAACACCATACTGTTTCTAATCTTCCTTTCTCATGACCAAAAACAGCTTAATCAATATAACAGAGCTGATCAGTGATCACTCTTGATTACACGGTTTAGCAGAGTTGAGACTTTGATGGAGGTCTTCAGAATCCAAATCTAGCATTCTTTCTACTCTACCTGCTGATATACTCTGTTTCCAATACACTTGTGCAGGGCCCGTTGTCTGGCTAACCCAACACTGCTCCTACTCTCTTCTCTCTTGTGTCCCTCTACTGTTAATAGTTGCTCTGTAGCTCATCTGCACTGTTTGTCTCATTTTGCTAACCAAGAAGATATGAGGGAAACCTGTTTGGGAGCCTCTAAACATAGATTTTACCCCTTTGATAAAAATGTATTGATACCAGTTCTTCTCCATACTTCCTACCTTAAATATGACCATGAAACCATCTGTGATGAGTGGGAGAGGCCAAAAAAATTGTGAAGACCCACTTGTGAAATTACTTATGACACTGACCTGATGCTTGGCAGCCCTCTGTCCCTAGGCTTCTTGTTACATGGGAGGAGATTATTTTCCATTGTGTATAAATCACTGTTATCCAGGTTTTCTGATACATATAGCTGAAAGCTTTCTTAAAAAAATCAGCCATCCAAAAGAATGAAATTTACAATTTGCAATGACATAGCACATGTTGTGCTAACTGAAATAAGTCAGAGAAAGACAAATGCCGTATGATTTCACTCATATGTGGAATTTAAGAAATAAAACAGATGAGCAGGGGAAGGGAAGGAAAAATAAAATAAAATGAAAATGGAGAGGGACCCAAACCATAAGAGATGCTGAACTCTGGAAATGAACTGAGGCTTTCTGGAGGGAAGGTGAATGAGGGGGATGAGGTAATTGGGTGATGGGTATTAAGGAGGGCACTTGATGTAATGAGCACTGAGTGTCATATGCAACTGAAAATCACTAAATTCTGCCTCTGAAATTAAAAATATAGTATATGTTAATTAATTGAATTGAAATAAAGAATTTTTAAGAAAGAAACAGTAATCAGTGAGACTTAATAGGTTAAAGTACCACTTCCCAGGTTATGAGGTATTCAGGAGGCTGAATGACTTCCTGCAAAGGGGTGATTGAAAGGCAAATCTGGGGAAGGATCTCAGGCTATGAGGCCATATCCCAGTGCAGAAAAGGCTTTTGGAGGAATAGCAATCTCCATCGTGCCATCTGTGTTATATTCCTGAAAAGGTGGCTAGGAGTCAGATATACAAAAGCTGAACAACTGCCTTACTGAGAGAAGTCAGTCCAGCCCTTGCTCGTTTCTCTGCCTCATATTCTTTCTAAGGAAAGATTTTGAGCCATGGGGCTCTTCACTCTACCCCTCTCTCCAGCCCTCTTCATCATGCAGCCAGAAGACCAAGATTCTATCCCTTGCCTTAGATCTTTGAAACTCTCCTATTCCATTTCCCAGATCCAGAAGTGCTCAGGAACAAATTTACCTACTGAGCCAGTGCCCCCTGGCAAAAGGAAGGAAATAGAAAGGGCCTTTCATTTTCTGGCAAGTGGTCTGTTGCAGTTGAGGAATTCATACCAATTACAGTATGACAAGATAGTATTGATCCAGGCAATAGGATTTTAACTGGAAATAAGGGGCTATTTCTTTCAATCATTAATCCCTAACAGGAGAGAAGAAAAGTGTTGCTTTTTAGTTTTAGAGTTCACACAGTTTGCTGAACGTACCCTGGGCCATGTGTTAAGCTCCATGCTATCCAGAAGCAGGGCTTACCATGTCAAGTTCTGGAGTAGCAGTGCTTGGAGATTACAGGGAAAACACCACCCTGGCACTGAGGTACATGCTCTGCAATGGAGGCTGGCAGGACAGGACCATCTGATGATCATGGGCATTCCTGTAGGGATAGCTTTGGCAGACTTGGGAAATAATTGCAGGGCAGGATGGCTCACCAAGGTGTGGAACCTCATCAGCAGGTCTCCTTACTGATAGCAGGAGCCAGCTGGCTGGCAGGGTGAAGGGATGGATATGTTGGTGTGACAGAACCAAGAAGAGGCTGAGTGAGGCCATCATTGCTGTGGAATTTGTACATTACGACCTTCTTAAGACCTTCAGACGACCTGCATGACTGTCTACAGAAAGGCCTTGGGCCTATGTCATGCACATTGAGCTTTTCCCTCTCTGATCCTCCTCTGGAGTCAAAACAGCTGGCTCTAGTCCTGGGCTCATCACTTCCCAGCCCCAACATTTCACCATGTTGCCTTTCTGTGCCTTAGTTTCTTCATAGGGACATTGGGGACCCTAGGGGTCATGGGGAAGATGAGGTACCACACCTTTAGAATGTCTTCATGAGGAGACACTGAGCAGACATCTGGTCTTGTCATTCTCAAATTGTTCTCTAGCAGAACTCACTCCACACTGAGGCCTGCATATGTCCCCTTGCCTTGTTGAAGCTGGCTGTGCCTTCTCATTCTCTTGGTGCCTCCTAAATCTCCTCTTCCTTGAGGAAGCCCTACTACCTGGCCATGGCCTGGTGACCCCAGCCCTCAGAGCATTTCTCTTGGCCTCTCTGATCTCATGCCTGCTATGCATCTCCTACCTCTCTAGGAAGTAGAGTCCCATGAGCCCCATGAGCCCCAAAGGATATGAGCTGATTTGTTCACAGAGACAGCCTGCTGGGGTAGAAGGGAGAGCTGCCTAAGGTTGGGAAGTTAGCAAGAAATGAACGGAAATTAGGAAGGGGGTGGAGACAGTTGTTAGAACTGAATTGAAAATGTAGACTCAGCTCTAGCAGGTGTCTGAGATAAGAGGTCTCAAAATGGTCCTGGAATCCTAGAATCACCTGCATGACCTTTTCTATCATTACCATAACACATTGACAAACTTTATCTATTCTTTCATATTTCTTGTACTCCAGATAAGGGTAGCTCACTGGGTCTCTACTTGGTCTCATGAGGCCAAGATCAAGGTATCCCCAGGCTCTGCTTCTTCTGGTAGCTCTGGGATGGGTCTGCTTCTGAATTCACTCAGATTGTAGCCAGGATCCAGTTCCTTACAGTTCTAAGACTGGGTCCCCATCCCTTGCTGGCTGACAGCTGGGCTGCCTTTGGCTCCTGAAGGCCTCTCTCGTCCTGGCACTTGGGCCTAAATCTCAGAGTTAGCAACACTGTGTAGAATCCTGCTCATGGCGGGAATACCTCCACTTCCCTTTGGGGTCTCTCCTGGGATCCCTCTAGCCCTCTGGGATCTCTTGGACTCCTCACTCCATTTCTTCCACTGAAAAAAACAAAAACAAAAACAAACCTAGTCTAAGTCTTCTATGGAGGAAAAGCAGAGAGAATAAGATGAGGCTTGAGCTTGCCTTCATAAGCCTTTGCATAGGCAGTCTGGGCTGCGTGCCTGACAGGTGGTTGTGTTGCCAGCTGTGTGTTTCAAGGAGAGGGTAAAGACTCTCAAGGCCCCAGTCTGTGTGTCTCTTCCAGTGGAGAAATCCAGAAGTCCATGTTACTCTGAGATTATTTATTCTGTACTTCTCTCCACGCTCAGTGCTCCAGAAGACCCACAAATAATATGTTGCTGGGTTCTCAGAAAAGGCGACACTTAGGGGCTCAGTGTATACAGCCTAGATTTCACCCTTGGTCCTCCTCCTCCTGCTCTGTTCCTTATGTTGTCCAATTTCAGAGAGGCTGCTCCCTTGTGCCAATATGCAGTAGGCAGCTCCAGATTTGTGCCTCACAGCTCAACAGACCTTAGGAAACAGAGTCTTTTCCTGAGTGGTTTATGCATACATGTCAAAACTGAGTAAAATAGGCTGAGCCTAAGTTATATGCCTATTCCTGAACCCTGATCTCTGTGATTGGGAGTTAGAAGATGCTGATTGTTTCACCAAGCAAATTCACCCTTCCCTGAATGAGTCACGTTGGTCGCTGGCCTTGGCCCTCACCATGAGGCCTCACCAGTATGTATGCACGTGCAGGTTACAATTCCCCACAGATCATGTACCCACTGTTAAAAAAGGCTCACACAGAGAGGCATTTTATTATCCTGGTTGTTTGCATCCATCTTTCCATCCACAGACCGTGTTTACTGGTGGTTGTCTGGGCCTGGAGTCCTGAGGAAGGTGGTTCTTATCTGAGATCCCATTCTACTGCTCTGAAAACATCTGTTCTCTCCTATGGTTGTTAGTCTGGCTTACATTTTCCTCTAAAAGATAGATGCCACCATGTGCCACAGTGATTTGCCAATTCTCCTTAGCATTTCCTGTTTTCTACCACATAAAGCAGTTGTAGTCTTATTTGTAAATGGATTACAGTATTTACAGTGAACTTATTTTCTGGTTGTCAGTGTTTTATTTCTAACAGATATTTGCAAAGTAATCACTTTGATAGTACATGTAATCATCAAATCAGAATCCTATGAGATGATGCAAATATCACAGAACAAAAAAGAATAGAAGGCTACCACCAAGATAAACTGAGATTTTATTTTACATTTAAAATTTTGATTCCAGGGAATGGGACACTGATTGGAGCATCAGCAAATGTTGTTTGTGCAGGAATTGCAGAACAGCATGGATATGGATTCTCTTTCATGGAATTTTTCAGGTACTTTAAAACTCATTTTAAATTTCTCTTTGTTTAATCCCTAAACTCACTTAATTAAAAAAAATAGCAATGCAAACTGTTAAACACTAGGATAAGCAGGATAAGCCTATTTTTAGCAATTAGAGATATGTTAGTGTAGGTGAACTTAGCTAAAAAAAACCACACACATTAAAAATTTATTGCTGGGATTACCTTCATAACACAGAGCATGATTTAGATACTCTGAATAATTCAGATTGAGTCTAGGGGTCAAGAAATGGTTGTGGGCTTGCTGGATGGTTTATATTGTTTTCTTGAAAATTCCAACAGTGATTTGTGCCTTGACTATCTATGACTGTGGTGCTTACTGAGAGTCTGAAGATCCCCTACCAGACTGCCCAGTGAAAAAGCCTGTACTTGAAAGGACCCAGCAATATTGCAAATAGGGAACAGGCACTCATGTGTAGGCACCTATCAGGAGGGCATGCAGAGATGACACCCAGCATGGGGAAGAGCCACCATTGCTTGCTCCTGCAAAAGAGAACGTGCTCCAAGAGAGCAGAGTCCTTGCTGGGGTCCTGACTCCCTGCATGCCTGTTTTCATATGACACCATTGTACTTTGGAAGCATATGAATGGACAGAATAGGTACCGGTAGGCCCCATAAAATGGTGCTGCTAAAATGAACTGACATTCATTTGGTGTTGAGCAAGATTTCTTTTGAAGTTCTTACACTGTCAACTCACAGATCAGGTATGCATAGCGATGATTCTCAGAACCAACCCTGCTTAAGATTTGGAATAGCAGCTCTACCTGAGGGGCAGTGTGACCTGTATCCTGTGGAAGCTATGACCTCAGGCTTCTGCAGGGCACTACTTGGCTGGGTTGGGCTTGAGGATAAAACCTCACTTGTCATACCCAGGTAAGAATCAACATCAGTCTCTACATATAGCACTGAATTTTGGCAGACTTATTATACTGACCATTTCTGTTGTTCATGAGTCACTAATAGTTCTTGACAATTTGTTGGGACACTAAAATTAATTAATTGATACTCCTGGAAGACTTGGGCATGGGATGGAGGGACAAGGCTGGACAGTGAGCCATGGGATACTAACATGAATCTTTTGGGAGGACTCTCACACGTTGTTTACCCCACTGCTGAAACAGGATCTAAAACTTAGCAATTGACTGCCACTTCCTATTTAGGCATCATCAGTGTCTGCTAAGCATAAAAGGGAGTAATCCTATCACTTAAGAGTTTTCTTTTTTTTTTAAAAAAGATTTTATTTATTTATTTGAGTGAGAAAACACGAACAGGGAGGAGGGACAGAGCAGGGAAAAGCAGACTCCTTGCTGAGCAGGGAGCCCAGTGCAGGAACTCGATCCCAGGACCCGAGGATCATGACCCGAGCCAAAGGCAGACACCTAACCAACTGAGCCACTCAGGTCCTCCAGACAAAAGTTTTCTTAATGAGAACAGCATTCACTATAGCAAATACAGCAGTGGTCTTACCAGTATAACTTATCATCTCATCTTTGCTGCAGAGGCAGTAAGGATTCATTCCTGGAGCACAGCTAGGAAAGCGGGCTCAGAGGCAAGTGACCTAAGAGGGACAGCAACGGGAGATATAAACTTGAATCCTCAAATTCCAGGGCTTCCTCATTTGGAATGGATTCCTAATTTCTGCTAAGCTGGAAGGCTGTCATTAACATATCCCTAGTCTCCTCTTCTTTGGTTGGCCAAAGTCTTCTAACTGGACTCAACAATATACTCACATGGCCACTCAACACTGGTTGGTCTCACAAGGAGGCTTGAGAGGCCTCGTATTAATATCGTAAAAGATTAGAGGATTTTTAGGGCAACAATAAATGCTGGTCTGGGGCGCCTGGGTGGCTCAGTGGTTGAACATCTGCCTTTGGCTCAGGTTGTGATCCCAGGGTCCTGGGATCAAGTCCCATATTGGTCTCCTGCAGGGAGCCTGATTCTCCCTCTGCCTGTGTCTCTGCCTCTCTCTCTGTGTCTCTCATGAATAAATAAATAAAATCTTTAAAAAACAAAAAATAATACATGCTGGTCTGATATTTTCTTAACTTTGATATAATAACCAGGAATATGGAAAGAACCCATGTGTCTATCAACAGGTGAATGAATAAAGAAGATGTGGTGTGTATATAACAATGGAATATTATTCAGCCATCCAAAAGAATGAAATCTTGCCATTTGCAATGACATGGCTAGAACTAGAGGGTATTATGCTAAGCAAAATAAGTCAGTCAAAGACAAATACCATATGATTTCATTCATATGTAGAATTTAAGAAATAAAACAGATGATCATAAGGGAAGGGAGGAAAAAATAAAATAGGACGAAAACAGAGGGGGAGGCAAACCATGAGACTTAACTCTAGAAAACAAACAGAGTTTCTGGAGGGGAAATGGGTGGAGAGATGGGTAATTGGGTGATGGGCATTAAGGAGGGCATTTGATATAATGAACACTGGGTGTTATATGCAACTGATGAATCCCTTAATTCTGCCCCTGAAACTAATAATAATAAAAATAATAATCAAGACATCTACCTGACTGAAAGGGTTAGTGTGCAGCCACTCAGATCATGCCCAGAGCTCAGAGTTCAGCTCCAGTAGGTGATATATTGTGTGTACTGAACTTTCCAAGGTAGGCCTTATATTTCTATTCAATATGTGCATCTTGTGTGCAGAGTGACAGTGGCAAAAGCTAGGTACTGTGGAAGCCTCAGAAAGACTGGGGCAAGACTGACAGCTCCTCCAAAATTGCATTAGCTAGCAGCCTTAAGAATTGCATCCACCTTCTTAGATGGAGGGAAAATGTCTCTCTGGTGAGTAGTGTTTAAGAGCCATATCTTATTTCTGTATGGTTCCACCTCTGATCATTCTTCTTGTCAAGTCCTTGCTGTTCAGAAACCAAAGCAGTATGGTCATTAAGTGGTCATCTAACTGTTCAGTCCTTATTTGCATAAAATTCTTAGTTTGCAGTGGCAAATGCACTAAATTGACTTTAATCTACCTCATTTCAAAATTTCTTTCACAAAATATGGCTTCCTGTGATACACAGTGCAAAATGTTGACTTACTATTTTGTTTTTTAAAAATTACTAATTTTTTGACTATATAAGTATATATTCCAAGGGGAATATAAAAGAAAAAGAATAAAATATAAAAGTAACTTGTGATTTTGCTGCCATGAAATAACCACTGAAATTTGTTGCATTTTCTTACATTTTCCCTTCCTCTCATGATACACATAAACTTGTTAAAAATTTTGATTTCATTGTGTCTTACCTTTTATTTTTCATAATATATTGTGAACATTTTACCAGGCCACTAGTTATTCTTTCCAAATGGAATATATTTATACCTATTACATGTAGATATATCACTATTTTAGTTTTGTTGGGCATGTAGATTGCTTCTTATTCCTTGTTATCATAATTCTGTTTTGAATATCTTCACAGATAAAACTTTGCTTCATTCTTGTTTATCAATGATAAATTTCCCAACATATAGTTGCAAGCTAAATGAATTTTTTAATTAAATTTTTCATTTTAATTCCATTACAGATAACATACGATGTTTTTAGTTTCAGGTATACAATATAGTGATTTAACAATTCTATACGTTATTCATTACTCCTCATGATAAGTGTACTCTTTAATCCTAAGCACCTATTTCACCTATCCCCTGACCCATCTCCCCTCTGGTAACATTCTCTTTTGTTTTGTAGTTTGTCTTTTTTTCCCCTATGTTCATTTGTTTTGTTTCTTAAATTCCACATATAAGAGAAATCATATAGCATTTGTCTTCCTCTGACTGACTTATTTCACTAAGCATTATACTCCCTAGATTCATCCATGTCATTGCAAATAGTAAGATTTCATTCTTTTATGGTTGAATAATATTTCATTGTATATGTATACCACATCTTCTTTATCCATCCATCTATTAATAGACACTTATGCTGCTTCCATAATGTAGCTATTGAAAATAATGCTGCTATAAACATAGGGGTGCACATATCCTTTTGAATATTGTTCTTGTATTCTTTGGTAAATATTTAGTAGCATGATTACTGGATCATATGTTAGTTCTATTTTTAATTTTTTGAGACACCTCCATACTGTCTTCCCTAGGGGCTATGCCACTTTGCATTCCTACCAACAGTACACGAGGGTTCCTTTTTCTCCACATCCTCATCAATACTTGTTTTTTTGTGTATTTTTTTCTTGTGTTTTTGATTTTAGCCATTCTGACAAATATGAGGTAATATCTCATTGTGGCTTTCATTTGCGTTTCCTTGATGTTGAGTGATGTTGAGCATCTTTTTATATGTGTTGGCCATCTGTATGTCTTTGGGAAAATTTTGTTTATGTCTTCTGCCCATTTTTTAACTGGATTGTTTTTTTTCTGGGTGTTGAGTTTTATAAGTTCTTTTTATATTTTGGATACTAATGCTTTATTGGATTTGTCCTTTGGCATTTACTAGGTTGTCTTTCAGTTTCGTTGGTTGTTTCCTTTGCTGTCTAGAAACTTTTTATTTTGATGCAGTCCCAGTAGTTTATTTTTGCTTTTGCTTCCCTTGCCTTTGGAGACAAATGTAGAAAAAGTTGTTATGGCTGATGTCAGAGAAATTACTGCCTGTGCTTTCTTCCAGGATTTTTATGGTTTTGTTTCTCACAGGTAGGCCTTTAACACATTTTTGAGTTTATTTTTGCATATGGTGTAAGAAAGTGATTCAGTTTCATTCTTTTTCGTGTAGATGTCCAGTTTTCCCAACATGAACTGGTGAGGAGACTTATCTTTTTCCCATTGCATATTCTTGCTTCCTTCATTGAAAATTAATTGACCATATAATCTTAGGGTTTTGTCCTGGCTTTCTATTATATTCCATTGAGTACCATACAATTTTTGTTACTACAACTTCGTAATATAACTTGAAATTTGGAATTGTTATACCTCCAGCTTTTTTTTCAAGATTACTTTGGCTATTAAGGGTCTTTTGTGGTTCTATCTAAATTTTAGGATTGTTTGTTCTAGCTCTGTGGAAAATGATGGGGATTGCATTAAATCTACAGATTTCTTTGGGTAGTATGGATATTTTGACCATATGTGTTCTCTATTACATGAGCAGGGAATATCTATCTTTCCAATTGTTTGTGTCATCTTCAATTTCTTTCATCAGTGTCTTATAGTCTTCAGAATACATGTATTTCACCACCTTGGTTAAGTTTATTCCTAGGTATTTTTATTTTTTAATGTAATTATAAATGGGATTATTTTCTTAAAATGTTTTTCTGGGGCCTTACTATTACTGTATAGAAATGCAGCAGATTTCTGTGTATCCTGTGACTTCACTGAATTCATTTATCAGTTCTAGTCAGTTTTTGGTAGTGTTTTTAGTTTTCTATATAAGAGTATTGTGTCATTGCAAATAGTGAAAGTTTTCCTTCTTCCTTACCAATTTGGATGCTTTTATTCTTGTCTGATTGTTGTGGCTAGGACTTCCAGTACTATGTTGAATAAAAATAGTAAGGTAGGTGGACATCTTTTTCTTGTTCCTGACCTTAGGAGGAAAGCTCCCAGCGTTTCCCTATTGAGGGTGATGTTCACTGTCAGTTTTTCATGTGTGGCCTTTATTATGTTGTGATAGGTTCCCTCTAAACCTATTTTGTTGAGGGCTTTTATCATGGAAGGATGTTGTACTTTGTCAAATGCTTTTTCTGTGTCTATTTAAATGATCAGTTTTAAAATCCTTTCTCTTATAGATGTGACCATATTGTGATGTAGCACATTGATACATTGATTGCTTTGTGAATATTGAACCACTCTTGCAACCTAGGGATAAATCCTACTTGATTGTGGTGAATGATTTTTTTGTAATGTATTATTGGATTCACTTTGCTAGTATTTTGTGGAGGATTTTTGCAAGTATGTTCATCAGAGATATTGACCTGTAATTTTCTTTCTAATGTCTTTATCTGGTTTTGGTATCAGGGTAACGCTGGCCTCAGAGAATGAATTTGGAAATTTTCCTTCCTCTTCTATTTTTTGAAGTAGTTTGCAAAGTATAGGTATTGACGCTTCTTTAAATGTTTGGTAGAATTCACCTGTGAAACTATCTGGTCCTGGACTTTATTTTCTTGGGAGTTTTTTTTATTACTGACTCAATTTCATTGCTGGTAATCAGTCTGTTCAAATGTTCTGTGTCTTCCTGATTTGGTTTTGGGAAGTCATATGTTTCTAGGAACTTCTCCATTTCTTCTAGGTTGTTCAATTTGTTTATATATAATTTTTCATAATATTCTCTAACAGTCCCCTGTATTTCTGTGGTGTCTGTTGTTAATTCTCCTCTTTCAGTACTGATTTTGTTTTTTGGAGTCTCCTGTCAGTTTTTTTTTTTTTTAAATGAGTCTAGCTAAAGGTTTACCAATTTTGTGGATTTTTTCCACACCCAGCTCCTGATTTCATTGATCTGTTCTATTTTATTTTTAGTTTCTATTTCATTTATTTCTGCTCTAATCTTTATTATTTCCTTCTTTCTACTGTTTCAGCATTTTGTTTGTTGTTCTTTTCCTAGATCCTTTAGGTATAAGTTAGTTTGTTTGAAAAATTTCTTGCTTCTTGAGGTATGCCTATATGGCCATAAACTTCCATCATAGAACCCTCTTTGAATTTTCCTGCTTTTGCTGCATCCCAAAGATTTGGACTGTTGTGTTTTCATTTTCGTTTTTCTCCATGTATTTTAAAAATTTCCTCTTTTATTTCTTATTCGACACATTTGTTATTTAGTAGCATGTTATTTAACCTCCATATATGTGTGATCTTCAGATTTTTTCTTTTTTTTAATTTATTTTTTATTGGTGTTCAATTTACTAACATACAGAATAACCCCCAGTGCCCGTCACCCATTCACTCCCACCCCCCGCCCTCCTCCCCTTCTACCACCCCTAGTTCGTTTCCCAGAGTTAGCAGTCTTTACGTTCTGTCTCCCTTTCTGATATTTCCCACACATTTCTTCTCCCTTCCCTTATATTCCCTTTCACTATTATTTATATTCCCCAAATGAATGAGAACATATAATGTTTGTCCTTCTCTGACTGACTTACTTCACTCAGCATAATACCCTCCAGTTCCATCCACGTTGAAGCAAATGGTGGGTATTTGTCATTTCTAATAGCTGAGTAATATTCCATTGTATACATAAACCACATCTTCTTTATCCATTCATCTTTCGTTGGACACCGAGGCTCCTTCCACAGTTTGGCTATCGTGGCCATTGCTGCTATAAACATCGGGGTGGTGATTCATCATATCAGCAAGAGAAAAACCAAGAACCATATGATCCTCTCATTGGATGGAGAGAAAGCATTTGACAAAATACAGCATCCATTCCTGATCAAAACTCTTCAGAGTGTAGGAATAGAGGGAACATTCCTCGACATCTTAAAAGCCATCTATGAAAAGCCCACAGCAAATATCATTCTCAATGGGGAAGCACTGGGAGCCTTTCCCCTAAGATCAGGAACAAGACAGGGATGTCCACTCTCACCACTGCTGTTCAACATAGTACTGGAAGTCCTAGCCTCAGCAATCAGGCAACAAAAAGACATTAAAGGCATTCAAATTGGCAAAGAAGAAGTCAAACTCTCCCTCTTCGCCGATGACATGATACTCTACATAGAAAACCCAAAAGTCTCCACCCCAAGATTGCTAGAACTCATACAGCAATTCGGTAGTGTGGCAGGATACAAAATCAATGCCCAGAAATCAGTGGCATTTCTATACACTAACAATGAGACTGAAGAAAGAGAAATTAAGGAGTCAATCCCATTTACAATTACACCCAAAAGCATAAGATACCTAGGAATAAACCTAACTAAAGATGTAAAGGATCTATACCCTCAAAACTATAGAACACTTCTGAAAGAAATTGAGGAAGACACAAAGAGATGGAAAAATATTCCATGCTCATGGATTGGCAGCATTAATATTGTGAAAATGTCAATGTTACCCAGGGCAATATACACGTTTAATGCAATCCCTATCAAAATACCATGGACTTTCTTCAGAGAGTTAGAACAAATTATTTTAAGATTTGTGTGGAATCAGAAAAGACCCCGAATAGCCAGGGGAATTTTAAAAAAGAAAACCATATCTGGGGGCATCACAATGCCAGATTTCAGGTTGTACTACAAAGCTGTGGTCATCAAGACAGTGTGGTACTGGCACAAAAACAGACACATAGATCAATGGAACAGAATAGAGAATCCAGAAGTGGACCCTGAACTTTATGGGCAACTAATATTCGATAAAGGAGGAAAGACTATCCATTGGAAGAAAGACAGTCTCTTCAATAAATGGTGCTGGGAAAATCGGACATCCACATGCAGAAGAATGAAACTAGACCACTCTCTTTCACCATACACAAAGATAAACTCTTCAGATTTTTTCTTGTGGTTTGTAGTTTCATAGCATTGTGGTCAGAAAAGGTGCATAGTATGACTTTGATCTTTTTTTTTAATTTGTTGAGACTTGTTTTGTGGCCTAATATGTGATATCTATTCTGGAGAATGTTCAATGTGCACTTGAAAAGAATGTGTATTCTGTTGTTTTAGATTGGAATGTTCTGAATATAACTTAAATCCAGTGTCCAGTGGTCCAGTGTCATTCAAAGCCACTGTTTCCTTGTGGATTTTCTGTGTTGATGATTTATCTGTTGATGTAAGTGAGGTATTACAGTCCCTTACTTTTATTATATTACCATCAGTTACTTCCTTTATGTTTTTTATTAACTGCTTTATGTATATTGGTGCTCCTATGTTGGGTGTACAAGTATTTACAATTGTTGTATCTTCTTGTTGGATTGTCACTTTATTATTATGTAGTGCCCTTCTTTTTCTTTTTTATAGTCTTTGTTTTAAAGATATTTTGTCTGATATAAGTATTGCTACTCTGGCTTTCTTTTGTCTTCCATTTGTATGATAAATGTTTCTCCATCCTCTCACTTTCAATCTGCAGGTAGCTTTAGGTATGAAATAAATCTCTTATAGACAGTATTGTAGGTGGGTCTTGCTTTTTTATTTTTTCATCACCCTATGTCTTTGATTGGCATGGACCACTTACATTCAAAGTAATTATTGAAAGATATATACGCCATTTTGTCACTTGTTTAATGGTTGTTTTCATAGTTCTTCTCTGTTCCTTTCTTCTCTCGCCCTTTTTTCTCACAATAAGCTGGCTTTCTTAGTGATATACTTGGATTCCTTTGTCTTTATTTTTGCAGATCTATTTCTGGTTCTTGACTTGTGGTTACCATTAGGTTTGCATATAGTAGTCTTCTGCATATAGCAGTCTATATTAAGTTGATGGTCATTTAAGTTTGAACCCATTCTTTGAATTCTTCACCCTGGCACATTATAGGTATATGATACCATATTTTGTGAGTCCCTTCACTGATTTTTACAGATATACTTATTTTTCTGCTTTTGTGCTTTCTACTTTTGTTACTTTTACTTATGGTCTTCCTTTCCATCCAGAGTTCCCTTTAACATTTCTTATAGGGCTGGTTTAGTGGTTATAAACTCCTTTAGTTTTTGTTTCTCTGGGAAACTATTTTTCTCTCCTTCTATTTGGAATGATAGCCTTGCTAGATAGAGTATTCTTGGCTGCAGATTTTTTCCTTTCAGTACTTTGAATATATCATGCCACTCCCTTCTGGCCTGCAAAGCTTCTGCTGAGAAATCTGCTGATTGTCTTATGAGGTTTCCCTTGTAATTAACTCTTTTATTTTCTCCTGCTCCTTTTAAAATTATCTCTTTATCACTACTTTTTAAAATTATTATATGTCTTGGTGTGCACCTCCTTGGGTTAATTTTGTTGGGGACATTCTGTGCCTCCTGGATCTGGATTTCTGTTTCCTTCCCCACATTTAGGAAGTATTTAAATTATCATTTCTTCCAACAAATTATCTTCTCCCATTTCTCTCTCTTTTTCTGGGATCCTATAATGCAAATGTTTTTACACCTGATGGTCTTGCTGAGTTCTTTAATTATATTCTCATTTTTCACAATTTTCTTTCTTCTCACCTGCTCAGGTTACTTCCCATTCTCTGTCCTCCAGGTCACTGAGTTGTCTTCTATTTCCTTTAGTCTGTTATTTATTACAGTTAACATATTTTTAAATGCATTTATTGTGTTCTTCATCTCTGATTGCTTCCTTTTTATCTCTTTGTTAAAGGTCTCACTGATATCTTCCACTCTTTTTTTAAGTCCAGTGTGTATCTTTATGATGAATATTTTAATTCTCTATCAGGCATATTGCTTATTTCCATTTCTCTCTTGCAGTGATTTTGTTGTTTTCTTTCATTTGGGACATATTCCCCGGTCCCCTCATTTTGTCTAAGTCTCTTTGTTTCTCTGTGTTAGGAAAGTCAGCTGTGTTTTCTGCTCTTAAAAGTGCTGTCCTGAGATTCCAGGGTGGCTCACTTGGTTTGGTAGCCATCTTGATTTTGGCTCAGGTCTTGATCTTGAAGTCTTGGGATCAAGTCCCACACTGGGCTCTATGCTAAGTCTACTTGAGAATTCTCTCTCTCTCCTTCTTTCTCTAACCCTCTCCCTGATTGCATGCTCTCTCTTTCTCTCTAAAGTAAATAAATAAACCTTTTTTTTAAGTGGTGTCCTTATGAAAAGAGGTCTGTAGTGCCCTGTGGTGCAATATCCTCTATTTACTGGAACCTGGTGCTTGGGGGTATGTCCTGTGTGTGTTGTATGAATCCTGCTATTGTGGCTTAGCTTTTTCCTTCATCCAAGTTGTCTGCAGTAACTCTTTGCCCATGATGGGCAGTGTTTGATGCCTGTGGTGGTAATGAGCCAGTCTGGGGCCACCATGGGCTTGAGTTGACTCAGCCCAGGTGTTTGCCAGATATGTGGTAGCGCCAAACTGCTTGGTGCTTTCCCTATGTTGTCCTGAGAAGCTTTTGTTGGTGGGCAGGGCTGCAGTCTAGGGCTGCAGTCTGACTTGTGTGTGTTTATCTTTCCCTCTCCTTGGGGCAGAAGTCACTTTGGAAGGTTCTGGCCCCTGTTGGGACTTCTTGCATAGTGCTAGGTTTGTATCAGTGCTTTGGATGGGCTCCAGGCAAGAGTTTATTGGATGGTGGAGATCTGCACATGTGTGGCATGCAGTGTTAGCAAGGTTTGCCTGGTCCTCTGGGGGAGAAGACCTATAGTGCCAGGACTGAGGCAGGCCTGACTGGAGAGGGCAGATCTACTGAAGCATGGGGAGGGGGCATAAGCAAGTTAGTTAGCAAATGCTGGTGCTATACCAGTTCCCACAGGTGGCTTGTGTTTATGCTGGAGAATGGGGTTAGGGAAATGGCAGCTGCTGGCTCCTTTTTTCCTGGAGGAGTCTCTCAATGGTCTCTGTCCTAGACATGCTCTGAGATGAGTAACTCTGCCTCCCATATGTTACAGATGTTTTTCAAGCTACTCTGTGGGCCATTTGTTGTGCTGTATCTTTAAGAGCAGGGACTCAGTTTCCTATAGCCTTTCAGGCTCTCCTGGGTCTCAGGTCGCTGGTTTTTTAACTTCCAAGTTTTAAGTCCCGCTGGTTGTAAGAACTCATGAAATTCAGCCCTTCTGGTTTTCAAAGCCAAATGTTATTGGGATTCATCTTCCCCATGTAGGCTCCCAGTGTAATAGTTTGTTTCTCTCCCTATTCTGTACCCAGGGCATCTCCCTCTGGCAGATGGCCTGCTTGCTATCTGTTTAGCTCCCCACCACATCTCTGCCCTTCTGACCCTCTTTGATGTGGCCTCTTCTCTACCTTTAGTTCTAGAGGGGTTTGTTCTGCCAGTCTTTGGGTGGTTCTCTGACTGATTTGTTATCTAGTTACATCTGTGGGAGGAGGTGAGGTTAGAGTCTTCCTACACTACTTACTTCCCAGCCTCTCCAAACTTTTTCTTTCTTAATGGCAAATTATGAAGTGTTTCACAGTCTTTTATTTGATGCAATATAGTACAGTTTTTCAGTCTAAGCACATTTAAAATAAATATGACTGGAAGGAAAAGCACCAGGTAGGCAGTCAGGAGCTCCTGTACTGATCAATGAATTAAATGGTCATGTCATTTCCTTCACTAGGATTTCACTTTCTTTTCTGGGAAGACAGGATGAAAGACGGCCTTGGAGTCTCAGTGTCTGTGGCTCCTCCTCTGGCTGTTGCCTGGCTTGTAGATAGCACTTGATACCAGGATGCTCTGTGTGTGAGATCTGGCTGCAAGTGCAGCGTGTGAGGAGCTGAGGCTAAAGTGCCTTTAATTTTGCTAAGATATGCTCTGGATTCGCCTGTTCATGTCAATTTTCTCAGGTATCTCATGGGCTCTACTTGCATGTAGAAGCAAGTCTGTTTTTTTCTTTTTTTAGTTTCAGAAAGTTTTGGATCAGTTTTAAGTGTTAATATTAATTGTTTCATAGGTATGTTCTTGTTGGATATTCTTGACTTGTCTTCCATTTGAACTGCCTTCCCTTGAACTGATCTTATTACTTAATTTATTTTTACTCCTTTGTTTGCTTTCCTTCTTTCTTCAATGTCCCTTATTAAATTTTCATTTGATTGTATTTTTCTGGGACACTTTATAATTTAATCTTCATTTCTGATGCAATTTGGTCTTTTGCTTTATCATTTTATTTCTTCATGTTTTTGCCTATTTCTGGTTTTAGCACTTAGGTTTTGATTTAAGGTGTTCTTTTTGTTGCTCCCCCCTCCCAGATATTTCTATGTGCTTATTTAATATATATAATTCATTATAGATTGTAATGCAGGGTTTTTTTTCTAGTTCATGTTTAGCCTTTTGGAGAAATCTTTATCAGTTTCAGTATTTAGGTTCACATGTTCTGTTGTTTTCTTATGAAAGCCTTATGTAGGTGAAATCTGCTTTCATCCACACACTTTCATGGATGGGTTTGGCCATTGGAGTCAGTTTGAAGATTCTTAGTTCAAGACTATCCTCTGTGGTCAGTGCCATGGACTGTAGTTTTTTAAAGAATGATTTTATTTTATTTATGTTTTTGAAGGTGAAGGGATGTCTATCAATTTTTGGTTCTTTTTATCTTATAAGATTATTTCCTCTTGCTACCTTTCCTCTTCTCCTCCCAAACTCCAATGAGCAATCCTGCCTTCCTCTCTGCTGTCTTCTCTCCTAGCCAGGATATGTGCCAAGTCTGTACCTGTTACCCTGTGCATGTTTGCATTCTTTCTCCATTGTCTCTACTGTGATTGAGTGGGGTTATTTTTCAGTATTTTAACATTTAGGTTGGACTTTCTTTTTATGGTTGTTGTTACTCACTCAATACTAGGAATTTACTGCTTCTTTTCTTTTTTGTGAAGTTTTCTGATTCCTCCAGCAATTTGTAGAGACCTAGGGCAGGGGTTTGAGATCCAATTTTGCTGGAAATTGGTGTTCATTTCTTTGCTGACAAGTAATATAAAGTTTATGGTGCTCTCTGTCTTCTAGTTATGTTGAAAGCGTGGTGTCTATGTGGTTTTATTTGTACTTATTACTGATCTGTAGAGTTTATTGTAAGCTGTGTGGAGAGCTTAGGATTTTGGTGGCTGTTGTCACACTGGCCACCAGAAGCCCTCCACTCTTCTTGAAGATAGTGATATCACTCATTTCTCCCTTGTGATCTTCTGTAATGACTGCAGAGATACAATAGAATTTTATCTTGTTCTCTTTGGAGGGGATTATTTTCTGAATGATGATTATGCTCATGTTGGATTCTCTCACTGAGCAGGAACATAGGCTCCATGGGACACCCCTCCATGGGATGACCCTTCTTGGGGTGACCTTCCATGGAGCACCTCTCCATAAGGCAACCTTCCATGGAGCACCCTTTCATAGAACACACTCCATAGGTATTCCTCCATGGAACACTACTAGACAATATACATGGATAAACTAAAAGTTATTTCATCAATTGATGATGCAGATTTTTACTATTTCTTTAAAGTTAGAGACACAAGAGGATTAATTTTATTGTGGAAATTAGCCTCAATATGTGTTTTAAATCATTTGCTCTTTTGTTTTCTTTTGAGGTTTATTGGAATACAGCTAACTATTGTGAGACTTTTTTTTTAAATGAACAAGTTGGAGAAAAAAACGAACAAGTTAGTAAATTAAATGAAAGAGAAAAAATATCCAGAGAATAAACTTTTAGAAACTAGTATTCTAAAAGCAACACTTGAAAATATCTTGGCTTTGTTTAATGTGACTCAGAAGGATCAACAACATTGATTACTATTAAATTAGCACAAAGTTTTTTGGCCACCATATTTTATAAAGTGCTAATTCTACATCTTTTTTGAGGTTTATACAGGTAGAAATTTATATTTTATCAAAGGTCAAAACTGGTACTAACTTAATATTATACTTTTAGGTTAATATCTGTGTTAATTGTAATGCTATAAACTCACTGAACTAGAATTCAAATAATTTCTTTCCTTGTGAGAGTTAAAATCATGCACATGAGATCAATATTTTTCTGAATGTAAATTACAAGTCAGTCTCATACATACATTTAGTTTGTTAAAAAAAAAAGAATTATTTTCATGTAGCTCTCTCCTGTTTAGAGCAGAAATAGCCCTCAGATTTCTCTGCTCAAGTGGATCCTTTTTGTGTCTAAATGCCCCCAACCCCTCACTCTCCTACTCTCTACAAACATTAGGAACCTCTTCTCCTGGTTTTGTCCTAAGACATAAAATCTTCAGCCTTAGCATGAAACCAGTTGAGTAGATTAGCATGTTCTCAAACACTTGTAAGCAGTGATCCTGAGTATGGCTACTATAAGGGGGCAGGAGTAGGGCAGGTTCAGAGTATTAGAGAGCTATTTGAGACCTTTGAAGATAAAAGAGTTCCACAAAGGTCAAGAACCCACAAGAGCCCAAGATATCCAGTCAGAGGATGCCATGAGAGGTGGGGCAAAAAAGGTTCTACTAAGAATCTATTGATTTTACTTTCCAGTTTTATGGAAGCAATGGCATCAGACTCCCCAGCACTGACACTGCTAATGCTTTTTACTATTGGTATTCCCTGGAAGAATCTTACAGAAACATGGCTCTCTACTGGGGCTTCCTGGCCTTACCAGAAGGGTAGACCCTCACTTTGATACAGCCTGCTTCCCTGAGCACCCTACAGTAAACAAACTTTCTTTTCCCATGGGGACACAGTGCCACCCTTTGATATAATAAGCTCCAATCTCTATTTGGATCCATTGCTATTTTGGTGATTTGACTGAGTCCTAGAGCCAGTACCATCTCTCTCTCTCTCCCTCTCTCTCTCTCTCTTTCTATCTCTATCTCTATCTCTATGTATCTTTATTTAAAGACGGCTTTATAATAATTTTAAAATATTTTAAGACAAGTTACTATTTTTAAAAAATAATTGTTCATTCTGGATCATTCATTTTTCAAAGAAACTTCTGTTATTTTACTTATATTAAAAATTGAGATTCGAGTGGCTCAGCGGTTTAGCACCCGACTTGAGCCCAGGGTGTGATCCTGGAAACCCGGGATGGAGTCCCATGTCGGGCTCCCTATATAGAGCCTGCTTCTTCCTCTGCCTGTGTCTCTGCTTCTCTCTGTGTGTGTCTCTCTCATGAATAAATAAATAAAATCTTTAAAAAAATAAAGTAAAAATTGAGATTCTGATTAAAAATGACATTATACTAATAGAACATCCTTACTTTTGGAAACTTGATTTATTTTTCTGTTTTATTCAGCTCTTGTTTTAATAAGATATTTTATCTTCCTTTAATAAGGTTTTGTTGTTCCTTCATATAGGTTTTGGACTTTTATGACTTTTTCCTAAATATTTTATTCTTTTGTTTGGCTGTTGTAAATTCGGTTGTTTTAATTCATGTCTTTTGTTTACTCTTTATTCACAGCCTTGGAAAAACTGATGGCTTTTGTGTTTATCTTGAATCTGGCTGATATTTTTGATTCTCTGATTTTTTTAAAAAACTAAGTTTTCTTGTATTTTCTTAGGAACACAATCATATCATTTGTAAATGTGACTTTTCCTTTCTTCTTCAGAATTTATACTTTTTTAAAAAAGAATATTATTTTCATATTTTACTTATCAGAATCTCCAAAAACAGTGTGCCAAAATAGTAGTTATTGCAAAATCCTTTATTTTCTTGCTTTTAATGGAAATTGTGCATTTTACTGTTTAATTTGCTGCTGGTTTTTGCTAGTTTGTCACTAGGTTTAGTCATCTTATACTTTTATTGTCAGTTATTACTGAATTTTATTATACACTATTTGTGAATCTGTTGATATAATTATGTGATTATTTTCTTTAATTTATTTATGTAATGAATCATGTTTTAGATTTTCTAATATCAGATAATTCTTGTATTTCTGGAGTAAGTCTTATTTAGTACATTCCTTTTGCTTTTGAATGATTTTTTAAAAATCAGAATTGTTGTATCTATATTCATAAGTAAATTTTGTCACAGCTTTTCTTTTTGAACTTTATTAGGTTTTTACAGTTTTACTAGCTTCATCAAATGAATCAGAGAGCTTTCCATATTTAATTGAACAGTGGAATTGTAAATTCATTTGAATGTGATGTCTTATATTTTGCTAGGAAATAACTTGAAACTCTACTAGTCCTTATATCTATGGTCATGTCTCCCTTCTCTGCTGAAACACACACATAAACACCTCTTATAATTTTAAAATATTCTAAGACATTACATATATATATATATATATATATATATATATATACACACACACACACATGTATTCTTTTTATTTTTTTCTTTACTGAAACTTCTCAGGAGTTTGTATTTGAGATTTCAGAAAATAGATTTTTGGCCTTTTACACTTTACATAGTTTGTTTTTATTTCTGTACTACATTATTTTCTATTTTTATCCTAATTGACCCCTCATTTTAATTTAAATATTTATTGTGTTCTTTTGTTATCTTATAATGTTAAACATTTAATTTTCAGTCCTTTACAGGTAAAAGTAATGAAAAGGTCTGTATATGTCACTTTATATGCCTTTTCTGTGTCCTATGAAGTATATTAAATGTTTTTCACTTTATCACTTTCTATATTATTTGCCATTCATTTTGATTTTTTCAAATTTAGGGGTTATTTAGAAGACTATTAATTAATTTTGTGATTTTAATCAATTTATTGCTATTTTCCTTTTTAATGTTGTATAGGTAATACATTCAGATGGTTAAATAAATTAGAATAAAGTAGTACATTGAGAAGTCTGATTCTCAGCCTATCACCATTTACTTCACTGTCTCCCAGCTCCCTTATGTCTACTTTAATTACTTTCTTATGTACTTTTTTCAGTCTACCTTTCTGCAGATATAGGAAACTCAAAACATATATCCTTATTTCATCCCACTTTATTACACATAAGTTAGCACATGACGTGCTGCTCTGCATCTTGCTTTTTCCTCTTATTATTATATTGTAAGACCTCTCCATAGAGAATTTCCTCATTTTTTTGTGTATTTGTTTTTAAGAGCTATACAGTAATACATGGTGTATAGAACATAATTTATTTAAATAATTTTCTAGTGAGGAGTTAGGGGACACCTGAGTGGCTCAGCGGTTGAGCATCTGCCTTTGCCTCAGGGCGTGATCATGGGGTCCAGGATGGAGAGAATCAGGTCCCTGAGAGGAGCCTGCTTCTCTCCCTCTGCCTGTGTCTGTGCCTCTCTCTGTGTGTCTCTTGTTTATAAAGAAATTAAATATTTTTTGAAAAAGGAGTTAGGATAGAGGAGGAGTAGGAAGACCCTAAGCTTGTTTTATCTCTCAAGCACAGTTAGATAGTTATCAAATCATTCTGAAGACCAAAGAAATCAATTGGAGTTCTGAGAGAACAAAAACTGCAAGTCTAAGAGTAGAAAAGCAACCACCTTTTGGAAGGTAGGAGGTATAGAGAGCTGACTTGGGGGAGATATAGTTGTGGATACTGGGGCAGGGAGGGAGGGAGCCAGCTTACAGAAGCTATCACAAAGTATTATAAACAGCAGAGTGCAAAATCTGAACTTTTACATCTGCTACCAAGTGGAAGTGCCTGGCTTGAAGGTGCTCAGGTAGTGAAGTAAAGCAGAATCCCAGGAGACACAGTGTGGTCTGAGGATCCCCTGGGTAGCAAAAAGAATGGGTGGCACCAATCTGCTGTATACTTCCTAGGGATAATAGCAGAGAAGCCAGCTGAGAGCAGTGAGGTTTGTTGCCAGTTTTTTGTTCTGTTTTGCCATAAACTGCATACTGTGTGACCACTTTCCTAGGACCTGCTGGAAAATAGCAAGAGTGCAGGAGACCCTCTCCTAGAGGAACAGCACAGGTCCATGCTATAGGAATCCTTAAAATTTGGAGTTTTGAAACTCAGTGGCATGCCTGAGAAAAAAAGTGCAGGCACAGGCAAGGTGAATGCAGGGTTCAGATGGAAACTAGAGACACAGGGAGGGTGATTGATTGCTCTTCTATGAGGGCTCACTGAAGTGTGAAGTGTGCAAACTTTCAACTCTGGGGCTAGAGAACAGGGGCCACCATGTTAATCCTGCCCATCAGCACTGAAAGATTCAGGTAGCAAAGTAGCACCACCAAGTGGAGGCTGGAGCCACTTACACCAAGCCCCTGCATGCTGGAGGCACATTTCCACTGAAATAAGTCAGCCTGAGAATCAACCCAGCAGGCCTTTTCCCCAGAAGATCAGCACAAACAACTCTGATCATAGAGTTCTGCAAAGCTTCAGCTATAGGGAAAATAGGATCTAGTTTCCTCTTTCCTTTTATTGTTTAGGTTTTATTATTATTTTTTCACTTTTTTCCTTATTCAATTCCCTTTTTAAATTTTTATTAACTTTTTAGTTTTTATTTTTATACTACATCTATATATATTATTTTTTGTTTATTTTTGGGTTTCTTTTCTTTTTTCTTTTGGGATTTAGATTCTTTTAATAAGCAGACCAAAACACACCCAGGATCTAGTTTTTCTGTCTTTTGTGTTTTTTTACCTTTTTGTTGTTGTTGTTGTTGTTGTTGTTGTTGTTGTTTTGTTTTTTCTTTCTTCTTTTCTTTTCTGGACTAAGTGATGAGATGGAGAAATTCACCCCAAAAGAAAGAACAAGAGTTAGAACTCATGGCCAGGGATTTAATGAATACAGAGATAAGTAAGATGTCTAAACTAGAACTTAAAATAATGATTGTAAAGATTGAAAAAAAGCATAGAATACAAAGAGCCCCTTATTGTGGAGATAAAAGAACTAAAATCTAGTCAGGCTAAAATTAAAAATACTTTAACTGAGATACAATCCCAAATGGAGGCCATAAAATCGAGAATGTACAAAACAGAGGAATGAATCAGTGATAGAGAAAATAAAATTATGGGGAAAATAAAGCTGAAAATAAAAGGTAAAGAAAGGCAATGGACCACGAAGGTAGACTTAGGGAACTCAGTGATTTATTAAAATACAATAACATTCATATCCTAGGAGTCCCAGAAGATGAAGAGAGATAAAAGGAGCATACAGTTTATTTGAATATATTATAGCTGAAAACTTCCCTAACTGGAGAAGGACACAGTTATGAAAATCTAAGAGGCACAGAGAACTCCCACTAAACTAAAAAAAAAAAAAAAAAAAAAAAAAAAAAAAAGCTGACCATTGCCAAGGAATATCATGGTCAAATTCATAAAATACACAGACAAGGAAAGAATCCTGAAAGCAGAAAAGGAAAAAAAAAAGTCCATAACCTATGGGGGAAAAGCAGGTCAGATTCACAGCAGATCTATCTACAGAAATGTAGCAAGCCAGAGAAAAATGCAGGGAACATTCAATGTGCTGAATGGAAAAAATATGCAGCAAAGAATTCTATATTCAGCAGTTGTCATTCAGAATAGAAGGAGAGATAAAACATTTCCCAGACAAAAACTAAAGGAGTTTCTGACCACTAAACCAGGCCTGCAAGAAATTTTAAGGGGTCTCTCTGACTGGAGGAAAAAGAAGACCAAAAGCAACAATGGTTAGTAATGACCAGAGAACATCACTAGAAACATCAACTCTACAGGTAACATAATGGCACTAAATTCATATCTTTCAATAATCATTCTGAACGCAAATGGAATAAATCCTCCAATCAAAAAGATGTAGTATATCAGAATGGATAAAAAGCAAGATCCATTTATATAATGCCTATAAGAAACTCATTTTAGACCTAAAGACACCTGCAGATTGAAGGTGAGGAGATGGAGAACCATCTATCATGCTAATTGATGTCAAAAGAAAGCCAGGGTAGCCATACTTACATCAGGCAAACTAAATTTTAAAACAAAGGTTGTAACAAGTACAGCACACAAGAGATGAAGAAGGGTTTTATATCATAATTAAGGAGTCTATCCATAAAAAAGATCTAACAATTTTAAATATGCCTCCATCTTGGGAGCACCCAAATATAAAAATCAATTAATAATAAACATAAAGAAACTCATTGACAATAATACAATAATAGTAGGGGACTTTAACCTCTCCATTCACAGCAATGAACAGATCATCTAAACTGAATATTGACAAGGAAACAAGGGCTTTGAATAACACACTGGAGCAGTTCGACTTAACAGATATATTCACAACATTTCATCCTAAAGCAGCAGAATACATATTCTTTTTGAGTGCACATGGAATATTCTCCAGAGTGGATCACATATTGTGTCACAAGTCAGCCCTCAGAAAGTACAAAAAGATTGATATCATACCATGTATATTTTCAGACCACAAAGCTATGAAATTTGAAGTCAACCACAAGAAAATAATTTGGAAACACCTCAAATACATGGAAGTTAAAACACATCCTACTAAAGAATAAATGGATTAACCGGGAAATTAAAAATAAATTCAAAAAAATACATGGGAAGATGAAAACACAACAGTCCAAAAACCTTTGGGATGCTGCAAAGGCAATCCTAAGAGGGAAGTATATAGGAATACAGGCCCACCTCCAGAAGCAAGAAAAGGCTCAAATACAAGCCTAGCCTTATATCTGAAAGAGCTAGAAAAGGAACAGCAAATAAACCATAAAGCCAGCAGAAGAAAGGAAATAATAAAGAATAGGGCCAAAATAAATGGTATACAAACAAAAAACAACAGTAGAACCGATTAACAAAACTGAGAGCTGATTCTTCAAAAGAATTGATAAAATTTATAAACCCCTAGACAGACTTTATCAAAAAGAAAGAGAAAGGACCCAAATAGATAAAATCACAAATGAAAGAGGAGAGATCACAACCAACACCAAAGAAATACAAACAATTAGAAGAGAATATTGTGAAAAATTATATGCCAACAAACTGGGCAACCTAAAAGAAATAGGAAAATTCCTAGAAACCTGCCAAGCACCAAAACTGAAACAGGAAGATATCAAAAACCTCAACAGACCCATAAGCAGCAAAAAAATGGAATCAGTAATCAAAAATCCCCCAACAAACAAAAAGTTCAGAGCCAGATGTCCTCCCAGACTATTTAAAGAGTTAATACCTATTCTGAAGCTGTTCTCAAAAATGGAATAGAAGGAAAACTTCCAAACTCATTCTACAAAGTGAGCATTAACTTGATTTCAAAGCCAGACAAAGACCCAACTACAAAAGAAAATAACAGGCCAATATCCCTGATGAACATGGATGCAAAAATTCTCAATAAAAACTAGCAAATCAAATTCAACAGTTCATTAAAAGGATTACTCACCATGACCGAGTGAGATTTATTCCTGGGCTGCAGGAGTATTTCAATATCTGCAAATCAATCAATGTGTTACACCACATTGATAAAAAAAAAGGGGGGGGTAAGAAACATACTATCCTGTCAATAGATTTTAAAAAAAGCATTTGACAAAATACAGCATCCCTTCTTGATAAAAACCCTCAACAAAGTAGGGATAAAGGGAACATACCTCAACATCATAAAGGCTATATACTAAAGACTGACAGCAAATATCATCCTCTGGGGAAAAACTGGGAGCATTTCCCTATAGTCAGGAACAAGACAAGGATTTCTACTCTATCATTATTATTTAACCTAGTACTGAAAGTCTTAGCCTCAGCAGTGAGACAATGAGAACAAATAAAAAGCATGCAAATTGGTAAGGAAGAAGTCAAATTTCCACTACTTGCAGACAACATGATACTTTATGTAGAAAACCTGAAAGACTCCACCAAAAATTGCTGAAACTAATACATGAATTCAGCCAAGTTGCAGAATATAAAATGTGCAGAAATCTGCTGCATTTCTATACACCAATAATGAAGTAGCAGAAAAAGAAGTCAAGGAATCAATCCCATTTGCAATTGCACCAAAAACCATACCTAGGAATAAACCTATTACCTAACTAGGTAAAAGATCTGTACTTTGAAAACTATAGAACACTTATGAAAGAAACTGATGAGAACACAAAGAAATAGAAAAGCATTCCATGCTCAGAGATTGGAAGAACACTCATTGTTAAAATGTCTATGCCACCCAGAGCATTCTACACATTTAATGCCATCCTTATCAAAATGCCACCAGCATTTTTCATAGAACTAGAACAAATGATACTAAAATTTGTATGGAAACACAAAAGATCCTGACTAGCCAAAACAATTCTGAGAAAGGAAAACAAACCTGGACACATCATGATTCCAGATTTCAAGCTATATTACAGAGTTGTTGTCATGAATATGATTATGGTAAATGTATTCCAAAGGATATTTGTCCATGTAATATCAATGGTAAATGGCATTATATTTTCCATTGTATCTTCTAACTGCTTGTGATTCCATATTTTAAAGCTTTTGATTTTTGGCTATTAATTTTACATACATTAGTATTTTATTAAATTAATGTTTTTACATTTAATTTTCTGGTGATAGTTCTACCTACTACTTCTAGTTTTAATATTTTCCTTTTTTTTCTTTCCATCTAATTGCATTAGTTAGCTGCTAAAGTACAAGTTTAAAATAGCAATGATGTTAGTAGATACCTTTGTCATTTGGTAATGGCATATTTTTTAGTGTGATCTGGATTCAGTCTACTAATATTTCATATAGGAGCTTTATACTGATATTTGTAAGTGAGTTAACATAGTTTTCATTGTATACACTGCTAGATTTTGGATTTAATGTCGTATTTCACAAAATTGAGAATTTTCTTTTTTTAGTTATTCTATGGAACAGTTTGAATTGCATTGGACTTATCTGTTTTTCAAAGATTTGGTACAGTTTTCCCTGTGAAATTATTTGAACCTGATACTTTTATTTTTGGGGAGAAGTCATCTGTCTTACAATTTCTTTTCCCATACCTTCTTTGGAAATTAGTTTCTTTAGATTTTTAATCTCTTCCTTAGTCAGTTTTGTTAAATTATATTTCTATTCATGTTTTCAAATATATTTGTAGATAGTTGTGCAAATTAGTTTCATATGATTTTAAAAAGTTCTGATTCTCTTCTACCCTCCTCAGAGGTTGCCTTTGGGGTCATCTGGCAAGTAGGTAAACATAGCCACCCCAAAATGGTATATATTTCCTTCAAAACCATGTATGCTATACCAACTGTTGTACCACCTTTTTAGAATGCAGGGAAGTTAAATACATTCACTGGTACTGTGCATGCCCATGCTCACTCTCCCACACATAGAAGCTTTATTTTCTGTACATTCATGAGATTTATCCACAAATATCCATTTACCCATCACCTGTTATGCTTGTGTCTTATCAAAGCATTTAAGGCACCTGCTACTTTATGCTCTGTAGGTCTTTAAAAGCTAGAGGTCTTGTGGAGTTGTGTTGGTCAAATTCTCTGAGGATTAAATTGTGGCATGGCTGAGATGCTTACTTTTTTTTCTTAAGGGTGTGAGAGTTATGTGTTTCCCCTGCTTCTGATAGAAAAACACCTTTGCAGACTCAAATACTGTGTGCTGTTTCCTAGAGACTATCAAATTTTTTTTCCAGTATGATAATCTCATATAGAAGAGCAGTTCAATTAGATTCACCCTTTGGTTAAGATATTCATAATATACTATCTGTTTTCAGGAACTATCCATCTTCTGCACAAGCCAAAATGGAGAGCTAAGTGGAGATGTGATAGGCAAGTGCTTTTAGTGCCTATTATCTATAGATTAGAGATGCTAATGGAAGATGCTACCATTGATATTGGCTCTCTGATTTCAATAGGGATGATGCTGGGGATGTAGGTACAGGTACAAAGACAATATAGCCATATGGATATGGCCATATCCATAGTTCACATCTTCCATCTGCCTCTGGACACTCCATGTTGCTTCTGCTGTACATGCTGAGACCAGCCCCCAAAATAGATCCTTTTGGCCTCTGCCTCTGTGTATAGAGCTCAAGGTTTTGGGCAGGTCATTTAATGAGCAAGGCTTAGGCCATATGCTTTGTTTTAGTTGTGAGGGAGTCTGTGAAGTGAGCATCTGGACTCTAAATTCTAGGTGACCAGGTCCTTGGGTATGTGTTCCAATTATTTGCATTCCAAAAAGTGCCTTTCCTTTGTCCTGGTTTTTTTTTTTTTATCTATCTGTTCTAATGTCCCCTTTGTTACAGGTCTTATTCTTCCTTTACTTTAAATCAGTGGGAGCTGCCCATTCACATGCTGTGTTGGTTGTTCTTCTAGGCTACCACCTTCTCACATGTGAGCTGCAGTTCCTTTTGGGCCATGCCCAGCTCTGTGTTCTGTTAGTAATCTTACCAGCAGGACAGATTTGTCTTCAAGATAATGAGGCGGGGCAAGATGGCGGAAGAGTAGGGTCCCCAGGTCACCTGTCCCCACCAACTTACCTAGATAACTTTCAAATCATCCTGAAAACCTATGAATTTGGTCTGAAATTTAAAGAGAGAACAGCTGGAATGCTACAGTGAGAAGACTTTGCGCTTCTATCAAGGTAGGAAGACGGAAAAAATAAAGAAATAAAAAAGCATCCAAGGGGGAGGGGCCCCACGAGGAGCCGGGCTGAGGCCGGGGCGACTGTCCCCAGGACAGGAGAGCCCAGGCCGGGAGATGCAGGAGCTGCACCAATCTTTCCCGACGGAAAGGCGCTCGCAGGGAGCTCGGGCAGGACCCCAGGAGGGCGGGGATGCCCTCAGGCTCTCGGGGACACTAACAGACACCTGCGCCCCGGGGGAGAGCGCCGAGCTCCCTGAAGGGCTGCAGCGCGCCGGGCGGGACCCGGAGCAGCTCGGAGGGGCTCGGGCGGCGGCTCCGCGGAGGGGGCTGTGCGGCCGGGAGCGCGAATCCAACAGCAGGCCCAGGAGCACAGGGCGCCGGGACACAGCCCAGGATCCGGCCTCCCCCCGGTTCAGGCAGAGGCCGGGAGGGTCCAGGACAGCAAGGACGCTCCTGCCGCCTGGCGGCCCTGAGCTGTGCAGATCAGCGCCCTCCATCCCCGGAGCATCCAGGCCCCTGCGGACTGGGAGCTGCGGTAGTTCCTGTGGGAGCTGACTCCAGAGTTGGAGAGGTGGCCGCGCCACTGTTGTTGTTCCTCCTGGTGTCACCTTGTACCTGGGACTGAGCAGGGGCCTCACAGGATAAACAGCTCCCACTGAGCCGTGCACCTGGCAGGGGGCTGGACAGCTACCCCAGGTGCACACACCTGAGACTCAGCACAGCAGGCCCCTCCCCCAGAAGACCAGTTAAGACAGGGGAAAAGCAAGTTATTGACCAAGCAGCACTGGAAAGTTCCAGGGGAAGTCAGGATTTACAGTATATAGAATCAGAGGATACTCCCCCTTGTTTTTTGTTTTCTGTTTGTTCCCTCCCCCTCTTTTTATTTTCCTTTTTTTTTTTTTCCTCTCTTTTTCTCCTTTTTCCAGTACAACTTTTTTGGCCACTCTGCACTGAGTAAAATGACTAGAAGGAAAAACTCACCACAAAAGAAAGAATCAGAAACAGTCCTCTCTCCCACAGAGTTACAAAATTTGGATTACAATTCAGTGTCAGAAAGCCAATTCAGAAACACAATTATAACTAGAAAAAAGCATAAAGGACTCAAGAGACTCATGACTGCAGAATTTAGATCTAATCCGGCAGAAATTAAAAATCAATTAAATGAGATGCAATCCAAACTAGAGGTCCTACCGACTAGGGTTAAAGAGGTACAAGAATGAGTGAGTGACATAGAAGACAGGTTGATGGCAAGGAAGGAAACTGAGGAGAAAAGAGAAAAACAAAAGATCATGAGGATAGGTTAAGGGAAATGACAGCTTCAGAAGGAAAAATCTACGTTTAATTGGGGTTCCCGAGGGTTCTGAAGGGGACAGAGGTCCAGAAACTGTATTTGAACAAATTGTAGCTGAGAACTTCCCTAACTTGGGAAGGGAAACAGGCGTTCAGATCCAGGAGATAGAGAGATCCCCCCCAAAATCAGTAAAAACCGCTCAACACCTCGACATTTAATAGGGAATTTGTATTCAAGATAACACTTAGCAAGTGGGCCAGTGTAGTCCTTCTCTAATTTATACATCTTGAGGGCTCTTCCAGCACCCTTAGTGTGTGGCAGACCATCAGCATTTGGCTTTTGCTATTACCTGATGCTAATCACAATCCCTGGCTCTGTCCACATTTTGTGGAAGGTGGTATCCTTCTGAATTTGCTTTGACTTTAGTAAACTCACACCTACTTGAGTATGAGGTGGGTCTTCCTTCCAAAATGCAACTTAATAACAACCTTTGAGAATTAATTACAAGATTTCTTGCCATTTAATTTTTTTTAAAAAAATTTAAATCAAAGCTGATTTGTCAGCTTCTTTACATTGTGTGGTTTCTGCTTTGCTGGCTCCTTTCAATTTATAGGTTTATGTACTTGTCAGATGTGACAAGCTTATTGTCTTATTATATGTTTCAACATCCAGAAAGGGTAGAGCTCAGTCTGATCTACTGATAAACTTGCTGTGAGATGGCCCTTATTCTCCCAGGGCTGGCTTGGGTTCTGTACAACTGTCCAATCGCGAGCAGCAGGCCTCTCTCTTTGAGGATGTAAATCACATGCTGAGAGAAGCACATGCCACATAGGGCTTCCTACTGAAAGTTCAGCTGAATTCTCCTATAAGATGTTTGTTAATGGAAAAGTCACAGAGTGAGTGTCTTATGTTTAAGTTTGGGATGCATCTGGTTAAATCTAAAACTTTCTTGCTGCAAAGCGTCTCAGCTTTTAATACGCTAATATAGCTTGTGAGCTTTAAGGGGACACTTAACTATACAGAATGTCCCAGGGTGCACCTTTTTTTAAATAATAAATTTATTTTTTATTGGAGTTCAATTTACCAACATACAGAATAACACCCAGTGCTCATCCCATCAAGTGCCCCCCTCAGTGCCCGGCACCCATTCACCACCACCCCCCGCCCTCTTCCCCTTCCACCACCCCTAATTCCTTTCCCAGAGTTAGGAGTCTTTATGTTCTGTCTCCCTTTCTAATATTTCCCACACATTTCTTCTCCCTTCCCTTATATTCCCTTTCAGTATTGTTTATATTCCCCAAATGAATGAGAACATATAATGTTTGTCCTTCTCTGATTGACTTACTTCACTCAGCATAATACCCTCCAGTTCCATCCACGTTGAAGCAAATGGTGGGTATTTGTCGTTTCCAATGGCTGAGGAATATATCATTGTATACATAAACCACATCTTCTTTATCCATTCATCTTTCGATGGACACCGAGGCTCCTTCCACAGTTTGGCTATTGTGGACATTGCTGCTAGAAACATCAGGGTGCAGGTGTCCCGGCGTTTCATTGCATCTGAGTCTTTGGGGTAAATCCCCAACAGTGCAATTGCTGGGTCGTAGGGCAGGTCTATTTTTAACTCTTTGAGGAACCTCCACACATTTTTCAGAGTGGCTGCACCAGTTCACATTCCCACCAACAGTGTAAGAGGGTTCCCTTTTCTCCGCATCCTCTCCAACATTTGTGGTTTCCTGCCTTGTTAATTTTCCCCATTCTCACTGGTGTGAGGTGGTATCTCATTGTGGTTTTGATTTATATTTCCCTGATGGCAAGTGATGCAGAGCATTTTCTCATGTGCGTGTTGGCCATGTCTATGTCTTCCTCTGTGAGATTTCTCTTCATGTCTTTTGCCCATTACAGGATTGCATTGTTTGTTTCTTTGGTGTTGAGTTTAAGAAATTCTTTATAGATCTTGGATACTAGCCCTTTATCTGATACGTCATTTGCAAATATCTTCTCCCATTCAGTAGCTTGTCTTTTAGTTTTGTTGACTGTATCCTTTGCTGTGCAAAAGCTTCTAATCTTGATGAAGTCCCAATAGTTCATTTTTGCTTTTGTTTCTTTTGCCTTCGTGGATGTATCTTGCAAGAAGTTACTGTGGCTGAGTTCAAAAAGGGTGTTGCCTGTATTCTTCTTTAGGATTTTGATGGAATATTGTCTCACATTTAGATCTTTCATCCATTTTCAGTTTATCTTTGTGTATGGTGCAAGAGAGTGGTCTAGTTTCATTCTTCTGCATGTGGATGTCCGATTTTCCCAGCACCATTTATTGAAGAGACTGTCTTTCTTCCAATGGATAGTCTTTCCTCCTTTATCAAATATTAGTTGCCCATAAAGTTCAGGGTCCACTTCTGGGTTCTCTGTTCTGTTCTATTGATCTATGTGTCTGTTTTTGTGCCAGTACCACACTGTCTTGATGACCACAGCTTTGTAGTACAACCTGAAATTTGGCATTGTGATGCCCCCAGATATGGTTTTCTTTTTTAACATTCCCCTGGCTATTCAGGGTCTTTTCTGATTCCACACAAATCTTAAAATAATTTGTTCTAACTCTCTGAAGAAAGTCCATGGTATTTTGATAGGGATTGCATTAAATGTGTACATTGCCCTGGGTAACATTGACATTTTCACAATATTTCTTCTTCCAACCCATGAGCATGGAATATTTTTCCATCTCTTTGTGTCTTCCTCAATTTCTTTCAGAAGTGTTCTATAGTTTTGAGGGTATAGATCCTTTACCTCTTTGGTTAGGTTTATTCCTAGGTATCTTATGCTTTTGGGTGCAATTGTAAATGGGATTGACTCCTTAATTTCTCTTTCTTCAGTCTCATTGTTAGTGTATAAAGATGCCACTGACTTCTGGGCATTGATTTTGTATCCTGCCACGCTACCAAATTGCTGTATGAGTCCTTGCAATCTTGGGGTGGAGACTTTTGGGTTTTCTATGTAGAGTATCATGTCATCGGCGAAGAGGGAGAGTTTGACTTCTTTGCCAATTTGAATGCCTTTAATGTCTTTTTGTTGTCTGATTGCTGAGGCTAGGACTTCCAGTACTATGTTGCATAGCCGTGGTGAGAGTGGACATCCCGTCTTGTTCCTGATCTTAGGGGAAAGGCTCCCACTGCTTCCCATTGAGAATGATATTTGCTGTGGGCTTTTCGTAGATGGCTTTTAAGATGTTGAGGAATGTTCCCTCTATCCCTACACTCTGAAGAGTTTTGATCAGGAATGGATGCTGTATTTTGTCAAATGCTTTCTCTGCATCTAATGAGAGGATCATATGGTTCTTGGTTTTTCTCTTGCTGATATGATGAATCACATTGATTGTTTTACGGGTGTTGAACCAGCCTTGTGTCCCAGGGATAAATCCTACTTGGTCATGGTGAATAATTTTCTTAATGTACTGTTGGATCCAATTGGCTAGTATCTTGTTGGGAACTTTTGCATCCATGTTCATCAGGGATATTGGTCTGTAAGTCTCCTTTTTGGTGGGGTCTTTGGTTTTGGAATTAAGGTGATGCTGGCTTCATAGAACGATTTTGGAAGTACTCCATCTCTTTCTATCTTTCTAAACAGCTTTAGTAGAATAGATATGGTTTCTTCTTTAAACGTTTGATAGAATTCCCCTGGGAAGCCATCTAGCCCTGGACTTTTGTGTCTTGGGAGGTTTTTGATGACTGCTTCAATTTCCTCCCTGGTATTGGCCTGTTCGGGTTTTCTATTTCTTCCTGTTCCAGTTTTGGTAGTTTGTGGCTTTCCAAGAATGCATCCATTTCTTCTAGATTGCCTAATTTATTGGCGTATAGCTGTTCATAATATGTTTTTAAAACTGTTTGTATTTCCTTGGTGTTGGTAGTGATCTCTCCTTCTCATTCATGATTTTATTAATTTGAGTCTTCTCTCTCTTCTTTTTTAATAAGGCTGGCTAATTGTTTATCTATCTTATAATTCTTTCAGAGAACCAACTCCTGGTTTTGTTGATCTGTTCCTCAGTTCTTCTGGTCTCGATTTCGCTGAGTTCTGCTCGAATTTTATTAACTCTCTTCTTCTGCTGGGTTTAGGATCTATTTGCTGTTTTTTCTCTAGCTCCTTTATGTGTAAGGTTAGCTTTTGTATTTTGGTTCTTTCCAGTTTTTGAATGGATGCTTGTATTGCGATGTATTTCCCCCTTAGGACTGCTTTTGCTGCATCCCAAAGATTTTGAATGGTTGTATCTTCATTCTCATTAGTTTCCATGAATCTTTTTAATTCTTCCTTAATTTCCTGGTTGACCGTTGCATCTTTTAGAAGGATGTTTCTAAACCTCCACAAGTTTGAAGTCCTTCCAAACTTCTTGTTGTGATTTAGGTCTAATTTCAAGTCATTATGGTCTGAGAATATGCAGGGGATGATCCCAATCTTTTGGTATCCGTTCAGACCTGATTTGTGACCCAGTATGTGGTCTATTCTGGAGAAAGTCATGTGCACTTGAGAAGAACGTGTATTCAGTTGCATTTGGACATAAAGTTCTGTAGATATCTGTGAAATCCATCTGGTCCAGGGTATCATTTAAAGCTCTCGTTTCTTTGGGGATGTGCTTAGAAGACTTATCGAGGGTAGAAAGAGCTAGATTGAAGTCACCAAGTATAAGTGTATTATTATCTAAGTATTTCTTCACTTTTGTTAATAATTGATTTATATATTTGGCAGCTCCCACATTCGGGGCATATAAATTGAGGATTGTTAAGTCCTCTTGTTGGATAGATCCTTTAAGTATGAGATAGTGTCCCTCTTCATCTCTCACTACAGTCTTCGGGGTAAATTTTAGTTTATCTGATATAAGGATGGCTACCCCTGCTTTCTTTTGAGGACCATTCAAATGGTAAATGGTTCTCCAACCTTTTATTTTCAGGTTGTAGGTGTCCTTCTGTCTAAAATGAGTCTCTTGGAGACAGCAAATAGATGGGTCCTGCTTTTTTATCCAGTCTGAAACCCTGCGCCTTTTGAAGGAGTCATTAATCCCGTTCACATTCAGAGTTACTATTGAGAAATATGAGTTTAGTGTCATCATGATATCTATTCAGTCCTTGTTTTTGTGGATTGTTCCACTGAACTTCTTCTTAAAGGGGAATTTTATGAGTCCCCCTTAAAATTTCTTGCAGAGCTGGTTTGGTGGTCACGTATTCTTTCAGTTCCTGCCTGTCTTGGAAGCTCTTTATCTCTCCTTCCATTTTGAATGAGAGCCTTGCTGGATAAAGTATTCTTGGTTGCATGTTCTTCTCATTTAGGACCCTGAATATATCCTGCCAGCCCTTTCTGGCCTGCCAGGTCTCTGTGGAGAGGTCTGCTGTTACCGTAATACTCCTCCCCATAAAAGTCAGGGATTTCTTGTCTCTTGCTGTTTTAAGGATCTTCTCTTTATCTTTGGAATTTGCAAGCTTCACTATTAAATGTCAAGGTGTTGAACGGTTTGTATTGATTTTAGGGGGGGGATCTCTCTATTTCCTGGATCTGAATGCCTGTTTCCCTTCCCAGATTAGGAAAGTTTTCAGCTATGATTTGTTCAAACACATATTCTGGCCCTCTGTCCCTTTCGGCGCCCTCGGGAACCCCAATTAAACATAGGTTTTTCTTCCTCAGGCTGTCGTTTATTTCCCTTAATCTATCCTCATGGTCTTTTAATTGTTTGTCTCTTTTTTCCTCAGTTTCCCTCTTTGCCATGAACTTGTCTTCTATGTCACTCACTCGTTCTTCCACCTCGTTAACCCTCGTCGTTAGGACTTCTAGTTTGGATTGCATCTCATTCAATTGATTTTTAATTTCTGCCTGATTGGATCTAAATTATGCAGTCATGAATGAAGTCTCTTGAGTCCTTTATGCTTTTTCCTAGAGCCACCAGTAGCTGTATAATAGTGCTTCTGAATTGGCTTTCTGACATTGAATTGTAATCCAGATTTTGTAACTCTGTGGGAGAGAGGACTGTTTCTGATTCTATCTTTTGAGGTGAGGTTTTCCTTCTAGTCATTTTGCTCGGTGCAGAGTGGCCAAAAACAAGTTGTATTGGAAAAAGGAGAAAAAGAGAGGAGAGAAAGAAGGAAAGAAGAGAGAAGAAAAAGGAAGAAAAAAGGAAGAAAAAAAGAAAAAAGAAGAAAAAGAGAAAGAAAAAGAAAGAAAGGAAAAAAGGGTGGGGGAAGCAAACAGAAATCAAAAAGCCAAAAAAAAAAAAAACACAAAAAAACAAAAACAAAAAACAAAACAACAACCAAAAAAAAAAAAAACACACGGGGGAGTATCTTCTGATTCTGTATACTTTAAGTACCTTGACTTCCCCTGGAACTTGTCCATCTAGCTGGTCTTCTGGGGGAGGGGCCTGTTGTGCTGATTTTCAGGTGTTAGCACTTGGGGGAGCTGCTCTGCCCCCTGCCTGGTGCATGGCGCAGTGTGGGTTGTTTACCCTGTGAGTCCCCAGGAGGAACATCCCCAGTGGCTGTGGCCAGCTCTAGAGCCCTGGATTCAGCTTCCCAGGGTGCATCTGGACAGAGTTGTCATCCACCAGCTTGAGAACTTTCCAAGCCACTCCCATTTGCAAGGTGACATCAGTTGCCTGTTGAGGGAGTTTTGGGCCTTCTGAGTTCTTTTCCTAGGAATGTGAGGTTGGGCCTGAGTCTGAGAGCCACAGAGATGTATGAATGCAGGAGCTTGGCATTCATATGTTCTCATGTGCTGAGAAGGGAGGAATGAATTGTGCAGAGAGGGGCTGAGAGGAGAGGCAGAGGTATTATGCAATGGTGTTCAAGTCTGAGTTCCAGTCTGCACTGAGTGCCAGCTGCATCCCTGACCTGTGGGATGCCCTACTGCCCTCTTCACTACACCCCTTCATGCTCAGGCTGCATCAGTTGGCTGTGGTGCAGCCCAGTGATTCAGCATCCATCTTGAGCCTGAACTCCCATCGTACTATTTACTAGAGTGTGTGAGTGAGGAGGTTCTAGACTTTTCTGTGCTTCAGTTCCTCATTTGCAAAATGGGCCTGTGATCTACTGCTCTATCTCAGCATGCTGTTGCAAGCATGAAATATGATCACTCTTTAGTTTAGGTAAATGCTAAAGAAAAAACTGCCTGATCCCATAACAAATCTTATGAAACAAGAATACTTTTTCTGGGAAACACTTTCCACTTTCTCTCAGATAACTGCGACTAACTAATTGGGAAAAGCAATGTAAAGGGAGGTAACTGCTTGACATTTTTGGTGGACAAGGGCACAGATTCTTGCATTTTTTTAATGTTTTTATTTTAAGATTTTATTTATTCATGAGAGACACAGAGAGAGAGAGAGAGAGAGGCAGAGACAGAGGTAGAGGGAGAAGCAGGCTCCCTGCAGGGAGCCTGATGCAGGACTTGATCCCTGGACCCCAGGATCATGACCTGAGCCAAAGGAGACACTCAACTACCGAGCTACCCAGGTGTCCCAAGGGCACAGATTCTTATAGACCTAAATAAAAGAACCTTCTCCAGATGATGGCTTTTGCAGATTGTATGTCCACTCAGTCCTGACTGGCTTTCTCTGCAATCATCTTAGCTCTCGTATCCAGTTGGTAGTCTGGAATTGAAAGGTAGAAAATCATTTTATTTCCTTAAATATAATAGAATTTAGAAGGTGAATCTATTACACAAATTCAGATGGCACATTGTGCAGCTAGAGTAGAAATGGATTTTAGTCTTCTGCTGTTCTGGCTACGGCCATCTTCCTAAAGTGCCTCAGTGGCTCTTTCTCCTGTCTGAACTCCACGGGCACCTGGGGCTCTGTCACTGCAGCCACTGCCAATAGCACCCTGTGGGCCACTCCATCATTCCACCTCCACTTCCCCTGGGGACACCTCAGGTGCCCATATGCCCATCTACCTGTCTGTGAAGAGTTCCCTTCCCATCTGCTGCCAGCTCCCCTTCCCCATCTCCCTCACTGCTACTCAGCCATGAAGAAGATGCAGGCTTGTGCCCCTCAAGATGCCCTGGTAGCTGACAACTCCTGTGCTTTGCAGTGGCAAGTCTCTCTGTTGTCTCTTACTGCACAGAGTAAAACTGGCCCATCCCATGAAGGAGGAGGCCCTTCAACATGGAAATGGAATTTGCATTTGCCTCCTAATATGTGTGCTGGGCCTTAAGCTGGTATGGAGAAGGAGGAAGATGCCCACAGCTGGTGTGCAGGGGCTGCCCTCTTCAGTGCTGGCCATGTGGGCAGGGAGGTGTTGGCCTTCCTCAAGGAATCAAGTCACCAAGCAATCATTTCTCAATTAGAATCATCTAGAGTCAGTTTTCAATTTTGTCTAATGTGATGGTTATGTCATGTAATGACAAGGTAATAATTGCTGATTATTTAAGACACAGATGAAGTCTTAATTAAAATTCTTAAATTCTTAATTGGTCCCCAACAGGGCCACTCATGACAGTAGAGAATAATTGTTATCCTCAGTGATAGAGATGTTTGTGCATGTCATCTGTGATTAATGCCGCATGTAGGTGAGCTGACCAGGTATACTGTTAACAGTCCATTGAGGTCCCATTTCCAACAGAGAGGCTATGAGCATCAACCTTTTGCAGAGCTGAATTGTGGGACAGACCTTGACTCACGTGTGAAGTGGGCTTTAGGAAAATTGTGTAGCTTTTTAAGTGAGTGTGTTACATGCAGAAAAGAGCTAACAGAGCACCCTGATATTGCTGTCCTTAGGAAGGGATGTTTGCGTGGGTGCCATCAGCTGGCCTCTGGGAACCTGGATTTCAGGAGGGATCCCATCCTTCCCTGACAAGAGGCCTTGCATGCCTAAACTGAGCAATGTGGTCTCTGCTGACACCTAATTCCTTCCAGGGGTCTGGAACTTAGGTATGTGCCAGGTGAAGGTGCCTCAGTGAATTATGCCAATGAAAACCCTGGGCACTGAGTGTCTAATGAGCTGCCCTGGTAGACAGCACTTCTTCACATGTGTTATCACAGCTCTTTGCTGGGAGAATTAAGTATACTCCCTGGGACTCCACTGGGAGAGGACACTTGGAAGTTTGCTGATTTTGCTTTTATCATTTGATTGCTGATTTTGCTTTGCTATAATAAATGTAGCTCTGACAATGACTATATGCTGAGTTGTCCTAATGAATCATTGAATCTGGAGGTGGTCTCAGGGGCCACCAGACAGTATGAGTCTCAAATATTTAATTTATCAAACATTTAAATATTTGTATTAATATTTAGTAATAATACTCTCAGAGATCACCTCCAATTGTGTGTGCATGTGTGTGTGTGCCCACACATGTGCATGGGTATGTATTTGCTTCTTTATGTGGTAAAATGTATATAATATAAAATTTGCCATTTTAAACATTTTTAAGTGTGCAGTTCAGTGGCATTAAATATATTCACATTGTTGTGCAACCATCACTATCATTGTCTTCAGAACTCTTTTCATTATATTAAATAAACTTTGTTTTTTTTTTAATTTATTTTTTATTGGTGTTCAATTTATAAACTAAACTTTGTATTCATTAAATAATAACTCCCCTTTCTCACCTATCCCCTGTCCCCGGCTACCATAGTTCTGCTTCATATCTCTGTAAATTTGACTCTCTCATAGGTACCTCCAATGAGTGCAGTCATACAATATTTGTTTTGTGCCTAGCTTATTTCACTTAGCATAATGTCCTAAAGTTCAGTCACAGTGTAGCATATGTCAGAATTACCATTCTTTTTAAGGCTGAATAATGCTCCATTGTATGAAGATAACACATTTTGTTTATTCATTCACCAGTGGACGTTTGGGTTGCTTCTACTTTTTGGCTATTATGGATAATGCTGCTGTGAACATGGGTGTACAAATATGTGACGTAGTCTCTGTTTTCCATTCTTTGGGGTATATTCCCAAAAGTAGAATTATGGGATCATATGGTAATTCTATGTTTTTTTTTTTTTTTGAGAAATTGCCATATTTTCTACAGTGGCCACATCATTTTACATTCCTACCAACAGTGTACAAAGTTTTCAATTTCTCCACATCCTCACCAACACTTGTTATTTTCTGTGTTTTTGATATAGCCATCCAAAGGAGTGTGAAGTGGTGTCTCATTATGGTTCTGTTACTCTTAGTGAGATTTGGTTGTACAGATAATTATAGAGGAGAAATTATTTGGACTGTTAAATCTGACACTTTTGCTTCAAAGATTGAAGTATTTCAAGTGGGAAGTCAGACAACAGTTTACATAAGAAGAGAGAGTGGGCTAGATATTTGTTGCTCTATTGTTACAATTTTTAGAACTGTAATTACCAACCAAAACAGAACTGATCTTTTGACAACATACCTTTTTTCTATATTGAAATTTTATTTATTCAAAAAAACTAAAATTTTTGACAATTTAATTTCACAAAACTGTTTATAATTCTATTGAAATTATTCCCTCCTTTTAGTGTCTTTATTTTTTATTTTTTGTATATGTTTTTATTGGAGTTCAATTTGCCAACATATAGCATAACACCCAGTGCTCATCCCATCAAGTGGCCCCTCAGTGCCCATCACCCAGTCACCCTATCTCCCCCACCTCCCTTTTCACTAGCCCTTGTTTGTTTCCCAGAGTTAGGAGTCTCTCATGTTCTGTCACCCTCACTGATATTTCCCACTCATTTTCTCTCCTTTTCCCTTTATTTCCTTCCCCAAATGAATGAGACCGTATAATGTTTGTCCTTCTCCAATTGACTTACTTCACTCAGCATAATACCCTCCAGTTTTCTACATGTTGAAGCAAATGGTGGGTATTAGTCATTTTTAATGGCTGAGTAATATTCCATTGTATACATATACCACATCTTCTTTATCCATTCATCTTTCGGTGGACACCAAGGCCCCATCCAGAGTTTGACTCTTGTGGACATTGCTGCTATAAACACTGAGGTGCAGGTGTCCTGCCGTTTCACTGCATCTGTATCTTTGGGGTAAATCCCCAGGAGTGCAATTTCTGGGTCATAGGGTAGCTCTATTTTCAACTCTTTGAGGAACCTCCACACAGTTTTCCAGAGTGGCTGTACCAGTTCACATTCCTACCAACAGTACAAGAGGGTTCCCCTTTCTCCACATCCTCTCTGAGATTTGTTATTTCCCGTCTTGTTAATTTTGACCATTCTCATTGGTGTGAGGTGGTATCTCATTGTGGTTTTGATTTGTATTTCCCTGATGGCAAGGGATGTGGAGCATTTTCTCATATGCCTGTTGGCCATGTCTTTGTCTTCTTTGGTGAAATTTTTGTTTATGTCTTTTACCCATTTTATGAGTGGATTGTTTGTTTCTTTGGTGTTGAGTTTAATAAGTTCTTTATAGATCTTGGATACTAACCCTTTATCTGATACGTCATTTGCAAATATCTTCTCCCATTGTGTAGGTAGTCTTTTAGTTTTGTTGATGGTTTCCTTTGCTGTGCAGAAGCTTTTTTATTTGGGATGAAGTCCCAATAGTTTATTTTTGCTTTTGTCTTCCTTCCCTCCATAGATGTATCTTGCAAGAAGTTCCTGTGGCCAAGTTCCAAAAGGGTGTTGCCTGTGTTCTCCTCTAAGATTTTGATGGATTCTTGTCTCACATTTAGATCTTTCACCCATTATGAGTTTATCTTTGTGTCTGGTGTAAGAGAATGGTCCAGCTTCATTCTTCTGCATGTGGCTGTCCAATTTTCCCAGCAGCATTTCTTGAAGAGACTGTCCATTCTCCAGTGGATAGTCTTTCCTGCTTTAACAAATATTAGTTGACCATAGAGTTGAGGGGCCATTTCTGGGTTCTCTATTCTGTTCCATTGATATATGTATCTGTTTTTGTGCTAGTACCACACTGTCTTGATGACCACAGCTTTGTAGTACAACTTGAAATCCGGCATTGTGATGCCTCCGGCTCTGGTTTTCTTTCTCAGTATTCCCCTGGCTATTTGGGGTCTTTTCTGATTTCACACAAATCTTAAGATGATTTGTTCCAACTCTCTGAAGAAAGTCCATGGTATTTTGACAGGGATTGCATTAAATGTGTAAATTTCCCTCGGTAGCATTGACAATTTCACAATATTTCTTCTTCCAACCCATGAGCATGGAATATTTTTCCATCTCTTTGTGTCTTCCTCAATTTCTTTCAGAAGTGTTCTGTAGTTTTTAGGGTGTAGACTCTTTACCTCTTTGATTAGGTTTATTCCTAGGTATCTTATGCTTTTGGGTGCAATTGCAAATGGGATTGACTCCTTAATTTATCTTTCTTCAGTTTCATTGTTAAGTGTGTAGAAATGCCACTGACTTCTGGACATTGATTTTGTATCCTTCCACATTGTTGAATTGCTGTATGAGTTCTAGCAATCTTGGGGTGGAGTCTTTGGGGTTTTCTACGTACAGTATCATGTCATCTGCAAAGAGGGAGAGTTTTACTTCTTCTGTGCCAATTTGAATGCCTTTTATTTCTTTTTGTTGCCTGATTGCTGAGGCTAGGACTTCTAGTACTATGTTGAATAGCAGTGGTGAGAATGGACATCCTTGTCATTTTCCTGATCTTAGGGGAAAGGCTCCCTAAGCATTTTCCCCATTGAGAGTGATATTTGTTGTGGACTTTTCGTAGATGAATTTTAAGATGCTGAGGAATGTTCCCTCTATCCCTCACTCTGAAGAGTTTTGATCAAGAATGGATGCTGTATTTTATCAAATGCTTTCTCTGCATCTTTTGAGAGGATCAAATGGTTCTTGTTTTTTCTCTTGTTGATGTGATCTATCACGTTGATTGCTTTTCAAGTATTGAACCAGCCCTGTATCCCGGGGATAAATCCCACTTGGTCATGGTGAATAATCTTCTTAATGTACTGTTGGATCCTATTGGCTAGTATCTTGTTGAGAATTTTTGCCTCTGTGTTCATCAGGGATATTGGTCTATAATTCTCCTTTTCGGTGGGCTCTTTGTCTGATTTTGGAATTAAGGTGATGCTGGCCTCATAGAACGAGTTTGGAAGTGTTCCATCCCTTTCTATCTTTCGAAACAGCTTTAGTAGAATAGGTATGGTTTCTTCTTTAAACGTTTGCTAGAATTCCCCTGGGAAGCCATCTGGCCCTGGACTTCTGTGTCTTGGGAGGTTATTGATGACTGCTTCAATTTCCTCCCCGGATATTGGCCTGTTCAGGTTTCTCTTTCTTCCTGTTCCAGTTCGGTAGTTTGTGGTTTTCCAGAAATGTGTCCATTTTTTCTAGATTGCCTAATTTATTAGCATATGGCTGCTCATAATATGTTTTTAAAATTGTTTGTATTTCCTTGGTATTGGTGGTGATCTCTCCTTTTTCATTCATGCTTTTATTAATTTGAGTTTTTTGTTTTTAATAAAGCTGGCTAATGGTTTATGTATCTTATTAATTCTTTCAAAGAACCAACTCCTGGTTTTGTTGCTCTGTTCTACAGTTCTTCTGGTCTCTATTTCATTAAGTTATGCTCGAATGTTTATTAACTCTCTTCTTCTGCTTGGTGTAGGTTTTATTTGCTGTTCTTTCTCCAGTTCCTTTAGGTTAGCTTGTGTATTTGAGTTTTTTTTCCAGTTTTTTTAAGGGATGCTTGTATTACAATGTATTTCCCTCTTAGGACTGCTTTTGCTGTATCCCAGAGATTTTGAATGGTTCTGTCTTCATTTTCATTAGTTTCCATGAATTTTTTTAATTCTTGTCTAATTTTCAGGTTGACTCTTTCATCTTTTAGCAGGATGCTCTTTAACCTCCACATGTTTGAGTTTCTTCCAAATTTCTTCTTGTGCATGAGTTCAAGTTTCAAAGCATTATGGTCTGAAGATATGCAGGGAATAATCCCAATCTTTTGGTAGCAGTTGAACCCTGATTATTGATCCAGTATCTGGTCTATTCTGGAGAAAATTCCACATGCATTTGAGAAGAACGTGTATTCGGTTGCTTTTAGATGTAAAGTTCTGTAAATATCTGTGAATCCATCTGGTCCAGTGTATCATTTAAAGCCCTTTTTTCTTTGGAGATGTTGTGCTTAGAAGAGCTGTCATTTGCAGAAAGTGCCGTGTTGAAGTCTCCCAGTTAGTGTATTATTATCTAAGTATATCTTTACTTTGGTTATTAATTGATTGATATACTTGGCAGCTCCCACATTAGTGGCATAAATATTCATGATTGTTAGGTTCTCTTGTTGGATAAATCCTTTAAGTATGATATAGTGTCCCTCTTCATCTCTTACTACAGTCTTTGGGATAAACTTTAATTTATCTGATATGAGGATTGCAACCCCAGCTTTCTTTTAAGGACCGTTTGAATGGTGAATGGTAAATGGTTCTCCAACCTTTCATTTTCAGGCTGTATGTGTCCTTATGTTTATAATGAGTCTCTTGTAGACAGAAAATAGATGGATCTTGCTTTTTTATCCAGTCTTGATACCCTGCATCTTTTGTTGGGATGATTTACCCCATTTACGTTCAGAGTAACTATTGATAGATATGAATTTAGTGTCATTGTAATACCTATTCAATCCCTGTTTTTCTGGATTATTTATTTGGGCTTTCTCTTTCTTTTACAGAGTCCCCTTTAATATTTCTTGCGGAGCTTGCTTGGTGGTCACATATTCTTTCAGTTTCTGACTATCTTGGAAGCTCTTTATCTCTCCTATTCTGAATGAGAGCCTTGCTGGATAAAGTATCCTTGGCTGCATATTCTTCTCATTAACGACCCTGAATATATCCTGCTAGCCCTTTCTGGCCTGCCAGGTTCCTGTGGGGAGGTCTGCTGTTAACTTAATATTTCTCCCCATATAAGTTAGGGATCTCTTGTCTCTTGCTGCTTTAAGGTTTTCTCTTTATCTTTGGAATTTGCAAATTTCACTATTAAATGTCAAGGTGTTGAACTGATTTTATTGATTTTACGGGGGGACCTCTCTATCTCCTGGATCTGAATGTGTGTTTCCCTCCCCAAATAAGGAAGGTCTCAGCTATGATTTGTTCAAATATGGTTTCTGGGCCTCTCTCCCTCTTGGTGCCTTATGGACCCCAAATTATATGTAGATTTTTCCTTCAGAGGGTGTCATTTATTTCCCTTAACCTTTCCTATGGTCTTTTCATTGTTTTTCTCTTTTTTCCTCAGCTTCCTTCCTTGCCATCAACTTGTCTTCTATGTCACTCACTCTTTCTTCTACCTCATAAGCCCTCATCATTAGGACCTCTGGTTTGGATTGCATCTCAGTTAATTGATTTTTAATTTCAGCCTGATTAGATCTGTATTCTGCAGTCATGAAGTCTCTTGATTCCTTTATATTTTTTTCCAGAGCTACTAGTAGCTTTATAATTGTGCTTCTGAATTGGCTTTTTGACATCAAATTGTAATGCTAATTCTGTAACTTTGTGGCAGAGAGTACTGTTTCTGATTCTTTCTTTTGTGCTAAGTTCTTTTTTCTAGTCATTTTTCTCAGTGCAGAGTGGCTGTGTGAGTGGGCTGAGTCAAGAATATCAACCACGATCTAAGTAAATTTCGCCCTAGATGATTTTAAGGTCAGAGACCAGAAGTTGAAAACAAAGTTCAGAATGAAATAAAACCAAAGGCCCACTAAAGTGAAAAACATTTTAAAACAAAGTAGTAAAAAATAAAAGGCCAGAAATCCTAAAGCAGAAGAGAAAAAAAGAAAAAGAAAAAGACCAGAAATACTTGTAGAGAGCCCCAACATTGACCACCAAAACGTAAATGAGATAGAAGAGGGGGGCAAAATCGGAATGAAAAATCTCACAGAGTGAACCAGCACGGTATACCACTTGGTTCTGGGTGCCTACTGGTCATGTTTTAGAAGGTATTAACTTCTGCCATTGTTGAACAAAATGAGGCAGAGAAAACAAAAAAACCCAAAACAAAAATAATCTTGTATATCTCCCTAAATTAAATTGATTATGTTGAAGTGAATCTAGACATGGAAAATATATCTAGGACATGTAATTGTAGAAATATGAAAGTCAAAAAGGAAGATACTTAAAAATGAAGCAGTGGCAAAATATTGTAGTTAAGGTGGGAAAAGAGGAAAAAAATTGGAAATTTACAGTCTGATATAAAACGAGTTGTACTGGAAAAAGGAAGAAAAAAAAAGTAGGGGTACCCTCTGGTGCTATCTACTGTAAATCCCTCCCCTGGAGCTTTCCAGCACTGCTTGTGGGAACTTGCTCTTCCCCTGTTCTTCCAGTTGGTCTTCTGGGGGAGGGACCTGCTGTGCTGATTCTCAAGTGTGTGCACCTGAGGGAGCTGCCCACCCCCACACCGCCAGGTGCCCGGCTCAGTGAGAGCTGTTTAATCTGTGAGGCCCCTGTTCCCTGGCGGCCCTGCCCCTCCCAGGCACAGGGTAACACCAGGAGGAATAACCACTTTATAAAACTAATTAAAACTTTCAAAGATAACTAGCAGTGTTATGAACTAGTATAGAATTTAAGGATGATTTGTGTATGTGTGTGGAGAAAGAGTGCTAATTCTATAACTGAATAAAGGTGTTCTTCAGTTCATTAATATTGTAATGGAATAAAGGGTTCTCAGTACCATTTGTCATTTAACAAATTAACTGTGTTTATAATAGAGAAGTTATCCAGAAAATGCTAAGATAATTGATTAAAAAGTTAAAAAAATCAAGTTAAAATGTTTTTTTTTTTTCATTTAAATATATGGTTATATTTTCCCTGGGTTGACTCATTGTTTTAACATTAGGTAAACATGGACTTAAATTAATTTTTATCTGATATATTTATTATTTTGGGGAAAAATAATTAACTGTTATTACTCTAGCAAATAAAATAATCACTATTATCAGTATATGACTAATTCAAATAAGTCTACAATCTGTCTTCCTTCCTCCTTCCTCCATTTCTGTTCTCCCTCTCTCCCTCCTCTCCTTCCTTCCTTCCTTTCTTTTTTTTATTAACACATAAGTAAAATGATGCTTGAGAACTAATACTAGCAGATATTAAGAACTATTATAAGCTCTAATAAAGAGAGTAGTGTGGTATTGATGCAACTTTAGAAAAAATGGTTAAGTAGCATTAAGTGGAAAAGAAAGGAGATCCCAGAAATAAAGCCAAATTGATTATTATTCTCTGATTTATGACAAAATTTATACAGTTTAGTAATGAAACAATTTTATTTACAATAGATGGTGCTCTGTCAATTGGGTATCTGTATGGAAGGAAAATGTACCTTGACATTTTGAAACCTGCCAAATGAAATGACATTTCATTTCAAATGAAACCATTTTCATTTTGATGAAACCTCACATCATACACAGAAATCATTTCCACATGGATTTCAGATCTAAACATGACAGGTAGGATGTAAATCTTTTAAAGGGAAACATTTGAATAGTTTTTAGTGAGCTTACAACAGGACAGCATTTAATTAACAGGACCTAAAAAGCACTAACCATAAACAAAAAAAAGTGAAACTATATTGAAAACCTTTTGATCATCAAAAGTTACTATTAAAAGAGTGGAAAAGGTGACTTAAAAGTGGGAGGAAACATTTACATACAAGAAAGGATTCATATTAGGGCACCTGAATAGCTCAGTTGTTTAAGCCTCTGCCTTCAGCTCAGGTCATGATCCCAAGGTTCTGGGATCGAGCCTGGTGTCAGGGTCCCTGCTCACCTAGAAGCTTACTTCTCCCTCTCCTCCCTACTTGTGCTCTCACTATCTCTCTCTCAAATAAATAAAATATTTTTTAAAAGGAAGTATTCATATTAAGAATATATAAAGAGCTCCTGAAAATCAATAAGAATCCACACACCTTGTGTCCAATAGCAAATGAGCAAAATATTTGACTGATATTTCACTGGAAGAGGATATCCAATAGCCATTAATCATATGAAATGATTCTGAAATTCATTAGTCTAAGGAAATTCAAATAAACACATAATGCCATATTTTCACAGACCTATATAAATTACTAAATTGAAAAAGACAAAAATTGCAAATGTTGGTGAGAATATTAAGCAACTGAAACTCATGTACACTCACTGCTAGTGGGAATGTAAATTGCTGCATTACTTTGGAAGCACATTGATAGTATCCACTAAAGCTGAACATTTGCATACCCTATGAACTCTCAGCCCCATTCCTAGGTATATTCCTAACAGAAACACAACTTTATTTCCACTTAAAAATATACTAGAATGGTAATACTAGCAGTACAAATTAGATACACAATATAGAACAATATGGAGGACTCTCAAAAACACATTGAGTAAAAGAAGTGCAACACAAAAGAGTATATATGATTTCAGTTACATTAAGTACAAATATAGAAAATTTAATTTGTGTTGTTAGAAAATAGAATACTCTTGGGGAGTGAGATAATTAGAAGTCATGGAGAACCTTTGGGTGCTAGTAATGTCATATTTTATGACTGCATGCTCAGTTTGTAATAATCCCTACATGTATACTTTTATGTTTATATTCTATCTACAGATCAACTGCCTGTTGGCTGGTCATCTATTTTTTGTTTTATTTCAAAAATTGTACTTATTTTTTTGATAGACCATGAGAGAGAACAAGCAGAGGGGAGAGGCAGAGGGAGAAGGGAGAAGCAGGCTCCCCACTGCAAAACATCTAACCAGTATACCTCAAAAGGAACACTTACACTCACACATAGCAAACCACAATACAGTTCACACATGTACATGCACACATATATGCACACCCACATAGCCACACGTGTGTGCATACATGTGAATCACTTATGTGTGTATTTATAGCTGTATGCATTTGTATAAACATGTGCAGAGCTGTACACTGGCTCCCCACTGAACAGGAAGCCTGACTTGGGGCTTGATCCTAGAACCCGCGGGATCATGACCTTAGCCAAGGGCAGACGCTTAACTGACTGAGACATCGAGGTGCCATAGTTGACCTGTTTTTTAACTAAAGTTTTATTGGAAAAGAGATGCTTTTTCAGTGGTGTATTGTCTATGTCTACTTAAAGCTATAATTGAGAGTTGCCAGATCAACAGTACTTCAAAATATGCAAACCAGTTTTGTTAAGAATAGACAAGGAGATACTGAGCTGCAAATATGTGTGTGTCAGGTGTATGCATGTGTATACAAGCCTTTGTATATGTACATGTGAGTATGCATGTGTGTGTATAGTGTGCACGAGTATATATAGACATATGTGCATGTATGCATATGGGCTTATACATGTGAATTTGTAAGTGTTCTTCTATGAGTATTTATGTGTGTGAGTCCAGGTATGCATGCAAGCCAGTGTACAGCTCTGCACATGTTTATACAAATGCATACAGCTATGAATACACACATATGTGACTCACATGTATGCACACACATGTGGCTATGTGGGTGTGCATATATGTATGCAAGTACATGTGTGAACTGTATTGTTTTGCAGGATAACACTCAATTTGGATTTGTTTGACATTATTCTCGTGCTTAGACTGGGATTGTGGGGTTTGGAGAGAAAGACTGCAGCTTTAAAGTGTTTTTTTCACCACATGCCAAGGGTACACATTATCTTTTTTTTTTAAGATTTTATTTATTTATGTATTTGAAAGAGAGAGAGCACCAGTGGGAGGAGGGTCCGAGAGACAAGCAGACTCCCTTCCTGGGGCTCGATCCCAAGACCTTGAGATCATGACTGATCTGAAGGCAGATGCTTAACCAGCTGAGCCCCCCAGTTGCCCCCAAGGGTACACATTATCAACATGACTTATAACTGTCACAACTGTAATTAACTTGATCCCTGGGTTGAAGCAGTGATTTTTCAGATTTTTCCACTGTGAAGTTCTTCCCCTAAATCCCATACTGTCCTCCTTAGAAAAAAGTTAGTGTATGCAGATCTCATTAATAGAGCATGGAGTATGCTCCAGAGTGATGTATCTACAGAACATATTTGGAATTCTTCTACATAGATTTGTTTATTCCTTTCCAATTATTTGCTTATTCACTTGTTTTATTTTATCAGCATAGACTCATGGATATTTATTTTTTACTTTGTAATGCAATACTACTTTATTTTTTATTCAAGTTATCCCACCTTTGGCCACTGGGAGCTCTTTCTGTTGGGTCCTGTGTCCCATTGACATAACCCAACATTGTGTTTCATTGTGTATGTCTTTGAGCTTTTCCTTATTTTCTAGCATTACAATATTTCACAGGCTCATCTTATATATCCTGCTCCAGTCCTAGTATCAGTAGTTTCTTCAGTGATTCAATATTTTTTATTGGAGTTCAATCTGCCAACATATAGTAGTTTTTAAATTGGAGAATGGTATTAGAACATAAGATCTGTGCTCTTAGTTTGCTCATCAATACTGGTATGTCATTGATTTTAGATCTTCTCAGCAGATAGAACATGAAAATATATGTATGTATACTAACATACGTATACATACAGGTCTATAAATATTTCTAAAGCAACCATCTGTTTCTATATTAAGCTAAACAGGAGTTCACATTGATGTCTGCAGCTCTAACCTATTAACGTATAGATAATTCTGGCCCCTCTCCCTTGCTTACCTGTAACCTCTCATTCCAACAGTGAGCTTTAACTCTCACCGTCTGCCATCCATCTACTTAGTTATCCAGTTCTAATACACATATATGGCAATATTAGACTTTGTAGCCTATATTCCCCAAGGGCAACAACTTTATCTAATAAAGTCCAGTCCTTTTTGTACAGTTCCTTATCCCCTTTAGTCTTATAAAACTACACTCATTCTCAGTTTAGATCAGCAACCCTTCACTCACCAGTGAGGCGGTTTCATACATTTATAATGCGGTTAGATTATTTTGTCATAGTCTAGGATTCCCTGATGTCCTAAATGTTTTTTGGAAATTTGTATATATTAAGGTTCAGTCTTTGTGCTGTTTCATCAATTTAAAAAATTCATGTGCTTCACATTTTTAGTTTATCCTTCTTTCTCCCATAGCCCAAGACTATGACTGATCTTTTTACTATCTCTATAAGTATGCCTTTTTAGGATGTCACATAAATGCAATCATATAGTATATAGCCTTTTAAAGATGGGCTTTGGGTGCAGTACAAGTGGCTCAGGGGTTTAGCGCCACCTTCAGCCCAGGGGTGATCCTGGAGACCTGGGTTCGAGTCCCACGTTAGGCTCCCTGCATGGAGCCTGCTTCTCTCTCTGCCTGTATCTCTGCCTTTCTCTCTCTGTCTCTCATAAATAAATAAATAAAATCTTAAAAAAAAAGATAGGCTTCCTTTTTTTTTTTTCACTTAGCAGTATGCACTTAAGATTTGTGCATGTCTTTTCTTGGCTTGATAGCTCATTGGATAGCTTTTTATCACTGAATAGTATCTCACTGTATGGCTATCCCAGAGTTTGTTTATAGTTCACCTACTGAAAGGTATTTTATTGGCTTCCAATTACAGGAAATTATGAATAAATTATGAATAAAGCTGTTATAAATGTACAAGTTTATATTATGCAGCTCTTTATGTGGGCACGTGTTTTCCAATCAGTTGGGTATATACTTAAGAGCATGACTGCTGAGTTGTATCATGAGACTATGTTTAGCTTTGTAAAAACTTGCCAAACTGTCTTCCAAAGTGGTTGCACAATTTCGCAAGTGTTGATTTAAAAATATGCTTAACTTTTATCATTTATGTGTCAGGAATCTAAGTTTTGTCATCATCTGAGGTCAGGCATAAAGCATAAATTGTTTAGATTAAATGCTGAGCTTTTAGAATTAGAAGCATGATTCAATAATTAGCATATCATTCTTGGCTATGAATCTTAGGTGTGTCATTAACAGTAACATTAATATTATAAATGGGAAATTTTGCTATTATTTTCCTAAGACCCTAATGTTAGGGAGAATGATCAATTTAAAGGGTCACAGTTTCATACATCAATTTTCATACATGGCCAGGAATGTTAATGTTAATATTATTATTTTAAAATTTTTTCATTAAATATTTAAAACCTTTCTGACATAAAGGGCCTAAATATGGAAAACTTTTAAAAATGTTCTTTTTCAACTGTGTTAATTAGCTTGGACTGCTATCACAAAATATCATAGGTCAGGTAGCCTAAACAACAGAAATTTGTTTTTCACACTTCTAGAGGCTGGGAAGTCCAAGACAAAGGTGCCAGCTGATTTAGTTCCTGGTGAGGACTCTCTTCTTGGTTTGTAGATAGATGGCCACCTATGTGCTGTGTCCTCACATGACAAAATGAGAAAGCTCTGGTATCTCTTCTTCTTTCAAGGAACCAGCCTTATTGGATTAGGGCCTCACACTTAAGACCTCATTTAACAGTCACTGATCCTTATCTGATAGTCTGGACCAACGACAAGTCTTATAAGACATGTAGAAATGCAAATGACCAGTGGAGAGCCATCTCCCTACAGCTTCCTATCTTGTCTTCAGCAGCCTTTCATTCAGGTTGCCCAGCTACACACTAATTCCTGACCTACCTTTCTAAAGCACCCTCTGTTTATGTCAGACTTAAACATCTGCTTACATCACTGCCATGTTCGGAAGTATCTAAGGTTCTCTGACATTTGTTAGTTTCTTTACAATGACAACTCTATTGTGGCATTCATCACATTTTGCTTTCTTTTACGTGCCTTTTTATTCTATTAGATTGTAAACTTCTTGGGAGGAGAGACAATATTAAATATTAAAAAATATTTTAATACCTGACAATGTTTAGTAGGTGTTTCAATAAACATAGAATTTCAGTCTTCCTTAAGAAATTAAATGTATACCTTTTTGGGTTTAGAAATGTGACTTCTGAATCATGTTTTCTAATATGTCATTCTATTAGAAGGTAGATTACTAGGAACTATCAGAATTAAAATATAAATCATCTATACCTCTGTATACACATATGTATCTTACATGTAAAAGTTCAGTACCCTATTTGGAAAGATCCCTGAAGTTCACATATAGACCCTTCCTTCTTGAGGCTCACATCCTAGATGAGGATACAGGTCATACACACAAGCAAAGAAAGCTACAAGTATGGACAGGATAAAATAGGTTTGAAGTTAATAGTCAAAGGAGTGAGACACTAGGAATGGCAAGCCTGTTGGAATCTCTGTGGCCTGAACTTATAGGACTGACTTTGGGATAGTCTTAGAGGATGACTATGGTTACATACATGGTGAGAAAAGGGAAAAACTTTCCAACTGAGGGCCTCACCTGAGGAGATACTGGGGGCAGAAGACTTGAATTCTGCTGGGTGTTGGATCTATCCTGTTGATCATTGCCAAGGAAACTTGGTGCAGACTACCTTTATAAAGATTGTGGTACAGCAATGAGCCTTGAAATACAGAGCTGTCTCCATCTGGAGCAAAAAGCAGGGATGTTCATCATTGCCTATAATAGATTTGAGTTCCCTACACTCTTAACACCTCTCGTGACATGACTCCCTGCACATGCAGGTGCCATCTGACCCCTGTAAGTTGTCCTGTGGGCACTGAGACTGGAAACTGGCTGCAGACAGGCTAATGCTCAGGCTGCCATGAGTCCTTTGTGTCTAACCCCAGAGTTTTATGCCCGTGCCTTCTGCCAGCCTCCATGAAGAGTGGGTAGGCATTCTGTTCACTTTGATATCACTCAAAGATCACCATCAAAAGATTTTGCAGAGGGCAGCCCAGGTGGCTCAGCAGTTTAGCGCTGCCTTCAGCCCAGGGCCTGATCCCGGAGACCAGGGATTCAGTCCCACATCAGGCTCACCACATGGTGCCTGCTTCTCCCTCTGTCTGTGTCTCTGCCTCTCTCTCTCTGTGTCTCTCATGAATAAATAAATAAAATCTTAAAAAAAAAGATTTTGCAGAGAAGCCTCCTCAAGTGGGAAATTTTTTTTTTTTATTGGAGTTCAATTTGCCAACATATAGAATAACACCCAGTGCTTATCCCATCAAGTGCCCCCCTCAGTGCCCGTCACCGAGTCACCCCCACCCCTCGCCCACCTCCCCTTCCACCACCCCTAGTTCGTTTCCCAGAGTTAGGAGTCTCTCATGTTCTGTCTCCTTTTCTGATATTTCCCACTCATTTTTTCTCCTTTCCCCTTTATTTCCTTTCACTATTTTTTATATTCCCCAAATGAATGAGACCATATAATGTTTGTCCTTCTCCGATTGACTTATTTCACTCAGCATAATACCCTCCAGGTCCCTCCACATCGATGCAAATGGTGGGTATTTGTCGTTTCTAATGACTGAGTAATATTCCATTGTATAAATAAACCACATCTTCTTTATCCATTCATCTTTCGATGGACACCGAGGCTCCTTCCACAGTTTGGCTATTGTGGACATTGCTGCTAGAAACATCGGGGTGCAGGTGTCCTGGTGTTTCACTGCATCTGTATCTTTGGGGTAAATCCCCAGCAATGCAATTGCTGGGTCTTAGGACAGATCTATTTTTAACTCTTTGGGGGAACCTCCACACAGTTTTCCAGAGTGGCTGCACCATTTCACATTCTCAAGTGGGAAATTTGAGGAGAATTTATTACAGGAAATATTTACATGGGATAATTCAGTAAGCTGGAGGGCATCACCATCCTTGGGCTGGAAGGCACAGCGGAGGGATAAGTTATGAGAACTTGGAAGGAGGCAGAAAGCAGCTGGCCAATGAGTGCTCTTCCTAGACAAATTTCCCAGATAGCTAGGACCTTGCTCCCAGTATACATAGTATAAAAAATATGTATGTATATACACATATATACATAACTAAGCACATAGATGTGTTTTAACTTAACAATAAAACTTAAAGGACAATTCCCATCATAATTCATATTACTCTCCTGCTCTTCAGTGTTGTTTTGTATTCTATTATATAATGGATCCTTATACTTTACATGTTGTCTGTTGGTGAACATATTTTTCCAGGTTTTGCTAGCCTGTTGTAGATACCTTTGGGACATGTACATGTCTCTAGAATGGAATCTTACAAGTTGAATGCTTAGAGTAAAGGTTCTTGGTTATTAATAATTTGCTGGGTATTGCTGAATTGCCCTGTCAATAAGTTACACTAATTTACCTCATCCTACAAGTATGAGGGTGCTTGTTCTCTAAACCTTTACCAGTATTTTATACTTTCTTTTTATCTTTGCCAACTTAATGTATAAAAATGATATCTCATTGTATAATCCCTTAGTGTAAGCACTGCTTTGGGGGAATCTATTTCCTTTGTGTATATGTTGTCTGGGTACAGCCATCAATGTGGGTTTCCTGCAAACTGTGTCCACTGCTTCTCATGCATGCCAGGAAAGTTCAGCTGATGGGTGAGACTCCTAACTACAGTGCTCAAAGGTTTCATGAGGCATTTGAATTAATTGAAAGAATTTCTCACCACCTTCCCCCCCTTCGGTTAGTTAAAATTATTTCCTCAAATATTTCAGGATTTTATTCTGTGCTATCTTACTTAGATTGCTGGCTGGAGATCAGGCTTCCCATCTTTCCTTGCCATATCAACAGCCAGAAGGCACAGCAAAAGCCCTGTTCCAGGGGGTGGAGCTTCCCTGGGCATATTGGACCTTTGTGATGGCCACAATCCTTTCCTCATTTATCTGTTAGGCAAAGCCACATTTTTGTTTTAATGTGAACACACCTGTACTTGGTATAATAAATAACACAGTGATCTTTTTAAAATTCAATTCAATTATCCAACATATAATACATCATTAGTTTCAGATGTAGTTTTCAATAATTCATCAGTTGCATCTAACACCCAGTGCTCATCACATCAAGTGCCCTCCTTAATACCCATCACTCAGTTACCCCATCTCCTCACTCACCTCCCCTTCAGCAACCCTGTTTGTAATGACACAGTGATCTTCAAGATGAATTGAACTAATGTTTTAAAATTTATATTTATTTTAGTGTTTCAGCTTTTCCTTGAATAGTCAATGGATGATTGACACTTTTTAATAATTGTGTTACTATCCTAAATATGTCAAATATTCTACATCAGCTTCATCTGTCTTTTGTCAGTAGGCATCATCATTTGTCTTAAACATTTCTTAATCATTATTTATTGCTGTACATTTGATATACTTATATTCTGCAGTCTTACTATTTGTCATGCTTATTTAATATCCTATTTTTCTCCACTCATAAGATCTTTCTTATGTCCCTCTCACTTAGCTTTTTTTTTTGTCTTTTCAAAGTAAACTGATTTTCTCCTATGTTCATTTTTTATCTATAGATTTTAAAAGATGCAACAAACTATGGTTTCCTCAGCTCTGGTTTAAGAGGTTTCTTTATCATCTTTTATCAGTACTTTCCGATAATAGTGTGGATTTGTTATTTCCAGCCTTTTGGGCATGAACTATGTATGAGAAGTCTCTTTCTTCTATATCATAAGGCTCATTGTACTATACCCCACTGTAATTATAAATCTTAGTGATCTGATGGATACATCCTCCTCATGGAAAAGCTTTGAATTAAGATGAAATAGTCCCTTTTAATGAACTCAAATACCTTGCATATCTGATAGTTTCTATTCTCCTATTTTCATTTTTCAAATAAAAGTTTGTTGGGACCTGGAAGACTAAGGGCAGTTTCTACAATTTCTGTGTCACTTGAGCCTGACTAAGGCATGCTGCCTTCCTAGGTTGTGCATGTAGGTGTGTGTGTATAGGATGTAGGAAGGCAGGTGAAGATACCCTTGGGAGTGGCTTCAACTTCTGTTGAGCTCAGAAGATGCAAGGTGGAAGCCAGGGAGGAGAGAGGCCCTTCCCATTTGCCTGGGACCCTGAGGAGATGTTTTTGGTTTTTGTTTTTTTAAGATTTTATTTATTTGAGAAAGAGAGACCGAGAGAGAATGAGAGAGAGAGAGACAGAGAGACCAAGGGAGAGCATGAGCATGGGGAGGGGCAAAGGGAGAGGGCGAGAAGGAAGCATACTCCCTGCTGAGAGGGAGCACAAAACTGCATGTGGGGTTTCAGGTAGGGCTCCATCCCAAGTCTCTGGGATCATGACCTGAGCCAAAGTTTGAGGTTTAATCAACTGAGCCACCCAGGGACCTCTCGCACACACTTCTTATCCAGATGTGAGGTGAGCTGGGCGAGGACTCTGCCCTCTGCTCTCGTGTTCCTGAAGCAAAGCCAACCCCTTTTCTTTCCCTTTTCATAGAAGCATTTGCTTCTCATCAGCACCCCTGCTGATCCCCCAGAGCCCACACTTGTTCTTATGCATGTAGGTGTGGGGCCAGAGCACCAGCTAGGACCTGATTGGGCCAACAGGGAACCTCTGAGCATCTGTACTGGGCCTGTGGGAAAAACGTGTTTTGGAGAGAAATACATTTATGACAAGGAACAGTTGTAGACGGTCTGGGATGACTATCAGCAATGTATTAATGAAGGCCTTAGCAAAGCAAATACAGGCAAGGAAGGCCTTGCATGTCTTACCTCTAGTTAATGAGATAGTTACAGTCAGGAAGTCACAGTAGGAGAAACGGATGCTATTTAATTGGGATAGTGCTTACCTAGAGCATTCTCTCCATCACACATTTCCTTTTTCCTCTGAGGAAAAGAGGGTTTACCCTTTTGTTCATATTGGGATTGGATATTATTTGGACACTTTAGAAAAAGAAGAGCAAGCTGACAGTTTTATATCCTGAACTGGGAAATGAAGAGTAATTTCACTAAAATGGCAGTGCCATGGGCAAAAAGGCAGTTTATCATATAATTGTCTTCAATCTTTTTTAATGAAAGATTTTTTTAATGTTTTATTCTTCTTCCTATCAATCCTAAAGCCTGGCATAAAATTCTTTCCAGCCGAAGGCCACCACTCTGTTGTATTATATAGTGATCAATTTAAGTGAGATTAATGAGGAAAACAGGGGCATTTTCTTACCTTCACGTTACATTATAGGTGTAATTCTCCTCTTTTTGCTAGAAATTCAACAGGAGAGGGATGCCTGGGTAGCTCAACAGTTGAGCACCTGTCTTTGGCTCAGGTCGTGAGACTAGTCAGGGGATCAAGTCCCCCATCAGCCTCCCTGCATGGAGCCTGCTTCTCCCTTTGCCTATGTCTCTCTCTGCCTCTCTTTCGATGTCTCTCATGAATAAATAAATAAAATCTTAAAAAAAAGAGAAATTCAACAGGAGAAAATATTTTATCTCGAGTTTTTCTTTTAGAAAATCCTTATAATTTTATAATTGAATACTTAAAAGTCTAAGGTATATATTATTCTATATGTGGTTAGTAAAATGAATTTGGGTATTTCAATGGGCAGAAGGCTGTGGTGAATTTTGATGATTGAAGACTTTCATACAGGAATTCACCTGGTTGATGGCGGGTCTTCTCTCCAATATCTATCTCATGTTTAAGGCATCTACTTCATATACATGCAGTATCACTTAATAAAAATATTCAATATGTTGTAAAAATTACTTATGGAAATATGTATGGAATGCCTCAATCCAACTTTGGGATCATTTTTATATAGTGATATGAAGTAAAGATGAACTGATCCTGTACCAGTTTAATCATTGTCAAACCCTCTGGCCACAAGGTTGGTGCAGGGGCAAAGGGGATCACATCTGTGAGGCCTCCTACACCTGGCATGGGACTTGGTATTTGGTACCCTTTCTTATTTGGTCACCATGTCATATAGATAGCCAGGTATTATTAGTTTTATGGGTAACTGACATGATTTCTGTGACTTGATCATGATGACAAAGCTACATCGTCCTATTGTTCAAGTGATGTGTGTGCTACCAACCTCAGACACACAGTTGTTATATTTCCCTATATATAGAGAGATAGAGAAAAGATGAGCTTTCATCACAGTATTTCAACACTCTGAAACAGCATTAATCCATTTTCTTTTCTTGATTGACTTATAAGTTGGAAAAAATCAATAGATCTGAGATTCCTAAGCTTCAAAAGTTGATAACTTCTTGAATTAGAATAGTTCTACTGAAATGGGAAGCAATAGAAAAGAGTGAGGGGAAAGTCTTCATTGTCAGAGTGAATAAAACACTCCAGAACAGTGAGATTCAGCATTATTCAAAATGGAAGTTATAAGAAATTGAAGAAATCTGGGAAATTGGAAGATAGGAAGAAAGGCCTACATGGATAAGAGTTGGTTCATGTGAAGCAGAAAGAGGGCCAAGAGGAAGGAGCTGGGAGGTTGGGGATCCAGAAGATTGGAGCTAGTAAATGATGTGGAGCACCTGGTTGTTCTCCCAAAGCTGACAATGAGAGCTAGATGGAGAGAAAAGAGCACTGAGGTGAAGAGGGTCCATTCAATCCAAGAGAGTGTCTGGAAGATACTGAGGCAGGAGCAGGACATCTGTTATCCTGGGACATGACAGATGCAAACCCAGTCTGGATTTGGAGTAACACTCCATTTGGATTCCTCATTTACTATTTCCCACCAATTCCACTTCCAGTTTCCTACTTGACTCCAGACCCAATGTTCTAAGGCCCATCCTCCCTGATACCCTGTTGCCCTGAATATACACCTCATCCTCTCCTTTTCCTTCATGCTTGTCCTCCCCTTTTTGGTCAATATGGTACATTTTCCTAAATATTTAGGCCAGCAGCTGAGTCATAGAATGTCAATGCTGTACTGAAATTTACAGATCATTCTCCAACCCTTACTCAAAACTATGCATCATTTCCCAATTTCACATGTCTCCCAGTTCCTAAGAATGCCCATTTTGGGTTTAGTTCTACAGTTGGACAATTCTTCTGCATAAGGAAGTGGATTATGCCTCCAGTGGTCTTCTCCCAGGCTTTCTACTCATGGATCCTAGTGCAATATTCTCAGCCCGAAGGGAAAGTGGTTTTAACTTCTTCCCCGGGCAGTGACGTGGTCATTGGCTACTATAACAAAGTACCGCAGACTGGGTGGTTTGTAAACAATAGACATTTTTTCCTCACAGTTTTGGAGGCTAAAAATCTGAGATCAGGGTTCCCACATGGTCAGGTTCTCTTCCAGGTCTCTTGACAATGGACTTCTCAATGTGTCCTTGCATGGTGGAAATAGAGAAAGAGAACACACTGGGGTCCTTTTTATAAGGGCAGTAATCCCATTCATAAAGCTTCTACCCTAATGACCCAATAACCTTCCAATGGCCTTACCTCCAAATACTTGCACATTGGGGGTTGTGACTTATGAATTTGGGGAGACACAAACATTTAGCCTATAGCAGATGGCCAATCCCCCTGGAGCTCTCCTTTCTCCACCTAAAATCCTTGGGTGATAGTACATCCTTGCCCATCCTTTCTGAGCCAGTGTGAGTTCTTCCATTTCCTCCATAAAGTGTGGGCTTGCCAGAGCAGGAAGGAACGATTTCCTCCTTGTTTTATAGTCTATCCTTTATTTGTGAAGCCTGATACTGCATTAACCCCCATGTGGAGTGAGGAGAAAGGGATGTGTGCTGGGGCAAGGGACTGGGCAAGTATTTGATTTCCATTTCCTTTGCCTGCTATGTCAGCTGGTACAGACAGGTATGAAGCAATTACCTAAGTGAGTTCAGAAAACCAATTGCCAGGACACCTGATTGCCTCAGTGGTTGAGCATCTGCATTTGGCTCAGGTTGTGATCCTCAGGTCCTGGGATTGTTACCTGCATCAAGCTCCCCTAAAGGAGCCTGCTGCTCCTTCTGCCTATGTCTCTGCCTCTCGCGGCGTCTCTCATGAATAAATAAGTAAAATCTTAAAAAAAAACAAACAATTGCCTTTGCTTTCTTATTACTAACATCACCAGGGGAAGCCCCTTCATCCCATCCCCATACAGCTCAAACTTCCCTTTATTGAGTATACAAGGTCTAAATCTGCTCTTTTGAGTGAAGGGGTACTAAGAAAACATGGATTGGAGGCTCATATTCAAACAAGTGGCAGAGCTGTGGATTTATTGCTTGGCTTTTTTCACTCCCCTGAAGAAAATGGGGTTTAATAATAATCTTCTCTCATATAAGAAAAAAAATCCTCAGGAAAGAAATCACTCAATCACTCGTGGCATCCAACTTACTAAAGTATTCTCTAGAGGAAAGTTCTTCAAATTCTTTAATCTGCTTACATAAACTGGAGTTAGGACATGATGCAGGGTTCTGCTTGTACAGGGAAGTATTTGCTGTCAATAGGAGGCTGGTCTGTGAGTTCCCTGAGGGCAGGGCTCTATTTTCTTATTCTTCACGGCATGTGTATTGACAGCATTTATCACTGCATGAAATCATGTGTGCATATATGTGCTTATGTGTGGATACTTGTCTTCATTTCCACGTAGTGACATGTGATATTGAGGAAAATAAGTCACAATGAGGTGCTTGAAAATGCCTGGTAGAGGTTAGGTTGGGGCTCCTTTTGAAGAGTGAGTCAGCAAAGACTCTGAGATGTCCCTTGTTCTGAGAGAAGTGAGGGTAAGTCAGCAGACATGTGGGGAGCAAGGACTGGGTATAGGAATCCTTAGTGGAAAGGCCCTGCAGCATGGGGGTTGGGGGGCAGCTTAGGCCAGACATAGCCTTACAGAACCTGTCAGAAACCTGGATGCTGTTTCTGTATTACAGGAAGCCATCAGAAGGATTTGGGCAAGGTGTGATATGATCAGATTCACATTTGCTGGTATCTTTCTGGCTGCTCCATATATGGACAGAGTGGTAACCAGAGCCAGTTAGGGTGATTCCAGCTGTCCCGACTGGGAATGCTGGTGTTTGGACTGGGGATGACCTGGGGCATATGTCCCTGATAGGGCTGAGGGGATTTGCTGATGTGTCAGATGTGGGGTTTGAGGACTGGAAAGGAATCAGGGATGATTTCCAGGTCTGGTCTGGACCATTCTGGATGAGGGCAGGAATACAGACTGAAGCACAAATGTGAAGAGGCTGGTGAAACAGCCAGTCAGGCTTGGTGACACATACCTTGTTTGCTACCTGCCAGATTTTATTAAGGCAGCCAGAAGTCTTCTCCAAAGTCTGGGCCACCACTCTATTGAAAAATTTTTTGTTTTTGTTTTGTTTTTGTTTTTGTTTTGTTTTGCTGTTTGTAGCAAACACCCTGTTTCCTATGAGACAGCCTTTTTACTTATTAATTTTTTTTGTGGGGGAAGAGAGGAGGATTTTATTTTATATATTTTTATGTTTTTTAAATGTATTTAATTGTGGTTTTGATTTGTATTTCCCCGATGGCAAGTGATGCAGAGCATTTCCTCATGTGCTTGTTGGCCATGTCTATGTCTTCCTCTGTGAGATTTCTGTTCATGTCTTTTGCCCATTTCATGATTGGATTGTTTGTTTCTTTGGTGTTGAGTTTAATAAGTTCTTTATAGATCTTGGAAACTAGCCCTTTATCTGATACATCATTTGCAAATATCTTCTCCCATTCTGTACGTTGTCTTTTAGTTTTGTTGATGTTTTCTTTTGCTGTGCAGAAGCTTTTTACCTTGATGAAGTCCCAATAGTTTATTTTTGCTTTAGTTTCCCTTGCCTTCATAGATGTATCTTGCAAGAAGTTGCTGTGGCCAAGTTCAGAAAGAGTGGTGCCTGTGATACCACCTCACACCAGTGAGAATGGGAAAAATTAACAAGACAGAAAACAACACATGTTGGAGAGGATGTGGAGAAAGGGGAACCCTCTTGCACTGTTGGTGGGAATGTGAACTGGTGCAGCCACTCAGGAAAACTGTGTGGAAGAGTTAAAAATATAACTACCCTACGACCCAGCTGGGGATTTACCAAAAATACAGATGCAGTAAAACACTGAGACACCTGCACCTCAATGTTTATAGCAGCAATGTCCACAATAGCCAGACTGTGGAAGGAGCCTCAGCGTCCATCGAAAGGTGAATGGATAAAGAGGATGTGGTGTATGTATACAATGGAATATTACTCAGCCATTAGAAATGACAAATTCTAATTTGCTTAAATGTGAGTGAAATTGGAAGGTATTATGCTTAGTGAAGTAAGTCAATTGGAGAAGGACAAACATTATATGGTCTCATTGATTCAGGGAATATAAAAAAATAGTGAAAGAGATTATAGGGGAAAGGAGAGAAAATGAGTGGGAAATATCAGTGAGGGTGACAGAACATGAGAGACTCTGAGAAATGAACAAGGGGTGGTGGAAGGGGAGGTGGGCGGGGTGATGGGGTGACTGGGTGATGGGCACAGAGGTGGGCACTTGACGGGATGAGCACTGGGTGTTATGCTATATGTTGGCAAATCGAACTCCAATTAAAAAATATACAAAAATAAAGGCTCACTGGTGGATTCTAAAAAAATAAAAATAAAAAATAAAAATGTATTTAAATTCAATTTAATTAACATATAATGTATTATTAGTTTCAGGGGTACAATTTAGTGATTCATCAGTTACATATGATGCTCAGTGCTCATTACATCAAGTGCCTTCCTTTTTTTAAATTAATTAATTAATTTTTTAATGAATTTATTTTCATTGGTGTTCAATTTACCAACATATAGAATAACACCCAGTGCTCATCCCGTCAAGTGCCCCCCTCAGTGCCCGTCACCCGTTCACCACCACCCCCCGCCCTCCTCCCCTTCCACCACCCCTAGTTAGTTTCCCAGAGTTAGGAGTCTTTATGTTCTGTCTCCCTTTCTGATATTTCCCACACATTTCTTCTCCCTTCCCTTATATTCCCTTTCACTATTATTTATATTCCCCAAATGAATGAGAACATACACTGTCCTTCTCCGATTGACGTACTTCACTCAGCTTAATACCTTCCAGTTCCATCCACATTGAAGCAAATGGTGGGTATTTGTCATTTCTAATGGTTGAGTAATATTCCATTGTATACATAAACCACATCTTCTTTATCCATTCATCTTTCGCTGGACACCCAGGCTCCTTCCACAGTTTGGCTATTGTGGACATTGCTGCTAGAAACATCGGGGTGCAGGTGTCCCGGCATTTCGTTGCATCTGAATCTTTGGGGTAAATCCCCAACAGTGCAATTACTGGGTCGTAGGGCAGGTATATTTTTAACTCTTTGAGGAACCTCCACACATTTTCCAGAGTGGCTGCACCAGTTCACATTCCCACCAACAGTGTAAGAGGGTTCCCTTTTCTCTGCATCCTCTCCAACATTTGTGGTTTCCTGCCTCGTTAATTTTTCCCATTCTCACTGGTGTGAGGTGGTATCTCATTGTGGTTTTGATTTGTTATTTCCCTGATGGCAAGTGATGCAGAGCATTTTGTCATGTGCATGTTGGCCATGTCTATGTCTTCCTCTGTGAGATTTCTGTTCATGTCTTTTGCCCATTTCATGATTGGATTGTTTGTTTCTTTGGTGTTGAGTTTAATAAGTTCTTTATAGATCTTGGATACTAGCCCTTTATCTGATACGTCATTTGCAAATATCTTCTCCCATTCTGTAGGTTGTCTTTGAGTTTGGTTGACTGTATCCTTTGCTGTGCAAAAGCTTCTTATCTTGATGAAGTCCCAGTAGTTCATTTTTGCTTTTGTTTCTTTTGCCTTCGTGGATGTATCTTGCAAGAAGTTACTGTGGCTGAGTTCAAAAAGGGTGTTGCCTGTGTTCTTCTCCAGGATTTTGATGGAATCTTGTCTCACATTTAGATCTTTCATCCATTTTGAGTTTATCTTTGTGTATGGTAAAAGAGAGTGGTCTAGTTTCATTCTTCTGCACGTGTCCAATTTTCCCAGCACCATTTATTGAAGAGACTGTCTTTCTTCCACTGGATAGTCTTTCCTCCTTTATCGAATATGCTGGGAGCCTTTCCCCTAACATCAGGAACAAGACAGGGATGTCCACTCTCACCACTGTTATTCAACATAGTACTGGAAGTCCTAGCCTCAGCAATCAGGCAACAAAAAGACATTAAAGGCATTCAAATTGGCCTAGAAGAAGTAAAACTCTCCCTCTTCGCCGATGACATGATACTCTACATAGAAAACCCAAAAGCCTCCACCCCACGATTGCTAGAACTCATACAGCAATTTGGTAGTGTGGCAGGATACAAAATCAATGCCCAGAAATCAATGGCATTTCTATACACTAACAATGAGACTGAAGAAAGAGAAATTAAGGAGTCAATCCCATTTACAATTGCACCCAAAAGCATAGGATACCTAGGAATAAACCTAACCAAAGAGGTAAAGGATCTATACCCTAAGAACTATAGAACACTTCTGAAAGAAATTGAGGAAGACACAAAGAGATGGAAAAATATTCCATGCTCATGGATTGGCAGAATTAATATTGTGAAAATGTCAATGTTACCCAGGGCAATGTACATGTTTAATGCAATCTCTATCAAAATACCATGGACTTTCTTCAGAGAGTTAGAACAAATTATTTTAAGATTTGTGTGGAACCAGAAAAGACCCCGAATAGCCAGGGCAATTTTAAAAAAGAAAACCATATCTGGGGGCATCACAATGCCAGATTTCAGGTTGTACTACAAAGCTGTGGTCATCAAGACAGTGTGGTACTGGCACAAAAACAGACACATAGATCAATGGAACAGAATAGAGAACCCAGAAGTGGATCAAGTGCCTTCCTTAATGCCCATCACCTAATTACCTCATCTCCCCACACCCACTTCCCCTCCAGCAATCCCTTAGTTTGTTTCCTGTAATTAAGAGTCTCTCATAGTTTGCCTCCCTCTCCTTTTGTATCTTTTTTTGTCCTTCCCTTCCCCTATCTGTCTTGTTTCTTAAATTCTACAAATGAGTGAAATCATATGGTGTTTGTCTTTCTGTGACGACTTATCTCACTTAGCATGATACCCTCTATCTAGTTCCATCCACATGATTGTATGGCAAGATTTCATTCTTTTTGATGGCTGAGTAAAATTCCATTATCTATATGTATGTGTACACACACTACTGCATTGGTTCTGCCTTTGAGTTATCCGGAACACTCATCCACTTCTCCTATCTCTTCCTTACAGCTGTGCCCAAAGCTCCTCTATTTTTACCCTACTTGTGGAAGTAATTGCTAGTCTACTCTTGCCTCCTTGTCCTCATTATATACACAATATTTTCAAAATGGCAATTTAAAAAATAGCTTTGCATTGTATTAAGTATCATGCCTTGCATGAACATGACTACTCCTCATGTATCTGTGCCCTGGTGCTGGTACTTCCTACGCAGAGCTCCTACCCTCACTGTATTTAGGCACCTCAGCCCAGGCCAGCCATCCCCACTCTCACACATCTCCTAACATCTCTCAATCCTGACCATGTTCCCAAGGCAGTGCTTCCAGACAGATGCTTCTTCATGACATCGATGACAGGTGCAATTAAATAACTGTACAGAGAGTTGTTAAATGTCTGTGTGTCTTGCTAGAATGCAAATTCAGTGAGATTTTGGGTCATGATCATGGTCAAAGGAGAACTTAACATAGGGCTTTGTATATCCTGGATGCTAAGTAAATATCGCTGGAAGGAAGGAAGGAAGGAAGGAAGGAAGGAAGGAAGGAAGGAAGGAAGGGACTCTTTTAAGGAAATAGCCTAGTTCTAACAATAATGTTTGGGATATTAGGTTCTAGGACACTAATGATTCCAAGGGTACTGGTGATTTGTTGTCTTTCTTTGCCAAGGGAAGGACAGCCTTGGGCCCCTCCCCTTTCTGGTCTTCTCTCTGGGATTTTCTCAGGCATTTTCCCATATTTCCTGGGTTTCAGTTCACTCACCCAAGAAAGAAGAGGTTGAACCAGATGGTTTCTGAAGTCCTTTGTGGTGCTAGCATTTTATGATTCTATTTTTGTCAAAGCCCCTCAGGAAATAAAACTGCAGTGTAATAATGAAAATAAAAAAGAACATTCTATTTGAAAGTGCTGTAGGCAATTCCTTTTTTTATATTCCTAAGAAATGGTTCTATTTCCATCCACATGAAATTGGGCCATTCTGGCTCTCTACTTCACAAAGTCAAACTGGGTGACTTTTCTCCTTTAAGTTTCAGGAACACAATTTAGTAAGTACAAGGAATCTGATATTTTTAATATGGTTGATTTTTCATTCCTTATGTGCAAATGTTGCTTAAGTGTGGCTTGGGTTAAAATTCAGAATCAATGAGCAAAATTGTAATGTTCAGTTTTCCAGACTTGATAGTAGATGAAGAAGGAGCATAGGAGTTTACCATTCTTCTAACAATTTCTGGGTGAAGATTGTATCTGAATTTGTTGGTGAATTCTTTAAGGAAAACTTATTAATTGCTACAGTTTTGAACATTTTGCTATATTCTGCCATAGTCTATTTTTACTTTTTAAAAATAGCTTTATTGAAATGTAATTGATATACAATAAACCACAAATGTTTACACTATAAAATTTAAGTTCTAACATATTTACATCTGTGAAACTTCCCCAGTAGTTATGGTTAATACACTATCATATTTCCCCCAGACATTTCCTGCCCCTCGTCCCCCATACTCAAAGAACTGCTAATGGGTCATGATCATGGTCAAAGGAGAACTTAATATAAGGCTTTGTATATCCTGGATGCTAAGTAAATATGGCTGGAAGGAAAGAAGGAAGGAAGGAAGGAAGGAAGGAAGGAAGGAAGGAAGGAAGGAAGAAAGGAAGGAAGGAAAGAAGGAAGGCAGGAAGAAAGGAAGGAAGGAAGTGACTCTTTTAAGGAAATAGCCTAGTTCTAGCAATGATGTTTGGAATGTTAGGTTCTAGGACACTAATGATTCCAAGGGTACTGGTGATTTGTTGTCTTTCAATAACAAAGTTTACTTTGCACTTTCTAGTTTTGTGTAAAAGGAATTATACAGCATGTATTATTCATTTGCCTTGTTTCTTACACTAAACAAAATTGAGATTCATATATGTTGTCATGTGGATCATTGATTCTTCCCTTTAATTGATGAGTAGTATTACAGTCTAAGGATTTTTCACAGCTTATTATTCTTTTGAAAATTGTTATTATTTCCTGTATTTGGCTATTACAAAAAGTTGCTAAGAATATTCAGGTACAAGTTTTTGTATGGACTTACCTGTTCTTTGAATAAATACCTAAGAGTGAAATGATTGGATCATACCGTAGGTGTGTGTTTACATTTTTAAGTAATCACCAATCTGTTTCTCAAAATGGCTACATCATTTTACATTCCCACCAGCAGTGTATAAGAATTCCCATTTCTTTTCATACCATACCATACATGTGTTATTGCCTGTTTTACTTATTACAGCCATTGAATGGGTATAAAATGCAATTTGTGTGGGTTTTTTTTAGTTGTAGTAAAATACACTTAGCATAAAATTTACCAGCTTAACCATTTTTAAATGTGTAGCTCAGTGACATTAAGTACATTCACATTGTTGTGCAACTATCACTGTCATCTATCTTCTGTGCTCTTCTCATTTTGCAAAACTGAAATGGTACCCATTAAAAACCAGCTCACTATTCCCTTCCCTCAACCTCAGGAATTTCTATCTCTATTAATTTGACCACTCTAGGTACCTCAATAAAGTGGAATCATACAACATTTGTCATTTTGTGGTTATCATTTCATGATGTGAATATATAATGTCCTCAATATTTTTAAAAAAGATTTTATTTATGTATTCATGAGAGACCCAGAGAGAGAAGCAGAAACATTGGCAGAAGGAGCAGCAGGCTCCTCGTGGGGGAGCCTGATGTGGGACTCAGTCCTGGGACTCCAGGATCATGCCCTGAGCTGAAGAAAGTTGCTCAACCACTGAGACACCCAGGTGTCCCAATGTCCTCAAGATTTATAGCATTGTTATAGCATGTTTCAGAATTTCCTTATTTTTTAAGGTTGAATGATATTCCATTGTATTTATATGTCACATTTTGAATGATATTCCATTGTATTTATATATCACATATCACTCATCCATCAGTGGATCCTTGGGTGTCTCCACCTTTTAGGGAGTTATTATTGAATACAGGTAGTGTTGTTTCTCCATCTTTGTTGTTCTTTTGTTAGCATTGTTTGGGTTATTCTAGGTTATTTGCATTTCCATGTGAATTATAAAATCCGTTTGTCAACTTCTACAAAAAGCCTTGTGAGAGTTTTATTAGGATTGAGTTGAATTGATAGAAAAATTTGAAGAGAATTAATTTCTTAACCTATGAGTTTTTCCAATCTTGGCCAAGGTATATCTTATTATTTAGTCTTTTTTATTTCTCTCAGAAATATTGTGTAGTTTTTTAGTATACAAGTGTTTTATGTCTTTTATCAGGTTTATTGCAAAATATTTCATATTTTTGATGCTATTATAAAGGTTTATTTAAATTTTAATTTCTGATTGATAAAGTTATTTATTAACTGTAGTACTCCTTTTGTAGATTTCATCAAATTTATTATGTAGATGATCAAGTAAACACAGTTTTACTTGTTCCTTTCCAATTTGTATTCCTTTTCCTTCTTTTTCTTGATTGGTTGCATTTACTGGATTACCTCCAGTAAAATTTTGAATAGATGTGGTGAGAGAGGATGTTGTCTTGTTCCTAATCTTTTTTTAAAAAAATATTTTATTTATTTATTTGAGAGAGAGAGAGTGAGCAAGGGAAAGAGTTAGGGCAAACAGGAGGAAGGGCAGAGGGAAAGGGAGAAGCAGACCCCACCAAGCAGGGAGCCTGATGCAGATGTTTAACTGACTGAGTCACCCAGGTGGCTGCATTGTTCCTGGTCTTATTGGGGAGTCACTTACACATTCACCATTAAGTATGAGGTTGGCGGTGTGTGTGGGCATTTAGATGCAGTTTGTCAGTTTGAGGGATTTACCTTCTATGCTTGGTTCCTGAGAGTTTTTATTAAAAGGGCATGTTGGTCAAATGCTTCTCTGTGTCAATTGAGATGACTCAGTATATATTTTCAGTTTGTTAATGTAGTGAATTATACTGATTTATTTTATTTTTTATTTTTTTATAAATTTATTTTTTATTGTTGTTCAATTTGTCAGCATACAGAATAACACCCAGTGCTCATCCCGTCAAGTGCCCACCTCAATGCCTGCCACCCAGTCACCCCCACCCCCCTGCCCACCTCCCCTTCCAACACCTCTAGTTCGTTTCCAAGAGTTAGGAGTCTTTCATGTTCTGTCTCCCTTTCTGATATTTCCCTCCCATTCTGTAGGTTGTCTTTTAGTTTTGTTGACTGTATCCTTTGCTGTGCAAAAGCTTCTTATCTTGATGAAGTCCCAATAGTTCATTTTTGCTTTTGTTTCTTTTGCCTTCGTGGATGTATCTTGCAAGAAGTTACTGTGGCCGAGTTCAAAAAGGGTGTTGCCTGTGTTCTCCTCTAGGATTTTGATGGAATCTTGTCTCACATGTAGATCTTTCATCCATTTTGAGTTTATCTTTGTGTATGGTGCAAGAGAGTGGTCTAGTTTCATTCTTCTGCATGTGGATGTCCAATTTTCCCAGCACCATTTATTGAAGAGACTGTCTTTTTTCCAGTGGATAGTCTTTCCTCCTTTGTCGAATATTATACAGTCAACAAAACTAAAAGACAACCTACAGAATAGGAGAAGATATTTGCAAATGATGTATCAGATAAAGGGCTAGTTTCCAAGATCTATAAAGAACTTATTAAACTCAACACCAAAGAAACAAACAATCCAATCATGAAATGGGCAAAAGACATGAACAGAAATGTCACAGAGGAAGACATAGACATGGCCAACAAGCACATGAGAAGATGCTCTGCATCACTTGCCATCAGGGAAATACAAATCAAAACCACACTGATTTATTTTAAAATTTTAAACTATTGCATCCTAGATAAATTCCACTTGGTCATGATATATTTCCTTTGAATATATTTTTTATTAGATTTGCAAAAATTTTGTTAAGAAATTTTTCCTGATTTCCTTTATTGTTTTTCTGTTTTCTAGTTTACTAATTTCTGCCCTAATCTTTATTATCTTCTTTCTTCTGCCAAGTTTGTCTTATTTTTTTTCCTTCATCTTTTTCTGGTTTCTTAATGCAGAAGCTGATGTCATTGATTTGAGACTTTCCTAATTTAAGTGTTTTAGTGTTATAAATTTCCTCCTTAGGACTGCTTTATAGTCTGATAAATTCTGATATATAGTGTTTTCATTTTCATTTACTTCAAAGTACAGAACTTTCTATTTCTCTTTTTATTTCTTCTTTAACACAGGTTATTTGAAAATGAACTATTTAGTTATTAGACACTTGGGCATTTTCCAAGGATTTTCCTGTCATTGATATCTAATTTAATTTCATGTGGTCAGATAATATACTTTATATTCTCTTATACAAACCAGTGAGGTCTCATGGGGTCTGGCTCCTGCTGTCCAACCATATCTCCTACTATTTTTCCCTTCCTCACTCCAGTCTTTTTAAACTGTGTTTTGAATATCCTAAACCCATGGCTGCTGGAGGTCTTTGTCTCTGGGATTTTTGTCTACCATTCAGTCACACAACTGACTCCTCAGTTTTCTTAGTGTTCTGCTCAGTGTCACCTTAGCAAAAAGGCCATTTACCACTCAAATTACAATAGGAGCCCCTACACTTTCCCTGCCCTGTTTTGATCCATAGCAATTTATACCTTTTTTTTTTAAATTTATTTTTTATTGGTGTTCAATTTACTAACATACAGAATAACCCCCAGTGCCCGTCACCCATTCACTCCCACCCCCCGCCCTCCTCCCCTTCCACCACCCCTAGTTCGTTTCCCAGAGTTAGCAGTCTTTACGTTCTGTCTCCCTTTCTGATATTTCCCACACATTTCTTCCCCCTTCCCTTATATTCCCTTTCACTACTATTTATATTCCCCAAATGAATGAGAACATATAATGTTTGTCCTTCTCCGACTGGCTTACTTCACTTAGCATAATACCCTCCAGTTCCATCCACGTTGAAGCAAATGGTGGATATTTGTCATTTCTAATAGCTGAGTAATATTCCATTGTATACATAAACCACAGGCAACACCCTTTTTGAACTCGGCCATAGTAACTTCTTGCAAGATACATCCATGAAGGCAAAAGAAACAAAAGCAAAAAAAAAAAAAACAAAAAAAAAAAAAAAAAAAAAAAGAAACAAAAGCAAAAATGAACTATTGGGACTTCATCAAGATAAGAAGCTTTTGCACAGCAAAGGATACAGTCAACAAAACTAAAAGACAACCTACAGAATGGGAGAAGATATTTGCAAATGACATATCAGATAAAGGGCTAGTTTCCAAGATCTATAAAGAACTTATCAATTTATACCTTTTGAAGTGCAGTACATATGTATTTGTTTATTGTCTCTCTCCCCTAACTGGAATAAAAGGGCACTAAGAACAGGTATCCTCAAGTGCTCGCTGTTAGGCACCAAGGGTAGGAATAGAATGGAATGCTTACAGTAGGTGTTTAATACATATTGAGTGAATGAATGAATGTTGTCCACTGAGCCCCAGGGGTTGCTCTAGATTTAGCTCAGCCTGGTCCTTCTCTGTAAATGTACCCCTCTACCTCACCCATAGAATTTCCCTGACAACTACAAAGAGAATGGCTTCCATTTGATACAATAATGAGAAATAGTCATGGTTTTTAAAGCTGCTTATAAAGAGCTGTCTTGTTTAATGAAAAACAGTGTTTGGTTTTCTAAATATCCAATTGTAATACAGATCTGACCATACATGCAGCTGGTCTGTCTCTTTATCTAAAAGCCCATCTGGGTTCTTCTTAAGAAAACTATATTCCAAATGGAATTCTTTAAAGCTGCAGACTCCTTTAAAATTTTATTTATTTATTTTTTTAAATCAGGTGGTTACATAGCTACATTGTGACTCAGTACTTACTGGTCTTTGTTAAATGCTTTGTAAATCCAAAGACTTACAAATTTTAAAGAAGAGCACAAAACCCTCTAACCAATCAATGTTATTTTAAATGTTGGAATCTGGGGTATCTGAGTAGTGCAGTTGGTTAAGCATCTGACTCTTGGCTTTGGCTTAGGTCAATATCTCAGCTCAGGTAGAGATCTCAGGGTCATGGGATGGAGCACCACCTTGGGCTCTGTGCTCAGCTCAGGTCTGCTTCAGCTTCTCTCTCCCTCTTCCTCTGTCTCCAGTCCAGATTGTGCTCTCTCTCACATAAGTAAATCTGTTATTTATGTATTTATTTATGATAGTCATCACACACACACACACACAGAGAGAGAGAGAGAGAGAGAGAGAGAGAGAGAGAGGCAGAGACACAGGCAGAGGGAGAAGCAGGCTCCATGCACCGGGAGCCCGATGTGGGATTTGATCCCGGGTCTCCAGGATCGCGCCCTAGGTCAAAGGCAGGCGCCAAACCGCTGTGCCACCCAGGGATCCCATAAGTAAATATTTTTTAAAAAATGTTGGCTTTGGCATCCAGATGCACTGTTTGTGTAGTGATTACTGAAGGGACATCTTGAATCATCTTGAATGGGCCTACTGCTTTTTGTATGTTTATTTTGATGCCCAAAGATTTTTTTTTCTTCGAATCAGTAAGACAGGATCAGGAAGACTTCCCTAATTTGAAGAGGGGTAGAGAGATTACTTTACAGTCTTTCCTTCCTCACTGAGGACATCTCAGTCTTCGGTGTTCATTTCTCTGTCATAACTTCCTGCAACATAAAGGTTCTTTTAAGTCATGGTTACACAGAAAATTTTAGATAGAAGGCCAAATTGAGGATAAGGTCATATTACATTAAAAAACAAAAACATCTCTCCTACTGTCAAACTTTGTTGTACCATGGAGGAGAAAATATCACCCCAGATTGGGCATTTGTTATTGCACATGGGTCTTGGTATCAGGATGGAGCTCATCAAAGCCCCTTGTCAGCCTGTTGTGAACCGAACTGCTGGCCACAGCTTGGCCTTTCATCTTCTCCAAAGTCCTCTTCTCTGGCCTCGGCTCCCATCTCAAAAGACTTTTGCATCTTTTTTTCTTAACCCAGTTAGTCATTAATTTAAACAAAACTTTTTTTAATTTTTGCTTTTTAATGCTTGCTCTGGCAATGGGGGATGTCTATAGTCCTGTCCTCCACCACTACACACCCCCAGGTCTGCACACCCCCTGTGGGCTAGCATGCCCTCCCTGTCCTTCAGTAGACTGCCATTCTCAAGGAAACTTCCAGGCAGAGAGCTCACCCTGGCTGGCCACCCCGCAGGGTGCCATTTCAGTCAAGCCTGGGCAAGAGAGTCAGGAACTAATCTAGCCTCTGAGTACTCCTGATGGACACCTGGGACACTCCTAGGAGAGCCCCTGTGTTCTGGTCACCCCTCAGTCTATCACTGTTGTCTCTTCATCCTACTTTTCAGCTGCTTTTTTATCAGGTTTATCATAGGCTGATTCCCTCTTATTCTGAAAAATATCTTTTTTCACTGAAGGTTAATCTCATCTTGAATATTATTACCCACTCCCAAACCAAATGTAACAAATGAAACTTGAACCATTTCATTTTTGTCCCAGAAACTTAAACTAAAACTTCATCATCCAAGGTAATGAAGGTGAATATTAGATTCCTTCCAAAGGGTGAGAATATTCTCAATAAGTATGAATGGTTTCTCTGTCTGGTTTGAGTTTCTGAAAGTACATAATACCCATGTCCTAGAAGAGAACCTAGATGCCCAGCTAGAAGACAGGACAATTTCAAGGGATCTCTGAGGGTTCTGATGTCCAAATACCATAGCTCTGAATTGCTGTTGATCCACATGAACTAAAGGTTGAAATTCCATCATTAGAGTTATCCCTTAGATCAAAGCTATTCTACATTAGGGTAATATGAAGAGATAAAATGAAGAGGCACACAGTGTTTCACACACAGTTGGTACTCAGCAAATATTTGCTGAATGACTAAAGAGAAATAATAATAGAGCTAATAATTATTGAGTGTGAAGTGTATTTTCCCCCTGGTTCCTCCTTGTGAAAGTAGGAGAATCCTCCCCATTCCCTGAGGAAAACACCCAGAGAAGGGTGTTGGGCCCTGATCAGTGGGGTCACTGGGCCCAGCACTCTGGCCCTAACACTTGAAATTAGGTCATTCAGAAGCAGAGGGAGATAGGAAACTTTGATGAGGAGTAGGGGAAGCATGGGGATCCAGGCCTGCTTTGCCTGGTGTTTGCTCTTTGAGGCATTTTTTTATACAGTTTGGTACTACTAGTTGTTGCTTCCAAAGTGAGGTTAAGAAATGTCTGCAATAGAAAAAAAATGTCTACAATAGTTGAGAAAGGGATATGCTTTTGATGTTGACAGATGATGCTTTTCACATGACTCTTCTTTTAGCTCTATTAAAAATGTTGGGGGAAACTGATACTCAGGAGGACCTGCCCCACCTGGCACTATAGCAAGTGCCCAGAATGTGCTACTTCCAAAAATCCCCAGACATCACAATGGCCCATTGTCAGATGAGGAAGCTGATACTCACAGTGGATAGAACTTGTTCATGGCCTTTCAGTGGCAAATGGCAGGGCTGGGATCTTCATAGCTCTGTCTGCCTCAAGTGCAAACTCTTTCTGCCACACTGTGCTTCTTCCCATAGATGCTTTGGAAACACATGTATTAGTGGAAAATAATTAGTATGGATGTTCACGACTTGGTGATGTTCCAATAAATTTGTTTATTTAAATGTTGCCCATTCTTCAACCCAGGATGCAGATAGATGTGTGCATCAGCAGAGCTCATGGTCCTGTGGAACCACTGATGGCTTGGAGTATCTTTGTCCTTTCTGCCAGTACATAATCAGGTTAAGGATAGTATACAAGCAGTAAAGATTAAAGAACTCAATTAAGATACTGGAGAAGGCACAAAAAAATGCATCTTTAGGGCAAGTACTGATTTTTTTTCTTAAATAGGAAAATGCAAGTGGATTGAAGTTCATTCTACAGCGTTATAAATTTTATAAGTGAAACACTCCTAAAGGCTATATCCCTGTCATTTCTGAAGTTCCTCTTCTAGTTTAAGCAGTGATGTATATGGAGATGTTGCTGCCAAGAGTAGCAACAAGAGCATGCAATGTTGGAGCCCTGTGGAAAGTTTAACAAAGAGGCAATGCTTCCAGGCAGAGGTCTGCTTTCAGCAACCACTCTTCTCTCAGATCTGGGAAACTAGACCTGGTTCAAATTTCTAAAAGAGCTCCTTGAAGGCCATGGGAAAGCAGAGAGACAGTTGTTGAAGAGATGAGACTGGTCCAGGGTGGAGTATTAGCTGAAAGACAGCAATGGTGAGGGATAGGCAGCCAACTACCTTGTGATGAATTAGTGATGTGGACAAATGAGGGGGAAGAAGAGGACATTCAAAGAGGCTTCTGACTTTGTAGCTTGAGAAACTGGGTCAATAGCAGTGTCATTTATTGAGACAGGAGAGCTCTAATGATAGATAAATGAATTTATTTTTATTTTTTTTAATTTTTATTTATTTATGGTAGTCACAGAGAGAGAGAGAGAGAGGCAGAGACATAGGCAGAGGGAGAAGCAGGCTCCATGCACCGAGAGCCCGACATGGGACTCGATCCCGGGTCTCCAGGATTGCGCCCTGGGCCAAAGGTGGGCGCTAAACCGCTGGGCCACCCAGGGATCCCGATAAATGACTTTAAATGGCAAGTGATGCAGGGCAAATTAACAAGGCAGGAAACAACAAATGTTGGAGAGGATGCGGAGAAAAGGGAACCCTCCTACACTGTTGGTGGGAATGTGAACTGGTGCAGCCACTCTGGAAAACTGTGTGGAGGTTCCTCAAAGAGTTAAAAATAGACCTGCCCTACGACCCAGCAATTGCACTGTTGGGGATTTACCCCAAAGATACAAATGCAATGAAACGCCGGGACACCTGCACCCCGATGTTTATAGCAGCAATGGCCACGATAGCCAAACTGTGGAAGGAGCCTCGGTGTCCATCGAAAGATGAATGGATAAAGAAGATGTGATTTATGTATACAATGGAATATTACTCAGCTATTAGAAATGACAAATACCCACCATTTGCTTCAACGTGGATGGACCTGGAGGGTATTATGCTGAGTGAAGTAAGTCAATCGGAGAAGGACAAACATTATATGTTCTCATTCATTTGGGGAATATAAATAATAGTGAAAGGGAATATAAGGGAAGGGAGAAGAAATGTGTGGGAAATATCAGAAAGGGAGACAGAACGTAAAGACTGCTAACTCTGGGAAAGGAACTAGGGGTGGTAGAAGGGGAGGAGGGCGGGGGGTAGGAGTGAATGGGTGACGGGCACTGGGGGTTATTCTGTATGTTGATAAATTGAACACCAATAAAAAATAAATTAAAAAAAATGACTTTAAATGGCTTGAAAGTTCAGCCAAAAATAAACACATAAGAATTTGTCGAAAACAGTTATTGTTAAAGGCTAGTCCATTCTGAAGAATGTTGTCTCTGTAAATTACGTAAAATACCACCTCAGATGAGGGCTCGGTGCTATGTGGAGCACAACAGTCTGAGGTAATGGAAATGTCTTAATTTAAACTCATTTTACCCAGAGTGAAGTTTTTCCTAGGCACCAGTAAATCCAATGGGAGGTGGCATTATCTTGCATTAGGTTAAAGTTCAGTCACTCTCCTGAATAAAATGAAAGGAAGCACCTCAATAGTTAAGCTAGAAACTAACTCCCCTGTGCAACATTTCCATCTGCTTTCCAATGCCATAGAAATGGTCTGCTCTGCCCTCTTTCTCAAAACAGTATATGAACTGCCTGAAAAAGTTGTTTTCAAGCTATATAATCTGAAAAGAATTAGCAATTGAAGAGACAAAACTACTAAAGTAGGCAGTTGTGCTGAGGACAAAGAACACATTTATGTTTTCATTGATCTTCTGAAATATGCCCTTCTGTGTGGAGCTCAAGGTAAAATTGGCACTTCAAGGATGTAGGCACTTCAACAAGAATGGAGTCTTAGGACCATATTATTTATAAATACATTTTCTACATCATCACTTGGAAGTGACAATATATATTTAAATATGTCCCTGTGTATAGTTTCCTTTTATTTTTTTTTATTTTTTATTTTATTTTTTATAGTTTCCTTTTAAGTTTCTGGCTCTATAGCGCACTTTCTTTTACGTAACATTCAGGGTGATATGGTGATGGACTCACTTTTCCTGAACTGAACCTGAACAGAATGAGGAAGAACCATGTGTAAAAGTTCACCTCTAAATTTCCAGCTCCAGAACTCACTGTTCTGGAACCCTCACATTTAGTCCCCCAGAGCTTCCTGAATCTGAGTATGGTTTCCTCATATGCCTCTTGGGTGAATGAGCTGCATGCCTTCCACATAGTGGAGCAGTGGATTCTCCTCCAGACACTTACAGGTCTGACACGTAGAAACACCAGGAGACAGAACTACCCCAAGCTGCTGGACTCACATTCATGGAATTTCTTGGAGGAACACAGAAACTTAGGTACCTGGTACAAAGTATGTGCAGGAACTGGCTTGTGAGAGCTGATTGTTAAATTTTCAGGATTTTTGCCACCCACTTGTTAAACGTAGTTGTTATTAAAAATTGAGTTATGTAAACTTAGGTTAAGTATACTAAAACAAAAGTAATAAATATTCAAAAAGCATATCTTCTAATTAGTTTACTACATTTTGCTATTTCTTTGTCCTTGAGGTTATTTATATTGTTTGATCTGTATGGTAGAAATATTATATAACAGTGCTGCAGTGATCCCTTCCCAGCTCCATGTTTAGTGACATCACATTTGTGCTTGAAATTACTCATGGTGGGAGTATTAACACGACTTATTTTTATCAGTACTCTTAGTGTATAAGGAGGATATTTTCTCTCTTGAAAAGCTTGGTGTATAAATCCTTATGCACTAAAAATCATGCTTTGTCATTTTAGAGTACAGTACTAACTTCTAATATAATTTCTAGTATTAAAAACATCTACCATTTGCTGAGTGGCTGCTTTGCTCCAGGCTCTGTATCAGGCACTGACCTGCATTATCTCATTTTTTACCTGTTACAATGGAAACCTGGATCCCTTCATTTAGATATTAAAGGTCCCTTCCGGAGGTGGAAGGGGAAGTGGGCGGGGGGTGGGGGTTACTGGGTGACATGCACTGAGGGGGGTACTTGATGGGATGAGCACTGGATGCTATTCTATATGTTGGCAAATTGAACACCAATAAAAATAAATTTATATATGTAAAAAATAAAGGTCCCTTCCATCCATTTGCTTGCTATAAAATTCCTTTTAGTTCTCTATTTCTTTCAGACTTAATCCTCAGTCTGTATGTTAAAATGCAACAAAGCTAACGGTCCAGAAATGGTGGTGGCCTTGTGACTCTTGCTGCACCTCCTTTGATGTTGCAGTCACAGCATGCTGTGCTCCTCCACTGTCCTGTGGAGGAGACCTTATGGAAAACAGCTTAGAAATGAATGGCAAGGCAGGAGATGCAGCTTCAAGCAGTGAGGGTCAAGGGAAATCTGACCTTGAGAGACTTTCACATTTGTTGAAGTTGGCATGGACCCCACCATTTCCAAGACAGGGTAGATGAAGCTACTAAGTCAATACTTCAAACAATTGCCCATATTTTGTTTATGTTTCTGGTATTTAAACATGGCAGCAATAGCCCCATTCTTGAATCAGCATGGAGATGAGGAAAATGTGTGGAATTCTAAATTGTTTTCTTAACCTACAAAGGATAGGTGCTGTCAGTGCAACTAGAGCATGAAGAATGGTATGGCTGCTCAGCAAAGGGGATTGGTTTTGTGATTCCCTCTCAACACCAAATGGGTACTTGAGGCTGGGCAGGGTGTAACCACAGTACTTTCTGTGGATTCTGTGTAAATAAGTGGTTGTTAGGCTGTTCTGTGTGAGTTTCAGATGTCCCAGCACAGCATGCCCAGAGCATCCCAAGGGTGGGCCAACCCTGGCCAGCAGAGACTGCTTTGTGAGCAAGGGTGGTTTCCTGGAAGCTGATGGAGGTTTAACCAGTACTTGCTGACACATACAGGGATGGGAAGTTGTCCTTTTACCTCCACTTTCATTAATACTGAATGAAAAAGGGAGCTTTCCTGTTATATTGGTGTACACAAGCATCAAGTCTAAGGTGCCAGCGTGTGTTCTGGGTAGAGCTATCTAGTTGTCAGGATGCTGAGGCAAATCTGCTCTCTTAACCAGCTACACTCCAAAGCAGATGGTTTCCCATAGGAAGAATATAGTTTGGAGATCATGTTATCCAATATAAAACAAGTTATAGTTCATATGTCATAGATTGAAGATAACAAAAGTGTAAGCTTCTATAGGAATTTAAGGTAGTAAAAGGGGAAAAAAAGGCAGAATGCATGTGCCCCAGAGAGAGTCAGCTGGTGTGGACCTCCCCACAGCACCCTCTGGTTTGGTAATTGCCCAGGACCTGTCCTGAGGCAGGCTGTCATCATAGCAGTGGCCTCTGCTCAAACACAATGCCTGTGGTCCACACTGCAACTCAGGATGGCGGCTGGCCATGCCTCTAAAAGGTGACCAGCCACCTGGTGTCTTTCTGGTTTTCAGAGGGTTCCCAGTGCAGAGCTTCTGTGTCCAGAAGCTTCTGTGTCTGAGCTTTCCGCACACGTGGCTTTTGTTCCTCCTCCTGCAAGCAGGCTTTTTGAAGGTCTGACCTACTAAGCAAAGATCTTCCTTCCTTGGGGAGGAATTTCTCTAGAAAACTAGCAGAGTCCTGGCCCCCAGAACCCCCTTATTTTATTGATGAATCCCCCAGGTCTACCTGATATACTTGTATCTGACTAACCTCCAGCTTTCATGGCCACTTCTGAGTTCTTTTTCCAGGAACTCTCCAGCCCCACAAAACCAATGAAAGAAAATGGTCATGGAAGGCATGTGGGAGGCCCAGACTGAGGGTACTTCCCCAGCTCACTCACCCATGGCCTTTTCAGCTCTACTAGAAAGCCCGGTTCCATGATAAGTAGTAAGCACACACTGCCCCTTTCACCTGCCCCTTTAGTATTTAGAAGGACAACAGATGTATATTATTCAATGTTGTATATATTTCTGGGAGTTTAAGCCAAGGCTTTCTGTTGCTTTTTCTGGATGCATATAGTGTAATCATATAGTCCATTGAGCTCAGAGGCACAGCCCTGCTGGGAGCTGTGGCCCTGACTAGGCTTTTCCTTGACATTGTTTTCAATAATGACATTGACTGAATCATTAGATAATGATATGAACTCATAAAAACACATCTGGCACATAGTAATAAGCATTATGCAAGAAATGTGTAATTCTTAGAGCTGGAACACTGAGAATCAAAGGTCAGATAATCCGCACAAACAAGAGGCTTATCTCATGCTTGTTTTGCTTCCTGCTACTATCCTCAAGGCACTCATAGACAGCCCTAAGAGAAACAGTGCATGGAAAGGGAGTATAATCACACCTCAATGATGGGGCCTCATCCTTGCCAGGTCCCCCTCTCTCTACATTCAGTGTATTCCGCAGCCCCACCATGTATGGTGTGGGGTGCCAGAAGCTTACTCACCAAGTGTGTGGCAGTGATGAAATGTGGCAGTGTGTCTTCTTTCTTGAGTGCTGCAGAGGGTCTCAGAGCCTATGGGTGGGTACATCCACTCATGCAGCCCACAAGAGCCCGTTCAACAATGATGCCACAGTCCATAAGAAAGGATAAACAAAGGATGAGGCTCTCTTAGAATGAGCCAGAACTTGTGCTATGTAGGGTTGCCTCTCAGGCAGACCCGTCCATCCTGTAAAATGATGTAGAAATGTACAGATTCAGCTATTCCTATTCTTACCACCTTTGATTTCAGGATGCTGTGCTTCAGTGAAACTTGTTTGTCCTGGAGCATTTCAAGGTCTTCCTTTCCTGGAGGTGGAACAGTCACTGCTGAGTTGAAGGTGTATCTGTGTAGTGAAACCATCTTGTCCACTATGGAGGAACTCTACTGGTGTCAGAATCACAGGAACAGGAAGATCTGAGGGAATGTTTTGCTGAAAAGTGAGATGGGAACATGGGGAGGGCTTTTTCACAGTGTAGGCACAGAGTTCTGCCTCCACACCAAATCTGCTAACTTGACTGTGTTCCTGGCTTTCCATCTTTTTATGTAGTTCTTCTTTCCCAGGACACAGAGGACTGACAGGTTACAGTAAACCATGAAAGCTCTTTGAGTGAATGAAAAAATGAGTTAATGAGCACATGAGCATGAAGGACTGAATGATACAGTATCTGAGGTGATTTCCTGCTCTCAAATTCTATGATTCTATGCATGGAAGAATTAAAGCAAGGACTCATAGCAAATCTTCATAGCTAAATAAAAATCTCATAAAAGTTATTTCAGTAAAAAAGCAGCAAATTGAATTGGGATTTTATTTTTAAAACCAAATCTTGACCATCTTGACAGGAGAAAATCTCCAGCTAAGATTCATCTGCAATTATTTTTTTTAAATGATGGAAAACTGTTTTCACATTATTTATTTATTTTTTTTGCTAGGTCAGCTCATCATTCTTATTAGTTGGGCATTGTAAACATCCCTGGTATAGATAACATTGTTGTTGTCAGATTTTAGCAGTAGTTTACTGAACACTCATAAGATATCACATAGATAATTTGCTATTAGTTTTATACTTTCAAAACCTGGCTGAGTTACACACAGTCTTAAATTTTTGGTCCCATTGGAAGAATGGTTCCACATTACAGGATGCCAGCTTTGAGTATCAGAGCCCACTGTGCTATATTATTTTTTTTAATTTTTATTTATTTATGATAGTCAGAGAGAGAGAGAGAGAGAGAGAGAGAGAGAGAGAGAGGCAGAGACATAGGCAGAGGGAGAAGCAGGCTCCATGCACCAGGAGCCCGACGTGGGATTCGATCCTGGGTCTCCACGATCGCGCCCTGAGCCAAAGGCAAGCGCTAAACCGCTGCGCCACCCAGGGATCCCTGATCTGTGCTATATTAGTCAGTCCATTAGTTCTATCATGGTTCTGCTTCACTCAAGGCTGGTTAGATAAGAGATAAAGCAGCATTGTCAGTGATTATAAGAATGAGATTCACAGTATTGTAAATAGTCCTGGGGAGCTGTCAGACCTGCAGATACCAGGACTGCCTAATGCCCTGGAAGCTCCTCCTCTGAGAGCTATGCTGGACACCAGTGCACTCAGCCAAAGAGCCACCTGGGACTTCAATGTGAACATAGGCTAGCACAGGGCACCTCTCTTCTGCTCTGCCATCCTCTCCAGCCTTTATTCCGCAGAGCAGACACTACTCCTCTTCTGAATTTAGAGGAACCCAGCCAAGTTTTATTGGGCCACTGGAGATTCAGAAATAAATTAGTTTCTTTCCTTGGTGTACAGGGACTTGCACTATTATAAAGAAAGACAGGTAGACTCCAGTGTGATTACATACCAGCATACAATAGAGATGTATTTTTTCAATGAGAGTTTTTTTCAATGAGTTTGGACAAATATATATAGTCATGTAACTACCATCTTAGTTGAGACAATATTTCTCCCCAAGGTTCCCTGGCACCCCTTTATTTTCTTTCTTTTTTATATGAATTTATTTGTTATTGGTGTTCAATTTGCCAACATATAGAATAACACCCAGTGCTCATCCCGTCAAGTGCCCACCTCAGTGCCCGTCACCCACTCACCCCCAGCCCCACCCACCTCCCCTTCCACCACCCCTAGTTTGTTTCCCAGAGTTAGGAGTCTCTCATGTTCTGTCTCCCTTTGTGATATTTTCCACTCATTTTTTTCTCCTTTCCCCTTTATTCCCTTTCACTATTTTTTATATTCCCCAAATGAATGAGACCATATAATGTTTGTCCTTCTCCGATTGACTTATTTCACTCAGCATAATACCCTCCAGTTCCATCCACGTCGAAGCAAATGGTGGGTATTTGTCATTTCTAATGGGGGACAATGGAATATTACCCCTTTATTTACAATTCCTTCTCCCCTCTACTGGTAAGAACTCATCTGATTTCTGTCCCCATAGTGTTTCATTGTGTTTTGAGTTTTTGTTTTTGTTTGTTTCAGCTTAGAAGTATAAACATTTTTTAAATATTTATTTTAGAGTTGTTTTAGGTTCACAGCAAAATTGAGAGGAATGTCTTCACTCAAGCACAGCTTCCCCCATTATTAAAACCCTTCACCAGAGCAGTGCATTTGTTATATTGATGAACCTGCATTGATACATAATTATCACCCAAAGTCCATAGTCTACCTTAAGGGCCACTCTTGTTATTGTACATTGTATGAGTTTAGACAAAATTATGTGTCATATGTCCATCATTATATTATAGTATTAGACAGAGTATTTTTCACTGCCCTAAAAAATCTCTATCATTGCCTCACCCCAATCCCTGGCAACCACTAGTCTTTTTACTGTGCATGGTGTTCCTTTTCCCAGAATGTACTATAGTAGGAATCACACAGCATGTAGCTTTTTCAGTTTGGCTTCTTTCATTTGGAATAAGCATTTAAGTCTCTTCCATGTCTTTTCATGGCTTGATAGCTCATTTCTTTTTAACACTGAATAATATTACATTGTCTGGATGTACCACAGCTTGTTTATCCATTCACCTACTGAGAGACATCTTCCAGGTTTTGACAAGTATGAATAAAGCTGCTGTAAACATCCATGTGCACATTTTTGTGTGGATGTAAGTTTTCAGTTCCTTTGGGTAAATAACCAAGGAGGGCAATGGCTAGATTTTATGGTAACAGTATGTCTGGCTTTGTAAGAAGTTGCTAAACTATCTTTCAAAGTGGCTACACTGTTTTGCATTTCCACCAACAGTGAATGAGAGTTTCTGTCGTTCCACACCCTCACCAGCATTTGGTGTTGTCATGTGTTGGATTTTAGTCTAACAGGTGTGTAGTGGTATGTCATATTTGCTTTAATTTGCATTTCCCTAATGACATCTGATATGGAGCATAGTTTTATATGCTTATTTGCCATCTGCATATCTTCTTTGGTAAGGTGTTGCGCCTCACAATTTTACTTTTTTCAGAATCTTAAAGAAATGGAATCTAGATCCTTCACTTCACATAATGCTTTTGAGATTCAACCATGTTCTTGCACTTATCAGTAGTTAAGTGTCTTTTAACTACTGAGTAGTAGTCCATTACATAGATGTACAGTTAGCTCAGAGGTGTTTGTGTGCATGTATGTTTTCGTTTCTCTTGGAAAAATACTTAGCAATAGAATTGCATGGCCATGTGGTTTGCATACATTTAACTTTTTGGAATTGCTGTATAATTTTGAATTCTGCCATTAATATATGAGAGTTCTAAATAGATTTGATTTTTAGCCATTCTGACATATGTGTAGTGGTAGGTGATTTGAATTTACATTTCACTAATGATTAATGATGTTGAACATGTTTTTTATCTGTTTATGTCCTTTGGTGAAGTATCTATTAAGATACTTTTAAAAATTGGATTATTTTCCTATTGTTAAGTTTTGAGAGGTTCTTATATTCTTAAGATGCAAGTTCTTTTTCACATATGTGACATGCTAAATTTTCTTATCTTTTCATTTTCATAGTAGCATCTTTTTATTTTTTGTGGGTCATGCTTTTTGTGTTGTATCTTAAAAATCTCTGCTTAGCACAAGGTCACAGATTTTTTTCTCTTAGATGTCCTTCAGTAAGTTTTACATTTTATCTCTGGGCCTATGATCCATTTTGAGTTTGTTTTTGTGTATGGTATGAGGAATGAGTAAATATTCATTTTTGTGACATATACAGCATCATTTTATTGAAAACACAATAATTTTTACACTAAGTCACTTTGGCACTTTTGTTAAAAATAAAACAAAAAAGACTATCCATACATTTAATATGTGATCCAAGAAATATGACAGCCAGAGTAGGTTTTGATAAGCTTCTATGTATATTTTAAGGAACCACCATACTATTTTACATAACAACTGCACTGTTCACTTTACATTCCCACCTACAGTGCATAAAGGTTCCAATTTCTTTACATCCTTGCCAGCACTTGCTATTTTCTTGTTGCTAATTTATTTATTTTTGATAGTGATCATCTTTATACATGTGAAGTGATTATCTCGTGATTTTGATTTACATTTCAATGATTATTGATGATGTTGAGCATCATTTTATATGCTTGTTGGCCATTCGTATATTTTCTTTGGAAAAATGTCTAAGTTTTTAGTGTATTCTTAAATATGGGTGTTTGTCTTTTTGTTGTTAGTTTGTAGTAGTTATTTATATTCTGTATATTCATCCTTGATAATATATGGTTAGAAGATATTTTCTGTTCTGTAGTTTGTCCATTTTTGCTTCTGTTACCTGTGCTTTTGATGTCATTTGCAATAAATGATTACAAAACCTAACATCATAAAGCTTTTTCCCTGCTTTTTTTTTCTAGGAGTTATATAGTTTTAGGTCTTACATATATAAGTCTTTAATTTGATATAACTTTTGTATATGGTATGAAGGGTCCAAATTTGTTCCTTTGCAATTGGATGTCTAGTTTTCTAAGCACCATTTGTTGAAGAGACTATCCTTTCCCCATTATGTAGCCTTTGGACCATTTCCAAAGATCATTTGATCAGAGGCTTATTTTTGGGCTCTTTAATCTTTAGTCTATTCATTGGTCTATATGTCTGTCTTTATGCCAATGCCAACATTGTTTTGATTAATTACTGTGGCTTTGTAGTATGTCTTAAAATCAAGATGTGTTAGTCCTTTTTCTTTTCTTTCTCAAAATTATTTTGGCTCTGAGATTCCATATGAATTTCAGGGTATTTTTTCCTATTTTTAAAAAAATGCCATTAGGCTTTTTTTTTTTTTATAATTGTTTTTTTTTTTTAAGTCTTTTTTTTTAATTTTTTTCATTTATTTATGATAGTCACACAGAGAGAGAGAGAGAGAGGCAGAGACATAGGCAGAGGGAGAAGCAGGCTCCATGCACCGGGAGCCTGACGTGGGATTCGATCCCGGGTCTCCAGGATCGCGCCCTGGGCCAAAGGCAGGCGCTAAACCACTGTGCCACCCAGGGATACCGCCATTAGGCTTTTGATAGAGATTGCATTGAATTTGTAGATCACTTTTGGTAGTCTGGACATTTTCACAACATTAATTGTAGCCCAGGAACACCAGATTTCTTTCCACTTATTTGTATCTTCTTTATTTCCACATTATTTTGTAGTTTTCTGTGTACAAATCTTTCACCTTCTTGGATAAGTATATTTCTGAGTATTTTATTATCTTCTGATGCTATTGTAAGTGAAATTGGGGAATTGATTTCATAATTTCCTTTCCTGATTGCTCATTATTAGTGTATAGAAATGCAAGTGATTTTTTTTTTATATACTACAAAGTTAGGGATCTTTATTCAGACAGTAAAGCACAGCAAAGTGGGAGGGCTATGCTGTCTCCATGGCAACAGAAAGTCTCCACTAAATGTAAGGCCCATAAATATAAGGCCCTTGGCTTTTATCAGGCAGACTCTTCCTGGTTCAGGAGAAACGTATTTTAACTTGATGAGAGCAAAACTAGGCAGCCTGGCTATAGTGCAGAAGGGTGGCTGGCTGTTTGGTCAGTTCTTCTGGAAGTGTTTAGTGAGTATGTCCAGCAGCTCCTGCTTCTTCAACCCGCCCTTCAGCCCATACACCCTGCAGGCTTCCTTCAGTATGGGCACAGTGAGCTTACCCAGCGTGCCCTTGTTGACATGGGCCCTCAGCTCCTCTTCAGATAACTCCATCTTGGGCCTTTTGCTTCCAAGACCTTCATCATCTTGTTTCTGCTTGGGAGCTTTTCCTTCAGCACTGTAATCTGGTGGGTAGACAAGCTCCTTAAACTCATTCACCAGGGAGCCCAGTCTTTTATCTATTGCTTCAATCTTAGGCAGTGTCAGATCCTCCACCTGCTCGGGGTCCGTCAAATCCAAAGCCAACACCTCCAGGTTCCTGAAGTGTTGCTGCAGCACTGGGTTCTCAAAGCTGTCACTTCTGTAATTGAATCAGAGCTTCTGAACAATAGCCTTCATCTTGTCTATCTGCTCTGGGTTCGCCATGACTTTTTCAGTAAAGGGCACCTTGCGTTTATAGTCAGCATAGGGTAAGAAGACAAGCTGAAAGCCTGGGGGTGTCACATGAATTTTCTGGTCATCCAGCTCCTCTTCTTATGGCAACAAGGCCACAAAATAAGGAGGGATGTTCCGACGGGGTGTGTGGGGGGGATGTATCTGCACACTGCCATGACCTTCTCCAGACACTTGGTGAGCAGAGCAATAAACAGGGTTGAACTCCCATTCACCAAGGACTCTTCAGGGTACACGAACAGGGAGGGCCTCAGGTAATGGTGCTTCTTCAGCATTATCAAGGGCTTGAAACTGTTGAGAATCAAACATGGTTCATCAAAGAGTTTCAGCTCTTCTGTTTCCTCTTTCTCTAGTACAATCTGATGATTCCCATAGTTCTGAGACCTCTTGGTATCGCTAGGCAGAAGCAAACTGCCCGTATTTACATTAAATGTCCGTGTTTTGGATTTCACTGGTTCATTGGTCTCCTGGTAAAGCCTCACTGGAGGAGGTCTGACAGCCTTCTGGACCATATTATAAATGCTGACAGTGAGTGCAGTATCTTTGCTGAGCTTAAGCTTCAACCTGCAGAGAACACGCTTCCAGGTCTCCTTGGCATGAACCTTCCTCAACAGGTCTTCTAGCTTGCTCAGTTCATCAAAGTGAACCCCTAGGTCCTTATCCTCTGCTATGCTGATGATATCTCAGTAGAATAAGGATATGTCAAAGCCCCCACATTTCTTCAAGTGCATCAAATCCAAGAAGATACCTGTGTCATGGAGATCCCCAGCTTTGATCCTTGCCCTGCTAGCTTTGGCACTGTCATTGCCATGAGGGTCATCTTCATTGGTGAACATCATGATCCTCTTACGGCTCATCTTGACCTGGACATCGCTAAAGAGGTTGGCACAGACACAGCACTTCACTTAGTGAGTAGTCAGATCCATGGCCAATTCGGTCTTGGAAATGTTTTCCCCCCCTCCCCCTTAAACTGGTCAAGCTCAAGCACTCGTTTAGCACCTGGATTATCCATCTCCTGTAAGACGTAAATATTTTTGAAATTCACTGAATTTCTATCCTTCTCAGTACCATGGAACACCACTGCCAAGAGATCTTGATTACTGCTTATGATCTTATTGGTATACACACTCTGGGTACACTGGATGCTTATGTCAAAAGGAGTCAGTTCAACTTCACCCTGAGATTCAAACATGGCCCTAGAACCATCAACCAAAAAAAATCAAACTATCTCTTCCTAAATATGTATATCCTCCACTGGCTTCAAGGCCCTCTTCTTGCTCTTCTTCTTCATTGCCCTCGCTTTTGTAATAAGACTCCCAGCCTGACATATTGTTTATTGCTCACTGAGGCACAAGGAAGAGATCAATTTCTGCAAGTGACTTTTGCATGTGGATTTTGTATCCTGCAACTTTCCTGAATTCATTTATTAATTCTAACAGGTGTGTGTGTGTGTGTGTGTGTGTGTATGTGTGTGTGTAAGTGTAGACTTGTAGACTTTTGAGTTCTTTATGTATACGATTATGTCATCATGATAATCATGACATCATCCTGAACAGAGATAATTTTACTTCTTGCTTTCCAACTTAGATGCCTTTTATTCCTTTTCTTGCATAATTACTTTGTCTAGGAGGACTTCTAGTACTATGTTGAATACAAGTGCTTAAAGAAAGGATCTTTGTTTGATTCCTGATCTTAAAGGGAAAGTCTTTAGTTTTTCAGCATTGATTATGATGTTATCTGTGGACTTCTTATATATGGCCATTATTATGCTGAGGTAATTTTCTTCTTAATCAGTTGAAAATCCTTATCATGAAAGAGTATTGAATTTTGTCAAATGCTTTTTCTGCATCAGCTGAGATGATAGTGTTTTTTCCCCTTTATTCTGTTAATGTAGTATATTACATTGATTATAATGCAATTTTTGTATACTAAACAATCCTTACATTCCAGGAATAAATCCCATTAGTTATGGTGTAAAATGCTATTACTATGTTGCTGAATTTGGTTTGCTAGCATTTTATGGAGAATTTTTGTATCAATATTTACCAGGGCTAATTGGTCTCCTGTTTTCTTTTCTTGTAATATTTTCATTTGATTTTGGTATCAGGTTAATTCTGGGCCTCCCAAAGTTGGATTGGTAATGTTCCCTCTTCATTTTTTTTTTTTTGGATGAGTTGACCAGTATTGATGTTAATTCTTCCTTAAATGTTCAGTAAAATTCTCCAGCAAAACCATCAGGCCAAGGGCTTTGTTGGGAGGTTTTTGATTAATGATTCAATCTACTTTCTAGTGATAGATCTCTTCAATTTTTGTCTTCATTATTTAGTCTTTAGATTGTATATTTATATAAATTTAATTAGTTTTCCTAGGTTATCTAATTTGTTGGTTTATAAGTATCTTTGGTAGTTTCTTATCCTTTTAATTATTGTAGGATCGATTTTAATGTGTCGTCTTTCATTTCTGATCTTTAAAATTTGAATCTTCTCTCTTTTTAATCTTACTTTTTGATATATTCTTTTATTGGACTTCAATTTACCAATATATAGTATAACACTCAGTGCTCATCCAATCAAGCACCCTCCTCACTACCCATCACCCAGTTACTCCAACCCCCACCCAAATCCCCTTTTGCAACCTTTTGTTCATTTCCCAGAGTTAGGAGTCTCTCATGGTTTGTCTCTAATTTTTCCCAATCAGCTCCCCTCCTTTCCCTTAAAATCCCTTTAACTATTTCTTATATTCCCCGTATGAATGAAACCATATAATGTATGTCCTTCTCTGATTGACTTACTTCACTCAGCATAATACCCTCCAGTTCCATCCACGTTGAAGCAAATGATGTGTATTCATCATTTCTAATGGCTGAGGAATATTCCATTGTATATGTATGGTATATATATATATATATATCATATCTTCTTTATTCATTTATCTTTTGATGGACACCGAGACTCCTTCCACAGTTTGGCTATTGTGGACATTGCAGTTATAAACATTGGGGTGCAGGTGTCTCGGTTCTTCACTGCATCTGTATCTTTGGGTTAAATCCCCAGTAGTGCAATTTCTGGGTTGTAGGGCAGTATTTTTAACTCTTTGAGGAACCTCCACACAGTTTTCCAGAGTGGCTGTACCAGTTCACATTCCTACCAACAGTGCAAGAGGGTTCCCCTTTCTCCACATCCTCTCCAACATTTGTTATTTCCTGTCTTGTGAATTTTCCCCATTCTCACTGGTGTGAGGTGGTATCTCATTATGGTTTTGATTTGTATTTCCCTGATGGCAAGTGATGCAGAGCATTTTCTCATATGCATGTTTTTAATCTTAGTTGAGCTAAGGGTTGTCAGTTCTGTTGATCTTGTAAAAAGTTTGCTCTTAGTTTTATTGATTTTTTCTGTTGTTTTTCTCCTTATTTCATTTGTTTGTGATTTAATTTTATTATTTTCTTCTTTCTGCTATTTATGTTTGTTCTTCTTTTTTTCTAGTTCCATGAGGTGTAAAATCTATTTGTTAATTTAAGATCTTTGTTCTATTTTAATGTACTTTAAACTGCCTTCTTAGTGCTTTTATTGCATCCCATAAGTTTTGGTATATTGCATTTTCATTTTCATTGTTTCAACACATTTTCTTTTTTGTGTGTGTAGCCAGCCACATTTTTAAAAATTGTAGTATAATTAATATACAGTGTTATGTTAGCTTCAGATGTACAACATACTGATTCAGCAATTCTATACACTTCTCTGCTCATCAAGATAAGTATACTCTTGATCCTTTTATCTATTTTACCCTTCCTCCCACCCATATTCCCTCTGGCAACTATCTGTTCTCTCTATTTAAGAGTCTGTTTATTCTTTTATCTCTTTTTTCTTTGTATGTTTTGTTTCTTAAATTCCACATGAGTGAAATCATATATTTGTCTTTCTCCGACTGACTTACTTCACTTAATGTTATATACATTCCAGTTCCATCCATGTTGTTGCAAATGGCAAGATTTCATTCTTTATTATGGCTGAATAATATTCCATTGTATATATGTACCAACTCTTCTTTATCCATTTATCTATGGATAGCCATATCTTGGCTATTATAAATAATGTAGCAATAAACATAGGGGTGCATATGTCTTTTTGAATTAGTGTTTTCATTTTTGGGGGGTGAACACCCAGTAGTGGAATTACTGGATCATATGGTATTTCTATTTTTAATTATTTGAGGAGCCTCCATACTATTTTCTACAGTGACTACACCAATTTGCATTCCAACCAACAGTGAACAAGGGTTAATTTTTCACCACATATTAGCAAACACTTATTTCTTCTGTTTTTTATTTTAGCCATTCTGACAAGTGTAAGGTATATATCATTGTTGTTTTAATTTGCATTTCTCTAATCATTTGTGATGTTGAGCATCTTTTCATATGTCTGTTGGCCATCTGAATGTTTTCTTTGGAATAATGTCTATTCAGGTCCTCTGCCCATTTTTTAACAAATGATGCTGGGAAAACTGGATAGTAACATGCAACACTGGGCCACTTTCTTATGCCACACACAAAAATAAACCCTAAGTGAATTAAAGATGTAATATGAGATCTGAAATTATAAAACTTCTAGAAGAAAACATAGGCAGTAATTTCTTTGACATTAAGTATAGAAATATTTTTCTAGATATGTCTGCTCAGGCAAGGGAAACAAATGCAAAATTACTCTATTGGGGGCACCTGGATGACTCAGTGATTAAGCGTCTGCCTTTGGCTCAGGTCCTGATCTTGGGGTCGTGGGATAGAGTCCCTCATCATGCTCCCTTCAGGGAACCTGCTTCTCACTCTGCCTGTTTCTGCCTTTCCTTGTGTGTCTCGAATGAATGAGTGAATGAATGAATGAATGAATGAATAAAATCTTTTAAAAAAATTACTCTGTTTTAACTACATCAAAATCAAGCTGAGTGGGAGAAGATACTTGCAAATATATTTGCTGAGGGGGTGAATATAGAGAATATATAAAGAACTTACATAATTCAACACCAAAAAATAAATAATTTGATTTAAAAGTATCAGTGCATTTTCTAATTTTCCCTGTTATTTCTTTTTTGACCTGTTGGTTGTTCAAGAATATGTTGTTAATTTTCATATGCTTATGTATTTCTGTGCTATTGATATTTCATTTCATTCTATTGTAGTCAGAAAAAATCTTTGATATTATCCAATGTCTTCTTAAATTTTTAAGACTTGTGACCTAACATGTGATCTCTCCTAGAGAATGTTCCATGTCACTTGAGAATGATGTCTATTCTCCTTTTATTGGGCAAAGTGTTCTGCATATATATATTAGGTACAATTGGTCAGTAGTGTTAAGTCCTCTCTTTCCTTATTGCTCTTCTGTGTGGTTGATCTATTACTGAAAATGAGATATTGAAATATCCTATCATTATGATGTTACTTTTATTTCTCCCTTTAATTTTGTCAATGTTTACTTCATATATTAGGGTGCTCTGCTGTTAAGTGCATATATAATTGTCACATTTTCTTGGCTAATTTATCTTATAGCATTTTACAGTGTTCTTATTTGTTTTGACAGTTTTTCAGCCTAAAATATTTTTAAAATTGAAGTGAAATAAAAGTTAACCATTTTAAAGTATACAATTGAGCAGCTTTAAGTACATTCATGATATTGTACAAGCATTAACTCTAATTCCAAAATATTTTCGTCATCCCAAAATAAAACTTCATTCTCTTCAAGCATCTGTTCCCCATTTCCCTATTCTCCGAGCCTCTGGCAATCACTAATTTACATTGTCTCTATAGATTTAGGATTTAGGATTCTAGACATTTCCTATGAACAGAATCATACAACATGTGACCTCTTATGTCTGACTTCTTTCACTTAGTGTAATGTTTTTGAGGTGCATCCACATTATACCATATATCAGTACCTCACTTCTTTTTTATGACAGATATTCCACTGTATGTATGTACACAGTTTGTTTATTCATTCATCTATCTATGGACCCTTGTTTCTATAATTTTACTATTGTGAATAATGCTGCTGTAAATATTAGTGTACAAGTATCTGTTCAAGTCTGTGCTTTCAGTTCTTTTGGGTATATGCTCAGAAGTAGAATTACTGGATCATTTGGTAATTCTATATTTAGTTTTTGAAGATCTGCCATTGTTATCTATAGTGGCTGTACAATATTACATTCTCCCTAGTAGCATACAAGGGTCCCAATTTCTCTATATTCTCTCTAATACTACATCTTTTTTTTAAATATAAGAGAATATACATAATGAGTGTGAAGTGGTATCTCGTTGTTTTGATTTGCACTTCTCTAATAATGAGTCATGTTGAATATCTTTACATATGTTTATTGGCCATTTGTATGTATTCTGGGACCAAATGTTCATTCAAGTCCTTTGCCCCTATTGTATTAGAGGTGTTCATCTTTTCTTCGTTAAGCTGTAGGAATTTTTTATATATTTTGGTTATTAATCTCTTATGAGATATATGACTTACAGATATTTTTTCCAATCCACAGGTTGCCTTTCACTCTATTCATTGTGCCATTTGATGCACAGACATTTTAAATTTTGAAGAAGTCTTATTTATTTTTTTCTTTGTTGCCTATGCTTTCGGTGTCATATCTAAGAAACTATTGCCAAGTCCAGTTACTCCCAATGTTTTGTTTTGTTTTTTTCTAATTGGCTTATATTTTTAGATCATATATTTAGGCCTTTATTCCACTTTTGGTTAATTTTTAGTATATGTAAGGTATTCTTCTGCATGAGAATATCCAGTTTATTCAACATCATGTTGTTGAAAGATTTGTCTTTTCCCACTCAATGGTCTTCATGCCTTTGCTGAAATCATTTGACCATATATGTAAGGGTTTATTTCTGGGTTCTGTTTCTTTATATACTTTGTGATCTGAAAATTGAATATGTGAGAAGACAGCCACCTCTCCCAGTGTTTGTTGACTGACTCCATGCCGGGATAAACCTTCACTAATCAGTCTGACTTGAAGGCTTACTGTCTTCTAAGGCCATTCTGGGCATGCATCACCCCCTGGTTCTGTGTGTATGCTTTTTAAAAATTCTCCCCAACAGAAGGCCACTTTTAAATGCTTCGACTCCCTTGGAGTCTCACCTTTGCTTTTTCTTGGGTCCTAAGCTGTTCAGTTGTATTCCTCTATCAGTAATCTCTTACCCCATGTGTCTTAGAGTCTGTAGTCCCTTGTGGCTTTTAGGAGTTAAATTGCTATTTCCTGCCATTTTCCCTAGCTTGAGACCTGAGCTGTGCCACTTTTAACAATTTGAATTTCAAGGTAGGTGTCATGGAGACCAATCCCTCAGGTAACTCCTAGACATGTTGCAAGTTTCATCCTCTCTACTCTCTCAGATTCATGGAAGGGATCTCCCAAATATATGACACCAGGGAGGCTGTGGAGCAAGTGTGAGTAAAAACACCATAACATTATTTACTGTTTTGAATGTGGCTTTTCCTTGATTGGTTGTTTGCTTTGTTGCCGTAGATCTTTGGCTGACTTCCAAAACTCCTATAAAGTTATTTTGCTTAGGTTTTAGTTCTTTATTCAGTGTTTCTGTGGGAGAACAAGGGCCCATAGCTTCCTAGTGCACCATTTTGCTCTACTTCATTCTTTGTTTAATGGTAGAGAGTGACATTCTATTGTATAGATATACCAAATTTTTATTTATCTATTCATGCACTGATGGACATTTTTGTTGCTCCTGCCTTCTTGCTATTATGAATAGTGATACTGTGATCATGTGTGAATATACATGGGATTTGTTTGAATACCTGTTTTTTGTGTATTAATTCTTTTGTGTACATTCCTAGTTGTGGAATTTCCGATCTCCCTTATTTTTGAAATATATTTTTTGCTTGCTATAAAAGTTTATGTGAACATGTTTTTCTTTCCAGTACTCTAAAAATGCCTCCCATCACCTTTGTGTTTGCATAGTCTGGCAAGAATTCTGCCATAATTTTTGTTTTGTTTTGTTTTTCAGTATATTATGTGGTTGTTTTGTCTGGCTACCTTAAAATATTTCTCTGTTTTTGGTTTTCAGCAGTTTGAATATAATACACGTAAGGTTTGATTTTGGTTGGTTTGTTTTTTAGCATTTATCCAGCACAGTGTTTTCCATGCTCTTTAGATTTATGGTTTGGTATTATTAGTTTGAGATTCTTGGATACTATTGTTTTCTGCCCCATTCTCTTCCCCCGCTCCTACTTCTAGGATTCTAGTTATATACATTAGAAGACTTGTCCTCTAATACTTGGATGCTGGTTATTATTTTCTTTTTTCTCTTCATGTTTCAGTGTGGGTAATTTTTATTTGTTCAGTCTTCAAATTCACTAATTATTTTCTCAGATTTGTCAAGTCTGCTGGTGATCCTGTCAAAGCATTTGCATTGGATTCTTTCTCATAATTTCTATCTCTCCTCTCAAATTACCCATTGATATTGTATGTTCACATTTTCCATTAGACTCCTTATCATGTTAATCTCAGTTATCTAAAATTTCTAATCTGAAAATGTCATGCCTGAGTCTGGCTTCATTAATTGCATCATCTCTTGAGAATGTGTTAGCTTTAGTATAGCTTATTCATATGCTTCAAATTTTTTTGTTGAAAGGTGGATGAAAGAAACTAAGGCAAATATTCATTTATGCTGGAAATGAATACACCTTTTCTGCTGTTAGGCCTTTTGTGTAAGTATTTGATTTGATCTAGTCACTACTTGGCTTGGTGTATATCTTCTTGTTGCTTGATCATCTTCAGGCCCCATAATCCCCAATCCTCTAGTATTATCTTGTGTGTAAGGAGAATTTGATTTGTCAAAGTTTTTTTCAATGTCTTTTCCATCCTCATTTTTAGGTCTTTCCTGTAAACTGAGCTACAGAGAATCTCTCTCCATGGTCTTAATGTACAATACTATTATTCGTAACTCAACACTTATTCACCAGGTAGGAGTATGGTGGGGGTCTTCTTTGTTATTTGCATTAAGCTTTTATTCCTCAAGTAGACATTATGTCTCTGAGACTTAACTGTGTGCCCTTTTAGATTCCTTCCCCTCCCAAGCTGTGCTTCTCAGTCCATTCACTGTTCTTGCCTCACCTCCTAGGTTTATGGCTTTATGTCTGTTCCTTTCCCCTGGTTGAAATGAATTTTCCTTGGTGCCATAGGAGTAGGGTATTGGTTTCATTTTGCCCAGCAGTTGTAGGCTTTGGTCACTGAGGAGATCATGGAGAAAGATCTGGGCCAGGTTTCATTCCTTCCAGCAGGAAGTGCTGATGTCTCTGCTAGGTCAGCACCACAAGGGGTGTTTTCTCAGGACTTGGCCCGTCTTCTTCTGTGAGCACCGGTTGAGGTCCATGGTGAAGAAGCTGCAAGTGAGTATAAAATCCTCTTCAGTCTGAAGTCCCCAATATTTCTATATCTTATTGTCATTTCACATTCTGCTTTTGCCAATTTGTTGAAAGATGTTGACTGAGTTGTTTGTAGTACTGGCTGGCCTGTGTCTGCAAGTGATCACACTCTATCTCTCCTTGCATGTGCATACCTTTCCTTATGCTTCAGGTTGTTAGCTGCTCCAACATCTCAGCTCTATGGAGGTTTGAGAAGTTTTGATTTCAGCTTGTCTGGATCTTTTTTGCTACAAGATTGGGAATGATGCTCTTTTTGCTTTCTTCTAACTGGAAGTCTTTTTTTATTTTATTTTATTTTATTTATTTATTCATGAGAGATACAGAGAGAGAGAGAGAGAGAAGCAGATACACATGCAGGGAGCCCGATCTGGGACTCGATCCCAGGACTCCAGGATCACGCCCCGGGCTGAAGGCAGGTGCTAAATCACTGAGCCACCCAGGGTTTCCCCTAAATGGAAGTCTTGGCATGGAAATTTAACTTTCCAGGATTGGAGTCACTTTGATATATTCATTAAAACAAAGTATACAGTATGGGGAAACACATTCCAAAAAATGACTAAATCCTCTCTTTATAACATTCCAGTAATTCATCTTCACATATATTTTCCAAAATGACTTTCACTTTTGGGTCCTGTTTTCATACTGTGCTTCTCACCTAGAATGCTCACCCATATCCTCCCAGAACACCAGTAACAGCTCATTGTTTAAAGTCCAGTTTGAAAAACACCTTCTTAATAAAATATTCATAGCTCATCACAGCAGAGTTTATTTTCTAACTGGCTGCATTTAAGGCATGATTATTAATGCCTCATACTACCCAGAACACTGTGTACATTTTTCTATAATCCCATAGACCTAGCCTAGGCCCTAGCATAATAAAACTCTAAGTGATTTAATGAAAAAGGCTCAGTCAGAACCAGTTAAGAATAATTTTACACATTGCATTGTGTTATTGTAGTTGTTTATGGATCCGTCTTCTTTATAAATCTATGAGATACTGAAGGAAAAATTTGTCTTATTTACAGCCCCTTATGGGGATAGTAGGCTTTCAATGTATGCTATTAAATGGACAGATAAAAACCTTCAAAAATGGATAGTCAGTGGCATTTTCAAGGGACATAATGAGAAAAGGGACTGAGGAAGGATGTTGAATTAGGTGCCATGAAGACTATCAGGTCAACCATTTCCCAGTCCCAATTCTGCTAAGCATGACTCTTCAACACAGTGTCTGCAAATCAATTTGTGGGAGGTTTTCTTTGCATATTATGTGGAATAGCTGGCTACCAGTACAACAAGAAAAGATGTGTAAAGAATTGATTATTTTTAGAAATGTCAACTTCTATGTGAGTTGATATTTTACTGTGGTTTTCAATTCTAACAACAAAATATAAAAGTTCTGGTATGTCCCTGATAACTGAATTTGTGATAGATTGCTTCTCAACTTGCATTAGAAAATAACCTTAGAGATGTTCTATTGGATACTTTGCACACATATTTTCTTCTTTTGACAGCTGTATTCTGTTACAGAAGCATATACTCAAGAAGATCATACTATCTTTTTTTTCTTCCATTTCATCTCATTGAAATTGCCCCACCAGTCTCAGTTCCAGATACAGACTTTCCAACTATGGCCCTAACTCACTCTCCTCAAGTGAGGAATGTAGACTCACTTGAGCATAGCCAACCTCAAGGGAGTGGTATTTTTGCCTGAAGTCTGTGGAAGGTGGCTCATCTCTGCAGACAAAGCATCATTTCCTAACTAGATATGAATTGACAAGACTTAGAGGCAAGGGTTAAATGGCCATAAAATAGGTTACTTGGAAAGCTGGGGGTAAGGGAATGGCAAATGTTGGAGTTGGGGCCTGTTGGAAATAATTCAGCTTTAATTTAAATATAAATGTTCTTTTTTTTAAAAAGATTTATTTATTTATTCATGAGAGACACAGCAAGAGAGAGAGACAGAGAGGCAGAGAGGCAGAGAGACAGAGACAGACAGAGACACAGGTAGAGGGAGAAACAGATTCCCCGCAGGGAGCCCAATGTGGGACTCAATCCTGGATCCCAGGATCATGCACTGAGCCGAAGGCAGATAGATGTTCAACCACTGAGCCACGCCAGCTCAGTTTTGGACATTATATATATGAAAATTTTATGGAGTATCTTGATATTAAAAAGGATAGGAGAGAGATAGAAATACTGAATAAGAGAAAGAATTGGGTACAATTCTCAATTCTTTGTCAAAATAGAATGTAAGTCACAATGGAGCAGAGACTTTTGTTTCCCCCCTCCTGAAAATGTATCTCTAGTACATGGAATAGTGTTGAGCATATTACATAAATGCTCAAAAACATGTATTAAAATAATCAACTATAGAAAATCCCTTTATTACTCAGGCTTTAGTTTCTTCATGTGTACAATGAAGTTTTAAACAAGATCACCTCCAAAGTTATTTTTTAACTTTGCAATTCTAGAAATTTATTATAATTTAACATCCAATAACTTATTTTTAAGGTTTTAAAAATTGTCTTATTCTCTGATATGATATACAAGAAAAGATGAAACAGTTATTAAAGATGGTAAAGTACACAAAATAAATAGATTTGAAGATCATAGGCTAGATCTCCTCACATTTGAAGATATCAGGAAATCAATACTAAGTAATGCCAAAATGGAAGTAAAAAAGTATTGTAATCTTTGAGTGACAAAATGGTAGTGAAGCCAACTCTCTAAAGAGGGTACTCTATATATGTGGTACAAGGACAGTCTGCTTTAAATATCTGAGGTAGAAAAGAGAATATGAAGGGGGCTTGATATGTGCTGAGGGAAATATTTCCATATTGCTACAGGGAATAGAAATGGGACCTATGAGTACAAGGGGGATTTTTGACTCAATGAAGGGGAGGACTTTTAACAAACAGAGCTCACAATGGAATATTTTACAAGGCAGCTAACTCTTGACTTCTGTACATGTAAGTTTGAGATTTGAGCACTGATGAAATGATGGAGATGTGTTTGATGGACACAATCTGGTATTTCTTGAGTGAAATTTCTGAGAGGAGACACTTATCTTAAAATGGTGTAGAGAAGATACTTTGATATAATGTCAGAATAATTCTAAATTAGACCAGAGCTTAAGCCCTTTTCCTCATGCTTTTGTACAAAGACACATATATGAATCATGGCCTCTTGGTCTTTTTTTTTGTAACTAAAGTGGCTAAAAGTAGGTTTTGGCTCTTGATATTTCTCTGATTCTTGGTCCTAGAACTTTATTTCTCCCGATTTCTCTTTAAAGGATATCCTGCAGAGCACTCCTTGCTTGAAATAACTCAAGAAAAAAGGATTTCCAGGCCAAATTGTTTTGGAAACAGTGAATAATACATCCAATCCTTGGAAAACCACAGTCCACATTGGGTTATTAGATTTCAAGGAGCTCTATAGTTAATTACTTCAGAGACCTATGCTATTTTTTAGCCAGTGTTTATCAAAATGTATTTGGCCTTGGAATTTCATTTTGAATAACATCTGGAGACATGCAAATGAGCCCATGTTGGAAACAGGATAGTCAGGCATGGTACCTCTCTCTGGGAGTCTTATAGCTGCAGCACAGGGAGCTTTTACAGGTTGTATGGAGAGTATATGCTGTTCTGATGGGCAACTGAGCTCCCTTGCAGCAAGCCAGAGCCCACTATACAAAACAGGATGCTTAGGTGGCCAATTGTGGCTGGAGATGAGGGGAAGAACAGTAGTAACTTCTGGGCACAGCCCATCATCCAAGACTGGCTTGGGCTTGAACACCAGGAAGCAGGAAGTGGCTTGGCACAAAGGATTGCAGAGGCCACAGTTCACCTTCCCCTACTTTTCAGGGAATGGAGAGTGTGGCCATTTTGATACAGTACTTCCTTGAATACAATTAGGGTGGACAGCGCAGTCAGAAACAATTTTAAATCCCTTTAAGATAAGGACTCTGCTGGGGTACTGGGGTGGCTCAATGGTTGAGCGTCTGCCTTCAGCTCAGGGCATGATCCCAGGGTCCTGGGATTGAGTCCCATATTACCTCCTGACAGGGAGCCTGCTTCTCCCTCTGCCTATGTCTCTGCATGTCTCTCATGAATAAATAAATAAAATTTTAAAAAAAGATAAGGACTGTACTTTCAGCCTTAATCCTGTCACTTTTGACACTTTAAATGTTGAAGGAAACCCCCAGAGCTTTAGTGTCTAAGAGTTCTAGATGATTTCTGTCTCACTTTCTGTTGCTGCAAATGTAGTTGAGCCTCAGTATTTTCTTCTGTAAGGTAGGGATGATGATATTTAATAATATCCAGGTTGTTGTAAAAATTAAATAAAAGAAACATAAAAAGCTTATAGAACAATGGGATATAATACTTAAATGAAATTTCTGCATGTTTTCTTTCCTTTCTCTTCCTGCAAGGAACCAATTTATAGCTTTCTATTAACACAGAAATTCCTGAATTCCCTTTCCCTGCACTCTGACCTCAGTCTCTGTGACTGGCTTTTCCTGGATAGGAACTGGCTCTCCCTTCAGAGTTGCTCTAGCTTTCCTCTTCCCCAGTATTTGTTTGCTGCTGTGTGGCAGGGTGTCTTGATGAGAACGCTGGGAAATTTCCAGCAGATTTTCTCCTCTAATGTCATACCGTGACTTCTGATGTGACATCTTTTTTTTTTCTTATATGACACACAATTTTAAAAAGATATAAGCTGAACATTATAATTCTAAAAATAGATCCCCCAGACTCTCCTTTTGTGCAGGGTGCTATAGAAAAGATGCACATGGTGACTATTTTTTTTTTTAAGATTTCATTTATTTGAGAGAGAAAGAGAGCCAGCACAAGCAGGGGGGAAAAAGCAGAGGGAAAGGGAGAAGCAGACTCCCCACTGAGCAGGGATCCCTAAGTAGGGATCCCGAAGCAGTGCTCTATCCCAGGACCTTCAGATCATGACCTGAGCTGAAGGCAAACAACTTAACCAACTGAGCCACCAAGGTGCCCTGTAGTGACTGACTTAATATCATATCAGCCCCAAACCTCTCAGGATGTCTTGCAAAAACAAAGCCTCTCACATGAGTTTTTCCTACTTTTCCCCTATTCTTTCTATGGTTATGTTCTTTTGGTATATACATGTTAATTCAGAACACAGAAAAATGTACTGCCCGGAAAGATCTCTACTGAATACAGAAAAGCCATTGTAAAACTAGAAAGAAAAGCCATTTGGATTTTAAAATGCCTAGTGGACTTAAGTGGTTTCAGATTCAGGAAAAGGTTGATGCTACAAGCTGACAGTAACTGATGACATTATGTATCCCCAGTGCCACTGTAAGCTTGGTATGCCTGAATTTGAAAAGAGAGAGAGAGAGAGAGAGACAGAGAGAGACAGAGAAGAAGAAGAAGAAGAAGAAGAAGAAGAAGAAGAAGAAGAAGAAGAAGAAGAAGAAGAAAGAAGGAGAAAAAGAAGAAAGAAAGAAAGAAAGAAAGAAAGAAAGAAAGAAAGAAAGAAAGAAAGAAAAAGAAAGAAAGAAAAAGAAAGAAAAAAAGAAAGAAAAAAAAGAAAAAAAAGAAAGAAAAAGAAAGAAGGAAATCTGTGGGGCATCTGGGAAGCTCAGTTGGTTGTCTGATTCTTGATTTCAGCTCAGGTCATGATCTGAGGGTTGTGAGATTGAGCCCTTTGTTGAGGTCCATGCTGGGCATAGAGCCAGCTTGGCATTCGCTCTCTTCCTCTTCCTCCACCCCTCCCCATCCCCACTTTCACATGCATGTCTCTCTTAAAAAAATAATAATAGCAATAAATTAAGTCTGAATTCCTAAAACAAGGTCACCTTAATAGATTAATTGTGCTTAAAGATTTTCCTCGCTGGATATTCTACATTGAAAAGCCACTTAAAAACATTATTTTATTGAAATACAATTGACATATAGCATTATATTAGTTTCGATGTACAACATAATGATATGATACATATAGGGTGAAATGGTCACAATAGTAAGTATACTTAACATTTGTCACCACACATAGTTACAAATTCTTGTGATGAGAACTTTTAAGATTCATTCTATTAGCAACATTCAAATATACAATAGAGTATTTTAACTATGGCAACCATACTTTACATCATATCTCATGACTCATATGATTTATAACTGGAAGTTTGTATGTTTTGACCTCTTTAATTCATTTTGCCCACCGCCACCCCTAGCAAATACCAATCTGTTCTATGTATCTATGAGTTGGATTTTTTTTGAGAGTCCACATGTGAGATTACAGTTTGATCATATGATCAAATATCACATTTGTCTTTTTCTGACCTATTTTACTTAGCATAATGTCCTCATGACCCATGTTGTCACAAATGGCAAGATAGTATTCTTTTTTAATTACTGAGTAATATTCCATTGTGAATGTATACACACACACACACACACACACACACACATTTTCTTTATCCAATCATCTGTGGATGGACATGAGTTGTTTTCATATCTTGGCTATTGAAATAAAGCATGTTCATTGCAATGAACATGGAGGTGCATATATCTCCTCAAGTTAGTGTTTTCATTTTTTTGGATAAACACCCAGGACTGAAATTTCTGGATTGAATGGTAATTCTATTTATGTTTTTTTTTTGGGGGGGGAACTTCCATACTGTTTTCCATAGTGATTGTACCATCTTACATTCCCATCAATGGTGTATAATAGTTTCTTTTTCTCCACATCCTTAATCTCTTATCTTTTTTATAATAGCCATTCTGATAGGTAGGAGGTTTGTAGTTTGATTTAAATTTCCCTAATAATTAATGATGATAATCACCTTTTATGTATATGTTGGCCATCTGTATGTCTTATTTGGGAAACTGTCTATTCACATCCTTTACCTTTATTAGTTTATTTTTTACTTTGAGTTGTATAAATTTTTAATAGTTTTTATATTAACCCCTTATCAGATATATTCTTTGCAAATATTTCTTTCCCATTTGGTAGGTTGCTTTTTCATTGTGTTGATGGTTTTCTTTGCTGTGCAGAAACTTCTTAGTTTGATATAGTTTCACTTGTTCTTTTTTGCTTTTGTTGTTAAGTCCACAAAGTCATCCCAAGGCTGCTGTCAAGGAACTTATTGTCTGTTTTCCTCTAGAAGTTTTGTGGTTCTTATGTTCAAGCCTTTGATCCATTTTGTTTTGTTTGTTTTTTTAAAGATTTATTTATTTATGATAGACAGAGAGAGAGAGAGAGAGGGGCAGAGACACAGGAGGAGGGAGAAGCAGGCTCCATGCCGGGAGCCCCACATGGGACTCGATCCCGGGACTCCAGGATCGCGCCCTGGGCCAAAGGCAGGCGCTAAACCACTGCGCCACCCAGGGATTCCCACCTTTGATCCATTTTGAATTGATTTGTGCATGTTGTAATAAAATGGCCAAATTTCATTCTTTTGTGTGTGCTGTCCAGTTTTCCAACTGGACTTCAACTATTTGTTGAGAGACTGTCTTTTCCCCACTGTATATTCTTGTTTCATTGGTGGTAAACTAATTGGCAACATACACATGGGTTTATTTCTTGACTGTTTATGCTGTTCCATTGATCTATGTGTCTGTTTTTATGCCAATACTGTTTTGATTACTATCACTTTATAATATAATTTGATCAGGAAGTGTGATTACTACAGCTTTGTCCTTCTTTCTCAAGATTCCTTTTGCTTATTTGGGGTCTTTGTGGTTGCATACAAATTTTAGGATTGTTAACTCTATTTCTGTGAAAAATGACATTGGAATTTTAATAGAGATTGTATTGAATCTGTAGATTGCTTTGGGAATATGGATATTTTAATAATATTAGCTCTTCTAAACCAGGAGCACTGGCTATCCTTCCTCTTACTTGTGTCTTTTTAAATTTCTTTTATTACTGTCTTAGTTTTCAGTGTGCAGGTCTTTCATCTCCATGGTTAAATTTATTCCTAAGCATTTATTCCTTTTGATCTGAATATAAATGGGACATGTATTGAATCATTTTCTTCTAGCCATTTTTCTAGACATTTTCTTTATTTCTCTTTCTGATTGTTATTAGTGTATAGAAATGCAACAGATTTTTATATATTGATTTTTGTAACCTGAAAGTTTACTGAATTAACTTATTCTAACATGTTTTTTTTTGTGGAGTCTTTAGGGTTTTCTGTACATAATATTATGTAACCTACAAATAGTGACAGCTTTATTTTTTTCCTTTTCAATTTGGATGTCTTTTACTTCTACTTGCCTAATTGCTCTGGCTGGGACTTCAGTACTATGTTAAATAAAAGGGGGGGATCCTGTTCTTGTTTCTGATATTAGAGGAAAGGTTTTCAGTTTTTCACCTTTGAGGATCATGTCTGTGGGCTTGTCATATATGATATGTATTATGTTGAAGTATGTTGCCTCTATACCCACTTGATTGAGAGGGGATTTTTTTTTATTACAGATCAATGTCAAGTTTGTTCAAATGCTTTTTCTGAATCTATTGAGATGATCCTATGATATTTATCCTTTATTTGTTAACGTGATGTAGCACTAATGTGCTAATAGATGTTGAGCTATCCTTGCATCCCTGGACTAAATCCCACTTGGTCATAGTGTATGATCCTTTTAATGTATTGTTAAATTCAGTTTGCTAATATTTTGTTGAAGATTTTTACATCTATATTCATCAAGAATATTAGCTATAGCACTCTCCACTGAAGCCATCTGGTCTTGGGTTTTTGTTTTTTTGGGAAATTTTGATTACTGTTTCATTCTCCTTACTAGTCTGTTCTGATTTTCTATTTTTTTCATGATTCGGTCTTGGTAGGCTATATGTTTCTGGAAATGTATCCATTTCTTCTAAGTTGTCTAGTTTGTGACATATAATTGTTCTTACTAGTCTCTTATGAGCCTTTATATTTTGAGTCTTCTGGTTTTTTTCTTAGAAGCCTAGCTAAAGCTTTGTCAGTTTCTTTTAATTTTTTTTTTCAAAACATATCTTCCAGGGATGCCTGGGTGGCTCAGTCATTGAGTGTCTGCCTTCGACTCAGGGTGTGATCCTGGGTCTGGGGATCAAGTCCCACATTGGGCTTCCTGTAGGGAACTCTGCTGTCTCTCTGTGTGTCTCTCATGAATAAACAAATAAAATCTTTTTAAAAATCTTTCAGTTTCATTGATCTTTTCTATTGTTTTTCTGGTCTCTATTTCATGTATTTCTCTTCTGATCTTTATTTCCTTCTTCCTGCTAACTCTGAGTTTAATTTTTTCTTCTTTTTCTAGCATCTTTTTTTTTTTTTCAAGTAAGCTTTACTCCCAATGTGGAGCTTGAACTTACATCCCAGAGGTCAGGAGTTGCATGCTCTATGGCCTGAGACAGCCAGGCACCCCTTCTTTTTTGAGTATCTTGAGGTATATTTTCTTGTTAGATTGATCCCTTTATCATTAAGAAATGCCTTTCTTTGTCTCTATGTAGTCTTTGTCTTCAAGTTGACTTTGTTTGATATGAGCATAGCTATCCCAGCTTTCTTGTGGTTTTGATTTGATTTTCCATTCCTCCATCTTTATTTATTCTATGTGTGTCCTTACATTGGAAGTGAGTCTTTTGTAGGCAGAATATAGAAAGATCTTATTTTTTGGTCCATTCAGCTACTCTGTCTTTTAATTGGAGATTTTGGTTCATTTACACTTCAACAGTAATTATTGATAGGTATGTACTTATGGCCAATTTTACTTCCTCTCCGGACATTTTGTAATTCCATTGTTCCTTTCTTCTTTTCTAGCTGTTTTCTTTTGTGATTTGATTATTTTCTCAAGTGATATGCTTAGATCCCCTTCCTTTACCTTCTGTGTACTTGCTATAGTTTTTTTTTTTTTTTTGCTTTGTGACTGCCATAAAGCTTAAACAACCTATATTTATAACAGCCGATTTTAAGTTGATAACAACTTAAGTTTGAATGCATTCTAAAGTTCTACAGTGTTACTACCCTCAGCCATGTTTTATGCTTTTGATGTCACAATTTACATCTTTTTATCAGGTATATCCATTAAGAAGTTATTTGTAGTTGCAATTATTTTTACTGCTTTGTCTTTTAACCTTCATACTAGCTGGATAAGGGATTAACCCACAACCTTTACATTATATTATTCTGATTTTTACTATATACTTACCTTTACCAGTGAGATTTATACTTTCATATGTTTTTCTGTTACAAATCAGTAACATTTCATTACAGTTTTCATTACAGCTTGAAGAAATCCCTTTCACATTTCTTTTTAAGACTGACCTAGCTTGTTTACCTGGAAAACTCTTTTTTTTTTAAAGATTTTATTTATCTACTCATGAAAGACACACACAGAGAGGCAGAGACACAGGCAGAGGGAGAAGCAGGCTTAATACAGGGAGCCTGATATGGGACTTTATCCCAGGACACTGGGATCACAACCCAAGCCAAAGCCATATGCTCAACTATTGAGCCTCCCAGGTGCCCTGGAAAACTCTTTATATCTTCTTCAGTTATGAAGGACAATTTTGCTGGATGGAGTATACTTGGTTGGAGGTGTTTTGTTGTTGTTGTTGTTTGGGTTTTTTAGTGCTTTTGTGCCACTGCGTTCTGGCCTGCAAGGTTTATGCTGAAAATATGCTTATAGTCTTATGGTGGTTTTCTTATATGTAACAAGTTGTTTTTCCCTTGCTGCTTTTAAGATAATGTCCTTGTCTTTAACTTTTGACACTCTATATTGTTTCTTGGTATGATTCTCTTTGAGTGCATCTTATCTGGTACTTTTTGGATCTAGATATCTGTTTCCTTCCCCAGGACAGGGAAGTTTCAGCCATTATTTCTTCAAATAAGTTTTCTACCCCTTTCTCTCTCCCCCTTCTGGGTGCCTTGTAATGTGAATGTTGGTCTACTAGATGTTTTCTCATGAGTTTTTAAAGCTATCTTCACTTTTTTCATTCTTTTCTCTTTTTTAATTCTGATTGTGTGAGTTCCATTGCCTTGTTTTCAAGTTTACTTATCCTTTCTTCTGCTCCATCTAGTTTGTTCTTATCATATTTTTCAGTGCAATCATTTTATTCTTCAGCTCTGTGACTTCTACTTAGTACTTTCTTTCATTTTCTACTTCTGTTAGAATTCCCACTTTGTTCATCCATTCTTCTCTCAAGTTCAGTGAGTAACTTTATGATTCATTATTTTTGAACACTTTATTGGGTAAGTAATTTACCTCCATTTCAGTAACTTTGAAAAGCCAATTTAATAGGCCTCAAAATAATGGGAATGTGTTTTATCATAGGCTTCTTAAAGAGAGCTTATCTGCATTCATCATTCCAGATTCTTCCTCTCTGAGAAAGAGTGACAAAGATCACTGTGTGTTTTCCAGTTAGGACTGACTACCTCTTTCCATGCTTAGGAATAACCCTTGCTCACATTTTGATTCTGGTGCTCCAGCTCTTCCATGCATTTCATATATGAAATATTTTCAGGGTGTTAAGGGGATTCTTTTGCTTCTCTAGAGTCTTCCTTGATTCCAAAGCTTAGTAAAGTCGGGAAAAAGGACCACGCTTTTTGAAGAGGGTGCTATAGCTATCTGCACATGACTTTGCATGTGAAGGCCAATTAGGTATGTGGAAAAAAGCTTGGCACAGGCACATGATGCAGAATCCATGAATGAGGCTTCCTTGGAAGAGAGATGAAAGGCTGGCATGGTGGGGACAAGGGCTTTCCTGGGGATTGCACACCCTTCTTGCCACACATGCATGTGGGTCTGCTCCCTACTGCTACTGATATAGACCCCAGTAAAAGATCTTTTGAGAAAGTTTCACCTATGTACTACAAGATTTGGAGGAACTCAGACTGGTATCTTCATTCTGCCTAGAAAAGTCTGGCATGCTTCCTGAGCTATGTGGAATGATAGTGGACTAAATAAACAGAATTGCAATAGAGGTGGGTTACATTCCTGAGTTTGCTTATACCAGTTGTCCTGCAGAACAAGTGGGTGCCAGTGTAGCCCTCAGCATAGAACTCTGTGCTAGGCACTCTGTCCATAGCAGACAGAGGAACTGTAGAGCTTACTCTCTGTGTAGGTTTGATAAGACATCTTTGGAGGTCAACCTGAGGGAATGTCTCATTCCCCAAAGAACCATAGGAGTGAGAATCTCAGTGGACTTCAGGGATCTGAACATGTCTCTTGGGGAACAAGTGTCTATCAGCTTGCTCCTGTGACTGGCATACTCTGAGGAGAGATCAGCTCATACAAGATGATGAGGACTAGTTATATAAGGGCAGAGGAATTATTATTTTGGAATGCCTAATTGGAGAGGACATGGGCTAGATAGTCTATTTAAGTAAATCCTGTGTTGCCTCTGAAGGTTATTAAGCCGAAGAAAAATTATTAATATTATCATTTTCACAGCCTCTGGTACAGAAAAGTCTCAATAACTATTAAAGGGAGAGAGGGAGGAAAAGAGAGCAGGGAAGTGGAATGGAGGGAAGGAGAGTGAGAAGATAGAAGAGAGGGAAGAGAGGAGTGATGTGTAGATTGGGTTACAAGAAAAAGAGACAATGAAAACACCATTAGAAAGTGAATGCAACTGCCTATCAGAAATATGGGCCAAAAAGTAGGTATAGCAGGGAAAGTTTTTAATGGAAAATTATGTAAATTATTTATAAAAACAGAAATTTAAGATATCATAATAGATTACAAAGTCTAGGGAGAAACTTAAGACTTCAAAGGTTAAAATTAAATATTGGAACAAGAGTCATATCCAAGAAGAAAAGAAGGAGGTAGCCCTGGTTCAAGACAGGCATGAGAGCTTTGGTGCTAGACATTTTGTTTGGACTAACATAGCTTCCATTGTTATTTTGTGCTGCTGGCCACTGTTCATATGTTGAAGCTTTAACCTCAGAATGTGAATGTATTTGGAGATAAAGTCTTTAAAGAGGTAGTGAAGTTAACCTGAAGTTAACAGGTGGCCATAACCCAATATGAATTGAATTGCATCTTTATAAGAAGGACATACATGGCAGTGACCATGTGAGGACACATGGAGAAGAACCCGTCTACAAGCCAAGGATAGAGAAGAAACCAATTTTATCAACACGATCTTGGATTTCTAGCCTCTAGAACTGTGAGAGAATAAATTTCTGGTGTTTAAGCTACCCAGTTTGGCACTGTGTTATGGAAGCCCTAGCAAATGAATACAGACATACTGACTTCAAAAGGCCATCCAGAGGTGATGCCAGGCAGAGTGTTGACAGAGCCTGTGAATGTGGATTCTCCATAGAATCTACCTGCAGGAGGTAGATTATTAAAACTATATGAGAAAGCATATAAGGTTTCTAAGGGATAAGGAATAAAGAGGAAAGAAGGTTTGAAGAGAACATATTGAGGATCTACTTTAATAAATTTAAATTTATAATTAACATATTTCAATATTTTAGTAGATGGAGATATATTCTAATGGACATAGAGGTCTTTCAAGGACTGGGACATCTAGGAGGGCAGAGCCCCTCTAATTATATGAAAGGAGAGCATGTAATAATAATAAAAAAAGCTTCAGCAAAGGAATTGTGGAAGGTGAAGAAGAGAAAAGGCCCTAATTTGTGCCATATGGCGCTGACATATTACACATGTGGAGGGAGTTAACCCTGCCTGCAGTGAACCAGAGAGCAAGTGCAGGTCAGCATCCAGGTTAGCATAAAGTCAGGGTGTCAATCCCTGGATACAGAAATTGGTATCATTAAGAATACCCTGACTTTATTAGTGAGGAGGCCCAGCTTCTTATTAATGAATGTTAAGGAAGGAAAAAATAAACATATAAAAGTGGTGGCAAAGAAGATGGTGGCTTAGGAAGATCCTGAGCTTACTTCCTCCCATGAGCACAATAAACCTGCAACTGCACATGCAATAATTAACTACTTCTGAAGGGAACCTAGAAACTGGATGAGCAGAGCCCCCACAGGGGACAGTACTGAAACATGTAGAAGAGGTAGAAGGAAGCAGCTATACTATACCTCAGGAATAGCACTCCATGGCCAGGAGAGATCACAAGGTAGGAATTTTTTCCCAAGGAGCAAGAGATTTGAGCTCCACATCAGGCAACCAACCCTTAGATCCTGCACTGGAGAGATAAGCCCTCAAAGCACCTGGCTGTGAAAACCAACAGGGAGTACATCCAGAAAAACTATAGAGCTCTGGTGAAAGGAAAAGCCACTCTTAAAGGGCTCACATGCAATCACCCTTGACCCAGAAACCATCCTAAAAATACCAGATAGAAATGTACATAGACCATGGGTGAAGGGGATGCACTTATTAATCTTGGAGCACTTGCCAGAGAGGCAGGAGGCAGCTGGGCCTCTTCCCCTTAAAGACTATGACATTGATAGCAGCCATTTTTCCTAATTTGTTTGGCTGTGCTGATCCCAGCTCTAGAGGGCACCATATTGGAATCTTGCGTCTGGACTGTTAATGCCAGGAGGCACACCCTGTGGAAGCCCTACACAACACTGTGCTTCAGTTGGGCCTCAGAGCTGACAGGAAGATAACTCTATCCACCAGCATGCATGCAAGGGAAACTCCATAAGATTATGAGCTAATTTTTCAGAGAAACTATACAAGCCAGAAGGGCATTGACATGATATATTCTAAGTGCTGAAAGGAAAACAAAAACAAAAACTTACAATATCCTACCTGGCAAGGATATTTAGAATTGAAGGGGAGATAAAGAGTTTCCCAGACAAGCGAAAACTAAATGAGTTCATCGCCACTAAACTACCTTTACAAGAAATATTAAAGGGATTTCCTTGAGTAGAAAAAGAAAGGCCATAAATAGAAATAAGAAAATATATGATGAAAAAAGTCTTGCTGGAAAAGGCAAACATATAGTAGAGGTAGTGGATCAAATACTTAATAAAACTAGTATTTTGATAAAAGACAATAATAGTAAAAATCAAGTATATCTATAATAATGAAGGGATACACAAAATAAAAAGATGTGAAATATGACGTCCATGACATAAAATGCGGGGGGAAGGTAGAAATATAGTGTTTTTAGAATGCATTTGAACTTGTGACCACCAACTAAAAATATAGTAGTCTGTAGGTAATTATGTATGAACCTCCAGATAACTACAAATCAAAAACCTGTAAGATGCACAAACAATAAACAGAAAAGCATATAAACTTAACACTAAAGTGCAGCCCCAGTGGCGCAGCAGTTTGGCGCTGCCTGCAGCCTGGGGCATGATCCTGGAGACACAGGATTGAGTCCCACGTCGGGCTCCCTGCGTGGAGCCTGCTTCTCCCTCTGCCTGCCTCTCTCTCTCCTTCTCTCTCTCTGTGTCTCTATGAATAAATAAATAAAATCTTAAAAAAATAAATAAACTTAACACTAAAGAAAGTCAAAGACATAGGGATAAGAGAGAGAAGAAAGGAGCAGAGAAGAGCCACAGAAGCCACCAAAAAACAACTAACAAAATGACAGTAAGGAGGAGGGGCAAGAACGCGGAAGAGTAGGGTCCCCAAGTCACCTGTCCCCAATAAATACCTAGATAACCTTCAAATCATCCTGAAAATCTACGAATTTGGCCTGAGATTTAAAGGGAGAACAGCTGGAATGCTACAGTGAGAAGAGTTCGCGCTTCTATCAAGGTAGGAAGACGGGGAAAAAGAAATAAAGACACAAAAGGCCTCCAAGGGGGAGGGGCCCCGCGAGGAGCTGGGCTAAGGCCGGGGCGAGTGTCCCCAGGACAGGAGAGCCCCGTCCCGGAGGAGCAAGAGCTGCACCGACCTTCCCGGGCAGAAAGGGGCTCGCAGGGAATTGGAGCAGGACCCAGGAGGGCGGGGATGCCCTCAGGCTACCGGGGACACTAACAGACACCTGCGTCCTGGGGAGAGCGCCCTGAGCTCCCAAAAGGACTGCAGCGGGGTGGGACCCGGAGCAGCTCGGAGGGGCTCGGGCAGCGGCTCCGGAGGGGGCTGCGCGGCCGGGAGCATGAATCCAACAGCGCAGGTCAGGAGCACAGGGCGCCGGGACACAGCCCAGGATCCGGCCTCCCCCCCGGACAGGCAGAGGCCAGGAGGGCCCAGGACAGCAAGGACGCTCCTGCCCCGAGCTGAGCAGATCAGCTGCCCCACCCCGGAGCCTCCAGGCCCTGCAGATGGAGAGCTCTGGAGTTACTGGGGAAGCTGACTCCAGGGCTCCAGAGCTGGCCGCCTCCACTGGGGTACCTCCTGGGGCCTCGCGGGGTAAACAAGCCCCACTGTGCCCTGCAACAGGCAGGGGGCAGAGCAGCTCCCCCAAGTGCTAACACCTGAAAATCAGCACAACAGACCCCTCCCCCAGACCAGCTAGAAGGACAAGTTCCAGGGGAAGTCAAGGGACTTAAAGGACACAGAAACAGAAGGTACTCGCCCGTGTTTTGTTTTTTTTTTTTTTTTTTTTTTGGCTTTTGATTTCTGTTTGCTTCCCCCACCCTTTTTTCCCTTTCTTTCTTTTTCTTTCTCCTTTTCTTCTTTTATTCTTTTTTTCTTCCTTTTTTTCTTTTTTCTTTTTCTCTTTTCTTTCCTTCTTTCTCTCCTCTCTTTTTCTCCTTTTTCCAATACAACTTGTTTTTGGCCACTCTGCACTGAGCAAAATGACTAGAAGGAAAACCTCACCTCAAAAGAATCAGAAACAGTCCTCTCTCCCACAGAGTTACAAAATCTGGATTACAATTCATTGTCAGAAAGCCAATTCAGAAGCACTATTATACAGCTACTGGTGACTCTAGAAAAAGGCATAAAGGACTCAAGAGACTTCATGACTGCAGAATTTAGATCCAATCAGGCAGAAATTAAAAATCAATTGAATGAGATGCAATCCAAACTAGAAGTCCTAACGACGAGGGTTAATGAGGTGGAAGAACGAGTGAGTGACATAGAAGACAAGTTGATGGCAAAGAGGGAAACTGAGGAAAAAAGAGACAAACAATTAAAAGACCATGAAGATAGATTAAGGAAATAAACGACAGCCTGAGGAAGAAAAACCTACGTTTAATTGGGGTTCCCAAGGACGCCGAAAGGGACAGAGGGCCAGAATATGTATTTGAACAAATCCTAGCTGAAAACTTTCCTAATCTGGGAAGGGAAACAGGCATTCAGATCCAGGAAATAGAGAGATCCCTCCCTAAAATCAACAAAAACCGTTCAACACCTCGACATTTAATAGTGAAGCTTGCAAATTCCAAAGAGAAAGAGAAGATCCTTAAAGCAGCAAGAGACAAGAAATCCCTGACTTTTTTGGGGAGGAGTATTAGGGTAACAGCAAACCTATCCACAGAGACCTGGCAGGCCAGAAAGGGCTGGCAGGATATATTCAGGGTCCTAAATGAGAAGAACATGCAGCCAAGAATACTTTATCCAGCAAGGCTCTCATTCAAAATGGAAGGAGAGATAAAGAGTTCCAAGACAGGCAGGAACTGAAAGAATATGTGACCACCAAACCAGCTCTGCAAGAAATTTTAAGGGGGACTCTTAAAATTCCCCTTTAAGAAGAAGTTCACTGGAACAATCCACAAAAACAAGGACTGAATAGATATCATGATGACACTAAACTCCTATCTTTCAATAGTAACTCTGAACGTGAATGGGCTTAATGACTCCTTCAAAAGGCGCAGGGTTTCAGACTGGATAAAAAAGCAGGACCCATCTATTTGCTGTCTCCAAGAGACTCATTTTAGACAGAAGGACACCTACAACCTGAAAATAAAAGGTTGGAGAACCATTTACCATTCGAATGGTCCTCAAAAGAATGCAGGGGTAGCCATCCTTATATCAGATAAACTAAAATTTACCCCGAAGACTGTAGTGAGAGATGAAGAGAGACGCTATATCATACTTAAAGGATCTATCCAACAAGAGGACTTAATAATCCTCAATATATATGCCCCAAATGTGGGAGCTGCCAAATATATCAATCAATTAATAACCAAAGTGAAGAAATACTTAGATAATAATACACTTACACTTGGTGACTTCAATCTAGCTCTTTCTATACTCGATAGGTCGTCTAAGCACATCTCCAAAGAAACGAGAGCTTTAAATGATACACTGGACCAGATGGATTTCACAGATATCTACAGAACTTTACATCCAAACTCAACTGAATACACATTCTTCTCAAGTACACATGGAACTTTCTCCAGAATAGACCACATCCTGGGTCACAAATCGGGTCTGAACCGATACCAAAAGATTGGGATCGTCCCCTGCATATTCTCAAACCGTAATGCCTTGAAATTAGAAATAAATCACAACAAGAAGTTTGGAAGGACCTCAAACATGTGGAGGTTAAGGACCATCCTGCTAAAAGATGAAAGGGTCAACCAGGAAATTAAGGAAGAATTAAAAAGATTCATGGAAACTAATGAGAATAAAGATACAACCATTCAAAATCTTTGGGATGCAGCAAAAGCAGTCCTAAGGGGGAAATACATCGCAATACAAGCATCCATTCAAAAACTGGAAAGAACTGAAATACAAAAGCTAACCTTACACCTAAAGGAGCTAGAGAAAAAACAGCAAATAGATCCTACACCCAGCAGAAGAAGAGAGTTAATTAAGATTCGAGCAGAGCTCAACAAAATCGAGACCAGAAGAACTGTGGAACAGATCAACAGAACCAGGAGTTGGTTCTTTGAAAGAATTAATAAGATAGATAAACCATTAGCCAGACTTATTAAAAAGAAGAGAGAGAAGACTCAAATTACTAAAATCATGAATGAGAAAGGAGAGATCACTACCAACACCAAGGAAATACAAACGTTTTTAAAAACATATTATGAACAGCTATACGCCAATAAATTAGGCAATCTAGAAGAAGTGGACGCATTCCTGGAAAGCCACAAACTACCAAAACTGGAACAGGAAGCAATAGAAAACCTGAGGTCATCAAAAACCTCCCAAGACACAAAAGTCCAGGGCCAGATGGCTTCCCAGGGGAATTCTATCAAACGTTTAAAGAAGAAACCATACCTATCCTACTAAAGCTGTTTGGAAAGATAGAAAGAGATGGAGTACTTCCAAATTCGTTCTATGAGGCCAGAATCACCTTAATTCCAAAACCAGACAAAGACCTCACCAAAAAGGAGAATTACAGACCAATATCCCTGATGAACATGGATGCAAAAATTCTCAACAAGATACTAGCCAATAGGATCCAACAGTACATTAAGAAAATTATTCACCATGACCAAGTAGGATTTATCCCCAGGACACAAGGCTGGTTCAACACTCGTAAAACAATCAATGTGATTCATCATATCAGCAAGAGAAAAACCAAGAACCATATGATCCTCTCATTAGATGCAGAGAAAGCATTTGACAAAATACAGCATCCATTCCTGATCAAAACTCTTCAGAGTGTAGGGATAGAGGGAACATTCCTCAACATCTTAAAAGCCATCAACGAAAAGACCACAGCAAATATCATTCCCAATGGGGAAGCACTGGGAGCCTTTCCCCTAAGATCAGAAACACTACAGGGATGTCCACTCTGACCACTGCTATTCAACATAGTACTGGAAGTCCTAGCCTCAGCAATCAGGCAACAAAAGGACCTTAAAGGCATTCAAGTTGGCAAAGAAGAAGTCAAACGCTCCCTCTTCGCCGATGACATGATACTCTACATAGAAAACCGAAAAGCCTCCACCCCAAGATTGCTAGAACTCATACAGCAATTTGGTAGCGTGGCAGGATACAAAATCAATGCCCAGAAATCAATGGCATTTCTATACGCTAATAATGAGACTGAAGAAAGAGAAATTAAGGAGTCAGTCCCATTTACATTTGCACCCAAAAGCATAAGATACCTAGGAATAAACCTAACCAAAGAGGTAAAGGATCTATACCCTAAAAACTATAGAACACTTCTGAAAGAAATTGAGGAAGACACAAAGAGATGGAAAACTATTCCATGCTCATGGATTGGCAGAATTAATATTGTGGAAATGTCAATGTTACCCAGGGCAATGTACACGTTTAATGCAATCCCTCTCAAAATACCATGGACTTTCTTCAGAGAGTTAGAACAAATTATTTTAAGATTTGTGTGGAATCAGAAATACCCTGAATAGCCAGGGGAATTTTACAAAAGAAAACCATAGCTGGGGGCATCACAATGCCAGATTTCAGGTTGTACTACAAAGCTGTGGTCATCAAGACAGTGTGGTACTGGCACAAAAACAGACACATAGATCAATGGAACAGAATACAGAATCCAGAAGTGGACCCTGAACTTTATGGTCAACTAATATTTGATAAAGGAGGAAAGACTATCCATTGGAAGAAAGACAGTCTCTTCAATAAATGGTGATGGGAAAATTGGACATCCACATGCAGAAGAATGAAACTAGACCACTCTCTTCCACCATACACAAAGATAAACTCAAAATGGATGAAAGATCTTAATGTAAGACAAGATTCTATCAAAATCCTAGAGGAGAACACAGGCAACACCCTTTTTGAACTCGGCCACAGTAACTTCTTGCAAGATACATCCATGAAGGCAAAAGAAACAAAAGCAAAAATGAACTATTGGGACTTCATCAAGATAAGAAGCTTTTGCACAGCAAAGGAAACCATCAACGAAACTAAAAGACAACATACAGAATGGGAGAATATATTTGCAAATGACGTATCAGATAAAGGGCTAGTTTCCAAGATCCATAAAGAGCTTATTAAACTCAACACCAAAGAAACAAAGAATCCAATGCTGAAATGGGCAAAAGACGTGAAGAGAAATCTCACAGAGGAAGACATAGACACGGCCAACATGCACATGAGAAAATGCTCCGCATCACTTGCCATCAGGGAAATACAAATCAAAACCACAATGAGATACCACCTCACACCAGTGAGAATGGGGAAAATTAACAAGGCAGGAAACCACAACTGTTGGAGAGGATGCGGAGAAAAGGGAACCCTCTTACACTGTTGGTGGGAATGTGAACTGGTGCAGCCAGTCTGGAAAATGTGTGGAGGTTCCTCAAAGAGTTAAAAATAGACCTGCCCTACACCCCAGCAATTGTACTGTTGGGGATTTACCCCAAAGATTCAGATGCATTGAAACGCCGTGACACTTGCACCCCGATGTTTCTAGCAGCAATGTCCTCAATAGCCAAACTGTGGAAGGAGCCTCGGTGTCCATCGAAAGATGAATGGATAAAGAAGATGTGGTTTATGTATACAATGGAATATTACTCAGCCATTAGAAACGACAAATACCCACCATTTGCTTCAATGTGGATGGAACTGGATGGTATTATGCTGAGTGAAGTAAATCAATCAGAGAAGGACAAACAGTGTATGTTCTCATTCATTTGGGGAATATAAATAATAGTGAAAGGGAATAGAAGGAAAGGGAGAAGAAATGTGTGGGAAATATCATAAAGGGAGACAGAACATGAAAGACTCCTAACTCTGGGAAACTAACTAGGGGTGGTGGAAGGGGAGGAGGGCGGGGGGTGGGGGTGAATGGGTGAGGGGCACTGAGGGGGGCACTTGACGGGATGAGCACTGGGTGTTATTCTGTATGTTGGTAAATTGAACACCAATAAAAAATAAATTTATTTAAAAAATGAAAGTAAGTACATAACTATCAATAATTATTTTTTTAAAATTTAAATTCAATTAGCCAACATATAGTGCACCATTACTTTCATATGTAGGGTTCAGTTAATCATCAGTTGTGTATAACACCCACTGCCCATTACATCACATGCCTTTCTTAATGCCCGTCACTCTGTTACCCCATCCCATCACCCACCTCCCCTCTACTAACTCTCACTTTATTTCCTATGGTTAAGAGATGTCATGGTTTGTCTCCCTTTCTGATTTCTTCCCATTCAGTTTTCCTTCCCTTTCCCTATATAGCCCTTTGCACTGTTTTGTATATTTCATATGTGCTTGAAACCATATGACAATTGTCTTTCTCTGATTGACTTACTTCATTTAGCACAATACTCTCCAGATCCATCCATATTGATGTAAATCTTTTATTGATAGTTTAGTAATATTCCATTGTATATATATCAGATCTTCTATATCCATTCATTTGTACATGGACATCTGGGCTCTTTCCATAATGTGGCTATTGTGGACATTGCTGCTATAAACATCGGGGTGCAGGTGCCCCTTTGGTTCACTACATTTGTATCTTTGGGGTAAAACCTAGTAGTGCAATTGCTGGGTTTAGGTATATCTATTTTTTCAACTTCCTGAGGGAACTACATACCATTTTCCAGAGTGGCTATATCAGCTTACATTCTCACCAACAGTTTAAGAAGATTTCCCCTTTCTCCACATCCTTGCCAATAATTATGGTTTCCTGACTTATTAGTTTTAGCCACTCTGACTGGTTTGAGGTGGTGTATCATTTTGGTTTTGATTTGTATTTCCCTAATGCCAAGTGATGTGGAGCATTTTTTTCATGTGTCTATTGGCAATTTGTATGTCTTCTTTGGAGAAATGTCTGTTCATGTCTTCTGCCCATTTTTTTGACTGGATTTTCTGTTTTTTAGGGTGTTGAGTTTGATAAGTTCTATATAGATCTTGAATACTAGCTCTTTATCTGATATATCTTTTGCAAATATCTTCTCCCATTTTATAGGTTTCCTTTTAGATTTTTGTTTTGTTTTGTTTCTTTTTTTAAAGATTTTATTTATTTATTTGAGAAAGATTGCAGAGAGAGAGAGAGAGAGAGAGAGAGAGAGAGAATGAGTGGGGGAAATGGCAGAGGCAGAGGGAGAAGCAGAATCTTCATAAAGCAAGAAGCCCTATGCGGGACACCTGGGATCATGACCTGAGCTGAAGGCAGATGCCTAACCAGCTGAGCCACCCAGGTTTTGTTGACTATTTCCTTTCTGTGCCAAGGCTTTTTATCTTGATAAAGTCTCAAGTGTTCATTTTTGCATTTGTTTCCCTTATCTTTGGAGATGTGTTTAGCAAGAAGTTGCTGTGGCTGAGGTTGAAGAAGTTGTTGTCTATGTTCTTCTCTAGAATTTTGATGGATTTCTGTCTCATATTTAGGTCTTTCATCCATTTTGAGTTTATCTTTGTAGATGGTGGAAAAAAACGGTCCAGTTTCATTCTTGTACATGTGACTATCTAATTTTCCCAACACTATTTGTTGAAGAGACTGTCATTTTTCATTGGATATTCTTTTATTTTTAAAGATTTTATATATTTATTTCATAGAGGGAAAGAGAGAGAGCATAAGCAGGGAATCCAATGTGGACGTCAATCCCAGGACCATGGGGTCATGACCTGAGCCGAAGGCAGATACTTAACCAACAGAGCCAACCAGGTGCCTCCCCATTGGCTATTCTTTCCTGCTTTGTTGAAGATTAGTTTACTGTAGGGATGCTTGGGCGACTCAGTGGTTGAGCATCTGCCTTTGGCTGAGGATGTGATCCCGTGGTCCTGGGATAGAGTCCTGATTTGGGTTCCCCACAGGGAGCCTGCTTCTCTCTCAGTCTCTGTGTCTTTCATGAATATATAAAATCTTAAAAAAAAATATATTAGTTGACCGTGGAGTTGAGGATCCATTTCTGGGTTCTCTATTCTGTTCCATTGATCCATGTGTCTGTTTTTGTGCCAGTGCCATCATACTGTCTTGATAATCACAGCTTTTTAATACAGCTTGAAGTCTGGAATTGTGATGACTCTCACTTTGGTTTTCTTTTTCAACATTCCTTTGGCTTTTTGGGATCTTTTTGGTTCCATACAAATTTTAGGGTTCTTTGTTCCAGCTCTGTGAAAAATGTTGATGGTGTTTTGATAGGAATTGCATTGAATGTGTAGATTGTTCTGGGTGGCATAGACATTTTAACAATATTTGTTCTTCCAATCCATGAGCATGGAATGTTTTCCCATCTCTTTGTGTCTTCCTCAATTTCTTTCTTTAGTGTTCTGTAGTTTTTAGAGTACAGATCTTTTACTTGTTTGGTTACATTTATTCCTTTAGTACCTTATGGCTTTTGGTGTAATTGTAAGTGAGATCAATTCCTTAATTTATCTTTCTTCTGTTTGATTGTTAGTTTAAGGAAATGCAAGACTTCTATGCATTGATTTTATATCCTGCCACCTTGCTGAATTCCTGTATGAGATCTAGCAATTTTGGGATAGAGGCTTTTGGTTTTTCCACAGAGAGTATCTTGTCATCTGGGAAGAGGGAGAGTTTGACTCCTTCTTTGCCTATTTGGATGTATTTTATCTCTTTTTGTTGTCTGATTGCTGAGGCTAGGACTTCTGGTACTATGTTGAAGAGCAGTGGTGAAAGTGCACATCCCTGCAATGTTCCTGACCTTAGGGGAAAAGCTCTCAGTTTTTTCCCATTGAGAATAATATTCACAGTGGGATTTTCACTTATGCCTTTTATGATATTGCTCTATGTTCCCTTTATCCCTGCACTGTGGAGAGTTTTTTTTTTATAATAGTCACAGAGAGAGAGAGAGAGAGAGAGAGAGAGAGAGGCAGAGGGAGAAGCAGGCTCCATGCACCGGGAGCCCGATGTGGGATTCGATCCCAGGTCTCCAGGATCGCGCCCTGGGCCAAAGGCAGGCGCCAAACCGCTGCGCCACCCAGGGATCCCGAGAGTTTTAATCAAGAAAGGATGCTGTATTTTTTCAAATTCTTTTCCTGCATCTATTGAGAGGATCATATAGGTTTTGTCCTTTCTTTTATTAATGTGATGTATCACATTGAATCATTTGCAGATGTTGAACCACCTTGGCATCCCAGGAAGAAATCCCACTTGGTCACAGTGAATAATCCTTTCAGTGCAGTGTTGGATCTTATTGGTTAGTATCTTGATAAGAATTTTTTTACATCCATGTTCATTGGAGATATTGGTCTGTAATTTTCCATTTTAGTGGACTCTGGTTTTGGAGATCAAGGTAATGCTGACCTCATAGAATGAGTTTGGAAGTTTCCCTCCATTTCTATTTTTTGAAACAACTTCAGAATAATAGGTATTAATTCTTCTTTAAATGTTTGGTAGAATTCCCCTGGGAAGTCTTCCAGCTCTGCAATTTTATCTGTTGGGAGTTTTTTTTATGTCTCCTTCAATTTCCTTGATGATTATTGGTCTGTTCAGGTTTTCTAGTTCTTTCTGTTTCAGTTGGTAATTTATATGTTTCTACAAAAGTATCCATTTCTTCTGGATTGTCTAATTTGTTCACTTATAGTTGCCCATAATATGTTCCTTTTTTTTAAATTTATTTATTTATTTATTTATGATAGTCACAGAGAGAGAGAGAGAGAGAGAGAGAGAGAGAGAGAGAGAGGCAGAGACATAGGCAGAGGGAGAAGCAGGCTCCATGCACCGGGAGCCTGATGTGGGATTCGATCCTGGGTCTCCAGGATCACGCCCTGGGCCAAAGGCAGGCGCCAAACCGCTGCGCCACCCAGGGATCCCCCATAATATGTTCTTATAATTGTTTTTATTTCTTGTATGTTGGTTGTGATCGCCTCTTCATTTGTGATTTTATTTATTTGGGTCCTTTTTATTTTCTTTCTGACAAGTGTGGCTAGGGATTTATCAATAGTATTAACTCTTTCAAAGAATCAGCTCCTAGTTTCATTGATCAGTTCTACTGTTCTTTTGATTTCTATTTCATTGATTTTTACTCTCATGTTTATTATTTCTCTTCTCCTGATGGGCTTATGCTTTATTTGCCATTCTTTCTCCAGCTCCTTTAGGTGTAAGTTTGGCTTTGTATGTTTGGTATCTTTGGGTCTAAAATGAGTCTTTTGTAGACAGCCTATGGATGGTTCTTGATTTTTTATCCAATCTGACACCCTGTGTCTTTTGATAGGAGCATTTAGCCCATTTACACTCAGAGTAACTATTGAAAGATATGAATTTAGTGCCATTGTATTTAATGCTGTTACCTGTAAAGTTGCTGTTTCTGTATATTGTCTCTGTTTCTTTCTATGTTATTTTTGTGCTCTTACTTTACGTAAAGTATCCCCTTTAGTATTTCTTGCAGGGCTGGTTTAGTGATCACAATCTCCTTTAATTTATTTTTGTCCTGGAAGCTCTTTATCTCTCCTTCCATTCTGAATGACAGCCTTGCTGGATAAAGTATTGGCTATATGTTTTTTTTTCTTTTAGCACCCTAAAAAAATATCATGCCAGTCCTTTCTGACCTGCCAGGTCTCTGTGGATAGGTCTGGTGCCAGTCTAATGTTTCTATCTTGTAGATTAAAGACCCTTTGTCTCAAGCTGCTTTCAAGAGTTTCTCTTTCTCAATGAAATTTGTAAGCTTCACTAATATATGTCAGGGTGTTTATTTTTATTTATTTGGGGGGAAGTTCTCTGTGCCTCCTGGACTTGAATGCTTGTTTCCTTTCCCATATTTGGTAAGTTCTCAGCTATAATTTTTCAAATAAACTCTCTAGGCTCCCACTCTCTTCCTCTTTCCTCATATTATGTTCCCCTAATTATTCTAATGTTGTTTTGCTTTACTGTGTCACTGATCTCTCCAATCCTCCCCTCATGATCCAGTAGTTGTTTTTCTCAGCTTCCATACTTTCCATCATTTTGTCTTCTATGTCACTCTCTTCTGCCTTATTTATCCTAACACTTAGAGCCTTCATTTTATTTTTATTTTTTATTTTTTTTTAAAGAAAGTGTGCGGATCAGAAGTTCAGTGGACTTCTGATAACGTCTAATTTCTTTTTTTTAATTTATTTATGATAGTCACACACACACAGAGAGAGAGAGGCAGGGACACAGGCAGAGGGAGAAGCAGGCTCCATGCACCGGGAGCCCGACGTGGGATTCGATCCCGGGTCTCCAGGATCGCACCCTGGGCTAAAGGCAGGCACCAAACCGCTGCGCCACCCAGGGATCCCTTAGAGCCTTCATTTTAAACTGCATCTGAGTAATACCATTTTTAATTTTAGCCTGACTAGATTCTAGTTCTTTTATTTCTTCACTAAGGGATTCTCTAGTGTCTTTTATGCTTTTTTTCAAGCCCAGCTAGTAGCTTTATAATCATTATTCTGAATTCTAGTTATGACATCTTACTTATATCCATATTGATTGAATCTATGGCAGAGAGTATTGTATTACCTTTGGTTCTTTTGTCCAGAAAAAAAGAGGAGGAAAGAAAGAGAAAAAAAAAAGAAAACAAAAAGTAAAACCAGCAATAATAATATCAAGAGCAATAATATCTTCAGGAAGTAATTCTTGTTTATGCTGTGTATACTCTCCTGTTGTGTTTTGTCTGCTCTTTCTCACTGGTCATTCCTCTACAGAGTTCCTCCTTCTGGTAGGCAGTGTTTGTTCCTTTAAGTAGGTATGTTTTGATTTGTTTGGGAAGTTAAGTTGGAAGCTGATGTTTTGGAGCTTTTTCTAATCAGTAGACTTGGTTTATGCTGGGGTTTGTGTTTGTCTTCTGAGTGAGAGGCCTACTGTGCTGGGTCACAAGCTGACTTACCCTCAGAAAGATGCTCCTACTAGCTCAGGGGGTGGGGTCTAATGTAAAGGGATTCCAGCCTCCACTAGAGGCACTGGGTTTCTCCCTGGAGTCTGACTTTGCTCATGGGTGGGAGTGGGAGGTGGTGGTGGAGGAGTTAGATTATGGTGTCACCTCTTCCCTTTGTCCCTGGAGGGTAGAGCTCCCAGTAGCTGCTGCTCAAAAGCAAGCAATCTCTTGTGGCCCAGGCTCTCTTCAATTCCTTGGCCATCCCTCGGCATGCTCTGAGCCACAGATGTCTTCTATTTTATCTCTGGCCAGTGTGGCTGGATTCAAAACTCCAAGTTTTAAAGGGCCTGGTAATGTGCACACCCACTCCTGTCCCCAGTGGAGGAGGACCAGGGTGTTCCCAGAATCACTGTCTCCCTGAAACTCCTTTACTTGGTGCATGCCTTTACACAGTGAATGCACAGAGGCTAAAGTTTATTGTAATGCTCAGCGAAAAGCTGGAGCCAAGCTATTAGCTATCTGTACTTGACTTAGTCTTCTACTTCCCTTTGTCCCAGAAAAGCCATCACAAAAGCTTGAGTCTACTGTGGCAGACAGCAAAAAGCATTGGCCATGTTATCAGTGATCCACTCCAGCCAGCCCCAGAAAAGCAGCTGTAAAAGCATTCACAGAAAGGTTCAAGCCTATTGTGGCTCACATCACAAAGTTAAGAGGGTTTCTCCCCTCTGCACTCCGCCCTGACCCCACTGCAGAGCTCACCTTAGTGGATCCTCAGCTGTCCTCTTGTCTCCAGAGAGGACAAATATGCTTCTCAAAGGCCCTCAAGAAAGGGGAGCAATCCTTCCCTGAGCAACACAGGGATCCACTTGCCCCATCTTATTGAGGAGTCACAATCTATTGCAATCTTTCTGACTTTCTCCCTCGTCTTGATTCTGTTCTGTGAACCAGGCTTCTTCCCTTTCCCAGCACCAAAGCTTCCCAATCCTCCAATCCAGGGCTCCAAACCCTGCTTCTGCCAAATTCACTTGCTCCAGATGTGCAGATCATTTCTGTACTACTACGATCCTTTTCTTAGTTGTTCAAAATAGTTGGAGGTTGATTTAGTTGTATTCTGAGGGTGAGGCAAATTCAGAGTCTCCCTATTACTCTGCCATCTTGGAACCACCTCAATAATTATTTTATTTTATTTTATTTTTAATTTTTTATTTATTTATGATAGTCACACAGAGAGAGAGAGGCAGAGACATAGGCAGAGAGAGAGGCAGGCTCCATGCACCGGGAGCCCGATGTGGGATTCGATCCTGGGTCTCCAGGATCGCGCCCTGGGCCAAAGGCAGGCGCCAAACCGCTGCGCCACGCAGGGATCCCTCAATAATTATTTTAAATGTAAAAGGACTAAATTCTCCAATCAAAATACATAGAGTGTCTGAATAGATTAAAATAAAAAGACTCATCTATATGCCATCTACAAAAAACCCACTTCAGAAATAAGACAAACACAGTCTGAAAGTGAAGGGATAGAAAAAGATATTCCATGCAAATGGAAATGAAAAGAAAGCTGAAGTAGCAATGCTTATGTCAGACAAAATAGACTTTAAAACAAAGTCTGTAACAAGAGACAAAGAAGGGCATTACATAATTATTAATGATTCAATCCGACTGGAAAGTATAACACTTATAAACAACGCCAACTATGCACCCAACATAGGAGTGACTAAATATATAAAGCAAAAATTGATATACATGAAAGGAAAATTTGATAGGAATACAATAATGATAGGAGACTTTAGTACTCCATTTACATCAATGGATAGATCCTCCAGGCAGAAAATCAGTAAGAAAGCAGTGTCAGATGGAGTTAATGCATATATATAGAGCATTCCATCCCAAAATAGCAGAGTACACATTCTTTGCAAGTGCATTTGGAACATTTTCCAGAATATGTCACATGTTAGGCCAAAAACAAGCCTCAATAACTTTAAGAGTGAAATCATCATAGTAAGCACCTTTTCTATGAAACCAAAACCAATTGTGAAAAGAACAGTGAGAAAAACCCACAAACTCATGTAGACTATGCAACATGCTACTAAGAATGAATGGGTCAGGGGATCCCTGGGTGGTGCAGTGGTTTGGCGCCTGCCTTTGGCCCAGGGCGCGATCCTGGAGACCCGGGATCAGATCCCACGTCGGGCTCCCGGTGCATGGAGCCTGCTTCTCCCTCTGCCTGTGTCTCTGCCTCTCTCTCTCTCTCTCTCTCTGTGACTATCATAAATAAAAAAATTAAAAAAAAAAAAGAATGAATGGGTCAATGAAAAAATCAAAGAGGAACTCAAATAATACCTGGAAACAAATGAATACAAACACACAACATTCCAAAGTGTATGGGATGCAATAAAACCATTTCTACAAGGGAAGCTTATAATGATAGAAGCCTACCTCAAGATACAAGATATAATAAAACATCAAATAAATAATTTAACTTTATACCTGTAGGAACTAGAGAAAGAACAAAACCATAAATTAGTAGAAGGAAGGAAATTATAAAGATCAGAGCAGAAATAGATGAAATAGAGACTAAAAAATAAAAAAAAAAACACTAGTGAAGGTCAATGAAACTAAGAGCTTATTCTTTGAAAAGAGAAACAAAATTAATAAACGTTTAGCAAGACTCATTTAGAAAAAAGAGGGCCCAAATAAGTAAAATTATAAATGAAAAAGAAGTTACAACTGATACCACAGTTTAGGATTTACTTTGTACTAAATACAAAGGATTATAAGAGACTACTATGAAAAATTATACATCAAACAAATTGGACAAACTAAAAGATATAGATAAATTCTTAGAAACACATAACCTTTCAAGACTGAATCACAAAGAAATAGAAAATCTGTACAGATTACTAATAATGAAATTGAATCAAAAAAAGTCCTCTCAACAAAAGTCTAAGGCCAGGTGGCTTCATAGGTGAATTCTATCAAACATTTAAAGAAGAGTTGAAACCGATTATTCTCCAACTATTTCAAAAAATTAAAGAGGAAGATACTCTTCCAAACTCACTCTATGAGATAAGCATTACCCTAATATCTAAACTAGACAGACACTACCAAAAAATAAAATTACTGGCCAATATCCCTGATGAACCATGTTGTAGAAATTCTCAACAAAATATTAAGGAACCAAATTCAATATTGGAAGAATCATTCACAATGACCAAGTGAATTTATTCCAGAGATACAAAGATTACACAGTATCCACAAATCGACATGATACACCATATTAATAAAATGAAGGAAAACAAAATGGATTAAAATCATATGATCATCTCAATAGATGCAAAAAAACATTTGACCATATTTAGCATACATTTTATAATAAAAACTGTCAACCAAGTGGGTACAGAGTGAATGTACTCAACAAAATAAAGGCCACAAACCCGCAGCTAGCATACTGAATCATAAAAAGCTTGAAACTTTTAATTCAAGATCAGGAACAAGACAAGGATACCCACTCTTCAGAATTTTTAGTCAACATCATTTTGGAAGTCCTTGCCACAGCAATTAGACAAGGAAAATAAAGGCATACACATTGGTAAGGAGGAAGTAAAACTCTCACTATTTGCAGATAACATGATGTTATATAGAAAACTCTAAAACTTCCACCAAAGAATTAACAGAACTAGTAAAAATAAAGTACCTTAAAAATAAAATTAACCAAATAGATAAAAGACCTATACTTTGAAAAGTATAAGACATTGAAAAAAGAAAATGAATATGATAGGAATAAATGGAAAGATATACTGTGGTCATGGAGTAGAACTAATATTGTTGAAATGTCCATCCTACTCAAAGCAATCTACAAATTTAGTGTAATCTCTATCAAAATACCAATGGAATTTTTCACAATATTAGAAAAAGTAACCCTAAAATTTGAATGGAACCACAAAGACTCTAAAAATACAAAACAATTTTGAGAAAGAACAATGCTAAAGATATCATACTCTTGGGTTTCAAAATATTATAAAGCTATAATCAAAATGGTATTGTACTGGCACAAAAACAGACACATCAACCAATGGAACAGAATAGAGAGCCTAGAAATAAAACCACACTTATATGGTCAATTAATCTAAAACAAATGAGTAAAAAATATACAATGGGGGAGAGACAATTTCTGTAATAAATGGTGCTGGAAAAACTGGACAAGATGCAATAGATTGAAATTGGACCCCTTTCATACACCAATTATCTAAGTAACTTCAAAATGGGTTAAAAACTGTAAGACCTGAGGCCTAAAAAGTTCTAGAAGGAAACATAGTAAAATCTTTGACATTAATCTCAGCAATATTTTTTTTATCTGTCTCCTCAACCAAGGACAAAAAAACAAAAATAAACAAATGGGACCACATCAAACTAAGAGGCTTTTGCACAGTGAAAGAAATCATCAACAAAATGAAAAGCTAACCTAGTGAATGGGAGAAGATATTCACAAAATGATGTATCCAATAAAGGCTTAAAATTCAAAATATGCAGAGAATTAATAATTCATGTAACTGAATTGGTTAATATATAATATTAATATTATATATATTATATATAATGCTAATATATATAATAGAATTACACATTTCTACCTTTCTAACAGAATTCATATAACTGAATATAAAAAAATCTGATTAAAAAATGGGCTGAGAACCTGAATAGACATTTTCCCAGTGAAGACATACAGATGGCCAACAGAAAAATGGAAAGATGCTTAACATCACTAATCATTAGGATAATAAAAATCAAAACCAAAGTGAGATATCACTTCACATCTGTCAGAATGGTATCAAAAAGACAAGAAACAGTAAGTCTTGGTGAGGATGTGGAGAAACGGGAACCATTTTGTACAGCTGGTGGGAAAATAATTTGTTGCAGCCACTATGTAAAAGTATGAAGGTTCTTCAAAAAATGATAAATAGAACTACCATATGATCTAGCAATCCCACTTCTAGTTATTTATCTGAACATAATGAAAATATTAATTCAAAAAGACCTATGCACACCTATGTTCACCACAACTTATTTACAATAACCAAGATATGGAAGTGGCCTAAATGTCTATTGATAGATGAATGGATAAAGATGTGAAATATAAATATTATATATATGTTACATATATATACATATATATACATATATATATATAACACTGAGACAAAAAAAGAATGAAGTCTTGCCATTGCAACAACATTACAAAGACAAAAACTATATTATTTCACTTATACATGGAATAAAAAAGAAAAAAAAACAGAAATAGACTTGTGGATACAGAGAACAAACTGATGATTGTCAGGGCAGAGGGATGGGGGGATGACTAAAATAGGTGAAGTGAATTAAGATTTATAATCTCCTAGTTACAAAATAAATTAAGACATTGGAATGTAATGTATACCATTGGGAATATAGGCAATAATATTACAGCAATTTTGCATACCAATAGATGGTAGCTAGACATTGTCGTAACTATTTTGTAATGTATATGAATTTCAAATCACAGTGTATAATGTATATCGAAGAAAAGTTCTTGAGGGATCTAAAATGTTCATTGAAAACAAGCTCTTGAGGGACTTTGCTTAAATAAAAGTGATTAAATTAAAAAGGAAGGAAATAGCAGCAATAATCAAAACATAACAGAAGAAAATATACCTGAATATTCAAAAAAGCACACACAAAAACTGATTTTGGAATACACACCAAAATATGTTCACTATGTCACAGATAAAATTAACTAAATTATAATCATGCTATGACACAGCTTGTTAGTATTTTTAATAACAAAGATAAAGATAACATTTCTACAAGAATCCAAGAACCTTATGCACAAAAATAGAAAACAAAATTAAGAGGACTTCCAACTCCTGAATATTAATTAAATGCCCAATAACAAAGTTTGGATAAGAAATGGCTATGACCTCAGGGTTCTAAGTTCAAGTTCGATCAAGTTCCATTTATCTATTAAAGTTACAGAAACCTTTCTGTTCCTAACTAGTTGTGTGATCTTGGGTAGATACTTCGCCTCCTCTCTGGGCCTTAATCTTGTTATTTTTAAAAGTGGAGACTAATACTACCTATCATAGTATTTTGTGGGGATTAGCTGAGCTAATGCATATAAATCTGGCTGCCTGATATGTTCTCACTCATGGATGTCATCTGCTATTGTATAATTGTTAGATTGTTCTCATATTCTTCATCATTATCATCATCAATGCATCAGTTGAGTCACCATTCAGGAACAAATCACTGCTGTCATTTCCTGAAAGTGATTATTGAAATATACATTCCAGAATGAAGCACTTAAGCTGTGCAATTTGTGGTGAGAATATGATTAATCATAAATAGTAAGATCAATTAAATGCACATTACAGAAAAAAGATAATTAGTGCTTATAAAAAGACAAACTGAATTCAATAACCAGAATGTATCTAAACAGAAAATTTATATTGTAAATAGTTAAGAATTTAAGAAATGTAATCTGAGTCTACAATCTCATTTGAATTGATGAAGACCACAAATGTTTTGAGGTAAAACAAAGCAAAACAAAACAAAAACAAAAAAAAATGTGTTGAGGTGTTATGGAGAGAAATTAAAACTTTCTGTTTTATTTGTCTTGCATAGGAGGGTCAAAGGATACTGGTTTACTTATTTATCTTTTGTAGTTGAGGTCTATGGATTTATCTTTTTATTATTAAACACTTAGAAGTAACTTTTAGTGAAATTTAATTTTTATTTTTTATTATTATTTTTTAAATAAATTTATTTTTTATTGGTGTTCAATTTACCAACATACAGAATAACACCCAGTGCTCATCCCGTCAAGTGCCCCCCTCAGTGCCCGTCACCCATTCACCCCCACCCCCACCCTCCTCCCCTTCCACCACCCCTAGTTCGTTTCCCAGAGTTAGGAGTCTTTATATTCTGTCTCCCTTTCTGATACTTCCCACACATTTCTTCTCCCTTCCCTTATATTCCCTTTCACTATTATTTATATTCCCCAAATGAATGACGTGGATGGAACTGGAGGGTATTATGCTGAGTGAAGTAAGTCAATCGGAGAAGGAAATTTAATTTTTAAATCACTGTATTTATAAAGGCAAATCAATGAAATTTATATAGCCAAAAGCATAATAAACAAAAAAGGGAACAAATTTAAAAACATGAAACATAAACCAAGACTATATAAGGAAAGCCAAATATAGCATTAAAAGTGAAAGATCAGGGGCACCTGGGTGGCTCAATTGGTTAAGTATCTGACTCTTGGTTTTGGCTCAGGTCGTGATCTCAGGGTCATGAGATCAAGCCCCTTGTTGGGCTCCACACTCCGCATGGTGTCAGTTTAAGATTCTCTATTTTCTCCTGTGGGCCCTCCCCACTCTCTCAAATAAATAAAGAAATATTTTTTTAAAAGTGACAAATCTAAAGTAGAGAATAAAATAAAATTCTAGATGAATTCTGCTTTAAAAGCAGAGATCAGGGATCCCTGGGTGGCGCAGCGGTTTGGCGCCTGCCTTTGGCCCAGGGCGCGATCCTGGAGACCCGGGATCGAATCCCACGTCAGGCTCCCGGTGCATGGAGCCTGCTTCTCCCTCTGCCTGTGTCTCTGCCTCTCTCTCTCTCTCTCTGTGACTATCATGCATAAATAAATAAAATCTTTAAAAAAAAAAAAAAAAAAAAAAAAGCAGAGATCAGGAGAGGTTAAAAATAGAACTGTGAATAAAGTAAGTCTGGCTGATACAATTGAAAAGATAATAAAGATAGAAACATACGTAATGTAAAATATGGAAGTCTTCTTTAAAATATTCAGGAGATTCCTGGGTGGCTCAGCGGTTTGGTGCCTGCCTTTGGCCCAGGGCGTGATCCTGGAGTCCAGGGATTGAGTCCCACATCGGGCTCCCTGCATGGAGCCTGCTTCTCCCTCTGCCTGTGTCTCTGCCTCTCTCTGTGTGTCTCTCATAAATAAATAAATAAAATCTTTGAAAAATAAAATAAAATACTCAGTCAGTAAAACAGAGTCAGTATAATAGTTTTTAACTGCCAAAATAGTAGCATCAAATGAACAAGATAAGTTGTCAGAAATAAAAGGAGAAATTAATATAAACTTCATTGTTATTGAAAGACTTTCATGTGACACTATCCATTTCTGAGAATTGAAAGATTAGTTATATGATTCTCTTTTTTTTTTCCTATGGAGAGTATACCTTCAAGAGCCCACAAAACAGCTACAAATATTCATTGTATAATAAGCTGTGAAGACAATCTTCATGATTTAATAACTGGATATTTACAAGCCATAGTCTGACAACCATGAATGATTTGCATTGCATTATAAGTTAAAAATAAGAGGAAAATGGTGATCCACTTTGCAAAAGATAAATCAAAAGAAATAATAGTAATAGGAGTAATAGTAATTGTATTTTTTAATAGTAATGGTATTAATAGAATATATGTTAGTAGTAACAAAAATAATAATTAACATTCACTATTCAAGAGCATTTATAAAGTACTAGACCCTAATCATTGTTTTATACACTGTATCTTAAATTTCTTTGCAAAAATATTATTTCATAAGAAAATTAGTCTCAGGGAGGTTGGCTACTTGTTGAAGGTATGCAGCAAATTCAGTTCATAACACCAGGCTTTGCATGGCCCCCACCCCCTATGTAAGTCATAGCAGCTGACTCAGCTCCAAAGAAAAAGGTAACATTGCAAAGTTCAAGGAAGGCCTTGGAGTTGTACTGGGAATCAAGTGTAGCCTTAGTTATTTTAATTAATTTTAAATTGAGAAAAAATAAAACAGAAATGAAATAAAACAGGAAAGAAGGAGGAAAGAATCAAACAATACAAAGCCAAAACTAACTGAATTAGATTAAAAATGGAATAGCAGGGGCAGCCTGGATGGCTCAGTGGTTTAGCACTGCCTTCAGCCCAGGGCGTGATCCTGGAGACCGAGGATCGAGTCCCATGTCAGGCTCCCTACATGGAGCCTGCTTCTCCCTCTGCCTGTGTCTCTGCCTCTCTTTCTCTCTGTGTCTCTCATGAATAAATAAAATCTTTTTTTAAAAATGGAATAGGAGAAGATAATTGCAAATGACATAACTGATAAACAGCTAATCTCCAAAATATATAAAAAACTTACAAAACTCAACACATAAAACCCAAATAATCTAGCTCAAAAATGGTCAGAAGAAATGAACATTTTTCCAAAAAAGACATACAGATAGCCAACAGATGCGTGAAAAGAAGCTCAATATCACTCATAATCAGGGAAATACAAATCAAAAGTATAATAAGATATCACCTCACACCAGTCAGAATGGACTAAAATTAACCACACAGGAAACAGTAGGAGTTGGCAAAGATGCAGAGAAAGAGGAACATTTGTGGACTATTACTGGGAATGCAAAATGGTGCAGCCACTCTGGAAAATAGTATGGAGATTTCTTAAAAAGCTAAAAATAGAGCTGCCCTATGATCCAGCAATTGTGCTACTAAGTATTTACCCAAAGGATACAAAAATACTGATTTTAAGGAACAGGTGCACCCTAATGATTATAGCAGCATTATCAGCATTGACCAAATTATGGAACAAACCCAAATGTCCATCAACTGATGAATAAAGAAGAAATGGTGGATATATATACAATGGAATACTACCCAGCCATTAAAAAGAATAAAATCTCGCCATTTGCAAGGACTTGGATGGAACTAGAGAATATTATTCTAAGGAAATAAGTTAGAGAAATACAAATGCCATATGATTTCACTCATATATGGAATTTAAGAAACAAAACAAATGATCATGGGGGAAAAAGAGATGTAAATCAAGAAACAGACTCTTAACTATAAAGAACAAACTGATAGAGGGAAGGCAGGTGGGAGATGGATGAAATAAGTGATGGGGATTAAGGAGTACACTTGTGATGAGCACCAAGTGTTCTATATAAGTGTTGAATCACTAAATTCTACATCTGAAACAAATATTACACCATATGTTAACTGGAATTTAAATAGAAACAAACAACCCAACATACATACACACACACACACACACACACACACACACACACAAGAAGACTATAAACAGCAGAATTGGTAAGTCAAGAGGTGATTTTCTTTTTTTTTTTTTTTTGTAAGTGTTTTTGATGTTATAGTTAAAACTTTGGCTCAATCAAGAAAAGGAATGAAAGCAAAAACTAGGTACTAAGAAAGGGAATAAGGCTATGGAGGTAAAGATAAAAGTTATATTAGAAAATTACATAAATGTGATAAAAAGAATTTTTATAAAATTAATGTTTTTTTGGAAAAATATAGACCATCAAGGTTATTTTAAGTAGTCAATCTGTATGGATGCTGTCTTCAAAATCGCTCATGCCCATTCTCCTCTTTGTTGGCTGTTTAATTCCTATTTTCTGTTGAACAACAAAACTTGAAACTCATTTTTCTTACAAACCTCTTGTGTTCTACTCAGCCCTTCATACTCACCAGTTGATAACCAGCCAATGAAGGAGTTGTTTGCTTTCAGTGCTTTCCTTCAGAATCCTGAGTAGAGGCCTCTGTATAGTACTCACTATATTGTATTGCAAATTTGATTTTCTATATGCTCCCTTTCACTGTGGGCTACTTACAGGCAGGGAGAGCCTGTAATTCTCTTTGTATCATCCATGTATTAACCAACAGAGTGCAATGTACATAACAAAGGCATTAAGTAATTTAAGAGGGGTTGGAGTGAAGTGAGGAACAATTAATTGTAACAAAGGAAGATTTGGGGGTATTTATAGGCCAGAAAAAGATGTCAGTCAGAAAGGAGGCATTAAAGGTGTGAAAGAAGGCGGCACTGGGTGAAGAAAGTTCTTAGAGGAGGGCCATGGAGATGCAGTCCAGAATTTGATACTCAATAGAGGGAAAAAAGAAAGATAAGGATAAAGGCTTGCTGGGTATAGTTGAGGAATGTTGCTGCTATTTAACCCAGCGAAATATGATGTTCTTTAAAAAGTCAGAAGGGATACATGCACCTCTATGTTTATGGCAACACCATTTACAATAGCCACATTATGGAAGCAGCCCATGTGTCAATAGATGAATGGATAAAGAAAATAGGATATACATATATCCCATTTATATATATGTATATATCCCATTTATGTATGTATGTGTATATATTATTGTTATTCAGCCATAAAAAGAATGAAATCTTGCCATTTGTAACAGCATGGCTGGAGCTAGAGAGTATAATGCCAAGTGAAATATATCAAGCAGAGAAAGACAAATACCATATGATTTTATTCATGTGGAGTTTGAGAAACAAAACAAATGAACAAAGGAAAAAAAGACAAACCAAAAAACAGACTCAACTACAGAGAACAAACTGTTGTTTACCAGAGGGACAGTGGGTGTGGGGGGATGGGTGAAATAGGTGAAGGAGATTAAGAGTACACTTCTCTTGAGGAGCACTGAATAATGTATTGAATGGTTGAATCACAGTGTTATACACCTGAAGCTAATATAATGCTATATGTTAAGTATGCTAGAATTAAAATAGAATTAAAATAAAAAAATAAAAGTCAGAAAGAAGGTGGTCATATTCCAAATATGGGAATATGGGAGAAGGAGCCAGGAAGGTATTGGATGTCTTCACATGATGCCATGTGTCTACAGGGCTGTCTGACTTTCCATTTATTTTCAGAGGATACCCAGTGGGTAAAGGGTCTTCCCCAACATGGAAGGGAGAGGCTAACTGACTGTAGATCTCATGGAGGGAGAAATGAGAGTTCCAGCTCCACTGCTCACGCCAAGAGCAGTGGTGCTGGTTAAGAGACGGGCTGGAGCTGGCATTGGTGGGCACAAAGTATGCAAGAAGAAGAAAGAACAACACATAATTTTCTTGAATTCTTTCTCTTTTGCTTGCTATGAAAGTGGGCACGTACATTTCATAAGGTTGAACACATGAAAAAGAAACCACCCAAACTAGAATCTATTCTGACCGGGGAAAAATTATTACAATTTCATCCTCACATGCCTTTTTCTCCAAGCTTTGCCTTTTTCACTTTGATGCTTTACTCCTTACCATGACTTCTATGCTGTTCCTTTGTCATCCTTTCTAGTCTTTAGCCACGTGAACTCTGCTGCTGGCAGCTTGTCACCAATGCAGTGTGATGGGGAGGGCTCTGAAGACACTGTGAGCACCCCTCTCCAACTTAGTCATGCCTTCTCTTCTCTGTAGTTCTCCCTCTGGGTCACCACCTTCTACCCCACCAGGAACCCCTCTCTCTTTGGGAAATGTAACCATGGGGCTTTATTTCCAAGATTCAGGAAGTTCCTTCAGGCTTTTTTCATGAAGAGGATTAGCTAATTGTCACCTGGAGAGATCCAGGACATGAAGTATGGGGCTGCTCAAATTTCAGATGAGAGATGAGGAAAAGAAAGCAATTTCTCTCCTGGGGCCCTGAATAACCTGAAGACTGGTTAAGGGGCTGAAGAGTCTGATTCTCAAGATATCCATGGTCTATGGAAAGTGGGCAAGCTGTACATCCCTCTGATAAGCTCCCACAGTCCTATAAAAACAAAAGCTGTTCTGCTGAGAAATATGCATTACCTTTGTAGAAAGGCAACAATGAAATGGCTTTTGATTAATGATTAATGGCTTTTGATGATAAGTAGTCATGGTATGTTGTAAAGCCTTTTGGAAAGGAAAAATAAATAGAAAGAATGGTTTCTGTCTAAAACTCAAGTCGGAGACTTCATTAGCAAACATTTCCTTTTGCTGCAAACCAGGTCTCTCTTCAGTGTGTGGAATTCTGCCCTTGGTGCAGTGCCTGACCTCCTTCAGAAATGGCATGGTTCTGGGGCAGCTAGTTTCCCAGAAATATGGAAGCTTTGGTTCCTTGGAGTACTGTGTGTCATCACAATTACATTTTTAACCTAAAACTGAATGTCAGCATCCATCTGACATTTTGCATCTTGATTTGTGCTTTGACATTCAGGTGTTTTTGCCTCCTATAATAGAATGTGATGTTTGGAGCCAGAGTAAATTGAAAATAATCCCAGAGGGAAATGAAAGCATAATGTGATGCTGGATTTTGAGCAAATATGCTTTTCCTAAGCCTTTTGGTGAAGATACTGCTTTTCTGAGAGGCTAGAGAGCAAGACAAATGGATCTTCTGGGAAATGAAACTACTCTTGGTAAATGTGGACCATAAAAGTGTATATTCAAAGCACTACTGGCAGTGACAGGAAGTTATTACTGCCATATCTTCAAATAAATCTCCTTCCAGCGGACTCCTGCCTGGACAGTAAGTGAAGCATTGAAACACCAATCAAGCTAACCACACTCCCACAGGAAAAAGCAGCAGGGGATCACCCCAGAAAGGAACATGCCAACTTTAGCAGTTTCAACAGAAGGAGCTGCCCCATCCTTGTCTTTATCAGTTATTCAGGTGTGTAGCCACTGTTGTCAGTGCTGCCATCAAATTTGCCAATAAACAGTTTCATCATTTGTCCTGACCCTAACATTAGAGGATTCTTTATATGCATGTGCAAGTTACAAAATGTATAAGGAAAAAAGCCACCCTGATGAGTGCTCGCCCAAGGGATATGTACACAGAGGGTGGCAGACCCCTGTCAGCCTGTCTAAACCTATTCTTTCTGTGAAGGACTCATTCCAGCATATTCTCTCTGAAAGCTCCGTCCACAGCCAGCATCCCCTGCATTTTCTCAAGGTCATCAATCTGGATTTTCACATTTTCTAGCCGGAAGTTGTGAGACTCCTAGAGCTGTGTTGGACCGCACAGCCTCCAGTGACTGGCACAATTGAGCCTTGAAATATGGCATGTTAAAGTAAGGTATTCTGTGAATAGAAAACCTACCCTGGATTTTGAAGATTTACTATAAAAAATGAATGTAAAATATCCCATTAGAGATTTTATGTTGATTATATGTTAAAATAATAATTTGAATATGTTAGATTAAATAAAATAAATTATTAAATTTATTTTCATTTGTTTCATTTTGCTCTTTTTAATATGTGGCACTAGAAATGTGAAATTACATAGTGGCACACAGTACCTTTCTCTTGGCTAATGGTTTGGGCCTACCTTTTATTTTGAGTGGGAGCTGACAAGAACATTTGAAAGTTTCTTCACCTTCTCCAGGACTAAGTGTCTTTTGCTATAATAGGGATGGCAGACATCTTTTGTAAAGGGTCAGATAGTAAATCTTTCAGGCTTTTGTGGACCATGTGGTCTCTGTCACAACTACTCAACTGTTCTGTGCTGTGGCAGACACAGCCACCCTAGATGGTAGAGCAGCCATTGATGATAAGTAAATGAATGGGAGAGAATGTGTTCCAATAAAACTTTATTTGCAAAATAAAGTTATTTGCAAAAACTTTATTTGGCCTAGGCAGGGGGCAATTATTGGCCTGGGGGCTGTAGTTTATTGTTTCTTGATCTATAAAAAGGGGCAGTTTACCTAGGTGAATTCTCTTTGGACTGGAAAAGCACATTTTTCATTCATAGAATCCTTAGTCTATGAACTTTTATGGGTTCAAGGATATTATAGTACATACAAATACCTTTGTGAGTATTATTTTTCTTGGCATTCATAACCCACCTAGCGAATGATGGAGCTGGAATCTAAAATACTAGAGCTGGCATCTGATGTAAATCTTTTCTGTCTTCTGTCTCTCCATCTTCCCTTCTTTACCTCTCTCACTTCTCCTATTCCTTTTCTCCCTTCTCTCTCTCTTTTTGTCTCACCTGTCTCTCTATTTCTGTCTGTTTCTCTCTGTTTCTGTCTCTGTCTCTCTCTTCACAATGGTTAGGCTGGAGTTTGTACCTTGGGAGTTTCTTAATTAGGACACAGTAGGTGGTATTAGAATAGACTTAGGTTGATCTATTTTCCTGAAGTTCAGTGAACACTAAAATGTCTCCTCTGTAGTCCTGGATACCTTGTCTGAGGCTTGCTGTCATGTTAAATGAGCACAAAGGGGTGTCTTGTCAGTCTCTGTTCTGGTGGCTCATTGTGACCAGACACACTGGTCTAAGGGATTTACAGGGGTGAACTTATATAATCCTTGTAGTAACCTTAGTAACTAGGTACTATTATTACCCACATTTCAAAAATAAAGAAGTTGAGTCATGGAGATGCCCAACATCATGCAGCTGAACAAGAGCAGGGCCCTTAACTAATGTGTTGTGGTAGGAATATATACAAGTTTTGAAGCCAGAGAATATGCCAAAATATCATCTGCATTTTAGTGTTGGCATACTTTGTAAAATTCCTTAATATTTTTAAGCTTCAGTTTCTTCTATAAAATAGGGATAATATGTATGACTTGCCTTATTGTGTTTGGGAAGTATCAATGTCTATATCAATGAAACCCTTAGCATATAGCAGATGTTCACTTACTTCTGAGTGTTATATTGTCATTGTATGGTTTACTTATACCCACAGGGAAGCAGAATGTATAGTGGTTAAAAGCATGTATTCTAGACTTAGACTTATGGGGTTTGATTGTCTACACCACAGCAGATTTGCCAAGTTACCTGGATAAGTCCGCTTCCTTTTCCAAATCCCATCTGTACAGTGGGTGTGATGATACCAATCTCAAAGGCAATGTGAACAGTTGATGAGGTCATCTGTGTGAGGATGTCTACGGAGTTTAGACGCTAAGTGAACAATCATTTTTCTGATGGTGTCAGAATGCTTGCACCAATCTCTAGGCAATGCTCCTTCTTGGGATTGGTTGCATCTTTGAGACACCAGTAAATCCCATTTAGAAGCACAGCAGAACCATCTATGAGGAATTTCCTCAGCTTGGACTCCCCAAGAGTAATGTCTTCTTTTTGTGGAATCCATCCCTTGCAGGTAGATTTGTTTCTGAAACATAGCCAGGTGTCCCAGCACCCAGGTTGAAGTATTCAGCATCTAACTTGACACTGATGCAATGTCACACAATCTCATATAGTGTCAAGAAGGTTTCACGTCTATTTGAAAGCTTGTGATGAGATCTGTGATGCCTGGAGTTGATCAGACAATTTTCCTGGGGGGTATTTTTCCAGAATTCAGTTATCAAGGCTGACCAATTGCAAACATGTTCAGCTATTTTAAAAAAACAAAGTTTACTAATCTCGAGAAATCTAGATAGTTTTACTGAAATCTGTTGTTTTGGTTTTCTGTTCTGTAAAAGAAATGGGTCAAAAGAGAAGCTACCACCATCCTGAAAAGTGCAATTCTGGTTTAGAATTTAAGGAACTATTTCATTTGTGGATGCAGTTTCCATGTTAAAATTACAGCTTTGTGGGGAGAGCTTGCTGTGGCTCTTCCTGAGTAGCCACTCCCCATGCCCATGGCCAGGGAAAGGAAGAATGTCATAATCATTATTATTATCACTATCACAAACTAGGCTCTTGCCAGTGAATTTTGAAGGCTTTTTGGGATAAAAACTTTAGTCTTTGCAGTAATTTCCTCCAGTGACAATGCAGCATGGAGCAATGTCTGCAAAGAATGAATTCCAAATGTGAAGTGGAAATTGTTTGGGATTTATTAGCCAGGCTAGGGATTTGTGGGAGGCATATAATGAGGGAAGCTTTCATCTTCTCATGACTCCTTTGTATTTGTGCATACCTATACTCACATCTTGCATTTCACTGACTACTTAAGAAATTCCTGTTCTTTCCTCTTCCTTTCCTAAAACTAGATATTACTTCCTAATCCTACCTCTGAAGCTCTCTTCAGTTTGAAGTATTAGAAACTTCAGAGGTCCATGAAATACGACCTTTCTGGGAAACCAGCTTTCTCAGAAGGACAATTGGAAGATGATGCAGAGATGACAAATATAATGATGTGATGACAAATGTCATAATGAGTCTAGATCTCATAGTACTTGTCAGATACCAGACACTACAATCCACTTTTCTTTGTATTTCAGGTTGGGCTTCCCAATGATGGTCGTCTCCTGCACAGTTGGGATGTGTTACCTCCTTTTTGCTCATGTTGTGATGGGATGGAATTAACAGATTACATCGTTTGAAGACTAGGGGAAACTTGACCCTTCACCAACATCAATAGAAAACTGCCCCAAGACCACTTTTGGGAGAAGAAAAGGTGTTTACCATGAGCATGCTTTGCGGTGGAGATCTTTGGCATCCACACCCATTCAGATGAATGCTGGAAAATCATAGGACATACAAAATAACTTACTAAAGACTCCACTATAGGAAAATATGTATATTTCAAAACACATCTTGCTATGCTCTGTAAGAAAAGACACAATGCAGTAGTCTACCTAAATGGCTTGTGCTGTTTAACTGTCAGTTTCCTAGGCCTTCTAGAATTTTTTCATGTAATCACTTTTCATGTTAAAATAACCAGCATTCAGATTGTATACTCTCCAATACACGTTCTTCCTGGGAAAAGGAAGACAACTTTTAAAGAAACATTTTATGTATCAAAGAAAATAAACCGTCTTGACAAAAGGTTTAGAATTTGTTAGTGTCCTAGTTTTTTAGTAGTTTACATTATGTAAAATTGCATTCTATCCATTTATGTTTTTCAATGGAGTTTTTAAGTCATTAATTACAAGTGCAGGGGGCACCTGGGTAGCTCATTTGGTTAAGCATCTGCCTTTGGGCTCAGGTCATAATCTCAGGGTCCTGGGATGGAGCTCTTTGCTCAGCGGGGAGTCTTCTTCACCCTCTCCCCTTGTCCCTCCCCCTGCTTGTGATCTCTCTCAAAAAGCTAAATAAAATCTTTAAAAAAAATTTACAAGGGCAGAAATCTGACTTGTAAGAAAGTCATAAGTGCTTTTTAAATAATATTTTACATATTTAGCAGCCTAGAATAATAATCTTCAGTTTTGAAGGTGGTACATGCTACTTCCATTGATTATATAAAATTGTGATTAATACGCCCAGCTCTGCACTCTGCACAGGACTCCAGAGGTTCAGTTAATGGTTATTAAATGCTGTTCTTTTGAAATTAATGATGTGCTATATGTTGGCTAATTGAATTTAAATAAAATAAAAGAATACGTGCTGTTCTTTTGTGGTAAGTTACATGTGAGATAAAGATAATGAGAGCAAAGAGCAAGAGGGAGTGCCAATTTTCATCTACTTTGCTTGATCAGTACCTTTGCTAGGCCCCAGACAACCTACCTCTTCTTCAGTTTTTGATTTACTGTGTGTGATTCCTTGAGATGAAAATGTTTACTGGGGACTCTGCTCAGAAGTGGTAGTTATATATAACATCTGATTTCAAAAGGTTTAAGTTCACATCTGCAATACAGAAGACATTGAAAGTGCCATTAGCTTTCCTGTGATCAGGAACAATGCAAGTTTGTCTATAGTCCCTCCTGATACTGTCTCCAGAATTAATAGGTAAATAATCCAATGCTTATTAAGCTCTGTTTCACCATGATAGGAAAAGACAGCATTGAAGGGACAAACTGCAGCTTTCTTATAAATGTTGGACCACAGGTCAGTTATCCTTGTTGAGTTGTTCTGGTACCTCATGCATAAGCCCCTCAGGGTCACAGGACCATAAGAAATGCTTTTATTGTATGAACTTACCATGAAAATCAAGATGAAAATCTATTTAGTCTTCTGATGCATATGAGGATTCTGAACCTGCATTAGTAGTTGTATATTACCTTTGACAGGTGCTTTGCTCCAGATATACTCCCAAGGCCACATGCAGGCATGGGTGGAGGGAGAGGTGGCAAAGCAACAGACACAACTGCCATGGCAATCTGAGCAATTTCTTCCTGCAATTTATGTGCCTCCCAGACACGCTTGGGCCCAGTTTCCACTGCCACATAACAGAAGATCAACTTTATGGATCAGTTGGTCAGATGGCACTTGGTTTATGATGCACAGCTCAACTTGCCTGGTCACACTATTTCCCACAATCAGGTCCTCAACATGCACCAGGGCCCAGTGGCAGCCAGAAGTTGCTTTTAGTGATGAGTAGTCAGAATAGAAAGGCAGGGATTTTATCCAAGTTCTCAGTGTCTGTACTGTGATTCTCCCGTGAAGGTTTGCTAACATCTCCCCTCAATGTGTATACCATGGCAGAAGGCCCAAGTAGCAGGGCAGCTCGCACTACATCCTGGCCCTTCTGAAGGACTTTTGCTTGCTTTGGTCCTCCTCAGACCAGGGAGCCTCAGGAGGGTTAGAGCAGCTTCTCCAATCTATGTTGCCTTAAAAAAATCAAAAGTAGACCAAGAAGAATTGCATTTTGTGTATGTATGATTAGTGCAACAATTTGTCTATCACTTTGCAGAGACACTCTGCCATTTATATCAGGATGTTACATTTCTTTCTTTTTACCATCTTGGTATGAATGGGGAAACTTTCTAACATAATAAGGAACAAACTTGGAGATTCTGACAATTAGTTGACATATGTATCCCAGGACTCATCCTGGAGCTGGAAAAATAACAGGATGGGTTTACCATTTTACGGGATCAACTATTGTATAGAATTAGCTCAAGAATGCATCTACCACTTGCCCTCCATAGGTCCCTACTTTGTGAATCAGAGGGGCATTTGGGTCACTGAAGATTGTAGAAAATTAACACCTACAGATGTAGATCTAGGTGATTCTTTTCACCAATAACACAAGTCCCCTAATAAATGGCCACAGATGGGCAGCCCCGGTGGTGCAGCGGTTTAGTGTTACCTGCAGCCTGGGGTGTGATCCTGGAGACCTAGGAGTCCCACGTTGGGCTCCCTGCATGGAGCCTGCTTTTCCCTCTGCCTGTGTCTCTGCCTCTCTCTCTCTCTCTCTCTCTCTTTCTCCCTCTGTGTGTGTGTCTATGAATAAATAAATAAAATCCTTTAAAATAAATAAATAAATAAATAAATAAATAAATAAATAAATAAAATATGGCCACAAATGGCTTATGCTGTTTCACCGCATTCCTTTGAGGAAAGTGTGAGGGGAGAGCCCTAAACACATCCTTGCCTGTTCTGCAGGGTTCTGTCTCAAAGAGACATAGCCTCCTTTCAAGGAACACATTTAGGTCTGGGAAGTAGCTGAAATCATTAATCCTTCTTATGATCCTTGAGCGAAGATAGGGATGAAGATTTTTTCAGTTTCATATGAGAAGATGCTCATATAATTCACTACCATGTATTCTATGATCAATTTGCCTTTTAGTATAGATCTCTGAAGCTTACAGTGGAAACTGTGCCCACCTAATTTCAGCAATGAAGCACTTCCTTGGCTTCTCCTGTCTTGGGATTCCATCATCCCAACTGGAAAAAAAAAAAAAGCTCAATTCAATTACTGTGACCCCTACTATCATCAACAGTCTTCAGAGGAGAGCCATCCCCAGGGTTTCCAAGGACACTGATGGCCTCCTCCACACCTGCTCTTGTTATGCTTTGAGGAAGGAAGTGACCAATGAGTTCTCTTGCAGGGAGTGCTTGGGGCAAGGTGGGTAGGTCATGAATGATCAATCTGAGCCTTTGGACTCCTTTGTCTGTATGCCAAGGATTAACCAGTTGTGCATGGAACTGATGCCTCTTCCAAGTAGTCAAGCCAAGATATTGAAATTTCAAATTCTAGGTGAGTGCACTGACTCAAGAATTTGGCCTATTAAAGCCTTATATTTCATCCTCCCTGGTGTGACAGCTATATATTTCTATCCTTTACATGCTCCCTAGACAGAATGGTGGAATTCTATAACATTTTCAATAGACAGGATAGTTTGTCTTGAAGTAGGCTTTCTACTTTTCTATCCAAAACATACTGATATCTTGTAAGACTCCTAGAGAAAATGGAGGGTATTGGAGAGAAGCCTTGAGGCAAATCCACATCAGTTTAAGAGGCAACTGACTCAGGTACAGGCATGAAATGGCTGTTAGTCAAGAAAGACTGTTCTCCTGTTTATTACTGAGGGGGAACTCAGGAGAATTTAGGAATTCAAACTTCTCAGTCACGTTTGAGTCTGATCATAGGCCCACACCCCACTGTCACATTCCTGCTCTCTTCCCTCCAGCATCCTTACCAATCTTCATAGTCAAGTCTAGGTCCAGGCCTCAGCCAGATCTGCTGGATTACTTCCAAGCTGCCTTTAAAGTTTTCTGATCAACCACTCATGTTCTCAACTGGATATATACCCACAGCTTTCAATTCTTGTCCTGACCCTGTTTATGGTCTCCAGGGCTCTCAGGAAAAGCCCCAGGTGACCCCATACACCTTGGTGATTAAGCACCATAGCCAATTGGAATCCAATGTTTTGTCTTCCCTGTGACCTTCAGTGACAGTGTTGCTGTTGTAGCTGTGAGTAGCCTTGGTCTCATTCTCCCCTGGAACAAGAGTTATTCCTGCCTTCCTCAGAGATATGAGGAAAATAATTCCAATTCTCATTTTGGGAGGTTATTTCCTGGGGCTGCTCAGTTTATAGATTAGGTAGGGAATAGAGAGTACAATCAAATTGCAAAATATGAAAATAGTTTGATAAAAGGACTATTTGCAAAGTATGGGTGCAGTGTTAAGAAACTACAAAGAGGAAAGAAGTGCCTGGGGTAGATGACAAGGAGATAGCATTGTCACTCCTAAAGCTATGTGAAAATGGCTTCCCGAGAGGCCTATGGCTTGTGGTCAAGGGCTGCAGCCTGACCACTAGTCCTTGCAGGAGGGAATTAGGAAAACAAATACTGATTTCAATCTCCCTGTCTTCTAGCTCCTGCCAATGATTCCCATTGTCTGAATCCAGTGAGAATTACAGGGTGTGGAAAACCATTTATACTGTCCATGTGGGCCAGCTTCCAGCATGGAGCAGGGTGGAGAAATGAGAGATAGGCCTGTGGGTCAGATGGAGGCGATGCAGCTCAGGAAGTTCACCTTCCTCTACTCTAAGATTTCACACTTCCTTTCCTCCAGGCCCTCACACTTCATTTGCCCCCACCCCCAATTTCACTTCATTGAGAACATAGAAGCATAGAAGAACTCAGAGAAGAACACTGTCTTCAGTAACTTTACAAGTCTGCATCTGGACCCAAACATTCTGTCTTACTTTGTAAAATAAGAACAGTGACCTCATCAAAGGTCAATCCTTCCACATTTGCTTTGAATCTTGTAACCCTCATTTCTCACAGGAATTTCACTGTTTCTGATGAGAAACTGTTCTCTGCATCATTTACCATATCATTCCCACCCACATACAAAAGTGATTTTGTAGATTTCATTCATTCACTCATTCAGTCATTTGAAGCTACAAGTGTGCCCTGCTTTTTGAAAGTTCTCATTAGGCACTTTTACAAAAGACCTACATTGGTACCTGTTTTTGGTAACTAAAGGAAATCTGAAGAGGATTTTTGCTTTTACAAGGAAGGATGAAAAGCAAAAATGGCATTCAGTGTTGGTTTTTCCGGGAGCTGTTAGAGAGCGCATGGCCTGAGCAGCAAGGTGGCCCTACAAGCTCCTAGTCTAGGAACTGTACCCAAGGTCTCAGCATCAAGCCACCATAGCTTTGAACGTGTCTGTGAGAATCTGTGCTTTGTCTTGATTCATTTCATGCATCTGTTAACAAGATGTATCCTAAGGTACCAGAAAAACCTGAAAGAGATTATTTTTTGGGCCTGAGTATGCTTAAAATATTTTCCATATAAATTAATGGTAATTGCTTCATCATTTTATATCATTTTGGCTAATGAAAGTTTTCATAGGAATGCTCTGCTTTTGGATAGCGGAAAAACCTGTATTTACTTAATGTTTTTATGCTTTGGACAACTTCTCCGGATCCTAGAGATGAAATAGCAAGTGAATGAATGAATAAAAAATTCTAACTACATGGGATTTAGGTTTAACCCCATTTTAAAAATCATCGTCTTCCTTCAGCTCCCATACCATTTTTGAAACTTTTTGAAACAATTTTTGTCTATACCATTTATACTTTCTTTTCTCCACTTTACTCTCTTATTATAACAAATACTTTAGGCATACAGAAATAAAAAAAAAATATGAGTATCTGCGTATGCACTAACCAGTTAACTTGAAAAAAATACTGAATATCACCCAAAACTCTTCTCTGTTGCCCTCCCCAAAACACTCTCCTTCCCCCTTCACTGGTGGTAACTACAAATAGGTTTGATGCTTTTGTTCAACCTTATATAATCAAATTCTCTTGTAACATTACTCCCCAGCAGGGGTCCTGGGTCCTTGTGTCATTGTCACCACTCTGCCTTACTTGAGCTGGTACATGGAATAGATTAAATAAATATGTCAGGCAATGGTGAGTTCTGGGAAGACAAATACAGTTGTAGTTTTAGATACAGGACATAGTTTGCAGACAGGACATCTGAACAGAAACATAAGTGATATCAGCCATAGAGGGGTCTGAAGACGGAGCACAGCACAGTACTCAAGAAGTGAGACCCCCAAGGCAGGGACATGCTGGGGTGTCATTGTACCAGCAGAGTGAGCTAGGGGATAAGGAACCCAGGCTCTGGCCCTGCAGGACTGTAGGCCAAGAAGACTGTAGATATTTGTTCATTGAAAGAAAAAAGTAGATATAAATGGAGAATTTTGACAGGAGGAGCGTCACATCGCAGCTGTCTTATAAACATGTTGTTGTCTCCATTTCTGTGTCAAAGACAAGAACTAGGCAAGTAAGGAGACTGATTTTATTTAGGTTATAGCAATAGGGAAAATGCCCTAGTTCCAAAAATCAGAGTGCCTAAAAAGGATAGATCTGCTGTTTTTAGTGGGAAGTAAACAAGCTACAGATGGATGATTCGAGGTTGGGGTTGTTTTGAAAGGAGAAAACTCAGTTATCAGAACAAGGAATGCTTTTCTTTGTAGTCAGTGTCAATAGTAGTAATTAGTAAAAGTTTACTGTGAACACACCAAGAAGTTTGCAAACCTAGAACACTCAAACTAAAATGTGGACTGCGGCTCAGGGGCATATTATCATAGAACAGCTTATATGATGAGCAGGCAGGGACTTCCCAGTCTTCACAGTGATTGGTTTTTATATTAAAATTTTCTTAAGTGATAGGGATTTGGTTACTAGTCACCTCATACCAATATTGGGAAGCAGTTTAAGTTTTGCTTATGATTTCCAGAGAGATAAACAAGAAATAACCTAGGTCAAGTTAGTCTTGAAAAAAAAAAAAGCCAAATTAAGCTTTGTTTGTATGACTGAACTGGCTCTTGGCTGCTCAGGGAATTTTTGAGGCTGGCCTCTGTTTTTTATTTTAACATTAGCTAGTTTCAGGAGACAAACAGTTCTCATCTTGGCCAATCACAAGAAACAGTTTTAATCTTTGCTAATCAAACATGAAATGAAGAATAGGAAGTTAGAGGGTCTGTGTTTGACTTTGGCCGCTACGATTACACAGCTGCCAGGCCCCACATCATCCTGTTTCAATGCAGCAGCATTCAAGTAACTGAGAATAACAATACAAGCCCTGCATCATGAGCAGAAAGCTTCAAATAACAAGCCCCAGGGAGGGTCCCCACTGCACGGAGGACATTGAAGAGTACAACTGCCCAACACTAGCAGTGGTGCAGCCACTGCAGGACCCAGATCTCCGTGTTACCGCCTATGGAGTTGGAATCACCAGACATGAGGTGCTGGTTGGAATAATGCCTTACTCACAGAGGGAGAACACACTTGGCAAGATCAGCAACTGTAGTGTGTGCTTGGTCTCCCATGTCATCAGGGTGTTGGGCTACCTGTCCCCTCTCCTGCTGCAGGCAAAGACCTGCTTCCCTTCCTGCAAGGGCAGATATACCAGTGGGCTGAATAGGTGCATGTGGTATATATAGAACAAGGAAGTTCACTTCTCAGTGAAGTTCTCACTTCACCCATACACTTATGGGGTTGGGGTTACATAGTGCTGGTTGGAACAGTGCTTTACTCACAGAGGGAGAACAGACCTGGCAAGATCAGCATTCACCTGGGAACAGAGAATGATTTCTCCTAATAAGGATGGAGAATCCTAATAAGGATGGGGAATCTGAGTCAGCAACAACTTGATACCTGGCCTGCATCTGAGGGAAATTTTCTGGACCCTGGGCACTGAAGGGGTTAATGGCCCCCCTCCAGGGGGAGGGACACTATGGCTACTTCCTCAATAGGCACCTTAAAAGAAAACCAAAAAGAGCACAAGCCCACTGCAGGGATCATGAGAAGCAAATTCTTTTTGTGTGTCTCTCTCCCTTTCACTGGCCCTGGCCTGGCCCTTGGGCTCACTCCTCCTCCCAGGCCCAGAGTACTTGCCCCATGTCTAGCCCATTCTTTCCCACTCACTTCCATTCTTTCTGGATTCATCTTCAACCCCCTGCCAGTCTTCATTTTCCACGTAAAATTTCCAGAATCCTGTTTTCACTTTCTTTAAATCCTATAGCTCTTTTTCACATCTTATTTTAAGTGATTTATCAGCTTACTAAAAGACCACCTTCTCCCTCCCATCAGCAATACAAACAGTCTCCGTTGCCCAGGATAGGGTGGAGAGAGAGAGCTAGATTTAATCGCTGTTTTTAGTATTATTTGCCCCTATTATACAGGCCTTTTTTTCAGCACTAAGGGGGACTAAAATGAAGCACAGATGTTGCTATTTGAATGGGCTGGGCCAGCTGCAGGGGGACTGGACTTTGCACTCTTTTTCACACTATTTTATGGATCCTACAGTGGTAGGAAATCAATGAAAACTTTCATGGGCAAATGGATTTTAGGGGAAGTATTTTTGAAAAAGGAAGCAGTCAGTAACAGATCAAAAGTAGCACAGCACCAGCATGAAGATTGGAAAGGCAGTGCACTAGCAGGCTGGCATCTAGAAGGACAGCAGGGGCTGCCGGTGTGGAGAGGGAAGTCCTGCCGGGGGCAAAGAGAAGTCAGTCTCCTTCCTGTCCTTGGGTCAATGGGATTCTTTTACCAGGATCCACCAGGACATAATCTGTGCCTAAAGAACAAGGGTTTTTGATTGGGATCTACTTGCTGTATGCTGATGGGGCTCCTGGCCTTTGCCCTGTGGGCAGCAGGCTTGTAGCTGCTTGAATCAGCCACTCATAGCCCACTGGCCCCCAAGTGCTGGTAGACCCAACAGCAGCAGACATCTGTGACATGCTCAGACCTGTATCCAGGCATCTGGACCCATTGCTGCTGCTCTGGAATAAGCTTCCTGAAAAGACGGGGAGGGCAAATGGAGAAGTCTGACCTAAGGTTGTCAGGAGGCTCTCTGCCCTGGTGTTCAGAAGCAGGGGGTAGGAACATTGAAAAGCATTGTTGTGCATTCGGTAGAGCTGATGTTCTTCAGGGCAGCCCGAAGTTGACTGGAATAAAGCCTGTCCTTGCCCTTTTCCTGGGAGCACAGCAGAATGTCAGTTCCTCTGGTTAGTCTCTGCAGCAGGGAACAGCTCAATCCTGTCAGAGCCACTCACAACCCACCCATGGGGCGCAGGTGCCCTCTCCACCACCTCATAGGACCACGGACACTGCCAAGGCACTTCCGTCCCAGGCACGTAGCAGGAAGAAACTGAACCAAGGGGGTCAAAATAACCCTTTCGGTTGTCTACCTTAAGACATTTTATACTGTGGGTGAATTAAGAGCAAGCTTTCCAGCTAAGTGCCCAATCTAATACAGCCTCGTGAGTTGTGTGCAGAAGAAACAGGGGGTGCAGCCAGCCGCCGGCCTCCAGGACCTTTTGCGAAACGTCACGCGTTTCCTGATTTTCTCCTTAAATTCAGCCTCTTGCTGAGGCTGACACCAGGGGAGGAGGGGCAAGTGGCGGAAAAGTAGGGTCCCCAAGTCACCTGTCCCCACCAAATTACCTAGATAACCTTCAAATCATCCTGAAAATCTACAAATTCGGCCTGAGATTTAAAGAGAGAACAGCTGGAATACTACAGTGAGAAGAGTTTATGCTCCTATCTAGGTAGGAAGATGGGGAAAAGAGAAATAAAGAAACAAAAGGCATCAAAGGGGGAGGGGCTGCGCAAGGAGCCGGGTTAAGGCCACTGCGAGTGTCCCCAGGACAGGAAAGCCCCGTCGCAGAGAAGCAGGAGCTGCACCAACCTTCCCGGGCGGAGAGGCCTCACAGGGAGTTGGAGTAGGACCCCAGAAGGGACGGGATGCCCTCAGGCTCCCTGGGACACTAACAGACACCTGCGCCCCGGGGAGAGTGTCCCACACCCCGAGGCCGAGCTCCATAAAGGGCTGCAGCGCCCGGCAGCTGGACCCGGGAGCATCTCCGAGGGGCTCGGTTGGCGGCTTCGAGGAGGCGGCTGCGCAGCCCGAAGTGCGAATCCAACAGTGCAGGCCCCAGCACAGTGCGCTGGGGACACAGCCCGGGATCCGGCCTCCGCCCAGGACAGGCAGAGGCCAGGAGGGCCCAGGACAGCAAGGACGCTCCTGCCGCGAGCTGAGCAGATCAGTGGCCCCGCCCCAGGAGCCTCCAGGCCCTGAGGACAGAGAGCTCCGGAATTACTGCGGGAGCTGACTCCAGGGCTGCAGAGCTGGCCGCCGCCACTGTGGTTGTTCCTCCTGGGGCCTCACGGGGTAAACAACTCCCACTGAGCCTCACAGTGGCCTCACCAGATAAACAAGTTAAACATCCTTCACTGAGCCCTGCACCAGGCTGGGGGCAAAGCAGCTCCCCAATGCTAACACCTGAAAATCAGAACAACAGGCCCCTCCCACAGAAGACCAGCTGAACAGACAAATTCCAGGGGAAGTCAAGGGACTTAAAGTACACAGAATCAGAAGATACACCCCCGTGTGTGTTTTTGTTTTTGTTTTTGTTTTGTTTTTGCTTTTTACTTCTGTTTGCTTCCCCCACCCTTTCTTTTCCTTTCTTCTTTTTCTTTCTCTTTTTCTTCTCTCTTTTTCTTTTTTCTTCCTTTTTTCCTTTTTCTTTTTCTCTTTTCTTTCCTTCTTTCTCTCCTCTCTTTTTCTCTTTTTCCCAATACAACTTGTTTTTGGCCACTCTGCACTGAGCAAAATGACTAGAAGGAAAACCTCACCTCAAAAGAAAGAATCAGAAACAGTCCTCTCTCCCACAGAGTTACAAAATCTGGATTACAATTCAATGTCAGAAAGCCAATTCAGAAGCACTATTACAAAGCTACTGGTGGCTCTAGAAAAAAGCATAAAGGACTCAAGAGACTTCATGACTGCAGAATTTAGATCCATTCAGGCAGAAATTAAAAATCAATTGAATGAGATGCAATCCAAACTAGAAGTCCTAACGACGATGGTTAACGAGGTGGAAGAACGAGTGAATGACATAGAGACATCAAGACATCAACTTGAAGACAAGTTGATGGCAAAGAGGGAAACTGAGGAAAAAAGAGACAAACAATTAAAAGACCGTGAGGATAGATTAAGGGAAATAAACGACAGCCTGAGGAAGAAAAACCTACGTTTAATTGGGGTTCCTGAGGGCGCCCAAAGGGCCAGAAGGCCAGAATATGTATTTGAACAAATTATAGCTGAAAACTTCCCTAATCTAGGAAGGGAAACAGGCATTCAGATCCAGGAAATAGAGAGATCTCCCCCTAAAATCAACAAAAAACATTCAACACCTCGACATTTAATAGTGAAGCTTGCAAATTCCAAAGATAAAGAGAAGATCCTTAAAGCAGCAAGAAACAAGAAATCCCTGACTTATGGGGAGGAGTATTAGGGTAACAGCAGACCTACCCACAGAGACCTGGCAGGCCAGAAAGGGCTGGCAGGATATATTCAGGGTCCCAATGAGAAAAACATACAACCAAGAATAATGTATCCAGCAAGGCTCTCATTCAGAATGGAAGGAGAGATAAAGAGCTTCCAGACAAGCAGGACCTGAAAGATTATGTGACCTCCAAACCAGCTCTGCAAGAAATTTTAAGGGGGACTCTTAAAATTCCCCTTTAAGAAGAAGTCCAGTGGAACAATCCACAAAAACAAGGATTGAATAAATATCATGATGACACTAAACTCATATTTTTCAATGGTAACTCTGAACGTGAACAGGCTTAATGATTCCATCAAAAGGCGCAGGGTTTCAGACTGGATAAAAAAGCAGGACCCATCTATTTGCTGTCTTCAAGAGACTCATTTTAGACAAAAACACCTACAACCTGAAAATAAAAGGTTGGAGAACCATTTACCATTCAAATGGTCCTCAAAAGAAAGCCGAGGTAGCCATTCTTATATCAGATAAACTAAAATTTACCCTGAAGACTGTAGTGAAAGATGAAGAGGGGCACTATATCATACTTAAAGGATCAATCCAACAAGAGGACTTAACAATCCTCAATATATATGCCCCGAATGTGGGAGCTGCCAAATATATCGATCAATTAATAACCAAATTAAGACATGCTTAGATAATAATACACTTATACTTGGTGACTTCAATCTAGTGCTTTCTACACTCGATAGGTCTTCTAAACAAAACATCTCCAAAGAAACGAGAGCTTTAAATGATACACTGGACCAGATGGATTTCACAGATATTTATAGGCCTTTACATCCAATGCAACTGAATACACATTCTTCTCTCTTTTTTTTAAATTTTTTTATTTATTCATGATAGGCACACAGTGAGAGAGAGAGGCAGAGACACAGGCAGAGGGAGAAGCAGGCTCCATGCACCGGGAGCCTGACGTGGGATTCGATCCCGGATCTCCAGGATCGCGCCCTGGGCCAAAGGCAGGCGCCAAGCCGCTGCGCCACCCAGGGATCCCAATACACATTCTTCTCAAGTGCACATAGAACTTTCTCCAGAATAGACCACAATCTGGGTGACAAGTCAGGTCGTAACCGATACCAAAATATTGGGATCGTTGCCTGCATATTTGCAGACCATAATGCTTTGAAATTAGAACTAAACCACAAAAACAAGTTTGGAAGGATTTCAAACACGTGGAGGTTAAGGACCATCCTGCTAAAAGATGAAAGGGTCAACCAGGAAATTGGGGAAGATTAAAAAGATTCATGGAAACTAATGAGAATGAAGATACAACCGTTCAAAATCTTTGGGATACAGCAAAAGCAGTCCTGAGGGGGAAATAGATCGCAATAAAAGCATCCATCCAAAAACTGGAAAGAACTCAAATACAGAAGCTAAACTTGCACCCAAAGGAGCTGGAGAAAAAAACAGCAGATAGATCCTACAAGCAGCAGAAGAAGAGAGTCAATAAAGATTCGAGCAGAACTCAATGAAATAGAGACCAGAAGAACTGTGGAACAGATTAACAAAACCAGGAGTCGGTTCTTTGGAAGAATTAATAAGATGGATAAACCATTAGCCAGCTTTATTTAAAAAAGAGGGAAAAGACTCAAATTAATAGTCATGAATGAGAAAGGAGAGATCACCACCAACACCAAGGAAATACAAACGATCTTAAAAACTTATTATGAGTGGCTTTACACCAATAAATTAGGCAATCTAGAAGGAATGGATGCATTCCTGGAAAACCACAAACTAGCAAAACTGGAATAGGAAGAAATAGAAAATTTGAACAGGCCAATAACCAGGGAGGAAATTGAAGCAGTCATCCAAAACCTCCCAAGACACAAAAGTCCAAGGCCAGCGGGGTGCCCAGGGGAATTCTATGAAACGTTTAAAGAAGAAACCATACCTATTCTACTAAAGCTGTTTGGAAATATAGAAAGAGATGGAGTACTTCCAAACTCGTTCTATGAGGCCAGCATCACCTTAATTCCAAAACCAAAGACCCCACTTAAAAGGAGAATTACAGACCAATATCCCTGATGAACATGGATGCAAAAATTCTCAACAAGATACTAGCCAATAGGATCCAACAATACATTAAGAAGATTATTCACCAAGACCAAGTGGGATTTATACCCAGGATGCAAGGCTGGTTCAACACTCATAAAGCCTTCAATGTGATTGATCATATCAGCAAGAGGAAAACCAAGAACCATATGATGCTCTCAATAGATGCAGAGAAAGCATTTGACAAAATACAGCATCCATTCCTGATCAAAACTCTTCAGAGTGTAGGGATAGGGGGAACATTCCTCAGCATCTTAAAAGCCATCTATGAAAAGACCACAGCAAATATCATTCTCAACGGGGAAACACTGGTAGCCTTTCCCCTAAGATCAGGAACAAGATAGGGATGTCCACTCTCACCACTGCTATTCAACATAGTACTAGAAGTCCTAGCCACATCAATCAGGCAACAAAAAGAAATAGAAGACATTTAAATTGGCAAAGAAGAAGTCAAACTCTCCCCCTTTGCAGATGACATGATACTCTACATAGAAAACCCTAAAGACTCCACCCCAAGATTGCAAGAACTCATACAGCAATTTGGCAGTGTGGCAGGATACAAAAGCAATGCCCAGAAGTCAGTGGCATTTCCATACACTAACAATGAGACTGAAGAAAGAGAAATTAAGGAGTCAATCCCATTAACAATTGCACCCAAAAGCATAAGATACCTAGGAATAAGCCTCACCAAATAGGTAAAGGATCTATACCCTAAAAACTACAGAACACTTCTGAAAGAAATTGAGGAAGACACAAAGAGATGGAAAAATATTCCATGCTCATGGATTGGCAGAATTAATATTGTGAAAATGTCAATGCTACCCCGGGCAATTTACACATTTAATGAAATCCCTATCAAAATACCATGGACTTTCTTCAGAGAGTTGGAACAAGTCATCTTAAGATGTGTGTGGAATCAGAAAAGACCCCAAAAAGCCAGGGGAATTTTAAAAAAGAAAACCATAGCTGGGGGCATCACAATGCCAGATTTCAGGTTGTACTACAAAGCTGTGGTCATCAAGACAGTGTGGTACTGGCACAAAAACAGACACATAGATCAATGGAAGAGAACAGAGAATCCATAAGTGGACCCTCAACTTTATGGTCCACTAATATTTGACAAAGCAGGAAAGACTATCCACTGGAGAAAAGACAGTTCCTTCAATAAATGTGCTGGGAAAATTGGACAGCCACATGCAGAAGAATGATACTAGCCCATTCTCTTACACCATACACAAAGATACACTCAAAATGGATCAAAGATCTAAATGTGAGACAAGATTCCATCAAAATCCTAGAGGAGAACACAGGCAGCACCCTTGCTGAACTCGGCCACAGTAACCTCTTGCAAGATACATCCACGAAGGCAAAAGAAACAAAAGCAAAAATGAACTATTGGGACTTCATCAAGCTTTTGCACAGCAAAGGATACAGTCAACAAAACTAAAAGACAATCTGCAGAATGGGAGAAGGTATTTGCAAATGACGTATCTTATAAAGGGCTAGTTTCCAAGATCCATAAAGAACTTATTAAACTCAACACCAAATAAAGAAACAATCCCATCATGAAATGGGCAAAAGACATGAACAGAAATCTCACAGAGGAAGACATAGACATGGCCAACACGCACATGAGAAAATGCTCCGCATCCCTTGCCATCAGGGAAATACAAATCAAAACCACAATGAGATACCACCTCACACCAGTGAGAATGGGGAAAATTAACAAGGCAGGAAACCACAAATGTTGGAGAGGATGTGGAGAAAAGGGAACCCTCATACACTGTTGGTGGGAATGTGAACTGGTGCAGCCACTCTGGAAAACTGTGTGGAGGTTCCTCAAAGAGTTAAAAATAGATCTGCCCTACGACCCAGCAATTGCACTGTTGGGGATTTACCGGAAATGTACAGATGCAATGAAACGCGGGGACACCTGCACCCCGATGTTTCTAGCAGCAATGTCCACGATAGCCAAACTGTGGAAGGAGCCTCGGTGTCCATCGAAAGATGAATGGATAAAGAAGATGTGGTTTATGTATACAATGGAATATTACTCAGCCATTAGAAATGACAAATACCCACCATTTGCTTCAACGTGGATAGAACTGGACGGTATTATGCTGAGTGAAGTAAGTCAATCGGAGAAGGACAAACAGTGTATGTTCTCATTCATTTGGGGAATATAAATAATAGTGAAAGGGAATAGAAGGAAAGGGAGAAGAAATGTGTGGGAAATATCAGAAAGGGAGACAGAACACAAAGACTCCTAAATCTGGGAAACACACTAGGGGTGGTGGAAGGGGAGGAGGGCGTGGGGTGGGGGTGAATGGGTGACGGGCACTGAGGTGGGCACTTGATGGGATGAGCACTGCATGTTATTCTGTATGTTGACAAATTGAACACCAATAAAAAATAAATTTATTATTAAAAAATAAGTATAAAAAAAGATTGAATGAATTTATTTTAAAAACAAGAACAAAGCAAGAATGTCTGCTTTTATTACTCATATTTAACATAGTACTGAAAGTTATAGGCAATGACACAAGTCAAGAAAAAGAAAAGAAAGTCTATATAAAATTCACATAAAATGGGGCAGCCCGGGTGGCTCAGCGGTTTAGTGCCACCTTCAGCCAGGGGCTTGATTCTGGAGACTCAGGATCAGGTCCCACGTCAGGCTCCCTGCATGGAGCCTGCTTCTCCCTCTGCCTGTGTCTCTGCCTCTCTCTCTCTCTCTCTGTCGTTCTCTCTCTCTGTGTGTGTGTCTCTGATGGATAAATAAAAATCTTTTAAAAAATTCACATAGAATGGGCAGGAAGAATTTAAACTGTCCCTGTTTACAAATGAAATGACTATCTATGCAGAAAATGCACATAATAATCTACAAAAAAAAGCAAACAACTAAAAAACTCCATAACCCTTCTAGAACAAATAAGTGAGTTCAACAAGGTTGCAAGATTTAAGATCTATGAAAAAATTTAAGTGCATTTCTATATACTAGTGATAAACATGTTGAAAGATTAACAACACATTACCACTTGAAGTTGGTCTTAAGTAAATGAGATCTATCAAACACAGGATCTGTGTATTTAAAATTGCACAATGATAATGAAAGAGATCAAAGATCATGTAAATAAAAGGAGTGATTATATTATATAGATGGAGAACAGACTAGCAGTTGTTGAGGATTAAGGATGGAGGTGAAAGTGTGGCTACAGAAAAGTAGCACAGGGAAACCATGGTAATTACACAAATTACACATGTGATTAAATGTGCATAGAAACACATATACATAAATGAGTACACATGAAACTAATGAAATCTGTGGATTGTGCCAAAGTCAATGTCCTGGTTTTGAGATTGTCGTATAATTATGTAAGATGTTACCCTGGAGAAATGGGGTAAATGGTACCCAGACTTTCTGTACTATTTTTGCAACTTTCTGTTAATTTATAATAGTTTCAAAATCAAAAATTATGGAGTATTAAATCAATATAGTATCAGTTCAGAGGTAGGAAGACAGACCAAAGGAGTACAATGGAAAGCCCAAAGCAGACCTATGGATAATGCCAACTAGCAACAAGGTAGAGCTACCATTACACATTGACATTCAGCACCTGGTGCTGGCACAGCTGGATCCTCATTGAAAATTGAGGAAGAAAGTCTGATACTTACATCACACACTAGACAGAAATTAAACTCACAAAGATACAGTAGGTACTACCAAAATGTTAACTTCACTGATTCTTTATAATGTGCTTTTTCATTAAATACAAGAGTAAGGTTTGTTTTTCCTAAATATTCATGTAAAAAAAAAGTGAGCTTAAAAAAGATTTCAAATTTGGCCCTGCGTATTATGTAGTTTCTTTTACTTACTGGCTCCTATCACATAAGTAGATTAAACTGCATTAAGCTGCCTATAACAAAGAGCCCAAATTTCAGAGTTTAAACAAATTAGAAGTTCGTTTATCTTTCACGTGCTGATGCACAGCAAGGCCACCCTGGGCTTGTGCAGTGGCCTGGTTGAGGGTTGATCTAGCTCCATCTAGCTTCTGTCTATGCCATCCTTAAAGTGGCTTTCTACAATGCCTGTATACCAGTCAGCAGGGAGAAGAAAAGGGACCAGTATGTACCGTAAGGATATGACTCTTAACATTGGCCAGAATGTAGTCACATGGACATACCAAGCAGCAGGAATTAGGAAACAGAGTCAATGTGGTGAATGGTGGTGGTGGTGGTGGTGGGGAACAGATAAAAACAGGGAATCCTATTGCTATGAATGAGGAAGCCACGTGAAGCCAGCTGGCAATCTCTGCCACCCAGCAAATGGGATGCACAGTGCTCACAGGTGTCAGTTTTGCTAGATTCATCCTATGTTTAGTAATGAGAAAGCTGCCATCAGGATGTGTCTACCAAGTTGACTTGGATATATGAGTGTGGACTGTCTGGTTCAGTTGTATGTGATTAGGACAGTGGTTTCCTAAATATGGTTCCCAGAATTTAAGCATTGGCAGCACCTAGGAATTGTTAGAAATATACATTGTTAGCCTCCTGCCCCAGACCTACTTAATCAGAAACTGGAGAGAGAACCGAAGTTTCTTCAAGTGCTCAGGTGATTTTAATGCATGCTGAAATTTGAGATCCAGTAAAATTACAAAGGAATCATGAAGGAGAGTATTAGGCAAACCAGGAAAGAGGCAACATAAACGCTGCGGAGAGCTTGTACTTTCCATTGCCCTACTTTTCTCCTAGCTGGGCAGCACTGTTGAAGACAGCAACCCACATTGCAATGGTGGGGCCTTGGTTGTTGGCTCCAAATAGAGCAGAGAAGGCCTGTCTTTGTTTGACCTGTCCAGGGGCTACCTGAAAGACTGGCACAAGGCAACTGCCTTTGCTTTGCCTAACCAGAATTCTCCCAGGGTTGAAAAGTGGCTATGCAGAATGCATTCCTCAAAAATATTGAAAGGCCAATGAACCATCCCCTGATGACTGAAGCAAAATATTACAGTGGAAGCAAACAACAGATACATCCACCTCTGGGAGGAAAAGAGATTTTTTGGTGAATGAGACTACTAGAAAGTGTGTATACCAGGGAATTTAGAAGGTCACATACAGGCCCGGGGCAGGACATATGCTCAGGGCAGACCCAAGGAAACCCTACTCTTTCACCTTTCTCTGAGTTTTCAGCTCAGCTTGAGCAGATAGTGGGAAGACTAAGGCATAGTTATGAAATCCCTGCTAAGTGTTGATGTGTCTCAACATAGAGACAATAAAGTGTGGCTTATTCACAGGATAACTTAACAGAAGTGTTCTGAGGAAGCATAGACATTGGATTTACTAGACAACATCTTTAAATTCACTATCTTAAATATGCTCAAAGACCTAAAGGAAATGCTAGACAAAGAGATAAAGGAAACAGAGGACAATGTCTCATCAAGTAGAGAATATTAGTAAAGAGATAAAGAGGTACAAGGGAACCAGCCAGAAATCCTGGATCTGAGAAGTACAACTGCTGAAATGAAAGTTCCCTACATACACATAATAAGTCCAAGAAAGAAAGAGAGAGAAAGGGACAAAAAGAATAGTTGAAGAAATAATGGCCCAAACTTTCCAAATTTGATAGAAGATGTGAGTTTGCACATCCTGGAAGCTCAATGAAATACGAGTGATAAATATAAAGAGATCCACAATAGGACATACTGTATTCAAATTGTTGCAAGCCCAGGACAAAAAGAGAATCTTGAAAATGGCAAGAGAGAAGTGACTCATTACGTAATATACAAGGGATCCTCAATATGATTAAAAGCTGATTTCTGGGACACCTGGGTGGCTCAGCGGTTGAGCATCTGCCTTTGGCTCAGGGTGTGATCCCAGAGTTCCAGAATCAAGTCCCACATTGGGCTCCCTGCATGGAGCTTGCTTCTCTCTCTGCCTGTGTCTCTGCCTCTCTCTCCATCTCTCATAAATAAATCAAATCTTTTTTTTTTTAAAGCTGATTTCATAGAAGAAACCATGGAGGCCAGAATGACATATTTATAGTGTTGAGAGAAGAAAACTGTCCATTGAACACTATATCTAGCAAAAGTAGGCTTCCAAAATGAAGACAAAATTAAGACATTTTCAGATAAACATAAGCTGAAGGAGTTTGTCACTAGTAGACCTATAAGAAAAGCCAAAAGGAGCTTTTCAGACCAAAATGAAAAGATAATAGATAGTAACTCAAAACCATAAGAACAAATTAAGAACTATGGTCAAAGTAACTATATAGACAAATATAAAAGCCAATATTATTGCATTTCTTCTTTGTAACTCCTATTTTGGTTTCCTATGTGACTTAAAAAACAAATTCACAATATAAGAAATAGTGAAAGGGATTATAGGGGAAAGGAGAGAAAATGAGTGGGAAAAATCAGAGAGGGTGACAAAACATAAGAGACTCCAAACTCTGGGAAATGAGCAAGGGGTAGTGGAAGGGAAGGTAGGTGGGGAGATGGGGTGACTGGGTGATGGGCATTGAGGGGGGCACTTGACAGGATGAACACTGAGTGTTATACTATATGTTGGAAAATCAAACTCCAAAAAATATGTATATATACAAATTCATAAAGTAATAATTATAAACCTATTTTAATGGCACATAATGTGCAAAGGTATAATCTGTGACAATGCAACATGGAGAAAGAGTTTGGGACAGATGGTCTGTATAAAGGCAGAGGTTTTTTATTGTTTGTTTTGTTTTTTAAATTTTTTTTATTTTTTATTTTATTTTATTTTATTTTATTTTATTATTTTATTTTATTTTATTTTATTAAGGCAGAGTTTTTGTATGCTATTTTAGATGAATTGCTGACAAATTCAAAGTAGATTTTAATAAATTTAGGATATTTATTAAAAAATAATAAATAAATATATATTTTAAAAATAAATACAGGATATTTAATAAATTTATTTTTTTTTATTGGTGTTCAATTTACTAACATACAGAATAACACCCAGTGCCTGTCACCCATTCACTCCCACCCCCCGCCCTCCTCCCCTTCTACCACCCCTAGTTCGTTTCCCAGAGTTAGCAGTCTTTACGTTCTGTCTCCCTTTCTGATATTTCCCACCCATTTCTTCTCCCTTCCCTTATTTTCCCTTTCACTATTATTTATATTCCCCAAATGAATGAGAACATATAATGTTTGTCCTTCTCCAACTGACTTACTTCACTCAGCATAATACCCTCCAGTTCCATCCACGTTGAAGCAAATGGTGGGTATTTGTCATTTCTAATAGCTGAGTAATATTCCATTGTATACATAAACCACATCTTCTTTATCCATTCATCTTTCGTTGGACACCGAGGCTCCTTCCACAGTTTGGCTATAGTGGCCATTGCTGATAGAAACATCGGGGTGCAGGTGTCCCGGCGTTTCATTGCATTTGTATCTTTGGGGTAAATCCCCAACAGTGCAATTGCTGGGTCGTAGGGCAGGTATATTTTTAACTGTTTGAGGAACCTCCACACAGTTTTCCAGAGTGGCTGCACCAGTTCACATTCCCACCAACAGTGTAAGAGGGTTCCCTTTTCTCCGCATCCTCTCCAACATTTGTTGTTTCCTGCCTTGTTAATTTTCCCCATTCTCACTGGTGTGAGGTAGTATCTCATTGTAGTTTTGATTTGTATTTCCCTGATGGCAAGTGATGCAGAGCATTTTCTCATATGCATGTTGGCCATGTCTATGTCTTCCTCTGTGAGATTTCTGTTCATGTCTTTTGCCCATTTCATGATTGGATTGTTTGTTTCTTTGGTGTTGAGTTTAATAAGTTCTTTATAGATCTTGGAAACTAGCCCTTTATCTGATATGTCATTTGCAAATATCTTCTCCCATTCTGTAGGTTGTCTTTGAGTTTTGTTGACTGTATCCTTTGCTGTGCAAAAGCTTCTTATCTTGATGAAGTCCCAATAGTTCATTTTTGCTTTTGTTTCTTTTGCCTTCGTGGATGTATCTTGCAAGAAGTTACTATGGCCGAGTTCAAAAAGGGTGTTGCCTGTGTTCTTCTCTAGGATTTTGATGGAATCTTGTCTCACATTTAGATCTTTCATCCATTTTGAGTTTATCTTTGTGTATGGTGAAAGAGAGTGGTCTAGTTTCATTCTTCTGCATGTGGATGTCCAATTTTCCCAGCACCATTTATTGAAGAGACTGTCTTTCTTCCAATGGATAGTCTTTCCTCCTTTATCGAATATTAGTTGCCCATAAAGTTCAGGGTCCACTTCTGGATTCTCTATTCTGTTCCACTGATCTATGTGTCTGTTTTTGTGCCAGTACCACACTGTCTTGATGACCACAGCTTTGTAGTACAACCTGAAATCTGGCATTGTGATGCCCCCAGATATGGTTTTCTTTTTTAAAATTCCCCTGGCTATTCGGGGTCTTTTCTGATTCCACACAAATCTTAAAATAATTTGTTCTAACTCTCTGAAGAAAGTCCATGGTATTTTGATAGGGATTGCATTAAACGTGTATATTGCCCTGGGTAACATTGACATTTTCACAATATTAATTCTGCCAATCCATGAGCATGGAATATTTTTCCATCTCTTTGTGTCTTCCTCAATTTCTTTCAGAAGTGTTCTATAGTTTTGAGGGTATAGATCCTTTACATCTTTGGTGAGGTTTATTCCTAGGTATCTTATGCTTTTGGGTGCAATTGTAAATGGGATTGACTCCTTAATTTCTCTTTCTTCAGTCTCATTGTTAGTGTATAGAAATGCCACTGACTTCTGGGCATTGATTTTGTATCCTGCCACGCTACCGAATTGCTGTATGAGTTCTAGCAATCTTGGGGTGGAGACTTTTGGGTTTTCTATGTAGAGTATCATGTCATCGGCGAAGAGGGAGAGTTTGACTTCTTCTTTGCCAATTTGAATGCCTTTAATGTCTTTTTGTTGTCTGATTGCTGAGGCTAGGACTTCCAGTACTATGTTGAACAGCAGTGGTGAGAGTGGACATCCCTGTCTTGTTCCTGATCTTAGGGGAAAGGCTCCCAGTGCTTCCCCATTGAGAATGATATTTGCTGTGGGCTTTTCATAGATGGCTTTTAAGATGTCGAGGAATGTTCCCTCTATCCCTACACTCTGAAGAGTTTTGATCAGGAATGGATGCTGTATTTTGTCAAATGCTTTCTCTGCATCCAATGAGAGGATCATATGGTTCTTGGTTTTTCTCTTGCTGATATGATGAATCACATTGATTGTTTTACGGGTGTTGAACCAGCCTTGTGTCCCAGGGATAAATCCTACTTGGTCATGGTGAATAATTTTCTTAATGTACTGTTGGATCCTATTGGCCAGTATCTTGTTGAGAATTTTTGCATCCATGTTCATCAGGGATATTGGTCTGTAATTCTCCTTTTTGGCGGGGTCTTTGTCTGGCTTTGGAATTAAGGTGATGCTGGCTTCATAGAACGAATTTGGAAGTACTCCATCTCTTTCTATCTTTCCAAACAGCTTTAGGAGAATAGGTATGATTTCTTCTTTAAACGTTTGATAAAATTCTCCTGGGAAGCCATCTGGCCCTGGACTCTTGTGTCTTGGGAGGTTTTTGATGACTGCTTCAATTTCCTCCCTGGTTATTGGCCTGTTCAGGTTTTCTATTTCTTCCTGTTCCAGTTTTGGTAGTTTGTGGCTTTCCAGGAATGCGTCCATTTCTTCTAGATTGCCTAATTTATTGGCGTATAGCTGTTCATAATATGTTTTTAAAATCGTTTGTATTTCCTTGGTGTTGGTAGTGATCTCTCCTTTCTCATTCATGATTTTATTAATTTGAGTCTTCTCTCTCTTCTTTTTAATAAGGCTGGCTAATGGTTTATCTATCTTATTAATTCTTTCAAAGAACCAACTCCTGGTTCTGTTGATCTGTTCCACAGTTCTTCTGGTCTCGATTTCGTTGAGTTCTGCTCGAATCTTTATTAACTCCCTTCTTCTCTTGGGTGTAGGATCTATTTGCTGTTTTTTCTCTAGCTCCTTTATGTGTAAGGTTAGCTTTTGTATTTGAGTTCTTTCCAGTTTTTGAATGGATGCTTGTATTGCGATGTATTTCCCCCTTAGGACTGCTTTTGCTGCATCCCAAAGATTTTGAACGGTTGTATCTTCATTCTCATTAGTTTCCATGAATCTTTTTAATTCTTCCTTAATTTCCTGGTTGACCCTTTTATCTTTTAGCAGGATGGTCCTTAACCTCCATGTGTTTGAGGTCCTTCCAAACTTCTTGTTGTGATTTAGTTCTAATTTCAAGGCATTATGGTCCGAGAATATGCAGGGGACAATCCCAATCTTTTGGTATCGGTTCAGACCCGATTTGTGACCCAATATGTGGTCTATTCTGGAGAAAGTTCCATGTGCGCTTGAGAAGAATGTGTATTCAGTTGAGTTTGGACGTAAAGTTCTGTAGATATCTGTGATATCCATCTGGTCCAGTGTATCATTTAAAGCTCTCGTTTCTTTGGAGATGTTTTGCTTAGAAGACCTATCGAGTATAGAAAGAGCTAGATTGAAGTCACCAAGTATAAGTGTATTATTATCTAAGTATTTCTTCACTTTGGTTAATAATTGATTTATATATTTGGCAGCTCCCACATTCGGAGCATATATATTGAGGATTGTTAAGTCCTCTTGTTGAATAGATCCTTTAAGTATGATATAGTGTCCCTCTTCATCTCTCACTACAGTCTTTGGGGTAAATTTTAGTTTATCTGATATAAGGATGGCTACCCCTGCTTTCTTTTGAGGACCATTCGAATGGTAAATGGTTCTCCAACCTTTTATTTTCAGGCTGTAGGTGTCCTTCTGTCTAAAATGAGTCTCTTGTAGACAGCAAATAGATGGGTCCTGCTTTTTTATCCAGTCTGAAACCCTGCGCCTTTTGATGGGGTCACTAAGCCCGTTCACATTCAGAGTTACTATTGAGAGATATGAGTTTAGTGTCATCATGATATCTATTCAGTCTTTGTTTTTGTGGACTGTTCCACTGAACTTCTTCTTAAAGGGGAATTTTAAGAGGCCCCCTTAAAATTTCTTGCAGAGCTGGTTTGGAGGTCACATATTCTCTCAGTTGCTGCCTGTCTTGGAAGCTCTTTATCTCTCCTTCCATTTTGAATGAGAGCCTTGCTGGATAAAGTATTCTTGGTTGCATGTTCTTCTCATTTAGGACCCTGAATATATCCTGCCAGCCCTTTCTGGCCTGCCAGGTCTCTGTGGAGAGGTCTGCTGTTACCCTAATACTCCTCCCCATAAAAGTCAGGGATTTCTTGTCTCTTGCTGCTTTAAGGATCTTCTCTTTATCTTTGGAATTTGCAAGCTTCACAATTAAATGTCGAGGTGTTGAACGGTTTTTATTGATTTCAGGGGGGGATCTCTCTATTTCCTGGATCTGAATGCCTGTTTCCCTTCCCAGATTAGGAAAGTTTTCAGCTAGAATTTGTTCAAATACATATTCTGGCCCTCTGTCCCTTTCGGCGCCCTCGGGAACCCCAATTAAACGTAGGTTTTTCTTCCTCAGGCTGTCGTTTATTTCCCTTAATCTATCCTCACGGTCTTTTAATTGTTTGTCTCTTTTTTCCTCAGTTTCCCTCTTTGCTATCAACTTGTCTTCTAGGTCACTCACTCGTTCTTCCACCTCGTTAACCCTCGTCGTTAGGACTTCTAGTTTGGATTGCATCTCATTCAATTGATTTTTAATTTCTGCCTGATTAGCTCTAAATTCTGCAGTCATGAAGTCTCTTGAGTCCTTTATACTTTTTTCTAGAGCCACCAGTAGCTGTATAATAGTGCTTCTGAATTGGCTTTCTGACATTGAATTGTAATCCAGATTTTGTAACTCTGTGGGAGAGAGGACTGTTTCTGATTCTTTCTTTTGAGGTGATGTTTTCCTTCTAGTCATTTTGCTCAGTGCAGAGTGGCCAAAAGCAAGTTGTATTGGGAAAAAGAGAAAAAGAGAGGAGAGAAAGAAGGAAAGAAAAGAGAGAGAAAAAAAAGGGAAGAAAAAGAAAAAAAAAACGAAAAAAAAAAAAAGAAGAAAAAGAGAAAGAAAAAGAAAGGAGAAAAAAAGGGGGTGGGGGAAGGAAACAAATCAAAAAGCAAAACAAAACAAAAACAAAAACAAAAACAAACAAACAAACAAAAGAACCACCGGGGAGTATCTTCTGATTCTCTGTACTTTAAGTCCCTTGGCTTCTCCTGGAAGTTGTCAGTCTAGCTGGTGTTCTGGGGGAGGGGCCTGCTGTGCTGATTTTCAGGTGTTAGCAGTTGGGGGAGCTGCTGTGCCCCTGCCTGGTGCAGGGCTCAGTGGGGGTTGTTTACCCCGTGAGGCCGCAGGAGGAACAGCCCCAGTGGCGGGGCAGCTCTGGAAACCTGGATTCAGCTCCGGCAGGAACTCCGTCTGCAGGGCCTGGAGGCTCCGGGGCGGGGCCGCTGATCTGCTCAGCTGGGGCAGGAGCGTCCTTGATGTCCTGGGCCCTCCCGGCCTCTGCCTGTCCCGGGGGAGGCCGGATCCTGGGCTGTGTCCCGGCGCCCTGTGCTCCGGGGCCTGCGCTGTTGGATTCGCGCTCCCGGGCCGCGCAGCCCCCTCCGCGGAGCCGCCGCCCGAGCCCCTCCGAGCTGCTCCTGCTCCGCGCAGGCCCCTCCGCACGGAGCCTCTTCCTCTGCCCGAGCCCCTCCGAGCTGCTCCCGGGGCCGCGCAGCCCCCTCCGCGGAGCCGCCGCCCGAGCCCCTTCAGCTGCTCCGGGTCCCGCCGGGTCCCGCCGTGAGCGCTGCAGCCCTTAGGGAGCTCGGCGCACTCTCCTGGGCGCGCAGTTGCTGTTACTATCCCCGGGAGCCCGAGGGCATCCCCGCCCTCCTGGGTCCTGCTCCAACCCCCTGCGAGCCCCTTTCCGCCCGGGAAGGTCGGTGCAGCTCCTGCTCCTCCGGGACGGGGCTCTCCTGTCCTGGGGACACTCGCCCCGGCCTCAGCCCGGCTCCTCGCGGGGCCCCTCCCCCTTGGAGGCCTTTGTTTCTTTACTTCTTTTTCCCCGTCTTCCTACCTTGATAGATGCGCGAACTCTTCTCACTGTAGCATTCCAGCTGGTCTCTCTTTAAATCTCAGGCCGAATTCATAGATTTTCAGGATAATTTGAAGGTTTTCTAGGTAGTTTGGTGGAGACAGGTGATTTGGGGACCCTACTCTTCCGCCATCTTGCTCCTCCCCCCTATTTAATAAATTTAGTTGCTTTGAGGATATCCTCATAGCAACTACTGGGAAAGGAAGGACTCAAATTGTTAGACCAGAAAAATATCAGTCAATTCAAAAGAATTGATTGAAGAATATTAAAGGAAGTGAGGATAAAGTAAGATAAGACAGAAGACTAGTAAAAATGGAAGACGTTTTTCCTTATCAGTAATTACTTTAGATGCAAATGAAATAAACTCATGGGGTGCCTGGGTGGTGCATTCTGTTAAGTGTCAGGCTCTTGGTTTCAGCTCAGCTTGTGATCTTAGGGTTGTGAGATGAGCCCCACATCAGGTTCCGCACTCAGCACAGAGTCTGCTTGGGACTCCCTCTCCTGCTGCTGCTCCCCCTGCATGCATGCTCTGTCTTTCTTTCTCTAAAAATAAATAAATAAGAAATAGGCTCACCAATTAAAATACATAAAAAATGCAAAAGGAAAAATATGATCAAACTATATGGTAACTATAAGAAATTCACTTTAGAGCCAAAGACACAAATTAGGTTGAAAGTAGGATGGAAAAAGGTACTCCATGCACATAGCAACCAAATGATAGGTGAGGTAGTATATTGACATCAGACAAAAAACTATATCAAGAACTGTTATAAGAAATAAAGAAGGTCATTATAAATTGACAAAAGAATCAATTCATAAAAAAGATATATAACAAATTTAAACCAAAATTTGAACCAAATGGAAGAGACTCAAAATATATAAAGGATAACACAAACTGCAGGGAGAAACAGACAATTCCACAATAACAGTTGGGAGATTTCCCCAGTGTTACTAATGGACACCATCTAAATCAATGATAAATAAGAAAAAGAGGCCTTGGAGAGTGCTGTGAACTAGCTACTCCTAGCAGACATGTATAGAACACTCCACCCAATGACTGTAGCATGTACATTCTCCTCCAGCAAACATGGAACATTCTCTAGAACAGACCATATATTAAGCCATAAAGTAAGCCTTAATAAATCTAAAAGGGTAGTGTCATATAAAGCATCTTCTCAAAACAAGATGGAATGCATCAGAAATCAATGAGATCAGGAAAACAGGAAAATTCAGAAATATGTAGAAATTAAACAACAAACTGTCAAAAAATGAATTTGTCAAAAAAGAAATCACAGGGAAGTTAGAACATATTTTAAAATGAGTGAAAATTAAAACACAACATACCAAACTGCACTGGATGCAACGAGAGCAGAAATTTATAGCAGTAAATGTATATATGCATGAAAAAAGAAAGACCTCAAATCAGTAACCTACCTTTACATCTCAAGGAACTAGAAAAGGCAGAGAAAATTAAAATCCAGCCTGGGCAAAAGAAGGAAATAATAAATATTAGTGGACATAAACTAAATAGAGAATAGAATAACCATAGAGAGAATAAATAAAGTCAAAAGCTTGTTCTTTGAAAAGATCAACAAAGTTGAGAACCTCTAGCTAGAGGGACAAAGAGAAAGAAGATGCAAATAAATAACTTATTGACTTACAGAAATAAAAAGTATTATAACAGTCCAGTGTGAACAATTGTATATAAACAATTAGATAAATCAGTGAAATGGACAAATTCCTAGAAACACACAAGCAATCAAAACTGACTCAAGAATAGAAAATATGAACATATCTATAACAAGTAATGTGATTGAGTCAATAATTAAAATCTTGCTAAGTAAGAAAATCTCAAGACAGGACCAGATGGCTTAAGTTGTTAATTCTGCCAATTGCTTAAAGACAAATTAATACCAATCCTTCTCAAACTCTCCTGAAAATTAGAAAAGGAGAAAGCACTTCCTAACTCCTTGTATGAGGCCAACATCACCTCAATATCAAAGCCTAAAAGGACGTCACAAAACAAGAAATTGCAGAACAATATAATTTATAAGTATAGATGTAAAAATCCTCAACAAAATACTTGGAGACCAAATCCAGCTGCATATTAGAAGGATTATATGCCATGACCAAGTGGGATTTATCATAGGGATGTGAGGGCCATTTAATCTATGAAAATCAATATAATGTATGACCTTAATAGAATGAATGGAAATAATCATATGATTATCTCCATTGAGCAATGTCTTGGATAAAGCTTTTTCATGATTAAACAAACTGAAACAGAAAGGAGCCACCCTTATGTTTATTACATTATTTATAATAACCAACATATGGTAGCACCCCAAGTGTCCATTGATAGATGAATGGATAAGGAAGATGTGGTATATATGCACACAACTGGAATATTACTCAGTCATTAAAAAGATGAGATTTTACCATTTGTGACAACATGGATAGAGCTAGAGTGAAATAAGTCAGACAGAGAAAGACAAATACCATATGATTTCACTTATACATGGAATCCAAAAAACAAAACAAACAAATATATCAAGTAAAAACAAATATATCAAGTAAAAAAAAAAAAAGCAGAAACAGACCTATAAATACAGAGACCAAACTGATGGTTGCCAGAGGGGAGGAGAGTGGGTGTAGGGGAATGGGAGGTAGAGGCCTCAGTTATGGAATGAGTAAGTCCCAGGAATGAAAGGTACACAATAAGGGATATAGTCAATGGTACGGTGATAGTGTGGTGACAGCCAGTAGCTAAACTTGAGCATAGTACAATTTATTGACTTGTTGAATATATTATATTATACACTTGAAACTACTATAACATTGTGTGTCGACTAGACTCAAAAAACAAAGAATAGGAGGGAGCTTCCTTTTTTTTAATTTATTTTTTTTATTTTTTTTTTTTTTGTCTTTTTTTTTATTTATTTTTTTATTTTTTTTAATTTATTTTTTTATTGGTGTTCAATTTACTAACACAGAGAATAACCCCCAGTGCCCGTCACCCATTCACTCCCACCCCCCGCCCTCCTCCCCTTCTACCACCCCTAGTTCGTTTCCCAGAGTTAGCAGTCTTTACGTTCTGTCTCCCTTTCTGATATTTCCCACACATTTCTTCCTAAACCTGATAAAGACCATCATGAAAATCCACAGCTAACATTATGTTCAATGTTCAAAGGCTAAAGCTATCCCACTAAAATCAGTAACACAAGGATGCCTGCTTTTGCCACTTAACATTCAACTCTCTATTGAAAGTACTAGCCAGAGCATCCATAACGGAAAGGAAGAAGTAAAACTATCTTTCTTTGCAGCTGAGATAATCTTAAGTAAAGAACATACTAAAGAATACACAAAAAAAGCTGTGACATCTAGTACATTACCTCTTATAAATAAATTTGGCAACATTGCAGAACACAGGAGCAATACACAATTAGTTGTAGTTTTATACACTAGTAATGAAAAATTTAAAAAAGAAATTAAGAAAACAATTTCATTTAAAAAGCATCCAAAGGACCAAAACATCTAGGAATAAATTTAATCAGCAAGATAAAAATGTTATACCTCAAAGTGACAAGACATTGTTGAAAGAAAGAAGTCTTAAATAAATGGAAAGACATTGTCTTCATAGATCTAAAGACCTAATATTTTTAAGATAGTGATTATAATTTCAAATAGATTTTTTTTCAGAAATGGAAAGTCTAATCCTCAAATTCATATGAAATTGCAAGAGGCCCAGAATAACCAAAACAATCTTGAAAAAGTAGAACAAAGTAGTAAGACTCAATTTTTCTGACTTCAGAATTTATTACAAACTTATGGTTATCAAAATAATGTGTTACTTGCATAAGATAGATATGGGATGGAACTGAGAATCAGAAATAAACCCATATATCTATAGTTATTGATTTTTGACAAATATCAAGACGATTCGAAAATGGTGTGGAGACAACTGGCTATCCACATACCTCACAGTAATCTGCATGTGCCTAGTAAAATCTAATGCATGGGGGTCTCTCTCTTTCCCTGCTACCAATGCAGCCCCAAACTCAGTTACCCCTACCTAAACACTGGTGCTGCGGCTCACTGGTCTCCCCATCTCCTCCTTTCCACCCTTAAAATCCCATTCTATAGACTGAGCAGCCCTCTCAGCTCACTCAGTCCTTAGCCTCTGTTTGCCTTTTCATAGTATCAATTTATGTTTGGTTTTGTTAGCCTGTACTGGCCTCTGCTCCTGGGGTCGTATGAGAGTTAGAGGCCAGGAGCAGTTTTTCTTGTTCATTCTGTGTCTGCAGGAAAATCTCTTGGCCCACAGAGATATTTTGTAAGTCATTTTGAAGGAGTGAATGGTTCTAGGAGATCCATGAGAAAAAGAATCCCAAATTGGGCTGATCTAGGATGGAGGTAAAGGAACAACTCAGAGCAGACTGGCTTTGCTTCTTTCCACCATGGAGTGGATATTCACATCTCAAGTCTTTGTTTCCTCATTAACAGAATGGAGATCTATTAAGTCATTCAAAGATGTATTCAGAGATTACTCTGTGTTAGAGTAATTCTAGATTCTGAGGCTCCTGTGAGGAGCAGGCAGTCAGTCAGTGCTCCTGCCTTCATGGAGCTTTGTGTCACTGGGACATAAACAGGAAACAATGTGTGTATGTGCTGGGCATGTGCTGTCACCAGGACAGCTATGCTGAGAAAAGTAGGGCATACAAGGGAAAGGAAGTAACAGAGGATGGTTCAGCCCTGATGGTGTGAGGTGATCCCCGAGATGTGATGAAAAAGAAGCCACAGGAAGATCGGGGTCAGCTGTCTGGCCTGGAAGAGCAGTACCCGTGGGCCAGTGGGTGAGAACCAAGTCCAGAGGGCCAGTTAGGGAAGGCATGCCGGCCTCATAAATCAGAATAACATTGTGCCTGTTGTGGGTAGGAGAGACCTGGGTTACAAGGTTGTTGATGGAATCCCAGTGGATCGGAGGAGTGCTGGTAGTAAGGAGGAGGTTGGACCAGAGATAGATTCTTAAACAAAACTGACAGGACCTGCTAAGTTTGAAAGTGTGCAAAGAAGATCACCAAGAGACTTGACTTTAGTCTTTGGGTGGATGGTGGTGCCATTTTCCAAATCAGGGAACCATGGGATGTGGAGTGCAAGAGGATGTCTATGACTCCAATGGGGTATGAAGCATCTTGATCAGGAAGAATGGATGGCCACTGGGGCTCAGAGAAAGATAGGTGACTGGGGAGCTGTGATGCTCCCCAGAAGTGAGAGGCATTCTGTCATCTTTACCGATAGAAAGGAAAATATTATTACTGGGATCTTGTCTTGCAGACTCGAAGAATGAATCTTGCAGACACAGAGAGGTGAAGTGATAGGTCATTAAGTTAAGGTGAGAAGAGAAAGAAGAAAACTCTCTAGAGTGAGAGGAATCCCAAATGGGTTGCCAGCTTTTATTGGCAGTCTTTTGTTGCAAACTGACTGGAAAGCTTGTGGCCTCTACAGTCTTGTGCCATCTTAGTTTGAGCAAGGACTATTGATAACATCCTTAACGGCTTACTTCTTCTTTGAGGTCTGGTCATTTTCTGTGCTTACAATGTAGCTGCCATAGAAAAAAATACCCCCTAACATCCAGGGCAAGGTGGTCTGGTTTGTTCCCTTATCTCTTGTTCTGCTCTATTTCAGAGTCTCCACCTGTCAAGAATAGTTCTGGAGCCTAGTCAGGTGCCTCCTATTTCTCCCTGTCTGTATCTTAACCCTTTCCCTACTCAGTATCTTTCTTCCCTAATGCAGTGGCCATGAATTAAAAACAAACTTCTTGTCTCCCTCACACTGTGGATGACAATGGTCACTATTTTCTGAACAGGAAGCATACAAAATGATTGAGAGCAGACGTGTGTGTGTGTGTGTGTGTGTGTGTGTGTCTGAACAGGTACAACTCTCTATGATTTCATAATTTATTGTTTTTTCAGCAACTGTCCACATTAAGTCACTATCTGCATTTGCAGAGGAAGTTACCAGGGCCCAGAGATGCAATGGCCTGCCCAGGAACATGGAACTTAGCAGCTGGGGACTCAGCTCTGATCCACATGTGTGAGTGCACAGAGCATGCCAGGCCCACCAGGAGGCTGTGCAGCAGCTTGGCTTATCCCTCAAGGGACTTTCTTCCTGTCCTGCATCTGTGTCCTCTATCCAGAAGTATTCCTAAATGTTTTGGTTTTTATCCGATATTAAAGATAGGTCAGTTGGTGCCAAAGGCCTACATTTAATAAAATTCAATATAAAACTGTGAAGCTTCCAGACCAACAGGGGTGACATTTTTATGAAATGACAGGAGAGAGAGGTGTTTGGGGATCTCCTTTAAGAGATAAAGCTTATGACACCGCCAAAGTGAAAACTGCATCAAAGTTGAACTGCCTAAGAAGATTTTATTCCTGCTTTTGCCTGAAAAGAGAGACTGAACTCAGGTTTGCTGAAACAAAAGGTGGAGGTTGAGGGGTGGGGTTTGCAGTGCTGGAGTGAGTGGAAAGTGCTGGAGGATGTTATGGGGAGTATAACCGTTGTGGAGTTGAGCACATTGAGGGCTGTTTTGGTCAGCCTTTAATACATCTTGTAACAAATGGAGCAGTAGTGGCTCGTCCAGTCTGTGCACTGGGCTAGCTAAGGTGGAGGAGGCGCCGTGAAGGGACGGTGAGGGGGACAGTGCATCTAAATGAGCTCACTGGGTTCGTGGCCATGCTGAGGAGCCAAGCTAGCCCAGGCAGAAGGCAGCTGAGCACCCCTTCATCTTGTGCTGCCTCTCTGCTACTCCTAATCCTTACAGCCTTCTACTCCAGAGCCTAGCCAGATCATCTCCTGGTACCCAGGGGCAAGCTGGCATAGTCTGCTCAAGCAGAGAATCAGCCAGGAGGCAGCAGAAGGTTTCTCTGCTCTTAAACCACAGGGAGAATGTCTGTACTCTACTAAGAAACATGAAAATCTCAGACACATACATAATCCTCCATTGCTGTGGAGGATAATGAGGCTTAACAAAGAAGATGAGGCATGGTCACAGTTTCCCCAGCCATAAACCTCTCTCCCTGGCAGCCAGCCAGGTAACTAGGCAATCACGCATATGTGTTTAGACAGGTTCCCAGCAGCCCTGGCATCTCCCTGGCCATCCACTGAAGTCAGCTGATCGGAAGTAGTCTATGGGAAGCACATCAGACCATTACAACTAATTCACCACTGAGAGGATAGCAGCTCAGGGATGATCTCATCAAGTATCTGAGAACAGGTTCATGATCAAGATGCTCTGGGGAAATGGTCTGTTAGGATTTGTTCAATTAGTAATTGACTTCCATGTTTCAAAAACTTATACTTAGATATAATATTGAACTGCTAGAAATATGCGTTGTAAAAATGCTATTTCAGTACACACCATTGTTTTTTAATAGTGCAGGAAACCAAGAAAGATAAAATCAGGTCACAGCTATCTAGAGTACAAGTGAAAGGAGAGTAATCCAAATAAAATCTACACTAAGCGTGTTTAAACAACAACAACAACAACAACAACAAGGGAGGTTCACCAATATTGCAAATGGCACTGCATGTTTTCCAAACCATGCCCCCACTGGAGTGTCTCCAAATGTCCATCAACAGTAGAATGGGTAAATAAATTGTGAAATAGTCATACAATGAAATACTACAGAGCCATGAGAATAAATGGCCTCTAACTATACATGCCAAGTGGATGAACCCCTAGTCAGAGAGCACCTTCTGCATGATTCCCCTTATGTAAAATATAAAAAATGAGCAAAGTACCCAAGCCATTCAAGTCAGGACCTTTGAGCCTGCATGAAGCTGTGTTGACCTCATGCTTTTTGAAAGTGTGCTCTGCTTACCAGGGAAGCTGTATACAGCCACCTGGCTCTATAGCATGAGTGTCCCTTGAGATCAGAAAGTAGAGGGAGCAGAGTGCTCCTGAGAAACTAGGATGACAGTCCCTGTGGTTTGTGAGTGCCTGGCCTCAGAAGTTGTCCTGTGACCTCAGTCTCTTGTCCCAGTTGGCCACACTGACAAGCATGGTACTTAGAGTTCACTGGGAAAAGCAAACACAAGAAATGCCACACGGGGGCGACACTACAGGTGGGAGTTTTGGCTGTTCTTTCCAAGTTTAATGTTGCACAAATAAAATGTTACATGTGGAAAAGTATCAACTTGTATTGGTTCCAGCTGAGGGTAATCAGGGACTGGAGAATTTCTGCCAAGTTTAGAGCAGGCTGAGAAATCTTGTTTTCTGTATTCAGGAGTAAATGAAAAATTTCCAGGCTTCAGTGTGTTGAACTCTGAAAAGAAATAAATATTTTTTCTTCTTCATCTTTTTTTTTTATTGTGGTAAAATATACATAATATACATAACATAAAACAAAAAATTTTGTTTATATACATAACAAAATATATATAAATGTTAACCTGACTAGGCCAGGGGGATGTCCAGATATTTAGTCAAACATTTTTCTAAGTGTGTCTGTGCAGATGTTTCTGAATGAGAATAACATTTTAAAAAATATTTTATTTATTTACTTGAGAGAGAGAGAGACACAGCAGGGCTAATGACAAAGGGAAAGGGAGAAGCAGGGTCCCTGCTGAGGAGGGAGCCTGACATGGCAGTTGTCCCAGGACCCCAAGATCATGCCCTGAACAAAAGGCAGACACTTAACTGAGCCACCCAGGTCCCCCGAGAATAACATGTGTTCTGGTGGAGTGAGTAAGCAGATGGCCCTCCCCAGTGTGGGTGGACCTCATCCAGTTGAAGGTCTGAATAGAACAAAAAAGCTAAAAGAACTCCTGCCTGACCATGATGAGCTAGGATATTGTTCTTTTCCTGTCTTTGAACTTGAGATGAACTATGGGCTCCTTTGGGTCTTGAGCCTGCCAGATTTCAGGCTAAAACTTATATATCAGTTCTCCTGGGTCTCCAGCTTGCTGGCTTACCCCTTGCAGATCTTGGGATTTGTCACCCTCCCAAATCACACCAGCCAAGTCCTTATCGTAAATCTTTGTTTATCTCTATATTCATCCTATTGGTCTTATCTCTCTGGAGAACCCTGACAGATATGCCATCTTAACCATTCTTAAGTATACAGTTTCTGTGGCATGAAGTACATTCACGTTATCACACAACCATCACCATCATCCATCTCCAGAACTTTTTCATCTTTCCCAACTGAAATTCTGAATATAACTTCTACAGCTGTGCTTTGTTATTCCAAGCAATATCCCCCTAAAGATCTGAGCAATATACCAGAATATACTTTAAAGGTAAGACTCTTTGTAGTTCAGCTGAAAGCATTCATTCATATATCTGTTAGTTCTTTTACTCAGGTATAATGAATATATATATAAGTATTCATATAAGTAGAGTTAACTTCAAGGTTGTTTTGAATAGTTTAAACAAATCCTTTTGATGTAGGAATAAGTTAGGGGCATATGGGGCTAGGCAGGGAAAGATAGGAGAAAGGAACCAGAGTCAGGCTCCTACCCATCGCAAGAAAACAGATAAGACAGTAAAAACAAACAAACAAACAAACAAAAAAACCTGGCTCCCTAGCTCCAAAATATTAGGGAGAGTTCCACTTTAATGGCTAATAAGTAATCATAGAAACTCACCAGACCACAAAGAAACATGTCATTAAGGTGTTATCAATAGTCCCTGCTCAAACCAAGATGGCACAAGAATCTCAAGGCCATGGGCTACCCTACTAGGCTCACAGGAATCCCAGATGTAGGGAAATGTTATGGAGGGGCTATTAACCAGAGAGAAGGGAACACCTTGTTTGGGCTCATGACATTTACAAAAACATCTTGTTTGTTATTATGATAGTTACAAGTCCACCATGTTTGTTCTAAATATCCACCCTGATATTGACAGGCCTGTTTCCATAAAAGACCATAAAAGCCCTCAGTGGCAACCCTCTTGGGACCCCTCTCACTTCTGAGAGCTCTTTCTCTATATCTCTGTTTAATAACTTCTATTGCTTTGCTCACTCTGTTGTCTGCAAGATTCATTCTTCCACTCCGTGAGACAAGGACCTAGCTCTCCTGTACCACTTTCAACTAACAAATAGCCCACATGTGTGTTTTAACTTAAAAAGTATTCTGAATTAATCATTAAAGCTGATAATGTTGATCAAAGTTTCCACTTAAACCTGTGCAGGGGAATTTTGGGAAGAAGAAAATTCCAACAAACTTTACTAACATTAGATATAATTTTAATTTTTAATATTTTATCCAAGAGAAAAAAATTTTTTAAAAAAGGACAAGAATTTTCATAACATTATTCTCATGAAAACCATCCCAAGTAACTCATGACCTTTTGCAGGTGGCCAGTGGTGGGGGTGGGGCACATGTGGTGGGCGGTCCACAGAAATTAGCTGTCACTCTGTGTTTAAAACATAACCTGCTTTTTCATGATAGCAAATGGTGGCTGGTAGATTTCTAAATCCTTTAAAAGTGAACTGAGCTGCAGGCTGTTTGGCTGAAAGCTGGGTTGCTATGGAAGCACCAACAGCCACATGCCCCTCCATAGAACCTTTCCCTATTCCAGCATAATAAAGCAGAAGCAGCTTTGTTCCTGGCAGCCAGCATCTCTGCCCTCCCTATACCAGCTGCAAAGAGTAAGGGTTTCTCATGGTGTATTTGGCAAAGAAATCGTGATGCCAGAGAAAGTAGTTAGAATTAGACCATCTTCTGGCCTTAATGATTCTCTGAAGGAATGTGTGAGATCTCATATCAGACAGGATGGACCTTGCTGGTTAAGCCTTATGAATAGCCAGGACTTTGGGATTCCCAGAGCTTGGCGTCCGTATTTCTCTTGCCTGGCTGAGCCATTCAGCAGAGCCCTCCTAGGCCTGCCTGGAAATAGGTGGTGAAAGGGCTCCCACAGAGGGAAGCACAAAGATGACAGACACACAGACATGCCTGAACCTTTCCTGGGCCTGTTGGAAGTGGGGGGAGGTGCACGTTCCTGAAACCTTCCCTTTAGGTCTCTCTTAGAGGATGCATACGCCTGCCTCTGTGTGGTTAACAGGTTGGAGTGCAACAATCATAGACAGTACATTATTGTGCCCAAGATTGGGAATCGGAGAAACCACCAAGGAGCCGACACTGATTCAAGCACAGGAGGGTTTAACAAGCTCGAGCTTGGGTCCAAGTATACCCGGCACAGCGGAGCAGGGACTTGGATGCCGAGGTGGGTTACAGTTGGGTTTTTATGGGCTGGTCTAGCGGATTTTCAGAAGGAGTGGAGGAATTTTTTCATTCTGATAGGGGGGAAAGGTTGGTGGAGTTTCTTAAGATCTGTTTTCCTTCCAACACAGGACTTTCTGTCTCTGTCAAGGGCATTTTGAGCTCTGTTTTCTTTCTGATATGGGACTCTCTGTCAAGGGCATTCAGCGGTTTTTCCTGTAAAGTTCAGCTCTTATTCACAGGGGCCTGAGATGGCTGTACTTGTGCTAACGCTGAACTTGAGGTGGAATGGCCTTAATTTTCTCGGCCTCCACATACATCCTCTACCCCTCAGCCGTCTGCATACTTTCTGCTCATGTCTTACCTTCAGACCTTTCCCAAACACTGTGAAGTGGGTGTTGTGGTGTCTCCCTGATCTCGTGGGAGACCCCAAATGTAGGGTGACCCAATCGTTGGAAGCTGGAGGCATGAGCAGAGAAAGCATTCACCTGAGGCAGAACGAAGGCCATAGAAGTTTATTGAATACAGCACAAGGGAGCGCTGGGCCGGACAGCAAGGGAGAAATTGGGTCACCTGGCAGTAGGTAGGGGCTGTTTTTAAAGAGGGATAGTGAGGAGGTCTGAGGATGTGTGGAATTCTCCCTTTCTTAGTGACTGCGTCTCATTGTACGTGGCTCATCCCATTGGAGGTTTTGAGGTGGGTCACCTGATGTTTGTATTCAGTCAGGCACTCACTGGGGGCACTTTGCCTTGCTCTACATTCCATTCCTAAAGCCTATGGCCTGAAAGTGGCTCTGTAGGCACAGTTGGTGTCACCCTACCATGTAATGAAGACTATGAGGCTCAGAGAAACCACAAATGCCCCAGTCACTCATTAAGTAGCAACACTAGCATTTTCATCTCACATTCCTGCTCTGAATTTGCCTGTAGCACCACACATTCTCTTTCTGTACTTCCAGTCTAATGAAATAAGAAATATCCCCTCCCTGTTGCTTGTTTTGTGCTATTGTACCCCCCTGACTCCTTCCCCTCTGACCAAATCTAAACGGAAGAAGGTTGCTCTTTTGCACTGGCCAGACTATGCTCTCCCTGGGGACGCCTCCTCCAGAATGTTCTCTGACAGAGGTCAGCATCAGCACCTCCCACTCCCTGATCCAAGTAGGACACTTATTGTGCATGCTTGCATCTGGGTTAATGAGGTAACACTTAATGAGGTAACACTTCTACTGTTACTCCAGGGTTAGGTGGAGTGAAGCGTTGCTTCCAGGACAAGACTGAAAAATCCTTCAGGGAAGGGGTCACATCTTACGTTTATTTTCCACACTCAATTCTCAGTGGGTACCAGTGACACAGACAGACCTTGAGCAGAAAGAGTCGGTTTTTCACTGGACCCCAAATGTAGCATAAATGCCTGTGTCCACAACCAAACAGATGAAGGCAGGGTGGGGTTTCTGCCCCTGTCCCGGGATCAAAAGGCCTGCAAGATGGTGCCTAGGGACCCACATACTCCTCAGCCCCGGGAGGTAGTGAGAACACCTCCTTAAGATAGTTATGCTAAAGATCAAATGGGCAAAATGTAAGAACCACAAAAGCCTTTGTAAAAAAATATAAGTACCTAATAATTAGGTGAAAAAATATGTTTAAATCCACTTCAAAGAGGAAAGAGGTGTAGTGCGTGACACACAATAAGCTCTCAATAAATGTCAGCTCCATTTGTTATTTCTTCCAACTGAAACATGCTTCAATATTCTTTTTTTAAATAATAAATTTATTTTTATTGGTGTTCAATTTGCCAACATACGTACATAACACCCAGTGCTCTTCCCGTCAAGTGCCCCGTTCAGTGCCCGCCACCCAGTCACCCCCACCCCCTGCCCTCCTCCCCTTCCACCACCCCCAGTTCGCTTCCCAGAGTTAGGAGTCTTCCATGTTCTCTCTCCCTTTCTGATATTTCCTACCCATTTCTTCTCCCTTCCCCTCTATTCCCTTTCACTATTATTTATATTCCCCAAATGAATGAGACCATATAATGTTTGTCCTTCTCCGATTGACTTATTTCACTCAGCATAATACCCTCCAGTTCCATCCACGTCGAAGCAAATGGTGGGTATTTGTCATTTCTAATGGCTGAGTAATATTCCATTGTATACATAGACCACATCTTCTTTATCCATTCATCTTTCGATGGACACCGAGGGTCCTTCCACAGTTTGGCTATTGTGGACATTGCTGCCAGAAACATGCTGCAATATTCTAAGTGAAGGGTGATGTGAAGGAAAAAGGGAAGGACCAAAGAAGCAGCAGTTGAGTTAAAAAAGAATAGAGACCCCTTTAGAGTCAATGGAAGGTTTGGGGTATGTGTCAATGTTCAAAGAGGCAAAATCCAAATGTGAGAAAGCCATCCCTGCGACTGTTCCAAGTTCAAGTGCAACAAATAAGGCTTACATGGATTTAGGCTCTACAGCTGTGTGATGTTAAATAAGTTACTTAACCTCTTTGGGCTTCTTGTTTTTCTCCTTTCTGAAAAGGATAATGATATATGCCTTGTACATCTCACAGGACAAGTCTGAAATGCCTTTTTAAAAATCTTATGAAATTGGCAGAGATTACAAGGAATTATAATAATCTCCACTGTTAGGAGAACAGATAATTGCATGCTTCTTTTTGACAACTTGGCAAAATACATTGAAGACATTAAAATGTACAATTCTTTTGATCCAGCAAACTAATGCTGAGAACTTTCCCAGGAAACAATCAAGTAGAGATCAAAGTATTATTAAAAAGATGCCCACTATGTTGGCGGTAGGGAAAATTGAAAAATAACCCATACACCCAACATAAATAGTACTGCATTTATGCAATGAACTGGTAAGCAACTCTTAATATAAGTTCTTATTGGAAAGAAAAATCCTTAATGTAGTTTATTTAAAAAGGGGTTCACATAATATAGAGTATAATTTATTTTTTTCAGAATACATTATGGAAAGATTCACCCCAAATTATTGACAGTTGTTTTCCTAGTCATTGGAACATGTTATCCTACAGATCTTACTTTTTTTTTTTTTCTTTTTGCCATGAACCCTTGTTTTAATTTGGGTAGAAACACATGCAGAAATATCTCATTAAAATAAACATTGAGGGGATCCCTGGGTGGCGCAGTGGTTTGGCTCCAGCCTTTGGCCCAGGGCGCGATCCTGGAGACCCTGGATCGAATCCCACGTCAGGCTCCCGGTGCATGGAGCCTGCTTCTCCCTCTGCCTATGTCTCTGCCTCTCTCTCTCTCTCTATGTGACTATCATAAATAAATAAAATAAAAATAAATAAATAAAATAAACATTGAGTTATCACAGTAGACATGCCACAAGGCACAGGAATTCTCTGGCTGCTATTCTAGACAGATGGCCCCTTAAGAACCTTTTGGATCCTTTTTGGATCTCCTCCAATGGTAACAGAGCCCTTCTTCACAAGCAACTGTCCTCAGCATCCTCCTCCCTGTGGGTGATACCTTCTGTCAGTCTCCCAGTTTCAGAGCCTGCCCTTCTGTTTATTTCCTTGATGCTGCTCCCCTCCAGAGCTTGGGTGTTGCCTTGTCTTTCCACCAGGCTCCTGGCAGGGGGTGCAGGAGGCTCTCAGAGCTTCCCAGGCTCCATCTCTTTTGTCTGCACCTGAATGTTGTTTCAGGCATCTGATGCTGCTAGTTAGTTTTGTTCTTGAGACATGTCTGTGTGACCATGGTGACATCAGTGGTCATCAAGCCACTGCAGGCATAGTCAGGATGTCCACAGTATCTGGAAGGGCACACAGTCATATCCCAGTTCTCTTGTTTCCAAAGCCTGTGCATAATGCAGATGTTCTCCCATGTCTCATCCCATGGGCCCCTCCATGCTTCTGCTGTCTCCTTTTGTGTCTCATTTCTCCTAGATCCTTCTCCCCATACATCACAGGAAATGTGATGGCAGTATTTCTCTGGCAATGTTTTTGTCCTTTCCCCAGAAATTACATTAAGAATCAAAATGAACAGGCCTGGTCACAGTGATCCACTGTAATGTGGTTCCATTCACCAGTGTCACACTGGATTCAGTCTTGTGAGGACCTCAGTAAGGGCACATCTCAATAGCTGTTCTAGAATGAACAGGGAGGCCCAGTCAACCATTTTTAGGTCTTGTGGGGGATAATATCCCTCTTTTTGAGCTCACAGCAACTTGAGAATGCTGATAGTGTCAGAAAGTCCCGTCTAAAAGATACCTGTTGAATTCTGTGTGATTCTGCATTCCCCACCTGGCTTTGCCCACAGAGCCTCTCAGCCCTGGGAACACACATGGCAATTGCAGTTGGGTGGATATGACTGCCCTCTGAACCCAGCCTGCAAGAAGTTTTAGCTGCACCTTGACTCATGCTGTGAATATCTGAAGTATTACTGCTGGGGTTGGCCAATGAGGTTCCCTCTCCTTCTCAAGAGAAGGTTGAAGCCTTCAAGGGGCCCTTTTCTCTGATCTTTGTGACCAAGCACAGTGCTATCCTTGGCCATGACCCATACTCCTATATCCCCATCTGCTCAGTAGAATGCACAGAGAACCAGTGGCTCCTTTTGGAGTCAGCACCTAACTCTGACCAATACTGAATGGATGATAGAAAAGAACAATGAAACAAAAGGTGTCATTAAACAGTTTGGAGAAGAAAACCAATGGAGCAAAAGATGGCTCCTGATTCTGCATCTGCCCCTCCCTCCATGAAGACCTCCCTAGATACTCATCTGGTTCCCTTTCTGGCCTTGTAAAACAGAATAGAAAGAAATCATCCTTGGGATGGAGTGTACATATCTGCCCTCTGCACTTCCCTCTGTGATTGACCTGCCTGCTCTGGTCTTACAGATAAAGCCTGTATTTCTACTGTGACACCAAATGCTAGTTTTTTTCCAAGGCCATCCGAGTGAAGCAGGATCCTGCCTGCCACACATGGCTTTCCAGAACCATCTAAACACAGGATTGCCCTATGTGTACAACCTCCTGAATTGCAAACCTGGCAGCTTATGGAAAGGAGGCCTTGATTTTTTTTTTTAAGATTTTATTTATTTATTCATAGAGACACACACACACACACACACAGAGGCAGAGACACAGGCAGAGGGAGAAGCAGACTCCATGCAGGGAACCGGATGTGGGACTCGATCCCGGGTCTCCAGGATCACACCTCGGGCTGCAGGCGGCACTAAACCGCTGCGCCACGGGGGCTGCCCGGGGGCCTTGATTCTAATGGAGATTGGGGGTATCCTAAAAATGACCAAATCTAAGGTTTTTTAACAGGCTAGCAAACGCAGCTGGATTCTCAGCCTGCATAGTGCGAATTGTAAAAGCATCATGAAAAATTATGAAGTCATTGCAATATCAAAGAGCCAAAAATCAAAGCAGTTCTCTGTGTTTCTTTTGCAAGGAGAATTTCAAGAAGACTTTCTTGCAAATGGTGAAGCTGTTCTGCCCCCCAGGAGATGTCAGCTGCCCAAAGTATCTAGTGGCCTGGGGCATCACCTTGGCAACCAATGCATCCCCAGGTCCTCCAGGGCCTGTCAGATGTGTTCCTCCCAGGGCACTCTGAGCTTGCTTGGGGGCCTGAAAGCCCCAGAACCTGTTCTTTTCATCTGAGGCATTTTCTCTTATTATAATGCTCTTGTTTCTTTTTCTCAACAGGTACTTAGTAAGCCTCTACCAAGTACTAAGCATAGTTGTAAGTACTGGGGACACAGTTATGAACAAGAGGAAATGCTGTCTTTGTGGGGTTTACTTTTCACTGCAGGAGGAGGCTCTCAATAAAAGAGAGGCTATGAAGGACACTTGTTATGGAAGAAAACAGCAGGGGTGGGGGAATGGAAGAGACTACATTCCCAGGTGATTTGTAGTTTCCAAAGAACTCTCACCTACCTTGCAGTTCTTCCTGGTACTGCATTCCTTATTTTTCCAATACAGATGTTACTCTTCCAGGCACAGGCATCAGCCTGCATTGCACTAAGTGCTCAAGCTGCTGTGCCCCCTGTGTTCCTGGAGGAGCTGCTCATCCTCCCTGCCTTGTGCCCTTTGTCATGTGTACCACTCAGTTTTACTGCCCAGCCCTGGTCAACAGCCCACATTGAGTGCCAGGGGTTGAGTGCAGGATGGCCAGAGCATTTCAAAGGCAGGGCAGACTTAACCTTTGTTCAGATGGACTTGAAGTTCAAGAGGGAGGCCCCTTAAAGTAGTAGGGGAGGTGCATCCATCAGCTCTTACTGGTCATGGAGGCAACACCTGCCATTGCTAAATGGGAAGGGCATGGGTGCACAGAGGGGATGCTCCTACCCAGGCTTTGTGGTGTATACTGCATGGCTAGTCAGTAGGAGCTTCCAAGAAGACGCAATATTTGAGCAGATACTTCACCTCTTTTTAGACCTCAGTGAGTCTGTAGTTGGATGAACAAGGGTGGGTAAAGGGATAGTGCAGCCTTCAAAAGTGCCCTCTCTTCTCTGGAGGCTGGCATCCCAAGATGTGGCTCTGCCCTTCCTCTCCCCCTTCCTATGACTAATGTTACTCCTTTCTTTGTAACACTTCTGTGTAGTGTTCTCCTCAAAAGCCTACAAAAAAGATTTTAATACTGTGAGAAAATAAAGAAGAGTCTCTACAAAAGGATTTAGAGGCATGCCCTCACCAACCTTAATGACAAGCCAAAAGCCTAATTTCTTACAGACTATGCAAATCCTTTTGTGTGTCATGTTGGATAAGCCATCCTGTGTCTGCTTCTATGTCTGCAGAGGAAATGCACTCAAAGAGGATCATTTTTATTTTATAATACAGAAAAGTGTGTATCTGTGGTGTGCCACCTGTGGTGTGTGTGTGTGTGTGTGTGTGTGTGTGTGTGTGCACGCACACGCCTGCCTAGGGTGTGTGTTTGTAGCATGTATGTGGGAGGTATATGTGTATTTGTGGTTTGTAGAGTGGTGTCTCATGTTACAGGGATCAGGGAAATCAAGTGAGAGACATTCTGACATTTCCAAATGGCAGCAATGACTTACTAGGTCTCTTTCAACATTTAGAGAGATTAAAAAAAAGAAAAACTTCCATGTTCTGTCTCCCTTTCTGATATTTCCCACAGAACATGAAAGACTCCTAACTCTGGGAAACAAACTAGGGTGGTGGAAGGGGAGGTGGGCGGGGGGTGGGGAGGAATGGGTGACGGGCACTCAGAGGGGCACTTGACGGGATGAGCACTGGGTGTTATTCTGTATGTTGGTAAATTGAACACCAATAAAAAAATAAATTTATTATTAAAAATAAAAATAAAAAATAAAAATAAAAGGAAATATATGAAACAAAAAGAAAAAAGAAAAAAAAGAAAAACTGCCCTCTGAAGGCAGTTATTGGGCAGAAAGAATTCCACTTGAACAGATTCATTTTGAAGCATTTCATTTTGCTCTCCTATCAAATCTTTGTAATATTTTAAGCGAATTCCTGTTATTTTACCTTCTTTTTCTTTCTCTTGGATTGGAAGACAGCATATTCTTCCAAAATTTTAAAGCCAACTAAACAAATCATGTGGGCAGCTACAAAGCAAGACAAGGTGAAGAAAAATAAAATGTGAGGTTTGAAATGGTTGAGAAAAGTTGAGATTAATAAAAATAGCAAAGCAAATAATGAGAAATTACAGTAATTGAAATCTTTACTATTTTACAAAGAATAATCTCAGGTTTCTATTCAAATAAATGGCATTTCCCTCAAAGTCTCAGCAAGTATATCCTTATTTGTGCTGTTCAGGGCAGCCCATCACTTTCCTTATTTCTGTGGGCTGCCTGGACCTCCCCACTCCCTTTCAGCTCTGCATTAGCAATCCAGTGATCTATGCAGGTGAATCTGGCTGAAAGCTTTCAATCTCTTTCATCATTTAATTTTGTTTGAGTACTCTATTTCACTACCAGCCCTTTCCCTTTTCTTCTCTCCCTGTCATTTGAATTAACCAATAAGGAAGAATGCATGCCAACATGCAAACATGTAGATGCTGCTGCAGAGTCACAGTGAAGCTGCTTACATGTGTTGCTGGCCTGCAGGCAGACAGCTGTTTGAGAGCTTGGGAGTATTTACCAGCTGTGGACAAGAGTAAAAATTTGGTTTATAGAAAGTAGCTTAGTGCAGGGATCAGCACACTTTGTATGAAAGGCCAGAAAGTAAAATATTTTAGGCTCTGCCAGCCATTAGTGTCTTCATCGTGACTACCCAATTCTGTTATGTAGAAGCATCATGGATGTAAATGGATGTGTGTAGCTATGTTCCAATAAAACTTTCTTAAACACTAGAATTTGAGTTTCATGTAATTTTCTTGTGTCATGAAATACTATTCTTCTTTTGATATTTATTCAATCATCTCAAAGTGTGAAAATCATCCTTAACTTGAGGGATATGCTAAGAGGCATATTCCTCAATGGATTTGGATTTTTAATAGGTTGGATTTGGCCATGGGCAGCAGCTTGCTAGCACAAATCACAGAGGCTGGGGCTGCCATGCCCACAAGCCCTGTTCCCCAGGCAGTTCTGCATCCTTCCTGCACTCAGCACTTGCTTTTGGGGTCCAGACTCACAGTAGGTCTCAGTTGATATCCAGTGAATCAAAGTGCGTCTAATCTTGTGCTTCTCTTGGTTTTGTCCTTCCCAGCCAGAAGCAATTTACTGCCACCAAACTGCCTTCTCTTATTCTAATTTTATCCAGAAACAATATTTTCACACAATGTTTGTTTCCAAACACCATTATGACTCTATTTGAGAAAAATGACTGAAGAACATAGTTAGCATCTACCCCAATGTCATGACATCCTGTGGGTGTGGTTCTGTCTCTGTGTTGAGACAGCACCTAGCTCTCTGCTTTTCAAAACTCATTCATCAAGTGATCCGTTGTGGCAAGGTATGGCCCGGGTCAATTCTAGGCATTTGTTTCAATATATCACTCTATGTACATTTCTGAGTCAGGCTATTGTTTATGTGTTGTTGTACTCCAAATAATTGTCAAGGATTTTTATTTTCATGTAGCTCAATTGCTTTAAGGGAGGGAATGGTTTGGGCTTAGGAGAATACCATAGTAATGTCCGGGATGCAGGGTAAGATGCATAGGCATGGTAGTGACAGAGGAGGGGAAAAAAAAGGAAGGGGATTAAAATTTATTTACTCTACAGTAAATCAGAAATGGAAGAGTAGAAGAGAAGGAAGAAGAGAAAGGAGAAAAAGGAAAATAGTTGAAGTGACATTGAGAGTCAGTACACCCAGTATGTAATTTTAGGTAGATTACTATTAATCTTCTCCATCTCCTCAGATCTTTTGTAAAGTACAAAAATCTACTACACACATCAAGGCTTTGGCTGCTTTTCCCCCCCTGCAATAGTGAAGGAAAAGTGAGATCAATTCAAATCAAAGACAAGGACGGTGTTCCATGTCTGGGTGATACCAAAAAGAGGACACTCTACCATGGCTAATCCAGCAGGAGGAGGCAGAGGAAGCCTGCAAACTGGGTTTGCGTGTGTCATTTAATGAAAGAGAGCAAAGAGGTGCAGAGCCCGAGGGCTTGCTGAGGACCACAGCAGAGCCAGGGACTCACCACTGTATGTATCAGGGACATAAATGGACTGTGCAGTGGGAGTGGAGCAGGAAGCCCACCACCTGTATCCCATCCCGAAGTTGCTGAAGACATTTTCCAGGCTATGGCAGAAAGGACCTGAAGCCCATTACATGAGAAATGTTGTCCTGTCCCTCCCTGTGGTAAATGAGGCCAGGAGTCTAAAACTGCCCTCCCCACAGCAGGCACAGTAACTGTTGCTGGTTCCCTGGACTGGGCACTACTGGCTCTTGCCTCACCCAGCTCGTTCTTGTTAGGACCTATTGTCCAGCTGCCATCTTACAGCTGGGCCAGTGTAAAACCAGGACTAGTGGAGGGGCAGCTGTTTCTGTGGGACACTGGAGATGGGCATGGAGCCAGCTGCCTGGGATACATCTGGTCTTCCCAGTGCTATAAGACTTCTAGCAGCTGTTACATTGATGTTCATATTTTGAGGTCAGCTAGGTTTTAAGGGATCTTCTGGATAAGAAGAATTCAGCTTAGCTAGAGAAAGAGAAACAGAGGTCCATAGGAAAAACCATTTTTCAATGATTTGGAGGTGCATAACATGGATGAAAATGGCCAATTGCTATTCAAAATCTACAGATAGGACAGAGCAAATAAATTCAATTTAGCAAAAAGAGCAAGGCCCTGGCTCTAGTTAGTGGAAAAGTAACTTAGCACTAAACAACAGTCTAAGTAAGGATCCTTAAGAACAGTAAGAAAGAACATTTGCTGCAATATGTCCTAAGATAACTGATACGAAAAGTCTTCAAGTGTTGAGAGTACTCTGTAAGTACAGAGCTGTCCATGACACTGGACTTTCCTAAGGGTAGATGACCAGAATAGAAAACTTGGGGAAAAAGTCTAGAGCTCAGCACAGAGGCAGGCATATGCAGGAGATCTCTGTGGCAGCTGGTTGCTTTCCCTATCCATCTCTGACTCAATTCTTTCAGACTGGAAACATTTTCAAGAATTATAAAATAGTAAAATGTGACTATACACTTTTAAAAAATATGTATCTTTGGGTGGCTTAATGTGAGGGTAGGCAGTTAGAGTTAATACTTTCCGATCGGTTATAGGAATATAAATCATATCATGTGACTTATCAATACTTCCTTTGTTGTATTTTATTTTTCTCTGCAGTAAAATAAACATAAAGTTTACCAGCCTAACCAGTTTTAAGTGTATAGCTTTGCATTGCTGTGCAACCATCACCACCATTGATCTCTAGAACACTTTCACCTTCCCAAAATGGAACTCTGTGCCAATGAAACACTAACTTCTCATTTACCCCTCCCCCTAAGTCCCTGGCAACCTCCATTCTACTTTCTAACTCTATGAACATATCTACTCTGAGTACCACATAGAAATGGAATCAAACAGTATTTGTCTTTTTATGACTGGCTTGTTCAACTTAGCATAGTGTCCTCAAGATTGTTATAAGTAGTGGCATGTGTCAGAATTTGCTTCTTTTTTAATACTGATAATATTTCATTGTGCATGTATAACAGATTTTGTTTGTTCATTCATCCATTGATGGACACCTGGATTACTTCTACCTTTTGTTTATTGTGAACAGTGCTTCTAAGAACATAGATATGCAAATATCTCTTTGAGTCTTTGCATCTATTTCTTTGGGGTATATACCCAGAGTAGAATTGCTGGATCATATGGTAATTCTGTATTTAATTTTGGGGGGGGAACTGCCATTCTATTTTCCACTGACTGTACCACTTTACATTCCCAGGAATGCTGGAGAAGAGTTCAAATTTCTCCACACACTTGCTAACACTCATTAATTTCTATTTCTTTTTTGTTTTGTTTTTATTTTTGTTTTTGTTTTTGTCTATAGTAACCATCTTAATGGGTGTGAGGTAATATATCACTGTGGTTTTGCTTTGCATTTCCCAGTGACTACTGATGTTCAGTGTCTTTTCATATATTTATGGTTCATTGCAGATCTTCTTTGTAGAAATGTTTATTTAATCCTTTGCCTATTTTTGTATCAGGTTGGTTATTTTGTTGTTGAGTTGTAGGAATTCTCTATATATTAGTTTTCATATATTATTAGTTCTGATATTAACCCCTTATCAGATATATGATTTGCAAATATTTTCAAGGAGGAACTAGAAGGAAATTCTGAAAGAGAAAAGATCTTAATATTGAAAAATAGTGAGTTGCTTTTCTAGTTGGGAAACATAAATAAAATAGCATAAGAACAATGGTGGAAGATTATTAGGATGTTTTTGGATCTTAAGTTGTGAGTTCAAGGATAAGCCTTTGTCATCAGTATCTACGAGGCTGCCTGGAACTTAAGAGGCACCAATATCCGCCTAATCTGCTTCACACTCTCCTCTCCTGTAGACACGAGTGTGAACCAGTTAATTTAATACCACCTGGCCAGTAACAGTGAAAAGATCTGGTTTCTAAGTTTCTAATGGGGAAACTTTGAAGCTCATTTACCACACCGGTAATTGGTTAAGACAAATAGAAACATGTAAAGCTTTCCACACATGAATGAATGATTTATTCATTAAGTATTTATATTGGTACCACTACATGCTAGGCCTTGGTAAAGGGCTCAGGGTGGTGAGCAAAATCAGTGACCTTGTGTCATGGAATTCACAGCCTGGAGGAGGAGATAGATGAGAAATAATGACCATGATGAATATTGTGGAAGCATAGCACATCTGTGAGACCTCTTTGTTGAGAGAGTAGAGACCCCTCTGGATAGTTTAAGAAAAAATTAAATGAGTCCAAGGATGTTAGGACAACCAGACTGACAGGCCACAGGCTAGAGACAGTGGCCAACATGGCCACAGAGAGCTGCAGCAGGCAGAGTCTACAGCTGCCAACTTTGGAGTTGCAAGAAATGTGGAAAGAGCAATTCATCAACGTGGGAAAGAGGTAAAAGGGTCAGGTGGTGGCAAAGTATGCTGCACAAGGGTGTGAGCATGTCAAGGGAGAGAACCGCATGTGACAGGCTCTGTGGCAGGAGAGAATAGAGAAACAGAGTGGCTTCCAGGAGTGTTCAAGAGTAGCTGCAATGCCAAAGGCAAGACCATATGTGGACAGGACCAACCTCCCAGCCTTCTTCCCAGGCTCTTTGAGTTTTAGTCTCTATTTCAAGAGTGATGGGAGCTGATCATATTTTTTAAAAGATTTTATTTATTTATTCATGAGAGACACACACAGAGAGAGAAGCAGAGACACAGGCAGAGGGAGAAGCAGGCTCCGTACAGGAAGCCCAATGCAGGACTCGATCCTGGGACTCCAGGATTATGCCCTGGGCGGAAGGCAGGCCCTAAATCGCTGAGCCACCCAGAGATCCCCGAGCTGATCATATTTTAAGAAAGGGATGGAGGTGTGTAAAAGATGTCCTTATTATTTTTTCACTTTGAGGAGGACCCTCTGGAAGCATTGTGTGGAATCTACCTTAAGGATGGGTTGCAGGAAGGGCTGAGGGCAGTTAGGAGATCATCTCTACTGGAGTACCTGCCTTGAGAGTGGAACTGTTTTGTTTCATGCCTACAGGAATGGCTGGCACACAACCAGTGCTCAGCAGATGTCTGTAGGGTGATGGAAATACTGTGGAATGCTTAGAGGTTCAGGGAGAAGAGGGTGAGGACATGGGCTGGGCAGCAGGCTACAGAGTCCACAGGGTAGGTGAACATGAAGGGGATACATTGGTTAGGGAAAGGGAAGTGCCAAATATTGCCTGGATTTCAGAAATGAGGAATGCATTCTCAGAAGTGGGGGACATATTACTATATTTCATCAAGCCACTTACCTGCAGGGATAAAGCTCAAATTGTAAGGGAAGTTACTAGTTAAAAATCAGTTAAAGTGTGTTGAATTCACTGGATTCTAAATTTTTTTTTTGGTAAAGGACATCCAACAATAAACTTTTTGAACATGAATCCTTACTATATATATTATCTATGAATATAGAGTTGCGTTACTATGTTGTTGAAATCACACATAAGCATGGAAGTCCCAGTGTTTTCTTCCTAGTCCCTTCTGGGTGGATGGTCTTACTTCTCCTGGAATCCACACAGCCCACTGGGAGGACGCTGTCCTAATGATGCCCTACCCGTCAATGTTTTTGAGTAAAGAAAGGGTTAAGGTATAGTCAGGGAGAGATAGGAGGCCCCTGACTCCCCTGACTAGGCTTATGCAGAGGCCACAGTGACCAGGCTCATAGAAATCCCAAATGCAGAGAAATGTTTTTTTTAATATATATATATTTTATTAGAGTTCGATTTACCAACATATACTATAATACCCAGTGATCATCCCATCAAGTGCCCCCCTCAGTGCCCATCACCCAGCTACCCCATCACCCCGCCCAGCTCCCCTTCCACTACCCCTTGTTCATTTCCCAGAGTTAGGAGTCTCTCATGTTTTGTCACCATCTCTAATTTTTCCCACTCATTTTTTCTCCTTTCCCTTATAATTGTTTTCACTATTTTCTATATTCCTTGTATGAGTGAAACCATAAGATGATTGTCCTTCTCCGACTGACTTACTTCACTCAGCATAATACCCTCCAGTTCCATCCACGTCGAAGCAAATGGTGGGTATTTGTCCTAATGACTGAGTAATATTCCATTGTATATATAGACCACATCTTCTTTATCCATTCATCTTTCAAAGGACACCACAGATAAAAGTTATAAACAAGATTTAACCGGAGAGAAGGTAACATAACAAATCCATTTTGTCCTAAATATAGATGAGATATGTACTGATAGTTACAAATCTAAGTTGTTTGCCTTAAATGTTATAAACCAGATATTTACCAGGTTCCTTGGTCAGTTCTATAAAAAACTGACCATAAAAGCCATTAGTGGCAACCCATTCAGAACTCCTTTTACTCTAGAGAGCTTCTTATTCTGCTTTCCTTTTTTTCCCACCTTCACTTAATAAACTTTCACTTCAGTTCACCCTTTTCTGTCCCTGAGATTCATTCTTTGACTCTATGAGACAAGAACCCTGCAACATTATCAGTATAGATGGGAGAAGAGGGGTCTGCATGGCATCTCCAAAAGAAGCAGAACTTGGAATTTGTCTCTGTAGTTTGTAGGCTGGCTAGGAAAGGAAGGACAGATTCAAATGGTCAGTAATGGCCAAAAACAGAATGTAGGGATCTAGGCAAGGTTCAGGACCACTCTCCAAGCCTGATGGGAATATTGTGAGGGAGCCATGATGGTCACACTATACACCATGTAACTCTATGGCACCTTTGAGCTAAGTGGCAGACAAGTAGGCAGTGACCTCCTCATTCTTCCCACAAAAACCATGCTTTTGTTCGATGTGTTTGGCTTGTGCACTTGCTCTTATTTGAGGGCTCTATGTCTGAACTCTGTGCAGAACCCACTACAGCCTTTGCAGCTGCCCTGAGGTCACCACCTAACCTCTCTAAGCCTTTCAAATCATTCATAGGAAACAGATGTTTGGAGATATTTTAATGAACCTCAGCTGTGTGGGAAACATATATATTTATCCCCCTGGTTTTACTAATTCTGAGCTCCAAGTCTTTGGCACCTGCCAGCTGTGGTTGAAAGTCAGATACAAGCCTAAAGGCCACCCCTATGCTTGTTCAGGGAGAGCAGGGCTCAGATAGCAGGCCTGGCCATCCCTCCACATGGAGGCAGAACTTGGCACCACCCTATGTCCTGGAAATCCATCTTGGAAGTATAAACTTTAAAAACAGAAGTGTGTGCGTTTTTTTTAACCAGCAAAAATAAGTTTATTCATGAATAATGGAACTGTAAACAGGACAAGCAAGCTATGGCAAAGACAGGCAAGAATTAGAATTTCAGATTTGGTCTCCATTTATCTTTCCTTTGAAATTCCCATTGCTATTCTCAGACATTTATGGAGTCCATTTCTCAGCCTAGGGGGAAAAAATCAACACACACTTTCCATTCTGATATCATATTCAACTAAAACTGCACGCCTCTAATGGCAGATTATCTGAAAATATTGTGAAAGAGGAGTATGTGGTTGATGCAGTCTGAGAAATAAACCTCTGGTGTGAATTGCCCCACTTGGAACTGTCTGCAGTGTAAACACTGACAGCAGCCCAGGAAATGGGTAAGATTTATATCTATTCAACATTCTAATTGCTTTCTATAAATGTTGCTATCTTTCCCTTTCCTGTCTCAGCAAACATAAATATCTGTAGTTCCTCTTTGTCTTTCCAGTCTACAGAATATTATTTTTTCCTATTACAATCAAGAGTACAAGTGAATGTACAGTTTTCAAAACTTGAGTGGCTCTGGGTTCTCTGGAGCAAATGCTAAGCAGGATCAGACAAAGTGCCAATAATTAAAAACATATTTGGTAGAAATGTGCTGTCAGAGTCTAGGTGGTGTTTACATGGATAGACTTAATTTTGTGTGTTTGATAGTGGGATCAATCAAGCCTCATAGGATTTAATAAATAAATGCAATTCAGTGCCTGTTACTGCAGTTGTTTTGTTGTGCCCAAGATCGCGAATCCGAGAAACCACCAAGGAGCCAACACTGACACTGATGCAAACACACGAGGGTTTATTTACAAGCTCGAGCCTGGGTCCAAGTATACCCGACCCAGCGGAGCAGGGACTTGGACTCCGAGACTAAGAGGCGTAGCAACTTTATAGGGGCCAGTGGCCAATGGGATAGGCAGAAAGTTGCAGAGTCATGCTGGTCCGCTGAGCGGGATTTCCGGTTAGGGTGTGTCCTGGTCTTTGATCAGGGCAAGGCAGTGCCCTAAGTAATAAGCAGGTCAGCACAAGGCGGGTGCAGCCCAAAATAGAGTCAGTCCTGCTCTGCTTGTCCAGGGGTAGGGGATTTTGTTCAATATCCTGGGTCCCACATTCCCCCCTTTTTCAGAGGATCCTATGCAGGACCCAATCATGGGTCCAGGTTGCTCTCAGAGTGAGCCAGGTGAATGATTAAACCAGGATTTTCATCAACCTTGTTGCTGTTCTCGCTCTTATTTACAGTTAAGGCAGCACATAACCCCCCCCCCCCATCCTTTGTTGTAAGAAGACTAATTCTAATCTTCTTTTTTTTTTTTTTTTTTATTTTATTTTTTTTATTGGTGTTCAATTTACTAACATACAGAATAACACCCAGTGCCCATCACCCATTCACTCCCACCCCCCGCCCTCCTCCCCTTCTACCACCCCTAGTTCGTTTCCCAGAGTTAGCAGTCTTTACGTTCTGTCTCCCTTTCTAATATTTCCTACCCATTTATTCTCCCTTCCCTTCTATTCCCTTTCACTATTAATTATATTCCCCAAATGAATGAGAACATGTCCTTCTCCGATTGACTCACTTCACTCAGCATCATACCCTCCAGTTCCATCCACGTTGAAGCAAATGGTGGGTATTTGTCGTTTCTAATGGCTGAGTAATATTCCATTGTATACATAAACCACATCTTCTTTATCCATTCATCTTTTGTTGGACACCGAGGCTCCTTCCACAGTTTGGCTATCGTGGCCATTGCTGCTATTCTGAAGGACAACCTCGGACTAGGGAGTCTTGGAGGTGGGAAATAAGCGAGAACGGTGCAGTCTTAGCTTTAGGGGATTGTCCTTGTCTAGTTGGCTTTTTCGTTCTGTAACAAAGTCCATGAGAATGGTGTGTGGGTCAGCTGGCCGGACGTGTGTGTAGTGGACCTAGGGAGTAATCCTGTCGACCTTGAGAGCGGCGGGAGTGGTCAGGATCAGGAGGTAGGGTCCCTTCCAGCAAGGTTGAAGTGTCTGGTGTTGGTATCTCCACACGTGCACCCAGTCACCTGGCTGATATCGATGGGGGTCCGGGGGTGGCAAAAGAAGTTGGTGATCATCAAATTCAGCAAGCACCTCAGGTTTTAAATTGGGGATAACAGGTGGAGGAAGACTGAACATGATTTCATAGGGAGTCAGTCTCATCTTATATGGGGAGTTCCTCACCCTATATAGGGCAAAGGGGAGGAGAGTCACCCAGTCCCCGCCAGTCTCCAGGGCTAATTTAGTTAAGGTCTCCTTTAATGTTCTGTTCATCCTCTCTACCTGTCCTGAGCTCTGGGGCCTATGTGCACAATGTAATTTCCAATCTGCCCCAAGTACTAGTGCCACTCCCTGTGTTACCTTAGAGACGAATCCTGGGCCGTTGTCTGACCCAATTTTAACGGGAAAACCATACCTCGGTACAATGTCTTCCAGCAGTTTTTTGGTCACGATCTGTGCCATTTCATGTTTGGTGGGAAATGCCTCTGTCCATCCTGAAAAAGTATCTACAAACACTAGCAAATTCCTATACCCATATTTTCCAGGTTTCACCTCAGTGAAGTCCACTTCCCAGGAGGCTCCTGGGCAGTCCCCTTGGAGCTGGGTACCCAGGTTAGATCCGTGGGCAGAGGCATTTGTTAATTGGCATGCACGGCAGCTTGCCACAATCTGATCTTTGCTTGAGAGTCTTTAATAGTGATCTTTGCACGTCGTATGAGGTCTTCCATCTTCCTCGTTCCCTCGTGCTCCGATGCATTTTGGATAGGACTCGCCGTCCTAGTTCCTCTGGCAAGATGATGCTGGAGTCCGCGGCCCTCCCCCAGCCACACAAGCACTGGGTCTTAGGCAAGTGTTTGATCCAGTGTAAGTCAGCAGCAGTATAGTTGGGGGTGTCAGGCAGGGTCGGTGCCCCCGGATCAGGTAGCGTGGTTGCTAAGACCTGGGTCACCAGAAGGGCCGCCTCTTTTGCTTTTAAATCGGCTCGCCGGTTTCCCCTGGCTACTGGCGTGTCTGCCTTTTGGTGCCCTGGACAGTGGATGATGGCCAGGGCCTTGGGCAGCCAGAGGGCCCTCAGGAGTTCAAGAATCTCCGTTTTGCTTTTAACAGTCTTTCCCTCTGCTGTCAGAAGCCCTCTCTCCCTGTAAAGGGCTCCGTGGATGTGAGCGGTGGCGAAGGCGTACCTGCTGTCGGTGTAGACGTTTATTCGTTTACCTTCCCCCATGGTCAGCGCCTTGGCCAGTGCGGTCAGTTCTGCCCGTTGAGCCGACTCCATGGTTCCGGCTGCCCCCGCATATCTGAGTCCTTCTTGGACAAAACTGCTGCCGTCCGTGTACCAGGTGGTGTCCGCATTCAGCAGTGGCTGGTCCTGGAGATCAGTTCTGATTCCGTGCACCTGGCGGACGGTTTGTGGCTGTGGGATTCTTTAGGACGGTTTCCTTCCGCGCATCCGTCAACCATCTTTGTCCATCCTTTAATTTGTACCCAAGGTAGCTCACCTCTGTTCTGCACATCTGGGCTTTTTTAGCTGAGGCCCGGTATCCTAGGGCCGCTATGGTCTGGAGCAAGTCCCTGGTGCCTCGCAAGCATGTGTCCTGGTCCTTCGCCGCCAACAGGTTATCATCTACATATTGTAAAAAAGTTAAATGTGGGTGCTCGGAACGGAACTCACCCAAGTCTTCGTGTAAGGCCTCATCGAAGATGGTCGGTGAATTTTTGAATCTTATGGTAGTCGAGTCCAGGTGAACTGGCCATTGATGCCTTTCTCGGGGTCTGTCCATTCAAAGGCGAAAATGTCTTGGCTCCTGGGTGCTAAAGGCAGGCTGAAAAAGGCACCTTTTAAATCTAATACCGTATACCAAGTTTTGACAGAGGCAGGGTGGAGAGGAGGGTATATGGGTTTGGGACCGCAGGGTGCATATCCTCTACTCGCAGGTTGACTTCCCTCAAGTCCTGGACTGGCCTGTAATCGTTAGAGTGCGGTTTCCACACCGGCAGCAAGGGAGTGTTCCATGCCGCTTGGCAGGGCCTTAATATGCCCGAGTCCAGTAGTCGCGGTATGTGGGATGTGATTCCCTTTCGTGCTACTAGAGGCATGGGGTATCGGCGGACCCTGACAGGGTCTGCCCCCGGCTTTAGTTCTATGTATACGGCCGGTCGATGCTGGGCCAGCCCGATTCCCCCAGTTTCTGCCTACGCTTGGGGAAATTCCTGCAGCCAATGGTCAATGTCAGTCATTGGCGCTGAGGGCATTTGGTGGAGACGATATTCGTCTTCTAAACTCAGGACAAGCACCTGAATCGGGTGCCCCTTCTTGTTTAGGAGTTTTGCCCCTTCAAGGTGGAAGCAAATTTGTGCCCCCATCTTGGTGAGCAAATCCCGATCTAACAACGGGTAGAGACACTCAGGGATGACCATGAAGGAGTGGGATACCCGGCCCGTGCCAAGATCCACAGTTCTTTGGGTAGTCCATGAGTACTGTTTGGTTCCCATGGCCCCTTGCACCCATGAAGTTTTGTTTGCCAATTTCCCTTGGGGTTGTAATAAAACTGAATGTTGTGCCCTAGTGTCCACTAGGAATTTAACAGGTTGTCCCTCCACTTTAAGATTTACCCTGGGCTCGGGGAGGGGTGCCGAACCCTGACTCCCCTATTCGTCCAGGTCCTCCATTTCTAAGATCTTGGGAGGGACCTTAGATCTTTTGTTAGGGCAGCTTTTTACCCAATGGCCCTCCTCTTTGCAATAGGCGCATTGGTTTTTGTTCAGCTTAGGGTGCTCCCAAGGGGGACCAGGGCCGTAAGGAGGATGTCCCTGAAGCCAGCCTCTTGAGGTGCCTCCGTCTTTCCTGTGGGTCGTCCATGGTTGTGGCCAGCAGGATCTTGGCCAGTTTTTGGGTCTGCCGGTCACTTGGTTTGGTTTGTTGTTCTTCCGGACTGTCTCTATTATTATAGACTTGTTCTGCCACTATCACTAAGTCCTGCAAGCTCTTCTCTCCCAGTCTCTCTACTCTTTGTAATTTCTTTTTAATATCTGGAGCGGCCTGGTTAACAAAGGCCATGATAATTGCGGCCTTTGTTTCCGGGGCTTCTGGGTTCATAGGGGTGTACTGTTTAAAAGCCTCTATGACCCTCTCTAAGAAGGCTGCTAGACTCTCATCCTTACCCTGCCTCACATCATAGACCTTGGCCATATTGGTAGGCTTGCGTGCAGCAGCCTTGAGACCTGCCATTAGAGTCTGGCGGTGGACCCGGAATCTCTCCTTACCTTCAGCTGAGTTGTAGTCCCAGGTGGGGCGGGATAAAGGGAAGGCAGCATTTATGAGGTCTGGGTTTTGAGTTGGCTGTCTGTCCTCTCCCAGGACAGACTTCCAGGCTTCCACCTGAATTCGTTCTCTTTCCTTGGTGGTGAAGAGAACCTGCAAGAGCTGTTGGCAGTCATCCCAAGTAGGCTGGTGGGTAGAGAGAACAGTATCTAAAAGCCTGATTAGATCTCTCGGATTATCAGAGAACTTTGCATTTGGGTTTTCCAATTATATAAATCACTGGTGGAGAACAGTCAATATAACATTAGCTGTTCGCCAGTCTCATTGGGGGGGCCCCATGGTGCGGAGAAGAAGGGCGGTGGAGTCAGCCAGCCCTGCATTCGGAGGTGGGGCCGCCGGTGGGTCCGACCGTGTGTCCCCGCTGCTGGCCCGTGCACAGGGACTCCCTCGTCAGGGAGGGGTGGCGCCCCTTCTGCAGCCCCCGATGCCTCCAATGGAGGGGCGGAAGGGGGGGGTGCCCGGTAGGGCGGCGGGAGAATCAGGTCCTCCGGGGAGGAATCCTGGAAGACCGGACGAAGGGGTGCCTCGGGCATAGAGTCGGTTTCCTTTTTGGCTTTCCGCAGGGCTAGAATCTCCATGGGTCCTGCTTTGGGGGCTAAAAATGGTTTTAGCCAAGGAGGAGGATTCTCGATCATGTCCTGCCAGATCAGGATGTAGGGCACCTGGTCAGAGTGGCCGTCCGGTTTGTCCCTGAAGATCACGGCCTTAACCTGTAAGATAGTAGGTAGGTGAAAAGTTCCTTCCTGGGGCCATCCCACGTCAAAGGTTGGCCATTCTGATCTACAATAAATTTGGAACCTCTCTCTCCGTATGTCTACGCTCAGAATACGAGCTCTTTCCCTAATATCCGAGAAGTGAGAGAGCATAAGAGATAGGGGAGTGGTTTCTGTCTCCCCCATTATGTCCCCAATCCACACCAAGACACAGACAGTAAAGACAATTAACAAGGACACAACAACACAGACAAATGCACAAACAGTTAGCAAGGACATAGGAACACAGACAAACGTGCAAACAGTTAACAAGGACACGGTAACAGACAAACGTTCCGTGCGGCCGCGGAGACAAAACAGAAAGTAACCTGAAGGGCTGGCAGCCGGCCCTCCTTACAGATGAGGACCCCGTCCTCCTTACAGATGAGGACCCCGTCCTCCAGGCAGGGGCAAGGTACGTCTCCTCAAGACCCCCGGTCGCCGGCCCGCCAGCGCGTCCGCCTAAGCCAATGCCGACCCAATACAGCTTGGAATTCCTACGGGCACAGGACAGTTCAGAGCTCTCAGAGAATATGCGCGCCAAAGGTGGAAAAAGTTGAGTGCACGCACCACCGTTAAACCCTCCGGATGGGGTCCTGGAGGTTTCTTGGATCCCGGACGAGCCCCCAAATGTTGTGCCCAAGATCGCAAATCCGAGAAACCACCGAGGAGCCGACACCGATGCAATCACACGAGGGTTTATTTACAAGCTCGAGCCTGGGTCCAAGTATACCTGACCCAGCGGAGCAGGGACTTGGGCTCCGAGACTAAGAGGCGTAGCAACTTTATAGGGGCCAGTGGCCAATGGGATAGGCAGAAAGTTGCACAGTCATGCTGGTCCGCTGAGCCGGATTTCCGGTTAGGGTGTGTCCTGGTCTTTGATTAGGGCGGGGCAGTGCCCTAAGTAATAAGCAGGTCAGCGCAAGGCGGGTGCAGCCCAAAATAGAGTCAGTCCTGCTCTGCATGTCCAGGGGTAGGGGATTTTGTTCAATTTCCTGGGTCCCACAGTTTATTGCATCACATGCAACAAAATCTACAGTGTGTATATGAATGGTAGCCTGGCCAGGATGTGAACACCAGCAGGTTATAGGGCGAGACTAGGAGTAGGTATTGCTGTTGCTTGGTGCTGTTGGTACTGAGTAAGGGACAGGTGAGAGTAGGTAGGGAAAGACAGGTGGGGAGCCACATGAGGAAGCTCACAGAAAGCCCAGATGCAGAAAAATAGAGGAAATATTGACCAGAAAGAATGGATACCTTCTTAATTCCCATGATATTTAAGGAACACCTTGTTTTTTCTCACTATAATTTACAAGAACACCTGTTATTTTCCTTCTAAATATACACAGGATATTCTCATGATATTTACAGATCCATCATGTTATTGACATGAAATCTACCAAGTTCCCTGGTCAGTTTTCTATTTCAGAGAGACCATAAAAGCCCTTAGTGGCAACCCATTGGGGACTCCTGTCTCTCTTGGGAAATTATTTCTTTCCTTTCTGTTCTCACCTTCACTTAATAAACTTTCACTTCACTTCACCCTTTTGTCCAAGCGATTCATTCTTCAACTCTGTAAGACAAGAGCACTGTAGCCCCTGACCGCTACCATGGATAAAACCACATTTCTGGGATAGTGTAAAAAAGGAGACAGATGGATACAAGTAGGCACTAATGACAAGACAGGAAGGCAGAAGGGGCAAGTGAGGGATTTGCAAATGCATCTTAAGCCAGGGATGGTGCTGGGGAGCTTCTTACAGTGCTGGTGCCCATACTGTAGCATTACAGTCTGCAGGTGGGAAATGCAGCTTTGATTCTGAGCCTGATCTCCTTGCAAGAGTTTGTGAATACTCAGCATTATATTTAGAGTAAAAACCAGGGATACAAAAGAATATTTTGCATTCAGAAAGGTCCACAGTCCTGGGAATTTATTCTCTCTTCCCCTGAGGTCCACCTCCTGTTGTTTCTCAGAACAGATGTTAAGGCATCAAAACGAACAATGTTGCATTATTTGGGGGTGGTTTGCACATGTATAATCTGCCTAGTTTCCAAGTGTCTGCCACTTCTTTCTAAAGCCTCCTTCTTACCCACACAAGCAAGTTAGTTAAGTAGTTGGTAAGTAAACTCTTGCTTACCTTGAATTTTGCAAACCAGAGAAGTCATTTTACAAAAGAAAGGCTATCCCAGTATGCAGGTTATCCTGATTCTTGCTATTCTTTCCAGTAGTTATTTATGTTGTGTGAAGTCACCTGGAACACTGCATTAGTGAATTCTGAAACATTGCTTCTAGGAGAAATACAGGTTTAGGTCTCAGTGACCTCTGGCCACATGCTTGTCAACTAGTTAATACAGAACCTTGTTTGGTGTGTATTTCTGTTTAAAGGCACTTAACATATAACTCATGCCTGAATATGATGCTTATCTGACACATATTTTCTCCATAAGGCACATCACAGCCTTCTGGCTCTTAGGAATATTAGGCTGGAGGCTAGGTAGGCACAAACAACAGGAGGATGGACCTTAGACATCCTGACAGAGCCCCAACTGAAGACTGCCCAGGGACCACCCCATTCCACCCATCTAGCAGGTGGTTTGTGGTTATAACATCCCAGCAGAGGAAGAGTTATGTTTGTTGTGCTTGTTTGTTGCACTTGTCCTTATTTGACCTATGTCTCTAGAATGAAATAATGCTGGGGTTTCCTATCCTTTGCAGGTACTTAGAATACATCTTGGTAAGGGACATGGTAGCTGACTGATTATTATATAATCCAGGCTGTCACTCAAATATTGCCACCATAGACCCACCCAGGAGAAAAATTGATATAAGTTTACAGCCCAGAGTTTCTGGGGCCTTTGTCTTTCTTGACTGGCCTGCTCCTGCCTTGGAGCATACTCTAATAAAATTTTGCTCTGCTTTACTTTTGTTTCAACAGAGGTTTTTGTCCTTTTCCATCTGGTACCAGGAGCACCACACAGCAATTTGGCGGTATGCTTGGGAATCATTCTAAATGACAAAATCACCAACAAAAAGCACAAAAATTAAAGAAACATGATACTAAATAGACTGCAAAAAGAACACTTGTTTATAGAGTGAAAGCTGAAACTAAAAGGCAGAGTGTTGCCTTGTTTTACTCAGCTGGGAATGTATGGATCAGTGATTCAAATTCTCTGCCATGCTCTGATTAACTGAACAGCTGGAAAAGGGCAGTAATTATTGATTTGGGGTTACAAATAAATGTTATCAAGCAGGTGAATTCACAAATAAAAAATCCACAAATAATGGGATCAACTGTTTTATGTTAATTACTTACAACTGATGGCCCCAAACAGTTCTAAGAAAATTAATTCTCTAAGTGACATATTTAACTCAGAGCCATATTTTGCTATGAATGGGAATGGAGTGGAAGGAGGGGCTATTTTCATCTCTTTTTCATGTAACCAAATTCTATTGCAATTCTCATAATTTGAAGAGTTTTATTTTAATTGTCATAATTTCTCATATCTGAGGCTTGAAATTCCTTTGAAGTTGAGGAAGGACAGATTATTGCTATTTTTTTTTTTAGATTTTATTTATTTATTCATGAGAGGCACAGAGAGAGCTAGGCAGAGACACAGGCAGAGGGAGAAGCAGGCTCTGTGCAGGGAGCCTGATGCAGGACTTGATACTGGTACTCCAGGATCACACCCTGGGTCTAAGGCAGGTGCCGAACTGCTGAGCCACTCAGGTATCCCAGATTATTGCTAATCTTAAAAATAAACAGTTACTTTACCAGCAAAAATGGGTTTATTCAAAACTGACCAAGAATTGCAATTCAAGACAGCAAAATCATAAGCAAGCCCAACAAACAAGGGGACATTATTTTATGGATAAGGAAGTTGGGAGGGGTTGTTTTGGAGGAAAGACCATTGGAGAAAAGCAAGGGTTCAGATTGGTGATGGTTTCTCACTGGCTGTGTTACTGGGGTGGTTGATTTCTTGTGGAAGATGCTATGTCTGGCTTTCCCTGTTGGGGGCCAGTACCTGATGATTCTTTCCCTGTTGAGGATTCTTCCAGTGGGGTCTATAATTGACCATTGAGTGTTAAGTTTACTCCTCTGGCCTCCCAATTCCATCTTAGTGAGAGTTCCCTTTATTAAGACTGTGAAACTTTTTTTTTTTTTTTACTTTGAAACTTTTTGATGTAACAGATGGAAAGGCTATATGAAACACATATCAGGAGAAAGCATAGCTGTTGAGCATAGAGCTCTGGTGCTGGCTGCCAGTGCTACTGTCTAAGTTGTATACTTCAGTGAGCTCTGCATCCTCCCCATGTCTCAGTTTATTCACTTGTGAATGGAAAATAATAGTACTGCTAGATAACAACGAATCTGTATTTAGGTAAAGACAGATTTTATCCTAGGGGATTATTTCATTTAGGGGAAGGAGTTGTTGCAATAGGAGGAATGCTTAGAGGATGAGATCTTGCAGATGTCAGATCTTGCCTTACATACCCTGGAAGACAAGTGGGAGGCCAGAAAAGAGTCCTTGGTGTGGCCAACGGCGTAAGTGGTGCTGAAACACTGAGTTTTGGAGTCTGAAAAGTCAGCTCCTTAGTGCAAAGTAAGCTTTCCCTAAGCCTCAGCTTCCTCAGCCATAACATGGAGGTACTGATTCCTGCTTAGTGGGGCTGTGCTAAGGACCTCTGGGACAGTGCTGCGATGTCATAAGACTAATCATAATAGTCATAATAATAATAATAGTCATAAGATGATTAATAATAGTCTGAAAAAAGATACTTTCTGAATGGACTGTGCTAAACAACCACTGCATATTAGAATATTATCAAATCATTGCAATTTGCTGGCTGCTGTGTCCCCATTTCTTTTCATGGACCCTGTTCTGGTGGGTTGCTCTGTGCATGGGAGGATGGGTAACAGCAGTTTACTGTAGGTATTTGCAGTAAACTGCAAATCATTTTTATTATTAAAATTCATTTAAAGAATTCATTGTGTCCATTAAAAAATATATTTTTGGCTGAAATTGGAGGAGAAAGTGCCAAAACCCCACTGTTTTCTTCTAAGAGCATTTCATTTGGAGAGATAATGGCCTGAATGCCTAGAATTTAACATCACTCTCCAAGAACAGACTATGAAAATACTGTGTGCAGAGGAGATATGATTCTATTTGAATTTTACTGTCTGAGTTCTTAGCCTTGAACTTAGAAAATCTGAATTTTGAATTAGAAAAGAAAAGGCCTTTCATCCATTCATTTCTACAAAAATATTAGTGTAATCTGTTCTGTTCCTGTAGGGTAAAGATTAGCCTTTAGGCCCAATTGTCATTAATTCCTCCTACTTCAATAGATATTTGTTTAGTGTCTGTTTTGAAGTCAAAGCTTCTTAACATGTCCTTTTCCATCTGGTTCCATGTTTAGCACAGAATAGTCCACATTTGACAGCTTCATGGTAACAGAGGCCTGGTGGCTCTTTAGAGAACTGAGGCTTCCAGGCTTCACCACTCCCTAACAGTGTTCTCTGGCTTCTCAGAAGGATACTCTTAGCTTGGATAAATCAGTGTGTGTGGCAGGAAGGGGGGATGGCAAAGGGCATTCTGGTCTACTCTTCTGATTCACTGAGGCAAAGGTCATAGCAAGACATACTTTTAAGAAGAACATTTGTTTTGGAAAATAGACACAGCTACAACCCTGCAGCATCTACAAGTCTTTTAGTCTTTGGTGATCAAATGACCTGAAAGGCAGGTAGAATTTCAGCAACTTGCTGTTTGGGCCTTTGATCTGCAGTTGGAGCTGCTGCTCTTTCTCTAATTGCACATGGATGAAATAGCTCAATTGGTGTTCAGTTGGTTAATGGTCAGCTTTTTCTGTTATTTTCCTTTTGTAAACAATTAGAGAGTAAGAGAAAAAAGACTTTTTCTCACCAAAAGGTTAGTTGTGTTCCAAGGAGTAAGACAGAAGACGTGCTTTACAGGTCCTTGCTTTCTTTCTGTGTCTTCCCTTCTACTTCCACTTCTTGTTCTTTCCTTCTCTTCTCTCCAGCACAAGTGCACCTTCTGGAGGTCCTTCTATAGCACTGGTGCCTCAAATAGGAAAATCCAGAGCACTCTACAGGCACCAATGCTATAGAAGTCACAGCCTACCTCCCCTGTGTGTCTTACCTCTCAGGATCTTGGACTCATCACCTACACAAAAGGAATAATAATAACATTCCTGAAAACTGTTATAATTGGTTAATGAGAATGCCTGAAAGAATTTAGCATATAATATGTGCTAAATATTAAATATTAGCATATAGTAAGTGGTCATTAAATATTAGTTACTCAAATTATTATTATAAGCATCATCAAATAAATGAATGCATTCCAGGGATATTTAATTTAAAAAATAGACCACTATAGAGATATAGAGACTCTGCAGGTAGAGTTGCAGGCATGATGGTACCTTAGATCAAATTTCATTTTAAGCAGTTGGCCATATCCCAAAGTTCCTCCTGTCAATACTCCATGTGGGTATGGGGAATCCTGAGCGTGGTCTCAGAGAGAGGGAAATTGGAAGAAAGACTGTGGAGAATATAAGTTGTAGGCCAATTCTTTGTTTAAATTAAATGTGCAACCAGATCGTCTGAGAGATTGTTTTTAGAAATAGAAATATACAGATTCCCCAGCCATAGCCCCCACAACAAGCAGAGGCAGACCTAAGGCCCCAGCAAATGGTTCCAGTGTTGGAACTATGTGGTGCCTGCCTACCCCATACAAAAAGATGTGTTTTGAGGGAAACTGCCATGTCAATGGCTTACCTTTCCAAGGTATCCATTCTGGTTCTAAGGGAACTATTTTACAACTCAGTAAGTTGTAGACAACTCACAGCAATGAAAAATATTTCCTCTCAGTACCCATGTAAACTCTGTAGTGCTGTGAAGGTCCAACCGACTTCCTTCCTATAGTATAAGAAGCCACTTTGCTTTCATTTATACATTCCTATTAATATTTCTCATTTATTAATATGTATTCTTAGTTCTCCTTAGTAACTGGCTGTAACATCTGACTAGTTCCCTCACTGATAATGAGTTAAATAAAGTCTTTAACATATTCATTTTATAAGGGTATAAGAACCATGATTTTGGTCTTTGTTTGAAAATCATTTTTAAACAATGCCCTAGTGGCCCAGCTCAGGGTATGAATACTCCTTGTAGACCTGTTGGAACAAGTCTATTTGAATCTGTCTTTTTATTACTCCATAAAGAATTCACAATAAAGTCCCATCATTTGTCAACTCTACACTGATTTTGAGTTATTAGTGCTTTAACATCCAGCATTTCGGCAACTGTCATATTCGAGTACACATCTAAATGCACAGAGAGGAAGAAGGGGTAACATAAGCATTGAGAAAATAAATATTACTCAAACTGCTAAAATAAATCCAGGTTCACTAATACTAGAGTCTGTGTGACTAGACCAACACTCAGTTCTGGAACATATATTGATCTTTATAAAATTAAGGAAAAATAGCTCAGAGTTTTGGTTGGGTTTTAATGAGTCTTGTTTTCTTACCAGGCCACAGAGAAGTAGTGGGATGGCTTCCCAGGACTCCTAGTCATGCCATGTTGGATGGTAATGAATCTTGCGAGGCTCAGGCTTCCCTGTTCCCTAGCCAAGATGCCCCAAGACCTTCGTCTCCCAAGTGAGGAAGATCCCTATTTCACCATTCCAGTTAGTGGAAGGTGTTTCCTGAGGAAGGCCTTGGTTTTTAGAGCCTGAGCCTTTACCCAAGAATTCTACCTTAAAGGTTGATACTCTCCTCCTTAGGGTGGGATACTGTGTCCCTCTTTTATGCAGGCTAGGAACACATGCTGTACCATCATTAGTGCCTGCAGCTAGCATTTCTATGAATAAGTCCTAGCCAAAAGGAAACAAGTAAGGGCTTTTGGACTCTGTTCTGAACCCCAGGTAGATTACTTTCTGCAGGGAGATAAGGCCAGCGTGGGCCTTTCAACAATAGAAGGCAGAAAGATCAAACTGCTTTGAGCATGTGTTTTTAAAGAGGTTGGATGGAGGAGTAGAAACCTCTAAAGCCTGGAGCAATTTGACTGATTGTTCAATGGTCAAATGTCCCCTTGCTAGTTTAGGACTTTATTCAAAAATCAAAAATAATGGAAGAACTCTCAATGGTGCATAGAACATGGAGGAATAATAAAAGAGAAATAAATCAGTCTAAAGGAAAATGAAGGAAGAAAAGCAAGAAGAGTCTCAGGAAATGTTCCAATGCCCATCATACTTCCAGGGCCATTTGGGTTGGTTTTAGTGGTGGAATGCAAGTTGGTTACATACACTCTGGTTTCCCAGTTCTCAGAGCCCATAAAACAAAAGCAGGGTGGGACCATCAGCAGGCATGTGATTGTTGTGCCCAAGATCCTGAATCTGAGAAACCACCAAGGAGCCGACACCGATGCAAATACACGAGAGTTTATTTACAAGGTCGAGCCTGGGTCCCAGTATACCCGACGACGCAGCGGAGCAGGGACTTGGACCCCAGACTAAGAGGCTTAGCAACGTTATAGGGCCCGTGGTCAATGGGATAGGCAGAAAGTTGCACAGTCATGCTGGTCCGCTGAGCCGGATTTCCGATTAGGGTGTGCCCTGGTCTTTGATTAGGGCGGGGCAGTGCCCTAAGTAATAAGCAGGTCAGCACAAGGCGGGTGCAGCCCAAAATAGAGTCAGTCCTGCTCTGCTTGTCCAGGGGTAGGGGATTTTGTTAAATTTCCTGGGTCCCACAGTGATTAGGCAATGCTGAACTGTACAGGCCGATCTCAGACCCTCTCCATCTAGGTAAGAGATAAGTTGCATCAGAGCCAGGGAGGTGGGAGTAATAACTGGGGGTGCGAGAGAGCAGAATGCCCTCAAGCCATGAGCAGTTCTCATAGCCCAGGTGTGATTATCTTGATAGGTATTTTCACACATGCTCTTTGGGCTGCCCCATAAACACACAGACTTGTCAGAATAGAGTGCAGGCCAGGTCCTAGGCCTCGTAGGGTTAAAAGGACCTAAAGTGATGGTGGACCTGAGAATCCCAGTGGTGAGAAAAGGCAGCTCAGGAGCTTCAGGAAACCACAAGAGGCAGTGTCCTTGGTATTTGGCATGAATTCTGGAAGAATAAAAGATTACTCCTTAATTGTGTGAGGACATCAAGTGACAGGAATAATCTTGTCCAACTTTCATCCTGAGGGAGCATGTACCACTTTAGCAACCAGGCTCTGGCAGCTGGGATTCCACCCTCGGTTTCCATCTGTTAGAGATCTCAGCACCCTGGGGGAGGGACATGGGAGGTGGCTGAGATTGGCATGTGGTGGTACCTTCCTGTGTACTGACTACTGAGAACATAGCCTGGCTCTGCATGTTCACCTCTGCTGGGAACATGATGAGCGAGCACTGTGAATGCTTGCTATCAGCATTGTCATCACTACTCCTTCACTTAACAGCTTACAAGGATGTAAAATCACAGAATGTTAGTTCTGGAAGCTCCTCAGCAAGCAGAATTCCATTCTTCTTCTTCTGTGGATGAGGCTGGAGTGAGTAGTTACCTTCTTGGCTGTTGGTTAACCCCTCCACAGTCTGTTGCAAGCCTGCCAGTTCAGAGCCACACAGCTTCGATCTAGTGGTCATGTCCCCCAGAATGTGGCAGAGACAAGGTCAGAGTAAGGATCAGAGGAAACTTTTTTTACATGTGAGTAGCTTCTCTAAATGTTTTGAGACTTATTACACTATTGCATCTCTATAACATGCAGAGCAGGGGTATATAACAGAGATTAATTTTTTACTTTAGCAAACAAAAAGGAAAAATAACGATTACTACTATTTACTGAGTGTATACTATTGCCAAGAACAGCTACAAGAACTTTGGCTTTAATATATCTTATTCTTACACCAAACCAAAGTGGTGAATAGAATTTTCTTGATTTACATCCCATTGTATCACAGATATCTATGTAGAATTTCAGGTTTCCCAGCAACCCTGGAATGTAGTATTATTGTTCCAATTGATGTTGTGCTGTAAACATGACCTCTGGCATGCTGTGAGGTTAACCAACATGAGGGACAGGCCCAGGTATGCTTGTCACCCTTCCAAGGAGCCGATGACTTTTGTCAAGTTATTGACTCTAGACTTGGGGCCCAGGGCAATAATAAAAACTGTTGCTTATGTTTGTGTGACATTGTATGTTTTACAAAATGCTCTCCTGACTATTGTGTCTTTTAGGTGTGGGCCATGGACTTGGTCCCGTGCCAGAAAGTCACTCTCTTCTCTCCCCCATTCCTTGTTGTGGGAGCATGGCTTTAATTTCTCATTCAGTGTCTGAGAGAATTCACTAAGCAAAGGTACACACAGAAGTCAGACTTCAGTTTTTAAAAAATATTTTATTTATTTATTCATGAGAGACGCAGAGAGAGGGAAAGGCAAACACACTGACAGAGGGAGAAGCAGGCTCCATGCAGGGAGCCTGATGTGGGACTCGATCCCGGGACTCTGGGATCACATCCTGGGCTGAAGGCAGGCGCTAAACCGCGGAACCACCCAGGGACCCCAGAAATCAGACTTCAATAGAGACATGGATGGCTCATTATTTCATTTATCATTTTATATTTGTTGGCAATTCTCCCCTTTAATTTTGAACTTCACAAGAATATGCCTTTGTGTGAAAAGTATTAGCTTGACTTAAAAGAGATAAAGTATAAAACAATAAGATATAATGAATATGCCATGATATATAAACAACATGACAGAACTAATATCAAATATATTGGCCTTTTCATTTCAGCAAATATAAATGGACTTAACTTAGTTTTGTTACAAAAAAAAAAGGATTTTCAGTTAACAAAGTAAAATTCAAATCTAAGTGTTTATATGAGATAGAAAAGGAGAGAGAGACTGAAGGTTAGAAATCAAGGGACTGCCAGAGACATGGTGGGACAAATGGAAACAAAACTTCAGATTAACTTACTTGAAATGTCCCAGTCTACCAGGGCTCGTCTTTCTAACACTTCAGAGATCTCTGTGCTCCCCTGTGGCTCTGTATGACTCTTCTTCACATCCCTTTAGCTTGTGCAATGAGCAAGCTTTATAATGGCATTTCCAGCTGAGATCCTGAGATGATTTTTAAAGCTGCTGGGATGTGGCTGGCTGTTTGTGCTTCAGAACTGCCAAAGCATGTGTATGAGTTATTTCTAAGGGACAGAATAGGAATGGAGAATTAAGAGTGCACATTCTCCAAAACAATGGAAAAGTCCACACACAGACAACAAGGAATGAGCATGTGAGTGTGCTTATACATGTATGTGTATAAGTGGATGGGTGTGGGTATGTGTATGTTTCTGTGTCTGCACGTGCATGTACATACATGGTGTTCATGTATAAGCGTAAATGTGTGTGTGCAATTTTGCATCCACACATGGGATTCAGTGTTCCTGTTTATATCCTAGGGAAATTCTGGAGCAGAGCGCTGGGGGAAATTAGAAGTCTTTGTGGTGGAAGGCCTGGCCCCTGGATGAGTGCACTGGTAAGCATGTAGAAGAGTTGGCCAGGTTTCCCTTTTTTTTTTGTCTTTCTTTCCAACTCATATCCAGTGAAGAGTTTTGAAGGCAGTGGTCTGGGGATCCCATGAGCCATGCGAACAGTTGGTATTTATAAATGCCATTGAATAACATGTTCTGGAGGCCCTTTGTTAGAGACTCAAACTGCTGCAAACAACCTTGTTTCCCTGAGTGAAGCAGTAAGTAAGTGCACATCACCCTCTCTTGAATGGTAATAAAGTTCATCTTCTTCATCCTAAGAGCTTTGCCATTCTATGATAATTTCTGGAATTTGTGGTGATTAAACTTGGAGCAGAAACCCCTTTGAAGCCAATTCATGCTTTCTTTGTTTTCCAAAGGAATAAAACTGATTTGTGGAAACAGACTTCTATCCATTTGTCCAGACTACAATCCAGGCAATTACTTTTTGTATTTGGCCTGTTCTATAACATAACCCTTCTTATGTTTCTGGATTTTAGAATTCTTTGTATTCACATCCTGTTCCTGTGTATGTGTCAAGGAACGCAGTGGGGACTGGCTGTTTGGTGAAGTCTACACTGGATGATCCTCAGGGCATCATAAGCAGTATGAGAAGCAAAGAGGTCATTTGGAAGGAAAGAGGTGTGGGCACTATCAGCCCCAGTGCCACAGTAGCATTGAGAGCTGACCACCACAGGTGGTAATGTTCAAGCTTCTATTGCATCCCACCTGCAAACAATTCAGGAATCAAAATGGCCTGAGCAGGGGCTATGTTGCCTGCCCAAGAAGGACAAGTCAAGGGAAGGCCTGAAGAGGAGAACACGATCCTTTGGGCAGCAGGCTGTCCTCAAAGTGAGAGTGACTTGAGGTGTATGGAGTAAGCTGTTCACACACTGTCAGGGAAAGAAGGGAGCTGTGTCCCCTGAGCCCAGGTTGCACTCATCCACCAGAGCATTGGGGCCATCAGCAGGGTTGCTGCCAGTTTCTTCTCTGTGAAGGGAAAAGGGGTCAGTGTAACTTTGCAGTTCAAAAATACAAAGCTTAAAAAAAATGCAAAGCTTAAACCTATATTTAGACAAATATAGAGACAAATATAGAGGTTGGCAACTTTTTCTTAAGGAGCCAGATAACAAATAGTTTAGCCAATAGGGCTCTACTACCACTACTTACTTGTTGTTGGGAAGCAGCACAGACAATATGGATACAAATGGTCACTGTGTGCCAACAAAGCTCTATTTACAAAACAGGTGCAAGCCTATAAACCATATTTTGCTGACCTGTTTAGGCCTAAAGATTTGGGAAGTGTACTAGCTGACAAAGTTACTCCTCTAGGTGAGGGCAGCTAGATATGATTTTTCAAGCAGGGAAAAGGCAGAGAATTCAGACTCTTATTTAGAAGGGCTCCTCTGCTGCCCCTGGAGATAGGGTTGCAGCTGTCTTATGTTTAGGGTCTAGAAGCAGTGTTCATGCAGAAAGTTCAACCGTGAAAATAGACACAGGTTGCTACAGAAAGCTGTATGTCACTAAGAGAAGAGTGGCAAAGAGGTGGATGGCCCTTCCCACTGATTCTGATGCCTCTCAATGCCTAGAAAGAAGGAAAGGTAGAAAATCTGGAATTTGACTAAATTGTAGACTGCAAATTTATCAAGCAGCTGTGTAGTCCTGAGGGTGGCTGATTCTTATCACTATTATTTGCAATTAGATGGCCTGGGAGATGGAGATGAAAGCTAGCTTTAATTACAGGGATATGGTTCAAGTCCCATTTTTTTGCAAATGGTTATATCTCTGGGAAAATCACACAAGTTGCTATGCCACACAGTTGTTGGCAAATGGTAATAATGGTGGAGGGAAGGCTAATTCTGAACAGTGTCCATGGCTTCCAGAGAGAAATCTTACCTTTCCATGTGCCATTGAGTAGGAAGCAATCTAAGACATGCTCTGAGGAGAACTTTGGTGATGAGAGGACAGTTGTCCCTGGCATAGTGGCAGGAGTGCCAGTCTCTGTGTGTGTGCATGTACACTTGTTTCTATTCTTTTCCATATTTGTGTTGGTCTCATTCCATAACTTCTAAGATGAGCCTTTTACTTCTCTTTTATGTACCCCACATAACCCACCACTCTCAGTCTCCAGGTGAAAGATAGTCATCTGTAACTAAAGTTACCTGGATGAGAAACAGTATACATTTGGACAGTGGCCAGAACATATATGCCAATAGAACAACCTCTGCAGCAACCTGCCCAGAAAGGCAAACCACAACCTCTGCAGGCATTAGCCAAGGGTGGTCAGGACTCAGCCAGTGACTGCCAGCTTCCCTGAATTTTACCCCGTGGTCCCAAATAAGGACTGACTAGAAAAAACCAAACCAATTACATAGGATGTCCTATCTCCAGTTAGCCTGCCTCCAGCCTCCATGCCAACAGCCTCCCATCATGACACCCTCCCTTTTTTACTATAAGCATTCCCTCTCCTCTGCCTTCCCTGGAGTCTCAGCCAAGTGCAAATGATGGTGGCTGACTTCCTTGTGTAGCAAGCACTAAATAAATAGCCTCTGTTTGTTTTCATTTGGATGGCCTTTGTTTATTTCCACACAGAGAACCTCTAACTCTTGCTCTTGCCAACAGAAGAACACATAGGAGCTGAGGGGTTGAAAGAGGCTATCACTTTTCTCTTTTATTACTCTTCTCTCATACTTTTAGATTGGAAAATCTGGTGCCAGATTTTGCTACCAAAAATTATAAGAAGTGATTTGTCTAATAAATAAAAAGTCACACTCATTGGTTATACAACTTTTGATAATTGTAGTCAAACATGGAGCAAGTTTTCAATACACATCTTTGTTTTTATCCATTTATTAGAATTATATTGTTTTTATTTTTTATTACCAGCCAAGCATATATGATGATATGTCCACCATTGCGAAGAAGAAATATCCTCTTGCCAACACTGATGACTATATGGGATAGTTGGATAGCAGTAGAGAGAAGTGGCTGAGATTCTACTTGTTTCTGTAAGGAGATATACCTGAGTCCTGGACTCATAGCTCACTGGGTTTGTGATCCTGTCTCATCATCTATGGCTTATCAAGTATGCCTACCTTATGTGGTCTTTGTGAGAACTAATTGAAAGTGCAGTTGATAATACATAAAAAACACAACATTGTTGTGATATTGTGATTTGGTTTTCATCCCCATTTCTGGCCCAGAGCTCCTAAAAGCCTTGGAATTCCTAAATGATGAGTGTGATAAGCATGTCTTGATATTCATAACAAACACTTTTCAACCTCACCTGAATTTATGTTAACGAGGTGATTTTTTTTGGAAAGCCCCTTGATAACCACAGGATGGGGGCTGGTTGCTGGGGAAGTAAACCAAGTGATTAGTACTGGAATTTTGTCTCAACCTCCTGACCTCAGAAGTGTGGAGAGGTGCTGGCAATTGAGTCAATCACCAATCACTAATGATTTAATGTCTGCGTAATGAAACCTCCATAAATCCCCAAACGGATGGGGTTTGAAAAGCTTCCGGGTTGGTAAACCAGAACACATCTATGTGCTTTTAGCTCCAGCTTCATGGAAACAGCTCCTATGTAGACCTCCATTTGACTATTTATTTGTATCCTTCAATATCCTTTGCAATAAACTGGTAATTTAGTGAGTAAAATGTTTCTCAGTTCTGTGAGATGCTTTAGAAAACTAGTCAAACCCAAGAAAGGGGACACGGGAACCTTCTATTTATTACTAGTCAGAAGCACAGGTCACAGCCTGGACTTGTGATTGGTGCCCGAAGTGACGACAGTCTTGGGAGCTGAGTCCTCAACCTGTGGGATCTGATAGTCTCCAGCTAGATGGTGTTAGAATAGAGTTGAATCTGTGGGACACCTTGCCAGTATCTGTGGAGAATTAATTGTTTGGTGGTGTTAGAAAAAACACAGAATGGTCATAACAATAAAAAATGTTTAATGTGGCTATTGTTACTATCACTGCCATATTGTGAGAAAATAATTAAGACAAATTATGTCCACAAGGATGACTTGCGTATCATCACAAAATGAGTATCTTTTGCGGTTTTTTGTTTTTATTTACTGCAAGTTGTAATTTGGGGATTTTTAAACATGGTCTCAGAACCAATAACATCAAGATGTTTTTACAATTTACTGAAAACTGAAAAAGGCATATTTGGCAGTAATTATTAGCATCTGGAATGTTTGGGGGTTATGGAGACAATGATGTAATTCTGGAACTTGAACAGGTCCTTCAAGATACCCCTGTCACAGACTCTGAGGTGCAGATGTATCTTAAGGGCAAGGACCATGAGATGACTGTCTACAGACAAAGCGCTGGCAGTCAGTGGGGTCACTTATCCACATCCATGGGGAGTCAAGAAAGTCTGGAAGACACTAGATATGTTTGCAACTCTGCTGGGGTCTAGCGCCCCTAATAGTTTGTGTCTATTGGCAATGAATTTTCTTAGAAGGTTAATGGAAGAAAACTAACTAGAACTTCCTACAGCCCTGTAGCTCCAGGTTGTTCTTTTGTTGGGGACACTTAGTGGTTTGGAACAAGCCCCCTGCACAGTCTGCTCTTTGGGCCTTTCAAATGACCCTCCATTGTTGATGTGGATATTGACTGTCTGCCTGAAGTACTGGTTGTCAGGTTTCTCCACCGTAAAGTTAATCTTCCCCATACCATTTCCATACTGCAGTCTTTGCAAAGGAGGCACTCTGTGTGATCCATACTGAAGGAGTGGGAAGTTATGTTCAGCATGCTTGAAGGTAGAGTGTCTATATAAACATTTGAAATTTTTCCACAAAGGGGATTTGTCTTTTCTCCTCCACTTATAATATAAATTATATATTATATGTTACATAATATGTAAATAATATATTCATTCAGTCCTTTATATCATTATGGCTCATGGATTTTTATTTCAGTTTGGTTTATAATCCACAGTACTTTATTTTCTTTCTCAAATGGTACCAGCTTTGGCCATTAGGAGTTCTTTTAGGTAGCTGCTGTGTTCTGTGTCCCTTCAGGATACACCATCATATTTGTTTGTTTGTTTGTTTGTTTGTTTGTTTGAAACTCTTTCTTACTTTATGGCACTATAAGATATTCCAGGCTTATCTTGTATGTTTCCCCATGCCCAGAACCAGCCATTTTTCCAGAGTCCTTGTTCCTTTTATTGCAGAATGGCATTCAAAATCAGAATCTGGGTGTTAGGTATGCTCATTGATACAGGAGTGTAGTTGGTTCTAGGCCTTGTCAGCTGGCAGAGCAAGAAAATGTACGTATATATACTATCCTATATATGTATATATACACACATATCTAGAATTACTTCTACAATCATATTACTCATATTTATATTAAGCTAAATATGAGTTTATACCAATGTCTACAACTCTGATCCATTACTACATGGACCACTGTAGCCCTTCTTCCCTTGCTTATTGGTAAACTCCCAAACTCCCACTCCGAACAGTGAGACTCTTGGCTATCACTGTCTGCGATTCATTCATTGTTCACATCTGGTATACATGTGTTATAGAATCAGGATTGTTAACCAGTGCTCTCCTGGGATACCACAGTGCTTATGTGTAGTTCCTTTTGCCTTTAGTCTAACAGATGTCACACATTTACAGTTATTTAGGTCAGCACCTTTCTCTTATCCCTTCAGGGAGGTGGTTTCATACATTTGTAGCTCTGCAAATTCTAGATTCCATCCAAGGATTCCACAGCCTCCTAAATTATTTTTTTTTAAGTTTGCACAATCTAACATTCATTCTATGGGCTCTAAAGTTTGTGGTATTTTGGCAAGTGCACTGTGTCATGAATCCACGATTACAATATTGTGCAGAATAGTTTCACTGCTCTAAAAACCCCCATGCTTAACCTATTGAACCTCCCACCTCAAATTCCTGACAACGCCTGATCTTTTTACAGTCTCTATAAAGCTGCTATAAACATTTACGTGCATGTTTTGTGTGGACCTAAGTTTTCAGGTCAGTTGGGTAAATACTGAGGAGTGCAACTGATGAATTTTATGGTAAGTCTACATTTAGCTTTCTATGAAACTGCCTGTCTTCCAGTACGGCTGTTCCATTTTGCATCCTCTTCATCAATTGCTATTGCCAGTTTTGTGGATTTTGGTCATCCTTATTTTAATTTGAAATTCTCTAATGTCAGTGTTGAACATTTTTTTTCTTTTTTAAGGATTTTTTTTATTTATTCATGAGAGACAGAGACACAGCCAGAGGGAAAAGCATGCTCCCTGAGGGAAGCCCGATGCAGGTCTCAGTTCCAGTACCCTGGGATCACGACCTGAGTCAAAGGCAGATGCTCAACCTCTGAGCCACCCAGGCATCTCAAGTGTTGAACATCTTCCAAAAGGTTATTTGCCACTTATATATCTTCTTCAGTGAGGTGTCTTTTCAGATTTTTTGCCTATTTTTAAAGTGGACTATTTTCTTATTACTGAGTTTTAAGAGGTTTTTTTTTTTTTTTGGATACAAATCAGATATATGTTTTGCAAATATTTTCTGTTGCTTGTCTTTTCATATTTTAAAAAGTCTTTTGAATAATAAAAGTTTTTAACTTTAATTAACTAATGTTAACAAAAAAGTTATTAACTTTGATCATTAATCAAAACTTTAAAGTCCAACTTATAATTTTTCTTTTATGGATCATGTTTTTGGTGTTGACTAAGCCCAAGATTTTCCTAGATTTTCTCCTGTTTTTTTTTTTCCCCAGGAGTTTTAAAGTTTTAATATGTTACATTTAGGTGTATTATGCATTAAGAGTTAAGTTCTGGTCCTTTCTCAGCTCCATTTGTTTTTGCCTAACTCTCCTGGAAGGAAGCAGCATCATGCTGTGTTTCTGAAACTGTGTTCTGATGGACACTATGTCTTGGAGATGTGAATATCTGCTAAATGGAAATGAAATTTTCATCATTAAACTGCAATGTTAGATTTATTGAGAGTAGGCACACATCTTGCTGTGTAATGCATCAGATTCTTCAGTATGCTCATGGGCACTAGGAATCTGCAAACCAAAGGTATATAGTACTGATTTTTCTCAAACTTTTTGATTCAAAAGATATTGTCATATATCTCTGTTTTCCCAGTGGAGGGAAATTCCCAAGTTTTAAATCCTTAAAAAGAAAGTAAAAATACAACAATGAAAACCTAGAGCACTCAGGGGCTGTCTTAACAGCCACTACTTTGTTTTCTCCTGAAAGTTTTCATCAAGTGGTGATGTTGCTTTCTAGGGATGCCAGCCTGTATGATCAGCATCAATCAGTAATTTGGTGGAGACAAAATAGCTAACGAAGTAGTGTTCTAAAACATACAGGAGACATTCAAAATAAAGAAGACATAAATAAGAGCCATTTGCTAAATGACAGGGCTTCTGAGTGTCCTGAGCCCTAAATACATGTTTAATTGGTTGCATACAGAGAGTTGTCACTGATGTGTCTTTCTTCCCTTTGACACATTGTCCTGCCATATTTTCACTTTCCTTGCAAGCATTTGCTCATTTCAGGCATACCTCCTTTTATTGCTCTTCCTTTATTGCACTTTGCAGATGTTGTATTTTTCACAAAATTAAAGTGTGTGGTCTCTCAGCACCATTTTCCCAACAGCATTTGCTCACTTTGTGTCTCTGTCACATTTTGGTAATTTTCACAGTATTTCTTTATTTTTTATTTTTATTTTTTTATTTTTAATTTTTTTATTGGAGTTCAATTTGCCAACATATGGCATAACACCCAGTGCTCATCCCACCAAGTGACCCCCTCAGTGCCCATCACCCAGTCACCCCAACCCCCCCGAAGACCTCCCCTTCCACTACTCCTTGTTCATTTCCCAGAGTTGGGTGTCTCTCATGTTTTGTCACCCTCACTGATATTTTCACTAATTTTCTCTCTTTTCCCTTTATTCCCTTTCACTAATTTTTATATTCTCCAAATGAATGAGACCGTATAATGTTTGTCCTTTTCCGATTGACTTATTTCATTTAGCATAATACTCTCCAGGTCCATCCACGTCAAAGCAAATGGTGGGTATTTGTGGACAGCATATTGTGGAATTTGGGTTTTTTTTAATCCAGTCAGCCATTCTATGTCTTGATTGGAGGATTTAATCTCCTTATGTTTAAAGTAATTATTGATAAGTAAGGACTTACTGTTGCCATTTTGTTTATTGTTTTCTGGTTGTTTAGTAAACCCATTGTTACTTTTTCTTGCTCTGCTGTCTTTTTTTATATTTTATTGTCTTATGGTATCAGTATGCTTTGACTTTTTTGTCCTTTTCTTTTTAATTACTACAGATTTTCCTTTGTGGTTATAATGAGGCTTACATAAAACATCTTAAAATTATAACACCCTATTTTAAACTAATAATAATTTAATATCAATAGCATTATTAAGCTTTAGACTTTTACTTCTCCTGCCCGGTTTTTCCTGATTTTTGATCCCTTGCATTGGTATCTTCACATTTGAGTAAGTGGTTTTTCTCAGACTGTGTTCGTTTGCTTTGGCAGCGACAATTCTTTACCATCCTCTCACATGTTAGGTTATTGATGTTATAACTTAAAGTATTATTTACATTGTGTAACTGATGGATTAGTGTAGTTATGGTTATTTTTTCACATTGAAACTAGAGTTGTATTACACATCACCATTACCATAATACAGAATCCAACTTTGACTATTTATTTACCATCACCACAAGACAGGTTTAGTGGTGATGAATTTCCTCAGCTTTTGTTTCTACAAGAAAGCATTTATCCTTCCCTCATTTCTGAAGGAGGCCTTTACCAGGAATTGTGTTCTTAATTAATATTTTTTCTTTCAATATTTTTCATATATCACCCCATTCTCTTGTGGTCTGAAAGTTTCTGTTGAGAAATCTGCCAATAATCTTATGAAGGTTCACACAAATGTAATTCACCCTTTTCTCTTGCTGCTTTTAAATTTCTTTGTCTTTAGCTTTAACAATTTACTTATAATCTGGCTCAGTGTAGCTTTATTTAAATTCAAACTATTTGGAATCCATTGGGCCTCTTGGGTCTGGATGATTATTTTTTTCCTCAGGTTTGGAAAGTTTCTAGCCATTATTGCTTCAAATATATTTTCTATCCCTTTCTCTTTCTCTTCTCCTGGAAATCTGTAATAAAGTTTCTTTTTAAAATTGTGTTCCATAATTCCTGGATGCTTTCTTCACTCTTTTTTTTTTCTTTCTGCTCCTCTGACTGGACAATTTCAAATGTCCTATTTTCTAGGTTGCTGATTCTTTTGCATGGTCAGGTCTGCTTTTGAAGTACTCTGTTGAATTGTTCACTTCAGTTATTATATTTTTCAACTCTTTAATGTCTGGGTTTTTTTTTTCTGTTACTTTGTTGAACTTCTTGTTTTGCTTATACATTGTTTTCCTAATTTCATTTAGTTTTCTCTGTGTGTGTTCTTAAATTCACTACACTTCTTTATGAGGGTTATTCTGAATTCTTTGTCTGATAAATCACAGAACTCTATTTCTTTGGGGTTATTTAATACAGCTTTATGAGTTTCCTTTGATGGTGTCATATTTGCCTGGTTTTTCATGATTTTTGATCCCTTGCATTGGTATCTTCACATTTGAGTAAGTGGGTTTTTTTCAGACTGTGTTGGTTTGCTTTGGCAGTGACAATGCTTTACCATTCAGCTCAGTTTGGGTTTCTGGACAGGTCTTCTGGTAACATCTCTTGGCAGGTAAAACCTGCTATTAGAGTCTATTTTGGAAGCAAGGCAACTGTTTGAACTCTGAGGTTAAAGGTGGGAGAGGAGTGTGCCACCAGCTGAGAATAGCTCAATAGAACTACTGGCTTGGTTCTCTATTCAAGTGAAGCTATAAGATGGGCTTTGCAATTATCTGAAATCTCTGGTCAGGTGTACTAGATGACCAAGACTGAATATTATACTCAGCAGTAGATGGCGCTATGAATTAGCTTCCTCGTCCTGACCAGGCAACTGGACAAGACCCAAGACCTGTACATCTCATTGTCTGGGGATCCAAATCAGGCAAAGGTATGCACTGAATATCCTGGTCAGGTGAGGCCACCAGTGTTGCTCTGCAGACAAAGTAATGGGCTGTGCTTTCTGCTCAAGTGCCACTGTAAGGAGGGCTGTTGGATGGTTTACTCAGCATCTGTGTGCTTTGGTAAAGTTCCCTGTTTGGCCTATCTGAAGATTGCATTCAGCAATAAGTGGGGCTACAAATTAGTTTCCCTGTCTGGGTGAGATGTGAGAAGCAGCTCCAAGGCCTTAATGCTCTTTATTTATGATTTTGACGTGTCCCAAGTTCCTTTATTGAACAGGGCCACTGGCTTTGCTCTGAAGGTGATCACCTCTACCCACTTGCCTCTTGGCTCAAGTTGCCAGATTATGCAGCAACTTCCAAATATTCTCACCAGTTCTCTCTTTCAAATGATCTGCAGCAGGTAGGGTTATGACTCAGGCCTTTGCTTCAGTGGAACTGGGAGGGTCCACTTCATGCAAGTCTCAAATTTTCCCAAATAATCTTTTTAGTTGTGAGGAACTAAGAGCCATGCTATATGTGAATGGGGCTATGACTGAGCTCTTACACCTGGCTAAAACCAGGCTCCAGACCCAACAAAATCTCTAATTTGGGAACCCAAATCAGGCAAACCTGCACCTTGTCAAGTTTCCTGTTCAGATTGCACCTTTGGCTTAGTTCTGCAGATAAGCAAAACTGGTGGTTGAAATTACTACTTGGACTCTGCAGGTAGAAACTCAGACTGCCAAGATTTGACTTCTGATTGTTGGAAGCTCCTCCCCAATTACCTGTCATAGTTGGATACCAAATGGTTGAGTCCTACAGATTCCCATGCAATCTCCTGCAGAAAAACCACAGTAGGGGCTCCCATAAAGTGACCCACAACACTGAGGATAGAGCTGGTTATCACTACTGGGTTCTCTTTTTCCACTGGTAACCACAGGCTCGGGAGAGACCTCTCAGCATGGTACTAAACTGGCTTGGGAGAGGGGTAATTCAGTCTCTTGCCCTTCTGATGTAGTCTGTCTTGGTCTCTGTGGTGCAGGGAGGTGCTTCAGCCTTAGTCCTATGTTCTAGAATTCTCTTGAAAGTGTCTTATCCATAAATAGTTGTTAGTTGTTCTTTTTGTGTGGGGGAGTAAAATTAGAAAAAACCTATGTCACCATCTTGGTGATGTCACCTCCTTCTTAAAACCTCATTTATCTACATGAAATGGAAGTAGATTACATTTCTTTAATTTCGGCAACCATTTAAATTTGACCTCAGAGTCCACAACCTTAATAGTAAAGTAAAGAATCTGGATTAGATCAGTGCCTTAATTCCTTTCAGTTTTCACATTCTAAAAGCCTGAACTTAGTTTTCTTTTGTGTAAATTAAAAAATCTTGAACATGTTATGTGTCCTTGCCTGTGCAATGGATTTCAGAGATTGAGGGAGCAAGTGTAGTTTCTAGGAGCCCAGAGGAGGAGGCAGTCTCCTGGGTGAAGAGGCTGACCTCTCCACATACTGTCTTCAAGACCTAGATCAAGGAAACATGTCATTAATCCCCTTGAGCCTCACGCACTTCGTTGGCAAAATTGAGATTAGAAGGTACTTGACTCCCAGAATTGTTTTAAGGCTTAAATTAGTTCATGTTTATTTGAAAGCATTTAGTGGCACAGAATGATTACTTATAAGTTTATTAAGTAAAATCTCACATATGGAACCAAACGTAGCAAAAGGATTTCACACATGGATTAAGGAAAGAGATTGCAGGGCACCCGGATGGCTCAGTTGGTTAAGCACTTGCCTTTGGCTCAGGTCATAATCTCAGAGTCCTGGGATTGGGCCCTCCATGGGGTTCCCTGCTCAGTGAGGAGTCTGCTTCTCCTTCTACCCCTGCCCCTCCCTCCCACTTGTGCTTGAGCTCCCTTTCTCTCAATCTTAAATAAATAAAATCTTAAAAAAAAAGGAAAGAAATTGCATAGGACCACTTTTCGGGAAAAGTTTACAAGAGGCAGCCTAGCTTGTGAAAAATATATAAATAACATGTTCTTGAAGGGAAGGACAATATGGCAGAAGAGTAGGGGTCCTCAACTCATCTGGTCCCATCAACTTACCCAGATAACTTTCAAAACATCCTGAACACCTACAAACTCGACCTGAGATTCAAAGAGAGAACACCTGAAATGCTACAGAGAGGGAAGTTTTCATTTCTATCAAGGTAGCAAAGTGAAAAATAAATAAAAAGAATAAAGTGGGGGAAGGGAACCATGAGTAGTCAGGCTAAAGCAGAGGGGAAAAGCCTCCAGGGCAGGAAAGCCCTGGAGAAGCGGGAACTTTAAAAATCCACATCAGAGTTTTCCCTGACAGAACAGCGCTTAGCAGGGAAATCAGGCAAAATCCCAGGAGGGGCAGTGAAGCATCAATATTCCCAGACTCCTGAGGCTATAGGAGGAGGGGCGCCTGGGGGAAAGCGTGCTGCAAATCTCATATGGGCAAAGGGCTGGAGCTCCGCAGCCTTTGAGGCATTTGGGAGAAGCCAGTGGGTTAGGTGGGTGGCACCAGACAGAGTTGGCTGTGCCCCATTCCCTTCCAGAGAGATGGTCCCCTGGAGCATGCTTCCAGAAGCACAGGGTCCTGGATCCCAGGGCACTGAGCAGACACAGCCCACTATCCTGCATTCCCCCCTGAGACAGGCAGAAGCAAGGAGGGCTCAAGACAGTGAGGACTCTCCTGCTGCCAGGTGTCCCCAAGCTGTGCAGCTCAGTGCCCCCGCCTCGGGAGCATCTAGGCCAGTGCAGACTGGGAGACTGCGGTATTTACTGTGGGGAGCTGAATCCAGGGCTGGAGACCTGGCTGCCACCAGTGTGGTTGTTCCTCGTGCTGTCATTGTGTGCCTGGGAGAGGCGGGGTCACCAGGGGACAGGGGCCTCATGAGGTAAATGGCTCCCACTGAACCCGGCACCTGGCGGGGGTGGGGCATCTCCTCCAGGTACACACACAGGAGAATCAGCACAGCAGGCCCCTCCCCCAGAAGACCAGCTGGAAGGACAGGGAAAGAGCAAGTTCTTGACCAAGCAGCACTGGAAAGCTCCAGGGGAAGTCAAGGGATTTATAGTATACAGAATCAGAGGGAGCCCCTCCTTTTTCACCTTTTTCCAGTACAACTCGTTTTTATATCAGACTAAAAATTTCCAATATTTTTTCTCTTTCTACCTTAACTACAATATTTTACCACCTCTTCATTTCTAAGTTTTTTCCTTTTTGACTTTCATATGTCTACAATTACATGTCTTAGATATATTTTCCATTTCTAGATTCCCTTCAAAGTATTCAATTTAATTTTAGGAGATATTCGAGATATGGGGGATTTTTTTGTGTTTTTTGTTTTTTTTTTCCGCCTTGCTTTCTAAAAGTATTGGTGGAAGTTAATACCTTCTAAAACATGACCAGCATGCACCCAGAACCAAGAACCAAGCAGAATATGGTGCTAGCTCATTCTGTGAGATTATACTCTCTCTTCATTCCCATTCTGTCCCCCTCTTTTATCTTGTTTATGTTTTGGTGGTCGATGGTGGGGCTTTCTACAAGTATTGCTGGTTTATATACATTTGGGATTTAGAATCTTCTAACATACAGAACAAAATACACTCAGAACAAAGAAGATCATCCTCTAAGACCCCTCTAATAAACTACATTTGCTCTCCACGACAACTTCTTCATCACCACCATCCCCTAGCCCACCCCCCTTTTTTTCTTGTTTCTCTTTTCTTTACTTTTTAATTCTTTTTCTTGGTTTTTCTTCTTTGTGGTTTTTAGCTTTTTATTTTTAATACTTTGTTTTAAAATTTGGTTTTCACTTTACTGGTCCTTTTGTTTTATTTTGTTCTGATCTTCTTTTTCATTTTCTGGTCTCTGACCTCTTCAGAATCATCTAAAGGTGTATTTTACTAAGGTCACATTGATACTTATGACTCAGCCCACTCATACAGCCACTCTGCACTGGACAAAATGACCAGAAGGAATAATTCACCACAAAAGAAATAATTGGAAACAGTCAGTACTCTCTGCCACAGAGTTACAGAATATGGATTTCAATAAGATGTCAGAAAGTTAATTCAGAAGCACAATTATACAGCTACTGGTGGCTCTGGAAAAAAGCATAAAGGACTCTAGAGACTTTGCTACAGCAGAAATGAGATGTAATGAGTCAGAAATTAAAAATAGATTAAATGAGATGCAATCCAAACTGGATGTCCTAATGCCAGGGTTAATGAGGTGGAAGAGAGAGAGAGTGACATAGAAGACAAGTGGATGGTAAGGAAGGAAGCTGAGGAAAAAAGAGAAACACAATTAAGAGACCATGAGGAAAAGCTTAGGGAAATAAATGATGCCTCAGAAGGGAGAATTTTCATATAATTAGGGTTCCAGAAGAGACAGAGAGGGAGAGAGAACCACAGAGTATATTTGAACAAACCATAGCTGAAACTTCCATAATCTGGGGAAGGAAACAGGCATTCAATTCCAAAAGATAGAGAGGATCCCCCCAAATCAATAAAAACCATTCAATACCTTGACATTTAATAGTGCACCTAGCAAATTCCTTTTTCTTGCATATTTTTTTAAATTGGAGTTTGATTTGCCAACAAAAATTGAAAATTCAAAAAATAAAAAGAAAATCCTTAAAGCAGCAAAAGACAAGAGGGTCTTAAGCTATATGGAAAGAAACAACAGATTAACAGCAGACCTCTCCACAGAGACCTGGCAGGCCAGAAAGGGCTGGCAGGATATATTCAGGGCACTAAATGAGCAGAACATGCAGCCAAGAATACTTTATCCAGCAAGGCTGTCTTTCAGAATAGAAGGAGCGATAAACAGCTTCCAAGAAAGACAGAAACTGAAAGAATATGTGACCACCAAACCGGCTCTGCAAAAAAAAAAAAAAAAGAAAAAAAGAGGCCCAAGGAAACAATCCACAAAAACAGGGATTGAAAATGTATTACAATGAAAATAAATTCATATCTTTCAATAGTTACTCTGAACGTGAATGGGCTAAATGATCCCATCAAAAAGGCATGGGGTATCAGACTGGACAAAAATAGCAAGACCCAACTATATGATGTCTACAAGAGACTCATTTTAGACCTAAGGACACTTCCAGCCTGAAAATGATGGGGTGGAGAACCATTTACCATTCCAATAGTCCTTAAAAGAACGATGGAGTAGCAATCCTCATATCAGATAAATTAAAGTTTATACCAAAGACAGTAGTAAGAGATGAAGAGGGACACTATATCATAATTGTCTATCCAACAAGAATACCGAACAATCATGAATATTTATGCCCCGAATGTGGGATAAGCCAAGAATATCAATCAATTAATAACCAAAGTAAAGTCATACTTAGATAATAATACACTAATATTGGGAGACTTCAACATGGCACTTTCTGCAAATGACAGACAGATCTTCTAAGCAGAACATTAGCAAGAAACAAGGGCCTTAAATGATACATTGGACCAGATGGATTTCATGCATGTATACAGAACTTTCCATCTGAACACAACTGAATACAAATTCTTCTCAGATGCACATGGAACATTCTCCAGAATAGACCACATACTGGGTCACAAATCAGGTCTCAACTGATACCAAAATGTTTGGATTGTTCCCTACATATTTTCAGACCACAATGCTTTGAAAGTAGAACTCAATCACAAGAAGAAATTTGGAAGAAACTCAAACACATGGAAGTTAAAGAGCATCCTACTAAAAGATGAAAGGGTCAACCAGGAAATTGAAGAAGAATTAAAAAGATTCATGGAAACTAATGAAAATGAAGATACAACCATTCAAAATCTTTGGGACACAGCAAAAGAGTCCTAAGAGGGAAATACATCACAATACAAGCATCCCTCAAAAAATTGGAGAAAACTAAAATACACAAGCTAACCTCTCACCTAAAGGAACTGGAGAAAGAACAGCAAATAGAACCCACACCAAACAGAAGAAGAGAGATAATAAAGATTTGAGCAGAACTCAATGATGAAATAGAGATCAGAAGGACTGTAGAACAGATCTACAAAACCAGGAGTTGGCTCTTTGAAAGAATGAATAAGAAAGATAAACTCCTAGCCAGCTTTATTAACAAGAAAAGAGAAAAGACTCAAAGTAAAAAAGTCATGAATGAAAGAGGAGAGATCACAACCAATACTAAGGAAATACAAATGATGTTAAAAACATATTATGAGCAGCTACATGCCAACAAATTAGGCAATCTAGAAGAAATGGATGCATTTCTGGAAAACCACAAACTACCAAAACTGGAATAGGAAGAAACAGAAAACCTGAACAGACCAATAACCAGGGAGGAAATTGAAGCAGTCATCAAAAACCTGAGAAGACACAAAAGTCCAGGGCCAGATGGCTTCCCAGGAGAAATCTAGCAAACGTTTAAAGAAGAAACCATGCCCATTCTACTAAGGCTGTTTGGAAAGATAGAAAGAGATGGAGTACTAACAAACTCGTTCTATGAGGTCAGCGTCACCTTAATTCCAAAACCAGACAAAGACCCCACTAAAAAGGAGAATTATAGACCAATATCCCTGATGAACACAGATGCAAAAATTCTCAACAACTTACTAGCCAATAGGATCCAACAGTATATTAAGAAGATGATCCACCATGACCAAGTGGGAATTATGATGCAAAGCTGGTTCAACACTCGTAAAACAATCAAGGTGATTGATCATATCAGCAAGAGAAAAACCAAGAACCATAGGATCCTCTCAATAGATGCAGAGAAAGCATTTGACAAAATACAGCATCCATTCCTGATCAAAACTCTTCAGAGTGTAGGGATAGAGGGAACATTCCTCAGCATCTTAAAAGACATTTACGAAAAACCCACAGCAGATATAATTCTCAAAGGGGAAACACTGGGAGCCTTTCCCCTAAGATCAGGAACAAGACAGGGATGTCCACTCTCACCACAGCGATTCAGCATAGTACTAGAAGTTCTAGCCTCAGCAATCAGGCAACAAAAAGAAATAAAAGGCATTCAAATGGACAAAGAAGAAGTCAAACTCTCCCTCTTTGCCGATGACATGGTACTGTACATAGAAAACCCAAAAGACTCTACCCCAAGATTGCTAGAACTCATACAGCAATTCAGCAGTGTGGCAGGATACAAAATCAATGCACTAAAATCAGTGGCATTTCTATACACTAACAATAAAACTGAAAAAGAGAAATTAAGGAATCAATCCCATTTATAATTGCACGCAAAAACATAAAATACCTAGGAATAAACCTAATCAATGAGGTAAAGGATCTATATCCTAAAAACTATAGAACACTTCTGAAAGAAATTGAGGAAGACACAAAGAGATGGAAAAATATTCCATGCTCATGGATTGGCAGAATTAATATTGTGAAAATGTCAATGTTACCCAGGGAAATTTACACATTTAATGTAATCCCTATCAAAATACCATAGACTTTCTTCACAGAGTTGGAACAAATCATCTTAAGATTTGTGTGGAATCAGTAAAGACCCCAAATAATCGGGAGAATATTGAAAAAGAAAACCATAGCTGGGGGCATCACAATGCCAGATTTCAGGTTGTACTACAAAGCTGTAGTCATCAGGACAGTGTGGTACTAACACAAAAACAGACACATAGATAAATGGAACAGAACAGAGAATCCAGAAGTGGACCCTGAACTTTATGGTCAACTAATATTCGATAAAGGAGGAAAGACTATCCACGGGAAGAAAGACAGACTCTTCAATAAATGGTGCTGGGATAATTAGACATCCACATGCAGAAGAATGAAACTGGACCACTCTCTTGCACCATACACAAAGATAAACTCAAAATGGATGAAAGATCTAACTGTGAGACAAGACTCCATAAAAATCCTAGAGGAGAACACAGGCAACACCCTTTTTGAACTTGGCCACAGCAACTTCTTGCAAGATACATCCATGAAGGCAAGAAAAACAAAAGCAAAATGAATCATTGGGACTTCATCAAGATAAGAAGCTTTTGCACAGCAAAAGAAACAATCAACAAAACTAAAAGACAACCTATAGCATAGGAGAAAATCTTTGCAAATGACCTATCAGATAAAGGGCTAGTATCCAAGATCTATAAAGAGCTTATTAAACTCAACACCAAAGAAACAAACAATCCAATCATGAAATGGGCAAAAGACATGAACAGAAATCTCACAGAGGAAGACATAGACATGACCATCAAGTACATGAGAAAGTGCTCTGCATCACTGGCCATCAGGCAAATACAAATCAAAACCACAATGAGATACCACCTCACACCACTGAGAATGGGGAAATTAACAAGGCACAAATGTTGGAGAGGATGTGGAGAAAGGGGAACCCTCTTGCACTGCTGGTGGAAATGTGAACTGGTGCAGCCACTCTGGAAAACTGTGTGGAAGTTCCTCAAAAAGTTAAAAATATATCTGCCCTAGGACCCAGCAATTGCACTGCTGGGGATGTACCCCAAAGATACAGATGCAGTGAAACACTGGGACACCTACACCCCGATGTTTCTAGCAGCAATGTCCACAATAGCCAAACTGTGGAAGGAGCCTCGGTGTCCATCGAAAGATGAATGGATAAGGAAGATGTGGTTTATGTATACAATGGAATGTTAGTCAGCCATTAGAAATGAAAAATACCCCCCATTTGCTTCGACATGGATGGACCTGGAGGGTATTATGCTGAGTGAAGTAAGTCAATCGGAGAAGGACAAACATTATATGTTCTCATTCATTTGGGGAATATAAAAAGTAGTGGAAGAGAATAAAGGGAAAGGAGAGAAAATGAGTGAAAATGTCAGTGAGGGTGACAAAACATGAGAGACACTTAACTCTGGGAAATGAACAAAGGGTAGTGGAAGGGGATGGGGCGGGGTGTTGGGGTGACTGGTGAGGGGCACTGAGGGGGGCACCTGATGGGATGAGCACTTGGTGTTATGCTATATGTTGGCAAATTGGACTCCAAAAAGAAATTTAAAAATAAATAAAAAATAAAAAAATAAAAAGATAAAAATAAAAAAGTTGAAATAAAGGATTAGTTAAGGTAAATAGTCAAAATTGTCATCATTTAAAGACTAAGAGTTACACAGTTTGAAAAAAATTTGGATTTTGAAAGAGTATTCTTTGTATATCAGTTTTTATTGCCTCTTAAGGTGATGATGATTGGCAGAATTTTTACATTACATAGCATTGAAGAGTAATGGTTTGGGGGTCCCTAAAATATATATATATATAAGTCATGAAAAAATCTGATATTTGTGAAAATATTACATCTTTTCAGCTATTACTAATATGTATTATTTATCTTTATTAAAAAAGATGATCAATTAGTCCCCTAAGTTTTTATTCTGAAATAAATTATTAATTCTCAATTGTGGTAAAATATATACAATATAAAATTTACCATTTTAACCATTTTAAAGTGTATAGTACTATGGCATTCAGATTGCTGTGCAATCATCATCCAGAACTTTTTTCATCTTGCAAAACTGAAACTCCATATCCATGAAACAACTTCTCATTCTTCCTTCTAATCCCTTAGCAACGCACCATTCTACATTCTGGCTCCATGAATTTGACTCCTCTAGGTATTGCATATAAGTGGAATCCTACATTATTTATCTTTTTCTGACTGGCTTATTTCACTTAACAGAATGTCCTCAAGTTTTATCCATGTTGTAACATGTCTCATAATTTCTTTCCTTTTTACGACTGAATACTATTTCATTATATGTATATCACATTTTTAAAATCTATTCATCCATTGATAGACACTTGTGTTGCTTCCACATTTTGCTGTTGTGAATAATGCTGATATGAACTTGGGTGTGCTATGAACTCTTCACATCCCTGCTTTCTAGAAGTGGAATTGCTGGATCATATGGTAACTCAATGTTTAATTTTGTGAGGAGCCACATTACTTGGCTTTGCATAGTTGGCTACACCATTTGACATTCCCACCAGCAACATGCAAGCACTCCAGTTTCTCCTCATCACCATCAATCAATGCTTGTTATTTTCTGTTCTTTGACAGTAGTCATCCTAATGAGTGTGAGGTGATAGCTCATTGCACTTTTGTAAATTATATTATTTTACATAATTATTTTTAAGGCACCAAACCCTCTTAGAAATACTAAAGAAGACAATTTGATAAAATTATTGCATCACATGCTAGTTTCTCAATAATAGTTTAGAGTTATTTCATTGAGTCAGAACTTGTTTCCTATTGTTAATTAAAGTATTTTTAAAACTCCAAGAGCTATTCCCAGTGTTCTTGGATTAGGGAACTCAGAGCATAGTGGGCATTGGGGTAAACAGAGGGTTAATAAATGGTCCCACTTCACAAAGAGGTCACATAGGTGTGAGATCCACTTTATTCTTTTTTTTTATTAACAGCAAAACCCAATGACATACTATCTCTCATTGTGATCTGGGAAAAGACTATAATATAATTAATTTAAAATTAAACCCCATTGGGCTTATAATCCATATATTTTAAGTTGACTAGAATGTTGCAAATAGAGGTGCTTCATAATCCTAAATTCAGACTGTTACATGTTATATTAGCTAGATAAGTAAAAAAGATATCTGCTCAAAATGTGAATTCAAGATTTAGTAAAGTTTATTTTCTGTTTTTCAATCTTAGGTTTTTATAGAGACTATTTTTGAATTACAGAGTTTGCCAATAATTACTTGAGCTATATGGATTATTATATCCAAATTCAGGAAAAAGCAAAAACAAAAGGCAGAATATTTTAAAGGTAGAACCAACCAGGAGCATTTATCTCTTACTCTATGTACTGATTCTGGTTCATGATTTCAAAAAATAAAGGCACCAAAAATAAACAGAGAAATGTGGCTGACACACTGTTTTCTTGAAATAGCAATCAAAAATATCATGTTGTTTACTGGGAAGACAGCAGCTGTTCTGAGTCTACAGGTTCTTATCAACTTCTCAGCTATCATTCTTCCTTCAGGATGAGTCCTAAGTCATCCCATCTTCCTAACCAATAGTACCTGTTCAGTAGGCAGGGTGGAGAGCTACAGATTTAGACTCCTTGGTATTTATTACAGCTTCTAGTTTTCTATAAAAATATATTTTTCATAATTGTAAGAGAATTAAATATTATAAAACGATGTGTATTACTGAGGTGATACTAGAGCTTGTTTCCTTTTATTTTAGAAAGTAGGAGAAATAATTAGACTAATAAATAGAACATTATTTTCCCCAGAGAAATGAGAATTGGATGTTAACTCCCCTTGCTTTCAGAGTCCCCATTCTCTGGGTATCCTGGTAAGTACCAAACCACATTGTAATAGAAGTCTGAGACTAAGATTTGAATTTCACTCTAGTCTATCAAAAAAGCAACTTATACCCACTTCACCATCAGTAAAACAGAAACATTAACAGCATTGAAAGGGGGATCGGTAAGGGGTGTTGAGTCAGTGGAGGCGTTCCCCCATTGAGGGGTCAATAGTTTCCCCCATATTCACTGAAACTAGACGTCTTAAGGTAGGAGTCTTACCTCAAGGACTTATCTTCCAAGTATCTTTCTTGCCAGCTTACTCTTCACTCTCCTTAGCCCTCCTAGACCTCTCTTTTTCCTGAGACCTCCCTCTCTATGCACATGGTTTTTGGTAATCATCACATGGTGGTCCCCCAAAAACACTATACATGCCCTGACTCACATATTTGATTTTAAGTGACAGGAGTGGCTTGGAATACTCAACCTACTGCACATCTGTGTCTCTCTCTCAATCACAACAAGTGAAGAATCTTCCTAGGACACCAACTGTCCCTTCTCTTCCCTGCTGCTGCCTCAGGAAAAGTGGGAACCATGTTCTAAAGCACCTTACACAGAGCTGGACACTGGTTGCAAAATGCATATTTTTTCATTGGATTAATATGTGTTTCTAGTTTTGTAAGAGTTAAAGGGGGAAGAGGGATTCAATATGTCAACATGCTCATTTTTTTTTTCTTGGCTGAAAGGCCTATTTTGAATACCCAGGAGATCCATCAAGCTATGTTCTATTGTTCCTGTTAGGTGACATCTTTTTAAAGATAGCTAATTTGAACAAATAGATAAATGAATTAGAATAAATAGATGCATATTTTAATGAACAAATATTAAGAGTAAGAAGTCCTGGATTCTGTCTCTGATGAGCTCTAGGACTCCCACATATAACTCTGTGATTGTAAATAAGTCAAGAAGCCTTCCTGAGGTTGTGTCTGTAATTGAAGCCAGAAGATGTGACCTTGGAGAGTGGTTTTGCTGCCTCAAAGGATGAACAAGTACAGCACTTTGGAGTATAAAGTGTTACAGATAAATGTTAAGAGATTATTAAGGCTATAAGTCATTGCCATGCCTCCTGCTGAGAAAATGTGCTATAAGGAGGAAAGTTTGCTATGCTGTTAGTCCTCATTCTGTGAGGGAAGGTATATCTTAGCCAGGCAGGCAGGGAGCCAGAGCTTTGCCCATGGCTGATTGGTAGGGACAAGCCACAAAGAAGGGGCTATTTTGTTAAGATCTTCTATTTGCAATGAATCATCAGGGAGAACAGAACCATGTTGCTGAGCCAACAGTGATATTGTTTTATATAGTGTACCTGCAGCATCTGTGATTTGCCTCACTGTGCAATCTTAACAGAGATATTTATTATTTTTTTCCCATTTTATTTGTACATATAAGACTGGGTTCTAAATTAGAAAAAACTAATGTTCTCTTAATGGGATTGCTTGAGGGAACACAGACCATACAACACAGTTTTTCAAAGGAGTCTTTAGGTGAGTGGGCCATAAGAACTCTCACTTTCATCTTATTCAAGGAACTTTTCTTTTTTTTTAATTTTTTTTATTTATTTATGATAGTCACAGAGAGAGAGAGAGAGAGAGAGAGAGAGAGGCAGAGACATAGGCAGAGGGAGAAGCAGGCTCCATGCACTGGGAGCCTGACGTGGGATTCGATCCAGGGTCTCCAGGATCGCGCCCTGGGCCAAAGGCAGGCGCCAAACCGCTGCGCCACCCAGGGATCCCTTAAGAACTTTTCAAGTGCAAACAAAAAGGGGGCTGCAAAACACTAACCAGAAGAAGAAGAAGAAAAAATACAATATAATGTGTGAAAGCAGCCTATACACCAGGATATTTCTTGGGGTGCCAAGAAAGTGTAGAGTTGTTTATAAGCAAACAATACATTGTTAACTCGTATTCCTATGAACACATTTGATCAATCTGTGAATTTTTTTTGTTGTTGTTGTTGTTATTGTTCTTAACCCTTGTAACCATGTTTAAAAGAATTTGGGAGTTTCAAGGCGATGATAAGACAGAAATGGTTGGACAGACAATTCCTGTCTCGTTTTTGCAGAGGATCCAACAAGAGGCTGATTCCTGGCAGGAGAGGCAAGATGGTGGAGGAGTAGGGCCCTCATCTCACCCGGCCCCACCAACTTCCCTGGATAACTCAAACCATCCTGAACACCTACGAATCCGACCTGAGATTTAAAGAGAGAATGGCCGGAATGCTACAGAGAGAAGGGTTTTCATTTCTAACAGGTAGGAAGGCAGGGGAAAAAAAAAAAAAAGAATAAAGTAAGGGAGGGGCCCCGAGAGGAGCCAGGCTAAGGCTGGGTGGCGAGAGCACCCAGGACAGGAAAGTCCAGCCCCGGAGAATCGGGAACCTTAAAAATCCACAGCGGATTCTTCCTGGACGGAGGAGCGCTCAGCAGGGAAATTGGGCAGAACCGTAGGAGGGGGGGATCCCCAGTGGCTCGGCGGTTTGGCACCTGCCTTTGGCCGGGGGCCGATCCTGGAATCCGGGGATCGAGTCCCGCGTGGGGCTCCCGGCGTGGAGCCAGCTTCTCCTCCTCCTGTGTCTCTGCCTCTCTCTCTCTCTCTCTCTCTCTCTCTCTATGTCTATCATGAATAAATAAATAAATCTTAAAAAATAAAAAAAGAACCGCAGGAGGGGCGGGGATGCCTCCAGTCTCCTGGGGTCCCTAATACAGGAAGTGCGCCTAGGGGAGAGCACACCTCATCCTGAGGCCAATCTTGGTAAAGGGCGGGACGACGTGCAGCCTGTGGGGCCTCAGGGAGAAGCAGGTTGGTCAGGCGGGGGCTAAGGGTGGAGGTGTCTGTGCCCTACGGCCTTCGGGAGCCACAGCCCCAGAAGCGCGATTCCAGCAGCACAGGCCCGGGATCCCAGGGTGCCGGGGGACACAGCCCACCATCCTGCCGTTCCTCCGGACAGGCAGAAGCGGGGAGGGCACAGAACAGTGAGGATTCTCCTGCCCATAGGCGCCCCCAGCTGTGCAGGTCAGCGCCCAGCCCCAGGAGCACCTAGGCCAGGGCAGACTGGCCGACTGTGGGTGGTTACTGCAGGGAGCTGACTCCAGGGCTGGAGACCTGGCCGCCGCCAGTGTTCTTGTTCCTCCTTGCATCACCTTGTGCCTGGGAGAGGCGGGGCCCCAGGGAACAGGGGCCTCACGGGGTAAACAGCTCCCACTGAGCCCAGCACCGGGGGGGGGGGAGGGCATCTCCCCCAGGTACACACACCTGAGAGTCAGCACAGCAGGCCCCTCCCCTAGACAACCAGCGGGAAGGACAGGGGAAGAGCAAATTTACTGACTAGGCAGCCCTGGAAACCTCCAGGACCAAGGGAAAATAGTATATAGAATTAGAGGATCTCTTTTTTTCTTTTCTTTTCTTTTCTTTTCTTTTCTTTTCTTTTCTTTTCTTTTCTTTTCTTTTCTTTTCTTCTTTTCTTTTCTTTTCTTTTCTTTTCTTTCTTTTCTTTTCTTTTCTCTTTTCTTTTCTTTTCTTTTCTTTCTTTTCTTTCTTTTCTTTTCTTTCTTTTCTTTTCTCTTTTCTTTTCTTTTCTTTTTCTTTCTTTTCTTTTCTTTCCTTTATTTTTCTTTTCTTTTCTTTTTTCCTTTTCTTTTCTTTTCATTTCTTCCCTTTCCTTTCCTTTCCTTTCCTTTCCTTTCCTTTTCTTTCTTTTCTTTTCTTTTTTCTTTTCTTTTCTTTCTTTTCTTCTTTTCTTTTTTCAAAGGATCCTTTTTCTTTTCTTTTTCCATTGTGACTCATTTTTATATCAGACTAAATATTTCCAATATTTTTTCTCTTCCTACCTTAACTACAGTATATTACCAGCTCCTCATTTTTAAGTTTTTTCCTTTTTGACTTTTGCATATGTCTACAATTACATGTCTTAGATATATTTTTCACTTCTGGATTACCTTCAAAGTATTCAATTTAATTTGGGGAGATATATGGGTTTTTGTTTTGTGTTTTTTTGTTTTTTTCTGCCTTGTTTTGTTTTACAATGTTGGAAGTTAGTACCTTCTAAAACATGAACAAGATATACCCAGAACCAAGCGCAACACCATGCTGGTTCATTCTGTGAGATTATACTCTTTCTTCATTCACATTCTGCCCCCCCTCATTAATCTCATTTATCTTTTTGTGCTCAATGGTGGGGCTTTCTACAAGTATTACTGGTTTATATAAATTTGGGATTTGACATCTTCTAACATATAGAACAAAATACATTCAGAACAAAGAGGATCACCCTCTAGGACCACTCAGGTAGACTACATTCTCCCTCCACTACAACTTCTTCACCATCACTATCCTCCAGCACACCCCCTTTTTTATGTTTTATTTTTCCTCATTTTCCTATTTATTTTTTTAATTCTTTTTATTTTTTCTGCTTCTTTGTGGTTTTTGGCTTTTTATTTTTAATACTTTGTTTTAAAATTTGGTTTTCACTTTACTGGTCCTTTTATTTTATTTGGTTCTGATCTTCTTTTTCATTTTCTGGTCTCTGACCTCTTCAGAATCATCTAGGGTGTGTTTCACTTAGGTCGTAGTTGATATTTTTGACTCAGCCTGCTCATACAGCCACTCTGCACTGGACAAAATGACTAGAAAGAAGAATTCACAAAGGAACCCTCTGCTACGTTACAGAATGTGGATTTCAATACGATGTCAGAAAGATAATTCAGAAGCACAATTATAGTTACTGGTGGATCTAGAAAAAACCCAAAGGACTCTACAGACTTTGTTATGGCATAAATGAGAGCTAATCAGTCTGAAATTAAAAATAGATTAAATGAGATGCAATCTAAACTGGCTGTCCTAACGACGAGGGCTAATGAGGTGGAAGACAGAGTGAATGACATAGAAGATAAATTGATGGCGAGGAAGGAAGCTGAGGAAAAAAGAGAAAAACAATTAAGAGACCATGAGGAAAAGTTAAGGGAAATAAATGAGAACCTCAGAAGGAAATCTATGTATAATTGGGGGTCCAGAGGGTGCCAAGAGGGACAGGAGACCAGAAAGCATATGTGAACAAATCATAGCTGAGAACTTCCCTAATTTGGGGAATGAAACAGGCATTCAGACCCAGGAGATAGAAAGGTCCCCCCCTAAAAATAAAATTAAAAAAAAAGTTCAACACCTAGACATTTAATAGTGAAACTTGGCAAATTCCAAAGATAAAGAGAAAATCCTTAAAGCAGCAAGAGACATGAGACCTCTAACTTTTATGGGGATAAATATTAGCAGACCTCTCCACAGAGACCTGGCAGGCCAGAAAGGGCTGGCAGGATATATTCAGGGTCCTAAATGAGAAGAACCTGCAGCCAAGAATACTCTATCTAGCTAGGCTCTCATTCAGAATAGAAGGAGAGATAAAGAACTTCCAAGATGGGCAGAAACTGAAAGAATATGTGACCACCAAACCAGCTCTGCAAGAAATATTAAGGGAAACTCTTGAAAGACAGAATAAGCCCAAAGAAATAATCCACAAAAACAGAGACTGAATAGGTATTATGATGACACTAAATTCATATCTTTCAATAGTAATTCTGAACGCGAATGGGCTTAATGACCCCATCAAAAGGTGCAGGGTTTCAGACTGGATAAAAAAGCAAGACCCATCTATATGATGTCTACAAGAGACACTATATCATAGTTAAAGGATCTATCCAACAAGAGGACCTAACAATCATGAATATTTATGCCCTGAATGTGGGAGCTGCCAAGTATATCAATTAATAACCAAAGTTAGGACATACTTAGGTAATAATACACGTATACTTGGTGACTTGAGGTTAGCGCTTTCTACAATCAACAGATCTTCTAAGCACAACATCTCCAAAGAAACAAGAGCTTTAGATGATACAACTGGACTAGATGGATTTCACAGATTTTACAGAAATTTACATCCAAATGCAACTGAATACACATTCTTCTCAGGTGCACATGGAACTTTCTCCAGAATAGACCACATACTGGGTCACAAATCAGGTTTCAACTGATACCAAAAGATTGGGATTGTCCCCTGCATATTTTCAGACCATAGTGCTTTGAAAGTCATGTGCTCTGAGAAAATGCTCTGCATCACTTGCCACTAGGAAAATACAAATCAAAAGGACAATGAGATACCACCTCACACTAGTGAGAATGGTCAAAGTTAACAAGCCAGGAAACAACAAAAGTTGAAGAAGATGTGGAGAAAGGGGAACTCTCTTGCACTTTTGGTGAGAATGTGAACTGGTACAGCCACTTTGGAAAACTGTGTGGAGGTTCCTCAAAGAGTTAAAAATAGAGCTGCCCTACGACCCAGCAATTACACTGTTGGGGATTTACCCCAAAGATACAGATGCAGTGAAACCGCAGGACACCTGCACCCTGATGTTTCTAGCAGCAATGTCCACAATATCCAGACTGTGGAAGGAGCCTCAGTGTCCATGGAAAGATATATGGATAAAGAAGATGTGGTTTATGTATACAATGGAATATTACTCAGCCTTTAGAAATGACAAATACCCACCATTTGTTTCAACGTGGATGGAACTGGAGGGTATTATGCTGAGTGAAGAAGTCAATCGGAGAAGGACAAACATTATATGGTCTCATTTATTTGGGGAATATAAAAAGTAGTGAAAGGGAGGGATCCCTGGGTGGCGCAGCGGTTTGGCGCCTGCCTTTGGCCCAGGGCGCGATCCTGGAGACCCGGGATCGAATCCCACGTCAGGCTCCCGGTGCATGGAGCCTGCTTCTCCCTCTGCCTGTGTCTCTGCCTCTCTCTCTCTCTCTCTCTCTCTCTCTCTGTGACTATCATAAATAAAATTAAAAAAAAAAAGTAGTGAAAGGGATTATAGGGGAAAGGAGAGAAAATGAGTGGCAAATATCAGAGAGGATGACAGAACATGAGGGTCTCCTAACTCTGAGAAATGAACAAGGGGTGGTGGAAGGGAAATGAAGGGCGGGGGGTTGGGTGACTGGGTGACAGGCACTGAGGGAGGCACTTGATGGGTTGAGCCCTGCGTGTTTTGCTATGTTGGCACATTGAACTCCACTAAGGACGTGATCCCGAGATCCAGGAGTGGGTCCCACATCAGGCTCCTATAGGAAGCCTGCTTCTCTCTCTGCTTTTGTTTCTGCCTCTCTCTGTGTGTGTGTGTCAGTCTCTCATGAATAAATAAATAAAATCTTAAAAATTTTTTTTGACAGAAAGGGAGAGAGTACAAGCAGGGGAAGCCGCAGAGGGAGAGGCAGAATCAGGCTCTCTATTGAGCAGAGAGCCCAACCTGGGTGCTGGATCCTAGGATTCCTGGGATCATGATCCAAGCTGAAGTCAAGCTTCCAACTGACTGAGCCACCCAGGTGCCCTTCCTCCCAAAAAACTTTTGTCAATGGGTTATTTGCTCTACCAGGGCAAAGATTTTCTCTAAATCCTCACTCCTGGATTCTCTATTCTGTTCCATTGATCTATGTGTCAGTTTTTGTGCCAGTACCACACTGTCCTGATGACCACAGCTTTGTAGTACAACCTGAAATCTGGCATTGTGATGCCCCCAGCTATGGTTTTCTTTTTCTTTTTCTATTTTTAATAATAATTTTATTTTTATTGGTGTTCAATTTGCCAACATACAGAATAACACCCAGTGCTCATTCCGGCAAGTGCTCCCCTCAGTGCCCGTCACCCATTCACCCCCCCCTCCTCCCCTTCCACCACCCCTAGTGTGTTTCCCAGATTTAGGAGTCTTTGTGTTTTGTCTCCCTTTCTGATATTTCCTACTCATTACTTCTCCCTTCCCTTATATTCCCTTTCACTATTATTTATGTTCCCCAAATGAATGAGAACATATAATGTTTGCCCTTCGCGAATTGACTTATTTCACTCAGCATAATACCCTCCGGTTCCATCCACGTCGAAGAAAATAGTGGGTGTTTGTCGTTACTAATGGCTGAGGAATATTCCATTGTATACATAAACCACATCTTCTTTATCCATTCATCTTTCGATGGACACCGAGGTTCCTTCCACAGTTTGGCTATTGTGGACATTGCTGCTAGAAACATTGGGGTGCAGGGGTCCCAGCGTTTCATTACATCTGTATCTTTGGAGTAAATCCCCAGCAGTGCAATTGCTGGGTCTAGGGCAGGTCTATTTTTAACTCTTTGAGGAACCTCCACACAGTTTTCCAGAGTGGCTGCACCAGTTCACATTCCCACCAACAGTCCAAGAGGGTTCCCCTTTCTCCACATCCTCTCCAACATTTGCTGTTTCCCACCTTGTTAATTTTCCCCATTCTCACTGGTGTGAGGTGGTATCTCATTGTGGTTTTGATTTGTATTTCCCTGATGGCAAGTGATGCAGAGCATTTCCTCATGTGTGTGGTGGCCATGTCTATGTCTTCCTCTGTGAGATTTCTGTTCATGTCTTTTGCCCATTTCAGGATTGGATTGTTTGTTTCTTTGGTGTTGAGTTTAATAAGTTCTTTATAGATCTTGGAAACTAGCCCCTTATCTGATATGTCATTTGCAAATATCTTCTCCCATTCTATAGGTTTCTTTTAGTTATTTTTTAAATTTTTATTTATTTATCATAGTCACACACACACACACAGAGGCAGAGACATAGGCAGAGGGAGAAGCAGGCTCCATGCACCGGGAGCCCGACGTGGGATTTGATCCTGGGTCTCCAGGACCGCGCCCTGGGCCAAAGGCAGGCGCTAAACCACTGCGCCACCCAGGGATCCCCGTCTTTTAGTTTTATTGACTGTATCCTTTGCTGTGCAAAAGCTTCTTATCTTGATGAAGTCCCAATAGTTCATTTTTGCTTCTGTTTCCTTTACCTTCGTGGATGTATCTTGCAAGAAGTTGCTGTGGCCGAGTTCAAAAAGGGTGTTGCCTGTGTTCTCCTCTAGGAAGTAGATGGAATCTTGTCTCACATTTAGATCTTTCATCCATTTTGAGTTTATCTTTATGTATGATGAAAGAGAGTGGTCTAGTTTCATTCTTCTGCATGGGGATGTCCAATTTTCCCAACACCACTTATTGAAGAGACTGTCTTTCTTCCAATGGATAGTCTTTCCTCCTTTATCGAATATTAGTTGACCATAAAGTTGAGGGTCCACTTCTGGATTCTCTATTCTGTTCCATTGATCTATGTGTCTGTTTTTGTGCCAGTACCACACTGCCTTGATGACCACAGGTTTGTAGTACAACCTGAAATCTGGCATTGTGATGCCCCCAGATATGGTTTTCATTTTTAATATTCCCCTGGCTATTTGGGGTCTTTTCTGATTCACCCAAATCTTAAAATAATTTGTTCTAACTCTCTGGAGAAAGTCCATGGTATTTTGATAGGGATTGCATTAAATGTGTAAATTACCCTGGGTAACATTGACATTTCCACAATATTAATTCTGCCAATCCATGAACATGGAATATTTTTCCATCTCTTTGTGTCTCCCTCAATTTCTCTCAGAAGTGTTCTATACTTTTTAGGGTATAAATCCTTTACCTCTTTGGTTAGGTTTATTCCTAGGTATCTTATGCTTTTGGGTGCAATTGTAAGTGGGATTCACTCCTTAATTTCTCTTTCTTCAGTCTCATTGTTAGTGTATAGAAATGCCACTGACTTCTGGGCATTGATTTTGTATCCTGCCACACTGCCAAATTGCTGTATGAGTTCAAGCAATCTTGAGGTGGAGTCTTTTGGGTTTTCTATGTAGAGTATCATGTCATGGGTGAAGAGGGAGAGTTTGACTTTTTCTTTGCCAATTTGAATGCCTTTAATGTCTTTTTGTTGTCTGATTGCTGAGACTAGGACTTCTAATACCATGTTGAATAGCTGTGGTGAGAGTGGACATCCCTGTCTTGTTCCTGATCTTAGGGGAAAGGCTCCCAGTACTTCCCCACTGAGAATTATATTTGCTGTGGGTTTTTCGTAGATGGCTTTTTAGATGTTGAGGAATGTTCCCTCTATCCCTACACTCTGAAGAGTTTTGATCAGGAATGGATGCTGCATTTTGTCAAATGCTTTCTCTGCATCTATTGAGAGGATCATATGGTTCTTGGTTTTTCTCTTGCTGATATGATGAATCACACTGATTGTTTTACAAGTGTTGAACTAGCCTTGTGTCCCGGGACTAAATCCTACTTGTTCACGGTGAATAATTTTCTTAATGCATTGTTGTATCCTATTGGCTAGTATCTTATTGAGAATTTTTTCATCCATGTTCATCAGGGATATTGGTCTGTAATTCTCCTTTTTGGTGGGGTCTTTTTGTGGTTTTGGAATTAAGGTGATGCTGGACTCATAGAACGAATTTGGAAGTACTCCATCTCTTTCTATCTTTCTATCTTCAATAAATGGTGCTGGGAAAATTGGACATCTACATGCAGAAGAATGAAACTAGACCACTCTCTTGCACCATACACAAAGATAAACTCAAAATGGATGAAAGATCTAAATGTGAGACAAGAGTCCATCAAAATCCTAGGGAAGAACACAGGCAACACCCTTTTTGAACTTGGCCACAGTAACTTCTTGCAAGATACATCCACGAAGGCAAAAGAAACAAAAGCAAAGATGTACTATTAGGACTTCATCAAGATAAGAAGCTTTTGCACAGCAAAGGATACAGTCAACAAAACTAAAAGACAACCTATTGAATGGGAGAAGATATTTGCAAATGACATATCAGATAAAGGGCTAGTTTCCAAGATCTATAAAGAACTTATTAAACTCAACACCAAAGAAACAAACAATCCAATCATGAAATGGGCAAAAGACATGAACAGAAATCTCACAGAGGAAGACATAGACATGGCCAACATGAACATTAGAAAATGCTCTGCATCACTTGCCATCAGGGAAATACAAATCAAAACCACAATGAGATACCACCTCACACCAGTGAGAATGGGGAAAATTAACAAGGCAGGAAACAAGAAATGTTGGAGAGGATGCGGAGAAAAGGGAACCCTCTTACACTGTTGGTGGAATGTGAACTGGTGCGGCCCCTCTGGAAACCTGTGTGGAGGTTCCTCAAAGAGTTAAAAATAGACCTGCCCTATGACCCAGCAATTGCACTGCTGGGGATTTACCCCAAAGATAGAGATGCAATGAAATGCCAGGACACCTGCACCCCAATGTTTCTAGCAGCAATGTCCACAATAGCCAAACTGTGGAAGGAGCCTCGGTGTGCATCAAAAGATGAATGGATAAAGAAGATGTGGTTTATGTATACAATGGAATATTACTCAACTGTTAGAAATGACAAATACCCACCATTTGCTTCAATGTGGATGGAACTGAAGGGTATTGTGCTGAGTGAAATAGGTCAATCAGAGAAGGATAAACATTATATGTTCTCATTCATTTGGGGAATATAAATAATAGTGAAAGGGAATAGAAGGTAAGAGAGAAGAAATTGGTAGGAAATATCAGAAAGGGAGACAGAACATGAAGACTCCTAACTCTGGGAAATCATCTAGGGGTGGTGTAAGGGGAGGAGGGCGGGGGGTGGGGGTGAATGGGTGATGGGCATTGAGGAGGGCATTTGATGGGATGAGCACTGGGTGTTATTCTGTATGTTGGCAAATTGAACACCAATAAAAAATAAATTTATTATTAAAAAAAATAAATGCTCACTCCTATGGCAGTCCTGGCATAGGGCAGGACTGCACTATAGATGATCCAATTGAAGTATATGTGGGTGTATCTGCTATTCATATAATATTGTTTAGTACTTTAATAAAGTAAATTCAATAAATTCAAATTTTGCATTAATCATCAAATCGTCATCTTTAAATTACTTGGTGTTGCACTGAGGAGGTGGAAAGTGATTTACTGTCATTACTGTGCTGTAGAACAGGAAGTCATTCTGTTTACAGAAGAAGTCACATTAATTCAATATGTAATGTTGATCACATTGCCTGGCAATATGAAAAAGAATAATAATTAAACACAAAAATAAGCAGCAATATGTAAAACTGAAGTTTAGAGAGAGGAAAAACGTTGGATATGCTGAAAGATATCAAGAAATATACAGCTTGGGAAAAAGAAAATCTAAGTCACCTTTGAAATTTACAATTCAATTCCTAGCCTCTGAAATAATATATATTCTCGGTACAATGCCTTCTAGGTACAATGCCCTCATAGTCTATTCCATTTAACTAAATATCTCCTAATTTAAGAGCTATAAAATAAATAATTCTAGGGGCATCTGGGTGGTTCAGTGGTTGAGCATCTGCCTTCAGCTCAGGGCATAATCCTGGGGTCCTGAGATGGAGTTCCACATTGGGCTCCTTGTGAGGACCCTACTCCCTCTGCCTCTTTCTGTGTCTCTCATGAATAAATAAGTAAATCTTTAAAAAATTCTATTTTTATATCATAAAACTCAAAAATTACTGTAGGCAGAAAATAAGATAATTGCCTTAAAAAACCTAATATAAGAAGAAAAATTATTTGCAATTTATCTCACAAAATGCTTACATCTTCAATATATAAAGACCCCTTAGAAAGTAATAAGATGTCTAAGAATCCAGTAGACAATTCATCAAAGGACAGATAATTAAGGACATGTGAATGATGCATAAATATATGAATACCTATTAATTAATAAATCAAAACTATACTAAAATACCATTTTGTCAATGAATTGGTAAAAATCCTAATGTATGACAATATTTTTAGCAAGCTAACAAAGAAATAAGCATTCTGATGCGTTACTTACAAGGAGAGATTCAGTAATATCTATCAAAAATTAACATGCTTAAAGAACTTAACATGCTTATATATACTTTGACCCAAAAATCCTACTTCTGAAAATCATCCTTAGGTGTGCACATAGATATTTGTAGAGATACTAATACAAAATTAGGCATTACAGCACTGTTTGTAAGAGCAAATGACTATTGACAACCCAAATGTCCATCAATATTTAACTAGTTAAGTAAATTGTAGAACAGTCATAAAATAAAATGTCATGCATCAAAAATAAAATGAGAATCTTTTGATATAAAAAGAATGAGAAGTTGTCTTGTAAGTAACTATTGAGGAAAACTAGAGCAAAGTGTATAGTAAGTGACCCTTTGTTTAAAAAAATGAAGAACGTGAAAAGGTATTTATTTATCTTGGCTTAGAAAATTCTGGGAAAATGGGAGAAAATTATATCGGAGTAACTTGTGGAAAGAGAGATGGAGAAAAAAGTTGAGAGTTAATGTTTTCTCCATATGTATTTTATATCAACTTTGTATTGCAAACTCCGTATTGCCTACTAAAAATTTCAATAAAAATTGAAAACAAGAAGACAAGGAATATGGCCAGTACTTATTGAAATCAATAAGTTAAGTACCATAGAGCCATCTTATATCCTCATTGGAAATGAGTTTTCAATTTGCCTTAAAGTTATCTAACAGTCAAAAATAAGAAAATAATCCTATAATCCAAATAAATTACAGGATTCACACTTGACAGAACTATTTCTAGTTTAGAGGCAAGAGGAAAATAACCTGCAACAATTAGGCATAGGGATAAGGTAATATAATGCAGGGGTCAGTCCTCTTAGCAACACTTTTACAGTAGGCACAGGGCTCTTTCTCACCTTGGGGTATATTCAGCAAAACTAGTTGTTTGGAATGATCAAAATTATATGAAATGGTTACATGGCCCTCCTATAATCTAGTCTAACATAAAGATAGCTTTTAGTTGGTTAAAGGAATAATAGTATACTGTCTTTCAGGCAATCCTCTATAAATATGATTTTTTCATTGTTAAGAGCCTGAAAATTAATAATCACAGCAGGTTCATGACCACACTCTGACAAGATGCACTGGAGTAGAAAATTCTATGTTGTCATCATCCTGTTGTGAAAACCAAGGTCACTCATATGGACCATGGATGGCTTGGAGAGACTCACCCTGTCTTGTATAATTGTGTTATTCAAACCCTCTCAAGTACATACATGTTCTCTAGCAAGAAATTCTTGTAAATAGTCTTATTGTTATGTATTGTCTACATGACTTTTGTTCCACTTGCCATATTGAAGGCTCTGTCGTCAAATTCCCATAATTGCATACATTTTTTTACCTTATTTGGCTTATTTGAGTTATTTAATTTTAAATAAAAAGGAAGCTAATAATTTGATACTGAACCAAGAATGAAACAGCACTGAGCTTAAACCTTTTACTGGAGCTAAAGTTTAAGTTGAGGATTAAAATTTTCATAGATAAAGAAATGAATGTACCATACTGGAGAAAATTCTTAGCTATCTATGTTACAGAAAAAAAAAATAGAAATGTTATGCAATATTCCAGTGACATTCAGTCTTCATCTTATATTGTATATATTCATGTAATGCTTAATATTAATGCTTGCCCTACTCTCTTGATAAGATATAAATTATCTGCTAGTTTCTAGCCTCATTATATCATACCTTCTCTTTTACTTAATGCATAGGGAATTTTGATCATGCTATTTACTTTAATTAATATTATTCCAGATTCATACATTTGATTCTTTTGATCAAAAACTAAGCAGCAGATTTATGCATGTGCACATATCTACCAAAGAAATATTATGTCTTTTGTAACACTATTCATTTCTTGAATAATTTTTGATTTGTGCTACATATTCATTGCATTAGAAGTAAAAGGTATTGAGAAATATTTGTATACTACTCTCTATTCTGATTTCCTCACTTCGTATTACCATTTTGTTTCTTATTATGATCCCCATCCCTACTCCTCTTGTCTGGGGTTCTGAACCCTTCCTCATTTGTTCATTTATGCACTGGATATTTATATGGCTGAAGTGTTGTTGAAAAGTATGGAGGATTCAGTGATGAAGACAAATGACCTACTTATCTTTAGGGACCTTGGCATTCTAACTGAGGAGGCACAACACAAAAAGTGGAGGAATAAATGTAAGATACTAGTACAGACTACAGGAAACTAAATAAAGCAAAGTAAGTGATAGAGTTTATGGGAGGTTACTGGAGGCTATTTTAGTTCAGTGGTCACAGAAGACCTCTTTACAGCAGTGATATTTAAGTAGGGAACTGAAAGAAATATTAGCAAGTCATAACAAGGTTTGGGAAGAAAACATTCCAGACAAAAAGAACAGCAACGAACTAGGGGTGGTGGAAGGGGAGGTGGACAGGGGTGGGGGTGACTGGGTGACAGGCACTGAGGTGGGCACTTGACGGGATGAGCACTGGGTGATATTCTATATGTTGGCAAATTGAACACCAATAAAAAATAAATGTATTAAAAGAAAAAGAACCCAAAGTAACATAACAAATAAAGAGGCACTGGCAGGATTTGAACTCAAAAAAAAAAAAAAAAAAAAACACCAAGTACCAAAAAGCTGAGAAAGGAAGGAGGTTGGTGTGTTGCAGAAGTAGCAAGTCAGCCAGTGTAGATGGAAGGGAGTTAAACTCCGCCAGAGTTGAGGTTTGTACAGCATAACGAGGAATTACATGGTTTGACTAACACAATTAAAACATTATTCTGAATGTTCTCCGGAGAATTAAGTGTAGGGGACTAGAGGGGAAAGAGGAAGACTAGTTAGAAAGCCATTTCCAAGAATGATCAGACAGGTGGATTAGGAGCATAGCCTCCGACAATATAGGTAATATAGGTAGTACCTAATGGGGGATTACACTATGGCGATAGCAGGAAAAGTGGTAAAAATATTCTAAGTCAAAGGTATTAGTTGACCCTTAAAACAACGCATAATTAAAGGCACCAACACTTTTTCTGTCGAAATTCCACATATTCCTTTTGACTCCCCCAAACTTAACTACTAATAGCCTACTATTGACTAGGAAGGAGCCTTATGGATAACATAAATAGCAATTAAAACATATTTTGCATATGAATTATATACTGTATTATTGAAATAAAGTAAGCTAGAAAAATGTTATTAAAATCATAAGAGAAAATATATTTACAGTACTATATTTATTAAAAAACAAAAGCCTGCATGTAAGTGGACCTGCACAGTTCAAATCCTGTTATTCAAGGGTCAACTGATATTTTGGATATAGAACTGGCAGATGGTTGACTTCCCAATAGATTGTATGTGGGATATGGGAGAATGAGAAGAATCCATAGTAACCTCAATGCCTGAGTAATCAGAGGATGCAAGCGGTATTAATTGAAATGTGAATAAAAGTGAAGCACTCTTTTGGAAATGAAATATCCTGTGTTAGACATGTTCTGCATGAACATGTTTATTAGTCTTGCTCTAAGTTCTTCAATTATTTTTTTTCAGAGAGTTTTGGTTTTATTTTTTCTATTAAATGTCATTTTCTTTTTAAATTCACTTTGTATTTTACTATTTCACTCTTTCTACCTACTTGAGATTTAATTTGTTCTTCTTTATGTTGTTTCTCAAAGTTTAATCTGAGATGACTGATTTTAAAAATTTATATTCCATAAAATACAGGCACACATTATAATATATATTTTTCAAGAATTGAGGCAAAATGATATTAATTAAATACATTAAAATAGCTACCTATAAGTTGTGATGTAATGAGAATAAGTGAATAAATAACTCAATTTTTAAAAAGACAAAGGTGAACAAGACCAAATTATTGTCCTCAAGAAATAAACTCTGGTGTGTAAAACTGACAAATAGTTATGATTAAAACAAAGATATTTGAAAGTTATTATGGGATCAAAGAAGAGAGTAGTTTAACGGTATTCAGAAAAGGAGGTTCTTTCATATCATCTTTAAAATTAATTCATTTTAATTTTCATCATCAAATGTTTATTAAGAACTTATCATGGACTAGAAACTGCTATTAACCAAATGGAGGTAATAGTATTATCCTTTCCAATATTCACTACTTCTTCCTGAAAGAGCGTTCTACATCTCTGCTCAGTCCTCTTGCTTTTTCTATCAAGAGACTGATATAACCCAAGTAGGCTTTTCCTTTAGTCTGAGTCCAAGACCGAGCAGACAGGTGGATTAGGAGCATAGCCTCCAACAAACCTTAGCCAGCATATAATGTAACCAAGAAATAAACTTCATTATTTTTAGCCCAAATCCACTCTCACCACCAATGACGACTCCACCTTGTTTTCCAATATAGATACTAAACTGAATTTCCCTTTAACACCTTGTTGGTTGTGTGCCAATCAGGGTTCAATTGGAGAAACAGAACCACTAAGAAATACATGCACAGGGACCCCATGTGTGCATGCTGGTGCCTTTGGGATATTTTTAGCTACCTAATTTAATCTTGTCTGATTTAACCTGACTTGTTTTCAGTGTCTAATTGTGATTAGAAAACATATCCCATAGGATTTCAAGTTCTTGTGCTTGTTGTGTTTATAAGCGTACCTCAGAGATACTGCAGGTTCAGTTCCAGATCACTGCAAAAAAGCAAATATCACAATAAAACGAGTCAAATGAGCTTTTGATTTCCCAGTGCATATAAGAGTTATAGTCACACTATATTGTAATCTGTTAAGTATGTGATAGCATTATGTCTAAAAACATAATGTATGGGGCACCTGCGTGGCACAGTCAGCTGGGCCTCTGACTCTTGTTTCCACTCAGGTCATGATCTCATGAGATCTAGCCCAATTTTGGGATCCCAGCTCAGTGGAGAATTGGCTTGGGTTTCTCTCTCCCTCTCCTCTGCTTCTCCCCCAGTAAATAAGTTAAAAAATAGTGTGTACACCTTAATTAAAAATATTTCATTGCTAAAAAATACTAGTCATCGTCTGAGTTTTCAGCAAGTTATAATTACTGATTGCCAGTCACCATAACACATATTATAATAATGAGAAAGTTTGAAATACTGTAAGATTTACTAAAATGTGACAGAGACATGAAATGAGCAACTGCTGTTGGAAAAATGGGGCTGATAGACTTGCTTGATGCAGGGTTTGCACAAACCTTCAATTTGTAAAAAACAATATTTGCAGAGTGTGATAAAGTGAAGTGCAATAAATTACAGTATATCTGTGCTTTATGTCCTAGGAAATGTTCTTTGTTGGTTAATGCTTTTTATACACTTGAAAAGAATGCATATCTGGCAGTGATTAGTTTGTACTGTTCTGTAAATGCAAATTAAGTCAAGTGAGTTAGTGTGGTACAAGTCTTCTATATACTTATTTTATTTTTTTTTATTTTTATTTTTTTAATTTATTTTTTATTGGTGTTCAATTTACTAACATACAGAATAACCCCCAGTGCCCGTCACCCATTCACTCCCACCCCCCGCCCTCCTCCCCTTCTACCACCCCTGGTTCGTATCCCAGAGCTAGCAGTCTTTACGTTCTGTCTCCCTTTCTGATATTTCCCACACATTTCTTCTCCCTTCCCTTATATTCCCTTTCACTATTTTTATATTGCCCAAATGAATGAGAACATACACTGTTTGTCCTTCTCCGACTGACTTACTTCACTCAGCATAATACTTATTTTATTTTTCCACTTGTTCTATCAATAACTAAGAGAGGGACATTTAAATATCCATCTATAATTATGAATTTGCCTGTTTCTCTCTTTCATGATTTTTGAAGTTTTGTTGTTTGGTGAATACATATTTAGAATTCTCATGACTTTCTGGTGAACTATCTCTTTTATCAATAGGACACATCATTTTTTTATTTCTTAGAAATAATTTTGTATTAAACTCTCTTCTACCTGATATTAATGCAATAAACTACACAAGCTTTACTATGCATAGATGTGTACATATTTTCTATTCTTTCAAACTTCTTTGTGTCCTTATATTTAACGTGAAATATTTTTGGTGATTCTGTCATTGGATCTTGCTCTTTTTTCTAGTGTGGAAATCTCTGCCTTCTATTTAGCTTTTCATTCCATTGGCATTTAATGTAATTATTGATATAGTTTAGTTTAAATCTACTGTCTTACCATTGTTTTCCATTTAGTCTTCTCTTGTTTTGTTCCTTTACTGCTCCTTTTTTGCCTTCCCTTTGGTTAATTGAATCTTTATTTTTTTCTTCACTATTTGGCTTCTTAGCTGTATATTCATGTACTTCTTCCCCTAGTGATTCATGTATGGCTAACAGTTTTTATCCTTAACCTATCAAAGTGTACAGTTAGAATCAGTATTGTGCTATATGTCACCTTGCACATGGGACTTTGTAATTGCTTTCTCTTCGGACTTTATCCCAACAGAGCTCAATCTTCATGTTCCACCTTCCACTACATTTCTTCCTATTTCACACTTTACTCCTTGCATTTTACCAGTTAGTCCCTATTTTCTCATTAATTAGCAGTTTCTCTATTTTTTTTAATTTTTAAAATATTTTATTTATTTATTTATTTGAAAGAGAGTACAGAATGGGGGGAAGGGGAAGAAGGAGAGGGACAAGCAGACTCCCTGCGGAGCAGGGAGATCCACATGGGACTTGATCCAGGACCCTGAGATCATGACCTGAGCTAGTCAGATGCTTAAGCAACTGAGCCACCAGGATCCCCTCTAATTTTTAAAAATAATATTCATATAGCTGCTCAAGCCTTTACTGAATCTAACATCTGGGCCATTTAATAGGCAATTTCTACTGACTGTTTTTTTTTTTTTTCTTGACTACGGACCACGTTTTTCCATTTGTTACATTTCTAGTAATTTTCTGTTGTTACTGGGAATTTTAAAAGATATATTGTTAGAGACTGATTTTTAAAAAAAAATCCTCTCAAGAACTTAATTGTTAGCTTAGAAGGTAGTTAATGATTAGTTGATTCCTCTGAACTTTTATTGGCTTTGTTTTATGTTGTGTTAGGGACAATCTATGAAAAGAACAAGGTATTTTCCAAATCCTCCTTTCTTGATGGGACTTATCTTCCAAATTGCTTTGTGGTCTTGTCACTACTTGGTTCTACATTTGTTTGGTTGACTCCAATATCTTCCTGAACTAAATCTCTTGTATTACTCCTTCCCTTTCAATACCAGAATAACTACTCTTTGGAAGTTTTAGGGTATTTTGTGTTGCCCAGCACTCAAAGACTCATGGTAGATCCCACACAGATTCCTCCTATCACACACATAGTGTACCCCCACACCTGCATTTGTCCTGAATTCTGATCTACACATCTTTCACTCAACATTACAATCATGCTATGCCCAGTTTTCAGTTTCTGAACCAGGTTCAGGAAACTGCAGGCAGAGAACCATGGCAATCATGGGCTCACATCTAGAGCACATTTTTTAATGTATTTTTTTCTGTTTTTATGTTGTTTTCATTAGAGCCAGTCTACTACAAGTTACTCCATTATATATGGTAGTGGAAGCCTTGACCTCCTCTGAAAATGCTGCTTTTTGCCCCATTCTCTCATCTTCTTGTAGACCAGCAATTACATATATATGTTAGAAATTTACACCATATCTTTATTTTTAAAATTTCCTTTCCTTTTTTAAAAAAAAGTATTTATTTGAGAGGGAGAGGAGAGAGGGAGAGCAAGTAGGGGGAGGGGAGAAGGAGAGGGAGAAACAGACTCCATGCTGAATGGGGAGCCTGGTGCAGGCCTAGGTCCCAGAACCCTGAGATTATGACCTGAGCCAAAATTAACAGTTGGAATCTTAACTGACCGAGCCACCCACATACCCCTTATTTCCTCTCATTTTGTCCTCTTTTTTTGTTTTAACCTGTGTGATATCTGCTGACTTCTCAGCTGCTGAGTTCACCAGCTCTCTCTTCAGTTTTGGCTTGTTTGCTGTTAAGTCTTGATGAAACTCTTATTTGCTTATTTCAATTTTTCAGTTCTAGAATTTCCATTTGATTATTTTCCACCAATTTCTGTCTTCTGGTAAAAAAAAAAAAAGAATCTCCATTTTGTTCTCTCTTGCTCTCCCTTTCAAAAAATATATTTACCAGGGTTGTTTTAAAATCTATTTTAATCCCAAAACTTTAATATCTGCATTGTATATGGGTTTATTCGTTTTGTCTATTTTCCTCTTGGCCCTATTTATTGCTGTGCCTGGTTAATTTTTATTGAATCTTGGAAATTGTGTGTGAAAAATTGTAGGTGTTCAAAGTAATATTCTCCCAGGAGAAGATCTTTTTTAGCTTTTGGAAGGCAATTTTGCTTAATCTTTTCATGGTTTGGTTGATTCTTAAGAGGGAAGATTTATGTGACCTGTAGAGGAACCAGAGTATAGTTTGGTTAATTGTGGACTGAGAGTTGTCATTATAGAGCTTGGTTATTTTAGTTTCTTCTAATTTAAAATGTAACCCTTGGGAATTAGCAAGGTTTCCTCTTCCTCAACAGACTCTGAATTCCAATTTTGTGTGCCTAGCACTGGAGAACTGCTAAACAAGTATTCTCCCTTTGAAATCTGTTAGCTTTAATAATCGCTGTTTTAGGGCTGATTGTTTTAGGTTATTATTATTCCTGGACAAAGATCCCCCTTTAATTGGTAGATGCATGTTTTATTTCTGTTAAATTATACCTTTAAGTGTTTGTCCTGCTTCATATTTAATTTTCATCTAGGGTGAACCCAATTATGACTAAGCAATCTTAAATATCTCATATTCATAATTTTTAAATATTTTAAAACCATTTATACTTCATTAACTTGCTTTTCACACTTTTAATCCCTATGCTTTTTACAAAGGGTCAAATAATCAATATTTTAGACTTTGTGGGCACATTTGGTCTCTGTCATGTAGTCTGCTTTGTTTTTGTCAACCTTTTGAAACCATTCATTTCCCATGATCCATATGTGCTGACCATGCTCTGTTTTCAGCAGTGACTCTTTTTTTCTTTTTGCATTCGCCAGTTTCATGTTCCTTTATAGAACAAGTTTGGTTTCTTTCTTAACCCTCTTTAATGAGCTCTGCAAAATTTATATTCATATTCTGTTGTACCCAAGATCACGAATCCCAGAAACCGCCAAGGAGCCGACACCGATGCAATCACACGAGGGTTTATTTACAAGCTCGAGCCTGGGTCCAAGTATACCCAACCCAGCGGAGCAGGGACTTGGACTCCGAGACTAAGAGGCGTAGCAACTTTATAGGGGCCAGTGGCCAATGGGATAGGCAGAAAGTTGCACAGTCATGCTGGTCCGCTGAGCCGGATTTCCGGTTAGGGTGTGTCCTGGTCTTTGATTAGGGCGGGGCAGTGCCCTAAGTAATAAGCAGGTCAGCGCAAGGCGGGTGCAGCCCAAAATAGAGTCAGTCCTGCTCTGCTTGTCCAAGGGTAGGGGATTTTGTTAAATTTCCTGGGTCCCACAATTCTCCTTTTTTTTTTTTTTTTTCCCTTCCCTGAACTTTCTTTTTTTAAATCTTCGTTTTGTGTTCTTTAAACATAGAGGAGATTAATTCACTCTGTCTTTAAAAGTTAGAGGTCATTTTATTATAATTTTTGTTACTTTTCTGGAAACATTTTTCTAGCGAAGAAAAATCCACTTATGGATCCAGTCTTCTCTTCCCTTTCTTTTTTTTTTTGTAGATTCTCTTTGTATAGGTTATTTTCTGGGTCCTCTGTGCTTGACTAAATTTGAGTAAGTACATGTTTCTATGCTATTTCGAGAGTATAACATGTTGAGGAGGAAACAAGACAATGTTGAAGTCTAACAAGAATTTTCCTGATAACATAGGGTTCTTTCTTTTCTCTGCATTTGGCAATATTAGACATTTGGGGTCTTTCCATAGTTCAGCTACTGTGGACATAGCTGCTATAAACATTGGGGGTGCAGGTGTCCCTTCAGATCACTACATTTCTGTCTTTAGGATAAATACTTAGTAGTTAAATTGCTGGGTCACAGAGTGAGTAGCTCTATTTTTTACTTTTTGAGGAATTTACATACTCTTTTCCAAAGAGGCTGTACCAGCTTGCATTCCCACTAGAAGTATAAGAGGGTTCCCCTTTCTCTGCATCTTCACCATTTCTCCTTTCCTGACTTGTTAATTTTAGCAATTGTGACTAGTGTGAGGTGGCATCTTTTTGTGGTTTTGATTTGTATTTCCCTAATGCTTCTAGATGTTGAGCATTTTTTTTTCAGTCCTGCAAGGCAATTCTGGCAGCCAGAGGGCGCCTCAGTCCCACCTGCAGCACCGCCCCTGCACCTGCACTTGCTGGGAACCTGGCAAGGCCTCCAGAAGAGGGAATCTGGGATGGGGGGACCTTGGAGGGAGCCCAGCATTAGCAGATGAGAGCCTGGAGATGTGGAAGACAGCGGCTTTTCATGCTTCAGGCAGGACAGGGTCCTGGGGAGCAGGTGTGGGAAGGGAGTGTGGAAGGGAATTGGGTCTGACTCCTGGGGCCCACAAATAGGGAGGGGGCACCTTCAGAAAAGTAAGTGATTGCTGTGTTTGGGAGGCCTGGGGCTTGGATGTCGAAGAACTGGAGGCCCAAATACCTGGATAGAAGTACTGAACAGCAGTTTAGTGAAAGGAGGTGGAAGGAGGAGAGATGCCCCCAGGTCTCCAGACTATATACTTCCCTTTAAGACCACTTTTGCTACATCCCAAAGGTTCTGAAGAGTTGTATTTTCATTTTCATTTATTTCCATGATTTTTAAAAAATCCTTTAATTTCCTGGTTGACCCATTCATTGTTTAGTTAGAATATTGTTTAATCTCCATGTATTTGAGTTCTTTCCAAATTTCCACTTGTGATTGAGTTCAAGTTTCAAAGCATTGTGATCTGAAAATATACAGAGAATAACCCTATTTTTGGTACCAGTTGAGACCTGATTTGTGACCCAGTATGTGGAGAATTCTGTAATCGAGAGAATGTTCCATGTGTACTCAAAAGAATGTATTTTCTGTTGCTTTAGGATGGAATGCTCTCTATATATCTGTGAATGCCATCTGATTCAGTGCATCATTCAAGGTCCTGTTTCCTTGTTGATCTTCTGCTTAGATGATCTTGCCATTGCTGTGAGTTAGGTGTCAATATCACCTACTATTATTGTGTTATTATTGATGTTTTTCTTTAACTTTGTTATTAACTGGATTATATAATATTTGGCTGCTCCCATGTTAGGGCATTAAATATACAATTGTTAGATCTTTTTGTTGGATAGACCCTTTAATTATGATATAGTGTCCTTCCTCATCTCTTATTACAGTCTTTGGTTTAAAATCTAATTTGTCTGATATTAAGGATTTCTATCTCTGCTTTCTTTTGTTTAGTTTTACACCCCCTCACATTCAATCTGGAGGTGTCTATGGGTCCAAAATGTATCTCTTATAGACAGCACATCAATGGGTCTTGGTTTTTTATTCCATTCTGATACCCTGTGTCCTTTGATTGGGGCATTTAGCCCATTTACATTCAGAGTAACAATGGAAAGATAGGAATTCAGTGCTGTTGTATTACCTGTAAAGTCACTGTTTCTGTATATTGTCTGTTCCTTTCTGGCCTATGTTACTTTTGGGTTTTCTCTTCACTTAAATGATTCTCTCTAATAAGTCTTGCAGCACTGGTTTAGTGATCACAAATTCTTTTAGCTTCTATTTGTCCTGGAAGCTTTTAATCTCTCCTACTTAAAACACAGCCTTGGGATCCCTGGGAGGTGCAGCGGTTTGGCGCCTGCCTTTGGCCCAGGGCACGATCCTGGAGACCCGGGATCGAATCCCACGTCGGGCTCCCCGTGCATGGAGCCTGCTTCTCCCTCTGCCTGTGTCTCTGCCTCTCTCTCTCTCTGTGTGACTATCATAAATAAATAAAAATTAAAAAAAAAGTTTAAAAACAAAAAAAAAAAAAACAAAAAAAAACCACAGCCTTGCTGGATAAAGTATTCTTGTTGCATGTTTTTCTCATTAGGTACCCTGAATATATCATGCAATTATTTTCTGACCTGCCAGGTCTCTGTGGACAGATCTGCTGTCTTTTGCCATTCTAAAGTTTAATGTTTCTACCCTCTTAGGTTTTGGACTTTTTGTCCCAAGCTTCTTTCAGCATTTTTGTTGTCTGAGATTTGCAAGTTTCACATATATCCAGATGTTGACATAATTTTATTGATTTTGAATGGGGGTTCTCTGTACCTTCTTGACTTGAATGCACATTTCTTTCCCTAGATTAGGAAATTTCTCTGCTATAATTTCCTCCAAGACACCTTCTACTTCCTCTCTCTTTCCTCTTCTTCTGTGACCCAAACTATTCTAATATTGCTTTACTTTATGGTATCATGTATCTCTCAAATTCTTCCCTCATGATCCTGTAGTTATTTATCTCTCTTTTTCTCAGGTTTTTTATTTTTTTATCATGTTGTCTTCTCTATCAGTAATTCTCTCTTTTGCACCATTTATCCTAGCAGTAAGAGCCTCCATTTTAAATTGAATCTCATTAATAACCTTTTTTATGTCAACTTGATTATACTTTAGTTCTTTTATTTCTCCAGAAATGGATTCTCTAGAGTCTTCTAAGCTTTTTACAAAGCCAGCTAGTATCTTTATAATCATTATTCTGAACTCTATTTCAGACATCTTATTTATATCCATACTAGTTAGTTCCCTAGCAGTCAGTACTGCCTCTTCTTCCTTTTTGAGATGAGTTTTTCTGTCTTTTTATTCTTACAGCAAGTGGTCACCTTTCTATTTATAGACTTGCAGCAATTCATTTCTTAGACCGCTGGTTGAGTTCACAGGTATTCAGACTGATTGGATAGCTATCTAGCTGAATTCCTGGGACCAGACAAAACTAAGATCTCCTACTCCTCTGCCATCTTTAAAAGTCCAATCATACTATTTTTTTCCTTTTTTCTTAAATTTAAATTCAATTATCCAACATATAGTACATACTTAGATCCAGATGTAGTGTTCAATATTTTTTCAGTTGTGTATCCTACCCAGTGCTCATCACATTAGATACCCTCCTTAAAGCTTATCAAGAAATTGCCCTATCTCCCTACTCAACTTCTTTCCAGCAACCCTCAGTTTGTTTCCTATAATTAAGAGTCTCTCATGGTTTTTCTCTTTTGTGATGATTTCCTATTCAGATCTCTCTCCCATACCCTATGATTCTCTGTGTTGTTTCTTATATTCCACATTTTAGTGAAATCATATAATTGTCTTTCTCTGATTGACTTATTTCACTTGTGACTGTTTCCTTTGCTATGAAGAAGCCTTTTTTTGGATGAAGTCCCAGTAGTTCATTTTTGCTTTTGCTTCCCTTGCTTTGAGACACATCTGGGAAGAAGTTACTATGGCTGAGGTCATAGAGGTTGCTGCCTGTGATCTCCTTTGGGATTTTGATAGATTCCTGCCTCACAATTAGGTCTTTTATCCATTTTTAGGTTTTCTTTTGTGTGTATGGTGTCAGAAAGTGGTCCAGTTTCATTTTTCTGCATGTGGCTGTCCAATATTCCCAATACTATTTGTTGAAGAGACTATCTTTCTTCCATTAGGTATTGTTTCCTGCCCTGTTGAAGATGAGTTGACCATAGAGTTGAGGGTCCATTTCTGGGTTCTCTATTCTGCTCCATTGATCTATGTGTCTGTTTTTGTGCCAGTACCACACTGTCTTGATGATCACAGCTTTGTAATACAGCTGGAAGTCTGGCATTGTGATGCCCCCAGCCTTGGTTTTCTTTGTCATCATTTCTCTGGCTACTCAGGGTCTTTTCTGGTTCCATACAAATCTTAGGAATATTTGTCCCAGCTCTCTGAAGAAAGTCCATGGTATTTTGATAGGGATTGCATTGAACCTGTAAATTGCCCAGGGTAGCATAAACATTTTTATAATATTTATTCTTCCAATCCATGAGCATGGAATGTTTTTCCAACTCTTTGTGTCTTTCTCAATTTTTTTCATAAGTGTTTTGTAGTTTTTAGAGCACAGATCCTTTATATCTTCGGTTAGGTTTATTCCTAGGTATCTAATAGTTTTGGGTGCAACTGCAAATGGGATTGATTTCTTAATTTCTCTTTTTTCAATCTCATTGTTAGTACATAAATATGCAACTGATTTCTGTGCATTGATTTTATATCCTACCATGTTGCTGAATTGCTATCTTTTTTATTTTCCACATAAACTCTGCAAAGAGTGAGAGCCAATCAAACTATTGTAAAAACAGATCTACAATTAAATTTTCTTTCTGCTTATTCCTTCTCTTCAACCCATATTAGGTAATAACATGTTGATTATTTGTGTCTCATGGACTATACCATTCCAGACACAACTTCTTGCAACTTTCAGAGCTAATTGGTCATGAGAAAATATTTTACACATTTAATTTTGCTACTGCTAAGGAAATAAAGTGACAAATCTACATTAGTGAAAGTGAAGACTAATTACCTGGGAGCTACTTTTTTTAATTATGGTCTTGTATTAACAAGACCTATGTAATACATATGTATGTAATGTATGTATCTTGTATGTATCTTGTATGTAATACATAAATGTATTAATACATTTTACAGGTATATGCAACTTAGTCTGAAACTAGACTAATTCTGTCTGGGTTGATTTAGAACTGTGTGAACATCCATCCATATATAATCACAAGTCTATCATGGTGGAAATATACTTTCCACCCACTGCATATTTATTGTAGTTTAGGCATAGACTGCAAAAAGATTTTAGAATTTTCTATACGGACGGGGAAGAGAAACAAAGAAATGAATAGGAACACATAAATATAGGTTAAAGTGTTTACAGACCTCAGGTAGTAACTATGTGACTTGAAGCACTAAAATAATTGTTTTATTAGACCAAGGTTCACTTTTCTTGGCTTATTGTTGATGTCTGCATATCTCTTTGGACACTTTACAAATGAACTAGTAAATTGTTCTGTGTAGAAGTTTCTTCAATGGTGCTTTTGGAGATGATTGCCTCTATGTTTACATTAGAGCCTCTTAAGCAATTCAGTAGCTATTAATACTCAAGAGAGGTAATTTTGAAGTGCAGAGAGCTATTAAATACACTTGTATATATACCATTTATCTTTCTTTTTCTCTTGCCTCACTCCTACTAGCATAAAAATATTTTGCTATATTTTACATCAGAAGGAATAGGAAAAAAATAATTATTTACTGCGTCACTGCTTAAACACTTTAATAGAGAAATTGGGGGGCATGGGGTGTGGCTTTAACTGTTTCCAATGACCTTCTATGTCCCCTTTATCTTTGATCTGGGTAATCAATAACTGGCAGCATGTATAGACTATTTGTATAATCCAAGGACATTCCCATTCTGGTGCTTGAAAACGTTTGGTGAAATTTCTGGTGCAGAAGGATGGAGACATGTAAGACCTTCACAGTGGATTATTTCCTGATGCATAGAGAAAAACAATCACATTCTGAGTCACTACTCCTTTCATCTCACCATAGTTGGATAGCATGATATTTGATTAAAGGTATAAATCAAGGAATGGGAGTCTTGAGCTATGTGTTGTAAATTATTTGAAGTAATCTCTATGAACTTATTCAAAATAGCTACCAAAGCAACATAACATAACAACAACAACAACAACAAAAACCCAGTTATTTTGTTAACTGAGAAGTCATGAAATGAGCCATTTTAAAACAGAATAGTTTCCTTTGATGCTTATCATGTGTTCTTGCTGACCAGATTTTGTTTTGCTTTCAATTTAATAATTTAGAACTCAACTACTATTCCACAGCTAAAAACATAAAGCAAGGTTATCTATTAATCAGGCTATTTCCCTAGGCAGTTTGCTTTAGAAACAGAAATATTATTCAATCAATGGGATATTTCCTGAAGGCCTGGAATTTTATTCTTGCTTTCATCATTTGGGAAATTTCAAGAGGCTGAGAATTTTTGTTAGAAGGTATAAATATTTAATAAGAATTTCCCAAAGAAACTAGAGTTATGTTGCCTTTATTATATTGCACTGGTCATATTGTGTTTCACAAGATCTTTATATATCTGTCATCCTACTCTGTTATTTGAAGGAAGAAATCATGTCGGTTACTTTCCTATCTCTTCATCTACTTAATAATCTTTAACAAAGTACATTCTCAAAAAATTTTACAAAGTAATGAATGAATGAATGTGAAAATATTGCATATTAGTTAAAAAACAGCCATCTATCTAGCATAAAATGATGGCAAGGTTTTCCTAGTGGTCTTTGTTGGATTTTAGTCTCCACAAGACTCAATAAAGCAAAAGAGGGCATATTTAATGTGTGCATAATTCTTTACACTGTAGTAAAGAATATTTAGATTTTTGGTATTGATATTATGTGGATTACTATTTTTTCTTATTTTACTTACTATTTTAAGGAAAAGCTTTTGAATTTTTTAATAATAAATTTATTTTTTATTGGTGTTCAATTTGCCAACATACAGAATAACACCCAGTGCTCATCCTAGAGGAGAACACAGGCAATACCCTTTTTGAACTCAGCCACAGTAACTTCTTGCAAGATACATCCACAAAGGCAAAAGAAACAAAAGCAAAAATGAACTATTGGGACTTCATCAAGATAAGAAGCTTTTGCACAGCAAAGGATACAGTCAACAAAACTAAAAGACAACCTACAGAATGGGAGAAGATATTTGCAAATGACGTATCAGATAAAGGGCTAGTTTCCAAGATCTAGAAAGAACTTATTAAACTCAACAGCAAAGAAACAAATGATCCAATCATGAAATGGGCAAAAGACATGAAGCTTTTGAATTTTTAAGAAATTCTATAAAATAGGCTGCCTTGGTAGCTCAGCGGTTTAGCGCCACCTTCAGCCCAGGGACTGATCCTGGAGCCCGGGATCAAGTCCCACGTCATGCTCCCCGCATGGAGCCTGCTTCTCCCTCTGCCTGTGTCTCTGCCTGTCTCTCTCTCTGTGTCTCTCATGAATAAATAAATAAAATCTTTTTAAAAAAAGAAATTCTATAAAATGCTGGACAGGTTGATTGTAACTTTGTCAGCCTTCAGTATTTCCACACCCACACCTGGGATTTATAAAGAAATGTTGCCAAACCAATGTGAGTCTGATTCTTGGTTAGGTACCAACATAGACCATACCAATTGGAGTTGCCTCATAACATCATCTTTATTTGCAGGAAATAAGTAGATCATGGGGAATAATTTTCGAAGCCATTATTCTCTGAACAGGGATAAGCAGTCTCATTTCATTAGGGTTTGGGAAGAATATTCCAAGGAAGAGGCCTTATCATTGCAGGTAATAGGCAGGCATAAAGTTGCACGTGTGCACTGAGAAGACATGCCTATAAAATTTTGTATGTTATACTAATGAAGTTTACGCCCTACCCAGGGTGGGTATTTTAACATTATAATGAAGCTGAGGTAACTATTTGACATGTTATGTTCATTCTAGTGAATCATAGTGGGTTGTACTAAAAATGTTTCTTTTTCTAGTGTACCTGGGTGGCTCAGTGGGTTAAGCGTCTGTCTCCAGCTTGGGTCATAATCCTGGAGTCTCCGGATTGAGTCAAGATCCCCACTCAACTAGGAATCTGCTTCACCATCTGACTCTTCCCCTGCTCATACTACCTCGCTTTCTCAAATAAATAAACACATATTTTGAAAAATACTTCTTTTTCTGTTCCAGCATTTCCTTAGATTCTAAAAGATAAAATTGATAGGTTGAAGTTCCTGAAGTTTGATGAGTTTGAGGGAGTCTCACAGGTGACACAATCAACACCAAAGAAATACAAACAATTATAAGAACATATTATGAACAACTGTATGCCAACAAATTAGGCAATCTGGAAGAAATGAATGCATTCCTAGAGATGTACAGACTACCAAAACTGAGACAGGAAGAACTAGAAAACTTGAGCAGACCCATAACCAGCAATGAAATTGAAGCAGCAATCAAAAATCTCTCAAAAACGAGTCCAGGGCCAGATGTCTTCCCAGGGGAATTTTACCAAACATTTAAAAAATAATATCTATTTTTAAAAAGATTTTATTTGTTCATTAAAGACACACACACAGAGAGAGGCAGAGACCCAGGCAGAGGGAGATGCAGGCTCCATGCAGGGAGCTGAATGTGGGACTCAATCCCGGATTTCCCGGATCATGCCCTGGGTTTAAGGCAGCACCAAACCGCTGAGCCACTGGGGATGCCCCAAGAATATCCATTATTATGAAGCTGTTTCAAAAAATAGAGATGGAAGGAAAAGTTCCAAACTCATTCTATGAGGTCAGCATTACCTTGATCCCCAAACCTGAAAAGAACCCACCAAAAAGGGGGATTACAGACCAATATCCCTGATGAACATGGATACCAAAATACTCACCAAGATATCAACCAATAGGATCCAACAGTACATTAAAAGGTTTATTCACCATATCCAAGTGATATTTATTCCTAGGCTGCAAAGGTGCTTCAACATTCACAAATCAATCAATGTTATATACTACATTAATACAAGAAAGGACAAGAACCATATGATCATCTCAATAGATGCAGAAAAAGTATTTGACAGAATACAGCATCACTTCTTGTTTAAACTCTACACAATGTAAGGATATAGGAAACATACCTCAATATCATGAAAGTTATATATGAAAAGCCTACAGTGAATAGAATTCTCAATTAGAGAAAAACTGCGAGCTTTTCCCCTAAGGTCAGGAACATGACAGGGATGTTCATTCTCACCACTGTTGTTCAACATAGTACTAGAAGTCCTAGCATCAGCAATCAGGCAACAAAAAGAAATAAAATGCAACCAAAGTGGCAAAGTAGTCTGATTCTCAGGTGTGAGTGTTTCACGTGTTTATTTTTGCCAGGAAGGAAATCATTTCAACCCTCTCGACTGACAATGCTCCCCCTGGAAACGTGTACATTCCACATGTAGTATTTCCCATGTCGTGCTGGCTTGTTTGTCACATTCGAATGTCCAACAGAAATCCACGACTACCCAAGCACCAGAATCTCCACTACCGGGGGGGTGGCTGGGAGGGGGGTGTTAGAGAAGCTCCCTGGAGAAGAAACAGAACAGACAATAGCATCAATTTTACAGTGAGATAGGTACAGAGGCAGCCAACAGATTCTGCTCAGGTAACTGCTAGCACTTCAAGCCATCCAATCCTTTGGAGCCCTGACATGCCAGCTGTCCATCACAGCACCTTTAAAAGCAGAGACACAAACGTCCCAAGTGTTTGTCCATATAGTTGCTCAACCCCCTGCCTGGTGCAGGGCTCAATGGGAGTTGTTTATCCTGTGAGGCCCCAGGAGGAACAACAGTGGCTGCGGCCAGCTCTCCAACCCTAGAGTCAGCTCCTGCAGTAACTACCACAGCTCCCAGTTGGCAGGGGCCTGGATGCTCCGGGAATGGGGGGCGCCCATCTGCACAGCTCAGAGCTGCCCAGCGGCAGGAGCGTCCTTGCTGTCCTGTGTCCTCCCCGCCTATGCCTGTCTGGGGGGAGCACAAGATCCTGGTCTGTGTCCCCCAGCGCCCCGGGCTCCGGGGCCTGTGCTGCTGGAATCACGCTCCTGGGCTGTGTAGCTCCCTCCGCACAGCGCCGCCTGAGCCGACTCGGAGCTGCTGCCGGGCCCCACCCCGGGTGCACTGCAGCCCTTTAGGGAGCTCGGCTGCGGGGTGTGGTGCTCTCTCCGGGGCACAGTTCCTCTGTTAGTGACCCCGGGAGCCTGAGGGCATCCCCGCCCCTCCTGGGATCCTGCCCAGGCTCCTGCGAGCGCCTTTCCATCACGGAAGATGGGTGAAGCTCCTGCGTCTCTGGGATGGAGCTTTCCTGTCCTGGGAGCTATTGCCTCACGGCCTTAGTCCGGCTCCTCGCGGGGACCCTCCCCCTTGGATGCCTTTTGTTTCTTTCTTTTTCTCAGTCTTCACAGATGTCTTCACAGAACCTTTGCCTCTTTGGGTTTATTCTTAAGTATCTTATGGGTTTTGATACAATTATAAATGAGGTTGACTCCTTAATTTCTCTTTCTTCTGTCTCATTGTTACTGCAAAGAAATGGAATTAATTTCTATGCATTGATTTTATATTCTGCTACTTTGCTGAATTGCTGTATGAGTTCTAGCAATTTGCGGGTGGGGTCTTTGCGGTTTTCCACTTAGAGTATCTTGCCACAAACTACCACAACTACAACAGGAAGAAATAGAAAACCTGAATAGGCCATAATCAGAGAGGAAATTGAAGCAGTCATCAAAAACCTCCCAAGACACAAAAGTCCAGGGCCAGATGGCTTCCCAGGGGAATTCTATCAAACGTTTAAAGAAGAAACCGTGTCTTTTCTACTAAAGCTGTTCGGAAAGATAGAAAGAGATGGAGTACTTCTGAACTCATTCTATGAGGCCAGCATCACCTTAATTCCAAAACCAGAGAAAGACCACACCAGAAAGGAGAATTATAGACCAATATCCCTGATGAACATGGATGCAAAAATTCTCAACAATTTACTAGCCAATAGGATCCAACAATACATTAAGAAGACTATTCATCATGAACAAGTGGGATTTATCCCTGGGACACAAGGCTGGTTCAACACTCGTAAAGCAATCAATGTGATTGATCATATCAGCAAGAGAAAAAACAAGAACCGTATGATCCTCTCAATAGATGCAGAGAAAGCATTTGACAAAATACAGCATCCATTACTGATCAAAACTGTTCAGAGTGTAGGGATAGAGGGAACATTCCTCAGCATCTTAAAAGCCATCTATGGAAAGCCCACAGCAAATATCATTCTCAATGGGGAAGCACTGGGAGCCTTTCCCCTAAGATCAGGAACAAGACAGGGATGTCCACTCTCACCACTGCTATTCAACATAGTACTGGAAGTCCTAGCCTCAGCAATCAGAAAACAAAAAGACATTAAAGGCATTCAAATTGGCAAAGAAGAAGTCAAACTCTCCTTCTTCGCCGATGACATGATACTCTACATAGAAAATCCAAAATCCTCCACCCCAAGATTGCTAGAACTCATACAGCAATTTGGCAGTGTGACAGGATACAAAATCAATGCCCAGAAGTTAGTGGCATTTCTATACACTAACAATGAGACTGAAGAAAGAGAAAATAAGGAGTCAGTCCCATTTAAATTTACACCCAAAAGCATAAGATACCTAGAAATAAACCTAACCAAAGAAGTAAAGGATCTATACCCTCAAAACTACAGAACACTTCTGAAAGAAATTGAGGAAGACACAAAGAGATGGAAAAATATTCCATGCTCATGGATTGGAAGAATTAATATTATGAAAATGTCAATGTTACCCAGGGCAATTTACACATTCAATGCAATCACTTCTAAATGCCATGGACTTTCTTCAGAGAGTTGGAACAAATAATCTTAAGATTTGTGTGGAATCAGAAAATACCCCGAATTGGCAGGGGAATATTATAAAAGAAAACCATAGTTGGGGGCATCACAATGCCAGATTTCAGGTTGTACTACAAAGCTGTGGTCATCAAGACAGTGTGGTACTGGCACAAAAACAGACACATAGATCAATGGAACAGAATAGAGAATCCAGAAGTGGACCCTCAACTTTATGGTCAACTAATGTTCGATAAAGGAGGAAAGACTATCCACTGGAAGAATGACAGTCTTTTCAATAATGGTGCTGGGAAAATTGGACATCCACATGCAGAAAAATGAAACTAGACTATTCTCTTACACCATACACAAAGATTAACTCAAATTGGATGAAAGGTCTAAATGTGAGACAAGAGTCCATCAAAATCCTAGAGGAGAACACAGGCAACACCCTTTTTGAACTTGGCCACAGTAACTTCTTGCAAGATACATCCACGAAGGCAAAAGGTACAAAAGCAAAAATGAACTATTGGGACTTCATCAAGATAAGAAGCTTTTGCACAGCAAAAGAAACAGCCAACAAAACTAAAAGACAACCTACAGAATGGGAGAAGATATTTGCAAATGACGTATCAGATAAAGGGCTATTATCCAAGATCTATAAATAACTTATTAAACTCAACACCAAAGAAACAAACAATCCAATCATGAAATGGGCAGAAGACATGAACAGAAATTTCATAGAAGAAGACATAGACATGGCCAACACGCACATGAGAAAATGCTCTGCATCACTTGCCATCAGGGAAATACAAATCAAAACCACAATGAGATACCACCTCACACCAGTGAGAATGGGGAAAATTAACAAGGCAGGAAACAGTAATATTGGAGAGGATGTGGAGACGGGGGAACGCTCTTGCACTGTTGGTGGGAATGTGAACTGGTGCAGCCACTCTGGAAAACTGTGTGGAGGTTCCTCAAAGAGTTAAAAATAGATCTGCCCTAGGACCCAGCAATTGCACTGTTGGGGATTTACCCCAAAGATAGAGATGCAATGAAATGCCGGGACACCTGCACTCCGATGTTTATAGCAGCAATGTCCACAATACCAAACTGTGGAAGGAGTCTCGGTGTCCATCGAAAGATGAATGGATAAAGAAGATGTGGTTTATGTATACAATGGAATATTATTCAACCATTAGAAATGACAAATACCCACCATTTGCTTTGACGTGGATGGAACTGGAGAGTATTGTCCTGAGTGAATTAAGTCAATCGGAGAAGGACAAGCGTTATATGGTCTCATTCATTTGGGGAATATAAACAAAAAATAGTGAAAGGGAATAAAGGGGAAAGGAGAAAAATTGAGTGGGAAATATCAGAAAGGGAGACAGAACATGAGAGACTCCTAACTCTGGGAAATGAACAAAAGGTGGTAGAAAGGGGTGACTGGGTGACAGGCACTGAGGGGGGCACTTGATGGGATGAGCACTGGGTGTTATTCCACAGGTTGGCAAATTGAACGCCAATAAAAAATTAAAAAAAAATAATAAAAATAATAACTTCAAAGAAAAAAACTAAAAATTCTTCATTAACATTTTATTAATAATTAACAATTTTATAAATAGGTATTATGCAAATGTATGTTTTAAAATTAGAAATAGGGACTCCTGGGTGGCTCAGTGGTTGGGCATCTGCCTTCAGCTCAGGCCGTGATCTTGGGATCCAGGATTGAGTCCCACATTGGGCTTCTTGCAGGGAGCCTGCTTCTCCCTCTGCCTATGTCTCTGCCTCTCTCGCTGTATCTCTCCTAAATAAATAAATAAAGTCTTTAAGAAATTGTAAATAATTGTTTGAAATTTTATTTCCAAAATTATTTGAGATGTAAAAACAGGGATATGTGCCCAGACTCTGTACTTCCATGATACTGTATATGTCTATTATTGTCTGATAATTACTTTTTAAATAAGCTTTTTGTTTGTTTGTTTCAGAAGAGTTTTACAGAAAAATTGCAATTTTTAAAAAAACGTTTTGTTTATTTGTTTGACACAAAGAGCACAAGCAGGGGGAGTGACAGGCAGATGGAAAAAGAGAGGACCCTGGGATCATGAGCTGAGCTGAAAACAGATGCTTAATCAACTGAGCCATCCAGGCACCTCCAAAATTGCAATATTAATGCACATAATTCTTTTAAACCTTACACCTAGTTATTATCATTGCATTTTACATTAGTTTAGTACATTTATCACAACTAATGAACCAATATTGATATTTTATTATTAACTGAAGTCTGTATGGATCCCCTTAGTTTTTACCTAATGTTCTTTTCCTTTCTTATGATCCCGTCTAGGATAGCGTATTATGTTTAACCATATGTGTTTTTGGGCTCCGCTAGACTGAAGCTTTCTTAGACCTTCCTTGTTTTGAAGACTCATTTTGAGGAGTGTTAGACAAGTATTTTATGTAAAACTTCACAATTCCATTTTGTCTGATTTATTTTTCAGGATTACAATGGGGATATAGTTTTTGTAAGGAATATCCAAAGACATAAAATGGCATTCTTATCACATGATATCAAGGATACATATTTTCAACATGACTTATCACTGATGATGTTGACCTTGATCACCGGGCTGAGATACTTTAATCAAGTTTCTCCTTTGTGAAGTTATGCCCTCTCTCATCATGCTCAGCCTCCTGGAGGGGAGGGTATCTATATAAATTATTTGGAATTCTTCTGAACAAGAGACTTGTCTATTCTTGTTTATTTATTTATTTATTTATTTATTTATTTATTTATTTAATAATTTATACCAACACTCTTGAATATCTATTTTACTATTCTTTACATTGTGATCTAACACCAATGTTTTGTTGTTGTTGCTCAAATTGTTCTAGGTTTTATCTCCACTGGGAGGTCATTAGTTGGCTCTTGTGTTCTTCTAATAAAACACATCATTTTATTTTTAAGTATTTCCTTACTTTCTGTCACTACAAGGTGCTCTAGGGTGATCTGGAATATTTCTTGCTCATGCCCTAGATTCAGCCATTTTCCAAGGGGTTCTGGTTCCTTTTATTGGCAAAAGGTAACAGAAACTATGCCCTAAGCACTGAGTGTGCTTTTTGCTGCTGGGTGATGGTTATTTCTGAGCTTCCAGATAGAGCTTGAAAGTATATGCTAATGTTTTATCTATCTATACATACATCTATTAGTATCTCTGTATGTATCCATTTGTATCTACATTAAACACAATGCAAATTCATAATGCTGTCACCAGCTCTAATCCTACACATGTGGTTCATTCTGGGCTTTCTTTTTTATTATTTTTTATTTTTTGAAGATTTTATTTATTTACTCGAGAGAGAGAGAGATAAGCAGAGACACAGGCAGAGGGAGAAGCAGGCTCCATGCAGGGAGCCCAAGTGGGACTCAGTTCCAGGGTCTCCAGGATCAGGCCCTGGGCTGAAAGTGGTGCTAAACCACTGAGCCACCAGGGTTGCCCATTCTGGGCTTTCTTTTTGCTTTTCTTTTACCTCTCACACCACCAGTGAGAAACTTGGCTCCGACCATTCACCATCCAGTTACTTATTCACTTTTAGTACATAAATATATCAGTTGTAGAAGTATTAACTCGTGCGTCATTGAGAAACAACTTTACCAACTAGGGTATAGTGCTTATGGTAGTTTATTTTGTCTTTAGTCTTACAATCTCTACTTATTTCCCAAGTTACTTAGCTCAGCAGCTCTTCTCTCCAGCTCTCTCTCCTTGGTGAGATTATGTCATAAATTTTAGATAGCTCTAAATCCTTTCATTATAGTCTGCATTTCCGTTTGGTATCCTCTGACAATCTACTTGGGTTTGCTTTATTTTACATGCATAAATGTTTACTCTTTGAGTCAAAAAGTTCTATGGGCTTTGACAATTGGATAGTGTTATCTATACAACAATATAATACCACAGGAGAGTTTCATAATCCTAAAAACTTCTGTGTTTCAATCCTCCCCTTTCACAAACAGTAGAAATCATGGTCTATTTTCTATCTCTATGGTTTGCTTTTTCTAAATTGTCATATAAATGTGATCCTATAGTATGTAGCATTTTTAGACTGTCTCACTTCCTTAGTAATATGCATTTAAAATTCATGTACATTTTATTGCAAAGATTGCTAGCTCTTTTTAAAATTACTGAATAGTATTTTTCTATTGTATGTATGTACCAGAATTTGTTTACCTGCTCACTTATCGAAGGACATTTTGGTAGTTTTCAGTTTTGACAATTGCAAATGAAGCTACTAAAAACATTAGTGTGCAGGCTTTTGTGTGATATAACTCTTTAAATCAATTGGATAAATATATAGAGGTACAGATTATATGTAAAACCATTGTTTATGAGAAACTGTTAAAGTACTTCAAAGGCAGCTATTACATTTTGTATTCCCATCAACAATGTTAAGGGTGCCTCTTGCTCTACATCCTTACTAGCAATTGGTATTGCCATGATTTTAAAAAAATTTTAGTTTTTATTTAAAATCCTCTTAGTTAACATACTGTGCAATATTATAGTCTAGGTGTGCAATTTGGTGATTCAACAATTCCATGCAACACCTGGTGCTCATCACAACAAATGCACTCCTTAATCCCCATCACCTATTTAACCCATTCCCTACCATTGACCTCCCCTCTTGTAATCATCAGATTGTTCTCTATAGTTAAGAGTCTGTTTCTTCATTTTTCTCTCTCTGTTTTTGTCTCCCTGATCATTCATTTTGTCTCTTAAATTCCACATATACACAACATAAATTCAAAATGGATTAAAGACCTAACTGTGAGATGGAAAACCATCAAAATCCTAGAGGAGAAAACACACAGTAAATTCTTTGACATCAACCATAGTAACAGGGACTTAAACACTTCTGCACAGTAAAGGAAACAATTAAAAAAACCCTAAAAGGTAACTATGACATAGGAGAAGATATTTACAATGACATATCTGATAAAAGGTTAGTATCCAAATCATATGAAAAACTTACCAACTCAATGCCCAAAAGACAAATAATCCAGTTAGAAAATGGGCAGAAGACATGAATATACATTTTTTAAACAAATATTCAACAGACACATGAAAAGATGCTCAACATCACTCATCATCAGGGAAATACAAATCAAAACCACAAAGAGATATCACATTACACCTGTTAGAATGACTAAAATTAACAACACAGGAAACAACAGATGTTGGCAAGGATGCAGAGAAAGGGGAGCTCTCTTAAAATGTTGGTGGGAATGTAAACTGGTGCAGCCATTCTGAAAAATTGTATGGAAATTCCTAAAAAAGTTAAAGATAGAACTACCCTATGATCTAGAAGTTACACTACTAGGTGTTTACCCAATAGATACAAAATTCTGACTCAAAGGAGCTCATGCACCCCAATGTTTATAGCAGCACTATCAACAGTAGCCATATTATGGAGAAAGCTCAAAAGTCTATCGACCAATGAATGAATAAAAATGTGCTGTATATACAATGGAATATGGAATATTACTCAGCCATAAAAAAGAATGAAATAGGGACACCTGGGTGGCTAAGTGGTTGAGCATCTGCCTTTTGCTCAGGGCTGTGATCCTGGAGTCCTGGGATCGAGTCCCACATCAGGTTCCCTGCATGGAGCCTGCTTCTCCCTCTGCCTGTGTCTCTGCCTCTCTCTCTGTGTCTCTCATGAATAAATAAATTAAATCTTAAAAAAAGGAATGAAAAAACTGCCAATTGCAATATAGATAAATCTATATAACATTATGATAAGCTAAATAAGTGAATCAGAGAATTACAAAAAACCTATGAGGTGTTTTTTTAAAAAAAAAATTAACTACTATAATAAAAGTGTTCGAGTAATCCACTACTTTTTAAGATTACAGATGAAAAATGATGTTGAGTTGCTTTTCATCTTCTAGTTTGCCATATGTGCACCTTCTTGGATGGGATGTTTTAGAACTTTTCTCCAGATTTTAATAGTATTGAGTTTTATTTTTATTTAAATTCAATTTGCCAACATATAGTATAACACCCAGGGCTTATCTCATCGTGTGCCCTCTTCAATGCCTGTCACCTAGTTACCCCATCCACCCACTCATCTCCCCTTCAGCGACCCTTTTTTTGTTTCCCAGAGTTAGGAGTCTCTCGTGGTTTGTCTCCCTCTCTAATTTTTCACCAATTAGTTCCTCTCCTTCCCTTATGGTCCCTTTTACTATTTCTTATATGCCACATAGGAGATAAACCATATGATAATTGTCGTTCTCTGATTGACTTACTTCACTCAGCATAATACCCTCCAGCTCCATCCATGTTGAATCAAATGGTGGGTATTCATGCTTTCTGATGGCTAAGAAATATTCCATTGTATATATAGACCACATCTTCTTTATCCATTCATCTGTTGAAGGACATTGTGGCTCCCACCACAGTTTGGCTATCATGAATATTGCTGCTATGAACAGTGGGGTGCAGATGTCTCACCATTTCACTCCATCTGTATCTTTGGGATAAATACCCAGTAGTGCATTGCTGGGTCTTAGGGTAGCTCTATTTTTTTTAAGATTTTATTTATTTATTCATGAGACACAAACACACACACACACACACACACACACACAGAGAGAGAGGGAGAGAGACAGGTAGAAGGAGAAGCAGGCTCCATGCAGGAAGCCCAATGTAGGACTCAATCTCTGGTCTCCAGGATCACACCCTGGGCTGAAGGTGGCACTAAACCGGTGAGCCACCTGGGCTGCCACAAGGTCATAGGGTAGGTCTATTTTTAACTCTTTGAGGAATCACCACAGTTTTCTAGAGTGGCTGCACCAGTTTGGATTCCCACCAACAGTGTAAGAGGGTTCCTGTTTCTCCACATCTTCACCAATGTTTATTGTTTCCTGTCTTGTTAATTTTAGCCATTCTCTGGTGTGAGGTGGTATCTCATTGTGGTTTTGATTTGTATTTCCCTGATGGCAAGTGATGCAGAGTATTTTTTCATGTGCTTGTTGGCCATGTCTATGTCTTCTTTGGAGAAATGTCTGATCATGTCTTCTGCCCATTTCCTGACTGGATTATTTGTTTATTGGGTGTTGTGTTTTGTAAGTACTTTATAGATCTTGGATACTAGTGCTTTATCTGATATGTCATTTACAATTATCTTCTCCCATTCTGTAGGTTGCCTTTTAGTTTTGTTGACTATTTCCTTTGCTGTGAAGAAGCTTTTTTATCTTGATGAAGTCCCAATAGTTCATTATTACTTTTGTTTCCCCTGTCTTTATAGATGTGTCCTGTAAGAAGTTGCTATGGCCAAATTCAAAATGGTTGTTGCCTATGTTGTCCTCTAGGATTTTGCCATCAAAATTTTCTCACATTTAGATCTTGCAACCATTTTGAGTTTATTTTGTGTATGGTGTAAGAGAATGGTCTAGTTTCAATCTTCTTCATGTGGCTGTCCAATTTTCCCAACACCACTTATTAAAGAGACTGTCTTTTGTTCTATTGGATATTGTTTCCTGCTTTGTCAAAGATTAGTTGACCATAGAGTTGAGGAACCATTTTTAGGTTCTCTATTCTATTACATTGATCTGTGTGTCTGTTTTTGTGCCAGTACCACACAGTCTTGACGATCACAGCTTTGTAATACAGCTTAAAGTTCGGCATTGTGATGCCCCTGGCATTGGTTTTCTTTTTCAACATTCCTTTGGCTACAGGGATTTTTCTGGTTCCATACAAATCTTAGAATTATTTGTCCCAGCTCTGTGAAGAAAGTCCATGGTATTTTGATATGGATTCCACTGAATATGTAGATTGCTCTGGATAACATAGATATTTTCACAATATATATTTTTCCAATCCATGAGCATGGAATGTTTGTCCATGTCTTTGTGTCTTCCTTGATTTCTTTCATAAGTGTTCTGTAGTTTTTAGGGTATATATCTTTTACTTCTTTGGTTAGACTTATTCCTAGGTATCTAATCGTTTTATGTGCAATTGTAAATGGGATTTATTCCTAAATTTCTCTTTCTTCAGTCTCATTGTTATTCTATGAAAATGCCAGTGATTTCTGTGCATTGATTTGTATCCTGTCGCATTGCTGAATTGTTGTATGAGTTCTAACAATTTTCAGGTGGAACATTTTGGGTCCTCTATATACAGTATCATGTCATCTGTGAAGAGTGAGAGTTTGACTACATCTTTGCTGGTATTGATGCCTTTTATTTCTTTTTGTTGTCTGATGCCTGAGACCAGGACTTCTAGTACTATGTTGAACAGTGATGAGTGAGAGAGTTGGTGAGAGTGGGCATCCCTGTCATGTTCCTACCTTAAGGGAAAAGCTCTTAGTTTTTCCCCATTGAGAATGATTTTTGCTGTGGGCTTTTCATAGATGGCTTTTATGATATTGAGGTATATTCCCTCTATCCCTACACTTTGAAGAGTTTTAATCAGGAATGGATGCTGTATTTTGCAAATGCTTTCTCTGAATCTATTGAGAGGATCTTATGGTTCTGGTCTTTTCTTTTATAATGTGATATATCATGTTGGTTGTTTTACGAATGTTGAACCCCCCTTGCATTCCAGGGATAAATCCCATTTGATTATGATGATTAATCTTCTTATTCTACTGTTGGATCCTATTGGCTAGTATCTTGGTAAGAATTTTTGTATTCATGTTCATCAGTGATATTGGTCTGTGATTCTCCTCTTTGATGGGATTTTTGTCTAGGTCTGGGGATTAAGGTATGACTGGCCTCATTGAACAAATTTGGAAGTATTCTTTCCATTTCTATCCTTTGGAACAGCTTTAATAGAATAGGTATTATTTCTTCTTTAAGTGTTTGTAGAATTCCCCTGGGAAGGCATCTGGCTCTGGACTTTTGTGTCTTGGGAGGGTTTTGATGACTCTCAATTTCCTTGCTCATTATTGGCCAGTTCAAGTTTTCTATTTCTTCCTGTTCCAGTTTTGGTAATTTGTGGTTTTCCAGAAATGCATCTATTTCTTTTAGATTGCCTAATTTGTTGGCATATAGTTGAACATAATACATTTTTTAAATCTTTCGTATTTCCTCACCTTGTGATCACTCCTCTTTCATTCATGATTTTATTAATTTAAATATCTTCTCTTTCTTTTTAATAAGTCTGGCTAAGGGTTTAATCTAATTAATTATTTCAAAGAACCGGCTCCTGTTTTTATTGATCTGTTCTACAGTTCTTCTGGTCTCTATCTCATCTACTTCTGCCCTAAACTTTATTTCTCTTCTCCTTCTTGGATTAGGTTTTATTTCCTATTATTTCTCCAGTTCCTTTCAGTGTAAGTTTAGCTTGTGTGTTTGAGATTTTTCTATATTTTTGAGAGAGGCTTTTATTGAAATGTACTTCCCTCTTAGGACCACCTTTGCTGTATCCCAAGATTTTGAACAACTGTGCTTTCATTTTCATTAGTTTGCATCTTTTTAAATTCTTCTTTATTTTCCTGGTTGACTCATTCATTTTTTAGTCCTACTAAACCTCTTTAACCTCCAAGTGTTTGAATTCCTTCCAAATGTCTTCTTGTGATTTATTTCTAATTTCAAAGTATTGTGGTCCGAAAATATTCACTGAAAAATCTCAATCCTTTGGTATAGTTTGAGACCTGATTTATGACCCAGTATGTTGTCTATTCTGGAGAAAGTTTCCTACGCACTTGAGAAGAGCGTGTATTCTGTTGCATTACGATGGAATGTTCTCTATATATCTGTGAAATCCATTTGGCCCAGTGTGTCATTCAAAGCCCTTGTTTGTTTGGTGATCTTTTGCTTAGAAGATCTGTCCTGGGCTGAGAGTGGGGTGTTGACATCTTGTACTAATAATGTATTATTATCTATGTGTCTCTTTGGTTATCAATTGATTGATATAGTTGGCTGCTCCCACATTAGGGGTATAAATATTCATGATTGTTAGGTCTTCTTGTTGGAGAGACCCTTTAAGTATGATATAGTGTCCCTCTTCATCTCTTATTACTGTCTTTGGTTTAAAATCCAATTTATCTGATATGAAGATTGCTACTCCAGCTTCCTGTGAGGACCATTTGCATAGTAAATGGTTCTCCAGCCCTCTTTTTCAATTTGAAGGTGTCCTTAGGTCTAAAATGAGTCTCCTGTAAACAACTCATAGATGGGTCTTACCTTTTTATCCAGTCTGATACCCTGGTTCTTTTGACTAGATCACCTAGCTCATTCACATTCAGAGTAACTATTAAAAAATTTGAATTTAGTGTCATAGTATTACCTACACAGTTTCTGTTTCTGCAGATTGTTGCTTTGGGCTCCTTCTTCATTTACAGGGTCCCCCTTAATATTTCTTGCAGAGCTGGTTTGGTGGTCACATATTCTTTCAGTTTCTGTCTATTCTGGAAGCTCTTTATCTTTCTTTCTAGTCTTAATGACAGCCTTGCTGGATAAAGTATTCTTGGCTTCATGTATTTCTAGTTTAGTACCCTGAATATATCATATAAGTCCTTTGTGGCCTGCCAGGTCTCTCTGGAAAGGTCTGCTGTTAATCTGATATTGTCTCCATAAAATTTAAGAATCTCTTATCTTGAGCTGATTTTAGGATTTTCTCTTTATCTCTGAAATTTGCAAGCTTCATTCTTATATGCCAGGGTGTTGTTTGGTGTTTGTTGATTTGGGGTGGTTCCTCTCTGTCTCTTGGATATGAGTGCCTGTTTCCTTCCCTAGATTAGGGAAATTCTTAGCTATAATTTCTTCAAGCATATCTTCTGGTTCTCTCTCTCCATATCCTCTGAAATCTCAATAATATGGATGTTATTCTTTTTCAAACTATCACTTAATTCTCAGAGTCTTTCCTCGTGGTCTCTTACTTGTTTCTTTCTGGCTTTCCTCCCTTTCATCAACTTTTCTTCTATGTCACTTATTCTCTCTTCTGCCTCATTTACCCTAGCTGTTAGAACATCCAGTTAAGACTGCATCTCAGTTAGAGTATTTTACATTTCAGACTAATCAGATCTCTTTTCTGCAGTAAGAGCTTCTCTAGAGTCTTTCATGCTTTTTTTCAAGACCCTTTAGAATTTTTATAATTGTAATCCTGAATTCTATCTCTGACATCTTACTTAAATCCATATCCATTAGGTCGGTGGCAGAGAGTATTACCTCTGATATTTCTTTTGTGGTGAATTCTTCCTTCTAGTTTTGTCCAGTGCAGAATGGCTGTATGAATGAGCAGAGTCAAAAATATCAACCACGACCCAAGCAAAATACACACTAGACAATTCCAAAGAGCTCAAGGACCATAAAATAAAAGAAAGAAGACAATGAAAGTGAAAAAAACAAATTTGAAATGTGGGGGTTGGAAATAGGGAGAGAGAGATATAATTCCACAGAGTGGACCAAGATGGTGATCCATTTGGTCCTGAGTGTATTTGTTTTGTATGTTAGAAGGCACTAAATTCCAAAATTATAGACCAAACAAAACATATATATACAAACATTAAATTGAATACCCTGAAAGGAAACCAAAAATGAAGAAAATATCTATAACATGTTATAAAAACATGAAAGCCAAAAAGGAAAAAAAATTAAAAATTAAGCGTTGATCAAATACTATAGCTAAGATGGAAAAGAGAAGGAATATTGGAAGTTTTTAACCTGAAAGATAATTATAAGGAAAAAAAACCCTCAAGTTCTATGTACTATTTTCTCACAATTCTGGAGTTTTTCTGTGCTTCTTGGTCAGTAAATTTGCTGTCCCCCTGTTCTTCCAGCTGATCTTCTGGGAGAGGGGCCTACTGTACTGATTCTCAGGTTTCTGTGCCTGGGCAGAGATGCCCTGCCTGTTACCAGGTGGCTGGACTCATTTTGAGATATTAGACCTGTGAAGCCTTTGTTCCCTAGAGGCCATGCCTCTCGAGAGTGAGAGGGGAAAAAAGTGGCAGCAGCAAGATCTTCAGTTCTGGAGCCATTGTGCCAAACTGCACACTCCTATAGTGTGCACTCCTTCAACTCCTCCTGGAAGCCAACGGGGTGTGTGTGTGTGTGTGTGTGTGTGTGTGTTTTGGGAGGACACTGACTTGTACAATTTAAAGAGCATCAGGTTCTGGGAAAGCTTTCCCTGGCTCCTGTGCTCACTGGCTCAGCCCCTCCCATCTCTGAGGAAACAGAGATCTCCTCACTTTCCTCCATTTCAGGGTCCTGGAATGGAAAGTGTTCATTCCATAGATTGTGCACACACTCCACTTCTCCCAGATGCAAGCAGAGGGTTTCCCGTCCTTTACAGGGATCCAGCACAGACAACCATCCCCTGATCTGTCCACAGTTTATGGTGTATGGCACAAGTTGGGTTTTCTTCCAGGATCACTGACCTAAACCCATTTCCTGCTCCAGTGCTTGGGAACTTTGCTAACTCAGGCTCCCCTGCTCAGGCTCCCTTGTTTTTTCTATGCCTCCGCAATACTGAGACCTCACTGTCCCTCCTGTGATTCTGCCTATTTCACCACTGAGCACTTTTCATGCAGGGAAGCCTCTCTCAGGAGCAGATTTCTAAAGGTCCAGATTTTGTGCTCCAGAGCTGTATCACTTTTCTGCAGGCAGCTTAAAAGGGCTCCCCCACCCCGGTATTTATCTTCTTATATATATCCCCTCCATTGCTCTGCTCTGCACTCCTATGTTGTAAGAAGTGGTCTCTTTTCTATATGTCTTGTTCTAGCTACTCTTTCTTTACATCTCATGTTGAATTCATAGGTATGCAGGATGGTTTAAAAGTTATCTAGTTAAATTTGGGGGTCAGATGAAATGAGCACCCTTATCCTGCCTCTATCCTTGGATTGAGTTTTAAAGATTAATTGAGCTTTTAAAATTCTTTGTATGATGTGGCTACAAATCAGATATGTGGTTTGAAAATGTTGTCCTTTAGTCTGTGGTTTGTCTTTTCATTCTCATTACAGTCTTTCAAATAACAAAGTTTTTAAATTATGTTAAAGTCTAATTTATTAATTTTTCCTACATCATGTTTTTAGTATTCTAAAATCTCTTCACAAAAACTAAAGTTATATAGATTTTTCCCTCTTTGCTCCTAGAATTTTTTATCGTTTTTCATTTTCCATTTAGGTCTATGATCCATTTTGAGTAAATTTTTGTGTAAGACATTATTAGGTCAATATCTAGGTTGTTTATTTATTTACACAAATTACATTTAATTTTGAAGTTAGTGTTTGTTGAAAAGGCTACTCTTTTTCTACTGAGTACCTGTGCACCTCTGTTAAGAAAGAGTTGACAAAAAAAGAAAAACAAAAAACATGACAATTTTCATGTGTGCCTATTCCTAGGCTCTCTATACTGTTTCACTGATCTATTTATTCTGTTCACAGATTATACCATACTATTCCCAATACCATTCTATCTTGGTTACTGTAGCATTTTGCAGTCGCCATTAAGTAGTGTCAATCCTTTGACTTTGTTCCTTTTTTCTCAGTTCTTTTTCTTTCCATATACTTTTAGAATCAGTTTGCTGATACCCATGGAACAAGAATCATGCTGGGATTTAGAATGGGATTTTGTTGAATCAGTATATTAAAGTATGGAGAATTGACTGCTTAATATATTAAGTCTTTTAAACATGGAATATACTTCCATTTATTTGGATCTTCTTTGATAGCCATCACCAGGGCTTTGCAGTTTTCTATGTATGGTACCTGTACATATTTTGTTAGATATATACCAAAGTATTTCTTTTTTGTGTTATTACAATATTTTTAGTTCCAAATTCTAAAACATTCAGTTTCTTACCAGTGACAGTATTACAGAATTTTAAAAAATGGTTCTCATTAGGTTAAGAAAATTCCATTATATTCATAGTTTACTGATAGTTTTGATCACAAAGGGTGTTACCTTTTTTAGTGCTTTTTATGGATTATTATGATCATATGATTTTTAAATGTGGTCTGATAATATAATTGATTGCATGGATTGACTTACAAATATAGAACTTCTCTTGTGTACTTTGAATGAACTTTGGTTGTGATGTTATCCACTTTATATATTTCTTGATTTGTTTTGCTAATATTCTGTTAAAGATTTTTGTGTCTCTGTTTATCAGAGATCAGTCTGCAGTTCTCTCTCTGTCTCTCTTTTAGTAAAATCTTCATCTAATTTTGTCATTAGGACAATGTAGTCTTCAAAAAATAAATAGGCAATTTGTTCCTACTTCTAATTTCTAGCAGAGATTGGTACTATTTATTCTTTTATATTTGATTAAAATTTGCCAGTGAAACATCTGAACCTAGTCATTTCTTTTCAGAAAATTTTAACTCCTAAAATCTCTTTAATAGTTGTATAGTTTTTCATGTTATTCATTTCTGCTTCAGTGAGTTTTGTTAACTTATGTATTTCAAAGAACTTGTCTGTTTCATTTGTCAAGATGCCTGGCTCAATGGTTGAGCATCTGCCTTTGGCTCAGGACATGATCCCTGGTCCAGGGATCAAGTCCCGTATCAGGCTTCCTGTGGGGAGCCTGCTTCTCCCTCTACCTCCTGTGTCTCTGCCTCTCTCTCTGTGTCTCTCATGGGTAAATAAAAAAAATATTTAACCCCCCCCAAAAAAAACAAATCTTTCAACATAGAGGTAATCACTAATTCCCCTATTATAATTTTAATGTTTACTGACTCAATAATGAAATGCTGCTTTCATTCCTGGCCTTAGTAATTTGTATTATCTTTCTTCTTGGTTAGCCTGGCTAGAAGTTTGTTAACTTTACTAATATTTTAAAGAATGACTTTTGGTTTCATTTTCTGTTTTCATATTTTTATTTCATTGACATATGCTTTAATTTTTATTTCCATTTCTTCTATTGCTTTAAGTTCAACTTAATAATATATATTCAGTGTCCTGGGGTTCAAGCTTAGTTTAAATGATTTTAGATATTTTCTTGTTTTTCTCTCTATTCCCTAAACACTGATTTAGGGCAGCCCAAGTGGCTGCCTACAGCCCAGGGCATGATCCTGGAGACCCGGGATCAAGTCCCACATCAGGCTCCCTGCATGGAGCCTGCTTCTCCCTCTGCCTATGTCTCTCTCTCTGTGTCTCACGAATAAATAAATTTTAAAAATCTTTAAAAATAAAATGAATAAACACTGATTTAGTATGCCATGGATTTTGATGAGTTATTTTATTTGATTTTGATCTAAATACTATTCTCTGTTATATTTTTACTTATTTCAATTTTTAAGAATTATTTTTCTTTTAAATTCCAGTATAGTTAAAATACAGTTGTATTATAGTTTCAGGTATACAATATAGTGATTCAAAAATTCTATACATTGCTCAGTGATCATTGTGATAAGTGTACTCTTAATCCCCTTTGCTATTTCAACATCCACTCACCCCCTTCCCCTCTGGTAACCACTAGTTTGTTCTCTATACTTAAGAGTGTTTCTTGGTTTGTCTCTCCCTCTTTTTCCCTTTGCTTGTTTGTTTTGTTTCTTAAGTTCCACATATGATTGAAATCAGATGGTATTTGTCTCTCTCTGACTGACTTATTTCACTTAGCATAATACTCTCTAGCTCCATCCTTGTTATTGCAAATGGTGAGATTTCATTCTTTTTTATGGCTATTATTCCATTGTATGTATACACCACATTTTCTTTATTCATTTATCTATGAATAGTTGATGACTATCGGACTGCTTCCATAATTTGGCTATTGTAAATACCCCTAAGGTAAACATAGGGGCGCATGTGTCCTTTTGAATTAGTGTTTTTGTATTTTTTGGATAATTACCCAGTAGTGTGATTACTGGATCATAGGATAGTTCTATTTTTATTTTTTTGAAGAAACTCCATACTGTCTTCCATAGCCCCTGCACTAATTTGCATTCCCATGATCATTTTGAGAGAAATCCTTTGTCTCCACATATTCACCAGCACTTGTTTTTTGGTTTTAGCCATTTCCACAAGTGTGAAGCAGTATATCATTGTGTTTTTTTTTAAGATTTTATTTATGTATTCATGAGAGACACAGAGCAAGAATGAGAGAGAGAGAGAGAGAGAGAGAGAGAGGCAGAGACACGAGCAGAGGGAGAAGCAGACTCCATGCATGAAGCCTGATGTAGGACTCGATCCCAGGACTTCCAGGATGACACCCTGAGCCAAAGGCAGACGCTCAACCACTGAGCCACCCTGGAGTCCCTTCATTGTGTTTTTGATTGCATTTCGCTGATGACGAGTAATATTGAGCATTTTTTCATGTGTCTGTTGGCCATCTGGATGTCTTCTTTGGAGAAATATATGTCCATGTCTTCTGCCTATTTTTTAATTGGGCTATTTGACTTTCTTTTTTTGTGTTAAAGTGTATGTTCTTGATATATTTTGGATACTATCCCTTTATCAGATAGGTCATTTGCAGCTATCTTCTCCCATTCAATATGCTGCCTTTTTAAAAAAAAATTTTATTTATTTATTTGAAAGAGAGAGAGAGAGAGAGAGAGAGAGAGAGAAAGCATGAGGAGGGCAGGTGGGAGAAGATCAGGGGAGAGGGGAAAGCAGATTCCTTGCTGAGCAGGTACCCTGATGTGGGGCTCAATCCCAGGACCCTGGGATTATGACCTGAGATGAAAGCAGATGCTTAGTGGATTGAGCCACCCAGACACCTCCACTGCCTTAAATTTTGTTGATTATTTCCTTTGCTGTGCGGAAGCTTTTTATCTTGGTGAAATCCCAATAGTTTAGCTTTGCTTTTGTTTCCCTTGTCTCAGTAGATATACATAGAAAAAAGTTGCTAGGTCCAATGTCAGAGAAATTTTTGCCTATATTCTGTCCTAGGATGTTTATAGTTTTTGGTCTCACATTTAGGTCTTTCATCGATTTTGAATTTATTTTTGTGTGTGGTGTAAGAAAGTGGTCCAGTTTAATTCTTATGCATGTGCTGTCCAGTTTTCCCAACATCATTTGTTTTCCCCATCAGATATGCTTTTCTGCTTTGTTAATGACTACTTGACCTGAATTACTTCTGGGCTTTCTAACCTATTCTATTGATCTATGTGCTTTCCCAGATTAGGGAAGTTTTCAGCTATTATTTCTTCAAATGTTATTTACTTCACTTTCTTTCTCCTCTCCTTCTAAGAATCCTATAATATAAATGTTATGCTTTGGTGGTGTTGCCAAGTTCTCTGTCTGTTCTTATTATGCAATATGTTTGTCTCTCACTTGTTAGCTTGATTGTTTTTCATTACTCTATTCTCCAGATCACTTATATGTTCCTCTGCTTCCTGTAGCCGACCACTATTCTTTCCATCTATTGTATTTTTAGCATCATTTATTGAGTTCTTCATCTTTTTTTTTTTTAATAATAAATTTATTTTTTATTGGTGTTCAATTTGCCAACATACAGAATAACACCCAGTGCTCATCCCATCAAGTGCCCCCCTCAGTGGCCGTCACCCATTAACCCCACTCCCTGCCCTCCTCCCCTTCCACCACCCCTAGTTCGTTTCCCAGAGTTAGGAGTCTTCATGTTCTGTCTCCCTTTCTGATATTTCCTACCCATTTCTTCTCCCTTCCCTTCTATTCCCTTTCTTTTTTTTTTTTTAATTTATTTTTTATTGGTGTTCAATTTACTAACATACAGAATAACACCCAGTGCCCGTCACCCATTCACTCCCACCCCCCGCCCTCCTCCCCTTCTACCACCCCTAGTTCGTTTCCCAGAGTTAGCAGTCTTTACGTTCTGTCTCCCTTTCTGATATTTCCCACACATTTCTTCTCCCTTCCCTTATATTCCCTTTCACTATTATTTATATTCCCCAAATGAATGAGAACATATAATGTTTGTCCTTCTCCGACTGACTTACTTCACTCAGCATAATACCCTCCAGTTCCATCCACGTTGAAGCAAATGGTGGGTATTTGTCATTTCTAATAGCTGAGTAATATTCCATTGTATACATAACTTTCACTATTATTTATATTCCCCAAATGAATGGGACCATATAATGTTTGTCCTTCTCCGATTGACTTATTTCACTCAGGATAATACCCTCCAGTTTATGTTATTTTTTATCCTTTGTCAAGGGTCTCACTGATGTCCCCCATCATTTTCTGAAGTCCAGTGAGTATCTTTATAATTATTACTTTAAATTCTCTATCAGGCATATTACTTATTTCTGTTTTGCTTTGATCTCTTGCTGTGATTTTGTCCTGTTTTCTTGTGTGGGACATACTCCTTTGTGTCCTCATTTTGTTGCTGTTTCTTTCAGAGTCTGTGTCTTACAACCTTTTCATCTCTAATCAACTTTTACTATAGTGGAGACTTGGTGTGAGGGAAGGAGAAAAATATGCAAGATTTTGCCAAATTCCCATCCAAAAGGGAATTTTCATTCTTCCAGCAATGTATTATAGAACTATGTTGTTTTCAATATTGTTCATTTGATAGGTGAGGAATTATCTCAGAGTTTTACTTTGCATTTCTTTTATTGTAAATGAGTTTGAACTTATTTTCATACACTCAAAGGACACTTACATATATTTTTTTCTGAATTGTTTCTTTATATTTTTGCCTATATAAAGTTAGCTTTATCATTTTCTTTTGAAAAACAAAAATATTTATATGCTATGTTTTATGAATTATTCCTTTTTCTTTTTTTTAAGATTTATTTATTTATTTATTTATGAGAGAGAGAGAGAGAGAGTGAGGCAGAGACACAGGCAGAGGGAGAAGCAGACTATATGCCGGGAGCCCCTGACACGGGACTCGATCCCGGGACTCCAGGATCACGCCCTGGGCCAAAGGCAGACGCTCAACCACTGAGCCACCCAGGGATCCCTTCCTTTTTCTTTTTAAAAATATTTTTATTTTGGAAAAATAGGTGCAACTGGTATAGTCACACTCCGGTTTCCCAATTGCCACCACTTGCTTTATCATTCTTTCTCTCTACATTGAGATATTTTTTGGTAAACGGTTTGCCCTATTAGCATACATAATAGCCTTTTAACCCTAAATACTTCACTATGCATTTATTTCATTAAAAAAGGATACGTTTCCACAAAAATACGACTATGAAACATAAGCAAATTCATATTGACATAATACTACCATCTAATCCATGATTCCTATGCAAATTTTGCAGCTCATTACAAGTTTGAACTCAGTTTGAGATCATGTGTTGAACTCAGTTAAGATCATGACAGTTGTCATGCTCTATAGACTCCTTCAGTGTGGAACAGTTCCTCAATTTTTCCTTACATTCACATCTTTGACCAATGCCTTTGTAAAAATAATGCATCATAACAGAATGCACATAATGTAGATTAGTCCTATTATTGACAATGGTAATATTATTACTTGGTTAAGATGATGCCTTCCAGGTTCTCTGTTGTAAAGTTAATGAATAAGTATTTCCTATTTATTTCCTGGAAAGTGATAAATATGATTTACAGCAAGCACCAGAAAACATACACACAGCACACATCCACACCCACACCCATACCCACACATTCAGAGTTGGAAAGCTTTACCCCATACCCATGTTTTCATCTGTTCTTTTTTTTTTATGGTTTTTCCTTTTTTACATTTATATGTCTAATCTATTTGGAATTGTGTGTGTGTGTGTGTTCTGGGAAATATGGGTTTAATTTTTTTTTTCAAATAACAAAGACTTGCTCCAATACTATTTATTTAAAAAAATGTATTTTGCCTTCTGTGTTTTCACATGCAACTTTTATCATATACTAAATTACTTGGGTCTATGTCTGCACTTCCTAATTTAGTTTGTTGGTCTCATCTATTTGGATTCTGATTCTATACTGTTTAAATTGTAGAAAACAATATATTTAGGCAATTTTAAAATACCAGATCTTGTAACATCTAGTAGAATTAATTGCCTCTCCTTAGAGCTTTTTTTTTTCTCAGTGTTGTCTTCCAGCTGTATGTTTATTTTTCCATACAAAATTTTGTATCAGTACAAAACTTGCAAATTTTATTGAATACAAAAAGTATTCATATTTTCACTGGAGTTGCCTTATACTCATAAATTAATTTAGGGAGAATTGAAGAAGTTAAGCGATCCTAAACAAGGACAAAGGATACATTCCTGGTTGTGCAAATCTGCTTTTGTGTCTTCTAAGAGTACTTCAGTATTTTGATCTTACAGGCTACACGTTTCCTAATAAGTTTATTCCTAAGTATTTTATCTTCCTTATTGTTTTTGAATATGGAATTTCCTCTACCATTATATCTTCTAATTGGCGATTTTTAGTATATATCAAAGCTATTTTTGAATTCATTTTATATCTTTTTCCTTGGCAAATTGTTGAGTTAATTTTATCATTGATTTTCTAGGGTTATAGATATACTATCAAATTTTCTGCAAATAGTTTTACTTCTTTTCCAATTCTCACGAGTCTTATTGATTTTTCTATCTAATTGCGTTAACACATCTAGTACAGTGTTCAATAGGAATGAAGATACTGAGCATCCTTTCTGTTTATCCGATCTTCTTGGAAGTACCTCTTATATTTGACAATTAAGCAAGATAGTGGTTTCACAAAGTATGCATAGATCTCTATTTTTTAATGTTTTTATCATTAAGAGTGTTAAGTTTTTTCAGTGTCTTTTCTGCAAAATGGAGATAATAATATGATTTTCTCTTTAGATCTAATACCATCCATTGTAGTAATGAATTTCAATTTTTGCAACAAGCTTATATTATGAACTCAAATCTATTTGGGCATATGGCATTATTTTCTTAATATGGTGTTGGATTTTGTTGGGTGATAGCTTATTTAATATTTTTAATTGATAGTCAATGACATTGTTTTCTTATTAGCATGCTATATTTAAAATATTAATGATTGCGGTGCCTGAGTGCCTCAGTCAGTTAAGCATTGCCTTCAGCTAAAGTCATGTTCCCAGAGTCGTGGGGATCAAGTCCTGCATCAAGTTCCTTGCTCAACAGGAAGCCAGCTTTTCCGTCTCCCTGCCCCCTCTCTCTCAAATAAGTAAATAAAATATCTTTAAAAATAAAATATTAATGATCAATGTTATACTTGCTTATTGGACATTTTCTTTTCATTAGCTATTTTTTTGGAAACTTTAATGTAACATTGGGATTACTGGTTTTTTGAAAGTGTGTAATTTTCTTTTGTAATGATCTGAGCCTGGTGCATTTTGGAAGTAACTCTATGATAACTTTTTCTTTTCTTCTACTAAATTTGGTGCACTTAAGATTTCTATTGCTAATGGGATCAATTTTAGTAAGTTAATTTTTTTAACATAACAGAATTATTCATTTCTCTTAGGTTCCAAATTTATTTGTGAAAAGCTACAAAATAATTTCTTATTATTAAATTTTTTTTCCATGTAAATGGTTATTCCCACTCTTTTGTTTCTTACATTATTTTGCTATTCTTCTTATTGACTTTTCTTAAGCTATTAAGTGGCTTTCACCTTTACTTTATTAATTTTTTGGGTAAAAAGAATTTAATTTAATGTTTAAAACTTGTTTTATACTCCCTAGCTCACTAGTTTCAGTTTTTCTTTATATTATATTCTTCCTTGTGTCACTCTTTTGCACTCTTTTGCTGTTATTTTTCTAGTTCAGTGGGAAACTTCTTTATTTCATTTTTTATTGATATAAGTATTTAAGGCAATGGACTTTCCTTTGATCAAAGTTTTATATTTATTCCACAGAGCCTAATTTCAGTGTTTCTATTGTCATTATTAAAAATAAAAAACTTTGAAATTTTGGTTTGTATTCCTACTTTCCCCCAAATTTTGTTAATTAAAACTCTTATTCCAATTTTCCTTGTAGGTGACCTGATTAATATTTGTTGCTATATCTAGTTATTTTTTGCACTGCGGTCAGAGAGTAGTGTTATTTTTAAAGTTTCTTACTTTATAGAACTTGCAGATTCTTTCTTTGTTTCTTAACATGTCAGGGGTTCACAAAACTATGGCCCCCCAGGTCAAATCTAGCCCTTTGCCTATGTTAAATCATTAAAAAAATTAAAGCATTGGAAATAATATTTTAAAAGATTAGTATTTCATGACCTATGAAAATTATGAGAAAATCACATTTTAGTGCCCACAAATTAAATTTTGTTGGCATACAGTCATATTTTTTTAATGTATGAGCTATGACAGCTTTTGTGTGGCCTGGAAGGCTTGAAATATTTATTATCTGGTCCTTTATGTAAATAGTTTGCTGATTCTTAGTATATGTATTCAAGGAACATTATCTGAGGAACATTATCTTAGTTTAAGAAGAAATCTATTTTCTAGTGTCAAGATATAAGATGTGACGTAAAATTATGTTTCTATGTCTCATACATTCTGAGCATGGTATGGTAAAAAGTCTATTCTGTTTCTCTCTTGTCTTATTGCATCTCCTACAATGTGTTTTGTAATGGTAGCTGAGTTACTTGGTGCATGGAAAATCATAATTATTATATTGTCATTGTGAATTATGGCTTTCCACACATCAAAACATTGTCATTTTCTTTCTATAGCCAATGTTTTCATCTTGTATTTTATTTTTTAGGCTTTCATGTCCACAACCTCTACTGTGTTTTATTTCCATCAGCTGGAAATATGCTTGCCAATTTTTTTTGTTTATATTCTGTTTATTTTTTAATCAAATATAATTTCAAACATATAGGAAAGGTATAAGAACAGTACCAGAAAGCACTGCTGGACATTAATTTTTGTTTTTGCATGTAATCTAAAATCTGTCATGCTCTCTTTCTTCAACTCATGCTGAAGATGTGATATTTCAATGGTGTTATTTTTTCTCTCTGTTGATCTGTGTAGTTTTTGGAGGATCTATGGAGAACTTTTGTTTTGGGCTGTCAAAAGTGCTTCGGCCACTGATATGTTTCTAACAGTATCCATTTTAAATTTTAAAAATTAAAGGATAAATAAAGGCAGAAAATGGTGATAATTGTTTAGTTTCTTAGCACTCATAGCATACAAAATATTGATTTAATTTTAGTTACTTAATTAAATTTAGACCATAAATCCTACAAAATTCCATTTGGCAATTCTCACAATCTTAGAATGAATTAAAAGCAAAATGTCAATTTTGTTACCTCAGATTTCACAAAGAAAACAAACATTTAAATCATGTATACAACATCTATGACAACTTATTTTTTATCTGAACATAAAGAAGGAAAAAATTTTACTCAAATGTAGTTTATTTTCAATGATACTTTAAGGATACAACCTTTAAAGTACATATTTTTAAATATTATCTTTAAAAGGCAGCTTCTTATAAGTTTATGTAGTGGAGCATGTTAAAATATTGCATGTCAAATTTATCACAAATGATAAATTTGTCTTAAAATATGTCTATGTCCAAGGTATCAAGTCTTACTAGATCATCCCTTCTGGAAAACATGTTACTAATTTTTTTTTTTTTTGTAAATTATATTCTGCTGAAGATCAAAACATTTGTGACATTTTTTTGAGTGAGTTGAAAATGAATGTCTATTTGGTAAAACAAATACTTAGTATAGTGATCCAGGAGGTAAACAGTAATATTCCTACAGTAAAATTATAAACTTTAAAGTGTAACTACTCAGATTTCTAACAAAAAGATTATAATTATAATTAAATTTGAATTATTTATTTGTATATCCCAAAAACAGTTTCACAAAGGTGAAACTGTCCATGAAAAATTGATTTTTCACACGAGGCCATTCAGAATAGGCTAAAAATCAGGTTTTAGAGCATTAGGTTCCCTGAAGCTTATGACATCCAAGGCAGCCAATGGGCTGTCAGGATATGATCAGTCTTTGTAGGTGAGGATGGGATCTTCTCGTTTAGACATGAGCCTCTTCACCCTGAGGGCCTCTATAGGACAGTGAGGACAGTGCCAGGTGTGTCACTCAGTACAGAGCTTAAATGAGTCACTGGGCCTGGATATGGCAAAACTAGAATGAGCTACTTAATAATTAATATGAATTTGGTATATGGTTCTTTCTGTCTTTTCTAGAGAGTCTATTTTAGGTACCACCAGAAATTGTAAACAGTTACTCTCTACACTTGATCTTAGCCAAAGGGCTGAGAAGTGATGTAAACAGTTACTTTATATGAAAATATTCGCACATATTTATAACCAGATAAAGTCAAATAAAAACTGGATATTGGTTTTTATTCTTCGAAATGACAAAAATTTAATACATTGGCATAATCCAATATTGACAATGATGATGTAAGGAACAAAGGAAGAAGGAAATGTAGATAAAATTAAATTTCTTTATAACCTTCAGCCCATGGACAAATACTTGAGACAGGCAGTATGATATTCCTTCAGAAACTCCCAACTGTCTTAACGTTAATGCTTTGCTAGAGGAAAAAACAACCTTAGCCTGACAATTGCTAGGTCTCCAGAAACTTCTGAGTCTTTTTTAGGATATGAAAGTCCTTTTGGAAATTTCCTTTTGTCTATACCTCTTCCCAACTCCAAAGTACATAATCAATTACTCCTCACAACCCCACTGCAACCCTTTGCTGCCCACAGATGTTATCCTCCTGCTTTAATAAAACCACACTTTTACAAAAGACATCTCAAGAATTCTTTCTTAGCCACCAGCTCTGAACCCCAACCAACATTTTTACATCAAATGGCATGGAAAAATTTAATATATGTTAGTGGATTGTAAATTTGTATAATATTTATGTAAAATATATATCAAAATATAAAAGCTTCATATTTTGAGTCAGCCATTGTCTCACAGAAAAAAATTGCTGAGATAAAAAAAGAATCAAACAAAATATTAACTGAAGCATTGTAATAGTGAGTAGTGTTGAAATAGTAATATTCAACATTATGAAGCTAATTTCAGGTTGCTTATACATTGGAATACTATGAGGACATTAAAGAGATGGTTAAGGTTTTATAACAATTAGTGACTCCAAAAAGATGTTGGTAACATGTTGTTTAGCTTAAAAAAGGGGTAAGTCTTGCAATAGTGGACGTAATCAGATGCTATTAAAGTAAAACTGCTTCTACTCCATGTTTGTGGACATGAAGATACTCTCTAAAAGGATAGAGCATATTCCTTTGTTTTTGTTTTTGTTTTAATTTTCTCCCACTTTTTTTTTATTTATTTATGATAGTCATACAGAGAGAGAGAGAGGCAGAGACATAGGCAGAGTGAGAAGCAGGCTCCATGCACCGGGAGCCCGATGTGGGATTCGATTCCGGGTCTCCAGGATCACGCCCTGGGCCAAAGGCAGGCGCCAAACCGCTGCGCCACCTAGGGATCCCGAGCATATTCCTTTGTATTCTAGAATTATGTATGATTTCAAATTTCTTTTATTTCTCTGAATTGTGCTGGGACATTAGTATAGTAAAATCATTTTTAAATACATATACATAAATATGTAAACCTTTACTTAGGGATTTTAAAATCTTTTTTTTTTTTAAGATTTTATTTATTTATTCATGAGACATAGAGAGAGAGGCAGAGACAAAGGCAGAAGTGGAAGCAGGCTCCCTGCGGGACAGTGATGTCTTGATCACTTGACAGTGATGTCTTGATGACTTGATCCAGGACCTTGAGATCATGACCTGAGCCAAAGACAGATGCTCAACAACTGAGCCACCCGGGCGTCCTGATACTCTTGATTTATGAGAGCTGTTTATGATAGAATCAAGAAGGATATATCCAAATAATATCTTTCTTAGGATCGTACTGTGATCTCAATACATATTTCTTAAAGACAAAATATCAGACAAAATGTCTTAAAGACAAGATGTTTTATTTTCCCCTTTACAATATAATTTTTTTAAGATTTATTTATTTATTTATTATTCATGATAGACACACAGAGAGAGAGAGGCAGAGACACAGGAGGAGGGAGAAGCAGGCTCCACGCTGGGAGCCCAACGCGGGACTCAATCCTGGGACTCGATCAGGGACTCCAGGATCGCACCCTGGGCCAAAGGCGGGTGCCAAACTGCCGAGCCACCCAGGGATCCCCAGTACAAATTCTATTGTAATAGAATTTTCATAAAAGTTTGAAGTTAAGGTTAATAGATTTTCCATATTTGAAGATTTTATCTTCTTTTGCAGTACTTGTCCATTTCATAAAGGTGTTAAAATGAAAATTTTAAGATAACTAAATATTGATTATAATCATTCCTTTTAGAAATCTCAAGTTGAAGCATTGCCTAAAGGTCATTGTATGGTAATTTATACTTCACAAAACAAAGGAGCTCAATGGACATGTCGTTTAGGGAAATAGTGTGTTAAACAAATAGAAATATTTCCTGCATCAGACAACTTGAATATGTTTCTAAATGCTCATGAGCATTGCAAATATCCAAGAGGGAGACATATTTTGGAGGTTTTCCCAAACTTGTTGGACTATGTTCCCTCCTCTTTTTTAGAGGTTCTTGAAAACAAATGCCCCCTTCACCCAAATAAATTTGAGAAATGTCTCTAGGTAATGTGTAGCATGTATTATGGAACAATCCTTTTGTTTAAGAACCAAACAGGTTCTTAAAGATTTATGTATATCATTTTCTAAATCTCTACACTGCCACTATTTTTGATCTGGTATTTCTTTGTGGTGGGGCTGTCCTGTGTGCTTTGAGATATTTAATAGCATCCCTGGCCTTTACCCAGTAGGGTGCTCCCAGTTGTGACAATCATAAATGTCATCAAACATTGCCAGATGTATCCTAGGAGGCAAAACTGCACTCAAGGGAAAACCACTGAGGTACATAGACACCTGGGAAAGAGGTTAACTTGCATCCACATATAGAGGAGCTCAGTATGGTCGAAGATCTTCAAACTATTGAAAGAAAATATGTTCTAATCCAGAATCTTGTCTGTGATACTATGAGGTCAAATAGTTCTTATTATCACAGGACCCGTGGGGAGGAAGAATAGCTGCCCTGGGCTTATGAAGGGTGGTTGATTATATACCTGGGAGTTGGGAGGGGTTTGAGGATAGCTACTCTCTAAGGAATTTTGGAAGCCAGGTTTCCAGGACCTTGAGGGGTTAGCTATTGTTGGAAAAAGGTCACTTATTACCATCTAGCAAAACCTTAGTCAAGAGACCCTTCAGATGGATATCTGTGTGTCATATGCCTGGGGGATGCTTGCCAACATGTATCTTGGGGGATTTAGAGATAAAGGAAATTTCTAAAGGAATTTTTATATGTTAAAGTAGATTTACAGCATACTGGGGGTGGGGCTAAGATTGCCTTTTGCCCTTAGCAAACTATTAATATCAATATCGAGGCAGTTGAGTTCCTAGAGGAATGTCTCTCTGCCTGTTTCAAGGACTTGTCAATGTGCTGCCATGGGCTTGTGCTTTATCCTCAGTTAGCCCTGTTCCCCATCACCATAATGCTCTTAGAACCTTTCCATATCTGTGTCAATGAGATATGGCATACCTCAGTTTTCTGTCAGGTGGTACAAATGACCATTTTATTTATAAGGTCATTTCTAGACTGGGAACCAAGTTTGACATTTATTTGCATCCCTTGGAGCATGTGATACATACATTTCCAAAAAAAAAAAAAAATGCCTATAATTGGTGAATTGATTCATTTCCCTCTGAGTGGTTCAGACTGATAAAGGGGGGGCAGTTGGGTTGATCCTGGATGAGTCCCTGTGTCCTCCTTTTTTTGGATCCCTATGATGGGGAACAAAGCTGAGGACAAAGCACAAGGTGACTCCAAAAAAATGAACTCAAGCCCCTCACACTCCCTTACCCATGCCCAGAGTGGGATATATGTGACATTCCTCAGGAAATTCCAATGTCTTAATGTCTTGCTAGAGAGAAAAACAACCTTTAATTTGACAATGGCCTCCAGTATCTTGTAGGTCCTCTTTAGCATATGAAAATCCTTTTGAAACCTCCCCTTTCCTTACCTCCCCAGTCTGTAGGTATATAATCAGCCACTCCTCACAATCCCAGGTCAGCCTCTCTTCCTGCCCAGGGGTCCTGTCCCTGTGCTTTAATAAAAACCACCATTTTGCACCAAAGACATGTCAAGAATTCTTTCTTGATCATCGGCTCTGGACTTCACCCCACCAAACCTCACCTATATTCCAAAACTACATCATCTATGCTACCATATCCACTGATTCCACTTGGCATGTGGTGGGTGGGATGCAGAGCAGATAAACAACAAGAGGTTTGATTGCCATTCATATACACACACATTAGTAGCATTCATTCTGTACACGGATTTTTAAAAATTGCTATGCAAAGGGAAAAAACCTGTGGGGTTCTTTTTGTTGTTTCCATGGAGATTCTTGTAAAAGAGAGATATGGTCTTAGATCATAAGACTTTTGTCCAGACCGATTTCAGAACTCTGGCTCTGAAAAATAGTCTCCAGCTGTCTTTTGTGAAATCCTTAGCTACACATCCTGCTTCTGTGTCTTTATAAACAGGTGTAATGAAATACCTTATGAGGATTAATTGTGCAGTATTTCAAAATTGAACACAAAGGGGGAAGTTGCTGCCTGTCAATTCACATTTATAATTGTAATATTGTGTTTTTATTCCACTTATTCTCTGGACTCAAAGCTAAAAAATCTCCTTTCTGAAGACAGAGATACTTGTTTCTTAGGAGGATCTGAAATGTTTCCTGGCATTAATACATGCTATTATTATGCAAAATATTTCTTTCTGAACCTAATATAAAACATTTTTAAAATATAGAGATACCTGCAATTCAAAACAGAATTGATAACTTAATATCAAAAAATTAACATCATAATATTTTACATACACTCTTTGCAATTGTATTTTCCAAGTTTACTTGGCTTTTCATAGATATTTGTTTTACATAATTTTGCTGTGTTTTCAGTTTCTTGAAAAATCCAATTAGAATTTTTATTAGTATTAAGTTAAATTTGTAGAATAATTTGAGGGAGAAATAACATTTTTATAATATTCAGTAAATCTGAGGACTTGAATTGACCCTTATGTTTGATGAACCTGGGGACAATCAACAAGTATAATGGGTCTTAATGAAAACAACACTTTCCCTAAATGTGCAGGTTTACATTAGAGAGCCCAGAGTTCAGTTCTTTCAGTATAGATGTACAGCTTCTTAGAACATAGAGTTATGCATATCCTTAGTATTGATGAATCTTCTTCCTATTTCAGGGGACCCCAGCTTGGTGATTACTGCTGTGCCAGGCTCAAGGCAGGTATGGTCTCAGCATGTGGGTCTTCATGGCCTCAGGAAGCTTGCCAGTCATTTTTACTCCAACCAAAGATTCATTCCACACCCCAGAGAGGAGGCCATAAAAGCACAGACATTTGAGAAAGGTGAAGAAAACTCCCTTTCCCTCCCAAGTCAGAGAATGGTATAACCAATGTCTTGAACAGTTAGTAAATAACCATTGTTCCAGGCCATAAAGGCAGCATACAATGCCATACCCACCTGAGAAGCAGCTGACATTTATAGAGTATGCCAAGCCCCATGTTAAGTGTTTTAGCATTTACCCACCTCAAGCAATCTGCACAGTGGATATCATCATATTCTCAAGCTACCAATCATGTAACTGGTACCAGAGAATTGAAATGTATTGTCCACAGTCACTGAACTAGCAATGATGAACCCAGGATTTGAACTCAGAGCATTTGACTTTAGAATCCCATCTTACTCATTCACTTTGGCCAATCTCAGGCTTCAATTTCCTAGGATGGACATGGCATACAGGTGGACAGCTGACCAATCACATAGAGATCAAGATATATCCCAAGTACCAAACAACTGGCTCATTCTCCGAATGCAAAGAACAAGGCTTAAATGACCCAGGAAAGTTTCAGTGTTATGTCCACTCACAGATTCCTTAAACCTATATGTAGAGATGGATTTGTATGTAGTTGGCATAAGATGATATGGACTCAATGCCAATAACATACTTGGTTAGCTTTAGAAATAATCTGACTTTTACCTTCTTACCAATTCCTGTGGATATTCTCACCCTTTGTCTTACAACAATAAAGAGGATGGGGATAGTTCATTTACTAAATGATGCAAAAGCACCAGACAGCACACCAGACAGCACAGGTGATGTCCTTCTTATTAAAATAAAATGAGGAGTCAGAGATCTCAGTCCAGTGCTACCTCTGCCATAGCCAACCACAAGCTGATTGAAGACCTATGTTTGTAACAACCTATGTCTAAGGCCCTGGTCACTTTCTGATACCACACATTTTGGAAGGTCTCTCTTCATACTTATCCAAAAGATGAAAAATGTATTTTTAGGCAATTTTTAGCACCTAAAATCATGGGATTGGGGACTTTTTCATACATTCTTGTTTGAAGGCATTAGGATAAATCCTTTCTGTAAGAAACAATGACATGGTGAGCTGTTATGAAGGCATTTGGTCAGGGCCTAGAAATGATAGAATCCTGCCCTTCCCCACCTGTTCACAGGAGGTAACCACTGATGACAAAGGCAGAGAGGATGGGTAGATGTGAGGCCTAGGCCTGAGTATGGGCACCTATTAGGGTACATGCCTCAGCCAATCTGCTTTTTCCCATTGTTATTCCACTAGCTTTCCCTCCTTTCCCATGGGCAGCCCTGTAGCTACTCCACCTGTATGGTATTATTCTTTCCAAGTTCGCTCTGTAGAATCTTTCTTCACTGCCAATGGGAAAGAAATATTGAATTTCCTATTTTGATCATTTACTGATGACTTCTGGGAATTAGATTTTCATTACTATCATCTTCAATTGTTATTCCACAATGGCTTGCATTTCTGCTTGAAGGGAAATTGACACTAAAAGCAGTAGTAGGACTCTATTTAACTTGACCAATTAATGCCTTGCCTTGCACAGTAGAAGGAAAAGGATGTGAATAAAGGCTAAGAACATAGCAGGGTGGGGGCTTGTCACTCTCCAGAGTAGAGAGGAGAAAGCTTTGTGTGATTGGGTAGTCTGCTCAGTTTTAGAATAGAGAAATGGGCATGAAGCATGCACAGAATGCTTGGTGCTGGTTTTAAGGGGAAAAAGCTTGTCCTTGACTAATATTAAAATTTCAGTGCTTGATGAGAACATTATTTTGCTAAGGCCCACACCAGTCAGATATGCCTGATTGTTTTTGGCCCTCTCCTGTCCAAGTGAGGGCAATAAAAAGGATTTGGTTAATAACTATTTTATTAATCCCTAGTGCTGTAGCCTTACACTGAATTAGAGGCTAATTATCTCCCTGTTGTACAAAATGCTGACAGAACATGGACATTGTGCAAGGATATTGGTTGTATGCATTATAGCAACAGCTTGAAAGATATTGGCTTTTTCCTCAATTCTACAGTGTCTTAAATAGAATTTAGTAAAAACTATTTCAAATGCACTGCTTTATGTATGCAGCTAAATTTATAATTATACCTGGAAGCCACAGGTGTGGTGTGGGACCTAAAATTAGCAGTATGCCTTGACATCCGGCCAAATTGGGAAGACCTTGAATCTCCTAACCGCAAGTTCTCCTGCCCACTCTGCTTCCAAGAGTAAGGTTGCCTAGCCAAACAACTTTCTTTTTTTTTTTTAATAAATTAATTTTTTATTGGTGTTCAATTTACCAACATACAGAATAACACCCAGTGCTCATCCCGTCAAGTGCCCCCCTCAGTTCCCATCACCCATTCACCCCCACCCCCCGCCCTCCTCCCCTTCCACCACCCCTAGTTCGTTTCCCAGAGTTAGGAGTCTTTATGTTCTGTCTCCCTTTCTGATATTTCCTACCCATTTCTTCTCCCTTCCCTTCTATTTCCTTTCACTATTATTTATATTCCCCAAATGAATGAGAACATACACTGTTTGTCCTTCTCTGATTGACTTACTTCACTTAGCATAATACCCTCCAGTTCCATCCATGTTGAAGCAAATGGTGGGTATTTGTCATTTCTAATGGCTGAGTAATATTCCATTGTATACATAAACCACATCTTTATCCATTCATCTTTCGATGGACACCAAGACTATCCATTGGAAGAAAGACAGTCTCTTCAATAAATGGTGCTGGGAAAATTGGACATCCACATGCAGAAGAATGAAACTAGACCACTCTCTTGCACCATACACAAAGATAAACTCAAAATGGATCAAAGATCTAAATGTGAGACAAGATTCCATCAAAATCCTAGAGGAGAACACAGGCAACACCCTTTTTGAACTTGGCCACAGTAACTTCTTGCAAGATACATCCATGAAGGCAAAAGAAACAAAAGCAAAAATGAACTATTGGGACTTCATCAAGATAAGAAGCTTTTGCACAGCAAAGGATACAGTCAACAAAACTCAAAGACAACCTACAGAATGGGAGAAGATATTTGCAAATGACGTATCAGATAAAGGGCTAGTTTCCAAAATCTATAAAGAACTTATTAAACTCAACACCAAAGAAACAAACAATCCAATCCTGAAATGGGCAAAAGACATGAACAGAAATCTCACAGAGGAGGACATAGACATGGCCAACAGGCACATGAGAAAATGCTCTGCATCACTTGCCATCAGGGAAATACAAATCAAAACCACAATGAGATACCACCTCACACCAGTGAGAATGGGGAAAATTAACAAGGCAGGAAATCCCAAATGTTGGAGAGGATGTGGAGAAAAGGGAACCCTCTTACACTGTTGGTGGGAATGTGAACTGGTACAGCCACTCTGGAAAACTGTGTGGAGGTTCCTCAAAGAGTTAAAAATAGACCTGCCCTACGACCCAGCAATTGCACTGTTGGGGATTTACCCCAAAGATTCAGGTGTAATGAAACGCTGGGACACCTGCACCCCGATGTTTCTAGCAGCAATGTCCACAATAGCTAAACTGTGGAAGGAGCCAAACAGCTTTCTTTATCAAATGGACCACATGCAGATCCTATTTATCCTTGAGTGGTGGGCTTCAGTTCCTGGCTAGTCTGTTGAATTATTCAAACAAACAAATCTCATCCTCCAGTGGGATCTAGAGTCACCTCACCTTCTTCTTAGTACAAAGCCTGCCTCTCGCAGGCCTTGTTTGTTTACTCTGTTTCCTAGTGCAGGTCCTATGTATACCTGCATGGTATTCTGTCCTCCCCTCCAGGCTATGGCATATGTGACTAATAAACTGCTGACAATCTCATCTCATCTACCCAGTGTTGAGTGTTATGTGTTCAGTCATCCCCATAAGCCTAGAGTGGGGAATGGCCCAACTACAGTTAAGGATACTCAATGAACTTTAACTAAGTTCTCCATGGCTATATAACTAGTTTTATGATACAGTGAAGGCCACATGAGATGGATCCACCAGTCACTAGTGGGCCTGCAGTTTGGTTTGTGTGGCTCTGTGTTATCTCTCTGTCACACACTATCATCTCTCCCCACCCCCAAATACAAGATGAGAACTGTTAATTCTACCACAGCATAACCTGTCTTCAAATTTGGCCTGTATGGCAGGTGGTCTCTGAGTCTCCCATTTGTGAAGATGGTAGCAACCCAATACCCTAACTGGTCAACACTTGAGTCCTGATTACCAAGGTCACTGTGGTTAGTACACGCATCCTGTTGACTATCACTTACTACTGAGGCAGCCATAGAGATGTGGTTTGTAATTATACATCCTAGGACAGGCCCAGGGCTGGGACTTTTTAAGATTTGCTGGAAGAGGGAGACCATCACTTGGAGGAATTAAACATAGTACCCTAATGGCTCAATAGTTATTGCTCAGGGAAGAGTAGAGATTTTTTCCTGTACTCTTACTCCCTAGATGAACTATGTAGGCTCTCCTGACCCCCAAGGATGTCCAGGTACATATCCAAGGCAGCCCATGTCCCAGGCACTGATGATAAAAAAAAAAAGGAGCAAGCAGAAAAGCACTTGGTGCTCAACTGTTCTCCCAATGTAAAACATTTAGCCAATGTGTCTGTACTTTGTTTAGTACTTCTCCTTAGCAGCCCAACAAAGTGTGGAAGCCGAGAAAATTAAGGCCATTCGACCTTAAGTTCAACGTTAGCACAAGTACAGCCAACTCAGGCTCCTGTGAATAAGAGCTGAACTTTACCTTACTTCAGTTAAGCCCCATATTAGAATGAGAACAGAGCTCAAGCCAGTGGCAGAAAGTCCCATATCAGAATGAGAACAGAGCTTAATGCCCTTGAAAGCCCCATATCAGAATGTAACCAGAACTTGAGAAACTCCTCCACCCCTTCTGGAGGTCCCCTAGACTAGCCCATAAAACTAAACTGGAACCCACCTCAGGGTCCAAGTCCCTGCTCCGCTGTGTCAGGTATACTTGGACCCAAGCTCGAGCTTGTTAATAAACCCTCATGTACTTGCATCAGTGTTGGCTCCTCGGTGGTTTCTCAGATTTGCAATCTTGGGCACAATAAAAGAGCTAACCTAGTGCTCATAGTGCTTGACTGCCCATGCCCATGTCCTAGATGAAATGACTAATGACTCCTAGATGTGGACCCTGGCCTTGGTGAAATTGACTGGAATTTCGTGGAGGAAGATGCAGAGCACTAAGACCCCAAATTTTTCTGTAATCACCCAGAAGATCTTCACTATGGGTGATTGAACAGAGATGTAAATCAAAAATTCTGACTTTATGGAATTAGAAATCCAAAATACTGAGGGAATTTGGAAAGAAAGAAAGAGAGAAGAGGAGGCCCACACAGGATGAAAAGGTGAAGCTGCAGCAGAAGGTGGTTTCAGTACATGCACCTCTGGATTGTGGGCCCAGTGCTCTTTCACTGCACCACTCCATTGCCCATTTTCTATCACAATAAGATCCTGATTCCCAACATTGTAGAGAAAACACCCAGGGCAGCCAAGGGCACAATAAAGGAGGTAATTAAATTCCAATGTAAACTCAGGGTACTTAAACCATATAAAGTAACATTTGCCAGGAGGAGGCTCCTAATTCTGGCAATATGGAGTTGAGGTTTTTTTGGGGAAACCACACACACACACACACAAACAAAACCCAAATGAATGAAAATGAAGGTCCACAATTTTACCCAACTGGAACTTAAAAGTTTACTGAAAAAATTTATACAACAAAAATATAAAAGATTTGTGTGTTACAAGATTGTGTGTTACAACCTCATTGGCCATGAGCCCCTATAAAACTGCTATGCTTCTTAGCCTCAGTGTCCAAGTCCCTGTTCCGCTGTGTTGGGTATACTTGGACCCAAGCTCGATCTTATAAATAAACCCTCATGTGTTTGCATCGGTGTCGGCTCCTCGGTGGTTTCTCAGATTTGCAATCTTGGGCACATTTGGGGGCTCATCCAGGATCCGAGAGACCTCCAGGACCCCATCTGGAGGGTTTCATGCATAGTGAGTGGACTCAACTTTTTCCACCTTTTGTGCGCATATTTTCTGAGAGCTCTAAACTGTACTTTTACCTGTAGGAATTCCAATCTGTATTGGGTCGTCATTGGCTTAAGCGGACATACTGGTGGGCCATGACCGGAGATCTTGAGGAGACGTCCCTTGCCCCCGCCTGGAGGATGGGGTCCTCATCTGTAAGGAGGATGGAGGTCCTCATCTGTAAGGAGGGCTGACTGCCAGCCCTTTGGGTTACTTTCTGTTTTGTCTCTGCGGCTGCATTGGAACGTTTGTCTGTGTTACTATGTCCTTGTTAACTGTGCATTTGTCTGTGTTACTGTGTCTTTGTAAACTATCATAACTGTTTACATAAAGAGAGGGAGATTTCAAATCTATTGCATATCAGAATGGCCAACCTTTGATGTGGGATGGCCCCGAGAAGGAAAGTTCCTATCTATTATCTTACAGGTGAAGGCTGTTATCTTCAGGGATGAACCGGACGGCCACCCTGACCAGGTTCCCTACATCCTGGCCTGGCAGGAAATGATAAAAAATTCCCCTCCTTGGTTAAAACCCTTTTTACCCACCAAAGCACACAACTCGGCTGAAGGTAAGGAGAGACTCTGTGTCCACCACCAGATTCTAATGGCAGGTTTCCAGGCTACCATGCATAAGCCTACCAATCTGGCCAAGGTATATGGTGTGAGACAGGGTAAGGATAAGAGCCCAGCAGCCTTCTTAGAATCATAGAGGCTTTTAGGCAGTACACCCATATGAACCCAGAAGCCCCAGAAACAAAGGCTGCAATTATCATGGCTTTTGTTAACCAGGCTGCTCCAGACATTAAAAAGAAATTGCAAAGGTAGAGAGACTAGGAGAGCAGAGCTTGCAGGACTTAGTGATAGTAGCAGAAAGAGTCTATAATAATAGAGAAAGTCTGGAAGAACAACAAACCAAACTAAGTGACCAGCAGACTTGAAACCTGGCCAAGATCCTGCTGGCCACAAACCTGGATGACCCCTTGGAAAGATAGAGGCACCTCAAGAAGCTGGCTTCAGGGACAGGTAAGGAGCATGGCCCTGGTCCCCATCGGGAGCTCTCTAAACTGAACAAAAATCAATGTGCTTAATGCACAGAAGAGGGCCACTGGGTGAAAAGCTGCCCTAACAAAAGATCTAAGGCCCCTGCCAAGATTTTGGAGATGGAAGACCTGGATGACTAGGGGAGTCAGGGTTCAGCACCCCTCCCCGAGCCCAGGGTAACTCTTAGAGTGGAGGGGCAACCTGTTGAATTCCTCCTGGACACTGGGGCACAACATTTGGTTTGATTATAACCCCAAGGGAAATTGGCAAGCAAGACTTCATGGGTGCAAGGGGCCACGGGCACCAAACAGTGGATCTCAGCATGGGCTGGGTATCCCACTCCTTCATGGTCATCCCTGAGTGTCCTTACCCGTTGTTAGGTCGGGATTTGGTCACCAAGATGGGGGCACAAATTTGCTTCCACCCCAAAGGGGCAAAAACCCTAAACAAAGAGGGGCACCCGATTCAGGTGCTTGTCCTGAGTTAAGAAGACGAATATTGTCTCCATCAAATGCCCTCAGCCCCAATGACTGACATGTACTGTTGGCTGCAGGAATTTCCCCAGGCATGGGCAGAAACTGGGGGAATTGGGCTGGTCCGCACAGACCGGCCATATATATAGAACTAAAGCGGGGGGCAGACCCTGTCAGGGTCCACCAATACCCTATGCCTCTCGTCTCCCTAACCCAGACTGGGACCCCCTCTCTGCATGACTGTCAAGAAATTTTGGCACAGGTGCACAGAATCAGAGATCTCCAGGACCAGCCACTGCAGAATGCAGAGGCCACCTGGTATACCGAAGGCAGCAGTGTCATCTGAGAAGGAATCAGATACATGGGGGCAGCTGTAACCTTGGAAACGGAGACCTGATCTGGGGGCACCGACCCTGCCTGACACCCCCAACTATACTGATGCTGGTTTACACTGGATCAAACGCTTGCCTATGACCCAGTGCTCAAGTGGCTGGTAGAGGGCCACAGACTCCAGCATCATCCCGCCAGAGGAACTAGGACAGCGAGTCCTATCCAAAATGCATCTGAGTACTCATATGGGAACAAGGAAGATGGAAGACCTCATACGACATGCAAAGATCACTATTAAAGACTCTGGAGCAAAGATCGAGCAGATTGTGGCACGCTGCCACTCATGCCAGTTAACTAATGCCACCGCCCATGGATCTAACCCGGGCACCCGGCTCCTAGGGGACTGCCCAGGAGCCTACTGGGAAGTGGATTTAACTGAGATAAAACCTGGAAAATATGGATATAGGTATTTGCTAGTGTTTGTAGATACTTTTTCAGGATGGACAGAGGCATTTCCCACCAAACATGACATGGCACAGACCGTGACCAAAAAACTACTGGAAGACATCTTACCGAGGTATGGTTTTAGAGAGGATGAACAGAACATTAAAGGAGACCTTAACTAAATTAGCCCTGGAGACTGGCAGGGACTGGGTGACTCTCCTCCCCTTTGCCCTATATAGGGTGAGGAACTACCCATATAAGATGGGACTGACCCCCTACGAGATCATGTTCGGTCTTCCTCCACCTGTTATCCCCAATTTAAAAACCTGAGGTGCTTGCTGAATTTGATGATCACCAACTTCTTTTCTCCCTCCAAATGTTATAACGAACCCATGAGCAGGTGTGGCCTAAGCTGAGTGCCCTCTACGAGACTGAGCCACCCCTGGACCCCCGTTGATATTGGCCGGGTGACTGGGTGTACAGATGGAGATACCAACACCAGACACTTCAACTTCGCTGAAAGGGACCCTACATCGTGATCCTGACCACTCCCACCACCCTCAAGGTCCATGGGATTACTCCCTGGGTCCACTACACCCATGTTTGGCCAGCTGATCCACATGCCATTCTCAAGGACTTTTTTCCAGAATGGAAAAGCCAACCAGACAAGGACAATCCCTTAAAGCTAAGACTGTGCCGTTCTCACTTATTTCCCACCTCCAAGACTCCCTAGTCTGAGGTTGTCCTTCAAAATAGAAGGGATTAGACTTAGTCTTCTTACAACCAAGGGGGGGCGGGGTATGTGTTGCCTTAAATGTAAGATGTTGCTTCTTCCCTGGGTTGTAAACAGGAACAAGAACAGCAACAAGGTTGGTTCGAATCCTGGTTTAATCATTCCCCCTGACTCACTCTGAGAGCAACCTGGACCCATGATTGGGTCCTTCCTTAGGTTCCCCTGAGAGGGGGAAATGTGGAGGCCGAGAAAATTAAAGCCATTCCACTTTAAGTTCAGCCTTAGCTCAAGTACAGCCATCCCAGCCTCCTGTGAATAAGAGCTGAACTTTACATAACTTCAGTTACAGGAAACAAACGGCTTACAGCTTAATGCCCTAGAAAGTCCTATATTAGAATGAGAACAGAGCCCAAGCCAGTGGCAGGAAGCCCCATATTAGAATGAGAACAGAGCTCAATGCCCTTGAAAGTCCCATATCAGAATGTAAACAGAACTTGAGAAATTCCTCCACCCCTTCTGGAGGTCCCCTAGACCAGCCCATAAAACTAAGCTGGAACCCACCTCGGAGTCCAAGTCCTTGCTCCGCTGTGTCGGGTACACTTGGACCCAGGCTCGAGCTTGTAAATAAACCCTCATGTGTTTGCATCGGTGTCGGCTCCTTGGTGGTTTCTCGGATTCACAATCTTGGGCATAACAGAGCCTGTTCCTCCTCACCAGCATTTGGTGTTGTCACTCTTGTATGTTTGCCATTCTAATAGATGTATAGTGCATAATTTCCTCTTTGCTTTTAGCAGGATGGAGCAAGTCCCCACTTTCCCTGAATACTTGTTTTTGCATTTTGGCTCTGAAGGATTGAAATGGAAGAGCTAGTTTCTTGTCTCATGGAGTTAAATGGATCTTGAGTACAAAGGAGAGTGAGTAAATTGATAGAAGTTTATTAAGCAAGAATACAGAAAAAGCTCCCAGGAGTGAGAGGGGTCTCGACAGGTTTGCCAAAATGGACCTCTGTTGACAGTCTTTTATTTAGAGCTGACCAGGGAGCCTGTGGCCTTAATATTCTTGTGATGTCTTGGTTTGAGTAAGGACTGGTGATAACATCTTTAATGGCTTAATTTCTTTTTAAAGTAATTCTTTGTTGGTCACAAGTGTCTATTATAACAAGACTCTACTTCTGACACCTTAGGCAGGATGTTCTGGTTTGTTCCCTTATCTCTGGTTATCTTACATGTCCATATTTTGGGATTCCTGTGAGCCTGACCCTGGAGCCCCACCTATCTCTTCCTACCTAGCCTTGCCTGTCCCTTACTCAATAAGACCCTTCTGGATGTATATCAGTGGGTCATATACTTGGGGGATGTATAGCGGGTGGTAAGAGGTAAAGGAAGTTTCCAAAGGAATTTTTGTATGTTAAAGTAGACTTACAAGGTGCTGGAGGCCAGGATAAGATTGTCTTTTTTGCCCTTAGCAAATTGATCAAGGCATCTGAGAGGAATGTTGTTCTGCCTGCCTCAAGGACTTGTCCTTGGGCCACAAATTGTATGGAAATTTTATATCATTTACATTCCCTTCTCTCTCTGTTTCCCACATCACTATGGATGGGTGGGTGATGTTAGGAGTCCAGGAAATTGAATCTATGGGTCTCTGGAAGTTAGGCTATTGATAAGAATGCTTTTTCCTTGTAAATCACTAAGATATTTGTACATTAAGAGAGATTCATGTCTTGCAGGAATTTAATCTCTGTAAATTAACCATTGTTTTTTCTTCCATTAGCGTTAGGGAAGCCAGGGGTGCTGGAGGAGTCACACCTATCCCACCTGGGAGTAGCAAGTGTTGCTGGTTGTCAGCTTGTGCTTTGTCCTCAGCTTGCTTCTGCTTCCTCATCAGGGTCACATGACTGCCTTGAACCAGTTTCATTTCCATGTTGGGTACACATGGGCTGAGAGTGAGGGAGCATTTCTTTTCCCAGAGGAAAAAAGGAATATGATTGCTGGAAAGTAAATGGATGCTCAAGGCCAAGAAACAAACAAGACAACACAGAAAAAATAGTTTTCTTAACATCCTGTTCACAGCACCCCTCAGAGAGTTCTATTTTAAGAGGGCTTACTTTGGAGTAGGTGTGCTAACAGAATTCAAAACTATGAATTTTGAAACACAGAACACCTTATAGTTAGAGGTGCTGTAGTAGTTTCTGTGTTAGAGAGATGACAAGCACGAGTGGGGGATCTGCCATGAAGGGTCCATTAGGCCAGTCAGTGAGACAGAGTGGAGAAAGGAAGTTATTTGTCATTTATACCTTAAGGCTGCTGCCGTAAGGGACTCTTTCTGAAGACCAATTGAAAATACACAGCAGGAATATAAAAATAGGGGCAATTTGTCCAGGTGTATTTCACAACAGTTTCCTAGATTTGAAAATTATTTGAAAATAAACCCCTAATGTTCTCATCAGTTTAAAATCATCTTGTTCCTTTGAATTCCTCAGCTCTTTGCTAACATAGTCAACAACAAATTCATATGTAGTGGGCAATAGTTCACATGCTTTTATTACTTTCAAAGGATATGTTGTTATTATATCCAAAGCAAATTTTCTTCATTGAAAATTATCTTCCTGGGACATTGTTAAAGAATCCAAACTTCAAAATCTGGACATGCATGACTGTTAACTGTGTACTTAATTTGTTTTATTTATAAGTTTTCTTGTCTTTTACAGCTTATGTAAATTCCTCTGACTCAACTTGGATGTGACCAACTAGTCATACCTTCCACAGGGAGTCATTTGTTAATGCATTGACAGCCACTGAAAGCATGTTAGTACATGCATTCCACAAGAGTGGTTATTTTGAGGCCCCTGAGTCAATCTGATTAAACCTTCTGGTTAAACCTTCTTGAGCCTCAGAGGGAAAATTTTTGTTTTGAACTGTTCTGAGTTTAGAAAACTTGTTCCAATTTTCAATAACAACACTCAAGAGAAAAGACACTGGCTAAAATCTTGAATTAGATTTAGCAAATCCAGTGAATTGTTGAAGAGGATTTGGTACACCTATTTGAGACTGTCTAGGATGTTGTCAAGGACTTCAATATGTGCCCCTTAAACTGAATTCTCTAAAGGGAGATGAATAGTTCTACTCCTTGGAGGTGAACCTATATAGGAAACAGGTGCAGGTCTGGGTGCTTAATTCATCAACTTGTGGGTGAAGTTAACCAGTGAAGCATGATGTACTTCTGGTGAAGTTTGGTGGGATGGGGTCCAGAGCCAATGGCCGAGAAATTCTTGAGACATCCTGGGTGCGGGAAGATGGTTTTATTAAAGCACAGGGACAGGACTCATGGGCAGAAAGAGCTGCCCTGGGGTTGTGAGGAGTGATTGATTATATACAATGGGGTTGGGGAGGTAAGGAAAAAAGGAAGTATCTAAAAGGACCTTCACATGCTAAAGAAGACCGATATTATCAAGCTGTTTGCTTTTCCCTCTAACAAAGATAGTTGGGAGTTTCCTGGAGGAATGTCACATATATTCCACCCCGGAATTGGGGGGGAAAGTTGGGAGGTATTAGCTTGTGCTTTGTCCTCAACTAGCCTTCTGCTCCCTCATCAAAGGGTGCACCTATCCAGGTTATGAAAAATAAGGAAAAAGTTGGAAACTGCCATTTTTGTCCATATACTGTTTCACTCTATAGTAGATGCATTACTCAGATAATTTAGTATTGGAGCCTATAGGTTCTTAAAAATCTGTATTTTCTGTTTCTGAGCATTCTAAACACCTGGTTTTCTACCTCAACCATATTTCCTCTATTATCAACATACAATTAACTCGCACCATAATCTCTTATAAAAATGTACACATTGACTGTTCATGCATGCATGGGTGTCTGTGACTCTATTTGCCCCAGTGGCAGCCAGCAATCACTACATATCCCAGCCATGTGTCTTCCTCTTGCCCTTGTTTGGAAAGATTGCTCTTCTTCATGTGCTTGCCCTTCGATTCTCTAACAGATTTCCTCCAGACCTCCTTGTTCATTCCTCTGTCCTCCTCTCCCTTCACCCTCACCCTGTCTCCTGCTTGCATGTTGGCTTCCCCTTAGCTGTGATTCACCACTTTCCTCTACTGCTTCTGGTGACCCTCAAATCTTGCCACTCTCCTCCTGTGGAACCAGGCATAAACCTTAGAAGTCTTCAGGTATCTTTGCAGAACATAGGTACATCTATTTCTATTCAATGTTTATCTAGTAGAGATAAAGCATCATTTCTCCACAGTCAGGAAGCCCAGCAGAGGACCATCACAGGGAGTTACTGAAAATTTATCCATCATTGGCTTTTCAGGTCTTGGCTTACACTGTGCTGCTTGTCCTCCTCTCATCCTGCTAAGCAATACTCCATGTCTTCAACATCAAAGGCAGTCCTTTGGACCCCATGCTAAGCCTCCCTGTTGTGCCCAAGATTGCGAATCTGAGAAACCACCAAGGAGCCCACACCCATGCAAGCGCAGGAGGGTTTATTTGCAAGGTCGAACTTGGGTCCAAGCGTACCCAACATAGCAGTGCAGGGCCTTGGACCCCGAGGTTGAGAGGCATAGCAGTTTTATAGGGGCCAGTGGCCAATGAGATTGTAACATACACAGAAAGTTGCATAGTCATGTCCACGCACGCGGGTGGCCAATTGAATTACAATTTACCCTATACTGACCATTTGAACTAGCCTATCACTCTGGTCAGAATTGGTGCGCAGGTTTGGCGGGCAAAAGGTGGGGTTTACATTCTTTGGCGGTTAGGGGTTCCGCATTCCTATATGAGCCGGTTTCCGGTAAGGGTGTGCTCAGTGGCTTGACTAGGGTGGGGGAGCGCCTTAAGCAATTAGCAGGTCCTGTGGGGGCTCTGCTGGCAAGATGGGGGAAGAGTAGGGTCCCCAAGTCACCTGTCCCCACCAAATTGCCTAGATAACCTTCAAATCATCCTGAAAATCTACGAATTTGGCCTGAGATTTAAAGAGAAAACAGGGATCCCTGGGTGGCGCAGCGGTTTGGCGCTTGCCTTTGGCCCGGGGCACGATCCTGGAGACCCGGGATCGAATCCCACGTCGGGCTCCCGGTGCATGGAGCCTGCTTCTCCCTCTGCCTGTGTCTCTGCCTCTCTCTCTCTCTCTGATGACTATCATAAATAAATAAAAATTTAAAAAAAATTAAAAAAAAAAAGAGAAAACAGCTGGAATGCTACAGTGAGAAGAGTTCACGCTTCTATCAAGGTAGGAAGACGGGGAAGAAAGAAATAAACAAAAAGCATCCAATGGGGAGAGGCCCCTGCGAGGAGCCGGGCTAAGGCCTGGGCGAGTGCCCCCAGGACAGGAAAGCCCCGTCCCGGAGAAGGAGGAGCTTCAGGAGCTTCACCAATCTTCCCGAGGGGAAAGGCGCGGGCAGGGAGTTGGAGCAGGACCCCAGGAGGGCGGGGATGCCCTCAGGCTCCCTGGGAAACTAACAGACACCTGCGGCCTGGGGAGAGTGCGCTGAGCTCCCTAAAGGGTTGCAGTGCCCACGGCGGGACCCGGGAGCAGCTCAGAGGGGCTCGGGTGGCAGCTCCATGGGGAGGGGGCTGCACGGCCGGGGCGGAACCCAGCAGCACAGCCCAGGAGCACAGGGCGCCGGGGACACAGCCCAGGATCCGACCTCCCCTGGGACAGGCAGAGGCCTGGAGGGCCCAGGACAGCAAGGACGCTCCTGCCCCGAGCTGAGCAGATCAGCGGCCCCGCCCCCGGAGCATCCAGGCCCTGCAGACGGAGAGCTCCCTAGTTACTGCCGGAGCTGACTCCAGGGCTCCAGGGCTGGCCGCCGCCACTGGGGTTGTTCCTCCTGGGGCCTCATGGGGTAAACAACCCCCACTGAGCCTCACAGTGCCCTCACCGGATAAACAGCTTAAACATCACTCACTGAGCCCTGCACCAGGCAGGGGGCAGAACAGCTCTCCCAAGTGCTGACACCTGAAAATCAGCACAACAGGCCCCTCCCCCAGAAGACCAGCTAGATGGACGGGGGAAAAACAAATTATTGACAAAGCAGCACTGGAAAGTTCTGGACTTGCAGTATACAGAATCAGAGGATACTCCCTCGTGTTCGTTTTTTGTTTTGTTTGTTTTGTTTTGCTTTTTGATTTCTCTTCGCTTCCCTCACCCCACCGTTTTTTCCCTTCCTTTCTTTCTTTTTTCTTTTTCTTCTCATTTTTTCTTTTTTTCTTCCTTTTTTCTTTTTTTCTTTTCTTTCCTTCTTTCTCTTCTCCCTTTTTCTCCTTTTCCCAATACAACTTGTTTTTGGCCAATCTGCACAGAGCAAAATGACTAGAAGGAAAACCTCACCTCAAAAGAAAGAATCAGAAACAGTCCTCTCTCCCACAGAGTTACAAAATCTGGATTACAATTCAATGTCAGAAAGCCAATTCAGAAGCACTATTATAAAGCTACTGGTGGCGCTAGAAAAAAGCATAAAGGACTCAAGAGACTTCATGACTGCAGAATTTAGAGCTAATCAGGCAGGAATTAAAAATCAATTGAATGAGATGTAATCCAAACTGGAAGTCCTAACGATGAGGGTTAATGAGGTGGAAGAACGAGTGAGTGACATAGAAGACAAGTTGATGGCAAAGAGGGAAACTGAGGAAAAAAGAGACAGACAATTAAAAGACCATGAAGATAGATTAAGGGAAATAAGTGACAGCCTGAGGAAGAAAAATCTCCATTTAATTGGGGTTTCTGAAGGCGCTGAAAGGGCCAGAGGGCCAGAATATGTATTTGAACAAATCATAACTGAAAACTTTCCTAATCTGGGAAGGGAAACAGGAATTCAGATCCAGGATAGAGAAATCCCCCGCTAAAATCAATAAAAACCTTTCAACACCTCGACATTTAATAGTAAAGCTTGCAAATTCCAAAAATAAAGAGAAGATCCTTAAAGCACCAAGAGGACAAGAAATCCCTGACTTTTATGGGGAGGAGTATTAGGGTAACAGCAGACCTCTCCACAGAGACCTGGCAGGCCAGAAAGGGCTGGCAGGATATATTCAGGGTCCTAAATGAGAAGAACATGCAACCAAGAATACTGTATCTAGCAAGGCTCTCATTCAGAATGGAAGGAGAGATAAAGAGCTTCCAAGACAGGCAGGAACTGAAAGAATATGTGACCTCCAAACCAGCTGTGCAAGAAATTTTAAGGGGGACTCTTAAAATTCCCCTTTAAGAAGAAGTGCAATGGAACAATCCACAAAAACAGAGACTGAATAGATATCATGACACTAAACTCATATCTTTCAATAGTAACTCTGAATGTGAACGGGCTTAATGACTCCATCAAAAGGCGCAGGGTTTCAGACTGGATAAAAAAGCAGGACCCATTTATTTGCTGTCTACAGGAGACTCAATTTAGACAGAAGGACACCTACAACCTGAAAATAAAAAGTTGGAGAACCATTTACCATTCAAATGGTCCTCAAAAGGAAGCAGGGGTAGCCATCCTTATATCAGATAAACTAAAATTTACCCCGAAGACTGTAGTGAAAGATGAAGAGGGGCACTATATCATACTTAAAGGATCTATCCAACAAGAGGACTTAACAATCCTCAATATATATGCCCCGAATGTGGGAGCTGCCAAGTATATCGATCAATTAATAACCAAAGTGAAGAAATACTTAGATAATAATACACTTATACTTGGTGACTTCAATCTAGCACTTTCTACACGTGATAGGACTTCTAAACACAACATCCCCAAAGAAACTAGAGCTTTAAATGATACACTGGGCCAGATGGATATCACAGATATCTACAGAACTTTACATCCAAACACAACTGAATACACATTCTTCTCAAGTGCACATGGAACTTTCTCCAGAATAGACCATATACTTGGTCACAAATCAGGTCTTAACCAATACCAAAAGATTGGGATTGTCCCCTGCATATTCTCAGACCATAATGCCTTGAAATTAGAACTAAATCACAAGAAGTTTGGAATGACTTCAAACACGTGGAGGTTAAGGACCATCTTGCTAAAAGATGAAAGGGTGAACCAGGAAATTAAGGAAGAAATAAAAAGAATCATGGAAACTAATGAGAATGAAGATACAACCATTCAAAATCTTTGGGATGTGGCAAAAGCAGTCCTAAGGGGGAAATACATCACAATACAAGCATCCATCCAAAAACTGGAAAGAACTCAAATACAAAAGGTAACCTTACACCTAAAAGAGATAGAGAAAAAAGAGCAATAGATTCTACACCCAGCAGAAGAAGAGAGTTAATAAAGATTCGAGCAGAAGAAAATCGAGACCAGAACTGTGGAACAGATCAACAAAACCAGGAGTTGGTTCTTTGAAAGAATTATAAGATAGATAAACTATTAGCCAGCCTTATTCAAAAGAAGAGAGAGAAGACTCAAATTAATAAAATCATGAATGAGAAAGCAGAGATCACTACTAACACCAAGGAAATACAAACAATCTTAAAACCATATTATGAACAGCTATACGCCAATAAATTAGGCAATCTAGAAGAAATGGAGGCATTTCTGGAAAGCCACAAATTACCAAAACTGGAACACAAAGAAATGGAAAACCTGAACAGGCCAATAACCAGGGAGGAAATTGAGGCAGTCATCCAAAACCTCCCAAAACACAAAAGTCCAGGGCCAGATGGCTTCCCAGGGGAATTCTAGCAAACGTTTAAAGAAGAAACCATATCTATTCTACTAAAGCTGTTTAGAAAGATAGAAAGAGATGGAGTACTTCCAAATTCATTCTATGAGGCCAGCATCACCTTAATTCCAAAAGCAAACAAAGACCCCACTGAAAAGGAGAATTATAGACCAATATCCCTGATGAACACGGATGCAAAAATTCTCAACAAGATACTAGCCAATAGGATCCAACAGTACATTACGAAAATATTCACATGACCAAGTAGAATTTATTCCCGGGACACAAGGCTGGTTCAACACTCGTAAAACAATCAATGTGATTCATCATATCAGCTAGAGGAAAACCAAGAACCATATGATCCTCTCAATAGATGCAGAGAAAGCATTTGACAAAATACAGCATCCATTCCTGATCAAAACTCTTCAGAGTGTAGGAATAGAGGGAACATTCCTCAACATCTTAAAAGCCATCTATGAAAAACCCACAGCAAATATAATTCTCAATGGGGAAGTACTGGGAGCCTTTCCCCTAAGATCAGGAACAAGACAGGGATGTCCACTCTCACCACTGCTATTCAACATAGTATTAGAAGTCCTAGCCTCAGGATTCAGGCAAGAAAAAGACATCAAAGGCATTCAAATTGGCAAAGAAGAAGTCAAACTCTCCCTTTTTGCTGATGACATGATACTCTACATAGAAAACCCAAAAGACTCCACCCCAAGATTGCTAGAACTCATACAGCAATTTGGTAGCGTGGCAAGATACAGAATCAATGCCCAGAAATCAGTGATAATTCTATACACTAACAATGAGACTAAAGAAAGAGAAATTAAGGAGTCAATCCCATTTACAATTGCACCCAAAAGCATAAGATACCTAGGAATAAACCTAACTAAAGAGGTAAGGGATCTATACCCTAAAAACTACAGAACACTTCTGAAAGAAATTGAGGAAGACACAAAGAGATGGAAAAATATTCCATGCTCATGGATTGGAAGAATTAATATTGTGAAATGTCAATGTTACGCAGGGCAATTTACATGTTTAATGCAATCCCTATCAAAATACCATGGACTTTCTTCAGAGAGTTAGAACAAATTATTTTAAGATTTGTGTGGAATCAGAAAAGACCCGGAATAGCCAGGGGAATTTTAAAAAAGAAAACCGTAGCTGGGGGCATCACAATGCCAGATTTCAGGTTGTACTACAAAGCTGTGGTCATCAAGACAGTGTGGTACTGGCACAAAAACAGACACATAGATCAATGGAACAGAATAGAGAATCCAGAAATGGACCCTCAACTTTATGGTCAACTAATATTCGATAAAGGAGGAAAGACTATCCATTGGAAGAAAGACAGTCTCTTCAATAAATGGTGCTGGGAACATTGGACATCCACATGCAGAAGAATGAAACTAGACCACTCTCTTTCACCAGACATGAAGATAAACTCAAAATGGATGAAAGATCTAATGTGAGACAAGATTCCATCAAAATACTAGAGGAGAACACAGGCAACACCCTTTTTGAACTTGGCCACAGTAACTTCTTGCAAGATACATCCATGAAGGGAAATGAAACAAAAGCAAAAATGAACTATTGGGACTTCACCAAGATAAGAATCTTTTGCACAGCAAAGGATAGAGTAAACAAAACTCAAAGACAACCTACAGAATGGGAGAAAATATTTGCAAATGACATATCAGATAAAGGGCTAGTTTCCAAGATCTATAAAGAACTTATTAAACTCAGCAGCAAAGAAACAAACAATCCAATCATGAAATGGGCAAAAGACATGAACAGAAATCTCACAGAGGAAGATATAGACATGGCCAACACGCACATGAGAAATTGCTCTGCATCACTTGCCATCAGGGAAATACAAATCAAAACCACAATGAGATACCACCTCACACCAGTGAGAGTGGGGAAAATTAACAAAGCAGGAAACCTCAAATGTTGGAGAGGTGAGGAGAAAAGGGAACCCTCTTACACTGTTGGTGGGAATCTGAACTGGTGCAGCCACTCTGGAAAACTGTGTGGAGGTTCCTCAAAGAGTTAAAAATAGATCTTTCCTATGGCCCAGCAATTGCACTGCTGGGGATTTACCCCAAAGATACAGATGCAATGAAACCCTGGGACACCTGCACCACAATGTTTATAGCAGCAATGTCCACAATAGCCGAACTGTGGACGGAGCCGCGGTGTCCATCGAAAGATGAATGGAGGGATCCCTGGGTGGCGCAGCGGTTTAGCGCCTGCCTTTGGCCCAGGGCGTGATCCTGGAGACCCGGGATCGAATCCCACATCGGGCTCCCGGTGCATGGAGCCTGCATCTCCCTCTGCCTATGTGTCTCTGCCTCTCTCTCTCTCTCTCTGTGACTATCATAAATAAATAAAAAAAAATTAAAAAGAAAAAAGAAAGATGAATGGATTAAGAAGATGTGGTTTATGTATACAATGGAATATTACTCAACTGTTAGAAAGGACAAATACCCACCATTTGCTTCAACGTGGATGGAACTGGAGGGTATTATGCTGAGTGAAATAAGTCAATCGGAGAAGGACAAACATTATATGGTCTCATTCATTTGGGGAATATAAATAATAGTGAAAGGGAATAGAAGGGAAGGGAGAAGAATTGGGTAGGAAATATCAGAAAGGGAGACAGAACATGAAGACTCCTAACTCTGGGAAACGAACTAGGGGTGGTGGAAGAGGAGGAGGGCGGGGGTGGGGGTGAATGGTGATGGGCACTGAGGGGGGCACTTGACGGCATGAGCCTGGGTGTTATTCTGTATGTTGGCAAATTGAACACCAATAAAAATTATTATTATTATTATTATTTAAAAAAAGATTAAAAAAAAAGCAGGTCATGTGTGGGTTATACTTGAGATGGTGGGTGTAGCACAAAATGGAGTTAGTCCTGCTCTGCTTGTCCAGGGTTAGGGGATTTTGTTAAATTCCTTGGGTCCCACATCCCCTGATGTTCAAATGGAATGTGTGTTTTGTTTTCAGAAGTGCTCCTCTGTGAACTGGGAAACCTTTAGAAAAAAAAAACAAAGGTTAATTAACCAAATTAATCAACCCATTAATTGCTCGACTGTGGCCATCTTCCAGTGTGTTGTAGACATTCAGTTATCTTTAAAGAAGCAAGTAACCTCTTTGAAATTTCAACTTCCTTAATCTCAAAATGCCTTTTTTTTTTTTTTTTTTGCCTTTGTTGATTAGATTTTCTTCCCTTAGTCCCTATTGTTACCAGTGTTGTTTCCATTTCCTTAGGGAAACTTCTCTGGGCATTTCTGTGATTATGCTTGACATTAAAAAATCTGGCATTGAATCACTTACATTTTGACATGCAGCTGACATGAATTCTAATTCAGATTTCACAGAGAGTGTTCTTTCCATATTGTAGTATAAAATAAGCACCATAATATTGCCCCGAGCCTAAAGCAAAACTGGATGCCATGTGAAGTGGAACCCTGTTCAAGGTTGCTATTTTCAACTTTATCTCCAGCTCTTCCATGGGGTCATTGTGAAGCTAGTCCCAGGGAACAGGAGATCTTATTCTTACATTCAACCTTGGCAAAACCTCTTCTCAATTTTCTTGAGGAATACTGCTTGCTTTTCTGAATATACTATGGGGATTTGACTTTATCCTTTCTTCTAAAATTAAGGCTTCTCTCCCTGAAGACACATTTCACTTTCTGTGGGGTTTTTCATTTTTGATAGAGACTCTTGAGAGGGTTGATTGCAGGTTACTGTGATTGGTCGGACAGGTATGTTTTCATCACGCCAATAAGGATGAAATGAGAGCCTGCCTGTATTTTACTTGCCCTGAGAAGTGCAAAAAGCTGAGTGAATACCAGGTATAGTTGTCCTCTTTTTGCCCTCATCTCCCTCCCTTTCCTTTTACATTTGAGCTCTAGAGCAGAGATATAAAATGTCTGTGGTAGACAGCTACCTTTTACCTGTAGTCTCTGCAATCAGGCACATGAGACTGGCTCAGAGCAACCCATGAGGAGACATGTGACTGAGTTTTGATCCATGGAATGTAGGCTGAAGAGACATGCATTGATTTTTAGGCATGGCCTATGAGAATCACCTGCTTTTTTCACTCTTTATCTTAACACAGGTGCAGATTATTCTCTATTTGCCCCAATAGATCCATTCTCCACCCTTTTGTTCCATGCTGTGTGTGTAGGAAGCAGACATTTAGGCTGCATTATTGGGCTTCTGTGCATTCTGGCTTCCGGTTGGGTTCAGTCCACTGGGGCACCAGTAGGAAACTGAAGATTGATAGAGGGAAATGTCACCGTGTCAGGATGACCTGATCTGCTCCTGCCTGATGTAGGTCTGGAAATGGCTGCATTCCTCCATGGCCAAAGCTCCTATCAGCCCCTCTTCATGACTACAACTCCAACAAACCTCTGGTAACAATTCTGTCTCCTCTTGTCCCTCTAAACCAATATGGTCATTGTTTCTGAGTATTTTTATCCCTGGATATCACCCCAACCTTACCATCCCTTGTTGGCTCATTAATGCTGCCTGTATCTCTATGAATTGCTCCTTCATTCAACTATCTGCCCTTGGCCATTTTGGGAGTGTCATCTGTTTCTTGTCAGGATTTGATTTATACCGTGATTGAAACCCTGAGTAACTCTAGAAACTGACTCTGAAAAGGGAATTCCAGAATTGAATTGTTTATATACTGATGAGTGATTACAGGACCTCTCTGGTGGGGGGAAAGCAGTGCAGGTGACTCAGGTGTGCTATAAGATGCTGGAGGAGGGCCAGATTGGGAAAGGGGAAGTATCTCAGGCACTCAGTTCCTCAATGATGCAGGGTATAGAGCCATGGGAAACCTGATGCTTATAGTTTTAGAAAGTCTTTATAAAATAAAGGGCAGGGTTAGGGCTGACCACCCAACTAAAGACACTGATGGGGTTGTGAGAAACATTCTGGGGGCAATAAAAAATATCCTATCTGATGCAGCTGGAGCAGGTCTGGTAGAGGCTCATACCCAAACAGAGTGGTCAGTTCAGTCTCTTTTATTAATGTAAGGCAATACTTGGGATGGATTAGGCTCTTGAGTTGAAGATAGGGTCATTTGGATGAAGAGACAGAAATTTGAACCTCTAAATATTCCTAAAATGTTCCTATTGGCAAAAGCAGGCTTTCTGCTCCACCCAAGGAAGCAGGCAGCCTATGTCACACTGTTTATCACTACAAACAAGGGGAGGGGAGTGTGTGATGTGCCAAAGATGGAGAAATGAATGCAAGAGCAAGATAATGCCTGTCTATAGCAAAGAGGAAAGGGGACATCAGGAGCAGCTTTGTAAATAATATGGTATTAATCTGAACCATTTGACCATGAAGGAAATGAAATCTAAGAATGAAAGATACCTCTTTCTCAGAACTACCAGTTCATCCTATAGGGTCTGTTTGAACTAGCCTGTTATTCTGGTCAGAGTTGGAGCACGGGTTTGGCGGGCAAAGGGCGGGGTTTACATTCTTAGGCAGTTGGGGGTCCCACATTCCTATATGATCCGGTAGCTTGACTAGAGTGGGGGAGTGGTTTCTTCCTGTAAAGTTCAGCTCTTATTCACAGGGGCCTGAGATGGCTGTACTTGTACTAACGCTGAACTTAAGGTGGAATGGCCTTAATTTTCTCGGCCTCCACAGTTCTGATAGCACTCATTTTTCACTCTGGCATAGAAATCCAGTTTTACACTTGGTACTCACCTCACTCCAGGGCAAAGCTCTGTTTCATATGGAAGGCAGAACAACATCCGATAACTTCTATCTATATTTACTGATGTGGAAAAATGCTGAGCTGTGTTGGTATGATGTCATATGAAGAACATATACAATGTCCAAGAGAGTGTGTGTCCATAGATCAGCAAGAATACTCAGTGAAATAGTGTAATTATGTTTATGTAATGAGTTTTGAGGGTAAGTTTCCCCAATTCCTTATATAGTAGAATGAATTTGCTCCATGAAATTGTAATATTGGTATAATTATTAAGATCATTTTGAAAATAAAAAGAAGAGATTTGTCCTTTTTCTTTTTAAAAAAAATATTTGTTTATTCATGAGAGACACAGAGAGAGGCAGAGACATAGAGGGAGAAGCAGGCTCCCTGTGGGGAGCCAATGGGGGACTTGATCCCAGGACCCTGGGATCATGCCCTGAGACAAAGGCAGACATTCAACGGCTGAGCCTCTCAGGTTTCCCCAAAATTTGTCCTCTTTCTGCTGTTGAGTTTTTGCAGCTGTGCTCCACATGGACATGCTTCAGAGGCAGGCTGAGCAGGCAGGGGCTCAACCTGCTGCTCTGTGAAAAAGACAAAGGCATAAAACAAGCCCACAGTCTCTTTGACCTTCCTTCCTTACTCCATTGAAAAGCCTTCCAATGCTTCAGAACCTTGAAGTTTTGGCCTCCCTTTGCACTGTCAGGGTTTGCCCAATGTGGCATGTGCTTAGACTGTGGCCCCTACCACCCAGCCATGGGGCCTTGACTTTGGTAGGTGGTGAAGTGAGGGCAAAGACCCAAGAGGTCAATGAAACAGAAGTAATTGAAAAACCAAAGGAAAAAAATGAGGAAAGAAAGAAGAAAAAGAAAGATTAACAAGACCAGATTTTAGCTCTCCAAACATTCAATAAAGTGCTTTTTCTAATACCCCCACACCTAAATGTGCTATAAATAACTATGTTTAAAAATGCAATGATCAAGGGAATAAATGTTGTGCTTACAGTTGTTGGCTAATGGAATTTTGTAAACATGAAAAAAGATATGAGTTAAATTTCTATTTCCCCGGACAGTTATTCTCCACATACTTCTTCCATCTAAAATTATCCTTTCTGATTATAAAATAAAGGATTAAAAATATTAAATGTACAGAGTTTAATCAAGAAAATTAAACTTTTCATAGATCTATTCACTCATATATATTCTGCCAATATTTCCTATTATTGTTATATGACATATTCTACATTGTCTTTGTAATTTTATATTCATACTTTAGCTTAACATTATAGTTTTTCACTAAACATTATAAAAGGAGGATATTATACATGACTGAATTTTAAATAAATTTTCATAGTTATCATACTCATTTTGTGACTATATCATAATTTATTAAGTCATTTTTCTTTTGGGAGGATTTTAAATGGCCATAACTACTTTCAAATAAAGAATGTTTTAATAACATTAAAGCATTTAACATTTTTTAAGGATAGATTCTCAGAAGTAAAATTATAGCTCTTAACCATATCAATATTTTAAAGATACTACATACAAATTGCCAAATCACTTTCAAGTATGTTGCAGCATTCATTTTAAATATACTTCTGACAAATATCTAAGAGTTTCCTTTGTTTAGATATTGAAATAGGCCATGGGACACAATCATGAGCAAACATAGAAATAGGAGCAGGCAAGGTAATGAAAAGCACAGTAATTTAGCATATAACCCTACAAACAAAGTGAGCATTATAGACAGAGCTAACTGCTGAAGATCAGATTGCGGTCCCCACCAGTCAGCCTCCAAGCCTTTCTCAGCAGGAGCCAAGAAGATCTCCCAAATCTGCATGATCACAACAGTCCTGTCTGTTCTCTCAGTGTGGAAGGACTGGTTCCATTATGCCCTTTATCCTTGTTCATCTTGATCACACAGGGACACAGTATAATCAAATGGTGGCTGATTTTTCTCCTACATGTTTATGATCTCTGGGGTGGTGAAGATATCAATGTCCTTTGTGCCTGCCCATTTCTTCTTCTGGACTAATATCATCTCTCCACTCTAGTAGCCTCCAATTTTGCATCTTCTGCATTATTTCTGCAATGATAGCTCTCATTTATACTTTGTGAATTTTATTTTCTGGCTCACTATCTTTAATCCCAAGCTATTTCTGTTGTAATTCTATTTTCTTCCAACCCATCTATTATTTTATATTTAAGTAGTTGTGCAACACCCATTTCAAACAAAGAACAAAGCAAAGGAAATTACTTATGAGTATACTAAAATCAGATAAAATAGACCTCAAGACGAGAAGTATTACCAAAGATAAAGAGAGATATTTCATACTGATAAAAGGGTCAATTTACCAAGAAGATACAACAAATATAAATGTACACACACCTTCAGACTTTCAAAATCCATAGAAAAGAGCTGATGGCAATAAAGGACAAATTCACAAACCCGAATCTATAGTGGAGATTCTAACATGTACTCACAGCAACTTATAGAATCAATAGAATAATACATCAATAAAATATGGTTATGAATACCACATATGAATGGATTGATATTTATAAAAATACTGAATCTCTGTCCTGCAGAATCTTTCTTCCTAAGCGCACCCTGGTACATTCACCAAATAGATTCAATAAACTTAAAGGATTGGAGTATCTTTTCTATCTACAGTGAAATTAAATCAGAAATTGATATCATAAGATAGCTAGGATAAACTTCAAATAAAATGAAAAATAATTTAGAATATATTTTAAATTAAGTGATAGTGAAAATACAACATATCAAAATCTGTCGATATGCTAAGAGAGTGCACAGGGAAATTTACAGCTTTAAATGATTTTATTGGAAAAGAATAAAAGTGTAAAAACAACAACTTACTGTTCTACCTCAAGGAGTTAGACAAAGAATACAATAAACCCAAACAGGTAGGAAAAATAAAGAAGAAGCATAAATCTATGCCTTAGAAGACAGATAAACAACAACAAAATAAACCCAAAAGCTGATTTATTTAAAACAAAAACAATTGACTGTTAGCTAGTCTGAAAAGGAAAAACAGCATCACAAATCACTGATATTAGGAATAAAAGAAATCACAAAGATATACAAATATAATAAGCAAAATATTATAAACAACTTATGGCAGCATATTTGAAAACTTAGGTGAGATAGACAACTTACTTTATAAGTACAACTTAACAAAATGAATACCAGATGTCAGAAAAAATATGAGTATCTCTGTATCTATTGAAGAATTTGAAATCATTATCAAATACATTCCCACCAAGCACACTCTGGGCTCAGAGAATTTCACTGGTGAATTCTATCAAACATTAAAAAAAGAAATAATACTAATTGTATACAAATACTTCCAAGAACTCTGGGTCCAGAAAAAATAAGTTAAAAAGATTGTTTTTAAAGATTTTATTTATTTATTCACGAGAGACACAGAGAGAGAGCAAGAGAGGCAGAGACACAGGCAGAGGGAGAAGCAGGCTCCATGCAGGGAGCCTGATGTGGGACTTGATCTCCGGACTCCAGGATCATGCCCCGGGCCGAAGGCAGGTGCTAAACCCACTGAGCCACTCAGGGCTCCCAGTTAAAAAGATTTTAACTCATTTTATGAGGCCAGAGTAACTTCATCACCAAAGGCTGAGAAAGACATTACGAAAGGTAAAGTTTCAGAAAAAAAAAATAATCCCTCATAAACATAGATACAAAATAACAATATAATAGTGTATTGAATCCAGTAATGTGTAAAATAAAAAAAATGTGTCACGAGTAGGGTGATTCTCAGCAATACACAGTGTGTTTAACATTCAAAATACCATATTTGCCACATTAGGGGTAATAATAGAAAGAACCATATGACCACCTACAATGATTGGTAAAAGGATTGTATTTTATTTATTTTATTTTATTTTATTTTATTTTATTTTATTTTATTTTACTTTATTTTATTTTATTTTTTATTTTATTTTATTTTATATTTTATTTTTTTGTATATATTTTTTAATTGGAGTTTGATATGCCAACATAGAGCATAACACCCAGTGCTCATCCTGTCAAATGCCCCCCCCTCAGTGCCCTTCACCACATAAGCAACCAAGAATAGATGGAAACTTCCTAAATAGGATACAGAGTATCTACAAAAACCCCTACAGCTGGTCATGTTTGTATTGAAATATCAATGCTTTCCCATGTTAGGAATGGGGATAAAGGGAAAAGTTCCCACTATCACCACTTCTATACTTCTATTCAATACTGTGATAGAGTGCTTGTCTTTGAAATAGAGCCAACAATAAAAGGAATTAAATTATAACAGGAAAAAGTAAAACTTTTGTCTCTCTCTGTTAAGTAGATTATTTATTTATTAATTTATTTATTAATTTATTATTTATTTATTGAGTCTAACATGAATTTTAATGTTTTAGCTATCGTTAAGTTTGCAAGTTGGTGGCATGAAGTACATTCACAGTGGTGTGTAATCATCACAACAATCTATTTCCTAAACTTTTCATCACCAGAAACAGTAACTATAATCATTAAGCAATAATTCCTCATATCTCAGTCCACTAGCCCCTAGTAACCTACATTCTACATGTCTCTTACGAAATTTATTATTTTATATATCTTATATAAATGGTATGTTTCTCCTTCTTTCTCAGACTTATCTCAGCATAATGCTCTCAGAGTTCATCCATGTGTTAGAGAACCTCATTTCTTTTCACTGTTGAATTATACTCCATTGTATGGATATACCACAATTGTTTCTCCATTCATCTATTGATGGGCTCTTAGATTGTTACTATATCTTGGTTATTGGGGTTATAATGTTGCAATGAACAATGACATAGTAAGATCTGTTTGAGTCCTTGTTTTCCATTGGTTTGCATATACACCTATAGTGGAATTCCTGAGTCTTTGGTAATGCTATCTTTAGCTTTTAGAAGAACCACTGAATTGTTTTCCATTGTGGCTATACCATTTTATATTCCCACAATCACACAGGTTCCAGTTTCTCTACATCTTTATTAACACTTGGTGCTTCTGGTTTTTGTTAATTTTTTTTCTTTTGAGAATAGCCATCTTAGTGACTGTTAGTTGGTATCTCATTATGGTTTCGATGTGCATGTCCCTAATGATGCTGAATATCTTTTCATGTGTTTTTTGGCCACTTGTATATCTTTTTCAGGAAAATATCTGTTTATGTACTTTGCCCATTTTTAAATTGGGTTGTTTTTATGTTGTCAGTTATAGGAGTTCTTTTTTTTTGGATATTAATCTGTATGTAATCATATACATATAATTTATAGATAAATAACATATACAAATATATAGAGAGATATGACTTACAGATATATACAAATCATATATATACATATAATTTCTGATTTGCAAATATTTTCTTCCATTCTGTGGGTTGTCTTATCATCTTCTTGACAGTGTGTTTTGATGTATAATGTCTTTAATTTTAGTAAGTTTAATTTATCTATTTCTTCTTTTGTTATCTGTGTTTTTGGTGTCGTATTAAAAAAAGCATTATAAATCCCGTGCCATGAATTTTTTTTTATATTTATTCTACTCAATGTTAGTTTTAGCTCTAATACACTTTTAGGTATTTATCCAAATAAACAAAAATACTGATTTGAAAAGACATATGCTCTCCATGTTCATTGTCCCATTAATTCACAGTAGTCAAGACATGAAAGCAATCTAAGAGTCCATCAGTAGATGAATGGATAAAGATCATGCTGTGTATATATACAATGGATTTACTCAGCCATAAGACTGAGATCTTGCCACTTACAACAATGGATGGACCTGAAAGGTCATATGCTAAATGCAGTAAGTCAGGTTCAGAAAGACAAATAACATATGATTTCACTTATATATGAAATCTAAAACAAAACAAATGAACAAACAAAACAAACAGATTCACAGAAATGGAGAACAAACTGGTGGCTGCTATAAGGGAGCAGGTTGGGGTATACACAAAATAGGTGAAAGGAATTAAGAGACACAATGCTTTCTTATTAAAAAAATAAGGCAGGGACACCTGGGTGGTACAGTCATGTAAGGAACCCACTCTTGGTTTTGGCTCAGGTTGTGATCTCAGTATTGTGGGATCCAGCCCTGTATCAGATTCCACACTGAGCATGGAGCCTGCTTAAGACTCTCTCACTCTCCTGCACTCAACTCTCATGCTGCACTCTCTTTGTCTTTCTCAAGTAAATGAATACATCTTAAATAAGACACACACACACACATATGTATATCATATCTTCATTCATTTATTGATGGACAGGTTATTTTCATATCTTAGCTATTGTAAATAATGCTGTAACATAGGGTTGTATATATCTTTTCAAATTAGTGTTTTCATTCTTTTTGGGTAAATAATGGATTGTGTGCTGTTTCTACTTTTCTTTTTAGGTCTGTTTTTAATTTTTTTAAGACCCTCCATATTGTGGTTTCCACAGTGGTTGCACCATATTTCCCTCAACAATGCAACAATGCACATCCTCATTAACCCTTGTTTTTTTATATTTTTGATACTAGCCATTTGACAGCTGTAAGGTGATATATCTCATTGTGGTTTTGATTAGCATTTCCCTAATAATTATTGATGTTGAGCATCTTTTCATGTGCTTGTAGGCTATCTGTATGTCTTATTTGTAAAAATGTCTATTCGGGTCTTTTGCTCATATTTAAATCTGATTATCTGTTTTTTTTTTGATGTTGAGTTGTAGGAGTTCTTTATATATTTTGGATATTAATTTTATTAGATATGTCATTTGCAAAATCTTCTCCCATTCAGTAGATTGCCTTTTTGTTTTATTGATGGTTTCCTTCAACCGTACAAAAGCTTTTATTTTGATATAGTCCCAATTGTTTATTTTTTATGTTTAATTGATTTTTAACACGTATACCAAGAAAATTCACTGTATCAAGGAAAACTCTTCTACAAATCGTCCTGGGGTAATTGGGTACCCATATAGGGGAAAGAGGGAACTTGTATACATAGTTCACACTATACGTAGGTATAATTTTTGAATCCTTCATATACTTGAATGTGAGCTAAAACTATAAAACTAGAAGAAAATAGGGAATAAAATATTTGCAACTGTGACATAGGCAAAAACTTTTTAAAATATGAAATGAAGAAGCACAAAACATAAAGGAAAAAGTAAATAGTAAATGAGATTTTATCAAGATTAAAATGGTTTTGTCTTTAAAAGACACTTTTGGGCAGCCCCGGTAGCCTGGCGGTTTAGTGCCACCTTCGGCCAGGGGTGTGATCCTGGAGATCCCAGATAGAGTCCCACGTCGGGCTCTCTGCCTGCTTCTCCCTCTGCCTGTCTCTCTCTCTCTCTCTCTTTGTCATGAATAAATAAATAAAATCTTTATAAAAAAAGACACTCTTTCAATGTCATGTCCAAGCATGTACATTTTTAATATAATATGTAAAATTAGAATATATTGCTGTATATTTGTTATATATAACACATCCCATATCTTAACTTGATGTATAATTTTTTTAAAAAAGATTTTATTTATTTCACAGAGACAGAGAAAGAGAGAACACAAACAGGAGGAGAGGCAGGCAGAGGGAGAGGGAGAAGCAGGCTCCCTGCCAAGTAGGGAGCCCCTTATGAGGCTCTATCCCAGGGCCCTGAGATCATGACCTGAGCCAAAGGCAGACACTTAACTTACTGATTCACCCAGACACCTCAATGTATAACCTTTCTTATTTTAAAATATTTTGTCATTACAGCTGACAATGCTTTATATATACTAGATTTTGAAAATATCTTTGTTTTTGAGTGATTGAATGAAAATTCATGCATTCCTAAATAAACTCAGATGATTTCAGCACTACATTTGAGATTGATTCCAAATGAGGTGAGATTTAACTTCAGTTAACAGAAAGGCAGAGCTGTTCTGCAGAGAGAGTGGGATGAATAACACACCAGTAAGCTAAAGGGAACCAGAACCACCAAATACAGAAGACTCATTCTTTATTTTTCCCATTAACATTGAAACTCACTCTCAAATATGAGAAATTTAAGCAGTGCGTACCCTGATGGGATTTAAAGACATTCAGTGCTCACATTAAATAATATTTTTAAATCTGTTTTTTAAAGATTATTTATACTGATGTTACCAATTTTGTTTTATAATTTGTTACATGTTTCACTACCTCCTTCTAATGTAGGAAAGTGGAAATTTTCTCTTATAGGTGAACAAAACATCAAGAATCATTCAAATAAGGATGAGACTGCTGTAAATCAGTGAAACATAAGAATTAATCTCACCATTGTAGGTTTCAGTGCTACTTTTGCTACAGAATAGAAGAACTATATAGTTCATGATGGCTGAGTTTTTCCAATATGTGAGGGCTAGGGCCAGCATGGGCATAATCCTTGCCTTTCTATATCTAAGGCAATGTAACCAATGTGCTTTTGTTTCTCTCTATAAAAATTAACATCTGTATACCTGTTCCTGATATTTCTCCCAATACACAAAGCAGTGTATTGTTTTTTTTTCTCTAGAAGCCTGAGCCAGCATTTGTTGTGTCTTTTTGTTTGTTTTTTGTCAATGAAGAAAAAGGAAGAAGTAGAAGATGCGAGATTATCCTTTCTCTAGACAAAAATAACCCTAATATGTCAGATTTTCTGTATAGTCAGCAAAAACAAATTACAGAAATAATTGAAACTCTCAATTAGAATGGACAGTAATATATATTAATTAGTCCCTATTACAGACATGAGCCCATGCAATTTGAGATATTAACAACACTTTCCTTTTCTTTTAACCAACAACTAGCCCTTACCAGAGTCCAGTGTCACAGAGCTGCTCTCAATCCCAAAGATCAGGGCAGAAAAAACACACAACTAACTTTTAGATTTTAGGCTTAAAGCCCATGGTTTGGGTGAAAGCAAAAAAAAAAAAAGTTAAAAATAGGCATATTTATATAAACACACACATATTTTGGGAACAGGGTCAATCCAGTATAACCTGTCTACACACACATATTTTGGGAACAGGGTCAATCAATCCAGTATAACCTGTCTCCATCTCAACCAGAAAGATAACCCATCTTTAATAAAGGGAGAATATATTTTTTAAAAGAAGGAATAGTTTTGGGGAACACTAGGAGACCCAAGAGAAGATTGGACTTGTGCCTTTTCCACCTTAAATTTCAGAAATTATTAGGAGTCCCAGAAGTCCCCATTACCGCATGACTTAGAATCCATAGAGATGGCAACATGACAAATCAAGACCTCAGCTCCTTTTTGGTTTCTAGAGTCCAGACAGGCCTCAAGTAACATCTGGAATTCAGTGAGTTCTTGCTGGTGTCAGAGAGGCCATATGAATGGTACTTGGTAGAGGAATGTGGGTGAATAGTCTTTCACTGAGTGGGTGAGGGTGAACTCCATATCCCTGGCCTCCTGTGATGGGAGTGAGTGGGAAACATATGCACTGTCCTGTTTCAGTCGTGGAGTGAACCCACACCATCTATCATCAGGACCAGCTATGTCAGCATAACTTCAAGAGTCACTGACCCTACGGGAAAATACCATTGTGGCAACAATTGATATATGACTTGAAGCATATAATCAATTGCAAAAAACTTTTAGAGGTTGAAGAATTTCTTTGAGACTGTGTTCAAACCTGAATAAACCGATGCATCATTACATTGACACTGAATCACCTGGCTGTAGGAAGGGTTATGCCCCTGCCTTAGCTAGTTTGGAGGATTGGAATCATGAAGTCATCACAATTTTGGGAAAGTGAAATTACATTTCTGTACCCCTGACTCTGGGACCAGTGGTTTTAGCAGTTGTATGTTGTGCTCTCAACACTACTTCTAAAAATGTAAGAATGCTCGTGCTGAATACCTCTATGTGGTTTTCCTGTTTTGATGCTTAAAAGTTGTATAACTGAAATTTACAATAATATTAAGCACAGGATAACAAAGGATGGATTTACTCATTGGTTTTCCTTAATTTTCAAGTCATATGAATATTTGCACAAAATATTAGAGGAAGAATCAAAATCCAACTGTAATTAAAACCTGAAAGTTCTTAATGATCGACAGGGCTAGGCAGCCTGTTCTCCCCCATGATGATATCTAATTCAAGTTCTGAGAATTGGAGCTGCCATTCTCCCTAAGTATAATTGTCAGATTGGGGCCAATAACAAAGACATCACATTCTGAGTTCAAGAAAAGATTTTGGAAATAGATGAATTATGGGAAAACCAGCCCTGTTCCACCCTCAGCCTTCTACATGCTCCAGCCCCAGATTAATCAAGTTTCCCCAAGCCAGTAAGAGAAAGCAGAATTAGAGAGATATCAGAGATTGGTTTTCCTGCAAACCATATCCAAGTGCACAGAGTGGAATGTTGGTGTGATTTAGGTAATGCTAACTGCTCTAAATTGCTAAGCTTCAGTGGCCTAATGTGATAGAGACTTAAATGGTGCATATACTGCTTGCTTAAATGGTGCTTATCACATTGTGTGATAAGCCAGTGAGTAAGTTTATCACAGGGGATGTTGGCATTCAGCCTTCTTGACTAGGGGCTCTGTCTTCCCCCAGGACTCAGTGTCCTCTACATGGAAAGGAAAATGAAGGATGGCACATCGGAGTTATTTATGGGCCAGTGATGTCCATCAATTCTGTTCATGTTTCACTGGCCCAAAGTATTCAAGTTCTATAAACTCAGTACCCAGGGAAATGAGGAAAGGAGCTTGAGGAGCACTGGTCCTGTCCCTACTAAACTTCACTGAAGGTCTGGGCATCTGAGGGCAGAGGTGGCTCTTGCTCTGCATCATAGGGTCACAGATAAAATGGCAGTTTGTGAACCTTAGGCAATGAGGCTTTCCTATGACTTAGGAGGGGCTCTGAGAACCCATGGACATTAGACAACCCAGGAAATATGCCTGGAAGGACTCACATATTAATCTTTCAGTCACAGTCATATATTTTTGAAAAGTAAAAAATATTTTCCTCACTGGTTTTTGTAGGATGCATAATACTGACTGATAGTGTTTATTATATTCAATAGTTGAATTTGAGTAATTACAATAGGTAGAATCTTATACAAGAATTATGTTCAAAATGTATCCTGTAAAGTAAAAATGATATTCAGCCAAATTTTTCCTTTACTTTACATGACAATGAAATATCCAAAACACAAATCCTGGATGCTTAAAAGTTGTATAACTGAAATTTACAATAATATTAAGTACAGGATAACAAAGGATGGATTTACTCATTGGTTTTCCTTCATTTTCAAGTCATATGAATATTTGCACTAAATATTAGATGAAGAATCAAAATCCAACTGTAATTAAAACCTGCAAGTTCTTAATGATCGACAGACATTATATGATTTATCAAGTTAAGACAGACATATGGATATTACAAGATAAGCATGTAATACGTACATACACTAAGTACACACATGTATTTTTATACTCAAGTTTGTAACTACTATTAATGATCAGCAAATTGTTTATTAAATTGCTCATCATTCTAATGGCTTATTTAATGTCTCTTATTAAGGGATCCTAAGCACGTGAATAGATGCTTATAACCACTGGCTTGGAATAAAATAAGCACACCAGCAATGTTTTATTTTGTTAGTCAACAGTTGTGTCAATATGTCAGTAGGCCCAACTGAGAATATTACATAAATAACACATTAGTCTGAGAAAATGTGTCCTAGGAGTACATCATATTCACTTGCTGACAAATTTAACCAGGGAATTGACATTACCTTTGGAAGTCATATATTTGATTGTGAAATGTTGGGAAAAATAACAAGTAAATAAAACAATAATCCTGAAGTGCTTTTGTTGGTTCTCTGGCCACTTCTGAGGGCTCCCATTGCTGGGCATTGGCCTCACTCTGCAGGTCCTACCCATAGCCTTCCATTGACTGTACATCTTGACCCCTGATCCATCCTTTCCACGTAGATAATGGGATTGAAACCTTCACTAACCTGAACTCCAATCAAGGTGACAGATACTTAATGTCAGTGAATTGACACTAGAATATAAAATCAGTCTGGAAAATAGAGTGCTAAACAGTTGTATAAGGCCACCTAGAGAAATGTTCTGTGAATAGAAAAAAGTAGGATACTCTGATCAGATCTGACAAATGCGTATCAGATAGCCTGTCCTCAAGGCAGTTTCTCATCCACCCAGGGTCTTCTTCCTCACACATTCTGTGCACAGCCATCTCCAAACACTTCTTGGGGCAGCACTGGGGCAGCTACTCCCAATGCTTATGGATAGACTTCCCCTTCTTTTCTCTGACCCGAGGCCCACTACTCTGTTTGCTAGATTGGCCTTTTAAATATAGCAATGCAAAAGAAGGAGTGTTTCAATGGTGAACAGGGGCATTCTAGTACAATGACCTTAGAAACAAATATATCAGATCTGATATTTGTCTTTTGAACTTTTAGGAGGTTGGTAAGAGTGAAATTTATCCTTGACTCAATAAACTCTGGGATACCAAGGGACTGAAAAACAGATTCTGAGTGAGGTCAAGTGCTCCAAGTTATTTCCTTTATCATATGATACAGGTTGTTTTACTTTTATTACCCAGACAATTCCTTCAACTCTCTTCTGTAAACATTGCTTCTCTCAAAAGGGACCCATTATTCTACAAGCTGCAATAGATGAGGTGTGGGGAAGCTCCTAGAATGCAGTAGTCTGTTAGTTCATTCACCTTGCTTCCTAGTATGCCATTTCTTCCAATATGTTCTCATAATTTCTACAAAGTGATTATTTAATCTTGAAAAGACACAATTCTGCCCAACTTGATACATTGAAAAGAACTGAAAATAGCCTTCATTTTGTTTTCAGTTGTGGACCAGTGATTTCCTTCAGTGCAAAAACTTTCTTCATACACATTCTAAATATGTGGGGTATGATTAATAGCAAACAACACAATGTATAGAATTACTGGATTAATAATCTAAGGTCTAGAAAATCATTAGGATTTGCCATCAGATAAACTGAACATACCAGGAGGAAGAGATTCATAAGTGCCAGCAACAGACTTAGTTTCTGAATCCTGAATGAACTGTTTGATTTGCAGTGATCCACTCCAGTCAGCCCCTTTGAAGGCGGTGTGGTTGAGATCTGAGGGCTGGTGGTCATGCCTGATTCCATGGCTCAGGTATATCTGGGGAGAAGCTAACTGCACTTTCAGCATTGTTATCCTAGGGTGCAGCTATCACATAACACATCCTGAGTGTCCACTCCTTCACTCCTGGTCTGACATCCTTTATGCACTAAGCACATAACAGTGTCATGGAGATAATAAGCAGGAAAGGGATTAGTGCTTCCAATTTAAAATAGAATGATTTGGGAAGACCTCAGAGAAGGTGGTGGGCTTCTGAGCAAAGACCTGAAGGATGGGAGCAGTGGTTAGTAGCCAGCTGGCAGCAGAGAATGAGTGATGTGGAGACAGAAAGGAAGGTAGATTAGAGCAATAATGTGAAAGTGGTGTGCCTGTCATGGAGAGCTGTGGGGCTCACTGTGAAGAATGTGTTGGTACCGTGAGATGGAAACTCCTAGAAGGCTTTGTGAAGAGAACGGCATCACACTTATAATTGCAAAATTGCAGGGATGAACTGATAGATACCTATTTTCAGGGCAGGGCAAGGCAGCAAGGGCTTTATTAAATGAGAATTAATACTAAGAGAAAGTGGAGCCAGCAAAAAAAGCTTACTTAGTAACAGAGTCTCAACTTTCAAAAGAAAATGCCCAAGCCCATGAATTTGTATCAGCTGCCTGGAAGTCTGGCCACTCACTTTTGAAGCCTCTGCTTCCTCCTCAGGTGAACTGTTCTGTGACTAGTTTCTAGTGTAGGCTGTTTAACTTCTCTATGCCTCAGTTTCCTTATCTGTAAAATGAGCTTAAAATAAAACCTAGTTCAAGAAGTTATTATAAGGATCCGATGAGATAATATATGAAAAGTGCTTAGGAGAATTTGGCACATATGGCAAGAGCTTAATGATTGTTAGATATTACTATTTTTGTTGTAGGGAGAGCCACTTACCCCACTTAGCAGCAGACGGGCCTATAAATTTAGCACAAACAGCTCCCAGGGCCTTAGTGAAGAATGAATTAGGGCAAGCATGAAGACCTACTGTGTCTGGTGGAATAGTGACAGAGACTGAGAACGGGGTAGGGACTCTGGAACAGAGGTCTCTTGTGCAAGGCTGAATGATCATGCAATAAAAGTGCTCATTGCACAGATTGTTTGAGGAAAGGTATGAGACCCTTTCACTTTTCATCCCCAAATACACATACTGTAGGCTACAACTTGCAAGAGCAAAAGGTCTGACTTGAACAGGCAGGCTCAAGAAGAACCAAAAATTAGGTCATATCTGAATAATAATGCATATTAAATAATTTTTTAGTGTTTACTCAGCAATAATAACAAGTGAAGGAAGGGATGTCTGGGTGGCTCAGTGGTTGGTTTTGTCCATTGCATGACCCTGGGGTCCTGGGATTGAGTCCCACATCGGGCTCCCTGCATAAAGCCTTCTTCTCCTCTGCCTGTGTCTCTGTCTCTCTCTCTGTTTCTCTTGAATAAATAAATAAAATCTTTTAAAAAATAAAGTGACAATTGAAGACTAAGGTTTATGATGCAGACTCCAGCATTTTGATTCATTTTTTATTTGACTTCTTTAGAAATTTAAATCTGTGTCATTCTCTTGGTTTGACAAATCTTACCCCTGGTTGGTTTGATATTCTGCAAATACAGATTTGTCAAACCAAGTGAAAGTCCACTGATTTTTTAATAGAAGTGGCTGAATGCCATGAATTTTAATTTCAGTGTTTCATATTTGCTTCAGATGGGACTTGACATTCTCTTAGCATATTGATACGTGGATCACTAAATAGAGTATAAGATCAAAGCAAATCCTATTTGGAGAATAAAATAGAGAATAAGTGATTTTTTAAAATCTCTATAATAATGCCAATAATATAAGATGAAATAAATTTCAGAGCAAGAACATTAGCAGGGGTAGAGAAAAATGATAGTATAATGATAAGATGGTAAATTTAGAAAAAAGATATAACAGTCTATACATGTATGCACCTAACACAGAAGATCTAAAAAATAGGAAGCAGAATTGAAAGTAAAATAGACAAGTCCACAATTATGATTGGAGATTTCAATACTCCTCGTTCAGTAATCAAAAGAAGAATTAGAAAATCAACAAGCTTATAGAAAAACTGAATAATACCATCAATCAACTTGATTCAAATAACAATTATAGAAAATTCCACCCAATGACAGCAGAGTGCACATTCCTTTCTTTCTTTTTTTTTTCCACTGCACATTCCTTTCTTTTTTATTTTTATTTTTATTTATGAAACACACACAGAGAGAAAGAGAGAGAGAGAGAGGCAGAGACACAGGCAGAGGGAGAAGCAGGCTCCATGCACTGGGAGTCCGACGTGGGATTCGATCCAGGGTCTCCAGGATCGCACCCTGGGCCAAAGGCAGGCGCTAAACCGCTGCGCCACCCAGGGATCCCTGCACATTCCTTTCAAGAGCTCATAGAATACATTTCAATATGGGATATATTCTGGGTCACAAAAGAAACTTAAATTTAAGATAATTGAAAATCTACAAAGTATATTCTCTGATCATAGTGATATTTAGTGGGTATGGGTAACAGAAAGAAATTTGAGAAATTCCCGAATACTCTAAAATCAAATAGCTTACTTTTAGAAAATCATAAGTCAAAATAGAAGCTTCAATGGAAATTAGAAAACATATTTGAACTAAATGAAAGTAAAAATATGACATTAACATTTGTGGAACGCAACTAACCCAGTGTTTAGAGAGGAATTTACAGGATTAAATTCTTACATTGACAAAGAAGAAAGGTCTCAGATCAATGACATTTTCAACTTAAGAAACTAGAAAAAGAACAAAGCAAATCCAAAGCAAACAGAGAAAAGGACTAATAGATATAAAACCAAAATCTGTGAACTTGAAATAGAAAAAATATAAAGTCATTAAAAGTATTTTTTAAAAGAAGATCAATAAAGTTGATAAATCTTAAAAAAAGAGCTTAAAAGAAAAAGTAAGAGAAGACACCAACTGCCATTATCAGCAAGGACATCATGACAATACCCACAGACAATAAGGGATACTAATGGATAATACAGACAATAAGGGAAATGAATACATATTAAAACAATCCTATATGTATACATTTGATAATTTGGGTGAAATGTACTGATTCCTTAAAACCCACAAACTATCAAAAACTCTTGTGTCAAAAAAATCAATAATTTGTCTAATTTTATATCTACTCAATAAATTTAATTCATAATTAAGAAACTTCCAAAAAAACACCAAGTCCCTGCAGTTTTATTGACAAGTTCTACTGAATATTTAAAAAAGAAACAATAGAAATCCTACACATTTCTTCCAGCAAATGGAAAAGAGAGCAATTCCCAATTCTTTTTATGTCTCATATCAATATTGGAGAAAGATAGTAAGAAAACTACAGTCTAATATCCCTCATTAACTTAGTCACAATTAGCCAAGTCCAATAATTACAGCAATGTAAGGCTGATTCAGTATTCGAAAATAAATCCATGCAACCCATAATACTAATAGATCAAAGAAGAAAAGCCACAAGGTTATATTAATCAATGTAGAACAATTTGACAATTTCAACAACCATGCATGGTAAAAAAACCTGTCAGCAACCTGGAAATAGAAAAGAAATATTTAATCTAATAAAGAGCAAAAATTCATCCACCAAACAATCAACATCAATAAATCTGTAAAACAAAACAAAACAAAACAAAAAACCCAACCCCCCCCAAAACCCTTGTTAAATCTGGAAAAACAAAAATAAAACAAAAAATCCCAAATAAACAAACAGAAATCCTAAAGCAGAAATTCTGCCTAATGGTAAAGGGACAAATATTTTTTCCTTGTAATCAGGAATGAGGTAGAGGTATCTGCTCCTACCATTTCTACTTAATGTTGTATTAGAAATCTTAGCTTGTGCTAAGTAAGGAAAAGAAAAGAAAAAAGAATATTGGAAGGGACCAAATAAAGTCCTTAACTGCAGGCAACATAATTCTGTGCACAGAAATTTACAAAGAATCTTCCAAAAATCTCCTTAAGTGAAAAAAGTGAGTTGGTAACATCAACAGTCAATTCTAGTCAATGTCTTCTATTGTCTCTATTGATGTACAAAGTCAAGCTGCCCTGGGTCAGTCTTAAGCAGGAATAAAACAAGGAACCAACATTCGTTTCCTAAATAGGACTGCACTTTCCACTTGCCCTCAAGCTCCTTTCTTATCCTTTCTATAGGTGGTGGTGTGTGGAAGGCAGGACTGTGGTCAAATTTGAATGAGAACCCATTCTTGGAACAAAATTAATCTGGCATAGTGAAAGGGAATAGAAGGGAAAGGAGAAGAAATGGGTAGGAAATATCAGAAAGGGAGACAGAACATAAAGACTCCTAACTCTGGGAAACGAACTAGGGGTGGTGGAAGGGGAGGAGGGCAGGGGATGGGGGTGAATGGGTGACGGGCACTGAGGGGGGCACTTGATGGGATGAGCACTGGGTGTTATTCTGTATGTTGGTAAATTGAACACCAATAAAAATAAATTAATTATTAAAAAAATTTGGCATAAAGACTTAAAACAAGTACATGGTTGGAAAAAAAGGAAACTTAACATGAGTGGAAAACAAATGATAGTTCACATTTTCTTGCCTCTGTGGTCATCAACAGTGCAGCACAGGGAGAAAGTTTGGGAATAATTAGAAGCCAGTATTCACAGGCAGAAGATAATATTATCCATAAGGTAAGATATGTCCATATATAAGATATATCCAGAAGATATCCAGAAGATAATATTATCCATAGATAATAAAATAATATGACATTATGACTAGTGATACAGTTAGGATTAAGTGTTACTGGGAACTTCAGAGATAAGCAGATCTATAATATTTCAATATGAATATGTGGAGAAGAGTCCTGGCAGTATAAGTAATGACAGTGTCGCTACATTTTACTACTGGTTAGAGACATGAAATGGCACATTTGACAATAAAAGACATAGCAAGGAATTTCATGTTTGTGGGCAAAAACTAAATCTACCAACCTCCTATTAAAGTCCTCTTTAGCTGATTAATGTGTTAATCCCATTTAATTTCTATGTTCTATTTGGCCTTCTCTAGCAGCAGCTCTGGTAAACTAAGAAGACCAGATACATAAACACTGTCTATCAAAAATGTCTCAAAAAATCCTCTCATCTGGCTACTTAGTTGTCTTCCAATTTCAAATTTCAGAGTTTGTGAGGGCATATATAGTATGGTGAAGAGTAGAGAAAGGAATCACAAGTTGGGGTATATGTTAAAATGTACCCAAATAAGTTCATGCAAGCTTTCAAATTATTTTCCATGGGAAACAAGTTCATTCACAAATAGTCACAAATATTTATTGAGAATCTACTGTATTAGACATTGTGAGAGATAAAAAGTTCAAGACATAGACTCTGCCTTCAGGAGGTACCCACTTTAACGATGGAGCTGAAATAGCAGAAAAGGAAATATATGACAATAAACACACAGAGCAAATACTCCTGAGATTCAAGGGAGGATTAAATCTAAAAGTAGAATTTAAAGAGTCTTTAGCAAAGATATGGTGGATGGGCAGGGATGGTATTTATTTCTAGAATATATTAATTTTTAAATTTTATTTTTTATTTTTTTTGATTTTTATTTAGGATAGTCACAGAGAGAGAGAGAGAGAGGCAGAGACATAGGCAGAGGGAGACGCAGGCTCCATGCACCGAGAGCCCGATGTAGGATTCGATCCCGGGTCTGCCAGGATCGCGCCCTGGGCCAAAGGCAGGCGCTAAACCACTGCGCCACCCAGGGATCCCGAATATATTAATTTTTAAAAATGAGTTTACCAAAATAATTGAAAACCTAAATTAAAAAAAGTCACGTATAGTAGCTCCAAAATTACTTAAGTATAAATCTAAAAAAGCATGTATATTCTGAAAACTACAGAAATCAAAGAATTAAGTAAAGGGATAGATATAATATGTCCATAGATAATAAAACTAATCAATCAGTGGAATGAAAAGAAATCCTGAAGGAAATCCACACAAATATGGTCAATTGATATTCTTTATTAATATTAAAAGGCAATTCAGAGGAGAAAGAAGTTTTTCAACAAATTTTGGAACAATTGGACATCCATATGCAAGAAAAAACACACCTTGATCTAGACTCCACACACTATGTAAAAATTAACTCAAAATATAATGCAACTAAGTATAAAATATTTTAAAAAATCACACTTTTTGAAGAAAATGGAAAAAAATCTGCTATATCTTGGGTTAGGTAAAGAGTTCATAGTTAGATATGATACCATTAGAACAACTCATAAAAGTAAAATGCTAAATGGGATTTTGTAAGAATTATAAATATTTCCTCAAAATATAATAAAGGAAATGAAAAGATAAGCTAGCTTAGAGGAAATATTTGCAAAGCATATATTGGAAAAAAGACTTGTATCCAGAATCTATAAAGACTTTTCAAAACTTAATAAGAAAAGAAACACCCGGGGATCCCTGGGTGACTCAGCGGTTTGGCGCCTGCCTTTGGCCCAGGGCGCAATCCTGGAGTCCCGGGATACAGTCCCACGTCTGGCTCCCGGCATGGAGCCTCCTTCTCCCTCTGCCTGTGTCTCTGCCTCTCTCTCTCTCTGTCTACGTCTATCATGAATAGATAAATATAATCTTAAAAAAGAAAAAAAAAAAAAAAAGAAAAGAAACACCCAAGAAATACATAGGCAAAAGATTTGAACAGACGAAGAAGATAACCTAGCTGGATGGCAGATAAGCACATCACATCATTAGTGATCAAAGAAATGAAAATTAAAACTAAAACAACACACAGCTATTAGGATGGATAAAGTTAAAAAGACTAGCCATAGCACGCAGTGTTAAACATGTATAGGAAATAACATTCTTTTGCTGCTGGTAGGAATGTAAACAGCCTTATTATTTTGATAGTTTGGCAATTTCTCAAACATTTAAACATAAATACCTAGCATATGAGTCTTTTTACTCCTAAGTATTCATCTACTCCAGAAAACAGAGATCACATGTCCAAAGACTTGTACGCAAATTTTCACTGCAGCTTATTTGTAACAGCCTCAAACTGGAAAAATTTTAAACATCCATCAATAGGTGAATGAATAGGCAAATGTAGTATAACCATTCACTAAAAGAGAACAAACTATTGATACATACAATAAGGATGAACCTTTATCTCAGTAAAAAAAGTTAAAAAGGAGTACATTCTGTATGTTTCCATTTGCATCAAACTCTAGAAAGTGCAAACTATAGTGACAAAGGACAGATCAGTGGTAGCCTGTGGACAAGGAATGAGGTTGGACAGGAGACTACTTCTAGGAATGATGGATTGATTCTTTATCTTGATTATGGTGATGATGATTATATATATATATATAATATGAATATGATATATGTATCATATGAAACCCTATTAAATTATACATTTTACTATGTGCCAGTTATTGTATATCATTTATACTGCAAAATTATCTTTTATTTAAAAATTATCAGGATTTTAATGGATAAATGTCTTGAAATTTCTGGGATATGTCTAGGTTATCTTCATGGAATGGAAAGTGAAATTCAAGAGAGTATGGTTGTTAAATCATTGGGTACAATACAAAACCACCTTAAGTATGTGCTTCACTAAATTCAGACTACTCCATATGCTGGTTACATGGAAAACAAATGAAGATATGATATATGTCTTGTTGGTGACATGAACAAAGTACTGATATAAGCAACATAGAGAAAACTTGGTTCCAGAAAGTGGGAAGAGAATAAGCAAAGTCAGGAAAGTGAAAGATCATGAATGCACCATGATCTGTTCCCTGCCACCATCATGCCTACTCATGAACTAGGCACCCTCCATTGTCCACACGAAAGCCGAAAGCCCATGATCAGGACTATTTTTCAGTCTCCTGTCCCCCCATTGTCTGGTATCTTTTTGTTGCTTGCTAAATAAATAATTAACACATGCTTGTTCATTTAGAATCATGAACCAGTTTTCCGTTGATGCCATAACAGGTTACCACAAACTTGTTGACTTAAACAAGTGTGTTATCTTACACTCCTGAAGGGTGAAAGTCTGAGAAGGGTCTCATGGTACTAAAGCTACAGTGCCAGCAGGGCCCTATTCCTTTCTAGATGTTGCAGGGAAGAATATGTTGGTTTTTGTTTTTGTTTTTTCCTTTTCCAGCTTGTCTGCCTGCACTACTTGGCTCATGGCTCCCCGCCCCACCCCACCCCCGATTCTTTTTTCCCCTCTTCCAAGCCAAGGTACAGTCCTTCTCACATTACCAGCTGTCCAGTTTTCTGCTTTGAAGGACCGATAGGGTTAGACTGAGTCCCTGGATAATCCAGCTAACTTCCCTAAGAACCTTAATTTGCATCTGCAACATCTATTTGGCATGAAAGGGAACATTTTCACAGGTTTGAGGGATTAGGACATGGACCTCTTTTGGGGCCATTATTCTGCTCACTATAGTTTTTCTAAGAAGGTCAAGTAGTAAATGTTTTAGGTTTAGGCCCCTGTTATAACTACTCAACCGTGCCATTGAGGCATGAAAAATCATAAATAAAACGTTGAAGAATGAATGCAAATAAAACTTTACTTATAAGAACAAGTGTAGAGTGGGATTTGGCCAGAGGGTGATAGTTTGTTGGCCCTTGGTCCAGATTACTGTATTTTCCATTGTAATTTCTTAAGATTGATACATCCTACACAACACATTCACATGATGAGTGGTGTGATGAGTGGTGAGTCATCAGCAATACTTTAAGGGATCATTGTGCAGCCATTCATAATACATTCATGTTTTTTCTGTTCTTTCCTCCAATGTCTTGCTTGTCTCATTTGCTCTGTCTTATTAGCAATGCTTGTTTCTCAGACATTGAGACTCAGGCTGGGCCTTGAATGCAGCAACCTAGTTAGCTATGGGTAAGCAAGCTATGGGGTAGGTAGCTATAGGTAGGTAAGCTATGGAGGAGGGAAGTCTCATTTGGTTTCTAACAAAAACAAGCTCTGTGGTATGTCACTACTCACTCAGGAAGCATAAATTGCTTGTGAAATGTGCATGGCTGCTTGTCAGAGTAAGCATTATGTCCTCTACCTCTCCTGCAAGTGCCCTCTAGTGAATGAAGGAGGGAACTTGAGAAAGCTCCTTTCCTTGATCAACAACAAAATGTTGAACAATGGCCTGTGTAAAATTCCAGTTCTTCCTGGGACTACCATGCCCTTCATGTGACCTCCAGGCTCACTCTTACCTAATCCAAACAAGCTTCCTGACAATGGCCACCCCACAGGCCCCCCCCCCAAGTGGCCTTCTTTGAGAACTGCCCCCCACCCCTCCCAAGGCAGTAGGGATCTCTATTTTCAACATGCCTCAGTCCATTCCCTCCAGCCTCCAATAAGGTGGCATAGTCATGCTAGGGTTAACTACCCCTGCTTTCCAGTATTCTAACCCAAGCCTGGTGTCCCCTCCACTGGTCTTATCTCCTGTTGGAGGGGCTTAGGTCCCTTCAGGCTGCATACATGTGAGGGAATATAGTCCTGAGCCTGCAGCTAACCAGTTGTCAAGACCCTCAGGGCTAATGTTAAATAATGGGCCAGGCTACTTTAATTACCATGGACACACAAATAACAAACCAGCCCCATCTGGACTGAGCAAGCCATTCTGGAATTTAGAAGATTTATTTCCTACATCACTGTTAGTAGTAACCAGACCACTGCCAACTTTTAGAAGGATGTGGCAAAAACAATCAAACCAATAAATGGATGGGTAATTGGGTAAATAAGTTCTGTATATTAAATGGTTTTAGGTTTAGTTTCTTCAGAACAAGAAGTTTTAGTTTTATTTAAATAAAATTATCTAACATTTAAAAACTCTGTCTACTAATCAGATAATTTATTTTTATTTATTTTTAATTTTTTTTATTGGAGATCAATTTGCCAACATATAGCATAACACCCAGTGCTCATCCTGCCAAGTGCGCCCTTCAGTGCCCCTCACCCAGTCACCCCAACCCCCACCTCCCTCCCCTTCCACTACCCCTTGTTCATTTCCGAGTTAGGTGTCTCTCGTGTTTTGCAACCCTCACTGATATTTTCACTCATTTTCTCCTTTCCCTTTATTCCCTTTCACTAATTTTTATATTCCCCAAATGAACGAGACCATATAATGTTTGTCCTTCTCCGATTGACTTATTTCACTCAGCATAATACCCTCCAGGTCCCTCCATGTTGCAGCAAATGGTGGGTATTCATCATTTCTAATGACTGAGCAATATTCCATTGTATACATAGACCACATCTTTTTTTTTTAATTTTTATTTATTTATTCATGAGAGACACACGCACACACAGAGAGGCAGAGACACAGACAGAAGGAGAAGCAGGCTCCATGCAGGGAGTCCGACATGGGACTCAATTCCAGGTCTCCAGGATCATGCCCTGGGCTGAAGGCGGTGCTAAACCACTAGCCACCTGGGCTGCCCAACCCATCTTCTTTATCCATGCACCTTTCGATGGACACTGAGGCTCCTTCCACAGTCTGGCTATTGTGGACATTGCTGCTAGAAACTTCGGGGTGCATGTGGCCCAGGTTTCACTGCATCTGTATCTTTGGGGTAAATCCCCAGCAGTGCAATTACTGGGTCATAGGAAAGATCTATTTTTAACACTTTGAGGAAGCTCCACACAGTTTTCCAGAGTGACTGCACCAGTTCACATTCCCACCAACAATGCAAGAGGGTTCCCTTTTCTCCGCATCCTCTCCAACAGTTGTTTCCTGCCTTGTTAATTTTCCCCATTCTCACTGGTGTGAGGTGGTATCTCATTGGGGTTTTGATTTGTATTTCCCTGATGGCCAGTGATGCAGAGCATTTTCTCATGTGCTTCTTGGCCATGTCTATGTCTTCCTCTGTGAGATTTCTGTTCATATCTTCTGCCCATTTCATGATTGGATTCTTTGTTTCTTTGTGGTTGAGTTTAACAAGTTCTTTATAGATCTTGGATACTAGCTCTTTATCTGATATGTCATTTGCAAATATCTTCTCCCATTCTGTAGGGTGTCTTTTAGTTTTGTTGACTGTTTCTTTTGCTGTGCAAAAGCTTTTTATCTTGATGAAGTCCCAATAATTCATTTTTGCTTTTGTTTCATTGCCTTCATAGATGTAACTTGCAAGAAGTTGCTGTGGCCGAGTTCAAAAAGGGTGTTGCTTGTGTTCTCCTCTAGGATTTTGAAGGAGTCTTATCTCACATTTAGATTTTTCATCCATTTTGAGTTTATCTTTGTGTATGGTGAAAGAGAGTGGTCTAGTTTCATTCTTCTGCATGTGGATGTCCAATTTTCCCAGCACCATTTATTGAAGAGACTGTCTTTTCTCCAGTAGATAGTCTTTTCTGCTTTGTCGAATATTAGTTGACCATAAAGTTGAGGGTCCACTTCTGGATTCTCTATTCTGTTCCATTGATCTATGTGTCTGTTTTTGTGCCAGTACCACACTGTCTTGATGAACACAGATTTGTAGTACAACTTGAAATCTGGCATTGTGATGCCCCCAGCTATGGTTTTCTTTTTCTTTTTTTTTTAAATATTTTATTATTCATGAGAGACACATACACACACACACACACACACACAGAGAGAGAGAGAGAGAGAGAGAGAGAGGCAGAGACACAGGCAGAGGGAGAAGCAGGCACCACGCAGGGAGCCCAACGTGGGACTTGATCCCAGGTCCATAGGATCCCGCCCTGTCTCCAAGGCAGGCGCTCACCGCTGAGCCACCCAGGATTCTCTGGTTTTCTTTTTCAATATTCCCGTGGCTATTTGGGGTCTTTTCTGATTCCAAACAAATCCTAAGATGATTTGTTCCAACTCTCTGAAGAAAGTCCATGGTATTTTGATAGGGATTGCATTAAATGTGTACATTGCCCGGGGTAGCATTGACATTTTCACAATATTAATTCTTCTAATCCATGAGCATAGAATATTTTTCTATCTCTTTGTGTCTTCCTCAATTTCTTTCAGAAGTGTTCTGTAGTTTTTAGGGGATAGATCCTTCACTTCTTTGGTTAGGTTTATTCCTAGGTATCTGATGCTTTTGGGTGTAATTGTAAATGTGATTGACTCCTTAATTTCTCTTTCTTCAGTCTCATTGTTAGTGTATAGAAATGCCACCGATTTTAGTGCATTTATTTTGTATCCTACCACACTGCCGAATTGTTGTATGAATTCTAGCCATCTTGGGGTGGAGTCCTTTGGGTTTTCTACATACAGTACCATGTTATCTGCAAAGAGGGAGAGTTTGACTTCTTCTTTGCCAACCTGAATGCCTTTTATTTCTTTTTGTTGTCTGATTGCTGAGGTTAGGACTTCTAGTACTATGTTGAATAGCAGTGGTGAGAGTGGACATCCCTGTCTTGTTCCTAATCTTAGGGGAAAGGCTCATAGTGCTTCCCCAGTGAGAATGATATTTGCTGTGGGCTTTTTGTTGATGGCTTTTAAGATGCTGAGGAATGTTCCCTCTATCCCTACACTCTGAAGAGTTTTGATCAGGAATGGATGCTGTATTTTGTCAAATGCTTTCTCTGCATCTATTGAGAGGATCATACGGTTCTTGTTTTTTCTCTTGCTGATATGATCAATCACATTGATTGCTTTATGAGTGTTGAAGCAGCTTTGCATCCTGGGGATTAATCCCACTTGGTCATAGTGGATCATTTTCTTAATGTATTGTTGGATCCTATTGGCTAGTATCTTGTTGAGAATTTTTGCATCCATGTTCATCAGGGATATTGGTGTGTAATTCTCCTTTTTGGTGGGGTCTTTGTCTGGTTTTGGAATTAAAGTGATGCTGGCCTCATAGAATGAGTTTGGAAGTACTCCATCTCTTTCTATCTTTCCAAACAGCTTTAGTAGAATAGGTATGGTTTCTTCTTTAAACATTTGCTAGTATTCCCCTGGGAAGCCCTCCGGCCCTGGACTTTTGTGTCTTGGGAGGTTTTTGATGACTGCTTCAAATCCTCCCTGGTTATTGGCCTGTTCAGGTTTTCTATTTCTTCCTGTTCCAGTTTGGTAGTTTGTGGTTTTCCAGAAATGTGTCCATTCTTCTAGATTGCCTAATTTACTGGCATATAGCTGCTCATAATAAGTTTTTAAAATCGTTTGTAGTTCCTTGGTATTGGTGGTGATCTCTCCTTTCTCATTCATGATCTTATTAATTTGAGTTTTTTCTCTCTTCTTTTTAATAAGGCTGGCTAATGGTTTATTGATATTATTAATTCTTTCAAAGAACCAACTCCTGGTTTTGTTAATCTGTTCCACAGTTTTCTGGTCCCTATTTCATTGAGTTCTTCAAATCTTTATTGTCTTCCTCTGCTGGGTGTAGGATCTATTTGCTTTTTTTTTCTCCAGCTCATTTCGGTGCAAGGTTAGCTTGTGTATTTGAGTTCTTTCCAGTGTTTGGATGGATGCTTGTTTGCAATGTATTTCCCCCTCAGGACTGCTTTTGCTGTCCCAAAGATTTTGAACAGTTGTATCTTCATTCGCATTAGTTTTCATGAATCTTTTTAAGTCTTCTCTAATTTCCTGGTTGATCCTTTCATCTTTTAGCAGGATGGTCCTTAACCTCCACGTGTTTGAAATCCTTCCAGAGTTGTGTTTGTGATTTAGTTCTAATTTCAAAGCATTATGGTCTGAAAATATGCAGGGGACGATCCCAATCTTTTGGTATCAGTTAAGACCTGATTTGTGACCCAGTATGTGGCCTATTCTGGAGAAAGTTCCATGTGCACTTGAGAAGAATGCGGATTCAGTTGCATTTGGATGTAAAGTTCTGTAAATATCTGTGAAATCCATCTGGTCCAGTTTATCATTTATAGCTCTTGTTTCTTTGGAGATGTTGTGCTTAGAAGATCTGTCGATTGAAGAAAGTGCTATATTCAAGTCACCAAGTGTATTATTATCTAAGTATGTTTTAACTTTGGTTATTAATTGGTTGATATACCGGCAGCTCCCACATTCGGGGCATAAATATTGATGATTGTTAGGTCCTCTTGTTGGATAGATCCTTTAAGAGTGATATAGTGTCCCTCTTCAGCTCTTACTACAGTCTTTGGGAAAAACTTTAATGTATTTGAGATAGGGATTGTTACCCCTGCTTTCTTTTGAGGACCATTTGAATGGTAAACGGTTCTCCAACCTTTCATTTTCAGGCTGTAGTTGTCCTAAGGTCTAAAATGAGTCTCTTGTAGACAGCAAATAGATGGGTCTTGCTTTTTTATACAGTCTGAAACCCTGAACCTTTTGATGGGGTCATTAAGCCCATTCTCGTTCAGAGTTACTATTGGAAGATAGGAATTTAGTGTCATCATGATACCTATTCAGTCCCTGATTTTGTGGATTGTTTCCTTGGACTTCCACTTTGTTTTACAGAGTCCCCTTAATATTTCTTGCAGAGCTGGTTTGGTGGTCACATATTCTTTTTTGCAAGTTTCACTATTAAATGTGATGTGTTCAGCGGTTTTTATTGATTTTAGGCAGGGATCTCTCTATCTCCCGGATCTGAATGCCTGTTCCCAAGTTAGGGAAGTTCTCAGCTATGATTTGTTCAAATACACTTTCTGGACTTCTGTCCCTTTTTGTGCCCTCTGGAACCCCAATTAAACATAGATTTTTCCTTCTGAGGCTGTCATTTATTTCCCTTATCCTATCCTCATGATCTTTTCATTGTTTGTCTCTTTTTATTCAGTTTCCTTCCTTGCCATCAACTTGTCTTCTATGTCACTCACTCGTTCCTCTACGTTATTAACCCTAGTCGTTAGGCCCTCCAGTTTGGATTCTATCTCATTTAATTGATTTTTTTTTTAATTTTTATTTATTTATGATAGTCACAGAGAGAGAGAGGCAGAGGCACAGGCAGAGGGAGAAGCAGGCTCCATGCACCGGGAGCCCGACGTGGGATTCGATCCCGGGTCTCCAGGATCGCGCCCTGGGCCAAAGGCAGGCGCCAAACCGCTGCGCCACCCAGGGATCCCTCATTTAATTGATTTTTAATATTTACCGGATTAGATCTAAATTCTGCAGTCATGAAGTCTCTTGAATCCTTTATGCTTTTTTCTAGAGCCAGCAGTAGCTGTATAATAGTGCTTCTGAATTGGGTTTCTGGCATCGAATTGTAATCCAAATTTTGTAACTCTGTGGGAGAGAGGGCTGTTTCTGATGATTTCTTTTGTCGTGAGTTTTCCTTCTAGTCATTTTGCTCAGTGCAGGTGGCCAAAAACAAGTTGTACTGTAAAAAGGAGAGAAAGAGAGAGAGAGAGAGAAAAAAAAAGGGGGGGGGGGACAAACAGAAAACAAAAAACAAGGGGATGTATCTTTTGATTCTATGTACTCCAAATCCCTTGACTTCTCCTGGAGCTTTCCAGTGCTGTTTGGTTAAGAACTTGCTTTTCCCCTGTCCTTCCAGCTGGTCTTCTGGGGGGAGGGGCCTGCTGTGCTGACTCTCAGGTGTGTGCACCTGGGGGAGCTGCTCGGCCCCCTGCCAGGTGCACGGCTCAGTGGGAGCTGTTTAACCTGTGAGGCTCCTGCTCAGTCCCAGGTACAAGGTGACACCAGAGCTACAGCAGTAACTACCGCAGCTCCCAGTCCACAGGGGCCTGGATGCTCCGGGGATGGAAGGCGCTGATCTGCACAGCTCGGGGCTGCCCAGCGGCAGGAGCGTCCTTGCTGTCCTGTGCCCTCCCAGCCTTTGCCTGTCCCCGGGGAGCGCCGGAACCTGGGCTGAGTCCCCCAGGGCCCTGGGCTCCACGGTCTGCACCGCTGGAATCGCCTCCAGGGCCACGCAGCCCTCTCCGCGCGGAGCCGCCGCCCGAGTGGTCCCTGAGCTGCTCCAGGGCCCCGCCGGGCGAGCGCTCCAGCCCTTTAGGGAGCTCGGCCCGCGGGGTGCGGGCGCTCTCCCCCGGGGCGCAGGTCCTCCGTTAGCCTGAGGGCATCCCCGCCCTCCTGGGGTCCTGCTCCAACTCCCCGCGAGCCCCTTTCCGCCCGGGAAGGTTGGTGCAGCTCCTGCTTCTCTGGGACGGGGCTCTTCTGTCCTGGGGACACTCGCCCCGGCCTCAGCCCGGCTCCTCGCGGGGCCCCTCCCTCTTGGAGGCCTTTTGTTTCTTTATTTCTTTTCCCCCGTCTTCCTACCTTGATAGAAGCGCGAACTCTTCTCACTGTAGCATTCCAGCTGTTCTCTCTTTAAATCTCAGGCCGAATTCGTAGATTCAGGATGATTTGAAAGTTATCTAAGTAAGTTGGTGGGGACAGGTGACTTGGGGACCCTACTCTTCTGCCATCTTTCAGAGAAGTTATTTAGATGTTACAATTTGGCTGTGTTATACAAAGCAGTTGCCCACCCGAGTAGATACAAAGTAAGTGTTTAGATCAGTGTGCAGCTCAGACTTTAGGTCATCTGACTTTACTTCAAGGATCTATGATGGACTTGAATCCTGCGGACTTCTCTGCTTGCAGTCTATCTGGTCTCAGACACCCAGATGGTGATGTGGCCTTTTAAGACATCACCATGGTGATGGGGCTTTTGTTTTTACTTGAATAAGATGCCCCAGAAGACAGCAAACAGGGATCCTTGGCATAACTCAGATATCCAGAATATTTAATATTTACCCGTACTTTTTAAATATCACTGTCTTAATTTTCATTTTCAAAGGAAGAAAGAAAAAAACCAGAAATTTTAATTTTGTTCTTTTTTATAGTTTTATTAACACAAATATGACATACATATACACTATCCATTTTCTTTGCTGTGTGGCCTGGCATTGGAATTGGTGACTCTGATGGCCAGCTGGGCTACTCTTTTCACAATGGCTTTGTGATTCTTGAAGGGGACATTGTGAGCAAACTCTGCACAGTAAGATTTGTTGCCCATCAGCAGCACTTCAATCTTCTCTGACCTTGTGAACTAGTAACTTCCAGAAGTCACTGGGCAACATGTGCTCTGTTTTCTTGTTGCTCCTATAACCAGAGCTAAGCACCAAGATCTGGCCCTTGAATCTTCTGTGTGCCCTACTATCAATGCCTCTGCATTTCCACCAATTGCACTTAATTTTGACATATTGGTCTGACTGGTGCTGCATGAACTTCTTGGTCCCTTTTTTAATGATCTTGAGCTTCACCAGAGAGCTGAGGGCACCCTAAGTGATGGCTGCCACCTCTGCAGGCAGCTCCAAGGAAGAGAGGGAAGTTTTTAATTTTGGTAGAGTCCAGTTATGTTTTTTTCTTTTGTGAATCATGTTTTCAGCCTCTTATCTAAGAAAATTTTGCCTAAATCAGTGTCAGAAAGAGTTTATCCTATGTTTTCCTCTACAAGTTTTAGAATTTTAGGATTTACATTTTGGTCTAAGATCTATAGTAAGTTTATTTTTGTATATGGTACAAAAGTATAAATCAAAGTTATTTACTTTTCTTTTCCTTCTCTCCTTTATATTTCTTGGCACCGTTTGTTGAAAGGATTATCCTTTTACCCTGAATTGCCTTTACACTTTCGTTATCCACTGTACTCTGGTCTATTTATCTATTTGTCTATCTTGATGCTAAGTCTTGATGCCACAGACTTCATTGACAAAAAATATATAGTAAGTCTTGACAGTCTTAAGTGTTCTGCCTATTTCTCCTTGTAGTTCTAACAGCTCTTGCTTCAGGCATTTTGAAGCTCTGTTATTAGGTACATAAACTTTTAAAATTATTTTGTCTTTTGATGCATTGGTCTCTTGATCCAAATGATATGACTTTAATTATCTATGGTAATATTCTTTGCTCCAAAATGTACTTCAATCTAATATTAATATAACTGCTCCAACTCTCTTGATTATTTTTAGGATGGTACACTTTTTTCATCCTTTTATTTTTAACCTATTTGTGCCTTAGTATTTAAAGTGTACTTCTTGTAGCCAGTCTATAGAGCATCTTGCTATTTGTCCAAGCTGACAAATCCTGCTATAATTGGAGTGTTTACACCATTACCTCTCTGGTGTTGTGCACTATGAACTCTAGCCATCTTGGTCTCCCAGACCCTCATCTATGTCTCTTTGACTCCGGAACCTGACATGGTGTCCCTAGGATCTCCCTGCCTATACCTCACACTGGAAAGTGACTCAGCGTACTAAACTGAGGTGACCTTAGGGCTCATGTGATTTGTTTCCTGTCTCTGAAAGATCACCATTCTCTATTGCCTGATGTCACATGTCCTGAAAACCATTGTTTCAAATATTCTTTCAGGTTTTTGCTGCTAAGTGGAAAATTAACTCTCTTTCTTATTACTCCATCTTCGTCTGAAAGAGAAGTACCTCCATAATGATTTAATTACTATTATCTTCTTCAAACTGAATTACTTCCAAAGACTTAAAGGGAAAAGGGATTTGTTTTACCTTAGGTTCTTCCTTCCCTCTCCTTCTAGGTCCTTTCCCTCTCTTGCTCATCAATTCAGAGTGTAGGAGAATTAGAAAGTTTTTCTTGCCTCATGGCTGTTTCAATACCAGTAGTTCTTCACTGTCATTGAAAGTGACACATTTTCTTAGGTTTCAAGTGACCCTTGACTAGGTTTCAACTTTCCTCAGTTGATAACTGGTTTCTCTTTCTCTTTTTCTCTCTTTCCTACCATTCTTGTAAATAGACTGGGGAGGATGTTGGATGTCTCAAGATGGCACCATAAGGAGATCCCTAGTTCATCTCTTTCCACAGACACAACAATGTTACAACTACATATAGGACATTCTCTTTGAAAAAATACTTGAAGGCTGGCAAAACAGGTCTTCCACAAAACAAAACAAACAAGCAAACAACAACAAAAAAGCAAGTAACATCAAGATCAATAAGAAGGGCAGGAAAGGTCTGGCCAGGACCCCCATCCCCAACTTGGTGACTAATATGTCATTTGTGTCATATGACAACCAATATGTCATTTGTGAATATCTTCTTCCATTCCATTGGTTGCTGGACTAACAAAAGGTAGGGATGTCATAAAGGCACAGCTCCTCTTTAAGGAACAAAGAGTTCAAACCCCACATGTAACAAACCAGATCTGCACCAGAAAAGGAAGCCCTCCAAATTATTAGCATTGAAAACTGGCAGGGCTAATGCTTGAGATAGCCAGAGGTCTATAGGAAACCAAGACTTCTCTCTTGAAGGACTCACATAGACTCACTTGCCATAAGTCCCAATGCAGAGGCAGTAGCTTGAGGAACACCTCACCCATCAGTGAGGGAGGTTTTTTGACTAGTCATTAAGGAGTGTACTGAAAGGGTAGACCTTGAAGATTCTATGGAAACGGAGGTACTGGCAGGTGCTATTTTTAAATTTTTTATTTGAATTCAATTTAGTTAATATATAGTATATTATTAGTTGTAGGGGTAGAATTTAGTGATTCATTACCTGCATATAACACCCAGTACAGGGATGCTGGGTGGCTCAGTGGTTGAGTGTCTGCCTTTGGCTCACCGTCCTGGGATCCAGTCCCACATCAGGCTCCCTGCAAGGAGCCTGCTTCTCCCTCTGCCTATGACTCTGCCTCTATTTCTGTGTCTCTCATGAATAAATAAATAAAATATTAAAAAAATAACACCCAGTACTCATTACATCAAGTGCCCATCACCAGTTACCCCATTCCCCTATAGCTCCCCTATAGCAACCTTCAGTTGGTTTCCTAGAGTTAAGAGTCTCTTATGGTTTGCCTCCCTCTCTGTTTTCATATTATTTTATTTTTCCATCCCTACCCTTATGCACATCTGATTTGTTTCTTAAACTCCACATACGAATGAAATCATACGGTATTGTCTTTCTCTGACTGAATTATGTGGCTTAGCATAATACTCTCTAGTTCCATTCCTATGGTTGCAAAAGGCTAGATTTCATTTATTTTGATGGCAGAGCAATATTCCATTGGATATATATACTACACCCTCTTTATCCATTCTTCTGTCAATGGATATCTTTCCATATTTTGGCTATTGTGGACGTTGCTGCTATAAACGTTGTAGTGCATGTGCCCCTTTAAATCATTATTTTTGTGTCCTTTGGGTAAATACCTAGTAGTGCACTTGCTGGATCATAGAGTAGTTCTATTTTTAAATTTTTGAGGAACCTCCATACTGTTTTTGAGAGTGGTTGCACCAGTTTGCATTCCCACCAACAGTGTAAGAGGACTCCCCTTTCTCTGCATCTTTGTCAACATCTGTTTTTTCCTGAGTTGTTAATTTTAGCTATTCTGACCAATGTGAGGTGGCATTCTCATTCTGATTTTGATTTGTATTTACTGATGCTGAGTGATGATGAGCATTTTTTCATGTGTCTATTGGCCATTTTTATGTCTTCTTTGGAGAAATGTCTTTCATGTCTTCTACTCATTTCTTGACTGGATTTTTTGTTTGTTTGTTTTTTGGTAGGGTATTAAGTTTGATAAGTTTTTATAGAGCTTGGATAATAGCCTTTTATCTGATATGTCATTTGTTAATATCTTCTCCCATTCCATATGTTGCCTTTTCATTTTGTTGGTTGTTTCTTTTCCTGTGGAAAAGCTTTTATCCCAGTGAAATCTCAATAGTTCATTTTTACTTTGTTTTCCTTGCTTCTGGAGATATATCTAGCAAGATGTTGCTGTGGCCAAGGTCAAAGTGGTTAAATTGCAGACCAATATCCCTAATGAACATGGATGCAAAAATTCTCAACAAGGTACTAGCTAATAGGATCCAATAGTATATTAAAAGGATTATTCACCATGACCAAGTGGGATTTACTCCTGTGCTGAAGGGATGGTTCAATATTCACAAATCAATCAACATGATACACCACTTTAGTAAGAGAAAGGATAAGAACCATATGATTCTCTCAATAGATGCAGAAAAAAGCATTTGACAAAATACAGCATCCTTTCTTGATAAAAAAAAAAAAAACACCTCAACAAAGTAGGGATAGAGGCAGCATACCTCAACATCATAAAGGCCATATACAAAAGACTCACAATTAGGGCAGCCCCGGTGGCACAGCGGTTTGGTGCCACCTGCAGCCTGGGGTGTGATCCTGGAGACCTGGGATCGAGTCCCACATCGGGCTTCCTGCGTGGAGCCTGTTTCTCCCTCTGCCTGTGTCTCTGCCTCTCTCTCTCTCTGTCTATGAATAAATAAATAAAATCTTTTAAAAAAACAAAAAGCAAAAGACTCACAATTAATATCAGCCTCAATGGGGAAAAACTAAGAACTTTTCTCCAAAGGTCATAAACATGACAGATGTCCACTCTCACCACTGTTGTTCAACATAGTATTGGAAGTACTAGTATCATCAATCAGACAATAAAAAGAAATAAAAGGCAACCAAATCAGCAAAGAAGTTAAGCTTTCATTCTTCACAGATGACACTATACTCTATGTAGAAAATCTGAAAGATTCCACCAAAAAATTGTTAGAACTTATAAAGGAATCAGCAAAATCACAGGATATAAATCAATGCACAGAAGTCTGTTGCATTTATATACACTACAAAGAAGCAACAGAAAGAGAAACCAAGGACTCCATCCCATTTACAGTTGGACCAAGAACCATAAGATACCTAGAAATAAACTTGAGAGGAAAATATCTGTACTCTGAAAACTATAGAACAATTATAAAAGAAATTGAGGAAGACACAAAGAAATGGAAAAACATTCCATACTCATGCATTGGAAGAACAAATACTGTTAAAATGTCTATGCTACCCAAAGAAATCCACATATTCAATGCAATCCCTATCAAAATATCACCAGCAAAAAAATAAAAAATAAAAAAAAAATATCACCAGCATTTTCACAGAACTGGAACAAACAATTCTAAATTTTTATGGAACCAGAAAAGACCCTGAATAGCCAAAGTAATGTTGAAAACAGAAACCAAAGCTGGAGACATAACAATTCTGGACTTCAAGGTGTATTACAAAGCTATAATCATCAAGACAGTATGGTACTGGCACAAAAACAGGCACATAGATCAGTTGAACAGAATAGGAACCCAGAAATGCACTACTCTCAACTCTGTGGTCATCAAATCTTTGACAAAACAGGAAGAATATCTAATGGATAAAAGTCTCTTCAACAAATGTTGTTGGGAAAATTGGACAGCCACATGCAGAAGAAAGAAACTAGACCACTTTCTTATACCACACACAAAAATAAATTCAAAATGGATGAAAGACCTAAATATAAGACAGGAATCCATGAAGTTAGTTGGAGAAGGGCAAACATTATGTGGTCTCATTAATTTGGGGAATATAAAAAATAGTGAAAGGGGATAAAGGGGAAAGGAGAGAAAATGAATGGGAAATATCAGTGAGGGTGACAGAACACGAGAGACTCCTAACTCTGAGAAATGAACAAGGGGTAGTGGAAAGGGAAGTGGGTGGGGAGATGGGGTGACTGGGTGACGGGCACTGAGGGGGGCACTTGACAGGATGAGCACTGGGTGTTATGCTATATGTTGGCAAATTGAACTCCAATAAAAATATACAAAAAAAAAACTTAAAAAAATTATAAGATGGAAAAAAAGACAAGAATCCATCAAAATCCTAGAGGAGAACACTGGCAGGTGCTTTTTTAAAATCTTCTCCCTTGCTAGACTGGTATTAGTGAGTACCATTTTTGTGTTCTCCATCTTCATTGCTAGTATCACTGGCCTTGCCCTACTGATCACTGTGGACTCACCCCACCAGACCTGGCCCAGTTCTTGTCCACTGTGGCTGCTGCCCTGATAGACCCAGTTGGTGCACACACCCTACCCAGGGGACACACTGTGAGTATATGGTGCTGCTTCTCAAGGGGACTTGCATTTCTGAGCCCCACAGAACTGAAACCATTGGAGAAACAGAAAATGGTAGGTTATTTTCTCTAGGGCACTGCACAGACAACAGATTTAAACAAACTTCTAGCCTTCCAGTGACCACTCTTTCATGACTGAGAGAAACTGCTTCTCTTAATACATAAAAACAAATGCAAATTTTAGGGAAAATGAGGAGAGAGAAGCATATGTTCCAACTGAAAGAACAAGACAAAACCTCAGAAAAAGAGATAAATGAAAGAGATCATATATTATATTAATATAATATAATATAATGCTTAGCAATATATCTGAAAAAAAAATTCAAAGTAATGATCATAAATATGCTCACTGAAATAGGGGAAGAAATGGATAAACAGATAAAAAATTTTTAAGGAGCCTTTGAAACAACATCAACCAGAATAATATTGCATTATAGGGCTATCAGAAGGAGAAGAGAAAGAGACAAGAAAACTATCTGAAAAAAAATAATGGCTGAAAACTTCCCTAGTTGGGCAAGGTAATAGACATCTATATCTAGAAATCCCAGAGAATTCCAAATAAAATGAACCTAAAAAGATCCACACCATGATACAGCATAAATAAAATGATAACAGTTAAAGATAAAGAGAGGATCTTAAAATAGCAACAAGAGAAAAATAATTTCTTATATACAAGGGAAATCCCATAAGGATACCATCAGGTTTCTCAGCAGAAACTTTGCAAATCAGAAGAGAGTGACTTGAAGGGAGAAACGAACAAACAAACTTCAAACCAAGAATCCTTTACTTGGTAAGATTATCATTCAGAATTGAAGAGGAGAGATTTAAGAGTTTTCCAGATAAGCAAAAGCAGAAGGAGTCCTTTGGATAAATACATAGTAATGCAATTGCTGGGTCATAGAATATCTCTATTTTTAACTTTCTGAGGAATGTCCATACTCTTTTCAGGGGGAAGGGATAATTGGGTGATGGGCATTAAGAAGGGTAGTTAAGATAATGAGCGCTGGGTGTTATGTGAAATTGATGAATCACTAAATTCAACCTCTGAAACTATTAATACAGTATATATTAATTATATTTAATTAAAATAAAACAAAAAAAGCTAAAGGTGTTTATCAATAGTAAACTTGCCTTATGAGAAATGTTAAAGGGACTTCTTCAAGCTGAAAAAATGGTACTAAATAACAAAAACAAATATACAAAAGTAAAAATCTCTTAAAAAAGGTAAAAATCTCAGTGGAAAAAGTAAATATATAGTAAAGATGAGGCTAATCACTTATAAATATGAAGGTTAAAAGACAAAGTAGTAAAATTAACAAAATCATAATAATTAGTTAAGGAATGCATGAAATATAAAGATGTTAAATGTGACATAGAAAATGTATAACTCAGTAGGGGTAGTAAAATGTAAAGTTTTGGAATTTGTCCAATCACAAGTTGCTGTCAGCTTAATATAGACTATTATATGCATAGAATGCTATATGTGAACCTCATGGTAACCACAAAGCAAGCAAGAATGCATAGTAAACATACACACACACAAATGAGAAAATAATCCAAATGTAACACTAAAGAAACCCATCAGACCATAAAGGAAGAGGGAAAAAGGAGAAAAGGATAGATGAGAACTACAAAAAAAGCCAGAAAACAATAAAAAGAAATGGCAACAAGTATATACTTATCAATACTTTAAATGTCAATGGACTAAATCCTCCAATCAAGAGAGTGGCTGAACAGATAAAAAACAAGACACATCTGTATACTGCCTTTTCTGATTGAAAGTAACTTCAGAAGTAAGGACACATACAGACCAAAAGTGAAAGGATGGAAAAAGGTATTCCATGCAAACAGAAATGAAAAGAAAGCTGGTGAAGCTGTTGTAATATCAGATAATACAAACTTTAAAACAAAGACTGTACTAAAAGATAAAGAAGGGTATATTACATAAAAATAAAGGGATCAATATTCAGCAAGAAGATATAACATTTATAAATAAATATGCACTGAATATAAGAACACCTCAAGATATAAAGCAATCCACCTAACAGGAGAAATTAACTACATTGCAATAATAGTATGGGTTTTTCACACCTCATATCAATGTGTAGATCAACCAGACAGAAAATCAATAAGGAAATATTGATTTTAAATAATACATTGGACTAGATGAACTTAATAGATGTATGCAAACATTGTATCTAAAATCAGAAAAATACAAATTCTTCTAATGTGCACTCTGAACATTCTTCAGAGTAGATCACATAGTAGGCTACAAAACAAGTCTCAATAAATTCAAGGAAATTGAAATTATATCAAGCATCTTCTCAAATGACAATGGCATGAAACTAGAAATGAATTACAAAAAGAAAACTGGAAAAGCACAAAAATGTGATTACATCACATGTTAGTGAACAATCAATGGGTCATCCAGAGATCAGAACAGAAGTTTTTAAAAATGGTTGACACAAATGAAAACAGAAATATGACATTCCAAAAATCTATGGAATGTGGCAAAAGTGGTTTTAAGAGGGAAGTTTATAGCAATTCAAACCTACCCCAAGAAACAAGAAAAATCTTAGACAATCTAACTTTATACCTAAAACAAGTAAAAAATTAAGAACATTAATAGAAAGAAATAATAAAGATCAGAGCAGAAATAAATGAAATAGAGACAAAAATAAAGAAAGAAAAGATCAATGAAACTAAAAGCTGATTCGTTGATAACTAAGGGGAAAAGAGAGAGGGCTCAAATAAAATTAGAAATGAAAGAAGTTACAACTGATATCACAGAAATACAAAGGATCATAAGAACAATTACATGCCAACAATTTGGACAATCTAGAAGTGCTGGACAATGTCCCAGAAACATATCATTTGCCAAGACAAAATCAAGAAGAAACAGAAAATCTTTTTTTATAAAAGATTTTATTTATTTATTCATGAGAGACACAGAAAGAGAGAGAGGCAGAGACACAGGCAGAGGGAGAAGCAGGCTCTCTGCAAGGAGCCTGATGTGGGACTTGATATGGGAACCCAGGATCAGGACCTGATCTGAAGGCAGATGCTCAACTGCTGAACCATCCAGGTGTCCCGAATAGAAAATCTTAATAGACCATTTACTAGTAAAGAGATTGAATCAATAATCAAAAACCTCCCACCAATAGTTCCAGGACCAGATGGATTCATTGGCGAATTCTAGCAAATATTCAAGGATTTAATGCTATCCTCCTCAAAATATTTCAAAAACAATTTAAGAGAATGCTTCCAAACTCATTTTATGAGGCCAGCATTACCCTAATACCAAAACCATACAAGGATATCATACACACACACATTCAAGTTATGAGTAATAGTCTTAATGACCACAGATTAAAAAACTGCTCAATAAAATAGCAAAATGAATTCAACAGCACATTTAAAGGACGGTGCACCATGATCAAGTGGGATTTATTCCAGGGATTCAACAGTGGTTCAATATCTGCAATTCAATCACTGTAATAAACTATATTAAAAATTTGAAGGATAAAAATCATATGATCATTGCAATAGATGCAGAAAAAGCATGTTGACAAAATTCAACATCAATTTATGACAAAAACTCAACAAAATGGAAATAGAAGGGATACACTTCAACCTAATGAAGGCTGTGTATGACAAACCCATAGCTAACATCTCAAAAGTGAAAAGCTGAAAGCTTTTTCTCTGAGATCAAAAACAAGGCAGGGAAATTCACCCTTGTCAATTTTATTCCACAAAATATTGGAATTCCTAGCTTGGGCATTTAGACAAGAAAAGAAATACAAAGCAACTAAATTGGAGAGGGAAAACTAAAAGTCTCACTATTTGCACATGGCATAATACTTCATATAGGAAAAAACCCTAAAGACTCCACCAAGAAATTGTTAAAACTAATAGATTAATTTAGTAGAGTTGGAGGATAAAAAAACCACTTTACAGAAATCAATGGCCCTTCTATACACTGATAATAAGCTATCAGAAAGAGAAATTAGAAAACAAATCTATTTACATTTGCATTAAAAAGAATAAAATAGGAATTTAACTTGTAAGTAAAAGATCTGTATATGGAAAATTATAAGAAAATTATGGAAAATTATAAGATATTCATGAAGGAAACAGAAAAAGATATAAATAAATGGAAAGGTATTCCATGCTTATGGATTGGAAGAATCAATATTATTAAAATATTCAAACTGCCCAAAGAAATCTACAGATTCAATGCAATCCCTATCAAAATTCCAGTGTCAATTTTTCCTCAAAACTAGAGCAAATAAATAAAAAAATTGTATGGAAACACAAAAGACCACAGATAACCAAAGCAGTCTTGAGAAAGAAAAAAACAAAAGTGGGGGTGGTCTCATGCTTCCTGAATTCAAACTATATTTCAAAGCTGTAGTATACCAAACAAATATGGTATTGGCATAAAAAACAGACACAAAGATCTGTTCCACTGATTGAGAGTCTAGAAATAAACCCACTCATATATGGACATTTTTTTACACCAAAGAAGCCACAACATACAATGGAGAAGGATATCTCTTCAAAGAAAGGTATTGGGAAACTGTAAATCCACATACAAAATAAAGAGACTGGACCATCTTGTACCATACACAAAAATTAACCTAAAATGGATAAAAGACTTGAATGTAAGACCTGATATCATGACTTGTAGAAGAAAATATAGGTATTAAGTTCCTTGACTTTGGTCTTAGTGATGTTTTTGTGGACCTGACTCCAAAATTAAAGGAAACAAAAGCAAAAATAAATAAGTGGGACTACATCAACCTTAAAAGCTTCTGCACAGTGAAGGAAAACATCATTAAAAAGAAGAGGTAACTATTAAATGAGAGCCGGTACTTGCAAGTTACGTATTCAACAGGGGTTAAATACCCAGAATATATAAAGAACTCCTACAACTTAACAACAACTAAAAGCAACCCAATTAATATATGGTCAGAGGATCTGAATAGACATTTTCCAAAGAAGACATATAGATGCCTAACAGGCAAACAAAAATATATTCAACATCACTAATTATTGGGAAAATGCAAATCAAAACCACAATATCACTTCACAACTTTTAGAATGACTATCATCAAGTGGCTCAGTCACTGGGTGGCTCAGTCAGCTGAGTGTGTGACTTTTGATTTTTTCTTAGAATCTCAGGATCAAGCCCTGTGTCAGGCTCCACACTCAGTAGGGAGTCTGCTTGAGGATTTCCTCCCTCCTCACCATCTCTCCATTCCCACCTATCTAAAAAAAAAAAAAAAAAAAAGAATGGTTATCTCAAAAAGACAAGAAGTAACAAGTGTTGGAGAGGATGTGAAGAAAAGGGAACACTTAAGGACTGATGGTAGGCCTGTAAATTGGTGCACCCAATATGGAAAACAGTATGGAGCTTCCTCAAAAATTTAACAGTTAGAACTGCCATATGATCCAGCTATTACACATCTGGGTATTTATCCAAATAATATGAAAATACTAATTCAAATAGATATATGCACCTTGATGTTCATAGTAGCACTACTTACAATAGGTAAGATATGGTAACAATCTAAATGTCCATCAGTGGATGAATGGGTAAAGGTGTGGCATGTATACACAACGGAATGCTCTTCAGTCATAAAAAGAATGAAATCTTGCCATTTGTGACAACATGGATAGACCTCGAGAGTATTATATTAAGTGAAATAAACAGAAGGAAAAAGACAAAACAGTATTTCACTCATATGTGGAATATAACAAAACAAACAGAAGTAACAAAAAAAAGCAAAAACAAACTCATAGACACAAAGAATGTTAGCGGTTATCAGAAGGAAAACCAGTTGAGAGGTGGGTAAAATGAACAAAGGAGGTCAAATGTATGTTAGTGGATGGCAAACTAGACTTTTTTTGTTTTGTTTTGTTTTTGTTTTTGTTTTTAGGTTTTATTTATTTTTTCATGAGAGTCACAGAGAGAGGCAGAGACACAGGAAGAGGGAGAAGCAGGCTCCTTGCAGGGAAGCCCAATGTGGGACTCAATCCCAGGACCAGGATCGTGCCCTGAGCCAAAGGCAGAGACGCTCAACCACTGAGCCACTCAGGTGTCCCTAAACTAGACTTTTGGAGGTAAAAGCTTTGTAATGAATGCAGATGTTGAATGTTGTACACCTGCAACTTATGTAATGTTATATATCAATTTTATCTCAATAATAAATAGATGGTAGACAGACAGATAGATAGACAGATTGAGCAGGCATAGGGATAATGACCAGGGTAGCAGGACTAACTATTGATAACATGGGAGTGTGTCCAAATTCAGGGTGTGGAGAACATGAATCTTATTTCTTCTCTATTTTAATTCCCAGTCCCCAAGTCCAGAACTAGGGTAGGTTCTCAATGGTGGGGATAAGGATTATCCCACTTTCCCTTTCCAAGGGACATTTGGCAATGTCTAGAAACATTTTTCTTGTTACAACTGGGAAAGGGTACTATTAACATCTAATGGCTAGCTACCAGAGATGCTGCTAAACATCCTATAATGCGCAGGATAGCCCCCCACAAGAAAAATGTCAATAGTGCTGAGGTTAAGATGTCCTGGGCCCAAGGCATACTTCTATTGCAACATTTCTTCATATATAGAAGGGTTTTTTCCCACTATATTATGGGTCTTTTTTATTCCTGATTCTTGACACATAGTAGGTATTGTTTAATGGATTATTTATTGAATTACTAATATACATGGTCACTGTGGCTCAACTTGAAATTTTCTTCATAAAATATAGTTTTCTTTATTAAATGATACATATGTACTATTCAATTTGGCAATGTTTAACTCTGAAGACCTGCTTACATGAACCATAGTGCACTGAAAGAGCCACTCTTTCTCTCCATTTTCTCCTTTCTGACCATTGGCAACTGTTAGGAGTTGGTGGAAAGAGTGGTGTGGTTCACACCATGCTAATAAGAGAATGGTCTCAATTTTGGAGTGTTTTAGATCAGTTCTTTGTTTTTCACCTTAGAAGCTCTATTTGGACACATCAGCACACAAATGCTGTTTCACATACATTAGCTGTGTTTCTCTTTCTATATATGACTATGCAGTCCATCCCAGCACCACAGTGCCTGCACCTTGTAGCAGGGCAACTTGCTCTGGAGCAGTGGCCAGATTGGAACACAGCAGGGCCCTTGGAGTCAGTGTGGAAAGCTCTTCCCCACCTATGTTCCTCATTCTACTCAACCTATTATTGGAGATTCTTGGAGTGCTGGGTGGGGTATCTCTGAGCCACAGGGATAGGAGCCTGTGCTTGATGAAGACAGAAGAGATTAAGGCAATGCGAATAACTCATGAGGAGTGCTGCTTTATACTTTTCTATGTACAATCTCATAAAATCCTGAAAACCATCTATATTATATCTTTATTTTACCTGTATGGAAACAGAACTCAGAAGAGTTAAGTAAGAATCTGAGATTATCTGTCTAGCAAACAATAGTTAGTCCCAAACTCTGCAGTCCCTTTCTGCTCACCTATGCCAGGTATGGGGTTCCTTGGCACAGGTTTTCTGGCTGCATTCAGAGTGAGTCAGTTTTGGTCATCTCCACTATTTTTAGATACCAGTAAAATCAGTTTCATGAGCTCTGAGAAATTTACTGTAGGAATTCTCAATTTTACCTATAATCCAGAACTGTCAGTCTGGTCCTCCCATGAGAAATTAACAGAAAATAAGAAGACTGTGTAAGAGATAAAAAGATATTTCTACAAATAATGTGAAAGCGAAGGCACAAAATGAGTGTTTATTATGATTTTCAGACACAGTCTCCTTGGGGGAAATTCTTTTTATTTTTTTCCTCTCTTGCTTTCCAAACTTTAGTGAAGGGAAGGGAGGGAGTGGAAGAGAAGTGAAGATGGTACTAAACAGGACTTTGAACTGCAGGATCCTCTAGCTGCTAGTATGGTGAGAAAGGTGAATTAGAATTTATAATTTACTGCAAACATACTAAGCAACAAACACTTTGTTTTGCATGATTTAAAATACCATGGCTTTCAAGCACATTTTAGTAAGAATTAATATTTAAATATTTATTTGTATCATGAATGAACACAGGTCCATTTTTTTTGCATGTTTATTGGACATATAGTTAGCATTAGTTCAGATGACTTTGGGTATACACAGATAAATCACACATGGATTCTTTATTTCTAAAATGGCCAGCCTTGTAAATGACATCCTATGATTCATGTTTTGCTCACCTCTCTCTATCACAGAGAAAGGCTCATCTATGGAAATTCCAATTTCTTGTCCTTTGGTTCAACATTTCTTCACCAGTAGGGAAGGAAGGGAGCATAAGAAGTGACTTTAATGGCATCAATTATGGCCCCTCTGTAACAGACCACCTGCCTAACCTATCTCTAGCCTGGTGAGAGGACAGAAGGTTGAATTCCAGGCAGACTGAACCCTGTTGGATAATTCCAAATTGGGCCTTGGACTCTCTCTAGCACATGTCCCTGCCTTGGAAAGTCAAACCAGGTATATTTTTAATTTGTTTCCAAAATGTCTGGTTTGTAGCAGTAGTGACACTGCTAATAAACTTGAAGATGGGAAGTTTGTGATGGAAAGATCCTGAGCTCCCAGCCTACCATGATGGTCTGTCCTCCAAATTTGGGAGATGTCCTATTAGGAAATGGCTAGGTAACTGCAATGTAAAGAAGAAAGAGTTAATTTCCACAAGGCATGTACTGATGAATTGTTCCAGGAGTTCAGCTAAGGTGATTACTCATGCTGGAGAAATCCCACATTGTTTATGACCTTTACATAGAGCCTTGAAGTATGGGTAAATAGAACATGTCCAAACTGAGGGTAAGGAAAATCTTTACAGGTTGGGAAAACAACATAAGTGAAGATATTCATGTTGAGAAATTAAAGCATATAAAAAATGGTGGATATTTAGTTTGATTGGAACTAAGTCCACATAAAAAGGGATTACACGGGGATTAAAATGTTTTGGTGTCAGATGATGGAAAAGCTTAGCTGCTATAGTAATAATAGATGCTATCCTTTAGATAAAGAGAATTAATGAGAACAGAGCAATGAAAATATCAGAAGTGTTTTTGGAGTTAATTTTTGAAGTTGTAGATTTCAGGGGGGAATCATCAATGAAGATTCAATAAGTAGATATTGAATTAATTCAATCGTACAACTCTAGAGTGTTCGTGGAAGAACAAACAAAGTCACCTACAAGTCTCTGCAAAACAGATTTTATCTTAGAGTGAAATATAGATTTAGCTTTAATTCTAACCTGATACCTGGGTTCCTCTCTGAAGCTGGGATGGCTTGACATCCACTTACCAGATCCAGCTCTTCCCTGAGAACAAAATTTACCCATAAAGAGGTCTCTGGCTTTAACTTATTACTATGAAAATTAATATCAAGTCACCCTTCATTCTAGCCTTGCAATTCAGGCCTGATGAATGTACCAAAACAAGATAAAGACATTATAATAAAGGACTAAAATTTCTTGTGAACAGAGATGCAAAAAATCCTCAGCAAAATATTATTAAATTAATTTAGCAATGTATAAAAAGAAAAAAAAAACTAAACCATTCATTTGAAGATATCAGAGAGATGCTGAGGCAGCCAGAATGGAGGTCTTATGATTCCGGAGAAAAGAAAGGCTTATTAAAATGACATAAATATTATACATACCACTTCTCTTGGGACATATACACAGTCGCAAGAATATGAAAAGAGGGTAAAGGGTAACTTACAGAAGGGAAGAAGCAAAAACACCTTTTGGTAATTGTATGAGGGCTCTGGAGACAAAATCTTTTATTCTGGGCTTGTCAAAGCAGCCAGGGCATGATTAGTTAAGGTCACTAGAGAAGGGCACCTCAAAGAAATAAGCACAACATTTTGCTCTAGGCTTTATTTCAGGCATTTGCTGAATTCTTAAACTTCACAGAGTAAGAGGGCAAAAATAAAGGGAAATCTGATTAAAAGCTGAGTGGAGCTTCCAGCACAATCAGGGTGGCAGAGAGAGAAAACAAATGGAGTTTAAAAGCCTCCAAGTAAAAGCATACATGTTGAAGATCTGAAATTTTAATATAGAACCCCTGAAAGCCATACCCTAGAAATGAGAATACAACAAATGTTTGTTGAGCATTAAAAAATCTGAAACATGGCCCAAGTCAAGAATCATGTGAGTCATGACTGATTAAATTGAAGAGATCTTTCCTATAGTACCTACTTCCCATATGATAGGGTGAATCTTTTCTTGGGAAGATAATATTATCTAGATCCTCTATAATTCTCCATTCAGAATTTCTGCCATTGAATCTGGCACTTAACAGGCATGCCAAGAAGCAGATGACAAACATGATAGAGTAAGCCTATAGGTGATATAGAAATAAAGTTATTAGGCATGACCTCTAAAATAATTTTTACTATCAATACTAGGAGTATAGATTATAGAAAAAACATTTTAGCATACACCTATAATCTGTCCAGAAGGATAATGTAGAATTTCTAGAACTGAAATTAGGAACATGCATTTTTTAGCAGAGGATTAGAAATGCCAGAAGAAACAATTAAGGAAATGGAAGATAGGTCAAGAGAATATGGTCATATTGAAGCACAAAGAAGAAAATTTTAAACTATAAGATATAGAGAAAAAAGCATAAGAAATATGGTGAATACATGGCAAGGATCTAAATTATATGTAACAGTAAAGTAGCAAAAATACTGTAGAAAAAATAATTTAAGAAATAGTGATTGACAGGTTTTCAAAACTGATGAATGACTTCAAGTCCTAGATTCAAGGATTTCTAAAAAAAGCCCATCAGGATAGATACCTTGAACAACATAGATTTGAACTACATGGTTCCACTTTTTTTTTTAAAGATTTTATTTTTATTCATTTGAGAAAGAGCTTGTGAGCATGAGCAGGGAGGAGGAGCAGGGGGAGAAGTGGACTCCTCACTGAGCAGGGAGCCCAGGACCCTGGGATCATGACCTGAGCCAAAAGCATATGCTTAACCAACTGAGCCACCTAGGTGCCCCTGCATGGGTCCACTTATATGTGGGTTATTATTATGTTTTAGATGAATACAGTATAGTACTATAGATGTATTTTCTATTTTTTATGATTTACTTTTCTTTAGTTTACTTTATTGTAAGAATACCATATATAATTCATAAAACATACAACATATGTGTCAATCAACTATTATCAGTAAGGCTTCTGGTCAAACAGTAAGCTTTAGTTGTTAAGTTTGGAGGGAGTCAAAAGTCACAAGCAAATTTTTTACTGCATTGGGGGATCAGAGCCAGTAACCCTTATGTTGCTCAGGGGTCAACTGTGCAGAGAAAACCACACTAAAGCTTATCTCAGTTAGACTAAACTAGTGAAAACTAAATAAAGGAGATCAAAGCTGGAATAGTAAGAAAGAGATTTATCTTCAAAGGAATAATATGTAATAAGATTTACCTCAGGCATCACAACAAAACAATAGATAGGATAGTACTGTCAGGTTTAATGGGTTCACTAGTGAAATGAAAAAGAGAGACCAGGTAAAAGTTGGTCGAAACAGGCTTTTAATGGGACGAGCTCTCTGGGGAGATTCTGCAGCCCTCAGGGGAGGGAGAGAGCAGGGAAGGGCCTGGGCAGTCACGCCCAAAGGGAGGGCAAACAAGCTTTTTAAGAGGGGAGGGGTAAGGGGTTCTGTGTCTGCGCGGGGTGATAGGTATTAGGCATATTATTGGTGAAATCCACAAGGGGCGATAACTGCTCATGTCCTTATACGGGGTCTGGATAAAGTATGGTTCAGGTTTCCTGCATAGTTCCAGTCTCCCCCTGATGATGTGTCCTCGGGCAGTCTGCTGGTGATGGGAAGGTTCTGAGGTGGGGGGGTCCGACGCCCCTTGATCTCCCCCCGCCCCAACAAGTACAATGGATTCTACTGATGGTATTGAAACAATAAGATATCACATACAAAACAACAACAACAACAACAACAAAAAACAAAAAGCAAACAAACAAACAAACAAACAAAACCCAAAAAAGATAAATTGAATCGGTACCTTGCATCATTTAGAAAATTAACTAAAAATAGATTAAAGATGCAGATATAGAATCCCAGACAGTACAATTCCTAAGGAAAACGTAAGAAATTTCACTTATACAAAGATTTCTTAGCTACAAGACCAAAAGCATGATCCGTAAGAGAAAAATAAAAAGATAAGTTGGACTGTGTCAAAGCTAGAAACAGTTGCCCTTTATAAAATATTTTTAAAACAATGAGAATGGGAGCCACTAACTGGGAGGAAATATTTGCTTATCACATGTCCTGCTAAGGATTGGTATGAAAATATATAAAGAACTCTTAAATCTCAGCCATATAAAAACAAATACCCAATTTTAAAAATGGGGAAAATATTTGAATAGACATTTCAACAAAGAGGATATAATTATGGCACATAAGCCTATAAACAGCTGTCTAACAACACTGTCCATTATGGAATGCAAAATAAAACCATAATGATAAGCCAACGCACATCAATTAGAATGACTAGATTAAAAAAGACTGAGGAAGTCTAGTGCTTGCTAGGATCCTAGCAAGCAAGTGCTAGCTAGGATGCAATGTATGGAACTTTGGCAAGTTGGTGAGGATGCAGTGATAACAGTCAATCTTGAAAATAGTTTGTGGTCTCTTGTACATTGAAATACACACTCATTATATAGTCAAGAAATTCTATCCCTGGGTAGAAAAGTGAAAACATGTGTACCCTCAAAGCTTGCATATGAATATTCATAGCAGCTTTATTGGTAATAGTTGAAAACCAAAAATAGTCCAAATGTCTTTAAATTGTTGGATGAGTTAACAGACTGGGATATGTCTGTAGAAAGGAATAACTTACTCATAAATAAAAAGGAACAGACTATTAATACTTGCAACAATCCAGATGAAGCTTAGGCATTATGTTGTGTTAAAGGCATAAGTTTGAGAAGATTATATAATGATTCTATTTACGTGACATCTATGAAAAAATTAAACTATAGGAATGGAGAACTGATAAAATATAGTACCTTTAGAGGAATAAGAGAAATAAGTTAGGAGACTTGTTGTTAGTAGTTATGCAAACCAGGAGATAATGGAGACACAAATTTAAAGTTTTGAAGGTAAAAATTTTCAATCCAAAATTCCATAAGCTACAAAAATATCTTTCCAAAATAAAGGCAAAATAAAGACCTCCTTCTGTAAAAAAAAGCAAACTTGAAATAATTCTTTGCTAGCAGAACTACTCTATATGAAATTAAAGGAAAATTTTCATGCAGAAAGAATATATCAGACTAAAACTTAGATCTACAAGAATAAATGAAGAGCACTGGAAATGGAATAATTAAACTTTATTGTTTTAACTTTGAATTGATCCAAAAGACAACTTTCTAAAGCAAAACTAATAGCAATGCATCATGTTTACATGATATATGTTTACAGCATATGTAAAAGCAGAATGTACAACAAAAATAAAACAAGGCATTAAAGAGAGAATTTGGAATATATTGTTATAAGTTTCTTAAATGATATAGGAAGTGATATATTATTCCAAGTTGGATTCTAAAAAAAAGATGTATATTGTAAACCTGAAGACAAATACTAAAAGCAAAAATGTTAAAATAATCTTAGAATATAAAATGGAATGATAAAAATGATATTAAATACCATTAAGTAGACAAAATATTAAATAAATATGGAACTAATATAAAATTTTTATAAAGATGGTAGTTTTTAGGGCACCTGGTGCCTCAGTTGGTAAAGTGTATGACTCTTGGTTTTGGCTGAGGTCATGATCTCAGGGTCCTAAGATCAAGGCCTGCATTGGGTTACTTGCCTAGCAGGGAGTCTGCTTCCCCTCTCTGTCTGCCCTTCCTCTGGCTTGTGCACTCTCTTTCTCAAATAAATAAATAAATAAATAAATAAATAAATAAATAAATCTTTTTAAAAAAAGGTGGTAGTTTTTAATCTAACAATTTTAATAATCACATTAATATGAATGTTCTAAACACACTAGTTAAAAAATAGATTTTGAAATTGAATTTAAAACAAGACTCAATGATATGCTTTGTATAAGAAAACTCACCTTAAGTGTAAAGACAGATGGTTTCAAAATAAAAGAAGGGGAAAAAATATAGAATTCAATCATGAACATAAAGAAAACTGGAATAGCAATACTAATTTAAGCGAAGCAGGCCTCAGAACAGGGAAAGGGGTCAATTATAAGGGTTAGCATTACCTATGTATGATCACTGAACAAAAGCCTCGCTATAGAAGATGCAATATAGATGCAAGCCTGAACAAAATATGATAAAATCATATCCAGATGAAAGACAGTATAACATGACCAAGTGGGGTTCTTTCCAGGAATATAAAACTTTCAACATTCCAAATTCAATAAAATCATATCAACAAACTAAAAAAAAAACAAAAACAAAAACAAAAAACAAACATACAGTCATTTCAATGGTGCAGAAGAAGCATATAAGAAAATGTAATACACATTCATGATAACACACACACACACACACACTCACTCAGCAAAGTAGGAATAGAAAGGGACTTCCTTAATTTAATAAAAACAATTTTCCAAAACAACAATAATCCTACAGCTAACATAATACTAAATAATGAAAGACTGAATGCTTTCCTTTTACATTTTTTTTGCACAAGAATCAGTATTTTATTTCCTCTCCACATTTCCTGTTTCTTTTCTTTTTCTTTTTTTTCTTTTTTATTTTTTTAATAATAAATTTATTTTTTATTGGTGTTCAATTTGCCAACATACAGAATAACACTCAGTGCTCATCCCATCAAGGGCTCACCTCAGTGCCCACCATTTACATTTTAGAATAAGCCAAATTGTTCCTTCTTATCACTTCTACTCAACATTATGATGGAAGTTCTAACCAGTCAATAAGGCAAGCAATAGAAACAAAAGGAATTCAAATTGAAAAGAAGGAAACAAACTATTTCAATTCACATATGTAGCATTTGTCTATACGGAAATTGCTTAAGTTTGATGAAAAACCTCTTAGAACTAATAAGTGCATGTATCAGGATTATTATACAAGAAATTTAAAATTTTAAATACAATTTAAAATTTCCCATCAGATAAAATATTTAGGTATAAATCTCACAAAATATATGCAGAACCTGTACACTGCAAAGTATAAAATACTGATGAAAGACATCAAAGATCCAAATTAATGAAGAGATATATTGTGTTCATGGTTGATATTTGATATGATTTGATATTGTTAAGACATCAATTATGCCTAATTCATTCTATAAGTTCAATGCAATCCAAATCAAATTTCAGGATGCATTTTTTTTTGTATTTACATACAAGCTAATTCTAAAATTTACATGGAAAGGCAAAGGAACTAGAAGAGACAAAACGTTTGTAAATATATTTGAAAATTTATACTTAAAGAAATTCCTTGATTCATATGATTTTGTTTTGATTAAATATGTCAGTTTGTATTTTCCTGCATTGGGAATTTTTTTTTTTTGTCTGCACAATATTCTAAGGGGCGGGGAGAAAAATGTGTAAAGTAATGGAGAGATGTGGCTATCATGTAGAGGCCTCTTTCTAATAAGGAAATGAAAATATGTCTAAAAATTCCATGAAAAATACAACTTACCAAAACAGACATAGCAAAATAGAAAGCCTGAGTAGTTCTATTATACTACAACAGCAACTGAATTGATAACTAAAATCCTCCTCACAAAGTGAACTCCAGGCCCAAAAGTCTTCTCCAATGAATATTTACAAGTATTTAAGATATAAATAATTCTAATCATTCTTAAATCTCTCAGGATAATAGAAAAATAGCAATATTTCCCAATTTATTTGATGAGTTCAGCATAACCTTGGCATCATAATCTGACAGGAACAGACAAGAACATTGTAAGAAAGGAAAGTGCAATAGGAAAAGAAATAAAAATATTGTTTAGGAAGAAAAAAAAGTTGTCTTTATTCACCAAAGACATCTTGGTTTCCACAGAAATCCAAGAGTCTAAAATCCATATTTTAAGTGGGCCAAAGACATGAATAGAATATAAATGGGCCAAAGACACGAAAATAAAATTTTCCAAAGAAAACATACAGATGACTAACAGACACATGAAAAGATGCTCATCATCATTCATCATCAGGGAAACACAAATCAAAACTATAATGAGACATCATCTCACACCTGTCAAAATAGCTAAAATTGACAACACAGGAAACAACAGGTGTTGGTAAGGATGTTGAGAAAGGGGATCCCTCTTGCATTGTTGGTGGGAATGCAAACTGATGCATACAATCTGGAAAACAGTATGGAGGTTCCTCAGAAAGTTCCTCAAAAAATTAAAAATAGAACTACCCTATGATCCAGCAATTGCACTATTAGGTATTTGCCCAAAGGATAAAAAAATACTGATTCCAAGGGATACATGCACCCCAGTATTCATAGAAGCATTTTTTTACAATAGACAAATTATGGAAACAACCCAAGTGTCCATCAACTAATAAATGGATTAAAAGGTGTGCTATATATACACAAGGGAATATTATTCAGCCATCAAAAAGAGTGAAATCTTGCCATTTGCTATGATATGGATGGAACTAGAGAGTATTATGCTAAGTGAAATAAGTCAGTTAGAGAAATAAAAATACCAAAGACCATATGATTTCACTCATATGTGGAGTTTAGCAAACAATCAAAGAGAAAAAGAGAGAGGGAGAGAGAGAAAGAGGCAAACCACGAAACAGACCCTTAACTATAAAGAACAAACTGATGGTTACCGAAGAAGGATGGGTAGGGAAATGGGTGAAATAGGATGAGGATTAAGGAGTGTACTTGTGATGAGCACTGGCTGTTGTATGGAAGTACTGAATCAGCATATTGTACACTTGAAACTAATATTACAGTGTATGTTAACTGACTGGAATTTAAATAAAAATTTAAAAAACAAAAAATAAAACCCATGTTTTAGCATAACAAAATTGACTTAGCATGTCACTGGACGTCAAAGTAAAAGTCAACTTTACTTTCATATACCGTCTACAAAACTTACAAATACTTAACCCACTCACTGTAACACTAAAAATCAAAAAAAGACTGTTAGGTGATATTAAATACTTAAATATAGCAACAAATTATATTTTTGAGTATGAATTTAGTATTGCAAAGATATCAATGCTCCCTGAAAACTATAGAATCAGTGCAATCATCATAAAAATATCCTGACATTTTTCTTTTGTGGCAATTGACTAAATTTTACTTACAGAGGCAAAAAAAACACCCAAAATACCCAAGATTATTCCAAAGGTAGGAAAGTTTGCTACTACATACTGACTCTTTTTTTTTTAAAAGAAGATTTTATTTATTTATTCATGAGAGATAGACACACAGATAGAGAGAGAGGCATAGGGAAAAGCAGGCTTCCCTCAAGGAGCCCTATATGGGACTCGATACCACATAGAGTCCCTGAGCCGAAGGCAGAAGCTCAACCGCTGAGCCACCCAGGCACCCACCCCCCACTCTTCTTGTTTCACTGATAAAATCCCAATTTTGTTCTTAGGTACCAATGTGCCCCACTAGGAGTGGCCATGGTTCTGACTGATAAGATGTAAATATATCAAGGTGGCAGACTCAGCTGACAGGAGTGTTTTGTTTTGTTGTTGTTTTTCATTTTTAAAATGGTAAATGTGGTAAAGCAAATGTGGATAAAAGCTGCCCATGGAGAATAATTGAGTGGAATAGGAGTGGAAGCCTGGTACCCCAAATTATTTTGAAGCTGCTATAGCAACTCTAGAGTCCCAACCTCCAGAAATTTTGTCATGTGTGAAAAATAAGACAGCTATTTGCTTCATCCACTGTTGTTACTTACAGCTGAAGGTGATTCCTAACAGACATAAAATTTAATTTTTATGTTAATTAAATTGAATTCACTGAACATCTACTATTTTTAAAAGAATTATTTTTAAAGAGCAAGTTTTAGATTTACAATAAAATAGGAAGAAGCAGAGATTTACCTTATACCCTCTGCCCGCACACATATATAGTCTCCTCCATTATCAACATAACTCAGCAGAATGGTACCTTTCTTTTCCTCCAAGGATGAACCTACCTTGACACATCACAATCACAATTACCCAAAGTCCATAGTTTACATTGGAGTCCATTCTTGGTGTTGTACACGATGTGGGTTTGGACAAGGGTATAATGACATGTACCCACCACTGATGTATCATAAAGAGTATTTTTCCTGCCTTAAAAGTACTCTGTGCTTTGGCCTATTTATCTCCTCCACCCAACCTCTGGCAATCACTAATCTTTTTACTTTCTCCATAGTTTTGCTTTCTCTAGAATGCCATATAGTTAGAATCATACAGTGTGTAGCTTTTTTGTGTTAGATTCTTTCAATTGGTAATATGCATTTAAGTTTCTTCCATGTCTTTTCATGGCTTGGTAGTAGCTCTTTTTTTTTTTTTTTTTTTAGTGCTGAACAATATTCCATTGTCTAGATGCACCTACTTATCCATTCACCTGCTGAAGAACATCTTGGCTTCTTCCAAGTTTGGGAGATAATGAATAAACTGCCATAAACAATGTGAAGATATAAGTTTTCAATTCCTTTGGGTAAATACCAAAGTTTATGATTACTGGAAAGTATGGTAAGAGTATAGTTTTATAAGAAATCATCTAAGTGTCTTCAAAAGTGTCTGTACTGTATTGCATCCTCACCAGCAATAAATGAGAATTTCTGTTATTTCACATCCACACCAGTGTTCAGTGTTGGATAGTGTTTTGGATTTTAGCCATTTTAATAGGTAGGTGGTGGTATCTCATTACAGTTTTAATTTGCATTTCCCTAATGACATCTGATGTGCAACATCTTTTCATATGCTTATTTTCCCTCTTCCAGTATATATTTTTTGATTAGATGTCTGTTAGGGTTTTTGGCCTATTTTTAATCAGGGAAAGTTTAATTTTAAAAATTAAATTTATTATTCCATAGGAAGTAATGATTTGTTGATAGTACAAATGGCAGACAGTATCAATCACATGCTAATAAAACACTTGTATTGCTAGAAAATTACTTCTTTAGTATCCTTACTATCCATAAAGACTTGGGCAAGTTTAACTGTTTCATGGCTTAAATTCCTTATCTTAGAATGGGGATTGTAATAGGGTAATTGAGGTAAGGATTAACTAAGTTCACATCAGAAAAGTTCTTAGAACACTGACTTATCTTCCATCTGTCTCTATAAGATATATAAAGGCAGAAATTTTTGTTTTATTCATTGTTGTTTAGTACAAAGTAAGTACTTTCTAAATATGCCTCATGCTGATTAGTCCATAGTAAATACTCTTAATTATGCAACAGATTGATTAGAGGAATGAATAAATGAATACATCTAGATATAAATTAACCTCACACATACAATTGTTTTGTTATTATTATAAGTAATAGTAGTGGCATATATGGTATGCTTAAAATAGTTTGCAGTGTCATTAATTTCATTCCTTGTGAAATATTTTGCGATAATGTTGCATGTATGAATGCCATGTATTTTCTAGTAGGACAACCATTTAGGCCCAGAATGAAGGACTGAAATGGCTTCATAATATTGGATGTGACACTTTCTATTTTCAAAAATAGAAATCAGCTATTTTTCATCCTCTGTCATTTAGTGAACCTCTTTACCTACCTAAATTTTTTGAGAAACCCTGAGGCTCAGATCAGGAGGTTAGTGTCACCTGGTGGGTCATCCAGGGCAGTTCCTTGAAGGAACCCACCTAGGATTAGAGATGGCCATTAAGATATCTCCCAGGTGGGGACTGATGGTTAGTCACAAGTCTTAGCTATACTGTTCTCAAAAAATAAAAGGTTGTTTTGAGGCTTAAGCTGCATTTCCAGGTTCTCTAACATCCAAGCAAACATTTTAGGGAAAGCTTAGTCAGAAAAAACTCACCATGAATTGTTGCCCTATTAGTCATGTTGACTGGAAGACCTTTTGGTAGCAAATTGTCTATGAAAACCTGGCTGTGCTTCTTAATCCTGCACCTAGATCAGTGGATAAAGAAAGAAATGGTGGCAAGAAAAAGTGGGAAGAGCTGTCAGCAGCTTCCTTCCCACATTTTACAGGAATGCTATAGTGCTCGGGAAAATGCTGAAGCTCTCCTGGTCTGTTTCTCCCTCATTATACCATTACTTAAGATAATAATACTGCATCATCTGATTGGTTTTACTCCCAGTGACTCCCTCATCCATTCTTTACCCTTAGTCCCTTGAAATTGTCTTATTAAAGCAAACCTCAAATGACTTATCTGAACCAATTCTACTACTGATGTGTCTCCCACTTTCAGTATTGCACACCTTCCACCAGAAACTTCTTTATATTATCATCAAAGTGATCTTTCCAAAATCCAATTATCTTTGTTCATAAAATCTAATTTTCTTAAGGATGGATAGCATGAAAGGTTTTCCCCATCTGGACCCAGCTTTTTCTACAAAAATTCCTCTTCTGGCTAAAAATAACAACATCCTGGCAGTGGCTTTCCAATTATTATTTTTTTAATTTGTTTTATTTTACCATTTCATTTATTGGTGCTCAATTTGCCAACATACAGAATAACACCCAGTGCTCATCCCATCAAGTGCCCCCCTCAGTCCCCATCTCCCATTCACCACCACCCCCCACCCTCCTCCCCTTCCACCTCCCCTAGTTCGTTTCCCAGAGTTAGGAGTCTTTCATGTTCTGTCTCCCTTTCTGATATTTCCCACACATTTCTTCTCCCTTTCCTTATATTTCGTTTCAATATTATTTATATTCCCCAAATGAATGAGAACATATAATGTTTGTCCTTCTCCGATTGACTTATTTCACTCAGCATAATACCCTCCAGTTCCATCCACGTTGAAGCAAATGGTGGATATTTGTCATTTCTAATGGCTGAGTAATATTCCATTGTATACATAAACCACATCTTTTTTATCCATTCATCTTTTGATGGACACCGAGGCTCCTTCCACAGTTTGGCTATTGTGGACATTGATGGTAGAAACATCGGGGTGCAGGTGTCCTGGCATTTCATTGCATCTGTATCTTTGGGGTAAATCCCCATATGATCCTCTCATTAGATGCAGAGAAAGCATTTGACAAAATACAGCATCCATTCCTGAAAAAAAACTATTCAGAGTGTAGGGATAGAGGGAACATTCCTCAACATCTTAAAAGCCATCTATGAAAAGCCCACAGCAAATATCATTCTCAATGGGGAAGCACTGGGAGCCTTTCCCCTAAGATCAGGAACATGACAGGGATGTCAACTCTCACCACTGCTATTCAACATAGTACTGGAAGTCCTAGCCTCAGCAATCAGACAACAAAAAGACATTAAAGGCATTCAAATTGGCAAAGAAGAAGTCAAACTCTCCTTCTTTGCCGATGACATGATACTCTACGTAGAAAAGCCAAAAGCCTCCACTCCAAGATTGCTAGAACTCATACAGCAATTTGGCAGTGTGGCAGGTTACAAAATCAATGCCCAGAAGTCAGTGGCATTTCTATACACTAACAATGAGACTGAAGAAAGAGAAATTAAGGAGCCAATCCCATTTACAATTGCACCCAAAAGCATAAGATACCTAGGAATAAACCTAACCAAAGAGGTAAAGGACCTATACCCTCAAAACTATAGAACACTTCTGAAAGAAATTGCGGAAGACACAAAGAGATGGAAAACTATTCCATGATCATGGATTGGCAGAATTAATATTGTGAAAATGTCAATGTTACCCAGGGCAATTTACACGTTTAATGCAATCCCTATCAAAATACCATGGACTTTCTTCAGAGAGTTAGAACAAATTATTTTCAGATTTGTGTGGAATCAGAAAAGACCCGGAATAGCCAGGGGAATTTTAAAAAAGAAAACCATAGCTGGGGGCATCACAATGCCAGATTTCAGGTTGTACTACAAAGCTGTGGTCATCAAGACAGTGTGGTACTGGCACAAAAACATAGATAGATCAATGGAACAGAATAGAGAACATAGATCAATGGAACAGAATAGAGAACCCAGAAGTGGACCCTGAACTTTATGGTCAACTAATATTCGATAAAGGAGGAAAGACTATCCACTGGAAGAATGACAGTCTTTTCAATAAATGGTGCTGGGAAAATTGGACATCCCCATGCAGAAGAATGAAACTAGACCACTCTCTTTCACCATACACAAAGATAAACTCGAAATGGATGAAAGATCTAAATGTGAGACAAGATTCCATCAAAATCCTAGAGGAGAACACAGGCAACACCCTTTTCGAACTCGGCCACAGTAACTTCTTACAAGATACATCCACGAAGGCAAAAGAAACAAAAGCAAAAATGAACTATTGGGACTTCATCAAGATAAGAAGCTTTTGCACAGCAAAGGATACAGTCAACAAAACTCAAAGACAACCTACAGAATGGGAGAAGATATTTGCAAATGACCTATCAGATAAAGGGCTATTTTCCAAGATCATAAAGAACTTGTTAAACTCAACACCAAAGAAACAAACAATCCAGTCATGAAATGGGTGAAAGACATGAAGAGAAATCTCACAGAGGAAGACAGAGACATGGCCAACAAGCACATGAGAAAATGCTCTGCATCACTGGCCATCAGAGAAATACAAATCAAAACCACAATGAGATACCACCTCACACCAGTGAGAATGGGGGAAATTAACAAGGCAGGAAACCACAAATGTTGGAGAGGATGCGGAGAAAAGGGAAACCTCTTGCACTGTTGGTGGGAATGTGAACTGGTGCAGCCACTCTGGAAAACTGTGTGGAGGTTCCTCAAAGAGTTAAAAATAGATCTGCCCTAAGACCCAGCAATTGCACTGGCTTTCCAATTATGCCTGACAACCTCACACTCATGGACTTTGGTTGTCTGAACCCCTGAAGCACCTTCCTTCCTGATATTTTGGGACATCTGCTCATCCTTCAAACACTTTTAACTCTCAGGGGTCCTCTATGAAACCTTTTGGACACTCCTGTCATGTCCACAACCTTGAACAGATCACTACAGTTTCTCCTGGCTTTGTGCACACTCTGTCACTACAGAGGAGCACTGCATTTGAATCAATTCACTGTTAATCTAATTAACTGTTCCATTTAGCATCACAATAACACTGAGATGATCTATAAGAGGAACCTCCACAGTGGGGTAAAAATAGTACAGGATGAGCCTATGAGGAGTAGATCAGGGTAGATAGAGTTCAAAAGGTGAACCAAGGGCAAATCTAACTAAAACAGAGGCATTGGGGATGGGAAAGCAGGGAGTGCCTGAGCAGCAAGGCCTGGGCTGTGAAGTATGCAGAAATGTGAGAAATTCCTTGTGTTAGGGTGGTAAAACTTTTAAGATTGCCTCATTTCTCCCTGACATAGTATAAGGGTGGTAAGTCCTTGAAGGTCATTGGAGGTATCTTAGGGCCACGAGTGCAAGTGTTGGGAGAAGGAAATGAATTTGGCTTTTTAAAAAAATCTTCTAAGATCAAAGGCAAGCATGTCCTTAGAAACAACACAGTGAAAACATTTATTATGCAGTAGTTGACTCTGTTTTGTCCTTATTGGTTTTGCTATCTTCTCCCCAAAGATGTAGACTTTATGGAAATGGAGTAATGAAAGTAATTGTTTTTTAAATTTATTGTCTTCTGAGATTTATGTGGTGACCTCTTCATAAAACTAACACCCCTCACTGCCTCCAGTAATTGTCAGGCATATTAAATTTACTTCATGGAAAATAATAATAAAAGCTTATATTCTTTATAAAATTGCAAATTTTTCTTGAAGGGATTCATATGTAAATGAAGCTCTGCTTCATCCTTATAATACAAAGAGACATTCTCTTGCTTCTTCTAAAGCAGTGGCTGCCACTTAATGCCAGCCCCTTTTTTGTGACGGTCACATGTTCTGTGGAGACAAGGTCAGAGTAGAAATGAAACCCCATTGATGCGATGGATAGGAAGGACTGAAGCTCACAGAGCAGACCATCTTTGTTGGCTGATGAGTGAACTGAAGGAAACAGAATAGATCAGAGGATAATAATCATCCTAGTCATCAGCATAATAACTAATTGTCATTGACCACTTACCATAGGTCAGCCATTTATAATGAATACCTGAAATCTAAGACAAACTTGCCAAATGGTTTCTAGCTTACTTACTTTCTTTCTTTCTTTTTTTTTTTTTTTGTTTAAAGATTTTATTTATTTACTTGAGAGAGAGAACATAAGCTGGGGAGAGAGGCAGAGCAAGGAGCTTGATGTGAAGCTCAATCCCAGGACTCTGGGATCATTACCTGAGCCAAAGTCAGACACTTAACCAACTGAGCCACCCAGGCACTCCTTCATTGACTATTTCTGAAGATATAAATCCTTGAGGACATACTTCGTAATCAACTGCCAAGGCTGCCACTAGCTGCTGCTTCACTGGACCAAGTTGTTTGTGACTGTGGGTGCTAAGGGTAAATGGTGCTTAGTGTAGGGAGGATGGGAAGAGAAGGAGGATGAGGAGGAAGGAGAGAGATAGATAGAGGAGAAAGAGAGGAAGAAAGGGGAAAGACAGAGGAAGCAGAGAGAGGGAGAGAAAAAGAATGAATCTGCGAATAAAATTCAGAAAGTCAGAATTTTATGTCCACTTTTACTTTTTTCCTAAACCTTTTCCCTAAAGATTTGGGCTTTTTCAAAAATTGCATATTTGTCTACAACTATTATGCATGTATGGGTGGAGTAACCTAGCTGAAAGCTTTGGAAAAGGATATTCTCCATTTCTAAAGAAAACAGTATTCTTTAGCCTTGAGTTCTGCTTCCAAAAGCACATCATGGAATTCTATGGGAAGAAGCAGAATGCCCAGATCAGATATTCCAGCCTCAGTGGACTCTGTCATGCAGGCACTCATCCATTCAATGTGGACTCAGTACTTGCAACATACTAGGCCCTATTCTTGGGATTCCATCATGAGTGGGACTGGCTTGCTTTAATAATGCTTCTCAGGCTATTGATTAACTGTGCCCTCATCTGGAAGCCCATCTCTGAGCACATTCAGGCTGAGGACAGGGTACCCAGCCTTGGAGTGAAGAGCTCCCCTCTGTGCTTACTGACAAGGTACTTCTTTAAAAAATGAACGTATTTGCCTAAATTTTGATTTATATTATTATAAAAATTCTGTATTAATATTTCCTGGCCAATGGGAAAACCCTGGAACTGTATCACGTACAATAGAATAGTTCTTGCTAGAGACACTAGGATTAAAACTAACTTTTTTTTCCCCAGTTAACTACACAATTCTTTTATAGCAATTGATTTACTTAATTTTTTATAGTTTTACTTTCATTACGGTACTTAATGGCAGATTCCTTTAAATACGAAGATTGTCTATTACAAAAAGTTAAAATGTGCCACATTTGTGATGCTTTTACAGATTAGGTTTGTCCAAGATAAGCAAAGCTGGACACTTTAAATTGGTAAGGATAGATTTTGGGCAATAATAACTATTGCAATAGGCAGAGTATCCAGCATGAAGTAAACTCAACTTTGCTAAAACAAAAGATGGAAAATTTTCTAAAGGCTGGAGTTTGCTAGGGGATAGACGATGAGAAGTGTGAAGGAGTATGTTAGTCCATGTGACCAGACCATCAGGGCTTATTAGCTGGTTTTTATCAGAGGAGAAACACACTTCTCATATCTCATATCTTTAGGATGGAAGATAGTGGTGTGGGGAACTACCCTCCCACAGGGGCTGGAAGCGAGAAGAGAATCATCTTGAATACTTGCCTTTCAACAAGCTCTTAGGTCCTTGAGGAAACAGCTCTGGTAGTGGAAGAGTTACTCTCAAAGAGCAGAGGAAGGATTTGTAACTTCAAGCTTTCTAAAGTAACTGTTCTAAGAGCAGGTACAGGGACCTGTCTGGCCGATACCAGGTTTTGGCTGGTACAAATTAATTTGGCTGAAACAAATAAATCCTGGCAGCATTGATCCTTCTCAGGCAGGCGTTTTAAGCTGCCAGAAGCCATGCTAGAGTTTGGTCAGATCATTTAACACAAGAGCTTGTATGGAGTCATCCCATGCCAACAGCTCTTTCGTAGTTCTCAGGCTTCATCAGTTTGATTTCTATCACTGAGTTGAGTTGAAAGCAAAGAAAAAGAAAGCATTTTTTCCTAAGCCAAGAAGATAGACATACTATGTGAATGTGTGTGTGTGTGTGTGTGTGTGTGTATTGTGTGTGTGCATGAGTGCATCTGTGTAAGTGCATGCTTACATGTGTTTCTTTTATGGGACAACTGTATAGAATATCTCAGTGAGTGAATGAATTCAGTATTCCCAAATTCTGCATCTAGTATTTTTATCTCGTGTCTTAGTTTGCCCCAGTATTTTATTTTGGAGAAGAAATAAAATGAAAATTCTAGAACAGTCTATGATAACCCAAAGCCTCAGGTATTTGGCTTTCACAGCCATACCCCAGCCATACCCCTGGTTCATAAAACTGAACCATCATTTACACGAAAATAACCCAAAGGGGTAGGTGCCTCTTTGTACTGAGGCTTCTTGTAAGGCCTGCACTGAGATCAGTGAATCTATTTTTCACTGCCAATATAGCAGCCATGAACTGGTGACAGGTTTGGGCTGGTCAGGTATATTCTAAATGCAATAGGATTTTTTTCTCACATTTTTAGAGAGCTTTGAGGCATATTTGAGATCTGTGAGCCTAAGCGCTTTGACTTACTGAGGACCACCTTGGTACTGGGTCATGGTGTACCATGGTGTAGTTAGTAGCCTTAGCTGGCTTTATTTCTAAGGGGATTTCTATTATTTTCCTCCTTATATGTGCTTTTTCACCTAAGGTGGTTCACAAATAAAATACATACGAAAAGAAGCATTGAGAATCATAAAAATGATTATATTAAAATAAGTAATAAGCCTGAAAATGCTTATTACCTGTTATACCTACATGTGAATTGCCCATGTGGGACTTCTTTTTACAATATTTGTTTTTTAAGGGAGAATTACAACATCCAAGGTAGTGAAATTTTATTTTTTTTCTAGAGGACATATTTGGTATATACTTTAAAACTCAGACAAAACAGCTTACTTTGGGGAAGGTATTTGAAATACCAGAATACCTTTCTGTTATCTTCTGGGATAATTTCCCTCCATCCCTCTGTGCAGGGCCTGTTTTCTGCCTTCTTATACTGGTGGCAGTGACTTGGTCAGTGAGCTCATTGTTTGACAGATGGAAGGGGTTTTGCCTGAAGAAATAATGCAGATCTTCAGCATGCCATTGGCTGCTTCTCAGGACTTGGTATACAAGTGAAAAGTAGATTGCATCTGTACTCACAGCCATGCAAATCTTTTAGTAACACTGGGTTTTTGTCTAATTGACCATCAATGTAATAGTTGTCTTAGGGTTCTCAGATTTCTTGGCACAGCACAGGTGATTAAAGCGCTCATATTTGATCTGAATTTTATCTAACACAGTCTCAAATATCTGTAAATAGGATTGTCTTATATGAATTATGATTTTTATGTATTCTTTATGCTCTTGCATGATTTTAAAGATAGCTCTTGAGGCTCAGAACTCTAGAAATACACAGAAATTGATATGTCTCAACTTAAATGTATCATTCTGTCACATATGAAATAATTATTTTAATTGCTGTTAAATTTGAGCTAATACGTGTCATGTCTGGTGAATTTTAACTGAACCAGTCTTTTCATTTCCACTGATCTTTGAAGATACCATAGGATTAAACTATACGAAGACAATTCTGACTTGGCAAGAGCAGTCAGTACTTTCAAATTTTAAGGTGCCTATAAATGCAGATTTATTTCAGTGGGCCTAGGATGGTCCACGTCTACATTTCTAATAAACATCCAGGTGCTGCTGCATGCAGGTCCATGGAAAACCACATGCTGTTTATTGGTCAGCTTACAGGGTTTTCCAATATTGCTTGCTGGTGTTTGAACTGCAAGGGTTCCTTACTCCACTTCTTTCAAATATTGTTCACCCACGTGGCAGAGAATCTCACTGGCCAAACTCCAAGCTCTCTCTCTCTCTCTTTTTTTTTTCCCTGGGAAGACAGCTGGACACTCTTCAGCCTCCTGTGCAGTGAGTTAGGTGTGGCCATGCTCTCTGGCTCTGCCTCATGGAACATGTGTTATTTACCAGCCCAGCCCATAAACAACTTCCACCTGTGAGCTTGAGCTCTTTCCCTCATCCATTTGATAAGCGGAAAAGAAGAGCAGAGCCATGTAGGAGAAGTTGTATGAACCTCCACACGTTGAATGGAGCTATGTCCCTCTGCTGCCCTGTCTAGGCTGTGATGTGAGAAAGCTCTGATTATGTGAGGAGGCTGAGATTTCAGTTGCTTTATCAGTCTCCCTTGGCAAATTCAGTGTCTGAGGCCAGAGTACTTAATTCTGGGACCATACTGCTTGCAGAGAACATTTGCTACTTCAATCTCATTTCAAAAATACTTCTCAGCCTGGAGCACCTGGGTCGCACAGTTGGTTGAAGCATCCATGCTTGATGACTCCATTTTGGCTCAGGTTGTGACCTCAGCGTCATGAGATTGAGCTCTGTGTGGGGCTCTGCACTCATCACAGTCTGCTTGAGATTCTCTCTCCCTTTCCCTCTGCCTCTCACCCCTGAGCACTATATCCCCCCACAAAGCAATCAATCAATCAGTCAATCAATCCAAAAAAAAAAAAAAAAACTTCTCAGCCTCAAAGATATACCTATTTACTTTATGATTTGCATCCTCCTTACCATTCTAAAGGACAACTAAAGAGCTTAGCTCTGATATCACATTTCCCTCATGTTTCCACCTCTACATTCCCTCCTCCCAATTTAGTTAGATAAATGTTTTACAAATGCATATTGTGAATACTGGGTCCTACTCCAGACCTACTAAATATGAACCTCCAGAGGGGACACTTAGGAACCTAACTTTTTTTTTTTTTTTTTTTTTTTTTTTTTTTTAAATTTATTTATTCATGATAGTCACACGGAGAGAGAAAGAGAGGCAGAGACACAGGCAGAGGGAGAAGCAGGCTCCAAGCCCCGGGAGCCCGATGTGGGATTCGATCCCGGGTCTCCAGGATCGCGCCCTGGGCCAAAGGCAGGCGCCAAACCGCTGCGCCACCCAGGGATCCCGGAACCTAACTTTAGCAGGAGCTCCAAGTGTCCTGCTTATCAGCAACTAATTTTTGGAAATGAGGAATTAGGCAAAATAGGCTTTGTGGATGGAAGGGGAAAATGGATTGGAGAGGGCTGGCTTTTTTTTAACTTTCCATCTTTAAAAAAGCTTTCCTGTTATGGTAGATTATTCTCCTCAACTTTGCTATGATTGATTCAATTATTTTCCCCTCTAGTGGGAAATGTGTAGGGATTAAATTTAAAATTTAATGTTCAGAAATCTGGCAGTCTTCCTTTTCATGAATCTGTTAACACCTGAATTGCTCTGACACTACATTTCTTTTACCTTTTATTTCTATTCCATTTCTATTCCATTTAGTCCTCTGTGAATTAAGGCTAGTATTATTAGATAATGTGGATTAACCTGACTGGAGAGTTGTGGTATATTTGTCCACCATTGATTATATCATTATACCATTACTACTTAAACATTTGCCACTGATAAGAGCATTTGTTTCTAGAACATTCATAAATCTATGAAAACATCTGAAGTTCTGGCAAGTTGAATTGGTCTGAAAAGCAGAGGTGACATTGTGTGGGCTGCTATGGCAATGAATAAGGAGTACAATATGTGAATGGCCACATTGACAGGAAAGGCAAATTCATACCAGAAATATTTATCTATTCCAAAGAAGAGGAACCACTCACCACTAGCTCAAGGATGTGTTCTATGTAATGAACATTCTAGGTAAATGTCTAATGTCCCTAAGGAAAGGTGCCATATCAGAGGCATAGAATTTTTCTCCTCTTGTGACAGATGGGCACTCATTGGTGGCAGATCATTTTTGGTAAAGGAAAGTCCATTTTGTTGCTTCTATGCATGTCCTCCATCCCTTCTGTCATGGCTATTTTATATATGGGCTTGATACCATGAAAATCTGTGCCTCTTGCTCATGTAAAATTGCTTATGCTTTTCACCTCTATTCAGGCATGGTGTCATACATAGCATGTCCATTTATGATGGGCATCTCAGGCCACATATCTTCCTTGGCATTAAATCTCTACAAGCACACTAGCAAACCAGGAAATGCTTTTGGAATGGAGAATGGTTGTCAATAGAGAAGCAAAAATCTGCTTCAAAACTCAAGGCATAGATATGGTGATTCTGTCAGAGATTCCATACAACATCTCTGTTTGCCACAAATGCTTTAAATACCATTGGCTCTGGTAGGTCACGAGGCCTACTGTGTATTTCATCCTGTTCCTACCCAGAGCCTGCTTCAAATACTTCTCCTATGAATTCTACCCCAAATTTTCAGCTTTACAGGCTATATAGTAAATATGTCAAAACATTATAGCTGCATGTTTTATATATTGCTTCTAAAATCCAAAGATATCTATCAAACATTTATTTATTTGTTGTGGGTGACTGAAGATGGAACAATTTGTCTCTACATGTAGAGGAGCTATATAGACATGTTCCTGGGAAAGTCACTCTATAGCAGGATTCTGGGCTCCGCCAGAATTTATCAGACTCTGGAATGAGTCTCTCTATGAAAGCATCTAGGATCCTTAATTTTGCCATTTGAAAGACCTAAATAATTTTGAGTCCATTGAAATGGACTAGTATACTGCTCTATGGATATCAAAACAATTAAGGTCCCTTTGGGTTGGATGTATTATGACAGAAGCACATGAGTTTGCATTGTTCTGGTATTAAGAGTCAAATTATATTATTAGCCATTGCAGGTGAAAGCCATTTTTTATTGTGTCTATTAACTGAGACTAAGATCAAAGCATTTGCTGTGTCAGTAGCTTCACACTAACTGCCAGGGACTTGGTTCATTTGCTGCAGGCAATATATTGCATCTGGAATAGTCTCTGTGAGTGGCATCATAACTTGATTCATTTTATAATAATCCCCAGAGTCATTTATTACAAAAATCATTCTCTAAGGTATGCCTGGTTTTTGTGTCAGACACATGTGCAAGTTACAGAGGGTTAGTAGAATCTTTTACATCTTAGGTGGAAGGAGACTGAAATTCCCCCAGGGAAATGACAATATTTAGGGCTTACTATTTTTGGCAGGCTGGGACAGTTAGTCCAGATTCCACTTGACCCTCATACTGTAGTAGTCTTCACTCCATGGGCCAGGGAATATGGAAGCACTTACTACCTGTTCTCCTTCATGGGTAATGTTGTATCCACCACAGTCAGAAAGAAAAAAGAACTTTGTCTTCTACCTCAAGTGCCCCAGAGAAATAAAACCATGAGCTTTTCTGTTACTGATTTAATAAGAACATCTTTATTCCTGGCTTTCATATTCCTGATGTTTCAAGATATATGATACCTTTGGTAATATTGTGTTAACCATGATATAAAATTACTGCTTTTGGTGTGCCTGGGTGGCACAGTCAGTTAAGCATTGAACTCTTGGTTTCAGCTCAGGTTGTGATCTCAGGGTCCTGGGATTGAGTCCCATGTTGGGCTCTGTGCTCGGCACAGAGTCTACTTGATATTTTCTCTCCCTCTCCCTCTGCCCCTCCCTTTTGTGCTCTCTCTTTCTCTAAAATAAATAAACAAGTCTTTAAAATATTAGGAAAATGACTAGTTTTGTCACATGAACAGCTTGGTTACTTTAGTAATCTGGCTTTATTTCCTTTAAATACCATTGTGTGTTTCATTTGGCATGGTTTGGCTGTGACTTCACTGGTAAATACTTTTGAACATAGAGAGCTCTTTCTTATTTATTTATTTTAGAGGGAGAGGTTGGGGGTGGGGAGACAGAGAGAGGGAGAGAATGGGAGAAGGAGAGAGAATCTCGAGCAGACCCCACACTGAGTGTGGAGCCAACACAGGGCTGGATCCCATGACCCTAAGACCATAACCTGATCTAAAACCTTGAATTGGACACTTAACCAACTGAGCCACCCAGGTGCCCCTAGAATATTTTTTCTTAAAGCCTCTGTCTCTCAGTCTTCCATCAGATTTACAGTATATATACTTCTATTACACACTAAGAACCTTAGCCCTTTGGGATCCTGGAGGATTGGCATAGACAAAGAAAAGCAGAAAGACCACTTATGCCATGACTGAGTTCCATAGCCCTACTCTGACCTTGGATCCTGGTGTCATTTTGTATTCCCAGGGAATTTTTAAAATTCATAACCATATCAAATAAATCTAGGAATTCTGATTATTTCCCTTCCCTCTTGACACAGTCACCATGGTGAACAGCTCCTTTTCTCTGGGAAAGGCTTGGAGGAAGAATCTTGGGATTCTTTTCCTTTCAAAGGGACCAGGTTCATGCTCCACAAGAGGACTCTGACTCTGTGAATCAGCTTAAACCAGAGGCTGCATTAAGGGTCTATGAATTTTCATTATGTCAGCATGAGTTTCTGGCTGCTTGCCTCATACTTCCCTGACTGTATACATCAAGCAATCCCTTTGTAGGCTTTGCATCCATATCTTTACTATAGACTTTGGCATCAGTTGGCAAATACCCCAGATGTTTGGGATAGACATGCTCTGATTTCTCCTCCATTCCTTGGGCTTATTATGCTCATTAAGTCCACTACCTCTGAAGGTTAGGTCATACCACTTGGCTCTGTTACTCCAAGATTTAATAATTCCCACTGAAACCGGGGATCCCAGGTTCATGGTAGTCCATTCCATCATCTACAGCCTCTCCTGAGCTTCCATAGATGTCTTCTCACTTATGCCTTTCTCAATCTGTAGGTGAGGGGGTTATCCCTGAGTGTTCCTGTTTGTGGTTAGGTGGTGAACGGATTAGTTGCACATGATGAACCCATTCCAGAATTCCCACCTCCCAAAGACTTAGGCTTTTTCTCTTTGATATATCGAAGAAGTGCTGGCATCTCAATTTTTTTTCAGCTAAATTGTAATGTAAATCTAGGTTTAAATAGTCATTTTACTTGAATAGTTCATCAGTAACCTAAAAAATTGCTGGTGCTGTTTAATCCATTCATATACAAGTGCAGACAGTCCAGCCTTACAGTCAGTCCTTCCTAGTTCTAAACAGGCTTCCTAGTATCCTTTCAATACAAATATTTAAGATGCTGAAGTATCTCATGTGTATCTGTCATCTCCCCTAGGAACAGACCTGAGATACTCCTTCTAAGCTATTCTTGGATGAGACTTTGCTCTGGGCCTGGACCAATGAGGCTAATGGCCCAGAGAAAGTCATTGAAAGGTTTTCAGGAAAGAAGATCTGATTGGTATGAGGTAAGAAGTTTAAACATGCCACTCCAAGTTTCATGGTCCCAAATATTGGACTTTTTTTTTTCCTTTTACCTAGAGTTCTAGTTCTGCAACCAGTACCTTCAGGGCCTGAGCATGAACTCACAATTTACAAGTCAAGCAATCAAGTGACTGAACATTCTAGGTATTACTTTTTAGTTAAGAGTAGTTTTTTGTTGATTTCTGTGGATGCCTACTAAATACAGCTGATCTCGGTGTGCCATTTTAACACATTATTTGTATGCCCCTTCGAAAGAGATGTTCTTTTCCAAACAGTTGTGTGTTTAAATTAATCAAAAAGTGAATTTTTTTTTACCACAGAAAGGAACTGTCTCAGAAGTTCACTCCATAATATCAAGACACTGACTGGCAGTGTGTAGCTGCTAAGCACAGGAGCTTTGATATGCTTGAAGTCATATTTCTATCATTTAAATAATCTTTTTGCATTTTTCTAGGTATATAGTATAGGGCAAGTTATTTTAACCCATCTCTTAGTTGTCTTATCAGTAAAATAGTGACAAAAACAGTTCCTCCAACACAGGGTGCTGGAAGGCCTGAATGATTCAATGGGTACAAAGTTGTTAGTACATAGTCCTCCATACATGATAGCAGTTTTTATAATATATCTCTGAAGGGGCCTGAAACTTTGGAGACCAGGGAGAATGTGATAAATCTAATAAGAGGAAACAATTAATGAACATGAAATATTCACCAGTGTTTAAGCACAGATTGAAGTAATCCTAGAAGTAATTGCTGAAAACACTATACTAGATACCTTGGAGAGGTCTAATCAACTTCTGAAAACCCAATGTCACATTTTGAGTCCTGTTAGGACTGAGAACAGAGGTAGAAAATATGTACAGGTGGTAGAATATGTCTCACAGCCCCCTCTCTACCTTTCCCCAGCACAATTCCCATCTGAAAAGAGGTGGAAGTGTCTTGCTGAAGTCATAACACGTGAGCTGAGGACCTGAGGTTGTTCATTTTTAGTAATACATATTTGACTCAAATGGACTAGAGTATAAATTTTCTGTCTGCCTGCAGTGCTGGCAGTTGCCATTGGTTTGTGGAATTTGTTTGTGAAGGTTTGTCTTTACTTAGTGTGAGGCTGCAGCACCTTCCCACAGAGCCAGTGTTTGGACATTGGGGGTGGCCAGCCCTCCTTCCAGATGCATAGAAGATGTAGGATCTCTGCCCACAGTATTTAATCACTCCTGAGTTGTGGTGAGGAACCTAGAAAAAGCAGCACCAGCTGCTTTGGCTTGGCTGGAGTGGGGCCTCCTGCTCTCCAGGGATGGGTTCAAAGTTTTTGTTCATGGGCTTTGGCAGGAGTGGAAGAGGAAGGCATTTCCTTTGGACACGGTCCACTTGTAACCTTTCTGCCAGAGAAGACATTTAACCTCCTCCCCTTCAACATTTGCAGAATCTGCCTCTGTGTGGGGCTGAGCAGAGAGCTGAGCCCCCAAGCCCAACAGTTGTTACCATTACCTCCTGGTGGGCAGGACCCACAGATAGACCTGCACCCTTGATCTGGGCCCCCACCTGCCTTTCCACAACCTCTTTGTCAGCTACCCCAGACCAGAAAGATGCTCATTCCAGGCTCAAGTATTTTTGACAACATGTGCATTTATTTGTATTAGAAGTACAAACGTAGGAATCCAAATACAAATACAGAGGGCAGCCCAGCCACCAGGCTCAGCTGGCCCAGGACAGGCCAAGGCCTAGAGGGTGCGGCAGGACTGGACAGGCGAAGCGGGGCGCGTGCCGCCCGTGTCGCCAAGGCACGTTGGGCGCTAGGGCGCCCTCGTTTCACTAGGACACCACGAGCTGAGCTGCACGGCTAGCGGGAGTTACGTCCTTGACAGAGGGGAGGAGGACAGTGAGACCTCAGAACCATCTGGGGATAGAAGGGCCCAAGATGGCCCAAAGACTGGGAGTCAGGGCTTCCAGGCCCTCATGGGACGACAGGGAAGCAGGAGCTGTTGGAGGCCACTTGGTGAGGGCGGGGACTCTGGCCTGGTCCTTGGTCCACTTGTCTAGAGAGGGATGGGCTCACGCACTTTGGCAGGGTGGACCCCTTCTTGAGGCCAAGCTCCTCTACACTATGTCCTCAGAGCGGATTCCAAGATGCTCTCAGATTCTGGAATCCTTCTACTTTCCTTCCACCTGAATGAGATAGCTTCACAAGCAGGAAGGATTCCATTGAGGCAGAGAGCAGATCTAGGCTTTTGCCCTTCCTTTATGCCTGGGGCATCTTCCAGGGCTCAAGGTGGTTTTACTTTCCACACAAGCTTCAAAAAGAGAGGACAGTCCATGCGCTATGGCTAATTCCTATGTCGTGTGGTTCACACTGGACTTGATTGATGCTTTCTCACATTGCACTGGAAAGCTATGTCCTACAGAAGTGAGAGGATGGCTATTTTCCATCTACATCTTGAAAACTGCTTCTAGCCTAACATTATATTGACCACTTGCACAAATGATCAAGGAATCACTCAGATGTGCACCCAAGTAAAAATATGATCAGGTGTTCTCAATAGGAGGCAGGTTTGTTTGAACTCAGAACTAATTTCAGATCAGGTATTTAAATTTGTTTTGTTTTGTTTTGTTTTTTTAAGAAAGACTGTGGTCCCACATTTTCAGAAAATATAGAAATTGTCAGGTTTCTTTCTCTCTCTTTCTCTCTTTCTCCCTCTCTCTCTCTCTCCCTCACTCCCTTTTCCTTAACTAAATGCTTAGGAAGCGAATATGCTATCACTAGGAAACTCTGCTCCTTCCTACTTGTTTCAACTACATTTGGGGTGATGGGTAGAGTAATACACATGTTAATAAGTTGTTCCAGTTTTACCACTGTACATACATATACAAATACATACATACACATCACTGCATGTAAACACAAGATGGCCCTTTGCTTCTTACAAGACAACCCAGGCCCAATCCCTGAAAATTATTACTCTTCTAAAATCTTCCATAGAAAATGCACTCATGAGGAATGACCCTTTCACTCAGTCCAGGAGCTGCTTGTAAGGAAAAATATGTTATGTAGTTATACAACTATGTGCCTGTAAACGTTGTTTACTAGCACAAAATTAGTCATTTTGAAAGTCAAGATGATTGAAAGTATCATTTACAATGTTTTTGTAGAATTATTCTAAACAGGTAATATAATAGTAAACTCTGTATATAATCAATATATTTTGCCTATGTCTATTTCTATCTCAAAGTAAAAATCTCAAGATAAATTAGGAGTAATCAAAGTTCAGACCCAAACTGTATAATAAGAAGCATATTGATTGTCCTTTTGGGCTAAGAAAATCTGTGGTGTCCACAGGTACATCCATTTTAGGGAAAAGAGGTCTTATCCATTACATGTGTTATCCTCATGAAAAAGAATAAGAATAAAAAAGCCAAATGAGATTTTAAAAAAAGCAAACAAACATAAAACCCAGAATAAACCAATAAACAATAACCAATAAAAAGGAATTATTTCAAATTTTGTTTGAATCAGGGTAGATAGAACTGGAGGGACACAGAGAAGTTATGGAAATGTTTTAGGAAAGCAACATTTTAAACAATTATTTGCATATTTAATATATAAACTACATATTTAAACTTTTCAATTTTCTTCTTAATTTAAATTCTAATTTCATTATGATTTGGGAAAAACATTAAACCTTTGTTTTGGATCAATAGCTGAGGACTAGTATGGAGCATGAAAAAGGATATAGATGATAATGGTGACATTGATGATGGTGATAATGGTGATGATAATTATAGTGATGCAGCACAGTTTATTTCTTCTAAAATCTTACCCTATCTGGTTCACAATTTGAAAATTTAGTCAGCAAATTATGTGAATTTTCTATCATTACTTATCTTGTAATTGCACTGAAAGTTACTTCAGAGTGCAGTTTTTTTTTTCTTTTCTTTTAAAAATTTTTCTATAGATTGCAGGGCTAACCTGCACTAACCAGTGCATGGACTAAATGAATGGGGCATGTTAATTAAATGGTGGGTGGGTTGATTGGGACGTAGAAGATGGGGTGTTCTTTTTTTTTTTTTTTTTAAGATGGGGTGTTCTGATCTCCCCATCAAAGTGACTAAACTGTTACTACGTGTATTGGGGGGCTTTCACTCAGTTGACAAACTCACCCCCCCAAAACCCTCCTTTTATATATGACAGTGCATGATAAAAAACTATTGTAATAAATTCTAACCAAATTAAAGCACTTATCATTTGTTCCTCAAAATCAGTCTGACTGTGAGTTAGGACTTCTACTTTTTAATGGAACTTTAATTCTTTTATGAATAACTGATTTGTGGGAAAAACAAAGAAGAAAAGTCCAAATAACTAGAAAAGAGGGAAAGATAGCAGCTACCTCCTCAATCTGGAGGATTTCCTTATTGACAATTGATCTTCATTATTCTTTACAGTCTGTGGAGTTTAACCTGTTCAAAAGACATAGAGGAACTTTCTTCCCTGCAGGACCCATTATCATCCTCACTTTGTGAAGCTGGTCCATTGGGCTGGGAAAACTGTGTTGTGGTTACAAATTCAAAAAATGAAGTGGTTATTCTGTATGTTGGCAAACTGAACACCAATAAAAAATATTATTATTAAAAAAATAATAAATAAATAAATAAATAAATAAATAACAAAAACAAACAAAAACAAAAAATGAAGTGGTGAAAATAGGTCATTATCTGAATAATTCAAGTACAACAATTTACATTTCCTTCAATTACCTGAATGTTGTATCCAAGCAGTGTTTTTTTTGTGTGAGTGCATATGTGTGTACAGAAGTGTGTATGTGTGTGTGCACACAAGTGCATGTGTGTGTCTATGCACATTTGCATGTTTTGTCTTCCTAATTTTCTAGCTCATGTTTCTATATTATACAATCTGATTAGCTCAAAACATTGAAAACTTGTTAGTGACTGTTCAACTAATTTTTTAGCATTGATTTAAACTAGTCTAAAATTTAGTTTTTATGTGAGCAGAGTAATCAGAGGCTTATGATATTTTATTGACAACATTAGAAACAAAATCATCATTTAGCTAAAGGACATTTTGAAAAACAAATTGTAGGGAACATTCTCTCTTTTGACTTTATTAGAAATAGACCAGGCTTATAGCCTGAAATTGCTAACTTGTAATCAGAAGAAATTTTTAAAGTAGGAATGGAAATGCTGTAGTCTCTAGTCTTCAAAACTATCAGACATTAGAAAAAGCAAAGATTTTATTCTCCTGGAGATTTGAATGGCTGAGTTGTCATCCTGTTTTCTCAACATATAATGCTTTCCCCTTATAATGATAAAAATTTATTTTTAAAGTAAAAGGTAAGTCAGTAAGGAATACAAGAAGAGATTTGTCATTTAGCCTGAACTGTTCTTTTTTCTGGTTCTTTGAATATGACTATACAATGTGGAGGTACTTCTAAACCGTGTGAACCTGAATGTTTCCTACAGGCAATTTTGAGAGAAAGAAACATGTACAGATTGCACACTTCCTCAATTTGGGGCAATTTGAAGGGGACTCAACAGAAAGTTGTGAATTTCACATTTACAGTGTATTTACAATATTTCCCCATCTTATTTCCAGACCCTTTTCTGATTATTTTAAAAATAATAGTGTTCTGAAGGTCAATACTGATCATAAACATTTTAATGTGTATTTATATTTGACTATTTTTTCTCCAAATCATTCACTAACTTTTGATTTTTACAGAAATTGAGGATGAAACTTCATATGTATATAGTTTATAAACTTAGAAAAAGCAGACAGCTGTAAGATCGTGGAGATTTCAAAGTGCTTTGTGTCTCGAGAGCACTGATCTAATATAGTGATAAGTATAATGGTTGGAAACCAGTTATAGTTCTTCAAGTTTGCAAAGTAAATCACAGAAAGTTCTCAATTATTGGCAGCTGAATAAAAATGATCAAAGAAGAAGAGGTTTTGTTTGTCTTATTTTCTAGCCCTTTAGATAAAGAGTGCCCCGTTGCTTCCTAGTTGTAGCAAGTATTGTTTAAAGCAAAATAGGGTTGTCTATTACCCACCTTTGTTTGCAGAGTGTGGTATTTTGCAGAGCAGCAAAAAATATGTTTAGACACCTCTACTGCAGCAAGCTATGGCCAGGTAAAAAGACTTGGTGTGAAGGTTCTATGTGGACACTTACATCTCATCATAAGCACTATGTCACTGACTTTTAGATTGGCCTCAATTTCCCTTATGTTGCCTAAAATCATTTGCCATGGAGGACAAGTGTTTTTTCACTTGAATCCATAAAAACTGTGTTCTTAACTGATTTGATATACAATTAAGGATAAAACTGCTTGGTACATAAAAAAAAAAGAAAATTCTGTCTGCATCCATTCATAAACAATAAAAAACCTCACATGAAACATATGTGATTACAGAAAATAGAAAATCTATAAGATGTGTATGGTATAAGCTTTATGTGTTATTGTAAGGCATATGTTGGGTAAATTGGGGGCAGTATTGGCTGGGTCCAGAGTAAGTTATAGTGACATTGTCCTTCACTGTCCAGTACCCGAGAATCTCTCTCGTCTGGTCAATGGTGTTGAGACTTTGTACAAACTGAACTTTCTAGGCTCTAAAGAAGCATTTTTCTCTAATCCCTGTAATGTGAAATGCCTTCTCTTTGCCTCTTAGTCTGGATGCAGCTTAAAGGAGAGACAGTCACAGTTGTAAGTATGATCCACAGTGGTAAGAAATTAGAAATCCTTTTCAAAATACGGAACTCTCACTTCTCCAATTTACAGTATTTCTGAAAGTGAGGAACGCAGTAGCACCTTTAGAATACCAGTCACTCACACAATGTCTCCACCAGCTGCTGCAAAACCACAAAAATATTTCTCAAGTCTAAGTGCACAGCAAGCTGGGCAGAGCTGAAGGATGCTGGGTCTGTGCAGAACAGTCTTATATCCATGTACCTCACACATATTCTACTAACCAAGCATACTGGTGAAGGAGTCCTTCAACTTAAGAGTGATGCGCTTCCCTCATATTCTCCCTGTGCCTATCTTCTTCCTTCCTCCAAAATGTAAACTTATACAGACTTTCTCAAGCAAGCCCCTGATCTCTATATATGAATAAGGTACATGCTACTCTTCTATTTTGTGGACTGAAGGCTCATCTCAGGAGTTGAGATTGATTAAGAGAATTTGAACAGGCAAGCCTGCAGAGAAACTGACGGTGTGTTTTGAGGGTATGTTTGAGTTCTTTTTAGTCAGAACCCATATTGGGTAGATAGCTGTATGTGCAGGAATGTATTTTGCATGTTGTGAGCGAACATCTATTACACTCTCTTGAGACGAAAGTTTTCCTTCATGGAAAATGAATGATGAACTAGTATGCTTAGATCAGTAGGATGACTGAGTTCAGGGAGAAGAGAATGGTTGGATTCAGGAAGCAGGTTATTGGTATGGTACATCCTATACATATAATTTCATAAGAATTGCCAATGACACCCAAATATTGAGTGGCTTTGAAACAAGAAGCATCAATAAATTTTTTCAGGTAAAATTGGACCAAACTTAAGTTATAAAAGTGTTCTTAGGTTATTTTCCTTCCAAGAAGAATTTCACTAGAAAATTCATTTCCCTCCAGAATTTTTAAAAAGACATAACAGGTTGAAATTCTTCATATTTAGAGATTATAAATTCATGAAGTCGAAAATTATGTTTGAAGAAGACCAACCTCGGGCCACCTTCCATGTGTACTCAGTGTTTGGTGGGACATGGTGGGATTTCTTTGGTCAGGGAGCCTCCAGACTACCACTGCCAGGTTTGGGAGAGTGTTTATGCATAAGAGACAGAACAAGGATGCTAGTAGGTGAAATTCTCTGATAGAGTATAAATTTCATGTAAGTCAATAGGTTCAACCTATTTCTCTACAAATATTTATCATTATTTTATGTCTTAAACTGAATTAGCTAAATAGAATCCAGTTGGTTTGTGGCCCATGTAGCAACTATCAAGTCAAAAGGCAGGGAGTTGACAGGAAGGAAAATAATGCGCTTGGATGTCTCACAATATATAGACTCAGAATATCGTATTCCAATATTTGCATTCACTTGATATGAATCATGTTCATAAAAATAAAGACTCATCTAATTTTACTTTGTTTAGCCTCTTCCACTCCCATCCCCTTGTGTTGGTCTGCATCCAGTAAATTGTATGAAATCAGTACTTTGATATATTCTCCCTGTATATTATTTTACTTTTTTTCTGAGTAGTAATCCTATTTACAGTAGATAATTAAAATAAGATTATATGATTTCCAATAAAATTAATTCCGTTTTCTGGGTGAGAAAAATGAGAATCACAGAGATATTGGTACCAAAATTTTAGTACCAAAATTTTAATAATGCCAAAGCAGTATTAGTGAACTGGTAGGACTTTTATCCTATCAATGGTGGGAAGCTTCTGAAGAGTCTTGTGAAGTACATACTGGTGTCCAGTTATAACAAAGAACTAACATCAAGAAGCAAGTTAGTTTTGTGTTATAAAAATATCAAAAGAGTAATAATCTCAGGGTTTTTTTCTTTGGGATTTTGCTACATATTCATATTTCAAAGTATAAAATAATTTTTGTTCATCAAAATATATCATTGATGATAGCCATTGCCCTTGTTTTTGCATCTAAGTTTGATTTGACTTAAAAGTTAATATTCACTAAGAAATTTTAAAATTCTATCTACATTTCTTTCACACCCTGGAAAACATTTTCAAGACAAAGGCTTGTGAATGCTGTATGCCTTTCTTTGCAAGATGAAGATAATCACTGAATCTGTAATAGCATAACATAAGCAAGATACATACTCTGGGGTTGTATTTTGCTCTAGTAAAACATAACTCCTAAAGTAAATGTTGAACTTTAGCTGAACTAATCCAAGAAAACAAATTTAAAAATACTGCTGACTTTCAGTAGTTTGGAATAAAGTAATAGCCTTCTGATGTTCAGAGATCATATCATTGACTTCAGAAACACAAGAATTTTGAAAATCATATTTTTTTTCTCAACTGGAAACTTGTGGATGATGCATATACAGCCTTCCCAAGCCTAGGATGAGATTATTTGATAAAGGAATGCTAGATAACAATGATGGTACCGGAATAAAAGAGGCCACAGGGAGAGGAAACTGGGTCAAAACTCACTGCAGTTCACACTTGAACTCAGACTGCCTGGGAACATGGGGCTGAGGTCAGCATGAGTGTGTCCTATCTAGCAAGCAGTGACACCACAAACATGGGCACTGGTACCCCTAAGGGCTGCAGGGGAAAGACCCAGAAGGGGTCTTAGCCCGAGAGAGCTTCTTGGATATTTTCTTGCATGTTTTACATATTTTTTGGCAATGATAATTGGCAACTGCTTCCAAGATCCAAAAACCTTATTCATAAACATCACCAAGCTACAGATTCAATAAGGGATTAGCAAGAATATCACTTTGGAACTCAATGTATGTGTGTGCACGCATGTGTGTGAGTGTGAAATACATAATAGAAATATTTGCCACGTCCTCTTCTACTGCTCAAAGGTAATGTATAACTTCAGATAAACTGAGCAGTGTCCTTCCTTCCTACCCCAATTGGTCACTACTGGTCTCGGGAAGGTGAAAGGTAAAGAGAGAAACCTAGTGCTCTTTACTCTACCACAGCAACATTTAGAGATACAAGTATCCAACCCAATAGACCAAGTTGAAAAGCAGGAATGATGTAGGGAAAAAGACCCGGGAATATGAGTCCAGTTCTAAGATATCTATGTGAATACGCCCTTTTCTCCAAGATCCCGATTTGCATTCTTCATAGCAGCAGAAGAAGCTCTGACAGTCTTTGCCATCCAGACACTCATAGACACAGGTATCTTCCAATTCCTGCCAGTACACAGAATTGTTTAAAGTGATCATTGCAGGTGGTGGTGGTCTCATGTCAAGGAGAGAATAGTTCTGTAGGCAATAAGAACAACATAAAAATCATCATGAAATGCAATAAGAACAGCCCAAGGTGAATTAAGAAATAGGCATGTTATGTCTGTCCGTTAGATAAAGAGGACAATGCCATGCCCCTTCCCACACAATCTCCATCCCTGCACTGGACAGTTTGATCTTTGAGAGTTCAATCTGCCAATTCAATATCTATACATCTAATGCAAAAGGAGTACAGTGGAGTTTTCAAAACTGGCATATCTCAGAGGGGGCTGAATACGTTTTCAGATGTGTATTAACCATTTCAAGTCTCTGTTTTGCTTACTTTTTTGTTGATTTGGAGTAAATATGTACATATTGTATATAATCCTTAAATGTTAAGCAGTAAATTTAAAATGTAGAGAGATAAATTTATTTTCCCTAATTAGTAAATAGTAAAAATTATGGTATATAAGAATGATGAAAGAATCTTCCTGTTCCATGTAATTTATGTAAAAAAATAGCTTGCAGTGTGTGATGGCCAGACACCACTTGTCATATTAAGAGACATAGTCAAAAGTGTGTACAGTGGAATGTTTTATTTTCTACTTCCCTAGCTCTCCTCCTGATGTGGAAAAGTCAATGTAGGGCAGGTAAAGGAGAGGGGATGGCTTATGTTCACTCATAAATGAGAGGTATCACTTTTAAACTTGAGAAGTGGCTTCAAATAGACTTGTCAATTCCTCAGGTGCTTGTTAGTTCTTCCAATAATTATGAATTATGTATTAACTTGAAGTTTGTCAAGAGGATATATTTCTAAATTTGACTAAGTAATGTGAGAGAATTAAAAATCACAGTTCCCTTTCTGGTTTAGTTTCATTTGTGCTGGCTGAACTGAGTGACCAAAGTGTGTCAGTAAAAGTGGTAAGATGCTGACATCAAGGGAGAATTGGACACACAAACCCAGTCTCAGCTAACTGACTAGATCCTTTGTACTTTGCTGGGAGAGAGACCTTTTGGAATTCATTAGAAAGCATCTTGAGTACCTGTTATGCAGTTGGCCCTGCAACATAGATTTCAACAATGCAGGTCCACTTGTATGCAGATTTTTTTCAAAAAATAACAAGTCCAGTACTATAAATGTACTTACTTTTCGTTATGATTTTCTTAAAAACATTTTCTCTATCTTATGTCAATGTAATAATATAGTACATAATACATACACAAAATATATGCTAATCAACTATTGGTTATTGTTATTATGTTATTGGTAATGCTTCCACTCAACAGTAGACTATGAGTTAAGTATTTGGGGAGTTAAAAGTTATACAAGGACAAAAAAAAGTTATACGCGGATATTCAACTGCATGTGTTGGGAGGGTTAGCACCCATAACCCCTGAGTTATTGGGTCAACTGTATTTCTTTTAAGGGTCAACTGTATTTTTACCAAAAATGAATCAAGTAAAAATGTAGAGCACTCAGCATCACAACTGGTAGCCTTTTGGGGGCATCCTTTTAATTGAGAAGTGTCTGTGTGTGACGTTCAACCTAAAGTGAGATGTCCTGGACCACATGTTCATGAAGTATTGCCTACTCCATACCTACCAATGGCCAGTCAGGAGCATGATGGTGCAGCCTTCTACCTTCCTCCAGAACTCTGGGCAATGGACCAAAACAAAAGCTTTTTGTTCTATAGGCTCCACTGTGGACACATCTCTAGGTTAATGATTCTTAACCTTGAGTGGTTATAAAAATCACCAGGGGGGTTTGCTGAAAAAAATTTAAAAAGCTGATTCCTGTCTGTAGTCTAGTACATTTGAGGAATTTGCAACTTTTTGGCAAGCCTTGGTTGGAAAAATCTGCCTTTAATAAATAATAATTGCAGGTGTGTTTTGACAGTGTTCAGATAGATATTTATCCTTTTATTTCTTCGACCTTTTGTGCCTCTGTAGTGACGACACACAGATGAGAAGCCAGCCATTACTGGCATGGCATGCCTAAAGGAAGATGATGCAGAAAGGGCATCAGAAAGTTCTGAAAGGGGCAGCCAGGGTGGCTCAGCAGTTTAGTGCCTCCTTCAGCCTGGGGCATGGTCCTGGAGACCCGGGATCATGTCCCACGTCAGGCTCCTTGTATGGAGCCTGCTTCTCCCTTTGCCTGTGACTTTGCCTCTTTCTCTCTCTCTCTGTCTCTCATGAATAAATAAATAAAATCTTTTTTTTTAAAAAAGAAGGTTCTGAAGGACCTTGTGAGGACAGCTCACATCTCTTGTGAGGACAGCTCACAAGAGATCTAAAGGGTGACAAGAGGAGCTGTAGGCAAATAAGCAACAAGGTTTCTGGGAGCAAGAGAAACCCCTATTTCACTTCTTCATTTATCAAACTCATGATCATTGAAACACACATAAACCTGATCTAATAATTAAGAGAGCCCTATGTATATCTCTACAGCTCACTGTTTTGAAATAAAACTAATTGCATTTTATAATATTGCGATAAAATTTAGGATGCTAAGAGCTTTAAACAGTCATATATCAAATTGTGTAAATACTTTCTTAAATGTGTAACTCTCATTTGTCATAAACATTTCAAATTGTGCTCAAAATAGAGATTTTAATTAATGAGTCCCCAAGGTCATCTGCAGCCAAGCAAGGTCCCTGACTCACTTCTGCTTTGCCTGCATGTAAAATATAGTCTTATGACTTCCCTGGAAATGCTGTGTTTCTTGGGTGACAGGTACTATTGTACATATGAAGTGGTTAGCTTTGCATTTTACAGATTAGGAAACTGAGGCACAGAGATATTTGAAAAACTTGCCCCAAAGTGCACACATGTTTGTTTGTGAGGCCTGGGTTGTGTCCATCATTGCTTAGAGGCTGCCCATCTCTGCAGATGTTGGTAATAGCAGCCCTTTAATTAGCTTAACCTGTGGATATTTCAGAGTAGAATCGAAGACATTGACAATTATTATCCAACCTTGGAAAACTCTTTTTCTTTGGCTATTTTATGAACTTCTGTTGAAGATCTCTCTGTGTCTTCTCACCTGGCCTACAACCCTTTCTCTCTAGATTGTTTTTCTATGTACTTTCTTCAAAGTCATTATACTTTCCCTTTTAAAAACAAGCAAACAATTCCTAGAGTTTTGTGAAAATTTCTTTTTTCTCTATATTAAAAAGATTCTTTCCTTTGGGAGTAGCTTTTTTATACCAAAGGTGTCAATAATTCTTCCACTCCCAACCCACTGGCTGTGTGATAATGTGCTTTGTGGGCCTCAGGCTCTCTCTTTGTTTTGACTTGTCTCTGTTACAGCATCCCCACTCCCAAACTTTCCCATTACTTTTCAGTCTGTTACTGGTTGGAAGCATTTGCTGGCAAATCTGTATGTTCTCTGTGGCTTCCCACAGCTATAAAAGTGGCTTCACCTCTCACCTTATGTCAGAACTAAAATGATACCCTTGCAGAGTATAGATAACAAAGCAGTTTCCTTGAAAAAAAATGTGTTGAAATGCACTAAACATAAATTACCGATCAGTAGTTAGAAAACCCCATATGGGTAGGCATAAAGCATTCAGTGTAATTAGTGAATTGATAGGTATAAAGGGAAACAAGTAGCTATATATAAATTTTGTTAAATGATAAAAAAGGTAGTGATTTAAAAACATTTCTCAATTTTTGATAGATTCTTACCTCAAGCCACAAACTAAAAATTCAGATGCATTAATAATTAAATATAACTATATTGTAAATTGTTTAACCTTAACCAATATTTACAGAGCTTAATTTCTCCATATTTCAGTTTTCTCATCAGTAGAATGGATTGTTGTGAAGATAAAATGAATTGATACATGAAAACACTTAGAACATAGTGTCCAACAGAGTTTGTGCTCAAAAGAAGGCAAGAGAGAGTTATATGATTTTGAGAGTAGGGGGGACACAAGGGGCAGAAATCACAAAAGGGAAGGCTGATAGATTTGGCAACAGGAGATTTAAAACCATGCATGTAGAAAAAAGTACAAGAAATGATAGTGACAACATTGCCATAAAACTTAAAAATACACAACAAAAAATATATTAATATTCTTAATTATTCTGTATGTGACTATACAAGTTTTAGGTTATATAAAATACAATATATATAATAAATAATATAAATAACTGGAGGATTGATACTTTAAAAAGTTAAAGGACATAAAAAGTTATAAAGGTTATATAAAAAACTTTCATAAAAGTTAAAAGGAATAAAAACAATTCATGAAAACAGAAATACAAATAAAAAACAAGTGTAAAATATTGGATTTTATCAATAATCAAAGAAATGCTAAGGGAACAGTTTGCAGAAGGCATTTTTTTCTGTTTGATTATCAAGCCTAATACAGGGCGAGTTCTGGGAGGTGTGTGTTCCACACTAATGGAGCCAAGCAACCCTATTGGCCCAGTCATTTTGCTTCTATGAATTTATATTAAGTTAATATAGTCATAGGTTTATGCAAAACTGCAGTGATAAGAATATGTATAAAAGTGAAAAGGTGTGGATTAGCCGGTATCCAGCCAAGACTGTCTGTGTAGCAGTCATGACATATACTGCAATCATTAAAACAATCCTATAATATTTATAACACAAAAACTTATTCATATTTTTGAGTTAAAAATATAAATATGTATGTATATGCTAATCCTTGGGTAGAAGGATTATGATTAATTTTTTCCCTTTATTTTATAAATTGATGTTTAAAAAGTATACACATTTTTGAAGAGACTATGTTCATTACTCGTTGTTCTTCAATACATGCATACATAAACAATAACTTATTATTCAAACAGTTTAGTAAGGGTGCTCAGAAATATTTGCATCTTCAATGCTATACATACAGAGGGGGCTTGTAGGCTTATTCGCTCATGAATCCATCTTGAGGAATCTGGATGTAACAACTACAAGGAAAAGAGAAAAAATAATTAGAAAACTGGAAATCTGTATCATAAAACACCTTAGTTAAGAGCAACTTTTCATGTATGATTATATCAATCTACGTCACTGGTAGGTAAGGTGAAGAGGTGCTGTAGGGTCATATTCATATATTCAAGTTCTCTATCTTGTTGTTTTGACATCTTGTTGACTTAGCTATTTACATAATATTGTATAAGATCTTTAGGAATAAGGATCATTTATTGCAAACTATCCTTTCACTACTCTTCCAGAAAATCGTCGCTACTGGAACTCACCGAAGTTTTCTTCTTAGTGGTAGTTGGTTTTCTACAACTTGAATAGTAGTTGAGGGTGGCATACTCCATCAGAGCAGCAAAGACAAATAAGAAGCAAACAGTCACAAAGAGGTCCATGGCAGTCACATAGGACACACGAGGCAAGGAATTCCTAGCAATTGTACTGAGTGTGGTCATGGTCAGCACTGTGGTGATGCCTGTACAGAGGATAGTTATCAAGATGTAAAAGGAGCCATAAAAAATTCCTCCACTCCAACAGTGATTTATTTTTAGGTAAATTCTTCTCGACATTGTATAAAAGTAATAGTATTCTTAATTTTAATGTCTATACAATTTTGCAAACAACATTTCCATACAATTTTTACCATAGTTCTTATAATAACATTAAAATACCTGAATTAAGTCAACACCTTTCAATTTATTCAGAAATTCCCAAACTATTTCACATTTTGTCTTTTAAATATTTTTAAAATAAAGATAGTTTGCAGAGAAGCTTGAATGGCTCAGTGGTTGAGCCTCTGCCTTTGGCTCAGGGTTTGATCTGGGATCCTGGGATTGAGTCCCCCATCAGGCTCCCCGCAGGAAGCCTGCTTCTCCCTCTGCCTATGTCTCTGCCACTGTCTCTGTGTCTCTCATGAATGAATAAATAAAATCTTTAAAAAGAAAGTTTGCAGTCCCCCATACAGTCTCTCTGTTCCACATCTCACATTGTTCTTCAGCCCATATAAACTATTCCCTTTTTTTTCTTTCTGCAACTTATAAACTGCCACCTTTCTTTGAGACTCAGCTGAAGTACCATTCTTAATGAGGTGCCATTGCTTATGGCTCCTTAGGCAGAGTTGATAACATGTGTCCCTACACTACCCTTATCTTCTATGTGCTTCCTTTCTGCATTAGCACAGAGAATTGCATATATTTTTATAGTCCTTGCATGTCTGTCTCTCTGAATAAATTGTGTGATCATTACAAGAAAAACTGTGTCTTGCTCATCTTTGCTTACTTGTTGTCAAGCATTGTGCCTAGCACATTTTAGGCATTTCTGTGAATGCTTCACATAGAATGCATTGATTCATTGATTAATTAGTTAATTAATAATACTTAGTGTTGTTTTGACTTTGACTATTTCATATACATGGGTCAATACTAAAGATTTAATCAAAGACTGTAGAAAACAGATGCATATGTGATGGATGGTTTAAAAGGAAAAAAATTTAAAAAAGGAATGGAGGCTACTCAACATGAAGAAGAATGAACTAACTGGATGATTATTATGTGAAATGAGTTAAGGTTAACTCTCCCCTAGATGAGCTCCTGCAAAATCAGAATCTGCTAGAGGTGCTGGACAGGCAGGCTAGTGACATGGATCCTGGAATCATAGGAATATGCACATTAACACTTACTACCTCTGTTCTTGGATAAGAATACTATAAAATATCCACCTGGCAGTATCACCCTGTGATTGGGTAAGCATGATAGATAAATGCACATTAGTTCCCTCCTTTCTGAGGATCACAGCTCCTGTTTAATGCTTCTTTGTTCCTCCTCAGGGAAGTTAGCCAGAGCCAGTTGGAGAATGAGCATAATAGCACAGAGTGGACAGCTCAGCCATGCATAAAAGGATATTGACTCAGAAGTCAATGCCCTCAGCGTTTCTCTGGGCCTTCTCAGCATTTGGTCATGTAAAGTCACCTACTTTCTTTGAATCTGTTTCTTTGATCAGTACAGTAAAAACAGAATGCCAGGCTCTCTTTAGTGTAGGTGGGAAAGTTGTGATGCTTTATGTAAAAATGCTGTGTAAACTTGAAAAGTTTACACTGATGGCAAGTGTGTTTTTATAAAAATAAAGATTTTTCAATAAACATCTAATTTAACTTTTAAAAAATGAGGTGACCTTGGGTTATGGGCATTAAGGAGGGCACATGATGTAATGAGCACTGTGTGTTATATGCAATTGATGAATAGCTGAACTCTATATCTGAAAGTAATGATATACTATATGTTAATTGATTCAATTTAAATAAAATAAGATTAAAAAATGTGATCGTATCATGTCTACAGAATTTTTTTTCCACAAAATTTAGGGATTTAAAAATTTAATTTTTTTAAACATTTTATTTATTCATAGAGACAGAGGGAGAGAGGGGCAGAGACACAGGCAGAGGGAGAAGCAGGCTCCATACAGGAAGCCTGAAGTGGGACTCAATCCCGGGTCTCCAGGATCACATCTGGCTGCAGGCAGCGCTAAACCACTGTGCCACCAGGGCTGCCCTAAAAATTAAATTAAAAACCCAATGAGGTTAAAACCTCATTTCTCCAAAAATTTTTATCTCATTCATTTTCATTTCCCATTCTGAAATCCCAGTTATAGTAATACATCTTCATATTGTCCTACAGATCATTGAGGCTTTGTTCATTTTTAAAAATCTTTTTATACCTCTCTTCTTTAGATTAGGTAAATTTTATATGTTGGTCTTCAATTATGCATGACCTTTTATTCTGCTATCTTCAGTCTACTCTTAAGGCCAGTTAGTGAATTTTTCAGTTCAACTATTATACATTTCATTCTAGAGTTTACGTTTTAATATACTTTACCTGCTCAGATTATCCATCTGTTCATTCATTAACATTATATTTTCCTGTAAGTTCTTTAACATTGTTATAATAGCTGCTTTAAAGCTCGTGTCTACTGATTCAACACCAGATTTGTCTTTTTATATTGACTTTTTTTTCTATATCATGGGTCACATTTTCCTACTTCTAAGAATGTCTAGTAATTTTTATTGCATACTTAATATTGTGGATGATACATTACAAAGATTATTAAGTATGTTATCCTTTTTAAAAACATGTTAAATGCTTTCTTATGACAGATAGTTAATTTCCTATAATAGCTTGGTTTAAGCTTTATTTAGAGGTGGTCTGGAGTACCCCTTCAGTCCTAAGCACAGGCTTTCTGGTGTCTCAGCTAAATATTCTGGTGTTCATGACATTTCTCTCTTCTCAACTGTAAATCTTTTATTTTCCAGGTTTATATATTTCCAGTATCTCTATCTCCTTAATGCCACCATGGTGACTCTTTGACAGGACCTTCATAGCTTCAAGTTATGCAACCATTACTACATATTATATTGTTTAGAAGCTGATTTTTCAAGTCACGCTCACTATGACACCCAGCATTTGTAATTGTAAGGTCATAACCCCAAGAACAGTTACTAAATTTGTGTTGTAACTTTGCTGGATTATTTCCCAATTCTATTATGTATTTTTTTTTTAAATTTTTTATTTATTTATGATAGTCACAGAGAGAGAGAGAGGCAGAGACACAGGCAGAGGGAGAACCAGGCTCCATGCACCGGGAGCCCGATGTGGGATTCGATCCCGGGTCTCCAGGATCGCGCCCTGGGCCAAAGGCAGGCGCCAAACCGCTGCGCCACCCAGGGATCCCCTATTATGTATTTTTTATAAGCATGCAAAACAAACACTGGGAGGATAGTGCAAGCTAGTTTATCTTGCTCAAAAAGTACTTTGTTTTTAAAAAAAGAATAGGGATCCCTGGGTGGCTCAGTGGTTTAGCGCCTGCCTTTGGCCCAGGGCATGATCCTGGATTGAATCCCATATCAGGCTCCCTTCATGGAGCCTGCTTTCCTTTCTGCCTGTGTCTCTGTCTCTGTCTCTGTCTCTGTCTCTCTCTCAGTGTCTCTCACGAATAAATTAATAAAATCTTAAAAAAAGAATAAAGTAATAAATGCAGAGAAAACACAAGGTAATATGAGAAACTTTGCAAGGATTTTGAAATTGAGGGAGCTCCCTCTTTCCTGAAAGACATTTGTCTGGGCAAACAACCTCTATATTCAGTCTTGTATATTACCTTTGTTCACAAATCAAAATATTGGAAATTAGGTAACATTCTTATCATAAAGAAAAACTGATCTAAAAATGTTACATACACAATTCTAAAACCACTGAAATTTAATCTTTTATTAAGAGGACTTTGAGGGTCAGAGAAAAATTAATGAAAAGATCCTGAGCTTAAAAAAAGATACTGAGCTTTATTGTGTAGATTATAACTTTATAAGATTGTTAAACAATCAGAACTTTTGTTGAGAGACTATTTTACTGATATTGTCTTCAATTCTCAAAAATGTGTGAAAAGTTGTGTCTCTTTACACTAATGAGGCTTTTCAGTGTGACAGATTCTCAGGGTGTGACTACATTTTTTTATGATGACATCATCCTTAGAGCATAGGATCAGATGATGTAATTGATGTGTTCTGCATCCTTAACCCCAACTTATTTTAAGTGGCATACTTGGAATTCCATTGTCAGAAAGAAGAGTCTGACTTGCCTACTTGAAATAATTTAAGCACAGTTTAAGAAGCCCTCAAATTAGATCAATTACATATGAACTGTCTCTCTCACTGGAAGTATTTTTGTGAATAGTTCTGTATTAGTAAATAAAATGGTGAAAGATATTTTTTTTATTTTTTTTTTAAAACTCACCTAATGCTGTTCTTGCAGGCGTAGCATCTTTTTTGATCCAAAATGACACCCAGGATAAAACCACGGTCAGTATACAGGGAATATATGTTTGAATAGTGAAGTATCCCATTCTTCTACTCAATTCAAAATATATAGTCATGACAACATAATCACCTGTAATAAAATATTATCAAAAGTAAACGACTTTCTTTGTTTAAGTTTGATTATTTATTTTATTATTAAAAATAATTCAGGGAAATAATTTTGTTAATTGTATGACTTGGATAAAAATATACAACTACAATGCATCAAATTGTGAAAAAAGTCAAAATGCTGTTTTTTTTAAAGATTATTTATTTATTTATTAGAGAGAGAGAGAGAGAGAGAGAGAAGCAGGAAGAGGGAGAAGCAGGCTTCATGCAGGGAGCCTGATGTGGGACTCAATCCAGGTCTTCTGGATCACGCCCTGGGCGGAAGAAGGAGCTAAACCGCTAAGCCACCGGGGCTGCCCAATGCTGGTGTTTTTAAACTTAATTTTTATAAACTTTATTTTATCCATGGCTGTGCAAGACATTTTACTAGTCACTGGAAAACACACAAACATATGAATTGATAGAGGAGACAGACATGCACATTTCATCTGGGACAGACCATTACTCAACGTGCTATCATTGCTTGAGTTCATCTGAATGTTGAATGTTTAAAAACAAGGGTAATATAACATAATCCACCCTCAAGCAGATCCATAGTCATTTTGTTTTTTCACTAGTAACAGAGCTATACATAAACTTTTATACCAAAATTTGTGTAACAATTTTATATTTCTATTTTTATAGCATGATTTTAGCTTAGCAACGTTGTATTTTGTTTTATTTGATATTTTTATGTTGATCTTATCCTTTCATGACTCCAGAAGTTAGGCTGTGCCAACCCGGAAAACAAACAGAAGAAATAATTTTATGACATTCTGCTTCCTTCTACTACAGCAAAGCCATACCATAAAAGAGTTGGGAGCAAAATAGTTGTTACTAGAAATGCCATAATATTCTCTGAGGTATTAAGAGAGGGTGAATGCTTAATACATTATTTTATTCCAGAATCATCTCTATTTGAGTCCTTTCTAGGCAACTTTCTGCTGAGAGCATATTTGTCTGCCTCTTCCCATTTGACCTTCACTCTTCAATATGCTGGCTTCAGCCTTTTTGGCATCAGAAATTCACTAGATTCTGATTTGAATGATCATCTCCCTCCACACCAATGCCTGCTCTTCTCTCACCAGAGACTTTCTCTCTCTTCAAGGCAGAAATCCAGAAGCCACCTGTGACTCCTTTTTCCCTTCTTCAATTCCTGCATTGCTCTCAATTCCTTTCCCCACAAGTGCCAGATTCTATCAAGCTCCCCACCTATCTCCTGACAACTAGTCCTTTTCCACCACTCCTGACCATTCTATGTCCTACTATCAAAAGGATCATTCTAAAACACAAATATCAATATATATCTCCTCTTATAATCCTTTACCAGCATCTTGCTACCCTCTTATAATTGTCATGACTTTATTATGGCTTATACCATTCTGCATGCAATGCCCCTTCCCTGTAGTCTTCGGACTCTGGACATCAGAATCTCCGTAGGTCCTCAGACATACCCAGATCCTTCCCCATGGACCAATAAATCTTTTCATCTGCCTAGGGTGCTCTTCTTCTTTCTCCTGCATTCCAATAGTTCCACTCACCTTTGAATCTCAGCTTAGAAATCACTTAGTTCACCAGGAAGTCCTCATTGAGCCCCTCCCAAGAATTATTATTAATTCATTTCTATAATCGTTAATATATTTTTAAGACTAATAAACTGGTTGAGTTATAGATAATGTATCTCTCTTCTTTAGCAATAATTATAAGCAATGAATTAGTGTCTGTTTAATGAAAAGATCATAATTAAATCCCATTTTTTACTTAAAAAGATTGACAGGGTGACTATATTAAGCCCATATGAAAACTGCCTTTCAATAATTAGATTTTTTTTGTGGTGTTCTTTTGTAGCAATATTCAGGACAATTGATGGAACATCAATATTGAGATCATTTTCTAAGAAATGCTTAAAATTTTAATCAAATTAGCATTTCAGTACAAAGAAATCAGAATGATTAACCTGAAGCAATCAAAGGACAGAAAGATATTTTTCTAATATGAATGCCATTACATCATTTCCTGGGGAAATATTATTAAATTATGTGCAATATTTAAATGCCTATTATTTTTTACATAAAATTTCAGTTAAAAGCTAAGCAGAAAACAAACAGTAGACAGAAAAACAAAACATAACAGATCAGTTATTAGCACAACATTGATGCAATATCCAGAGTTGAATAATTTTCTCTGCTACAATTGTAGGTTTCTGAGAAAGATAGAGAGGGACAATTTCAGAGAAGACCCACAATTCATTTTAGCAAATCTGCTTTCCCTCAACTTGAAGTAAATGGACTCTCTATATCTGTGCTCAACATATACATTTACCTAACTCAGAGATCTGCTGAACATCCCATTATCAGGTATGAAAATCAAATGAACTGTCAGGGCCACATTCTGGGGCCTGATTCTATATCTCGGTTTGTTCTATGTGAGGTTTTGGGACACATCCTAAGAAGCAGTTCCAGAGAGCCCTGTGGTTCTAGTTTTCCAGCTTTTATAGGGTACAAATACCTGAGGAAGTAGTGGCAGGGTGAATTGTGGGTTCTAGCCCATTGCCCCACACAAGAAGACCAACACATAGCCAATGTGCCACTCATCTTAAATTGGAAGGAAGAGGCCAGGGGGGTCCTAATGTCCAGATGCATCACATGTTTCTGTATACACTTAATTTGTGTAGGCCTGGGGTAAAAGAGGAGAGGAGATAAAAGCCCTTCTCAAAAGAGGCAAAAGTCCTTCCCTACATATGAAAACATGTGGCTGAAAAGTTCTTCAGACAGGCCAACCATATGTCTAAATTATATTTGCCGTTAGTTTTAGGGCTCTTGACTGAAGAAAAATGTAGTTCCTTCTATCTGTTCCCCTTCTGCAAGTGTACATAAACCCACACATCTGCATTCACACACACAGACACTCACACACCCCCACGGGCCCAGTCTGCTCCAACTTGGGTGTGAAGTCTCAGCTCTTGCTTCATGTTCCCTAGAAGCTTTTTGCCCCCCTCTCTATGATGTTTTAGCTATTCACCCTTATTAATGTGCAGCTTTCTTAATGTAATTCAAGACCTGGACCAGAATGATTTTGATTTTCTGTGATCATTTCTGCTCAAACCAAAGGTATCTGGGTTTTTGATTGACTCTTAAAGCCACATAATAGGGATCTAGAACTCATAGAGGTCTCCAGAGTCCACCCTGGAATGTGCCTGATGGCCATTTCCTGGGGGAAATATGGAACAGAAACAGTTGGGAAAGGACTGAGAAGTTTCTCTTTGATCTATCAAGGTTAAAAAAAAAAAGTCATGTGGAATTATAAGAACAAGTTGCTCTTTGCCAATAGCTTATTTGTGTGTGTGTGTGTGTGTGTCTGTGTCTGTGTATGTGTGTTTCCTGAGCCAATGTAAGAAAAAATATGTGAAAGTACTGAAGAGTTTTTGGAAGAGCATTTGTATTTACTACTTTTTAGCATGATGGCACAGATTTATGAAATAAAAATTTATTAAGCTAATATGGTGTTTCATGAAGTTAGAAGTACAAAGATTAATAAAATACAGAAAGTTCCCTCAAGGCTAAAGACTAGCCAGCCACATCTTCTTAATTCACCCCAGCATTGTTTCCAGACAGAACTATTATAAATCATCATATATTCCATGTCATAGATAACCTTGTTTATTTATTACAGCTTAGGCACCCAAACCTTCCTTTGACTCTCTTTTAAACATCATTGTTAAGTCTCCAGACTTGCTCCCTTTCTGATGACCATGTCTTCTCACACCTTCACAGAGGTATCTTCCCTTGGTCTCCCTTCAAAATATCCTAAGTTAATACCCTTCAAAAACCAGCCAAGGCCTGGTAATTAGCAAGCAATGTTCAGTACAAAAAAGTTTGCCATGGGAAAAATTGTCTTTTTCTTTTGTTTATGACATCCACTCATGAAATTAAATTCTCCATTTTAAGGAATTAAGTCTATGAACCTTTTATGTTATTGCTAATGCTGCTGAGAATCTGTTTCCTAACCTAAGGTCATAAAAATATTGTATTGTTTTGTCTATGAGTTTTGTTTTATTTTTATAGGTTTTGATTCTTCTTCAAATTAAACTTCTTAAATTCCATGACCAGTTGTCATAGCATCATTCATTGCACCCTCAATCATCCACAATGCTACCTCACATGTCCATGTAAGTATGGATCTGTTTTAGTCACATATCCATATATGTATGGATCTATTTCTACATATTGATTCCTGCACAACTACCATATTATATTAATTATTAAAACTGGGAGACACATCTGAAAAGGACCCCAAATTAATCACACACTTGTACAATTGTCTCACCTTGAGTGTAAGAAGAACCTGTGATTTTGTTTTAACAAATAGAATGTAACTTGTCACCTCCTTGATCAGATTATTTTATAGAGGAAAGGTGAATGGATTTTGAGATCTGTTGTTTTTAAGCTAAAGAGAGATCATTATGGGTGGATCTGACTCATGTGAAAACCCCTTAAAGGACTTAGGACTTCCATGAAAAGAGATTCTCCTTCTGGTCTTAAAGAATTAAGCCAACATTAGCTCTACAGCTACAAATAATAAAATTCTGTGAACAATGTAATGAATTTAGAAGTAGATTCTTCCTTAGTCAACCCTCCATATTAGAATGAAGCTCAGCTAATGCCCCAATTGCAGCCTTAAGACAGCCTAAACAGAGGACCCAGATAAGCCAAATCCATGCTTTTTACTCACAGAAACTATTGAGTTATATAGGTGTTTTGTTTTAAGTCACTAAATTTGTGGTAATCTGTTACACAGAAATGAAAAATTAAGGGAAAATGACATCAACAAAATGGCCAAACAGGACGTCTCTCGAACATATCCCACCCCCCCGACAATAACACTAAATTGGCATCCATCCATCTTTGTGCCTTTGTGGGAGCTGTGGGATCCAGGTAGGAGGATATGAAATCCTGGGGCTATTCAAGAATGAAGACAGCCATTTTGAGAAAGCAGACTTTTACTGAAGTAACTGACTCATCAAAACTAAAAACAGCTCTGTTTGCCTGAGGACTCATCTATAGCCCTACTCGTCATTGGTTATGTTGATAGCACCATATGCCAAGGGACTCGTGAAAAGTCACACCTACTGTTTGTTGGGTAATAGGCATACAGAACTCAATCCCAGTTATGAACCATGAAATGGCTCATGAACCAGATCCAGCCTTCTTGGTCACTACCAGGGAATCTCTGAAGAACATGGATTTAGACATTCACCCACAGATGAGAGAACCTTTGTGGAAGTCCAGGAGTCAGTGGAGATGTTAAAGCTCCCCACCAGAGCAAAAAAATTGGAGACTGGACACATTGAAGAGGAACAGTTTGTCTTTAGCCATACACATTCCCCAAGGCAGCACAGCTCAGTGCCAAGAGAGCTCTTCTTGGTCTGTGATTTCTCCTACAGAGGAAAGTGAGAAAGTGAGTGTCTGGCTTCCCCAGCTGTGTGGGATGTTGCTTATGAGGCCCATTTCTCTCTCCTCTCACACGGAGTGCTGAGTCCTGAGTTGCAGGCCTAGAGGGTGGTGAGCACTGAGAGAATAGCAACCAGGGCTTGGAATGGAACATAATAAAGGGAAACAGATCTTACTAACAGTCTCATGGACTCCATCAGGAAGTCTGCTGCAAGTTGCTGGGGAAACCTCACCTATGGACCGCCCTAACTGGCCCACAGGTGCTTCTACTGCTCTGTGTGTCATTCCTTCCCCTAACAGTGGCTAGCTTCCTATGTGCATTCTCAGTGGTAGTAAGAACAAGCTTTAGTAGATGGCAAGTGAGCACAGGTGGAAAGCTGGCCCAAATCTGTAGGCCTGGGAGAAACTACAAGCTAGAGTACTCAGCAAAGCATTAGGGACAACAAAAGAGAGGCTGTTAGTACCTACTATGGCTTTTCAGGATTGAGAGAAGGCATATAAGTCAAAATATTATGTCACAACAGGGAGCAGGCATACTCATGGAAAAAAGTATGAGAAAGACTCAGAATACCTAGGAGGCTGATGAAAGGTATTTATTTCCCAAAGTCAGTATGCAAAGACTGGAGGAAGTGACTGCTACTTCAAATGCAAAGACAGCAATGCAAGACTTTAAGGAATATAAAAAATTAAGGAAACCTGTCCCCAACAAGGATCATGATAATTTTCTAATAACCAACTCCAAATACAGAGATCTGTGATTTACCCAATAAAGAATTCAAGGTAACTATTTTAAGGAAGCTCACTGAACTATGAAAAAACAGAAAGGTAATTTAATAAAATCAGGAAAACAAGACACACAAAAAACGAGAAGTTTAACAAAGATATAGAAATCACAGAAAACGAAGCAAATAGAAATTCTGTAGCTGAAGGATACAATTAATGAGGTGGAAAAAAATGCAATAGAAAGCATCTACAAAAATCAGAAAAAAAGCATCTGAAAAATCAGAAGAGAGAATCTATGAAGTAGAAGAACAGGATCTTTGAAATTATTCGGTAAAAAAGGGAAAAAGAATAAAACATAGTGAAGAAAAGCTATGTGATCTATAGAATATTATTAATAGAAACAATTTGCCAAGTATTGGAGTCCTAGAAGGAAATAAAGTTTTCCTGGGGATGAAAAATATTAAATAGATACTGGATGACTGAAACTTCCTAAATCTGGAGAAAGATTTGGACACCCAAGATCAGAAAGCTGATAGGTAATCCCAACATTTCAATCTAAAATAATTTCACCAAAATACATGTGTAATAAAACTGACTAAAATAAAAGAGAACATTAACAGCAGAAAAAGAAAAGAAAAATTTTCTCATACAAGGGAACCCCAATGAAGCTATCAGCAAAATTCTCAGCAGAAACCTTGCAGGCCCAGAGAAAGTGGAATGATGTGTCCAAAGTTCTGAAGCAGAAAAAAAAAAAACTTCTAATCAAGAATACTTTACCAAAAAACAAAAAACAAAAAACAAAAAACCCCCCCCCCCAAAAAAAAAAAAAACTTTACCTTGCAAGTTGTCCTACAGAAAGGTAAAGACTTTTTTAAAAAGATTTTTATTTATTTATTCATGAGAGATACACACACACACACAGAGAGAGAGAGAGAGAGGCAGAGACACAGGCAGAGGGAGAAGCAGGCTCCATGCAGGAGCCTGATGTGCGACTCGATCCCAGGTCTCCAGGATCACGCCCTGGGCTGCAGGTGGCGCTAAACCGTCGCGCCACCGGAGCTGCCCAAGGCTTCTCAAACAAACAAAACTTGCTGGAGTTCATCACCACTAGATTTGCCTTAAAAGAAATGCTGAAAGAAGACCAGCATTGCTATGATTCTAAAGCTGGATTAAGGGGACAGCGAGAAAACTATGGGCTTATATTCCTAATGTGTAGAAGTGCAAACATTCTCAACAAAATAAGAGAACAAATTTAACACAAATTAAAATAGTAATACATCATGATCAATTGGGATTTATGCCTGAGATGCAAGGATGGTTCAACATATGCAAATCAGTTTCAGCTCAGGTCATGATCTCAGGATTCTGGGATCAAGCTCCAAGTCAGGCTCCCTGCTCAGTGGGGAGCCTACATCTCCCTCTCTTCATCCCCTGGTCATGCTCTCTCTTGTTAACTTTCTTTCAAATAAAATCTTCAACATATGCTATCAGTAAATGTGATACACATTGTTAACAGAATAAAAGGTAAAAATCACAATCATCTCAATAGATGCAGAAAAAGCATTTGACAAAATGCAACATCCTTTAATAATAAAAATTCTCAAAAAAATTGGTTATAGAAAGAATGCACTTCAACATAAAAAAGGCCATATATCATAGGAGAAAAGCTACCATTATACCCAATAGTAAAAGGTTGAAAACTTTCCTTTAAGAGTAGGAGCAAAACAAGGGTGTCCACTCTCACCATTCCTATTCAACATAGTAGGAAATCCTAGCCAGGGCAGTTAGGTAAGAAAAAGAAATAACAAGCACATAAATTGTAAAGAAAGAATTAAAATTGTCTGTTTGCAAGGTAATATAATCTTATATGTAAGAAATCCTAAAGGTTCTACCAAGAAATTATTAGAGCTGAAAAATGAATTCAGTTAAGTTGCAGGATACAAAATCAACACTCGGAAATCAGCTGCATTTACATATACTAACAATAAAATATCTTAAGAAGAAATAAAGAAAATAATCCCACTTATAATAGCATCAAAAATAATAAAATACTTATAAGTAAATTTAACCAAGAAGATAAAAGATCTGTACACTAAAAACAATGAGATATTGATGGAGGAAATTGAAGAGACAAATATATGTAAATATTTTCAGTGTCATGGATTTTAAAAGATTAATATTGTTAAAATATTCATGTTATCCAAAGCTATCTATAGTTCAATACCATCCCTACCAAAATTCCAATGGCATTTTTCACAGAAACAGAAAAGAAAATCCTAACATACAGATAAAGCCACAAAAGGCCCTAAATAGCCAAAGCAATTCTGAGGAAGAACAAAGGTGGAGGCATCATACTTCCTGATTTCAAACTATACTACAAAGCTACAGTAATCAAAACGGTATAGTACTGGCATTAAAATAGACACATATACAAATGGAACAGAATGAGAGCCCAGAAACAAACCTCCACATATATGGTCAACTAATATTTGACAAAGAAGTAAAAAATATTCAATAGGTGAAATAATCCCTTCAATAAATTGGAAAACTGGATAATCACGATCCCCTATCTTATACCATTTGCAAAATTTAACTCAAAATGGCTCAAAGATTTCATGTCAGTCCTTTAGAATGTAAAAGTCCTAGAAGAAAACATAGGAGAAAAATTCCTTAACATTGGCAGTTCATTATCATATCATTATGATAAGTTCCTTATCAGCAACTTTTTTTTTTGGCTATGATACCAAAAGCACAAACAACAAAAGCAAAATTAAACAAGTGGGACTGTATTAAACTAAAAAACTTCTGCATAGCAAAAGAAATAACAAAATGTAATGACAACCAATGGAATAGAAGAAAATAGTTGCAAACCCATGTTTGATAACAAGTTAATATACAAAATATATAAGGAAATCATACAACTCAACAGAAAATAAATTTGACTAAAAATGGGCTGAAAACCAAAATAGACATTTTCCCAAAGAAGACATACAAATGGCCTACAGATACATGAAAAAGTGTTCAGCATCTCTAATATCAGGGAAATGCAAATAATAAGATATCACCCTATACTTCTTAGAACAGCTGATATTAACATGACAAAAAATAACAAGTACTGAAGAGGATGTGGAACAAAGAACCCTTATGCACTTTTGGTAGAAATATAAATTGGTGAAGCCACTATGGAAAACAGTATGGAGGATCCTCAAAAAATTAAAAATAAAAATACCATATAATCTAGCAATCTCACTTCTGGATATATATCCAAAGAAATATCTGCGTCCCATGTTCATTGCACCATTATTTATGACAGCCACGGTATGGGAACAACCTAAGTGTTCATCTATATATGAATGGATAAAAGAAGAAGTGATATTTACATATGTAAAATTGAATTCTTTCCAGGCATGAGAAAGGAGATTCCGCCATCTCCAATAAACAGCATAGATGGAATTTTTTTTTTATTTTTATTTATTTTATGATAGTCACACAGAGAGAGAGAGAGAGAGGGGCAGAGACACAGGCAGAGAGAGAAGCAGGCTCCATGCATCGGGAGCCCGATGTGGGATTCGATCCCGCGTCTCCAGGATCGCGCCCTGGGCCAAAGGCAGGCGCCAAACCGCTGCGCCACCCAGGGATCCGCATAGATGGAATTTGAGTGCATTATCAAAATGAAATAAATCAGACAAAGAAGAAAAATACTTTATGATCTCATTTATAGGTGGAATATAAAAATGTTAAACTCATAGAAACAGAGTAGAATTGTGGTTGCCAGGGGCAGGGGAGGGGAAGATGGGGGAAATGGGGAGATGTTAATCAAAAGCTAAAAACTTCCAGTTAGGGCAGCCCCCGTGGCTCAGCAGTTTAGTGCCGCCTTCAGCCCAGGGCGTGATCCTGGAGACCTAGGATCGAGTCCCACGTCAGGCTCCCTGCATGGAGCCTGCTTTTCCCTCTGCCTGTGTCTCTGCCTCTCTCTCTCTCTCTCTCTCTCTCTCTCTCTCTGTCTGTCTCTGTTTCTCATGAATGAATAAATAAGTAGAATCTTAAAAAAAACCTTCCAGTCTTCCAGTTATAGGAATATTGTATATTGTAGGGATCTAATATACAACATAGTCACTATAGTTACCCTACTGTACTTGAAAGGTGCTAATAAAGTAAATCTTTAATGTTATTACCACAAAAGAGGTAAATATGCAAGATGACAGAAATGTTAACGCATCGTGTTGTGGCCATAATTTTGCAATATATATACATGTATCAAATCAAAATGTTGTACACCTTAAACATACATTATATGTTAATAATATTTCAATAAAACTGGAAAAAAGAGATAGAAAAATAATACAATAGCATTGATTATTAGTAGAAAGATCCTCAACCTTAGTATTCTTCTCTAAGCATACCAAGGCTAGCCTTGGGTCTTTGTGTTTCTATATAAATTGTACAGTCAGTTTGTAAAGTTCCTTAATAAATATGTTTGGTGTTTTTATTGTAGTAAATCAATAAGCCAATGTATCTTCATTTATTCATAGTTCAAGGTGGCTACCTGGAAGTAGAGCTCTTAGCAAAGCAAAGCTGTAACCCTCATAAAGTATTACTTATTTCCATTTGAATATCCTTCAATGAGATATTGAATTTCTTCCATACAGTTTTGGCATGTCTTGTGTTAAATTTAATTTTTGATGGATATATATTCTGTTTTTTTGGACAATGACATTTTTAAAAAGACTTTATTAGTGACAGAGAGAGAGCACTAGTGGTGGTGGTGGGGGATGCACAGAAGAGGAGGGAGAATCAGACTCCCTGTGGAGCAGGGATCCCAATGGAAGGCTTGATCCCAGGACTCTGAGACCATGATCTGAGCTGAGGGCAGAAGCTTAAGCGACTAAGCCACCCAGGTGTCCCTGACATTTAAATATAAATTATGTTTCTACTTAAATTACATTTTAAAACCTTATATTCTGGCATAGAGAAATGAAATTTAATATGGATCTTATATCTAACTACCTTTAAAATCTTATTGATTTTAATAATAATACCCATGGAGTTCTGTCTTTTGGGTTTTCTATGTATAACATCTTAACTTTATACTTTCAAGTACCTCTAGTAATATATTGATAGAACAGGTGTCATCTTGAGCATACATTTTTGTTTTAATTTTTTCTTTTTCTTTCATCATAACATTTAAAAATTTTTTATTTTAATTTCATGTAGTTAATATATGGTGTTATGTTAGTTTCAGGTGTAGTTTACATTCCCACCAATAGTACAAGACCTTTTCTTTTTCTCCACATCCCATCCTCCTTAGCACTTGTTCCTTGAGTTTTGATTTTAGCCATTCCCACAGGTGTGAGATGATATCTCATTGTGGTTTTGATGTGCATTTCCCTGACCATGAGTGATGTTGAGCATCATTTCATGTGTCTGTTGGCCCTCTGGATGTCTTTTTGGAGAAATGTTTGTTCAGGTAATCTGCTCATTTAATTGGATTATTTAGTTTTTTTGTGTTGAGGTGTATAAGTTTTTGATATATTTTGGATACTAATCCTTTATCAGATATGTCATTTGCAAATATATTCTCTCATTAAGTACGTTGCTTTTTAGTTTTCTGGGTTGTTTCCTTTGCTGTGCAGAAGCTTTTTACATTGATGTGGTCCCAATAGTTTATTTTTGCTTTTGTTTCCTTTGCCTCAGGAGGCACATTTAGAAAAAAGTTGCTCCATTCAATGTTAGAAAAATGACTGCGCTTTCTTCAAAGATTTTTCTGGTTTCAGGTCTCACATGTAGGTCCCCAATCAATTTTGAGTTTATTTTTTGTGTATAGTGTAAGAAAGTGGTCCAGTTTTACTCTTTTGCATGTAGCTCTCCAGTTTTCCCAACAGCATTTGTTGAAGAGACTTTCTTTGATTGCAGATTATCATTTCCTTTGTTAAGGATTAATTGACCATATAAGGGTGGTTTGTTTCTGAACTTTCTAGTCTGTTGCTTTGATCCATGTGTCTATTTTTGTGCCAGCACCATACTGTTGATTACTACAGCATTGTAATATAACTTGAAGTCTGGAACTGTAATGCCTCCAGCTTTGCCATTTTTTTTTTCCCCTCCAAGATTGCTTTGGCTATTTGGGGTCTTTTGTGGTTCTATACAAATTCAAGATTCTTCATTCCAGTTCTGTGAAAAATGTTGTTGGTATTTTGATAGAATTTCATTAAATCTGTAGATAGCTTTGGGTAGTGTAGACATTTTAAAAATATTTCTTCTTCCAATTCATGAACATGGAATGTCTTTCCATTTTTTCTGTTGTCCTCAATTTCTTTCATCAATGCTTTATGGTTTTTAGAGCATAAGTCTTCACTTCTTTGGTTAAGTTTATTCCTAGGTATTTTATCACTTTTGGTGTCTGTAAATGAGATTGTTTTCTTAATTTCTCTTTCTGCTACTTCATTATTGCTGTATAGAAATGCAATGGATTTCTGTCATTGATTTTGTATCCTGTGACTACAAATTCTTTTATGAATTCTAGTAGTTTTTGGTTGGAGTCTTTAGAATTTTCTCTACATAGAATCATGCCATCTGCAAATAGGGAAAGTTTTACTTTTTCCTTACCAATTTGAATGTCTCTTAGTCCTTACTCATGTATGATTGCTGTTGCTAGGAGTTCCAGTACTATGTTGATTCAAAATGCTGAGAATGACATTCTTATATTTTTCCTGACCCTTGAGAAAAAGCTCTCAATTTTTCCCCATTGAGTATGATGTAGCTGTATGTATTTTTGGGTTTGGATTTGGATTACTGATATTTTGTTGAGATTTTTTTGCATCTGTGTTCATCAGACATACTGGCCTACAGTTGTCTCTCTTTTGCTCTCTCTCTCTCTTTTGTAGTGTTTTTATCTAGTTTTGGCATTAGGATAAATGCTGTTCTTAGAATGAATTTGGGAGGTTTTCCCTCTTCTATTTTTTTTGAAACAGTGTGAGAAGAACAAGTATTAACTCTTCTTTAAATATTTTTTAGAATTCATCTGTGAAGCCCATCTGAGCCTGGACTTTTGTTTGTTGGGAGGTGGGTTTTTTGTTTTGTTTTGTGTTTTTGTTGTTGTTGTTTGTTTGTTTTTACTGATTCAATTTCATTGCTGGTAATTGGTGTGTTCAAATTTTCTATTTCTTTCTCCTTCAGTTTAGGTAGGTTATTAGAGCCCCTTCCCCTCCCTTTTAAATGAGTACTTGAAATGAATGTGCATTCTGCTGTTTTAGGATGGAATGTTCTGAATATATCTATTAAATTTATATGGTTCAATGTCTGATTCAAAGCCTTTGTTTTTTGTTGTTTGTTTGGATGATCTGTCCATTGATGTAAGTTAAAGTCCCCCACTATTATTGTTTACTATTGTTTAGTTCCCTTATGTTTTCTACTGAATGTTTTATGTATTTGGGTACTCCCATGTCAAGTGCATAAATATTTACAATTGTCATATCTTCTTGTTGGATTGTTCCCTTTATTATTATATAATGTCCTTCTTCATCTTGTTAGTGACTTTTTTTTAAAAAAAAAAACCTATTTGTTCAATTTAGGTATTGCTATGCTGCCTTTCTTTGATATCCATTTGCATAAGAAATGTTTCTCCACTTTCAACCTGCAATTGTCTTTAGATCTGAAGTGTGTTTCTTGTACGTAGCATATAGATGGGTCTTGGGTTTTTATTCATTCTGTCACCCTTGTCTTTTGATTGGAGCATTTGGTTCTTTACACTTAAAGTACTTATTGATATGTATGTATTTATTGCCTTTTGTTAGTCATTTTGTAGTTGTTTTTGTAGTTCTTCTCTAATCCTTTCTTGCTCTCTTTCACCTTTTGTTGTCTTTCTTGAGCAATATATTTCAGTTTCTTCATCTTTATTTGTTGCATGTCTATTATTGGTTTTTGATTTGTGGTTACAATTAGGTTTGTATATAACATCTTTTGCATGTAGCAGTCTATATTAAGTTGGTGGTCTCTTAAGTTTGAACCCATTCTTTACTCCACTTCCCTCAGGTTTTAGATATATGGTTTCATAGTTTACATACTTTTATCTTGTGTGTGCCTTGACTAATTTTTACAGATATACTTATTTTTACTGCTTTTGTGTTTCCTACTTTTCTTATTCTTACTCAAGTTCTTTCCTTTCCACTTAGAGTCCCTTTAAAAATTTCCTGTAGGGCTGGTTTAGTGGTCATGAACTCCTTTAGCTTTCATTTGTCTGAGAAACTTTATTTCTCGTATTCTGAATGATAGCCTTGCTGGATAGAGTATTTTTGAGTGAAGATTTTTCCCATTTAGCACTATCATGCAACTCTCTTCTGGTCTATAAAGTTTCTGTGGAAAAATCTGCTGATAGCCTTATGGGGTTTCTCTTATATGTAAATGCCTTCTTTTCATTTGCTGCTTTAAAAATTCTCTCATTTTCACTATGTGTTGTCATTTTTAAAAAGATTTTATTTATTTATTTATTTATTTATTTATTTATTTATTTATTATTTATTTATGACAGAGAGAGAGAGAGAGGCAGAGACATAGAGAGAGAGAAGCAGGCTCCATGTAGGGAGCCCAATGTGGGACTTGATCCCTGGACTCCAGGATCACACCCTGAGCCAAAGGCAGATGCTTAACTGCTGGGCCTCTCAGGTGTCCCTATGTGTTGCCATTTTGATTACTATGTGTTTTAGCGTGGACCTCCTTTGGCTGATTGGTTGTGGGATCTCTGTGCCTCCTGGATCTAGGTATCTGTTTCCTTCCCCAAATCAGGAAATTTCTCAGCTATTATTTCTTCGAATAAATTTTCTGTTCCATTTTCTCTCTCTTCTAGGATCACTATAATGCAAAAGTTCATACACTTGATGGAGTCACTGAGTTCCCTAAGTCTGTCTCATTTTGTATAATTTTTTTTCTCTCATCTGCTCAGTTTCATTCCTATTACTCTGTCTTCCAAGTTGCTAATTTGTTCCTCTGCCTTCTATAGCCTGCTATTTATTCCATCTAATGGATTTTTAATTTCATTTATTGTTTTCTTCACCTCTGATTGGTTCTTTTTTGTCTTTTTGTTAAGGATCTCACTGATGTCCTCCATTCATTTCTCAAGTTGAGTATCTTTATGATCATTACTTTAAATTCCCTATCCAACATATTTCTTTTTTAAATTTTTTTTATGATAGTCACACACAGAGAGAGAGAGAGAGAGAGAGAGAGAGAGGCAGAGACACAGGCAGAGGAAGAAGCAGGCTCCATGCACCGGGAGCTCGATGTCTCTAGGATCGCGCCCTGGGCCAAAGGCAGGCGCCAAACCGCTGCGCCACCCAGGGATCCCCCCAACATATTTCTTATTTTCCATTTTGCTAATATCTCTTGCTATGATTTTGTCTTGTTCTTTCATTTGGAGCACATTCCTCTGTGTCCTCATTTTGTCCAATTCTCTGTTTCTCTGTGTTGGGAAAGTCAGCTGTATCGCCTATTCTTGAAAGTAATGGCTTTATGAGGAAGAGCTCCTGCAGTGCCCTGCAATGCAATGTGCGCTTTCACCAGAACCTAGTGCTCCAGGGGGTGTCTTCTGTGTGCTATGTGTGCCCTGCTGTTGCCTCCTGGCCACTTTTTCCTTCAGTGTGCCGTTTGTAGAGGCTTCTTTGCCTGTTGCAGCAGTGTTTTGTCCCAAACCAGGGTAAAATATGTAGTTTAAGTGTGAGTGCTGGTCTGCTTGGGTAATGAGCCCTTCTTCTGCTGCTGCTGCCAGGATAGGGCCAGCCTTAGTAGATCCACAAAATGCACATGGACAAGACATGCGATTTTAACAAGGTGGTTTTGGGCTTCTGTCAGCACTGTTGGGGCTGAGGCTCTGTGAAACATGCAGTGGAAGAAGAGATGTTGGCATGGTATGTGCTAATCTTCTGGGAGAGGAGATCTGAAGTGACAGGACTGTACAAATGTGACTGGTAAGGGCAGATCTGCTCAAGCTCTGGAGGTGTGATGGGCAGGGCTTAGGGTAAGGAAGTTACCTAGTGAATATTGGCACCCTGCTGGTTCCCACAGGTTATGTTGTGATGGGGGGTTGAAGAGGGGATGACACTGGCCATCTCCTTTTTTTTCTAGAGAAGTCCCTCAGTGAACCCTGCCCCTCAGAGACATGCTCTGAGATTTGTAAATAACTCTTCCTCCTATATGTCCCAGGTGTTTGTCAAATTACTTTTTCTACACTGTATCACCACAAGCTGTTTGTCTTGCTATCATTTTAAGGGTAGAGATTCAGCTTCCTAAAACCAACTGTCCCAGGCTGTCCCAAAACCAAAGCTGCTGTTTTTAAAAATTCTAGTCTTTAAACCCTGCTTTGTAAGAACTCATGAAATTTGGCCTCTCTTGCTTCCAAAGCCAATTGTTATGAGGATTCATCTTCTCTGTGCTAGCTTCTAGTGTGAGTCTGTTTCTCTCCCCTCTCCATGCCTCAGCATCCTCTTCCCAGTGGACAGCTATGGTTCATTTAGCTCCTCACAGTGTCTCCGCCCTTCCTACCCTCTTTGATATGGCCTCTTTTCTACCTTTAGTTGTGGAGTTTGTTCTGCCAGTCTTCAGTTCATTTTCTGGATTATTTATGCTGATGTTAGTGTTATCTAGTTGTATCCATGGGATAATGTGAGCTTAGGAGCCTCTTACTTTGTCATATTCTCAGCCTCTCCTCTGTTTCTTTATAACCTTTTTTATTTTTATTTTTATTTATTTTATTTTATTTTTTTAATAATAAATTTATTTTTTATTGGTGTTCAATTTGCCAACATACAGAATAACACCCAGTGCTCATCCCATCAAGTGTTCTTTATAACTTTATTAAGACATCTCACATCCTGTTTTCTTGGGATCTCCAGATCCATGTCTTCCTTCATTTCAGGACTCTTTTCTCTGATAATATCTTTAAATATTTTACTTTGTTTGGCTTGTTCTTTTCTTTTTCTCAGAAACACTATGTGTTTGTAAACACTCTGTTTGATTTACATACCTATTGTTTTCTTCTAATTATTCCCTCTTGAGTGTACTCCTCAGTATTTCTAAACCTGTTGTTCATGTTCCTGACCCTGTTTTTGTCAGATTAGATTTTATTATTTCTACTTTTAATGTGGCTTTCATCTTCTATGATCTTATTTCTTCTATTTCTTTTGATCTCTCCCACCCTTTATACTTCATCTTGTCTTAACTTTTTACAACTTTCCCTCTTTTATTTCCTTTTGGCTATTTCAGCATTGAGCTCAAACTTTTTTTCTCCCCAATTACTCTAAGATCTTAGGGAAATGTTTAGTATTTGTTTGGATTCTTATAATATATATCTGCCTTTTGAATTTGTAGTGGTCCATGTTTTTATTAATTCTCTGGTACCTTCGCATAAATCCTATTATACTTCTAACTCAGTGTTAATTGGAGATACTTCTTTGAGGTTCAGCCTTACTAGAAAAATAATGCCAACTGAGGTCAATTTAGCATAAGTGGTTGTCTAAAGATATTTCTAAAGCCCTCAACTGTCTACTCACCCCCCACCCCCAGGCTTTGTCTTTGAGCAATATCTCCTTAGTATAATTTATAGTGTCTTTTCCTCTTTGCAACCTCCGTATATGAGCATGTCCATGGGTCAGCCCTGAGATCTTCCTTCCATTCTTTTATTTTCTAGGGGATGTCATCTAATTTCAGGAATTAAAATACCATACATGTTCCACACAATATGGATACTCTCTGGAAGTATGGTCACATATATCTTAACAACATTTCAATATGTCCCGACAAATGTCTAAAAGGGATTTCAAACTCAATGTGCAGGAGAAGACTCCTGCCTCTCTTTCTCCCTATTCTGGAATAAGCAGCTCTGTCTGCTCTATCAGCTCTGCTCTTCTAATTGTTCAGATCTGAAGGTTCAAAGCCATTTTTGTTTCTTCTTTTCCTGTCATAATATATATTCAATGCATTAAAAAATACATAAAAGTATACTCAGATTCCAACCACATATTACCACCTCCAGTGTACACTGATGTCCCACCTGGTTATTAGAGGAGTTGCCTAACTTGCTTATCTGCAGACTATTCTCCATCCAGCAGCCAACACAATTCTTTTAAAGTAGAGTGCAGATCAAGCCTTGGCAAGCTCCATCCAAGAACTTCCTATCTCATCAGATAAATCCTCAAAATCTTAAGTTGAACTACAAAGTCCTCCATGGTTTGAGCTTCCTCTCCATTACTAACCCCAATTCCTGCCATATTGGCCCTCATGATATCCCTCAAACATCCCAATTTTTTCTCCTTTGCTCTCACATTTCTAGTTCCCAAACCACCCTCCCAACAGATCTCTGCATTTCTTACCTCTTCACTGCCTGCACTTCCCCAAACAAGATCCCATTAGATCCTTGGATACCTATATAAAATAAGAATGGTTTACCACAAGCAGTGGAAATCTGTTTTATCCTTCCTTGTTTTACTTCTCTATATATCACTTACCACCATCACATATAAGATATCTGTAAGTTTATCAGTTTATCATCTATTCTCCCTTCTTCCTTGAATGTAAGTTTCATGAGAGCAGTTTGTTCCTTTTCTTTGCTTTCTTAACTCTTGTAGGCCCTCCATGAATGTTTGTTGAATAACCAATTAATCTTTTCAGCATTGTGCATCCTCTGACTTTTCATTAAACAGGATATCAATGGGGAATTTTAAAGTGTCTTTGTAAGACATGGGGTTAGGTGTAGTGATTTACTATTTCCTCTTCCATGAATAGTAGCAGTATGATGGAGTGTGTTCTGTCTGTCTGTCTCTCTCTTTTACTGATATATCAATTGTCTTTTCCATGGAACAGAGCCTGTCTCTATGATGCCTTCTGCATCACCTCTGTCTTGTTCACAGGTTAATATACATAGATATATTTCCTTGCACTATCTGTGGAGAGAGCTTAGAAGTAATGATATTCCACCAGCAATGAGCTAATCCAGGACCTAGATCTTGATTTATAATACTATTCCCCAATAAAGAGAACTAGGGCTCCTTGGAGAAATCTCTGATTTTTTGGTGAGGGCAGAAAATAAGAAAGATGAACTTAGAGTGTCTGTGTAGTACTCAAAGTAAAGATGTGGTATAGAAAATTAAATGACAGGGGGTGGGTCAAAGGACTCCTTAATGCTTAAGGCTAGAACAGTTTGAGAAGAAAAATAAATAGAACTGTGTTTTTTAAATTATAATTCAAAGTATAAAATAAATATTCATTAATCCATACTGATATAAATAAAAGGATAAGTAAACAAACACTAGAGGAGAGACAAATTTCCCATGAAAAATATTACCAAATAATTTATGTAGATACTTTCACCTCCAGGAAGTAAAGCATACCTTCCTGCCTGATAAATAGATGTGATTAGTAACTTGCTTTCAAAAGGTATAGTAAAGGGGATTCCTGGGTGGCTCAGCGGTTTAGCACCTACCTTCGGCCCAGGGCGTGATCCTGGAGACCTGGGATCAAGTCCCAAGTCAGGCTCCCTGCATGGAGCCTGCTTTCCCTCTGCCTGTGTCTCTGCCTCTCTCTCTCTCCTTACTCTGTCTCTCATGAATGAATAAATAAAATCTTAAAAAAAAAGGTATAGTAAAAAAGGGGAGAGAGAAAGTAACTTTACAGTGAGGACACACTATGTTATCATCAGTGATAAGTAATGTTCAAGCACTTATCCTAATGTGATGTGTTGAGAATGGTACCTTAACTCTGAGGTCTTTCTTCCCAAACCTTTAACCCTAATCTAATCATGACAAAAACACCTGAGAATCCTAAATTGAGGGACATTTTACCAAATACCTGGCTGGTACTCTCAAAACTATCAAGTTTATTAAAAACAAAGAACAGCTGAGAAAATTTCACAGCCCAGAAAGCCTCAGGAAATATGAATGACTAAATGTAATGTGGTGTCCTTGTTGGGGTCCTTGAATAGAAAGTTATAATATTATGGAATATTATAAGAAACAATATTGAAATCTGATTAGATTTATTTAATAATAATATATCAATACTGGTTATTTGTTTTGAACTTATATACTATAGAAATTGAAAGAGATGTTAACAGAGGGACCTGAGTATGGAGGGTACAGGAACTCTCTATATTGTCTTTTCAAAGTTATGTAAATTTAACATTATTTTAAAATAAAAAGTTTAAATTATTAAGATTATAAATTAGAGATAAGCAATCAAGTGTATGCTAATTGGATTGAGACAAACATTTTTATGATCTATCTAGGTATGAGTAAAGCATTTCGGATGTGAAGGTATATAGTTTTTCTGCCCCTAATTATTTCCTATGGAAAACTGCCATCTCCCATTTCACTTAGTTCTGGTAAGGCTGTCAGCCATTGTCTATGGCCCTCCTTAAAATAATCATGTTATCTACTTTTGGCCAATTGCAGCAATTTATTCATTTGCTTGTAGTGATTGCAAACCAATAATATTTTTGCAAACTAATAACTTTTATTGAACCTATCAACCATGTAAGATTTCAGGGCAAATGACTAGTCTAAAATCTTTAGAAAGAGAGACACTAGTTGGCATTTGTTTATTTAAGCATTGCTTACTTTAGATAAATATCACCAAACACTATATAATCCATTAAGTCTATTGAGCCAAAAGTGTTTACCAAATTACTAAATGTTAAATGTGGGGAGCATGAAAATGTGAAGCCTCTGAGAGCCACAGAGATACAGGTCTCTCATGCTCTTGCAGGTTTCTTTTCTTTCTTTCTTTCTTTCTTTCTTTCTTTCTTTCTTTCTTTCTTTCTTTCTTTCTTTCTTTCTTTCTTTCTTTTTTTTTTCTTGCAGGTTTCTTATCCAGGAACTTCATGGGCATTCAAAGGGAAAACTCAGGAGAATGCTGAGCAACCATCCAGTGGTGCAACCATCTCCACTGCAACGCCTCTACCCAGGCACACATTGCTGTGCTCTCTGTGAAATAAAAACCTTATTACACAGGAAGAGAGCAGCAAGGACTGTTGCATTAGAGAATGATTGGAAACCTACTGTGGCAGTGGGAGGGGAACTGGGAAATAATGCTCTTTTTCAGGGGAACTGGGAAATAATGCTCCTACTTTGCAGGAATACTTGCTAGGCTCAGCATTACATTCAGTTCACATCTGAAGAACTAGATTCACAAATTCTGCCTATGACTAGATTTTAGTCAAAATATCAGAAAACAACACCGTCCCCTGTTGCAACCACTAACATGCTAACAAGCATTGAATAAAAACAACAGTATGATCCACGTGGAGAAACTGTAAAAGAAAGATTATCTCTAGGCAGATGAAAGGGAAGACCCAAATCCAAGTCAACAGGCTCAAATTCAAGTAGGAAGAAAATTTGAAGCCTGTATCAACTTCCCACCAGATAAGCAAACCCTCACACTAGAGGCCTAAGGATAAAAGGATGCTCATCTCCAAGCATACAAAACATTTACCTCAGTGTCTACTCTTCCATACGACACACCCAACAATAAACCAAGAATAGCAGTCTGAACAGACAAAGCAGTCATTACAAAGAGCCAGACATAACAGAGGTGTTTAAAATAATCATTTAATATGTTAAAGGCTTTAATGGAGAAGGTAGACAACATGCAAGACCAATACTGATTTCAATGTTAAGAAGAAATCTAATAGAAACGCAGGAAAACAACAACAGCAGCAGAAGCAGCAGCAGCATAGGGGAGATGAAACATGCCTTGATGCTGATACCAATAGACTTATCACAGCCAAAGGAAAGAACCAGTGAATTTGACAACAGTTGAACAGAAATAATCCAATCTGAAATACAGAGAAAAAAATGAGTTAAAAAATCAGAACAGAGAAACCAAGAGCTATGGGACAATAACACACTCCCAACTATTTACTATATTGCTAACTCCATATTCAAGCCAACAAAAATACATGTAATCATTCTAGTGCTTTACTCTAAATTCCCCTTTTGAACTAGCTAGAGAAAACTCTTGGTTTTTAAAAGGCTCCTGTGATTAAGCAAGGCCCAACCAGATAGTTTCCATATCTTAAATTCAAGTGTACCATATAAATAACATAACTAATCATGGGAGTAAAATACATAAAATTCATGGTATGGGTAGAAAACCTTGGAAGTCATCTTAGAATTCTCCATATACAACTCAAAAAACCCTGTACGGTTTTGCCAAGAAAAAAAGATAAAGCACAAATAATCAATATCATAAAAAAGAGGGAGAAACATTATTTTATGGTTAAAAAATTAATTGAAAAAGCTATATCAATAATTCTACAACATAGGTTAAATTAACATATTCCTTGAAAGACAAAAACTACCAGAACTTATTAAAAATAGATAATCTTAAAAAATAGATAATCTTTATAAACCTATATCTATCAAAGAAGTTAAATTTTAATTAAAGACTTTCTAAATGCACAACTCTAATCACAGATAGTTTATCAAAAAAATTTTAAAAGATTTTATTCATGTATTCATGAGAGACAGAGAGAGAGAGAGAGAGAGAGAGAGAGAGAGAGGCAGAGACACAGGCATAGGGAGAAGCAGGCTCCGTGCAGGGAGCCCGATGTAGGACTCAATCCCAGGTCTCCAGGAGCAGCCCTGGGTTGAAGGCAGCACTAAACTGCTGAGTCACCCGGGCTGCCCTCTATCAAATTTTATAAGCATGTATAGTACCAAGTATACAAACTTTTCCAGAATATAAAACAAAAAGAGCATTTCTAAACTCATTCTATGAGGGCTGCCTTACCAATAACAATAACAAAAATAGACATAGATATTACAAGAAAAGTTAATAAAACTAAAAAAGCAAATATCCCTTATTCATGTAGACACAAAAACCATCAACAAAATAAGAAAATAATTGAATCTAACTATATATATATATATATATATATATATATATATATATATATACATGTAAAGATTAATACCAGGAATGAAAGCCTGGCTCACATTAAAAAAATCAGTCAGTGTAATTCAACATATTAAGACTAAATGGGAAATATTATTTGGTCATTTAGGAAATATAGAAAAATAAATTGATGAAAGAGAATATTCATTTAAGAGAAAAAATCCCAGACAACTAAAAATAGAGGGGAACTTCATTAATTTATAGAGTATCAAAAAACAAACAAAAACACTACAGCTAAACATCATTCCCTCCCATTGAATATGAGCTAGACTTAGTGACAGTCTTCTAATTAGTAGAAAATAGAAAGGGATAAAATTATAATTTACAGTGGAGAAATCTGGCAGACAGTTTCTTAACAAAGTGATGAAGACTAATATCACCTGTAATAAGTAATGTTGATATCATGTAATCTCTGATGTTATATGATAAAAAGTGTCTACTATGAGAAAATATTAGAAATGCTTAAGCTGAGGATATTCCACAAAGTGTTTCACCATTAGTATCCAAAAGTGCCCAGGTTAGTTTGCTTTTCATAAAACAAATTGTCACAGATTAGAAGAGAGTATGGAGACATAAAAACTAAATGCAACATGGTATCTTTGATTGAATAGGAAAAAGACATTAATGGAAAAATTGATAAAATGTCAATAAAGGCTGTAGCCGAGCTAACAGTTTTGTGCCTATGTAAACTTCTGAGTTTTACCAACTTTGCCATTGCTATGTAAGATGTTAACAGTAAGGGAAAGTCAGTAAGGGAAAGTGAGCAAAAGGTAAACGAGAAGTCTTTGTATCATGTTTTACTAATTCTTTTGTAAATCTAAAATTCTTTCAAAAGATAAATAAAAATCAGTCCTGTCAGTTTATAAGACTATACCAGCAAAATATCTTCCAAGAATAAAGAAAAATAAACACTGCTCCAGACATATAAAAGTCGAAAGAATTCATAACCAGCAGATCCACACTACAAGAAATGTTATTTTTTTCCCTTTCTGATATTTCCCACTCATTTTTTCTCCTTTCCCCTTTATTCCCTGTCATTATTTTTTATATTTCCCAAATGAAGGAGACCATATAATGTTCTTCCTTCTCTGATTGAACTTAATTCACTCAGGACAATACTCTCCAGTACCATCCACGTCGAAGCAAATGGTGGGTACTTGTCGTTTCTAACGGCTGAGGAATATTCCATTGTATACATAGACCACATCTTCTTTATCCATTCATCTTTCGATGGACACCGAGGCTCCTTCCACAGTTTGGCTATTGTGGACATTGCTGCTATAAACATCAGGGTGCAGGGGTCTCGGCGTTTCATTGCATCTGTATTTTTGGGGTAAATCCCCAGCAGTGCAATGGCTGGGTCATAGAGCAGATCTATGATTAGGAGATCAGATATTTTTAACTCTTTGAGTAACATCCACAGAGTTTCCAGAGGGACTACACCAGTTCACATTCCCACCAACAGTGTAAGAGGGTTCCCTTTCTCCACATCCTCTCCAACACTTGTGGGTTCCTGCCTTGTTAATTTCCCCATTCTCAGTGGTGTGAGGTGGTATCTCATTGTGGTTTTGATTTGTATTTCCTTGATGGCAAGTGATGCGGAGCATTTTCTCATGTTCTTAAGGCCATGTGTATGTCTTCCTCTGTGAAATTTTTGTTCATGTCTTTTGTCCATTGCATGATTGGATCTTTTGTTTCTTTAGTGTTGAGTTAAAGAAGTTCTTTATAGATCTTGGATACTAGCCCTTTATCTGATACGTCATTTGCAAATATCTTCTCCCATTCTGTAGGTTGTCTTTTAGTTTTATTGACTGTATCTTTTGCTGTGCAAAAGCTTCTTATCTTGATGAAGTCCCAATAGTTCATTTTTGCTTTTGTTTCTTTTGCCTTCGTGGATGTATCTTGCAAGAAGTTACTGTGGCCGAGTTCAAAAAGGGTGTTGCCTGTGTTCTCCTCTAGGATTTTGATGGAATCTTGTCTCACATTTAGATCTTTCATCCATTTTGAGTTTATCTTTGTGTATGGTGCAAGAGAGTGGTCTAGTTTCATTCTTCTGCATGTGGATGTCCAATTTTCCCAGCACCATTTATTGAAGAGACTGTCTTTCTTCCAGTGGATCGTCTTTCCTCCTTTGTCGAATATTAGGTCACTATAAAGTTGAGGGTCCACTTCTGGATTCTCTATTCTGTTCCATTGATCCTGTGTCTGTTTTTTTGCCAGTACTACACTGTCTTGATGACCACAGCTTTGTAGTACAACCGGAAATCTGGCATTGTGATGCCCCCAGCTATGTTTTTCTTTTTTAATATTTCCCCTTGCTATTCAGGGTCTTTTCTGATTCCACACAAATCTTAAAATAATTTTTTCCAACTCTCTGAAGAAAGTCCATGGCATTTTGATAGGGATTGCATTAAATGTGTAAATTGCTCTGGGTAACATGAAATTTAAACAATATCAATTCTTCCAATCCATGAGCATGGAATATTTTTCCATCTCTTTGTGTCTTCCTCAGTTTCTTTCAGAAGTGTTCTATAGTTTTTAGGGTATAGATCCTTTACCTCTTTGGTTAGGTTTATTCCTAGGTATCTTATGCTTTTGGGTGCAATTGTAAATGGGATTGACTCCTTAATAACTCAAATACAAAAGCTAACCTTACACCTAAAGGAGCTAGAGAAAAAGTAGCAAATAGATCCTACACCCAGCAGAAGAAGACAGTTAATAAAGAATTGAGCAGAACTCAATGAAATAGAGACCAGAAGAACTGTGGAACAGATCAACAAACCAGGGGTTAGTTCTTTGAAAGAATTAATAGGATAAATAAACCATTAGCCAGCCTTATTAAAAAGAAGAGAGAGAAGACTCAAATTAATAAAATCATGAATGAGAAAGGAGAGATCACTACCAACACCAAGGAAATACAAACGATTTTTAAAACTTATTATGAGCAGCTATATGCCAATAAATTAGGCAATCTAGAAGAAATGGATGCATTTCTGGAAAACCACAAACTACTGGAACAGGAAGAAATAGAAAACCTGAACGGGCCAATAACCAGGGAGGAAATTGAAGCAGTCATCAAAAACCTCCCAAGACACAAAAGTCCAGGGCCAGATGGTTTCCCAGGGGAATTCTATCACACATTTAAAGAAGATCCATACCTATCCTACTAAAGCTGTTCGGAAAGATAGAAAGAGATGGAGTACTTCTAAATTCGTTCTATGAGGCCAGCATCATCTTAATTCCAAAACCAGAGAAAGACCCCTCCAAAAAGGACAATTATAGACCAATATCCCTGATGAACATGGATGCAAAAATTCTCAACAATTTACTAGCCAATAGGATACAACAATATATTAAGAAGATTATTCACCATGACCAAGTGGGATTTATCCCCAGGATGCAAGGCTGGTTCAACATTCGTAAAGCAATCAATGTTATTGATCATATCAGCAAGAGAAAAACCAAGAATCATATGATCCTCTCAATAGATGCAGAGAAAGCATTTGACAAAATACAGCATCCATTCCTGATCAAAACTCTTCAGAGTGTAGGGATAGAGGGAACATTCCTCAGCATCTTAAAAGCCATCTACGAAAAACCCACAGCAAATATCATTCTCAATGGGGAAACACTGGGAGCCTTTCCCCTAAGATCAGGAACACGACAGGGATGTCCACTCTCACCACTGCTATTCAACATAGTACTAGAAGTCCTAGCCTCAGCAATCAGGCAACAAAAAGAAATAAAAGGCATTCAAATTGGCAAAGAAGAAGTCAAACTCTCCCTCTTGCAGATGACATGATACTCTAAATAGAAAACCCAAAAGACTCCACCCCATGATTGCTAGAACTCATACAGCAATTTGGCAGTGTGGCAGGATACAAAATCAATGCCCAGAAGTCAGTGGCATTTCTATACATTAACAATGAGACTATAAGAAATGTCAAAGGAAATCATCCACACAGGAAAAAAATGACAAGTGGAAACACGGATCTACACAAATGAATAAACATCCCTGTAAATGTAAAGCCAAGGCCAGAAGTACCATTTTGTATTATTCCATTTATATAGCTAGCATTCCTGAAATGGCAAGATGAAAATGGAGATCATATTAATGGTTGCTAATGATTAAGAAGGGAGTGAAGGAGGAAGGGAAATAGACATGACCATAAAATGGGGACATGAAAGATCCTTGTGATGGATGTTTCATATCTTGACTATATACCAATCTGTGATACACTTCCCCCTCGAAACAGTACTATTGGTATAACCTGGTAAAGAGTACATGGGATCTCTGTATTGTTTCTTACAATTATATTTTAACCAATAATGTTCTAAAAATTTTAAAAGGCAGTTAAAAGACACCCTATCATGAAGCCTGGGTAGCTCAGTGGTTGAGCATCTGCCTTCAGCTCAGGGCATGATCCCAGCGCTCTGGGATCAAGTCCCACATCAGGCTCCCTGCAGAGAGCCTGCTTCTCCCTCTGCTTGTGTCTCTGCCTCTCTCTCTGTGTCTCTCATGAATAAATAAATAATATTTTTAATAAAATATAAAATAAAAAACCCCTTATCAATCAAATAATACATCAAAATGTGTAAGTATTTTTAACTGAATGGAAATTATATTGAATTTGTAAACGTTGAATGAAAATGAACTTAGTAAAAATCATCAATAATTCTGATTCAGATTTTGCCAAATTTGATTAGTTTCATTTAAATAAGCTATCTGATTTTTATTAAATATTAGTCATATGCTCTCCTTACCTGGAGCTTGGCCCTTATTTTAAAGTACTTTGTCGTTGGTGACTGTATCACAAGATTTGCATTAGGCGGTTGTTACTTCTGGGCTCCTGCCATCAGGTCCTCTCAAATCAACTCCTGAGAATGTTTCAGTGTGAGAATGCAAGACTCGTGGGTAATAAAACAAGTGTCATCTTCTAGAGTTGGCATTTTCTTAACACACTATGACACTTCATTTTCTTACTTGTAGGCAACTCCATTTTAGAAAATTAGAGATATAACTAAAATTAAAATCCCTAGTTTCTCATCTCCAGGTGTTCAAAAATGCTTTGACACTTACCAATCAAGATAGAATGGGTACAAGGCTCAGTGCCTGAAGAAGTCAGATGAAGAAAGTTCACCTGGGATATTTCATAAATATGTTTTTACTTTGTATAAAATCTGTCCAATTCTTTGTTTTAAAGCTTTGGGATTTTTCACAGTTGATAGAATTCCTTCAAATTCCATGTCAAGGATGGATGAACTGTCAGGAAGCCAGATTTAAATAGATTGTAGAAGCAGGAGCCTCTCTTGGGATAGAACTCATTATGTTTGTGATGAGGGTTTAAATTGGTTTTGAGGTGACTGATTTTGAGACTCTAAAAAGATGCTTCAGAGACTGGGCTTTTGATCAGTCTGTAACTGTCTACAGGGAATATTTTGGGAAGATTTGTGAGGCTTGCTTTGGGAAGGAGAATCTTTGTTCCTGGCACATCTTTGTAGCTGATGTCTGTGTTCTTTAGGAACAAAAATGCTAGTCTGCTTCCATTACCCCAGTCAACATTTAGAAACAGGTGTCTGTTCTTATTCTGATGGGACAGTTACTCAAGGCAAAATGTCTGGTCATTTTTATCTTTTCATTCTCCTTTATTATAAGGCTCTTGAGTTATTTTTTTATAGCAAATACAGCTGTATTTTGTCAAATGCTTTCTCTGCATCTATTGAGAGGATCATACGGTTCTTGTTTTTTCTCTCGCTGATATGATCAATCACATTGATTGCTTTACGAATGTTGAACCAGCCTTGTGTCCCAGGGATAAATCCCACTTGTTCATGATGAATAATCTTCTTAATGTATTGTTGTATCCTATTGGCTAGTAAGTTGTTGAGAATTTTTGCATCCATGTTCATCAGGGATATTGGCCTATAATTCTCCTTTTTGGTGAGGTTTTGGAATTAAGGTGATGCTGGCCTCATAGAACGAATTTGGAAGTATTCCATCTCTTTCTATCTCTCCAAATAGCTTTAGTAGAATAGGTATGGTTGCTTCTTTAAACGTTTGATAAAATTCCCCTGGGAAGCCATGTGGCCGTGGACTTTTGTGTCTTGGGAGGTTTTCGATGACTGCTTCAATTACCTCCCTGGTTATTGGCCTATTCAGGTTTTCTATTTCTTCCTGTTCCAGTTTTGGTAGTCTGTGGTTTTCTTTTCCTTTAATTTTTTTTTTTTTTTTGGTTTTCCAGAAATGCGTCCATTTCTTCTGGATTGCCTAATTTATTGGTGTAAAGCTGCTCAAAATACGTTTTTAAGACCATTTGCATTTCCTTGGTATTGGTGGTGATCTCTCCTTTCTCATTCATGATTTCATTAATTTGAGTCCTTTCTCTCTTCTTTTTAATAAGGCTGGCTAATGGTTTATCTATCTTATTAATTTTTTCAAAGAACCAACTCCTGGTTTTGTTGATCTGTTCCACAGTTCTTCTGGTCTCTATTTCATTGGGTTCTGCTTGAATCTTTATTAATTGTCTTTTGCTGGGTGTAGGATCTATTTGCTGTTTTTTCTCCAGCTCTTTAGGTTAGCTTTTGTATTTGAGTTCTTTCCAGTTTTTTTTTTTTGTGGTTGTCCTTTTTTTTATTTTTTTATTTTTTATTTTTTAATAATAAATTTTTATTGGTGTTCAATTTGCCAACATAACACCCAGTGCTCATCCCGTCAAGTGCTCCCCTCAGTGCCCGTCACCCATTCACCCCCACCCCCCGCCCTCCTTCCCTTCCACAACCACTAGTTAGTTTCCCAGAGTTAGGAGTCTTTATGTACTGTCTCCCTTTCTGATATTTCCTACCCATTTCTTCTCCCTTCCCTTCTCTTCCCTTTCACTATTATTTATATTCCCCAAATGAATGAGAACATACAATGTTTGTCCTTCTCCGATTGACTTACTTCACTCAGCATAATACCCTCCAGTTTCATCCATGTTGAAGCAAATGGTGGGTATTTGTCATTTCTAATGGCTGAGTAATATTCCATTGTATACATAAACCACATCTTCTTTATCCATTCATCTTTCAATGGACACCGAGGCTCCTTCCACAGTTTGGTTGTTGTAAACATTGCTGCTAGAAACATAGGGGTGCAGGGGTCCCAGCGTTTCATTGCATCTGTATCTTTGGGGTAAATCCAAAGATTTACATTGCATCTGTATCTTTGGTGCAATTGTTGGGCCGTAGGGCAGGTCTATTTTTAACTTTTTGAGGAACCTCCACACAGTTTTCCAGAGTGGCTGCACCAGTTCACATTCCCACCAACAGTGTAAGAGGGTTCCCTTTTCTCCGCATCCTCTCCAACATTTGCGGTTTCCTGCCTTGTTAATTTTCCCCATTCTCACTGGTGTGAGGTGGTATCTCACTGTGGTTATGATTTGTATTTCCCTGATGGCAAGTGATGCAGAGCATTTTCTCATGTGCATGTTGGCCATGTCTATGTCTTCCTCTGTGAGATTTCTCTTCATGTCTTTTGCCCATTTCGTGATTGGATTGTTTGTTTCTTTGCTGTTGAGTTTAATAAGTTCTTTTAGATTTTGGAAACTAGCCCTTTATCTATACGTCATTTGCAAATCTCTTCTCCCATTCTGTAGGTTGTCTTTGAGTTTTATTGACTGTATCCTTTGCTCTGCAAAAGCTTTTTATCTTGATGAAGTCCCAATAGTTCATTTTTGCTTTTGTTTCTTTTGCCTTCGTGGATGTATCTTTTAAGAAGTTACAGTGGCCAAGTTCAAAAAGGGTGTTGCCTGTGCTCTCCTCTAGCATTTTGATGGAATCTTGTCTCACATTTAGATCTTTCATCCATTTTGAGTTTATCATCGTGTATGGTGCAAGAGAGTGGTCCAGTTTCATTCTTCTGCATGTGGATGTCCAATTTTCCCAACACCATTTATTGAAGAGACTGTCTTTCTTCCAATGGATAGTCTTTCCTCCTTTATCGAATATTAGTTGACCATAAATTTCAGGGTCCACTTCTGGGTTCTCTATTCTGTTCCATTGATCTATGTGTCTGTTTTTGTGCCAGTACCACACTGTCTTGACCACAGCTTTGTAGTACAACCTGAAATCTGGCATTGTGATGCCACCAGATATGGTTTTCTTTTTTAAAATTCCCCTGGCTATTCCAGGTCTTTTCTGATTCCTCACAAATCTTAAAATAATTTGTTCTAACTCTCTGAAGAAAGTCCATGGTATTTTGATAGAGATTGCATTAAACGTGTAAATTGCCCTGGGTAACATTGACATTTTCACAATATTAATTCTTCCAATCCATGAGCATGGAGTATTTTTCCATCTCTTTGTGTCTTCCTCAATTTCTTTCAGAAGTGTTCTATAGTTTTTAGGGTATAGATCCTTCACCTCTTTGGTTAGGTTTATTCCTATGTATCTTATGCTTTTGGGTGCAATTGTAAATGGGATTGACTCCTTGATTTCTCTTTTTTCATTCTCATTGTTAGTGTACAGAAATGCCACTGATTTTAGTGCATTGATTTTGTATCCTGCCACGCTGCCAAATTGCTGTATGAGTTCTAGCAATCTTGGGGTGGAGGCTTTTGGGTTTTCTATTTAGAGTATCATGTCATCGGCAAAGAGGGAGAGTTTGACTTCTTCTTTGCCAATTTGAATGCCTTTAATGTCTTTTTGTTGTCTGATTCATGACGCTAGAACTTCCAGTACTATGTTGAATAGTAGTGGTGAGAGTGGACATCCCTGTCTTGTTCCTGATCTTAGGGGAAAGGCTCCCAGTGCTTCCCCATTGAGAATGATATTTGCTGTGGGCATTTCGTAGATGGCTTTTAAGATGCTGAGGAATGTTCCCTCTATCCCTACACTCTGAAGAGTTTGATCAGGAATAGATGCTGTATTTTGTCAAATGCTTTCTCTGCATCTAATGAGAGGATCATATGGTTCTTGGTTTTTCTCTTGCTGATATGATCAATCACATTGATTGTTTTACGAGTGTTGAACCAGCCTTGTGTCCTGGGAATAAATCCTACTTGGTCATGGTGAATAATCTTCTTAATTTACTGTTGGATCCTATTGGCTTGTATCTTGTTGAGAATTTTTGCATCCATGTTCATCAGGGATATTGGTCTATAATTCTCCTTTTCGGTGGGGTCTTTCTCTGGTTTTGGAATTAAGGTGATGCTGCCCTCATAGAATGAATTTGGAAGTACTCCACCTCTTTCTATCTTTCCGAACAGCTTTAGTAGAATAGGTACGGTTTCTTCTTTAAACATTTAATAGAATTCCCCTGGGAAACCATTTGGCCATGGACTTTTGTGTCTTGGGAGGTTTTTTATGACTGCTTCAATTTCCTCCCTGGTTATTGGCCTGTTCAGGTTTACTATTTCTTCCTGTTCCCGTTTTGGTAGTTTGTGGTTTTCCAGAAATGCGTCCATTTCTTCTAGATTGCCTAATTTATTGGCATATAGCTGTTCATAATATGTTTTTAAAATCGTTTGTATTTTTGGTGTTGGTAGTGATCTCCGCTTTCTTATTCATGATTTTATTAATCTGAGTCGTCTCTCTCTTCTTTTTAGTAAGGCTGGCTAATGGTTTATCTATCTTATTAATTCTTTCAAAGAACCAACTCCTGGTTTTGTTGATCAGTTCCACAGTTCTTCTGGTCTCTATTTCATTGAGTTCTGCTCGAATCTTTATTAACTGTCTTCTTCTGCTGGGTGTAGGATCTATTTGCTGTTTTTTCTCCAGCTCCTTTTGGTGGAAGGTTAGCTGGTGTATTTGAGTTCTTTCCAGTTTTTGGATGGACGCTTGTATTGCGATGTATTTCCCCCTCAGGACTGCTTTTGCTGCATCCCACAGATTTTGAATGGTTGTATATTCATTTGCATTAGTTTCCATGAATCTTTTTAATTCTTCTGTAATTTCTTGGTTGACCCTTTCATCTTTTAGGAGGATGGTCCTTAACCTCCACGTTTTTGAGGTCCTTCCAAACTTCCTCTTGTGTTTTAGTTCTAATTTCAAAGCATTATTGTCTGAAAATATGCAGGGGATGATCCCAATCTTTTGGTATCGGTTAAGACCTGATTTGTGACCCAGTATGTGGTCTATTCTGGAGAAAGTTCCATGTGCACTTGAGAAGAATGTGTATTCAGTTGCGTTTGGATGTAAAGTTCTGTAAATATCTGTGAAATCCATCTAGTCCAGTGTATCATTTAAAGCTCTTGTTTCTTTGGAGATGTTGTGTTTAGAAGATCTGTCGATTATAGAAAGCACTAACTTCAGGTCACCAAGTATAAGTGTATTATTATCTAAGTATGTCTTAACTTTGATTATTAATTGATTGATATACTTGGCAGCTCCCAGATTCAGGGCATAAATATTGATGATTATTAGGTCTTCTTGTTGGATAGATCTTTTAAGTATGATATAGTGTCCCTCTTCATCTCTTAGTACAGTCTTTGGGATAAACTTTAATTTATCTGATATGAGGATTGCCACTGCTGCTTTCTTTTGAGGACCATTTGAATGGTAAATGGTTCTCCAACCTTTTATTTTCAGGCTATAGGTGTCCTTATGTCTAAAATTAGTCTCTTGTAGAGAGTAAATAGATGGGTCTTGTTTTTTTATCCAGTCTGAAACCCTGCACCTTTTGATGGGGTCATTAAGCCATTCATGTTGAGAGTTACTATAGCAAATACAGAGGATGCCTGCAAATTACCAAAAATAATAGGCAGTATATATAATTATCATAGATATTCAGTCTGTGGCACTGAACCCTGTAGATTCTGTACTATGCTACTTTAACTTTATATAATAAGCAAATGTATCCTAAAATAAAAATAAATGAGATCAGAGAGTAGGCTGTGTGGATTTTCTGGATTTCAAATTGACAGATGGAACCTAACATAAAAGATGCCTTCAGAAAAGGCAAATTTTAGGGAGTGGGAATTTAAGGAACTCCTTTACTTAACAAGATAGGTTTATGTCATGTTTGTACTGGCCTTGGGTCTCTTTCTACAGATCTGTCACTTGTCTCTCTGCCCCATTCTGTACCTCATAGATACTGGCAACTATGGCTATTTCCCTAGTTCCTAGGTAAGTGGCTAAATTTACTAGTGGGAAAGGTAGCTGGCAGAATGGATAATGGGAGAAACTAGGTTATTTTTCCCTCTCCCTGGCTGTCTTTGGGCTATGTCTCAAGGACATGGAGCCCACTAGATTCTATGAGGCTGGTCTCAACTGGGCTTCCATGAGGCTATTCTGAACACCGCCTCTTTTGTACCACTAACAAAGGGGAATATGGTTGTCTCATATCCCCTGGTTGCCTTCTCTGCCTTTCATTCACTTGTCTAACCAATTCCCTGCATGGAACTCCCTCAGCTGTTTTTCTAGTCACTCTCTGACCGGCTCAAGTCAGCTGATATGTAAGATATACTTCCCATACAGAGAGACATAGGCTTTCTTTTCCAAGTTCATCTGTCTTTTGTGCTTCTTCCAAGACACCAGGTCCTCTTTTAGTGGCATCGTGTTCCTTCTAACAGCCTGGCTGCCTTTTCCACAATGCCAAATGCAGCCCTTTGCTTAGTGAGTACCTGCTTGCTCCTTCAGGTCTCAGTTTTTTTTTTTTTTTTTTAAGATTTTATTTATTTATTCATGAGAGAGAGAGAGAGAGAGAGAGAGAGAGGCAGATGGAGAAACAGGCTCCATGCAGGGAGCCCGACCTGGGACTCGATTTTGGGTCTCCAGGATCACACCCTGGGAAGAAGGCGGTGCTAAACCGCTGGGCCACTGGGGCTGCTCCAGCTCTCAGTTTTAAGGTCACTTTCTTGATCACTGGGATGTAATCAGGCTCCCCAGTTATTGCCTTACAGAGAATTTTGGCCATGGATTCTCCTTAACTTATATAAATGCAATTTCATACTTTTTGGTGACACTACTGTCCATCTTTCTTACTGACTATAAACTCCATTAAGATCTGGGCCATTGCAGGACACCTGGGTGGCTCAGTCAATTAAGTGTCTGACTTTATCTCAGGTCCTGATCTTGGGGTCCTGATCTGGAGCCCCACATCAAGTTCTGCACTCAGTGAGGAGTCTGCTTATCCCTCTGCGTCCTTCAAATAAATGGATAAAATCTTTAGAGAAAACATTTTTTAAAAAGTTGGGCCTTTGCTTCCTTCAGGCATAATTGCATTACTAATGCCTAACAAGAGGCATTCTCAGAGGAGATGATTACCAATAATGTCAGCCAATAAATGAATGAAAATCCAATTGCCACTTTAGACTGCTGCAAAATGGCTGAGTAGGTTAAGCAAGATATTGCCCTCATAGGAACAGCTGTGGACTCTGGTCCTCCCCTGCTTTCCTTACTCTTTTGGTAATCTCAGCACCTGCCAATGTTCTGATATTCTTTGTAGACTCAGATGCAATAGTTTTGTTCTCTGTGCTTGTAAGTATTGCTGGTACATTTACTCATCCATCATCAGAACTCTTATTTTGTAAAGAAGCAGAGTAGCACATTTAAGAGCACAGCCATAGCAATGGTATTACCTGGATTTTGACTAGGTGGCTCATCTGTTTGTGTCCCTATTTTCTTCCCCTGTGAACTAGTAATAATAATGGTACCTATATCTCCTATGGTTTGGGGGCAGATTAAATAAGTTAATAAATGTAAAACCCTCAGAACAGGGCCTAGTAGAAGGAAGCTGTCAGCACAAGTCACTGTGTTTTTAAACTATGCTGATGTTGTAGGCACTATATGTCGCCTTTGGTGTTTTTCAGAATGAGGACCAAGTAAAATTCATAATTTTTATCTAATTACTTCAACAAGGATTACAAGCTTAATTGCTGCTAATGCTTACTGCTCATCAAATATTCTCAGAAGACTTACTGTTTCTAACCTGTAAATAAACATTTCCATTAAAACAAAGCTTTATATCAAAAAAGGAGCTAGTTTTTGAAAACAAATGTACAACTAATACTCAGATTAGAATTGAACATTTTTTTTAAAACTGACTTGTGCCTTTCACCAATGACTGGGTTGTTTATAGTCAGTAAAATGTCTCTAGATTTAGTGCAATTGTTTCAATAATGGAAGATTCGAATGGAAAAATGGGTATTAGAAAATCAATATCCCCTGTGGACTCTGACCTCATGAGACTTCTTGGGAATGTTTTATCTGAAATCATTTAGTGCTTAGAATACCATCCTTCTCAAATCTGTGTTTCTGATATTTTTAGAATTAGTCTTACATCTTTGTATCAAATTAAATCCTAAAAATTCTAAGAATTGTCCTAATGTGCAAATATAAATCATCATTAGGATGATGAAAGCATGGTGCTTAGTATCACTATAACTTACCAGGTTTGTTTGATAAGAAATTCCTAATGGGCAAATATCTTTCTTCCTAAATTATAATCAAAGACTAGAAGAAGCCCAGCTATAACTCCGAAAAGTGATACTTCTCATATGAGTCAGTAGACAAGCCATGTGAAGTAGTAGAAATTCACAGTGATTACCAAGAACACTGTAAAGCTGCCATCTTCTTGATAAGGTATATGCTTCTAAGGGGAAAGCATTGCATTGGACTCGGATTTCTCCAAAACAACAATCATGGTCAGAAGACAATAGAACAATGCTATAAAGTTCTCAGGGAAACAAACTGACTCAGCTAAGACACAGTTAAAGAATAAAATCAAGGGCAAACACTCTTAAACATAGAAGTCAGAGATACAGTGTTCATGGGTCTTTTATGAAAAAAAAAATAACTTAAAAATAAAACCTACCCATTAAGTATTGGCTCAAATTCAAGGAAAAGGTCAGTTTCTTCCTAAGTCTTTTGGACTTGAATGTTTTCAGCTTGAAGTAATAGGCATGCTAAAGCAACATATCTGGGGGGCACTCCTGAACTACATATAAGTGAAATATATACTACATATAAGTGAAATCCGTGGGAAAGCAGTATTTCCCTTCCCCTTCCAAGTAAGCATTAGGTGCTCCCCTAATGTTTGTATGGCCCAGGACAAAATTACAAATAGAGACCTTTACTGTATACATCTGTAAGTTTAAAAGGTATAAACCGATTTAGTAAAGTAATAAAATATATTTTATCCTCCTAACTTGATAAATATACTTTATGATGACCTAATAGTGTAAGTCATAATATTAAATTACTGGATCATTGGAATTCCATCCTGGAACATGGTACTTAAGGAAAGTAAGCTTCTGGTTGCTGGCCTCAAGCCTTCAGCTTCCTTCTTCTCTTCCCATATCCAGCTCCATCTCATAGCACAATAAGTGTGGACAAACCACCTTGCACATACAAGCTTCATACACATCCTATAAACAGTGTTAGCTTGTCCATCCTTCAGGAAAAGATAAGCAAATGCAGCAAAATGTTAACAACTGAGAATCTAGGTGAAGAGCATACAGATGTTCATTGAATTATTTTTGCCATTTTTCAAAATAAAAATATAATGAGGGTGTGATTGGGTGGCTCAGATGGTTAAGCATCTACCTTTGGCTCAGGTCATGATCTCAAGGTCCTGGGATCATCAGGCTCCCTGCTTAGTGGGAAGTCTGCTTCTCTCTCTCCCTCTCCCTCTGTGTGCTCACTTCCTCTCTCAAATAAATAAATAAATCTTTTATTTTAAATACAGGGAAAAATGAAGGTTTTGCTATTAAAGAAGTAAATTTCGACCTTGACCTTCCCCTTGCCTAAAAGAATTTAAATAGATGAGCTGTTCCAGAAAGGGAGCTATCACCACAGACACCTACAGTACACTATGAAGTATGGGTGGCTGAGAGAAAGGAATTTAGCAAAATCTGTTTGTTAAAATTCCTCTCTATATCCCATTGTTTCTGCATAGCCCAGGAAACATTTGTTTACCAAACATTTATTCTTTATTTTTCTGTGAATTGCCTTCCTTCCCTTTGACTTCCCAGACCCTATCCTCTTTCCTTAGTGCAAGATAGCATATATAGCTCATTTTGTCTGACTGCCTTCAAAATCTCATGTTTATGGGGGTTCCCTGTACATACGTAATTAAATTTTATTTTCTCCTGTTAAAAAAAAAGGAACTTAGAGGGATATTGTATCAGGAAATTTGGTAATCACTGAGTTCACTTTAATATACAAAGAATTTTTAAAACTTTGGAAAATATCATTATAGAAAATAATTTGAAATGTATGGCATCTACCAGTGAAAAATCCCAGTGTAGCCATGTGGGATATTAATGAGAAGAGAAGTTAGAAAGATAGTGTCTCTGAGAAAGAGAAAAGAATCTGGCATCTGGGAGCTGGCTTGATACTACTGGCTAGGGCTCCCATGGAGTTGACCTAACATAGATAGGCAGGTGGTAGCATCCAAAATCAGAGCCATGCCTACACCCTCAAATCTTCCCCAGACACATGAATGCTGTATTCATATATATATATATATATATATTTCATATATTCCTGTATGTCCCTCTTACTGAGATGCCCCATGGTTCCCTCAGAGTGTTTTCTCCCTCACTCAATGAGTAATAACTCCAGCTTATTCAACTATATGTGTGTTTCTGATGATCTCTGGCTGAAGTGTATTGACACGATCTCAATGTCTTGGTGCTGAGACTATTGAGTCTATTTAATGTTAATGAAAAAAACATTTATTTAAAGTTTTAATTTCTTTACTCTTTAATTTCCTATTTATTAAAATCAAGGGAAATTATATATATTCTTTAATTTAGAAAATAGCGTCAAATATAAAATTGTTATGAAACAATCTATGTTTCTTTTATTTCTTTTATTACTGTTTTTTAACATCATGCACATGCAGTTCCCAATGATGTCCTTAAAAAATGTTTTCATTTGTCTAAATTCTAAATAATTGCTGTTGCTGCTGGAGTTTTTTTCCCCAACATAATAAGTGTATTCTTTAATCCCCATCACTTACTTTACCCATCCCCCACCAACCTCCCCTCTGGTAACCATCACTTTGTCCCCTATAGTTGAAAGTTTATTTCTTGGTTTGTCTTTCTCTCTTCTTTCTTTTGCTTGTTTTGTTTCTTAAATTCCACATATGAGTGAGATCATATGGCATTTGTCTTTCTGTGACTTATTTTACTTAGCATTATATCTAGGTCCATCCATATTATTGCAAATGGCAAGATTTCATTCCTTTTTATGGTTGAATAATGTTCTGTTGTGTGTGTGTGTATTACCTCATTTCTATCCACTCATCTATCAGTGGGCACTCGGGCTCTTTCCATACTTTGGCTATTGTACATAATGCTGCAATAAACATAGTGGTGCATGTATCCACTTAAATTAGTGTTTTGTGTTTTTTGGTAATTACCCAGTAGTGTGATTATTGGATAGTAGGGTGTAACTTTCAGGGGAAACTTCTTATTGTTTTCCAGAGGGGCTCCATAAGTTTGCATTCCCACCAACAGTGAGAGAGGGTTTCTTTTTCTCCACATCCTCGCCAACACCTGTTTTCCTTGGGTTTGATTTTAGCTATTTCCACAAGTGTGAGGTGATATCCTATAGTTTTGATTTGCATTTCCCTGATGATGAGTGATGTTGAGCATCTTTCATGTGTCTGCTGGCCATCAGTTTGTCTTCTTTGGAGAAATGTCTTCTGCACATTTTTAAATTGGATTGTCTGGTTTGGGGTGTTGAATAGTATAAGTTCTTGATATATTTTGGATACTAACCTTTAGTTAGATATATCATTTGAAAAGATCTTCTTTCATTCTGTAGGTTGTCTTTTGGCTTGTTGATTGTTTCCTTTGTCGTACAGGTTTTTTTTTTTTAAATTGTATATATCAAAATTCCTAATAGTTTATTTTTTCTTTTATTTCCCTTGTCTTAGGAGACATATCTAGAAAAAAGTTACTATAGCTCATGTCAAAAAATTTACTACCTTTGCTCTCTTCAAGGATTTTTATGATTTCAGATCTCAGATTTAGGTCTTTAATTCATTTTGACTTTATTTTTGTGTATAGTGAAAGAAAGTGATCCAGTTTGATTCTTTTGCATGTAGCTGACCAGTTTTCCCAACACCATCCATTGAAGAGACTTTATCCTATTATATGGTCATTCCTCCTTTATTACAGACTAATTTACTATATAATTGTGGGTTTATTTCTGGGTTTTCTGTTCTATTCTATTGATCTATGTGTCTATTTTTATACCAATACCATACTGTTTTTATTACTATTACTGCTTTGTAATAGAACTTGAAATCTGGAATTGCAATACCTCCAGTTTTGTTTTTCTTTTTCAAGATTCCTTTGGCTACTCAAGTTCTTTCTGGCTCCACACAAATTTTAGGATTGTTTTTACTAGTTCTGTGAAAAATGCTGTTGATATTTTGATAAGGATTGCATTAAATGTGTAGTAGAGACATTTTAACAATATTTGTTCTTTCAATTCATGAACATGGAATGTCTTTCCATTTCTTTGCATAGTCTTGAATTTCTTTCATCAGTGTTTTATAATTTTTAGAGTACAAGTCTTTCATCTTCTTGGTAAAGTTTATTCCTAGGTATTTTATTGTTTTTGGTGCAACTGTAAATGGGATTTTTTTCTTAATTTCTGTTTTTGCTTCTTCATTATTAGTGTATAGAAATGCAATAGTTTCCTGCATATTGATTTTGTATGCTGTGACTTTACTTAATTCATTGATCAGTTCTAGTAGTTTTTTGGTGGAGTTGTTCAGATTTTTTTATATACAGCATCATGTCATCTGGAAATAATGAGTTTCACTTCTTTAATAGGCTCTTTTATTTCTTTTTGTGGTCTAATTGCTGTGGCTAGGAATTCTAGTACTATGTTGAATCAAAGTGGTGAGATTGGACATCCTTGTCTTGTTCCTGGCCTTGGGGGAAAGTTTTTACCTACTGGGTATGATGTTAGCTGTGGGTTTTTCATATAAGCTCTTTATTATTCTGAGGTATGTTATCTCTAGACTTACCTTGCAGAGGAAACCCTCTGCAACCCTCTTTTATCATGAATGGATGTTGTACTTTATCAAATGCTTTCTCTGTATCTATTGAAATGATATATGACTTTAATCCTTTTTTTTTTTTTTTTGTTAATGTGGTGTATCACGATGATTGCTTTCCAAATATTCAACCACCACTGAATCCTGGAAATGAATCCCCCTTGATCTTGGTGAACAAAGTTTTAGTGTATTGTTGGATTAGGGTCACTAATATTTTGTTGAGGAATGTTGCATCTATGTTTATCAGAGATATTGACTTGCAGTTCTCTTTTTTGGTAGTTTTGGTATCAGGGTAGTACTGGCCTCATAGAATGAATTTGGTGGATTTCCTCCCTATTCTTTTTCTGTAATAGTTTGAGAAAAATAGGTACTAACTCTTTTTTAAATGTTTGTTAAAATTTACCTATGGAGCTGCCTTGGCCTGGACTTTTGTGTGTTTGGAGGTTTTTTTTGATTACTGATTCGATTTCATCCTGATAATTGGTCTGTTCACATTTTCTCTTTCTTCCTGCTTTATTTTGGAAGAGCATATGTTCCTAGGGATTAATCCATGTCTTCTAAGTTGCCCAAAAACATATCTACATTCCCATGTTTGCATATCAGTCTACTAATTCGTGTGAGCTCAGTATGCACTGTTATAGAAGACATCTACCTAATATTAGCTGTGGTCTTTACTTGGAGATACTTAAAAAAAGAAAAGAAAAGAAAACCTCTCACCTTTGTAGTTTTCTTCATTTTTGAGGTTTCTTTTTTAATATGACAACAAATCTATTGTATGCAATGCAGTATGCCTAATGTTAAAAAAAAAAACCCAAACTTCTGGAAATATATTTACCAAGATATTAATGATTAGTGGAGTATGGAAATTTATTCCTCCTTACATATTTTCCTGTGATTTTTAACTTTTTAAAGAATAACAATATTGTAGGGGCACCTGGGTGCCTCAGTGGTTAAGCACCTAACTCTTGGTTTTGGCTCAGGTCATGATCTCAGGGTTATAAGATTGAGCAAGGAGCAGAACACTGGGCTCCAACCTCAATGTGAAATCTGCTTGGGATTCTTTTCTTCTTCCTCACCTTCTGCCCACCCCACCCCACCCCCACTGCCCACAGGCTCTATATATCTCTAAGATAAATAAAATCTTAAAAAAAGAATAACAATATTATAAAACTTGTGGAATATGCACTTATAAGAAGAAAGGAAAATATTTCCAGAGATGACTGGGAAACTGCCATTATGGTTTTGTTTTATTTAATTTCAGCGTACTCCCACAACCTAATAAACACATAATGGGTCATAGAGAGTTTTATACAATTATTTTTCCCTAATATTTTATAATAAGCATTTTTTCTTGTTCAAAAGAACTAATTCTTTCATGGTCTTCTTATTCGATAAATAATCATTTCCTGTGGGGTCATTGAACAGTTTGTGAATTGACAAAACTTCATTGATGATAGAAATGTCAAATAGTAGTGTGATGCTAAAGGTCAGTCCTTATAATGCAAAAGTAAATGCAAAAAAGTAAATGCACAGATATATTTTTACCAGTGGTTCTTTCATCAATACAAAGAACAATATAAAAGGCTGTCTTAAACAAATAGCTGTTCTACTTCAGCAAAGCAAATTTCTTTGAAAAACAGTGTCATTCCATACAATCCAAGTTGTACTTTGAAGATTCATTCTTAGAAGGCATTCTGGCCTTCAGTATAATAAAAATGACATAAAGAAAAGAAACCCTGGGAGAGAAGGGCTTGAGATGAAACATCTGAGTACAAGAGATCTATCTACTCCAGATATGTCACACGCTAACTAGCCCAAATGCAGAGATTCACCTTGGGTCATAGGTGTAAACACTTTATGATATTCTAGGAGCCAGTAGTATTAACTTCACACCATTCTATAGATCTTTTTGATGTGAAACTTAAACCAAGATCAAAGCATGTGTTTTTTTTTTTTTTTTTTTTTTTTTTACTCCTTTATCTATAACTTTATTACAGAAGAAAGAAAAAGCTCTTGGAATGCATCTTTTACTTAACACATATTTAGATAGCTATAATAGATTCTTAGCCAAGTCTACACTTTAAGTCTTTATGAAAGCTGTGGGCTTGCTAACAACTTTTTTTTTTTAAATTTTTAAAGAGACTTTGTCCTAAATTCAGCATAATTAGTCCTGACAACTGGGCAAGTCATGACACTGTGCAATTCTGGGTAAAGTCCAAATCTCTAAGAGCTTTATATACTGATAAAAAAAAAAAAGCCTTCTGGTGTAAAAAATCAAGGAATTACCTTAACATGGTAATAGCAAGGCTTTGATATATTACACATAATATGGGATATTTCTAAAAAATATAAAGAAAGAAATAATGGTAGAATTGGTATATGAGGTAATGGAGAAGAAAATTTAGAGGTATGCAAATTGCCAATGTTGCCTATGCATTTGAAATAAGAATACAGGGAGTAACAGAGTAACTTCTAAATGTCCTTATCATTATTATATCAATGTAAGCTTTTTCTCAGATGTGGCTTCTTCAATTATGTTCTTTACTTCCTTAGGAGAAGTAAGTAGGTTGACTAATAGTTTGTATGTATTCTAAGAAGAGTCACCCCAAGTCACTGATGATCATGAATTGGTAACAGGGGCTGCCATGAGTAGCTGATGTGTCATCCAGAGCAAAGTGGGGCTGGCCTCATGTGGATTATCCATCTAAACCAGCACAGTCTTCTTGTCAGCAGAGCACAGCGAAGAGAATGTGAGAAGGGCACTGCCAAGCATCAGGCAATTGGAAAACCACTGCAATCCCGGTAACTATATGGTATTCTGATAAATTGATTAAGTCTCCTTTTTCTTGGAACCAATCGAAAAGAGAAGGTGGACTACATAATCCAAAGCACCTGACTCTGACCTCAGACTTACTCCTTGGCCACAGATACAGATGAGGATTGAGGCAAGGGCAATATGAAGAATTGGCAGGGAGGAGTTATAGGGGCAGAACTGGAAGTGGTATCCCCGAAAGTATTCTGATTCTCTTGTCTCAGTGAGTGTGGAGAACAAAGTGAAAAAGGGAGCAAGGTACAAAGAACAGGGTTATTCTCCAAGAAACATTGGGATCTGGAAGGATTACTTCTCTTTATTTTTATTTATTTATTCATGAGAGACACACACACACACACACACAGAGGCAGAGACACAGGAGGAGGGAGAAGCAGGCTCCATGCAGGGAGTCCAATGTAGGACTCCATCCCAGGACTCCGGGATCATGCCCTGAGCCAAAGGCAGACACTCAACTGCTCAGCCACCCAGGCATCCCTGGAAGGATTACTTCTTATACTGAAATATCCATTCAGTGACAACCATAAAGAAACAGAATCAATGGGATAAGTGTTATTGGACAAAGAAAATGTTCTCCTGCTTATGTAACTGACAACCTACTGTGCCAATGACATATCACCATGGTGAAGGAAGGTTGTCTCTGGCAAGCAACCATTTAGTTATCTTGGGAAATAGGTTTTAGTTTCCCCAGATTGTGTGTTGATTAAAAAGAAAATGGAAGTTAGACCAAAATCTTCAGATGAGTTAGATGAATTATCTTCTGGATGAACATTAACAACTTAAGCTCCTGACTTGCTAAGGGATTCCTACTTAAGGAACAGCCAGTCTCCAAACAGGTTCCAGGCTATAAGCAGTATAACTTCTTAAAACTGATTCTTGCCGAAAGTATTTAGGGTTTTCATAGAAAATTAAATCGTGGTAAACCATGTCCTTGTGTGGTCTTTAATCATGCATATCAAAGAACTTAATAAATTAATCTGCTCTGTTCCTTTCACAAATTTCACTTCAGACACTTGTATTCACGCATCAAAATAAGTGTCATCTGTAAAGTACAAAGTAGATAAGTGTCCTTTATTAATTAAATTTTAAATCATGAAATATAAACAAAATACTGCTAAAATTCAAAACACATTTTCTTTATTACTATATCACCTGAATGATATCATATTAATATTTCAAAGATAACAACTAAATGTTGGCAAAGTGAAATATTTATCTTTTTTATGTGTCTAGTAAACAAATGGTTCTTTTTTCTTTCATACATTCATATATCTACCAGGTATTATCTTTTTGAGAGCATTATGTACTTTGCTAGATCCCTGAGATATAAATGGGTCAATATATTGGGAAACACTCATAAAATTAATGTTAGACAATGATTATTGACAATTTACAAACTCAGTCCTCACAACCTCCTTTTCTATGAGGCAGGCACTGATATTATCGTTCCCATTTTACAGATGAGAAGACTGTGTCTCAGAAAGGTAAGATAACTGTCCAAGATGATACAACTTATAAGTATAAGCCTGGAATTTAAACCCAGGCAGGATGGTTCCAGATTTCTTGTTCTCTACAATGTCTTATGTTTCCTCTTTGATTACAGTCACAATATACTGCTATATGATAAATGCTACCCTGGGGCAAGTTCAGGGAGGGCACTGTGGAATCAGATGGCTGTCCTACTTAACCTAGTGTTTGAGACATTTCTTAAAAATGGCTTCCTGGCTGACCAATATCAATGTACTCAAATGTAGGGGTGATTAGAGTTAACCAAGGTAGTATGGAGAGCAATGCAGAGAACTGTGGTGTGACATACTTGCTAGGATGTAGACAAGGACAAATATTCCAGGTGGCTTTAGCACAGGGTTGGGAGACTTGTTTGACTTTTATGCTAAACAGTATTCCCCTAGCACTTTCTCGAATGATGTATTCAATAGCTGTCTTGAGGCTTGACACTGGTTTACATAAACAAGTGTTAAGACTCAGGTTTGCCATCTGTTAGCTAGCATTTTAAGCATGGGAATATACTAGAGCATTCCTTGCCAGAGTTCTAAATTTCAACAATAATGTAATTCTTTTTACAGATAATTTTAAATTATCATCCTCCTTTATGTGAATGTAAGATTTAAGATTTTTCTTATGATCAAATGATTGGAAACAGGAATGTGACTCCATAATGGAAAAAAAAAAGGATATTCAAACCAGCCATGGCAGGAAATACACCAGTGAAGTTTAACCCAACATAAGACTAGAGAAAATAAGATATTTTGAAAATTCAGAGTTAGCTGCAAGAAGTAATGTTACTCTCTGTTGTGGTGATGTCAGGGAAAAGCCACTGGCCTCAGAGTAAGAGGCTCAAACATCAACAGCAGTGCATTTTGGGTGTGTTGCTGTGGGCCATGCCCACAATATTATATTCCTGAGATTCAGTCCCTTACCTATTAATAATGATATTGGCACATGTTCTATCTTCCTCAAAGTACAAGATGAGAAGCAAATGAAAACTGTAAAATGATATATGTATAAATATTACTGTCACTATATTCTAAGTATTATAATTTCCAGGTCCTATGGAAAGATAATTTTGCTTTTAAGGAATAATTAATCAAATCTGATTTTAAAAGAACATAGTTAAATGTGATTTGTATCATAGAATTTCAATTTTCTTAATGGATGAACAGTTCATTCAATGAAGCAGTGGTTTTTCCATATTTCCCTTTTGAATTAGAGGAAGATGACTCACAGTGGGTTTGAAAAATTTTTCACTCAATCTTGTGAACAAAGACACTGTGGCTATTTTTAAAATTCTGACTCTAACACCCAGACGGATTTATTACTCAGATTGCACTCAGACAAATATGACAAAAAGCCAAGAAGAAACCACTTTTAGAATTTCTTTCACTGACGCTATTTTAAAAATATATTCCCATTTGCATTCAAGATATAAATCTATCTAGTGCCATGTTAAAACATGTCTCATTGAATAAAATACTAACAGTTGATTTAATGGACTATTTATTAAATGAAGCAATGCAGAAATCTCACAATTCTCCCTCACAGGAAGTGCATTAAGGCAACAATAACAGATAATACTTATATGTAAGGATGGCAATTATGCACTTTCCATTCGGTAGCTTGCTTAAATTCACAACAGCTGTATAAAAGAGAAGGCAATCTCATTTGTGTTTGGATGGATGACAGGTCAGAAAGCAGGTAAGTGGTGCTGCTGTATTCAAACCTGGGCACTCTGACTCCATGGCTCCTACCCTCTGTGCTTTCTCTTTACCATTGACTCTCCTGAAGAAACTATTTTTAAAAAATTCAACTGGAGCATGACCTATCTATTGAATCTATAAAATTTCATGTACAGAATAATTTTGGGGGAGTTTGGAGAATTACTTACAGAAGCTGCTAACTTAAAGCTTGAATAAACTTCAAAAATATCAGTCATTTACATCAAATGGTGTGGTGTGTGCCATAGTCATGGAAGAGCAATTCTTTCTGGTGGTTACTTTGACTATAACAACTTTATTCTCTTAGGGGGCCTATTTGGGGCTTTGTAATAAAACAGGCACCAGGGGAAAAGCTATTAGAGCAGTTAAATTGAGCCTCAGGCTTGATCTCTCCTTTGATGCCTTTGTTAGGCCTGCCTCTGCTAGAAAGCCACTTCTAAGCCTGCTCTGAGCATGCTTCAAGTTTGTCATAATATACCCACTGCAGAATGTGTTTCTCATTTCTGGTCCCGTTTCACAAAGCTTGCTTAGATGCTTTGACATTCTGCCTAAAAGATGCTGTGTGTCTTTTTTTTTTTTTTTTTAAGATTTATTTATTTATTCATTAGAGAGAGAGAGACGCAGAGACACAGGCAGAGAGAGACGCAGGCTCTTCGCAGGGAGCCTAATGTGGGACTCGATCCTCGGACCCGGGGTCATGCCCTGAGCCATAGGCAGACACTCAACCGCTGAGCCACCCAGGATTCCCGATGCTGTGTGTCTTGTCCAAGTGATTTTAGATAATTGGACTCAGGTCCAAATGGACATTATGAGTAGCCCTTATACAGCAAAGAAATAGATTAGTATGCAAATATCTTAAAGGTTTAACCCAGAGAGAAGTTTATAAAAGTTCTAAAATCAATCACTCTCTCTCTCTCTCTCTGTCCCCTTAGCCTGAAAACATCACCATTTCACTTGTATTTTTATTGTCTTGGATTTTGTTGGATATCAAATTCTGTTTCTTTTTATTTACATTTAACTGAAGTATAATTATATAATTAATATATAATGTTATATTAGTCTCAAGTGTACACTATAACGATTCAACAACTCTATACGTTTCTCAGAGCTCATCAACGTAAGTGTACTGTTAACCTCCTTTATCTTTTTTTATATATTTATTTTTTATTGGTGTTCAATTTGTCAACATATAGAATAACAACCAGTGCTCATCCCATAAGTGCCCCCCTCAGTGCCCATCACCCAGTCACCCCCACCCCCCGCCCACCTCCCTTTCTACCACCCCTATTTCTTTACCCAGAGTTAGGAGTCTCTCATGTTCTATCTCCCTCTCTGACATTTCTCATTTTCTCTCCTTTCATCTTTATTCCCTTTCACTATTTTTTATATTCCCCAAATGAATGAGACCATATAATGTTTGTCCTTCTCCGATTGACTTACTTCACTCAGCATAATACGCTCCAGTTCCATCCACCTCGAAGCAAATGGTGGGTATTTGTCATTTCTAATGGCTGAGTAATATTCCATTGTATACATAGACCACATCTTCTTTATCCATTCATCTTTCGACGGACACCGAGGCTCCTTCCACAGTTTGGCTATTGTGGACATTGCTGCTAGAAACATCGGGATGCAGGTGTCCCGGCGTTTCACTGCATCTGTATCCTTGGGGTAAATCCCCAGCAGTGCAATTGCTGGGTCATAGGGTAGATCTATTTTTAACTCTTTGAGGAACCTCCACACAGTTTTCCAGAGTGGCTGCACCATTTCACATTCCCAACAGTGCAAGAGGGTTCCCCTTTCTCCACATCCTCTCCAACATTTGTTGTTTCCTGCCTTGTTAATTTTCCCCATTCTCACTGGTGTGAGGTGGTATCTCATTGTGGGTTTTTTTTTTCATTGTGGTTTTGATTTGTATTTCCCTGACGGCAAGTGATGCGGAGCATTTTCTCATGTGCCTGTTGGCCACGTCTATGTCTTCCTCTGTGAGATTTCTGTTCATGTCTTTTGCCCATTTCATGATTGGATTGTTTGTTTCTTTGCTGTTGAGTTAAACACGTTCTTTATAGATCTTGGAAACTAGCCCTTTATCTGATATGTCATTTGCAAATATCTTCTCCCATTCTGTAGGTTGTCTTTCAGTTTTGTTAACTGTATCCTTTGCTGTGTAAAAGTTTCTTATCTTGATGAAGTCCCAATAGTTCATTTTTGCTTTTGTTTCTCTTGCCTTCATGGATGTATCTTGCAAGAAGTTACTGTGGCCGAGTTCAAAAAGGGTGTTGCCTGTGTTCTCCTCTAGGATTTTGATGGAATCTTGTGTCACTTTTAGATCTTTCATCTATTTTGAGTTTTTCTTTGTGCATGGTGTAAGAGAATAGTCTAGTTTCATTCTTCTGCATGTGGATGTCCAATTTTCCCAGCACCATTTATTGAAGAGTCTGTCTTTCTTCCAGTGGATAGTCTTTCCTCCTTTGTCAAATATTAGTTGACCATAAAGTTGAGGGTCCACTTCTGGATTCTCTATTCTGTTCCATTGATCTATGTGTCTGTTTTTGTGCCAGTACCACACTGTCCTGATGACTGCAGCTTTGTAGTACAACCTGAAATCTGGCATTGTGATGCCCCCAGATATGATTTTCTTTTTTAAAATTCCCCTGGCTATTCGGGGTCTTTTCTGATTCCACACAAATCTGAAAATAATTTGTTCTAACTCTCTGAAGAAAGTCCATGGTATTTTGAGAGGGATTGCATTAAACGTGTAAATTGCCCTGGGTAACATTGACATTTTCACAATATTAATTCTGCCAATCCATGAGCAGGGAATATATTTCCATCTCTTTGTGTCTTCCTCAGTTTCTTTCAGAAGTGTTCTATAGTTTTTAGGGTATAGATCCTTTACCTCTTTGGTTAGGTTTATTCCTAGGGATCTTATGCTTTTGGGTGCAATTGTAAATGGGATTGACTCCTTAATTTCTCTTTCTTCATTCTCATTGTTAGTGTATAGAAATGCCACTGACTTCTGGGCATTGATTTTGTAACCTGCCACACTGCCAAACTGCTGTATGAGTTCTAGCAATCTTGGGGTGGAGTCTTTTGGCTTTTCTACGTAGAGTATCATGTCATCGGCAAAGAAGGAGAGTTTGACTTCTTCTTTGCCAATTTGAATGCCTTTAATGTCTTTTTGTTGTCTGATTGCTGAGGCTAGGACTTCTAGTACTATGTTGAATAGCAGTGGCATACCTACTTTTATTGAGCTTTGCTTTATTGCATTCATAGATATTGCATTTCTTAGAAATTAAAGGTTTTTTTTTTAATTTATTTTTTATTGGTGTTCAATTTACTAACATACAGAATAACCCCCAGTGCCCGTCACCCATTCACTCCCACCCCCCGTCCTCCTCCCCTTCTACCACCCCTAGTTCGTTTCCCAGAGTTAGCAGTCTTTACGTTCTTCTCCCTTTCTGATATTTCCCACACATTTCTTCCCCCTTCCCTTATATTCCTTTTCACTATTATTTATATTCCCCAAATGAATGAGAACATATAATGTTTGTCCTTCTCCGACTGGCTTACTTCACTCAGCATAATACCCTCCAGTTCCATCCACGTTGAAGCAAATGGTGGATATTTGTCATTTCTAATAGCTGAGTAATATTCCATTGTATACATAAACCACATCTTCTTTATCCACTCATCTTTCGTTGGACACCGAGGCTCCTTCCACAGTTTGGCTATCGTGGCCATTGCTGCTAGAAACATCGGGGTGCAGGTGTCCCAGCGTTTCATTGCATTTGTATCTTTGGCGTAAATCCCCAACAGTGCAATTGCTGGGTCGTAGGGCAGGTATATTTTTAACTGTTTGAGGAACCTCCACACAGTTTTCCAGAGTGGCTGCACCAGTTCACATTCCCACCAACAGTGTAAGAGGGTTCCCTTTTCTCCGCATCCTCTCCAACATTTGTTGTTTCCTGCCTTGTTAATTTTCCCCATTCTCACTGGTGTGAGGTGGTATCTCATTGTGGTTTTGATTTGTATTTCCCTGATGGCAAGTGATGCAGAGCATTTTCTCATGTGCATGTTGGCCATGTCTATGTCTTCCTCTGTGAGATTTCTCTTCATGTCTTTTGCCCATTTCATGATTGGATTGTTTGTTTCTTTGGTGTTGAGTTTGATAAGTTCTTTATAGATCTTGGAAACTAGCCCTTTATCTGATATGTCATTTGCAAATATCTTCTCCCATTCTGTAGGTTGTCTTTGAGTTTTGTTGACTGTATCCTTTGCTGTGCAAAAGCTTCTTATCTTGATGAAGTCCCAATAGTTCATTTTTGCTTTTGTTTCTTTTGCCTTCGTGGATGTATCTTGCAAGAAGTTACTATGGCCGAGTTCAAAAAGGGTGTTGCCTGTGTTCTTCTCTAGGATTTTGATGGAATCTTGTCTCACATTGAGATCTTTCATCCATTTTGAGTTTATCTTTGTGTATGGTGAAAGAGAGGGGTCTAGTTTCATTCTTCTGCATGTGGATGTCCAATTTTCCCAGCACCATTTATTGAAGAGACTGTCTTTCTTCCAATGGATAGTCTTTCCTCCTTTATCGAATATTAGTTGCCCATAAAGTTCAGGGTCCACTTCTGGATTCTCTATTATGTTCCACTGATCTATGCATCTGTTTTTGTGCCAGTACCACACTGTCTTGATGACCACAGCTTTGTAGTACAACCTGAAATCTGGCATTGTGATGCCCCCAGCTATGGTTTTCTTTTTTAAAATTCCCCTGGCTATTCGGGGTCTTTTCTGATTCCACACAAATCTTAAAATAATTTGTTCTAACTCTCTGAAGAAAGTCCATGGTATTTTGATAGGGATTGCATTAAACGTGTATATTGCCCTGGGTAACATTGACATTTTCACAACATTAATTCTGCCAATCCATGAGCATGGAATATTTTTCCATCTCTTTGTGTCTTCCTCAATTTCTTTCAGAAGTTTTCTATAGTTTTGAGGGTATAGATCCTTTACATCTTTGGTTAGGTTTATTCCTAGGGATCTTATGCTTTTGGGTGCAATTGTAAATGGGATTGACTCCTTAATTTCTCTTTCTTCATTCTCATTGTTAGTGTATAGAAATGCCACTGATTTCTGGGCATTGATTTTGTATCCTGCCACGCTACCGAATTGCTGTATGAGTTCTAGCAATCTTGGGGTGGAGACTTTTGTGTTTTCTATGTAGAGTATCATGTCATCGGTGAAGAGGGAGAGTTTGACTTCTTCTTTGCCAATTTGAATGCCTTTAATGTCTTTTTGTTGTCTGATTGCTGAGGCTAGGACTTCCAGTACTATATTGAACAGCAGTGGTGAGAGTGGACATCCCTGTCTTGTTCCTGATCTTAGGGGAAAGGCTCCCAGTGCTTCCCCATTGAGAATGATATTTGCTGTGGGCTTTTCATAGATGGCTTTTAAGATGTCGAGGAATGTTCCCTCTATCCCTACACTCTGAAGAGTTTTGGTCAGGAATGGATGCTGTATTTTGTCAAATGCTTTCTCTGCATCTAATGAGAGGATCATATGGTTCTTGGTTTTTCTCTTGCTGATATGATGAATCACATTGATTGTTTTACGGGTGTTGAACCAGCCTTGTGTCCCAGGGATAAATCCTACTTGGTCATGGTGAATAATTTTCTTAATGTATTGTTGGATCCTATTGGCCAGTATCTTGTTGAGAATTTTTGCATCCATGTTCATCAGGGATATTGGTCTGTAATTCTCCTTTTTGGTGGGGTCTTTGTCTGGTTTTGGAATTAAGGTGATGCTGGCTTCATAGAACGAATTTGGAAGTACTCCATCTCTTTCTATCTTTCCAAACAGCTTTAGGAGAATAGGTATGGTTTCTTCTTTAAATGTTTGCTAAAATTCCCCTGGGAAGCCATCTGGCCCTGGACTCTTGTGCCTTGGGAGGTTTTTGATGACTGCTTCAATTTCCTCCCTGGTTATTGGCCTGTTCAGGTTTTCTATTTCTTCCTGTTCCAGTTTTGGTAGTTTGTGGCTTTCCAGGAATGCGTCCATTTCTTCTAGATTGCCTAATTTATTGGCGTATAGCTGTTCATAATATGTTTTTAAAATCGTTTGTATTTCCTTGGTGTTGGTAGTGATCTCTCCTTTCTCATTCATGATTTTATTAATTTGAGTCTTCTCTCTCTTCTTTTTTTTTTTTTTTTTTTTTAATTTTTTTTTTTAATTTATTTATGATAGTCACAGAGAGAGAGAGAGAGAGGCAGAGACACAGACAGAGGGAGAAGCAGGTTCCATGCACTGGGAGCCTGATGTGGGATTCGATCCCGGGTCTCCAGGATCGCGCCCTGGGCCAAAGGCAGGCGCCAAACCGCTGCGCCACCCAGGGATCCCCCTCTCTCTTCTTTTTAATAAGGCTGGCTAATGGTTTATCTATCTTATTTTCAAAGAACCAACTCCTGGTTTTGTTGATCTGTTCCACAGTTCTTCTGGTCTCGATTTCGTTGAGTTCTGCTCGAATCTTTATTAACTCCCTTCTTCTCTTGGGTGTAGGAGCTATTTGCTGTTTTATCTCTAGCTCCTTTATGTGTAAGGTTAGCTTTTGTATTTGAGTTCTTTCCAGTTTTTGAATGGATGCTTGTATTGCGATGTATTTCCCCCTTAGGACTGCTTTTGCTGCATCCCAAAGATTTTGAACGGTTGTATCTTCATTCTCATTAGTTTCCATGAATCTTTTTAATTCTTCCTTAATTTCCTGGTTGACCCTTTTATCTTTTAGCAGGATGGTCCTTAACCTCCACGTGTTTGAGGTCCTTCCAAACTTCTTGTTGTGATTTAGTTCTAATTTCAAGGCATTATGGTCTGAGAATATGCAGGGGACGATCCCAATCTTTTGGTATCGGTTCAGACCCGATTTGTGACCCAATATGTGGTCTATTCTGGAGAAAGTTCCATGTGCGCTTGAGAAGAATGTGTATTCAGTTGAGTTTGGATGTAAAGTTCTGTAGATATCTGTGAAATCCATCTGGTCCAGTGTATCATTTAAAGCTCTCGTTTCTTTGGAGATGTTGTGCTTAGAAGACCTATCGAGTATAGAAAGCGTTAGATTGAAGTCACCCAGTATAAGTGTATTATTATCTAAGTATTTCTTCACTTTGGTTAATAATTGATTTATATATTTGGCAGCTCCCACATTCGGGGCATATATATTGAGGATTGTTAAGTCCTCTTGTTGAATAGATCCTTTAAGTATGATATAGTGTCCCTCTTCATCTCTCACTACAGTCTTTGGGGTAAATTTTAGTTTATCTGATATAAGGATGGCTACCCCTGCTTTCTTTTGAGGACCATTCGAATGGTAAATGGTTCTCCAACCTTTTATTTTCAGGCTGTAGGTGTCCTTCTGTCTAAAATGAGTCTCTTGTAGACAGCAAATAGATGGGTCCTGCTTTTTTATCCAGTCTGAAACCCTGCGCCTTTTGATGGGGTCATTAAGCCCGTTCACATTCAGAGTTACTATTGAGAGATATGAGTTTAGTGTCATCATGATATCTATTCAGTCCTTGTTTTTGTGGACTGTTCCACTGACCTTCTTCTTAAAGGGGAATTTTAAGAGTCCCCCTTAAAATTTCTTGCAGAGCTGGTTTGGAGGTCACATATTCTTTTAGTTGCTGCCTGTCTTGGAAGCTCTTTATCTCTCCTTCCATTTTGAATGAGAGCCTTGCTGGGTAAAGTATTCTTGGTTGCCTGTTCTTCTCATTTAGGACCCTGAATATATCCTGCCAGCCCTTTCTGGCCTGCCAGGTCTCTGTGGAGAGGTCTGCTGTTACCCTAATACTCCTCCCCATAAAAGTCAGGGATTTCTTGTCTCTTGCTGCTTTAAGGATCTTCTCTTTATCTTTGGAATTTGCAAGCTTCACTATTAAATGTCGAGGTGTTGAACGGTTTTTATTGATTTTAGGGGGGGATCTCTCTGTTTCCTGGATCTGAATGCCTGTTTCCCTTCCCAGATTAGGAAAGTTTTCAGCTAGAATTTGTTCAAATACATATTCTGGCCCTCTGTCCATTTCGGCGCCCTCGGGAACCCCAATTAAACGTAGGTTTTTCTTTCTCAGGCTGTCGTTTATTTCCCTTAATCTATCCTCATGGTCTTTTAATTGTTTGTCTCTTTTTTCCTCAGTTTCCCTCTTTGCTATCAACTTGTCTTCTATGTCACTCACTCGTTCTTCCACCTCGTTAACCCTCGTCGTTAGGACTTCTAGTTTGGATTGCATCTCATTCAATTGATTTGTAATTTCTGCCTTATTAGCTCTAAATTCTGCAGTCATGAAGTCTCTTGAGTCCTTTATACTTTTCTCTAGAGCCACCAGTAGCTGTATAATAGTGCTTCTGAATTGGTTTCTGACATTGAATTGTAATCCAGATTTTGTAACTCTGTGGGAGAGAGGACTGTTTCTGATTCTTTCTTTTGAAGTGAGGTTTTCCTTCTAGTCATTTTGCTCAGTGCAGAGTGGCCAAAAGCAAGTTGTATTGGGAAAAGGAGAATAAGAGAGGAGAGAAAGAAGGAAAGAAAAGAGAAAGAGAAAAAAAGGGAAGAAAAAAAAACGGAAAAAAAAAAGAAAAAGAGAAAGAAAAAGAAAGGAGAAAAAAAAAGGGGGTGGGGGAAGGAAACAAATCAAAAAGCAAAACAAAACAAAACAAAACAAAACAACAAAAAAAGAAGAACCACCGGGGAGTATCTTCTGATTCTGTGTACTTTAAGTCCCTTGGCTTCTCCTGGAAGTTGTCCGTCTAGCTGGTGTTCTGGGGGAGGGGCCTGTTGTGCTGATTTTCAGGTGTTAGCAGTTGGGGGAGCTGCTGTGCCCCTGCCTGGTGCAGGGCTCAGTGGGGGTTGTTTACCCCGTGAGGCCGCAGGAGGAACAGCCCCAGTGGCGGGGCAGCTCTGGAAACCGGATTCAGCTCCGGCAGGAACTCCGTCTGCAGGGCCTGGAGGCTCCGGGGCGGGGCCGCTGATCTGCTCAGCTCGGGGCAGGAGCGTCCTTGCTGTCCTGGGCCCTCCCGGCCTCTGCCTGTCCCGGGGGAGGCCGGATCCTGGGCTGTGTCCCGGCGCCCTGTGCTCCGGCGCCTGCGCTGGTGGATTCGCACTCGTGGGCCGCGCAACCGCCTCCGCGGAGCTGCCGCCCGAGCACTCCGAGCTGCTCCTGGAACCGCGCAGCCCCCTCCGCATGGAGCCTCTTCCTCTGCCCGAGCCCCTCCGAGCTGCTCCCGGGGCCGTGCAGCCCCCTCCGCGGAGCCGCCGCCCGAGCCCCTCCGAGCTGCTCCGGGTCCCGCTGTGCCCGCTGCAGCCCTTAGGGAGCTTGGCGCACTCTCCCCGGGGCGCAGGTGTCTGTTAGTGTCCCAGGGAGCCCGAGGGCATCCCCGCCCTCCTGGTTCCTGCTCCCACTCCCCACGAGCCCCTTTCCGCCCGGGAAGGTCGGTGCAGCTCCTGCGTCTCCGGGACGGGGCTCTCCTGTCCTGGGGACACTCGCCCCGGCCTCAGCCCGGCTCCTCGCGGGGTCCCTCCCCCTTGGAGGCCTTTGTTTCTTTATTTCTTTTTCCCCGTCTTCCTACCTTGATAGAAGCGCGAACTCTTCTCACTGTTGCATTCCAGCTGGTCTCTCTTTAATTCTCAGGCCGAATTCATAGATTTTCAGGATGATTGGAAGGTTTTCTAGGTAATTTGGTGGAGACAGGTGATTTGGGGACCCCACTCTTCCGCCATCTTGCTCCTCCCCCGAAATTAAAGGTTTGTGGCATCCAGCAAGTATAGTGGCACCATTTTTCCAACAGCATTTTCTCATTTTGTGTCTCTGTGTCACCTTTTGGTAATTCTCCCAATATTTCAAATTTTTAATTGTTATTTTTATTAATGTGATCTGTGATCAAGTGATCTTTGATATGTCTATTCTAATTGTTTTGAGGTGCCATGAACAGCGCCCTTATAAGACAACAAATTTAATTGAAAAATATCATGTGTGTTCTGACTGCTTCACCAACTGTTTCCCCATCTCTTTACCTCTCCTCAAGTCTCCCTATTCCCTGAGACACAACAATATTGAAATTAGGCCAGTTAATAACCCTACAATGACCTCTAACATTTAATGTGAAAAGAAGAATCATAAATCTCTCACTTGAAATCGAAAGCTAGAAATGATTAAGCTTAGCAAGGAAGGCATGTCAAAGCTGAGATAGGCCAAATGCTAAGCCTCTTGTGCCAGTTATCCAAGTTGTGAATGCAAAGAAAAAGTTTTTAAGGAAATTAAAAGTTGCTACTCTAGTGAACAGACAAGTGATAAGAAAGTGAAAAAGTTTTATTGCTGATATGAAGAAAGTTTTAGTGGTCTGCATAGAAGATCAAAATAGCTACAACATTCCCTTAAGCCAAAACTTATTGCAGGGCAAAACTCTTCAATGCTATGAGGGCTGAGAGAGGCAAGGAAACTGCAGAAGAAAAGTCTGAAGCTAGCAGCAATTGGTTCATGAGGTTTAAGAAAAAGAAGCCACCTCCATAATGTAAAATGAAATAAAAAAAATGAAATAAAATAAAATGAAACAGCAAGTGCTGATGCAGAGGTTGCAGCAAGTTATCCAGAAGATCTAGCTAAGATAATGAAGGTGGTTAAACTATGATACACTCTATGACTTTCACAGCTAGCGAGGAGAAGTAAATGCCTGGCTTCAAAGCTTCAAAGGACAGGCTGACTCTCTTGCTAGAGCCTAATGCAGCTGGTGACTTTAAGTTGAAACCAACATTCATTTACTATTTAAAAAATCCTAGGGCACCTAAGAATTATATTAAATCAAGGTGCCTGGGTGGCTCAGTTTGTTAAGCATCAGACTCTTGATTTCAGCTCAGGTCATGATCTTGCGGTCATGAGATCAAACCCTGTGTTGGGCTCCACACTTAGCAGGGAGTCTGCTTGAGATTCTCTGTCTCCCTCTCCCCCTTGCCCTGCTCTCTTACATAAATAAATAAATAAATAAATAAATAAATAAATAAATAAATAAATACTTTACAGAAAAATAACTGCTAAATTTACTCTACCTGTGCTCTTATAAATGGAATAGCAAAGCCTGGGTGATAGCACATCTATTTACAACATGATTAATGAATATTTTAAGCCCACTGTTGAGACTTACTGCTCATGAAAGATTTTTTTTTTCAAAAAATACTGCTCATTACAATGTATCTGGTCATTCAAGAGCTCTATGATAGAGATATATGAAATTAATATTGTTTTTATGCTTACTAACATAACATCTGCTGTGCAGCCCATGACTCAAGGAGTCATTTCAACTCTCAAGTCTTATTACTTAAGAAATAAATTTCCTAAGGCTATAAGTACCATAGATAATTATTTCTCTAATGGTTCTGGGCAAAGTCAATTGAAAACCTTCTGAAAAGGAATCACCATTCTAGATGCCATTAAGAATATGAGTGATTCGGGACACCTGGGTGGCTCAGTGATTGAGTGTCTGCCTTCGGCTCAGGATGTGATCTGGGGATCTGGAATCAAGTCCCACATTGGGCTTCTTGCAAGGAGCCTGCCTTTCCCCTCTGCCTATGTCTCTGCCTCTTTCTGTGTCTCTCTCATGAATAAATAAATCTTGGGATGCCTGGATGGCTCAGCAGTTGAGTATCTGTCTTTGGCTCAGGGCATGATCTGGGAGTCCCAGCATCGAGACCCACATCAGGATCCCTGCATGGAGCCTGCTTCTCCCTCTGCCTGAGTCTCTGCCTCTCTCTGTCTCTCATGAATAAATAAATAATAATAATAATAATAATAATAATAATAATAATAATAAAAGAAAAACCACGAGTGATTCATAGAAAGAGGTAAAAAAATCAACATGAACAGGGGTTTGGAAGAAGTTGATTCCAACCCTCCTGGATGACGTTGGAGGTTCAAGACTTCAGTGGAGGAAGTAACTGCAGATGTGGTGAAAATGGCAGAGAACTAGAATTAGAAGTGGGGCCAAAGATGTGAATGAATTGCTTCAAACTTTAATGGATAAGGAGCTTCTTTTTGTGGATGAGCCAGGGAGAAGTAGTCTTTCTTTCTTTCTTTCTTTCTTTCTTTCTTTCTTTCTTTCTTTCTTTCTTTCTTTCTTTCTTTCTTTCTTTCTTTTTCTCTTTCTTTCTTTCTTTCTTTCTTTCTTTCTTTCTTTCTTTCTTCTTTCTTTCTTCTTTCTTTCTTTCTTTCTTTCTTTCTTCTTTCTTCTTTCTTGCTTTCTTTCTTTCTTTCTTCTTTCTTTCTTTCTCTCTTTCTTCTTTCTTCTTCCTTTCTTTCTTTCTTTTTTTTTTATATTTTATTTATATATTTGACAGAGAAATAGAGAGCGCCAGAAAGCACAAGTGGGGAAAATGGCAAAGAGAGAAGCAGGCTTCCTGCTGAGCAGGGAGTCCAATGTGAGGCTTGATCCCAGGACCCCGGGATCATGACCTGAACTGAAGGCAGATATTTTAACTGACTGTGCCACCCAGGTGTCCCAACCAAAAAGTGGTTTTCTTAAGATAGAATCTACTCCTGGTAAAGATGGTGTGAATATTGTTGAAATGACAAAAAAAAGATATAGGATATTACATACACTTAGTTGATAAAATAGTGGCAAGGTTTTCAGAGGATTGACTTCAATTTTCAGAGAAATTCTACTGTGGGTAAAATTCTATCAAATAGCATTGCATGCTGCAGAGAAATTGTTTGTGAAAGGAAGAATCAATTATGTGGAAAACTTCATGGTTTTCTTGTTTTAAGAAGTTGCCACAGCTGCCCCAACCTTCAGCAACTACCACCCTGATCAGTCAGCAGCTATCAACATCAAGGTAGGACCTTCCACCAGCTAAAGATTATGCCTTGCTGAAAACTCAGATGACAGTATTTTTGGCAATAATGTATTTTTAAAATTAAGATATGCACATTATTTTTTAGACACAATGCTACTGCACACTTAATAGATTCTAAAATAGTATAAACATAACTTTTATATGCACTGAGAAACCAAAAAAATTATTTGAATCCCTTGTTATGATACTTGCTTTATTGTGGTGCTTGGGAACCAAATCAGCAATATCTAATAAGTATGTCTGTAGATATAGTTCCTATTATAATTTAATATAGTTCCTATGCATTTAGACATATATATAAAGTTTATATATAAAGTTTCTGATTTTAGTTTTGCAATGTGGCATTTGGCTAATACAAAGGAGAAGATTTGCTGCAACTACCCATGGGGGAATAATTAAAGAAGGCATAAAAAGAATGTTCATATAAAGAATGTTCAAAAACATTAGTAACATAAGAAATACAGCACACCATTGAGTCAGTCAGAAATCATAGTAGGAAATTATTCCTCACTGGCTTTGATGTCACTGCAATTTTTATCCACCAGCTCTAATCTTGTCTGGTCTACCCAGTGCATGCCAACCTTCAATATCATGAGAGTGTTTGGAGGAGTATGAAATGGAGAGTTCTTGCATCCTCCCCCCAAAATTCTTATCTAAAAGGGTTGATGTGAGACCTAGGAACCTCAATTTCTTACCATCTATGAGGTGATGAAAAGGCTGCCCATTAGCAGGTCACACAAGTACATGCTAGCATTGTTGGCCCATGGCCTTTCTTCACAGTCAATGCAAATAGTCCACTTAGAAGGGGACACTGATCTAAGTATAAAGAATGTGTCTGGCTATTAGAAATGACAAATACCCCCCATTTGCTTCGACATGGTTGGAACCGGAGGGTATTATGCTGAGTGAAATAAGTCAATCGGAGAAGGACAAACATTATATGGTCTCATTCATTTGGGGAATATAAAAAGTAGTGAAAGGGAATAAAGAGGAAAAGAGAGAAAATAAGTGGGAAATATCAGAGAGGGAGACAGAACATAAAGACTCCTAACTCTGGGAAATGAACAAGGGGTGGTGGAAAGGGAGGTGGGTGGGGGGTGGGGGTGACTGGGTGATGGGCCCTGAAGGCGGCACTTGATGGGATGAGCACTGGGTGTTATGCTATATGTTGGCAAATTGAAATCGAATAAAAAAAAAGAATGTGTCTGGGACAAAGAGAAAGTCTCATTTTCAAATTTGATTGAAACCCTAATTCTCATGGTAGGTGATACTTTCTAGGTTACTGTTATGGGTTTGTTATGGGTTGAGTTGTGTTCCTCAAAAGCTATTGTAGTCCTAATACACAGTACCTCAGAGTGTGACCTTATTTGGAAATAGAGCCATTGCAGATATAATTAGTTAGGATGAGATCAGACTAGAGTAAGGTGGACCCCTAATCCAATATGACTGGTATTCTTATACAAAAGAGGAAATTTTAACATACAGGCAGACATGCACAGAGAGAAGATGACATGAAGACACAGAGACAATATCATCTACCAGCCAAGACAGGGGGGCCTAGAACAGATTCTCCTATATGGTCCTCAGAAGGAACCAACCCTGGTGACATCTTGAATTTGGACTTACCACCTCCAGAGCTGTGAAACAACCATTCCATGCTACTCTCACAACAGCCTCAGGAAAGAAATACAGTCACTCACGCTCCTAAATGGTGTTTGCAAAATTTAGGAAAAAAACATATTTATTATTTTAAATCAAATTCTCAGAGTAATATAAATAATAATTTTTATATTCTTGGTATCTTAAGACCAGTCAGATAAAAGTGTCTCTCCAAGATCACACCCAAAGGATGTTGGGGTTAGTGAAGATTGTACTTTTATATGTTCCTTGATGTGAGTCAATAATGAAGACTGTCCACCTCAAAGTACTTGGTGTTGGCAACACAGAGCTACTGGACACCTGGCCTTATGACTGTGAGGTTTTGCAATGTGTTTCCATTTCACAGATAAGTTCCATAGAATTATTTATACATGTTTAAAAACACGGAATGATATTATCTATCCTCTTCAAACTTCAGTGTGATTCTGGGAACCAGTTAGATAATGCTCCAATGCTTTAATCTTCTTGGGAAAAAAAGATATGTAATTTTATATTAGTCTCATCATTATTTTGAGTTAAGAAATTATAAACAAGAAATGACATTTGTCTATAAAAAGACATTTATCTAACAGAGATCCTCTAAAATGCCATCACAGCACTGTGGATGACCCTTCATGTTGTCAAATGCCAGACACACTTAGCCACATAACTGTGTTTCATGAATATTCATTATATTGTCTTAATTGTTGACATCTAAATTTAAGCTGGATACGGCCAGGAAACACTTACAGAACAGCACACTGTTGTGTGCAGGTACTGCATGCTTTCTCATCTTTGGGGCTCCAGTTTCACACTCTCATCTCATGTTATCTTGAATCCACAGAGATTCTGCACAGTTATATATGAGAAATGCTCCTTCCCATTTATCCCTGTTACACTTTCTTAGAAACCTCAACTGCAACCAGAGGTTTAAGTTTTCTTTTTGCAAATTGAGCTTTAGAGAAATGAAGAATGAGTGTTTGTAATATATATACAAAAAAAGATTATGAAGAAGCTGACCAACAAGGCACACCTGGGCATTTGTCATGCTTTAGGACTTTAAGGAGCTCATAGTACTTCTTTTTCATAACCATTACATTGGATAGGAAACCCATTAATCTTGAGTCTCTACGCAAAGAGGAATATGCTACCTGGGAATTCCCTCAGTAGGAAGTAGGGTCTCAGGTTAGATCTCCCAAAACAGCAATGATATTTGTAAGACCATTTTGGGAATCCTAGAACGATGATGTGAAGTGAAGAATGGTGTGAGTGGACACTGCATAACATGAACCCACTTGAATTATCAACATACTCTTAAGCATATAAAAACCTAATATTTTTTATCATTTGGTAAACTCCTACAGGAACAGTTTTGTTTGTTTGTTTTTGCCTTTGTTTTCATACTTGGAGACATTACAACACAGGAATGTGATTGCCAAATAAATATCTAAAAGAACAATTTGTATTTTTTACTTTATTTTGTTTACATTCATTTTACTAGTGAATTGATTTCCTGGTTCACATAATCTGGATTCAGCCAATAATCAACAACAATCTGTGAGACTTGTATTGATGCTGTGGTTAATGCCCATCATTGGCTAACAGTGCAAGTAAAGATTATCAATTAGTAAACATATGAATTGGAGTATATTTTACATTTAAAGAATGTTTTTGTTATAGGTGTAATTATACAAAAGATTGATTATGTTTATAAAAATTTAAAAATGTGAATTCAGGTTTAGTCTAATTTTCTCATCGACCATAGTATTGGTAAAAATAATGTCACTTGAAGGAAATTAGTATTCTCCATGATAAAAATTTAAATGAGAAATAAATCTGCAAAATTGTCCATGGCAGAATGCATTTCTTCTTTTCTTTTTTTCAGAGTACTTATGAATAGCACATGTAAATATTCCATATTTGTCTAAGGAAAAAACTCAATTATTGACTAGTATGCTGATTTTGTGGAGCTTTTTTTTTTTTTTTTTTTGCATTTTCCCCTCAATGATGACATTTAGTACTCAACTAGTCTTCTAAATCCAAAAACCAACATTATTATATGCAAATGAAATGCTCAAAGTGATAATGCTGCCCAGGAAATTGTTGATATTCCATGAAAAAAAAAAGTATTTTCTGGTATAATCAATCTGAAAAGTGCAGGATTAAATATAGACTGGCTTATTTAACACAGTTCTTCCTTGTATTTAAACATATTGGAATCTTCAGGAAAATAATGCAGTATGCAGTGTTTCCTAATTTATTGCTGTGGTTAGGAAACACTTTTGCTAACACTGATGTTGGTAGCTTGTAGTATACTGATGACCCATAGAAAATGATGAGGACATGCTGAGACACTTAGCCACATGTGAAGCACCATCAATAAGCTCTCCTTCACCTCTGTGCTCCTGCAGCAGTTGGTGGGACTCATTTATATTGACACCTCTCTCACTAAATTCTAAATCCTTGTATTTCTGGCTAGCCTGAAGACTCCTTAAGATCAAGAAGTGTCCAGCACATTTAGCTTTTTCATGAACCCTTTTGCAACTAAACAAATTAATAGATAATTAAATCTAAGAATAGTAGTTGAAAATCATTTAAGGGCATAGCAAAGTTTGTATAAAAGATATTCAAAAAGAAATCAACTGATTATGAGCATTTCCAGCACTTCCCAAATATTTTAGAGTTTTCTGTCATGATATTTTAACAGAATAATCATTTTGCCTATATTTAACACCCCTTAGCAACATAATCATCCCATGCCCATAAGTCTTGTCTTGGGTTCTATGGCAAGGGCAGTTTGAATGGGCTTTGAAGCACTCCAGTTCCACCAATAACTTCCTGTGGGCACATTACTTTATCTTGATGAGCTTTGAGTTCCTTAACAATAATAATGTGTGGGCATTATGAAGTCCAAATGATTAGTTTATGTAAAACATTTAAAATAATAATTGGCATATTATAAACTAGCTGCCAATTATTATAGTTAAGGTCATCCAGCTCATTGTGCTATATTTGAAACTGCCCAATCACTAAACTGCTTTATAGATCTTTAGGGAAAAATGTTTTACTTACAGCCTTACAGCCAGATGCCAGAATTGAAATTGCACAGGGTAAGATGCCAGGAATCTCCCTGAAAGTGCGCATAAACTCCAACAGTGTATTACTTTCAGGCAACTAACTTCACAGGCTGGGACAATCAGGGAGAGATCCAATCTCAAACAGGCATTATTCCAAAAGCTAGATCTGTTCTTATGGGTATCACCCTCTGGTTGTGACTAGTTATAGGCACTCTTCCAGCATGACTCTACTACAAAACATGGGCATCAACTTGTTCAGCTCTCATTATCTAGTAGATAAGCCTACTAAATTTGGAGTCACATCTGCCATTGAAGAAACTTAATGAGAATTTTCCTTCAGAATATCTAAGCTAATCTCAAAATTCCCTCCAACACCTGTACAATCTTGTTTTTCGATGTGATCACATATTGCTCCAATGTGCATTACTTCATTTCCCTTTGTTTTTAATGTATTTGCCTTATTCCATATATACATCACTTACTAGACTTGCTCATTTGACTGACAGAAAGTCGTTTAAATATAATACTCCTTTTTCCTTCTTATTGCCCCTTTCTGAGTCAATGCTCATGATTTCTTGTCTAGACTCACATATTCCTCCTGACTGATCTCTTGACTCAAATATTTTCTTTTCTAATTTATTTAGTAGGACATCACTAGGAACCAAGCACAGTCTACCATGTCTCACACAATAGTTAGCAATATAGACAATAACCCCTTTATGTAACACAACAGAAGATAAACATAATAAATACATAAATTGTATGACATATTTTATCAATTAGTGAAGGCAGAGATTGCCCAGAGGATGGGATTCAATGAGGAGGTGATTTTTTTTAAACTTTTTAAAAAATTTATTTACTTATGATAGTCACAGAGAGAGAGAGAGAGGCAGAGACACAGGCAGAGGGAGAAGCAGGCTCCATGCACCGGGAGCCTGACGTGGGATTCGATCCCGGGTCTCCAGGATCGCGCCCTGGGCCAAAGGCAGGCGCCAAACCGCTGCACCACCCAGGGATCCCGAGAAGGTGATTTTTGAGCACAGATTTACAGAACATAGGAAGTCAGTCATGCAGAAACCCTAATGAAACACCACTTTGTAGTGGACAATAGGTAAGCAAGTCTAGAATCAAACGAGTAAATAAGGGGCTAATGCTATAACCAAGGAAAGGGATAATGGTGACTTAGATTAGGATAGTAGCAATTAAATTGGTAGAAGCCATCTTATTGAGAATATTTTGAAGATATAGTCAAAAGCATTTGGTGTTATTTTGGATTTGATGTGTAAAATAAAGGAGGAGAAAAAAACCAAAAAAATAAAAAATAAAAAAATAAAATAAAAAAAGGGAGGAGTTGATGTTCCTGAAGTTTGGGCCTGAGAAAATGAAGAGATGGAGGGGCATCATCTGGTAGGGAAAGACTCCAGATGGAATGGCCCATGAGCATGAGTTTGGGACACAGAGGAGGTCTTGAACAAGCATTTGGGTCCAGAAGGCTGGGATTTATAATATGTTTGATTTGGACCTGGAGATGTAAATTTTGGAGATAATACTGTAGAAGCCTGGATGAAACTCACAGACAAGTGAGCACAGATAGAAAACAGAGTCCTGGGGCACTCCCAGATGAAAAGAAGGTGGAGAAGATGGAGGTCCAACACAAAAACACAGAAGAAGAAACATCAGGAGGAGGACAAGCAAGACAAGCCTGGAAGCCAATGGAAGAGAAGCCATGGTGAAAGGAGAAGGTTTAGCACTGTAGAGGTCCTTGGTGACCTTACTGAGAGCAGCACTGGTGGAGGAGTAAAAAGGAAAGCCTGGCTGGGATGAGCTCAATAGAATGGCATGAAGGTCAGTGAGACTGGATGACTGTTTAGAAGAGTTTTCTGCAAAGAGCACAAATGGGGCAGTAGCTTGGGGAAGAACAGAAGGAGGACTGGAATAACATTGTATTGGGCACCTTCTGTTGCCCCTCCATACCTACTTTCTACCCTTTTCTACCTACTTTATGCCCAGGAAGCTTCTGCCTGGACCACACCATACAAGTTCCCTGAGCCTCGGCTTCAGGCCCCTGGGGAGACAGAACAGATATTGTGATGTGAAAGAGGTTAAGGCAAATATCCTAAAGCTCCTTTCCTGCCCCTGTGCTGCAGGTTGGCTGGATTCTCTGCTGAAAGTGATTCCAGCTGTCATGCAGCCCTCTCACTGCAACTAATTCTCCAGATTCCAGTAACCACTCTCACTTCTTGCCTCTTTAGCTAAGTGGCAAAAGCCTCCCAATACCACTAGCTTGAGATTACTGCAACATGTCTATATTAGTTTCCTATTGCTGTTTTAACAAAGGATAACACACTTAGTGGCTTGAAACAACAAAAATTTGTTATGTTTAGTTCTTTAGGTTAGAAGTCTGACACATATCTTGCTTGGCTAAAATTAAGATGTCAAGAGGGCCATATTACCTTCTAGAGGTTCTAGAATTCATTTCCTCGCTCTTTCCTGCTTCTGCAACCCCCACTTGCCTTGGCTGGTGGCCCTTTCGTCCATCTTCAATTCCAACAAAGTTGTACCTCTCTGTGAGTTTCTTCCGCAGTCACATTTCTTTCTCTTTTCTTCTGTCTCCCTCTTTCACACTGAACCCACCTAGATAATTCAAGATAACCTCTATATCTGAAAGTCAGCTGACTACCAACCTTAATTCCATCTGCTACCTTAATCGTCCTTTATCATGCAACATGATGTACACACAGATTCTGGGGATTAAAAAAAAATGGAATCTTTGGGAGCCATTATTCTGCCTATCACAATGCCTTATTGCAATATGTCATAAACACTGCCAGAAAGATTGTAAATAGTTTCTTCCCTTCATTAACTTCTAATTAGCCAGTTTGTGTATGTCACTTGCTGCATACTGAAGACCTAACTGAAACAATTTTAAAAAATAGTGAAATAAAAGCCTATTTTTAAGGAGATGGTAGTAATGATCCAGTAGAGCAAAAAAAAAAATGGCATAAGTGTGAGAGAGAGATGTGTTGGAGCAATCTCTTGTGTAGGGGAAGGAACAGGATCTGGTGTACATGGGGGTAAGAATGGGAGCACATCTGCAATACAATGAGGGAGTAATCGCAATCAGTGGGCAAAGATTGGATGCTTTCAGATTTCCTCAAGATTCTAGGAACAGTGAGGAGCAAGATCACTAGTGGAAAGTAAAGGTGTTGCTGTCAGAGATTGGGTCCAAGAACAAAATGGGAACCTTCCACCTAGGAAAGTTAAAGAATAAACAGAGTTTGCATTTTAATGGAAATGATATTTATTCCTATGGGAGTGAAAATTCTTTTTTGGAAGGGAAGTGACAAATCTTTGATATTGCTATGTGTAGCCCTCCAAAAGGCCATAATATATGAAAACATATACAAGCATTTCTAAGGGAGGTGATTAAAAAATACCTAAGACTCCATAGGAGAGATGATAATGAATAAAAGATTGAGAAACACTGGACTAGCACATACTACAGCATGAAAACCTGAAGACTCTCTTGAAATTCATGGCAACAACTTCAAAAGACAGCAGTGATGGAAATAGTGTGCTTTAACTTATTATTATTTTTACCCTGTAATGATGCATGGTTGTGGTGTTGAGTGGGTAGAAACCTGTGTTTCATTATGGTTGGCTGTGTGCAAGGAAAAGGGGAAAGGGAGCAAAAGGGAGGGAGTGTGCAAAAGAGTGATTTTACAAGAAGTTACTGTGGCCGAGTTCAAAAAGGGTGTTGCCTGTGTTCTCCTCTAGGACTTTGATGGAATCTTGTCTCACATTTAGATCTTTTATCCATTTTGACTTTATCTTTGTGTATGGTGCAAGAGAGTGGTCTAGTTTCATTCTTCTGCATGTGGATGTTCACTTTTCCCAGCACCATTTATGGAAGAGACTGTCTTTCTTCCAGTGGATAGTCTTTCCTGCTTTGTTGAATATTAGTTGACCATAAAGTTGAGGGTCCGCTTTTGGATTCTCTATTCTGTTCCATTGATCTATGTGTCTGTTTTTGTGCCAGTACCACACTGTCTTGATGACCACAGCTTTGTATACAACCTGAAATCTGGCATTGTGATGCCCCCAGCTATGGTTTTCTTTTTAAAAATTCTCCTGGCTATTCGGGATCTTTTCTGATTCCACACAAATCTTAAAATAATTTGTTCTAACTCTCTGAAGAGAGTCCATGGTATTTTGATAGGGATTCCATTAAATGTGTCAATTGCCCTGGGTAACATTGACATTTTCACAATATTAATTCTGCCAATCCATGAGCATGGAATATTTTTCCATCTCTTTGTGTCTTCCTCAATTTCTTTCAGAGGTGTTCTATAATTTTTAGGGTATAGATGCTTTACCTCTTTAGTTAGGTTTATTCCTAGGTATCTTATGCTTTTGGGTGCTATTGGGACTTCATCAAGATAAGAAGCTTTTGCACAGCAAAGGATACAGTCAACAAAACTAAAAGACAACCTACAGAATGAGAGAAGATATTTGCAAATGACGTATCAGATAAAGGGCTAGTTTCCAAGATCTATAAAGAACTTATTAAACTCAACACCAAAGAAACAAATAATCCAATCATGAAATGGGCAAAAGACTTGACCAGAAATCTCACAGAGGAAGACATAGACATGGCCACCACACACATGAGAAAATGCTCTGCATCACTTGCCATCAGGGAAATACAAATCAAAACCCCAATGAGATACCACCTCACACCAGTGAGAATGGGGAAAATTAACAAGGCAGGAAACCACAAATGTTGGAGAGGATGTGGAGAGAGGGGAACCCTCCTGCACTGTTGGTGGGAATGTGAACTGGTGCAGCCACTCTGGAAAAATGTGTGGAGGTTCCTCAAAGAGTTAAAAATAGACCTGCCCTACGACCCAGCAATTGCACTGCTGGAGATTTACCCCAAAGATACAGATGCAATGAAACACTGGGACACCTGCACCCCGATGTTTCTAGCAGCAATGTCCACAGTAGCCAAACTGTGGAAGGAGCCTCGGTGTCCATCGAAAGATCAATGGATAAAGAAGATGTGGTCTATGTATACAATGGAATTTTACTCAGGCGTTAGAAATGACAAATACCCACCATTTGCTTCGACGTGGATGGAACTGGAGGGTATTATGCTGAGTGAAACAAGTCAATCAGAGAAGGACAAACATTATATGTTCTCATTCATTTAGGGAATAGAAATAATAGTGAAAGGGAATTGAAGGGAAGGGAGGAGAAATGGGTAGGAAATATCAGAAAGGGAGACAGAACATGAAGACTCCTAACTCTGGGAAACGCACTAGTGGTGGTGGAAGGGGAGGAGGGCAGGGGGTGGGGGTGACTGAGTGATTGGCACTTAGGGGGGCACTTGATGGGATGAGCACTGCGTGTTATTCTGTATGTTGGCAAATTGAACACCAATAAAAAATAAATTTATTATTAAAAAATTTAAAAAAAAGAGTGATTTTAATGATTTCATGATTTTCCACTGGGGAAATGACATAGAATATTCCAGGCTTCTAAAGACAGGCATGGGAGGATGGTGACTACCTTGGGCCCATGAGAAGTTTAGAAACAAAGAGTGAAAAATCCATCATTTACATCTCACTCCCATCTTCAAACAGTATCTATTTATTACAGGTAAGCAAGTTTAGGGTGTTTTTTATACAGATTAATTTCTTTAGCATATATTTTTTCTTAGTTTCTTTTTTAAAAGCTTTTATTTGTTTATTCATGAGACACACACACACAGAGGCAGAGACGTAGAAGCAGGCTCCATGCAGGGAGCCGGATGTGGGACTCGATCCCGGAACTCCAGGATCACACCTTGAGCCAAAGGCAGATCCCTTTTGCTTATTTTCTAAAGGAGAAGGAACGATTTATAAGATCCAATATAATGTGAATTTTCTTATAAAAATGGGAGAAGTTTCGTATAAAAATAGAAGAGGAGCATATGGAGAACATTCATCTATCACTGCCAATATATTCATTGACTTCGTGGAAAAAGAATGACAAAATAAAATCCTGGAAAACAGTCATTTCTTACTCATAAAGGACTGTCCTAAACATTGCTTCCATCTTTCTTATGATTTCGCTTAATATAATGTCTATTTGCTATGCTGGTGTATAAACTCTTAGTTTGTTCATAAGTCTCTCATATCTATCATGTTTTTCTAGACCAAAAGCTCCTTGCTGCCAGTGAATGTTTCCATGTTGTTTTGTAAACCCACAGTAATTTAACAGCACTCCAATCCATCTGAAGGGTTAACTTGCTTCAAGCTTATGTACTCCTTGTTTGTGTTCTTTAAAATGTAGCAGAACGAACTTACTTTCCTTGGAATTTGCAGACCACTGGCTTTGAGGAGTGAAGGACCAAACTTTCCCAGAAGATAAGGCTTGACTACATTTGAAAACAACTGCCACTGATGCCAGCAAATATATTTAGGATCCTGTGCACAGAGAACTAGCCACCAGGCACCTGCTTCTCCTGGATGGAGCTCCCCTCCCTTTTCCTATGTCTTTCCCTTTAAAACCTTCCAGCTTCACCTGGACAGAAAAGATGATCTTTGAGATGTTAGTCCACCATCTTCCTGGCTGCTGGCTTCCTGAATAAAGCAAACTTTCTTCTCCCACCATCACATGTCTCTTGAGTATTGATTTTCCAGCAGCAAGTAGCTGAATCTGAGTTTGGAACCAGTTCTCTGTCTGGTTAAAGTATCACCTAGCACATAATTCCTCATACTATTACCTTGACTCCACAGGCCCCTCTGTTTCCCTGTGCTGGTATTCTTATATTCAATTTCAAAACCCCATGGCAGTTGTGTTTTACTTGCCTTTGCAGTGTCTATCCTTTAACATCAGCTTTCAGAGAATACCAAGAAAGAAAAAATCCAGCATCGACATTTGGCATTTAAATGCTAGAACATTATCCCCTTATTTAGTTAGCCACTTTTGGGCTGCCTTACACCTAAAGGTACTTTTTTCCTTCTCTTCCCCCTGTTCATCAGTTTTGTGTCCTAAATTCTACATATGGGTGAAATAATGTGGTATTTGTTTTTCTCTGACTGTTTTCACTTAGCATAATACACTAGCTCCCACCATATCAGTGCAAATAGTAAGATTTTACTTTTTTGATGGCTGAGTAATATTCTACTGTGTGTGTGTGTGTGTGTACCCACATCTTCTGTATCCATTCGTCTGTCAATGGACATCTGGGCTCTCCCATATTTTGGCTATTGTAGACATTGTTGCTATAAACATTGGAATGCATGTGCCCCTTCAAATTGCTGTGTTTGTATCCTTTGAGTAAATACCTAGTAGAGCAATTGTTGGGTCATATGATAGTATTATGTCTAACTTTTTTAGGAACCTTCGTATCTTTTTTATTATGTAATTAACCCATTTATTATAGGCTAGCCATTTTTCAAATGGTGGAACTTCTACTGGTCTTTCAACTCCTTCAGTCTCCTGATGGCGGACTTCACTGTGATGGCAGAAGTGGTGCCGTTGGTCCAGGCACCACTGGCTATGGTTTTCATGCAGGAGCCACAGTGCCAGATGCCCACAGCTCATCTTTTCATCCTGGTTTTGTCATAGAGGGAGCAAATGCACTTGGTGTGCTGACTTATTTCAATCTTCTTCACCATTTTCCTGAGGGAGGCACCATAACAGGTCTTGTATTTACCCACAATTCTGATTTCTTGGTGCATTTAGCCATGTCCCTGCAAACTAGGTCCGAGCCCAGAGAGGATGACAGTCTGTGCCAGGAATATCCACATCTTTTTTTTTTTTTGTATATGTTTTTATCAGAGTTCGATTTGCCAACATATAGCATAACACCCTGTGCTCATCCCGTCAAGTGCCCCCCTCAGTGCCCATCACCCAGTCACCCCAACCCCCCGCCCACCTCCCTTTCTACTATCCCTTGTTCGTTTCCCAGAATTAGGTGTCTCTCATGTTCTGTCACCCTCTCTGATATTTCCCACTCATTTTCTCTCCTTTCCCCTTTATTCTCTTTCACTATTTTTTTTTTAAATTCCCAGAACAGGTTCTTTATAGATCTTGGATACTAGCCCTTTATCTGATAAGTCATTTGCAAATATCCTCTCCCAGTCTGTAGGTTGTCTTTCAGTTTTGTTGACTGTTTCTTTTGCTGTGCAAAAGCTTCTTATCTTGATGAAGTCCCAATAGTTCATTTTTGCTTTTGTTTCTTTTGCCTTCGTGGATGTATCTTGCAAGAAGTTACTGTGGCTGAGTTCAAAAAGGGTGTTGCCTGTTTTCTCCTCTAGGATTTTGATGGAGTCTTGTCTCACATTTAGATCTTTCATCCATTTTGAGTTTATCTTTGTGTATGGTGCAAGAGAGTGGTCTAGTTTCATTCTTCTGCATGTGGATGTCCAATTTTCCCAGCACCATTTATTGAAGAGACTGTCTTTTTTCCAATGGATAGTCTTTCCTCCTTTGTCGAATATTAGTTGGCCATAAAGTTGAGGGTCCACTTCTGGGTTCTCTATTCTGTTCCATTGATCTATGTGTCTGTTTTTGTGCCAGTACCACACTGTCTTGATGACCACAGCTTTGTAGTACACCCTGAAATCTGGCATTGTGATGCCCCCAGCTATGGTTTTCTTTTTTAAAATTCCCCTGGCTATTTGGGGTCTTTTCTGATTCCACACAAATCTTAAGATGATTTGTTCCAACTGTCTGAAGAAAGTCCATGGTATTTTGATAAGGGTTGCATTAAATGTGTCAATTGCCCTGGGTAACATTGACGTTTTCACATTATTAATTCTTCCAATCCATGAGCATGGAATATTTTTCTATCTCTTTGTGTCTTCCTCAATTTCTTTCAGAAGTGTTCTGTAGTTTTTAGGGGATAGATACTTTACCTCTTTGGTTAGGTTGAATGAATCATATAATGTTTGTCCTTCTCTGACTGACTTACTTTGCTCAGCATAATACCCTCCAGATGTATCCACATTGAAGCAAATTATGGGTATTCATTGTTTCTAATGGCTGTGGAAGGAGCCTCAGTGTCCATCGAAAGATGAATGGATAAAGATGTGGCATATGTATACAATGCCTTATACCTAAAGGTCTGCTAGTGCATTTTAACCTTTCAGGGAGCAAAACCACATTCTTAATGTAGGTGACTCATAATTGGGAAAAATTTTCTCCAAAACACTTCCCTTCTTACTGCCTCCACATATTATTTAAATAAATTATGATCTTCTATTCTTTTAACCTTATCATTGCTTAATATTTAAATATGGATGGCATTTCTCACCTTTACCGCCATGACGTCTATAGGGAAGTTTTCCTTTTCTCTGCGAATCAGATAGCTTTTCAGACTTTTCTTAACATGTAAATGTTCTATATTTTACAACTCTATAAAGAATTCAAACTATCTTTTAAAGATATTTACCACTGATTATCAAAGTTTACATCTTAGTCGTCAGTGAAACAAATTGTTATGGAGTGTTAAGAGCCAGTAAACTCTTCATATTAACAATCTGATCAGTAGGAAAGCTAGCTCTAAATCCATCTGTACCCCCACACTCTGGCAAAAGAAAATTAGTTGCAAAATAGTGGATCATAGGAATAACTAAACACTCAAAAACAAAGAAAAAAACCCTATGAAACAGAACAAAATCCCCAAAGCATTCAAATACACTAATAGATGAAACATCTCTTTTCATCTAATCATATACTTCATACTATGTATATAATGACCACTTAGTAAAATCAAATTGGTGGATAATTATTATGTTCAATAAATTGGAGAAGAAATACAAAGCTCAAAATAAAGTTTAGAGCAAAGAAAGAAGCTGGAAATTAAAACTCAAAGGACATTTCACACCAGCTTCTTTTATGCACAGAGTCTTAACAATATTTTATTCTTATTATGTATGTGAAAAGTTGTAGAACTCTCATCATTAGCCATTAGTAAAAAGCAGTTTATAGAAATATGGTCACTTGTGGGAATTCTAGTTAAGTTTATTGACATGATGCACAGTCCTTATTTAAAAATATAAGACATTTCTCATGATCCTTTTTTCATCCCAATTAAAAAATTTTAAAAACTTCAGTATTGAATCCATTGCTTTGCCTCAAACATCACTGATGTATATGCTTGCCCTAATATCATTAGTTAAAACACACACATAATGGAATTCTACATTAAAGGCATGATTGTGCCTCAGGCATCAGAGGAAAAAAGTCAGATTTTTTTGCAAGTCATGCTTCCTTAAATTAAATCCTACCTGCAGATGTTGTTACGATTTCTGTTGTGTTTCTGAGGCCCATAAAGTCAAACTGATAAAGCCGCCATGATTTCTGATCAGCTGCCTCAACTGAATTTTTTCTCCATCTATAAATCATTTCTTCTTTAGGATAGCCATCTGAAAATACAGAACAAATAACAAACACTTGAAAATATAGGTTTATAAAACAGAAAAATTATAAAATAAAATAGGTTAATAAAATAAAAAATTATAAAAGTCAAAATTATAATTCTGATCATGAACAGAGGTTAAAATTTTAGGCTGTATTTATTCTCAAAAATTTCCTCAAAAACACTAAAACTCAAAGGTTAATTAGTAAAGGCCTCTCAACCCAAAGAGTTCCTGCTGTAAATCTGCATCAGCAAAATGTTCACAGTCATAAGCCTGGTCATTATTTGTGTGGGCACAGCATATAAGGGTGATACTGTCTTTATTTCTTTAGCCTTGGAGAGCCACTTTCAGTCACCATAGGCTGTGGTCAACTTTCAAAGAGTAGAAATGCTGGTCAGAGTGTCACTAGTTCCCAGACTCTGAAATCTAACCACCCAGCCTACATCTATCACACATTCACCCTTCCCCATAATTTAGTCCATTCAGATCTTAGGAAAGACAAATTTAATAAGGCAATCACTCCAGGATTCCAGAAGTCCACTGACTTTCAGTCCTGTTCTGATATCAGTCTCTAGTTCAGATCCGTGAGCTTTGACCATTATTAGAGACCAGTGCTTATTCTCATTCATTACTCTAGGAAGCAAGATGCTGGTGTGTTTCTGCTGCCATAAGCCTAGTGTGGCAACCTACCCAGAGACAGGTGTCATGGACAGGTGCTGTTACTAGGACCCCAATCTCTCCCCAATTGTCCTAATGACTGCTTCTCAACTCCTGGATCCCCACTTCTGGGACAACAACTTCCTTTCTGGAGTACTGTACTGTCTCCAAGCTCTATGGTCAGGTCTGCTCCCTGGGGCATGCCTGGATCCCATGTTGTCACCCAATACATGACAGCATTGGTATTATTAGACCTTCATGATTCATATAGACACTGATTGCATAACTGGTAGGAGGAAATGTATTCACTAACCTCCTGAATATTAAAAGTGCATACTTCTACAAACATGTTAATAAAGTGGTTGGAAATTTCTAATTAGACATTGCAGAGATCAGTTTGCAAAACTCTTAAAGACAATATGTCTTCTTGGTATTTTCCCTTTCTTCCCATCAGTGCTAAATTGGCTCCCTCATTCAAAGGCTAAAATAGAACACAGATATGTCCCATGTTTTCTGATTGTGTATTGTTCTGTGAAATTATTGTCACCATTACTGAGATATTAATATTGATATCAAGGCACTAAGACTCAGGCCCAGACATTTTTATGAAGTAACCAAACATTTTACTTGGTCATAAGCCACTATCCTGTTTTATTTTCCTATTAGACTATCATAATCAGAAAAAGTACTTTACACCATAATTCTTTATTTTTAACTTGTTTTATTAAATAGCTTTGTTGAGGTGCAATTTGCATACATAAAACATATGCAGTTCAGTAGTTTTCAGTATATTTTTAGAGTGGTACCACTATTATCCCAATTTTAGAATATTTTCATCATTCCAAAATGAAACCCCAGACCCACTAGCTGTCACTCTCCATTCCCCTTCCTTAGACACATTGCAACACATCACCTATCTCATCCAGTTCTTGGCATCCATTAATATGTCAAGACAGAATTTTCTGTCTATAGATTTGCCTGTTCTGGACATTTCATATAAGTGGAATCAGACATGTTATCTTTTGAACTGATGTCCTTCACTTAGTATATTGTATTCAAGATTCGCTTATATGTAGTCCCTGTTGGTATTTTGTTCTTATTCATTACCCAGTAACATCCCACTACATGAATATACCATATTTTACTTATCCATTTGTCAGTTGATAGGTAGTTTGTTTGAGTCACTTCTATGTTCTTACGAATAATGCTGTTATGGAACATTAGTGTTTTCTTTTTAAATAAGCAAAGACTTCACATATTTTTATGACAAGTAGTTTTGCAACTTGGAGCAAGGCCCCCATTGAATTAGGGTATTATCTTCCTACAGAAAGTAGGAGATTGGGATATTATCTTTCTTGATTACATTTGAAAGATATGACTCCCAGATCCTTAAGAAAGCTTTTAAAAAGATTCACATCTTGTTGCAAAGCAGATTTCACTTCCCTTAACCCAAACTTGTTTCTCCTCCTTTTTTCTACCTAAGCAAATAATGGTATTACCCACTCACTTGCTCAACATTTATGAACACTTGTGTATGAGATTTTGTGCTGACTTAAGTTTTCAGTTTGCTTGGGTGCATAAATAGGAGTGACATTGTTAAGGCATGAGTTTACTCTCTATTTAAAATTTTTGAGGAACTGTTAGACTGTTTTTCAAGGCTATACTTTAAAACACTACCAGTAATGTATGAGGTTTCCAATTTCTCCATATCATCTCCAGCATTTGCTAATATCTGTCTTTATAATAATCATATAAGGGTTGTGAAGTAGTACATTGCTATTTAATTTGCATTTCCTTAATTACTGAAGATATTGAACATCTTTGCTGGGTTTATTGGCCATATATGTCTTTCTTGGTGAGGTATCCAGATTTTTTTTCTTATTTATTTACTGGGTTATATGTTTTCATATTGTTGAGTCTTAAGAATCATCTGTATATTTTGGGTCAAGTCTTTTATCAGGCATATGTTTTACAGATATTTTCTGCCATTCTATGGCTTATCTTCTGATTCTCCTGCATTTTTGAAGAAGAATTTTGCAAGTTATAGAATTACTGCTTGACAGTCTTTTTTCCTTTTTTCCTTTTTTTCCAACATTTTGAAACTGTTACCTGTCTTCTGATGAGAAATTGTCAAGTTGACTCTCCTGTGGATAGGTATGGATTTCTTGGAGTTCATTGGAGTTTGCTGAGCTTCTTTTGGTTGTTACTTTTTCAAATAATTTTGGCCTTATTTCTCTGCTTTTATCCTCGGAGACTTTCATTAAATGTATATTGGTAATTTTCATGATGTGTCACTGGTGTATGGGTTTCTACACATCTTTATCCATTCAGTCTTCATTTTGTTCCTCTTACTAAATAATCTTTACTGGCCTACCTTCAAGTCTGCTGATATTTTCTTCTGACTCCTCAAATCTGTTGTTTGTAGCTGGCTAGCGAATCTTTTATTTCAGTCATTGTACTTCTCAACTCCAGAATTGGAATCGATTTCTTTTTAATAATTTATTTTTACAGATATTCTCTATTCAAGGACACCTAGTTGTCAGACTTTCCTTGCCTCGAATTCCTTGGACATGATTTATTTTAGTTCTTTGAATGCATGTAGAATACCTGACTTAAAGTCTGCTTAGTATATCTGACATCTGGGATTCTTCAAGGATTATTCTATTTACAGTTTTTATTCCTGTGTATGTGATGTGATTTCCTGTTTCTTTTTTTAAAGATTTTATTTTATTTATTCATGAGAGGCACAGTGATTTCCTGTTTATTTGGAGGTTTTGTAATTTTTCATTGGAGCCAAACATTTTAGATAATTTATTGTAAAAACTCTAATATCACAACCCTCTCTCCACTCCAGGGGTTATGGTTGTTCCTGGGTTTTGGGTTTTGTTCTTATTTTTCTTCTTATTGTTTATTTCCTTAGTGACTCTTCCAGATTAGTTAGTAAATCTGTATTCCCCACAGTATGTAGTCCCTGAGTTCTCTGCTAGCTTTATGTTGTTGTTGATTTTATGTTCTTATTTTTGTTCTCAAGCATGGTCTCCTAGAGTTCACCTTTGGTTTGTTATAATTTCGTGGCCAGCCAATAATCAGCCAGAATGTTTCCTTAAATGCCTTGCCTGTTTTTCTTTCTACCTTTGCCAAGGAAATCTGTGTGTGAAGGCATGACTTCAAACTTTCGACAGCTTTAGCTTTAATTTTCTGCTTTCACAATTTATCAAAGCTGGAGGTGAGTGACTGAGATATTTTTTCCTAGGTCTTTTCTTGGCATGCACACAACCCTGCACATAGATCCTTAGGAATTTGCTGGAGGTTTTCAAAGTTCCCTGTATCTAGGTCTTGCTTTAATTATTTTTTTTCTTTTTTGGCTTGGTCTTTTGTTTGTACTAACTGATATTACACTTAGGCAGATATAACATTGTCAGAATATTTCCATTTTTTTCTATAATGCCCTGGTGATACTACTTCTTAAATTTATTTTTTTAGATGAGCAGAGCTCTGAGTCAAATCAAGTGGCCACAGCACTTAGGGAATGAAAATTTTCAAGTACTGTTCGTTTTGACAAAATATTGACAGTACTCTTGGGATAAAGTTCTCAACAGAGTATCCAAAGAGGTCTATGCTCTCCATTCATTGTGAGTCTGCACATCTTTTACAACTACCATGCCAATGAGCTGGCAGAGAGGCAGAGAGGCAGAGAGAAAGGGAATAGTGATATGTACAGACTCTGTTGTCTTTCTGAAATTCAGAAGTTTCTCTTTAATAGACAATTTTCCTTTTTTTCCTGTGGTTTTGATTAATTTATGGTGCTCTAAAATGGCTGGTTTTGGTTGCTGTGCCAGTATTTTCACTGCTTTTGTGGGAAAGTGGTCACTGAGATTCATATTCCACCACTTGATCTCCCTATGCCATAATTCTAAAAACAATAATAACAGTAACAAATTATGGCTTCTATTTATTGCACACCAATAGGCTCAATAGGACTTCTACTTTTATTTTCCATTTAATGTTAATCCTGTTCTGGACTGATTTGAGCATTGTAATGTTAAATAACTTCCCCAGTGCTACACTGCTCACCTTTGAAGAAGCTGCAGAATAAATCAGGAGCATTCTCTCAACTCCCTTCTACCTGACTTCTCCTTTTACAAAATTCCATTCTTATTTCTAATGTAGAAGGCCTCCCATTGTATCCTCCCTTCCACAAATAAATCAACACGAATGTGTTGATAATTTTATATGTAACATTTTCAGTAAAACACATTTACATTTAAATTAACCTTAGTCTTCTGAAGATGCATGCAATAACTTGAAATAATGGTAGTTGGGATTTCAGAGAAAAGTTTAAGTGGGAGGAAAATTTAGTTATCTTACTTAGCTGCTGAATTCTCTTCTATGCCTCCTCTTTGCATACATCATCATCATCAATATCATCACAACCATAGTCATGATTATCATCATCATCACAGTGATCATCAACTTCCCCAATACTGCCACCACCACCACCACCATCACCATCATCACCACCATCGTTATCATATTGCTGTTATATATAACTGTAATTATGTGTTAAGCAATGTTCTAAGGGTTATGGGGCCCTTACTTGCAGAAGCCCTTCCAAAGTCCTGGGCAAGGCATAGAAACTCTTGTTTGGGGGTAATTTTGAAACATTTAGGGAAGGCCTCCCATTGTTTCCTCTCTCTTAGTATTTTTGTTGTATGTCTGATATACTGAACATCACCAATTTTGTATTAATAAATTCACCAATCATTTCTGTATTTATCTTTGTATTGATGTTTAAGTAAACTTTCCTTAAAATATGTTCAGATAAATATTTCAAAAATTTAATTATAATAACTTTATAGTTTTGTTCTTAATTTTATTTATTAGTTATTCTAATATTATTTTGACCAGGTTCCTTCTACTTGAATGTCAGTTCTGCATATGTGTACATGTGTGTATATGTGTGTGATTTGTGTGTATATATGATATTAACTAATATTACTTGGTGGCAATTTTTTTTAAGATTTTATTTATTTATTCATGAGAGACACACACACACACACACAGAGGCAGAGACACAGGCAGAGGGAGAAGCAGGCTCCATGCAGGGAGCCCGACGTGGGACTCGATCCCGGGTCTCCAGGATCAGGCCCTGGGCTGAAGGTGGCGCTAAACCGCTGAGCTTGGTGGGAATTTTTTAAAGATAAATGTGTCCTGTGGTTATGAAAATAAAGTTTTCATATCAACAAAGTTAATTCCTAATCTTTTCCATCAAACTGTCCAGCTGGCCTCATGTTGTAGTGATTTTACTGAAGTGATTTTACTTGCATTAGGAGTCATGACCATAAAGGATATGCCCGCTCTCCAGGCTCAGTTCTGGCTTCCGTGATGGAAAAGACTCTCTTCAGGCCCTCTATGTGTATCCTGTTAAAATTGTTTCTTTTTTTTTTTTTAAAGATTTATTTGTTTATTTTAGAAAGAGATCGAGTGTGCAGAATGAAGGGAGAGAGAGAATCTCAAGCAGACTCTGTGCTGAGCATGGAGCCCAATACCGAGCTCCATCCCACTATACTGAGATCATGACCTGAGCCAAAGTCAAGAATCAGATGCTTAACTGACTGGACCAAACAGGGCCCCAAACAAGGTATTTTCTAATTTTTGAAGCTAGAAAACAATGTTAAGAAAAAGCTAAGTAAGACAAAAAAGACAAAGATTTTAATCTTTACAGGGTATTTCTGTTAACTTTTGGCTTTGTTGTTTCATTAACAAGAAGCCAATAACCTAAAAGGAAAGTACTAGAAACTTTCTTTTTTTCTTTTCTTTTTTTTTAAGATTTTATTTATTTATTCATGAAAGACACAGAGAGAAAGAGAGAGGCAGAGACGTAAGCAGAGGGCGAAGCAGGCTCCATGCAGGGAGTCCTATGCGGGACTCGATCCCGGGACTCCAGGATCATGCTCTGGGCTGAAGGCAAATGTTCAACTGCTGAGCCACCCAGGTGTCCCTCTTTTTTCTTTTAAAACAAGTAAATATGCTTTATCTTCCCTATTATTTGTCATTACATTGGATACATTAGCCAAAATATTTCTAGAAAAATAAATAAAATAATAAGAGGCACACAAATTAGAAAGAAAAATGTGATTTTGCACCCAGAGGACACAGAAGAATCAATGGATAAACCAACACAAATGATTTTTTTTAAACTCTCATAAAATAACCAGTTACCACAAAAATGTGCAAATTGTATAGGAAGCAGCCAATAAGTTATTACTGAGCCAAAAGTAAACCAAATAAATGAGAGACATGTCATATTCTTGCATAAGGAGATTCAACAACATAAAAGTGTTGATTTTACCCAAGTTAAATATGTACATTTGAAATGATCTCAATTAAAATCATTAGCTTCTTTTTTTTCCCGTTTCCAGACAAGTTGATTATTTACCAGTTTTATTTGAAAGAATAACTAAATGAGAATCACCAGGAGAAATGCAATGAGTCTATATTATAAAGACTACACTAGACACAATTTTGCATTGGTACATAGCAGACCAAGGGAACAAGATAAGTGAGATTCTCTCAGAATTAGTATATGATGAAGGCAGCACCTTATATTAATAGTAGGAAGTAGGAGTTTATGATCTGTGGAAGCCATATGAGAAAAACATAAGTTGGATACACTCTGTGTATAAATTTGAATTGTATATTCACCAGGATAAATTCCAAAAGGTTCATAGATCTAACTATGGAAAAAAAACCATGCATGTACTAGAATAGAAATTAGAATGAATTCCTTTATGACTTTAGATTTTAAGAAACTTTTCTACCAATGACTCAAAATCTAAAAGCATTAATAAAACATATTTATAAAATTGTAAATATGTAAAAAAAATGATATAACAATCAGTGTAGTGAAAAGTACCCTTAAAGGAAAGAAAAAAACAACAAATGACAAATTGAGAAAAATATGGTTAATATATCAGAATAAAAGGACTGATTATACTAATAAATATTACATATAAAAATGAGAAAAAAATGAGGCCAAAAATCCAATAGTAAAATCTATGAATAAATAGTCGACAATAAAAATGGACCATAAACAATGATGAAGAGATTCTTCTCTAAAGCAGGGGTCAAGAACCTTTTTCTGTCAAGGGCTAGACAATAAATATCAGTTTTGAAGAACATAGGGTTTTGTCACAAGTACTCAGTTTGTAACTGTAGCACAAAAGCAGCCATAAATGACTGGCAAATCAATCAGTAAGGCTATGGCCTAATAGGATTGTTTGCCAAATGTGCAGAAAGCTATATTAGGTCTACCAGCCATAGTTAATCCACCTCTGTTCTGGAATAAAAACGTTTAAAATGAAAAAGAAAACAAAAAGGACCATAAGTTGATAAAGACACCAGACCTCACTCCAAATAAGAGAAAGGACAAGAAGGTGCTGGGAGCCAACAAATTATACTGAAAATTGATAAATAAAGGGCAATATGCATTTTTCCTAGGTGACCTTCTAAGGACTGATTTTGAGCTATAAATGCTGATTAGGGAAAGTTCTTTTTTTACAGCTAACAAATGCAAGAAAAAATGGTGTAATTGTAATGATAAGAAAAACCACAACTAACAAATGCAAGAAAAAAAATGGTGTAATTAAAATATACCCCTCTGTAGCTTCTGATGGATCTGAGAGTCTGTCTTAATACCACTAAAGAAGGACAAGCAGACATTATGTCCCTTCTGCCATGATGTAACCAAAATTATACAGGATTCCTGTCAAGAGAATTGAATCTAAAGCTCACTAAGTCTCTACAGCTAACTACCAGTTTTCAAAAAAATGTGTGGAATACATGACATCATGAAAATACAATCAGCCAAATCTAGGATGACAAACAAGATAGATAAGATGCCCTAGTTTCTGTCCAAATAAATAGAGGGAGTTTTGTATTGATTAATGAGACTTGAGGGAAATATCAGCCTAATGTCATGTGTAGGCCTTGACTGATACTGAGTTGAAATGACTGTAAAAAAAATAATCTGGAGAAATTGGCCATGGATTGAGTGTTCTATGATATTGAGGAATCACTATTACCTTTGAGTGATAATGACACTGGATTAACATTTAGGGGCACCTAAGTATTCTTTAAAAAATATGAGTATTCTTTAACAAAAATGTTGATGTTGGGTAACTAGTACATGGGGTTTTATTGCACTCTTTTCCTTAAAGAAATAGAAAGAAAGAAGAAAGAAAGAAAGAAAGAAGAAGAAAGAAAGAAAGAAAGAAAGAAAGAAGAAAAAGAAAGAAAGAAAGAAAGAAAGAAAGAAGAAAAAGAAAGAAGAAAGAAAGAAAGAAAGAAAGAAAGAAAGAAAGAAAGAAAGAAAGAAGAAAGAAAGAAAAAGAAGAAGGAAAGAAGGAAAAAAAGAAAGAGCGAGCAAACAAGACTGGGAAAATGTTCACACATTTTGCAAACCAAAGCCTATATTGAGACAATAAAATAGACATTGGAAGCCAAAAAGATTTATCAAAATTAAAATATATGAGTATGTAAAAACGAGTACCAGCAACCCTACAGCCTGGATTCAGACTTTGCCATGTGGATGCTCTAAGACTACGCATCCAATTAAGTGAGCTACTTCCCAGGTCTTAGGCTCCTAATTTGTGAAATATAAAGAAAGTAGATGGGAATCCTAGCCCCTAATAGTGTAGTGGCACTGAGGACTGCACATTATTACTTTTATGGAGTGTAAATTTGTGTCCCTTCCATCCCACCAAATTTATATGTTGAAGCTCTAACTTCCAATGTGTTGGGATCTGGAGGTGGAACCTTGGGAAACTCATGAAGTTAGAGATCTTGTGATGGGATTAGTGTTCTTATAAGAAGAGACACAAGAACGATGATTTTTCCTTTTGCCACATAAAAACACAGCAGGGAAATCTGTAGACCAGGAAGAGGGCGTTCAGTAGACACTGAATTAGTCAACACTTTGTTCTTGGACTTCCAGCCTCCAGTGAGAAATACATGTTTGTTGTTTAAGCTGCCCATTTTACAGAATTTTATAATAGCAGACCAAACTGACTAAAAGATTATATAAAGTGCTTAGCAGTGTTTCAAGCCATGGTAATTACTGAATTAATGTCAATTGTAGTTCTTACTGTGGTGCCAAATATAAAATAAAATTACATCCCTCACTCAAAATGCTGCATTGAAAAGTTCTTTGCTCTTTAGGTTGGGCTGTCCAGTAGGCTTTCCACTATGGATTCCCAGTCCTAGGTGGCTAAAGAAGGGAGGGTGAGGGAGGCTCAGTAAGTAGTAGCTATGCCTGCTGTCAACATGTTTAATTTTGGAGGATCCTCTCCTATATGGCCTTCTGGTTCCCTCTTCTTGTGTTTTCCATCTTAGGATATACTGGGTCAAGAGGCAATAGCCTTAGAGAAAAATAACACTCTAGACAGCCTTTTGTCTAAAGAAAAGTGGTATTTGTTTTGAATGATGAGAGTTAAGTGGTAGCTTCCTTATCTGTTGCATTTGACCTATTTTGAGAAATGTTTAGAGGCAAAAGAGGACATCATTGATTTAAAAGATGCAATAAGAAGCTGTTTTTAAATTTATTTTTGTTTCTATGCAAGAATAAATATATTCTACTTTGGTAACTGTGATCAATTTATGGTTTATGGTTGTTAATGTAGCCAAGTATAATAATAATTTTCCTGATGTTAGGAAAAATGTTATTTTCTCAATGCAATATCGCAAAAATGCTACAAAGATTGGGGGCAGCTTCAGTCATCAATGACAAATTTATTACTATCAGGGTAGGAGGGCAAGGAAGGATGTTAATAGACATTGTAAGGGCTGTATTGGATAGTTTTGGAACTGCTGGGTGGTGTAGGGGCTGCTGAATGTTGTATGGTCTACTGGGTACTGTAGGGACTATTGGATATTATAAAGTCTCCTGGATATTGTAGGATTTACTAGGTATGTAGAGTCTACTGGGTATTGTAGGGTCTACTCTCAGGTCACAAAATTTTTTGTCCACTGCTTAAAAATCATGTCAGATTCTTCCTTAAAATTCTTCATTCAGAGATTTTTCAACTGAAAGTAGTCCAACATTCAGTGGGTATTTATGATTAAATAAGGGCCCTTGAATTGAAGCTTGTAGGTTATTGATTGGTCTAAACACATTGTTTACCTGGTTTCTAGATAGTAGACAAGTCAATCTCCTGAGGCTTTATCTCTTTAAATAGGATGGGGTGGTCTAGGATAGTGTTTTTGAAACCCTGGATTTTTGAAATTAATTTATTGGATCCTATCCAAGTTTTTAAATGAAATATAGTGGAATAGAAAAGAACATATCAGAGGGCATAATACATTGTCCTCAGAAATATTATTTTGTGTTATTTTTAGTATGTACATATATGCATATATGTCCTGATTCTGGAATGGAAATTATATTTTACAGGAGGGTTAGTTTGAAAAGTTGGAAAGCTCCATCTAGAGGTGAATTTGCTCCTTCAGGAGCAGGGAAGATAAATGGGGTGAACTGGGATGAGGGGGTTGGGGTGATAGAGACCTGCAGTACACACCCCTATCCAGAGAAGTGCCCACTTGCTGTATCTGCCTAGAGTCAAGAAATATTTTGGTCTTTCAAAAAAAACAGAAGTATATAATTTTGTATAAAACCTCCTGGTTTCTAAATGTTGACAACTGGGATGCCTGGGTGGCTCAACAGTTGAGCACCTGCCTTCTGCACAGGGCATGATCCCAGGATCCGGGATTGAGTACCATGACAGGCTCCCTGCATGGAGCCTGCTTCTCCCTCTGCCTGTGTCTCTGCCTCTCTCTCTCTCTCTCTCTCTCTCTCTCTCTCTGTGTGTGTGTGTCTCATGAATAAATAATCTTTTAAAAAAATAAATGTTGACAACTTACTGTTTTTTGTTTGTTTGTTTTGCTTTGTTATTGTTTTTGTTTTTTAAACAAATGAAATTTGTCCATGGGATGGATGTTTGCACTTCAGGGAACCAGTTGGTAAAAGATAAAGATTTTCAAATTGTGTTTCCATTGGGAGACAGCAGTTAGACTGTGGGAAGTTAATAGACTCTTGGGCTTATGTTTATTTTTTGTATTACTTTTAAGGATTTGATAGCTTTATTTAAAAAAATTTCAAAATATTTTATTTATTCATGAGAGATACACAGAGAGAGAGGCAGAGACACAGGCAGAGGGAGAAGCAAGCTCCATGCAGGGAGCCAGATGCAGAATTCGATCTCAGGACTCCGTGATCATGCCCTGAGCCAAAGACTGACGCTCAACCACAGAGCCACCCAGGTGTCCCAAGTTTCATAGCTTTAAAAAAGATGAATACACCAGATTAGATTTAATTATACCTTATTTTCCTTTGTAATTCTCAGAAAAGTGTCATCAATCCTTAATCTCACAAAATGGAAGAAAAATGGGCCCAGTTGAGGTGTGCAGGGCCTAGTGTGGCCATGAGATTGGCAATTCACCCACCAAGTGAATGGGATCACATCTTCTGATCATCCTTGTCTTAGTGCAGCCTGTCAGGCATCCATGTGCTCTGTGTTTGGGGGTGTGTGTTTATGTGGCTTCCAAAGTCTTCCAGGGTTTCACTCACTCACTACTTGCAAAAATGCAGCTACTCACAAAGAGTTACCCATTCATATATTTGAAATTATTAGCCTTGTTGTACAATTTTAATATCCTATAAGATTTTTAGAAATAATAAAAATTTAAAAGCATGTTGACACAAAATGGGAGAAAATATTTGCAAATCATGCATCTGATGAAGGACTTGTATACAGAATATATGAGAACTTTACATCTCAACAATAAAAAGTTAATCTAATTTAAAAATGAGCAATAGTTTTGAATAAAATTTTAAGGAAGATGTATATATATGTGTGTGTGTGTGTATATATGTATATATAATCAATAAGACATGAAAAGATGCTCAAGATCATTGTCATTAGGGAAATGAAAATCAAAACTAAAACAAGATAGTGCTTCACATTCACTAGAGTGAGGACAAATTAAAAACAAAGGAGAAAAGAGCAAGTGTTTGAAAGGATGTGGAAAAGTTGGAATTCTCAAATACTGTTGGTAAGACTGTAAAATGATACAACTTCTATGGAAAACAGTTTAGCAATTCCTGAAAATGTCAACCATACATACCAGTATCTGGTATATACCCAAGAGAAAGGAAAAAATATGTTCACACCAAAACCTGTACACTAATGTTCATAACAGCAATAGTCTTAATAGCCCAATAATGAAAACAATACAATGTATACAAACTGATGAATGTAAAAATAAAACCACATATTGTATGATTCTACTTATATGAAATGTCCACAGTGAGCGAATCTAGAGAGACAGAAATACATTAGTGGTGGGGAGGAGAATAGGGAGTGCCTGCCTAATGGATACAGGGTTCACTTGGGACAATGAAAACATTTTAAGTTAGGCAGTGATAGGTGTTGTGTAATTCTTTTTTTCTTTTTAAGTTTTTATTTGTTTTATTTATGAAAGACACATAGAGGCAGAGACATAGGCAGAAGGAGAAGCAGACTCCTTACAGTGAGCCTGATGTGAGACTTGATCCCCAGAACTGGGATCATGCCCTGAGCTGAAGGTAGACACTCAATCACTGAGCTACTCAGACATCCCCTATGAACATACCAAACACTGATGAAATGTATACTTTAAACTGGTGAATTCCTTGACACATGAAATATAACTCATTAAAGTGGTTATTTAAAAAAATCTTTGGAGTAACATGAAAATATGGAATGCTTATACCTCCAATAACTGGAGGCATCAGTGCATCAGTAGAACCCGGCCCCATTTTCACTAACAGATGGCAGGCTGCATGTGAATGATGTAAATAAGGATGCTAGAAATCTCAAGTTCTAGTTATGAGAAGGGGCCTGTGGATTTGGTGATTTTAAAAGTGAGCCCACTCCCTGAGATTGAGGAGGGGAGGAGAGGGAAGTTTGCTGAGTGATATTGTAAACACCTAGATTTCCATGAGCAACAAAGGATCGGTCAGCTATTACTCTAACCTTTTCACCTCATGTTTCTGAAAAGTTTATGAAGTGCAGGCTGCCCCTGGAAACCCCAGAGAGAAGTTCAGGAGTGGTGCATGTACTCAGGAACATGTCTCAAGATGTATGCACAGATGTGAAGTGCAGACACCTCTGACTCCAATCAATCTCTTCTGCTGCATCCTAACTGTGGCCACCACTATTCCCATTGCTCACTCTAAAGTGTTTGGGAGGCAATGTGGAAAGGGGGAGGCATGATCACATAGCATGGCTTGAATATCTTGTTTTTGCAGATTTTCCTAGGATCCCTCCTTGGGGCTTTGAAAGAGCCTGGTGCTCTTAAAATTTAACTTGTGAATTTATTTGATAGAAATTAAGTCCCAGAAAACAAATAACAATAGTAATAAAATTCAAACAAAATAAGCACACACAAAAGTTTATTGCCATGATGATTTTCAGCAACTTGGAAAGTGGAAGAACTGTGCTCCATCCATATTCTTGATTACACTGCAGCCATTAAAAAGAAGGACATAGTACAATATGCACTGATTGGAAGTGTGCCCATAGCACCTTAAAACACACAAGATCCAGAAAGATATGTTGAGTATAAGTTTATCTTTAAAAAAAGATATTGCATGCTTATGAATATTGATGTACATATTATTATACATATTACTGTATATGTTTGCATGAACAAACAAATGGATGGGACAAGCACATGATGAGCTAACCATGGCTCAGTGCCAAGCAGAGATATAGATTGTCATAAGGAAGGAATGACTTTTACTTTAACTTACACATTGTTTGAATTGTTGCCTCAAACAACTTTTCACAGAAAAGTCTGCCTCTAGAGAGGCATTGTGTTTTTTTTTTTGTCTATCTGCCTAAAACGATATAAAAAACCAGAAACTAAAAATACACAAAATATTCTATTTGAGGAAATGGTGGGCAGAAATATTAACAGCGGTAATATATTTGAATTTTTTTCTGTTTATATTATTATAATACCTAAATTTATCCAAAGATCAATGCTTTCTTACTAAACTCAAATCTTCCTGGATACATCTCCAACTCCAGAAGTATGGACTCTGAACAATTACAAGAGCAGTGACTAATCTAATTCTATAAATGGACCCTCAGATTTTTAGGGTTTCCATGATTCAGTTAGCCATGTTCACCTTTCCCTCACTTCCCCCAAAATAGAAACAACCAATAAGAGATAAATTCAGAAAACATGCAAGTTTCACTCTTTGATTATAATGAAAAATTATACTCGATAGCAAGAAATGAGAAAGAAAAACTCTGAATATTGGACAATGAATATCAGTCTGAGGAATGTATAGTTTGCATCCATGTAATTGCAAAGGACTATCCAAAGATCCATGTTCAAAGCATCACTCTGATTGTTGAATTTCATTATGCTACCTGTAATTTGTTTTCCAGTTTCTTTTTGTGGAGGGTGACATGTTTTGGATGATGACATACTTGAAAGGGGTTTTCCCTTTTTTGGGGGGGAAGGTGTTTCCCTTCTTTTTGGAAAACTCATGCATTGTCACCTGCATCCAGATGAAGCAAACGGGCTGCCCATGGCCCTTAGAATGCATATGCTCATTGTGAAGTTTCAGGGACTCATTACAGATGATGAGGATGCAAGACTGAGGCAAAAGAACAAACCACCACCATGTGGGAACTGACTCTGAGACTCCATGTCTCACCATGAGAACAGAGAGATAATAATCCTTTCATATTTTTACACCAACATATTTCAATAGCTATCATATATTTTATCTAAAAATTGTTGAGACAGAGGGCAAAGAACAACAAGCTCTTCATACTCATGAATGTGTACAGGGGAGGGATGTATGCTGTGAATGTAGAGATGGAAGAAAAAATTTTTAAGAGAGGATGTTAGAATCGAGCTATGAAAGCATGAAGATAATGGGCATGGAACACTGGAACCAGAAGGGTGAGGGCAGAAATATGCTAGAGACAGGGAAGTCAGAGAAAAAATGTGCCTGGGGATGTGATACTCATAGCATCCTCCTTAGAGAACTACACTTGTATGCCTGGATACCACAGAAATCAAGAGATCCTCTAAAAGACTGGACAGCCTAGACTCTCATCACTGCAACCTCTAATATAGGCTATAAGCATCAATTTGCATCCATTTAGCTCACATAAAAAATAACTTTGGAAAATAAGCTTAGATTTTGGTTATTTTTTGTCAGAAGCATATGGAGAAAGGGAGTCCTGTTCAGTTAAGAGACTCCCCTGAGAGGCACATTTAATTGCCACCCAGTCTCTAATCCAAAGGAACCACAAGGAATTGATTGGTTCTCAGCCAGATAATAAAATAAAGCTTACATTTCCTCAAATCATGACACAGCTATGGAACACCTCTGAAGACTTGATGAACATATGAATAAGCATGGGGATACAATTTCATGGAAAGAGGATTGTGTTCCCAGTAATCAAGGCTACATTAAATTAAACAATTTCACTGTTTAAATCAGTGTGAGAATTGGCTAGACAAATAGATGTCACCAGTCAAAAAGTACTTGGGATCCCTGGGTCGTGCAGCGGTTTAGCGCCTGCCTTTGGCCCGGGGCGCGATCCTGGACACCCGGGATCGAATCCCAAGTCGGGCTCCCGGTGCATGGAGCCTGCTTCTCCCTCTGCCTGTGTCTCTGCCCCCCCCCTCTCTCTCTGTGTGACTATCATAAATAAATTTTAAAAATTAAAAAAAAGTACTATTATTAAATGGTCTTGTGGTATTTTGCCCCAAGCAGTAAAGAAGATAACAGCATAATTGGTCAACGTGATTCACTAGGATAGAGTATTGTGCTGAGTCATTTAGTTGCATTTAAAGAATAAGAGAGACATTTTCCCTATAAATCACCTTCCATGGGCTCGCTGTGATCTGCATTTGCTTGTCCTCAAGATACTACATAGTCATGCCTTAGGCAGAGTGCACTGGTTAATGTCCAGCATGTGCCAGCAAAAGAAGTCTGACAATGCACCCATGCTCATGGAATTCACCAGTCTTACTACAGTCTCCATCCTAAAGCAGCTTACTTCATAGAATGGTGGAATGGCCTCTTGAAGACTCAGGAGCAACAGCAGTGATGGCAAAACTTTGTGGGGCTAAGACACATACATACCTTGTATATGCTCTGAATCAGCATCCAGGAAGTGGTGCTATTTCTCTGATAGCCAGAATTTACAATTTCAGGAATCAAAGGATAAAAATGAGAGTGGCACCACTCATTATCTAGCAATCCACTAGCAAAATGTTTCCTATTCCCCTGACTAGAAGTCTTAGTTTCAAAAGAAGGAATATTTCTACCATGATGCACAACAGTGATCCCATTGAGCTGGAAGAGAAGACTTCCACCTGTTCACTTTGGATCCCTCATGCTTCTGAATCAATAGGAAAGGAAGGCACTTTGTTGGCTGGGGCGATTGATCCTGAATATAAAGGGGAAATTACATGATACCACTCCACAGTGGAGTTAAGGAAGAGTATATCTGGAATACAAGCGATTGCTCAGGGTATCTCTTAGTATGACCATGCCCTGTGATTAAGGTAAATAAAAAACTATAACTCAATTCAAGCATTGCTAGCATTCCCAGACTCTGGGAATGAAGGACTGGCCATCCTGTTAAGCAAAGAATCATGACCAACTGAAGTGTTGCTGAAGACAAAGGCAATATGGAATATATAGTAGAAGACACATATAAATACCAGCTGTAAACACATGACCAGTTACACAAAAGAGGGCATTAATTGTCATGAGTAATTGTCTTTATTTTGTTATAAATATATGTATATAGTAGCAAATATCTTTTTTCTTCCTTCTTTTATTCTCTTAGGTAATATAAGATGTATTAACTTTATACCAATATTATTTAGGTATTATTAACTTTATATTATAGTATTTAAGTTCCAGGATATCAAGAAGAGTAGGAACTACCTCTTATGGGGAAGGATTTAGTGTGTTTTTGGTTGTGGGTAGGTTAGCTGTACCATGTTAGGTGGAATTATGATTTGTATTGTCTTTATTTAGAGATTAAGTATGGTTTATGGAGATGTGTATGGGTGCTGTATTCACAAGGGGTGGACTTATGATGGTTAATTTTATGTGTGGACTTGATTAGGTTAAGGGAATAGATAGATGTTTAAAGAGATAACTGCTTAAACATTATCTCTGGGTGCGTCTATGAGGGTGTTTTCAGGTCAGGTTAGCATTTGAAAAGGTGGAATCTTTTTTTTTAAGATTTTATTTATTTATTCATGAGAGACAAACACAGAGAGAGAGAGAGAGGGAGAGAGACATAGGCAGAGGGAGAAGCAGGCTCCATGCAGGGAGCCCAACGTGGGACTTGATCCCAGGCCTCCAGGATCAGGCCCTGGTCTGAAGGCAGCGCTAAATCGCTGAGCCACCAGGGCTTCCCAAAAAGGTGGAATCTTAATTTTTTTAATATAAATTTATTTTTTATTGGTGTTCAATTTGCCAACATATAGAATAACACCCAGTGCTCATCCCGTCAAGTGCCCACCTCAGTGCCCATCACCCAGTCACCCCCAATCCCCGCCCACCTCCCCTTCCACCACCCCTAGTTCATTTCCCAGAGTTAGGAGTCTTTATGTTCTGTCTCCCTTTCTGATAGGAGTGGAAATATCAGAAAAGGTGGAATCTTAAAGCAGATGGCCCTCCCCAAAATGGGCAGGCATCATTCAATCAGTTGAGGGTATGAATAAAACAGAAAGCAGAGGAAGGGTAAATCTGTTCCCCCACTTTTTTTTTTTTTTTGTCTGTTGAGCTGGGATGTATTTTTTTTATCTTCTTTTGTCCTCGGATTGGGGTCTGCATCATGAGCTCCCCTGATTCTTAGAACTTCAGACAGACTGAATTTCACCACCAACTTTCCTGGTTCTTCATCTTGCAGATGGTGGATCATGAGATTTTGTAGTCTTTATAGTCACATAAGCCAATTCCTATAATAAATTCATTTATACCCTACAATTCTGTTTCCCTTGAAACTGATATAGATGGAGACTGAGATTCAGTGTGGTATCAAGAGGAAGAGGACAATGGAATGGAGTTTTGGGCCTAGTTTCCTGAATGTTCACAAGAAAAGGAAAAACACATTTCCGCTGGACTTGCTTCTGCCTCCTTTGCCAGACTGTACCCAGTAATATCCCATTAGAAAGCCCTGCAACTCTGGAGTCTGGAAGCTCTGTTTAATGGTCTGGAATTAGGAGATGCAGCATCTTCAGGTTTAATTCACACACACACACACACACACACTTATATACCATGTGCACACACTCATCCCTACCCTACATACATACACACACAATCACACATGACATGCATACATATACATACCACACATATGCCATATGACCACTCATAATACATCACAGATGCACTTACATGTATACACCTATACACCAATACACACACCACATACACACACATACACAAATGGTGGAAGATTAAGAGAGGTACGAAAATAAAGAATGTTCTGTAGCTGTTTACACTGATTTATTTTTTTAGTTTGTTTATTGTTCCACCTTTTGCCTGTGCAGATAATGGTGATAACCAGAAATATTAGCAATTTTTCTTTAATGGCCCTTAAAAATTTAAGATTCCACTAAAAGAGAAAGGCTCCAGTGAAGCAAATTCTTTTTAGGCAGTTTCAGGCCTCAGTAACAGCATTATTAAAATGATAATGGAAAATGTATACTGAACTACTGTTAGATGCTCTAGTAAAGGGAATGATGACTGTTTATTGATTTCAGAGAGAATGCACTTAGAGCTAACTACCTGAAGGGAGAAAGAAAAGATTAATAATGACCATGTAACATTCCAGGTTTACAGTTTATACAAGATTTAGGATAGAATTGAATATACTCATTATTGTTTCCTGCAAGTGTTACTGTTTGCAATTTTTCACTTTGTCAACATATGTATATGATGATATGAAAGCTACTTTGTAAGAATAAAAAATGAGCACTTTTCCAAATGTAAATCAGAATGATTTGCTAAGGACTGAAACACGTGAATGGAGGAATGCAATATAGATCGTAATACAATAGCCACTTTGCCCTTACAGTCTAAATACTCCAGGCAGCTAAACAACAGAATCTGATGTGTGGATTTCACATTTTTGTGTTCTCCCAGTGTAAAAGACACAATGATTACATCATCAGCACTAGGTGTCTGCATGGTGGCAGCATTACTGAGCCATGTTGCACCTTGAGCCTTTAGACTGTGTCATTCCCTCTGCTTGAGAAACATTAATACCAATGTCACCAGTGTGATCAATTACTTTTTCAAAGGTTCTTCATTTCTGAAGCAAAGTTATTAGAAATACATTACTCAATTTTTCTATATTTAGATGCCTACTACGAAAATCCTCAGGAAGCCTTGCAAATATCTAGATAAGGCATGCTGTTATGATGCACAATAGCTTTTCTCTCATTTTTGTGGAGAGCCAAGGACAGATGTTTATGTCCATGTCACATATGTTTAATGTTTTCAAAATGCTCAAGGAAGTGCTGTTTTATTCTTATGAAAATATTAGGAGCATAAAAAAAGCTTAGGGGCAAAGCTTATCTAAAGATGGACACACTGGAGCTGCATAAACATCCCCAAGCTGACCTTGTGCAGGATTTTATCCTGTAACTTCTGCATGACCTGTCAACATGGCAGTCATCTCATGTGTACCTATCACTTTCAATATAGACTTTGAATAGACTGCAGAACACCTGAACTTTATGACAAGAACACAGGGAGAAGTACACAGGCATATTCATGAAACAGAGGGAATAATGTAAGAAAAGGAAGAGTAGAAGCAATGGAAATGCAGGACAAGCAGAGTGGGGAAAGACTTAAGAATAATATCAGTGTTTCTCAAAAGAAGACATCCAAACAGCCAACAGACACACGAGAAGGTTCTCAATATCACTAATTATTAGGGAAATGTAAGTCAAAACCACAAGGAAATGTCATGTCATGCCTGTTAGGATGGATATTATTGGACTTCTGGGAAAGATGGCAGAATAGGAAGAACTTAAACTCATCTCATCTCATGGATGCAACTGGATAACACTCTTATCAACATAAATAACCCAGAAAATTACTTGAAGACTGACAGAATAAAAATGGAACCCTCACCTTTAAAGAAACAACAACAACAAAAAGAAGAAGAAGAAAGGAAAGAAGGAAGATAGAAAGAAAAAAGGGAAGGAAAGGGAAGGGAAGAGAAGAGAAGAAAGAAGAAAAGAAGAAAAGAAAAGAAAAGTAAAGAAAGAAAAGAAAAGAAAAAAAGATGGAAAAATAGCCTATGGAGATATAGCATACCAGCAGCAGTTTGAAAAACACCTGAGGCATAAGGGAGGGAAAGTTATTTACTAATTATAGAGTGGTCCCAAAGAGACAGAGATACCGGGAAACTCCTCTAGAAACACCTGAGCTGGCAGGTGTTATTTCTCTTCCTTGTTCCTTAGCATAAAGATGCTGGTCACCTGTGGGCATCAGCCCAATGCAAATATTCAATACATAACTTGCTTAATACTGCTCCTCACTCCCTGCAGCCTGACCTGCCTCATCTTCATGTTGTGGGTCCCATGACCAGCACAGCACAAACCTTGTCAACACTGTGTATCCCAACCCACATATTTAGCAGGGCTCTGGTTTTGGCAGTGGTGGTATATCCCATGGAAAATTTCTGGGTACTATACCCCCTGCCCACTGCCACCCCACTGCCAAGACCAGGGCATCACATATTCTTTTTAAAAAAAGACTTTATTTATTTATTCATGAGAGACACAGCAGAGGCAGAAACATAGGCAGAGAGATAGGTAGGCTCCATGCAGGGAACCCGATGTGGGACTCAATCCCAGGACTCCGGGATCATGCCCTGAGTCAAAGGCATATGCTCAACTGCTGAGCCACCTAGGCATCCCAGGGCATCACACATATCCTGTGGAAGAGAACCAGTGTGAGTAACTTGTGGGCACTGTGTGCTGTGCTCATATAGCACAGTGGAAGAGGACCAGAGAACAAAACTTGTGAACAATGTGTGCTCCACCCACATGTGCTTTCTGTTTTCACCCTGGCTGGCCTAGTCTTGGTGGCAAAGTATGTGACCTCTGGCAAAGGACCAGTGCCATCTTGTGAAAGTGCATGCCTCACCCACTACTTCTCCCACACAAACACCCAGTACTTTCAATAGAGAAGACATAGCTGACTTTCTTAATACAAAGACACAACAAAAAAGAGTTAGACAAAATGAAGAAACACAGGGATATGTCTCAAGTGAAAGAAGAGGACAAAATTATAGCAAGAGACCTAAGCAAAATGGAGATAAGTAATATGCCAGATAGAGAATTTAAAGTAATGATCATAAAGGTACTCACTAGACTTAGAAAAGAGTGGAAGACATTAATGAGACCCTTAAAAAAAGAGATAAAAAAGAACCAATCACAGGTGAAGAAAACAATAAGTGAAATAAAAAATGCACTGGATAAGGATCCCTGGGTGGCTCAGTGTTTTGGCACCTGCCTTTGGCCTAGGACATGATCCTGGAGACTCAGGATCGAGTCCCACATCAGGCTCCCTGCATGGAGCCTGCTTCTCCCTCTGCCTGTGTCTCTGCCTCTCTTTCTCTCTCTCTCTCTCTGTCTCTCATGAATAAATAAAAATCTTTTTAAAAATGCACTGGATGGAATAAATAGAAAGGTAGAAGAAGCAGAGGAATGAATTAGTGACCTGGAAGACAGAGTAAGGAAAGGAATGAGAGGAAGAAAAGTTACACAAAAGGAGACAAACTTAGGGAACTCAGTGATTCCATCAAGTGTAATAATAACATTCACACTATAGGGATCCTAAGAAAAGAAGAAAGAAAAGAGAGAGCAAAAACATTATTTGAAGAAATAATAGTTGTAAATTTCCCAAATCTGGAGAGGTAAACAGAATTTAACTTCCAGGAGGCCCTGACAAAATCATCCTCAGGAGGTTACACCAACAGACATAATAATTAAAGTGGCAAAACCAGTGATAAAGAACTTTAAAAGAAACAAGAGAAAAGCAGACAGTTACACATAAGGGACACTCCATAAGGCTATCACTTGATTTTTTTCAACTAAAACTTTACAGACCAGAAAGGAGAGGCATGGTGGGGTACTTCAGTGGCTCAGTTGGTTAGGTGTCCCACTCTTGGTTTGAGCTCAGGTCATGATCTCATGGGCCATGAGATCAAGCCCCATGTTAGTTGCATGCTCAGTATGGAGTCTGCTTAAAGATTCTCTCCTTTTACCCCTCTCCTCACTTTCTCTCAAATAAATAAATAAATCTTCTTTTTATAAAAAGGAGGGATATGATATATTTCAAGGGCTGAAAGGAAAAATCTGTAGCCAAGAATATTCTATCCAGCAATGCTACAATTCAGACTAGAAGGACAGATAAAGAGTTTCCCAGACAAACAAAAGATAAGGTAACTCATGGCCACTAAATCAGCACAGCAAGAAATATTTAAGAGGACTCTCTGAGTGGAATAAAAGACCATAAGGAAGAGTAAGAAAAGTAGGAAACATGAAAGCAGTAATAATAAGTATAACTGTAAAAGTCAAGGAATTCACAAAATAAAGGATATAAAGTATGACACCCTATATCTAAATGTGGAGGGGCGGGGGAGAGGAGTAAAGAACCATCAACTTAATATAGACTGTTATATGAAGAAGTCGTTATATACAAGCCTAATGGTAACCACAAATCAAAAACCAGTAATACATATGCAAATAATAAAGTGAAATAAATCATAGTATATTACTAAAGAAAACCAACTTATGGTGAGAGAAGAAACGAACAGAAGATCTACAAAAACAACAAACCCAAAAACAAAATGGCAATAAATACATACCTATTGATAATTATATTGAGTGTAAATGGACTAAATGCTCCAATCAAAAGATACAGGGTGACAGAACAGATAAAATAACAAGATCTATATATGTGCTGCCAATAAAAGACCCAATTCAGACCAAAAGACACATGCAGAATGAAAATTAAGGATGAAGGAATATTTATCACAGGAATGGGTATGAAAAGAAAGTCAGGGTAGCAATATTTATACTGGACAAAATAGTTTTTAAAACAAAGATGGTAAGAAGAGACAAAGAAGGGCACTATGTAATAATTCAGTGGAAATGCAACAAGAAGACATAACAATTGTAAATAGTTATGCACCCAACACGGGAGCGCCAAAATACATAAAATAGTTAATAATAAACATAGAGGAACTAATCAATAGAAATACAATAATAGGGAACTTTACCACCACATTTACATCAATGGATACATCATCTAAACAGAAAATCAATAAGTAAACATGTTTTGAATAACAACGGACCAGATAGATTTAATAGATACATTCAGAGCACTCAAACCTAAAGCAGCAGAATACACATTCTTTCCAAGTGCATATATAACATTCTCCAGAACAGATCACATATTAGACCACAATACAAGTCTCAATAAATTAAAAAAAAATCAAAGTCATACAAATGGAATTTTTTTGACCAAAATGCTATGAAACTAGAATTCAACCACAAGAAAAAATCTGGAAAGCTCACAAGTATATGGAGGTTAAATAACATGGTACTAAATAATGACTAGGTCAACCAAAAAATTAAAGAAGAAATTGAAAATTACAGGGAAACAAATGAAAATGTAAATACAATAATCCAAAATCTTTAGGATGTAACAAAAGCTGTTTTCTTAGAACAGCTCTTAGGCACATTTATAATATTACAGGTCTACCACAAGAAGCAAGAAAAATCTCCAATAAATAACTTAACCTTACACCTAAATAAGCTAGAAAAAGAAGATATAAAACCCCAAACAAGGAGAAAGAAGGAAATAATAAAGATTAGAGCAGAAATAAATAATATAGAAACTAAAACAAACAAAAAACGCCCCCCAAAAACCCAACAAAACAAAACAAAATAGAGTGTATCAATGAAACTGGGAGATGGTAATTTGAAAAGATAACAAAAGTGATAAACCTCTAGCCAGAGGAGGAGAGAGAGAGAGAGAGAGAGAAACAGAGAGAGATAGAGAGAGAGAGAGAAGCAAACCATTAGAGACTCTTAATGGTGGAGAACAAACTAAGGTTGATGGAGGGAGGTGGGGGTTGGGAATGGGCTAGATGTGCTCTGAGTATTAAAGAGGGGCACTTGTGATAAGCACTGGCTGTTGTGTGTAATTGATGAATCACTAAATTCTACTCCTGAAGCCAATATTACCCTAAATGTTACCTAAATAGAATTTAAATAAAAACTTGAAACAAAGTAAGCACCTCAAAAAAAAGGGAAAATTCAAACAAAATTACGAATGAAAGAGGAAAGACAATAAACAATACCACAGAAATACAAACAACTGTAGGAGAATATTACGAAAAACTGTATGTCAACAAATTACACAACCTAGGATAAATGGATAAATTCCTGGAAATATATAACCTACCAAAACTTAAGCAGTTAGAAAAAGAAAATTTGAACAGACTGATTACCAGCAAGGAGATTAAATCAGTAATCAAAAAGCTCCTAAAAAACAAAGATCCAGGACAAGATGGCTTCACAGGTGAATACTACCAAACATTTGAAGAAAAGTTAGTATGTATTCTACTCAAACTATCATAAAAAAATAGAAATAGAAGGAAAATTTCCAAATTCATTCTATGGAGCTAGTTTCACCCTGATAAACGGGCACCTGATGGCTCAGTTAGTTAAATGTCTGTCTTTGACTCAGGTCATGATCTCAGGGTCCTTGGATCAAGCCCTATGTCAGGCTCCCTGCTCAGTGGGATCCTGCTTCTCCCTCTCCTTCTGCCCTTCCTCCCTGCTCATGTTCTCTCTCTTTCTTGTTCTCTCTCTCACTCAAGTAAATAAATAAAATCTTTAAAAAAAAACAAACACATCACAAAAAAGAGAACTACAGAGAAATATCTCCAATGGACAAAAATGCAAAAGTCCTCAACAAAATACTAGCAAAGCAAATCAAACAACCTATTAATGAAATTATTCACCATAACCAAGTGGGGTTTATTCCCAGGATGTGAGGGGGATTTCAGTATTCTCAAATCAATCAATTTGATACATCACATCAATAAGAGAAACAATAAAAAACATATGATCATCTCAATAGATACAGAAAAAATATTTGATAAAGTACAACATCATTTGTGATAAAAGCCCTCAACAAAGTGGGTTTATAGGAAACATAGCTCAATGTAATAAAGGTCATTTATGAAAAAACAACAGCCAATACTATACCCAATGGAGAAAAACTGAGAGCTTTCCCTCTAAGGTCAGAAAACAGACAGGCAAGACCACTTTCAACTACTTTTATCCAACATAATAGTCTAAGTCCTAGCTATAACAGTCAGACAACTAAAAGAAAAAAAGTCATCCAAATCAGAAAGGAAGAAATAAAACTTTCACTATTTGCAGATGACATGATATTCTATATAGAAAATCCTAAAGATTCCACCAAATACTTTCTAGAACTGATAAATGAATTCAGTAAAGTCACAGAATACAAAATCAATGTAAATAAATCTGGTACATTTCTATACACTAATGATGAAGGAACAGAAAGAGAAATTAAGGAAATAATTCCATTTAAGGTTACACCAAAAAGTAGTAAGATATCTAGGAATAGACAACCTACAAAGTGAAAAGTCTGTTCTCTTAACACTATAAAACATTAATGGAAGAAATTGAAGACAACAGAAACAAATAGACATTCCGTTCCCATGGATTGGAAGGAAAATATATTGATAATTGTCTGTATTACCCAAAGCAATTTACAGATTTATTTCTTTTTCCTTTCAAATTTTTATTTAAATTCTAGTTAGTTAACATAGTGTGATACTTATTCCAAGAGTAGAATTCAGTGTTTCATCACTTGCGTACAACACCCAGTGCTCATAATAACAAGTACCTTCTTTAATACCCATCACTCATCTTGTCCATTCCCCACCCAACTCCCTCCATCAAACCTCAGTTTGTTCTCTATTAAGAGTCTCTTATGGTTTGCATACCCTCTCCTTCCCTTGTCCCCCTTCCCACACATTCATCTGCTTTGATTCCTAAATTCCACATATGAGTGAAATCATATGGTATTTGTCTTCTCTGACTCACTTATTTTACTTAGCATAATCACTGAAACCCTATTCACATTGTTGCAAATGGCAAGATTTCATTCTTTTTAATGGCTGAGAAATATTTGATTGCATATTTATATATAATATTTACTTTATCCTTTAATCAATAAGTGGACATTTGGGCTCTTTCTGTAGTTTGGCTATTGTTGATAATGCTATCAACATTGAGGTGCACATACCCATTCACATCAGTATTTTTGTATCCTTTGGGTAAATATTTAGTAGTACAATTGCTGGATTACAGGATAATTCTATTTTTAACTTTTTTTGAGGAAACTCCATACTATTTTCCAGAGTGGCTGCCCCAGTTTCCATTCACACCAACAGTGCAAGATATTTCCCTTTTCTCTTCAATATCACCAACACCTGTTTTTTCTGGTATTGATAATTTTAGCCATTCTGACAGGTGTGAGGTGGTATCATTATGGTTTTGATGTGTATTCCCCTGATGATGAATGATGTTGAGCATGTTTTCATGAGTCCATTAGTCATCTGATATCTTCTTTGGAAAAGTGTCTATTCATGTCTTCTGCCCATTTCTTAATTGGATTATTTGGATTTTGCTTGTTTGATAACTTCTTTAAAGGTTTTGGATACTAACCCTTTATCAAATATGTACTTTGCAAATATTTTATCCCATTCCATACTCTGCCTTTTAGTTTTATTGACTGTTCCCTTCACTATGCAGAAGGTTTTGATCTTGATGAAGTCCCAATAGTTCATTTTTGCTTTTGTTTCCCTTGTCTCTGGAGACAAGTCTAGTAAGAAGTTGCTCTGGCCAAGGTTAAGGAGGTTTCTGCCTGTGTTTTCCTGTAGGATTTTGATGGATTCCTGTCCTACATTTAGGTCTTTCATCCATTTTGAATTTATTTTTGTGTGTGATGTAAGAAAGTGGTCCAGTTTCATTCCTCTGCGTGTTGCTGTTCAGTTTTCCCAACACCATTTGTTGAAGAGACTGTCTGTTCAGTTGGATATTCTTTCCTGTTTCAAGAAACATTAGTTGACCATGGGGCATGTGGGCAATGCAGTTGGTTAAGCATCCAATTCTTGGTTTCAGCTCAGGTCATGATCTAAGGGTAACTGAGATCAAGCCCTGAGTTGGGCTCCATGTTCAGCATGAAGTCTGCTTGAGATTCCTTCAACTTCTCCCTCTACACCTCCTGTTTGTGCTCTTTCTCTATGAAATAAGTAAATAAATCTTAAAAAAAATAAAGATTAGTTTACCATATACTCATGGGTCATTTCTGAGTTTACTATTCTGTTCCATTGATTTATGTCTTCTTGCATGTCAGTACCATACCGTCTTAATTACAACAGTTTTATAAATATAGTTTGAAGTCCAGAATTGGGATGCTTCCAGCTTTGCTCTTCTTTTTGAGGATTGCTTTGGCTATTCAGGGTCTTTTCTGGTTCCATGTAAATTTTAGGATTGTTTGTCCTAGTTCTGCAAAAAAATGTGGTATTTTGATAAGGATTGCATTAAATGTGCAGAATGCTTTAGATAGTATAGGTATTTTAACAATGCTTCCAACCCAGAAACATGGGATGCTTTTTCATTTCTTTGTGTCTTCTTCAATTTCCTTCATATAGGTTCTTTAGTTTCCAGAGTACAAATCTTTTACCTCTTTGGTTAAATCTATTCCTTGGTATCTTAATGGTTTTGGTGCAATTGTAAATGGGGCCAATTCCTTGATTTCTTTTTCTGCTATATGTAGTAGCATATACTTTCTGCTGCTAGTATATAGAAATGCAATAGATTTCTGTATGTTAAAAAAAGATTTCTGTATGTTGATTTTATATCCTGTGACTCTGCTGAATTTATGTAATAGTTCTAGAAATTTTCTGGTGGATTCTTTAGGGTTTTCTACATAAGTATCATGTTGTCTGCAAATAGTGAAAGTTTGACTTCTTCCTTGCTGATTTGGATGCTCTTTATTCTTTTTGTTGTCTGGTTGCTGAGGCTAAGACTTCAAGTACTATGTTAAATTGTAATGGTGAGTTGAACATCTCTGTCTTGTTCCTGACCTTAGTGTAAAAGCTCTTACTTTCCCCCCACTGAAGATGATATCAGCAGTGGGTCTTTTGTGTCTTTATGATGTTGTGGTATGTTCCTTTATCCCTACTTTTTGAGAGTTTTTACAAGAAAGGATGCTGCCTTTTGTCAAATGTTTTTTCTGTATCTATTAAGAGGTCATATGGTTCATATCCTTTCTCTTATTAAGGTGATGTATCATGTTGATTGATTTGCAAATATTGAACCACTTCTGTAGTCAAGGAATAAATTCCACTTGATTGTAGTGAATAATTCTTTTAATGTACTGTTGGATTTGATTTGCTAGTATTTTATTATCAGGGATATTGGACTATAATTCTATTTTTTTAGTAGGGTCATTTTCTGGTTTGGGGATCAAGATAATGCTGACCTCTTAGGATCAATTTGGTAGTTTTCCTTCCATTTCTATTTACTGGAACAATTTGAGAGGAATAGATATTAACTCTACTTTAATGTCTGATAAAATTCCCCTGGGAAGTCCTCTAGTCCTGGACTTTAGTTTGTTGAGATTTTTGGTTACTGATTCTATTTCTTTGCTGGTTATGAGTCTGTTAAAATTTTTTATTTCTTGCTGTTTCAGTTTTGGTAGTTTGTATGTTTCTAGAAACTCATCTATTTCTTCCAGATTGCCCAGTTTGTTGAAATATAATTTTTAAAAATATTTTCTTAAGACTATTTATATTTCTGCAATGTTGGTTGTGATCTATTTTCTTTCATTCTTGATTTTATTTGGGTCCTTTCTCTTTTCTTTTTGATAAAATCCAGGTAGGAGTTTATCAATTTTATTGATTTTTTTCAAAGAACTTTGTTAAATTTGTTCTTTTTTGTTGTTTTTCTCTATATCACTTATTTCTGCTCTAATCTTTATTATTTATCTTCTTCTGATGGCTTTAGGCTTCATTTGCTGTTCTTCATCTAGCTCCTTTAAGTTTAAGGTTAGTTTGTATTTTTAAGACTTTTCTAGCTTTGTGAGGTAGGCTTGTATTACAATATACTTCCCTCTTAGGATGGCCTTTGTTGCAACCAAAAGATTTTGGACTGTTGTATTTTTATTTTCATTTGCTTCCCTGTACTTTTTAATTTCATCTTTAATTTCCTGTTAAATTATTCATTCTTTAGTAGGATGTTCTTTAACCTTCATGTATTTGTGGTCTTTCAAATTTTTTCTTGTGATTGGCTTCAAGATTCATAGCATGATCTGAAAAAAATGCATGGGATGATCTCAATCTTTTTGTCCTTGTTGAGGACTGATTTGTGACCTGGTATGTGATATCTTCTGGAGAGTGTTCCACGTGTACTCAAAAAGAAAGTGTATTCTGCTGCTTTAGGATGAAGTGCTCTGAATATATATGTTAAATCCATTTGGTTCAGTATGTCATTCAAAGCCATTGTTTCCTTGCTGATTTTCTGCTTATATGATCTATTGATGTAAGTGGGGTGTTAAAGTCCTCTACTATTATTGTATTATTATCAATATTTTTTTTAAATTTTCTTACTAACTGATTATATATTTGGGTCATCTACATTGGGGACATAAATATTTACAATGGTTAGATCTTCTTTTTAGATAGACTTTTTAATTATTATACAATCTCCTTCTTCATCTTTTTTTTACAGTCTTTGGTTTAAAATCTAGTTTGTCTGGGATGCCTGGGTGGATCAGTGGTTAAGTCTCTGCTTTCAGCTCAAAGGATAATCCTGGGGTCCTGGGATCGAGTCCAATATCAGGCTCCCTGTGGGGAGGCTGCTTCTCCCTCTGTCTCCCTCTGCCTCTCTCTGTGTATCTCTCATGAATAAATAAATAAAATCTTTAATAAAATAAAATAAAATCTAGTTTGATATAAGTATGGCAACCTCTGCCTTCTTTTGACATCCATTAGCATGACAAATGGCTCTCCATCCTCTCACTTTCAATCTGCAGGGGTCTTTGGATCTAAGATAAGTCTCTAGCAGGCAGCATGCAGAGGACTCTTGTTTTTTTTTTTTTTTTTATTCATACTGATACTCTATATCTTTTGATTAGAGCATTTAGTCCATCTACATTCAGAGTAATTATTGAAATATATGAATTTACTGCCATTGTGTTGTGCCAGCCTATAAAGTTGGGTGTTTCTGGTGATGTTCTCTACTCCTTTCTACTCTGTTGCTTTGTTTTTTTTCCTCTCCCACTCAAAGAGTGCCCTTTAATATTCCTTGCAGGGCTGGTTTAGTGGTCATAAACCCCTTTAGTTTTTGTTTGTCTATAATGCTCTTTATCTCTCCTATTCTGAATGACAACTTTGCTGGATAAAATATTCTTGGCAGCATATTTTCCCCATGCAGCAGGTTGAATATATACTGCCACTTTATTCTGGCCTGCAACTTTTCAGTGGGCAGATCTCCTGTGAAACTGAACTGTCTTCTCTTGTATCTTATGGACTTTTTTCCCTTACTGCTTTCAGGATTCCTTCTTTGTCTTTGTATTTTGTGAATTTGACTAGGACATGTCCTGGTGATGGCTGGCTTTCAATGAATTTAATGGGAATTCTCTATGCTTCGTGGATTTCAATGTCTGTTTGTGTCCTTCCCCATATTAGGGAAGATTTCAGCTATAATTTGCTCAAATGTACCTTCTACCTCTTTTTCTCTCTTTTCATGTTGGACTCCTAATGTATGAATGTTGTTACATTTTAAGAAGTTGCTAAGTTCCCCAAATCTAACTGCATGATCTAATACCTTTCTTTCCCTCTTTTTTTCAGCTTCATTATTTTCCATAATTTTATCTTCTATATCATTGATTTGTTCCTCTGTTTCATACATCCTCATTATTATGTCATACATTTGGGTTTGCATCTTGTTCATAGCATTTTAAATTTCACTCTGACCAGATTTTAGTTCCTTTATGTCTATAGTATGGTATTCTCTAGTGTCCTCCAAGCTTTTTTCAAGCCCAGCTAGTATCCTTATAATTTTTGTTTTAGATTCTACTTCAGACATCTTACTTATATCTGTATTGATAAAATCCCTGGCCATTACCTCTACTTGCTATTTTTTCCTTTAGGGTGAATTCCTCCATCTTATCATTTTGTCTAGGAAAAGAAGAAAGAATAAAAAGGTAGATACTATGTGTGGTTTGGTCTGCTTGTTAAAAGAAGCTAAATACAAATAATAAAAAATATGTAATACAAATAACTTAGAAATTAAAACTAAAAATAAGAGCTGAAGCTATGCAGCATTCTATGATCAGTAGATTTGGTACATGTGAAGGATTTGTGCTTGTCTTCTGAGGGAAAGGACTCTTGTGCTGATTCTCAGGCTGACTTGTCCTCATAGAGATGTACCTGCAGGGTATGGGGTGCTGGGCTTGCTGCAAGTGGTTCTTGCCTTCACTTGGTAGCCCTGTGTAGCTCACTGAGTCCGTCAGTGCTGATGGGCAGGGGACAAAATGGTGTGGCCATTTTTTCCTCCCCTCAGAGTGGAGAGTTCATACTTGCCACTCTTTAGAAAGCCCTCACAGAAGAGCCAACAATCACCCCTTTTGTGTCCCCATCTTTCTTCACCCTGTCTGTGTGAAGACAGACAGCTGTTTGTTTGCTTGCCACCTAGCAGAGTACTCCTGTGTTTTATCTCAGGTTTGCAGTTGTGTTTCTAAATTCCAGATTTTAGGGAATCACCCAGTGTTTCCCAGAGTTAATCCTCTGGGGGACTTTTTCGCTGTGCTTTATCAGTTTGGTGACCAGTCCCATGACTGTGCAGTGTTTCAGAATTTATGGTAAAGTAGAGCAGAAAACCAGCATCAAGACTTGCTGCACTCAGCTGGTGTTCCCACTCCTATGCTTGGGAACAGTGCAACAAGTTGACAGCACCCAATGTTATGTCCATTAAGAGGCCTTGCCACCACTCCCAAATGCACTCCAAGTAGGGGAACTCTTTCCTCTGGACAACCCAGGGAATCCTCAGATCATGCTGTCCCCTCCTGCACTCCACCCTTCTTCCCAATAAGAGCACTGATAAGCCAGGCATAACCTCAACAGTGGTAGACTTCTAAAAGTTCAGATATTGGGGGGCGGGGGAGATGGCGGAAGAGTAGGGTCCCCAGTAACCTGTCCCCATAAACTTACCAAGATAACTTTCAAATCATCCTGAAAATCTATGAATTCAGCCTGAGATTTAAAGAGAGAACAGCTGGAATGCTACAGAGAGAAGAGTTTGTGCTTCTAACAATGTAGGGAGATAAATAAATAAATAAATAAATAAATAAATAAAATCAAGTGGGAGAGAGGTCCCCGCGAGGAGCCGGGCTAAGGTGGGTGGCGAAAACCTCCAGGACAGGAAAGTCCAGTCCCAGAGAAGCAGAAACTTTTAAAAATCTGCATCAGATTCTTCCCGAGGGAAAGGCACTGGCAGGGAAGTTGGGCAGGATTCCAGGAGGGGCAGTGGAGCCTCCAGGCTCCTGGAGTCACTAACAGAGGAAGTGTGCCCCGGGGAGAGTGCACCACAGACGCCGCCTAGTGCGCGCCCGTCCGGCCTCGGGAGAAGCCAACTCCCCGGCAGAGGGGACAACGTGGCCCCGGGAGTGCGATTCCAGCGGCCCATGCCCGGGACACCAGGCCCTGTGCTCCCATCGGGACAGGCAGAGGCGGGGAGGGCCAGGACAGCAAGGACGCTCCTGTCGCCTGGGGCCCTGAGCTGTGCAGATGAGCGCCCCCTGCCCGCAGAGCATCCAGGCCCCTGAAGACTGGGAGCTGCAGCAGTTACTGCAGGTGCTGACTCCAAGGCTGAGGACATGGCTGCTGTCAGTGGGGTTGTTCCTCCTGATGTAACCCTGTGCCTGGGACAGAGCAGGGCCACCAAGGAACACAGACCTCACAGGATAAACAGCTGCCACTGAGCCATGAACCTGGCAGAGGGCGGGGCAGCTCCCCCAGGTGAACACACCTGAGAATCAGCACAGCAGGCCCCTCCCCAAGAAGACCAGCTAGAAGGACAGGGGAAAAACAAGTTATTGACCGAGCAGCACTGGAAAGTTCCAGGGGAAGTCGAGGGATTTACAGTATATAGAACCAGAGGATACCCCTCCTTGTTTGTTTGTTTTGTCTCTTTTCTTTCCTTCCTTTTTACAGTACAACTTGTTTTTAGCCATTGTACTGAGCAAAATGACTAGAAAGAACTCACCACAAAAGAATCAGAAACAGTCCTCTCTCCCACAGAGTTACAGAATTTGGATTACAATTCAATGTCAAAAAGCCAATTCAGAAGCACAATTATAAAGCTCCTGGTGGCTCTAGAAAAAAGCATACAGGATTCAAGAGACTTTATGACTGCAGAATTTAGATCTAATCAGGGCAAATTAAAAATCAATTAAATAAGATACAATCCAAACTGGAGGTCCTAACGACAAGGATTAATGAGGTAGAGGAAAGAGTGAGTGACACAGAAGACAAGTAGATAGCAAGGAAGGAAGCTGAGTAAAAAAAAGGAGAAAAACAATTAAAAGACCATGAGGAAAGGTTAAGGGAAATAAATGACAGCCTCAGAAGGAAACATCTATGTTTAATTGGGGTTCCAGAGGGCGCTAAAAGGGACAGAGGAGGAGAAAGTATATTTGAACAAATCATAGCTGAGAACTTACCTAATTTGGGGAGTGAAACAGGCATTCAGATCCAGGAGATAGATTCCCCCACCCATTATCGATAAAAACCATACAATACCTCGACATCTGATCATGAAACTTGCAAATTCCAAAGATAAAGAGAAGATCCTTAAAGCAGCAAGAGACAAGAGACCCCTAACTTACATGGGGAGAAATATTAGATTCACAGCAGACCTCTCTACAGAGACCTGGCAGACCAGAAAGGGCTGGCAGGATATATATCCAGGGACCTATTGTGAAGAACCTGCAGCCAAGAATACTCTATGCAGCAAGGCTCTCATTCAGAATAGAAGGAGAGATAAAGAGCTTCCAGGATAGGCAGAAACTAAAGATATGTGACCACCAACCCAGTTCTACAAGAAATATTAAGGGGGACTCTGTAAAAGAAAGAGGATGCCAGAGAAATAATACACAAAACAGGGACTGAATAGGTATTATCTTTCAATAGTAACTCTGAATGTAAATGGGCTAAATGATCCCAAGAAAAAACGCAGGGTATCAGAGTGGATAAAAAAGCAAGACCCATCTATTTGCTGTCTACAAGAGACTCATTTTAGACTTTAGGACACCAACAGCCTGAAAATGAAAGGTTGGAGAACCATTTACCATTCAAATGGTCCTCCAAAGAAAGTAGGGGTAACAATCCTCATATCAGATACACTAAAGTTTATCCCAAAGACTGTAGTAAGAGATGAAGAGGGACACTATAAAACACTTAAAGGATTTATCCAACAAGAGGACCTAACAATCATGAATATTTATGCTGCTAATGTGGGAGCTGCCAGGTATATCAATCAATTAATAACCAAAGTTAAGACATACATAGAAATAATACACATATACTGGGAGACTTTAACATGGCTCTTTCTGCAAATGACAGATCTTCTAAGCACATAATCTCCAGAGAAGCAAGAGCTTTAAATGATACAGTGGAACAGATGGATTTCACAGATATTTACAGAAATTTACAACCAAACGCAACTGAATACACATTCTTCTCAGGTGCACATGGAACTTTCACCAGAATAGACCACATACTTGATCACAAATCAGGTCTCAACTGATATCAAAAGATTGGGATTAAAAAAAAAGATTGGGATTGTCCCCTGCATATTTTCAGATCATAATGCTTTGAAACTTGAATTCAATAACAAGAAGAAATTTGGAAGAAAACTAAACACACATGGAGGTTAAAGAGCATCCTGCTGAAAGATGAAAAGGTCAAACAGGAAATTAGAGAAGAATTAAAAAGATTCATGGAAACTAATGAGAATGAAGATACAACCGTTCAAAATCTTTGGGACTGCAAAAGCAGTCCTGAAGGGAAAATACATCGCAGTACAAGCATCCCTCAAAAAACTGGAAAAAACTCAAATACACAATCTAACCTTGCACCTAAAGGAACTGGAGAAAGAACAGCAAATAAAACCTACACCAGGCAGAAGAAGAGAGTTAATAAAGATTCAAGCAGAACTCAATGAAATAGAGACCAGAAGAACTGTAGAACAGATCAACAAAACCAGGAGTTGGTTCTTTGAAAGAATTAATAAGATATATAAACCATTAGCCAGCCTTATTAAAAACAAGAGAAAACTCTAATTAATAAAATCACCAATGAAAAAGGAGAGATCACCACCAATACTAAGGAACTATAGACGATTTTAAAAACATATTATGAGCAGCTATACACCAATAAAATAGGCAATCAAGAAGAAATGGACGCATTTCTGGAAAACCACAAAGTAGCAAAACTGGAACAGGAAGAAATAGAAAACCTGAACAGGCCAATAACCAGAGAGGAAATTGAAGCAGTCATCAAAAACCTCTCAAGACACAAAAGTCCAGGGCCAGATGGCTTCCCAGGGAAATTCTAGCAAACGTTTAAACAAGAAACCATACCTATTCTACTAAAGCTGTTCAGAAAGACAGAAAGGGATGGAATACTTCCAAACTCATTCTATGAGGCCAGCATCACCTTAATTCCAAAACCAGACAACAACCCCACCAAAAAGGAGAATTATAGACCAATATCCCTGATGAACATGGTTGCAAAAATTCTCAACAAGATACTAGGCAATAGGATCCAAAAGTACATTAAGAAGATTATTCACCATGACCAAGTGGAATTTATTCCTGGGATGCAAGGCTGTTTCAGCACTCGTAAAGCAATCAATGATAGATCACATCACATAATCACAATGATAGATCATATAAGCAAGAGAAAAAATAAGAACCATATGATCCTGTCAATAGATACAGAGAAAGTATTTTACAAATTACAGCATCCATTTCTGATTAAAACTCTTCAGATGTAGAGATAAGGGGAATATTCTTCAGTGCCTTAAAAGCTGTCTGTGAAAAGCCCACAGTAGATATCATTCTCAATGGGTAAACACTGTTCCCCTAAGATCAGGGGACTTGATAGGGATGTCCACTCTCACCACTGCTATTCAACATAGTACTAGAAGTCCTAACTTCAGCAATCAGGAAACAAAAAGAAATAAAAGGCATTCTAATCAGCATGGAAGTCAAACACTCTCCTTCTTTGCAGATGACATGATACTGTACTTAGAAAATCCAAAAGACTCCACCCCAAGATTGCTAGAACTAATACAGCAATTCGGCAGTGTGGCAGGATACAAAATCAATGCACTAAAATCAGTGGCATTTCTATATGGCATTTACTAACAATGAGACTGAAGAAAGAGAAAATAAGGAGTAAATGCATTTACCATTGCACCCAAAAGCATAAGATACCTAGGAATAAACCTAACCAAAGAGGTAAAAAGGATCTATCCCCTAAAAACTATAGAACACTTCTGAAGGAAATTGAGGAAGACACAAAGAGATGGAAAAACATTCCATGCTCATGGATTAGAAGAATTAATATCATGAAAATGTCAATGTTACCCAGGGCAATTTACACATTTAATGCAATCCCTATCAAAATACTATGGACTTTCTTCAGAGAGTTGGAACAAATCATCTTAAGATTTGTATGGAATCAGAAAAGACCCCGAATAGCCAGAGGAATATTAAAAAAGAAAACCAGGGCAGGGGGCATCACATCACAGCCAGATTTCAGGTTGTACTACAAAGCTGTGGTTCAAGACAGTGTGGTACTGGTACAAAAACAGACACATAGATCAATGGAACAGAATAGAGAACCCAGAAATGGGCCCTCAACTCTATGGTCATCTAATATTCAATAAAGCAGGAAATACTATCCACTGGAAAAAATAGTCTCTTCAATAAATGGTACTGGGCAAATTGGACATTTATATGAAGAAGAATGAAACTGGACCATTCTCTTACACCATACACAAAGATAGACTCAAAATGGATGAAAGAGTCCATGTGAGACAAGATTCCATCAAAATCCTAGAGGAGAACACAGGCAACACCCTTTTTGAACTTGGCCACAGCAACTTCTTGAAAGTTACATCTATGAAGGCAACGAAACAAAAGCAAAAATGAATTATTGGGGCTTAATCAAGATAAAAAGCTTCTGCACAGCAAAAGAAACAGTGAACAAAACTAAAAGACAACCTACAGAATGGGAGAAGATATTTGCAAATGACATATCAGATAAAGGACTATTATCCAAGATCTATAAGAACTTATTAAACTCAACACCAAAGAAACAAACAATCAATCATGAAATGGGCTAAAGACATGAATAGAAATTTCACAGAGTAAGACAGACATGGCCAACAAGCATATGAGAAAATGCTCCGCATCCCTTGCCATTAAGGAAATACAAATCAATACCACAAGGAGATATCACCTCACACAAGTGAGAATGGTAAAAATAAATAAGACTGGAAACATAAATGTTGGAGAGGATGTGGAGAAAGGGGAACCCTCTTGCACTTTTGGTGGGAATGTGAACTGGTACAGCCACTGGAAAACTGTGTTGAGCTTCCTCGAAGAGTTAAAAATAGAGCTACCCTATGACCCAGCAATTGCACTGCTGGGAATTTACCCCAAAGATATAGATGCAGTGAAATGGAAGGACACCTGCACTGCAATATTTATAGCAGCAATGTCCACAATAGCCAAACTGTGGAAGGAGCCTCGGTGTCCATCAAAAGATGAATGGATAAAGAATATGTGGTCTATGTATACAATGGAATATTACTCAGCCTTTAAAAACGACAAATACCCACCATTTGCTTCAACTTGGATGGAACTGGAGGGTATTATGCTGAGTGAAATAAGTCAATCAGAGAAGGACAAACAATATATGGTTTCATTCTTTTGGGAAATATAAAAATTAGTGAAAGGGAATAAAGGGGAAAGGAGAGAAAATGAGTGGGAAATATCAGTGAGGGTGACAGAACATGAGAGACACCTAACTCTGGAAATGAACAGAGAGGTGGTGGAAAGGGAGGTGGGCGGGGCTTGGTGTGACAGGGTGACGGGCACTGAGGAGGGCACTTCATGGGATGAGCACTGTGTGTTATGCTATATTTTGGCAAATTGAACACCAATAAAAAATTTTAAAAAATAAAAGTTCAGATTTTGTGCTCTGCTACTTTGTTGTAGTCTGTTAGCAGGGATCCCTCCCCTCTACAACACCCAACAGTTCTAATCTCCCCTAAATTACCCTCCACAGCTTGTACCTTCCACAATTCTACTTGTAGACTTGCAGTTCTGTTCTCTCAGTCCTTAGACTGATTTATTGGGTGTCCCGAATGATTTGATATTTATCTAGCTGTGTTCAAGGGATAAGGCAAACTTAGGGTCACCCTACTCCTCTACCATCTTAACTTCTCTCCTGCAATCTACAGATTTAAGGTAGTTCCTATCAAAATGCCAATAGCATTTTTCACATAACTAGAACAAACGATCCTGAAATTTGTATCAACCATAAAAGTCCCCAAATAGCCAGAGCAATCTTGAGAAAGAAAAACAAAATTGGACATGTCACAATTCCAGATTTAAAATTATATTATAGAGCTGTAGTAATCAAAGTAGTATGGTACTGGGGCACCTGGCTGGATGAGTCAGTAGAGTACATGACTTAATCTCGGGGTTATAAATTCAAGCCCTATGTTGGGCATGGAGCCTATTTAAAATAAAATTTTAAAAATACAATAAACAACAACAAAACCAGTATGGTACTGGCACAAAAATGAACAAATCAACACTCAGAATAGAAATACTAGAAACAAACCCATTATTATATGGTCCATTAATCTTTTACAAAGGAAGCAATAATATGCAATGAGAAAAAGTCTTTTCAACAAATGGTGTTGAAAAGCTTGTTCAGCTACATGCACTTTATACATCATACACAAAAATAAACTCAGAATGGATTAAGGACCTAAATGTGAGACCTGAAACCATAAAAATCCTAGAAAAGAGCAGAAGTAGTAATTTGTCTGACATTGGCCATAACAAACATCTTTCTAGATATGTCTCTCAAGGCAAAGGAAACTAAAGTAAAAATGAATTATTGGGATATTGGGACTCCATAAAAATAAAAAGCTTCTGCACAGCAACAAAAGAACCAACAAAATTAAAGGACAGTCTCCTGAATGGGAGAAGATATTTCCAAAGACATGCCTGATAAAGTGTTCATATCGAAGTATATAAAGAACTTATACAACTCAACACCAAAAAAAAATAATAATCCAATTTTTAAAATGAGCAGAAGACATGAATAGACATTTCTCCAAAGAAGATATACAGATGGCCAACAGATATATCAGAGGATGCTCAATATCACTCATCATCAAGGAAAAGCAAATCACCACCACAGTGAGATATCACCTCATACCTATCAGAATGGCTAAATAAAAATCTCAAGAAACAGCAGATGCTGATGAGAATGTCAAGAAAAAGGAACTCTCATGCACTTTTGGTGAGAATGCAAACTGATGCAGCCTCTGTGGAAGTTCTTTAAAAGTTAAAAATAGAACTATTCTATGATCCAGTAATGGCACTACTGGGTATTTATCCCCAAAATACAAAAACATTAGTTTGAAGGGATATATACAACTCTATGATTATTGTAGCATTATTTACAATAGCTAAATTATAGTGTCCATATAATGGATGGATAAAAAAGATATACTATGGCAAGATGGCGGAAGAGTAGGGTCTCCAAATCACCTGTCTCCACCAAACTACCTAGAAAACCTTCAAATTATCCTGAAAATCTATGAATTCGGCCTGAGATTTAAAGAGAGACCAGCTGGAATGCAACAGTGAGAAGAATTCGCGCTTCTATCAAGGTAGGAAGACGGGGAAAAAGAAATAAAGGAACAAAGGCCTCCAAGGGGGAGGGGCCCCGCGAGGAGCCAGGCTGAGGCCGGGGCGAGTGTCCCCAGGACAGGAGAGCCCCGTCCCGGAGGAGCAGGAGCTGCACCGACCTTCCCGGGCGGAAAGGGGCTCGTGGGGAGTTGGAGCAGGACCCAGGAGGGAGGGGATGCCCTCGGGCTCCCCGGGACAGTAACAGCAACTGCGCGCCCAGGAGAGTGCGCCGAGCTCCCTAAGGGCTGCAGCGCGCACGGCGGACCTGGCGGGACCCGGAGCAGCTCGGGGGGCTCGGGCGGCGGCTCCGCGGAGGGGGCTGCGCGGCCCCGGGAGCAGCTCGGAGGGGCTCGGGCAGAGGAAGAGGCTCCGTGCGGAGGGGGCTGCGCGGTTCCAGGAGCAGCTCGGAGGGGCTCGGGCGGCGGCTCCGCGGAGGGGGCTGCGCGGCCCGGGAGCGCGAATCCAACAGCGCAGGCTCCGGAGCACAGGGCGCCGGGACACAGCCCAGGATCCGGCCTCCCCCGGGACAGGCAGAGGCCGGGAGGACCCAGGACAGCAAGGACGCTCCTGCCCCAGCTGAGCACATCAGCGGCCCCGCCCCGGAGCCTCCAGGCCCTGCAGACGGAGTTCCTGCCGGAGCTGAATCCAGGTTTCCAGAGCTGCCCCGCCACTGGGGCTGTTCCTCCTGCGGCCTCACGGGGTAAACAACCCCCACTGAGCCCTGCACCAGGCAGGGGCACAGCAGCTCCCCCAACTGCTAACACCTGAAAATCAGCACAACAGGCCCCTCCCCCAGAACACCAGCTAGACTGACAACTTCCAGGAGAAGCCAAGGGACTTAAAGAACACAGAATCAGAAGATACTCCCCGGTGGTTCTTTTTTTGTTTGTTTGTTTTTGTTTTTGTTTTTGTTTTATTTTGCTTTTTGATTTGTATCCTTCCCCCACCCCCTTTTTTTCTCCTTTCTTTTTCTTTCTCTTTTTCTTCCCTTTTTTTTTTTTCGTTTTTTTTTCTTTTTCTTCCCTTTTTTTTTTCTCTTTCTCTTTTCTTTCCTTCTTTCTCTCCTCTCTTTTTCTCTTTTTCCCAATACAACTTGCTTTTGGCCACTCTGCACTGAGCAAAATGACTAGAAGGAAAACCTCACCTCAAAAGAAAGAATCAGAAACAGTCCTCTCTCCCACAGAGTTACAAAATCTGGATTACAATTCAATGTCAGAAAGCCAATTCAGAAGCACTATTATACAGCTACTGGTGGCTCTAGAAAAAAGTATAAAGGACTCAAGAGACTTCATGACTGCAGAATTTAGAGCTAATCAGGCAGAAATTAAAAATCAATTGAATGAGATGCAATCCAAACTAGAAGTCCTAAAGACGAGGGTTAACGAGGTGGAAGAACGAGTGAGTGACCTAGAAGACAAGTTGATAGCAAAGAGGGAAACTGAGGAAAAAAGAGACAAACAATTAAAAGACCATGAAGATAGATTAAGGGAAATAAACGACAGCCTGAGAAAGAAAAACCTACGTTTAATTGGGGTTCCCGAGGGCGCCGAAAGGGACAGAGGGCCAGAATATGTATTTGAACAAATTCTAGCTGAAAACTTTCCTAATCTGGGAAGGGAAACAGGCATTCAGATCCAGGAAATAGAGAGATCCCCCCCTAAAATCAATAAAAACCGTTCAACACCTCGACATTTAATAGTGAAGCTTGCAAATTCCAAAGATAAAGAGAAGATCCTTAAAGCAGCAAGAGACAAGAAATCCCTGACTTTTATGGGGAGGAGTATTAGGGTAACAGCAGACCTCTCCACAGAGACCTGGCAGGCCAGAAAGGGCTGGCAGGATATATTCAGGGTCCTAAATGAGAAGAACATGCAACCAAGAATACTTTATCCAGCAAGGCTCTCATTCAAAATGGAAGGAGAGATAAAGAGCTTCCAAGACAGGCAGCAACTAAAAGAATATGTGACCTCCAAACCAGCTCTGCAAGAAATTTTAAGGGGGACTCTTAAAATTCCCCTTTAAGAAGAAGTTCAGTGGAACAGTCCACAAATACAAAGACTGAATAGATATCATGATGACACTAAACTCATATCTCTCAATAGTAACTCTGAATGTGAACGGGCTTAATGACCCCATCAAAAGGCGCAGGGTTTCAGACTGGATAAAAAAGCAGGACCCATCTATTTGCTGTCTACAAGAGACTCATTTTAGACAGAAGGACACCTACAGCCTGAAAATAAAAGGTTGGAGAACCATTTACCATTCGAATGGTCCTCAAAAGAAAGCAGGGGTAGCCATCCTTATATCAGATAAACTAAAATTTACCCCAAAGACTGTAGTGAGAGATGAAGAGGGACACTATATCATACTTAAAGGATCTATTCAACAAGAGGACTTAACAATCCTCAATATATATGCCCCGAATGTGGGAGCTGCCAAATATATAAATCAATTATTAACCAAAGTGAAGAAATACTTAGATAATAATACACTTATACTTGGTGACTTCAATCTAGCTCTTTCTATACTCGATAGGTCTTCTAAGCAAAACATCTCCAAAGAAACGAAAGCTTTAAATGATACACTGGACCAGATGGATTTCACAGATATCTACAGAACTTTACATCCAAATTCAACTGAATACACATTCTTCTCAAGCGCACATGGAACTTTCTCCAGAATAGACCACATATTGGGTCACAAATCGGGTCTGAACCGATACCAAAAGATTGGGATTGTCCCCTGCATATTCTCAGACCATAATGCCTTGAAATTAGAACTAAATCACAACAAGAAGTTTGGAAGGACCTCAAACACATGGAGGTTAAGGACCATCCTGCTAAAAGATAAAAGGGTCAACCAAGAAATTAAGGAAGAATTAAAAAGATTCATGGAAACTAATGAGAATGAAGATACAACCGTTCAAAATCTTTGGGATGCAGCAAAAGCAGTCCTAAGGGGGAAATACATCGCAATACAAGCATCCATTCAAAAACTGGAAAGAACTCAAATACAAAAGCTAACCTTACACATAAAGGAGCTAGAGAAAAAACAGCAAATAGATCCTACACCCAAGAGAAGAAGGGAGTTAATAAAGATTCGAGCAGAACTCAACGAAATCGAGACCAGAAGAACTGTGGAACAGATCAACAGAACCAGGAGTTGGTTCTTTGAAAGAATTAATAAGATAGATAAACCATTAGCCAGCCTTATTAAAAAGAAGAGAGAGAAGACTCAAATTAATAAAATCATGAATGAGAAAGGAGAGATCACTACCAACACCAAGGAAATACAAACGATTTTAAAAACATATTATGAACAGCTATACGCCAATAAATTAGGCAATCTAGAAGAAATGGACGCATTCCTGGAAAGCCACAAACTACCAAAACTGGAACAGGAAGAAATAGAAAACCTGAACAGGCCAATAACCAGGGAGGAAATTGAAGCAGTCATCAAAAACCTCCCAAGACACAAGAGTCCAGGGCCAGATGGCTTCCCAGGAGAATTTTATCAAACGTTTAAAGAAGAAATCATACCTATTCTCCTAAAGCTGTTTGGAAAGATAGAAAGAGATGGAGTACTTCCAAATTCGTTCTATGAAGCCAGCATCACCTTAATTCCAAAGCCAGACAAAGACCCCGCCAAAAAGGAGAATTACAGACCAATATCCCTGATGAACATGGATGCAAAAATTCTCAACAAGATACTGGCCAATAGGATCCAACAGTACATTAAGAAAATTATTCACCATGACCAAGTAGGATTTATCCCTGGGACACAAGGCTGGTTCAACACCCGTAAAACAATCAATGTGATTCATCATATCAGCAAGAGAAAAACCAAGAACCATATGATCCTCTCATTAGATGCAGAGAAAGCATTTGACAAAATACAGCATCCATTCCTGATCAAAACTCTTCAGAGTGTAGGGATAGAGGGAACATTCCTCGACATCTTAAAAGCCATCTATGAAAAGCCCACAGCAAATATCATTCTCAATGGGGAAGCACTGGGAGCCTTTCCCCTAAGATCAGGAACAAGACAGGGATGTCCACTCTCACCACTGCTATTCAACATAGTACTGGAAGTCCTAGCCTCAGCAATCAGACAACAAAAAGACATTAAAGGCATTCAAATTGGCAAAGAAGAAGTCAAACTCTCCCTCTTCGCCGATGACATGATACTCTACATAGAAAACCCAAAAGTCTCCACCCCAAGATTGCTAGAACTCATACAGCAATTCGGTAGCGTGGCAGGATACAAAATCAATGCCCAGAAGTCAGTGGCATTTCTATACACTAACAATGAGACTGAAGAAAGAGAAATTAAGGAGTCAATCCCATTTACAATTGCACCCAAAAGCATAAGATACCTAGGAATAAACCTCACCAAAGATGTAAAGGATCTATACCCTAAAAACTATAGAACACTTCTGAAAGAAATTGAGGAAGACACAAAGAGATGGAAAAATATTCCATGCTCATGGATTGGCAGAATTAATATTGTGAAAATGTCAATGTTACCCAGGGCAATATACACGTTTAATGCAATCCCTATCAAAATACCATGGACTTTCTTCAGAGAGTTAGAACAAATTATTTTAAGATTTGTGTGGAATCAGAAAAGACCCCGAATAGCCAGGGGAATTTTAAAAAAGAAAACCATATCTGGGGGCATCACAATGCCAGATTTCAGGTTGTATTACAAAGCTGTGGTCATCAAGACAGTGTGGTACTGGCACAAAAACAGACACATAGATCAGTGGAACATAATAGAGAATCCAGAAGTGGACCCTGAACTTTATGGGCAACTAATATTCGATAAAGGAGGAAAGACTATCCATTGGAAGAAAGACAGTCTCTTCAATAAATGGTGCTGGGAAAATTGGACATCCACATGCAGAAGAATGAAACTAGACCGCTCTCTTTCACCATACACAAAGATAAACTCAAAATGGATGAAAGATCTAAATGTGAGACAAGATTCCATCAAAATCCTAGAGAAGAACACAGGCAACACCCTTTTTGAACTCGGCCATAGTAACTTCTTGCAAGATACATCCACGAAGGCAAAAGAAACAAAAGCAAAAATGAACTATTGGGACTTCATCAAGATAAGAAGCTTTTGCACAGCAAAGGATACAGTCAACAAAACTCAAAGACAACCTACAGAATGGGAGAAGATATTTGCAAATGACATATCAGATAAAGGGCTAGTTTCCAAGATCTATAAAGAACTTATTAAACTCAACAGCAAAGAAACAAACAATCCAATCATGAAATGGGCAAAAGACATGAACAGAAATCTCACAGAGGAAGACATAGACATGGCCAACATGCATATGAGAAAATGCTCTGCATCACTTGCCATCAGGGAAATACAAATCAAAACTACAATGAGATACCACCTCACACCAGTGAGAATGGGGCAAATTAACAAGGCAGGAAACAAGAAATGTTGGAGAGGATGCGGAGAAAAGGGAACCCTCTTACACTGTTGGTGGGAATGTGAACTGGTGCAGCCACTCTGGAAAACTGTGTGGAGGTTCCTCAAACAGTTAAAAATAGACCTGCCCTACGACCCAGCAATTGCACTGTTGGGGATTTACCCCAAAGATACAAATGCAATGAAACGCCGGGACACCTGCACCCCGATGTTTCTAGCCGCAATGGCCACGATAGCCAAACTGTGGAAGGAGCCTCGGTGTCCAACGAAAGATGAATGGATAAAGAAGATGTGGTTTATGTATACAATGGAATATTACTCAGCTATTAGAAATGACAAATACCCACCATTTGCTTCAACGTGGATGGAACTGGAGGGTATTATGCTGAGTGAAGTAAGTCAGTCGGAGAAGGACAAACATTATATGTTCTCATTCATTTGGGGAATATAAATAATAGTGAAAGGGAAAAGAAGGGAAGGGGGAAGAAATGTGTGGGAAATATCAGAAAGGGAGACAGAACGTAAAGACTGCTAACTCTGGGAAACGAACTAGGGGTGGTAGAAGGGGAGGAGGGCGGGGGGTGGGAGTGAATGGGTGACGGGCACTGGGTGTTATTCTGTATGTTAGTAAATTGAACACCAATAAAAAAAATAAAATAAAATAAAATAAAATAAAATAAAATAAAATAAAATAAAAATAAAAAAAAAGATATACTATAATATATAATATACCTGTGTGTGTATACACACACACACACACACACAGTGCAATATTATTCAGCCATAAAGAATGAAATCTTGCTATTGGCAACAACATGGGACAATATCAGCAGTATAATGATAGGTAGAATAAGTCAATCAGAGAAAGACAAATACCCTATGATTTCACTCATGTGTAGGATTTAAGTAACAAAACAAATCAACAAAGAAAATAAAAAGAGAGACAAACCAAAAGATAAACTCTCAACTACAGAGAACAAACAGAGGGTTACCAGAGAGGAGGTGGGTGGGGTATATGGGTGAAATAGGTGAAGGGAGTTAAAGAGTACACATATCTTGATGATCACTGAGTAATATATGGAATTGTTGAATCAGTATATTGTACAAGTGAATCTGAATATAGCACTGTATATTAACTACACTGGAATTAAAATAAAACATAAAATTGGAAGGTAGGCAAAAAAAGAATGGGTATCATCAATAAAACAAGAGATAATAAGTGTTGATGAGTGTGTGCAGAAAAAAAAGAATACTTGTGCACTATTGTTGAGAATGTAAGTTGGTGTAGTCACTATGGCAAACAGTATGGAAGTTCCTGAAAAACCTAAAAATAAAACTACCATATGATCCAGTAATCCCACTTTGGAGCAAGTTTTCAAAAGAAATAAAATCAGGATCTTAAAGAGATATCTCCATGCCCATGTCTATGGTAGGATTATTTATAACCAATATGGAAATACCCTAAATGTCCATCAATGGATAAATGGATAAGAATATTTCACACACACACACACACACACACACACACACTCACACTGGAATATTATTCACAGAGAGAAAGAAGTAAATCTTGCCATTTGTGACAACATGGATGATCTAGAGGGCGTTATCTTAAGTGAAATAAACTAGACAAAGAAAGACAAATGCTGTATGATGTCACTTAGAGGTGATATCTTTAAAAAAAGTAAAACTCATAGAAGTAGTGAATAGAATGGCAGTTATCAGGGGCTATGGAGGATGAGGGAAATGAGAATATCGGTTAACATTCCCGGGGAAAAACAAGAATAAAATTGTTGCCATCATGAACTTAAAGTAGTTTGAGGGATTTTGTGAGATTTCAAAGGTTACTGATATGATTAAATGGCTATGTTCTACTCTTGGGCATATTAATAACTTCTCTATTTTCATATTTTGAAGAATCATGGATGCAGTGGATTATTATTCACTCTCATTTTATTTTTCACTATTTTACACCAGTTTATCTGAGCATAATAATGCTCCCCCTGGGCAAAATGTAGGAATCTCAAATAACAAAATTATGTCCTTCCTTACCTAACAGCAAGAAATGTAAACATTCTATATTTTTCTATTTTCATGGGATTTACCATCTTAACTTTTCAAAATAGAATTTTTTTATTTTTATTTTTTAAATTTAAAAATTTTTTAAATTTAAATTCAATTTGCCAACATATAGTATAACACCCAGTGCTCATCCCATCAAGTGCCCTCCTCAGTGCCCATCACCCCATCCTCCCACCCACCTCCCCTTCTACAACCCTTTGTTCATTTCCCAGAGTTAGGAGTCTCTCATGGTTTGTCTTTCTCTCTAATGTTTCCCACTCAGCCCCTCTCCTTTCCCTTATAATTCTTTTCACTATTTCTTTAAAAAAGATTAGATTTCATTCCTGAAGCCTTAGGAGATGGCTGGTCCCAAATGGGATAAGGTGATTAAAAGAAAAAAAAAAGTCTTGCAGAGCTGGGCTTTTGCTGATTGAATTTTGTGGGCTCTTCTAGCCCTCCTGAGTTGATTTCCAGAGGTAAAGAATCTATTGAGGAGGTGCCCCCACAAGGGAGAAAATGGCCCAACTTGAGCTTGAGGACATCCAGGGAACTGTAGTCTTCCAACACAGGTATGCAGAGATAGAACTCTGAAAGATTAAAGCTCCCAGAATGTTTCTTTCTTTTACTTAATGGTATAAAAGACACCTCTGCAGGAAGAGATCAGGGCAAAAATGAGGGATTAGCATGAAATGGAAGGAGGACAGAGTGTGTCTGTCACAGGTGCATTTCGGATGCTACACACATTCATCTCCCCTATCGGAAATAATGAATGCATTAGAGACTCTTAAAAGTTGGTAATAAATAAATGTACTGAATTCAGAGTTTCCTGAGTTTATTGGAAAGAACTATAAGGGAACCACTTTGGAAGACCCCTGGTCCAGAAAAAACGTAGTAGGATCTACTTTATTATTTTTTATTATTATTTTAATTTTTTAAAAATTAAAAATTATTTTATATTTTTTCAAGCCACAATTTAGGGCTTGAATCCATGATCCTGATATTAAGACCTGAGCTGAGATCAAGAATTGGACACTTAATTGACTGAGATGCCTCTGTGCCCTGGTAAGAGCTACTTTTAGAGAATTATAATTTAATAACTCTACAAGTGTGTGCCGCATACGAATGCCTATGTTTGTGTTTGTGTGCAGGCACATCACGCATATGTGAAGTCTAGCATTTTCTCAAGTTCTAAGGACTTTCTAAGGACAATCATTTTAACTAAGTGTTTTCTGATATCTGCCATATAGAATCTATGCACATAGGAGACACATCAGTGAACCTAGCAGAGATCCCTGCCTTCTCTCCCTTTCAGGGATTATGGAGTGTGCACTCATCAAAATTTGCCAAACCTATTTGAATCAGGCTTCTTTGAAGCATATAAGATCATATCATCAAATCTTAGTGCTATGGATGTGTACTCAGACTATATTTTTCAGGCATAAATATTTGAATAATTATGTCATAACTGGTATTCAAATGAAAATGAGCTCCATTTACAAGTGAGATTCCTATATGTCCTTCCTTCATAGCTCTGAGAAGCAGCCATTCTTGCCAATGCCTTAATACCTTCCAGGTTTCAAAACTGTGAGATGATACTTTTTTGTGGTTTGAACCATCCATTTTATGGTATTTTCTTATGGTAGTTTATCTTACTTTGCTTGGATTGCTTTAATAAACACCACAGACTGGATACCTTATAAACAACAGAAATGTATTGCTCACAGTTCTTGAGGTTGGAAAATACAATATTAAGATGCTAGTGTGGTCACCTTTCTATTGAGAGCCACCTCTCTAGTTCATAGTGCCTTCTTACTATGTACCCCCAATGTACATAGTAAAGCTAAGGATATCTCTAGAGCCTCTTTCATAAAGCACTAATCCCATTCATGAGGGCTTCACTTTCATGACCTAAGCAGCTCCAAAGATTCTGCCTACTAATACTATCATTGTTAGAGATTAGGATTTCAACATATGAATCTGGGAGAGCACATATTCAGGCCATAGGGCAGCTTTAGCAAATACAATGGGAATTTTACAATAATATAAGGAGATTGCACATCATGGATCTACACTAACTGCTACAAACTGAATTGCATTCCCCTCAAATTTATATGTTGAAGCCCTAAACCACAATGTGATTGTATTTGGAGATGGGATCTTTGGGAGATAATTAGGTTTAAATGAGGTCATAAAGGTAGGATCCTTGAATTGGATTAATGCCCTAATAGAACAGACACCAGAAAGCCCGTTTTCTCTATTTGCCATGTGAGAAGACTGGTAGTCATCTGCGAGCAAAGAAGAGAGTCCTTACCGGGAACCAAATTGGCCAGCACTATGATCTTGGACTTCCTAGCCTCCAGAACTATGAAAAAATAAATTTCTGTTTTTTATTTTTTTTATTTATTTATGATAGTCAGAGAGAGAAGGAGAGAGGCAGAGACATAGGCAGAGGGAGAAGCAGGCTCCATGCACCGGGAGCCCGACGTAGGATTCAATCCCGGGTCTCCAGGATTGCACCCTGGGCCAAAGGCAGGCGCTAAACCACTGCGCCACCCAGGGATCCCCAATTTCTGTTTTTTAAACTACCCAGTTTAAGGTATTTTGTTACAGCAGCTTGTGCAGACAAGAACACCAACTTATAGCTAGGAACATTTCACTGAATCAGGGCATTTCTGCCCACACTGGAAAAGAGGTGGTCTAACTCCCTTTTACCATGTCATCTATCCCTCAGATGCAGCTCATATCACGGAAGGATTGGAATGTGGAGATAGCTCTTCTCTGACCACACCTCTGAGTCACTCAAAGGACAATTCAGTGAGCCACTATTTCTTTTGCTATATTTCAAATACTGAACTAAACACACAGCTTATATTAGCAATATAAAATATTCTGTGTTGTTTGAAATATGTACAGGTCTCACCCGCACTAATTGAAAAAAAAATCTACAAAGTATTATTAGATTCTCATGAAATGCACCACCATTCTATAGAAAATGGACACCTGAGAGTGGAGTAAGACTTCACACACACACACACACACACACACACACACACACACACACCACCTGCCCAAATTTCAAAGCTTTATATCGCCCGTTAAATATTCAAAACTCTCATTCTGAGCTGTCAAAAGAATATATGATAAGAACTAGAGAAACTTATTATTCATGTTTGCACCAGGATCATGGTTTAACTGCTTTGTGGTTACCATTTACAAGCTTTTCACATTCCTCTATGAAACATCAAGATAGAACAGTTCTCTGAATTTAAAGTCACACACGATAGTATCGCATACATGACATGTTTTAAGGGTCCATGTTCTGCTGCATGACATTTTGCCCATGTGCCCAAACCACATCTGTTCAGCCCAGCAGAACAATGACCAGCAAGAGGAGAATTCATCTGGCATTGAGGTCTTCAATCTGTTACTAGGAAAATCAGCCTGGGGGAAGAACAGTAGGGTGTTAGAGAATGGGCTTTGGGTCTTTGGGATACCTCTGTAAGTTACATAAGGCCACGGAGGGCCTTGGGTACAGGAGGAGGTGAGACAGCCATAGTAAGTAGGGGCCAGAATTTAGCAGCATTTGCTTGCAATGACCCTTAATGCTTTCTGTAACATAATGAATTTCAGTGCTTTCTTGTGTGGCCTCTAGATTCTATTCCCAGCATTTTTCTCTTGTCTACAGCACTTCCTCTTCTGGCATTTTACACACACTGGTCAGAAGTAATGAAATAGATCTTCAGATTTTACTGTGCCTGAGGCAGGCTTCACTGTTGCTAAATCCTGCAACAATGATTGTATTTTTTTTCTGGACAGCTTATAGCTGAGTGTTAATTAATACACCATAAATGCTTACAGAAAAGAATCATAAATATTACAGAAAAATGTAATTGTAGTGAAAAATAGCATTCTTCAAGGTGACACAAAGAAGGAGATGTCTATCCAGGTTTGGAAGTGAGGAGTGAAATAAGCAAAAGGCAAAAAACATATGGAAAGAATAGGCCCAATTAACTTTCTTGTTTCTCCTCTCTAAGACAAGTATGCACTGGCATGGCTGGTTCTTCCACATCAGTTTGTTAGTTATTGTTCCTGGAATACTCAAGTATTCCAGCAAGTCCCTTCCATCATTCTGTGCCCTTCCATCATTCTGAATGTTTTAGCTGTGCCCTTCCATCATTCTTAATGTTTTAGCTGTGCCCTTCCATCATTCTGAATGTTTTAGCTACCTCTTAAGGACTCTGTGGGCTTCATAATGATTCAGCAACAAAGAAGTCTGTCTCAGACACAGTAAAATCTGAAGATCCCTCATTACTCTGACCAGTGTATGTGAAATACCAGTTGTCAAACCTCATGATAACCACTTCATGCCCATGCAGTGGATTTTTTATTTCAAATGGCAGTGTCACTTACAAATGGGATTCTTCCCCCAGATGTGTGCAGCTTGGTTGTCAACCTGATCAGAGGTAGAAATAAATGCCCCACTGTTAAATTAAAGGGATTCTTCCAGTAGCCTTCTTGTTGTGCCTTTAGTGCCTGTAGTGGTGAGTATTAACACCCTGCAGCTTTGCTTAAAAGTTTTGAAGAAATGACAGGTGCCTGAACCATCCAGTCTAAACGTGCAGATGACAGAGGATACAGCAGTGACATGACTGGTGTGGAGTTTGGTGACCTCAAATTCACCTGGCCTTTGTGCTAAGAGATAGCTACGTAGCTGACTCAGTGCCAGAACAATCCCTTGGCAATGTAGGGGAAAAAAAGAGATGAAATAAACAAATTTGAATTCAAGCCATAAGAAAACACATTTTTGGCTTTGACACAGGTATGAAAGCTTTGAAACATTTCTACATTCATAGCTGTTGTGAAGGGAATAAATAAATAAGTACCAGAACATCAGTGGATCCATTTTCCATTATTTATGAATGAATTACCTGGCCCAGGAGCCTCACTTAGAATTAATTCAACCTTACCAAAAGTCTTTAGAATCCTATTTATATAGCTCTTAGGTTGCTATATAATTGCTGATCCTGTTGGATAGGTGACCTTAGGCACTGCTAAGACCATCCTCTTAAAGAGATTAAGACCCTCTGTATTCCAGGAAATCAGTGGGCTTACACTGGAGCTTGGTTACAAAATGTACAGAGAAAGCTAGAAATGAGGTATTGTGTAGGACAATGTGGGTTTATTTTCATAGTTTTATTAAATGATGTGATTTTTAAAAAGATTTTATTTATATATTCATGAGAGACACAGAGAGAAGGCAGAGATATAGGCAGAGGGAGAAGCAGGCTCTGTGCAGGGAGCCCAATGTAGGACTCGATCCTGAAACCCTGGGATCACACCCTGAGCCAAAGGCAGACACTCAACTTCTGAGCCACCAGGCATCCCAACTGATGTGATTTTAAAGATGTTCTAGGAGTACCATTTCCTTAGGCCTGCTAAGAGAAATGTAGAATTCTATGATGGGCCCCATAATCTTGGTGTCTGATGTTAACTCACATGATGATACTTTACATGGGAAAGGGAGTTTTTAGACACGGTTAAGATTACTATCAGTTGCCCTTAAACTGGGATGATTATAGAATGGGCTTAAGTGAATCATATGAGCACTTTAGAAGTACAGAGATTTATAAATGATTACAGATATTAGTCAAAATATTACAGAAGTGAGAGGGATTGAAAATGAGAGAAGCTCTTTGTCCCTGGTTTTGATGTGGAGGAGGATAAGGAACAAGAACTTTTGAACAGCATATACGAGCTAAGAGATGTCCCTAGATGACAGTCAACAAGAAAATAGGATTTCATTATCACAACAAAAAGAAATTGAATTCTGTCAACACCAGGTATCATCAGCTTGGAAGAGGTGCCCAAAAGAACACTCCAGATAAGCATGTAATTGACCAACTCCTTGATTTCATCCTGAGCACATAACCCAATCATGCTATGCCAGATGTCTGATTTATAGAATCCTGAGCTAATAAATAGATGTAATTATCCACTAAGTGTGTGATAATTTATTATGAACTGAAAAAAAATAATATAAGAAGTCTCAGCAGAGTCCCTCCTATGAGTCTTTGTTCCTTTTTGGTGGTGCTGACAGCCTGACACAGAGGTTGAGGACCTGTAATGTTAATGATAATAATGATAATGATGACAATACTATTCACGGACTCCTTAAGTATGCAAAGAGCTTCCATAAATGGTTTACCTGCTTTAATTCATTTATTCAGCCTGTCACAAAGTGACAGATGAGAATCTAAGATTTCCACATTAGGCTAGAACTATTGAGCAGCACTAAAATATTCCCAACTTTGTTTTGCTCAAATACCATAACAATTAAAACAAAAAGTATCTCTGGAAGAGGGACATGGGATCCAGGACAGCGCCTGCACCACTAGAGTAAAAAGTCTTTCTTCTGTTTTAGCTATTTATTGCCAGCCAACAGGGCCCAAGGTTAAAGAGCCTTCAAATACTAGGAGAAGCTAGAAATATAAATTTAAAAATGTTAAATATTTCCATTTCTAAATGTTAGCAAGTAATTTGACAAGAACTACAAAATGCTGTATAAAATGAACAAAACACGCATCTTCAAACTTTGTTATAGAAAAATGAGACATTGTATACATAGACCACATCTTCTTTATCATTCATCTTTCGATGGACACCGAGGCTCCTTCCACAGTTTGGCTATTGTGGACATTGCTGCTAGAAACATTGGGGTGCAGGTGTCCCGGCGTTTCATTGCATCTGTATCTTTGGGGTAAATCCCCAGCAGTGCAATTGCTGAGTGAAATAAGTCAATCGGAGAAGGACAAACATTATATGGTCTCATTCATTTGGGGAATATAAATAATAGTGAAAGGGAATAGAAGGGAAGGGAGAAGAAATGGGTAGGAAATATCAGAAAGGGAGACAGAACATGAAGACTCCTAACTCTGGGAAAGGGAACTAGGGGTGGTGGAAGGGGAGGTGGGTTGGGGGTGGGGGTGACTGGGTGGCAGGCACTGAGGTGGGCACTTGATGGGATGAGCACTGGGTGTTATTCTGTATGTTGACAAATTGAACACCAATAAAAAATAAATTTATTAAGAAAAAGAAAAACAAGACATTCACAGGAGCACAAATAGCCAAAAGAAATTTAAAAATATGGCCAACTTCTTTTAGTCAGAAAAAAATAAATCATGAGGTACATTTCTCACCCATTATACTGACTGAAATTAACAAGAATAAATAATATTGTGTGTTGATATAAGGCTTAATAAAATGGGCAATTGTATACCCAGTTGGTAGGAGTTTAAATGCTGATATCCTTTTCCTGGAGGGCATTCTGACACTATCAAAATTAAAATTTTAAAGGCATGTCCTTTGATTCAGTAATTCTATTCCTAAAAGTATTTATTATACTAAAATATTTTCACTTTGCACAAAGATACATTTAGTATTCTTTGTTATATTGCTTATAATTACAAGATATTAGAAGTTTTCATTTTGTATGGAAGGATGGTTATGTTAAATAAATTATGGTTGAATTTTCACTGTATAAAAAAAATTCTCTCTGAAGTAAAGCATCTGGATTTTCAAAATAGTACAGGAAAGATTAAATAAATATCAGTTTACAGTCAAACAGCAGAAAAAACACAAGGAAACAAGCCACACAGGAAAAAATATTCTTGACAAAAACAAACAGGGAGTAGGAAAGGAGACTAGATAGAAAAGGAGATGAGGGATTATATATTAATTATAATTAAATTATAAGGCAAAATCCCATAGAGATTCTGAATATAATTAAACCTTGAATGAGTAAGTGTGGTTAAGAGATAGAAGCCTTCATGAGGAACTGAAGACTACCTGCAAATCATCTCATGCCCCAAGATGCCTGACAGAAGTAAATTTAAATTATTCTGAAGAATGAATTATATCTATGGGCAAATATTATCTCAGTATATTTTATATGCACTATCCAGTACTTCATAAATATCAAGCATAGTTTGCTATAATAATTGCATTAAAAAGAGGAGAGGATACAGAGGTAGATAGAGGTAGTATTTCCATACCACACAGTAATTAAGTTAGAGAAGAAAAATAAAGAATGACATGACAAAACTTACAGGATGTAACTAATACAATGCTCAGAGGGAAATTTATAGTGGTAAATATCCATATTATAAAAGAGAAGAAATATGAAAGGAATAATCTAACATAATACCTTAAGACCTGGAAAAATAAGAATAAATTAAACCTAAAGTTAGCAGAAAATTAGGAGTAGGATTAGTAGTAATTTAACTAATTAAATTAATTAGTAGAAAGAAGAAAATTAGTAGTAATTTAACTGATAAGTTAATTAGTAAGAAAATTAAAGATTAGGGCATAAAGTAATGAAATAAAAATAGAAGATTAAAGAAAAAACAATCAAACATTGGCTTTTTGAAAAGCTTGACAAAATAGACAAACTTTCACAAAGACTTTTCGAGAAAAAATAGAGAAACCTCAAATTACTAAAATTACGTATGAAAGAAGGGACATTGCTGCTGAACTTACAAATAAATAGAAAAGAATGTAAGGGAATAGTATGAACAACTGTATGTCTACAAATTATACTACTTAAATAAATAAATTACTAGAAAGATACAAGATGGCCTATAACAGAAATAAAAAAATATGAATAGATCTATAATAAGTTATGTGGTTGAATTTGTATTTTAAAACTTTCTACAAAGAAAATTCTAGGCCCAGATCTATTCACAGGCACATTCCATGAAACATTTAAATGTGAATTAATATAAATATTTTAGGAAGTCTTCCACAAAATAGAATAAGAGCAAATGCTTTCTAACTCATTGTGAGGCTAGTATTACCTAGATACTAAACCCACATCATAAGATTAAAAAATTCTAGAACAACATGCCTTAAGAAATAGACAAAAAATATCAACAAAATATTGCAAATAAAATCTAGCAATATAGAGAATGGATTATGTAATTTTACTAAGTGATATTTATCTCAACCACATAAGGACAACTTAATATCAAAAAATAATTAATCTAATATGCCATGTTAATATGATAAAGGACAAGAAACACATGATTCTCTCAATAGATGCAGAAAAAAATTTCACAAAAATCCTTATTGAAAAATCCTAATTAAAAAAGGAGGAAAGAGAAAGGAGAGAGAGAAAAAAGAGAGAAGCTTCTTCATACATCTTGATAGGAAAAAGAAAAACAAGCAATTCAATTTAAAATGGGCAGAGTATCTGAATAGATATTTTTCCAAAGAAGACATACTGATGGCTGACAGTCACAAGAAAAGATGCTCAACATCACAAATCATTAAAAAAATGCAAACTAAAACCACAATGAGCTTTTGCCTAACACCTGGAAGAATAGCTATTATAAAAAAGACAAGAACCAACATTTGGCAAGAATGTGAAGAAGAGGGAACATTTGTATATGCTTGGTTGGAATGTAAAGTGGTGCAGCCACTATGGAATACAGTATGAAAATTCCTCAAAAATTAAAAAGAAAATTACCATATGATCCAGCAATTTTATTTTCAGGTATTTATCTGTAGCTTTAAAAGATTTATGCACCCTCATGTTCATCACAACATAATTTAAAATAGCCACAGTGTAGAAACAACCTATGTCCCTTGGTGGATGAATGAATAAAGATCACAATGGACCTTGAGGCATTAGGTAAGTAAAATAAGTCAGGAAAAAAAAGGTAAATAGAGTAAAATCTTACATAAAAGTAAAATCTTTTATGTGGAATTTAAAACAAAACAAAACAAAACAAAAAACGGAGCTCATGGATAGTGAACAGATTGGTGTTTGCCTAAGGCAGAAGATGGGGGTGGATGATATGGGAGAAAGGGTTCAAAAGGTACAAGTTTGCAGTTATGAAATGAATAAGCCATAGGAGGGTTCATAATACTGTATTGCATATTTTAAATTAGCTCAAAGAGTGGATCTTAAAAGATCTCATCATGAGAAAAAAAACCTGTAACTATGTATGATGACAGATGTTAACTGGACATATTTATTGTGATCATTTCCTAATACATACAAATATCTGATCATTACATTGTAGTGTACAGTAGTGCTGGCACAACTGATATGCATGCCAAAGAAAGAAATTGCATTACTTTCTCTTTGTCTCTGTCACCCAGTACACAAAAATTAGCTGTATGTGGAACACAGCTAAAGCTATAAACATTTTTTATAAGAAAAATTAAGAGTAAATCTTGGTTTAGGGAAAGCCTTCTTTGATATGACATTAAAACCACAAACTGAAAGAAAAAACAGACCTCATCACACTAAATTTTTTTCATCTCAAAGGCTAGCATTATGTAAGTAAAATTATAGTGCACAGAAAAGGAGCAAATGTTTGCTAATCTTGTAATCTGATAAGGCACTTTTACCTAGGATACATTTAAAAAGCTACAACTGAATAATAACAAGGAGGAAAGGACGCCTGGATGGTTCAGTGGTTGAGTGTCTGCCTTCGGCTCAGGTTATGATAGTGGGATTAGGGATCCCTCATCGGGCTCTTTGTGGGGAGTCTGCTTTGACCTCTGCCTATGACTCTGCCTCTCTCTCTCTTTCTGTCTCTCATGAATAAGTTAATAAAGTCTTAAAAAAAATAACAAACAGGACAATTTAAAAATGGCATCAGATTTGAACAGACTTCTTTCCCAAAAGAAGATATATGGAAACATGAAAAGACACTCAATATCAATGGCTATAAAAGAAACTTGAATCCAAACCACAATGAGATTCCACTTCACACTTAGTAGGATGGATATAATATTAATAATTAAAAAAACAGGCAACTGAAAGTGTTGGTGAAGATGTAGAAAAATTGCTGGTGGGTATGTAAAATGGTACAGCTACTTTGAAAATAGTCTTACAGTTCCTCACCAGGCCAAAGAGATACCATATGGCCCAGTAATCTCACTCCTAGCTGTACAACAAAGTGAAATGAAAACATATGATTATGCAAAATTTGTATATGAAAGTTAATAGCAGTTATACAAATAGTTATTATTTGTAATAGGAGGAAACTGGGTTGGGAGATGTACATCAAATGATAAATGGATAATCAAAATGTGGTGTATCTATATGTTGTAATATAATTTGGCAGTGAAATGGAGTGCAGTACTAAAACATGTTAAAACATGGGTGAACATTGAAAATATGCTAAGTTGAGAAAAGCCGGTCACAAAAGACTGACCACTTAATTGACAGTTCCATTCATGTGAAATATCCAGAATGGGCAAAATTGATCAGTGTTTGTCTAAAAATGGAGTAGAGGGAATTGGAGGTAAATGGGGAGTGACCACTAATAAATTAGGGTTATGGTGATGCTGAACTTTTTTCTAAAATTAATCATGGTGATGGTTTCCCAGTTCAATGAATATGCTAAATATCATAGAATTGCTCATATTAAATGGGTGAATTTTATGGCATGTAAATGTATCTCAGTAAACCTATTATATAAAAAGAAGTTTTCAAACACATGCAGAAAAAGTAGACAATAGAAGAGAATACATAGCAGATAACAAACAATACATAGCAGACAATAGAAAGATATTGCAAGATCTAACTAATGGAATGATCAGACATAGATGCTCCAGTACTTATCTTTAATATGTTTCAGAAGACAGATAATAAGATTAACAACCTTGGTGTAACACTGGAAATTATATGCAACCAGTGTTAGAACCTCGGAATAGAAAATAAAAATTAAGAACTCAGTGGATTCACCTGAAACTAATATAACTGTATGGTAACTAACTGGAATTAAAATAAAAACTTTAAGAAAAGAATAGGTTAGAAACTACTTAGATACAGTCATATAACAACAATGACCTGGAAGATAGCTTAGAAAAAAAAATATCCAGACTCAATCACTGAAAATCAAAGGAGAATAGAAATAATAAAGAAATAGGAGGTATAGTCAAAAAGTCTAAAGTGTGTATTTGGGATCCAAGAAGGAAAATATAAATATGGGGAAAAATCAATATTTGAAATAATAATGGTTAAGTTTTTTCCTAAGACTAGAGGGACATATATTAATTAAGCTATATGAGCCAAGGATAAAATTGACAAAAAAAGACACATATGTAACATATCATAATATCTCTGTTAAAAACAAATGACAAAGAGAAAAACTTAAAAGCAGTCAGAAAAACTGATAGATGTTTTCAAGTCAGCAACATAGACTGAGAGCTGACTTCTTGACAGGAGAATGAAAATCACAATACAATTGTATAACTTCATCAAAGTGATGAAGAAGTATTTATAAACCTAAAATTTTATAGGCACAATATTCTACAAAAGTGAAACAAAGACATTTTAGGCAAACAACCAGGAAAATTTATCATCTGTGTATCTGACCCAAATATTGTTGGCTAAGCAGAATGAAGTTTTCTTAAAGAGAAGCACTGAAGGGCAATAAGGATTAAAGATCATGCAAAGGATAGATATGTTGGTAATATTGACAATATAAAATAATAATAATGACTATGGAAATTTAAGTGTATACATAATTACCATACAACCAAATTAAATAAACAAGAGTAAATGATGTTAAAGTGTTATAAAGTCTTTTTATTATATGAAAATAATGAAAACACATTAGGTGTCATCAATTCTTATAAGCCAATGAGACTTGTAGTAATGCATAATAATAAAATAATTTAAAAAACTGTTTACCAAGATAATAAAAGGAGGAAGTAAAATAATGAAATATAAACTGACCAAAAGAAGGTAAAGAAGAAAATAAAGGGAGAGGAATTGCAAAGGTGGGTAATTAAAAATTAAATATTAAAAGGACTGGCATAAATCCAAACATATCACTAATTACACAATAAAGAACTAATAGCTACACTCAAAAAACAAGATTAGACTTTTAAAAAAATCCTGAAAATCAACTATACTATTTTCGGTTTACTATCTAAAACATAGTAATTAGGAAGTTGAAGAACAAATTCTAGTAAAAAAATATATAGCATGAAATCACTAACCAAAATAAAGCATCTGTTGCAATACTAGCTTTAGAATATGTAGATTTTAATTTAAAATGAGGAACATTTAATAGTGGTGAAAATTTCAAATTTGGGGAGGTATAGAAATTCTAAATTTTCATAAATCCAATATAGCCTCACAATGTTCAAAGCCTTAATATACAAAACCAGATGTACATTTGTACCAGATGTACAAATGAAGAGATCTTAATCATTTTGGAAGATTTGAATATGCTTTGTGATGGTTTATTGGTTCTGTTTCTCTAACAAACAATGCCTAATAAGTGACTAATAAATGAATAAGTAGACACAAAATTCACTAAACAGTAAGATTTTTAAAACATATGACGAAGTTGATTTAATTTTTTAATTTAGAAAAAGAACTGTAAATTCTTTCACAAGGTAACATGAAAAAGCAACTGTTCCTACCTGATTTTATGAGGCCATTTTTACACTGATAACCTGATACAAAAACTAAAGATATTTCAAGAAAAGAAATTGAATGTGAACACTTCAACAAAATATTAGCTATGTTATCTAGCAATATATGAAAAAGATATCATGTCTAAGTGAAGTTCATTTTAACATTTGAAGATCAATAGATGCAATTTGCCATATTAGTATATTAAAAGAGAAAACATTATGATATTCCAATCAATGAAATAGACATTTGATTGTATTCAGTACCAATTCTTGATACATAAATATTTTTATCATAAATGAGTTTATGATAAAATCTCCCAGGATATTTGAGTAAAGGAGTTCCTTCAACTTGATAAAGCTCATCTACAAAGAACCTTTAGATAACATTATGTTAATGTTCAATAATGAGAGATTAACAACTTTCCTTCTAATATCTAGAACAAGGGAAAGACATCTTTTCTTGCTATTCTTATTCAGTGTGGTACTGGACACTCTAGCAGGAACAATCAGACAAGGAAAAGAAATGAAAAAACAAGTAAACTGGAAAAAAAACATGGTTCTGTATGTAGAAAATACTAATGAATCTACAAAAAATTTATTTATTTTTATTTTTAAAAAGATTTTCTTTATTCATGAGAGACACAGAGAGAGGCAGAGACACAGGCAGAGGGAGAAAGAGGTTCCCTGTTAGGAGCCTGATGTGAGACTTGATCCCAGGACCCCGGGATCACAACCTGAGCCAAGGCAGATGCTCAACCACTGAGCCACCCAGGTGTCGTTACAAAAACTTCTTTAAACTTATATGTTAATTTAGCAAAATCTCAGGTACAAGTTCAATGAGAAAAATAAATCACACTTCTATACTAGCAAAAGACAAAAATGAAATTTAAAGTATAGTACCATTTATAACCTTACATTAAAACATGAGATTCTTAGGGATAATTTAAACAAAATATGTGGTGCAATATGTGGTATGAGCACTACTCAGAAAACTTTAAAAAATACCCAACTAAATGAAGAGATATGTCCGACTTAATGGATTGAGAGACTCTTTGCTCTTAAAAAGTCAATTGTCTGTAAAGTGATACTATCCCAGTCAAGTACCCAGTAGGCATTTTTGCAGAAATCAACAAGATAATTCCAAAATCATATGAAAATTCTATGGACTTAGAACAATTCTCCAAGGAGAAAATATAGGAAAAAGTGTTCATCTTTTTGAAGTACATCAAGATTACTTGTCACAAACATAAAAATCATATCAAAGAAAAATGTCACAAATTGGACTCTCCCAAATTAATAACTTCTGCTCTTTCTTCTTGAAAGACATGAGTTAAAAAAAAAAAAAACTGAGAAGGAAAGCCATTACACATGTACTTGGGTGGCTAGAACTGAAAAGATAAACCATACTGACTGTAGTGACCAGAACATTAATATCTTCCTAGTGGAAATATAAAATGGTACAGTAACTTTACAAGACTGTTGGACAGTTTCTTATAAAGTGAAGCATACCTTTATATTTGGTCAAATAATTTCTCTCCCTGATGTTTACCAAAAGGAACTACGAAGTTATGTCCATGCAAAGACTTGCATATGCATACATATAGTGGCTTTATCCCTCAAAACTTAAAACGGGAAACAACCTAGCTTTCCATCTACCAATGAATAAATCAATAAATTGTGGTCTATCTACACTAAATGAATATTTTTCACTAATAAAAGGGTACGTAACATAATAAATCTAAAAAAACATTAAGCTGAGTGAAAATAGCTAAGTTCAAAATAGTCCACAATTAGGATTCCATTTACATAAAATTCTAGAACAGGCCGAATTAATTTGAAGAGAAAGAAGTAAACAAAGTCGTTAATAAGTAAACTAATTAAAAGTTTTTTTCAAAAATCAATCATCTTGGGTGGCTCTGCAGTTTAGCGCTGATCCTTGGAGACCTGGGTTCGAGTCCCACGTCCGGCTTCCTGCATGGAGCCTGTTTCTCCCTCTGCCTGAATCTCTGCCTCTCTTTCTCTCTCTCTCACTCTCTCTGTGTGTCTCATGAATAAACAAATAAAATCTTTAAAAAAAAGGTGTGGGAAACTTTAAAAAAATCAAGATAAGAAGCTTTTGCACAGCAAAGGATACAGCCACAAAACTAAAAAGACAACCTACAGAATAGGAGAAGATATTTGCAAATGACGTATCAGATAAAGCGCTAGTTTCCAAGATCTATAAAGAACTTATTCAACTCAACACCAAAGAAACAAACAATCCAATCCTGAAATGGGCAAAAGACATGAAGAGAAATCTCACAGAGGAAGACATAGACATGGCCATCACGCACATGAGAAAATGCTCCGCATCACTTGCCATCAGGGAAATACAAATCCAGACCACAATAAGATACCACCTCACACCAGTGAGAATGGGGAAAATTAACAAGGCAGGAAACCACAACTGTTGGAGAGGGTGCAGAGAAAAGGGAACCCTCTTGCACTGTTGGTGGGAATGTGAACTGGTGCAGCCACTCTGGAAAACTGTGTGGAGGTTCCTCAAAGAGTTAAAAATAGATCTGCCCTACGACCCAGCAATTGCACTGCTGGGGATTTACCCCAAAGATACAGATGCAGTGAAACGCTGGGACAAACTAGGGGTGGTAGAAAGGGAGGTGGGTGGGGGGTGGGGGTGACTGGGTGACGAGCACTGAGGGAGGCACTTGATGGGATGAGCACTGGGTATTATTCTGTATGTTGGCAAATTGAACACCAATAAAAAATAAATTTATTATTAAAAAAATCAATCATCTTTTCTTATACTAATAGTCAATAATCAGAGGAAAGACTTAAAAAGTAGCATTTGCAATATGATTTAAAATGTAAATCTTTCACTACTAAGTAATTGGAGGATATCAAAAACATATACGGAAATTTATGGAGAGGGGGAAAAAAGAATTTAATCATTCTGTTCCATATTCTGTACCCATGGATGGGAAGTCACTTCTGTGAAGATATTAACTGTGGTTATCTGTTGATGTCCTTCTCATTTTCCCACACTCCTATGGCTTTAGGACCTGGCAGCCTAAACTCTCATTTGCCTGTTCATTTTATTGGCCACCAGTGTCGCCTTTGCCTATTACTGTGGTGGCTGGAAGATTGGAGAATAATTGTCCTCTGGGGGCAGGTTTCAAGCAAAAACTGTGGAGTTTCTGTATTAATGCTCCAGTGGGACAATTCTGAGGCCTTGAAACTGTGCTGGTTTCCAGAACTTCCCTGCAGGATCGGTGAATTGCATAATTATACACTTTATAGTATAGTGTGATTGTGTGCCTCTTTCCTGGTAGTGTTCCTATGCTAATGCTTCTTTTATCTCCCTAATTACTATTTGCCCTTCTCTGGTGTTTGTTGCTGGTTAAACCTAAACAAAGTCATCAATTCACACCAAATGTATTCATAAATTCAATGTCGTTCCAAATAAAATACCAATTGTGTGTTTGCACGTGTGTGTGTGTGTGTGAATAAACTGACAAAATGACTGGCAGTGTAAGACACCTTGTCCTAGACTCTTCAGCAGCAAGAAGACCCAAGGACAAGTACTGAAGTAGAAATTATTTACTAGGATGTGTTGCCGGAAAACCAGTAAGGGATGGGTAAGGGGGTGCAGGCAAGGAAAGAAGCTAATAAAGAATTGGTGTGGATCACATTGAGAGTTTCCCCATCAGGCAAGAGGTGGGAGCTGGGGTATTTATACGTCTGCACCAGTCTGTGGAAGGGGAAGCACTTGAAGGACATATACTTCCCATCACTCTGGACCTCCACCTGTGCAGACAGTGGGGCTCTGGTAACCCCCTATTAGAGATGCTGACCATCAGAGAAAAGAATGTCTGGAGAAGATGCCTTGGAATTCCAATGGAATCCAAGAGCAGCTGGGGGAGCACAAACAGCATGCAATGCATTCACCAGACATTTAGAGCTGCCACTGACTGAAGCCGCGGTGGTGATGTCAGAAACTCACTTGGCAGAACCATTGCCAAGACATCACCACAAAGTGCACAGCTATTAGGGGGGACTTCCTATGGAAGACATGTTTCAATGACATCTGTTAAAACTGCTGCCATAAACATCCCCTAAAAGACCAAGGGGCTTCCCCAGGGAAGCCCTCCAGGGGAAGAAGCCTAGCCACGGAGAAGAAGGAACCTTAAAAATCCGCACCAGATTCTTCCCAGATGGAGAAGCGCTCAGCAGGGAAATTGGGCAGAACTGCAGGAGGGACAGGGACACCTCCAGTCTCTCAGGGTCAATAATAGAGGAGGGGCCCCCAGGGGAGAGTGTACCTCATCGGATCTTGGTAAAGGGTGGGAGCACGAGTCCAGCGGGGCCTCGGGGGAAAGTCTGTGGTTGCACCTGCCACTCCAGAGCTGCCTTTATCCTAGAGCCCAGCAACAGATGGTGGCAGCTGTCCTCCATTCCCTTCAGGAGAGGTGGTCCCCAGGAGTGCAGGTACAATAGCACAGGGCCCTGGATCTGAGGACTCTGAAGCGGACATAACCTGCTATCCTCAGTTCTCCCCAGAACAGGCAGAGGCGGGGAGAGCATAGGACAGAGAGGACTCTCCTGCTGTGGGCACCCAGCAAGCAGTGCAGATCAGTGCATATGCACCTGCTTCTAGGAGCATCTAGGTCAGTGTGGACTGGGAGACTGAGGTTACTCATGGGGAACTCTACTCCAGAGCTGGAAATCTTGCTGCTGTCATTTTATTTTATTTATTTTATTTTGTTTTATTTTAATCTTATTTTATTTATTATATTGTTTTATATTTTTAAATTTTACTCTTTGCTTCATCTTGCACCTGGGAGAGGCAGGGCCTCCAGGAAACAAAGGTCTCACAGGATAAACAGCTCACAATGAGCCACGCACTGGGCAGGGAGCAGGGCATCTCCTCCAGGTACACACACCTGAGAATCAGTTCAGCAGACCCCTCCTCCAGATGACTAGCTTGAAGAACTGGGGAAGAGCAACTTCTTAACCAAGCAGTGCTGGAAAGCTCCAAGACAGAGGGAAAAGAGTATATAGATCAAGAGGGTTCTTTTTTTTTTTTTTTCATTACAGCTCATTTTTTATCAGATTAAAATTTTCCAATATTTATTCTCGTTTCCCACCTTTACAATATTTTACCGACTCTTTGTTTTTAAGTTTCTTCCTTTTTGACTTTGATATTTCTACAATTACATGCCTTAGATATATTTTTCACTTCTGGATTCCCTTCAATATACTCAATTTAATTTTGGGAGATATATGAAATATGAGGATTCGGGTTTTTTTTTTTCTGTCTCATTTTGTTTTACAAAATGGTGGAATTTAGTACCTTCTAACACACGACCAACATATACCCAGAACCAAGTGGAAGACCATGTTGGTTCATTCTGTGAGACTATATTCTCTCTTCCGTCCCATTCTGCCCCACTCTTTTTATCTTGTTTATGTTTTTGTGGTCAATGTTGGGGTTTCATACAGAACAAAATACACTCAGAACCAAGAGGATCACCCTTTAAGGCACCTTAGGTAGATTACATTCTCTCTCCACTAACACTTCTTCACCACCATACCACCCTTTCCCCCATCTTTTCTTTTCTCTTTTTCTTCTTCTTCCTTATTTGTTTTTTGTTTTGTTGTTGTTTATTTCTACTACTTTGTTTTAAAATTGGTTTTCACTTTAGTGGTCTTTTTGTCTTATTTTGTTCTCTTCTTTTTCTTTCATTTTCTGGACTCTGACCTCTTCAGAATCATCTAGGGTGTATTTTACTTAGGTCATGGTGATATTTTTGACTCAGTCTGCCGATACAGCCACTCTGCACTGGACAAAATAATGAGAAGGACATATTAACCACAAAAGAAAGAACCAGAAGCAATATTCTCTGCCACACAGTTACAGAATTTGGATATAAATATGATGTCAGAAATTCAATTCAGAAGTAAGGCTACTGGTGGCTCTGGAAAAAAAGTGTAAAGGACTCTACAGACTTCTTTACTGCAGAATTGAGATCTCATCAGGATAAAGTTAAAAATAGACTAAATGAGGTGCAATCCAAACTAGATGTTTTAACTGCTAGGGCTAATGAGGTGGAAGAGAGTGAGTGACATAGCTCCCTTCTTCTCTTGAGTGTAGGATCTATTTGCTGTTTTTTCTCTAGCTCCTTTATGTGTAAGGTTAGCTTTTGTATTTGAGTTCTTTCCAGTTTTTGAATGGATGCTTGTATTGCGATGTATTTCCCCCTTAGGACTGCTTTTGCTGCATCCCAAAGATTTTGAACGGTTGTATCTTCATTCTCATTAGTTTCCATGAATCTTTTTAATTCTTCCTTAATTTCCTGGTTGACCCTTTTATCTTTTAGCAGGATGGTCCTTAACCTCCATGTGTTTGAGGTCCTTCCAAACTTCTTGTTGTGATTTAGTTCTAATTTCAAGGCATTATGGTCCGAGAATATGCAGGGGACAATCCCAATCTTTTGGTATCGGTTCAGACCCGATTTGTGACCCAATATGTGGTCTATTCTGGAGAAAGTTCCATGTGCGCTTGAGAAGAATGTGTATTCAGTTGAGTTTGGATGTAAAGTTCTGTAGATATCTGTGAAATCCATCTGGTCCAGTGTATCATTTAAAGCTCTCGTTTGAGAGTGAGTGACATAGAAGACAAGTTGATGGAAAGGAAGTTGACTGAGGAAAAAAGAGAAAAGTAATTAAGAGACCATAAGGAAAGGCTTAGGGAAATAAATGATAGCCTGAGAAGGAAGAATTTATGTGAAATTGGGATTCCAGAGAGGCTAAGAGAGAGAGAGAGGACCACAAAGTATATTTGAACAAATCACAGCTGAGAACTTCCCTAATCTGGAGAGGGAAATAGGCATTCAGATCCAAGAGACACAGAGGACCACCCCCATCAATAAAAACCATTCAACACCTCGACATTTAATAGTGAAACTTGCAAATTTCAAAGATAAAGAGAAAATCCTTAAATCAGAGAGAAACAAGAGATTCTTAACTTACATGGGGAAAAATATCAGATTCACAGCAGACCTATCCACAGAGACCTGGCAGGCCAGAAAGGGCTGGCAGGATATATTCAGGGTCCTAAACTAGAAGAACATGCAGCCAAGAATACTTTATCCAGCAAGGCTCTCATTCAGAATAGAAGGAGAAATAAAGAGCTTTCAGGATAGGCAGAAATTGAAAGAATACGTTACCACCAAACCAGCTCTGTAAGAAATGTTAAGGGGACTCTGTAAAAGAAAGAGGATGCCCAAAGAAATAATCCACAAAACAGAGAATGAATAGTATGATGACACTAAATTCATATCTTTCAATAGTAACTCTGAACATGAATGGGCTTAATGATCCCATCAAAAGACTCAAGGTTTCAGAATGGATAAAAAAGCAAGATCCATCCATTTGCTGTCTACAAGAGACTCATTTTAGACCTAAAGACACTTCCAGCCTGAAAATGAAAGGTTGGAGAACCATTTACCATTCAAATGGTCCTCAAAAGAAAGCATGGGTAGCAATTCTCATATCAGATAAATTAGAGTTTAACCCAAAGACTGTAGTAAGAGATGAAGAGGGACACTATATCATACTTAAAGATTCTCTCCAACAAGAGGATCTAACAATCATGAATATTTATGCCCCTAATGTGAGAGCTGCCACGTATATCAATCAATTAATAACCAAAGTAAAAGGTACTTAGATAATAACACACTAATAGTATGAGACTTCAACACGGCACTTTCTGCAAATGACAGATATTCTATGCAGGCTATTACCAAAGAAATAAGTGCCTTTAATTATACACTGGACCAAATAGATTTCACAGATAAATACAGAACATTCCATCCAAATGTAACTGAATACACATACTTCTCAAGTGTATGTAGAACTTTCTCCAGAAAACACCACATACTGGGTCACAAATCAGGTATCAACTGATATCAAAAGATTGGGATTGTCCCCTGCATATTATCAGACCACAATGCTTTGAACTAGAACTCAATCACACGAAGAAATTTGGAAGAAACTCAAACACATGGAGCTTAAAGAGCATCCAACTAAAAGGTGAATGGTTCAGTCAGGAAATTGGAGAAGAATTAAAAAGAATCATAAAAACTAATGAAAATGAAAATACAGCCATTCTAATCTTTGGAATATAGCAAAAGGAGTCCTAAGAGGGAAATATATCACAATACAGACCTTCCTTAAAAAATTGAAAAAACTAAAATACACAAGCTAACCTTGCACCTAAAGGAATTGGAGAAAGAATTGAAAATAAAGCTTAAACCAAGCAGAAGAAAATAGATAATAAAGATTCAAGCAGAAATCAATGAAATAGAAATGAGAAGAACTGTAGAAGAGCACAACAAAACCAGGAGCTGATTCTTTGAAAGAATTAATACAATAGATAAGCCACTAGCCAGCCTTATTAAAGATAAAAGACTGAAATTAATAAAATCAAGAATGAAAGAGGAGAGATAACAACCAATACCAAGGAAATACAAATGATTTTAAAATGTATTATGAGCACCTATATGCCAACAAATTAGGCAATCTAGTCTAGAAGAAATGGATGGATTTCTGGAAAAACACAAATTACCAAAATTGGAACAAGAAGAAATAGAAAACGTGAACAGGCCAATAACCAGCAAGGAAATTAACCAGTCATCAAAAACCTCCCAAGATACAAAAGTTCAGGGCCAGATGGCTTCCCAGAAGAATTCTGTGAAACGTTTAAAAATACATAATACCTATACTACTAAAGCTGTTCCGAAGGATAGAAAGGGACGGAATACTTCCGAACATGTTTTATGAAGCCAGCATCACCTTGATCCCAAAATCAGACAAAGAACCCACCAAAAAGGTGAATTATACACCAATATCACTGATGAACAAGGATGCAAAAATTCTCACTAACATATTAGCCTTTAGGCTCCAACAGTACATTAAGACGATTATTCACCATGACCAAGTGGGATTTATCCCCAGGATGCAAGGGTGTTCAACACTCATAAAACAACTAACATGATATCACATCAATAAGGGGGAAATAAAGAACCACATGATCCTCTTAATAGATGTGTAGAAAGCATTTGACAAAATACAGCATCCATTCCTGATCAAAATTTTTCAGAGTGTGGGGATAGAGGGAACATTTCTCAGCACCTTAAAAACCATCTATGAAAAGCCCACAGCAAATATAGTTCCCAGTGGGGAAACCTGGGAGCCTTTCCCCTAAGATCAGGAACACAACAGGGATGTCCACTCTCACCACTGTTATTCAACATAGTACTAGAAGTCCTAGCCTCAGCAATCAGGCAACAAAAAGAAATAAAAGGCATTCAAATTAGCAAAGAAGAAGTCAAACTCTCCCTCATTGCAGGTGACATAATACTATACAGAGAAAATCCAAAAGACTCCACCCAAAGATTGCTAGAACTCATACAGCAATTCGGCTATGTTGCAGGATACAAAATCAATGCACAGGAAACAGTGGAATTTCCATACACTAACGAGACTGAAGAAAGAGAAATTAAAGAATCAAACCATTTAAAATTGCACCCAAAGCATAAGATACCTAGGAATAAATCTAACCAAAGAGGTAAAGTATCTATACCATTAAAACTACAGAACACTTCTGAAGGAAATTGAAGAAGGCACAAAGAGATGGAAAAACATTCCATGCTCATGGATTGGAAGAATAAATATTGTGAAATTGTCTTTGCTACCCAGGGCAATTTACACGTTCAATGAAATCCCTATCAAATTACCGTGGACTTTCTTCAGAGAGTTGGAACAAATCATATTAAGATTTGTATGGAAAAAAAAAGATTTGTGTAGAATCAGGAAAGATTCTTAATAGCCAGGGGAATATTGAAAAAGAAAACCAAAGCTGGTGGAATCACAATGCCAGATTTCAAGCTGTATTACAAATCTGTTGTCATCAATACAGTGTGGTACTGGCACAAAAACAGATAAATACATCAGTGGAACAGAATAGAGAACCCAGAAATGGGCCCTCAATTCTATGGTCAACTCATCTTCGACAGAGCAGGACAGAAAGTCCACTGGAAAAAAGACTGTCTCTTCAATAAATGGTGCTGGGAAAATTGGACAGCCACGTGCAGAAGAATGAAACTGGACCACTCTCTTACACCACACACAAAGATAAACTCAAAATGGATGAAAGATCTACATGTGAGATAAGAATCCATCAAAATCTTAGAGGGAAACACAGGCAACACCCTTTTTGAACTCGGCCACAACAACTTCTTGCAAGATACATCTATGAAGGCAAGGGAAACAAAAGCAATAATGAACTTTTGGGACTTAATCAGGATAAAAAGCTTCTGCACAGCAAAAGAAACAGTCAACTTACAGAATGGGAGAAGACATTTGCAGATGACATTATCAAATAAAGGGCTAGTATCCAAGATCTATAAAGAACTTATGAAACTGAACTACAAAGAAACAAACAATCCAATCATGAAATGGGCAAAAAACATGAACAGAAATCTCACAGGGGAAGACATAGACATGGCCAACAAGTACATGAGAAAATGATCTGCATCACTGGCCATCAGGGAAATACAAACTAAAACCACAGTGAGATACCACCTCACACCAGTGAGAATGGGGAAAATTCACAAGGTGGGAAACAGCAAACGTTGGAGAGGATGTGGAGAAAGGGGAACCCTCTTGCACTGTTGGTGGTAATGTGAACTGGTGCAGCCACTCTGGAAAACTGTGTGGAGGTTCCTTGCTTTCACTCTAAATTTTTCTGAGGAGATGTCTATTGAATGTGAAATGAAAGCTTGGGCAACCCTCTGTAACATAAAAAAAGGTTACCAAAGGTAGCAAAGAATAAAAACTAAAACCTAAGGGGAACCAAGGTTTTGTGTGACAGAGTTATTCCACTGGATGCTTTGCAAAAAGGACTTTATGGGTTTGCTTGGCTGCCATTTGTGTCATAGCAAAGCACCACAGACTGTGTAGGTTCAATAATAGAAATTATGATATTGTCTCACAGTTCTGGGGACTAGACATCTGAGATCAAAATGTCAACAGAATTGTATCTTCTGATGCTTCACCCCTCAGCTTACTAAAGGACTTCTCCTTGTGCCCTCATGTGGTCATTGTTCTGTGTGTGGCTGTGTCCTAATCTCTTTTTATAAGGACACCACTTAGATTGGATTAGGGTCCATAGATATGACCTCATTTAACGTTAATCACCTCTTCAAAGACCCCATCTTTAAATGCAGTCACATTCTGAAGTACTCCAACATATGAATTTTTAGGAGACACAGTTTAGCTCATAACAGACTTCACGTGGGGAGGGCCAGATTCTGGCCAGCTCCTAGAGCACTGTCTACTCTGGTAGCATACAGAGCACCCTTACTGAAGAGAAATGTTCTTCTTACCTTTGATGTTTGACATCTCCTATTTGCTTTGATGGGCTGTCCCCTCTGACCTCATGCAATCTACTACTTAGAAGAAAACAATTACATTTTTCTCTATTTTCTATCTGAGATATAAAAATGTCAAGGATTTATAGCCTCGTTTGTTCAAATTTCCTGTATCAAGGGATCATGTGGAAAAATAGGTTAAAATGATTAAAAACTAGAATCCAATGTTAAATATGTGGAAGAACTTAATTGGCTTCCAAAGTAAAGGAATTACCTGTATGGTCTAGCTTCTAGAGTGTCTGACAGTGCCCAAAGTGGCTTGATTAGATACCTTGATTAAAATACATGTGTTTTGGTTTTGTTTAGTGGATTCCTTTTCCTAATAGTTTGGTACCAGGAGAAACTGAGCTGTGGCATATTCATTTGTGCATGCTATAAAGTGGACTTGTGCTCATGAGTGTGTTCCAGTGTTCACTCAATCACCATCTACTCAGCACACTGATGCATTGCCCCCCATTCTGAGACTAGTTATAGAGAACGTCACTATTCTGGTACACTCAGAGGATAGTAATCATTATTAACTACCATAAAGAAAGAAGGAAAGTTCTGGGAGCAACAGAAAGGGACATGGAGGAATCTGTGTTTTAGGGAGCAAAGGATTAAGGAGGAGGCTAAGACTGAGAGCCTTGCCAAGTGCATCAGCTCTGAACTCTTCCAAGACTGAGTGGCTATGTGGAGGGAGTAGTGGGTTTCTCTGGTATGGCTTTGTTTGTGCAGACCTCACCCTTTGGCCCAAGATTTCCCCTAGTGTAATCTCATCTGTTTCTTTAAAATATGAGTCTGTGGCAAAATAATTTGGAGAATGCTGTATACCATGCTTTCATTTTGAAATCCTCAAATGATGCAAGTAACCTCATAGAAGTAAAGTTCGTTGAAATTTATTTAGTTCAGTGGCTTCCAAACCTTATCACAAACTTTAAAAAATAACATTAACTCTCTGAGCATCCTATGTTCACTGCATTAGAATGTGTGGACTTGGGATCCCTGGGTGGTGCAGCGGTTTGGCGCCTGCCTTTGGCCCAGGGCACGATCCTGGAGACCCAGGATCGAATCCCACGTCGGGCTCCCGGTGCATGGAGCCTGCTTCTCCCTCTGCCTGTGTCTCTGCCTCTCTCTCTTTCTCTCTGTGACTATCATAAATGAATAAAAATTAAAAAAAAAAGAATGTGTGGACTTGCCTATTTCTTCCTGGGAAGTCATAGGCACAGAGAAGGAAATTCAAGGAGGGAGCACTCAGTGATAGCTCCTAGCTGGCATAAGTTCTCCCTGATTTGGATACGGTCTCAGGATAGTTTGAGAGCACCCAAGATTTTAGACATGAAGCTTTGGTCCTAAGCAGAGAAAATGAAGATGAAGACAAGGGTTTTTTGTTTGTTTGTTTTGTTTTGTTTGAAATGGTTCTGTGATAGCATGGAGAAGAGAAATGATTTGTCACTGCACTTATCCTGGAATGTATGTTGGGAATTTCTGACTGCTTTATAAATGAGAATTCAAGGAAATGAATACTGAAAACAAATTAGAAGTATCTGCCATATTTTTGCTGTTCTTCAGATTTATGATTTTTTGAAATAAATAAAAACCACCCCCCCAAAAAAAGAATCTTGATTTTTTTTATTGCTTGGGTTAACAAAGGGTATCCATATTTTGAATTGAAACAGGACATGAGAATGCAGCTTCTGGTGACAACTAGCAACCTAAAGAACTTCCTCTAAACCTCAGAACCTTTTGACACTGAAGAAACTAACGACCATCACAGACACAACAAACTCCTGCAGATTTAACCAGTGTTTGCCTCTTAGGATTTCATGTTCACAGATACCAACTTTCAGAGTTCCTCCCTACCAAATAATAATTACTTTTAAATGTAAAGAGAGTTATTTCTCCAAGAAAAATGCATAGAGTGGTTGAATGGAAAGACCCAACTGTATTCTGCCTATAAGAGTATTCTGTCTCAATTCAGCTTCAAGAACACATAGGCTCAAAGTACAGGTATACTAAAAGATATTTCATGCAAATGAAAACCAAAGAGACAGGAGTAGCTATACTTATATAAAGCAGAGTTAAAAGTCAAAAACCATATAAAAATTCCCCAACAACAACAACAAAAGCTCAGGTCCATATGGATTCATGGGTTGATTCTATGAACTATTTAAATAAGAGCAACAGGGATCAAAATAATATGGTACTGCACCAAAATAGACACATACGTCAATGGAACATAATAGAAAACCCAGAAATGGATCCTCAACTCTGGTCAACTAATATTCAACAAAGGAGGAAAGAATATCCACTGGAAAAAAGACAATCTCTTCAATAAATGGTGCTGGGAAAACTGAACAGCAACATGCAAAAGAATTGAGCTGGACCATTTACTTATACCACACAGAAATAAATTCAAAATGGATGAAGGACCTAAACATGAGACATGAAGCCATAAATATCCTAGAGGAGAAAACATGTAGCAACCACTTTGATATCAGCCACAGCAACTTCCTGCTAGACATGTTTCCAGATGTAAGGGAAACTAAAGCAAAAATGAACTATTGGGACTGCATAAAGATAAAACCTTCTGCACAGTGAAGGAAACAAAGAAACTAAAATGCAATCTTCAGAATGGGAGAAAATATTTGCAAATGATGTATCGATAAAGGATTAGGAACCAAAATCTATAAAAGACTTACCAAATTCAACACACACACACAAAACAAATAATCCAATTAAGAAATGGGCAGAAGACATGAATAAACATTTTTTTTTCCAAAGAAGACATCCATATAGCTAACAGATGCAAGAAAAAGATGCTCATCATCATTCATCATCAGGAAAATACAAATAAAAACTTCACTGACCATAGGGCAGGTCTATTTTTAACTCTTTGAGGAACCTCCACACAGTTTTCCAGAGTGGCTACACCAGTTCACATTCCCACCAACAGTGTAAGAGGGTTCCCTTTTCTCCGCATCCTCTCCAACATTTGTGGTTTCCTGCCTTGTTAATTTTCCCCATTCTCACTGGTGTGAGGTGGTATCTCATTGTGGTTTTGATTTGTATTTCCCTGATGGCAAGTGATGCGGAGCATTTTCTCATGTGCATGTTGGCCATGTCTATGTCTTCCTCTGTGAGATTTCTCTTCATGTCTTTTGCTTCAACGTGGATGGAACTGGAGGGTATTATGCTGAGTGAAATGAGTCAATCCGAGAAGGACAAACATTATATGTTCTCATTCATTTGGGGAATATACATAATAGTGAAAGGGAATAGAAGGGAAGGGAGAAGAAATGGGTAGGAAATATCAGAAAGGGAGACAGAACATGAAGACTCCTAACTCTGGGAAACGAACTAGGGGTGGTGGAAGGGGAGGAGGGCGGGGGGTGGGGGTGAATGGGTGACGGGCACTGAGGGGGGCACTTGACGGGATGAGCACTGGGTGTTATTCTGTATGTTGGCAAATTGAACACCAATAAAAAATAAATTTATTATTAAAAAAAAACTTCAATGACCTATCACCTCACACCTGTCAGAATGGATAAAATTAACAACACAGGAAACAATAGGTGTGGGTGAGATTGCATTGAAAGGGGAACCCTCTTATACTGTTAGTGGGAATGCAAGCTGATGCAGTCACTCTGGAAAATAGTATGGAGTTTCCTCAGAACGTTAAAAATAGAACAAACCTATGATCCAGCAATTGCATTACTAAGTATTTCACCTAAAGGATACAAAAATACTGAATCAAAGGTACAAATACAAAATCATGTACCTGAATGTCTATAGCAATAGTATGAACAATAGCTAAATTATGGGAAGATACCAAATATCCAATGACTCATGAAAGGTTAATGCCTCTCTTTCTGTATGTCATGAATAAATAAATAAAGTATTTAAAAAAACATATAAGAGTACTACAAGAAAAAAAAAGAGTACTACAAGAAAAGAAAAACACAGACCATGTTGCTAATGAGTATAGATGAAATAATTCTCAATGAAATACTAACAAACTGAATTCAACAGTATTGCAAAAGTATAATATAGCATGATAAAGTAGAACTTATACATAGAGTACAAGGATGGTTCACCAATACATGTGATATTTCATATTAGTAGAATCAAGAAAAATTCATATAATCATCTCAATAGATGCAAAAAAAAGCATTTGACAAAATACAATACCTTTCATAATAAAAACAGGAAACAAATTGATAATAGGAGTGTACTTCAGCATAATAAGCCCATATTTCTTTTTTAAATTTACTTTCTATTTATTTTCTATTTTTAATTTTTTTGCATATTTTTTATTAAGTTCGATTTGCCAACATATAGTACCCCAACACCCTGCTCAACTCCCTTTCCACCACCCCTCTGTTCAATTCCAGAGTTAGGTGTCTCTCCTGTTCTGTCACCCTCACTGATATTTCCCACAAATTTTCTCTCCTTTCCCTTTTATTCCTTTTCACTACTCTTTATATTCCCCAAATGAATGAGACCATAAATTGTTTGTCCTTCTCTGATTGACTTAGTTAACTCAGCATAATACCCTCCAGTTCCATCCACATTGAGGCAAATGGTGGGTATTTGTCATTTCTAATGGCTGAGTAATATTCCATTGTATACATAGACCACATCTTCTTTATCCATTTATTTTTTGATGGATACCAAAGCTCCTTGCAAGTTTGGCTATTGTTGACATAGCTGCTATAAATGTTGGGGTGCAGGTGTCCTGCTGTTTCACTGATCTGTATCTTTGGGGTACATCCCCAGCAGTACAATTGCTGGGTCATAGGGCAGATCTATTTTTAACTCTTTGAGGAAGCTCCACACAGTTTTCCAGAGTGGCTGTACCAGTTCACATTCCCACCAGCAGTGCAAGAGGGTTCCCCTTTCTCCACATCCTCTCCAACATTTGCGGTTTCTGGCCTTGTGAATTTTCCCTATTCTCACTGGTGTGAGGTGGTATCTCATTGTGGTTTTGATTTGTATTTCCCTGATGGCAAGTGATGCAGAGCATTTTCTCATGTGTTTCTTGGCCGTGTCTATGTCTTCCTCTGTGAGATATCTGTTCATGTCTTTTGCCCATTTCATGATTGGGTTGTTTGTTTCTTTGGTGTTGAGTTGAATAAGTTCTTTATAGATCTTGGATACTAGCCCTTTATCTGATACGTCATTTGCAAATATCTTCTTCCATTCTATAGGTTGTCTTAGTTTTGTTCACTGTTTCTTTTGCTGTGCAGAAGCTTTTTATCTTGATGAAGTACCAATAATTCATTATTGCTTTTGTTTCCCTTGTCTTCATAGATATATCTTGCAAGAAGTTGCTGGGCCCAAGTTCAAAAAGGGTGTTGCCTGCATTCTCCTCTAGGATATTGATGGAATCTTGCTCACATTTAGATATTTCAACCATTTTGAGTTTATCTTTGTGTATGGTGTAAGAGAATGGTATAGTTTCATTTTTCTGGACGTGGTTGTCCAATTTTCCCAGCACCATTTCTGGAAGAGACTATCCTTTTTCCAGTGGATAGTCTTTCCTGCTTTGTTGAATATTAGTTGACCATAGAGTTGAAGGCCCATTTCTGGGTTCTCTATTCTGTTCCATTGATCCATGTGTCTGTTTTTATGCCAGTACCACACTGTCTTGATGATCACAGCTTAGTAATAGAACCTGATCCAGCATTGTGATGTTCCCAGCTCTGGTTTTCTTTTTCAACATTCCCCTGGACATTTGAGATCTCTTCTTATTTCACACAAATCTTAAGATTTGTTCCAACTCTCTGAAGAAAGTCCATGGTATTTTGATAGGGATTGCATTGAATGTGTAAATTGCCATGGAGAGCATTGACATTTTCACCATGTCAATTCTTCCAACCCATGAACATGGAATATTTTTCCATCTCTTTGTGTCTTCCTCAATTTCTTTCAGCAGTGTTCTGTAGTTTTTAGAGTATAGATCCTTTACCTCTTTGGTTAGGTTTATTCCTAGGTATCTTATGCTTTTGGATGCAATTGTAAATGGGATTGACTCCTTAATTTCTCTTTCTTCAGTTTCATTCTTAGTGTATAGAAATGCCACTGATTCTGTGCCTTGATTTGTATCCTGTGACATTGCTGAATTGCTGTATGAGTTCTAGAATTTGGGGTGGAGTCCTTTGGCTTTTATATGTACAGTATCATGTCATATGAAAAGAGGGAGAGTTTGACTTCTTCTTTGCCAATTTGAATGCCTTTTGTTTCTTTTTGTTGCCTGATTGCTGAGGCTAGGACTTCTAATACTATGTTGAATAACAGTGGTGAGAATGGACATCCCTGCCACGTTCCTAATCTTAGCGGAAAGGCTCGCAGTGTTTCCCCACTTAGAATGATATTTGCTGTGGGCTTTTCATAGATGGCTTTTAAGATGCTGAGGAATGTTCCCTCTATCCCTACACTCTGAAGAGTTTTGATCAGGAATGATGCTGTAATTTGTCAAATGCTTTCTATGCATCTATTGGGGGGTATCATATGGTTCTTGTTTTTTTTTTCTCTTGCTGATATGATCAATCACGTTGATTTCTTATGAGTGTTGAACCAGCCTTGCATCCTGGGGATAAATCCCATTTGGTCATGGTGAATAATCTTCTTAATGTACTATTGGATCCTATTGACTAGTATCTTGTTGAGAATTTTTGCATCTGTGTTCATCAGGAATATTGGTCTATAATTCTCCTTTTTGGTGGGGTCTTTGTTTGGTTTTGGAATTAAGGTGTGCTGGCCTCAATAAATGAGTTTGGAAGTATTCCATCCCTTTCTATCTTTCAGAACAGCATAGTAGAAGACGTTTTGTTTCCTCTTTAAACGTTTGATAGAATTCCCCTGGGAAGCCATCTGGTCCTGGACTTTTGTGTCTTGGGAGGTTTTTGATGATTGTTTCAATTTCCTCCCTGGTTATCAGCCTGTTCAGGTTTTCTATTTCTTCCTGTTCCAGTTTTGGTTGTTTGTGATTTTTCAGAAATGTGTCCATTTCTTCTAGGTTGTCTAATTTATTGACATATAGCTGCTCATAATATGTTGTTAAAATCATTTGTATTTCCTTGGTATTAGTGGTGATCTCTCCTTTTTCTTTTTTTAAGATTTTATTTATTTATTCATGCGAGATACAGAGAGAGAGAGAGAGAGAGAGACAGAGAGAGAGAGAGACAGAGAGACAGAGACACAGGCAGAGGGAGAAGCAAGCTCCATGCAGGAGCCTGACATGGGACTCGATCCCGGGTCTCCAGGATCACACCCTGGGCTGAATGCGGCGCTAAACCACTGAGCCACCCGGGCTGCTCCGATCTCTCCTTTTTCATTTGTGATTTTATTAATTTGAGTCTTTTCTCTCTTCTTTTTAATAAGGATGGCTAATGGTTTATCTATCTTATTAATTCTTTCAAAGAACCAACTCCTGGTTTTGTTGATCTGTTCCACAGTTCTTCTGGTCTCTATTTCATTGTGTTCTGCTCAAATCTTTATTAACTCTCTTCTGCTTGGTGTAGGTTTTATTTGCTGTTTTTTTCTCCAGTTCCTTTCTGTGCAAGGTTAGCTTGTGTATTTGAGCTTTTTCCAGTTTGAGGGACCCTTATATGGTTATGTATTTCCCTCTTAGGACTGCTTTTGCTGTATCTTACAGATTTTGAATGGTTGTATCTTCATTCTCATTATTTTCCGTGAATCTTTTTAATTCTTCTCTAATTTCCTGGTTGACCCTTTCATCTTTTAACAAGATGCTCTTTAACCTCCACGTGTTTGAGTTTCTTCCATTTTTTTTCTTGTGTTTGAGTTCAAAGCATTATAGTCTGAAAATATGCAGGGGACAATCCCAATCTTTTGGTATCAGTTGAGACTTGATTTTTGCACAACCGAGTATGTGGTCTATTCTGGAGAAAGTGCCATATGCACTTGAGAAGAATGTGTATTCAGTTGCGTTTGGTTGAAATTTCTGTAAATATCTGTGAAATCCATCTGGTCCAGTGTATATTTAAAGCTCTTCTTTCTTTGGAGATGTTGTGCTTAGAATATCTGTCGATTATAGAAAGCGCTATGTTCAAGTCACCAAGTATAAGTGTATTATTATCTAAGTATGTCTTAACTTTGGTTATTAATTGTTTGATATACTTGGCAGCTCCCACATTCAGTGCATAAATATTCATGATAGTTAGGTCCTCTTGTTGGATAGATTCTTTAAGTATGATATAGTGTCCCTCTTCATCTCTTACTACAGTTTTTGGGATAAACTTTAATGTATCTGATATGAGGATTGCTACCCCTGTTTTCTTTTGAGGACCATTTGAATGGTAAATGGTTCTCCAACCCTTCATTTTCAGGCTGTAAGTGTCCTCAGGTCTAAAATGAGTCTTTTGTAGACAGCAAATAGATGGGTCTTGCTTTTTTATCCAGTCTGAAACCCAGCGTCCTTTGATGGGATCATTAAGCTCATTCACGTTCAGAGTTACTATTGAAAGATATCAATTTAGTGTCATCATAATACCAATTCAGTCCCTGTTTTTGTGGATTGTTACCTTAGACTTCCTCTTTCTATTATGGAGTCCCTCTTAATATTTCTTGCAGAGCTGGTTTGGTGGTCATATATTCTTTCAGTTTCTGCCTATCCTGGAAACTCTTTTTTTTAAAATTATTTATGATAGTCACACACATACAGAGAGAGAGAGAGAGGCAGAGACACAGGCAGAGGGAGGAGCAGGCTCCATGCACCGGGAGCCCGATGTGGGATTCGATCCCCGGTCTCCAGGATTGCGCCCTGGGCCAAAGACAGGCGCCAAACCGCTGCACCACACAGGGATCCCAGAAACTCTTTTTTTTATAATAAATTTATTTTTTATTGGTGTTCAATTTGCTAACATACAGAATAACACCCAGTGCTCATCCCGTCAAGTGCCCCTCTCAGTGCCCGTCACCCATTCACCTCCACCCCCCGCCCTCCTCCCCTTCCACCACCCCTAGTTTGTTTCCCAGAGTTAGGAGTCTTTATGTTCTGTCTCCCTTTCTGATATTTCCCACACATTTCTTTTTTTTTTTTAATTTATTTTTTATTGGTGTTCAATTTACTGACATACAGAATAACACCCAGTGCCCGTCACCCATTCACTCCCACCCCCCACACATTTCTTCTCCCTTCCCTTATATTCCCTTTCAGTATTATTTATATTCCCCAAATGAATGAGAACATATAATGTTTGTCCTTCTCCGATTGACTTACTTCACTCAGCATAATACCCTCCAGCTCCATCCACGTTGAAGCAAATGGTAGGTATTTGTCATTTCTAATGGCTGAGTAATATTCCATTGTATACATAAACCACATCTTCTTTATCCATTCATCTTTTGATGGACACCAAGGTATCCTGGAAACTCTTTGTCTCTCCTTCTATTCTGAATAAGAGGCTGCTGGATAATATATTCTTGGCTGCATGTTCTTCTCATTTAGATCTGTGAATATATCCTGCCAGCCCTTTCTGGCCTGCCAGGTCTCTGCGGAGAGGTCTGCTGTTAATCTAATATTTCCCCCCATGTAGGTTAGGGGTCTCTTGTCTCTTGCTGCTTTAAGGATTTTCTCTTTATCTTTGAAATTTGCAAGTTTCACTATTAAATGTTGAGGTGTTGAACGGTTTTTATTGATTTTAAGGGGGATCTCTCTATCTCCTGGATCTGAATGCTTGTTTCCCTCCCCAAATTAGGGAAGTTCTCAGCTATGATTTGTTCAAATATGCTTTCTGGTCCTCCATGCCTTTCGGCACCCTCTGGAACTCCAATTAAACATAGATTTTTTCCTTCTGAGGCTGTAATTTATTTCCCTTAACCTTTCCTCGTGGTCTTTTAATTGTTTGTCTCTTTTGCCCTCAGCTTCCTTCCTTGCCATCAACTTGTCTTCTTTGTCACTCACTCTTTCTTCTACCTCATTAGCCCTCATCATTAGGACCTCCCATTTGGATTGCATCTCATTTAATTCATTTTTAATTTGGCCTGAGTAGATCTAAATTCTGCAGTCTTGAAGTATTTTGAATCCTTTATACTTTTTTTCCAGAGCCACAAGGAGCTTTATAATAATGCTTCTGAATTGGCTTTCTGACATCGAATTGTAATCCAAATTCTGTAACTCTGTGGGAGACAGTACTGTTTCTTATTCTTTATTTTGTGATGAGTTCTTCTTTCTAGTCATTTTGCTCAGTGCTGAGTGGCTAAAAATGAGTTGTACTTGTTAGAAGCACAATCTCTTCTCTCTGTTGTGTTCCAGCTGTTCTCTCTTTAAATCTCGGTCGAATTCATATGTTTTCAGGATGATTTGAAAGTTATCTAGGTAAGTTGGTGGGTACAGCTGACTTTGGCACCCTATTTTTCCACCATCTTGCCCCACCCCTTAAGCCCATATATTCTAAGATGGCTGCTAACATCATAGTCAATGGTTATAGCTTGAAAACTTTTCCTTTATGATGAAGAAAAGATTTGAAAGTGCATTTTCATCACTCTTACTCAGAATAGCACTGGAAATTCTAATCAGATGAATAGTCAAGAAAAAAAAAATAAGAGGGACCAAATCTGAAAGGAAGAAGTTAAACTGTCACCTTTGATGTGATGCTGTATACAGAAATTCTAAAGACTCCACCAAATAACACTGCTAGAACTAATCAATGAATTCAGTAATGTATCTGGAGGCTGATCCGCATACAAAATTCAGTATTGTACTGGTATAAAAACAGATGTCTAGACCAATTGAACAGTAGAGAACTCAGGCATAAATCTATATATACACTGTGAAAATATTTGATAAGAGAGATAGGATACTTAATGGTGAAAGGATAGTTGCTTCAATAAGGATTGGTGGGAAAATTAGATATCCATATGCAAAAGAATAAATTTGGATCTTTATGTTATACCACTGAGCAATATCAAATTGCAACTGATTAAGGACTTAAATCTAATACCTGAAGCCATTAAACTCCTAGAAAAAAAAAACATAAGGGGAAAAACTCCTTGAAATGAATCTTGGCAGTAATTTTTTTGATATGAAAATAAAAGCATGGGCACCAAAAAAATTAAGTGGGATTACATTAAACAAGAAGATCTGTATAGAAAAATAAATAATAAAATGAAACATAAACCTATAGAATGGAGAAAAACATCTGCAAATCATCTTTCTGATAAGACGTTACTATCCAAATACATAATGAACTCAGTAGCAAACGATTCTCCAAATAATCCAGATAAAATATGGGCAAATGACCATATTCCAGACATTTTTCCAAAGAAGATATACAAAATGTACTTGACATCACTAATCATCAGGGAAATGCAAATCAAAACCACAATAAGATATCACTCATACCTATTAAAACAGTTATTAATCAAAATAACAAGAGGTAAGAAATGTTGGTAAGGATGTGGAGAAAAGGATACCCTGGTGGTACAACACTGTAGGAATGTAAATTGGTGCAGCCACTATGGAAAACAGTATGTAGGGGCCTCAAAAAATCTAAAGTAAGAACTATTATATGATCTAGCAGTTCTGAGTATATATCCAAAGAAACAAAACAAGTATTTGAAGAAATATCTGCTCTCCCTTACTCTTTACAGCATTATTCACAAGAGTAACAACATGGAAGAACCCTAAGTGTCCACTGGCAAATGAATGGATTAAAAAAATGGGATATTGTTCAGCCATAAAAAAAGAAAAGGTAATTCTACTATTTGCAATAACACAATGGGTCTGGGGGGAATTATGCAAAGTGAAATAAGTCAGAAGAGAAAAATATTGATGGTCTTACTTATATTTGGAACTGAAAAATGTCAGATTCATAGAAACAAAGGGTACACTAATGTTTACCAGGAGCTGGGAGTATGGGAAGATGTTGATTAACAACTACCAACTTTCAGTTATATGATGAACAAGTTCTGGGTATCTAAGGCACAACATGGTGACTCTAGTTAACAATATTGTATTATTTACTTGAAAATAGAGTGAAGGTAGACCTTAGCTGTTGTCATCATAACTAAAGGAAGAAATGGTAATTTTGTGAGGTGAAGAATGTGATACTAATCTTGTTAAGATAAACATCTTGCAATATATACATTGTACACCTTAAACTCACACAATCTTATGTGTCAAATATATCCCGATAAAGCTATAAAAAAATAATAAAGTTTGGGAGCCTTGCTTCAGAGTAACTGTAAATACTCCCCAACGCTCACAGCACTCATACATGTCTTTTACTTTTATGTACCACTTGGTTATTTCCCAAATGCACTCACATGTATGATAAAGAGCTTTACTCACATGAAAGGGTACCTCACAAATCACACCTAGCCACCCAAGGATTTTCACACGGAGTACTTGGTGATTTGGAACAGCTGGTGATATGTGGAGAGCTGCACTCTCTGCTGCCCAACAGGGCTGCTCTCACACACTAACGGAATCCATGACTTCACATATTATTTCAGAGGCTCAGGTATGCCCCTCTGCTTACCTCCAATTTTCTTTCAAAAGAGAAAAAAAGAATTTCCTTTATATAAGGACAAGAGTACCTAATCTCAGGCCTTCACTGATTTAGGGAGTAAAATGTGATTTACTCCATTGTTATTTGTCTTCTACTTTATAATGGCTTCAAGTAATTGAATAATCAGATAAATCAGATTATTATGATCTATTTTTAGCCATGTTATATTTATACTTCCCTTAAAGAGTAGCACTACCCATTGCTCTGGACTAAATAATGAATCTCTCATATCTGCTTCTTTAAATAAAATGGAGACTCGATATTAAAAATGCCTACTTCATGGGTCTGATATGTTAAGCATGCTGTATAGTGCCTGGTACAGGAAAAGTCCTGATCAACATTATTGTTATATTAACACAGATTACCATTTGATGTTAATACCCAGCAAAGAGAAGTGACACTGACAGATGGTTTGGATACTTCTAATGCAATGAAGCACATTGCAATGCAGACGGTGTAGCTAATGAAGAGCATTACTGAAAAAGAATGCTTTTGGAGCCAGAAGGCAAAAACAGTTCCCCAACATTTCTAGCTTGTTGGAGAAAAAAAGATACATTATACTGAAAACCTCAGACACACACTTGTGAATCTCAAAGCCCATAAAGATGTTTTCTAGGCAGGTATAGGTTCTTAAAAATAAAGGATCAAAATGGCTTAGAATATCTTTTATTATTTATTTGTTTCTATTTATAATGTTGAAAGGTCTTTAATGGTTAGTTTTTCAGAAGAGGCAGGGCACTGCCCTTCTAGGGAAAGCACAGAGAAATTCTTGAGAGATTGGTGGGCATGGGGGAAAGGGTGGGTAGAGCAGATGTCTGAAAAGACCTGAAACTTGAAGCACCCTAGTGCATGGACTCTCAGGATGGGGCAGGGATCCTGACCAAAGTGTGTGTGGGGGGGGCGAGGGGTAGTGGGAGGAGGAGACAGTTTGAAAAAATAGCTTTACATTTAGCTAAGCAGTTGAGGAAACACTGAGCAGATCTCTGGTGAATGATACATTTACTGGAAGGAATTCAAACATGACTTAAACAATCACACCATTATTTTCAGGTAATCAATTCTGGATGAATTTGACTTACTGAACTGAACTGGATGATGTCCTATTGATGCAGGACGAACACCTTCTTCAGGGGTCCACCTTGGATCCACAAATATCCATCCTCCTCCTTGATCCTCTGCCAGAATTGCTCACAGAGGATAGATACATCAGCACACAGACTTCTCTCCTGCTCTGATTTTAGGGGAAGCACCATTTCCATAGGGGCCTTCTCATGCCTACTTCCTAAGGTACAGCTTCCCCTCATTTGTAGGAGGTGAACTCTGCCCTGTTAGACATAGATATTATATTCATTCCTGAATTTCTCCCAGAATGAGCACTTGGCTGGGAGGCAGCCAGATCTGCTTTTTCTCTACTGCATGTCAAATTATTGTTCAGGGACTGGACGTAGCAGGTACTCTACAAATATTTGCAAAATGAGGTAATGAGGGTGCCTGGATAGCTCAAGCTTCAAGCATCAGCCTTTAGTTCAGGTCATGATTTCAGGGACCTGGGATCAAGCCTGTGTTTGGCTCCCTGTTACCTCCCCACTCCCCACCCCCCGCCCTGCCTTATGCTGTCTCATCTTTCTCAAGGAAATAAATAAAATCTTTTTTTTAAATGAGGGAATGAGTGGGAAAAATGCCTCTAGTAGAGTGAAAAGTAGGATAAGAAGTAGAAGGGAGTTGAAAATAGGAAAAGATTTGCAAAAAACAAAACAAAACAAAAACAAAAACAAAAAAACTAACTGATCTATTTCCCAGATAATAGAAAAGTTTTTGTTAAAAATCCAATACGAAATAAAATTTAATTATACTCTACTTCTTAAGCAGAGACACAATTAGAGGTGCCATGTTCAGGAACTATAAAATTTATAACCTCTTTGGCTTATATGCTGAATATGCCTATATGCATCATGTCAACAGACTCACCTGAAAAGTTTAAATATTTTTTTCACTCTTCCTAAGCAGCTGAAATTTTAGAACAGCCTGACATGTGTGTGACACATTAAAAGATGCTTGATGATAATAAACATTATCTAAAGTAAGTAAATAAAACATGAAAAGGAATATGTATCATTGCTGATGTTCTGGTGAGACTGTGGACTGCCCTCAGATTATTCCTTCTGACCTCCTTGATGCTCTCCCTGTTCTTTTCATGTTCTTTCCCCACTTTCTGGCCAGTCCTTGTAGGGGAACCCAGCCCTCACTCATGGACTCTGTGATCTGCACTTTTTCTCTAAGGGTCCATACTCAATGCTGTGGCTTTAAATACAAAAGAGGTGTGGACGATTGTTATATTTTTCACTTGCCTAAACTCTCCCACCCTCCAGGCTCATCTTTTGAGTGAGTAAGTCAGAATTTCTACTTATATGTATAACAGGAGTCATAGTCTTAATTTTCCATGTCTAAAATACTTAAGATTATCTCCAAGTCTATCCCCCTACATCATACCCACTGTTCAAATAAAAAAAAATAAGTTATTTATTTATCCTTTGGTAACCCTAACACTCTATTCATCAGCAATTACCATTAATATGAACCCCAACTTAGATCTTAAATCTAAACATTTCTCTCCGTCTTCAATGCACTTCAATGCACTGTGTAAGTCAAAGCATCTTTATCTGGTATGGGAATTACTGCAATGGCCTCTTTTGGCCCAGCACCCATTCATAGATCTCATAGACACTGAACAGCTAGAAGGCAAGCTGGATCCCACTCTACCTAATATACTCCTACTCTACTCTCCTGATATAAAGGAGGCATCAAGAAACTATTTATGGAATGTTTGCTACATGATTAAAAGAATGGCTAATTGACAAAGTAGTTGAGAGACATGAAATCTATAGGTTCTGGACTCTGGCCTATCTCCGGATTTAGACATTTTACTTTAGTAGGCTTTGACAGTGATTCTAATACCATAAACTTAAATTATTTAATAGAGATAAGGTAAGAAGAGACTAATATCAATCATTCACTGTTTAAGCAACACTCTTTATTCATTCCTCATATGTTCAGCATATTTATTGAGCACCCATATTCTGGTGAAAGATAATAAATAAACGTTTGTACAGTGGTACAAAATGCCAGCTCTAGAGCAGGGGCCAGCATACAATGGCTGCATGTAAAATCTGAGCTCTACCTATTTTTGTAAATAAAGTCTTATTAAATCAAAATACACAATTTTATGCATATTTTTACTTGCCATAATGACAGGATTAGTAGTTGTAAGAAAGACCATATATACCACAAAGCCTAAACTACTGACTGTTTTGACATTTACAGAAGAATTTTTGCTAAATTCTGCCACAAAAAGAAATAAAGCAGTATAAGGGGGGACAAGACTGAGGAATGGGGATCGTGGCAGGATATCTAGGGTAATTTGGAAGGCCCTTAGGATAAATAAACCCTCCAAAGTCCTAAAAAGTGAGGCTGCAGGTGCTGCACATGCAGGAGATGAGTATCTAAACAGAGTGAGAGTTAGTATAAAGGCCCAGCTCAAGATAGTTTGGCATATTGGAGGAAACACAAAAGTGTCAGGGTTCTTGGACTGAGGGTCTGAAGAAGAGTGGAAAAAAGTTGAGATCAAGAAAAAAATTCAGATAAATGCACAAATGGAATGCAATGAACTCAGACTGGACTCTAAAGAGGAATCCTGTTGTAAGGCAGGAGGCAGGAATATTTCCCTCCACCTTGATATCAAAGAGAGACTTTCCAAACCAAAGCCCCTGGAAAGGAATAACAGTACCCTCCTGATCTCCCCCAGAGACTATCCCATGTCTGCTACTCTCTTATTTTTTTTATTGCAGTTCAACTTGCCAACAAATAGCATAACACCCAGTGCTCATCCCATCAAGTGCCCCCCTCAGTGCCCATCACCCAGTCACCTCAAACCCCCGCCCACCTCACCTTCCATTACCCCTTGTTCATTTTCCAGAGTTAAGTGTCTCTCATGTTTCATCACATTCACTGATATCTTCACTCCTTTCCCTTTATTCCCTTTTACTAATTTTTATATTCTCCAAATGAATGAGACCATATAATATTTATCCTTTTCCGATTGACATATTTCACTCAGCATAATACCCTCCAGGTCCATCCACATCAAAGCAAAAGGTGGGTATTTGTCGTTTCTAATGGCTGAGTAATATTCCATTGTATACATAGATCACATCTTCTTTATCCATTCATCTTTCAATGGACACCGAGGCTCCGTCCACAGTTTGGTTATTATGGACATCGCTACTACAAACATTGGGGTGCAGGTGTCCAAGCATTTCACTGTATCTGTAACTTGGGGTACATCCCTAGCAGTGCAATTGCTGGGTCATAGAGCAGATCTATTTTTAACTCTTTGAGGAAACTCCACACAGTTTTCCAGAGTGGCTGCACCAGTTCACATTCCCACCAACAGTGCAAGAGTGCAGTGCAATTCCTCTTTCTCCACATCCTCTCCAAAATTTGCTGTTTCCTGTCTTGTTAACTTTGACCTTTCTCACTGGTGTGAGGTGGTATCTCATTGTGGTTTTGATTTGTATTTCTCTGAGCCAGTGAAGCCGAAGATTTTCTCATGTGCGTGTTGGCCATGTCTATGTCTTCCTCTGTGAGATTTCTGTTCATGTCTTTTGCCCATTTCATGATTGGATTGTTTGTTTCTTTGCTGTTGAGTTTAATAAGTTCTTTATAGATCTTGGATACTAGCCCTTTATCTGATAGGTCATTGGCAAATATCTTCTCCCATTCTGTAGGTTGTCTTTAGTTTGGTTGGCTGTTTCTTTTGGTGTGCAGAAGCTTTTTATATTGATGAAGTCCCAGTAATTCATTTTTGCTTTTGTTTCTCTTGCCTTCATGGAAGTATCTTGCAAGAAGTTACTGTGGCCGAGTTCAAAAAGGGTGTTGCCTATCTTCTCCTCTAGGATTTTGATGGAATCTTGTCTCACATTTATTTTTTTTAATTTTTTTTATTTATTTATGATAGTCACATAGAGAGAGAGAGAGAGAGAGAGAGAGAACCACAGGCACAGCGAGAAGCAGGCCCCATGCACTGGGAAGCCCAACGTGGGACTCGATCCCAGGTCTCCAGGATCGCGCCCTGGGCCAAAGGCAGGCACTAAACCGCTGTACCACCCAGGGATCCCTTGTCTCACATTTAGATCTTTCATCCATATTGAGTCTATCTTTGTGTATGGTGTAAGAGAATGGTCCAGTTTCATTCTTCTGCATGTAGATGTCCAATTTTCCTAGCACCATTTATTGAAGAGACTGTCTTTTTTCCAGTGGATACTCTTTCCTGCTTTGTTGAATATTATTTGACAAAAAAGTTGAGGGTCCAATTTTCCTAGCACCATTTATTGAAGAGACTGCCTTTTTTCCAGGGGATAGTCTTTCCTGCTTTGTTGAATATTAGTTGACCATAAAGTTCAGGGTCCACTTCTGGATTCTCTATTCTGTTCCATTGATCTATGTGTCTGTTTTTGTGCCAGAACCACACTGTCTTGATGACCACAGCTTTGTAGTACAACCTGAAATCTGGCATTGTGATGCCCCCAGAATTTTCTTTTTCAATATTCCCCTGGCTATTCAGGGTCTTTTCTGATTTCACACAAATATTAAAGATGATTTGTTCCAACTCTCTGAAGAAAGTCCATGGTATTTTGATAGGGATTGCATTAAATGTGTAAGTTGCCGGGAGTAGCATTGACATTTTCACAATATTAATTCTTCCAATCCATGAACATGGAATATTTTTCCATCTCTTTGTGTCTTCCTCAATTTCTTTAAGAAGTGTTCTGTAGTTTTTAGGGGATAGATCCTTTACCTCTTTGGTTAGGTATAGAAATGCCACTGACTTCTGGTCACTGATTTAGTATCCTGCCACACTGCCGATTGGTTTTCTCTGTACGGTATCATGTCATCTGCAAAGAGGGAGAGTTTGACTTCTTCTTTGCCAACTTGAATGCCTTTTATTTCTTTTTGTTGTCTGACTGCTGACTCTAGGACTTCTAGTACTATGTTGAATAGCAGTGGTGAGAGTGGACATCCCTGCCTTGTTCCTGATCTTAGGGGAAAGAGTCCCAGTATTTCCCCATTGATAATGGTATTTGCTGTGGGCTTTTAGTAAATGGATTTTAAGATGCTGAGGAATGTTCCCTGTATCCCCACACTCTGAAGAGTTTTGATCAGGAATGGATGCTGTATTTTGTCAAATGCTTTCTCTGCATCCATTGAGAGGATCATATGGTTCTTGTTGTTGATTACTTTACGAGTGTTTTTGAACCAGCCTTGCATCCAAGGGATAAATCCCACTGGGTCATGGTAAATAATCCTCTTAATGTATTGTTGGATCCTACTGGCTAGTATCTCATTGAGAATTTTGCATCTGTGTTCATAAGGGATATAGGCCTACAATTCCTTTTGGTGTGGTCTTTGTCCGGTTTTGGAATTAAGGTGATGCTGGCCTCATAGAACGAGTTTGGAAGTATTCCATCCCTTTCTATCTTTCAGAACAGCTTTAGTAGAAAAAGTACGGTTTCTTCTTTAAACGTTTGATAAAATTCCCCTGGGAAGCCATCTGGATTTGGACTTTTGTGTCTTGGGAGGTTTCTGATGACTGCTTCAATTTCCTCCCTGGTTATTGGCCTGTTCAGGTTTTCTATTTTTTCCTGTTCCAGTTTTGGTAGTTTGTGGTTTCCCAGAAATGCGTCCATTTCTTCTAGATTGCCTAATTTATTGGCATATGGCTGCTTATAATATGTTTTTAAAATCGTTTGTATTTCTTTGGTATTGGTGGTGATCTCTCCTTTTTCATTCATGATTTTATTAATTTGAGTGTTTTTTTATTTTTAGTAAGGCTGGCTAATGGTTTATCTATGTTTTTAATTCTTTCAAAGAATCAACTCCTGGTTTTGTTGATGTGTCTTCTAGTCTCTACTTCATTGAGTTCTGCTCGAATTTTTATTAACTTTTGTCTTTTGCTTGGTGTAGGTTTTGTTTGCTGTTCTTTTTCCAGTTCCTTTAGGTGCAAGGTTAGCTTCTGTATTTGAGTTTTTTCCAATTTTTTGAGGGATGCTTGTATTGCAATGTATTTACCCCTCAGGACTGCTTTTGCTGTCCCAAAGTTTTTGAACAGTTGTATCTTCATTCTCATTAGTTTCCATGAATCTTTTTAATTCTTCTATAATTTTCTGGTTGAGCCTTCATCTTTTAGCAGGATGCTCTTTAAGCTCCATGTTTTGAGTTTCTTCCAAATTCCTTCTTGTTTTTGAGTTCAAGCTTCAAAGCATTATGGTCTGTAAATTTGCAAGGGACAATCCCAATCTTTTGGTATAATTTGAGACCTGATTTGTGACCCAGTATGTGGTCTATTCTGGAGAAAATTCCATATGCATTTGAGAGAAATGTGTGTTCAGTTGCGTTTGGATGGAAAGTTATGCAAATATCTGTGAAATACATCTGGTCCAGTGTATCACTTAAAGCTCTTGTGTTTTTGGAGATGTTGTGCTTAGAATATCTGTCATATGAAGAAAGTGCCATGTTGATGTCTCCCAGTATTAGTATTATTATGTAAGTATGTCTTAACTTTGGTTATCAATTGATTGATATACTTGGCATCTCCCACATTAGGGGCATAAATATTCATGATTATTAGGTCTTCTTGTTGGAGAGATCCTTTAAGTGTAATATAGTGTCCCTCTTCAGGTCTTACTACAGTCTTTGGGATAAACTTTAATGTATCTGATATTGGATAGCTACCCCAACTTTCTTTTGAGGACCATTTGAATGGTAAATTGTTCTCCAACCTTTCATTTTCACGCTATAGGTATCCTTAAGTCTAAAATGAGTCTCTTGTAGAAAGCAAATAGATGGGTATTGCTTTTTCATCCAGTCTGAAACCCTGCGCCTTTTGATAGGGTCATTAAGCCCGTTCACGTTCAGAGTTACTATTGAAAGATATGAATTTAGTGTCATCATGATAACTATTCAGTCTGTTTTTGTGGATTGTTACCTTGGACTTCCTCTTTCTTTTACAGAGTCCCCCTTAATATCTCTTGCAGAGCTGGTTTGCTGGTCACATATTCTTTCAGTTTCTGTCTTTCTTGGAAGCTCTTTATCTCTCCTTCTATTCTGAATGACAGCCTTGCTTAATAGAGTATTCCTGGCTGCATGTTCTTCTCATTTAGGACCGTGACTATATCCTGCCAGCCCTTTCTGGCCTTCCGGGTCTCTGTGGAGAGGTCTACTGTTAACCTAATACTTCTCCCCCTAAAAGTTAGGGATCTTTTGTCACTTGCTTTAAGGATTTTCTCTTTATCTTTAAAATTTGAAAGTTTCACTATTAAATGTCTAGGTGTTGAGTGGTTTTTATTGATTTTCAGCGGGGATCTGGATCTGAATGCCTGTTTTACTTTCAAGTTAGGGAAGTTCTCAGCTATGATTTGTTCAAATATACTTTTTGGTCCTCTTTCTCTTTTGGTGCCCACTGGAACCCTAGCAAATGTAGATTTTTCCTTCTGAGGCTGTCATTTATTTCCCTTAACCTTTCCTCATGATCTTTTAATTGTTTGTCTCTTTTTTCCTCAGCTTCCTTCCTTGCCATCAACTTGTCTTCTTTGTCACTCACTCGTTCTTCTACCTCATTAATCCTCATTGTTAGGACCTCCCATTTGGATTGCATCTCATTTAATTGATTTTTAATTTTGGCCTTATTAGATCCCAATTCTGCGGTCATGAAGTCTCTTGATCCTTTATGTTTTTTTTTAGAGCTATCAGTAGCTTTATAATTGTGCTTCTGAATTGGCCCTCTGACTTTGAATGTAATCTGAATTCTATAACTCTGTGGGAGAGAGGACTGTTTCTGATTCTTTATTTTGTGGTGTGTTTTTCCTTCTAGTCATTTTGCTCAGTGCAGAGTGGCCAAAAACAAGTTGTATTGAAAAAAAGGAGAAAAAGAGAGAGAAAAAGGGGGTGGGAACAAACAGAAAACAAAAAACAAGGGGGAGTATCCTCTGATTCTATGTACTGTAAACCCCTTGACTTCCCCTGGAATTTTCCACTGCTGCTTGGTCAATAACTAACTTTTCCCCTGTCCTTCCAGCTGGTCTTCTGGGTTAGGGGCCTGCTGTGCTGCTGATTGTCAGGTGTGCATATCTGGGGGAGCTGCTCAGCCCTCTGCCAGGGGCAGTGTTCAGTGGGAGCTGTTTATCCCCTGAGACTCCTGCTCAGTCCCAGGCACAAGGTGACACCAGTAGGAACAACAACAGTGGCTGCGGCCAGCTCTCCAGCTCTAGAGTCAGCTCCAGCAATAACTACCACAGCTCCTAGTCCGCAGGGGCCTGGATGCTCCGGCGCGGGGCGCAGATCTGCACAGCTCGGGCCGCCCGGCGGCAGGAGCATCCTTGCTTTCCTGTGCCTTCCCGTCCTCTGCCTGTTCTCGGGAGAGCGCTGGATCCTGGGCTGTGTCCCTCAGCACCCTGGGCTCCAGGGCCTGCACCACTGGAATCGCGTTCCTGGGGCCACGCAGCCCCCTCCGTGGAGCCACTACCTGACCCACCATCTGAGCTGCTCCCCGGCCCCGGCGGGGCAGGCGCTCCAGGCCTTTAGAGAGCTCGGCGGCGGTGTGTGGCGCGCCTTCCCCCGGGGTGCACCTCCTCTGTTAGTGCCCCTGGGAGTCTGAGGCATCCCTGCCCCTCCTGGGATCCTGCCTGAGCTCCCTGCGAGCTGGTAAAGTTTCTGCTTCTCAGGAACTGGGCTTTCTTGGAGGCACTCGCCGCTGGCCTTAGCTGGTCTCCTCGCGGGGGCCCCTCCCCCTTGGATGCTTTTCTATTTTATTTTTTTCTGTCTTCCTACCCTGATAGAAACACGAACTCTTCTAATTGTAGCATTCCAGTTGTTCTCTCTTTAAATCTCAGGCTGAATTTGTAGGTTTTCAGGATGATTTGAAAGTTATCTAGGTAAGTTGGTGGGGACAGGTGACTTGGGCCCCGCCCCCCATGTCTGCTATTCTGAAGGACAAATTACACTGGCTCTAATGGCTTATGAGGGAATTGTTATATATATAGTCTTACACTTCAGTTGTATTAGGCTACAGTATTGCTATCATTCGTTTTAATATTAAGAGGTATTCATTATGAATAAGATTATTTCTCTATTCTAGATTTTCGAAAGAGATTATATATGATAGAAGTATTATATCTCATGAATTATGTCATATAAACAATGTATTTTCTTAAAAATCCATTACTGTTATTTATTATAAAGGCAAAAAAGGATGACAAAATGAGACCCCTGTCGGAGATACTACATATACTGAACTTTCCCTCTCTTTCTTCTTTCTTTCTTTCTTTCTTTCTTTCTTTCTTTCTTTCTTTCATTTCTTCCTCTCTTTTGTTCATTATTTTCTTTATTCTTTCATATTTATCTATCACCTATCATTTATCTAGCCACCCATATTTGTATTGTCTACCTTTCTCTCTTTGCACTGCAGTTCAAGTCACTGTGTGACTGTGTAACAACTTAAATATTCCTTTTTCATTGTATTTAAATTCTACTATTTTTCAAAGAAGTTATTTCTCACAATTTTATTTGACAAAATGATTATCCTTAAGTGCTCATTGTCTCCATCTTTTTCTAGCCATAAACACAAATTTAAACCATTCTCACTGAACCTGCTGTTAATATCTGCATTAATATATCATGCATTATTCTGGGCTGTTTATGTGTGTGAATTATAGTCTTACACTATCAATTTTCATGTTTATCAAAAAGCTTCAGTTAGGCCAAAAATCAACTGCCTGCAATTTCTTATGCAAATATATTTCCTGGGTCAGATTGAAGACTTCACATAGCTGCACTGACATGGGTAACTAACTGGTGAAAAAAAGTCTTATAAATAAAAAGGCTCACATACAGTTCTATAAGAATTATGTTGTCTATACATTTTTGGGGAAATAAACATTTGTTATAAAATCATTAATCTTAGGTTTTTAGTATTTGTATGGAAGGCACAGATGGTCTTGATATTTATCTTTAGGACATTTGAAGATATGGTGACTGATCTATGATCACTGCTCCCCAGAAGGTTTGAATCAGCATCTACCAAAGCACAATGATAGAGCACATTTTTGCCATCTGAACTATACCCAACCACATGAAATAGTACCCCTAAAGCCAAGTACAGCTTCACAGCACCTGGTGAATTGGGGATGCTAAAATAATTAATAAGATAATTTTGATAAACTCATTGTTTAATTGGATTTTAAAATAGACGACAGAGTGGTAATACTTCTAAAATGACAAAGTAAGGATCTCTGCAAAGCCACTACTTCATAATAGCAAGGAGAACATTGGCAAGACCATTCATCTTTTCAGAACTCTGGAAATTAACCATAGCCCTACAACAATCCCAGGAGAATTTACACAGATAAATATTGACAGTTCAGTAAGAAGAGTATGCTTTGTGGTGTTGTGACTTGTCTACTTTCACATCTGTGGTAGCTTTGAAAAATCAAAGCGTTTCTGACCACAACAGCTGTGAAAGCCAATAGCTTAGAAGGCATGAGAAGAGTCAGAATGTAGTGGGGATTCTCCAATAAGTCCCGGACCATAGTATTTTCACTGTCTATTCTGTTTGGGAGTCTCAGTAAGATAAGTAATGACTCTCAAAGATACCTGCACCCTAATTCCCAGAACCTGTGCATATGTTACTCACACAGTAAAAAGGATTCACAGATGAGATTAACCATCTTGGAGGGGATAAGTATCTTGCATTGTTCAGGGCTCAATGTAGGCTTAATGTGAACAGTGATTCTTATAAGAAGGAAGCAAGAGCATCAGATTCAGAGAAGGATGTGATGATAGAAGTAGAAGTTGGTCCAGTGTAGCCATGAACAAAAGAATGCAGATGACCTCATGAAGCTGGAAAAGGTAAATAATGGAATCTCTTACAGCCTGTGGAAAACAAAGGTCTACAGACACCTTGATTTTAGCCAAGATCTATTTTAGACTTCTGACCACAAAACCTGTATTATAACAGTCCTGTGTTCTTTTAAGCCACTAAGCTTGTAGTAATTGTTACAGTAGCAAGAGGAGACTAAGATTTTGAGACCTGGAAATGGGGTTCTGGCTTTGGGCAGTGGACAGAGGTTAGCATCATTCTGAGTGCTACAATAGAAAAAAAACTCTAGGGATCCCTGGGTGGCGCAGCGGTTTGGCACCTGCCTTTGGCCCAGGGCGCGATCCTGGAGACCCAGGATCGAATCCCACGTCGGGCTCCCGGTGCATGGAGCCTGCTTCTCCCTCTGCCTGTGTCTCTGCCTCTCTCTCTCTCTGTGACTATCATGAATAAATAAAAATTTAAAAAAAAGAAAAAAAATCTAGATTTCCTTGAAAAGACAGTATAAATAAATAAACATTAACAGCTCTGCTAGTGAGAATTCAAAGTAAGAACCAAGGTAGAGAAAATTTATATTATCTTAAAGAATATTTAAATTGTCATAAACACATGTTGATAGAAATATTAATACTAAAGGCACTAGGGATGAGGGCTCAGAAGGGAAATGAGGAATGTGTCATTGAAAACTGGAAGTAGGAGACTCATTGTTTTTTTTTTTTTAATTACAAGTTCTTTTTTTAATTTTTTAAAGATTTTATTTTATTTATTCATAGAGACAGAGAGAGAGAGAGAGAGAGAGAGAGAGAGAGGCAGAGACACAGGCAGAGGGAGAAGCAGGCACCACACAGAGAGCCTGACGTGGGACTTGATCCCGGGTCTCCAGGACCACGCCCCGGGCTGCAGGCGGCGCTAAACCGCTGTGCCACCGGGGCTGCCCAGGAGACTCATTGTTATAAAGTAGAAAAAACTTTTGCAAAAAATTAAAAAATTAAAAAAATTAAAAAAAAACTTTTGCAGAATCATGTTCTACAGTTATATGAAATACAGACAGAACTTATGAACAAAAGATGTAAGTTTATCTAAGGATATTTCTGCACAAAATGTTTTCTCTTGTTGCCTATAATAAAATGTGACAGGAAAGAGATAAATTGAAGAGATAAACTGTAATTTAAAAAAGAACCAGGATTTCATGATATGAAAAATTGTCAGGCTCTCCAGATCTCAAAAGATGCTAAATTTAGGAAATTCACTGTGAAGAAAGTGTGTTCTGAAGAAAAAGCTAAGAGTGTGGCTAAACTTTCTTTTCCTCCTTCTAAGGATCAGAAGTAGAATAGTCACACAGAAGGTTCTTTAAAGAGATTACACATGTAATTCAGCTATCTCAGCATATGAAAGAATGCTAGACAATAACTTGAATCCATACAAACAAATAAAGAACACCAAAACAATTTATATATATATATATATAAAAAACAGTAAAAGGGACAACTGGGTGGCTCAGCGGTTAAGTGCCTGCCTTCTGCCCAGGGTGTGATCCTGGAGTCCTAGGATCAAGTCCCACATCAGGCTCCCTGCATGGAGTCTGCCTTTCTGCCTATGTCTCTGCCTCTCTCTCTCTCTCTCTCTCTGTCTCTTTCTCTCTCTCTCTCTCTGTGGGTGTGTCTCTCATGAATAAATAAATAAAAATCTTTTTAAAAAAGACAATAAAAATTTAATTTTCTTGTTACACTCTGTTCTAATTTGAAAGAAAAACAAATAAATAATTATATAAATTTGTTGATGGTCTAATAATGTATAGATAAATAATTTGTATATAATTAATAGCACAAAAGTGGGGTGAGGAAAGGAGTTATACTGGAATATAGCTCTTATACAATGTAGAAATTAAGTCAATATTAATCTGAACTACACTATTTTTAAGATGTTAATTAGACTAACAGACATCTATAGAAATCTCCACCAAACAATAACAGAATACATCTTCTCCTCTACTGAAACTACCCAAAGTATGTTATCCAAACACAATGGAATTAAATTATAAATCAATAACAGGAGTAAATTTGGGAAATTCACAAATATTTGTAAGTTAAACAACACACTCCTAAGTAATGAAAAGATCAGAGAAGAAAGAGTGTCATTCAGAATAGAAGGAGAGATAAAAAGCTTCCAGGATATACAGTAACTGAAAGAATATGTGACCACCAAACAAGATCTGCAAGAAATATTAATGTAGGTGAATTAATATAAGTGTAGGTGAAGAGGGAGCCCAAAGAAATAATCTTCAGAAACAGGGACTGTATAGGTAATACTATGACACTAAATTAATATATTTCAATAGTTACTCTGAATGTGGATGGACTAAATTTTCCAGTCAAAAGACACAGGGTATCAGACTGGATAAAACAGCAAAACCCATCTGTATGCTGTCTACAAGAGACTCATTATAGACATAAGGACATCTTGAGACTGAAAATGAGGGGCTGGAGAACCATTTACCATTCAAATGGTCTTCAAAAGAAAACTGAGGTAGCAATCCTCATTTCAGATAAATTATATTTTAAACCAAAGACTATAATAAGAGATGAAGAGTGACACTATATAACACCTAAAGGATCTATCCAACAAGAATACATAACAATTATGAATATTTATGCCCCTAATATGGGAGCATCCAATTATATCAATCAATTAATACACAAAGTAGAGACACATAGATAATAATAGGAGACTTTAACACAGCACTCTCAGCAAAGGACAGATCTTCTAAGCAGAACATCACCAAATAAACAAGGGCTTTGAATGACACAGTGGAACAAGTGGATTTCACAGATATATACTGAATCCAAATGCAGCAGAATACACATTCTTCTCTAATGTACATGGAACTTTCTCCAGAATATACCAAATACTGGGTCACAAATCAGGTCTCAATGGATACCAAAAGATTGGTTTTGTCCCCTGCATATTTTCAGACCACAATGCTTTGAAACTAGAACTCAATCACAAGAAGAAATTTGGAAGGAACCCAAACACTTGGAGGTTAAAGAAAATCCTACTAAAAATGAATGAGTCAACCAGAAAATTAGAGAAGGGGACACCTGGGTGGCCCAGTGGTTGAGCATCTTCCTTTGGCTCAGGGCATGATCCCAGGTCAGGGATCAAGTCCCACATTTGGCTCCCTGTGAGGAGCCCACTTCTCCCTCTGCCTACGTCTCTGCCTCTTTCTCTGTGTCTATCGTGAATAAATAATAAAATCTTTTAAAAATTAGAGAAGAATTAAAAAGATTTATGGAAACTAATGAAAATGAAAGCATAACTGTTCAAAATCTTGGGGATGGAGCAAAGGTGGTCCAAAGAGGGGAATACATCTCAATATAAGACTCCCTCAAAAAATTGGGAATTGCAAATACACAAGCTAACCGTATACCTAAAGGAACTGGAAAAAGAACAGCAAATAAAGCCTAAAACAAGCATAACAAGAGAAATAATAAATATTTGAGTAGAACTCAATGAAATAGAGACTGGAATAACTGTAGAACAGAACAATGAAACCAAGAGCTTGTTATTTGAAAGAATTAATAACAGAGATAAATCCCTGGCCAGACTTATTGAAAAGAAAGAGAAGAGACTTAAATTAATAAAACCATGAATGAAAGAGGAGAGATCACAACCACTAACAAGGAAATACAAACGATTTTTAAAAAGTATTATGAGCCAACAAATTAGGCAATCTGAAAGAAATGGATGCATTCCTCAAAACCTAGAAATTACCAAAATGAAAACAGGAATAAATAGAAAACCTGAACAGACCAATAAGCAGCAAGGAAATTGAAGCAGTCATCAAAAATCTCCCAAGACACAAAAGTCCAAAGCCAGATGGCTTCCGAAAGGAATTCTACCAAACAATAAAGGAAGAAATAACACCTATTTTACTAAAGCTGTTTCAAAGGATAGAAGCAGAAGGAATACTTCTAAAGTCAATTTATGAGACCAGCATTACCTTGATCCCAAAACCTAGACAAAGACTCCAACCAAAAAGGAGAATTTTAGACCAATATCCCTGATGAATACAGATGCAAAAATTTTCACCAAGATACTAGTCAATAGGATCCAACAGTAGAATAACAGGATTAATTACCACATCCAAGTGGGATTTATTCCTGGGATGCAAGGTTGGCTCAATATGCGTAAAACAATCAACATGATGGATCATATCAATAAAAGAAAAAATGAGAATGATATGATCCTCTCAATAGATGCAGAGAAAGCATTTGACAAAATACAGTATCCATACCTGATCAAAATTCTTTAAAGTGTAGGGATAGAGGGAACAGACCTCCATATCATAAGAGCCATCTCTGAAAAGCCCACAGCAACGATCATTCTCAATGAGGAAAAACTGAGAGCTTTTCTCCTAAGGTCAGGAACATGACTTGGATATCCACTCTCAGTACTGTTATTCAACATAGTACTAGAAGCCCTAGCCTCAGCAATCAGACACAAAAAGAAATAAAAGGCATTCAAATTGGCAAAGAAGAAGTCAAACTCTCCTGCTTTGCAGATGATGTAATACTCTATGTGGAAAACCCAAAAGACTAGAAATCATACAGCAATTTGGCAATGTGGCAGTATACAAAGTTAATGCACAGAAATCAGTTGCATTTCTGTACACTAACAATGAGATTGAAGAAAGAGAAATTAGGGAATCAATCCCATTTACATTTTCATTCCAAACCATAAGATACATATGAATATACCTAGCCAAAGACATAAAGAATCTGTATCCTAAAAACAGAACACTTCTGAAGGAAATTGAGGAAGACACAAAGAGATGGAAAACCATTCCATACTGATGGGTTGGAATGACAAATATTGTGAAAATGTCTATGTTACCCAGGGCAATTTATATATTCAGTGCAATCCCTATAAAAATACCATTCAAAGCAATCCCCTTTCTTCACAGAGTTGGAACAGATAATCTTAATATTTGTATGGAACCAGAAAAGACCCTGAATAGCCAGAGGAATGTTGAAAAAGAAAACCAAAGCTGGGGGATCACAATGCCTGATTTCAAGCTGTATTAAAAATCTGTGACCATCAAAATAGTGTGGTACTGGCAAAAAAGAAAGAAAAGAAAGAAAAGAAAGAAGAAAGAAAGAAAGAAAGAAGAAGAAAGAAAGAAAAAAAAAGAAAGAAGAAAGAAGAAAGAAAGAAAGAAAGAAAGAAAGAAAGAAAGAAAAAGAGAAAGAAAGAAGAAAGAAAGAAAGAAAGAAAGAAAGAAAGAAAGAAAGAAAGAAAGAAAGAAAAAGAGAAAGAAAGAAAGAAAGAAAGAAAGAAAGAAAGAAAGAAAGAAAGACACGTAGATCAATGGAACAGAATAGAGAATCCAGAAATGGACCCTCAACTCTATGGTCAACTTATCTTTGACAAAGTAGGAAAGAATATCCACTGGAAAAAAATAGTCTCTTCAATAAATGGTGTTGGGGAAATTGGACAGCCATGTGCAGAAGAATGAAACTAGACCATTCTCTTACACCAACACAAAGATAAACTCAAAATGGTTCAAAGATCTAAATGTGAGACAAACATCCATCAAAATCCTAGAGGAGAGCACAGGCAACACCCTTTTGAACTTGGCCACAGCAACTTCTTGCAAGATACATCTATGAAGGCAAAGGAAACAAAAGCAAAAATAAACTATTGGGACTTCATCAAGATAAAAAGCTTCTGCACAATGAAAGAAACAGTCAACCAAACTAAAAGACAACCTACAGAATGGGAGAAGATATCTCCAAATGGCATATCAGATAAAGGGCCAGTATCCAAAATCTATAAGGAACTTATCAAACTCAAAACCCAAGAAACAAACAATCCAATCAATATATGGGCAGAAGACATGAACAGACATTTTTCCAAAGAAGACATAGACATGGCCAACAAGCACATGAGAAAATGCTCCGCATCACTGGCCATCAGGGAAATACAAATCAAAACCAGAATGAGATACCACTTTACACCAATCAGAATGGCTAAAATTAACAAGAAAGGAAATAACAAATGTTGGTGAAGATGTGGAGAAAGGAAAACCCTGTTGTACCGTTGGTGGAAATGCAAACTGGTGCAGCCACTCTGGAAAGTAATGTGGATGTTTCTCAAGACTTTAAAAATAGAGCTACCCTCTGACCCACCAATTGCACTATTAGGTATTTACCCCAAAGATACAGATGTAGTGAAATGCTAGGACACCTGCACCTCAATGTTCATATTAGCAATGTCCACAATAGCCAAACTGTGGATGGAGCCATGATGTCCTTCAACAGATGAACGGATAAGAGAGGTAAATATATAAAATGGAATATTTCTCAACCATCAGGAATACCTACCGTTTACTTCAACATGGATATAACTGAGTGAAATAAGTCAATCGGAGAAAGACAATTATCATACGGTTTCACTCATATGTGTATAATATAAGAAATAGTGAAAGGGACCTAAGGGGAAGGAGGGAAACTGAGTGGGGAAAAATTAGAGAGGAAGACAAACCTTAGGGACTCCTAACTCTGAGAAACAAACAAATGGTTGCAGAAGGGGAGGTGGATGGAGGAATGGGGTAACTGGCACATTAAAATGGCACATGATGAGATGAGCTCTGGGTGTTATGATGACAAGTTTAATTTAAATAAAATATATAAAATAATAAAAAAGATCAGAGAAGAGATCACAAGGGGAATAATAAAGTACTTCTAGATAGTGCAGAAATGTAAGGTTGGCTTAATATGTGAAAATCAATCAAGATATTACATATTGTTAATATAATGAAGAACAAAAAGCATGATGGTCTTAATAGATTTAGAAAAAAAGATTATCAAAACAGATACTCTTTTATAATAACAGTAGATAACCAACAGGGTTAGTTAGCAGGTAACTTCCTCAAACTGATAAAGGGTATCATAAAAAAAACTCATAGTTTACAGTATGCTGAATATTGAAAAACTGTCATAACCCTAGGAACAACACAAAGATATCTGTTCTCACCATTGATATTAAGACCTGACCAAGAACTTCTATACAGGAATAAACAAGAAAATGAAATGAGGCATTCATACCAAAAAGAAAGAAGTAAAACTATCACTATGTATAGATAACATGACATGAAATATAGAAAATCTCAAGTAACCCACAGAAAAACTATTAAATGTAATAAATAAATTCAGTAAAGTTGTAGTTTCCAAGATCAACATACCAAAGTAAGTTATGTTTATATATGCCATTAATGAACAGTCAGAAAGGAAAATTACAAAACAATTCCATTTAAGAAACTTCCAGATGGCATTTTCCAGAAATTGACAACTGATCCCAAAATTCATATAGAAATTCAAAGGACCTAGAATACACATAATAATCTTGGAAAAGAACAAAGCTGGAGGACTCAGAGATTCATATTTCAAAACTTCCCATATAGCTTCAGTAACCAAGATAGGGTGGTACTGTCTGTCATAAGGATAGGCATGTAGGCCAACGAAATAAAATTGAGAGTCCACAAATTATATACATACACATGGTCAATTAATTTTTGGCAAGGATGCCAAAATACTTCACTTGGTGACAGAAAAGTCTTTTCTACAAATGTTGCTGGGACAATTGTTTATGCACATGAAAAAGAATAAATTATTAGATTCCTTCCTCTCCCATATGAAAAAATTCATTAAGAAAGGATCATAAATCTAGATGTCAGAGTTAATACTATAAAATTCAGAGAAGAAAATTTAGAAATAGAACTTCATGAGCTTTATTAGGAATAGCTTCTAATTTTTTAAAATATGATTTTATATATTTATTCATGAGAGACACAGAGAAAAAGGTAGATACATAGGCAGAGGGAGATATAGGCAGAGGATTGCAGGGACTCAATCCAAGGACCCAGGGATCATGACCTGAGACAAAAGCAGATGATCAATCACTGAGCCACCCAGGTGCCCAAGGAACTTCTTAGATACTACACCAAAGGCACAAGCAACAAAAGAAAATTATTAATTAATTTTATTCAAAATTTACAATCTTGTATTACAAAAGAATACCATTAAATAAGTGGAAAAACAACTCAGAATGCAAGAAAATATTTCATATCATAACATGATAAGGGACTTGTAACCAGAATATCTCAAAAATCTTATAACTCAACAATACACAAATAATGCAATTGAAAAATAGACTGAGTAGACATATCTTCAAAGAACATATACAAAGGGCCAGCAAGTACTTAAAAATATGGTCAAAATCACTAGATATTTCTCTAATATCTTGTAAATCAAATTATCATGAAATATCACTTCCCATCTACTAGGATAGCTAAAATAAAAAAGATAATATCAGAGTTTTATTTTGAATGTGGAGAAATTGGAAAACTCTTACACTGCCAGGGGAATTGTAAAATGGTGAATTCACTGTGGGAAATTGGAAGGTCCTCAAATATAAACACTATGACCTAGCAATTCCACGCATAGGTACATGCTCAAGAATATTGAAAACATAAAGTATTTAAAAACTTGAACATGAATTTTCACAGCACAATGGTTAAAATGTGAAAAAACCCCAAATGTCTATCACTTGAAGAATAGGTCTTCAAATTGTAGTATAACCTACCATACAGTGGAATATTACTCTGCAAACAAAAGGAATGCAAAACTAATACATGCTACAATGTGGACAAACCATGCAAACATTATTCTCAGTGAAAGAAGCCAGTCAAAGAAAGCCACATATCTTATTATCCATTTATAGGAAAATCCAAAATAAGCAAATCCAAGCACAGAATGTGTATGCCAGGATCTGAGAGAAAGAGAAAATGGGGAGTAACAGTTAATGTGTATGGGGTTTATTTTGGAGGTGATAAAAACATACTAAAATTAGATAGTTATGACAGTCACATAATTCTGTGAATATACTAAAAAAACCTCTTAAATTGTATACTTTAAAAGAAGGAACTTATAGTACATGCATTATATCTCATTAAAGACATTTCAAAATTAGCCATCAGAGCATCAAGTTATAGGAGACTTGACTCCAAGTCTTGACTCCAAGACTTCACTACCATGTCAGTAACCTAAAGTCAAAAATGGATGAATCATCTTTATCTAGAAAATTAAAAGGTTAGACTAGGTAATCGCTATTCCTTCTTTCTTAATAATATGATGATATAAATGACTTAGTTCCAAATCCTGTTCAGTTCTCTTTTGAAAGTGTTATTATGATAAAATAATTCTTCTAGATTTCAATCTCTAATTAATCAATGTAATCATATTAGGAGACTCAAACATGATCTGTATTTCTAGACTGCAAAAATCTAGTTGAATCTTATTAAGTTTATCTTATTTTTCTTTTTTGTCCATGAAAATATTTTCTGAACTTTTAAAAGCTTACTTTCACAAATTCACATTCAACTTTCCTCCCTGAATTGCTGTAAACATTGAGAGGTTTAGACAAAATGTTGGCATGTAGCTATTTTAGTTTTAGGAAATCCATTTGTGAACTGACACATCATTTAAATGGATCTTATTTTCCCTCAGTTTCAGATTCTTTGCTAGTTTGCTTATTCACTTATTCAGTCAGGAACAGTTAAAATCACATGCCACCACTTCTTGTTAACCAGAAGGATTAGGTAGGAATGTGGTAAAGACCTTCTCCCACAATTTAGTCTTTGATTATTTCAAAGACTTATTCTCAGATTATTATTTCAAAGATTATTTCAAACTCATTGTCTGACAGGCCAATTCGGAAATAGTATGGTAAACAATGTAGATCCAACCCAAAGAAAAGTGAACAATAAGGATTCAGAATCTTACATATTTATTTTTGAAAATTACACAAATTCCCCAAATAACAACAGAGTCAACATAATGGTAGATGATCATGCATGGTCTCATTTTAAGTTATCTCCCCCTCCCTTTGTCCCCTTAGTCAATAATTCTTGTGAAAAAGAGGGGAGCTAAGGTTTAGTTTACGCTGCTAAATCATCCCAGGTCAAAAAGTAATAGATCCAGGATGAAAACAAAAAACTGTTGGGAATATATCTCTGGTATGAATGACAGAGAGGTACCCTTAATCATATATCTCAGCTATATTTTCATATTTAGTAAGAGCAACACAGGAGATGGTAGTAGTTTTCACATTCCATGGTAGTAATTTCCAAATGTAAGCCCTACTCTCCAACCTGAAACTCACTTTTTAAGGTTTTATTTGCATAAGCCTTTTAAATTTCAGAGAAGTTAAATATGACAAGCCACTCCAGGGGGATGGGCTAGATCAATCTTTATTTATGAAAATGCTTAGGAATATATTTGTATATAAAGGTTAAGAAAGAAAGGAATCAAAAGAAAATGAGTAGAATCAAATTCTCTTCCATCTACTTAAGATAAAAATGAAATTTAAAGAACCACAAACAAAATCCAGGGTGAGTAGAAGAAAAGAAGTAATAAGCAATAAAGGTCAGAGCAGAAATAAATGATGAGACTAAAAACACTTTTAACAAATCAGTAAAGTTAAGAGCTGGTTCTTGAAATAATAAATAAAACTGAGAAACCCTTAGCCAGACTCATCAAGAAAAATATATAAAGGACTCAAATCAATAAAATCAGAAATGAGAGAGAAGTAACATGAATATAGCAGAAATACAAAAGGTTATAAAAGAATACTAAAAAGTTATATGCCAACAAACTGGACAACCTAGGAAAAATGGATAAATTGCTAGAAACATACAATCTTCCAGAATGAAACCAACAAGAAATAGAAAATCTGAACAGACCGACTATAGGGAATGAAAACTGAATTGGTGATCAAAAACAACCAAAAAATAAAAGTCCAAGACCAGCTGGATTCAGAAGTGAATTCTACCAAACATTTAAATAAGAGTTAATACCTATTCTCCTCAAACTAATCCAAAAGAACCCACAAAATAAACCCATATTTTGACCATATTATGGTCAATTTATCTATGACAAAGGAGGCAAGAATATACAATGAGGAAAAGACAATGTTTTCAATAAATGGTGCTGAGAAAACTAGACAGCTACATGTAAAAAAAAAAGAAACTGGACCACTTTCTAACATTATGCATAAAAATAAACTCAAAATGAATTAAAGACCTAACTGTGAGACCTGAGACCATAAAAATCCTAGAAAAGAGTGCATGCAGTAGTTTCTCTCACATTAGCCATTGTAACATTTTTCTAGATTTATCTCCTAAGACAAGGGAGATAAAAGCAAAAATAAACTACTGTAACTATATCAAAATGAAAAAAACCTTAGCACAGAAAAGAAAACCATCAAGAAAACAAAAAGGCAACCTACTGAATGAGGGAAGATTTTTGCAAGTAGTATATCTGATAAGGGTCTAATATCCAAATATTTATAAAGAACTTATACAACTCAATACCAAAAAGGCTCCAAACAGTCCAATTAAAAATGGGTAGAGGTCCTGAATAGATATTTTTCCAAAGAAGACATACAGACAGCCAACAGACACATGAAAATATGCTCAACACCACTAATAATCAGGGAAATGAAAATCAAAATCACAGTGAGATATCACCTCATGCCTGTTAGAATGGCCAAAATCAGAAGACAAGAAATAACCAGTGTTGGTGAAGATATAGAGGAAAAGGAACACTCCTATGGTATTGGTGGGAATGAAAATTGCTGCAGCTACTGTGGAAAATAATTTAAGGTTCTTCAAAATATTAAAAATAGAAATGTCATTCGATCCATGGGCATTTACCCAGGGAAAATGAAAACACTAACTTTGAAAGATATATGCAATCCTATTTATTGCAGCATTATTTACAATATCTAACACATGGGAGCATTTTAAGTGTCCATCGATAGACAAACAGATGAAGAAATGTTATTTCTACAGACATAAAAAGATGAAATTGTGGCATTTGAGACAACATGGATGGACCTAGAGAACATTATGTTAAATGAAATAAGTCAGACTGTGAAAGAAAAATGTTGATGATTCCACTCATAAATGGAATATAAAAAATGAATAAGCAAAAATCAGGAACAGAACTATGAATAGAGAACAAACTGGTGGCTACCAGAGGGGAAAGGATGGGGGGGTTGGGAAAAATGAATGAAAGGGACTGGGAGATACAGACAGCAGTTAAGGAATGAGTAAATAATGGGAATGAAAAACAAAACATAAGGAAAGTAGTCAATGATATTATAATTGTGATGTAATGGGGCAGATGGTAACTATACTTGTGAACATAGAAAATTCTTAAATTTTCATACCAATCATATAACCACAATTCTATTCTTCTAGACGACTTAATAAGACATAAATTTGTCAAATTACTAAGTTATATACTGGAAATTAACATAACATTGTGTGTCACTATACTCATATAAATTATTTTATTTTATTTTTTAAAGTTTTTTTAAGATTTTATTTATTTATTCATGAGAGACAGAGAGAGCAGAGACATAGGCAGAGGGAGAAGCAGGCTACATGCAGGAGCCCAATGTGGGGCTCGATCCCAGGATCCCGGGATCATGCCCTGACCCAAAGATAGATGCTCAACTACTAAGCCACCTAGGTGTCACTCTTTAAAGATTTTTATTTATTTATTTGAGAGAGAGAGAGAGATTTTTATTTATTTATTTGAGAGAGAGAGAGAGAGAGAGAGAGAGAGAGAGAGAAAGAGAGTAGCAGAGGGAGAGAGAGAAGCAGACTCAATGCTGAGCAGGGAGCCCAATATGGAGATCCATCCCAGGACTCTGGGATCATGACCTGAGCTGAAGGCACATACCTAACTGACTGAACCATCCAGATACCCTTAAAAGTTTTTTAAAAATGAAGTTTAATCAACTTCTGAGTCACTGCACTTAATCCCAATTTGTGCAAACAAGACATTTAAAAAAAACAAATAATGAAATGAGAACTGGACATAGAGCTAGGGTTTTGAATCCAAGTCTTGTAAATGACATGTGTTAGGTATTGATCCAGGTCCACTCAGTTACCATATACCTAGCAATAATAGCAATAAAAATGATACAGATATTATTGTGCATTTTCTCTGTGTCAAGACTATGTGAAGCTCACTGTATGTTGTATTTTGATAAACTATATCATAGCCCTATGAAGAAGGTACAAATCAGTAAAGAAACTTAGAAGAATGAAATATCTGGTCCAAACAGGAAAGCCAGGACTTGAACACAAACTGTCTGATAGTAAACTCTTGCAACTATACTGCCTATTATTACTTTCATTAAATTTTAGATACTTTTTCTGCAAAATGGATTTTAGAATGCATACTTCAAATTGCTTGAGTAAAGATCAGGTAAGATTACACATATAGAGAGTACTTAAATGTGGGTGAATCAAGATGAAGGATTTAAAATTATCGCTCATCAAATATTAAGAGATTAAAACCCAGTCACTATGAAGAAAAATTTTAAAATGATATTGTTGTATAACACTATCATAAACCTTATATAGAAAACCATATTTATGTCATGTATTGGGATCACTTCCCAGAAGAGAAAGTGTTAAAATAATAGAATTTTATTTCCTCTGGTGGTGGAGCCAAACATCAGATGCTTGGTTGTCATTCAGGATTTCTCAGAGAACATTATGCTCTAATGATAATATGGCAGGCATGATTCTAAATGTCCCTGGAAAATCTATGAGACCAAAAGTATGAGTAGTGCAAGCCACACCCAGAAGAGCAGCAGGGAAGTTCTCAAGGATGGGTTTCTTTTGCTGTCTTTTCAATGCTGAGATCTACTTCACATTTGTGTTTTTTAGCTTATGAATTTGGCTTTAACTGGATTTTCCATTAGGACCAACCTCAGCATAAATCCTTGTGTTGAACATAGGCTCCTGAAGGGCTATTTTTCAAGTGTTAAAATATTTCTTTTTCCTTCTCATGCCCATTTGCATCAGCAAAACAGGCCCTTCACAGTTATTAGATGTGCAGAGTCAAAAGAAATGGCTTGTCTTTCTTTTTTCCCAATCCACATTTTCAGTGGTCAGCTATTTCTGGAGGGGATGTATTTGGTGATGGTCTCTCATCTTAGAACATAACTTAGATGTCCCTTGTTCTTTGCATAAATTATAAAGTTTTCCTCCAGGGGAAGAGTCTTTGGAATATTTGGATTTAGTATTCAAATGTCTACAAACTCAGCCTGTGGTAAAGCATGATTGTTTTATATCCTCCACTATTGCTGTTGACAGAGTGAAGGTTTACTTATCACAGGTTTATTAGCTTCTTCACTGTTAAGCCAAGCTCACATGAAGAAATGAGTCTTTCTTATTTTTAAGCAAATTGAAATTTCAGACATTGAATAAAGGAGAAAATCGATAACACATTTATATCTATCTTACTAAAAATAGCACATTCCAAGCCTAAATTTTCATACCAATCATGCAACCACAATTCTATTCTTCTAGGGGACTTAATAAGACAAATCCTTTCAAAAATCTCACTCTGCATTTACTTAAGAACAAATTAAAGTTGCTCAGACATTGATAAATGTATTTTAAGTTTCGCAAAACCACAAAATGTGAGGGTCTCCAAGAGCACACTTACTCTGAACAGCAAGTGCAAGTTTGGGAATCCCCAAGACCATCCCCAGGTTTATAATGTACTGGAACTCACAGAACTCAGTCAAGCCATTCTACTCTCAGTTACAGTTTATTACAGCAAAAAGATACAATAGAGACTGTAATCAGTCAAGGAAAACCTCAAAGAGGGCAGGATCCAGGAGTCAAAAAACAAAAAAGACTCTTTAACTTCTCTGAATGAGCAAAAAGTATAAGATCAGACGTCAACCACAAGATCCTTAGCACATTCACTTATTATTGAGCATAATTGTTTCTTTTTCTAAGATTAAAAATCCTTTCTTTTTTGGAGTAGTCTAACTGAAAGGCTATTCTGAAGAATACTGAAGAAAGATGTGAGAGAAGGAGTATTCTAACAGAAAGAGGATTTACAGGGAAGTGTCCGTTGTCTATAGATATACTAAATTGAAGTACTAAATTGAAGTAGTGTACTGTTATTTCTTTCCTGAAAATGAAAGCTTCAAGGGAATAAAGCCTCACTTGATATTCTTGACAGCCTCCACTATTATATCCAGAATGGTAATACTGTATTGTTTAGGTTAACTGGAAAGTAGATTATCTTCAAAGTTTTTTTTTTAATCAAACACTTAAAATGCATGACTCCTGGATGATTTAAATATATTAAAAAACTTTGCTTTTCAAGTCTATTCTATAAATTTTTGTCAGTAATTTTCCAACCTATTTGTCAGGAAAGCAACTTGACACATTGCAATTCTAAACACCAGTGACCAAAGCCCTTCTTCTGACATACAGGTGTGATATAAGGACAAAATCTTACTATCTGCCAACTGTCTCTTTTTACCTTAAAGCTATACTTTCCCCTTTAGTGCAAATAATAATGGAATCAGCCTTATATGTAAGTGGACTAGACAAAGTTGCCTATGTACTATTTATAATTTCACTAAATACTAGTTATTGAAAAGTCTAAATAACTCTTCCATTTGTTTTGCTAAACATACCTGTAGGCTCCATCTCTCAGTGATGGTGATATTATACCCTTTTATAAGTACAAATAACTCTGGTCCAGGCAGTTGAGGGTGAAGGGTAGGATGCAGAGACCATGCTGAACCATTTATTCTTTAATATTCATCAGTTTAACAGAAAAAAGAGGACACTACACAACTGAGAAAGCCTAAACGGAGTAAGATACAGAGAAACCAGGTAGAAGAAATAAAGGTTAAAGGGTTGACAAGCTTGACGCCATGTGTATGTGAAAACACAGTAGGTACTATGGTGTGAGGTTCTGAAAAGTGGGGGGTTAGTCAAACATCAGGACTCTAGAAGACAAGAAGGCACATTGGCCACTGTGAAAGTATTGCAAAGGTACTTCACATTTAGACAAAAGACAAATTAGTTTGTGATTAATTGAGCCATTGTTCCTGTCCAAGGAGAAAGACTCACCATATTGATGTGCTGGAGAAAACCAATGACAGCATAATGAGAGTTATGTGTGTTATGAGATGTGCACTATCAATGCATTCAGAACCTCAACTGTGTGTGTAACATTTGTGTTCATAGAGGCATCCCATGCAACAGCCCACTGAGCCTGAGCTGGTGCTTGGCTTCTGGAGAAAAGCCTTAAGTTGTCATGGCAACTGCTTCTCTGAACACTGACATCCATGTGTGCTGCCTGCTGGCTCTGACTTAAATGGTTTGATTTTTTTTTTTTAACAGAAATCGATGGTGCAATAAAACTTAGTTTAAAGATTGCTGCAATTTGTGCCATAATTTTTCTTAAGGTTTTTCTCTCTAGATTAAAAAAGGAAAAATGGTTTATTTTAGGTAAAAATCATGTTTTAAAAACTTACTAATTTATTTCTTAATGTACTCCTTCTCTAAAAACTTACCAGGGGCCTATTCTTAATGTGAGGCTAAAGGCCTACCAGAGGAGACTTGATCAGAGACTGGTGGGCAAAGGGGTCTCTGGCTGGGGTGGAAGCTCGTTTTATCCACCACATCCCAGAGTCAGGGTTGGGTGTTCTTTCTGGAGAGAGTGCCTTTGTTACTGTCTTTTTGTTTCTGGGTAGTCCCTCTCTCTCACTGTAGATGGAGGAACTATGGTGCAAAGTATCAAGGGAGTCCTCCTGTCCAGGCTTGCTTCCTGAGTCTATGTGACTTTTTTCCACTACTATGTGTCTCAGGATGTGGTTGGTTTCCAGGAGACCTCCTCCTTTCATTTGCATTTTTCCCTCCAGTGTGGGCCAGAAGTGCCTCATGTTAGAGCCAGTGATGTGCTCAGAAGTTCCTTGACTTTCAGGCATCCACCCTGCACAATCATCCAAGAGGGGACTGTTTCACTTCCTCCACTTGTGCTATGAGCATGCAATGCTGTGTAATAAAGGAAGTTAATTTTGCTCACAATCACAATCTCCAGTTGGGGCCAAACCACACCATCTCAGATGTATTCAGGGGTTGTTTCATGTGCTGAGCCTTCTCCCTGGTACCAAAGGCCTGCCAGTCTTGCCAAGGTATTGTTATTGCACAGTTTGACTTTGGGCAGAGGATGGGATATTGGTGTCCAGTGGTCAGGCACCAGCTTAACTCTGCCATCGCTCTAGTGAGATATGCTTTTTATTATCCCATTTTGCATATGAGAAAAGGACTCTCAAAGAAAAAGGCAGAGGCGGGATTTGAACTCACACTGGCCGAGTGTTAAAGTCACTGCTGCCCTCTGGGGCCCTCTGACCAACATGTGCAGGTTGTAGTGTACTAATGCTTCTATCAGAAGGTGAAGGATGGGTATAGCTGGGGAAGGGAGGGCATAATCCCCTGGTGGGAGGAAGCCATGGGCAGCATGATGAAGTGTGGAAAACTTCTCTTGGGAATTATGAACAGTTGGTGTGACCACAAACCCTTTCAGCTCCAACTATTTATGATTTTTCCCTATAAGAGTATTTGTCACCTGTTGCTAGTGACCCTGGTTATTCCTTTCTTAAGAGGAGCATTAACATCACAACAGCACACAAGGGAGAGATTCCAAGAGCAAAAGGGTAGTCCTGACTTCATGTCTGTTAACAGATAAGGGGGCAAAGAACATTGTTTCTAGAGAGAAAAGTGACCCATAGTCAGGGAAATGAACCTTTACCCTGCCTAGACTCACCAGATTGTGTGAGAAGCAGTGAGGAAGAGGTGGCAGACTGAGCAGGATGGAGGGGATCAGTTCCTTTCCTGAGCGCCTGAGCTTGAAGACCTTTCACAATTGCTTTGTCATCTAATTCTTTACAAATCTCCACAGGAAATTGGATGAATCTGAGTCTTTACACAAGAACTGAGGCTCCAGTGAGCAAGAGTGCTAGCCCAAGGGCAGACACCAGAAAATGGGGACACGGTCCCTAAGGAATGCCTGCTGCTTGTCAAGCTCCTACCAGGTCCACTAACCCTTCCACTTCAGTGACAAGTACCAGTTAACTAATAGGAGAGGGAACTTCTGCCCAATTACAAGAAGAAGAAGAAGAAGAAGAAGAAGAAGGAGAAGAAGAAGAAGAAGAAGAAGAAGAAGAAGAAGAAGAAGAAGAAGAAGAAGAAGAAGAAGGAGAAAAAGAAGGAGGAGGGGGAGGAGGAAGAGGAAGAGGAGGAGGAAGAGGAGGAGGAGGAGAAATACACTTGGGCCAAGACTCACCTGTTAGAGAGAGGACATAGGTAGTGGGTCCTTCTGAGATAGTGGGAATAACCATAGAGAATGCATGTTCAAGGAAGGCGCAGACTGCCAGGAAATAGAAAATGGAAAAGGAATGGATGGCCCAGGAATGAGATTATTGGTATGTATTGATGTGGGAAGCAAAGGCAAAAGAAAAATTAAATTTCCTTACTACTTACAGCCCACTGACATGTCCTTGAAGCAGAAAAGGTGACATGCCTCTAGGAATTCAGCTGCCTTGATGTTAATACTTTGCTAAGAACAAAAGGCAATCTTAGCTCGACCCCCCAGGATTCTGTAAGTCTACTTTAACAATAATTCCTTTGAAAACTTATTTTATCTCTATCACCCTCTCCAACCAAGATACAAGTTGGCACGACCCACCAGTATACATCTGAAGGGTCTCACAACTAAGGTTTTATTAGACAGTAATAAATGACCTTTTCCCAACAATAGCTAGCCCCCCTAAAGGTCTTGGAAGTTTTGCTTCCAAAATTCCTTAGAAACTTACACTCTTCCTAACCCCTCCCAACTTGAAAGTATATAACCAGCCTCTCCTCATGACCCCAGTGCAGCTCTTTCTACCCATGGGTCCTGTCCCTGTGCTTTAATAAACTCACCTTTGTGCACCAAAGACATTTCAAGAATTCTTTCTTGGCCATCGGTCTTGAACCCTAACATCTTTCCACCATCATTTATTATAACCAAAATGTGAATCAATGAACATGAAAGAGAAGGGGGAAACCCTAGAAAGGTCAGTGAACCTGTGGAAATGAATGGCCAAGCCTTGTGCAATAGGAGACTGTAGGTGAGGAGGACAGGAGATGGAAACACTACCCACTCCACACCCAAGTGTTGAAGCCAGAGAGAAACATAAGCAGAGGCAGGGACAGGAGCAATAGTTTTGGGAGCCATCAGACAACTGATCATTGAAAATACCTGGGAGAGGTGCTATTTCCAGAGCCTAGGTGTGTTCTCAAGGAGGAGAATGTCAGCTAAGGAGAAATTTTCTGAGGGTTCAGAAATCTCAATTTTAGAATGTTTAGCATCATCTTTAACTTCAAACCACTTGACACGATTAGCATCCCCCACCCAGTTGTAAGAATCAAAAATGTCTGCAGACATTTGATTCTCTGGGAGAGCAATATCACCACCAGGTGAGAACTTTGGCTGTAGAGAATTCCACTGAAGGGCTGAACTTTTATTTTATTAAACAGTCGCATGTTACAGCACACTCAAGTCATTTCCACTATTTCTCTGCAGAGAGCAGCTTTAACTATACATATCTCTTATTATTTAGATAAGTTCTTAGAAAGGGAATTTCTGTTATTTTTAAGGCTATGACACCTATTTCCAAAGAACAAAGAGGAAGGAATCCAATTGAAGAAGATGCTCAAGAGACTGAAAACACAAAGCAAGGAAATTACTTGAAAATAAAGGAATTTGAGCTTGAGAATGTTGGAACCCCTATAGAACAACAGGTGCTCAAAGTTTTTGAGGTGGGACGTGACTGCTCAAAAAAGTGTTTCTGTGATGCTGGTAACTGGGTCACAGCCATCCAGGCAAGAGATACAAATCCAGAGATTGAAGGTATTAATTAAACCAAATGAATACTTATCTTTTTAATAACAATTCCTCAGTAGTCCCTAGATTACCTTTGAATTCTCCATTTAAAAAAATATTTATTCATGAAAGACAGAGACAGAGACAGAGACAGAGAGAAATAGGCAGAAGGAGAAGCGGGCTCCCTGTGGGGAGCCCAATGCAGGACTCCATCCCAGGACTCTGGGATCATGACCTGAGCCAAAGGCAAATGCTCAACCACTGAGCCACCAAGGCATCCCTGAATTCTTCATTTTTAAATGTTTGTTTTGTTTATTTAAAATAAATGGTAGGATCCTGCCCCTCAAAATATTACAGTAACGGAGTCTTGGCCTCTTTCAGGTTTGGAAGGAGGCCTTCTTCAGACAAACATCCTTCTGGTTGTTCAGAAACCCATTTTTCATTAGAATAGGGAATGGGGTGTCCACAGAGATGACTGGAAGGATATTGAAGGGTGAGGAGGGGTTAGGTGATGAATGGAATAGAAGAGTGGAGAAATTGTGAGAATTTCGGCAAGCTCATGAAACAGAAAGACAACATGAACTTATTCCAAGGGGAAAGAGTCAGAAATGAAACATTTAGATCATTTGATTTTTTAAAATTATGATATATACTTATTCCATAAACTTTAAGATGCTTGTGGATAAAAAATTTGACTCAATATAGTATTTGTCACTGACTTCCACTAAGTGCTGAAATAGCTATCATCCACTTATAAGCAATAATAAGAAAGATTCTGAGCATTAATATTTCTAAAAAAATCAACCTTGCACATTTTATCTGTGTAGATTTAATTTTGTAGGATAAATCAGACACCTAAAAGATGCCTAGTAGAGACTTTATTCAAATTAGTCCTTCTGAAAATGAACATTAATTAACTGAAAGTATTTGGGAGAAAAATAGGAATATAGAAAAAATTGTCATCTTATTCTTTCTTTCCACCCCCAAAAAATAGTTGAAGGAAAGATGAAAAGGGGCCATCTTTAGTTAGGTATAAGTGCAAAATTATAGCATTGAATGAAGAAATGATTTTATTCTGTTAGCAAATTTCAGCAGCTGGAACTCACATTCTCACTTCCCTCTGTCATCCTATATCTTAAAATCAACCACAAGTTATATATACTGATCTGAATGCATTTTTTAATATATGGTCCCAATTAAATATGAAAGTGAACATTTAAATTATCTACTCAAATGTGATTTAAGCCCTAATCACAATTTGAAGATAGGGATTTTCTTGTGCTACATTAATCAAAGGTGAGAATTCATTTCTAATGTTAGCACACATATGTTAATTGCTTTTTCTTTTTAAAATATGATCTATTTCTCCATAAAATATGCATGTCTCATATTAATTTAAAATTCTTTATAATATCTCTAAACCTCAGTAAAATTGGCTGTCCCCCATCTAACTTTATTAACTTAGGTCAAGATCTTACTCTACACTGTTTTTATTCAGTTAATAACAACTTTGAAGTGTGTAAGAATAACAGAAGTTGATTGGAATACTTTAAATATAAATTATTATAAACACAAATTTCCCATAAGTGTGCATTATTTGCAAAACTTTTTTTTCCCCTAAACAATGCTAATGTAGATAAGCTATTATTTATAATCTATTTATTGCCTCATTTGGTATTTGTTCTCAAGGGATTTATGCATATTTTCACTTTGTTTACTTTGACTTGAAAAGAATAATGCAAAAGAAATTTAGATAAAATATTAAAAATATCTTTGCAATTAATTATATTCATATTCACAGTGATTTGCAATAAGCAGGAAACAAACAGTGATTATTCTACTGTGATATTTTTCCAAAAAGTAAATATATTGTTTGTAATTGGATATGCAAGATTGAATTTAGAGTAATAAACATTGAAAAAAAACTGCTTAATTTTTACTTTTTTTTGAAGATTTTATTTGTTTGAGAGAAAGAGAACAATGAGCAGAGGTTAGTGAGTTGTAGACGGAGAGGGAGAAGCAGACTCCCTGCTAATCAGGGAGCCTGATGAGAGGCTCAGGACTTCAAGATGAGCCAAAGGTGGATGCTTAAACAACTGAACTACCCAGGTGCCCCTAATTTTTACTTTCTTAAAAGAAGTCATAATAATTTGCCTTTTTCTTCAAAGAAATGACTTATGACACAAAATCCTAGTCCTTAACTGAGCTGGAGCTTGAGGAAAGATGTAAGCTATAGCTATACAGCACTGTAAAATCATTCTGCATTAGAATGCTCAAAAAAAAAAAAAAAAAAAGAAAGGCCCAGAAAGAGAAAGACCACTCCTTTTCTCTTCCATGTGAGGTTCAAAGAATGCCCAACTTCCCCTTATTTTTTTCTCACCGCCTCAAATTCATGAGCTTAGTTTGTTGATTTATGTTATGGGAATGGATAGTACAATATAAACATGACTTACTTATTTTTTTAAACATGACTTACTTATTAAGGGCACAAGTCATGCAACAACCTGGATGAATCTCAAAGAATTATCCTGATTGAAAAAAAAGCCAATCTAAGAAGCTTACATACTGTATGACTCCACTTATATAACCTTGAAATGACAAAATTACAAAAATAGAGAACAAGTTAATAGTTGCCAGGGGTTAAGGACAGGGCAGAAGTGAATGCAGTCATAAAAGGACAAGTACAGCACAAAGGATACCCGTGAGGATGGAAATGTTCTGTATCTTGACTGTATCAATGTCAATGTCCTGATTTCCTTTTTGTGCTATGCTTTTGTGAGACATTACTACTGAGGGAGATGGTAAAGGGCACATGAAGATTCCAAATTATTTCATACAACTGCATGTGAATCTACAATCATCTCAAAATGAAAATGTTTAGCTAAAAAATATCTGTATGATAGAAAAAAAGGAGGAGAAATCAAGATTTGCTGGCAAAAAATTAGGGTATACAATGTCAGAAGATCCACCTAGCAAGAAATATTAAAAGCAGCTTTTCAAGCAGATAACTACTAGTCACAATTGTTTAACATCCCAGTTGCCTGAGGCAGTGAGAACAAGCAAGCAAGAGGCTGGCAAAAAAATCCTTAAGAGAAAAATGTAGGGAAAAAGATATTAGTACAGTACTTTGAATCTTATTGTCTTACCTCTGGCTTTTCTTGAAGATCTGTGCAAGCAGGAAGTGTAGAGTGAAGGTTGAGTGAAAGAAGAGTGAAGTGTTTTAAACTGTCTGGGGAAGCACTGAAAGCATTCCACAACACCCTCCCCCCAACTTAGCCCACAGAGCTTCAGCAAACGCTAGAATTCTTGTTGGTTCAAGGTATTAGGAGATGTTTATCCAATGATAAGTTGACACTAGGCTAACTGAATCAAGACTTCATGGATTGCACATGTGGCTGCACCAATTTACATTCTCACCAACAGTGTGTGACAGTTTTCTTTTCTCCACATCCTCACCAACATTTATTTCGTGTCTTTTTGATATTAGCCATTTTCACTGGTGTGAAGTATTACCTCATTATAGTTTTGATTTATATTTTCCTGATGATTGTTGAGCATCTTTTCATGTGTCTGTTGGCCATCTGTCTATCTTTGGAAAAATATAGTCAGATCTTCTGCTAATTTTTAAAATTGGATTTTATTTTTGGTGTTGAGTTTAAAAGTTCTTTGCATACTTTGGATATGAACTCCTTATTGGATATATCATTTGTAAATATCTTCTCCCATTCCCTAGGTTTTGCTCTGTTGATGGAATCCTCTGCTGTACAAAAGCTTTTTATTTTGATGTTATCCTAATAGTTTATTTTTGCTTTTGTTGTTTCCCTTGCCTGAGAAGACATATCTATAAATATGTTGCTAAGCCAATGTCCAAGAGATTACTGCCTGTATTTTCTTTTAGGAGTTTTATGATTCCAGATCTCACCTTTAGGTCTTTAATCCATTCTGATTTTATCTTTGCATATGGTGTAAGAAAGTGATCCAGTTTCATTCTTTTGCATGTAGCTGTCCAGTTTTCCCAACATCATTTATTGAAAAAACAAAGAAAATGAAACCACTATTTCAAGAAGATATATGACTCCTATGTTTACTGCAATACTTATTTACAATAGCTAAGATAAAAAAGAAATCCAAGTGTCTATTAATAAATGAATGGATAAAGATGTGGTATATATATATTATTCAGCCACAAAAAGTAATGAATTCTTGCTACTTGCAACATTATGCATAAAGTTACAGAGTTTATTCTAAGTGAAATAAGCCACTTTACCAATAAGGTAAAGAAAAATGCCATAAGACTTCACTTAGATGTGCAATCTAAAAGAAATAAATAAACAAACAAATAAAAAAAATCAGCAAGCTCTTGAGTACAGAAAATAAACCAAGGTTGCTGGAGGAGTGGTAGGTGAGGGCATTAGCCAAATAGGTATAGAGGGGATTAAAAGGTACAAATTTCTGGTCATAAAATAAATGAGTTATGAGATGAAAAGTACAGTATAGGGAATACAGTCAATAATGTTATAATAACATTGTATGGTGACAGATGGTGAACAGTTACAGTGAACAATGAGTAATGTACAAAATTCTCAAATCACTATGTTGTATACATGAAACTAATATAACATTGTACAACAACTATAATTAAACAATAGATTTTTTAAAATAGTAGCAAGGATGTAAAGAAAGTGAAACTCTTTTGTACTGTTGATGGAAATGTAAAATGGTCAGTCACTTTGGAAAAGAATATGGACATTCCTCAAAAAATTAAAAATTAAATTACCATGTGATCCAGCAATTTTATTACTTATATACCCCAAAGAATTGAAAAAAGATGAAAGCAACCCACATGTCCATTGACAAATGGATGGATAAACAAAATGTGGTATTCATATGCAATGAAATATTATTCAGTCTCAAAAGGAAGAGAATTCACACATGCTACCTTATGTTGGAATCTTGAGGACATAATGCTAAGTGAAATGAGCCAGTGAAAAGATAAATACTGTCCAATTCTACTTATAGAAGTATCTAAGGTAGTCAGATTCATAATGATGGAACATACAGTGGTGGTTGTCATGGACAGGGGATGTTGGGGGAAATAGGAAGTTGTTTTTAATGGGTATAGAGTTTTAGTTTCTCAAGAATGAAAATACAGAAATTGATTGCTGAACAGTGTAACTGCATTTTATGCCACTAAAGTTTACTATATAAAATGGTAAATTTTGTGTATTATGTGTTTTTACCACAATTTTTAAAAATAGAAAATTGAATCAGCAATTTATAAAACATGACAACAAATAAAGTACTATGAAGTGGGACTCATTCTAGCAATAGGTCAACATTTAAAAATAAATCAATGTAATCCATCATATCAATAGGCTGAAGAAGAAAAATCACATGATCATAGCAATTAATGCAAAAAAAACTTTTAAATAAAATCTTTACAAATTTTTTACAAAAATTTTAAACAAAACACTAGAAATAGAAACTGTTAGTAAATTAGGAAGTCAGAAAAACATCCTCAATTTGATAAACAGTATGTATGAAAACCTGCATCTCACATCATATTTTATAATAAAGAACACAATGAAAAATACAATATCAGAGTCACAGATTAGAAATTATACAAGAAAACTGTTTAATTGCCTACATACAAAATTCTAAAGAATCTAGGAAAAAAAACTTTACAAAACTGGTAAGTAAGCATAGGAAAGACAAAAGATATAAGATTAACACATAAATCAATCTCATTTTTACCTACTAGTAGTGAACATGTGGAAACAAAAATTTACAACAATGCTTTTTATAATCAGTCCAAAAAGTGATTAAAAAAGAGAAATATCTAGGTATAAGTCTAACAAGACATGTATAGAATTGGCATGCCAAAAGTTACAGACCAACTAAAGAACTCAAGAATTATCTAAATAAATGGAGGGGCACAACAGATCCCTGGATTGTAAGACTCAAAAATGTTAAAGACATCATCAATTTTTCATAGTTTCTATCAAAATTCCAGCAAGTTTCTTTTGTAGATATAGACAAGCTTATTCTAAAGTTTATGTGAAAAGTCAAAGGAACTTGAATAATTAAAAATAAATAAACAAAAGCTTCTTATCTTGATGAAGTCCCAATAGTTCATTTTTGCTTTTGTTTCTCTTGCCTTCATGGAAGTATCTTGCAAGAAGTTACTGTGGCCAAGTTCAAAAAGGGTGTCGCCTGTGTTCTCCTCTAGGATTTTGATGGAATCTTGTCTCACATTTAGATCTTTCATCCATTTTGAGTTTATCTTTGTGTATGGTGTAAGAGAGTGGTCCAGTTTCATTCTTCTGCATGTGGATGTCCAATTTTCCCAGAACCATTTATTGAAGTCTTTTTTTCCAGTGGATAGTCTTTCCTGCTTTGTCGAATATTAGTTGACCATAAAGTTGAGGGTCCACTTCTGGATTCTCTACTCTGTTCCATTGATCTATGTGTCTGTTTTTGTGCCAGTACCACACTGTCTTGATGACCACAGTTTTGTACTACAACCTGAAATCTGGCATTGTGATGCCCCCAGCTATGGTTTTCCTGCTTTTCCACAGCAAAAGATATAGTCAACAAACCTAAAAGACAACCTACAGAATGGGAGAAGATATTGCAAATGACCTATCAGATAAAGGGCTAGTTTCCAAGATCTATAAAGAACTTATTAAGCTCAACAGCAAAGAAATAAACAATCCAATCATGAAATGGGCAAAAGACATGAAGAGAAATCCCACAGAGGAAGACATAGACATGGCCAACAAGCACATGAGAAAATGCTCTGAATCACTTGCCATCAGGGAAATACAAATCAAAACCACAATGAGATACCGTCTCAGACCAGTGAGAATGGGGAAAATTAACAAGGTAGGAAGCCACAAATGTTGGAGAGGATGTGGAGAAAGGGGCACCCTCTTGCACTGTTGGTGGGAATGTGAACTGGTACAGCCACTCTGGAAAACTGTGTGGAGGTTCCTCAAACAGTTAAAAATAGATCTGCCCTACGACCCAGCAATTGCACTGCTGGGGATTTACCCCAAAGATCCAGATGCAATGAAACGCCGGGACACCTGCACCCCAATGTTTATAGCAGCAATGTCCACAATGGCCAAAGAAGCCTCAGTGTCCATCGAAAGATAAATGGATAGAGAAGATGTGGTTTATGTATACAATGGAATATTACTCAGCCATTAGAAACGACAAATACCCACCATTTGCTTCGACGTGGATGGAACTGGAGGGTATTATGCTGAATGAAATAAGTCAATCGGAGAAGGATAAACATTATATGGTCTCATTCATTTGGGGAATATAAAAAATGGTGAAAGGGAATAAAGGGGAAAGAGAAAAATGAGTGGGAAAAATCAGAGAGGGAGACAGAATATGAAAGACTCCTAACTCTGGGAAACAAACTAGGGGTGGTGGAAGGGGAAGTGGGTGGGGGGGTGACTGGGTGACAGGTAATGAGGGAGGCACTTGATGGGATGAGCACTGGGTGTTATTCTATATGTTGGTCAATTGAACACCAATAAAAAATAAATTTATTAAATAAATAAATAAATAAATAAATAAATAAATAAATAACAAAAAACTAAAGTGGGAGGAAGCACCTTCCCCAATGTTGAGATTTACTGTATAGGTTTAGTAATTAGGACAGTGAGATATAAGAAGACAGAAGAAATATAAAAAAGTAAAACATAATAGAGACCTGAGAGACAGATTCAGGTATGTCTGAGTAAATTTTGACAAAGTGGCAAAAGCAAATCAATGTAGGAATGATAGCCTTTCCAACACCAGGTATAGGGACAATTGGATACAAGCAAAACAAATAAACTAACCTAAACTTTATGTCATGGATAAAAATTAATTTTAAATGCATTTAAGTGTAAAAGTATAAAAAGTTTAGGGGCTCCTGAGTGGCTCAGTTGGTTAGGCATCTCACTTGATTTTGGCTCACTTTATGATCTCAGGGTCATGAGATGAAGCCCCCAGGTAAGGATACACACTGGGATCCACACAGCCTGTTTAAGATTATCTTTTTCTTGCTCCTTCTGCTCTTCTCCCCAGTCTCTCTCATACACACTCTCTCTTTCTTTCAAAAACAAAACAAAACAACAACAAAAAAAAACCTATTAGAATTTTAGAAGAAAATGTGAGGAAAATATTTGAGATCTAAATCAAATGTTATTAGATATAATACCAAAAGCAAGATCCACATTAGAATTTAAAAACTTTAATGCCTTTTTAAACAAAATTAAACTTTTGTTTTATGAAAAAGCCTTATGAACAGATGAATAAATGTCTCAGACCAGGAGAAAGTTTATGCCAAAATATATGACAAAAGTCTTATATCTAGAACACAAAAAAGCAACTCAAAACTCAACAGAAAACAAACAGATATTTAGAGAATGGAAAAAAGAACGCAGACACATTTCACCAGAGAGGAGATATTCATGGCAAGTAAACATAGAAAAATATATTCAACATCACTTGCCATTATGTAAACTCAAGTTTTCCTGGTAGATCATCTAAAATAAAAATAGTCATGCTAACAAATTACTCACCAGGTTACAGAACACCTAGATCTCTCAGACATTGCTGGTAGGAATCTAAAATAGTATAAGTACTCTGAAAAATTGTTGGAAGTTTTTTTTATAAAAGCAAAGATGTAAATTTCAACAAATGGTGCTGGGAAAATAGGATAGCCACAAGCAAAACATAGGAAGTTGAACCACTCCTTCACACTATATATAGAAACTAACTCAGGATGGATTAAAGAAATAAAAATAGGGGATGCGCAGCAGTTTGGCGCCTGCCTTTGGCCCAGGGCGCGATCCTGGAGACCCGGGATCGAGTCCCACATAGGGATCCCGGTGCATGGAGCCTGCTTCTCCCTCTGCCTGTCTCTGCCTCTCCCTCTCTCTCTCTCTGTGTGACTATCATAAATAAATTTTAAAAATAAAAAAAAGAAATAAAAATATAAAACTTAAAATGAATCATAGTAGAAAATCATCATGACCATGGTTTGGTAAAAATTCTTAGATATGACACCAACAGACCTTAAGGAGGTGGGTCAAGATGGGGGAGGAGTAGGGTCCTCAACTCCCTGGGCCCCACCAACTTATCTAGATAATGTTCAAACCATCCTGAACACCTAAGAATTCCACCTGAGATTTAAAGAGACAACAGCTGGAATGTTACAGAGAAAGAGTTTTTGCTTCTAACAAGAATCTTCTAGGGTGAAATTTACTAAGGTCATGGTTGATATTCTGGACTCAGCCTGCTCCCACAGCCACTCTTTACTGAGCAAAATGACTAGAAGGAAGGACTCACCACAAAAGAAAGAATCAGAAACAGTACTTTCTGCCACAGAGGTACATAATATGGATTACAACTCAATTTCAGAAAGTCAATTCAGAAGCACAATTATAAATGACTGGTGGCTCTGGAAAAAAGCATAAAGGATTCAGGAGACTTCATGACTGAAGAATTTAGATCCAACCAGCTGAAATTAAAAATCAATTAAATGGGATGCAATCCAAACTGGAGATCATAACAACAAGGGTTAATGAGGTGAAAGAAAGAGTGAGTGACACAGAAGACAAATTGATGGTAAGGAAGGAAATTGAGGAAAAAAGAGAAAAACAGTTAAAAGAACATGAGGAAAGGTTAAGGGAAATAAATGATAGCCTCAGAAGGTATAATCTACATATAATTGGGGTTCCAGAGAGCACCAAGAGGGACATAAGGCCAGAAAATATTTGAACAAATCATAGCTGAAAACTTTCTTAATTTGAGGAGGGAAATAGGCATTCAGAACCAGGAGATAGAGAGTTCCCCCACCAATTTCAATAAAAAAACATTCAGCACCTCAATATTTAAAAGTGAAACTTGCAAATTCCAAAGATAAAGAGAAGATCCTTAAAGCAGCAAGAAAAAAGAGATTCTTAACTTACATGGAGAGAAATATTAGATTCACAGCAGACCTCTCCACAGAGACCTGGCAGGCCATAAAGGGCTGGCAGGATATATTCAGGGTCCTAAATGAGAAGAACATGCAGCCAAGAATACTCTATTCAGCCAGGTCTCATTCAGAATAGAAGGAGAAATAAAGAACTTCCAGGATAGGCATAAACTGAAAGAATATGTGACCACCAAACCAGCTCTGCAAGAAATATTAAGGCTAACCTTGTAAAAGAAAGAGGAAGCCAAAAGAAATAATCGAGAAAAAGAGGGACTGAATAGTTATTATGATGACACTAAATTCATATCTTTCAATAGTTACTCTGAATGTAAGAAAGATAAATGATCCCATCAAAAGATGCAAGGTATCTTTTGGATAAAAAGCAAGACCCATCTATTTGATAGGTACAAGAGACTCATTGTAGACCTAAGGACACCTGCAGCCTGAAAATGAAGGTGTGGAGAACCATTTACCTTTCAAATGGTCCTCAAAAGAAAGCTGGGGTAGCAATCCTCATATCAGATAAATTAAAGTTTATCCCAAAGACTGTAGTAAGAAATGAAGAGCAACACTTTATCATACTTAAAGGATCTATCCAACAAGAGGACCTAACAGTCATGAATATTTATGACTCTAATGTGGGAGCTGCCAGGTATATCAATCAATTAATAACCAAAGTAAAGTCATACTTAGATAATAATAAACTAATACTGGGAGACATCAACATGGCACTTTCTGCAAAACAGACTTTCTAAGCACAACATCACCAAAGAAACAAGAGCTTTAAATGATATGCAGGATCAGATGGATTTCAAAGATATATACAGAACTTTGCATCCAAACGCAACTGAACACATTCTTCTCAAATGAACATGGACCTTTATCCAGAATAGAACACATACTGGGTCACAAATCAGGTCCCAATGGATAAGAGATAGGGATTGTCCCCTGCATATTTTCAGACCACAATGCTTTGAAATTAGAACTCAATCACAAGAAGAAATTTGAAAGGAACTCAAACACGTGGAGGTTAAAGAGCATCCTGCTAAAAGATTAAAGAGTCTACCAGGAAATTAGAGAAGAATAAAACAGATTCATGGAAACTAATGAAGATGAAAATACAACAATTCAAAATCTTTGGGATACAGCAAATGCAGCACAAAGAGGGAAATACATCGCAATACAAGCGTCCCTCAAAAAATTGGAAAAAACTCACATACATAAGCTAACCTTGCACCTAAAGGAACTGGGGAAAGAACAGCCAATAAAACCTACACCAAGCAGAAGAGAGTTAATAATGATTTGAGCAAAACTCAATGAAATAGAGACTGGAAGAACTGTAGAACAGATCAACAAAACCAGGAGTTGGTTATTTGAAAGAATTAATAAGATAGATAAACCATTAGCCAGCCTTATTAAAAAGAAAATGACTCAATTAAGAAAATCATGAATGGGGCAGCCCGAATGGCTTAGCGGTTTAGCGCCGCCTTCAGTCCAGGTCCTGATGCTGGAGACCCGGGATCAAGTTCCATGTCGGGCTCCCCGCATGAAGCCTGCTTCTCCCACTCCCTGTGTCTCTGACTCTCTCTCTCTCTCTCTCTCTCTCTCTCTCTCTCTGTGTGTGTTGTCTGTGAATAAATAAAATCTTAAAAAATATATTTAAGAAAATCATCAATGAAAGAGGAGAGATCACAACCAATACCAAAAAATACAAATGATTTTAAAACTGGATTATGAGCACCTATATGCCAATAAATAAGGCAATCTAGAAGAAATGGATGCATTTCTGGAAACCCACAAATTACCAAAACTTGAACATGAAGAAATAGAAAACCTGACAGCCAATAATCAGTGAGGAAATTGAAGCAGTCATCAAAAACCTCCCAAGACACAAAAGTCCAGGGTCAGAAGGCTTCCCAGGGAATTCTATTAACGTTTAAAGAAGAAACAATACCTATTGTACTAAAGCTGTTCTGCAGGATAGAAAAGGACAGAATACTTCCAAACACGTTCTATGAGGCCAGCATCACCTTGATTCCAAAACCAGACAAATATTCCACCAAAAAGGAGAATTATAGACCAATTTCTCTGATGAACACAGATGCAAAAATTCTCAACAAGATACTAGCAAACAGGATCCAACAATACATTAACATTATTCACCATGACCAAGTGGGATTTATCCCTGGGATGCAAGGTTGGTTCATCACTCATAAAACAATCAATGTGATAGATCACATCAGTAAGAAAAAAAACAACCATATGATTCACTTAATAGATGGAGAGAAAGAATTTGATAAAATACAGCATCCATTCCTGATCAAAACTCTTCAGTGTAGGGTTAGAGGGACCATTCCTTAGCATCTTAAAAGCCATCTATGAAGAGTCCACAGCAAATATTCTCAAATGGGAAAAACTGAGAGACTTTCCCCTAAGAACAGGAACACGGCAGGGATGTCCACTCTCACTACTGTTATTCAACACAGTACTAGAAGTCCTAGCCTCGGCTATCAGACAACAAAAAGAAATGAAAAGCATTCAAAGTGACAAAGAAGTCAAACTCTCCCTCTTTGCAGATGGCATGATAATGTACATAGATTACCCAAGATTGCTAGAATTCATACAGGAATTCGGCAATGCCGCAGGATACAAAATCAATGCACAGAATTCAGTGGCATTTCTATACACTAACAATGTGACTTAAGAAAGAGAAATTTAGGAGTCATCCTATTTTCAATTGCACCCAAAAGCATAAGATACCTAGGAATAAATCTAACCAAAGAGGTAAACAATCTATACCCTGAAAACTACAGAACACTTCTGAAAGAAATTGAGGAAGACACAAAGAGATGAAAAAATATTCCATATTCATGGATTAGAAGAATTAATATCGTGAAAATGTCACTCTTACCCAGGGCAATTTAGATGTACCATGCAATTCCTATCAAAATACCATGAATATTTTGGTATTTTGGTATGATAGAGTTGGAACAAATAATCTTAAGATTTGTGGGGAACCAGAAAAGACCCCAAAGAGCCAGGGGAATATTGAAAAAGAAAACCAGAGCTGGGGGCATCAAATGCCGGATTTCAAGCTCTATTACAAAAGCTGTAATCATCAGAAGGTGTGGTACTGGCACAAAAACAGACACATAGATCAAAGGAACAAAATAGACAACCCAGAAATGGGCCCTCAACTCTATGGTCAACTAATAATTGAAAAAGCAGGAAAGACTATCCACTGGAAAAAAGACAGTCTCTTCAATAAATGGTGCTGGGAAAATTGGACATCCACATGCAGAAGAATGAAACTAGAACATTCTCTTACACCATACACAAAGATAAACTCAAAATGGATGGAAGATCTAAATGTGAGACAGGAATCCATCAACATCCTAGAGGAGAACACAGACAACACCCTTTTAGAACTTGGCCACAGCAACTTGGCAAGATGCATCTATAAAGGCAAGAGAAACAAAAGCAAAAATGAATGACTGAGACTTCATCAAAAGAAGAAGCTTCTGCACAGCAAAATAAATAGTAAACAAAACTACAAGACAACCTACAGAATGGGAAAAGATATTTGTAAATGACCTATCAGATAACGAGCTAGTATCCAAGATCTATAAGGAACTTATTGAACTCGCCACTCAAGAACAAACAATCCAATCATGAAGTGGGCAAAAGACACGAAAAGAAATTTCATCAAAGAAGACATAGACATGGCTAACAAGCACATGAGAAAATGCCCTGCATCACTTGGCATCAGGGAAATACAAATCCAAACCACAATGAGATACCACATCACACCAGTGAGAATGAGGACAATTAACCAGACAGGAAACAACAAATGTTGGAGAGGATATGGAGAAAGGGGCACCCTCTTGCACTGTTGGTGGGAATGTGAACTGGTACAGCCATGCTGGAAAACTGTGTGGAGGTTCCTCAAAGAGTTAAAAATAGAACTGCTCAAGACCCAGCAATTGCACAACTGGGGATTTATCCCAAAGATCCAGATGCAGTGAAAAGGCAAGACACCTGCACCCCAATGTTCATAGCAGCAATGTCCACAATAGCCAAACTGTGGAAGGATCCTCAGTGTCCATCGAAAGATGAATGGATAAAGAAGATGTGGTTTATGTATACAATGGAATATTACTCAGCCATTAGAAACGACAATTACCCACCATTTGCTACAACATGGATGGAGCTGGAGGGCATAATGCTGAGTAAAGTAAGTCAATCAGAGAAGGACAATCATTATATGGTTTCATTCATTCGAGGAATATAAAAAACAGTGAAAGGAATTAGAGGGGAAAAGAGAGAAAGTGAGTGGGAAATATCAATGAGGGTGACAGAACATTGGAGACTCCTAGCTCTGGGAAATGAACAAGATGTAGTGGAAGGGGAGGCGGGCGGGGGACGGGGGGACTGTGTGAGGGACACTGAGGGGGGCTCTTGAAGGGATGAGCACTGGATGTTATACTTTATGTTGGCAAATTGAACTCCAGTAAAAAATATTTAAAAAGAGAAAAAAAAAAGATATGACACCAACCATTTTGTTGGTTATGAAAAGAAGACTCAAATAAATTAGGATAGGTTAAGGGAAATAAATGACAACCTCAGAAGGAAATATCTACGTGTAATTGGGGTTCCCGAGGGCGCCGAAAGGGACAGAGGTCCAGAATATGTATTTGAACAAATCATAGCTGAGAACATTCCTAACTTGAGAAGGGAAACAGGAATTCAGATCCAGGAGATAAAGAGATCCCCCCCTAAAATCAATACAAACCACTCAACACCTCGACATTTAATAGTGAAACTTGAAAATTCCAAAGATAAAGAGAAGATCCTTAAAGCAGAAAGAGACAAGAAATCTCTAACTTTTATGGGAAGAAATATTAGATTAAGAGCAGACCTCTCCACAGAGACCTGGCAGGCCAGAAAGGGCTGGCAGGATATATTCAGGGTCCTAAATGAGAAGAACCTGCAGCCAAGAATACTTTATCCAGCAAGGCTCTCGTTCAGAATAGAAGGAGAGATAAAGAGCTTCCAAGATAGGCAGAAACTGAAAGAATATGTGACCACCAAGCCGGCTCTGCAAGAAATACTAAAGAGGACTCTGTAAAAGAAAGAGGAAGTCCAAGGTAACAATCCACAAAAACAGGGACTGAATAGGTATCATGATGACACTAAATTCTTATCTTTCAATAGTAACTCTGAACGTGAACGGGCTTAATGACCCCATCAAAAGGCGCAGGGTTTCAGACTGGATAAAAAAGCAAGACCCATCTATTTGCTGTCTATAAGAGACTCATTTTAGACATAAGGACACCTACAGCCTGGAAACAAAAGGTTGGAGAACCATGTACCATTCAAATGGTCCTCAAAAGAAAGCAGGGGTAGCAATCCTCATATCAGATAAATTAAAGTTTATCCCAAAGACTGTAGTAAGAAATGAGGAGGGAAACTATATCATACTTAAAGGATCTATCCAACAAGAGGACCTAACAATCATCGATATTTATGCCCCAAATGTGGGAGCTGCCAAGTATATCAATCAATTAATAACCAAAGTTAAGACATACTTAGGTAATAATGCACTTACACTTGGTAACTTTAACACAGCTCTTTCTGCAAATGACAGGTCTTCTAAGCACAACATCTCCAAAGAAACAAGAGCTTTAAATGATACACTGGACCAGATGGATTTCACAGATATTTACAGAAATTTACATCCAAATTCAACTGAATACACATTCTTCTCAAATGCATTTGGAACTTTCTCCAAAATAGGCCACATACTGGGTCACAAATCAGGTCTTAATCGATACCAAAAGATTGGGATCATCCCCTGCATATTTTCAGACCATAATGCTTTGCAATTAGAACTAAATCACAAGAACAAGTTTGGAAGGATTTCAAACACGTGGAGGTTAAGGACCATCCTGCTAAAAGATGAAAGGGTCAACCAAGAAATTAGGGAAGAATTAAAAAGATTCATGGAAACTGATGAGAATGAAGATACAACCATTTAAAATATTTGGGATACAGCAAAAGCAGTCCTAAGGAGGAAATACATCGCAATGCAAGCATCCATTCAAAAACTGGAAAGAACCCAAATACACAAGCTAACTTTGCACCTAAAGAACCTGGAGAAAAAAAACAGCAAATTGATCCTACACCCAGCAAAAGAAGAGGGGTGGTGGAAGGGGAGGAGGGCGGGGGGTGGGGGTGAATGGGTGATGGACACTGAGGGGGGCACTTGACGGGATGAGCACTGGGTGTTATTCTGTATGTTGGTAAATTGAAGACCAATAAAAAATAAATTTATTATAAAAAAAAAAAGATTCGAGCAGAACTCAATGAAATCGAGACCAGAAGAACTGTGGAACAGATCAACAAAACCAGGAGTTCGTTCTTTGAAAGAATTAATAAGATAGATAAACCATTAGCCAGCCTTATTAAAAAGAAGAGAGAAAAGACTCAAATTAATAAATTCATAAATGAGAAAAGAGAGATCACCACCGATACCAAGGAAATACAAATGATCTTAAAAACTTACTTTGAGCAGCTATACGTCAATCAATTAGGCAATCTAGAAGAAATGGATGCTTTCCTAGAAAGCCACAAACTACCAAAACTGGAACAGGAAGAAATAGAAAACCTGAACAGGGCAAATACCAAGGAGGAAATTGAAGCAGTCATCAAAAACCTCCCAAGACACAAAAGTCCAGGGCCAGATGGCTTCCCAGGGGAATTCTATCAAACTTTTAAAGAAGAAACCATACCTATTCTACTAAAGCAGTTCGGAAAGATAGAAAGTGATGGAGTACTTCGAAACTCATTCTATGAGGCCAGCACCACCTTAATTCCCAAACCAGAGAAAAACCCCACCAAAAAGGAGAATTACAGACCGATATCCCTGATTAACATGGATGCAAAAATTCTCAACAAGATACTAGCCAATAGGATCCAATAGTACATTAAGAAGATTATTCACCACGACCAAGTGGGATTTATCCCCGGGATGCAAGGCTGGTTCAACACTCATAAAGCAATCAATGTGATTAATCATATCAGCAAGAGAAAAAACAAGAGTCATATGATCCTCTAGTTAGATGCAGAGAAAGCATTTGACAAAATACAGCATCCATTCCTGATCAAAACTCTTCAGAGTGTAGGGATAGAAGGAACATTCCTCCATGTCTTAAAAGCCATCTATGAAAAGCCCACAATGAATATCATTCTCAATCGGGAAACACTGGGAGTCATTAGAAATGATAATACTCACCATTTGCTTCAACATGGATGGAGCTGGAGGGTATTATGCTGAGTGAAGTAAGTCAATCAGAGAAGGACAAACATTATATGGTCTAATTCATTTGGGGAATATAAAAAAATAGTGAAAGGGAGTAAAGGGGAAAGGAGAGAAAATGAGTGGGAAATATCAGAGAGGGAGACAAAACATGAGAGACTCTGAACTCTGGGAAAGGAACAAGGGACGGTGGAAAGGAAGGTGGGCCGGGGGTGGGGGTGACTGGGTGATGGGCACTAAGGGGGGCACTTGATGGGATGAGCACTGGGTGTTATGCTATATGTTGGCAAATTGAACAATAAAAATATATATGCATATATATATATATATATTTATATATATCCATTATACCACTGTATTAACAGGAAAAAGTATTATTTACTTGTTACTTTGTCCACATATGTTCATAAATTTAGAATTCTATCTTTTACTTGATATTGTTCTATTGTTTTTGTACTGAAATCAAGTACTACATAGTTTCGTAAAAAAAAAAAAGAATTGTGTAGCTTGTAGATATCATAATGTAAGACAAGGAGGGCAAAAATCTGATTAACAAATCACTTGCTCATAATATAGGATTTTGGGGGGGGGGTTTGGTTTGTTTTTAATGCCATCTTGACTCAATTTTGGGATCCTGGTTAGAGAGGCTGATCAATTCCCCTTCTTGAGTAGCTGAATAAATCCACACTTGAAACACTTCCCTTATCAGGATCTTACAGACAGAGCTACTATGCACCAGCTGTAATCTGTCAGGGCCAGATATCAGACAACAAAGGACAACCTTTCTGCCCCTGAGACTAAGAAATTACTCAAATTAGCCAATCCATAGGGAGGCCATCAAACCTGGCCAACTCTACACCCATGCCATCCACAAGCTGAAGTTTGCTATTCCTATTGGTCCCAGGACCAATCTTGCATTTGACCCTGCCTGGCAATCTTCTCTTGCTTGGAACAAGTCATAAAAATGTTCTGCCCTTCATCCACCTGAGTGCAGAGTGTCCTACCATCAAAATAATCTTTAAAAATCATAAAACATTGCCCAAGTCTATGTTCTAATTCAGGCAATATTAGTCAATGACCAAGTGCAGTGTAGGTAGAAATGTAAAATATATACTCCTTTTCCATTCACAAGCCCTGAGAAAGGGTTCCCTTTCTGATGGTTAGATTGTCTCCTTGGTAACAGGAAACAGGTATTTTTAACCTCTTTGCCTAATGGAGTGCTTGATACTCTTTATATTTTTACTTAATGCTTTTCTCATAGAATAATTAGATGAATAAAAGTTACTCAGCAATGTTGTATGAAAATAAATAGCAAATAAATTAATACCAATTGTTTTAGGTTACACTGTCCTCAGAAAAAAACTGTACTTTCCTTCCGCGTGGTTGTTGAGAACTCTGAAGCAAACAAGTAGTGAATACAATTTGGAGAGGACTTGGGGGAGAATAAGTAACGAATTTTCTCAACCTATAATGGCATCTAATTCAGCTGTAGAAATTGACAATGAAAGTGATAATTCTTCTGGTAGCAGCTTATTTAAGACTCAGTGTGTCCCTTACTCACCAAAACAGGGGCAAAGAAACCCTATTAGAAAGTTTGTTCGTTCATCTGGAGGTGTTGAAGCAAGGGATTCATCTAGTGACTCCTCTTTTGAACCAAGACCACTGACTTTAAAAGCTATTTTTGAAAGATTCAAAAAAAAAAGAAACGTAAAAAGAGGAAATATAAGCCAAAAGAAAGACCAAGGGGAAGACCAGAAGGAAGAAAAACCACTAGACGCTCCCAAATAAATAAGAAACAAGTTAAAGACAAAGGATCTGGGTTCCCATTTTTAGAATCTGAGAATGTAAAAAAGCCATTACCATGGAGAAAGATTTCAAGCTTTGAGCAAGCGGTGGCAAGAGGATTTTTCAACTACCTTGAAAAATTGAAGTATGAATACTATCTCAAGGAATCCTTGAAACAAATGAATGTTGGTGAAGATTTAGAAAGGGAAGATTTTGACAGTCGTAGATACAAATACTTGGATGATGATGGATCTCTCTCTCCTATTGAAGAGTCAGAAACAGTGGAAGAGGCTGCAACAACTCTTGAACATGATGATGGTTGTGATATCAAATTGGTGGACAATAATGAATTCATAGTAAGTTCTGAAATACCAAAGAAAATGTATCTGTATTTAGGACAAGAGGAATATACTGAAGAAGCTGCTTCGTCTAAAAAGAGAGCATCAAAATCCAAAAACATGGGACAGAGGATAGAATGGTCTGAAAAGGAAGAGATAGGAATATGAATATTAAGGCTTTTCACTTGAAAACAGTGTCTGGACTTAAAGGTATTGGCGTATCCCAACAATCTGTACAGTTCTAGGGTGTGATAGTTTAGGGGTGAATACGATTTGAACTCATTCATGTTTAGAGGATGTTTGAGAACCAGGAATATCATTTATCTATTTAGACCCTAAATGGGGCTCTAAAGAAATTGGACCTCAAAGATTACAGTGGGGAGTTTTTGAAGTATGTCCATATTCAAGTGGAGATCCGAGAAGACCTCTGGACAGTGACAGCTGTGGATTGAACAAAAGTTTGTTTTAAAAGTGCTATTTTGAAGATCATCACTCTGGCTTTGGTGGAACTATGGTGATTGGCGGCAGAAGGAATCACATGTCAAATATCTTAAATAAAAATTTTATTAACTTTGTCAAATATCTTAAATAAAAATTTATTAATTTTAAATAAAAAAAGAAAAAAACTGTAAAACAACAGGTTTTATCTTCTAGAACTCTCCATATCTTTGTTGTCACTCTAAGTCTAGAAGTTTTTCTGTACACAAATACTCTTTGCTCAAACTTTTCCAGTGTTGCAGCAGAAAAAAGGAACAGCCATGCAAAATCCATAAGCTTTGATAATCATCTTAACAAAGGGGCAGATAATATCTTCATTTGGATAAGAAACAAATAACAGTTTTGGAGTGGAAGATGAGGGATTTGTGGGTAATAATGAATGAGGTTTGCAGCAAGTTAGTGAGTATGATTTTGAAGCAATGATATGGGGTATCCAGTGGTAGTGGGATGAATGGATCTATAGTTGAGATAGAAGTCTGGATAGGAGGTAAGTGTATGAAACATATTAAAATAGAAACAGTTATTGAAATGATAGTGGCTCTGCAAGCATATTCACATAAAGAAGAGAAGAGCTTCCAACTGGGACACTAGCCTCTCCAGAAGAGAAAGAGGAGAGCGCTGCAGAAAGTACTGAGAAGGAGACACTAAAGCTGCAGGTATGGTGGATGGCAGACAATGCAGAGAGGTGATCTGGAAGCCAATAAGGAAATTAATTGGAATACAAGGAGAGTAAACCTTGCCTGATGAATCTATTGGGAGGCAGATGCAGAAAAGTTCTGTGGCGTGGAAAGTCATTTAATTGTCTTAATATTTTAAGAGTTATTTTTTATATGTTTAGTTTTTAATTGAAGTTTGATTTGCCAACATATAGTATAATACCCAGTGCTCATCCTCTCAAGTGCCCCCCTCAGTGCCCCTCACACAGTCACCCCAACCCTCCGCCCACCTCCCCTTCCACTACCCCTTGTTATTTTCCCAGAATTGGGAGTCTCTCATGTTCTGTCACCCTCTCTGATTTTTCCCACTCATTTTCTCCCCTTTCCCCTATAATCTCTTACACTATTTTTTATATTCCCTGTATGAGTGAAACCATATGATGATTGTCCTTCTCCGATTGACTTACTTCACTTAGCATGATACCCTCCAGTTCCATCCATGTTTCTAATGGCTGAGTAATATTCCATTGTATACCCGCGCTGCCCCGAGAGCATCTAGGCCAGTGTGGACTGGGGGACTGTGGTAGTTATGCAGGGAGCTGACTCTAGAGCTGGTGAGCTGGCCACTGCCAGTGTTGTTGTTCCTTCTTCTGTCACTTTGTGCCTGGGATGAAGCAGGGCCACCAGGGAACAGGAGCCTCACAGGATAAATAGCTCCCACTGAGCCTGGCACCTGGCAGGGGGCAGGGCATCTCCCCCAGGTACACAGACCTGAGGGTCAGCACAGCAGGCCTCTCCCCCAGAAGACCAGTTGGAAAAACTGGGAAAGAGCAAGTTCTTGACCGAACAGTGCTGGAAAGCTCCAGGGGAAGTCGAGAGATTTATACTATATAGAACTAGAGGGTACCCCCCATTTTTTCTCTTTTTCCAGTACAACTCATTTTTATATCAGTTTAGAGTTATTTTTGAACAGTTGTATAGCACATATTGTGCAAGATGATTTATTATAACTTAAAATACCTTAATGCTTGACCACAGCAAGGGAAAATCACTGCATGACTCAAGGTCTTAAAATGTTGCCAAGAGAAGCTGAAAAGCAAGCAATGATTCTGGCTTCCTGTATAATTTGAATATTTATCATATATTATATGGAGGTAAATAGGCTTCATGACATTTGTAAGTCAGAAAGAATTAGGGCCCAGCAGGTGCTATGGTAAGGAGAAATGTCCTCTGCAATCAACCTTAAATAGAATAACCGCACACTGGAATTTTCAGGAACTGTTCAAAATGTGACAGGCACTGTGGCCCTCCCAGCTATTTCTGCTTCATTTCTCACCTTTCCACCCGCTTGGCACCAGGTTTTCTTGTACCAATCTTCATTTGAACACCAATAACAGAATGTGTAAGTCCTTTAATATTCATAAATCTTTTCAGAATTATACAACAGTCATTTGTAGTTCTTCTAAGAGATTTGGAGATTTGATTTCTAGGAGTAGCTCATAATCAAATGTCTGTGTGACCACTGGCTATTCATTATTTTATGGTAGGGTGTTCTCAACTAAATTCTTATTCATCCATATTACTAATATCAAACTCAGTTGGTGTTCTCATTAAAATTTGCTACTCCTAACTAATTTTATATCTATTTTCTACCAGGAAAAAAAGAAGGAACATTGCAATTATTCACAATGCTGTGCATCTTTGAAACCTGTTTGTATAAAAACAGTACATACCTTCTTTCTTGTTGCTGTTTCCTAATACTATTGATTTGTTGCTGGTTAGATGACATAATTGAGCTTCATCCATTGGGCTGCCTGTATTAGTTTCTAATAACTTTCAGAAGTGTTTATTTTCTTTCATTTATGATAATCATAAATAGAGGTCTAAACCAGAGTATGCAAGAAAAAAGGATAATTCATATTCAGATTATATTAAATTTTACTACTTGGAATTTTATAGCATAAGCATAGAATAATATATTCTCCAACCATATCTTCTCTTGAACTTTTTAGATCATAAAACTACATTACTAGAATGTGATCTGTTTGGATGTAGACCCACATCCCTGACTTCTAAGAAGACTTCCAACAGGAAGAATGGAAGGGTTTAAGAAGAGCCATGTCATTTATGCAAAGAATGAGTATACCTCATCCAACATGGCTGAGACAGAATCAAGAGCACAGTGACACTTTATCATTCAAAATCAAGGGAGGACATTGATGAGAAGAATTGGTTGCTTTTGCTGATCAATGGTCTTGAAAGCCTTGGATGACTGACTACCATGTGGTATAGACTGAGGTGATCACACAGAAGGCCAGTGGCACTGGCGCACAAAGTGGAGAATGCCTTAGTTATTACAAACTAGTGGTAGCCCTGTGGTGAGATAACAGATGGGGCCATCTGTCAATAAGGCAGATCTCTTAATTCTTCTTGTGTCCAACGTGAGTGAGAGTCACCAAACATCAGTGCATCAGCATCATTCTTGTGGTCCAAGCTCAGATAAGTGAGCAGGAGCAATACATTGGCAAGGCTGCCCTCCCAGCAGCAGGCCTTGCCACTGGACCTGAGGATGACCCATAGGCATGGATCCAGAGCTATGTGGGGCATTTAGTTTACATTATGTGTAGAATGGAGAGTTAGGAAGCACTCCAAAGGAAAGAAACAAAGACAAAGGCCAGATGTGTACAACCTGGGCTCCGGTTGCCAAACTAACTGGTCAACCCCACTGGTCACAAATACCAGAAGGGAAGTTAGATAATTTTAAGGACCTTAGATCTAGAAACTGAGATCCATGCAGGGCTTGGTCTGTGTTGGAGTGTTCTATTTAATGTTTACTGATTACCTCACTGTGTTTATCTGTTTTTAAATTATTTTTTCATTCATCCTGATAGCAATTCATATAGGCTTTTGAATTTTTGAGTTGATATCTTTTATCAGTTTTGAAAATTTCATAGTGGTTATTACTTCAAATATTTCCTCTCTCTTATTTTCTATGTCTTCTTTTTCATGTCTGGCTCCTTCCCCCCCACCAATTATTCATGTTAGGCTTTTTTTTTTTCGGCATCATCTAGTCTGTACGTTTGCTTATGTATTATCTATTCATTAGTTTTTCAATATTTTATTTTGGCAGTTTTATTCTGCAGAAGATAAATAGATGTATCTCCACAAGAAGAAATGGGTGAGTGCATGCAGGACAATAGGTAGCAGCTGCTGATGATAAAGGGTTTCTATCCTCACAGTCCCAAATCAGAGTTTCTGAAGGATTAAGTCTCTCTATATCTCTTACACAACTTCTTCCCAGGGAGCAGATGGTATCTGTCAGCCTCCTGCCCTCCTGAACAGGGAGAGGTCAAAGGTTTAGCTCAAATAGCCAAGTGGACCAAAATTTTGGATATATCAGATAGCTAACCAGTCTCCACATCATCCATTTAATTTTTTTTCCATCCAACAATTTGTCAACTCTGCAGTCAACAATTGCCTTTAGGTGACTTTCTTTCAACAACCCCCTATTGGCTGTTTTGCACAGGCATGACAGGGTGTAACTTTTGAGAAGGAACCACAATATTTGAATTTCAAGGTTGATAGGAAATATACATAATAAACCTGACAGGTTTGGACTTCAGGTTTCATCACAATAAAATCACCAAATGTTTTCTGTAAATGGTCACCCCTTTTTTTTAGAGGGCTTGGAAGTCTGGAGAGAGGAAGAAAATCTTTAATTTCCCTTTGGACACAGTGCTTGTCTCAGGGTTACACCCCTAATGAGAAAAAGGAAAGGCAAAAGGACCCTCTTGTCTTATCAGTTTTGTAATTGAATTAGCCAGCCCTGAGATTAAATTCATCTTCTTTGCTTACTGCTCATAAGACACACTTCTCCTTTATCGAATATTAGTTGACTATAAAGTTGAGGGTCCACTTCTGGATTCTCTATTCTGTTCCATTGAACTGTGTTGGTGGGAATGTGAAATGGTACAGCCACTCTGGAAAACTGTGTGGACGTTCCTCAAAGAGTTAAAAATAGACCTGCCCTACGATCCAGCAATTGCACTGCTGGGGATTTACCCCAAAGATACAGATGCAATGAAACGCCGGGACACCTGCACCCCAATGTTTCTAGCAGCAATGTCCACAATAGCCAGACTGTGGAAGGAGCCTCAGTGTCCATCGAAAGATGAATGGATAAAGAAGATGTGGTTTATGTATACAATGGAATATTACTCAGCCATTAGAAATGACAAATACTCACCATTTGCTTCAACGTGGATGGAACTGGATGTTATTATGCTGAGTGAAATGAGTCAATCGGAGAAGGACAAACATTATATGGTCTCATTCATTTGGGGAATATAAATAATAGTGAAAGGGAATAGAAGGGAAGGGAGAAGAAATGGGTAGGAAATATCAGAAAGGGAGACAGAACATGAAGACTCCTAACTGGGAAACGAACTAGGGGTGGTGGAAGGGGAGGTGGGCAGGGGGTGGAGGTGAATGGGTGACGGGCACTGAGGGGGGCACTTGACAGAATGAGCACTGGGTGTTATTCTGTGTGTTGGCAAATTGAACACCAATAAAAAATAAATTTATTATAAAAAAAGACACACTTCTCTGCACTAAACGAACATGGAACTAACCACAGGCTGAAGCAAAATGACAATACTAAAATTTAAGAAAATAAGTTTTTTTGAGCCAATTCATTTCTTCCTGGTCTGATAAGCTCATCTTAAACTAGGAACACTTCAAATATAGCTATTTTGAAAGAGCATATTCTTATCTAATGATGAATAATAAAATACAGTTATAGAGTTGCACATTAAAAAAAAATTCTGGATTTGTTTTCCAACATAGTTTAGTTCTATGAAAATCAACTGCTTTCCTAATTACCATTTAAAACAAGTAAACAAATGTGAATGGAAAGGGAATGAAATGAAAGGAACTATCAATTATTATTGTGCAAAAACGACAAATAATATTACCTTAGCCGTGGGTAAGGGCAGAATTTTAATTACTTTAAAATAGCATTTTGAAGTAAAGAAAGTAATTGAAACATTCCTAAATATTTGCAGAATACTATGCAATTCATGGATAAATAAATACAAATGTGAGATATCTTGTTAAAAGTTTAAATCAGAAACACCAAAAATAAATTTATTTCCATAATACACTTTAAGGAAGAAAGACCTAAAAGGATATATTGAATATATGATGATGACTGTTCATTTTAGTGTTCTAAAATTAAATTTAAGCAGTATCTAAAGGGTTCCAATTGTTAAGAGAAGGAAAAATAGTGTTAAAACCCTCAATATCTGGCTTTAGTAGTGAAAGGGAAACAATCATTTATGAATAGATACTTGCTTCAAAAAATTATTCGATAACAAAAAGGTAAAATACTTAAATTTTATTTGTAACCTTGAAAATATGGAATAAAAATTAAAATAACAATAGCATGCAATAGACACAGGCTTTAATTATCCATATAGACTATTATATAAAAATATATAGACACTTATTTTTCACTTGGAAACAAGTCCAAATGTCTCTCTTCTTTGTCTGAGTACCTTGGAGACTGTGCTTGTAAAATGGGATATTTAGCTTCTGACTCAGCTCTGACCTTTACTGTCTTCTTGTAAAGATCTGTCATCACTCAGAGGAAATAACTTGAATAGTCTTGAGGCAGAAAATTGAACACATTTGAATAAAATGGACTAAACACTCAGAGTCAGCATTGAAATAACAAATACAGATAAGGCTTTAATATATCTAAAATAAAGTACTCTCTTTCCTCTACTGAGGGTCCTGAGGTCAAGCACAGGAATCAGTCTCTTTACAAAACATACTTCCAAGTCAAAAGTTTCTAAACATATCAAAGCTTAAGCCTTTTGATATATTAATTGAAAATGCACTATGGTTTGAACAAAGGTTACTAGGTATGTCTAGGGAAAGCAAGGGGATTACAAAGAAACCGTTGCTATGTAATTAAGTAAGGCACTTGAATATTGATTACGTGCAGGATTGGAAACCATTATGAAGCATCTTAAGCACAGATTGGAGTCTGGCAGACATAGCACTCGTTCATCTATGCAGCAACTAGAGGATCCTTTTCAATGGACAGAATTGACATCTACTGATTTGTCCACTTTTGGTTTAATCACTCAATCTTTTTTGTAGGGTCTTTTCAAACAGCTTCTGAATGGACTCTGAGGAAGTCTTTAGGTAGAAAGCCTACTATTACTAAACCAACTTCCTGAAATTTTAGGTAAGAAATAACAAATTTTAGTTACCCACAGACTATGCCATTCTTTCAGCTTTTTAACCAGTTCTTCTATTTTCATCTAGATTTGTAAATGAGAAAAGAGTCCTGTCATTCTACATATTTAAAGTTAAGACTAGAACTCATAAACTACTGCTCTGTTGATGGGAAGGTCATGATACAGAAAACAAATTTCTGTTTGACTGTCACATGTCAAATGTACCCCACGCATGTGTTCTAACCTCACCTCCATGGTTTACTTGTTCTGGTCAGATCTGCCTCTCTTGTACACTCCTGATAATGTGGATTTTATCTGTAGTTCAGAGATTACTATGTTCTATCTTCTGAAAAATTCAGCAAATAGTTTGGTCCATGTTGGTCTCTTAGAAAACCCTTTACTGAACTGAAATATTGTTTAATTATAGTGCCTTCCATTGTGTGGTGACTGGTGTGTGTGTGTGTGTGTGTGTGTGTTTGCCAGTATAAGATCCTCCCATATAGGGATGCTGGGTGGGTTAGGATAGGGGGGTTAAGCGGCTGTCTTTGGCTCAGCATGTAATCCTGGAGTCCCAGGATGGAGTCCCATATTGGGCTTCCTTCATGGAGCCTGCTTCTCCCGCTGCCTCTGCCTATGTCTTTGCCTCTCTCTCTGTGTGTGTTTCTGTTGAATAAATAAAATCTTAAAAAAAAAGATCCTCCCAAATAGAAGGCAAGACTTTTGAATTCTTGTGCCTTGTCTTATACATGTCTACTACACCATAATAGTAGAAAATTAGTAAATATTTGTGATTTTCAGATAAAATTCTTTCTTTAAAAAAGATAGATGTAAATAAATATTTCCTTTGCTATTCTTAGTATAATTTGCACACATGCACACACAAACACAAATATATAAATATACATATTCATAATGGCAACTGCTGAATAAATATTTGTAAATAAGATGTGATACAGCAGGGTGTCTGAGTGGCTCAGGGGGTTAGGCCTCTGACTCTGGATTTCAGCTCAGGTCATGATTGCAGTGTTGTGGGATCTAGCCCCATGTCCAGACCCTTGCTCAGAGGGGAGTCTCCTGGAAATTTTTTCTCTACCTCTCTCTCCTGTGCTCCCTCTCTCCCTCTCAAATAAATAAATTAATCTTTAAAGAAGACATGATACATCATAGGAGAAAGTAAATAATTCAAGTTAGTGAGTATGGTTTTGAGAATGGCAATAAAATTTACCTATTCCTTCATCTCCAGCTTCCAAAAACTTACAATAGTAGGGGTCCATAAGACCCCAAACATATCACCTTAAATTAAATATATGTATATGGGGTGCCTGGGTGGCTCCGTGGTTGAGCATCTGACTTTGGATCAGGTCGTGATTCTGGGATCCTGGGATTGAGTCCCACATCAGGATCCTCATAGGGAGTCTGCTTCTCCTTCTGCCTGTCTCTTTGTGTCTCTCATAAATAAATAAATAAAGTCTTAAAAATAAATATATGTATATATTTATTGAATTGTTTATATAATATAGAATAATACTGTATTATATTTACATATATATGTACTTTTAAATATCAGGTACTATTCAAAATTGCCATCCAGAAACCTCTTTTCTAGCAAGTGTCAGTCTCAGGATTTTCCATAAATGGCTTCAACTTTCACTTATATATGATAGAGATACAATATGCTTTAACTTGCATTTATAAATTACGTAGAAAGTAAAGTTTCAGAAAAAAAGTAACTTTGATGCTGAAATGAAGATTAGTGTGATACTGTGAACCCCAAAACAAAGATCTGTACATAAAATATCCTCTATTCATATAGGTTACATGTTAATCACTGTCAACTTGATCAAGAGTTTGGAGGAAAGGGGCCAAAAATAACATACATACACAGAGGCAGAGAAAAAGGTTAAGAGCAAGAAGCATAGAAAAATCAGAAGGAAGTATGCCCCTATATGGCAGTGTGTCATGGTCCTTGAAGGGGCCCCTATGAAGGGAATCAGAAAAGCAGGTTACAAGACAGTTTCAAATAAGATGAATTACACAGGATGGGATCTCATGGTGATTAATATTGCCTGAAAACCGAGTAGAAAACTTTGGACATAACAAATCAGAAAATATGGAGAAATTACATAATAATAACACATTTATTACAGCATTTATAAAAAAAATCATTTCCTTATTTACCAAGATTGGAATTAAGGACATTTAAGAAATAAATATGGTAGTCAAATTTTTTTTTTTTTATCTTTAGCCTTAGAGGATCACATCAAAACATTGTTAGTTGGGACAGTTATTTTCCCCCCTACCCATTTTAGTGTGGTCATATGTTGTCCCTGTAAGATAATGAGATTCATTTGGCAGAGAATGAATTTTATCTCTCCTTTCACATCCTGATGATTTTTAAAAACTTATATAGAGCAAAAATTTACTTTTGTTAGAGTATAGTTCCATTGAATTTTGTAAACATATAGTCTTGTGCCCACTACTCCTCAAACTTTCCCATGCTACCTCTTTATTGACAATGGTTTCATCCAGTCCCTAACCCATGACAACCACCAAATGCTCTTTTTCCTCCTATAATTTTGCCTTTCCCAAAGTAATAGAAATGATATAATACAACATGTAACCATTTAAGATTTGTCGATCTTGTTGCATGAATCAATTTCTTCTTTTAAAAAAATAGGAATGTATAATAGCTTGTTTATGAATAAACCTGTTGAAAGAAATTTCAGTTGTCTTCAGATTTTGGCAATTATGAATTTTATAAGTTTATAAATTTTCGTGTACAGATTCTGTGTATGTGTGTACATATTTTCCCACACCCTAGAAGTGGAAATGCTAATATATATGGCAAATGTATATTGAACCTTTTACAAACCAATAAACTATATTTGAAAGTTGCACCGGGACACCTGGGTGGCTCCATGGTTGAGTGTCTGCCTTTGGTTCAGGGTGTGATCCCAGAGTCCTGGGATCGAGTCCTATATTGGGCTTCCTGCATGGAGCCTGCTTCTCCTACCTCTGCCTGTCTCTCTCTCTCTCTCTCTCTCTCTCTCTCTCTCTCTGTGTGTCTCTGGTGAATAAATAAATAAATAAACAAATAAAATAAATAAAAAGTAGTTGCAACATTTCACTTACTATAAGGGTTCTAGTTATTCCACCACCTCACCAACACTTTGTATACTACGTTTCTATGTGTATTATTATTATTATTATTATTATTATTATTATTATTATTGAAATATAATTAGCATGCAGGGGCACCCAGGTGGCTCAGTCAATAAAGCATCTGACTTCAGCTCAGGTCATGGTCTTGGGATCCTGGGATTGAGAACCCTGTCAGGCTCCTCACTAGTGGAGAATCTGCTTGTCTCTCTGCCCCTAGCCCACTCATACAATATCTCAAATAAATAAAATATTAGAAAAAGAAATATAAACAACATACAATGTCAAATGACTCTCAGGTGTACAGTATATTGATTTGATAATTCTATACAATGTATAGTGTAGTCACCAACTGTTATTCTAACAGGTATGTATTCATCTCTCAGTGTAGTTTTACCTCACAGTTCTTTAATGATTAATTGTGTGGAACATCTTTTCATATGAATATTTGACATCATACACTTTTTTGGTGAAGTGTTTGTCTTTTACCTATTTTTATAGATTTGTTTTCTTATTGTAGACTTCTCGGTATTCTCTATATATTATGGGTACAGCCTTTGTTCAAATGTGATTTGCAAATATTTCTTCCAGTTTGTAGCTTATCTTTTCATTCTCTTAGCTGTATCTAATTGCATAGCAAACTATTTTAAATTTAATAAATTTACATTGTTCATTTTTTTTTCTTTTATATAGGTCGTGCTTTTGAAGTAGTATCTAAGAAATACTTTTGGCTACCCCCAAATGAACCGAAATTTATCTCATGTTTTCTTCTAAAATATTCAAATTTTACATTTTATATTTATGTCAATGTCCACTTAGGTAGTTTTTATGTAAGGTGTTAAGGTATGTGTCTAGACTTATTTTTTGCTTATGGATGTCCAATTTTTCCCATCATTACTTATTGAACAGACGATCTTTTTCCTTTTGTCAAAATTCAGCTGACTATGTTAGTGTAGATTTATCTATAGACGCTCAGTGCTATTCCATAGATCTATATGTGTATGCTTTTGACAATAACATTGTGTTGATTGATTTAGATTTCTAGTAGTATACAAAATCAGGTAATATAAGTCTTCAAGCTTTGTTCTTCTTTTCCAAACTTCTCTAAATTTTATTCCATTCCTTTTCTATCGAAATTTTAGAATTAGTTAATATCTAAAATTCCTTAGATTTCACCAAATATATAATAATGTAAAAGAGATATAAATTATACAGAACCAAATAGACATCATAGAAATGAAAAGCAGATTAAGTGAAACAAAAAATACACAAAAGGTGTCAACAGCAGATATGAACTGGCCAAAGAAAGAACGGGGAGACTTAAAACAGGTCAATTTAGATGATTCCAACAGAGGAACTGAGGGAAAAAAAGAGAAAGAGAGAGAATGAAGGAAAATAAACACAGCTTTAGTTCGGGTGCCATCAAGTGTGTTTACATACGTGTAATGAAAGCTCCAGAATGAAAGAAGAAAGAGACAAAGAGCTAACTTGAAGAAAATAATTTCCTCAAACTCCCAAATATAATGTCAAATATGAATCTACATATTCAAGAATCTCAATAAATTCCCAGTAGAATAAATTCCACTTGTTCCACACAACTAAAAACCACAAACTGACAAAAGACAATAAAGGGTAATCTTCAAAACAACAAAGAAAAATATCTCATCATGTACAAGAGATATTCAATAAGACTAAAAATGGCTTCTCAGGTAATTAATAGAGGTCAGATAGCACATAGGCAACTGTAAAAAATAATATAAATGTATCTTTTTTTCAAATTTGAATTGTAATTTCATAAATAAATAAATAAACTTAAAAAATTTATTTACTTATCTATATTTTTATTGGGGTTTTATTGCCAACATATACTATAATACCCAGTGCTCATCCTGTCAAGTGTCCCCTCAGTGCCCGTCACACAGTCTCTCCATCCCCCGGCCCACCTCCCCTTCCACTAAGTCTTGTTCATTTCCCAGAGTTAGTACTTTCTCATGTATTGTCACCCTCTCTGATTTTTCCCACCCAATTTCTCTCCTTTACCCTATAATTCCTTTCACTATTTTTTATATTTCCCATATGAGTGAAACCATATGATTGTCCTTCTCCAATTGATTTACTTCATTCAGCATTAATACCCTCCAGTTATACCCACATCAAAGCAAATGATGGTTATTCATGGTTTCTGATGGCTGAGTAATATTCCATTGTATATATAGACCACATCTTCTTTATCTATTCATCTTTAGATGGAAACCAAGGCTCCTTCCACAGTTTAGCTGTTGTGGACATTGCTACTATAAACATTGGGGGACAGGTGTCTCACCTTTTCACTGCATCTGGATCTTTGGGGTAAATCCCCAGTAGTGAAATTGCTAGGTCATAGGGTAGCTCTATTTTTAACTTGGAGGAACCTCCACAAAGTTTTCCAGAGTGGCTGCAACACTTCACATTCCCACCAACAGTGTAAGAGGGTTCCCTTTTCTCCACATCCTCTCCAACATATGTTGTTTCCTGTCTTGTGAATTTTCCCCATTCTCACTGGTGTGAGGTGGTATCTCATTGTGGTTTTGGTCTGTATTTCCCTGATGTCCAGTGATGCGGAGCATTTCCTCATGTGCATGTTGGCCATGTGTATGTCACCTTTGGTGAAATTTCTGTTCATGTCTTTTGCCCATTTCATGATTGGATTGTTTGTTCTTGAGTGGTGAGTTTAGTAAGTTCCTTATAGATCTTGGATACTAGCCCTTTAGCTGATATGTCATTTGCAAATATCTTCTCCCATTCTGTAGGGTGCCCTGTGGATTTGTTGACTATTTCTTTTGCTAGGCAGAAGATTTTAATCTGATGAAGTCCCAATCACTCATTTTTGCTTTTGTTTCCCTTTGCCTTCATAGATGTGTCTTGCAAGAAGTTACTGTGGCCAACTTCAAAAGGGGTGTTCCTGTGTTCTCCTCTAGGATTTTGATGGAATCTTGTCTCACATTTAGATCTTTCATCCATTTTGAGTTTATCTTTGTGTATGGTGCAAGAGAGTGGTCTAGTTTCATTCTTCTGCATGTGGATATCCAGTTTTCCCAGCACCATTTATTGAAGAGACTGTCTTTCTTCCAGTGGATAGTCTTTCCTCCTTTGTCGAATATCAGTTGACCATAAAGTTGAGGGTCCACTTCTGGATTCTCTATTCTGTTCCATTGATCTATGTGGCTGTTTTTGTGCCAGTACCACACTGTCCTGATGACCACAGCTTTGTAGTACAACCTGAAATCTGGCATTGTGATGCCCCCAGATATGGTTTTCTTTTTTAATATTCCCCTAACTATTTGGGGTCTTTTCGGATTCCACACAAATCTTAAAATAATTTGTTCCAACTCTCTGAAGAAAGTCCATGGTATTTTGATAGGGATTGCATTAAATGTGTCAATTGCTCTGGGTAACATTGACATTTTCACAATATTAATTCTGCCAATCCATGAGCATGGAATATTTTTCCATCTCTTTGTGTCTTCCTCAATTTCTTTAAGAAGTGTTCTGTAGACTTTAGGGCATAGATTGTTTACCTCTTTGATTACCTTTATCCCTAAGTATCTTATGCTTTTGGGTGCAATTGAAAATGGTTGACTCCTTAATTTCTCTTTCTTCAGGCTCATTTTTAGTGTATGGAAATGCCACTGATTTCTGGGGATTGATTTTGTATCCTGCCACATTGATGAATTACTGTATGAGTTCTAGAATCTTGGGGTGGAGTCTTTTGGGTTTTCTATGTGTAGTATCATGTCATCTGCAAAGAGGGAGAGATTGACTTCTTCTTTGCCAATTTGAATGCTTTTTATTTCTTTTTTGTTGTATGATTGCTGAGGCTAAGATGTTGAATATCAGTAGTGAGAGTGGACATCCCTGTCATGTTCCTGATCTTGGGGAAAGTCTCTCAGTTTTTCCCCATTGAGAATATTTGCTGTGGGCTTTTTGTAGATGGCTTTTAAGATGCTAAGGAATGTTCCCTCTATCCCTACACTCTGAAGAGTTTTGATCAGGAATGGATGCTGTATTTTGTCAAATGCTTTCTCTGCCTCTAATGAGAGGATCATATGGTTCTTGTTTTTTCTCTTATTGATGTGATCTATCACGTTGATTGTTTTACGAGTGAGGACCAACCTTGCATCCCAGGGATAAATCACACTTGGTCATGGTGAATAATGTTAATGTACTGTTGGCTCCTATTGGCTAGTATCTTGTTGAGAATTTTTGTGTCCTTGTTCATCAGGGATATTGGTCTATAATTCTCCTTTTTTGTGGAGTCATTGTCTGGTTTTGGAATCAAGGTGATGTTGGCCTCATAGAATGAGTTTGGAAGTATTCCATCACTTTCTATCCTGCAGAATAGCTTTAGCAGAATAGGTATTGTTTCTTCTTTAAACATTTGATAGAATTCCCCTGGGAAGCCATCTGGCCCTGGACTTTTGTGTCTTGGGAGGTTTTGATGACTGCTTCAATTTACTCCCTGGTAATTGGACTGTTCAGGTTTTTGACTTCTTCCTGTCCCAGTTTTGGTATATTTTGGTTTTCCTAAATGCATCCATTTCTTCTAGATTGCCTAACTTATTGGCATATTGCTGCTCATAATACATTTTTATAATCAATTGTATTTCCTTGGTATTGGTTGTGATCTCTCCTCTTTCATTCATGATGTTCTTTTTTATTAAGATTTTATTTATTCATGAGACACAGAGAGAGAGAGAGAGAGAGAGAGAGATGCAGGGAGCCCAACATGGGATTCGATTCCAGGACTCCAGGATCACGCCTTGGGTCAAAGGCAGGTGCTAAACCACTGAGCCACCCAGGGATCATGATACATAATGTTCTTAATTTGAGTCTTTTTTTTTAATAAGGCTGGCTAGAGTTTATCTATCTTATTAATTCTTTTGAAGAACCAACTCCTGGTTTTGTTCATCTGTTCCACAGTTTCTGGTCTCTATTTCATTGAGTTTGCTCGAATCTTTATTATCTCTCTTCTACCTGGTGTAGTTTCTTATTTGCTTCTCTTCTCCAGTTTCTGTAGGTGTGAGGTTAGCATGCATATTTGAGTTTTTCCAGTTTTTTGAGGGATTCTTGTATTGCAATGTATTTCCCTCTTAGGACTGTTTTTGCTGTATCCCAAAGATTTTGAATGGTTGTATCCTCATTTTCATTAGTTCCCATGAATCTTCTTAATTCTTCTCCAATTTCCTGGTTAAGCCATTCATCTTTTAGCAGGATATTCTTTAACCTCCATGTATTTGAGTTTCTCCCAAATTTATTCTTGTGATTGAGCTCTAGTTTCAAAGCATTGTGGTCTGAAAATATGCAGGGTACAATCCCAATCTTTTGGTATCCATTGAGACCTGATTTGTGGTATTCTGGAGAAAGTTCCATGTGCATTTGAGAAGAATGAATATTCAGTTGCATTCAGATGTAAAGTTCTGTAAATATTGTGAAATCCATGTGGTCCAGTGTATCATTTAAAGATCTTGTTTCTTTGGAGATGTTGTGCTTAGAAGATCTGTCATTTGCAGAAAGTCCCATGTTGAAGTCCTACTGTTAGTGTATTTTAATCTAAGCATGTCTTGACTTTGGTTATTAATTGACATAGCTCCAACATTAGGGGCATAAATATTCATGATTTTTAGGTCCTCTTGCAGGATAGATCCTTTAAGTGGAGCGGATTTTTAAAGTTCCTGCTTCTCCGGGGCTGGGTTTTCCTGTCCTGGAGGCTCTCACTGCCCCCTTAGCCCAGCTCCTCATGGGGCCCCCTCTCCGACTTGATTCTTTTTTATTTTACTTTTTTCCACCCTCCTACCTTGTTAGAAGCAAAAACTCTTGTCTTTGTAGTGTTCCAGCTGTTCTCTCTCTCTCATTTTTTAAAAGATTTTATTTATTTATTCATGAGAGACACACACAGAAAGTGAGAAAGAGAGAGAGGCAGAGACACAGGCAGGGGGAGAAGCAGAGTCCATGCAGGGAGCCTGATATGGGACTTGATCCCAGGTCTCTAGGATCAGGCCCTGGGCTGAAGGTAGCGCTAAACTGCTGAGCCACCTAGGGTGCCCAGCTTTTCTCTCTTTAAATCTCAGGTCAAATTCGTAGGTGTTCAGGATGGTTTGAAAGTTATCCAGGTAAGTTGGTGGGGCCAGGTGAGGTGAGGAGCCCTATTCTTCTGCCATCTTGCTGTATATTATCTGTTTATTTATTATTTTTTAAAATTTAAGTATACAGGCTTTATGAAGTGAATAAGTCATGGGAATAGAAGGCACAGTATAAAGAATATAAACCATTGTATTGTAATAGCATCGTGTGGTGACAGATGGTGGTTACATTTGTGATAAGCATAACATAATGAATGAAAAGCATCAATGTATCTTTATAAAAGCCTTTCTCATATGATTTGAAATACAACTTCATAGATGTATAAAAATTTAATTTATATGATAATCATAAATAATAATGAGGGGATGAGGAAGGAGTCACATATTATAAAAAAACTTTAAAGCCAAATTTTTGTAAACTATTAAAATTAAATTAGTATCAATCTAAACTAGATTGTTTTATGTTGAGATGCTAATTTTAATCTCTAGGGAAAACAGGAAGAACATAACATTTAGAAATCAGAAAAAGGGAACTCAAATGGTACTCTAGAAAATGCATGTGTAACACAAAATATGGCAGAAGTGGAGAAATAAAAGAACACAGAAGACATTAGTTGTATAGAAAACAAATAGAAAATGTCAGTTCTAAAGCCTACTTTATTACATTAAATGTAAAACCACAAAATATTCAATTAAAAGGCAGAGATTGGTAGAATAAATTGAAGTTAAAAAAAAAAGATCCAACAATTCACTGTCTGTATAAGGCTTACTTTTGATTGAATAATACAGATAGACTGAACCAGATTGGTTGAAACCTTAACCTTAGTTCAATCATACAAATTTATTATCTTACACTTCTGTAGGTCAAAAGCCACATTGGTCTCACTGGGATGAAATCAAGCTATCAGCAGGGCTGCCTTTCTATTCCATCTTTCCAGAGGCAGAAGTGCACTCGCTCTCTGTCTCTGTCTCTGTCTCTCTCTCTCTCTATATATATATATGTATATATACATATATACCAGAAAGATATATTCAGTACTGTGTTGTAGTTTATTGGTAATATCCAAACCTAAAATAATGCAATTACACACTAATAATACAATGAAATAAAATATGGTATACTTAGACACTGGAATATTATATAGCAATAAAAGGAATGATCTACTTGTATATACATGGAAGAATCTTACAAAATGATGAATGAAAGTGTAAAAAAAAGATTACATACAAAAATAATACAATTTATAAGAACTTCAAAAAGTGATAAAAGTAATCAATGGGGATAGAATTCAAAATGCCAGATTACCTCTGTTTTGGGTTTGATATGAAATGGTATTGACTAGAAAGGGCACAGGGAGCTCCCTAGGGTTTTAAAAGGGTTTTAGATGTTGATCTGAGTGGTGGTTACATGTGTGAATATATATATATGAATTTATATATTCATATTCATATACATAAATATATATTCATATATATGAATTTATATATATTTATTTTGTTATTTTTTATAAATTTATTTTTTATTGTGTTCAATTTGCCAACATATAGAATAACATCCAGTGCTCATCCCATCAAGTGCCCCCTTCAGTGCCCGTCACCCAGTCACCCCCACCCCCTGCCCACCTCCCCTTCCACCACCCCTAGTTCGTTTCCCAGAGTTACGAGTCTCTCATGTTCTGTCTCCCTTTCTGATATTTCCCACTCATTTTTTCTCCTTTCCCCTTTATTATCTTTCACTACTTATTATATTCCTCAAATGAATGAGACTGTAAAATGTTTGTCCTTCTCCGATTGACTTATTTCAGTCAGCATAATACCCTCCAGTTCCATCCATATTGAAGCAAATGGTGGGTATTTGTCGTTTCTAATGGCTGAGTAATATTCCATTGTATACATAGACCACATCTTCTTTATCCATTCATCTTTCGATGGACACTGAGGCTCCTTCCACAGTTTGTCTGTTGTGGATATTGCTGCTATAAACTTCGGGGTGCAGGTGTCCCGGCGTTTCATTGCATCTGTATCTTTGGGGTATATTTAAAAATTCATCAATTTGTCCCTTTACTGTGAGTATGTTATACTTCTTTTTTTTTTTTTTAATTATTTATTTATTTATTTATGATAGTCACAGAGAGAGAGAGAGGCAGAGACACAGGCAGAGGGAGAAGCAGGCTCCATGCACCGGGAGCCCGATGTGGGATTCGATCCTGGGTCTCCAGGATCGCGCCCTGGGCCAAGGGCAAGCGCCAAACCGCTGCGCCACCCAGGGATCCCTATGTTATACTTCAATATAAATTTTTCCAATGTTAAAAAACATACTCAGACATTCAGTTGTTATTTTCTTTTAGTGAACATTTTTAGTGAATCCAATATGGTTTCAGTTTTTGCTTTGTTAATAACTGGCTGTTCAAGTGCCACTCCATAGTTCTTGATCCCAGATGAATTTTTCTTTCGAGAAAACACCAAAAAATAGATATAATGTAAAGTATGTTAAAATCATCCTTCTTATATAGTAGAGGCATTAGGGAAAGAAAAGCCCTAGGAATCCAGACTATGCTTATATACTATAAAAAGTTTCTCACAGAATAAAAAAATGTTCAATACTGATTTTTGAAAACTTTTTCTGCTTCTGTAAAAATGGCAGATATAATATCTAAGAAATGATTTGGTAACAAACTAAAGTGTATTTCTTTGTCAGACAATATTGCTGTGCTTATAAAACATTATGAAAGATTTTAAGAAATAGTCATTTAAACAACTTTTGTGTGGGAGCTTTGCTCTACAGTTGGATAAAAATTCAGCTTTTAACTCATGATTTTGCAAGGTATATTTTTGAGAATGACAAAATAAGATAGGCATCTGAGAAGAAATGAAGTTGGCAAATCACTTCCTTAACATAAATAAAATTTCATATACTTCTTATGAGACATTACATGGGAAATTCATTTGTATAGCAGTGTTTAAATAACTATTGAAGATAAGTATTTGAGGTCAGAGTGACACAAAATCTTAGAAGTCAACCCTGTGGTTAGCTTTTTGGAATTTAAATAATAATAGAAATTCAAAAAAAAATTGTATTGTGATGAAAGATAAACAAGAAAATCCTAATCACTTGGTATGTCACATTTTATTGAAACAAAAGACTTCACTGAAATTAAAATTACTTGCTACCTAGCACATAGTTCCAGTGAATACAGACTTCACTGTCATACATTATTTTCTCTTGCTCTTGAACTTCATATAATTAGAACAAACAGTATACATTGTTTTTCAATCTGGCCTTTTACTGTCTGAGAGATTCATCATATTGTTATTTATATCAATAGTTCATCCTATGCTTTTTTGCTGAGGAGCATTTATTTGTATGATGGTACCACAGTTTGTCCATTCTTCTGTAGATGGGTGTTTGGAAGTTTGAACCAAGCTGCAGTGAATATTTTTGAATATTTGTGGGCACTCATTTCTCTTGAATATATGCCAAGAATGGGATTACCAGATGATAGTGTAGGTATATATTTAAGTGTAGGAGATAGCATCAAATAATTTTCTACAGTGGTTGAGCCATCCAACAGTGGGTGTATTTTATTTCTAATATCCCTCAGAAAATCTCATTTCCTGGGCATAGCTCATTTTATCAGTTGAGAAAACCAAAGTATTACATAATTATCAATACTGACAAACTAGTTTCCCCCCTTAGGTCCCTGTTTTTATGCTTCATGTGATAAAATTAGAGCCAGTGAGGGGGAACCTAAAATTTGGATTTCTTAAATGAATGTTAGTCTAAACAAAGGATATTTAAATGCTTTCTATAAAAGTCCTGCATTGGTAAGCTCTGGAAGTATGGTTGAGAACACGAGTCAGTAAAATTTCAATCTAGCACAGTATTGTATTCTCATGCCTAAGAGCTTCTCTCTGTTATTTTTATATCTCAACAAATTTAGGTTTGTCTCTCTTTAAAAACTGAGAATGATAATTATTTATATTTACATATTAATATATAATATTAATTTATATTAATTTCACATTAATTTATATTAATTCTTATTTGATGGTATATTATTTTTGTTTGTTTTATTGTTTGTTGTTTGCTACGCAATAAAGCAAAATTTCTACAGAGCTAAATAGGCACTGTCAAATAGTATTCCCTGTAAAACTAATATTGTGGTTTCAGCAAGGTATATCATCTTATAATTTTGATTTCAGACATTCTATGTGTGGAACCCCATTACCTTTTATTTTTCCGTCGACAAAAAAATACAGGAGCACCTGGGTGGCTCATTTCGTTAAGTGTCTGCCTTCTGCTGAGGTCAGGTCCTGGGATCCAGCCCTGCATCCCAGGGACGGGATGTTTCTTCCTCTGCACCTCCCCCACCCCACTCCTGCTTGTCTTCTCTCTCAAATACAAATAAAACCTTTTAAAAATACCCACAGATAGTTATACTTAAATCTATGTATTTAAACTTCAAAATATGTATTTAAACATTTGAAATATGTATTTAATTCCTCAGGTGATTTGTTCTTTAGTCCTTTTCATGCCTTCCTCCAACTCAACAGATCCTAGGAATTCAGGAAAAAAGATGATATTGCAGTGGTATCATCTTCCTGGGAGAGTCTGCTGCCCACCATCACAGCTTGCATGTTGCATTCCCACAAACTTCAAACGGTTACCGGGGACAAAATTCTCCATGCTAATTCACTTTCCCAGACATTGTTTCCTTTAATAACCTTCCCACTTCTAAAATCACTGATATTTTTAAGATGGGGGCCAGCACTCTTTCCTTTTAGTATCTCTCATGAACACTGTGTGTATCCCCAGCATCCAAATTTGGCTGATATTCTCAGGAACCCATTCATTTGGCTCCATTTCTTAGAAACTTTGGAAATTTCTGTTGCTGAATTTAAGGAAAAAACAATTATTTTAAACTACATAGAAACAATTTATGTGCATACTTCTCCTGTTATACTAAACATGGTCCTTAGAGTAAAAAACAGTTAATGTGCCAGTTATGTACATGCTGCCCAAGAATGACCAAAACAGTGGAGAGCATCTGCATCGATAGTACATAAAAATCACAGCCTACAAAGCAAAGAATTCAACAGGAAATTCAACTGATAGGAAACGAAATATGATGGGAAATGAAATCTGCAATAGCACTAGGAAATTAAAGGTGATCATTTTATATTTAATAAAACCAGAAAACTTGCTGGAGGAAAAATTTTGGAAAAAACAAAATTACTTTGGTTCTTTTGGTAGGACATCAGAGATGCTTTCTTACAGGCCATACACATTGAGAAAACTGATGGCTACTGGGGATACACTATTTTTTTATAAATTTATTTTTTATTGGTGTTCAATTTGTCAACATACAGCATAGTGCCTAGTGCTCATCCCATCAAGTGCCCCTCCTCAGTGCCCGTCACCCAGTCACCCCCACTCCTTGCCCACATTCCCTTCCACCACCCCTAATTTGTTTCCCAGAGTTAGGAGTCTCTCATGTTCTGTCTCCCTTTCTGATATTTCCCACTCATTTTTCTCCTTTCCCCTTTATTCCCTTTCACTATTTATTATATTCCCCAAATGAATGAGACCATAAAATGTTTGTCCTTCTCCGATTGACTTATTTCACTCAGCATAATACCCTCCAGTTCCATCCACGTCGAAGCAAATGGTGGGTATTTGTCGTTTCTAATGGCTGAGGAATATTCCATTGTATACATAGACCACATCTTCTTTATCCATTCATCTTTCGATGGACACTGAGGCTCCTTCCACAGTTTGGCTATTGTGGACCTTGCTGCTATAAACATCGGGGTGCATGTGTCCCGGCGTTTCATTGCATCTGTATCTTTAGGGTAAATCCCCAACAGTGCAATTGCTGGGTCTAGGGCAGGTCTGTTTTTAACTCTTTGAGGAACCTTCACACAGTTTTCCAGAGTGGCTGCACTAGTTCACTTCCCACCAACAGTGCAAGAGGGTGAGGATACATTAATTAAACGTCTTTTGGACCAACTTAAGAAAATGCTGACCGGATTCTTTTAACCAGATTTAGAATGCAGTTGTGCTGACATAAAAAACTAATTGAGGTTGAGGACATGGAGACTCTTGTTATTTTTTTTCATGATCTTTGCACTATCTGACTAAAATGTAAATTTCTGGAGGAAAAAGAATGTATTCCATTTTTAGTACCAAGCATGTGGCAAGTGATTGATGTAAAGTATGAATTATATTGTCACTTTGGAGGACCAGTGCCCAAAAATAAAATATATGGATAGAGACATATGAACTACACATACAGTCTTTTGTATTTGTTCTATGTTCATACTTCATTCAAATTGGAGATATTACTCAATATTACTTTGATAAATACTATAACTAAGATAACTCTTTTATGCACTTCCTCTATAATGCTCATTGATGTATGAAATAAACATAAAGGAATAAATTAAATTAGGGTATGTTTTTCATTCAAAATAAAAAGTTTTAATTTTGAATGTAAAAGACAGCCATGCATAACTCCCACTACTTAAAAAATAGCTTGATCCACCATCATTTTGTCGTTGTTGGTTTGTTTTGAGTTATTAGCTCCACCAAGTTTGGGAGTAGAGGCAGAGGGAAAACATTCACCATCCTTTCAGTTTCTTTGCAGTTCTTGATTTCCTTTCTCTATTTTAGCATAAGCCTCTATAAATAAAAATATGAGATTTTATGCAGTATTTCTATGCTCTATTGACTGAATATATTCTACTAAGCACATTGAAGGAAAGTAAACAATTTTGTTTCCCTTAAAGAATGTTTCATACATCTAAAATAACCAGAGAAGCTTCCAAGAAAAACTGCCAAGTATCAGAGAAAACTTTTGGGGAAAACATTGACATTATTTAATATTATATTCATATAGTTATCTTTCTCTGAGTAAATAAAACTTTTTTCAAGATTTTCTTTAATTTGTACTTGAAATATATCAATCAGATCAATGACAAAAGGCAACCTGAGCAGGTAATGTTTGATGGCCTCAAACTGTCCATGTTCATAATCAATATACTTTGCAAGAAGCCACAGTATTTCTTTCTTGAGAATCTTCCTTGTCTAACAGATTTGCAACTATCTTATTCATGATGCTGGTTTTTAATAGAGATAAAGCCAAAAAACTAAAACCAAATAAAGTATTTTGAATACTCAAATTTACTGAACATGAAGTTCAAGTAACATAACTTGATTTCATTCCCTGACTACATCCATTACATTGGGTCATTCTTATAATTAAATCTAGGAATGTAGATAACATCCTGCCTGAAGAAAGTAAGAATATTCAGAACACCCATTGCTTGGTACTATGATGTATTTTGCATGGACCTAAAACTATCCATCGATTTATAAAATGTCTTTGCCCTTAAAGAATAAAAAAGAAATAAAATACATCTGGATATAGTCCTAAAAACATAAAACAGAAGTAATCTACAAGTTTACCACGTATAAAACACATTTTTGAGGACATGTATTTTCATGTGGAGTCTATTTTTCAGACTAAATATCATTAGAATGATTTTCATTCTCTTCTTCCAATAAAAGTAGAAATATGAGAAATAAAAATTAAGGATGTTTTTCTGTAGAAAGTTTTCATCGCAATTGAACTTTTTCTTTGATGTTGCTCTGAGGGAACTTTTTCTTGTATAGAAGTACTTGCTATATTTGGAGTGTGTGTAAAGGGGGATCTACAATGTGGAGAAAATTCTCAGGTGTTTCAAAAACAGCACATGACCGCTAACATCTCATTCCCTACACAGACTTCCATTTCCCTAGTGGAACAGTTGGCAGGCTCAATTTATTAAGTGTTCCTTCTAAAGAAAGGCACTGCCTCCACCATTGCCTATCATAGTAATCTTCTGATTGTATCTGTGTCTCTGTTCTTACTCAGGGTTAGCACAGGAAATGCTCATGACTTTTGGTCTTAACATTGACTCCTCTCTTATATTCCTGTGGAGACTTGAAGTGCATTTTGGGAATATGAATACATTTTGCAAATGTACTAATATACTAATCCAAAAATTTATTTTAGACATCTTTGCTTTAAACATCATGCCTCTGGTTTTAATCAAACAACTCAGGAGAAAAGTACCAAATAATTCTTTAAAATATATAACCTTTCTAAACACTAATTCTCTGCTTATTTTCAAACATCTAAAATGATACAAGTTAGGTTCCTCCTCATTGCACAGGTTAATGAAAAGAACATACTCACTCATGCATCTTCTTTTACATGTAGCCTTTCATTTTGTGTACATGAAATAGTATTACAGAAAATGTAGCAGTACCATTCCTCTATTTATTGGTGGCAATTGCAACCATGGCCAATTCTCACTGAGCTGTTGAGGACTGTATATATGTTAGAAATAGTTTTCACAGGGGTTAAGAGTAAAATAAATTTTAAAAATAAATAAATAAAATTTATTTAAATAAATAGTCAAATAAATAATTTTTTTTCAAAAAAAGTGCTGCAAATTTAATTAATTTAATTACTTTACCTTAAAATGTTAAGTGTTGAGCTCCAAAATGTAAAGAACTTGGAATTTGTCACTCCAATCCATACCACAGGGAAAAGCGGGACAAAGTAGAAATCAATGACCTTTTTGGACTCATTAGACACCTGAAGTTCCTGGGAAAACTGCCACCCTGAAATCTAGACACTCAGGTATATCCAAGGAGAAACAGCTGAGATCAGTTTACCTGGATCAGAAGCTGCTGGCCATAAGCTGGTAGAATCAATTAAATGGTGATGTTGATGGAATGCCTGAGGCTGTTTAGAATAAAAGAAAGTCAAGGAGCCTGGTAATGGGGACTCCAACACATTGGGAATTTACCTCAGGGACCTATAAGGTTCTAACAATGAAGACTCAAGAAAGACACTCTTTAGGCTTTGGGGTGAGGAGTACAGAGAAGGGGAAGTAGGGTGTAGTGTATCAGTAATCACAATGAGATATGCACAGAGTTTTCTCAATAAAAAGACCAACTCAAAAAGGCATTTCCAGAGCCTTATCCCAGTTATGGGAAGGGAATTCCTCCTGCTACAGCTACCTCTACCCTGTTTTCTCCCCTAAGAGGGGATGGGAAGATAGTCAACAGAGTCAGGGTTTTAAGGATTACATGGGACAGAATAATGAAGCTATGCTGAGGATAGAGGTATGGGAAACATGGTAAAACATTTTTAAAAGGTAGAAAACATGTTAATGGGTAATGTAATCAAAAGATGGAAATTCTAAAGTATCAAAATGTAATTATAGAAACCAAAACCATTGTGATATAAATGAAGAGTTCCTTCAGTGGACTTACTGGTAAACTAGACATAGCCAAAGAAAGAATAAATAAGCTTGAAGATAAGTCAATAGACACTTCTCAAACTCAAAATCAAAAAGAAAAAAGAATTAAAATGAACATGAGAAAAATCCAAGAATTGTGAAAAAAGTTTCTAAATGTGTAATGGATATAACTGGACTATTAGAAGCAGATGACAAAAAGAACAAACTAGAAGAAATATTTGAAGTGATAATGACTAGGAACTTTTAATTATTGTGAAACACCAAATAACAGATCTAGGAAACTTAGAGAATACTGATAAAAACAAAATGAAAAATAAAACAAAGCGAAAAGAATGCCTTACCTAAGCATATCATATTCAAACTGCAGATATTCAAAGAGAAAATCTTGAAAATCAGGAGTGTGGGAACACCTTGCCCATATATAGAGAAATAATGATGAGAATTACAGCATATAAACAATGCAAACAATGAGACCGGAGTGAAATATCTAAAGTATTGGGGAAAAAAACCCCACAGACCTAGAATTTTATGAACAGAGAAACTACCTTTCAAAAGTAGAGTAGGGGCACCTGGGTGGCTCGGTTGGTTAAATATCTAGCCTTCAGCTCAGGTCAAGATAGTGGAGTCCTGGGATCCAGCCCAGTGTTGGGCATCCTGCTTGGTGGGGAGTCTGTTCTTCTCTCTCCCTCTCCCTCTAACTTTCCTTTTGCTCATGCTCTCTCTCTCTCTCTCTCTCTCTCAAATGAAAAAAAGAAAATATTTAAAAATCTAAAGGGTCAATAAACCCTTGGGATTGTCCCCTGCATATTCTCAGACCATAATACATTGAGATTAGAACTAAATCACAACAAGAAGTTTGGAAGGACTTCAAACACGTGGAGGTTAAGGACCATCCTGCTAAAAGATGAAAGGGTCAACCAGGAAATTAAGGAAGAATTAAAAAGATTCATGGAAACTAATGAGAATGAAGATACAACTGTTCAAAAACTTTGGGATGGAGCAAAAGCAGTCCTGAGGGAGAAATACATCGCAATACAAGCATCCATCCAAAAACTGGAAAGAACTCAAATACAAAAGCTAACCTTACACCTAAAGGAGCTAGAGAAAAAACATCAAATAGATCCTACACCCAGCAGAAGAAGAGAGTAAATAAAGAATCGAGCAGAACTCAACGAAATCGAGACCAGAAGAACTGTGGAACTGATCAACAAAACCAGGAGTTGGTTCTTTGAAATAATTAATAAAATAGATAAACCATTAGCCAGCCTTATTAAAAAGAAGAGAGAGAAGACTCAAATTAATAAAATCATGAATGAGAAAAGAGAGATCACTACCAACACCAAGGAAATACAAACGTTTTTAAAAACATATTAAGAACAGCTATACGCCAATAAATTAGGCAATCTAGAAGAAATGGACACATTTCTGGAAAACCACAAGCTACCAAAATTGGAACAGAAAGAAATAGAAAACCTGAACAGGCCAATAACCAGGGATGAAATTGAAGCAGTCATCAAAAACCTCCCAAGACACAAAAGTCCAGGGCCAGATGGCTTCTCAGGGGAATTCTATCAAATGTTTAAAGAAGAAACCATCCCTATTCTACTAAAGCTGTTTGGAAAGATAGAGATGGAGTACTTCCAAACTCGTTCTATGAGGCCAGCATCACTTTAATTCCAAAACCAGAAAAAGACCCCACCAAAAAGGAGAATTACAGACCAATATCCCTGATGAACATGGTTGCAAAAATTCTCAACAAGATACTAGCCAAGAGGATCCAACAGTACATTAAGAAAATTATTCACTATGACCAAGTAGGATTTATTCCTGGGACACAAGGCTGGTTCAACACTTGTAAAACAATCAATGTGATTCATCATATCAGCAAGAGAAAAACCAAGAACCATATGATCCTCTCACTAGATGCAGAGAAAGCATTTGACAAAATACAGCATCCATTTCTGATCAAAACTCTTCAGAGTGTAGGGGTAGAGGGAACATTCCTCAACATCTTAAAAGCCATCTACGAAAAGCCCACAGCAAATATCATTCTCAATGGGGAAGCACTGGGAGCCTTTCCCCTAAGACCAGGAACAAGACAGGGATGTCCACTCTCACCACTGCTATTCAACATGGTATTGGAAGTCCTAGCCTCAGCAATCAGACAACAAAAAGACATTAAAGGCATTCAAATTGGCAAAGAAGAGGTCAAACTCTCCTTTTTCGCCAATGACATGATACTCTACATAGAAAACCCAAAAGCCTCCACCCCAAGATTGCTAGAACTCATACAGCAATTTGGCAGTGTGGCAGGATACAAAATCAATGCCCAGAAATCAGTGGCATTTCTATACACTAACAATGAGCCTGAAGAAAGAGAAATTAAGGAGTCAATTCCATTTACAATTGCACCCAAAAGCATAAGATACCTCGGAATAAACCTAACTAAAGAGGTAAAGGATCTATACCCTAAAAACTATAGAATACTTCTGAAAGAAATTGAGGAGGACACAGAGAGATGGAAAAATATTCCATGCTCATGGATTGGCAGAATTAATATTGTGAAAATGTCAATGTTACCCAGGGCAATTGACACATTTAATGCAATCCCTATCAAAATACCATGGACTTTTTTTCAGAGAGTTGGAACAAATTTTAAGATTTGTGTGAAATCAGAAAAGACCCCAAATAGCCAGGGGAATTTTTAAAAAGAAAACCATATCTGGGGGCATCACAATGCCAGATTTCAGGTTGTACTACAAAGCTGTGGTCATCAAGACAGTGTGGTACTGGCACAAAAACAGCCACATAAATCAATGGGACAGAATAGAGAATCCAGAAGTGGACCCCCAACTTTATGGTCAACTAATACTCGATAAAGGAGGAAAGACTATCCACGGGAAGACAGTCTCTTCAATAAATGGTGCTGGGAAAATTGGACATCCCCATGCAGAAGAATGAAACTAGACCCCTCTCTTTCACCATACACAAAGATAAACTCAAAATGGATGAAAGATCTCAATGTGAGACAAGATTCCTTCAAAATCCTAGAGGAGAACACAGTCAATACCCTTTTTGAACTCAGCCACAGTAACTTTGTGCAAGATACATCCATGAAGGCAAGAGAAACAAAAGCAAAAATGAACTATTGGGACTTCATTAAGATAAGAAGCTTTTGCACAGCAAAGGATACAGTCAATAAAACTAAAAGAACATCTACAGAATGGGAGAAGATATTTGCAAATGACCTATGAGATAAAAGGATAGTATCCAAGATCTATAAAGAACTTGTTAAACTCAACAGCAAATAAACAAACAATCCAATCTTGAAATGAGCAAAAGGCATGAACAGAAATCTCACAGAAGAAGACATAGACATGGCCAACACGCACATGAGAAAATGCTCTGCATCACTTGCCATCAGGGAAATAAAAATCAAAACCAAAATGAGATACCACCTCACACCAGTGAGAATGGGGAAAATTAACAAGGTGGGAAACAGCAAATGTTGGAGAGGATGTGGAGAAAGGGGAACCTCTTGCACTGTTGGTGGGAACGTGAACTGGTGCAGCCACCCTGGAAAACTGTGTGGAGGTTCCTCAATGAGTTAAAAATAGATCTTTCCTATGACCCAGCAATGCACTGCGGGGGATTTACCCCAAAGATACAGATGCAGTGAAACGCTGGGACACCTGCACTCCAATGTTCATAGCAGCATGTCCGCAATCGCCAAACTGTGGAAGGATCCTCGGTGTCCATCGAAAGATGAATGGATAAAGAAGATGTGGTTTATGTATACAATGGAATATTACTCATCCATTAGAAATGACAAATACCCACCATTTGCTTCAACGTGGATGGAACTTGAGAGTATTATGGTGAGTGAAATAAGTCAATCAGAGAAGGACAAACATTATATGTTCTCATTCATTTGGGGAATATAAAAATAGTGAAAGGGAATAAAGGGGAAAAGAGAGAAAATGAGAAATATCAGAGAGGGAGACAGAACATGAGAGACTCCTAACTGTGGGAAATGAACAAGGGGTGGTGGAAAAGGAGGTGGGCAGGGAGTGGGGATGACTGGGTGATGGGCACTGAAGGGGGCATTTGATGGGATGAGCACTGGGAGTTATACTCTATGTTGGCAAATTGAACTCCAAAAAAAAAAAAAAGTAATAATAGCAGCTATTCTTGGAATGATTACAATCTATGGATAACTGAATGTATGAGAGTAGGCCCAAAGATATAATAGCATGAAACTCACTTAAAATGATATATTTTTATTTGAATATTTGCAAACCATTAAAATTTTCAAAGAATTATAATGGTACACAAAATAGATATTATGGAATCATATACATCACTAAAGTAAAACCAGAAGCGATAGAGAATGAGAATAGAGGGGAACAAAAACCAAATTCATTGTAAAGAGATAGTAAGTCATGCTAGCTATGAATCAAACTATATCACTACTCACTTAAATAGTGAATGGTCCAAATACACCAAATAGAAAATAGATACTGTCAGAGAACAAGAAACTTACTTTAAATATAAAGATGCAGGTTAAAAGAAAAAGGATGAAGAAAGATATAATATGTTAAGAGTAAGCAGAAAAAAAGAGATAAATACCTTTATTCATTTTAGAAAAATCAGACTTTGGAAGAAGAATTTTATCAGATATGAAAAGGACCATTACATAATAATACAGATTAATTCTCTGAGACTATCCAAGAATCATCAATATGTATGTAACTTACAAGAAAACATCAAAATACATGAGGATACTGGTGAAACTGAAAGAAAAAAAATTAAAAATCTTCTATTATAGTTGGAGAGTTTTAGACCTCTTTGTTAACAATTGATAAATCAAGCAGGCAACCAATAATCATGTTAAAAACATCAGCTTCATCATAATTATCCCAATTTGGAAGCTACCAATATAACCTTCAATAAATAAATCAATAAACAACGATATCTCCACAGTAAGCTGTATTTTGGTGATAAGAAAGACTGAGTTATCAAGCCTCACAAAGGCACTCGTAAATCTTCTATGCAGACTACTAATTTAAAGACGTAAAAAAGTCCATCCAAAAAAAGGTTGTATATGGTGTGATCCCATTTATATGGCATTTTGGAAGAAAACAAACTAGAGATATGTAAAGAGGTCAGTGATTTTTGGGTCTACATGGGGGGAATGGAGCTGAATAAGTGAATTGTGTGTGATTCTTTAGGGTGGTGACATTATTCTGTATGACACAATATGGTTAGATATACAACAATATAGAACAATAAACTCATAGAACTTTATTGTATAGTTTAGAACTTTAATGCTTGTGTTTTTAAAAAATCACTATGTATACAATGGAATATTACTCGTAGAAACGACAAATACCCACCATTTGCTTCGACGTGGATGGAACTGGAGGATATTATGCTGAGTGAAGTGAGTCAATCGGAGAAGGACAAACATTGTATGGTCTCATTCATTTGGGGAAAATAAAAAATAGTAAAAGGGAATAAAGGGGAAAGGAGAGAAAATGAGTGAAAATATCAGTGAGGGTGACAAAACATGAAAGACACCTAACTTTGGGAAACGAACAAGGGGTGGTGGAAAGGGAAGTGGGCAGGGGGTTGGGGTGACTGGGTGACGGGCACTGAGGGGGGCACTTGGTGTGATGAGCACTGGGTATTATGCTATATGTTGGCAAATTGAACTCCAATTATAACAAAAAGGATGAAGAGGCACTGGAAAAAATTTTAAAAAAATGAAAATAAATAAAAAAATCACTTAGGAGTTTAGGGAATTGTGGAAAGGCATGCAGAATGTGACAAAATCATCTTACAAATGTATGAAACTGCCCTGAATGGGATGGGGAGAAATGTGTTGACTAAAGTAACTGGATACATGTAGAGCTATAAGTCTAATGAGAAAAGGAACTGTACTTAAGTACTATTCTCTAGTTAATAAAGCTTTTTCCATGTGGATATGGGTTATCAATTTTGAAACCACTACACATGTACTGGAAGTTATGGGTTATCAATTTTGAAACCACTACACATGTACTGGAAGTAAACATTTAAACAAATTCATGGTGAGTAGAAAGCCAGGATTCTAACTGTTGAGAGTTTACAAATAAAGCAAGGGTAGAAGGCTTAAGTGATCAATGTTATAACTGATTAGAATTAGAGACATTAGTATAAACTTATTTTATCTTAATTTGTATATGGTTATTTATAAAAAATTGGTAGATATATGTACATTTCCAGAATGTCTTGTAAATGGAGTCACACCATAGCCCTTTCTAGATGAACTTCTTAGATTTAGAAATTTGCATTTAAGACTCGTCTATTCATCTGATATCACACACACACACACACACACACACACACACCATTTTATATATAATATATATATATTTATATTTATATATATTTGTTTTGTAAGGTGAGAGAACCAAAACGCAACAATACCCCAGTAGAAATGAGCATGCCTCACAATAGATATTATTGTCTATTAAAAGGAACAAGGACTCTTCAAGAAATGGCTAGTTCTAGGTCTAGGACAAAAAATATACAAGAGCACCTTGTAGTATCAGAAAGTAGGAAAATGCTAAGAAAACATATTATAATGTTAGGTATGTCAAAGGAAGAAAGAAGCAGATTCAAAGTGCTCCCGATGGCCAAAGTTGGAACAGTTATTGGGTTATAACCCAAACTATACATTCATATCCATTAGTCTATATTGATATAAATAAATAATCAAATCAACAAATAAATGAGGGAGAGTGGACAAACTTTTCTTGCAGAATTCTAAATAGTTTATGTAGATGTTCTTTCCTGAAAAAGGTATAGCCTAACTCCACACTCCTCACGTGTTAGATGCACATGGTGATTTCCTTCCAAAGAAGACAGAGTACTTATGAAAAGCAGGGGAAGTAACTCTATAGTGGATAAATCTACTTGCAGTGCAAGACATCACCTCAGCCAGGTGGTCAGGGTTAATGGCAACAGTGAAAAGTCATGTGAATTATACTTAAACTCTATTGTCTTCTCAAAAATATATAACCCAACTAATCACAAGAAAAACATTCCCATTTGAGAGACATTCTAAAAAATACTTGACCAATACTCCCCCCCAGATTTCAAGGTCATTAAAAACATGAAAGTCTGAGAAAATTGTTGCAGCCAAAGGAGACATGACAAGTACATGTGATATGTTATTCTAGATGGACTCCTAGAACAAAGAAGACAGTAGGTAGGTAAAAAAACTAAGGAAATCCCAATAAACTGTGGACATTAGTTAATAATAATATATTAATATTAATTTTTTTAATTTTAATAAATGTATAATATGGATACTGAGGATTGAGGGTATGGAGATTCTTTACTATCTTTATGATTTGTCTTTAAATCTAAAACTATCCTAAAGTTTTAGAAAGTTTATTTTAAAGAAATAAAAAAATGATGCATGTCACAGTGAATGTATTGGAACTTGGAATTAACTATTAAACCAGATTTCAGCAAGCTATACTCATCCAAGATTATATGGTTATGTAGAGCAAAACCTGGACAATGCCTTGCCTTTTGTTTCTTCTCTGGAGTCATTCTGGTCTAGCTACATGATTAATGAGCAACATTGCTAAATTAATGGACTGGGATTGTGCCAGCATGTTTTAAATAAATATTTTAAAACAATTCCTGTGGGCAAGAAAAGGTGTTATTTTTTTTCTTTTATAAAAGTCTCTGAGAAGTTATGTGAACATTTAGTGCCCAACCTGCATTAAGTGCTGTTTGCTACCTGAGGGATGTCTGTTTACATCCTTTGATCAGAATACCACAGGTTTTCTGGAACTGATGAAAAACTCCCCAGACAGACTCTAAAGGCCTAACAAAGGATTTCTTTAGCCTTCCTTCTTGATTTAGCTAGATGAGAAAAGATGGAATGAACCTCTAGATCTTTTTTTTTTTTTAAGATTTATTTATTTATTTATTCAGAGAGAGCGAAGAGAGAGGCAGAGACACAGGGAGAGGGAGAAGCAGGCTCCATGCAGAGAGCCCGATGTGGGACTCCATCCTGGGTCTCCAGGATCACTCCCCGGGCTGCAGGCGGCGCTAAACCGCTGCGCTACCGGGGCTGCCCGAACCTCTAGATCTTATTTAACTGGTTGTAAGATCCAAAAGAAATGTGCAGGGACAAAATTGCAGATGACATAACATGTTCCCCAGGGTCTCCAGGATGAGATGACAGCATGGCAGCCATGTGGAAGGAGATGATTCCACTTCAGCCAGTCTATGAACTATATTTGTATTTTGGGCAGTATGGACTGACACTCTGGGGTATACCATACTGGTAAATACTAATCTAGTACATTTGTGTTTATCATACTAAAATGAATAAAATCATGTCAACAGTTTGAAGTCCAGTGCTTTAAAAGAGAAAAAATATCAAACTTTATTTTTGGTTTGTTCATTCTTAACTTGTATTTTAGATATTCAAAGCTGTTTACAGTTTACAATCTATTCCTAGTGAAGTCAAATATTTCTACAGAGCAACTAATGTTAACATACAGAGTGACTTATTTTTCCATTTTCTAATGAGGTCACATATCAAAGTAGCAAAATTGACTTGAGGTATTATTATTCATGAAGCCTTATTCATTAAAATATTTATTGCTCAATATTTCTCCTGATTTTACAACAAATGGTATTTGATTTTTTAAGGTTAAAACAATAAAAATAGCAAACACTTCACTAGGAGAATCATGAGAAATTTATACTTTTAATACTGACATTTATATTTTTTGCATTCTTTAATAGATTCCTAGCACACAAAAATTTAGCCTAAGAGGTGATATAGATTACATTATTTATTCTTGAATAATTATTTGCATAATTTCTTAGCTTTGTGACATTTTTTATACCTTGCAGGCAGTTTTATGTCTGCATATTTTGTACTTCTTTTAAATGTAACCATAAAGGAGGATAGACCATAACATCCTCCTTCAGTTATTTTATTTTTTATGTATTTGTTAAAGGAAAGATGGAAATCAAATGTTTAGTTGATTTTTAAGCATTTTACCAAATTAATTTTTTAGCTTGATAGAACTTTTAATAGCTTGCTCTGAGTAGGTGTGAATATTGGATGCTATCATATGTACATATTTTACCATTCAGAATTAGATTGTGGGATGGACTAAGAGCAAGAAGACATCAGTTTAAAAGTTCAGGAATACATGTTGAGTAATGAAATGTAGACAATGGCCAGATTTTTCTCAGGGTACACACAAACAAATATATCACATTATTTATCAAAATAATACAGTATCTTGACCTGAGACAACATTGGTTGCATTGGCACAAAATTTGGCTGGATAAGCTTTTAACTAACATAGTCATCTGGTCAGTTCTTTTTGGTGGAACAGAAAATATGTTCCCACTTGGGAGAAAGATTGAAGTTTTAAATAAAATTTGCATTGAATACTAAGTTACTTTCAAGGTGATAAATTGATTTATATTATTTTAAAACTGCCTCTTTCCACATATAATCATCATTGGACCCTTTCAAACAGTTTAGTTTTTGCTACTTTCATAGTTTAAAATGACAACTCACTGTTGTTTTTATTTATATTTATATTTTATTGATATGCAAATAATTTTTGGTTAAATTACCACTTGTGTTTCTTCTTCTGTATGAATTTCCTGTTTATATTATATGCAAACCTTCCTGTTGAATTGTAGGCTTTATTTATCTGTTTTTTGGTATTGATTTATAGGACTGCTCTGCTTAAGAGAGTCCTTATATAAGTCAGGATTCTTTTACTTACAGGTCATAAAATCAAGTCCAGTGTAACTTAAAAAATAATTTACTGGATTATGTAACTGACAAAATTAGAGCTAGGTATGGCTTAAGAAAAGGATGAATCTAGCTGCTCAAAAAATGTATACACATCAGGAATTGATTTAATGGCACCTTTATCACTCTTGTCCCACCTTTCACTGGTTTGGTGAGGTGTGATGTGGTTGAGAAGAAGGAGTCAAATTCCTAGTTCCCTCACTTGGACCAGAAAGAGTGGAGTGGAGAATATTTGCAGTGTTCTAACTTGTTTATTGGCTACCCAAGCAACTGGTATCTCTCTTACCTTACTTCAAGCTCAGACAGAAACAAATTATGGTAGCATACTTTGGATTACATACTGAAAGCCAGAAGGGTAGTGGCAGACATAGGAGTGTGTGAAAATTTCAGGAGAACTGTAGACTTGTAGATGGTATAAGTAAAATATAGGAAAAGAAATACAATAGAAACCTAAGTTCCCTGAAAGAAACTGCAATGAGATTATTTTTAATTAAGGCAGTCAGGGAAAATTGAGGGGAAATGCACACACACACACACACACACACACACAGAGGCCCAAATGGGACATATACCTATAAAATATCCAAGATAATGTTCAGCCTTCACCCTAGATAGATCTCAAGTTTTTTTTTTATTTTTATTTACTTATGATAGTCACAGAGAGAGAGAGAGAGAGGCAGAGACACAGGCAGAGGGAGAAGCAGGCTCCATGCACCAGAAGCCCGATGTAGGATTCGATCCCGGGTCTTCAGGATCACGCCCTGGGCCAAAGGCAGGCACCAAACCGCTGCACCACCCAGGGATCCCAGATCTCAAGTTTTAAAAGCTTGTTAATTAGTAGAGGTTTTTCACACCAGTCTACAAAGAAGGAGGATGTTCCTTATCCCCCCAAATGTCCAACTTTCAACAAAAGATCACAAGATATACAAAAAAGAAAACCATAGCACATATAAAGAAACAAAACAAATCTCCAGAAATAGTCTTATTTATAAATATTTATAATATATATTTATTTATAAATAAAGATTTATTTATTCATAAGAGACACATACAGAGAGACAGAGATAGAGACACAGGCAGAGGGAGAAGCAGGCTTTTTGCAGGAGCCTGATAAGGGACTTGATACCAGATCCTAGGATCATGACCTGAGCCGAAGGCTGCTGCCCAACAGCTGAGCCACCAAGGCATCCCTAGAATTTAAATATAAATTTAAAAAAATAAAAGATTTGATGGTGAGATTCCTGGGACTTTATATCTCCTGTATACGCTGGCCTTGGAAATGGAGATGCCTGCAACTTGAAAATGCCAGTAACACATATACACGTGTACATTCATATGTCTCCATGCATTTGTGAACATACACATTCACACACACATAAAATCCACTGTTCCTACTCAAGAGATAAGGAAGAGGGTGGACCTGCAAGATACAAATCTTTGGGCTATATCAGCCTTATTCCCCATGAACACCACAAAAGCATCAATGTTTCTCATCTTGCCCAGCAGGAGCTGTAGAGATTGTGAGGTGAAACACTGTAAAGTCCACCAACTCTGCACTATTATGAGCAGAGGTATTGTCCAACTCAGTCTCTAGTGGATCTGTGGATATTGGGGGACAGAGACCTGCCAGCCATTCCCACTGTGTACTAAGCAAACAACAGCAGAGTTGACTTCCCTCCCCCTCCACCTAAAGAGGATAAAGTTGGGAAAAAATTCTGCATAGCTGTGTGTTAAGTCCTGGGCACACACCCAAGTTGTGCATGAATGAAACCAACCAGAATTAACAGATAAAAGCTTTAATAAATGAGCTAGAATACGGAATATTTGATTACAAATTTCCTTTGGGTAGTACTAGGTAGGATGGGCCAGAATAGTGCTGCATAGACCTTGGAAATAATATTAACACTCAAATGAGAGCTCAAAAATGTGATCCAGAATTTGTGTTTTGAAACTGATTTATTTTTGCTAAAATAATAGATTTAAATAGGTACAGAAGTCTCATAATTTCATCCTAAAAATGTCTAGGATACAATCCAAAATTACTCATCATATAAAAAAAAGTGAAATCCCACTTGAAATGACAAAAGATAATCCGCAGACATTAACACCAAGAAAACACATGTGGTGTACTTATCTGACAAGGATTTCAAAGCAGTGCTCAAAAAAATGTTGTAATAAATAATTCAAAACACTCTTTAAGCATATGAGGAAATAGAAAGTCTCAGGAAATAAACAGATGATATACAAAAGAACTAAATGAAAATTTTGGAACTGAAAAATGAAGTATCTAAAATAAAACAGTGGATGGCCTCAAAAACAGAATGGAGATGACATAGAAAAAAAGTCAGTGGGTGTGAAGTTAAAGGAAATAGAAAATCAATTGTAAAAATAGGAACGGAGCCTCAGGGACCTGTGAGATATACAAGAGTACTGATATTTGCATTGTGGAAATCCCAGGAGGAAAGGAAAAGTGTGGTGTGGGGAAAAAAGTGTTTGAAGGAATAATGAAAGAATACTTCTCAATTTTGGTGAAAGACACAAACCTACAGATTCAAGATGCTGAGAAACTCCAAAAAATATAAACTCAAAGGAATCTCATCCAGACACGTCATAATCAAATTTCTGGAATTAAATAAAAGCAAAAACAATTGAAGCATCCAGAGAGACAGGAATCATTACTTACATACTTACAGGAAACAACTATTAAGATTATAATACTTCACCAGAAATATTCATAAGGGCCTAAGGAAAGTAGCATAAATTTTGTCAGATGCTGAAAGAAAACAGTCAACATGGAATTTGAACTCTAGGAAAAATAGCCTTATACCAGTGGGAATGGCAAAAATTAAGCCAAGAAACAACAAATGGTGAGGATGTGGAGAAAGGGGAAAATCTGCACTGTTGGTGGAAATATGAACTGGAACAGCCACTCTAGAAAACTGTGTGGAGATTCCTCAAAGAGTTAAAATTGGATCTGCCCTACAACGGGGATGCCTAAGCTGGCGGAAGTCAAGTCACTGTCCCCACCAACTTACCTAGATAACTTTCAAATCATCCTGAAAACCTACGAATTCGGCATGAGATTTAAAGAGAGAACAGCTGGAATGCTACAGTGAGAAGAGTTCACGCTTCTAACAAGGTAGGAAGACGGAAAAAAAAATAAAGAAAGAAATAAAAAAGCATCCTGTGAGGAGCCGGGCTAAGGCCGCCTGGCGAGAGCCCCCAGGACAGGAAAGCCCAGGCCTGGAGAAGCAGGAGCTTCACCGATCTTTCCTCCTGGGGGCCAGAGCTGTGCAGATCAGCGCCCCCCGCCCACGGAGCATCGAAGCCCCTGCAGACTGGGAGCTGTAGTGGTTGCTGCTGGAGCTGACTTTAGGGCTGGAGAGCTGGCAGCAGCCACTGTTGTTGTTCCTCCTGGTGTCACTTTGTTTTTGGGACTGAGCAGTGGCCTCACAGGATAAAAAGCTCCCATTGAGTCGTGCATCTGGCAGGGGGCTGGTAGCTCCCCCAGGTGCACACACCTGAGAATCAGCACATCAGGCCCCTCACCCAGAAGACCAGCTGGAAGGACATGGGAAAAGCAAGTTATTGACCAAGCAGTGCTGGAAAGTTCCAGGAGAAGTCGAGGGGTTTGCAGAGGATACTCCCCCTTGTTTTCTGTTTGTTCCCCAACTTTTTTTCTCTCTTTTTGTTCAGTACAACTTGTTTTTTTATTTTATTATTTTTTTCAGTACAACTTGTTTTTGGCCATTCTGCACTGAGCAAAATGAGTAGAAGGAAAAATTCACCACAAAAGAAAGAATCACAAGAGAAAATTCTCTGCATCACTGGCCATCAGGGAAATACAAATCAAAACCACAATGAGATATCACCTCACACCAGTGAGAATGGGGAAAATTAACAAGGCAGGAAACCACAAATGTTGGAGAGGATGTGGAGAAAGGGAAACCCTCTTGCACTGTTGGTGGGAACGTGAACTGGTGCAGCCACTCTGGAAAACTGTGTGGAGGTTCCTCAAAGAGTTAAAAATAGACCTGCCCTACGACCCAGCAATTGCACTGCTTGGGATTTACCCCAAAGATACAGATCCAGCAAAATGCAGATCCAGTAAAATGCCAGGACACCTGCACCCCGATGTTTATAGCAGCAATGTCCACAATAGCCAAACTGTGGAAGGAGCCTCGGTGTCCATTGAAAGATGAATGGATAAAGAAGATGTGGTCTATGTATACAATGGAATGTTACTCAGCCATTAGAAATGACAAATACCCACTATTTGCTTCAACATGGAGGGACCTGGAGGGTATCAGGGTGAGTGAAATACATCAATCAGAAAAGGACAAACATTATATGGTCTCATTCATTTGGGTAATATAAAAATTAGTGAAAGGGAATAAAGGGAAAGAAGAGAAAATGAGTGAAAATATCAGTGAGGGTAACAAAACATGAGAGACACTTAACTCTGGGAAATGAACAAGGGGTAATGGAAGGGGAAGTGGGCAGAAGTGGGCACTGAGGGAGGCACTTGGTGGTATGAGCACTGAGTGCTATGCTATATGTTGGCAAATTGAACTCCAATAAAAAAATTTAAAAAACCAAAAGACAGAATCAAAAACAGTCCTCTCTCCCACAGAGTTACAAAATCTGGATCACAATTCAATGTCAGAAAGCCAATTCAGAAGCACAATTATAAAGCCACTGGTGGATCTAGAAAAAAAAGCATAAAGGATTGAAGCGACTTCATGACTGCAGAATTTAGAACTAATCAGTCGGAAATTGAAAATCAATTAAATGGGATGCAATCCAAACTAGAGGTCCTAACAATGAGGGTTAATGAGGTAGAAGAACGAGTGAGTGACATAGAAGACAAGTTGATGGCAAGGAGGGAAATTGATAAAAAAAGAGAAAAACAATTAAAAGATCATGAGGATAGGTTAAGGGAAATAAATGACAACCTCAGAAGGAAATATCTACGTTTAATTGGGGTTCCCGAGGGCGCCGAAAGGGACAGAGGTCCAGAATATGTATTTGAACAAATCATAGCTGAGAACTTTCCTAACTTGAGAAGGGAAACAGGAATTCAGATCCAGGAGATAGAGAGATCCCCCCTAAAATCAATAAAAACCACTCAACACCTCAACATTTAATAGTGAAACTTGCAAATTCCAAAGATAAAGAGAAGATCCTTAAAGCAGAAAGAGACAAGAAATCTCTAACTTTTATGGGAAGAAATATTAGATTAAGAGCAGACCTCTTCACAGAGACCTGGCAGGCCAGAAAGGGCTGGCAGGATATATTCAGGGTCCTAAATGAGAAGAACCTGCAGCCAAGAATACTGTATCCAGCAAGGCTCTCATTCAAAATGGAAGGAGAGATAAAAAGCTTCCAAGACAGGCAGCAACTGAAAGAATATGTGACCACCAAACCAGCTCTGCAAGAAATTTTCAGGGGGACTCTGGAATAGAAAGAGGAAGTCCAAGGAAACAATCCACAAAAACAGGGACTGAATAGGTATCATGATGACGCTAAATTCTTATCTTTCAATAGTAACTCTGAACGTGAAAGGGCTTAATGACCCCATCAAAAGGCGCCGGTTTCAGACTGGACGAAAAAGCAAGACCCATCTATTTGCTGTCTACAAGAGACTCATTTTAGACATAAGGACACATACAGCCTGGAAACAAAAGTTGGAGAACCATTTACCATTCAAATGGTCCTCAAAAGAAAGCAGGGGTAGCAATCCTCATATCAGATAAATTAAGGTTTATCCCAAAGAGTGTAGTAAGAGATGAAGAGGGACACTATATAATACTTAAAGGATCTATCCAACAAGAGGACCTAACAATCATCAATATTTCTACCCTGAATGTTGGAAATGCCAAGTATATCAGTCAATTAATATCCAAAGTTAAGACATAGATAATAATACACTTATACTTGGTGACTTGAATGCAGTGCTCTCTGCAAATGACAGATGTTCTAAGCACAACATCTTCAAAGAAACAAGAGCTTTAAATGATACACTGGACCAGATGGATTTCACAGATATTTACAGAACTTTACATCCAAACACAGCTGAATACACATTTTTCTCAAGTGCACATGGAACTTTCTCCAGAATAGGCCACATACTGGGTGACAAATCAGGTCTTAACCGATACCAAAAGATTGGGATCGTCCCCTGCATATTTTCAGACCATAATGCTTTGGAATCAGAACTAAAACACAAGAAGAAGTTTGGAATGATTTCAAGCACGTGGAGGTTAAGGACCATCCTGCTAAAAGATGAAAGGGTCAACCAGGAAATTGGAGAAGAATTAAAAAGATTCATGGAAACTAATGAGAATGAAGATACGACCGTTAAAAATCTTCGGGATGCAGCAAAAGCAGTCCTGAGGGGGAAATACATCGCAATACAAGCATCCATCCAAAAATTGGAAAGAACTCAAATACAACAGCTAACCTTGCACCCAAAAGGAGCTGGAGACAAAACAGCAAATAGATCCTACACCCAGTAGAAGAAGAGAGTTAATAAAGATTCGAGCAGAACTCAATGAAATAGAGACCAGAAGAACTGTGGTGCAGATCCACAAAACCAGGAGTTGGTTCTTTGGAAGAATTAATAAGATAGATAAGCCATTAGCCAGCAATACCAAGGAAATACAAACAATCTTCAAAACTTATTTTGAACAGCTTTACACCAGTACATTAGGCAATCTAGAAGAAATGGATGCATTTCTGGAAAACCACAAACTACCAAAACTGGAATGGGAAGAAACAGAAAACCTGAACAGACTAATAACCAGGAAGGAAATTGAAGCAGTCATCAAAAACCTCCCAAGACACAAAAGTCCAGGACCAGATGGCTTCCCAGGAGAATTCCATCAAACATTTAAAGAAGAACCCATACCTATTCTTCTAAAGCTGTTTGGAAGGATAGAAATAGAAGGAGTACTTTGAAACTCATTCTATGAGGCCAGCATCACCTTAATTCTGAAACCAGACAAAGACCCCACCCAAAAGGGGAATTATAGACCAATCTCCCTGATGAACACAGATGCAAAAATTCTCAACAAGATACTAGCCAGTAGGATCCAACAATACATTAAGAAGATTATTCACCCTGACCAAGTGGGATTTATCCCGGGGATGCAATGCTGGTTCAACACTCGTAAATCAATCAATGTGATTGGTCATATCAGGAGGTGGGCTGGGGATTGGGGACCGGGTGATGGGCACTAAGGGGGGGCACGTGGTGGGATGAGCACTGCGTGTTATGTTATATGTTGGCATATGAACTCCAATAAAAAATTTAAAAAAATAACTATCCTACAACCCAGCAATTGCACTACTGGGTATTTACCCCAAAGATGCTGATGTAGTGAAACACAAGGACACCTGCACCCCAATGTTTATAGCAACAATGTTCACAATAGCTAAGTTGTGGAAGTAGCCCCAGTGTCCTTCGACAGATGAATGGATAAAGAAGATGTGGTCTATATATACAATGGAATATTACTCAGCCATCAGAAAGGATGAATACTCCCCATTTGCTTTTCATGGGCAGACCTGGAGGGTATCATGCTATGTGAAGTAAGTCATTCAGAGAAGGACAATCATCAAATGGTTTCACTCATATGTGGACTATAAGAAATAGTGAAGGGATTATAAGGGAAAGGAGGGGAACTTAGTGGGAAAAATTAGAGAGAGAGAGAGACAAACCATGAGAGACTCCTAACTCTGGTAAACAAACAAAGGGTTGTGGAAGGGGAGGTGGCTGATGGGTTGGGGTGTTTGGGTGATGGGCACTGAGGAGGGCACTTGATGGGATGAGCACTGTATGTTATAGCATATGTTGGCAAATCGAACTTCAATAAAAACAAAAACAAAAAATAAGAATAAAGATAAAAAAGACATTCCTAAATTAAAAAAAAAAACTAGGAGAACTTGTTGCTATTAGGCCCATTCCAAAATAATTGCTGAAAGAAGTTATTCAGACTGAAAGAAATGACAACAGAGGGAAATATGGAACATAAAAATTAAGAAAAGTTGATAGAAATGGTAAATGTGTTATTACAATACACTATTCTTTAGTTTTTTTTTTAAAAGATTATGTTTGATGGTTGAATAAAAATAACACCACCTAATGTAGTTTTCAATGATTATAGTAGTGATATTTAAAACACTTATAAAAGGCAAAGCAGTAGGTAAAGAGATGTAAGTGCTTGTGAGGTTTTAATAGTCCACTTGAAGTGGTATAATATTGGCATTCGTAGACCATGATAAATTAAGTATGTATATTGTAATTCTTGGAGCATCCACTAACACCATACAATTCCTATCAAAATCCTGATGAATTTTTTTTGTAGCTATAGAAAAGCTATTTCAAAATCTTATATGTACAGGAAAAAGAACCAGAATAGGTGAAACAATTTTGTAGAAGAATACAGTTATAGAAATTACATTGCCTAACTTAAAGACTTACTATATAGGTACAATGATAAATATAGTGTGGAAATAGCATAAGGATAAACTTATAGATCAGTAAAACAAAAGACAGTTCAGACAGACTTACACAAGTATAATCAACATTTTTTATAAAGATGCAAAATGATTTTAATAGATAATTAACAGTCTTTTAAGGACATGGTGTTAAAAACAATAGGCCAAAATGAACATTAACTTAAATCTTATAAATTATAGAGTTTAAATATTAACTCTAAATGGGTCATAGATGTACATGTAAAACAAACTATAATATTTTTATTAAAATATATAGAAATATTTTCATGATCTAAAATTAACTGAAGAGTTCTTAGATTCAACACAAAATTCATAAATGAAAAAACTGGTAGATTGAACTACATCAAAATCAAAATTTTTATCACTGTGAAAGACACTAATAGAAGAAAAATGTATGCTGCAGATTGGGAGAAAATTTTTGCAAATCGTATATTTAAGAGATGGTTTCTATAAAAAATATATAAAGAACTTTTTTTTAGAAAAAAATTTTATGTATTTATTCATGAGAGCCACAGAGATAGAGGCAGAAACATAAGCAGAGAGACAATGAGGCTCTCTGCAGGAGGGACTCAATCCCCGACCCTGGGATCACACCCTGAGCCAAAGGCAGACGCTCAACCACTGACCCACCCAGGCGTCCCTATAAAGAACTTTCTAAACTCAATTGTAACTAAACTGTAATTAGAAAATGGGCAAACAGGTTACTAAAGAAAATGTATGGATGGCAAATAAAGATTGCAAATATATTCAACATTATTAGCCATTAGGCACATTGAAGTTGAAGTAGAATGACTAAAATAAAAAATGCTGATAAAACTAATAATGGGATATACACAGAGCAACTGGATATGCCTATGTTGCTGGTGAGAATGTGGAATGATAGAGTCACCCTAAAAAACATTTTGGCAGTTTCTTATAAAATTAAGCATTCACTTTCTATATGACTTAGCCATTCCATACCTGGTTATTTACTGTACAAAAATAAACACTTATGTTCATATAACAGCTTGTGTATAAGATTTCATAGTAGCTTTCTTTGTAATTACTGAAAACCAGAAACAATCAAAATATTAATGGGTGAGTGGATATGCAAACTATACTAAATCCATACAATAGAATACTATATAGCAATAAAAAGAAGAATATTGACACATGCAAGAATTTGGGTGGCTTTATTCTGAGCCTCAAAAAGTTTGCATCCTCTACTGTTCTATTTATATAACATTCTTGAAATGATAAGATCAATTGTAGAGAAGAGATTGATGGTTAAGACTAGTTAGATTTGGGTAGAGGATATGAATATAAAAAGAGAGAGAATTTCTTATAAGCAATAAAATAGTTCTGTGTCCTGATTATAGTGGAGGCTACTTGAATTTATTCACATGATAGATGTTCATAGACACACACACAAAGCAAATTTAAAAACTGGCGAAATCCAAATAAAGTTTGTTGTTCAGTTAATATATTTTTATCAATGTCAATTTCCTTACTTTGATCATATATACAATAAGATTATAGTATTCTATACTGGGTATAGGAGATTCTGGGTAAAGGATATATAAGTATTCTCTATAATACCATTTCTTAAGCTTCTATGGGAAGGCAATATTATTTATAAATAAAAAAATAAAAATTAAAGAAACTACTGATACAAACAATAACATGGAATTTTTTTAACTGCCAAAATAAGTCAGATACACACACATGCACATGCACATGTGCCACTTTTCCCAAGTACTTGTGTGTGTATTTCACTTGAGTTTGTTCTTAGTGATTTCCAAAAATCCTTTTATTAAAATGTCTTTTTGCTTTTTCAGCCAGCAGGTGATTTTTGTGATATCATGGCTGGAATCATCTTATTTAATGCAATACTCAATTCTCAGTTCCTAGGCTTATGCTAGATTTCAAGGTTCTTCTGAAAATCATCCTCAGTGACACTTGCTTTGCATTTAATCAAGGGAAACGACAGATTCTGGAAGCCTGAGCCATCTTCTGTGCCTCTTGCAATGATTCACTGTGTCCTGGGTATTTTCTATTGCTGAAATTGACATCAGGCTTTGCACTTTAGACATACAGTAACCATTAAATATAATATAAATATAAGATTGAATTTATATGTTTGCATTTCTGTTGAGCAAAAAATTAAGCCTGATTCATTAGTTGAACATGTTACAATTAATTAAGATAAAAAGTAGCAGAAGAAATCTGCTATGTAATGTCCCTTACATGGTCCTTAAATATTGCTAGTTCTTAAAGAAAATTCACAGAATAATCAATAAAAAATCAAGCATTTGGCCTTAATCAATTTTCCATTGCTGAATTTACCACTGCATTTGATTACATTATATAAATAAAACATGAAACTCTGTAATTATCATATACTCTTATTTTATAAAACTAGTTTACTTTCAAGCTTATAACACTCAATAAAATTATTTTTTAATTTCAATTAAGTAAGTTAAGCAAAATAAATAGTGAAGGTGATATATGCATTTATAATACTTCAAATTTAGTGAGATTATATAAGTGAGAATCATTTTTCCTTCAGATGTTGTCTTCCCCTTACAGGTACTTGGATAACTCTATGTCCTGCTTTGTTTGCTTCTGGCAGAATGGCTGGAAGTATTTCAATTAATGTTGTATTTTTTTGAAAAATGGAACAAATGGGATAAATATTAAACTGGACATGTAGCTGAGAAATAAGAAGAAATCAGAGTTACTTTGAACAGTTAGATGAATGGCCATGTACGATAGGGAAACTGAGGGATAAGTGACTTGCCAAAAGTACAGCCTTGAACTATAGTATCCCAGTTTCAATGGGAGCAGAAGACAGAGGTCTAAATACACACAGCCTAGTTGGTAAATTAGATTAAATAACTGGAAGAATGGTCTTGAGTAACAGGCTAGAAGGACAAACAGATTTTGTAACTTCATGATGGATAATTAACAGTGAAAAACCCAAATTAAAGTAACTGTACTCAGATGAAGATAACTATGTCTTGTTCCAGAAAGAGTTTAAATACACATTAATTGTTAATGAACACAAGAAAAGTTGTTGCCAGGAGGGAGCCCCTAATGCATCAGTTCATCTCATGGACCACTTCTCAGTCTCCTTAGTTGCTTTCTCTTCATCTCTCCAATCCCTTAATTCAAGAGTCTTCTGTGAGTCAGTGTTCAGATAATTTCTCTTCTCCCTTAACTTGCATCTTATGTGATTTTATCCAGTTAAAATATTTCACATTGGAACTCTCCATTAAATTTGGTAGTGGTATATCCAACTGTACTCAAAATTTCCAAATATCTATCAAATGTCTCAAATTTAATATCCTCCAAACAAAGCTGAAAATTGTCCCCTAACCCACCAAACCCACTCTTCCCACAGTAGTCCTCATCTCTATACATAGTAATTTGATTTATCCATGACTCTTCTCTTCTCTCATACCATATATTTAATTCCTCACCAAATGTTTTTTCAGTATATACTTGACCTATATTCAGAATCCAATCACACCTCATCATTTTTTCTAATACACACTAGTCTTAACTATCGTCATGCCTTGCCTTTTTTTAGTTTCCCTATATGTGCCTTTGTTCTTGTCCCACTTATTTTCCACACAATGTCCAGAACAAACTTTTAAAAACATGAATCAATTTATGTCTCTCTTCTGCTTAAAACTCTACAATGGATCTCATCTTCACTCAAGTGAAAGACATATGGTGAACTCCAGTTTATCTTGAATAGTCTAAGTATGCTCTGCCTTAGGAACTTTACACTTGTTTTTGTACCTGCTTTTAATGCTCTTATCACTTAATCGACATAGCTGTCCTTGCCCTACTTGAAAGACCTCCCCCCCCAGCATTTCTATACATCTCCCCTTAGTTTTACTCATATATCTTATCTCCATATAGCACACTGTATATATTTCACATATTTACTTACTGATTTTTTTTCACAATAGACTGTGGCATGAACATCCCAAGAAGATAGACATTTTTTTTCTATTGTGTTTACTAATGTATTTCCAGTTCCTGGAAAAGTACCTAACACAAAGCAGCTATTCAATACATGTGCAGTGAATGAAGTATGGAAGTTCAGCAAAATATCAACTAACTGTTGCCTAATTTTTAGCAATGTCTTATAAATCCAAGTTTTCATATCAACTAGTTTTGTTTTTTTTTCATATCAACTAGTTTTGATAGAGAATATGGAAGTAATCATGATAACTGCATTATGTCTTCAATAAATTATGTTCTAAAATAATAAATTCCTCTGGAAATTCTTGTAATTGAGGCAATGAAGAGCAGGAAAGCAGGCTGACAAAAGTGGAAAGCTCGTAAATAAATCATATTTCTACATAGTCAGCACAACCCTGAATCCTAAGGCTTCCTTCCACTACAAGTGACAGGACCTTAGCCAATGTTAAGTGTAGCTGGAGGATAAGCCCTCAGCTTCCATACCCCTAGTTGAGACAATTCTAAGGTGTGTTCTATTCTAAGAGACCAGGGCCTGTTCTAGACATATGTTTGATTGGCTACCAATGTTTCCTAAGGTCTCCTCCCAAATATTCTGCTTGCACTCAGTGCTTGCTACAAGTTCTGTTTCCGGAAAAGCCCACTCTGAGAAGATAGAAATATATAGACAATACAACTAGGTTGTAAGGGTAAAGTATTTGTTTATGAGTAACAGGAACAAACTTGAAAACAGACAAAATATTAAATGGATTTTTAATTTTTAAAATTCAAATATATTAAACGGATTTTTAATTTTTAAAATGCAAATATATTAATAAAACATTCTAGGATACATCAGTTGAACTCTTTTTGACAAAAATAACTTAAATGCCATTTGTGAAATCTAAAGAAGTCTTGAGCATCCCCCCTGAGATGAGAAAATAAATAACAAAATAAAGAAATATGAAAATATTAGTAGTACATAATATTACATTGGGACTGTGGCTAACACATGATACCATTTCAGGGAAAAGGCAAAATAAATCAATTGATATGACCAGAAGAGTGGTCTAATGAAGATTCTCTATTACTGAGGGTTAATTATCTTTTGAGTATTTATAAATAAAATTATCCATATTTTAATAATAAATTTGTAGGACAGAAAAATTATTTTTCTGTAATAGTGAGGGCTAACAAAAATAAACCCTAAAAGTAAATGCCAGCAGCTGAAAAGTTCATATTTTTCAAATGAATTTTAATATGAATTGCCACTAATATAGTTATTTTTTTTTACTAATATAGTTAAACATTATTAATATCGATTCATAGCATTTTAGTTGTTAGAGCCTTTTTATTTATTTGTTTTTATTTAAATTCAATTTGCCAACATATAGTACATCATTAGTTTCAGATGTAGGTTTCAATAATTCATCAGTTTTATATAACACTGAGTATTCATCACATCATGTGCCCTCCTTAATGCCCATCACCCAGTTACCCCATCCCCACACTCACTTCCCCTTCAGCAACCTTCAGTTTGTTTCCCAGAGTTAAGAGTCATTCATGGTTTGTCTTCCTCTATGATTTTTCCCCTACTCAGTTTCCCCCCCTTCCCCTTATGGTCCCTTGCACTACTTCTTATATTCCACATGTGAGTGTAACCATATGATAACTGTCTTTATTTGATTGACTTATTTCATTCAGCATAATACTCTTCAGTTCCATCCACGTCGATATAAATGGTAGGTATTCATCCTTTCTGATGGCTGAGTAATGTTCCACTGTATATATATATAGATTACTCTTTTTTATCCATTCATCTGTTGATGGACATCTCAGCTCCTTCCACAGTTTGGCTATTGTGGACATTGCTGCTATAAACATTGGGGAGCAGGTGCCCGTTCAGATCACAACATTTGTATCTTGGGGTAAAATCTAGTAGTGCAATTGCTGGGTCATAGGGTAGCTCTATTTTTAAGTCTTTGAGGAACCTCCACACAGTTTTCCAGAGTTGTATTCCCACCAACAGTTTAATGGAGTTCCCCTTTCTCTACATCCTTTCCAACATTTGTTGTTTCCTGTCTTGTTAATTTTAGCCATTCTGACTGGTGTAAAGTGGTATCGCATTGGGGTTTTGATTTGTTATTTCCCTGATGGCGAGTGATGTGGAGCATTTCCTCATGTGCCTGTTGGCTTTTTTGGTGAGATCCCTTTTAATGAACACTGTTAAGACTACTGATTAAAAGCCCTAGTCATAGTGTTAACTTGTAGACTTCTGCCCAGTATGTGCAAATAATTTTTGTCTGTTAGAAAAGATCACCCTAAACATTAAGGATTATTTTTTAAAGATTTTATTTATTTGTTCATGAGAGTCACACTGAGAGAGGCAGAGACATAGGCAGAGGGGGAAGCAGGCTCCTCACTGGGAGCCTGATGCAGGACTTGACCCCAGAACCCCGGGGATCACGACCTGAACTGAAGGCAGACACTCAACCACTAAGCCACTCAGGCGTCCCAAGGGTTATTTTCCTGAAGGAATTTAATGATTTTATATCTAATGTAGCATTCTTTTCTACCATTTTTAGAAATCAAATTTCCTATAAATACCTAGTTCTTCAAATGCTCCTTTAGCCAGTTTGGCATCTTATTGATTTCCTCATTTACTAATGAGTTTATTAAAATGCTTGACACATGTTCATTTTATATTTTTAAGAGTCATCCTTTTAGCTTTTTGAAAATTATATTTCAGCAGCATTTAGTTTGAATACTTCATTTCATAGGTAGAGATAACTTAGATTATGCAAACTCCTGATCACAAATTTGAGGGTATTAAGGAAGGCATTTGTTGTGATGAGCACTGGGTGTTAGATGTTATATTATATATGTTATATTTATAGATGAATCATTAAATTATGAAAACAATATTACACATATGTTAAATAACTGTAATTTAAATAAAAGTTTGAAAAAAAAGAATGAATTTGACCCCATGCATTCTAAATCCCAGCCTGGACCCTTGCTATAATGGTTCATCTTTCTCCTACTGTATTTTAACTGATATCTGTATGGCCTTTCACTTATACAGGTATTGTTAGGCATGGTTAAACACTAGCATATTGTAAATGGAGAAAATTGAGCATAATATCTTGCTTGAGGCCACAAACCTATTTATCAGATCACCTCAGTACTGCTGATGCCCACAAGGAGCTGTCAGTTACAGCTGTCAGTTACAGTTAAGGACTATTCAAGGTGCAATGCCTGGGACCTGGAAAAAGATCTGGGCACATGAGTGCTTCTGGGGGCAGAAGGGAAGAGTCAGATGTGGAGTCACAGCAAAGGATTCAAAGGGGAAGCTGGTTTTGAGAGGGACTATTTAAACAAACTCAGTGATGGTAACATTTTGTATGTAGTCGTGGACTTAAGTTCTAAAAAGTAGACTAATGCTGTAGGAACTTGTTCTTATGAATAATAAATTTTGGTTGTTAATTAAACTCAGTTTTAATAATAAAACTGCGAGACAAAGACACAAAAATATCAGAAAATTTGGTCCTCAGATTCTAATATTATTTTAGCTAAAACGTATTCTAAAATAAGAATCAAACTTAATAATAATGACATATCTTTTATAAAATGTGGACAGATAAAAGCTTGAAGCTGAGTTAATATCTGAATAAAATTTTGTGCAGTATTTTAGGTTTTTATTGATTTAATAATATACAAATATATACTAAGTCAATTAAAATAGTCAAAACTTAACAGTGTGTACTTAAAAGCTATTGCTATGCTGCTTACTAAGACTATGTTTTTGCTGTTAAAAGAAGATCCAGTTTTCTTTGCTGTTAAGCAATCAAAATGAATTAACATTATTAAACTGCCTATTCCCATCACTTTTATGCTCTTATTTTAAGATATCAGTATAATATTTTGATAACTTTAGCATTATTTGCTTTTCATAAAATATACAGAAATAAAATATTAATACTTGTGGATGACAATTTTGTTATAATGAGCTTTATTGCAACTGAGATTTAAGGAAATAGGTCATCTTCTTGTAATTCTTTTTCTTTTTCCTCACATATGCACAGGTTTGTTGGATATAAACAAAAGAGTCAAAATCCATACAGACAAGTTACATTTCAGCTTTCCTCTGGCATCCAATCATTAACAGCTTTGGAAATAATTTAACATTAACTATAAATGGTACTCTGTATTGTGATTTGTATTATTAACTATTGCCAACATAATTGCCACGAACTACAAGAAAGATACACATATCTTTTATGTATAATATGTATGTAATATATATTCATAAAAGGCTCAGCTTTTCTTTCTAACAGAGCGGATTTTTTTTTAAATCATCTTTCTTTTGCAGAAAATTATCAGGAATTTCTTCAATAAATTTACCTGCATCTTCCTACCCAGGCTAAAAGAGATTAATGTGTAATTCATGACTGGGAATTGCAAATATATTTGTAAAACATTCCAAAAATGTTTGAGGGAAAAGAGAGTCAGGGAAATGTTAATCTATTCTATTAATGGTTAATCATTAATCTAGACATTAGGCATATACATGTATGATCATATACATTCAAAGTATATGATCTAATTGTATATCTTTTCTCACAAAATATTCTGTTTATAATTCTATTACAAGTTTCAGACAATGGAATTTAGTGATTCCATGGCCATTCAAGATTGTTAATGTAGGGCAGAGATTAATGAGAGCACCCGTGTCACTTTAAAACTCAATGTCAGACACAACTGCTTGTATGTTTGTTTTTTCCCTGTATCTTGACCTTGTGGTTGAGGAGGAACACAGGAGAGCAGTGAATGTCACAGCTGTGCAATGCAGAACCAATAAGTTTGTCAGTGTTAATAATGTGCACATGGATCTGCATCCATTTTTGGCCACTGTTGTAATAACAACTATGTCTTTATAGTAGCTACTGGTAGCATCTCCATGTATAAGAAACACAGATATTTGCCATATTAAATATAGCAGGAGATATGTGCCAGACCACCCACTTCATTTTTCCATTCCCAGTTATTTTTGTCATTGAAATGTAACTGAAGAGGGGAAAAAAAAACACGAAATTGCTTTAAACAAGAAGTTAATGAAGTGGAAGGCACCTGGCTCCTCTTCTGAAATGGACTCCTGAGATTCTAGGGCAAAAACAGATGCATGTCACAGTGCCTGAAATCTGCTGGACCAAGCAAAATGGGTGGCCCTAGTCTCCGCTGCTCAGATCCTAGGTTGAGTGACAGGAACACTTTGCCTAGCAATCTGCCTAGCAGATTATTCAAATAGGTAGGAGACTGGCAACTTTAAATTGATGCCAACAGCAAAAATGAAGCAAGGAAAAGCTATAAAATATTTACTCCAGGCTATTGTTTGAGCAAGGTAAGTGGCTAAATAACCATCTGGTTGATAATTCTTCCCTGGCAATCTGCACATTGCATTGTTCTCCTTAGTTTCCCTCTATGCTCTGCTAAAACAGGTAAACTGAGGTAAACTCAAAACTGTCTAGAAGATGAAGGAATAGCAATTGCAATTGAATTGCAATTTGACGAATTGCACTTTGGGACAACCAACTGTATCAATCTACAAGCAAGTCCACTGAAAATTTTGGGCAGACTGTATTTATGAGCAGGGAATGTAAAGAGAGGAAAGGCCAGTTAGAGTCTGTTAAAATAAAAAACCAGAGCCTAGCTCCAAAAGTTTCGCAAGTAGGCAGAACAAGTCCAGTCATATAGACAAAATTATTCAGCTTATTTTGTGAGACCAACCTGACCTGGGTTGTTTTTTGCTCATGCCCCTAGAATGTAAACAATACTTTCCAAGGTTGATATGAAGCAACCCCTAGCCAACTCCTTATCATTTAAGAACATTCCAATATTATCAGTTTTCTATAAATCAGTCATTGATAGCAAATCAGTTTCTCAGTCTTTTAAGTTTTGCTTTCCTGAGGCAATATGAGTGAGATTTTTCCATTTTATATCCTCTAGTTCCATTTTAGATTAAAATTCTTTCACTTTGTCAAAGCTGAAAGATACTTCAAAATTATCCAAGCAAATTACTTTATTTAACAGATGTGAAAACTAAGGACCTAGGTTGAAAAGTGACTATTGCAATATTTAGTTCTACTTAAGCAGGTTGTTTTTTCAATGCATTTGCTGGTGAAGAGGCATATTTTAATGAATGTCTTGTTCTTCAAAAACTGAAAGTTCACTTGTTTAGGATGTGTTGAAGGATTATGCAATCAGCCTCCAACCTATTATGCTTCCATGTTGGAATTCATGGGCCTCACATACTTATCTTAAGAGTAAGGGGGCAGAGGGAACATCCTACTCTCAGCCTCCACGTGATGAAAGAAGAAGGAAATTTTGTCAATGCCCACATCTGAAAGGTTTTTATGATGTATCTTAACTTCATACAACAAAGAATTTACTAGAATCTCAGCCAATTTTTAGACAGAATAGCTACATCATTTTGTGTTGAGAAAGCACTACCTATACTGGCATTGTCTACATTCCCAACAGAGCAATCTTCCTAGTTATGCTTCTTATGCCCATTAATTGTAAGGTCTTATAAAGAACATCTAGACTGGGTATATCCTTGTTTTTGTATCCATGCACCATTAGGTTACCTTGCACTGGAGTTACCTAGAACTTTCTGATAATTGGTTCTCTATATACCTATGGTGTAATACTACCTGAAGTCAGATGATATGACCCCTGAAGCTTTAAAAAATGTAGAAATCCTTTGAATCAAGATAAACTTAATTTGTTCAGTACATTTTTAGTGTTATGCATAAGAAAGATCAAATACAATTAAGCAAAATACTAGGTGAGATGAAAAACATATGAAACCTTTTTAAATAATGAAAAAAAAAGGTGAATGAAAGTCAAATCTTAGAAAATGTAGTTGATTTGTTATCTGACCCTTAGCTACCTATCCAAGATCATTTCAAGGTGTTAGGCTGCTTCAACTTTGAGCTTCATTAGAAGAGAGCTTAGTTAACCAAATATCAAGCCTTTCCATCATGCTGGGCTTTATCAATGTCCTTCCTCCCCTTCCCTTTCTGTCCCCTCCTCTCACTTCCCTTCACTTCCTTGATTGCCTTTCCATCCATAAAACTCCTACATATCTGTCAAATTCTCATTTAATCATTGTCTCTACTGAAATACTTCCCAGTCCCCTAAATGGATGCATTTGTTCCTTCTACAGTGTTCTACTTCTCATTTTCATAGTATGCCAAAACGTTTATGTTAAAACCTGTGTGGCCTAGCGTGAGTAATTCTACATCCCTGTGCTTCAGCATTCTGTAAAATTGGAACATCTTGACCACAACTGTGTTGTGAGGGTTAAATAAGACAACACCAGGACAATGACAGGGACAGTGGCAGCAACACTATGCATGTTAGATAGGATAACCATTAGTGTTAATATCATTATAATTATTTATATTATCAATAAACTGATTGAAATATTACTATTTTCTTAGAGGGACAGTAGGTACTATGAGGACAGTCCCATGTCTTTTTCATATTCCTTATACCTAGATCTATTATATCACAATATTCTTGACCAACCACCTTAACATACTGTGTGTGTGTGTGTGTGTGTGTGTCCATGCTCTTTGGCCCACATGCTTCTATCAAGTTTGCTTATGATAAGCTTTAGGAATGAGTTATAAACCTGGATGAGAGGTAGCCAAATCATGTCTCCATTCCCTGGAATTCATACATAACCTAAGTCACTAAGCTCTGACTTAACTTCACTGTGGAAGAAATTAAATGAAGAAAATAAACAGTCATTCTTTCCAAGACTTTAAGCTTAGTGGCCTATCCATCCCTTAAGTCCTTTTTCTATCCCATTTCTGGCTCTGGAGGGGTCTCAGGAGGTGGTGAAGTCCTGAACCTGGAAATACCCCAATGAGATGGAGAGGAATGAGGAAAGACAGTGAACTCAGAAGACAGAGAGACAAAGAAAGCTTAAGAGATTTACCTTGATCATCTTTCTACCTTCCCACCTATGAAAACATTCCTTATTACAGTTGTCTAACTTTTCTTATCCTACATTTTTACTTCTTTGCCTAGTAAATAGAAGGAAAATGTGAAGGTTAACCAGCGAGGGCCACATGGCATCAAACAGTTTTACAACTAATGTATGATTAGCTGACTAAAACTTAAATAATCAACAAGTTGCATACAATTTAGAGAAGTTGCCACATATGTTGTATGTAAAATGATTCAATTTTGCCATAATACTTATAGATACTCCCACTATATTTGAAGCATTTCAAATGTTGTTTGAAAGTCTCATTTCTTCCCAATCTTTCTCTTCCTCTCTCTCACTTTATCTCCCTCTCCTTCTCTCTGTATGTCTCATTTTTTTCTACATTCCTCCCTTTCCTTCTCCCTCCTTCTCTCTCTGCATGTAATGGGAAAGGCACTGTGTAAAAAGAGGACTGTAACTTTATTGACTCCTCAAAGCAATATAAAATACCTTTTAGTAATAAAACAATAGTATCCTTGCTCCCTACCCTTACAAAGATTTATTAAATTGTTTGGAATAATAAAACTGCTCTTTGACCTTTAGATGTCACATACTTTTATCAGTACCTGGCTTCTTTTCCCATCCCTTTGTCCATGAGGATAGGTTAGGAGTTACATTGTTTTAGAGAAGGAAGAAAAAGACTAGTATCTTCCACCTAGATGACTTAATCAAATATGTCAGACAGGCAGGTTTTAAGGATGGGAATGAGAAAGTTGCCAGATATTCCCACCAGCCTGGAAGAAGATAGAAAGTCATTGTGGAGGAGGGCGATTGTATGAAACCCAGGTGAGGGGAAAACCCCACATAGGCAGAGGAATCTGAAGCATTAGGCAGAGGAATCTGAAGCACCAGGCCCCAACATGCAAGGGAGACAGGAATAAAGCCATGGGCCTGAGGAAGTTTAGGCCAAGTGGACTGGAAAAACACAATGGGGTATCCCTCAGTTTCCTTGGGAATCCTGCCATCCAAGCCACCAGAAGTTAGTGGAACCACAAAGAAGGTAGTGGCCAGCCAGAGGACCTCTCATGATGCTCCTGCAACAGGGGGTAGGGAAATCACATAGTGGAGCTGAAGAGTGTCTGCTGAACGTGTGGATTTGCAGAGACACAAGATGCAAAGAAAGAGAGAGGGTCATGTTAGTGGGGGTAGGGATGCCTGGTTCAATTCTGGCAGAGAACACAGGCTTTAGAAATTGTGAGGATCAGAAGTGCGTGCAGGAGGAACCTTATGATGAGGTAGGAAAGGACCATTACTGCAGAAATGAGCAAATACCTTGTGTACCAGGAAATATGTAAGGACCAGGGCTCCCCTCATCACTGAGAGGACACAGTTCTCCAAAGACTGCCTCCTCGACTCAGGATATGTATAGATACACCTTAGCCAAAACAGGGCTGAGAGAAGAACCTGGAAAACTGAAATTTATCCTAAAGCAGACAGCTAAGGCAGAACAGACAGCTCTATACCATAGGTAGCATACTTTTAATTGGCAAGTTTTTGGCCTGTCCCCAACACACAAGAATCAATGAAAATGATGCCATATGATGAAATTTATATCAGCGTCATGCAAAACAAAGATAGTGGGATTTCATTTTTCTTTATTGCTCTTACCCTAGAATTATAAGGGGATACATTTTATCCTGCTCCAAAGATTTTTCTACATCTGATATAGGATAAGAGCATGGATTTGGATACCTGGAATCACAGACTTTAGGTCCAGTCACAGCCTGGCCGGTGGGACAACTGTGGCTTACCACATACCCAGGGCCCCACACTTATATCCTCTCCTGCACTCCATGGGGGCCCATGGCTCTTCCTCTCTGTGATTTTCCAGTCTCAGAAGACTGCATGTCCTCTATTTAGCTGTAAAAATAAGTTGTGCCTCCAGTGTTTCTATGGATGTCTTTGCGTTCTTTACCTAAACTTGAAAGGAGCTTTATGTCCTTCTATCCATGGATTGCAGAAGAAAAAGAAATCATTATATGCTTCTATTTTCCTTTTGTCTTCCTATTCTCTGATACTATTGAAAAGTAATTGCCTTGTAGGACAATATTCTTCCAGTTAGGTCTACAAAAACTCAAATGCTATGATTTTAGTAACTTTGATGAATAAAAACGAACCTTATAAATCAATACAAAAATAAAACTTTTATTTTCATTTTATGCTCTTTAATAGTAGGGAGAAAAGAGTTTAGACTTTGGCATTAGACCTGGATCTGTATCACCAACAGAATATGTGACTTGGGCAAGTTACATAGCTTCTGAACCTCTGATTCTATATTTTTAGTAAGAGTGATCATTTCATCCTCGCAGGAATGTTTTGAAAACAGTATTCATAATAATAATTAATTCCGGAGAGAAAATTAATAACTTTATAGTAAGGAAATTTAGTGACCTGCCTTAACAAGTAATCAAAATTAACATCACCAGTTAGGGACTGGTGGCATCATATGTCCCCAACATGAGTCACTGCCAATGTCCCCTTGGCAGTGCTCCTGCCAAAAATGTATAACCCAACTCTGTTCATGAAGAAACATCACATAGACCCTCCAGAGGGATGTTCTACAAAATAACTTAAAAGACTGAAAAAACAGTCCAGATTAAAGGAGACTTAAGAAGACAGCCGGAGAATACAGCTTATTCTAGACTCGTAGCCTTGGACTATATGTACGTTTTTTAGCTATAAATGCCATTATTAGGATAGCTAGTGAAATTTAAATAAAGTTAGTAGATTAGATAATAGTATCCTATATATGCAATTTCCTTATTACTATAAATGTTCCCAGATTATATAGAAGAATGTCCTGCATTCTAGGAAATAGTTGGTAAGGTATTTAGTGGTAAAAAGGCAACATGTCTGTAACTTGCCCTCAACTGGATCGGTACAAACAAACAAATACTCAAAAATCTTGGTGTGTGTGTGTGTGTGTAAAAAGAGAATAATTAAGTAAATGTGGTAAAATGTTGACATTTGGAAATGTAAGTGAAGAGTAAACAAAAATTCTTTTTCCTACTCTTGCTTCTTTCCTATAATTCTGAAATTAATTCAGAATAAAAGGCCAAAAAGATGATAATGCATATGAAATTTGAAGCAGTATTAGATAGAATGATATTTGCATTTCCTCTGTACTAGACTAGCTGCTTTGTCCTACTTGATCATTATATTTATATTTGATTGGTAAACAGTCTGGAAATATGCTAAATGATCATGGCATAGCCAAGTTATAAGGAAGGTATTTTTAAAATAATTTGTTTCAAGCCAACTGTACTCCAGGAAAGCTGGCAAAAAATAGCTCCAGAAAGCATATTGTCCTCTCCTCCACTGTTCTCTTGGTATTTTTTTTAAATTTTATTTATTTATGATAGTCACAGAGAGAGAGAGAGAGAGAGAGAGAGAGAGAGGCAGAGACATAGGCTGATGGAGAAGCAGGCTCCATGCACCAGGAGCCCGACGTGGGATTCGATCCCGGGTCTCCAGGATCGCGCCCTGGGCCAAAGGCAGGCGCTAAACCACTGCGCCACCCAGGGATCCCTGTTCTCTTGGTATTATGAAGGAAACCAGTGTCAGTGTTAGCATAGAACGGCACATTCATCTACTCATAGCAGGGAATGTGTATGTAGCTTTCTTACCTTAATTAACTAGACCTTTCCAAATGATATTTGATTAGTATATACATTTATAATCATATCAAAAGGGGCCACAGGTGCTGGGACCTCCAAGAATATTTTCCTTCATGTGATTGGAGCACTGGTTGTTTAGGCAATATCACAGTCCCATCATTACCCAGATTCAAACTGTATGGACATGTAAAAGCATGTCATGCAAAAGCACAACTTGCCTTGTGAGATCATTCTAATGCCCCAAGGTACACATCTACCTAGTGCCTCAGTATAATTTAGCCATGTGACTGCCATGCAAAATAAATTCTAAACACAAAAACAGATCACTTTAATTGGAAGCAATTATCTATTTAGTTTTCTCTTGAAATATATAAAACCAGAAAGATTTGTTTTGTAATAAAAACCTATTATAATGGCAAAAATCTGGTTCTTAAAATGTTTACTAAGGTCACTGTGAACATGATTTTCATGTACAATTATGTATCCACAGCATAATATCCCATGCTTGACTAGAGGTTAGTGTCTGTCACTATCTTTCTCCTGTTTTGGTACAAACATTAGTTCCTTCTCTTTAGAAGATCTGTACCCATCATATCCCACACTCCTGTGTCCAAATGGAAGGGCTCCAGAAACTAGGCTGTGTATCACAATAAACCATGTGGTAATCCTTCCAGTGAGATGTTCAAACACCATAGCAGACTTGCTTGTCCTTTCCATTCTTGTATGCCTTTGCTCATGTATGAAATTTCAGTTCAATTTCCATTTAAGTCTAGGTCTTAAAAGCTGATATGCTTAGAAGAATTCACACTCATATTGTGACTGAGTTGAGAGCTAAGAGCTGAGAGCTGGGTAAGTGCATAAATGGCAGAGAGGGGAGGAAGAAATGCCCATAAAGTGGGAAATTGGGGAAATGGAAAGTGCAATTGCTCACTGGTCAATTTTAGAGTTAAGTCGGACAGAAAGGTTGGTTCATACTGACAATGTGTTTGACTTTGAAAGACTCAGGCCCTACTTTGTATCTGTTCACTATAGCCCAGGAATGAGAGGAAGCACTCCAGCAGTGAGAGGCAGGCACGTGCCTTCTCCATGTTTGTATCCATGGCTGCTACAGCAGTGCCTGGCATAGAGGAGGCAGTTGTACCCTAATGAATGGATGACCACTGGTTCAGAACCTTTACCAGAAGTGACTCAAGTCTTTATACCTGCTAAGAATTAAGACTAAGTCCTGGAAGGTGAGTGAATAATGAAAATATATCTCACTAAACTTCTAATTATGCATCTTGCCTCTGGAGCCCTCCTCCTCTCTCCCATTTCTTGACATGTCATTTTGAGTCCCTTACCATCTCCCTCTTTTCTCACTCACCACTTAATTCTGCTCTCATAGCATTAGTGCAGAAGCTCTCATTGGCTAGAAAAGTGCTCACTAGCACTAGTCCAAGTTTCCAATCTTTCTCCATTACTCTCAACCATGAACAAAGTCCACAAAGAAAACATGGCCCATCCTGTTATAGCATTGATAGTGTGACAGACCTCAAGTTTGCCAGCCTAGCCTGCTTTTGAGTCCCAGTGTCCCTAGAGTAGGTCTAATGACCTACCTCTCTTTTTAAAAAAGATTTTATTTATTCATTTTAGAAAGAGAGAGAGTGTATGTGTATGACCAGTGAGAGTAATAAAGGAGGAAACAATCTCAAGGAGACTCCATGCTGAGTGCAAAGCCCCGCTTGGGGTTCTAGCTCATAACCCTGAGATCATGACCAGAGCAGAAACCAAGAATTGGATGCTTAATCAAGTGAGTCACCTAGATGCCATGCCCCCCCCCCCCCAAATAACATACTTCTTTTCTACTTTGGGTTTCTCCGCTCTTATTCTATAGCTTCTTCAAAGTACCAACCTCATAGGCATCCAAAGTGTTTTTTAAAAGATTTTTTAAAAATTATTTGACAGAGAGAGAGTGAGAGAGAGCAAACACACAAGCAAGGAGAATGGCAGAGGAAGTGGGAGAAGCAGGCTCCCCACTGTGCAGGGAACCCAATGTGAGGCTTGATCCCAGGACCTTAGGATCATGACCTGAGCCACCTATGTGCCCCATGTTTTCAGTCCTTCTTAAAGATTTCCTAAACCATCCAAAAGGAGGCTCTCCCAGTGTGGAGCCTCTGTGAATAACAATGTGAATAACAATGCTGGCCATCTTAGGCCACCTTTGTCTGTCCTGGCTGGCTCATCTGGACGACCATCTGCTTCATCACCAGCATCCATAAGGAAGCATGACCCTCCCTATAATCCCACATTTACTTTCTGGATTAGCCTATGTAGACAAATGGGCACAGGCTCTAGGAGCAGAGGATGAGCAACACTTAATAATAGTCATCTTTCTCCCATAGACCAATCTGAAAAAACAAAACCAAAACCAAAAATAAAAACCCAAACTATATGGTAGCACTCAAAGGCCTACTAACACTTAGTAAGAATCTAAATTCATCAGTTTAATTTGGTTGGTGTGTGTTTTGTTTTGTTTTGCCTTGGATAGAAGTAGTTTTCTCAAAGTTACTCAACCACTGTGCCAAAGGGCTTGGATTCAATGACCTGACAATTTGCTCTCTCTGAATGCTCATCTCCAGGTATTTACAGAGGAACTTCTTTTATACTTTCAGGTCAGCTCATTTGTTACCATTTCAAAGAAGTCTCACCAAGCCTCATACACTCCTACTCTAATAATTTACTTAACATTTGTATGCTTCTTATATCTTAATTTTTGTAAATCAATTTTCTTATGTACCTGCTTGATTGCTGATGGTCTGCCTCTCTTCCCTAGGATGCTATGATCATGAGGTCAAGTTCCGGGTTAGCCATACTTACCTGTTTCCCCCGTGTCAAGGCCCTTCATGGGTGTGTGATCGGTGCTTAATAAGTGTCAAATGAGTGATTCCTCCCATATCTTTCACATCCTTTCACTCAGCTTCCATAGAAAATTACCTGCTGCTCCATTCCAGATCCTTTCTTCAGGTAGATGTGCCTGACCTTCAGCTGCTGAGAAAGTCACCTAAGAGCTACATCTTTTCATGACAATCTCCCACGTTACAGGGTACTGCCATGCCCAAGATTATGGCATCTCCTTGGAACACCTATAGCTAATGACCTGCCACTGATATGGAGATACAGAGATTTGGCCTGATTGCCTCAACTTTGGACCTTTCTGAAGGGCTGTCACAGCTCTAGAGTGGCAAACACTGGGAATTCATTTTCTTTGTCCTCTAGGTTTAAGATTTGAGTGAGGTCTTGTGCCCAGCTGGTCCTGGAATCCTGTTGGTAGGACTTACTGGTGAATGGGACAAGCTTTCCTCCACATTTTTAACTCTTTATTATATAGAAATCATATCAAAGTTATATTATGACAAATTCAGGGAACTCCTGCTAATTGCATCTTTCAAGAAGGAAAAGATTCTTTTTTGCTAGATGGAAATGTGCCTGGACAATGTCTGTGAGAAAGCCTTAAAATTGGAGATGTAGGATGCTTGGGTGGCTCAGTGGTTGCGTGTCTGCCTTTGGCTCAGGTCATCATCCTGGGGTATTGGGATTGAGCCCCGAGTCAGGGTCCCTGCAGGGAGTCTGCTTCTCTCTCGCACTATGTCTCTGCCTCTCTGTGTCTCTTATGAATAAATAAATAAATAAAATAATTTTTAAAATGGAAATGTAGTGTCTTCTTCCCTCAAACAGAGATAGCCTTTGGTGGTGGCCAGAAAGATTACAAAAAAACTGAGGAGGACAAAAATTTTTAATGAAATATATACCAGTTTATAAGCTCTTAAAACTGGATTTACTGTAAATATCTCTAAAATTTGTAGCAATGTACAATATCATTATTTTCATAAGCTCTTGTTTATTAATATGATTACTAGTTTTATTCTATGTACTTTCTAGTCTCTTAAAATATCAAAGAACAAGGTGTTATTTTTGGCAATTTAAACAACTTCAGTTGTACCACCGTGTGGAAAGATGTTCATTCGAAATACTGATATCTGGCTCTAACATGTGAGATGGATTGGTAAGCCCCAACTGGTTGGAAACAATGCGTATAACTTAGAGCAGAGCATAATGTTGGCATTAAGTAAATGCCATCCAACTGAATGTCAAGGTATACAGAGCAATGTCCTTTCAGTGAAACTTCCATTTCCTGTTACATAGCAAAATCACAAAAATGGGAGATATTTTCACTTGTGTCTATTTTTAATGTTTTAATATACTGAATATAAATGCTATATCAAAGGACTCTTAATGTACCCTGAAAAGTAAAAACCATAAAAGGTAATGGTGAAATAGGCACTAATCAGTTCTTACTACTTTCTTAACCAGTCCTTTGAAAACTTCTATTTTTGTAGAATTATAAGGTCACTATATATATATATATATATATATATATATATATATATATATATATATAGTTTATTTGGATTCTTGAATTCTTCCAAAGACCATCTTCACACACTGACTCAAACTACTGCACTGTCTTTAATTCCATGTCTGAACCTCACAAATGAACACTGCTGGGGCACTTTCCATGTGCAAAAATTCCCTCTTGGTGGGATCTACAAATCTAGATTTTATTTTATCTTTTTAAAATAAATGTATTTTTTTATTGGTGTTCAATTTGCCACATATAGAATAACACCCAGTGCTCATTCTGTCAAGTGCCCCCTCAGTGCCCATCAACCATTCACCCCCACCCTCGCCCTCCTCCCCTTCCACCACCCCTAGTACGCTTTCCAGAGTTAGGAGTCTTCATGGTCTATCTCCCTTTCTGATATTTCCTACCCATTTCTTCTCCCTTCCCTTCTATTCCCTTTCACTATTATTTACACTCCCCAAATGAATGAGACCATATAATGTGTGTCCTTCTCCAATTGACTCATTTCACTCGGCATAATACCCTCCAGTTCCATTCACATTGAAGCAAATGGGGGGTATTTGTCATTTCTAATGGCTGAGTAATATTCCATTGTATACATAAACCACATCTCCTTTATCCATTCATCTTTCGATGGACACCAAGGCTCCTTCCACAGTTTGGCTATTGTGGACATTGCTGCTAGAAACATCTGGGTACAGGTGTCCCAGCATTTCATTGCATCTGCATCTTTGGGGTAAATCCCCAGCAGTGCAATTGCTGGTTCGTAGGGCAGGTCTCTTTTTAACTCTTTGAGGAACCTCCACACAGTTTTCCAGAGTGGCTGCACCAGTTCACATTCCCACCAACAGTGTAAGAGGGTTCCCTTTTCTCTGCATCCTCTCCACCATTTGTGGTTTCCTGCCTTGTTAATTTTCCCCATTCTCACCGGGGTGAGGTGGTATCTCATTGTGGTTTTGATTTGTATTTCCCTGATGGCAAGTGATACGGAGCATTTTCTCATGTGCTTGTTGGCCATGTCTATGTCTTCCTCTGTGAGATTTCTGCTCGTGTTTTTTGCCCATTTCATGATTGGATTGTTTGTTCCTTTGTGGTTGAGTTTAAGAAGTTCTTTATAGATCTTGGAAACTAGCCCTTTATCTGATAAGTCATTTCTAAATATCTTCTCCCATTCTGTAGGTTGTCTTTTAGTTTTGTTGACTGTATCCTTTGCTGTGCAAAAGCTTCTTATCTTGATGAAGTCCCAATAGTTCATTTTTGCTTTTGTTTCTTTTGCCTTCGTGCATGTATCTTGCAAGAAGTTACTGTGGCCGAGTTCAAAAAGGGTGTTGCCTGTGCTCTCCTCTAGGATTTTGATGGAATCTTGTCTCACATTTAGATCTTTCATCCATTTTGAGTCTATCTTTGTGTATGGTGCAAGAGAGTAGTCGAGTTTCATTCTTCTGCATGTGGATGTTCAATTTTCCCAACACCATTTATTGAAGAGACTGTCTTTCTTCCAGTGGATAGTCTTTCCTCCTTTATCGAATATTAGTTGACCAGAAAGTTGAGGGTCCACTTCTGGATTCTCTATTCTGTTCCATTGATCTATGTGTCTGTTTTTGTGCCAGTACCACACTGTCTTGATGACCACAGCTTTGTAGTGCAACCTGAAATCTGGCATTGTGTTGTCCCCAGATACGGTTTTTTTTTGTAAAATTCCTCTGGCTATTCAGGGTCTTTTCTGATTCACCCAAATCTTAAAATAATTTGTTCTAACTCTCTGAAGAAAGTCCATGGTATTTTGATAGGGATTGCATTAAATGTGTCAATTGCCCTGGGTAACATTGACATTTTCACAATATTAATTCTGCCAATCCATGAGCATGGAATATTTTTCCATCTCTTTGTGTCTTCCTCAATTTCTTTCAGAAGTGTTCTATAGTTTTTAGGGGATAGATCCTTTACCTCTTTAGTTAGGTTTATTCTTAGGTATATCATGCTTTCGGGTGCAATTGTAAATGGGAATGACTCCTTAATTTCTCTTTCTTCAGTCTCATTGTTAGTGTATAGAAATTCCATTGATTTATGGGCATTGATTTTGTATCCTGCCACGCTGCCAAATTGCTGTATGAGTTCTAGCAATCTTGGGGTGGAGGCTTTTGGGTTTTCTATGTAGAGTATCATGTCATCGGTGAAGAGGGAGAGTTTGACCTCCTCATGCCAATTTGAATGCTTTTAATGTCTTTTTGTTGTCTGATTGCTGAGGCTAGGACTTCCAGTACTATGTTGAATAGCAGTGGTGAGAGTGGACATCCCTGTCTTGTTCCTGATCTTAGGGGAAAGGGTCCCAGTGTTTCCCCATTGGGAATTATATTTCCTGTGGGTTTTTTGTAGATGGCTTTTAAGATGTTGAGGAATGTTCCTTCTATCCCTACACTCTGAAGATTTTTGATCAGGAATGTATGCTGTATTTTGTCAAATGCTTTCTCAGCATCTAATGAGAGGATCATATGTTCTTGGTTTTTCTCTTGCAGATATGATCAATCGCATTGATTGTTTTACGAGTGTTGAACCAGCTTTGTGTCCCGGGAATAAATCCTACTTGGTCATGGTGAACAATTTTCTTAATGTACTGTTGGATCCAACTGGCTAGTATCTTGTTGATAATTTTTGCATCCATGTTCATCAGGGATATTGGTCTGTAATTCTCCTTTTTGGTGGGGTCTTTGTCTGGTTTTGGAATTAAGGTGATGCTGGCCTCATAGAACAAATTTGGAAGTACTCCATCCCTTCTATGTTTCCAAACAGCTTTAGTAGAATAGGTATGGTTTCTTCTTTAAACGTTTGATAGAATTCCCCTGGGAAGCCATGTGGCCCTTTTTTTTTCTGTCTTGGGAGGTTTTTGATGACTGCTTCAATTTTCTCCCTGGTTATTGGCCTGTTCAGGATTTCTATTTCTTCGAGTTCCAGTTTGGTAGCTTGTGGTTTTCCAGAAATGTGTCCATTTCTTCCAGATTGCGTAGTTCATTGGCATATAGCTGTTCATAATATGTTTTTAAAACCGTTTGTATTTCCTTGGTGTTGGTAGTGATCTCTCCTTTCTCATTCATGATTTTATTAATTTGAGTCTTCTCTCTCTTCTTTTTAATAAGGCTGGCTAATGGTTTATCTATCTTATTAATTCTTTCAAAGAACCAACTTCTGGTTTTGTTGATCTGTTTCACAGTTCTTCTGGTCTCGATTTCATTGAGTTCTGCTCGAATGCTTATTAACTCTCTTCTTAAGCTGGGTGTAGGATCTATTTGCTGTTTTTTTCTCTAGCTCCTTTAGGTGTAATGTTACCTTTTGTATTTGAGTTCTTTCCAGTTTTTGGATGGATGCTTTTATTGCGATGTCTTTCTCCCTCAGGACTGCTTTTGCTGTACCCAAAGATTTTTAACGGTTGTATCTTCATTCTCATTAGTTTCCATGAATCTTTTTAATTCTTCCTTAATTTCCTAGTTGACTCTTTCATCTTTTAGCAAGATGGTCCTTAACCTCCACGTGTTTGAAGTCCTTCCAAACTTCCTGTGATTTAGTTCTAATTTCAAGACATTATGGTCTGAGAATATGCAGGGGACGATCCTAATCTTTTGGTATTGGTTCAGACCTGGTTTGTGACACAGTATGTGGTCTATTCTGGAGAAAGTTCCATGTGCACTTGAGAAGAATGTCTATTCAGTTGTGTTTGGATGTAAAGTTCTGTAAATATCTGTGAAATCCATCTGGTCCAGTGTATCATTTAAAGCTCTCGTTTCTTTGGAGATGTTCTGTTTAGATGATCTATCGAGTGAAGAAAGTGCTAGATTGAAGTCACCTAGCGTAAGTGTATTATTACCTAAGTATGACTTAATTTTGGTTATTAATTGATTGATATACTTGGCAGCTCCCACATTAGGGGCGTATATATTGAGGATTGTTAAGTCCTCTTGTTGGATAGATCCTTGAAGTATGAGATAGTGTCCCTCTTCATCTCTCACTACAATCTTCGGGGTAAATTTTAGTTTATCTGATATAAGAATGGCTACCCCTGCTTTCTTTTGAGGACCATTTGAATGGTAAATGGTTCTCCAACCTTTTATTTTCAGGCTGTAGGTGTCCTTCTGCCTAAAATGAGTCTCTTGTAGACAGCAAATAGATGGGTCCTGCTTTTTTAATCCAGTCTGAAACCCTGCACCTTTAGATGGGGTCATTAACCTCGTTCATTTTCAGAGTTACTATTGAAAGATATGAGTTTAGTGTCATCATGATATCTATTTAGTCCTTGTTTTTGTGGATTCTTCCACTGAATTCTTCTTAAAGGGGAATTTTAAGAGTCCCCCTTAAAATTTCTTGCAGAGCTGGTTTGGGGGTCACATATTCTTTCAGTTCCTGCCTGTCTTGGAAGCTCTTTATCTCTCCTTCCATTCTGAATGAGACCCTTGCTGGATAAAGTATTCTTGGTTGCATGTTCTTCTCATTTAGGACCCTGAATATATCCTGCCAGCCCTTTCTGGCCTGCCAGGTCTCTGTGGAGAGGTCTGCTGTTACCCTAATACTCCTCCCCATAAAAGTCAGGGATTTCTTGTCTCTTGCTGCTTTAAGGATCTTCTCTTTATCTTTGGAATTCGCAAGCTTAACTATTAAATGTCAAGTTGTTGAACGGTTTTTATTGATTTTAGGGGGCATCTCTCTATTTCCTGGATCTGAATGCCTGTTTCCCTTCCCAGATTAGGAAAGTTTTCAGCTATGATTTGTTCAAATACATATTCTGGCCCTCTGGCCCTTTTGGCACCCTCAGGAACTCCAATTAAACGTAGGCTTTTCTTCCTCAGACTATCATTTATTTCCCTTAATCTATCCTCATGGTCTTTTAATTGTTTTTCTCTTTTTTCCTCGGTTTCCCTCTTTGCCATCAACTTGTCTTCTATGTCACTCACTCATTCTTCCACCTCATTAACCCTTGTCGTTAGGACTTCTAGTTTGGATTGCATCTCATTCAATTGATTTTTAATTTCAGCCTGATTATATCTAAATTCTGCAGTCATGAAGTCTGTTGAGTCCTTTCTGCTTTTTTCTAGAGCCACCAGTAGCTTTATAAAAGTGCTTCTGATTTGGCTTTCTGACATTGAATTCTAATCCTAATTTTGTAACTCTGTGGGAGAGAGGACTGTTTCTGATTTTTATTTTTGATGTGAGGTTTTCCTTCTAGTCATTTTGCTCAGGGCAGAGTGGCCAAAAACAAGTTGTATTGGGAAAAGTGGAAAAAGACAGAAGAGAAAGAAGGAAAAAAAAGAGAAAGAATAAGGAAGAAAAAAAGAAAAAAAGAGAGAAGAAAAAGAGAAAGAAAAAGAAAGAATGGAAAAAAAGGGGTGGGGGGAAGCAAACAGAAATCAAAAAGAAAAAAGAAAAAAACACGGTGATTATCCTCTGATTCTGTATACTGTAAGTCCCTTGACTTCCCCTGGAACTTTCAAGTGCTGCTTTATCAATAATTTGTTTTTCCCCTGTCCGTCTAGCTCGTCTTCTGGGGGAGGGGCCTGTTGTGATTTCAGGTGTTAGCACTTGGGGGAGCTGCTCAGCCCCCTCCCTGGGGCAGGGCTCAGTGGGGGTTTTTTACCCCATGAGGCCCCAGGAGGAACAACCCCAGTGGCGGTGGCCAGCTCTGGAGCCCTGGAGTCAGCCCCCGCAGTAACTACAGAGCTCTCGGTCTGCAGGGCCTGGAGGCTCCCGGGCGGGGCCGCTGTTCTGCTCAGCTCACAGCGTCCTTGCCGTGTCCTGGGCCCTCCCGGCCTCTGCCTGTCCCGGGGGGAGCCCGGATCCTGGGCTGTGTCCCGGCGCTCTGTGCTCCAGGGCCTGCACTGTTGGATTCACGCTCCTGGCCACTCAGCCCCCTCTGTGGAGCCGCTGCCTGAGCCCCTCCAAGCTGCTCCCGGGTCCAGCTGTGGGCGCTGCAGCCCTTTAGGGAACTTGGCCTGCTCTCCCGGGGTGCAGGTGTCTGTTAGTGTCCCAGGGAGCCTGAGGGCATCCCGGCCCTCCTGCGGTCCTGCTCTAACTCCCTGTGAGCGCCCTTCCGTCTGGGAAGATTGGTGCAGCTCCTGCTTCTCCGGGCCGGGGCTCTCCTGTCCTGGGGACACTCGCCCCAGCCTTATCCTGGCTCTTCGTGGGGCCCCTCCCCCTTGGATGTCTTTTGTTTCTTTATTTCTTTTTCCCCGTCTTCCTACCTTGATAGAAGCGCCAACTCTTCTCACTGTAGCATTCCAGCTGTTCTCTCTTTATTTTTTTTTTAGAATTTTTTTTAAAATTTTTATTTATTTATGATAGTCACACACACAGAGAGAGAGAGGCAGAGACACAGGCAGAGGGAGAAGCAGGCTCCATGCACCCGGAGCCCGTGGTGGGATTCGATCCCGGGTCTCCAGGATCCCGCCCTGCGCCAAAGGCAGGCGCCAAACCACTGTGCCACCCAGGGATCCCTGTTCTCTCTTTAAATCTCAGGCCAAATTCGTAGATTTTCAGGGTGATTTGAAGGTTATCTAGGTAATTTGGTGGGGACAGGTGACTTGGGGACCCTACTCTTCCGCCATCTTGCGCCTCCTCCCTAATCTAGATTTTACATTTAAACCTAATTTATTTCACTGAAATGAAACCACTTGATAAAGAACAAAACATAAATATGATGGAAGGTATCATTTTGCCACTTTTCCATGTGTGCTTTTAATATTCTGTATGTACATTTAATCAAGCCAGTTTGAGTTCTTTAAAGATATTCAATAGCTTGAGCCAGTCTAACGCTAAGTACATAGGAGAAAATAGAGAATCATTTTGCATAATTAACATTTGTGGTCATCATAATTAAATACAATGAATCTGGAGAAAGAAAAATGGCATTGAGTGTGTGTCTGTAAAATATACATGTGTATATTAATTTTGTAACAAACTTTTCTCGAAGTCAATAAAATGGAGATTATTGAATTATCCTCAAGTGGGCTAGTGAACATCAACCAATTAAATGAGTCCTAATATTTAAAGATATGGGATAATAATCATTTCAGAATTGTTGAAATTAAAGACTGTATGAAAAATCTTGTAATTTGACTTAATTGGCCCATACTCCTCCTTTTTTCATAGATTTATTTATTTATTTTAGAGAGAGAGAGGGAGGGAGACATTGAGAGAGACAGAGAGAGAATCTCAAGGAGAATCTCTTCTGAGTACAGAGCGTGACACAGGACTTGACTCAGGGCTCAGTCTCAGGATCCTGAGATCATGACCTGAGCCAAAACCAATGGTCAGGCACTCAGCAGATTGAGGCACACTTCTGTTAGCCTCTCTCTAATTGAAGGCCAGATTCAGGAGTGTAACAGAAAGTGAGTTACATTTATATAAGAACACATAAGCCCTCTTATCTTCATAGTCTGTTGACCACTCACCCTCTTTAAAGGTTGGTCTGCTTGGGTCCAATCTCGGAGGAATTCCCCTGGGGCTCTCCAGTAAGAGGAGAATTCTCTTGTCTTTTGTCAGGGATGTTCATGAGGATGAAATCAGCTTCAATTCAGTTTTATGGAAGTTTACTCAGGAAAATAATGCTATTCCCTCCATCATTACCTCCAGAAGTACCTCAAGTTCCATACTAGATCACACCACAAGTCCAGGTGTTTTGTTGAACCTACCAGCTAAACATGCCACATGAACATGCTCCTTCAGATCCCTGGGCCCTAGTCAATGAGAAGAATGATCTCTTGTGCCCACCCCCCATTCAGCTTGGTAGAGGCTGCAGTCATAATGGACCACAGGTACTGAGGGCTTACTCATTGTCAGGTACAATGCTTAGGCATTTAAATAAGTGATGATTTCTCTCTTGCATGATACTGTTGAGATAAGCTATTGATGATCTCTCTTTCCCAGGTAGGGAGACAAAGACCTCAAGTCAGTCCCAGAATGAATTGCCCAAGTTCACACTGCTAAGAAGAGGTGGACCTCAGTCCTGAATGAATGAGCTCAACTCCACAGTTGTCTGACTCATGGCCACACAGCACCATCTGGAAGCATCAAGGGCGCCATTTCACACAGATAAGGGAGCATCCCACACATTCCTCTGGGAGCCAAAGAAACCTGGGCTCCTCATCCTAGAAGCAGATGGGAGTGTAGCATCACAGTGGCAACTTTTTAATTTCTCAAGGGTCATCTCTGCAGCAAGGGAGTCTGGTTTGGCAGAAAGGGGCTTGCAGGGCTTACACAGTAACTGCAGGAGAACAGTAAGCATGGAGGAGAAGCATATCCAATCACTGGACACACCAGTAGGCAGACTGGGAAGTCCTTATCCAGGTCACATGCCTCGACTGTGATGGCTTGTCTATTAGGAAGTACATACCATTGATGTTTAATATTAATAAAATCTCTTGGTACATTCTCACTGAAACAAGCACATGTTCTGAGGAAAATGTTTTCCAGGTAAAATATCTTCCAACTGACTTAAGGGCTCTGGTTCCAGAGCAGGTAAACATCGGGACAAGAGAATGATAGTTTTTTTCCACTTGGGCTTTCTGACATGAGCCAAGATCATAGTCCATTAGACAACATTTCTCAAGCCCTCCCTCTGTTCCTTCTTTGAATTGCACTCTCCAGGGAGGTCAGCGCTCCCAGTGAGCCTGCCTGAGGAAAGACAACAGGGTTTGGATCTAAGTCTTCCATTCCTCTACCCTCCAACTCACTGGAGAATTGTGCTTGTCCTGCCACAGCTGCTTCCGCTGTCATACTGGATATTGCCTCCTCTGTTTAAGTTAAAAGTGTCTGGTGAGCCCTTAAATATTTGCTCTCCTTGCATAGCACTTTTGACACTGCATCATAGTCTGGAAATGCTCTGGGTCCTGACTCCTGCAGGCAGGGAAGCAGGTTCCCCTGTCCCTAGGTCCTAGTACAGAGGCCAATGTGTGGTCCATACCAAAAACTGCATGGTAAATTGAAGAATAAAGTTGACAAGCTTACAAAGGAGGAGGAGGAGGAAGAGAAGGAAGACACATATAAAAATATTTATATCAGACCTAAATCAGAGAACTTGAAGGTTTTATAAAGATGTTAAGATAACCTTGGCATGACTTTGACTTCCCTGGCTTACAAAAGCCTCTGCTTCAAATATGTGTAAAGAAAGGAAAAATCTGGATGGAAGTTTAAGATAAACATGCCTGGGAATAACAAATTATCTATTAAACACTCAGAAATTTCAACATGTCATTTGCCCATAGTGACTTCATAGAAAAGGTCACAAAAAATTAGATAGAAGTGTTTATACAGAATGCAACCGGCCATAAGGATACTTTCTCTTTCATTTTATATTTCATACTTTTATCCATGGGGATAGATCAAAAACGTTTGTTTCCTCAGCTTCAAACTGGAGTTTATAATATCTTGGCCCATAAAGAATTGCATTGCTTATCCTATTTTTTGTTTTGTATTTGTTTTACTTGCAAAAACAAAATAATTGGGGCACCTGGGTGGCTCAGTTGGTTAAGCGTCCAACTCTTGATATCGGCTCAGGTCATGATCTCAAGGTTGTGGGATTGAGCCTCATACCAACCCCATACCAATACTCTGCACTCAGTGGAGAGTCTGCTTGAGGTTCTCTCCCTCCTGCTCTTCCACTGCCCCTTCCCCAGCTTACACTCTCTCTGTTTCCCTTTCTCAAATAAATAAATACATCTTTTAAAATGTAAACAATGAAATAACTAAATGAAAATATCTCCTCTTATTAAGTTTTAATTATAGGTCACTGTGGAAAATATTAAAATCTGATTAAGATTGAACATATTGCAAAAAAAGGGCTGAAAAGGAGATAAAACGATAAAAAACAATGTATTTTATTATAACTGCCTAACATTTTAAACAGCTTCTGGCTGTTACCAAAAGCACCAAAGAGACAATAGCATTGAGCTATTCTTCCCATTGAGCAAATGGTCCAGCTCATTACGTTTAGGGTACTACCCTAAAGCGGAACTGGTGGGGCCAAGAGGTTTTTGGGACGTCCTGGATGAGGGGAGGAAGACCAAGGAGACCACCTCAGTGTGTTTCTCCACTGCTTTCCCTTCAAACTTCAGTGTCCATAAAAGAAGCCTGACGTGCCTCTCAGCCACCAGAGGGTGTCACTGCAGCTCTTGATGGAACAACCTGTCTGCCCTCCCAAACTACAGCCCCAGGTAGGATTCAGACCTTCTGACCAGGTGCCCCCAAAAGTGGCACTCTGCACTACTGGAGCTGAGGCTGGTCTTTCACGGAGCTTCAAGATGTGCAAACCAACTAGTTTACAGCTCACACAGCAACCAGAGCCGCCTATGTTTCTGTGTGCTTCGAGAGAAAAATAAAAGCAAAAAATCCTTACTTCTTGACTGTACAACATTTCACCCATAGTAGGCTCTTGATATATGTATTTGAATAGGGAATAAATTATTTTTTATTTAATACTTTCTCTTTGCATTCTTTAAATGTTCATCCAGTGTCTCATTTATCACATGTCCTGTGCTCTGAGTTTTTCTTTTGGATCTCAGTGGAACCCTGCAGGGATAACAGAATAAAGGGGGCTTCAGGCAGATCTGTTAGATCAGGGCACAGCTTCTCACTGGGGAGATACACTGGAGGTGTGTCACTTCTTATCCCATCTCTGGATTTATTGATTGCTTTGCTACCAACCACCAATCATTCTCTCTACACTTCTTTCCCTGTCTCTACACAGTATTATTTGCATAGAATAAAATTTCATAAAGCTAAGAAGGATGCTATCTCCAATACAGCAGTTCTCAGAAAGGATTTAAAATGAATCTATAATACTCACCTAAAGCAAAACTTACACCCAAAGTTCTAAAGGGCACAGCTTCTCTAATGAAATAGAATGTTATTTGTAAGAACAACAAGCAGGTAGATTATGGTTACTTTCAGACTTGAGTGTTTGGTAGATAGTTTCTTGAAAATGAAAGAAGGGAGTCTGTTATTTCTAGGAAAACAATTGGAAGTTTTTGTTGTCAGTAGTAAAATTTGAGATCTCAAACACACATTAAAATTTGGAAAACTCGCATTCACCATCATGAGTTTGATAGCTTCCCAATACTCAAATACTGTTCTAATGAGATTGGTGAGAAAATGAACGAGTGTGATATTTGTGGTATTGTGTCAACATTTGGATGATCTGCATGAATGAATATTTTTCAAAGTACCAGTGCATAATGTTGCAAAATCATGCATTGGTAAAAGGTATATTCAAATAACAAGATACCAATGGATTACAATGTCACGGTATGAACAGTTCATTATACAGTATCAGGTTTCACATTGCAACTAAGAAATTACTCTTTTTTTAAAAAAGATTTTATTTATTTATTCATGAGAGAGAGAGAGAGAGGCAGAGACATAGGCAGAGGGAGAAGCGGCTCCATGCAGGGAGCCCCATACGGGACTTGATCCTGGGACTCCAGGGTCATGCCCTGGGCCAAAGGCAGGCACTAAACTGCTGAGCCACCCAGGTGTCCCTAAGAAGTTGCTCTTTATTGAAGTCTATGTGATATCATAGAAGAATATCCATGATTACCTGAAAGGTCTAATAAAATACTCATCCGGGGATCCCTGGGTGGCGCAGCGGTTTAGCGCCTGCCTTTGGCCCAGGGCGCGATCCTGGAGACCCGGGATCGAATCCCACGTCGGGCTCCCGGTGCATGGAGCCTGCTTCTCCCTCTGCCTGTGTCTCTGCCTCTCTCTCTCTCTCTCTGTGACTACCATAAATAAATAAAAATTAAATAAAATAAAATAAAATAAAATAAAATACTCATCCATTTTTTAACTACAAATAGGTCTCAGGCTGGATTTTCCTTAAAATTATATTCACAAAACATTGAACGCAGAAGCAAATATGAAAATATTCAGGCTTTCATTAAGCCAGATATTACAGAGATTTGTAAATATATAAATAATATCACTAAATTCTTGGTAAATTCTTTTATTTTGGATTATATAGTTGTTTTTATAGAAGTACATTATTTATGCAGGCTTTTGTTATTTTCAAATCAATTAAATGCATATATTAAAATGACTCAGTCTTAATCTAAAATATAGTAAATATTCACATCAATAAAAGTTTTGGGGATGTTAGATAATTTTTAAGAATTTTATATAATACTGAGAGCATTTTTGCTGTATTAGTGGGTACCTGGACTGGAGGTTTTGTATCTTATGCTGAGTCAATTCACACATTTCAACTTCAAGGCTGTTAATGTAAATTTCACCAAGACCCAATGTATCTTAAGAGATTCAAGTTACTCACTAGGAATGATTTCAGAGGAAGAATGGGACAAATGAACGTAAGGGGCTAGTTTCTGCTCAGTATTAGGGAAGATAGAATGAGAGCATGGGCATGGGGGTTAATCACAATGAAGCACCTTTTTACTGCAAGGGTAATTTCTGCATTGGAGTACTTCCCTGTGGGATCCAAGTAAAAGCAAAAACAAAAGCAAAACTGAAAAATGCTCCACTCTTGAAGATAATTTATAATGTTACAAAAATTTCAAATGCACAAAAATGCTGCAAGGCTTTTATGATGAACACCCCTATATCCATGTATATTCTTTGACATCATACTATACTTGCTTTTACCTTTATCTGTATAGATCAAATAAATCCATTGTTTGAAACCAACCAAACGAGAAAAATTTTGCCAGTACTATTCAGAATCCAGCCATCCTTGGTTCAGTGAAATGATCAGAATTCGGGAAACACCGAAAACTGCACTGTCATTCAGAGAGGTGGTTCTATGAAAATGTCATTTCAGAACCAGGGTTATAGGATTCCTGCTGTGATTTAATTGTATTTATCAGTCAACATTATAGTAGAAAATTCTTACCATGTCAAGAATATAAATCCTTAGCACCATGTTCAAAGTGTTCAGCCTGTTCTTGTAAGTACATACTGGGATCTATTTAATCTTTCTCAGATTATTTAATATTTGGATTGATTAAACTCTTGACTGATTTGAAAAATGCTGAGATGGACACATTTTTCCATAACAATGATCCTTTATTTTCTTAAGATAAAGTCTAAGAATTAGGATCCTTCAGCAAATGAACATTCCATGAGCAACTTTTATATAAGTGTGAATGTATATTTTCATTTCTCCTGGCTAACTAGGAATGGAAATGATAAATCATATGGTAACTTTATGTTTAATGGTTTGAGTAACTGCCAATTTGTTTTCCAAAGCAATGTGCAAGGGTTCTAATTTCCACCAGCAATATGCAAGGGCTCTAATTTCTCCATATCATTGCAAAGACTTGTTATGATGTCTTTTTGTTATAGCCATCCTAGTGGGTTGAGGTAGCCACTTACTGTGGTTTTGATTTGCATTTCCTTCGTGACTTAGGTTATTGAGCATCTTTTCATAAGCTGATTGGCCAAATGGCCAATATCTTCTTTGGAGAAAATCCTATTTAAATTTTTTTCTTATATTTAATTAGCTTATTTATCTTTTTATTGTTGATTTGTACAGGTGTACACTCTTTCTCTCTGTTCTCATGACCTGTTTGTTTACACACAGGAGACAGACTCCCCACCAGGTTAAAGACTGAAGATCACTAAGAAGCTTCCATTTAATGGCAGATTTTGAGACACAGAGAGAGTAGGAGACAAACATGACAGAGCTCGTGATGAAAGCTAGTGGAGACAAACCTTTTCCTGTTGAAGTGAAACCCTCAACACTCTGGGCTTTGCTGGCACAACACAATTTGGTCCTATTATCATCTCAGAATTATTGACAGTGCACTTTCCTTCTTAAAAGTGTTTTGATTGAAACAAGAATTCACATGATGTACAAGTCCTGGGTATGAACACTACTGAACAGCAAAAGTCCATTCAAAAAAAATAATGTGGGTTGTGCATCATCTAGGCTGTGTGCAAGACATATGGTGCTGAATATAGTAGGTGTAGCCACTGACTACTGGGAGCATTTATCTAGTTAATGAGGATCTTCCATAAAATTATGGTAGATATTAAGATTGTAGAAATTGAATCATGCTTTAGACACATATGAAATAGTCACCCTGAATAAACCTTAATAAACATTAAATTCTTACAGTAGCTTCTCTGGTTGGGGCATACAGCTACTGTAAGCCACAAAATTTGAGAAGGTATATTAGCATTTCTTAAAATCTCCTTTTGATGCTTCCCTATGCAACTAAATGCTCTTACCCTTCCTCAGACAACTGACAAATGCTGAGCCTTCGAGGCTGCCATCCACACGCAGGCAGCACCACCCATTCTTAGAGAGCTCCTGTTTGGGGTGGAAGGTGTCATTGTGCTTCCATCTCAAATGAGGTATGGTATGAGACATACTCATTCATTTTTTTCAGAGATCTTATTTATTTATTTGACAGAGAAAAAGAGAGAAAGCACAAAAGCAGGGGGTGAGGGAGAGGGAGAAGCAGGCTCTCTGCTGATGTGGTACTCAGTTCCAGGATTCTGGGATCATGACTTTAGTCAAAGGCAGATGCTTAACTGACTGAGCTACCCAGTCACCCTAACATAGTCATTCATTGTAGTCAAAATAACGGAGAAAGATATACTTTTGTTAATTAGAAAAGATTCGAGGTTATGGTGATGATGGCACTGCACTGAATTCCATCTTGATTTTCTGAGAAGAAGGTGGGCAGAGACTTTGTTCCCCATGGTGAATAAATGCACAAATGATAATCTGCACCAGCTGTCAGTTTTCTTGTCACCAAGAGTGAGGCTTGCCATTCAACAAGGGTTATCTAACCTCATCCTCCAATTATTACCTTAATTTTCAGACTGTGAAACTAAGGCTTAGGAAGATACAGTAATTACCCAAGGTCATCCAGCCTATCAGTGCAAGCTTGGATTTGAGCCAAAGTGATCTGACTTTGGAATTAGCCAGCCACCTCATCAACTCTTTCTTCCTCCCTTCTTGCAAAAGCACTGTAAGCCCTTTCAGTGTCAGACTCTGCCCTCAGAGGCTAGAACTGCCAGAGAGAACAGAGAAAACTGCTGTGTTCCTGGTGCTCATCACCGGGTGGCAGAGGCAGTGAACACAGGAAAAAGAACATGCAGGATGTCTCAAAGAAAATAACGCAGAACCCAAGGTTGGGGTGTGGAACTGTAATACACAGAGGAATCTCAGAAGCCTTCTTGAATATGATGAACTTTACACCAAGACCTGGGAAAGTGCAAGAAAATTATGTGTAGGTACATGAGAAAAGTCTTCTGTCTGAGAGAAAAGTTGATACAGGGTTCACAGGCATGCATGCCTGGCATGTGCAGAACACAAGTGTCCAGTGTGGTTGAGTCCCTGGAGAAGCAGCAATGTGTCTGTGTGGGATGTGGAGAAGCCTTGGGAACTTGGTAAGGACTTGGTCTTTATTCTGAGTGAGGTAGAAAGCAATTGCAAGGATACATTTGACCAGTACAGCCGCTCTAATTTAGGAGATGAAGAAGTATAAATGCCCAGGTGGTGGCAAGAGGCATCTACCAGCCCCCACTTGGAAAAACTGCCACTTGGCCAGGTGGAAGCTATAGATCCACTGAGAGTAGACACAGGCCCTCAAGAATGCAGTGACTGCATGTGAAGAGGAGAGAAATGTCCAGGACAACTCTGCAATCTGCAAGACAGAGTTTTCCTCTAAAGAGCAGAGAAAACAACAGAAAGGGATATGTTTGGAGTGGTTTGTAGGTGTTACACTTGAAATACATGATGGACACCCAACTATCAGAGTATCCTTTCAATGCTTCTTTGTCAACAATACCAAAATTAAATTATACAAGTAATACAGAGAAAATGAGGCATCTACTTTTTACCAAAAGAGCACACGCTAGGGCCTGTTTTGGGCATGTCACAGAGGTAGTTTCATTTATTTTATCCCACAATCCTGTGACTTAACTGTCATTATCCCCAGGCCCATTATTGTGCCCTATGACTTCCACCATATCACCCCTTGCTTCTTTGTCAAGTGTGGGGCATGTGGAAGAGAATGAGAACATCGCTCAGCATCGACTCTCAAGCTCAACTATGGGGATTAAGTGCTGAACCCCACCCTGACACTGATATGTGGCCTGTCACCTTGAGCAAGCTGCTTCTGCAGTCTCCTTCCCCCTCAGCAGCATGGAGTGATGTGAACACCTCCTTACAGGCCAATGAGAAATAACCTCATGGTCCTTGACCCAAAATGGGCTCACCATCTCTCATTTTTCATTCCTAGAATTCTATACTCCAATATTTTTTAGTCTTAATTTGAAGGCTATTGACTTGTTCAGTTCACCTTGGATTTAAGTCTTGTGGGATTTTCTGGGTCATTTTTTCTAGTTTCAGGAAACGAAAAAGAGAAACTGACAAATCTTCTCCCTACACACTCTCCCACCCTTTGAAGTGTAGAGGGCTGAATGCACTCTTCCTTGGTCCTCTTTCTCTCACTATGTGCCCTGATTTACAAGGGGAAGAGTGACAGTGAGATGGAGATTAAATGGCTGAGTAGTTTGGCAGAGTCCCTATGTGCCATGCAATCTTAAAAGAACGTAAGGTGACAAGAAAGAAAAAAACATTCACAAGGAAGAATACCTGGTCTGTCTAGACCTGTGTATTTTAGCTGCAAAGTAATGTCCAGAGGGCAAATGGTATCTTGTGGGAACCTTGTGATCTCCAAAAGCTGCACAGCCCACATCTTCTGTGACAAGCCAAAATTGTTTATCTACCAGATCTGGGGTGCCTTTCCTCTCCCACCAGGGCTTCCAGACCTGCCTTGCTGGGCTGTCCTCTTTCCACATCCCTGTTATGTCAGTTTGTCCCCATTTCTGATCCAGCTTTGTCCTGATTCTCCAAACATATGGAACAATGGTATTTCTATTATTCACTCGGCAAACAATTGGTAATCTCTTTTATCTGTGCTACCTGCAACTAGGTCACAATGCCTTCAGTCATCCCTTGCTTATCTTCATATTAATGTATTTTCAATATTTCTATTTTAATACATTGATAGTTTTTCCATTTTCAAAAAAAGACTATTGTAGGTTCAATTAATGTTGGATTTTTTTCTTCTAAAAATTCCTTCCCAAATTGAATAATAAAATTATCACTGGACAAGAAATCAGGAGATGTGGTTTCCTATTATGGATCTACCAGGACCAGCTGCGTACCTGTGAGAAGCAAAGGTAACCTCTCTGGGCCCTGGCTCTTCATGAATGGAGTGAAAGTCTTGGATTAGATTATCTGTAAAACATCTTCAAGGTTGAAGCTTTTAAATGTCTCTGATGTACATGGAGAGAAGTCCTGAAGGCTAAAAGGATGGCTGGGAAAGTGAGTGATTAAGAAGGAAGGAAGGTGTGACAAGTGTGGTAATTTCTCCAAATAAAGTTTATTGTGTGTACACAGGGGAAAATCACAACCCAACACAATAACCTTTTGGCTATTGAGGTGACAAAAATAAGTATTGATAAGAAGCGTTGTTGTTTTTCTTTTTTTAATTGTCACTAAAGAAACAAGATAGGGCAGTAAGGGATGCAGTCAGATATGAGCAAAAGGATAAACATGGTCTGCAACTCAATGGGGAGCCCAAAAAACATGTTTCTCAGAGAAAGATTGCAGCTCAATTGTTCCTCTGAAATGCATCTTTCCCCTAAAGGACAAGTTATAAACATCCCTCCATTTTCTTTGGTAATAACCTGACAAGCTGTGAACTGGAACTGTGGAAAACTTTACACAAAGCTCATGAATCAGGCAAGGTTCAGTTATTCCAGCCAAACAATAAAGAAATACTCTTCGTGGGGGGCGGGGGGGGGAGGGCGGTTGTTGCAAGGGCAGAAAGAACAGACAATGTCTGTTCAGCATGTTCCTAATGCTGGAATATTGCAAAGAAGTGTTTGATCTCAACAGTGTTGGTGATGTCCTGGTGAGGACACCACCCTTTACCATTTCTAGGGTCCCCCATATTTGAGTTAAATAAACTCCCTTCAGATTTAAAACTTGAGTGTGTATCTTATTAAAAAATGACATAATACCTCTCCTGAGTGAGAGTTACAGCAGACATCATTTTTCTTTGGTTTCTGGCTATTAAGAAGATCACTTTTCATTTCAGATTCCAGCCCACCTAATTATATCTACCCAGAAAGCTAGAGGAGTATTTGAGGAGTTCTCCCCTAAGGGCTCCAATTTCATTTTAAATGTTAATATATATATATATATATATATAATTTTATATTAATTAAAATATTAATATATTTTATATATTATTTTCTTAGCAATCTATTTCATCATCCTCTAATCACAGAAACTTCAAACACTAGAGTCATATTTGATTTCCTTTGTCTGCCCTAACTGCACATCCTCAGTTCACTAGTCTTTGACCCCTCTGGCCATTTCTTCCCCTTTCTACTCTCGCTACATGATTCTCTAAAACTATCTAACTGGTCTGTTTGTCTGTGTTCCTTATTTCTCCATATATCCCTGTGTTCTGTTATACATTGATCTTTTTCAAACACGCAAATGATCCTGTCATTTCTTAATTCTTGTTGTTGTCAGAGAACAGTTGAGATCTCCCAGGCTGACATTCTGTTCTATGCTTCTCTCTTTCTCTTTTTCAGTATACACTGTTAATGAATCTCTGGGTCTGTCCACCATTTTCCTTCCTCTCAAAACTCCTGTCACTATAAGTGTCTGTTAAATCCAAACTTTAATAAACTGAAAATGCCAACTCTTCCCTGATTTCCCATGACAGGAGTAATTTCCTGCCTCTTAAAAATCAGAGGAAATTTTACTTTCCTTATTAATATTTGCATTGTTATGTGTTAGTATATTATCTAGACATAATGGTTGGAGAGAGGCAAGGTACAGTGGTTGAGAGAATGAGATCTGCAGATTGCTTTAGAATATTGACTCTTGGGACCTGAGCAAGTTACTTGAACACCTTGGGCCTCAATGTCCTCATCTGAAAAGTGAAAACAACAATGGTATGTATCACATTGGGGCTTTTAAGGGGTTATGTAAATTAACTAATTACTACATAAATACAGCAGTCTAAACAGTATCTCATACACAGTAATTGCTCAATAAATTTTCACTGATGTAGGGATTGTCCAACATTTGTTTATGCAATCTTTTGTTTCATTTTCAAGGACATCTTTCTTTGAAAATTCCTGACTCTTAACCATTAGCTATAACTGAAATAGCATATGAAGACACTTCTGGACTTAGCTCCAGGCTGAAAAGAGCTTGCAAATCATCACAACTGTCCTTACAATGAGAAAAGCTTGGACTAACTGAAAGTCGATGACTTTTTTTAGACCCATCCAAGAATCGGGGAAACAACCTCAGAGGCCCCCTAACATTTTCATCAGCTTAACATGCAAGAATCCTATAAGGTTCTCAAAGTGAAGATCCAAGAAGGATCTCTTCTTTTCTATGGCAGGAGAAGATTTCTCATTATAAAATACATCTGGAACATCTCCTATATAAAAAAGTCCTATTCTAGAGAGGAAAAGTCTTTACCAGAACCTTATCTCATATGGAAAAGGCCATTCCTGGCACTTCAGGCCCTCTGGCCTTACTATCTCACCTAAATGTGTGAGGCACAGTCAACAGGAACTAGGAATTCAAGGATAACAGGGATACTGTAGCCAGAGAGGTGAGTAGGGGTAAAGAAACAAAACACCTTATACCACTGGAGAAACACTTGTGAAAGTCATAGCCAGAAACCCATGCTTACTTAAAGATGCTGAGATGAAACTGTAAAATTAGAGAAAGCTCCACTTCCTGAATACCTCACCATAAACCAACAGGGCTCCAGTGTAAGAACAGTGGATTAGAGTTGAGAGAGTTGCAAGATGTGGACTCTGTCTAAAGAGGTGCACCTGGCAAGCCTAAATCACTCAACAAGGACACTGGATGGATTTTTAGCCTTGAAACTACAACTCCAGCAAATGTAACACAGCCGAATTTCTCACCAGATTAACATAAATTCTGACATTAAAGGCCTATATACTGGTATTTACTAACTAGTACAAATTGTCTGGCTTTCAAAAAAAGTAGAAGGCAGGCCAAAAGCAACAAAAACAGTTTGGAGAGACAAAGCCATCAAGAGAACGATACTCATAGATGCCACAGATGTTGGAGTAAACAGATAAGAAATTTAAATTAACTATGATTAATATTTAAGGATTCTAATTAATAAAATGCAGAACAGTTGAGTTATATAAGCAGAAAGCTCAAAACACTAAGAAAAAAATTAAAAGGAAATGTTATAGGGATGCCAGGGTGGCTCAGCTGATTGAGGATCCAACTTTTTGTTTCAGCTCAGGTCATGATTTCATGGGTTGTGGGATCAAGTCCCGCATTGGGCTCTGCACTCAGCAGGGAGCCTGCTTGAAGATTCTTTCCCTCTGTCTCTTCCCCCACTTATACATGTGCTCTCTCTCTAAAATAAATAGGTGAATATTTTTTTAAAAAGAGGAAATATTATAACAGAAATGAAGACTATCTTCATGAGTTTATCAGTAGATTGACACAATCAAGGAAATAATGAAGATAGGTCAATAGAAACTTCCAAAACAAATGAAAAGAAAGGGGGGAAAAGAGAGATCATAACTCCAAGAACTGTAGAGCAATTACAAAAGGTTTAGTATATACATAATTAACAGGGTGCTTGGGTGGCTCAGTCTGTCAAGCATTTGATTCTTTTAAAGATTTTATTTATTTATTCATGAGAGACAGAGAGAGAATGAGAGGCAGAGACACAGGCATAGGGAGAAGCAGGCTCCATGCAGGAAGCCTGATGTGGGACTCGGTCCTGGAGACCCAGGATCACACCCTGGACTGAAGGCGGCCCTAAACCACTGAGCCACCGGGGCTGCTCAGATTCTTTTTTTTAAGATGTTGTTTATTTATTCATGAGACACACACATACACACACACACACACACACACACACACACACACACAGAGGCAGAGACACAAGCAGAGGGAGAAGCAGGCTCCCTACAGGAAGCTCAATGCAAGACTTGATCCTAGGACCCCGGGATCATACCCTGAGCTGAACGCAGACACTCAATCACTGAGCCACCCAGGCTTCCCAAACATCTGACTATTGATATCAGCTCAGGTGTGGACCTGAGTTGTGAGTTTAAGCCCCAGCTTGGGCTCCATGCTGGGCATGGAGCCTACCTAAAAAAAAATAGTACATATAAATATACATATATACACATACATATATATAATTATATAATTATATAATTATATATAATATATATGTAAATATATATTATTAAAATACTAAAAGGAAGAGAAAGAAAGGAGGAGAAGAAATATATTAAGTAATGCAATAAGGGCTAAGAATTTTCCAAGATTGAGAGACACCAAATCACACATCCAGGAAACTCAGAGAACATGAAGCAGTTTTTAAATAAACAACAACAAACAAAAGCTCCATCACCTAGACATATTATATTCAAACTGCTGAAAACCAAAGACAAATAATAGATATGGGGGATAAACAAAGTATGGTAGCAGATGATAAGAGGGCTTGTAAATACTAATACTACAGACACAAGGACAAAAACTTCAGTGCACATGTCAGAATCCATACTGGGATAGCCACTTTGGAGGACAGTGCAGCTTCTTGTAAAACTAAACATACTCCAACCATACAATCCAGCAATCACACACCTTGTTATTTATCCAAAGTAATTGATAACTTATGTTCATGCTAAAACCTACACGCTGATGTTGGAAGTAACCAAGATATTCTTCAGTGGGTTAAAGGATAAACAAATGATGGTATGTCCAAACAATGGAATATTAATCAGCACTAAGAAGCAATGAGGTATCATGCCATAAAAAGACATGGAAGAACATTATATGCACATTATTAAGTGAAAAAAGCCAAGCTGAGAAGGCCATATACTTATGACATTCTGGAAAAAGCAAAATTTTGGAGACAGTAGAAAACTTAGTGGTTGCCATGGGATGGGGGCAGGGTGCAGGGATAAACTGGCATAGCCCAGAGGAGTTGTAGAGCAGGGCAGTGAAAGTACTGTGTGTAACACAATAATGAATACATGTGATTATATAATTTTCAAAACCCACAGAAAGCACAACACTAAGAATGAGCCTACATGTAAACTATGGACTTTGGGTGATAATGATATGTCAATGTGGGCTTATAAATTAAAACAAATATACCACTCTGGTGGGGGACATTGATAATGGGGGAGTCTATCCATGTGTGGGGGTAGGTGTAAAATAGCTGTAACTTCTTCTTAATCTTGCTGCAAATCTGATAATAAGGTCTTTAAAAAATATTCAGGCAAGATACTGGAGTGAAATATTTATAATGTCAAGAGAAACAATAAAACACCAACCTAGAATTCAATATCCAGATAAATTATCCTTCAAAAGTGAAGGAAAAATACTTTCTCATATAAATACAAACTAAGGAAATTTGTCAACAACAGATTTTCCCTTCAAGAAATGTTAAAGTATGTTAATCAGATAGAAGAAAAATGATGTCAGAAATTCAGATCTACATAAATAAAGGAGTATTAGGGAAAAATAAAGAGAAAAAAATCTTTTACTAACTTCTAATTGATGTAGAATAAAACTGTTTAAAATAGTAACAATAAGATTGTAGCATAAGTGAGATAAAAAATAATGATGTTGCAAGGAACAGAAAAGAAAGCAAATTCTCTAACCAGGAATCTGCACCATACATCAAGTAATATACCATTATTTGAAACTGTATTTGTTCAGAATGTAAATTGCAAACTTTAAGGCAACTGTTACTTTTTAAAAATAATATAATTGATACACTAAAAATTAAATGGAATTACATAAAATCACATGAAATGCTTAGTTAAAACCAAAGAAGGTAGAAAAAGGGAGTGGGAAATCATAGAGCAAATGTAACAAAATGAAAATAATTATAAACATAATAGATATTAATCCAGTGAGACTAATGATCACTTTAAATCAAAATGCTCTAAATACCTCAAGTAAAGGACAGAGATTGTCAGAGTGAATTAAAAGAAAAAAGAGAGAGACCTATATGTTGTCTATAAGCAACCCACTTTATGCAGAAAGACTCAGGTTAATATTAAAGGGATGGAGAAATATTTGCTAACAATCAAATGAAAGAATAATTATTTTAGTTTCAGACAAAGCTGACATCAGAATAAGAAAGTTAATCATGGGTAAAAATTGCATTATGCAATGATAGAGGTGTTAATTCTTCAGGAAGAGAAAGCAATCCTAGATGTATATGTACCTAACAAGATAACATCAAGATACATGAGGTAAAAGTGAAAGAACTAAAAATAGAAGTACATAAATCTCTTGAAAAACTTCAAGATTCCTGTCTCAGTAATACAGAAACTCACACAGCTATTAAATGGCAAAAAAGACTAAAATCTAAATCAAAAGCATTGTTTTATCAATTGGTAATTTTCCAATTAGTTCACAAACTTATGATCAAATAAAGCACCAATATGTGGCTTAAAATGTCTTAAATGTTTATAGAATTTGATATAATGATCAAAATCATTTCATCATAAAAATTGCATTGCCTTTCAAAAGTTAACAGGATTTAATTGGGCTAAATTAAGAGAATGTTTCTAATACTCATTTCTGTCCAATATTAACTTTTCACTATGGGACTTCTTTAATGAAAATTATTTAGAAAGACTAGCAATGGAATGAGCTCTGAAAGATACATATTAAATACCAGAACATATTATCATAGATATTCATAGTCTACATCAGACCTATAATAAAACAAACAGAAAAACTTTCATCATTTCACACTGTGGAAGTATCAAAGCTAATAAGGAAATCCATAACCTAAAACAGAGTCTGACCCAATGTTTCTTTTATTCCAAGCATGCAAGCACAAACATGTGTGTTATGTCAGAATAAGCCTAACAAGTTGAGAGGAAGATGACAGCTTAGGGTGAGACCCTAAGCTCACCTCATCTAATGAATACAACTAGGTAACTATCAAGTCATCACAAATACCCCAGAAATCCATATAAATATTAACAGAATAAACTCTGCAACTAAAGGGACAGAAGAAACTACATTGAAGAAGGCTGGAAGTGTGGAGATGTGGCTTCAAGGAGAAAGGGATTCTGGCTGCTGTGGAGGGAAAAGAGCCATAATTGGAGAGAAGGGAGAGAGAGAGAGAGAGAGAGAGAGAGAGAGAGAGAGAGAGAAGCACACAAGAAGAATGTTTCCCCATAGCCATTGGCTTGCAAAATAAGAAGCACTGAATTTCAACAGTTATTGCAACCTTAAGCCTGGAGTTTTAAAAGGTCAGTGGGCTTGGCTGAGATAGAGCCTGGATGATACTTCTAGATAGAAGGCAGGCAAAGAATCCAGGAACACAGTGTGGATACATTGATCTGAAGAACACCCAGGGTACACAGTAAGATTATTTGCTCTTCTCCAGTGATCCTGAAAGACAGTGTTCATGGAAACAAAGCAGCTGGTTGGTGTAAGCCCCTCATAATAAACACAGAGCTACCTGCAGAAAAAGGCACAGCCTGGACACTGGGCCCCTAACTTGCTTAAACTAAGTCCCACCCCTCTGTGCTCTGATGGAACTGCTCTTCTCAGTCATGCTTTCCTCAGTCCCATTGTGGGGCACCATCCTCCAAAAGACCAGCATAAACTCCTGCCTACACCACGTCTCCAGAGATCTTTGCAGGATTCAGTTCCAGTAGAGGTGGTGACAGTACTCATTTCACAAGCATACCAGAGGACATCTAGTTAAAACTCACCACATTAAGGCCCAGGACCAAACATTGCCTGCAGCAGGCAATGAGAACCTCTGCAGATGACTGCCTGAAGGACAGAGTAGCCAGCATGCAACAGCAGATCACACATGAGACACACTGGAGATACTCCCTGAAGTGCCAGGCCCTGGGCATTACAAGACCTCTTCTTCATAAGGCCATTACTTTCAGGAGAAGGAGATAAAACTGGCTTTTCTAATATGGAGAAGAAGGCAGAGAGTTAGACAAAATGAGAATACAAAGGAATTTATTCCAAATGAAAGAACAACATAAGGTCACAGCCAGAGACCTAAGCCAAACAGGTAAAAGTAACAGGCCTGATAAAGAACTTAAAGGAACAATCATAAGGATACACACTAGACTTGATAAAAATAATAAAGAATAGAAGACATAAGGGAGACTCTTATCACAGTGATAAAAGAGTTAAGGAGTGGGGGCAAGATGGTGGAAGAGTAGGGTCCCCAAGTCACCTGTCCCCACCAAATTACCTAAATAACCTTCAAATCATCCTGAAAATCTACGAATTCAGCCTGAGATTTAAAGAGAGAACAGCTGGAATGCTACAGGAGAAGAGTTCGCGCTTCTATCAAGGTAGGAAGACGGGGAAAAAGAAATAAAGAGACAAAAGACATCCAAGTGGGAGGGGCCCCACGAGGACCCGGGCTAAGGCCATGGCGAGTGTCCCCAGGACAGGAAAGCCCCATCGCAGAGAAGTAGGAGCTTCACCAATCTTCCCCGACGGAAAGGCTCTCGCAGGGAGCTCGGGCAGGATCCCAGGAGGGGCGGGGATGCCCTCAGGTTCCCGGGGTCACTAACAGGGCACCTGTGCCCCGGGGAGAGCACGCCACACCCTGCGGATGAGCTCCCTAAAGGGCTGCCGCGTCCCCGGCGGGCCCGGGAGCAGCTCTGGTGGCAGCTCAGGCGGCGGCTCCTGGCAAAAGGGGACTGCGTGCACCTGGAGCACAATCCCAGCAGCACAGGCCGGGGAGCCCAGGGCGCTGGGGAACATAGGCCAGGATCCGGCACACCCCTGGGGACAGACAGAGGCCGGGAGGACACAGGACAACAAGGACGCTCCTGCCGCTGGATGCCCCAAACTGTGCAGATCAGGGGCCCTGCCCCTGGAGCATCCAGGCCCCTGCAGACTGAGAGCTCTGTAGCTACTGCCGGAGCTGACTCCAGGGCTGGAGAGCTGGCCACCGTCACTGTGGTTGCTCCTTCTGGGGCCTCACGGGGTAAACAACCCCCACTGAGCCTCACGGTGGCCTCGGAGGCTAAACAGGATAAACAACTTTCACTGAGCCCTGCACCAGGCAGGGGGCTAAGCACCTCCCCCAGGTGCTCACACCTGAGAATCAGCAATGCAGCCCCCCCACACCCCCCAGAAGACCAGCTAGATGGACAAGGGAAGAGCAAGTTATTGACCAAGCAGCACTGGAAAGTTCCAGGGGAAGTCAAGGGATTTACAGTATTTAGAATCAGATGATACTACCCCTTGTTTTTTTGTTTTCTGTTTGCTTACCCCCCGTTTTTTTTTTCTTTTCATCTCTTCCCTTTTTTTTTCTTTTCTTTTTTCTTTTTCTTTTCTTTTCTTTTCTTTTTTCTCTTCTCTCTTTTCTCCTTTTCCCAATACAACTTGTTTTTGGCCACTCCGCACTGAGCAAAATGACTAGAAGGAAAACCTCACCTCAAAAGAAAGAATCAGAAACAGTCCTCTCTCCCACAGAGTTACAACATTTGGATTACAATTCAATGTCAGAAAGCCAATTCAGAAGCACAATTAAAAAGCTACTGGTGGCTCTAGAAAAAAAGCATAAAGGACTCAAGAGACTTCATGACTGCAGAATTTAGATCTAATCAGGCAGAAATTAAAAATCAATTGAATGAGATGCAATCCAAACTAGAGGTACTAAGGATGAGGGTTAACAAGGTAGAAAAACGAGTGAGTGACATAGAAGACAAGTTGATGGCAAAGAGGGAAACTGAGGAAAAAAGAGAAAAACAATTAAAAGATCACGAGGATAGGTTAAAGGAAATAAATGACAGCCTCAGAAGGAATATCTACGTTTAATTAGGGTTCCTGAGGGTCCCAAAAGGGACAGAAGTCCAGAATATATATTTGAACAAATCATAGCTGAAAACTTTCCTAATCTGGGAAGGGAAACAGGCATTCAGATCCAGGAAATAAAGAGATACCCCCTAAAACCAATAATAACCGCTCAACACCTCAACATTTAATAGTGAAGCTTGCAAATTCCATAGATAAATAGAAGATCAAAAAAAAAGGTAAATAGAAGATCCTTAAAGCAGTAAGAGATAACAAATCTCTAAATTTATGGGGAGAAATATTAGATTCACAACAGACCTCTCCACAGAGACCTGGCAGGCCAGAAAGTGCTGGCAGGATATATTCAAGGTCCTAAATGAGAAGAACCTGTGCCAAGAATACTTTATCCAGCATGGCTCTCATTCAGAATAGGAGAGATAAAGAGTTTCCAAGATAGGCAGAAAATGAAAGAATATGTGACCACCAATAGACCCCAAATAGCCAGGGTAGTATTAAAAAAGAAAACCATAGCTGGGGGCATCACAATGCCAGATTTCAGGTTCTACTACTAAGCTGCAGTCATCAAGACAGTGTGGTTCTGGCACAAAAACAGACACATAGATCAATGGAACAGAATAGAGAATCCAGACGTGGACCCTCAACTTTATGGTCAACTAATATTCGACAAAGGAGGAAAGACTATCCACTGGGAAAAAAAGACAGTCTCTTCAATAAATGGTGCTGGGAAAATTGGACATCCACATACAGAAGAATGAAACTGGACCACTCTCTTACACCATACACAAAGATAAACTCAAAATGGATGAAGGATCTAAATGTGAGACAAGAGTCCATCAAAATCCTAGAGGAGGGGATCCCTGGGTGGCGCAGAGGTTTGGCGCCTGCCTCTGGCCCAGGGTGCGATCCTGGAGACCTGGGATCAAATCCCACGTCGGGCTCCCGGTGCATGGAGCCTGCTTCTCCCTCTGCCTGTGTCTCTGGCTCTGTCTCTCCTTCTCTCTCCCAAGAATAAATAAATAAAATCTTTTTAAAAAAATCCTAGAGGAGAACACAGACAACAGCCTTTTTGAACTCGGCCACAGTAACTTCTTGCAAGATACTTCCATGAAGGCAAAAGAAACAAAAGCAAAAATGAACTATTGGGACTTCATCAAGATAAGAAGCTTTCACACAGCAAAGGATACAGTCAACAAAACTACAAGACAACCTACAGAATGGGGGAAGATATTTGCAAATGACCTATCTGATAAAGGTCTAGTATCCAAGATCTATAAAGAACTTATTAAACTCAACAGCAAAGAAACAAACAATCCAATCATGAAATGGGAAAAAGACATGAACAGAAATCTCACAGAGGAAGAAATAGACATGGCCAACAAGCACATGAGACAATGTTCCGCATCACTTACCATCAGGGAAATACAAATCAAAACCACAATGAGATACCACCTCACACCAGTGAGAATGGGGAAAACTAACAAGGCAGGAAACCACAAATGTTGGAGAGGATGCGGAGAAAAGGGAACCCTCTTACACTGTTGGTGGGAATGTGAACTGGTGCAGCCACTCTGGAAAACTGTGTGGAGGTTCCTCAAAGGGTTAATAATAGACCTGCCCTACGACCCAGCATTTGCACTGCTGGGGATTTACCCCAAAGATGCAGATGCAATGAAACACCGGGACCCCTGCACCCCGATGTTTCTAGCAGCAATGTCCACAATAGCCAAACTGTGGAAGGAGCCTCAGTGTCCATCAAAAGATGAATGGATAAAGAAGATGTGGTCTATGTATACAATGGAATATTCCTCAGCCATTAGAAACCCACCATTTGCTTCGACATGGATGGAATTGGAGGGTATTATGCTGAGTGAAATAAGTCAATCGGAGAAGGACAAACATTATATGGTCTCATTCATTTGGGGAATGTAAAGATAGTGAAAGGGAATAAAGGGGAAAGGAGAAAAATTGAGTGGGAAATATCAGAAAGGGAGACAGAACATGAGAGACTCCTAACCCTGGGAAACAAACAAGGGATGGTGGAAAACGAGGTCGGCGGGGGGTGGGGGTAACTGGGTGATGGGCACTGAGGGGGGCTTATGGGATGAGCACTGGGTGTTATGCTATATGTTGGCAAATTGAACTCCAATAAAAAAAAAGAGTTAAAAAAGAATCAAAGATGTAGAGTACATAAGCAAAGTTAGAAACATGCTTGATACAATGAACAGCAGGCTAGAAGAAGCAGAGGAATGAATTAATGAGCTAGAAGACAAAGTAATGGAAAGCAATGAAGCTGAACGAAAGACAGAAAAAAAAATTATACAAAATGGAATAGACTTAGGGATTCAGTGACCATCAAACATAATAACATTAGTATTACAATTTTCTCAGAAGAAAAGAGGGAAAAAAGAGGGCAAAAAATTTAATTGAAGAAATAATAGCTGAAAATGTCCCTAATCTGGGGATGGAAACAGACATCCAGACCCAAGAGGCACAGAGAATTACCATCAAAAGCAACAAATGAAGGCCAACAACAAGACATTGTAATTCAATTTGCAAAATATATTGATATAGAAAAAAACTGTTAAAAACAGCAAGACAAAAGAAGTCCTTGGAATGCCTGGGTAGCTCAGTGGTTGAGCGTCTGCCTTTGGCTCAGGGTGTGCTCCCGGGGTTTTGGAATCGAGTTCCACATCTGGCTCCTCGCAGAGAGTCTGCTTCTTTCTCCTTCTGCCCATGTCTCTTCCTGTTTCTCTGTCACTCTCATGAATAAATAAATAAAACCTTAAAAAATAAGTCTTTAACTTGCAAGGGATAACATATACGGTTAGCTGGACATTTCTCAACAGAAACGTAACAATCTAGAAGGTTGTGGCGTGATATATTCGAAGTGCTAAAGAGGAAAAAACTTGTACCCAAGAATACTTGATCCAGCAAGGCTATTATTCAGAAAGGAGAGATTAAGAGTTTCCCAGCCAAACAAAAATTAAACCTACCCTGCAAGAAATATTACATGAGACTCTGAGTATAAAGGAAAGATCACAAGTGACAGTATAAAGGCAAGAAACACAAAAGCAGTAAAAATGAATATTTCTCAGGCAGCCCAGGTGGCTCAGAAGTCTAGCACCACTTTCAGCCCAGGGCCTGATCCTGGAGACCTGGGATGGAGTACCACATCAGGCTCCCTGCATGGAGCCTGCTTCTCCCAGCATGGAGCCTGCTTCTCCCTCTGTCTCTGCCTCTCTCTCTCTGTGTCTCTCATGAATAAATAAATAAAATATTTTTAAATGAATATTTCTCTTAATCAGTCAAGGAACTCATAAAAAGGATATACAATATAATAATATATACCTAAAACATGGAAGGAGAGGAGAAAAGAATAAGTTCGATCATCAACTTGAAATAGACTGTATATGCACAAGAGGTTATATGCAAACATGATGGTAACCATATATCAAAAAACACAAATTTGAAATGAAAAAAAGAGAAAATCCAAATGTCACTTAGAAAATCAACAAAATATGAGAGAAAGACAAGAAAGGGTCATCAAAAACAACAACAAAGCAGGTTAGAAAATGATAATAAATACATTTCTAATAATAATTACTATGAAAGTAAATGGACCAAACCCTCCAATCAAAAGACACAGGGTGTCAGAATGAATTTTAAAAAGACTCGTCTGTATGCTGACTACAAGAGATTCATTTTAGACCTAAAGACTCCTGCAAATTGGAAGTAAGATGGAAAAATATTTACCATGCAAATGTATGACAAAAGAAAGCTAGAGTAGAAAAACATAAACTAGACTTTAAAACAAAGACTGTAACAATAGAAAAAGAGGGCACTATATCATAATAAAGGGGACAATCCAATAAAAAGATGTAACAATTATAAATATCTATGCACTCAACATGGGACAACCCAAATACATAAAACAATAAAAAGCATAAAGAAACTAATCAATACTAATATGATAATAGTAGGGGACTTCAACACCCCACTTACATCAATGGACAAATCATATAAACAAAATCAACAAGCACATATGGCTTTAAAGAACACACTAGGCGAGATGGACTTAATAGATATATTAGCAGAATACATTCTTTTTGAGCATACATGGAACATTCTTCAGAATAGATGTTTTGTGGCCAGATATTAGGTTTAATCTGGCCACAAAACAGGCCTTAACAAATACAAGAAAAATTAAGTCATACCATCCATATATTTTTTCTGACTAGAATGCTGTGAAACTTTAAGCCAACCACAAGGAAAAATCTGGAGAGACCACAAATACATACAGGTTAAATAGCATGCTACTAAACAATGAATGGGTCAACCAGGAAATCAAAGAAGAGATTTTAAAAATATATGTAAACAAATTAAAATGAAAACAGTCCAAAACTTTTATGATACCGAAAAAGTGGCCTTAAGAAGGAAGTATATAGCAATACAGGCCTACTTCAAGAAGCAAAAAAAAATTCAAATTAACAACATAACATTATACTTAAAGGAGCTAGAGAAAGAACAACAAATGAAGCCTAAAGCCATCAGAAGGAAGGAAATCATTAAGAGTAGATCAGAAATAAATGATATAGAAACTAAAAACAAACAAAAAACCAATAAAACAGATAAATCAAATGAAGAGCAGACTTATTTTTTTAAAGTTAATAAAATTGATAAACTTTTAGCCAGACTAACCAAAAGAGAGAAATTTTAATAAAATTAAAAATGAGAGAGGAGAAATAATAACACCACAGAAACACAATCATAAGAGAATATCATGAAAAACTATATGCCAAGAAATCAGGCAATCTGGAAGAAATGGATAAATTCCTAGAAATATTTAAATTACCAAAACTAAAACGGGAAGAAATAGAAAACTTGAACAGACTAATAACTAGCAAAGAAGCAGAATCAATAATAAAATAAAAAACTCCCAACAAACAAAAGTCCAGGATCAGATGGCTTCCAGGTGAATTTTACCAAACATTTAAAGAAGAGTTAATGCCTGTCCTTCTCAAAATATTTGAAGTAATAAAAAAGGCAGGAAAACCCAAATTCATTCTATGAGTCCAGAATTACCCAGATATCAAAACTATAAAATGATAGAACTATAGGCTATGCAAAAATCCTCAACAAAATACTAGCAAACCAAATCCAACAATACATTAAAAAAAATCATTCACCATGATCAAGTGGGATTTATCCCTGGGTTGCAAGGGGGGTTCAACATTCACAAATTAATCAATGTGATACATCACATTAATAAAAGTAAGGATAAGGACCATATGCTCATTTCAATAGATGTGCAAAAAGCATTTAACAAAGTACAGCATCCATGCATGATCAAAACCCTCAACAAAGCAGGGTTAGAGGGAACATACTTCAACATAATAAAGGCCATCTATGAAAAATCCACAGTCAATATAATCCTCAATGGAGAAAAACTTAGAGCTTTTCCACTATGGTCAGGAACAAAACAGGGATATCTACTCTCATTAACTTTATTCAACATAGCACTGTAAGCCCAACCCACAACAATCAGACAACAAAAAGAAAGAAAAGGCATCCAAATCAGCAAGGCAGAAGCAAAACTTTCACTATTCACAGATGACATGATACTCTATTTAGAAAACCCAAAAGACCCCACCCAAAAACCGCTAGATCTGATATGCAAATTCAGTAAAATTGCAGGATAAAAAAGCAATGCACAGAAATCTGTAGTATTTCAATACATCAATAATGAAGCAGCAGAAAGAGAAATTAAGGAGTCAATCCCATTTACAACAATAAACATAGCTAGGAATAAACCTAACCAAAGAAGTGAAAAACCTATGCTCTAGAAATTGTAAATACTGTGAAAGAAATTGAAGATGAAGACTCAAAGAAATAGAAAGACATTCCATGATTATGGAATGAAAGAACAAATATTAAAAATATATATATTAACCTAAGCAATCTATGGATTTAATGCAATCCCTACCAAAATACTAACAATATTTTTCACAGAACTAGAACAAACAATCCTAAAATTTTCATGGAATCACAAAAGACCTCAAATAGTCAAAGCAATCTTGAAAAAGCAAAGCAAAGTGGGAGGCATCACAATTCTGGACTTCCAGTTCTATTACAACTCTATAGTAATCAAAATAGTATGTACTGTCATAAAAATAGACATAGATCAGTAGAACAAAATAGAAAACCCAGAAACTGCAGCACTAGGTGGCTCATGGGTTGTGTCTTACTTCAGCTCAGGTCCTGATCTTGAGGTCCTGGGATCAAGCCCTGCATCAGGCTCCCAGCTCAGTGGGGAGACTGCCCGTCCCTCTCCCTCTGTCCTTCCTCCTGCTCATCTTCTTTCTCTCGCCCCCCATGAAATAAATAAATAAAATCTTAAAGAAAAAAGAAAACACACAATTATATGGCCAATTAATTTTTGACCAAATAGGAAAGAATATCCAATGGGAAAATGACTGTTTCCAACAAATGGTGTTGGGAAAACTGGACAGCTATATTTAAAAGAATGAAACTGGAACACTTTCTTACACCATACATATAAATAAATTCTAAATTGATTAAAGACCTAATTGTTAGACCTAAAGCCAAAAAAATAGAGAATACTGGCAGTAACCTATTTGACATTGGCCATAGCAACTCTTTCTAGATGTGTGTCCTGAGCCAAGGGAAACAAAAGCAAAAATAAACTATTGGGACTTCAAAATAAAAAGCTTCTGCACAGCAAAGAAAACCACCAACAAAACTAAAAGGCAACCTATGGAATGGGAGAGGATATTTGCAAATGACATATCTAAAATATATAAAGAACCTCTAAAACCCAACACCCCAAAAACAAATAATCTAATTTAAAAATGGGAAGAAGACACAAATAGACATTTTTCCAAAGAAGAGACAGATTTCCAGCAGACACATGAAACTATAGGTACTTGGGAGAATGTGGAGAAATGGGAACTCTCTTGTACTGTTCTTAGGAATGCAAACTGATGCAGCTACTCTGGAGAGAAGTATAGATATTCCTCAAAAAGTTAAAAATAGAACTACCTTATGAGCCAGAAATTGCACTAATAGGTATTTACTCAAATAGTACAAAAAAATGAATTCAAAGGGATATATGTACCTCAATGTTTATAGCAGCATTATCTACAATAGCCAAACTATGGAAAGAGCCCATAGCTCAAACTTTGGAAACAGTCTACTGACTGATGAATGGGTAAAGAAGATGTGGCATAAATAAATAAATAAATAAATAAATAAATAAATAAATAAATAATATGGCATATATGTATTATATTATTTTTATCATTATATGTATAATGGAATATCACTCAGCCATAAAACAGAATCAAATCTTGCTATTTGCAATGATATGGATGGAGCTATAGAGTATTATGGTAACTGAAATAAGTCACAGAAAAAAATACCATATCTCTCATATATGGAATTTAAGAAACAAATGAGCAAAGGGGGAAAACAGTGAAAGAGAGAGGCAAACCAAGAAACAGATTCTCAGCTATAGAGAACAGACTGATGGTTATCAGAGCATGAAGGATGGGTTAAATCAGTGGTGGGGATTAAGGAGTGCACTTGTGATGAGTACTGTGTGTTGTATGGAAGTGTTGAATCACTATGTGGTACACCTGGAACTAATATTGCAGTGTAAGAGGAATTTAAGTAAAATCTTAAAAAAAATAAGCCTAACAAGTGGAGAACAGACAGGATGCTCCTCACTCCTGGTCCTTCCAACACAGATCACATACTTCATAAGATGATGACCTAAGATCCTAAAACCTCTACGTTCTCAGGAAATACACCACTCGATGTAAGCTATGCACTGAATGTATTTACAGAACCCTGAAACAAAGTACTACTCTCACCATAACTATTTTCATTTTTATTCAAGCTCAAAAGATGTGCATCATCTTCAATTCTATAACCTCTGCCTGGCTGTAATGGCTGCAATAAAATATGAAAATGTATGGAGTTTTCTGATTTTCTTCACTTCTTGGTCACCCAAAGAAACGAAATGTGTCTAAAGGTATAGAATATAGTACACCTGGTACTTAAACTTTACCCAAGTCCTATGTTCATGTTCACATACAGAATAATAGGTTTGTTTTTGCTGTATTTCCAACTAATGAAAATTGATCAAGATGCTCTTTGACAGTCAACTCTCTCTCTCCCTTTCTTTTTTTTCTCTCCCTTTCTTTGTCTCTCTCTCTCTCTTCTTCCCCTTCCTTCTTTTCTTTCCTTCTTCCCCCTCCTTTTCTCCCTCCCACTCCCCTCCCTCCCTTCCTTCTTTTCTTCTTATTTCTTTCTTTCTTCCTCTCTTTCTTTTGCTCCTTCTTTTCTTTTCTTTTCTTTTCTTTCTTTCTTTCTTTCTTTCTTTCTTTCTTTCTTTCTTTCTTTCTTTCTCTTTCTCTTTTCTAGATAAATAAATTTGAAGTTTATTTAGAAGGAATAATTTTTGAAAAGTTTAAAGAACAAGAATAATTCAGATTTCCTGTTTAGGTAGATCATTTAGTTGAATCAGTAGAGAACATATTTTAAATCTGGGTGTTAGTGAAATTTTAAAGAATGACAATATAGAGGAAAGGAAATTAATACACTAGTTCAATATATACTTAAAATAATATGCATTTGATAGTTATATATATATATGTATAAATGTATTATCTTTCAGATTTAAATTCACCCTTTACCTGCTCTGTGATGATAGATATGGCCCCTATCAACAATTCTCCTTTACAGCTGGCACAGTGTTAAGGGTTCTCAGCAGGAAGGAAACTGAAAAAGGAGGAGATTTCTTTTCCTAGGTTGAGTGTGCTTCTTTTGGCTTTTTCTTCCTTCTGCCATACAGTGTACACTCAAAACATGTAGTCCCTTTGTGAATTTTCAGTCCTAGGTCTGGCCTGCTTACCACCCCAGTCCTTTCAGGAGAGATACTATACATCCCAGCTTTTGCGCTAACCACTCAGTGACCAGTTCTGATGCCTTGTCTCCCTCCATGCCTCCATCCATGTGCCTTGGTCTACTTGTACCCCATCAGTGCACCAAGAAACAACTGTGTCAACTGTGTTTCTTTACACAGTGTGTCAAGATACCACATAGTTCAGGTCTCACATCACACAACCATTTAGCAGCTCCTAAAGCCCTGACTTCCTCTCTGGACCCTCCAATGAGGCTTGGTCACCTACACCCACAGCATTGTTTCCTGCTTAAAGTACCAGCCAAGTTTTTCACCCATTTGGACTCTGCCCAGGTGCTTCCTGCTTGCATGCCAACTATATACCAGCTCTGGCCCAGGTCATCCCAGAGAATTTTCTACCATCTGGTGAGCTGCCACCACACCTGTTCCCAGTGTAAATCCTGGGAAGAAATTCTGTTTCTGGTTTGTTTCTTTCTTGGATACTCTCCTTCAGCCATAGATTTGTTTGTTTTAATAGATGTTATTTCTTGGAATAGCTTTAGCTTCACAGCAAAACTGAGCTAAAAATGATAGAGATTTCTTATGTCCCTTCTTGTTTTAGAATTTGTTGATGGACAATGGTCTTTAATAGGAGCAGCATATGTTCTCATTAATGAGCTCACTACCTATTCTGACCAATGGTATTTCCCAAAATGAGGCATTACATGGGCTGCATCATCTTGAGTTGTTAATATAAATAATTGACCTTCGGCAGCTACCTACACAGAAGGTCTATTAAAGCATCTACTGCAAACAGGTATTTAGTAGCCCACAGAAAACATAATCCTTAACCTCCAAATATCAAGAAGTCAAGGTTTTTTGTTTTTTTTTTTTAATAATGACTAAGTGTACAGAAAGAGCAGTTTATAACCAAAAATTCTTTGACAGTCTTCTTCCCAATTACATTCTGGCTTCATTGGTCCAGCAGGGGAAGTTATTTGGCTTACAGATTTCCTATTTTCATCTTTTTTGTGCTATTAAAGAGACAACAAAGCACTCTTCCCAGAAATTCTTACAGTTCATCACTAAAGACTATGAGGTCTTCTGCTCTCCATTACCTTCTTACACCAATTAAACAGATATATCAGTGGACAAATAAAATGAAGCACAGGCAGTTTCATCTAAATAATGGAAAATCCAAGCTATTAGTCCACATTTCTCCTTCATTTTTCATATTTATGTATGAAGGTCAGATAAGTTAGTGGCACCATGCAAACTATCGTTGGACAATTGAAAGGGCAGGAGAATTTAAAGGGGAAAAAGACAAGTTTTTCAGTACACAGACAGGGTATTAAATCGGAGAAGGACAAACATTGTATGTTCTCATTCATTTGGGGAATATAAATAATAGTGAAAGGGAATATAAGGGATGGGAGAAGAAATGTGTCGGAAATATCAGAAAGGGAGACACATAAAGACTCCTAACTCTGGGAAACGAACTAGGGGTGGTGGAAGGGGAGGAGGGCGGGGGGTGGGATTGAATGGGTGGCGGGCACTGAGGGGGGCACTTGATGGGATGAGCACTGGGTGTTATTCTGTATGTTGGTAAATTGAACACCAATAAAAAATAAATTTATTATAAAAAATAAAAATAAATAAAAATAAAAATATTTTTTGTTTAAGTTCTGTATTCAGGAGATCCCTGGGTGGCTCAGTGGTTTGGTGCCTGCCTTTGGCCCAGGGCGTGATCCTGGAGTCCTGGGACTGAGTCCCATGTCAGGTTCCCTGCGTGGAGCCTGCTTCTTCCTCTGTCTGTCTGTCTGTCTCTCTCTCTGTGTGTCTCTCATGAATAAATAAAATCTTAAAAAAAAGTTCTGTATTCACAGACAGTTTGCTATATTTTGCTGTTGCTTACTGAATGTACATACCTTGGCATGGCTCAAATAATCCTGGAACTGTCCACACACCCTTGTTGAAATGTGCTTTAACCCCTAAGAAGAGTAGGGAACAGTGTGAAGCTTCCTAAGACCCCAGTCACAGGGAAGTATTAGGTGAATGAAGAGTGCTTTCCGTCCTTGGCTCACCTGAATCAGGTAAAATCCTCTGAATCAGGATCTATAAGGCAGGCTCCCCATCTTGTTTCACTCAGTGGAACAAAGACAAAGTCAAGGAGAGAGAAACTCTAAGAATTCTTAGTATCATTTAACAAGCTGTTTACAAATGACATCCGCAATGTCTTGATAAAGAATGTGCCAAATTATTATTTGAAAAAATTCATTCTTACCCTAGGATTCCCAGGCAATTTATATTTCTGAGTTCCTTTTCTGTCTGGAAGTTTGGGGAAATGGAAGCAGTAGATGTGTCATGTCCTGCAAGCAGTTTCATGCCTTTCAATTATCCATCAAGGAAGCAGTGTTCAGAGTATGGATGAAAGTGATAGAGGATACATTTCTAGAATGCCCTACAAAGGGTCTTTTGACTTGATGCCATGGTTGGCAGCTAATAACTGCTCAGGTAAAAGCTGGTCTGGTAGAGAAAGCCTGGATTTGGGGAAGCAAGAGTTGATTACTTATCTACTATGCACTAGCTATACCTTTAGCCTGCATTTTTGTCATTTATGTAAGACTCAGTTTTTTCATTTGTAAAAGAGGATCGGCAGGTGGGAATGGGATTCAAAATGTGCTTCCCTGCACAGTGACAGGAAACACATGCACAGAAGAGGACCTGTCACTGCTCTGGCCACTGCTTGGTGCTAGTTGTGGTGTCAGCCCAGAGGGAGAACTGGATGTACCCTTTTCTATAACTCAGCAGCAGCAGGACCTAGACGCACTGACACTGAGATATACTAACTGGCATTTCCTCCTCTTCCAAATTAATTACCTTGGGAGAATGGAGCGTTGCCTCTTAAAACTCTGAAAATCAGTCAATATTTTCTGACATTTCATACATCACTGTAGTAGCAATGACATTTCCCTAATAATTTTTCTAGCTCCAATATGGTTACAAGTTGACACAAGTGTCAAAGATAAAAAGTACCTTGTGTGTGTGTGTGTGTGTGTGTATTTGCCTTGATTGGTTTGCTAGGATAAAGGCATACTGCAGCGAAATACATCTCAAATATCCTGACCTGGTTATCTCTTTTTGCTCCATTTGTCTTTTACCAAAACAATAAAAATACTAGTGATAATAATAATCAAGAGCACAGACTCAATAGCCATTGTGCCTGGTTCAAATGCCCAGTGATACAGCAGATGACCTCATTGCTCTTGCTCAATTTCTACAGCTGTGAAAGGCATTGGGAAACACAGGGCCTCCCAGGGTTGTTGTAAGAATCAAATGGGATGATGATTATAAGTGCTCAGAACAGTGTCTGGCAGATACGAAGTTCACCTACATAAGTTAGGGGTAAACTGAGGATTCCCATATTTCAACACTGAAGCCTGTGCTTAACATTAAGCCACAACTGCTCTATTCTAGCTTGAGGCTGGGCAAGGAAGAGGCCAGGGCTTTCCTGATACTCAGCATGGCTCACACTTTATTTTTAAAATTCAAAAAATTTTCTAAAACTTTATTTTAGAGAATACATGCATCATATAAAACAACAAAAACACACAAAGAATATAGTGACTTCACCATTTCTACTTCCTCACATAATGCTTACTATCAGGACTTAGGGAAAATTTTTAAAGGCAAATAATTTTTTCCGTAAAAAATGAAAGCAACCACCATTAAATGTCTCTCCTGTCCTCAACAAACTGATTAAATTTCTTCTGGAAAGCCACATGTAGAAACAAAACAAAACACAAATCCTGAAGTGGATTGTAAATACTCAAGTGGATTGTAACTCTTCATTAGTTTAAGGCATCACTTAGGCATTTTGAAGTCTTCCTCTTCATTTCTCTGTTATAGGGTTCCAGCTGCCCTGCCCTGTTCTCCCTCTAGAGTACATCCCTGAGCAGAAATTCTTGTATATTTGAGTATCCATTCCTAATAATTAATTTTAAAAAAGAAAATACTGTACAAAAATATATAACAGAACTATAAAAAATGTAGAGAAGTAGTGCCTCCTTCATAGCCAAGCATTCTTTGCTTTGCCTGGTTTCTTTTGTGTACTCTTCAGGGTTGGTTTGTACACCCCAAGAGTAAGGCAGCACTTATGGGGTTATATTAGATGAAAGATAAAAAATATCTGTCTACAATAACCAAAGGATGTAATGACCTTGTGATTAGATTCCTAGCTGTCACTGCAGAAGCTTTGGTTCCAACTTTGCTGACTTCAAGTTTTGCTTTTCGTAAGATGTAAGAAACATAAAGGTTTTCTGACCTTGTTGTTTTGCAGAATTTGCTTTTGATGGATCAAGCATCTTGACAACATCAACAGCTTTCAGTGGCTCCTTCAAATCAGTTTGTGCTATGGCTGTGCTTGAGCAGGATCAGGTGCATGCTCTTGGTGCCATGGTGCTCACATCAGCTGTCTATGGTACTGGGTGCTGATGTGGAGGTGATGGCCAAGGGTGGGGGTGGAGGCTTTGGTTGGCAGCATGGTCAGCCTGCTGATACTTTCCTCATGATATGGCAGTTCCGTGAAGTTACACCATTAATCACTGGGGGCGTTTTTGACCCACATGCAAGATACAGAGAGCTGGACTAGTACTAACAATGATAAGATTTCCCATCAGCTACCAAAAATGTACTTTCTTTGTATTCTCAGATTGAAATCTTCATTTCCTTAACCCTTAAATTTCACCTCATAGACAAGATCCAGTTCAATGAGCATGTCATTGATATGGTCTAGGGAAAGGAGACTGACTATCATACTACTGGCTTAATTTTTAACACAGTCACAGAATTTGGTGTCTGCAGACAATCCTATACAAAAATGTGTGTATTGTTGAGTAGATTATTCTGACTAGGCAAAGCTAAGCCTAACACAGAAAGCTAATAACTAGTGAGGTTTTGGCTTTTTTCTTTTCCTAGAAAGCCTTCCTTGTGGAAAGCGTGTCTACTACAATTGTGCATCAATGGGAAATCCAACAGAAAGAAGAAAAATGTGTAAACATCTCTCACACTTGCTCCTGCCATCCCAACCCCACTGATGTTGACATCTTTGGCTAAACCAGCTAGAAATCTCTAAATGGAGTGCCCCTAGACTCTTTCCATCATTTAGTAACTTGCTACTATTCTCACATTGCAGATGCGGGGAGAGAGGTTTAAAGAGATTTAGAGAAATGTTATTATTGCTGATCAGATAAATTGTTGATTGTGCTCTCTTCCAGGATTTTTATAGTTTCAGGTCTCACATTTAGGTCTTTTGTGTATGGTGTGAGAAAGTTGTCCAGTTTCATTATTTTGTATATAGCTGACCAGTTTTCCAATGCCATTTATTGAAGATACTGTTTTTTTTTACCCATTACACATTATCTTCTCCTTTGTTGAAGATTGACCTTATAATTATAGGTTTATTTCTGGGTTTTCTATTCTGATATATTGATCTATGGGTCTATTGTGTCATTACTGTACTATTTTGATTACCACAGCTTTGTAGTATATCTTGATATCTGGGATTGTGATACCTTCAGTTTTATTTTTCTTTCTCAAGATTGCTTTGGCTATTCAGGGTCTTTTGTGGTTCTACACAAATTTTAGGATTGTTTGTTCCAGTTCTGTAAAAAGAAATGTGTTGGAATTTTGACAGGAATTTCATTAAATCTGTGGATTGCTTTGGGGAGTATATAAAATCTAGCCATTTGCAATGGCATGGATTGAGCTAGAGAATATAATGCTAAGCAAAACACATCAGTCAGAGAAAGACAAATGCCATACAATTTCACTCATATGTGGAATTTAAGGAACAAAGCAAACAAACAAAGGAAAGAGAGAGAGAGAGAGAGAGAGAGAGAGAGAAGTAGACTCTTCACTACAGAGAACAAACTGATCATTACCAGAGGGAGGTGGAGGGAGAGAAATGGGTTAAATAGGTGATGAAGACTAAGGAGTACACTTGTACTGATAAGCACTGGGTAATGTATAGAATTGTTGAATCACTATATTGTACCCCTGAAACTAATATAACACTGTATCAAAACAAAAATTCAATAAATAAAAAAAATAAAGGGCTTTAAAGAGGTAAAGGAAGTTCCCTGATGTTCTATAGTGAGTGAGCAGCCAGCTGGGATTCCAGCCCAGAAATCTTTGCTTCATCTTCTTGGCCTCTCCCTCTCAGACTCTGCTTCCAATATTCAGCAGCTGCAAGGTTCTTCATAGTAATGACAATCGGATGACTCTTTCTGACCTCCAGGGGAACCCTGGGCAGTGGTTTCCATATGCATATATACTCTGTCACTTAATCTTCACTGACAAATGAGGTAGACATTATTCTTATTTCATAGATGAGAAAACTAATATTCAGAAAGTTTAGACAATATGCAAACACCTATACAGCGAAAAATGGTGGAAGTGGGAAGAGAAGAGATCCCATTCCTTTTTCACTCCAGAACCTCTGATACTTCTACTTTGCTTTTTTTCAGGCATTCAGTGTTTGAAATGTGTAGACAGCACCTGTATACATTCCAGTGCAAGAGTCACATATCACACTCTTCTGCAGGTGATCCAGCCTTGAATATAGACACATCCACAAGACCATTTGCTGTTTGCCCTTTAGATGTCAATAGGGGTAGTCTTGCTGCCAGATGATAGAATCTGCAGGATGCTGAAAGATCACCTTCTCTGGCACCTCCCTGACCCTGCTGTCACTGTACAATCCTCCCTCCTTCCACATGTTGTTGGTTATTTGAGAAAGAGGCAAGATGGCTCCAGAGATTCACTGTGACAGGGCTGGCTACAGTGGGGCTACATGAAACAAAAAGCTTCTGTGAAGCAAAGGAAGCAAGCAACAAAATGGAAAGCAATCTAGAAAATGGGAGAAAATATTTGCAAACCTTATATCTGATAAGAGGTTAACATCCAAAATATATAAAGAACTCACATAACTCAGTAGGGAAAAAATAACATGATTTAAAAAATGGTATTATGCTGAGTGAAGTAAGTCAATCAGAGAAGGACAAACATTATATGTTCTCATTCATTTGGGGAATATAAATAATAGTGAAAGGGAATAGAAGGGAAGAGAGAATAAGTGTGTGGGAAATATCAGAAAGGGAGGCAGAACATAAAGACTCCTAACTCTGGGAAACGAACTAGGGGTGGTGGAAGGGGAGGAGGGCGGGGGGTGGGGGTGAATGGGTGATGGGCACTGAGGGGGGCACTTGACAGGATGAGCACTGGGTGTTATTCTGTATGTTGGCAAATTGAACACCAATAAAAAATAAATTTATTTAAAAAAATAGTCAAAGGACTGTAATAGACATTTTTTTCAAAGAAGACCTACAGATGGCCAACAGGTACATGAGAAAGTGTTTAATATCACTAATCATGAGGGAAATACAAATCAAGACAACAAGGAAATGTCACCTTAGACATATTAGAATGGCTATTATCAAAAAGACCAGAGATAACGGTTTTGGCTAGGAAGTAAAGAAAAGGGAACACTTTGCCCTATTGGTGGGAATGTAAATTGCTTCTACCACTATGGAAAATAGTCTAAAGACTTCTCAGAAAAATAAAAATAAAACTACCATACAATCCAGTAATTCCACTTCTTGGTATTCAAAGGAAATAAAATCAGGATCTCAAAAACATGTGCACACCCATGTTCATCATAACATTATTTATAACAGTTAAGACATGGAAACTACTTAAGTGTTCTTCAATGTATGAATAAAGTAGTTGTGATATATACATACATATACACACAGACACACACAGAGGCACGCACACACACATACAATGGAATGTTATTCAGTCTTTTTTCTTAAAAAAAAGATTTTATTTATTTATTCATAAGCGGGGGAGGGGAGAGAGAGAAGCAGACACACAGGCAGAGAGAGAAACAGGCTCCATGCAGGGAGCCCGACATGGGACTCGATCCCAGGTCTCCAGGATCATACCCTAGGCTGAAGGCGGTGCTAAACCACTGAGCCACCGGGGCTGCCCTATTCAGTCTTTAAAAAGCAAGAAATCCTTCCTTTTGCAACAGCATGGATAGATCTTGAGGGCATTATGCTAAGTGAAATAACCAAACGCAGAAGCATCATCTCACTTATATGTGGAACCAACCTAAAAGAGTCAAACATGTAGCACAGAGTAGAAGATGGCTTCCAGGGGCTGGAGAGAGGGGAACTAGGGAGGTAATGGTCAAAGGGCACAGTTACACAAGACAAACAAATTCTGGAGATCCACTCTACAGCATGATGCCTAAAGCTAACAACACTTTATTATGTACATAAAATCTGCTAAGAGGGTAGAATTTATGTTAAGTGTGGTTATTACAAAATGAAAAAAATAATAAAGGGAGCTGGAGAAAACTTTGGGATATGATGGATATATTTATGGCCTTGATGTTGGTGATGGTTTCATGGGTACATATTTATCTCCAAACCTGTACATATTAAATATGTATGGCTTTTTAAATGACAGTCATACCTCAATAAAGTAATTTCAAAAAAAATAAAGTGGCAGGATGTCATTATGAAAGAAAAAAAGGGGAAAAAAAAGAACACAGCCTTCAAAGTCACAACTCCTCTTTTGCAGTAAAGCATTCTTTATTCTGCCTTGACCAGGTCCTTAACCTGTGTGAACAACTTACTTCACCTAAAGCTGGAATAAAAATAACCCACCTTCAAGATTGGACGGTGGAGCCACAGCAATCATGTATAGCAGTAGTTTGCCACTTTTAATGAGTTTCCACCACATTGAGGGTGACAGTTACATGGAGGAAATCCCAAAGCCCATTTCTTTCTGCTGTGGATACCATCACTGTCATTGTAGAAGTTGTGGAGGCCGAGAAAATTAAGGCCATTCCACTTTCAGTTCAGCGTTAGCACAAGTACAGCCATCCCAGGCCCCTGTGAATAAGAGCTGAACTTTACATTACTTCAGTTACAGGAAAAAAACAGCTTACAGCTTAACGCCCTAGAAAGTCCTATATTAGAATGAGAACAGAGCTCAATGTCCTTGAAGGCCCCATATCAAATGTAAACAGAACTTGAAGAATTCCTCCACCCCTTCTGGAGATCCCCTAGACCAGCCCTTAAAACTAATCTAAAACCTCACCTGCTGTGGCAGGTATACTTGGACCCAAGCTCAAGCTTGTAAATAAACCCTTGTGTGTTTGCATCAGTGTAGGCTCCTTGGTGGTTTCTCAGATTCGCAATCTTGGGCACAACAGAAGGCATGCGCAGTCATAACTATCTGCAGTGGACACCCTCCCACCTCCCAAGGTATGTGTGTCTACAGCAATGGGAAGGTAGGGACAGAACAGAACTGGAGAGGCCAGAGATCCAGGAACATGTGGAAATCAGGCTGGCTGGCAAGTGTGGGGTAAGCACCTTGAGGAGTATGGGACAGGCGGAGAGAAGGTGGCAAAGTCTGCTTCACCTACCACAAAACTTGCCTGGTATGGTCTTTGATGGGAAACCTGATTTCCAGGGTGCTGTCTTGATTCTCACTGAAAGGTGTAGGCTGCTGGACTCAATTGTGTCTCCCATGCATGCCCCAGAGCTCCCTCTAGTTGCATCCAAATTAGATAGATTCAAGCAGATGTTGGAGAATTTGAGACCTTGGAATCCATATATTTGGCAGGCTGAGAGGGAAATTTCTCTTAGTATCATTCAGGGTTCTTCAGAGAAGCAGAACCAATAGAAAAGACAGATATAGGTAAGCATAGGCATAAGAGAAGACTTATTACAGGATTTGGTTCACAGAATTATGGAGGCCAAGAAGTTCTATGATTTGTCATCTGTAAGCTGAAGACTCAGAAAAGCTGGTGGTGCAAAGATACCTTAGAGAAATTTCAGGTTCAGTTCCAGATGACTGCAATAAAGTGAATATCACAATAAAGCTAGTCAAATTTTTTGGTTCCTCAGTATTTATAGTAGCTGCACTCTATCAAGTGTAGAGCAGTATTATGTCTAAAAAACCCAATGTACATACCTTAATATAAAATACTTTTTTTTGCCAAAATATGCTACCATCATCTGAGCTTCCAATGAATCATAATACTGAGCACAGAGCACCATAACAAGCATAATAATAATGAAAAAGTTTGAAATACTGTGAGAATTACCAAACTGTACACAGACATGAGATGACCAAATGCTGTTGAAAAACATGGCATGAATAGACTTGTTCAATGCAGTGATGCTACAAACCTTCAATCTGTGAAAAGAACACAGTATCTGTGAAGCAAAATAAAGCGAAGTGCAATAAAATGAGGTATGCCTATGGAAGGTTGAGTCCATAGGCCTGACAATTAGAAGCCCATTGTGTAAGTCCCAGTCTGAGTCTGAAAGCCTTAGAACCAGGAGCGGCAATGTATTTGGACAGGAAAAGAGATGTCCTAGCCCAGGTAAAGAGAGCAAGATCCATATTCCTCCACCTTTTTGTTCTATTTGGACTTCCAGTGGATTGGATGATGCCACCAGCTTTAATGAGGGTGATCTGCTTTAGTCTACCAGTTAGATGCTTATCTCTCTTCTGGAGAGGCTCTCACAGACACACCCAGAAATAATATTTTACCAGTTCAAACATCCCACTGCATAGCCAAAATGACACATAAAATTAACCACCCCTCTCCCCTTGGATGATGGGTTTCCTTTTGGAAGTCTCACACCGGAGTATTTGGTTCAGACAACACAGGATGACTGCTGGCATTTCACACCATCTGCTATTTGGTGATTAACTCCTCCAACAGAGAGAAAGAACTTTCAAGGAGCTATGTGATTCTTTCCTGCCAAAGCAAAAAGGATGGGAGACAGCCCCATATGCCAGCAGGATACCAGGATGCTCTACCTAGCAGAAGGCCACCTCATTAATGCACTTGGGCAGCACTCAGGAAACAAGCACTTTTGACTCAGCTTATTTTAAGACACACACCAGTTATAAAAGCATTTGGATGAGCCAAGAATACTTAGCTCCTTCTCCAGGTCACATCAACAAAGGTTTAGAATAAATACGCTTGGCTGTACTCTGGTTGCTACACACATAGGAATACAGAAGGCATTAGTGACTTCTACAAATAAATCTTTCTGGTTTGTTTGTACCTCTGCACAATCAGATGTTGCTGGAACTTGATAGTGATGAGGCTAAGTGAAGCCTTCAAGTCCTATTCAGCCTGACTTTCTCCCTTGAAGGGATACAACTCAACGAACGAAGATGGTGTCCTCTCTCTAGGTTCTGAGACCTAACTTGGAGCATGAACCTCCTGGATGCCTTTAGAATCTTTTTCCAAGTCAACATACTTCAGGGATCCTGTGGTCATGAAGGGATACAAACACAGTGAACCAATGTTTAATAGCAATGAATTTAGCTTCAGAGCCACAGAACTGGGGAATTTGATCAAATGAAACTGATTTCCATTGCCCTTTGGTATTTTTGTATCTCATCATGTCAGGTATGTTTTATTTGTTAAATATATATTTTTTAAGATTTATTTATTTATTCATGAGAGACACACACACAGAGAGAGGCAGAGACATAGGCAAAGGGAGAAGCAGGCTCTTTGCAGGGAGCCTGATGCGGCACTCGATCCTGGATCCCAGGATCACAATCTGGGCGGAAGGCAGGCACTCAACCGCTGAGCCACCCGGGCATCCCTTTTAAAGATTTTATTTATTTATTCATAAGAGACAGACAGAGAGAGAGAGAGAGAGAGAGAGAGAGAGGCAGAGACACATGCAGAGGGAGAAGCAGGCTCCATGCAGGAAGCCCTATGCGGGACTTAATCCCGGGACTTCGGGATCACTCCCTGAGGTAAAGGCAGATGCTCAACTGCTGAGCCATCCAGGCATCCTGGCAGGTATGTTTTAAAAGGAAGATAGAAGAGGGCTGCTTGGGTGGCTCAGTCGGTTAAGCATCTGCCTTTGGCTCAGATGGTGATCCTGGGGTCCTGGGATGGAGCCATGGGATGGAGCCATGGGACTGAGCCCTGCTCCTTGGGCTCTCTACTCAGCAGGAAGTCTGCTTCTTCCTCACTCTGTCCCTCCCCATGCCCATGCTCTCTTGTCTCTCTCACTCTCTTTTTCAAATAAATAATTAAAATCTTTTTTTTTTCCCCCTAAGGAAGATAGAAGGGAAGCCTGGGGGCATTACTAAAGGAAATTTTTAATCAAATTGTTTTTTTGTTTTGTTTTGTTTTGTTTTGCTTTGCTATTGAATTGTGGGAGTTCTTTATGTATTTTGGATATTAGTCCTTAACTGTATATATGATTTGCAAATATTTTATTCCATTAAATAGGGTACCTTTTCATTTTGTTTGGCTTCCGTTGCTGTGTAAAAGCCTTTTATTCCAATGCAGTCCCAGTTGTTTTTTCTTTTATTAGTTTTGGTTTTGGTGTCAGATTCAAAATATCATCAACAAGACCTATGTCAAGGAACTTACAGCCAATGTTTCCTTCTGAGAGTTTTATGGTTTCAAGTCTTACATTTAAGTACTTATCTCATTTTGAGTTAATTTTTGTGTAGGATATAAGATAGTTATCAATTTTCTTTTTTTTTTTTTTGCATGTGGCTCTCCAGTTTTCCCAGTACCATTTATTGAAGAGAGTGTCTTTCCTTGTTGTATATTCTTGGCTCCTTTATCGTTAATTAATTGAGCATGTATGCATGGATTTATTTATGGCATTTCTATTCTGTTCCATTGATCTGTGTCTGTTTTTTCCAAAAGCCATTGGAATTTTGATAGAGATTGCACTGAATCTTTAGATTGCTTTGGGTAATATGGACATTTTAACAATGGTGATTCTTTCAATCCATGAACATGGATTATTTTTCCATTTATTTGTGTCTTCTTCAATATATTTCATTAATGTCTTATAGTTTTCAAAATACAGATCTTTGATTAAATTTATACCTAGGTATTTAGGTAAACTTCCTAAATAGGGTGTAAGATAGGAAAGAGGAATCAAGAACATTATTGATATTAAACAAAACACAGTTTTTTTTTTTAAAGATTTTATTTATTTATTCATGAGAGATGCAGAGAGAGGGGCAGAAATACAGGCAGAGGGAGAAGCAGGCTCCTCACAGGGAGCCCAATGTGGAACTCGATCTTGGATCCTGGGATCACGTCCTGAGTCAAAGGCAGAAGCTTAACCACTGAGCCACCCAAACATCCCCAAAACACACAGTTTTAAAGGAGATGAGTAGCTGGTTTGAAAACCTCTGGGAGAGTCTGACTTTGCTTTCCAACAACAGTTGTCCATGAGCTGTAGATAAACTACTGTACACTTGAAATGTGGCTACTCCAAACTAAAAAACGAGGTTAACATAAAATGCACATTGGATGTTGAGGACTTATGAAATTATCCCATACTGGGATGCCTAGGTGGCTCAGAGGTTGAGCATCTGCCTTTGGCCCAGGGCATAAATCCTGGATCTGGGATCAAATCCCACATTAGGCTCCCTGCAGAGAGCCTGCTTCTCCCTCTGCCTGTGTCTGCCTCACTCTGGGTCTCTCATGAATAAATAAATTAAATATTTTTTTAAAAAAATTATCCCTCACTAATTTATTAAAACATCTAATTATTTTTAATAATAAATTTATGTTTTATTGGTGTTCAATTTGCCAACATTCAGAATAACACCCAGTGCTCATCCTGTCAAGTGCCCCCCTCAGTGCCCGTCACTAGGCACCCCTACCAACCACCCCCTCCCCTTCCATCACCCGGGGTTCATTTCCCAGAATTAAGAGAGATAAAGTTGAGGGTCCACTTCTGGATTCTCTATTCTGTTCCATTGACCTATGTGTCTGTTTTTGTGCCATACCACACTGTCTTGATGACCACAGCTTTGTAGTACAACCTGAAATCTGGAATTGTGATCCCCCAACTACGGTTTTCTTTTGTAAAATTCCCCTGGCTATTCAGGGTCTTTTCTGATTCCACACAAATCTTAAAAGAATTTGTTCTAACTCTCTGAAGAATGTCCATGGTATTTTGATAGGGATTGCATTAAACGTGTAAATTGCCCTGGGTAACATTGACATTTTCACAATATTAATTCTGCCAATCCATGAGCATGGAATATTTTTCCATCTCTTTGTGTCTTTCTCAATTTCTTTCAGAAGTGTTCTATACTTTTTAGGGTATAAATCCTTTACCTCTTTGGTTAGGTTTATTCCTAGGTATCTTATGCTTTGGGGTGCAATTGTAAGTGTGATTGACTCCTTAATTCTCTTTCTTCAGTCTCATTGTTAGTGTACAGAAATGCCACTGACTTCTGGGCATTGATTTTGTATCCTGCCACACTTCCAAATTGCTGTATGAGTTCTAGCAATCTTGGGGTGGAGTCTTTTTGGGTTTTCTATGTAGAGTATCATGTCATCGGCAAAGAGAGAGAGTTTGATTTCTTCTTTGCCAATTTTAATGCCTTTAATATCTTTTTGTTGTCTCATTGCTGAGGCTAGGACTTCCAGTACTATGTTGAATAGCAGTGGTGAGAGTGGACATCCCTGTCTTGTTCCTGGTCTTAGGGGAAAGGCTCCCACTGCTTCCCCATTGAGAATTATATTTGCTGTGGGCTTTTGGTAGATGGCTTTTAAGATGTTGGGGAATGTTCCCTCTATCCCTATAAACTAAAGAGTTTTGATCAGGAATGGATGCTGTATTTTGTCAAATGCTTTCTCTGCATCTAATGAGAGGATCATATGGTTCTTGGTTCTTCTCTTGCTGATATGATGAATCACATTGTGTCCTGGGAATAAATCCTACTTGGTCATGGTGAATAATTTTCTTAATGTATTGTTGGATCCTATAGGCTAGTATCGTGTTGAGAATTTTTGCATCCATGTTCATCGGGGATATTTGTCTATAATTCTCCTTTTTGGTGGGGTCTTTCTCTGGTTTTGGAATTAAGGTGATGCTGGCCTCATAGAACGAATTTGGAAGTACTTCATCTCTTTCTACCTTTCCAAACAGCTTTAGTAGAATAGGTATGGTTTCTTATTTAAACGTTTGATAGAATTCCCCTGGGAAGCCATGTGGCCCTGGACTTTTGTGTCTAGGGAGGTTTTTGATGACTGCTTCAATTTCCTCCCTGGTTATTGGCCTGTTGAGGTTTTCTATTTCTTCCTGTTCCAGTTTTGGTAGTTTGTGGCTTTCCAGGAATGCGTCCATTTCTTCTAGATTGCCTAATTTATTGGTGTATAGCTGTTCATAATATGTTTTTAAAATCGTTTGTATTTCCTTGGTGTTGGTAGTGATCTCTCCTTTATCATTCATGATTTTATTAATTTGAGTCTTCTCTCTCTTCTTTTTAATAAGGTTGGCTAATGGTTTATCTATCTTATTAATACTTTCAAAGAACCAACTCCTGGTTTTGTTGATCTGTTCCACAATTCTTCTGGTCTTGATTTCGTTGAGTTCTGCTCGAATCTTTATTAACTCTCTTCTTTCTGATCTGGTGTAGGATCTATTTGCTGTTTTTTCTCTAGCTCCTTTAGGTGTACGGTTAGCTTTTGTATTTGAGCTCTTTCCAGTTTTTGGATGGATGCTTGTATTGTGATGTATTTCCCCCTCAGGACTGCTTTTGCTGCATCCCAAAGATTTTTAACGGTTGTATCTTCATTCTCATTAGTTTCCACAAATCTTTTAAATTCTTCCTTAACTTCCTGTTTGACCCTTTCATCTTTTAGCAGGATGGTCCTTAACCTCCACGTGTTTGAGGTCCTTCCAAACTTCTTGTTGTGATTTAGTTCTAATTTCAAGGCATTATGGTCTGAGAATATGCAGAGGACGATCCCAATCTTTTGGTATCGGTTCAGACCTGATTTGTGACCCAGTATGTGGTCTATTCTGGAGAAAGTTCCATGTGCACTTGAGAATAATGTCTATTTAGTTGAGTTTGGATGTACAGTTCTGTAGATATCTGTGAAATCCATCTGGTCCAGTGTATCATTTGAAGCTCTCGTTTCTTTGGAGATGTTGTGCTTAGAAGACCTATCGAGTGTAGAAAGTGCTAGATTGAAGTCACCAAGTATAAGTGTATTATTATCTAAGTATGTCTTAACTTTGGTTATTAATTGATTGATATATTTGGCAGCTCCCACATTCGGGGCATATATATTGAGGATTGTTAAGTCCTCTTGTTGGATAGATCCTTTAAGTGTGATACAGTGTCCCTCTTCATCTCTCACTACAGTCTTCGGGGTAAATTTTAGTTTATCTGATATAAGGATGGCTACCCCTGCTTTCTTTTAGGACCATTTGAATGGTACATGGTTCTCCAACCTTTTATTTTCAGGCTGTAGGTGTCCTTCTGTCTAAAATGAGTCTCTTGTAGACAGCAATAGATAGGTCCTGCTTTTTTTTAATCCAGTCTGAAACCCTGCGCCTTTTGATGGGGTCATTAAGCCCGTTCACGTTCAGAGTAACTATTGAAAGGTATGAGATTAGTGTCATCATGATATCTATTCAGACCTTGTTTTTGTGGATTGTTCCACTGGACTTCTTCTTAAAGGGGAATTTTAAGAGTCCCCCTTAAAATTTCTTGCAGAGCTGGTTTGGAGGTCACATATTCTTTCAGTTCCTGCCTGTCTTGGAAGCTCTTTATCTCTCCTTCCATTCTGAATGAGAGCCTTGCTGGATACAGTATTCTTGGTTGCATGTTCTTCTCGTTTAGGACCCTGAATATATCCTGCCAGCCCTTTCTGGCCTGCCAGGTCTCTGTGGAGAGGTCTGCTGTTACCCTAATAGTCCTCCCCATAATAGTCAGGGATTTCTTGTCTCTTGTTGCTTTAAGGCTCTTCTCTTTATCTTTGGAATTTGCAAGCTTAACTATTAAATGTGGAGGTGTTGAACGGTTTCTATTGATTTTAGGGGGGGATGTCTCTATCTCCTGGATCTGAATGCCTGTTTCCCTTCCCAGATTAGGAAAGTTTTCAGCTATGATTTGTTCAAATACATATCTGGCCCTCTGTCCCTTTCAGCACCCTGGGAACCCCAATTAAACGTAAGTTTTTCTTCCTCAGGCTGTCGTTTATTTCCCTTAATCTATCCTCATGGTCTTTTAATTTTTTGTCTCTTTTTTCCTCAGTTTCCTTCTTTGCCATCAACTTGTCTTCTATGTCACTCACTCGTTTTTCCACCTCGTTAACCCGCATCATTAGGACTTCTAGTTTGGATTGCATCTCATTCAACTGACTTTTAATTTCTGCCTGATTGGATCTAAATTCTGCAGTCATGAAGACTCTTGAGTCCTTTATGCTTTTTTCTAGAGCCACCAGTAGCTTTATAGTAGTGCTTCCGAATTGGCTTTTTGACATTGAATTGTAATCCAAATTTTGTAACACTGTGGGAGAGAGGACTGTTTCTGATTCTTTCTTTTGAGGTAAGGTTTGCCTTCTAGTCATTTTGCTCAGTGAAGAGTGGCCAAAAATAAATTGTATTGGGAAAAGTAGAAAAAGAGAGGAGAGAATGAAGGAAAGAAAAGAGAAGAATAAAAAGAGAAAGAAAAAGAAAGAAAGGAATAAAAAGGGTGGGGGAAGCAAAAAGAAATAAAACACACACACACACGGGGAAATATCTTCTGATTCTGTATACTTTATGTCCCATGACTTCGCCTGGAACTTGTCTGTCTTGCTGGTCTTCTGAGGGAGGGGCCTGTTGTGCTGATTTTCAGGTGTTAGCACTTGGGTGAGGTGCTCTGCCCCCTGCCTGGTTCAGGGGTCAGTGGGGGTTGTTTACCCCGTGAGGCCCCAGTAGGAACAACCGCAGTGGTGGTGGCCAGCTCTGGAGCCCTGGAGTCAGCTCCTGCAGTGACTGCAGAGCTCTCCGTCTGCAGGGCCTGGAGGCTCCGGGGTGGGGCAGCTGATCTGCTCAGCTCGGGGCAGGAGCGTCCTTGCTGTCCTGGGCCCTCCTGGCCTCTGCCTGTCGGGGGGGAGGCCGGATCCTGGGCTGTGTCCCGGTGCCCTGTGCTCTCGCCCCGCAGCCCCCTCCGCGGAGCCGCTGCCAGAGCCCCTCCGAGCTGCTCCTGGGTCCCGCCGTGCGTGCTGCAGCCCTTCAGGGAGCTCGGCGCACTCCCCCGGGGCGCAGGTGTCTGTTAGTGTTCCCGGGAGCCCGAGGGCATCCCCGCCCTCCTGGGTCCTGCTCTAACTCCCTGGGAGCGCCTTTCCCTCTCCCCCCACCAAGGTCGGTGCAGCTCCTGCTTCCCCGGGACGGGGCTCTCCTGTCCTGGGGGCACTCGCCCCGGCCTTAGCCCTGCTCCTCGCGGGGCCCCTCCCCCTTGAATGCCTTTTGTTTCTTTATTTCTTTTTTCCCCCCCGTCTTCCTACCTTGATAGAAGCGCGAACTCTTCTCACTGTAGCATTCCAGCTGTTCTCTCTTTAAATCTCAGGTCGAATTCATAGATTTTCAGGATGATTCGAAGGTTATCTAGGTAGTTTGGTGGGGACAGGTGACTTGGGGACCCTACTCTTCCGCCGTCTTGCCCCTCGTCACATCTAATTATTTTTCACATCTATTTCATGTTCAAATGATGGTATTTTGTATAAATCATGTTAAATAAAAATAGCAATAAAGTTAATTTCATGTTTCTTTTAATTTTTTAAAATGTAACTCCTTAGGAGGGTGCCGGAATCCCAAACACACTGAGCATGGGGCTCACTTTGAAAAATTGTGACCCCCTAGAAAATTTAAAATTACACCCTTGGTTTGCATTCTATTTCTGCTAACACTGATCTAAGAAATATGATAAATGAAGAACAAAGACTGTTAATAGGAAAATCAAGATTTTAGAAAATGAAGAGACCACAATGCTACTCAGAGGAAACAGTTACGTAGTTTAAAAGAAACGTAAAATAGAGGAAAAAACTAATACAGAGATTATGCTGTTGCCTATGGATTGAATCCAGCTCATTAATATATTTTATTTGCTCAGTAGAGTTTTAACCTTCAAAATGTTTTAGTCATACACTTAATTTTAAGTGAATTTTTTTTGTCAACGTTTAAAAATAATGGAAGATTTCATATAAAAATTCAGATCTCCTGTTTGAAACATAAAAAAAATCTTTCCTGTGTTCCATCGAAGTAACATTTGGCCAACATTGAAAAGTGGTTCTCTCACAGGCAATTTATGTAGTTTACCATAATCTTCACCATGACCTGCTGTATCCTGGAGCCTGAAATTAAATTTTGGCTGCTGTTTACTTGTCAAGCATTTAGTCATGCTGTTTTCTGTATGCTTATGGGAAAAAAAAAATAGATATGACCAGAGTCATTCACTGAAATTCTCAATACAACTGCTTTTTGTTTTGTTTTGCTTGTTTGTTTTTGTTGTTGTTCATTGCATTTGCAAACCCTAGCCTATGGTGTAGAAGAGATGGTACAGAGCTAAGAAGGGCTTAGATAAATCTTGGCATTCATATAAAATGCAAACTTTCTTGGAGTTAGCAGGGGCAGTAGATAGGGAAAAATAGAAACAGAAATTTCTGATATATTAGACTACAATGTGGAAAATAATATTGAAGGATGATCAAGATAACTATTTCTGTGGGTCCTAATATTTCTTTTAAACTTATCTTTATAAAAACAATTTACAAATAATCCATAGATCAGGAATAGAAAGCAATATCCCTCTTAATACGATAGAATAACAGTTTCAGAAATTAAAAGAGATATAGAAAGAATTGTCAGATCTCAACATCAGAAGGAAGCAGAGCATATCAGCAATCAGCTCACAGAAAATGTAGGGGTGAGCTTGAAGTTTATTTTGGTTCATGTGAGGTACTGTTACTGAGTAGATCATCAAATTCCTTAAAAAAAAAAACCCAAACAGGGTTAGTGTATCCTCCTTTCTTCACAGAGACTTCTCATGAATTTGAATACAGTGAAGTACAACTAACATTAGCCACCAGATGCCATTTCTCACCAAGCATATAGCTAATCTCCTGAATTGGCTCATGGAGTGCTAAAAGAGCTAGCAAACATCCCTTCTTATCAAGCAATCATATACGAATATGGAGGATGATCCTATTGTCATGATGATTATGATCCTATTTAGAGGCCTTCATTCTAATCACAATGACTATACTTTACTCCTTTCATATGTAATGTTCTGCTAGTGAAATATTGTTAAATCATATAACTAAAAACTACTATAGAATAAACTATTTTTGGTTTGGAACATACAATTAAAATTCTATGAGTAAAATCCATAGATACTAGATCTTTTGTGTTTGAATTGATCTATATCAAGCTATTGAGGGTGCCTTTAGTCTATAGTTTGGTAAAATAAAAATATAAAGGATATAGATTAGTGTTATATAGAGCTGTATTTTGAGTGAAAAAGAGATAAACATCCATAAAAGGAATAGTAAAGCATACACTTTTAACACAGAGAGTGGAAAGAGATGAAGTTGGATAAGGAGAATCCAACTAGGTTGTAGGTTGTGGTAAAACATTCAAGCTTGATACTAATCATCAGAGGAAAGAACTTTTGAATGGTTAAAAGTACCAGATTGATTTAGACAGATATATATTTTAGTAAGTCGATGCCTGGAACCTGAAATTTAAGAGTGGGAGTGGAAAACCCAACAAGTAAAAACAGCAGTGAACAAGTTAGGGGACATATTTTGGAGATAGAGTTAATAGTAACTGGTTTGATACAGTGGAAGAAGCACTTTCCAGAAGTCAAAGGAAAAGTAGACAGTACAAAAAAAAAAGTACAAAGTCCCATTTCTAAAGCTGCCTCCCCTTAATGTAGGACAGTGAGAGCATCTGCTTCTGTTTCTTTATTTACACTTAAGCAAAATGGACTAGATGAGGAGTTTTTAAACTCTGGATTACGAATTATGTAGCTGATAGATGTAAAACGCCATGTGAAATGGCTAGGTGAAATGTGAAATGGCTAGATGCCATGTGCAAACGCCATGTGAAATGCTAGGTTTGTTAAGACTCTCATTGTGATATGTTAGCACAAAATATGTAAGAATCACTGTATAAGATTGTTTACCACCGAGATCTCTAAACTGGAACTTCCGGCCCAGGGTCTTCAGAAATTTCCAATAATAATTCAGAAGTTTGTTTCCCTGAAGTGAAGGAAGAGGCATGGGATCTTGATCTGTCATTTTTTCACCTTATTATTTCACGTAAGCCCCTAAAATATTCATTTATCAGCAACTCGGAACAATCTTATTTACGAATTGGGCCTATGATGCCAGCTCAGTATGACTACTCACATTTCTATCTTTTCAAAGATAAGATTTTTTTAGTAGTGTTGATTTGATAAGTTCTTTATGGATTTTGGATACTAGCCTTTTATCTGATAAGAACTTTGCAAGTATCTTCTCCCATTCTGTAGACTGTCATTTGGTTTTGTTGACTGTTTCTTTTGCTGAAATTTAAAATAGATCTAAATTTACAGAAAAATTACAAACATGCTACAGGGAGTTCCCAATACACCATACCCAGCTTCCCCTATTATTAATATCTTACATTAATATCTACATTTGCCACAATTAATGAGCCAATATTGATACATTATTGTTAACTAATGTCCATACTTCTCTTTTCAGATTTCATCAGTTTCCCTCTAATGCTCTTTTTCTATTTCAGAATGCCATTCAAGGTATCACATTGGCTATGATGGTTTCACAGACATAACTTGCTCTCAATAGCATTGACAGTTGTGAAGAGTACTGTTCAGGTTTTTGTAGAATGTACCTCAATTAGGATTTTTCTGGTGTTTTTCTTATGATTATATGGGGGTTATGGGCTTTTAGGAGGGAGACTACAGGGTTAAAGTGCCATTATTACCACATCACATCAAGGGTATATACCATCAATATGACTCATAACTATTGATGTTGACCTTAATCAACTAGCTGAAATAATGACTCTCAGTTATCTCCACTATAAAATAGCTTGTTTTATCCCTTTACATGGTAAATCTCTTGGAAGGAAGTCACTATGCTCATCCTTGACTGAAGGGGTGAGGAGTTATGTTCCACCTCCATGAAGGTGGAATATCTACATAAATTATTTGGAATTCTTCTGCATGGGATATTTGTCTCTTTTCCAAATCTACTTATGTTGGAATGATATTCTATTTTATGAGTATATCAAATTGTGTTTATGTTAATCAATTGGTGGGCATTTGAGTATAACTTTATATCTATCTTTATAGCAGCACCACACCACACTGTCTCGGTTATTATAGCTTAGTAGTAAGTTTTGAAATCAGAAATGTGAGTTCTCTAAATTTGTTCTTCTTTCCAGATTGTTTTGGCTATTATGGATTTCTTGAATTTTCCCACAGATTTTGGAATCAACTTGGCAATTTCAGGGAAAAAAGAGCCAGCTGAGGTTTTGATAAGTATTGCACTCAGTCTGTGGATTATTTTGGAAAGCATTGCCACCTTAAAAATATTAAGTTTCAGTTCATGAACATAAATGCCTTTAAGTTTGTTTAGATCTTCTTTCCTTTCTTTCATTGATTTTTTTTAGTTTTCAACACACAAGTCTTACATTTATTTTGTGAAATTCTTTCTTAAATATTGTATTCTTTTTGATACTTTTGTAGATGTAATTGTTTTCTTAATTTCATTTTCAAGGTCTTCATTTCTAGTTTATAGAAATACGAATGTTTGTATATTGATCTTGTATTCTGTAATGTTAATTCAATACTTTTGAATTTATTGACAGGTTTCATTATGTGGCTTATCTTGCAGAAAGCCTCATGTGCACTTAAGAACAATGTGTATTCTGTTGTTCAGTTGAGTGTTCTATAGATATCTATTAGATCTAGTTGCTTTGAAGTATTTTTCAAGTCTTCTGTTTCCCTGCCAAACCTTCTATTTATAGTTTTTCTCCATTTTTGAAAGTGGGTTATTAAAGTATCTATTATTGTCAAAATATCTGTTTTTCCCTTCAGGTCTGTCAATTTTTGCTTTACGTATTTTAATTCCCTATTATTAGATGCATGCATGTTTGTTATTACTGTGAGTTTCTTGATGTGCTGGCACATTTTATTTATTATTATAAAAAGTCTTTTTGCCTCAATAACAATTTTCTTTAATGTATTTTGTCTTACATTAATATAACTAATCCAACTCTCTTTTGGCTGTTATTTACATGATCTATCTTATTTCATCATTTCACTTTCAAATGATTTGTCTTTAAATTTAAACTGTACCTCATATAGACAGTATGTATATCCATGGACACTTGGGTACTTGGGTTGCTACCATAGGGAAAGGATATAACCTCATGATGCAGAATCAGGAGAGATTCTCCCTAAAAGAAGATTCCTTGTCCTGATTTCACTCTTGGAATAACAGAAAAGAAAAAAAAATCCTTCCTAAGAATGTAAAATCACAGCCTAAAATCACAGTTATGTAGCTAGACTTCACACTATGTGACCTATGAATCCAGGCTTAAACTTTAAAGTTATAGAGACACCAAGCAGAGTCAGAGGAAAACTTCTTTAGAAGAACCTGTTTTATTTATTTAAAGATTTTATTTATTTATTCATGAGAGACACAAAGAGGGAGGGAGAGACACAGGTAGAGAGAAAACAGGCTCCATGCAGGGAGTACAATGTGGGACTCAATCCTGGGATTCCAGGATCATGCCCTGGGCTGAACGCAGATGCTCAACCACTGAGCTACCCAGGCATCCCTAGAAAAACCTGTTTTAAATCTAAATCCCAAAGAAATCCCACAGAAAAAAATTCCAAAAAACATGAGCTCACATGAACAAATTATTGAACAGAAAAGTAAATAAGTTACCATGTAAATGAATAAAACAAAACAACAAATTCTGCAACTTGCTCCCACAGAGATATTGGAAAATTTTGTAAATTTGAATAAATGGAAGACAACATTAGAAATTTAGCGTGGATGCGGGAAGGGCAAGATGGCGGAGGAGTAGGGTCCTCACCTCACCTGGCCCCACCAACTTACCTAGATTACTTTCAAATCATCCTGAAAACCTAAGAGTTTGACCTGAGATTTAGAGAGAACATCTGGAATGCTACAGAGAGAAGGGTTTTCACTTCTAACAAGGTAGGAAGGCAGGAAAAAAAAAAAAAAAAAAGAATCAAGTGGGGGAGGGGCCCCGTGAGGAGCCAGGCTAAAGCCAGGCAAGGAGACTCTGGGACAGGAAAGCCCAGCTGCAGAGAAGCCCGAACTTTTAAAAAAATTGCACTGGATTCTTCCCAGACCGAAAGAAGCTCAGCAGCGAAATGGAACAGAATAGCAGGAGGGGCAGTAGAGCCTCTAGTCTCCCAGGGTCACTTATAGAGGAGGGGAGCCCAGGGGAGAGCGCCCCACACAATGCGGCCGATCTCGGTAAAGGACTGGAGCACATGCCCCGTGGGGCCTCTGGAGAAGCCGGTCCATCAGGCGGCAGCTCCGGACACAGAGGTCTGTGCCCTGCTGCATTCGGGAGACACAGCCGGGATCAAATTTCTAGCAGCACAGGCCCCGTTTTCCAGGGCACCAGGGGACACAGCCCAGGATCCCGTGCTGCCCCAAGGACAAACGGAGGCAGGGAGGGCACAGGGCAGCGAGGACTCTCCTGCTGCCGGGCTCCCTGAGCTGTGAAGATCAGTGCCCCAAAGCGGCCCCTGGAGCATCCAGGCCGATGCCGCCTGGGAGTTGTGGTAGTTACTGTGGGAGCTGACTCCAGAGATGGAGAGCTGGCTGCCGCCAGTGTTGTTCCTCTTGGTGTCACCATGTGCCTCGGAGGGCAAGGCTCCCAGGGAACTGGGGCCTCACAGGATAAACAGCTGCCACTGGACCCGGCACCTGGCAGGGGGTAGGGCAGCTCCCCCAGGTACACACACTTGAGAGTCAGCACAGCAGGCCCCTTCCCCAGGAGACCAGCAGGAAGGACAGGGGAAGAGCAAGTTCTTAACCAAGCAGCCCTGGAATGCTCCAGGGGAAGTCGAGGGATTTACAGTATATAGCACCAGAGGGTACCTTTTTCTTTCTTGCTTTTTCCAGTACAACTCATTTTTATATCAGACTATAAATACCCAATTTTTCTTTCTCTTTTCCCACCTTAACTACAATATTTTACCACCTCTTCATTTTCAAGATTCTTCCTTTTTAACTTTCATATTTCTACAATTACAGGTCCTAGATATATTTGCCACTTCTACATTCCTTTCAACATACTCAACTTAATTTTGGGAGATATACAATAGATGTTTTGTTTTGTTTTGTTTTTTTCTTTGTATTTTTTTTCTTTTCTCTGCCTCATTTTGTTCTACAATGGCAGAATTAATACCTTCTAAAACATGACCAGTATGCACCCAGAACCAAGTTGTTTACTGTGCTGGTTCATTCTGTGAGATTCCTCATTCCCATTCTGCCCCCCTTTTTATCTCATTTATGTTTTAGTGATCAATGTTGGGGCACTCTGCAAGTATTTCTGGTTTATATAAATCTGGAACTGAGCATCTTCTACATACAGAACTTAATATACTTAGAAACAAGAGGATGACCCTCTAAAATGCCTCGGGTAGACTACATTCTTCCATCACTACAACGTTGTCACCACCATCTCCAGTCTCCACTTTTTTTCTTATCCTTTTTTTTTTTCCTTTTTCTGTTTTTTTTTTTTTCCTCTTCTTCTTTAGGATTCCTGGCTTTCTATGTTTTACTACTTTGTTTTAAAATTTGTTTTTCACTTTAGTGGTCCTTTTATTTTGTTCTGATCTTTGTTTTCAATTTCTGATCTCTGACCTCAGCAGAATCATCTAGGGTGAAATTTACTTAGTTCGTGGTTCATATTCTTGACACAGCCTGCTCATACAGCCATTCTGCACTGAGAAAAATGACTGGAAAGAAGAACTCACCACAAAAGAAAGAATCAGAAACAGTACTTTCTGCCACAGAGTTACAGAATATGGATTACAATTTGATGTCAGAAAGCCAATTCAGAACAATTATAAAGCTACTGGTGGCTCTGGGAAAAAGCATAAAGGATTAAAGAGACTTCATGACAGCAAACTTTACAACTAATCAGGCTAAAATTAAAAATCAATTAAATGAGATGCAATCCAAACTGGAGGGCCTAACAATGAGGGTTAATGAGGGAGATGAGTGAGTGACATAGAAGACAAGTAGATGGCAAGGAAGGAAGCTGAGAAAAAAGGAGACAAACTGCTAAAAGACCATGAGGAAAGTTTAAGGGAAATAAATGACAGCCTCAGAAGGAAAAATCCCAGTTTAATTGGGGTTCCAGAGGGTGTCAAGAGGGAGAGAGGACCAGAAAGCATATTTGAACAAATCATAGCTGAGAACTTCCCTAATTTGGGGAGGAAAACAGGCATTCAGATCCAGGAGATAGAGACATCCCCCCCTAAAATCAATAAAAACCATTCAACACCTCGACATCTAAGACTGAAACTTGTAAATTCCAAAGATAAAGAGAAAACCCTTAAAGCAGCAAGGGACAAGAGATCCCTAACTTATATGGGGAGAAAATATTAGATTCACAGCAGACTCTCGACAGAGACCTGGCAGGCCAAAAAGGGCTGGTAGGATATATTTGAGGTCCTAAATGAGAAGAACATGCAGCCAAGAACACTTTATCCGGAAAAACTTTCATTCAGAAGAGAAGGAGAGATAAAGAGCTTCAAGATAGGCAGAAACTGAAAGAATATGTGACTGCCAAAACAGCTCTGCAAGAAATGTTAAGGGGGACTCTGTAAAAGAAAGAGGAAGCCCAAAGAAATAATTCACAAAAACAGACACTGAATAGGTATTATGATGACAATAACCTCATATCTTTCAATAGTAACTCTGAACGTGAATAGGCTTAACGATCCCATCAAAAGACACACGGTTTCAGACTGGATAAAAAAGCAAGACCCATCTATTTGCTGTCTACAAGATACTCATTTTAGACCTAAGGACACCTAGTGCCTGAAAAATGAAAGGTTGGAGAAAAATTTACCATTCAAATGGTCCTCAAAAGAAAGCTGGGGTAGCCATCCAATATCAGATACATTAAAGTTTATCCCAAAGACTGTAGTAAGGGCTGAAGAGGGACACTATATCACACTTAAGGTGTCTCTCCAACAAGAATACCTAACAATCATGAATCACTCCCTAATGTGGGAGCTGCCAAGTATATCAATCAATTCATACCAAAGTTAAGACATACTTAAGTAATACTAATACTGCAAGACTTCAAGGCAGCGCTTTCTTCAAATGACAGATCTTCTAAGCACAACATCTCCAAAAACACAAGAGCTTTAAATGATACACTGGACCAGATGGATTTCACAGATATTTACAGAACTTTACATCCAAAAACAAATGAATACACGTTCTTCTCAAATGCACATGGAATTTTCTCCAGAATGGACCACATACTAGGTCACAAATCAGGCCTCAACTGATACCAAAAGGTTGGGATTGTCCCCTGCATATTTTCAGACCATAATGCTTTGAAATTAGAACTCAATCACAAGAAGAAATTTGGAAGAAACTCAAACACATGGAGCTTAAAGAGCATCCTGCTAAAAGATGAAAGGGTCAACCAGGAAATTAGGAATAATTTAAAAGATTCATGGAAACTAATGAGAATGAAGATACAACCACTCAAAATCTTTGGGATACAGCAAAAGCAGTCCTAAGAGGGAAATACATTGCAGTACAAGCATCCCCCCCAAATTGGAAAAAACTCAAATACACAAGCTAACCTTGTACCTAAAGGAACTGGAGAAAGAACAGCAAATAAAACCTACACCAGGCAGAAGAAGAGAGTTAATAAAAATTCGAGCAGACCTCAATGAAATAGAGACTAGAAGAACTGTAGAACAGATCAACAAAACCAGGAGTTGATTCTTGGAATGAATTAAAAAGATAGATAAACCGTTAGCCACCTTATTAAAAACAAAAGAGAAAAGACTCAAATTAATGAAATCATGAATGAGAAAGGAGAGATCACCACCAATACCAAGAAAATACAAACGATCTTAAAAACATACTATGAGCAGCTATACGTCAATAAATTAGGCAAACTAGAAGAAATGGACGCATTTCTGGAAAACCACAAACTACCAAAACTGGAACAGGAAGAAATAGAAAACCTCAACTGGCCAATAACCAGGGAGGAAATTGAAACAGTCATCAGAAACCTCCCAAGACAAAAGTCCAGGGCCAGATGGCTTACCAGGGGAATTCTATCAAACGTTTAAAGAAGAAACCATACCTATTCTAAAAAAGCTGTTCCAAAAGATAGAAAGGGACAGAATACTTCCAAACTTGTTTTATGAGGCCAGCATCACCTTAATTCCAAAACCAGACAAAGACCCCACCAAAAGGAATTATAGACCCATATCCCTTATGAACACAGATACAAAATTCTCAATAAGATACTAGCCAATAGGATCCAACAATATATTAAGAATATTATTCACCATGACCAAGTGGGATTTATCCCCGGGATGCAAGGCTGGTTCAAAAACACTCGTGAAGTAATCAATGTGATAGATCATATCAACAAGAGAAAAAACAAGAACTGTATGATCCTCTCAATGGATGCAGAGAAAGCATTTGACAAAAATACAGCATCCATTACTGATAAAACTCTTCAGAGTGTAGGGATAGAGGGAACATTTCTCATCATCTTAAAATCCATTTACAAAAAGCCCACAGCAAATATCATATCAAAGAGGAAACACTGGGACTCTTTTCCCTAAGATCAGGAACAAGACAGGGAGGGTTCCACTCTCAGTACTGCTATTCAACATAGTACTAGAAGTCCTAGTCTCAGCAATCAGACAACAAAAAGAAATAAAAGGCATTCAAATGGGCAAAAAAGAAGTCAAACTCTCCCTCATTGCAGATGACATGATACTGTACAGAGAAAAAGCCAAAAGACTCCACCCCAAGATTGCTCGAACTCATATAGCAATTTGGCAGTTGGCAGGATACAAATCAATGCCCAGAAATCAGTGGCATTTCTATACACTAACAATGAGACTGAAGAAAGAGAAATTAAGGAGTCAATACCATTTACAAGTGCACCCAAAAGTATAAGATACCTAGGAATAAACCTAATCAAAGAGGTAAAGAATCTATCCCCTAAAAACTACAGAACACTTTTGAACGAAATTGAGGAAGACACAAAGAGATGGAAAAATATCCCATGCTCATGGATTGGGAGATAAAATTGTGAAAATATCAATGCTACCCAGGGTAATTTACACATTTAATGAAATCCTTATCAAAATACCATGGACTTTCTTCAGAGAGTTGGAACAAATCATCTTACGATTTGTGTGGAATCGGAAAAGGCCCCAAATAGCGAGGGGAATATTGAAAAGAAAGCATAGCTGGGGGCATCACAATTCCAGATTTCAGGTTGTACTACAAAGCTGTTATCATCAAGACAGTGTCATACTGACACAAAAATAGACACATAGATTAATGTAACACAATAGAGAACCCAGAAATGGGCCCTCAACTCATGGCTAACTATTATTCAACAAAGCAGGAAAGACTATTCACTGGAAAAATGACAGTCTTCAATAAATGGTGCTGGGAAAATTGGGCAGCCACGTGTAGAAAAATGAAACTAGACCACTCTCTTGCACCATATACAAAGATAAACTCAAAATGGATGAAAGATCTAAATGTGAGACAAGATTCCATCAAAATCCTAGAGGAGAACACAGGCAACACCTTTTTTGAACTTGGCCACAGCAACTTCTTGCAAGATACATCTATGAAGGCAAGGGAAACAAAAGCAGAAATGAACTTTGGGGACTTCTTCAAGATTAAAAGCATCTTCACAGCAAAAGAAACAGTCAACAAAACTAAAAGACAATCTACAGAATGGGAGAAGCTATTTGCAAATGACCTATCAGATAAAGGCCTGGTATCGAAAATCTATAAAGAACTTATTAAACTCAACAGCAAAGAAAGAAACAATCCAGTCATGAAGTGGGCAAGAGTCATGAATAGAAATTTCACCAAAGAAAACATAGACATGGCCAACAAGCACATGAGAGAATGCTCCACATCATTTGCCATCTGGGAAATACAAATTAAAACCACAATGAGATACCACCTCACACCAGGGAGAATGGGGAAAATGAACAAGACAGGAAACAACAAATGTTGGAGAGGATGTGGAGAAAGGGGAACCCTCTTGCACTGTTGGTGGGAATATGAACTGGTGCAGCCACTCTGGAAAACTGTGTGGAGGTTCCTCAAAGAGTTACAAATAGAACTACCCTATGACCCAGCAATTGCACTGCTGGGGATTTACTCCAAAGATACACATGCAGTGAAAAGCCAAAACACTTGCACCTCAATGTTTCTACCAGCAATGTCCACAATGCCAAAATGTGGAAGGAGCCTCAGTGTCCACTGAAAGATGAATGGATAAAGAAGATGTGGTCTATATATAGAATGGAATATTACTCAGCCATTAGAAACGACAAATACCCACCTTTTGCTTCAACGTGGATGGAACTGGAGGGTATTATGCTGAGTGAAGTAAGTCAATCAGAGAAGGACAAACATTATATGGTCTCATTTATTTGGGGAATATAAAAAATAGTGAAAGGGAATTAAGGGAAAGGATAGAAAATGAGTGGGAAATATCTTAGAGGGAGATGGAACTTTAGAGACTCCTAACTCTGGGATACGAACAAGAGGTAATGGAAGGGGAGGTGGGCTGGGAGATACGCACTGAGGGGGGCACTTGACAGATTGAGTACTGGGTGTTATACTACATGTTGGCAAATTGAACTCCAATAAAAAAATATTTAAAAAAGAAAAATTAAAAAAAAAAAGAAATTTAGTGTGGAAATAAGATGTTGTCAAATAGCATTAAAAAGTTTGGAAAAAGTAAAAAAAAAAAAAAAGAAAATAGGATGTCCAATAATGAGAACAACCACTGAAGTTATAAGGTAAATAGATGAATGAATAGCATATCAGAGCATTGGAAGGATCTGCATAGCTAAATTCGGTTCACTGAGAACACTAATGAGTAGAGAAGTCACTAGGAAATTATATACATATACACCAAACTGACTCACAAAGAAATAGACAATTTGAATCGTTCCATAACTTTTAAAGTAATTAAATAAATAGAGAACAACAGGCCTAAATTAATCTACAGGCAAATTTACCATACATTCACAGACATTAGCCATCTACTTGCTAGGCATTAAAAATTTGTGTTATCAACAAACATAATGGTTTGAGGAAATATATTATTTTAAATTGGGATTCAACTAATTAAACTAATCTCTCTAAAAATATTTTTACCCAATCTAGGAGTTTATTAATTTTACTTTCTACTTTGCCTTTTTCTGTACCTAAAATGAACTGTACTATGTGTTCATCTCTTATTTCATTTTTATACTTTCACTATAGTGTCCAGTGAAGGGAGTCCTAAAACTTCTGAGATTTGAATCACATTTGTTTGTCAAACTCCCTATGCAATCTTATAGAAAGCAGGTAAAATTAATTAAATTCTGTGAGTCAAATTTAGTTACTTGTAATCAATATATTTACAAGAAACTATCCTAAATTCTACAGATATAGTTCTATATGGAGTTTATTTAAAAAAGGATTTTATAAATTAACACAGTTTGATATTGCCTTTGATAAGTTTGATATTTCCTTTTATATGTATCCTTGTATTCATTAGATATTGTCTTGAAGAATTTGTGAATGATTACTCATTAGCTAATATTAATCAGAAGTAAAATATTAGAAAATAAGACACTGAAAAATCGCATCCTACAATACCATAAGACAAATATAAATATATTTAAATAAAAAATTTTTATCTTTCTTTTCAGAAGACAAATACCTTGTTTGAAGATGATATTAAACCTGAAAATATTACAAATCAATTTTGTATACTTCTAAATAATATGCGCATCTCATTAGCACAAGGGTCTTTGATAAGTCTGTTTACCAATTTCTGACTCTCAATATTATAAGTAATGGTCAAGTTGCTCACAACTTTTTCAGAGCTACCTATTTTGTAATATGCATCCTACATAATAGAGTGAAAACCCCACATGTCTAATACCAAAACCATTATCCATTTTTTTCTGTTGCAGGACGATGCATGCAATCTTATGACCATCTGCCATAAATCAACAGAAGATAGACATTCCTTTACACAATATTTATACCCCAAGTTGGTACTCACAGCTGGAGAAAATCAGTGGGCAGGAATGCTCATCCATAGGGAAGTTGTGCAGCTGCAGCTGGCACTCTGCATTTATGGTGAGCCTGCAGGAGAGCCAAGGATTACTCCTGAGGTCAACCAGGAGAAACCCAGAAATGTCCCAGGTCAAGGTCAAGGAACAGTCACTTTACCACAATTGGAGAGTGGGAGCATTGCACTTAACTCACTTTTGGCAGTGGTGCCATCCATTCAGGGATACCATTTAGTGGCTTTTGTGTCGTTTTGTTCTAACTATTGGTAGCATAGAGAATTTCAATTACTAAAATTCCAAACTATGACTAGAAAAATAAGCCAAGTCAGAGAGGAGACAAAAAACAAAACAAAACAAAACAAAAAAACCCTGTTATTTTATATGTCTTCATCTTCAATCTGTTTGATTGAATTAAAACCTTCTTCCATTTTGAAATTGGTGTATTTGTCTAAATAGGTATAATGCCAAACTAATCTACCTGTAGAAGGGACTTCATATTTGGACAACTCCCTCATTTGACTAAGGAGGTGGTGGCTATACAAGTGTGTATACACCAGAAAACACTGCGACCAGAGTTTCTATGAAGGATGCTAGCATAGGCCATGCCCCCATTCTGAGGCTCATCTTCACTTCAAAGTCTCATCCACACTCTTTTAAGACTGATATGGAAACACCTGTTACAGACTCCAGCTCTCTAAATGTAATCCATCAGGAGAGTTTCCTGCTGTGGATTTGTTGCTGTTGTTCCCAGCCTGCCAAAATTATTATTTCCCTGAGCGTTGAAATTCTCTAATCTTCCACTTCTTTCTATTTTAATCTATTTTATTTTCTTTCTACTTTTATTTGTGCTGTGGATATTTGTTTACCATTCTGAGTTACACATTTATCTGCATGGCCAAAAGTCACCTGCAATTAATAGCTCAAGTACTGAATATAGGGAAAAGAGAAAAGAAGTCCCCAGGGGGTGGTGGTGGGCTTCACTGAGCCAGGAAGACACATGTGTCAGAAGAATTAGAGAAGTAATCTTCTCCTGAGGCATGCTGAATTTGCCATGCATTTGAGACACTCAGTAGGAGGCATCTTATGGGCAGGTGGCTCCAAGCATCTGGAGCCCAGAAGGGAAGTTCTGGGTTTGAAGTAGGCATGTGGGAAACCTCAGCATAGTAGTGGAAATGGATGAACTAAACCAGCAGGAGAGAGGAACCTGAGTGAAATAATGAGGAAGTCCTGAGGCAGAAAGAGCAGAATGAGAAAAGGCAGCACAAAAGCAGGAGCAGGAGATACAGGAAGGAGCCACGGCGCTTCAGAGGTGGTGAGAAAAAGTGTTAGAAGAGAGAGAAAATATCTAGTGCTCCTAGATAGCACTAAGCAATGGGGACAAATTGTCTGGGGGTACTGTCCTGATCCTAATCTCTAGACAACAGAAAGGCTGGCCCAGGTGCAGGGATGTTGGTATGTGTGGTGTATTACAGTTGGGTGTGCAGTTAGTCTTGGATCACTCTAATGGAAAGAATTCTAAGAGATACAGACACAGCTTTAAACTCTGGTAACACTAGTTCCTAGTGACATCTTTGGACAGGCAAGTCAGTTCACTTATTTGAAGTGCAGTTTCTCTTACCTTCCCCAGTTTTGTAAGGACTGCCTGACCCCCAGGAAGACTCATTACACTGTAGCTGCCACTTCTATTAGGGATGCACTAGGGAATGTCTTCTGTGCTCTTTTTTCCCTGTGGTCTTAAATTTGGCTATGATTATATTTGTTAAGTAATACACCAAGACGTCTTTATTTTCCTAGCTGAGTGGACCCATGAGTTAAATATATTAAAGACAATTTCCACAATCCACTTCCAGCAGAAATGGATTCTGATGAAGGAATGAGTTTATATTCATTGCAGGTCATTTGCATGCCTTTATTATCGCACATAGTGGCATTAAGACAAACTTTTTCAAGATGCTATTGCGTGTCGAACGCGAGAAGTGATAGAACTCAGCAGTGAGAACAGGGTCCTATCTGATGATCTAAATTATCAGCCCATCGGAGATTAAAAATCCATCAACATCTTACCTTAAAGTATAAAGAATTTTCCCGTCATTCCATATTCTGAGGAGCTGATTCGGGGTGGTGATCCAGTGAGCCTCGGCAGTTTTAGAATTGCGGAAGATTGTATCTGGAATCCATATTAATCCCACCATGTTGCTGTTCAGTGTAAGTATTTTCATTGTACTATTGAATCGAAGGCGACTGTCTGTCCAGGTCTGAGCAAAAAATATGTCAATTTGGTATTCCTGAAACAGAGCAAGAGGAGAGGCAAAGTGGTTTCATTAATGAATTTTCTGTATCTTCATTTTCTTTGTCAAAAGTTTAGTTTTCTTCCACGTTTACACCATTATCCCCCACGTCCCTTTCTGTTAATGCTTAGTATAGTGCCTGGCTCAACATGGTAAACATTTTAACAAATGGTAAGCAGGATTATTAGTCAATAATGTGATAACATATGTAAAAAAGATTCTGTAAGTCTTAAATTGTAATAAACATATAAAATGTGATAATTGGCCAAGTGGTAGTAGACCATAATTCAGAGCACAGATGCAGATCCCCCTGCATTCACAAGTACAGCTTTACCGGGTAATATGACCTATTAAAGTCTCGTTCTAATTGGTAAAATGGGTAAAATGCCCACCCCCTAAATGGGTTATAAAGAAGAAAGGAAATGATTAAATGAAAAACCCTTAGTGTCTGGCATTGATCCATAAGTATTAGCTTATATAATAATTCCCATTTTTACTTAGAAGCCTTACAAGCAACACAACCCAAATAAAAAATAAAAGTAAGAAACAAGCAACAACAAAGAACTATGAAGGAAACAGACACCCAAGCCAAACCCTGATTCAGTAGAAGGCTGGTGGGGATCACATGACCTCCATAACTTGAAACCGTTTGGTATTCCCAGCACAGAATAAGGTTTTGCTGCAACCATTAGATGTGGGATAGGACTAATTTTACCATGAGACCCAGAGAAATGTCCTGAGACTGGACTACCTCAGAAGCTCTTTCCCTAAACACAGTTTAAAAGATTGTCATCAATTAAGTCCATAGTAAAGACAATCTAGAAGCAGACTGTTAGATTTTTATACCTTTCAGTTTTATTTACATATAAGATATAATAAATTACTCTTACAGAGTATGGGTTCAGTACTTTTCAATGAATCCTACATTAATCTTTTCCATCAAGTTTCCAGCTCAAGAACCTTTCTGAGGTAGATAATTCAATTGACTAGATTCTACTTTTTATTAACTAATCCATTCATTCATCATCTCTTTGCTACACTGTCTGCCATGCCCTGCAAACCACTGGAAACCCAGCACTGTGCTGACAAAAAAACTTCCCCCTTCACAGAGCTCATATTCTAGCCTAGGAATTAAACATACAGTTAAGCTGAAAACAAAACAAAACAAAACAAAACAAAAACCCACAAGTTTGAAGGTTACACATACCAAGCAGAAAAATGAGGTCAGTGTATCAGTTAGGATTCCAGCTAGAAAAGAGAAAAATTATCCAGGTATCCAATGTGGAAAGAATTATGTACACAGAATCTGTCTGAGTCTTACTTAAGTATTTGAGCATCTGGGGAAACAAATGCCAGAAGCAGCAGCTGGGAGCAGGTTACTGTGGAAGCTTCCAGAGCTGAATGAAATCTCAACATCCAGAGGGTCCTCTTCAAATCCTCAACTCTATGGGTCCACCTAAACATGCTTCTGGGGAATAATAGCTTCTGCTTCATTATTGCCTTCCAGAACTTTGCATATGTCTTTCATTAACAAACTCTAACCTTGGAAATGCACGGAGAGAAGGAAACTAAGAGGAAGTTTGCATGTGTGTGCATGTATATGTGTTAGTTCCTGTTGTATACTAATTTTAAGATGGATTTGGGGGCACCTGGGTGGCTCACTCAATTAATCATCAGACTATTTGATTTTGGCTCAGGTCATGATCTTAGGGTAATAAGATTGTGCTCCACATCAGGCTCTGCACAAGTGGGGAATCTGCTTAGAATTCTCTCCCTCCTTCTGCCCCTTCCCCCACTCATGCATGTACTGTCTCTCTCAAAATAAATAAATCTTTAAAAATCTTTAAAAATAAATAAATAAAAATGGGTTTCAAACAGTGCTAAAACAAGTAAAATAAGTCAGATAAAGAAACTATAATCTCACTTATATGTGGAAACTAAAACAAAATAAAACTAAACAAACAAAAAACTGAAGTCATGGATTCAGAGAACAGACTGGTGGATTACAGGGGTAGGGTCTGAGAGCAGAGGTGGGAAAAAGTATGAAGTGAATCAAAAGGTACAAACTTCCTGTTATGAGACGAATAAGTCGCAGGAATGTAATGTACAGCATTGTGACTATGGTTGACAATACTGTGTTGCATAATCAAAAGTCACTAAGAATAGATATTAAAAGTTCTCATCGCAAGAAAAAAATATTTCTATGTATGGTGACAAATGTTAACTAGATTTATTGCAGTGACTATTTTGCAATATACACATAAATGAAATCATTATTTGTATATCTGAAACTAATATGTTAGATATCAATTTTATCTCAATACAAATAAAAAATAAAATCTGTTATTAATAAAGAGTGCTGAAACAAAACTATAACACATAGTGTTGGCTTAGGACTGGAAGCAAGGTGGCTCATGTCATGCATGGGTTTGGCAATGTTGACACCTGCAATAAGGCAGAGCATGTCTAATGAGTATATAGCTCTTTGGGCAGAAGTTGGAAAAGGAACATTAATTAAAATGTTTTGACTGCTACTGATTTTGCTTGGTAACATAAGAAAGAAATTATCTCAGAAGATAATTGGCCAGTCTGAAAGCAGTTATGAAAGAGAAAAGAAAGATAAAGCCAACACAGGTTCTTGCAAGGCTAGAACAGGCAAATGCTTCTCATCCCCATGAGTAAATCATAATATCAAGAAATGCTTTGAGAATCAAAAAGCCTATTCAAATTCAGCTTTGCAGAAACAGATCTACAACTAGAAATCTCTAAGTGGACTAAATTGTCACCCTATAAAATCCTTAATTGTGAAAATGTGGCTTCAGGATAAGAGACCAAGGCATAATTCTTCTACTGAAGGCAGATAAGGCCATGGCATCTGTACTTAATTTAAGAGAAGAGTAAAAAGAGTTCATTTGAAAGCAAAAGGATGGGAGAGAGACAGTGGCACGCAAAATCAAAGACACAAAATAGACCCTAGAATTGTGTTGTCAAAAGATCTGGGAATGTGGCTATGCACATGTGAAACTCTCCTATTAGGTAAGAAGCTTACTATATTTTAAAAAGAGTTCTAGTGCCAAAGGAACATCAAGTCAGGAAGAGATGTATGTGACTATTTGAGAATGAGATACACTCTTGCATTCTTATCTATAAAGGGCAGATTGTGGCCTGGAGAAGCTGATTAGAACTTGGTGTGGGCTTCTTCCCCAATGCCCAGTTTCCCGTGGCTACAGCAGTTAGCAGGAAAAGAATAGATTCTCAAACAATGGAGTCAAGAGCCAGGGAGAAGAATCCTATGGAGCCGTACCCTGGGAGCAGAATTAACATTTAATCAAAGAAGATCTTTCTTCCAGGGAACAGCCCACTCAGGATCTGTCCAGTGGGGTCTCAGAATTCCTGCAAATTAGTGGGTTGATTGTGATCATCCTGGACCTTATCTGTCACTGTAGTTATTCTACACATGTGGTGATAAGTCAAATACCTTTTCTTTGTAGTTTAGAAACCAGTAGACCAGGGAAAACTATGTGAATTAATGTGGATGCCAGCACACATACACATAACCTTGATCTTGGGGCTGGGACTGAGTGGGCTTTTTGGTTTGCCTCATTTGAAGAAGAATGAGATGTATCTTCCCTGACACATGAGAGACCAAGAATATTTGGCAGCTAGATACAGATTTATGGTGGTCATTGGTCCGATTCGCCAAATACCAAAGCAGCCTTCCCTATGTGCACATGACAGAACTGCATCTCCCTCTGACTCTGTTGGGGCTACGTCTGGCCTCCTTACCTGTGATAAAGTGAAATGTGAGCAGAGTGGGGTATGCCATTTCTGGGATGGTGTTTGAAGAGCACTCCCCCTTCACAGGCTCTCAGACACTCTGTTGAGATTCATCCCAGACACATACCTTGGGTGCCAAGTTACCCAGAAAAGTTTGTAAGAGGAGCACTCCCCAGCTTGTACCAACTGGTACCCTGGAAGAGGTGAAAAGGGGTGGGGGATGCAGGGAGGAAGTGCTGCCTTCCTATTGAGAAAGTGACTGAGAACCAAGACCTAAGTGAGGTACAGGAATGAGCCACGCAGATAAATGAGCCAAGAGACCCCAAGCAAGTTCAAAAGCATACTGGATGAGACAGTAACAATTCTGCCAGACAGAACAGACTGGATGAGGAGAGTGGGCACCTTATCTCCTTGTTGACAGAGTTTTAGCCTCACAGTGATGACTGCTAACTATGTAACAGGCTATAGTTGCACTGGGAACTATGTTATTTTCTTCTTTCTTTTAACACTAGTTTATCAAATGAGAGAATGAGGATGAAAATGAAATGAAAAAGATGAAAATGTTCTTCCAAGCAAGGCCAAGGCCTACCAATGTGATCAATAATACCAAATAAAGAATACTTTCTATAAAGGTCCCAAGTATATTTTGGAAAGAACCTAAAATCATAAAATTTAAAACTTTTTCATATTATAGTAGGAATGCTGAAACTCAGAAAACTTGAAGAATTTTACCAGTTACTCTATGTGTCAAATTTAGCTTGAATTTTGGGACCCAAGTAAAACTTTCCAAATGTTTGTTTTTATTGTGTAAAAATGGCAAAACAAAAAGTGTCTTACAGATAGGGCCCTCCTCTTTGCCCTTCCTCTCCTATTGTCTCTGCTCTCCAATCCCATTAATACACAGGTTATATACCTTCACAATAAAATATTTTGAACTACAGATTTGAAATCAGTGAATTATATAGCAAGATAGAGAGCATCACCCAAAGCCACTCCTATGAGGTGCAGATACTTCGTACCTTCCAGGCTATGATTGCTGAGACAGAGACTGTAATAAACCTTCCTCTCAGGAGGTAAACTGAAATCTAAGAGATTAAGTAATGTTCATCAAGTACAACAGCTGCTAAGTACCAAATGTTCTAAAACCACACAGTCAAAACCTGTTTCCCTGGAGGTGACTGAGAGCAGTTAGAGGTAGAAACCTTGTTAGAGGTAGAAACCACTGGCAATGCGAGAGGAAGACCCCCAGTACAGAAGTTCTCTCCTTGTTCACCTTGTTTGCAAACCACATGAGGTTACCTTCCTCAGCCTCAGTTTCCTCATTTATAAAATGGGGTAGTTGGTGTAGATTAAATGTAAGGACCCTTCCAATTCTAACTTTTTATGTTTCCACATTCCCGATTACATTAGCTGTTCACTGTTGAAAGTAATTTTCCATCTCATTCATTTTTGTCTTACTTTTGCAATAAAGATGAGGTAGAATGACTTCTACACATGTTCTATTTGCTGCCACTGGAAACAACTTTTATGTTTGAATTCTACATGAAGTACAGTCATCCCCCACCCCCATCCTCAAGGTAACATGTTCCCAGACCCCAAGTGAATGCCTGACACCATGGATGGTACTGAACCCATAGTATATACTGTGTTTTTTCCCATATGTACATACCTATGATAAAGTTTAATTTATAAATTAAACATAATAAGAGATCAATAATAATTTATTAAAAGCTGAACAATTATAACAAATATGTTGTAAAAAAGTTACATGACTGTGGTCTCTCTCAAAATAAATATCTTATTGTACATAGTCATCCTTCTTGTGATGATATGAGGTGATAAAATGCCTATGTGATGAGCTGAGGTGAGATGAAGGATGTAAGCATTGTGACATGGCATTAAGCTACTACTGATCTGATGATACATCAGGAGAGTCACCTGCTTCTGGACTGAGGTTGACTAAAAGCTAGTGAAACCACAGAAAGTGAAATCGCAGATAAGGGGGATCACTGTAATCAGAAACGATCTGTGAGGCTGCAGCTTGCAAAGTGAGGCATGGATTCCTGTCCCTACTCCCCATATTACTTTTTTGTAAGGGAAAGGAACACACCATGATGCTCTGGGGTTGGGGAAAGTAGTGGAGTTTGGGAGGATACTCTCTTTATTCTGAAGCTCTACCATAAACTCTAACTCAAGAGGGTATAATGCAGATGGTGTGTGTTGTACATGGGGAAGATGTTTTATTGTGTCTATATTTGACTAAATGTTGAAGAAACACTTCCCACCCACAGAGAAACATTTTATGTCCCTCATAAACTTTCTTTGTAATGTTATTAATCATTTTTCCTTTCTGCAGGAGGAGAAAACCATTCTTACAAATAAGCATTTTATATAATTCATAAGTAGCTGTGAAATTGTGTTTAAAATAGTAATAAATGTAATATGTGATAAATGTGCAGAATCCCCCAATTTAAAACATCATGCTTGTGGAGAGCCTATGTTCAGAACTTGTCTTAATAATTGGAGAGCTTAATGATTCCTAAATAGGCCATGAATTATTTCAGCATGTAGAACATTTTAACAAAACAGAATAAAAATTATGCTTCTTAATGAAATCAATTTGTAACTTCTAAAACTCAGAAAATTACTTCCTAACACTTTCCCCTTTCCTGTACCATAGATCAAATGGAAAAATGATTGATTAATATAGTACAGGGACTTGGAGATTGGGTTTGCAGGAGACACAAACTCCCAGGGAGCAAAATGTCTTTTCCTTGGGTCCTGAGCACATTAGCACAATGCCTGGTATGGATGGATAAATATATTAGTAAAGGCAGTGACTGGAATTTTTCTTTATAAAATGGTAATCACAGACCCATGCTAATTAAAGGCTGCTCAGATATCTTATCTAGGGACAAAATGTCAAGATGAAAGCGTCAGAAGTAAAACACAAAGGTGTTCATAACGTTTGTTCTTAAACACAGTTTCTGCCACTTTCAGGTTTTCCATTTGTAAATGCACCTATCCTTGCTATCCAAACTCTCACTGTCTCAATGCTCACTATAACAGTTCACAAACATTTTTATCCAAATTTACTATCAAGTGGAAATCTGCTATATCGAATCTTTCTATGCCCATTAGCAAAAAGTTTAAGAGGTAGGGGAAAGGTGAAAGTATTTATTATAGTCTGGTGAGTTATTTGTGAAAATAGCCATAAGAATTCCTTTTACTTTGTCCATAGCCTTGGACATGTGACTCAATAGCAAATCTGACAGAAACAGGGACTTGGAAAGTTTTGAGTGCTGGGGCTGACCCCTCTTTCTGCCCTCGGGAATCCTTGTAACCACCAAATGAATGAGTCTAGGCCAATCTTCTGAAAATAAGACAAATGGTCAGACATGTTCGTGGCCCCTGCTCAAATCAAGCCAAAAACCCAGACAGGTGAGTAATGCCATTATTTATGGGAAGCTCTAGCCTAGCCATCCTAGATCAGACAACTTGACCAACCAACCCAAGAAGCATGAGGAAAAATATAAACCCACTAGATTTTAGGATGTTTTGTTACAGAGCAAGTTGACTGATAGGCTCAGTCAGATGTTGCATTATGTTTTTCAATCACCTTCCCTTTCCTGGAAAGTTTAGCTCATTGAGGTTTGTGATGTTCATGTCTTCAGACCTACCAAACCTATTGCAAAATTGGGCCCAATTTTAGATAGTATCTCTATTATCTTTTAAATATTATCTCTCTATTCTTTACATTGTAGCATGTGTCCCCTGCAATGTCAAGGAGAATTATAATTCATAACCAGTACAGTACTCAGATAGTCGTTTTGGTTGTTATATAGGTGTTTAAGAGTATTTCACTGGTATTTAGGGAAATTGGAATTTCTGTATGGACTGCAAATACATCATTAATATTTTCATTTGAAAATGTAATATGGCCTTCCACTATCTAACAATTGCTATTTTGTTTTCACAAAGGGATTGGAATTAAATGATGAAAATGCCATTGTAGTCCAATTCAGTGTTGACTCTAGTGCTCAAAAATGGTATTGAATGCCTTCCAGATGCCAGAACTGGGAGTGATTCTGGGATCCCACATGCCTGGAGATACAGTGCAACATGAAAGCAGAGGAGGTAACTTTCAAAGCTGCTTCACTGTACCCAGGTTTCTAAAAAATTGGGGTCATTCCAATAAACTTCAAGACTACAAGCACCAAGGACTAGGAAAGCATCTTGGCTCATGTCTGACCACCCACTCAGACTTATTCCCCTCATCTTTTTATGTTGTTCTTAAGGGAAGAACTGCAAAACCCACTGTTCTATCATTTCTTCTGCTTCCTCACCCAGTGTGTTCTAATGGAAGCATAGCCTAGAGCCAAGTTGCCTGGGTTCATATCTCACCTCACCACTTAGGAAAGTGAAAACTTAGATATGCTTCAAAAATTCTTAATGCCAAAGGTTCTCTATGCAAGTTGGAAAAATAATGATTCATAGATCACTTTTAATTGTACTACAGAAAAATACAGTTTACACAACACATTAGGGCCATTTGTTTTTAAAATATATATTTAGGCATATTCATATATTCATAGTTTTAAAAACTATTTGAAAGCTTATTTCATGTAAGTGTATATATGTTACTCAAATGTATATTAAAGGTATATATAAAGCAATTTTATCTATATACTAATTTATGAAAAGGTGTGCCAGCTATGGAAGAAGTGAGAATATGAAGTAAATACCACTTTTTGCAAATAGTCACAGCAGTATGCCTCCATTTTCATATCCCTGCACACTGGCAGAGACTGTTAAAAATTCTTGCATATACAGAGACTTTTTCAGAGAGAGAAGGTAGTTGCAACACCTAAAAGAAAGTTTCTAGTTGATTAGCATTTCCAATTAAACAAAGCAAACTTTAGTGTCCATTTTGAAAAGTAATAAAATGTGCTTTCCCACTGTAAAGTACAACTTTGCATGGAGATACGTAGAGAAAACCAGGGTGTGTGTAGATGTCTAGATGCCTGCCTAAGCTCTAAAGCAGCCCCATAAGCCCCTAAGTTTTCTGGCTGCAAACATTCAGCTCTTCCCCATTAATGCCTCTGGCACCGGAGGCAAAACTTTTTGAGAGACAACTTTGCAGCATCTTGGACCTTCCTTAATCTTCACAAAAGAGACAAGACCCAGAATGACCTTTTTCCTGTTTGTTTTTTTTTTAAATATTAAAGCTCTTAAAGATTTGTACCTTCAATTTCTGAGATGTCATTTTATGTTAAGAAAAAAGAATGTTCTATGCAGAATCTTCTTACAGAATGTATGAAACCCAGAGGGTACCTAGTGAAGTCGGTTTAGTGTCTGACCCTTGATTTTGGATTGAGTCATGATCTCAGGGTTGTGGGATTGAGTCCCCCATTGGGCTATGCACTGAGTGTGCAGCCTGCTTGATATTCTTTCTTTCCCTCTGCCCCTCCCCCACTGTGCATGCTCTTTCTCTCTCTCTCTCAAAAAAAAAAAGAGACAATGTATGAAACCCTGGAATTGAAGGTGCAAGTCATTCAGAACTTTAATATTTGTTATTAAACAAATTTGGAACCACAACAGACAGATTGCCAAAGCAATCTTTAAAAATAAGGACAAAACTGGAGGTATCACAATTCTAGATTTCAAGAGACTACAAATCCTAGATTTCATTACTGTAGTAATGAAAACAGTGTGGTACTGGAACAAAATACACATAGACCAATGGAATAGAATAGAGTCCAGAGATAAACCCACAACTATGTGGCAATTAATTTATGACAAGGGAGGCAAGAATATGCAATGGAGAAAATAGTACCATTAACAGTGTTGGGAAAACTGGAGAGTTACATGCAAAAGAATGAAACTGGGTGATTTTCTTACACTATACACAAAAATAATCTCAAAATTGACTAAGGACCTAAATTGAGACTTGAAACCATAAAAATCCTAGAGGAGCATAGATAGTAATTCTCTAACATTGGCCATAGCAGTATCTTTCTATATATGTCTCCTGAGACAAGGGAAATAAAAGCAAAAATAAATTATTGGGACTACATCAAAATGAAAAAATTTGCACAGCAAAGGAAACAATCAACAAAACAAAAAGACAGCTTATATAATGGGATAAGATATACACAAATTATATATCCAATAAGGGATTGATATCCAAAATGTATTAAAAAATTTTTGTAACTCAAAACCCAAAAACCAATAATCCAATTAAAAAATGGACACATGTCTATTGGCCATCTGTACTTCTCTGGAGAAATGTCTGTTCATGTCTTTTGTCCATTTTTTTTTAATTTATTTTTTATTGGTGTTCAATTTACTAACATACAGAATAACACCCAGTGCCCGTCACCCATTCACTCCCACCCCCCGCCCTCCTCCCCTTCTACCACCCCTAGTTCGTTTCCCAGAGTTAGCAGTCTTTACGTTCTGTCTCCCTTTCTGATATTTCCCACACATTTCTTCTCCCTTCCCTTATATTCCCTTTCACTATTATTTATATTCCCCAAATGAATGAGAACATATAATGTTTGTCCTTCTCCGACTGACTTACTTCACTCAGCATAATACCCTCCAGTTCCATCCACGTTGTCCATTTTTTAATTGGATTATTTGTTGTTGCATGGGTCCCATGAGGCCACCACTCAAATTGGCAAATAGGAAGTATTAGTCTGAGCCAGTCATCTGGGAAAGAAACTGTTCACCTCATCTTCAGATTGGAAATCAGTCCCCACAGTAGGACTGGGAGGCTGTCTAGACACTTTTCAGGCATTAAAGAAGATACCACACCCTCAGGATGGATGCCACAGTGAGAATGGAGAAGTCAGGGTTTTAGGGCAGGGCTGAGAGGACAGATGCATGGGAAGAACATAAGATATAAGACCATTCTAATTATTTGAAAATTCTCAGTATTTTTATAATGAAAATATTTTATAAAAATGGTCAATATTACCAAAATAATTTTAAAGCACATGATTTCATAAGATTAAAGGATTTCTGTGCATAAATGTAATTTCTTCTCCTGTCACCATAAGAAGAGAAATAATGCTTTTGATTAGAATGTTTAACATTCAGGTTCCAATTTGCTAATCACCCAAATTTTGTTATATATATATATGTAACTATCAACATAATAAGGGCACAGAACAGTTCTATCATTTTCCAAAATTATATATTCCATATATTATATATATGTAAAGCTATATCATATTATTTCAGAATTTCAGAATTATTTTGGATAGTCTAGTTCCTCTGCCTTTCCAGATAAATTATAGAATCCTTAGCCTATAGCTCCAAGAATCTTTCTGGGATTTAGATTGGTTTAGCACTAAAATTATCTATCGATTGGTGGATAATTTTTATGTTTACTATATGAGCCTTCCATTCAAGGAACACACTGTGATTCTTCACTTCTTTATGTCCTTTTTGGTTTCTTTTATTAGCCTTTTTAGTTTTCTATAAACTGACACTGTGAATATTTTGTTAACCTTTATACTTGAATATTTTAATTTTGGACTTATTTTAAATGGTGTTTTCAAACTTTTCTGTTTTCTAATGTAGATTTATATTGGAAATATACTATTGGAAATATGCTATTTCCAATAAATATACTATTTATATTGGCAATATACTGTTTATATTAGAAATATACTAAATATACTATTCAGAAATACACTTGATTCATATAGGAACTCATATCTGAGAAAACAGAAGAAGTGGGGGAGGAAATGGGAGATTTTTATCCTCTCTATGAATTTGGAGTTCTTTTCCAACTCCTCAAGCCAGACTAGTGGGCTTATTTTAGAATCTCTCATTGTCTGCAAAACAATGCTAACTTCCAGATTTCCAACTGTATTGAATTCAGATCAGAAGACCCTGGAAGAAAAACAATTGTAAATTCCTTGACCATGTGTGGTATTTCAAATTTTGGTGTTCTTTCCCAATCCACCTGCTACTATTTAATTTTCAGTGTCTTCAAATAGGTGCTCCAGACACAATGCCCATATTTTTTATTGCTGTAATAAAGTGAGAAAGGGTGAAGAATGTTTTTCCTGTCTAACTTAGAATAGGAAATTATAAATTGTATCTTTAAGAAAAGTTTAGTTTTAACTGATTTTCTGTTGGTATATAAAAACAGTTAATTATGAAATTTTGACCTTATGGCCAAGAACCATGGAAAGGTCACATATTACTTTAAAAAAAATAGACTTCATTAGATTTTCTAATTATAAAAATTATTGATTTCTAACTTAATTCCATTGTTGCTAAGATTATACATTGAATGATTTCAATCCTTTAAATTTATTGAGTTGTTTTATGGCCTAGGATATGTTTTTTTGTTTGTTTGTTTGTTTGTTTTTTATTCCTGGAGAATGTTCCATGTGCACATGAGAAGAAAGTGCATTTTGCTGTTTTTGGATGAGTATCCTAGAGACAATTGTTAGGTTTAATTACTTTATATTGTTGTTCAAATCTTCTATTTCCCTGTTGATTTCTATTTGTTCTAACCATTATTGAAAGTGGGCATTGGAGACTGCAAATATTATTGTTGAATTGTATATTTCTCTCTTCAACTGTTTTTGCTTTATATATTTTGGAGCTCTTTTTAAAAAAATATAAGTATAGCTGACATAATGTTACAGTAGTTCCAGGTGAACAACATGGTGATTGGACAATCCTATACATTATGCTATGCTCACTGCAAGTATAACTACAATCTCTCACCATACAATACTATTATAATACCACTAACTATATTCCCTTTGCTGATCTTACTTGTGGTCTGTTTTTATGTTCATGTATGTTAATATCTTCCTGATGCATTGATCCTTTTATCATTATGTAATATCTCTATTTATCTCTGGCAACATGTGTTTTTCTTAAAGTCAATTTTGCCTGATGTTAGTATAGTAGTCACTTTAGCACGCTAATATTGGATGGTTTTGTAGTAATCTCTTTTCAACCTTTTACATTCAGACGTTTTGCATCCCTGAATCTAAAGTATATCTTTGTGGACAACATACAGTATGCAGGGTCCTTTTCTTTTTTTCTTATCTGATCATCTCTGCCTTTAATTAAATTATTTAATTCATTCAGACTTAATGTCATTTGGTTGGATTTACATCTGCCATTTGCTCTTTTTAAAATATTATTCATCCTTTTTTATTCTTTTGTTCCTTGCTCATTTACTCCTTTTACATTAAGTGGATATTTTCTAATAGAACATTTGAGTTTTAAAATTACATTTTAAAAATTATATTTTTGGTTGTTGTTTTTGGGTTTACAATATGCATGCTTATTAAATATATTCAGATTTGCACAAACTTATTCCAGAGAACTGTAGAAACTTTACTCCTACATAACTCTACTTCTTCTGATTTTTGTGTTATTGTTATATGTATGACATAAATGTCATACATATAGGTTAAAAAACTCAACACATTATTTAATTATTCCATATAACCTTATGCATTTTTAAAAAGTTGAAAGAAGAAAAGAAAGCCAGTATATATTTATAATTATAGAGTTTTTATATTAACCATCTTATTTATCATTCTCGATTTTTTTCATTTTTTCCAATGGATTCAAATTAGTCTGGTCTCAGTAATCTTCATCTAATATAGTTTTATTCTCACTCACTTTCTCTATGCTATTATTATTAAGTAATTAAATTTCTCTATATATACATATTGTTTTATGCAATTGCTTTTTAAATCAAAAAATATGCAATTATATTGTCTTTTATAATTACATAGTTACTTTTACAAGGTGCTTTTCTTTTTTCATGTGGAATTACTGTCCAGGATCACTTGATCACAGCCAAAAGAATACCTTAGCATTTCTTTTTTGTTGTTTTTAAAGATCTTATTTGTTTATTCATGAGACACACAGAGAGAGAAGTAGAGATGAGGCAGAGGAAGAAGCAGGCTCCCTGTGAGGAGTCCAATGTAGGCCTCAATCCCAGGACCCTAGGATCATAACCTGAGCCAAAGGCAGACACTCAACCACTGAGCCACCCAGGCGCCCCAGTCTTAGCATCTTTTATAATTAGGTTTCCTCATCACCATCCTCACTCTCATGTTACACAAGTTCTAGTCAAGGTTAAGTGCAACTGAGGGGACAGAGGCTCATTCTTCATGCAGCCCCAACTTACTTAACAGGTAAGATCTTTACTCTAAGCACAGTGGGTCACAAACACCGTGGATCCCAGTAACCCCTGTCACAGGTTACCTGTGGGTAAAGATCCCATACCAGGAAGGGCAAGCCTACAGGACCAGGGTCACTCATAGAGCAAATTAACCCTTGAAAAAGTAGAAAGCCACTTTCTCCCTCCCAGTTCCTGTCTCTGCTCAGAATAGAGGTAGGTCAGAGGGTTAAAGAAGATCTCCACAGTTCTGCCTGAAAGGACTGACTTTATTTGACATCTCAGTGAAATTGTAGCCCTAGGTTAGGATTTGAGGGGAGAATTCTAATATTAAGTAATGGAAAGAAAGAAAACATAACAAAATTTCATTGAAAACTGACACTGCTGCATATTTAGGTGAAAATTGACTTGACGGGATCCCTGGGTGGCGCAGTGGTTTGGCGCCTGCCTTTGGCCCAGGGCGCGATCCTAGAGACCCGGGATCGAATCCCACGTCGGGCTCCCGGTGCATGGAGCCTGCTCCTCCCTCTGCCTGTGTCTCTGCCTCTCTCTCTCTCTCTCAATCTCTCTCTGTGTGTGACTATCACAAATAAATTTAAAAAAAAAAAAAAGAAAAGAAAATTGACTTGACAGTGACTTTTGATGTTTCTCTCTTTCCAGATGCACTTTGCTTTCAGATTGGTTCTAGAAAATCCTTTCTTTCTCCATGGATGAGATTTCTTTCCCCCAGAATTCCTTCCAGGTTGGGTGAACTGGTGTCCCAGAACTTGGCTTTTCTTACATTTGTTCTTTGTTAGGATAGCACCTGGCCAGGTCTTCATCTTTGGGTATCCATTCTGTCCTCACTTGGTTCTTTCTTTTCCTTTTTAAGATTTTATTTATCTACTCATGAGAGACACAGAGAGAGAGACAGAGACATAGGCAGAGGGAAAAGCAGGCTCCTCGTAGGGAGCCCAGTGCAGGACTCCATCTGAGGATCGTGGGATCATGCCCTGAGCCGAAGGCAAATGCTCAACCACTGAGCCACCCATGGGTCCCCACTTAGTTCTGATTATGGTACATTGAAGGTATATCTTCTACATTCTGGAATAAATTTTGTTGAATATTTTCTTCTTACAAAAAAACAAATTGGGATGTTTGGGCACTAGGATAGTTGATAAATTAGGAGTCATTTATGAAAGATTTACAGACCCCAGAATCAAAAGTGAGGGAAGTCAATGAGAAGGATGTACAGTGTATATAGAGAAATAACTATCAGAATTACCTGAGGAGCTTATTAAAACATAGAACCCCCCAATACAGTGTTCAATTCAGTAAGTCTTTGGATGGGGCCTGATAGTTTATATTTCTAACCAGCTCCCAGGTAATGTTGATGCTGCTGATCCAAGGACAAATCCCTTGAGAACCTCTGAATTAGAATAATTGAACAGGAAATTATATTGATGGACAATAGTTTAAAATGGAGGGATAGAGAAGACAATGAGACAAGAGGACAGGCACTGGATATTGGTCCTGGTCTGCCATGATCTGGGCATGTGATATTGTCAGAGTCCCCTTCTTTCTTACTGTGATGCTCTTCCTTAAGCTATTTGTCATGGCTAACTACCTCAAATATTGCTTCCCCAATGAGGCCAACCCTGATGCTCCCATCTTAAATTACAGTTGCACCTTCATACCTTCTTTTATTGTACTTGTCATGTACACACTCATGCACACACACAACTTTATTTATTATTTTACTTTTTATTGTCTGTGTTTTTCCTTGAGAATATAGCTCCATAAAGACAGGGATGCCTGTCTGTTTAAAACACTTATATACTCCAAGTATTCAAAATAGTATCTGGATATAGGACAGGCTCAAGAAACATTTGCTGAATGAGTGCCTTTTAATACTTCATATGCTTTTAATACTTCAAATTGAGCATGTATAGCCCTAAAATGATTTTCTAGCTCTCCGATCTTACCCCGTTTGCTGTTCTTTCTCCTGTCCCTCCAGCATTTACTTCCAATGAACACACTCACATCAATTATATTTTTCTTTTTTATCTGATCTTTGTTATGTAATTTGCAATCTATTCAGATTCCCTCCACACATTCTAAACCTAATTCCATTTACATGATTTCTCTAATGTCTACTTGTTCTATATCTTGCACTTGTCCCCCTGACACAGTCCTTGGTACAAATTAATTAAGGAAAATGTCTCTGAATTTTGCAGAAAAATAAAAAAGCAACATTTGTAGCAGTCAGCAATCCCCTAGTTTCCCTCATGTCAGTCATCCAAATTCACAGCATCACCCCTGGATCTAGTGACATGTTCAATTAATGTGGTTCTATGTCTTACATTATAAGCCATTAGTTCAGGATCAGGGCTTTCTATATTTCTACTCCTGTAAAATTATTAATGACTAATATCAATATTACTGGGTAAAGAAAAGTAATAATCTACAAACAATAGTAAATCTATGTTGCTATGGAAATAGCCCCAATTTCTTTTCCCTTTGTCCCTTGTCTGAAAGCACTTCTGTTTACTGCTGTTACAGAAATAGTTTGCATCATGGTAGCAACAGTAACAGCTTTTAGAAAGTCGCTTTTCACATCACTGCTTCCCTCCCATCTCTCCACACCAGGACACAGTCCTTACTTCAACTAAGTGACATGGCTTATTATTGAGAGAACAATGTCAGATAACCTGTTCTAACACCAGTATGCAAATGCTTCAAAGACATTTGAAGTGTCAGTTACATGGGGAGACACGCCCATTCCTCCCTTTCTCTCTCTCTCTTCCTCTCTCTCTCTCTCTCTCTCTCACACACACACACACACACATACATCTAATCCATAGCCAAATTTATTAGACATAAAAAGAGAACAGCACAAAAGGAAGGGCAGATTCTACTTTCTAACAGATGGCTTCCCAACAGTGCTTAGATCCATAAGTGTATAGCAAAATGAACTGAGGTCACAATTTCAACTCTGCCCCAAATACATAAGTTTGTTCTTCAGTCCACCTTAGAGAGTTAAATGATTTTGACAAGATTTGGAATACTATAAAAGGGCAAAATAGGGATCCCTGGGTGGCGCAGCGGTTTGGCGCCTGCCTTTGGCCCAGGGCGCGATCCTGGAGACCCGGGATCGAATCCCACATCGGGCTCCCGGTGCATGGAGCCTGCTTCTCCCTCTGCCTGTGTCTCTGCCTCTCTCTCTGTCTGTAACTATCATCAATAAATAAAAAAATTTTTAAAAAAAGGACAAAATATTCACTTTCTATAGGATGTTTTCATTAACCGAAAAACTTCTCAAATGGACTGCATAATTTTGTTTTACTTCTTGAAGTTAAATGAAAACTGGTATTTTAAAATAAGACCATCTGCTGCCATATTGATAGATTTCAGTGAGATTCAATTATATGAGTACAGATCATAGAAGAGGATGATTTTGAAGATTAATATTGAGAATGGAAACCAAGGCTAAACTAATATGTCATCTAGATATAGCACAGATATTAACATACAAAGCATTAAGATTCACAGCAACCTACAATAAAGTTATTATTCTAAAAATACAAGTGATATCTAAAATTACATGGAGGGCCATGTTTATCCTAGAATCCAAAGTCATTAATCCAGAATGCCTGGATGGCTCAGTGGTTGAGTGCCTGCCTTCAGCCCAGGGTGTGATCCTGGAGTCCCAGGATTGAGTCCCACATCAGGCTCCCTGCATGGAGCCTGCTTCTTTCCCTGCCTATGTCTCTGCCCCCCCCCCCCCCGCCCCGCTCTCTCTCTCTGTGACTCTCATGAATAAATAAATAGAATCTTTTTAAAAAACCCACAAAGTCATTAATCCTGGATCTATTTTCATATGCATGGGTTATAGCTAACTTTATAGTAATCAGAATAGTCAGTTATGGAAGATTCCTTGATGAGGAGAATAAAGGCAAAAGAAATGTAGATAAAATTAAATTTCCTTACAACTTGCAGCCCTTTGACAAATACTTGAGACAGGCAGAGTATTAGATATTCCTCAAGGAATCAAAACTGCCTTAATGCTTTGGTAGAGGCCAAAAAAACAACCTTAGCTTGACAATAGCCAGACCTCCAGGATCCTGTAAGTATTCTTTAACATATGAAAATAACTTTAGAGATTTCCTTTATCTCTACTCCCCCAACTTAAAAGTATATAATCAATTACTCCTCACAAACTCAGTGCAGCTCTTTCTGCTCACACGTCCTATCCCTGTGCAATAATAAAAACACCCTTTTTTCACTGAAAATGTCTCAAGAATTCTTTCTTGATTTTCTTCTGGCCCACATCACATCAGCCAAATATTCATATATCTTGGAAATTTTAGCACAGCTTGGCAATAAATACAGTATGTGTGCATGTATATTTGAGTGTGTATATGTGTATTTCTGAAACACCTATAAAATTCTCTGTTAATATTATTCATTCTAAAATTACTGAGAAACATTTTATAAGAAAATAGGAGAACTTTTTAAAAAAAGATTTTATTTATTTGAAGGAGAGAGAGAGAGAGCTTGAGAGGAGCAGGGGGAGGGTAAGTAAAAGGGAAACCTCAAGCAGATGCTGAACCAAGCAAGGAGCCCAACATGGGGCTCTATCCCAGGACCCAGAGATCATGACTTGAGCCAAAACCAAGTAGGATGGTCAACTGACTGAGCCACCCAGGTGCCCCAGAAAATAGAACTTTTGTTGTCATTGGGACACCTATTATTCATTGTATAATTTAACAAACTGTAAATATTTTTTTATGTTTTATTTATTTTCTTAATAATTTTTAAATTAAGGACAGTTGCGGATTTACAGAAAAACTGCAAAGGTAGTACAAAGTTCTCATATACCCTTTACCCAGTTTTTCCTATAATTAACATGCTAGATTGCTACAGAATATTTGTAACATATAACGCACCAATATTGATACATTATTGTTAAATAAGGTCCATATTTTATTCAGATTTCCTAGTTTCCACCAAATATACTTTTTTTATTCCACCATCCTAAGGCCAACGCCTGGACCCCTCCAGCCAATCTAGTAGTCTTTAAATTTTAGCAGCACATGATTTAGGCCACATGATTAGCCCACATGATTGAATACCTAAACCTTTTTTGTGTATCTATAGATCATGCATTGCTTCTTAAAAAGACTCAGAACCAAACCCTCTTTCACAACCTTCCCCCCAGGCACCAATACAAGACCTCTCAGCACCATGATGTAGCTGGCACTATTGAGTCTGCACATAATTAAGAAGTCTTAAAGAGCAGCCCCAGTGGCTTAGCGGTTTAGTGCCACCTTCAGCCCAGGTTGTGATCTTGGAGCCTCAGGATGGAGTCCCACATTAGGCTCCCTACATAGAACCTGCTTCTCCGTCTGTCTGTGTCTCTGCCTCTCTCTCTCTCTCTCTGTGTCTTTCATGAATAAATAAATATATAAAATCTTTTAAAAAAAAAAAACGAAGTCTTATAGACCACCCTTTTACTGATGAAAAAATTTCCTTTAGTAATCTTTGGGCCAGGCAGAAACCTCAGAATTGATTTTTGTGCAAGTCTTCTTTCTCCCCAAGTGGCCAGCCTCCTTGACTAAAGCTCATATTCCTTTCCAATCAAAATTTATCACTTGAGTACTGGCTTTTAACCCAAGAGTAGACAAACTTGAGTTTTTCCATAACAATCCCATCCAAGGTACCACGCTGTAGTTGTCATTTCTCCTTATGATCTTTGTGGTTGTGACAGTTTCAGACTTTGTTTTGTTTTTTATTACCTTGACAATTTGGAAAAACACTAGTTAGGACTGTGTAGAAGGTCTTTAATTGTGATTTGTATGACGTTTTTCTCATTATTAGACTTGGGTTATGGCTTTTGGGAGGAAGACCACAGAGATATAGTGACACACTCATCATATTAAGGGCACATGCTTGCTTACCACTGCTGATGTTGGCATTGATCCCCTGGATTGGGTCATGTTTGTCAGGTTTCTCCTCTGTAAGGTATTTTTTTGCCCTATTTTCATATTCTACTGTTTAAAAGAAAATCATTAAGTCCAGTTCACACTCAAATTCTGGAAGAACGGTTGAGCTCCACCTCCTGGAAAGAAGTATTTACATAAATTATCTGGAATTTCCTTATAAGGAAGATTTGCCTCTTTTCCATATTAATTTATTTTTTTAATCTTTCATTTATATCAGTATGTTCTCATTGGTATTTATTTTATAGTTTCACTTATAAATCAATTATACTTCATGTATTTTTGGCTTGAATTCTTCCAGGTTTGGCCAGGGGGAGCTCTTTTATCAGCCCATGTGCATTTTGACATACCTCCATTGGTGTGTGTGTGTGTGTGTGTGTGTGTGTGTGTGTGTGTGTTTAGAACTGTCTTGCTTTATGGCACTATGGGATACTCCAGACTCATGTATTTCCTTCCCTGGTCCTGGAACATGCCATTTCTCTAAGAAGCCCTGGTTTAGATCTTTTTTACTGGAGCTTGGTATTAGAAACCACTATCTGGATACTAGTTATGCTTGCTAGTGAGATGTCATTACTTCTAGGCACTCTTAGCTGAAAAAACAAGGGATTATGTCTATGTGCGTACTACTCTATTTAAACATTTATTTATAAATGTCGCTATTTGTAACTATATCAATATTAAGCTAAACATGAATTCACACTCAGCTATATCATTACCAACTCTAAATCATTACCACACATATCATTCCAGCCTCCTCCCCTTGCTTATGTAAAAATTCTCACTCCAACCATGGAACACCTAACTCCTACATCTGCCATCCCTTTATTTAATTGTGCAACTTTAGTATACCATATAGTGGTATCAGAATTTTAAACCATACCCCCCATAAAGCACACATTTATCATCTAGTATACAGTTCTTATGTACAGTTTTCAGTCTTTAGTCTTACAGACTCTGCTTATTTACAAAGTTAGTTAGGTGATTAGGTTTTCCCTACGCTTTCTGTGATGTTGTTAGAATTATTTTTCATATTCTTTAGTCAATACAGGGAGTTAAGTTCATCCATGAAGAGTTCATCCATGTCATAAAGATGACAGAGTATAGTGCCAATGCACTCAAAAAGATATTGTCCAGATGAAAAATAAGTAAGATAAAGTGAAACAAAACTGTATGAAACCTTGGAGACTTTTAAACACCTATATTTGAGGAATCAGAGTCTTATTTAAAAAGAAAGAGGGCAGCCCAGGTGACTCAGTGGTTTAGCACTGCCTTCAGCCCAGGGCCTGATCCTGGAGACCTGAGATCGAGTCCCATGTTGGGCTCCCTGCGTGGAGCCTGCTTCTCTCTCTGCCTGTATCTTTGCCTCTCTCTCTCTCTTTCTCTCTGTCTTTCATGAATAAATAAATAAATAAAAACTTTAAAAAAAAAGAAAGAAAGAAGAGATAGAATGGGCAGAAAGAAAATGAAGAAATAATATCTAAATAACCAAACTGGACAAAAGTGTAGTGCACACACACGATACTGAAAATTCTTCAGGCTCAAGAGAAATGATATATGAAAACTTAGAAGAACTTCACAAATGTCCCATATCTTTGTAAATAAAAATCACCAACTTTTTGCATTTTTCTTCTTAATTTCCTTATAAACGTGACAGTTTTGAGCAAAAATCATATTTTCTCATGTATAATATAGGCAGATACAAAGCATTTAACAACTAAAGCATTAAGTACAGGGGAGAAAGGTAAATGGATTTATATAGTTTTGGAATTTCTGTATTTTGTGTGTGGTAGTACAACATCAATTCTAAATAGATTGTGAAAACTTAAGGAAGCCTACTTTAATTTCAAAAGCAAATGCTCAAATATAATGCAAAATATTATACATGAAACAACCTAAAAACTACAACTGTATTCTAATAATATTAAAATAATCCCCTTAAAGAAGGTAGGAAAAGAGGAACAGAAGAACAAACATCAGGCATAATGAGGAAAAATTAATAAAATTGTAGACCCAAATTTAATCCTATCAAAGATGTTCAAAGTCATTATTCAGTGTTGCTAAAGATGTGGAGTATCCTGAAATTTTCTATATTGCTAGTAGGAATGCAAAATGGTGCAGTCACTTTGGAAAATTATTTGTCAGCATCTTATAAAGTTAGTCATACACTTATCATCCAAACCTAGCAGGCCCGTTTCCTTGGAATTTACTCAAAAGAAATAAAAACATATGCTCACTTAAAGATTTGTCTGAAAATATTCAGAGTGAGATTATTCATAATAGCCAAACTCTAGAAACAACTTAAATGTATGTAAAGTGGTGAATGAATAAACTGTAGTAGTCTATGCTATAAAATATTGATTAGATAAAAGGAAATTACTGATATATACAACAACATGGATGAATCCTAAAAACATGGCATTAAGTAAAAGCTGTCAAATACAAATGACAACATATTGCACCATTCCATTTATATAAAATTTTAAACCAAGCAAAACCATAGTGACATGAAACACATCAGTGGCCACTTTGGGTAGATCAGTGGAGGAGATCAATTGCAAAGAGGCGTGAAGTGATGGGGTGATGGAAATATTGCTTGAAGTGGAAGTTACATGACTGTCAACAATTGTTGAATATAAATAAACGAAATACATAGAATTAGCAAGTTTTATTATATGTGAGTTATATGTGAATAAAGCTGGAGAAAAAGATATAGAAAATATTAAGATGAGACTGAATAAGAGGACAGATTTAAAAGGAAAAAGAAAGCATAAATACAGAATATCAGGAATAAAAGAAAGAGTACAGCCACAAATATAGTATAAGTTTTAAGAATAACAAAAGAAAACTACAAACAACCTGGTGTGAATAAATTTAGGATTTTAGATGAAATAGAAAATTCTCTGCAGAATTTTTATTTATCAAAATCAACCTAAAAATAAACTGAAAACAGGAAGCTACCACATGCAATTAAGAGAGTTAAAATTGTTGTAAAACATTTTGCCAACACCTTCCCCCAGCCGTCACTTAAAAAACATACATAGTCCAAGTATTCTCTTATCATTTCTTTACCAAATGTTGAGTGGATGATTTCTCTTTTGTAAAACTGATTCAGAGAATTAAAATAATAAATCAGGAAGCTATTTAATTGGTTTTATGAAGCGAAAATAATATTGACAACAAGCAAAAACAAAGAAAATGCAAGAAAAATACCAAATGCAATTAAAAACATTTATTATTAGTTTTTTACTGCTATTGCAGCAAATTACCACAAATGTAGTGGCACCAACTGCAGCTCTTAGAGTTCTGGTGGTCAGAAGTCTAAAATGGGCTAACAGGGCTACATGCCTGTGTGGAGACTCAAGGGTAGAATCATTTCCTTGTTTTTTCCAGTTTCCAGGGGCTATGGCATTTCTTGGCTCTAGTCTGATATCATATTGCTTTTTCCTTGTCAAGTCTCCTTCTCTGACTCTCGTGATATGCCTCCCTCTTATAAGAACCTCTGTAATTAGATTCACATACCACTAAAATAATCTCCCCAATTTAAATCCTTAACATAATTACATCTGCAAAATCCCTTTACTTATGTAAGATAACATTCACAGGTTCTGGGGATTCTGATGTAAACATCTTTGGGAAGCCATTATTTTGCCAAACTCAAAAATACAAAAGTCCTAAATAAATAATTGTACCAAAACTAAATGTGTGTAAAAATAATAAATCATCGTGAACAAATGAAAGTTATGCCAGGATCACAAGGTTGTCTCAACATCAGACATTATATTATAAAGTACAAAAATTATAGCATTACTTCAAGAGTTGAAGAAAAACCTTTCTTCATTCATTCATAATAAATATTTATTCATAATAAAAATATTTTAACAATTGAGAGGTACAATTGTAAATGTATATTTAGTTCATTTCAAAATGATTACCTAAAAACAAACAAATAAACAAAAACAAAATGATTACCTACAACAAGTTATTCTCCAAAGTAATTTACGAATTTTAACTTCCTTTAGGAAGATATGGGAAAGAGTTCCTATTGTTGCATACTGTCAGACGTTTTAAGATTTGCAGTCTAGTGAATGCAAATATTTGAATATTACTGTTTACTAATGAATTCTCCTTCTCCTCCTCCTTTTGCTCTTTCTCCTCCTCCTTCTGTTTCTTCTCCTTCTTTCTTTCTTCAATAAATAGTTAATTGCTGACTCAAGTTATCTCTTTTCCAAACCCCTAGTCCATAACCATGGCTTATTTTTCTACTGCACTGTCCCTTTGTTTCCCTAGGTGATATAAATAAGTTCTTTATGTTTTCTGAATAGTAACTCTTATTATATAAGTTGTATGTGAATTTTCCAGAAATTCTCTCATATATGAGAGACATGGATGAAATTGTTCTCTGCTGTATTATTTTAATTCTAAAAATGGAAAGGCCAAAACTATCTAACTGAACTGTGATTCAGACAAACAACAGAATACTGCATAGCAGTTAAATGAATATGAATAAAGTAGATCTATACATACCCAAATAGCTAGTTTTTAAAAATATGCCAGTTGCAAGTTAAAAGACCTCACAGACTATTATATCATTTGTGTGAATTTGAATATACACCAAGCCATACTTTAGATTTTATAGATAATATTTCTAGTTAGTGGAGTTAAAAAATACAGTGATTGGAAAAATTCACACCAAATTCATGGGTGTGGTTGATTCTAGGCACAACAGTGTAGATAAGTGTTAGGAGGCAAACAAAAGTGACTTTAGTTTTATCTTAAGTATTCTACTTCTTGTTGTTTAACGAAAATACCAACTAATAAAAAGGAAATACTGTCTCACTTCATTAACAGCACTCTAAACAATTTAAAATTGCTTGAAATGATCAACTTAAAATTTATAAAGATCTTTCCAAAACAACAACAAAAAATTCTCAAGTAGCCAAATTAAAAACCTAAGCAGATAGCCTTTGATCCAGGGTATCAGCAGAAATAAACATATAAAATAAAAATAATTTTCAAGGGTATCTGAGAAGGATGTTTTTTATTAGCAGTTTTCAGCTCCCTATAAAATAAAATGTTATAAAGATCAGACACCAACATATTAATCATTCATGACAAAACCCATGAAGACGTGGAAGAAAGGGGTGTTTTTTCAGTATTCCGCTACATTAATATCTTATTTTTCTATTGCCTATTTTATAGATTAACCATCCTCTTGTTTCTGAAAAACTATTTGGAAAGAGGAAGAATTTATATGGAAAGAGAGCAAGAAGATGAAAGCATGTAAGAAGTGAGATTCATTCCAAAGCCAACTCGCTTTTCCTTCTCTATATTATAAAATATTATTATCAGAAACAATTATTGTTTAACTTTAAGCTTTTAAAAATGTTCTTAATATGGCTGAGAAAAGGTTGGTAATTTTTAAAAATAATCTTTTCATTTTAATTTATTTGCAAAAGGCAATAAATAAATATGGGGTGATGGCCAAAGTCTGTTGATGAATGTAACACTTGTTAAATAATAGAGAAGGTGTTAACATTGAGCAGCTGCTCCTCACAATAATGAAAACTTAATAAAATAAAGATCTGATGTGGGAATTTTATTAAGGTCATTGATGTTGAATTTCAGAGGAAGTAAATAAAAAAGTTGTGCAGTCTGTGTATCAAACCAAAGTAGTTAAGTTGGTAGACTCTTCCAAAAGTTAGATAGGAATTTATGAAAGATTTCATAGAAAAGAGTAAATAATTCTTAATGCTACTCAAATGCACCTTGAAGCTCATAGTTGTTCACATTTAATTGGAATTTGACGTGCAATAGAGGATAAGATATCTAAAGATTTCAATTTAACAGCTCATCCACTAATGTGAATCCTCAGTGCTGAAAACAGAGATACTTATTCTAGTATCTCATATGATCTAGACTTTTATAATACATCTTCTAGACTCAGTCTATTACAAAATAAGGTAAACTTTTTACTCTAAGCCTTACAGTCTTAGTCATTGTCACGTGCACACCAGTTTCATGATTTTAATCCCTTCTCTTGTGATTGACAGAACTTCAAAACTATACTTAAATGTCTGCATATTCAAATATATCTTTGAGACATGATCTTACTAATCATGACCTTTTGCCTAATTGTGCTGATTCAATAATTCCATTTTTATCAAAACATATTAAACACATTTTTTGAAAATATTTCTTATACTTATTACCTAACTGAAGACTTCACTTCATTCTTAATATTATAAATATCCCAACATAATATGATATATTATATAAAGGACGTTGAGTTAGGGACAAACAGGGCTAGGCAGGGCTAGGTAGGGGATCAGGCTCCCAGAAATCCCAAAAATGCTGAGGTGTAAGGAAACCAGAGGTAAAGGAATAAGCCAGACCACCACCCTGCCTTAGGTGTGGGGGGAGGGTGTCTTTTTTAGACAGTCATCTGTGACCAACAAAGAATAACCAAACCCCAAAGACGAAGTAAGCTATTAAAGATGTTATCCCCAGTCTTAACCCAAACCAAGACAGCACAGGAATCTCAAGGCCACAAGCTTCCCAGTCAGTTCTCAATAAAAGACTGTCACTGTATACATAAACCACATCTTCTTTATCCATTCATCTTTCCATGGACACTGAGGCTCCTTCCACAGTTTGGCTATTGTGGACATTGCTGCTAGAAACATCGGGGTGCATGTGTCCCGGCGTTTCATTGCATCTGTATCTTTGGGGTAAATCCCCAGCAGTGCAATTGCTGGGTCATAGGGAACATCTATTTTTAACCCTTTGAGGAACCTCCACACAGTTTTCCAGAGTGGCTGCACCAGTTCACATTCCCACCAACACTGCAGGAGGGTTCCCTTTTCTCTGCATCCTCTCCAACATTTGTGGTTTCCTGCCTTGTTAATTTTCCCCATTCTCACTGGTGTGAAGTGGTATCTCATTGTTGATTTGATTTGTATTTCCCTGATGGCAAGTGATGCGGAGCATTTTCTCATGTGCTTGTTGGCCATGTCTATGGCTTCCTCTGTGAGATTTCTCTTCATGTCTTTTGCCCATTTCATGATTGGATTGTTTGTTTCTTTGCTGTTGAGTTTAATATGTTCTTTCTAGATCTTGGAAACTAGCCCTTTATCTAATACGTCATTTGCAAATATCTTCTCCCATTCTGTAGGTTGTCTTTTAGTTTTGTTGACTGTATCCCTTGCTGTGCAAAAGCTTCTTATCTTGATGAAGTCCCAATAGTTCATTTTTGCTTTTGTTTCTTTTGCCCTCGTGGATGTATCTTGCAAGAAGTTACTGTGGCCGAGTTCAAAAAGGGTGTTGCCTGTGTTTTCCTCTAGGATTTTGATGGAATCTTGTCTCATATTTAGATCCTTCATCCATTTTGAGTTCATCTTTGTGTATGGGGCAAGAGAGTGGTCTAGTTTCATTCTTCTGTATGGGGATGTCCAATTTTCCCAGCACCATTTACTGAAGAGACTTTCTTCCAGTGGACTCAGCCATTAGAAATGACAAATACCCGCCATTTGCTTCGACGTAGATGGAACTGGAGGGTATTATGCTGAGTGAAATAAGTCAATCGGAGAAAGACAAACATTATACGGTCTCATTCATTTGGGGAATATAAATAATAGTGAAAGGGAATAGAGGGGAAGGAAGAAGAAATGGGTAGGAAATATCAGAAAGGAAGACAGAATATAAAGACTCCTAACTCCAGGAAACGAACTAGGGGTGGTGGAAGGGGAGGAGGGCGGGGGGTGGGGGTGACTGGGTGGTGGGCACTGAGGGGGGCACTTGACAGGATGAGCACTGGGTGTTATTCTGTATGTTGTCAAATTGAACACCAATAAAAAATAAATTTATTATTAAAAAAAAATAAAAGACTGCCACTACAAGCCCTCGGTGGCAACCCTGCTGGGACCCGTCTCTCTTTTGAGAGCTTTCTCTGTATCTTTGCTTAATAAACTTCTATCCTTTTGCTCACTCTCCTGTGTCCCTGAGATTCATTCTTTGACTCTGTGAGACAAGAACCTAGCTCTTCCTTATCAACATTATATAATATAATGATATAAATATAATATAAATAATGTTCTAAATTCCCCACATAATTAGGTAATTTGTAATGATCAGTGTATTCCAAGGCAGAATCAAAATATTTCCTGTTACTGGCAGAAAGAAATATTTGAATTTTCAAATTCAAGGGATCTGCTCATTAAATAATGTAAATTTCCTTGCAGGAACTGGCTCTGTGTTCAGTTAGGATAGAGCAACTCAAAAGCTGTTTATGGATAGACTGTGTGCAATTTGACCTATCATCCTGCAAAACATATTTTTTAAGTTCAGTATCAAAATTTATTCTCCTCATCACAAAGCTCTTTTAAGTGCTATAAGAAAATGGACTTTACTGGTTCAAATTTTATCATTTACTTACCTTAGGGAAGTTCTATTTTTTTAAAAATTTGCATGGAAAAAAGTAATCCTTTATCTACCTAATAACTTTTTCAAAACATTCTTTAATAATTCAAGTCTTTCTATCCTTCCTTATTAACACATTTATCACAATTTCTCAATACATAGATGGTAAATTCTATCACATTAAAATATTACTTTAAATAGATAACAAAAATAAAATAAAATAAAATAAAATAAAATAAAATAAAATAAAATATAAATTAAGTTTTTCTTTGTATTTTTTCCTAGGAGACATCTTGCAAGGCTAAGGTGTCCTGACCCATCAACCATTAGGTAGCATTCTCAGCCAATTCCTTTCCCTGGGCATCAGCTTCACCTTTACAAAATAAAGAGCTAAACAAAACCATCTCAAAGATTCCTTACAAATCAACAATTCCCTAATTCTCTAATTGACTAGCCCTAAGATAGCTATCTATGACATGACAGTCACTCATTTTAATACTTTTAATGTGAGTACTGACAATATAGAATATAGCTTACGATATAATTATCTTGATTTCCTGAAACACAAGTTCATTAACCCTTAATCCATTAAATACTAAATTAATTTTTCTTGAAGCATTGATGCAAGAAAATACAATTATTAAATAGAACAAAATTTAAAAATAAAATATATGATATAAAAATATTATTTTATTACATTAAAATAAAATACATAAAAATAAAAAATATGACTTTTATTACATTAAATCTTCATATCTAAAAGTCAGGCTTGGATTCCTGATTTATGTCATAAGAGATATATTTTATATATTTGGTCAACTTGATGAAATCAATTTTATCCATAGTTTTTCCTCAAATCTTTTAGATTTTTTTTTTTTTTTTGGAAAACATAACTATCAGAGATATAGAGTGTTCAAGGAGAATGTGTGTGAAGCATGAAAACAAAAAGGCAACCTGTGAATTATTTTATTTGCTCCCATATTTCTTCAGGCCACACCAGGCCAAGATTTAAAATGCAGTCACTAAATAATGTCACTTATGTTTCTTTTTTTTTTTTTTTTGTCCGCTCTTTAAAGATTTCTAGTTCTCTGCAAGATCTCTTTTATACCATCTCCTTCTTGAGTGAGAATACCTGTAGATACAAAAGCAAGTACTGTCAGCTATCCTGTGACATCAACTTTTCTTATCTTTCCCTCTTTGGCATCGGGTCATCACACCAAGTGTGGCAAGTAACACTGTAGCATTATGTGGCCCTGGGGCCTCACTGAGTGCAAGAAAAAGCCACAACACCTTCCTAAAGGAGTGAGAAACAGAACTGCTTATCCCACTGAATCAGGGATATTTGGAGAGAATCATTCCTTAATAAAGGATAAAATGGGTTCAAGAACTAAGATAATTATCAGATATTAAAGAAGCACATTATATGATGACAAAAAAGATCAATTCACTAAGAAGATAGTGATTCTAAATAAGCATTCCCAAAACACAACTATAAAATATATGCAACAAAAAGACTAACAAGAGAAATCAACAAGTCCGCAAATACAGTTGAAGGCTTTAACACCACATTCTCGCCAGCACTAGCAGACACAAAATGAAGAAGATACAGAATAACTGGACAACACCATCAACTAACCAAATTTCATTGCTATCTATAGGACACTCAACCCAATGAGAGAAGATAATGCTACAGAGTTCTATATCATGAATCTGTTGATCATTTTAGCTGCATATTACATGCTGAGTTCTAGGACTACATTGAGGAATGATCCAATGAGAAAGAGCATAGCAGCTCCTAGGCCAGGAGCTATCTATCTAGGAAAACGATAAGGAGGGATGGAATTAAGACCGTGGCAGTGAGGATAAGCCTCAAAGGAAAGACTCTCCCTTACATGAATACCTGATTCCCTGATTAAAATATACTAAAAAAAAAAAAAAATATATATATATATATATATATATATATATATATATATATATATACACTGTGGCATGTTTCTTCTATTCTTTACCATGGAATTCCTTATAATACTTCTATTGTTTGAGGTGAGATTTTATATTTCTGAGTAGTCATACAGGAACTTCTTTCTCAAAGCACTCAAGCTCTGTGCACTCCTTGAATTACTGATGATTCTCTATTTTTCCAAACATTGAAGTACAAACTGCACCTTTTCTATCTAAAATCAGGGGGATCCCTGGATGGCTCAGTGGTTTAGTGCCTGCCTTCGAGCCAGGGCCTAGCCCTGGGGTCTCAGGGTTGAGTCCCACATCAGGCTCCTTGCATGGAGCCTGCTTCTCCTTCTGCCTGTGTCTCTGCCTCTCTCTCTCTCCATGTCTCTCATGAATAAATAAATAAAACCCTTAAAAAATAAATAAATAAAATCATTTCAACCAGATTCTTCTAGTGATTGGGAAGATTTGATTCAAATGCTATTCTCCTTTCCATGGCCACACAGTTGCCTTCTTTCTTATTATTGCTTTCTTTCACATGTAGCGGACTTCTCTTGGTCTCCATCTCTCCCTCAGAACACAGCCTCAAAGGGCACGTCCATGTGTCAATACTTGTGGAAAGAATACAGTTGTTTGAAGCTTTCCAAATGGAAGGGAGAATAGACAGACCAGCCAGCCCCAGAGAAAGAAGATGTCAGGAGATTCAGTCAGGTTGAACTATCACAGGTTTCAGGCTTGGAAGGAATAACTTTTCGTTAGACTTTGTATATCCTAAAGTAAGTATAACACCACCATGCATTTAAAAGGTATATACATACATATCAGGTCAAGTCAAATGAAGATTTTAGGAAACGTTTGAGGAGTGAATAAAAGTTGAATGTGAAGTTCATTTTGCTTGCACATTTACCTGGTGTGTAAAGTATAAGATTAGTATTGTGTTCTGTGATCTCTTATGACTGCCTATTTTTAAAATGAATTATTTTTAAGCAAAGAAAGTTCCCAAATGAATTTATTAACTTATCATATATTTTTCAAGATCCTACTATGTGCCAAGCAGTGTGTAATTGACACAGGGGTAAGTAGGATGCCCTCTCAGTTGTCTGGGAGCTTCAATCTAGTGCCAGAAGCCAGCCATAATGCATAATTAGGATTATATGTAAATGTATCAATAGAGAGAGGTAGAAACTACCATTTGAGATAAAATAAGGCAAGATGTCTATAGATGTAACAAGTGACCTCTTGCCAAATATAAGCCAATGTGCCTTGATAACAGACAGGATGGAATCCATTTTTTCTCTCAAAGTTCTTCACTATTGAAAGAGACAAAGATTCTGTACCCAGAAATAGGAGCAGGAAAAAAAGCAGCTTAAATGTCTGTTCCTTCTCTGGTTATATCACCTCTGTCATCATAATATTAATAGCTTACATAATTAATAAATTACATATCTATGCTACATGTCATTAATGTCTTATTTCTCACTTAGGAAAAACAAATACGTTTATGTTTTCTATTCTGATTTTTTTTTTTACTGAATGACTGAAAATCCAAATCATGATGTAGAGAGGGCAGGATGGTGGAGGAGTGGGGTCCCCAAGTCACCTGTCCCCACCAACTTACCTAGATAACTTTCAAATCATCCTGAAAAACTACGAATTCGACCTGAGATTTGAAGAGAGAACAGCTGGAATGCTAGAGAGAAGTGTTTGCGCTTCTAACAAGGTAGGAAGACGGAAAAAAAATAAATAAAAAAGCATCCAGCGGGGGAGGGGCCCTCGCCAGGACCCAGGCTAAGGCCAGGCGGCAAAAGCCTCCCGGGACAGGAAAGCCCAGTCAGTCCCGAAGCAGGAACTTTAAAATCCTCCTGGGATTCTTCCCGGACGCAAAGGCGCTTAGCAGGGAGCTCGGGCAGAGCGCAGGAGGGCGGTGGAGCCTCCAGGCTCCCGGAGCCACTAACGAGGCAGCCGCCCGGGGAGAGCGCCCCCCCCCCCGCCCCCGCCCCGCGGCCGAGCTCGGCGAAGGGCTGCAGCGCGCCTGGCGGGGCCTCGGGAAGCTCCGGGGGCGGCTCGGGGCGGAGGGGGCTGGTCCCCGCTGCCTTCGGGAGCCGCGCCCGGGAGCGCGATTGCAGCAGCGCAGGCCCCAGAGCCCAGAGCCCCGGGACACAGCCCAGGACCCTGCGCTCCCCCCGGGACAGGCAGGGGCGGGGAGGGCACAGGACAGCGAGGACGGTCCTGCCGCCGGGCGCCCCCGAGCTGCGCAGATCAGCGCCCGCAACCCCCGGGAGCACCCAGGCCAGTGCGACTGGGAGACTGCGGGAGTCACTGCGGGAGCTGACTCCAGGGCTGGAGAGCTGGCCGCGGCCAGTGTTGTTGTTCCCCCTGTGTCACCCTGTGCCTGGGATGGAGCAGGGCTCAGGGAACAGGGGCCTCACAGGATAAACAGCTCCCACTGAGCCGTGCACCTGGCAGGGGGCGGAGCAGCTCCCCCAGATGCACACCCCTGAGAATCAGCACAGCAGACCCTCCCCCCAGAAAACCAGCTGGAAGGACAGGGGAAGAGCAAGTTCTTGACCAAGCAATGCTGGAAAGCTCCAGGGAAAGTTGAGGGATTTACAGTATACAGCACCAGGAGGGTACCCCTCCTTTTTTTTTTCTTTCTTTTTCCAGTACAACTCATTTTTATATCAGATTGTAAATACCCAATTTTTCTTTCTCTTTTCCCACCTTAACTACAATATTTTACCACCTCTTCATTTTTAAGATTATTCCTTTTTGACTTTCATATTTCTACAAATAAATAAGTCCTAGATATACTTTCCACTTCTAGATTCCCTCCAACATACTCAATTTGGGGAGATATACAAGATGTTTTGTTTGTTTGTTTGTTTTGTGTTTTTTCTTTACTCTGCCTCATTTTGTTCTACAATGGCAGAAGTTAATACCTTCTAAAACATGACCAGTATGCACCTAAAACTACGTGGTATACTGTGCTGGTTCATCTGTGAGATTCCTCACTCCAATTTTGCACCTCTCTTTTATCTCATTTATGTTTTGGTCGTCAATGTTGGGGCTATCGACAAGTATTTCTGGTTTATATAAATTTGGGAATAGGCATCTAATAACATACAGAATTTAATATACTCAGAAACAAGAGGATCACCCTAAAACTCCTCAGATAGACTACATTCTCCCTCCATTACAACTTTGTCACCACTATATCCCAGTTCCCTGCTTCCCCCCCACCCTGTTTTTTTTCTTTTTTCTGTTTCTTCACTTTTTTTCTCTCTCTTCTTCTTTAGGATTCCTGGCCTTTTACTTTTTACTGATTTGTTTTAAAATTTGTTTTGCAAGTTAGTGGTTCTTTTATTTCATTTTGTTCTGATGCTTGTTTTCAATTTCTGGTCTCTGACCTTGGCAGAATCATAAGGTGAAATTTACTAGTTTGTGGTGGATATTCTTGATGCGGCCCACTCATACAGCCACTCTGCAAAGACCAAAATGACTAGAAAGAAAAACTCACCAAAAAAGAAAGAATCAGAAACAGTACTTTTTGCCACAGAGTTACAGAATTCGGATTACAATTCGATGTCAAAAATACAGCATCCATTCCTGATCAAAACTCTTCAGAGTGTAGGGATACAGGGAAAATTCCTCAGCATCTGAAGCCTTTTACGAAAAACCCACAGCAAATATCATTCTCAGTGGGGAAGCACTGGGAGCCTTTCCCCTAAGATCAGGAACAAGACAGTGATGTCCACTCTCAGCACTGCTATTCAACATAGTACTGGAAGTCCTAGCCTCAGCAATCAGACAACAAAAAGACATTAAAGGCATTCAAATTGGCCAAGAAGAAGTCAAACTCTCCCTCTTTGCAGATGACATGATACTGTATATAGAAAACCCAAAAGACTCCATCCCAAGATTGCTAGAACTCATACAGCAATTTGGTAGCGTGGCAGGATACAAAATCAATGCCCAGAAGTCAGTGGCATTTCTATACACTAACAATGAGACTGAAGAAAGACAAATTAAGGAGACAATCCCATTTACAATTGGACCCAAAAGCATAAGATACCTGGGAATAAACTTAACCAAAGAGGTAAAGGATCTATGCCCTAAAAACTACAGAACACTTCTGAAAGAAATTGAGGAAGACACAAAGAGATTGAAATATATTCCATGCTCATGGATTGGAAGAATTAATAATGTGAAAATGTCAATGTTACCTAGGGCAATGTACAGGTTTAATGCAATCCCTATCAAAATACCATGGACATTCTTCAGAGAGTTGGAAAAAATTATTTTAAGATTTGTGTGGAATCAGAAAAGACCCCAAATAGCCACGGGAATATTAAAAAAGAAAACCATAGCAAGGGGCATCACAATGCCAGATTTCAGGCTGTACTACAAAGCTGTGGTCATCAAGACAGTGTGGTACTGGCACAAAAACAGACAGAGGATCAATGGAACAGAATAGAGAATCCAGAAGTGGACCCTCAACTTTATGGTCAACTAATATTCGACAAAGAGGAAAAACTATCCATTGGAAAAAATACAGTCTCTTCAGTAAATGGTGCTGGGAAAATTGGACATCCCCATGCAGAAGAATGAAACTAGACCACTCTCTTTCACCATACACAATGATAAACTCAAAATGGATGAAAGATCTAAATGTGAGACAAGATTCCATCAAAATCCTAGAGGAGAACACAGGCAACACCCTTTTTGAACTTGGCCACAATAGCTTCTTGCAAGATACATCCATGAAGGCAAAAGAAACAAAAGCAAAAATGAACTATTGGGACTTCATCAAGATAAGGAGCTTTTGCACAGCAAAGAATACAGTCAACAAAACTAAAAGACAACCTACAGAATGGGAGAAGATATTTGCAAATGACGTATCAGATAAAGGGCTAGTTTCCAAGATCTATAAAGAACTTATTAAACTCAACAGCAAAGAAACAAACAATCCAATCATGAAATGGGCAAAAGACATGCACAGAAATCTCACAAAGGAAGACATGGACATGGCCAACAACCACATGAGAAAATGCTCTGTATCACTTGCCATCAGGGAAATATGAATCAAAACCACAATGAAATGATAAATACCCACCATTTGCTTCAACATGGTTAGAATTGGAGGGTATTATGCTGATTGAGGTAAGTCATTCGCAGTAGGACAAACATTATATGGTCTCATTCATTCGGGGCATGTAAAATATAGTGAATGGGATTAAAGGGGAAAGGAAAGAAAATGGCAAATATCAGAGACGGTGACAGAACATGAGAGACTCCTGACTCTGGGAAATGAATAAGAGGTAGTGGAAGGGGGGCTGGGCGGGGTTTGGGGTGACTAGGTGACAGGTACTGAGGTGATGGGCACTTGACGGGTTGAGCACTGAGTGTTATGCTATACGTTGGAAAATCTAACTCCAATAAAAAATATATATAAAAAAAATCTAACTCCAATAAAAAATATATATAAAAAAAGAAAAAAAAGAAAACAAATTATGATGTAGAATTTCAGATACTTAAAAAATTCAATGAATGCTGACAAAACTTTTGTCAAGAAAAATTAGCATATTTTTTCCAGGGGAATGGTGAGGTTCAGGGAAGTTAAATGAGTTTTCCTCTGTCTCAGTTTTTATTACAGAGCCTGTCGTCTGCTTTCCTTTGCACATCATACTACCAGTAACACACACACACATGCACACAGACACAAACACACCTGAAAGCTCAGAAAACTATAGCTACCACATTACAGAAAACAAATTATAGGAAAACTCCAGTCTCGAAAATTCTTGAGTTACATATACATGTATAGAACTAAGTAGGGAGGAACAGGTTGTTCTGCTTTGACCTCTACCCATAACAAAATCTCCAAGGTAACTACAATTCATAGCTCTTTATGGATTGGTGGAAACACTTTATTATACACAAGGATGAATAAGTCATAAGGGCAAATTTAAGGGTTGAAGGCAGAAGTTAGAATGAAGGCTTGAGATTCTTCATTAGAAAAATGTAATATATGCTTTCAACATTTTGAAAAGTCACCTAATAAAGAGTAAAAGCATGCATATGTGATTTCTGTAATAAACTAATTTCTTTCCTGAGCAATCTTTCTTCTCAAAAGCTATTAGAACTGAAAATACAACTTTTTTCTTATATTTTGCTTCGATCATTATGGACTGTAACAAAGTAGAGAAAACAGGAATCATTTCTGTAGATAGCTAGTTAAATTATTTGCAGTTTGTAGGCTAATAATGAGTTTTATTTTGTTTCCTTGGAAACTCCAGTCAAATCTTGATTATCCTGAGCATGAGAGGATTTTTTTAGGCTTTTCTAAGTGCTCATAGTGTTTTCCTCTTGCTGCTCTGCTGGGTCCCAGCCAGTCTCTCCCAATGAGAAAAACAAGTGGGGGGGTTCAGATGCTGCTTCCTCTGGGCCATATATGTGTGCATGTGAGAGAAAGACAGAAACTGACACAGGGACACAGGAAGAGAAAGATGTCACACACAGTGTCCTGGTGTCTGTTCTTAAATATATAGATGATACTTTTATTTATCTTTTTTATCTATCATGTCCTGTATATAAGCAAAATTGACCACAATTCTATTTCTTTCATGATTTGGATCTCAAGAGTCACTTGGCAAATATTTGGGAAATATTTTCATGAAATTCTAGATTTTTGTGAACAAGTTTTTTTTTAAGATTTTATTTATGTATTCATGAGAGACAGAGAGAGAGAGAGAGAGAGAGAGGCAGAGGCACAGGCAGAGGGAGAAGCAGGCTCCATGCAGGGAGCCCAACGTGGGACTCGATCCTGGGTCTCCAGGATCCCACCCTGGGCTGAAGGCAGCACTAAACCACTGAGCCACCAGGGCTACCCGTGAACAAGTTTAATTCCCATAGAAAGCAGGTACTAAATTTGCTTCTAGCTCTGTGTTTCTGAAATTCATTACCTTGAGTAAGATGACTGATCTTTTCTTATAAACTGCAGTTGTTAATAGGAAGAAAATAATACTGTGTGTCTATTCTTGTGTACAGCTTAGTTTGTCTTCTGATTTTCTGAGACCACAAAAATGACTTGTTTTGAGGACTTCCAGTTCTGGACAAGGCAAAATATACTTATACCCTTACTTATTTTTTTTAAATCTCTCCTACTGAGCACAGCTAGAAATCCTAAAAACCATACATGACTCTGAAAGGTAGGGAGAAGATGTCAGATCAGCTTGGGATCCCAGGAGTTAAGAACCAATAGAGTGGTAAATTCTCTGAATTTCCTTTTCTGTCCCAAAATCCCAAACGTGGTTTGGAAAAGCCTCTGACCTGGAAATACCAATAAGCACAGACAAAAAATATCCCCAAGAAATTCTGCTTCTGTTTGCCAAAAGCTTAGGGAAGGAGAAGCCAAATAAGACAGAAATCTTTTTGATAACACATATCCCACTCAATCAGAGCATCAGGGAAAAATTAATGACCTGTCCCTAACCTTATTAACAAATGTCTGTTAACAACAAAGTGCTCCAACCCCTCCAAAGTGCCAGCAGAAGCTAAGTGGATGTCCACTCTACCCAGTAGGAGGAGGAGCTTCTGGTTTCCTCAACAGGATGATGTTGGTAGGGGCTGAATGGGCAGCCTGAACTTTCTACAAAGCTCAGACATACAAAGTGTTCCTCTATCTCTCTGAGTGGGATATTGGAGGGAACCAAACATGCAGCCTGGACTTTCACCCTCACCCACTGATAACCAAGCACCCCTACCACCAGGGTGTCTGAAGATGAGTGTAGAGCCTGGACTTCCATCTCCAGCACCCTGCAGTAAGGACTTGGTTCCTCTCTTTCCCTGACAGCACTGGTTCAAAGAACAATTGATAGAAGATCCAGTGTTTCATAACATAATTAATAACAGGTTAAAAGTGAAAAATCACGCATAATACCAAGAACCAGGAAAATTTCAACTTGAATGGGATAAACAATCAACAGAAACCAACAACCAGATGACAAAGTGTCAGAATTATCTTAAAAGAATTTTGATGCAGCCATCATAAAAAATGCTTTCATGAGCAATTGAGAACATGGTTGATATAAGTGAAAATATTGAAAATCACAAAAAAATAGATGATAAAGTAGAAACAAATGGAAATTTTAGAACAACAACCAAAAAACCCCACAGTAAATAATATAAAATTCGCATTGGAGGGGCTTAGTAGAAGAATGGAGATAACAGAGTAAGGAATCAGTGGACTTGAAAATAGATAAACAGAAATTACTCAGTCTGAACAACAGAGAGAATGCACTGAAAAAAATAAACAAACAAGCAGGACATTAGAGACACTGGTACTATAACAAGAGATGTGACATTCATGACATTAGAGTCAAGAAAGGAGAAAAGAGAACAGAGTAAAAAGAGTACTTAAACAAATAATAAATCAAACTTCCTAGATTAGATAAAAGACATTAACCTACATATTAAGGAAGATGAAAAAACTCTAAACAGGGTAAATCCAAAGTAATTCATACCAAAGCACATTATGATCAAACTTCTGAAAATAAAGGACAAAGAAAAACATTGAAAGAAGCTAGAGAGAAACAAGCATTACATATGGAAAACAAGTATTTGAATGATAGTAGGTTTCTCACCAGAAATATAAATAAGGAAAAGGCATATATATTGAAAATATGTATTATGAAGCATTAATCAAAAGAAAGTATAAGATAAAAAAAAAGACTTCAGAGCAAAGAAAATTACTAGAGACAGACAAAGACATTACCTAATGTCTTGGTAATGAAATGGTCAGCCTACCAAGAAGAAAAAGCAATCTAAATGTGTAGGCTCAAACAACTTAGATTCAAAGTACATGAAACAAAACTTATAAAACTGGAAAAAGTAAACACACATCCACTGCTATAATTGGAGACAACATCTCCTTTCAACACTGATAGAACAACTGGTCAAAAAATGAGTATGGACATAAAAGGACTAAACATGATCATCAATCAACAGATTTGAATTGGCAGAACTCTACCACCATCAACAAAATATATATTTTTAAAGCAGCTATCAAATATTCATCTGAATATATCACATCCTGAATCACAAAACAAATTTTAACAAATATAAAAGAGTTAAAGGCATATAGAGTTTGTTTTCTAACTACAATGAATTAAAACTAAAATGCATTAATAAAAAAAATAAGAAAACATCCAAATATTTGGAAATTATGCAACACACTTCTAAAAACTCCATAGGTCAGAGAGTAAGTCACAAAAGAAGTCACATATACATTCATCTGAATGAAAATAAAAATAAAACACATTAAACTTTGTAAGACACAAATAGAGGCACCCGGGTGGCCCAGTCAGTTAGTGTCTGACTCTGTTTTGGCTCAGTCATGATCTCAGGACCCTGAGATTGAGCCCTATGTTAGACTCCCTGCCCAGGGTGAAATCTGCTTAAGACTCTTTCTCCCGACCCCTCTACCCCTCCCCTTCTAAAATAAATAAACAAATCTTTAAGAAAAAAAAAACTTGTAAGATACAATTAAAGTACTGCTGAGAGGGAAATTCACAGAACAAAAATGTTTACATTACAAAAGAGAAAAGTTCTCAAATCAATAATCAAAGCTCTCACCATAAGAACTTTGAAAAATGATAGGAAAACAATCCCAAATAAAGCAGAAGGGAAGAAAAAGATACCAGCAGAAATCAATGAAATTAAGATAAAATTAATGGAGGAAAAAAATAGTACTTTGACAAGATCAACGAAGTTCACAAAAGTTTAAAGAGAGACAAGGAAGTCACAAATTACCGCTATCAGCAATGAAACAGTGAATACCAGCTCTCTGCTCCTCCCCGTTTGACAGACAGCCGCATCTTCTGGTGCAGGGCCAGCGCGTCCCCAAGACACGATAGTGAAGATCAGAGTGAACGGATTTGGCCGTATTGGGCGCCTGGTCACCAGGGCTGCTTTTAACTCTGGCAAAGTGGATATTGTCGCCATCAGTGACCCCTTCATTGATCTCAACCACATGGTGTGTATGTTCCAGTATGATTCTACCCATGGCCAATGCCACAGCACGGTCAAGGCTGAGAACGGGAAACTTGTCATCAACGGAAAGTCCATCTCCATCTTCCAGGAGCAAGATCCCGCCAACATCAAATGCGGTGATGCTGGTGCTGAGTATGTTGTGGAGTCCACTGGGGTCTTCACCACAATGGGGAAGGCTGGGGCTCACTTGAAGGGCAGGGCCAAGAGGGTCATCATCTCTGCTCCTTCTGCTGATGCCCCCATGTTTGTGATGGGCGTGAACCACGAGAAGTATGACAACTCCCTCAAGATTGTCAGCTATGCCTCCTGCACTACCAACTGCTTGGCTACTATAGCCAAAGTCATCCATGACCACTTTGGCATTGTGGAGGGCCTCATGACTACCGTCCATGCCATCACTGCCACCCAGAAGACCGTGGACGGGCACCTCTGGGAAGCTGGCATGACGGCCGATGGGCTCCCCAGAACATCATCCATGCTTCCACTGGCACCACCAAGGCTGTGGGCAAGGTCATCCCTGGGCTGAATGGGAAGCTCACTGGCATGGTCTTCTGTGTCCCCAACCCCAACGTGTCAGTTGTGGATCTGACCTGCAGCCTGGAGAAAGCTGCCAAATATGACAACATCAAGAAGGTAGTGAAGCAGGCATCGGAGGGCCCCCTCAAGGGCACCCTGGGCTACACTGACGACCAGGTTGTCTCCTGTGACTTCAACAGTGACACCCACTCTTCCACCTTAGACGCTGAGGCTGGCATTGCCCTCAATGACCACTTCCTCAAGCTCATTTCCTGGTATGACAATGAATTCGGCTATAGCAACCGGGTGGTGGACCTCATGGTCCTCATGGCCTCCAAGGAGTAAGAGCCTCCTGGACCACCAGCCCCAGCAAGACAGAGGCCCTCAGCTTCTGGGGAGTCCCTGCCCCAACCTAATCCCCCAACATATGGAGAATCTCCTGACCTCCAATTTACATCCCAGACCCCGAGGAAGGGGAGAGGCTTGGGGAGCCCTACCTTGTCATGTACCATCAATAAAGTATACTGTACCCAGTCAAAAAAAAAAAAAAAGGAGGAGGGGCAAGATGGTGGAAGAGTAGGGTCCCCAAGTCACCTGTCCCCACCAAATTACCTACATAACCTTCAAATCATCCTGAAAATCTACGAATTCGGCCTGAGATTTAAAGAGAGAACAGCTGGAATGCAACAGTGAGAAGAGTTCACGCTTCTATCAAGGTAGGAAGACGGGAAAAAGAAATAAAGAAACAAAAGGCCTCCAAGGGGGACGGCCCCTGTGAGGAGACGGGCTAAGGCCTGGGCGAGTGTCCCCAGAACAGGAGAGCTCCATCCGGGAGAAGCAGGAGCTTCACCAATCTTCCCGGGCGGAAAGGCGCCAGCAGGGAGTTGGAGCAGGACCCCAGGAGGGCGGGGATGCCCTCAGGCTCCCGGGGACACTAACAGACACCTGCACCCCGGGGAGAGAACACCGAGCTCCCTAAAGGACTGCAGCGCGCAGGGCTGGACCCGGAGCAGCTCGGAGGGGCTCGGGCGGCGGCTCCGCGGAGGGGGCTGCGCGGCCGGAAGCGTGAATCCAACAGCGTAGGCCCGGGAGCACTGGGTGCTGGGGACACGGCCCAGGATCCGACCTCCCCCCGGGACAGGCAGAGGCCGGGAGGGCCCAGGACAGCGAGGACGCTCCTGCCCCAGCTGAGCAGATCAGCGGCCCCGCCCCGGAGCCTCCAGGCCCTGCAGACGGAGTTCCTGCCGGAGCTGAATCCAGGTTTCCAGAGCTGCCCCGCCACTGGGGCTGTTCCTCCTGCGGCCTCACGGGGTAAACAACCCCCACTGAGCCCTGCACCAGGCAGGGGCACAGCAGCTCCCCCAACTGCTAACACCAGAAAATCAGCACAACAGGCCCCTCCCCCAGAACACCAGCTAGACGGACAACTTCCAGGAGAAGCCAAGGGACTTAAAGTACACAGAATCAGAAGATACTCCCCGGTGGTTCTTTTTTTTTGTTTTGTTTTGTTTTGTTTTGTTTTGCTTTTTGATTTGTTTCCTTCCCCCACCCCCTTTTTTTCTCCTTTCTTTTTCTTTCTCTTTTTCTTCTCTTTCTTTTTTTTTCGTTTTTTTCCCCTTTTTTTTCTCTTTCTCTTTTCTTTCCTTCTTTCTCTCCTCTCTTTTTCTCTTTTTCCCAATACAACTTGCTTTTGGCCACTCTGCACTGAGCAAAATGACTAGAAGGAAAACCTCACCTCAAAAGAAAGAATCAGAAACAGTCCTCTCTCCCACAGAGTTACAAAATCTGGATTACAATTCAATGTCAGAAAGCCAAGTCAGAAGCACTATTATACAGCTACTGGTGGCTCTAGAAAAAAGTATAAAGGACTCAAGAGACTTCATGACTGCAGAATTTAGAGCTAATCAGGCAGAAATTAAAAATCAATTGAATGAGATGCAATCCAAACTAGAAGTCCTAACGACGAGGGTTAACGAGGTGGAAGAACGAGTGAGTGATATAGAAGACAAGTTGATAGCAAAGAGGGAAACTGAGGAAAAAAGAGACAAACAATTAAAAGACCATGAGGATACATTAAGGGAAATAAACGACAGCCTGAGAAAGAAAAACCTACGTTTAATTGGGGTTCCCGAGGGCGCCGAAAGGGACAGAGGGCCAGAATATGTATTTGAACAAATTCTAGCTGAAAACTTTCCTAATCTGGGAAGGGAAAAAGGCATTCAGATCCAGGAAATAGAGAGATCCCCCCCTAAAATCAATAAAAACCGTTCAACACCTCGACATTTAATAGTGAAGCTTGCAAATTCCAAAGATAAAGAGAAGATCCTTAAAGCAGCAAGAGACAAGAAATCCCTGACTTTTATGGGGAGGAGTATTAGGGTAACAGCAGACCTCTCCACAGAGACCTGGCAGGCGAGAAAGGGCTGGCAGGATATATTCAGGGTCCTAAATGAGAAGAACATGCAACCAAGAATACTTTATCCAGCAAGGCTCTCATTCAAAATGGAAGGAGAGATAAAGAGCTTCCAAGACAGGCAGCAACTAAAAGAATATGTGACCTCCAAACCAGCTCTGCAAGAAATTTTAAGGGGGACTCTTAAAATTCCCCTTTAAGAAGAAGTTCAGTGGAACAGTCCACAAAAACAAGGACTGAATAGATATCATGATGACACTAAACTCATATCTGTCAATAGTAACTCTGAATGTGAACGGGCTTAATGACCCCATCAAAAGGCACAGGGGTTCAGACTGGATAAAAAAGCAGGACCCATCTATTTCCTGTCTATAAGAGACTCATTTTAGACAGAAGGACACCTACAGCCTGAAAATAAAAGGTTGGAGAACCATTTACCATTCGAATGGTCCTCAAAAGAAAGCAGGGGTAGCCATCCTTATATCAGATAAACTAAAATTTACCCCAAAGACTGTAGTGAGAGATGAAGAGGGACACTATATCATACTTAAAGGATCTATTCAACAAGAGGACTTAACAATCCTCAATATATATGCCCCGAATGTGGGAGCCGCCAAATATATAAATCAATTATTAACCAAAGTGAAGAAATACTTAGATAATAATACACTTATACTGGGTGACTTCAATCTAGCTCTTTCTATACTCGATAGGTCTTCTAAGCACAACATCTCCAAAGAAACGAGAGCTTTAAATGATACACTGGACCAGATGGATTTCACAGATATCTACAGAACTTTACATCCAAACTCAACTGAATACACATTCTTCTCAAGCGCACATGGAACTTTCTCCAGAATAGACCACATATTGGGTCACAAATCGGGTCTGAACTGATACCAAAAGATTGGGATTGTCCCCTGCATATTCTCGGACCATAATGCCTTGAAATTAGAACTAAATCACAACAAGAAGTTTGGAAGGACCTCAAACACGTGGAGGTTAAGGACCATCCTGCTAAAAGATAAAAGGGTCAACCAGGAAATTAAGGAAGAATTAAAAAGATTCATGGAAACTAATGAGAATGAAGATACAACCGTTCAAAATCTTTGGGATGCAGCAAAAGCAGTCCTAAGGGGGAAATACATCGCAATACAAGCATCCATTCAAAAACTGGAAAGAACTCAAATACAAAAGCTAACCTTACACATAAAGGAGCTAGAGAAAAAACAGCAAATAGATCCTACACCCAAGAGAAGAAGGGAGTTAATAAAGATTCGAGCAGAACTCAACGAAATCGAGACCAGAAGAACTGTGGAACAGATAAACAAAACCAGGAGTTGGTTCTTTGAAAGAATTAACAAGATAGATAAACCATTAGCCAGCCTTATTAAAAAGAAGAGAGAGAAGACTCAAATTAATAAAATCATGAATGAGAAAGGAGAGATCACTACCAACACCAAGGAAATACAAACGATTTTAAAAACATATTATGAACAGCTATACGCCGATAAATTAGGCAATCTAGAAGAAATGGACGCATTCCTGGAAAGCCACAAACTACCAAAACTGGAACAGGAAGAAATAGAAAACCTGAACAGGCCAATAACCAGGGAGGAAATTGAAGCAGTCATCAAAAACCTCCCAAGACACAAGAGTCCAGGGCCAGATGGCTTCCCAGGGGAATTTTATCAAACGTTTAAAGAAGAAACCATACCTATTCTCCTAAAGCTGTTTGGAAAGATAGAAAGAGATGGAGTACTTCCAAATTCGTTCTATGAGGCCAGCATCACCTTAATTCCAAAACCAGACAAAGACCCCACCAAAAAGGAGAATTACAGACCAATATCCCTGATGAACATGGATGCAAAACTTCTCAACAAGATACTGGCCAATAGGATCCAACAATACATTAAGAAAATAATTCACCATGACCAAGTAGGATTTATCCCTGGGACACAAGGCTGGTTCAACACCCGTAAAACAATCAATGTGATTCATCATATCAGCAAGAGAAAAACCAAGAACCATATGATCCTCTCATTGGATGCAGAGAAAGCATTTGACAAAATACAGCATCCATTCCTGATCAAAACTCTTCAGAGTGTAGGGATAGAGGGAACATTCCTCGACATCTTAAAAGCCATCTATGAAAAGCCCACAGCAAATATCATTCTCAATGGGGAAGCACTGGGAGCCTTTCCCCTAAGATCAGGAACAAGACAGGGATGTCCACTCTCACCACTGCTGTTCAACATAGTACTGGAAGTCCTAGCCTCAGCAATCAGACAACAAAAAGACATTAAAGGCATTCAAATTGGCAAAGAAGAAGTCAAACTCTCCCTCTTCGCCGATGACATGATACTCTACATAGAAAACCCAAAAGTCTCCACCCCAAGATTGCTAGAACTCATACAGCAATTCGGTAGCGTGGCAGGATACAAAATCAATGCCCAGAAGTCAGTGGCATTTCTATACACTAACAATGAGACTGAAGAAAGAGAAATTAAGGAGTCAATCCCATTTACAATTGCACCCAAAAGCATAAGATACCTAGGAATAAACCTAACCAAAGATGTAAAGGATCTATACCCTCAAAACTATAGAACACTTCTGAAAGAAATTGAGGAAGACACAAAGAGATGGAAAAATATTCCATGCTCATGGATTGGCAGAATTAATATTGTGAAAATGTCAATGTTACCCAGGGCAATATACACGTTTAATGCAATCCCTATCAAAATACCATGGACTTTCTTCAGAGAGTTAGAACAAATTATTTTAAGATTTGTGTGGAATCAGAAAAGACCCCGAATAGCCAGGGGAATTTTAAAAAAGAAAACCATATCTGGGGGCATCACAATGCCAGATTTCAGGCTGTACTACAAAGCTGTTGTCATCAAGACAGTGTGGTACTGGCACAAAAACACACACAGAGATATATGGAACAGAATAGAGAACCCAGAAGTTGACCCTGAACTTTATGGTCAACTAATATTCGATAAAGGAGGAAAGACTATCCATTGGAAGAAAGACAGTCTCTTCAATAATTGCTGCTGGGAAAATGGACATCCACATGCAGAAGAATGAAAATAGACCACTCTCTTGCACCATACACAAAGATAAACTCAAAATGGATGAAAGATCTAAATGTGAGACAAGATTCCATCAAAATCCTAGAGGAGAACACAGGCAACATCCTTTTTGAACTCAGCCACAGTAACTTCTTGCAAAATACATGCATGAAGGCAAAAGAAACAAAAGCAAAAATGAACTATTGGGATTTCATCAAGATAAGAAGCCTTTGCACAGCAAAGGATACAGTCAACTATAGGGCTAGTTTCCAAGATCTATAAAGAACTTATTAAACTCAACAGCAAAGAAACACACAATCCAATCATGAAATGGGCAAAAGACATGAAGAGAAATCTCACAAAGGAAGACATAGACATGGCCAACACGCACATGAGGAAATGCTCTGCATCACTTGCCATCAGGGAAATACAAATCAAAACCACAATGAGATCCCACCTCACACCAGTGAGAATGGGGAAAATTAACAAGGCAGGAAACCACGAATGTTGGAGAGGATGTGGAGAAAAGGGAACCTCCTTGCACTGTTGGTGGGAATGTGAACTGGTGCCGCCACTCTGGAAACCTGTGTGGAGGTTCCTCAAAGAGTTAAAAATAGACCTGCCCTACAACCCAGCAATTGCACTGTTGGGGATTTACCCCTAAGATACAGATGCAGTGAAACGCCAGGACCCCTGCACCCTGATGTTTATAGCAGCAATGTCCACAATAGCCAAACTGTGGAAGGAGCCTCGTTGTCCATCGAAAGATGAATGGATAAAGATGTGGTTTATGTATACAATGGAATATTACTCAGCCATTAGAAATGACAAAAACCCACCATTTTCTTCGACGTGGATGGAACTGGAGGGTATTATGCTGAGTGAAATAAGTGAATCGGAGAAGGACAAACATTATATGGTCTCATTCATTTGGGGAATATAAATAATAGTGAAAGGGAATAGAAGGGATGGAGAAGAAATGGGTAGGAAATATCAGAAAGGGAGACAGAACTTGAAGACTCCTAACTCTGGGAAAGGAACTAGGGGTGGTGGAAGGGAAGGTGGGCGGGGGGTGGGGGTGAATGGGTGACTAACACTGAGGGGGGCACTTGACAGGATGAGCACTGGGTGTTATTCTGTATGCTGGCAAATTGAAACCAATAAAAATAAATTTATTATTAAAAAATGAATGTAGGAAAAAAATGTATGACCAGCAGAGGATGTAAAGTCTCATTAAAAATTTTATATTGGCGGGATCCCTGGGTGGTGCAGCGGTTTAGCGCCTGCCTTTGGCCCAGGGCGCGATCCTGGAGACCCGGGATCGAATCCCACGTCCGGCTCCTGGTGCATGCTGCCTGCTTCTCCCTCTGCCTATGTCTCTGCCTCTCTTCTCTCTCTCTGACTATCATAAATAAATTTTTTAAAAAATTATTAAAAAAGTGAAAATTTTTATATTGGCTACAATGAAAAAAAAGAAACAGTTAATATCATAATACATCCTTCAGATATTAAAGGGATAATAAGGGACTGCTGAAAACAACTCTATACACATAAATTCAACAACTTAGGTAAAATAGAACATTTCCTTAAAATGTACAAAAAGACAAAAATCAACTAATATTATATAGATCATGTAAATAAATTATACTTAATAAGTAAATTAAATTTATAGCTTAAAGTTTCTTAAGAAAAAAATCTCCAAGTCTAGATGATTTTAGTAGGAATTTCAACCAAATATTCAAAGATCAGGATCAATCCTCCTCAATCTCTTCTAGATAATGGAAGAGTATGGAATACTTCCTAAATCATGTATTATCCAATACCAAAACCAGACAAAGAGTACAAAAAGAGGAAAAATATCAATATCTTTCATGATTATAAATTCAGTAAACCTCAACAAAATACTTAATTTAATACCAGATTAAATCCAGCAACATATAAATAGAATTATATGCCATGATCAGGAGAATTTTATCTCAGGAATGAAATATAAATTAAAAACATTATAATTTACAATGACTAGAAATGAAATACATGGGTATAAATCTAATAACTATACAGCACTTGAATACTAAAAATTACAAAATACTGATGAAAGAAATCATAGACCTAAGTAAATGGAAAGATAGAATGTATTCATAAATTAGAAGCTTTGATATTGTCAGATCCCAACCCTCCAAATTGCTCTGAAATTTAATAGAATTTCCATCAAAATCCTATCAATATAGAAAAAGATTTTTCTAAATTCCTGTGGAAAGGAAAATAAGGGGAAATTATTAAAGTATTTTTTAAAAATTAAAAATAGTGGTAAGACTCATTTTATCTAATGTTAGGACTTATTATCTATCGTACTCAAGAGAGTATGGCTCTGGTAGAAAAAAAATAGAAAATCGGTTCAAATGAACAGAATAGAGAAACCATGAATAAACCCAAAAATGCATGACCAACTGACTTTGTATAAAAGTGCAAAGTAATTCATTCAAGGAAGGATATTCTTTTTAAGATATGGTGCTAAAGCAATTGGATACCCATGGTAAAAATAAAAATGAACTTAAAGCAGTCTTATACTTTATACAAAAATTAATTAAAAATTGATCATAGGTTTAAAAGCAAAATGTGAAACTACAAAAACTATTAAAATAAAACACAAGAGGAAAATCTTCAAGACCTATAGCAAGATGAAAAGTTGACACGAAAAGTTTGATCCATAAAGAACAACAACAAAAAAATCAATAAATGGGACTTCATCAAAATTAAAAACTTTTGTTTCACAAAGCCCTGCTCAGAGAATGGAAACACAGTCTATAGATTTAGAGAAAATTTTTGCCAACTGTGTATCTGACAAAGGACCCCTATCTAGAATACATGAAGAACTCTCAAAACTCAACAGTACAATCCAATTAGAAAACAGACAAAAAACAGTAACATGGTATTTCACTAAAGAGGAGATTAGATGGCAAATAAACATATAGTAAAATGTTCAATATCATTAACCACTAGAGAAAGGCAAATTAAAGCCATGATAAGATATCAACACACCTATTAAAATAGCTAAAATGACAAGAATAAAGAAAATAATAACAGCACCAAATGCTGGAGAAGGTGTAGAGAAACTAGATATCTCATACATTACTGGTGGAATGTAAAATAATACAGCCACTCTGGGAAATAGTTTGGTAGCTTTTTTAAAAAAAAAAAAGAATAAATAAATAAGCTAAACATATTACTATATTATCCAGAAATCAAACTTGTGGGCTTTTATTACAGAGAAAGAAAAATTTAGGCTCACCTAAAAATCAGTACAAGAATGTTCACAGCAGCTTTCTTTCTAGCAGTTGAAGTTTGCAAATCATTCAAATGTCCTTCAATGAATGAAAGTTTAAACAAACTGTGGTACATTCATACCATGAGATACTAGTCAGAAATACAAAGAAACAAACTATCCATACAAACAATGGATGAATCTCAAGGGAATTTTGATGAAGGGGGGAGGCAATCCCAAAAGTTACATTCTGTGAGATCTCCTTCATAAAATGTCCTTGGAAAACAGATTAGTGGTTTCCAGCAACTACAAATGGGGTTGGGGATGGGTATGGCTATCAAGCAAAGCAGATCTAAAGGCATCATTTTGGTAAGGGAGCAATCCTATATGTTTACTGTGGTGGTAATTACAGGCACCTACCTTGTAACAAAATTTCTTAGAACCATACAGACACACCCAATGAGTGCATGTAGAACTGGGTAAAATGTGAATAAAGTCTGTGGATTGTACCAGTGCCAATGTCCTGGTTTTGATACTGTCCGAAAGTTATGAATAGTGTTTCCTCTGGGGAAAATGGGATAAAGAGTTCCTTTCTGTACTATTTTTGTGATTTCCTCTTAATCTATAATAACCTTAAAATGAAAAGCTAAAAAATAAAAATAATTGTATTTCTTATTATTTCTTAACAATAGTAAGTTGTTACAATTACACAGAATTACGGAAATTAAAATGGAAGTCTTTTGGAATATTTAAAACTAGTTTTGTAAAGCAGAAAATAGGAGGAAAAGGTTAAATGCATTATACAAACGAATGACGGGCTATCAATAGATCATTATATGAGTTGTCCTGGAACAATGAAAGTCTGAATATTTTTCAACTGATCCCACTAATTATACTATCAGTCTCCTCCAGTTAACACTGGGACTGATTCTTAGAAGCCGTCAAGGAATTTATGGTGACTAATTACAATCTCTGTCTTCATAATTATACAGTATGAACTAGTTTGTACTCAAATGTCCATACCCTGCAATACTACATGGTGATTAGGAAAAAATAAAAACAATGAACAATGTAGATAAGAACAAGAACGCTTCGAAATAACAGGTGATCGTTTGTCATACTTACCCATAATCATTCACAGATATCTTTTTCTGTAAACATTTCATTTACTCTGTTTCCTTCTCATAAAACTTTTTGCTGGACTTCACCAAGAAAAAAGGACAGAAAGAAATTGCAGGGAACTTCTTTGATTTCTTGTTGGTCTGAACCTAGATCTGCATCCTCCTTAACCCTCATCAAACGGGAAGCCTTCTTACCTGCTATAGTCAATGACCTCAGTCCTCAGTTTCAGAGGCTCACCTCATCCTGACTTTCCCGTTCGTGAGCACCTTATTAATTGCTGAGGTTTGATATTTTCCTATTTTTCATCTAAACAAACTACAAACTTCTCTCAAATACCCAGTCAACTACCATACTTTGTTTCTATTTTACCTGGGGGCTATGGGTGACGCATTGAATAGAAATACTGGTTCAACCCCAGCAAAATTAGGGATTCCAAGGGCATGGAATGACATCTACACAGGGATGTAAAAAATACATTTCTCACAATCTGGATTCAGACCCTGATTCTTCTTTATTTTTTCAGAAGAATTTTCTTATACTTTAATCCGTTGTATGGAGCAGGCATTTTCTACTCTGAGACGTTACCACCAGCATGGTCATGCAGGCCTGAATCATGCCACCCTTCTACCTTTAATCAATTATGCATAGCATTGTAGGACAAAAATTCTTCAAACAAAATTTTCATCATTCCCATATTCAAGCCTTTTGGTAATTAAGCCCAGTCTTATTTGTTTCTTAATATTTAAAAATTATAGTATGGTTCATTGAAAGATTTACCATGCATCAAGGTCTGTGCTGGGTACTTGGTGACATCTCATTTAATCTCATTGTGAAAGAATGAGCATATCAGCAGAGCACAGCCAGACCACATATGACAATAAAACTCTGCATCACAATATCTGCAGCTAAACAGTTCAGCAAGCTAAACTCAACTGCAGGGCAGCCCAGGTGGCTAAGTGGTTTAGCACCACCTTCAGCCCAGAACCTGATCCTGGAGACCTAGGATTGAGTCCCATGTCAGGTTCCCTGCATGGAGCCTGCTTTTCCCTCTGCCTGTGTCTCTGCCTCTCTCTCTCTCTCTCTCTCTCTCTCTTTTTCTCTTTCTCTCTCTCTGTCTCTCATGAATGGATAAATAAAATATTTTTAAAAAATAAACTCAACTGCAGCAGCCATTGGCTGAGAATGGTCAGGACTTGGTGGATTACTACCAGATTCCTTAAATTTTGCCCACACTTCTAACTCAGGACCAACCAGAGAAAGCCAAATATACTCCCCAAACCAATCACATAGGATACCCAAATTTAATTAGCCTGACTCCAGTTTCCACATGCCAACAAACCTCCAATCACGGCATGCCTTAAGCTATCACTTTTTCCACTATAAAGCTCTCCCAACTCACTGCCCTCTTTGGAGTCTCTGTCAAATCCAAGTCATGGTGGCTAATTTCCTTGCTATAGCAACCTCTGAAGGGCCTCTGCTTGATCACATTTGGGAGGTCTTATTTATGTCCACAAGCCCTACAATCCAGCAGGGTCATCTGCATCATTGGCAGATGTAAAAACCATGATCTGGGGTGGGCAGAAGCTGGCCGAAGGTCATTATCATCCAACTTGATGTCTCCACCACTCCAGTCTCAACTCCCTACTTTCTCTGACATCTCTGTTCTCATCATTTGCTCTCACTAAAAAATGATACCATGAGGGTCCTCTTCAGCCTTGCAATCACAGAAATCAGTGGCTAATTAAAACATTTGAAAGATGACCTGATTTAAATATTCAGGGATTTTCCATTTGTCATAAAGAAGTGATACTAAAACCTGATCACACACTGAGGACAATTAATCATTTACCTGGTAGCGTTTGTAAGAAATATATTTTCTCTTATGTCTCAACAGGCAGAAGAGTGAAGATCATTGGGAACTATCAGAAATTCAACCCAATCCTGGTGGGAACAGACTTGGCAGGTCTGTTTGGTGCAGATTGAGGCAAGTATCCCAGTCCAATGGAGGGATGGACTTTCCTGGACTTTGCTCATAGAACACGTCTTTCTCCATGCAGTCCATAAAGGTTCACTGACTCAATCGGACCAGTTACAAAGCTCTATGTCAATAAAATGTTTAATATGAAAATCTCATTTTAAGATTTTAAAAATATTTATTATATACAAATCTAGTCCTACCACCCAGAGGGGGAAACAGTGCATAGCTTAGGTAGCTTTAGGAATAACAAGGAGACTTTGATTAATAACAATCAAATAGAAGTCAAAAGCTCAAGGTTACTTGAGGACAACCCAGGGACTCTTAAAATGCATAGACCACAAATCTACCTAACATCCATTACTCTAATATGCATGACTGAGTTCACCAATGCTTGCACTGAAGGGTAGAATCCTTGTTTTCCTACTGCCATATCCCAGAGGTCACAGATAAACAGATTCACTGTGTTGGTGCAGCACACTGTGGCCCAAGTTCAGGAAACATTGAGTTTATTGCCGCACTTACTCTATCCTCTTGCCTTTGTTAGACATAACACTCGGCATTTCTACAGTTTCTGTCTTCACATCCACCACAAACATTTTAGTAATTCAAGAAATGTACAACACTTTGATAAAAGGATAGTGGCCTTTAGGACTAATTTGTTTTTTAATGAACACAGTACTTGTGATTAACTGCTGTGTTGTTTCAAGAAGGGTGCTATATAAGCTAAGCACTATGCATGTATAATATTTGTTTATAGAAGAAAGGACGAGAAGAAAGATAAAGGCAGAAGGAAGGATAGTAAATAAGTGAGGATGACGGGAGGAGTTAGACAATTCTTTGAGGGCCAGTGCCACATTCTTTCAATAGCTGACAAGCAGGACGAGTAAATGAACCATGTAATGCACATGAATTGTCACTTCAGATAATTACTCTCTCTTTGACATGGAGCTGAGGCTGTGTCCTCTTGCAGTGTTTATGTCTCTTTCTCCAAGCAGCCTTTCTCTGAATCTTTCATTGTGAAATAATTTCTATGAAATGTTAATAGACATTCCATGAAAAAGGTGTCCACGGTCTAATAACTTAAGGTTACAATGCCCACCATATGCCAAAACTTCTATGGTTCATAAGGAATTTTAGTGTATCAAAGTCTCCAGAAAACCCTGAAATTACAAAGCAAACCAAAAGTTTTACTTTGCTAAATTCAGCATTTCTCAGATGTTTCCACAGGCAAACTTTTCTCATTGACCAACCACATTTAACTCATTGCATAGCCCTAGCATGTCTCAGAAGGTGTTCTAGACTTCATGCCAATATGTGATAGGTGGTACTTTTTGACATAGGACTGGAAGCAGAAAACAGACACCAAAATGGACCCTAACGATCCTTGTCATTAATTATTCACAGCCTTGTGTAGTCCCCTCCCACATTTTATCAAGACTAGTCTGTGTGACCAATATGGCAGAAGTACTGTATTATAAATGACTGTGGCTGTCATCTTGGATTTGGCCTTTCTTGGGTCTCATCCTCTGGGGCAAGCTGGCCACCATGTTGTAAAGATGCTCAGGCAGCATATGGAGATAGCCACTTGGTAAGAAATGAGGCCCCAGGCCAGCAGCCATGTGTGTGAACTTGGAAGATGGTCCTCTCTTGGGTGAACTTTCAGTGGACTTCTTGGCTGTAAACTTTGATGGACTTGGAGCCAGACTCACTAAGCTAAGGCCCTCATGAATTCCTGATCCTTAGAAATTGTGAGACACTAAATGTTTTCATAAGCTACTATGTTTGGGAGCAATTTGTTGTGCAGCAATAGGTAACTAATAAACTAGTTAATTAAGAAGGCCTGGGGAATATGATGTTTAGGTTTGTATCAGGAGGACATGCTTATTCATGCAACCAAGTATGAATTACGTTGATGCCATGATGCTCTAATATAACAGCAGTGAACGAAGCAGAAAATCCCTTTCTCTTCTTTGCATTCAAGTATCCATATACTTGGCAGATAACTCCAGTTGTCCTTCAGAATCTCTCATGTCGGGATGCCTGGGTGGCTCAGTGATTTAACATTTGCCTTTGGCCCAGGGTGTGATCCTTAAGTCCCGGGATTGAGTCCCACATCGGGCTCCCTGCATGGAGCCTGCTTCTCCCTCTGCCTGTCTCTCTCTCCTCTCTCTCTCTCTCTCTGTCTCTGTCTCTCTCTCTCTCTCTCTGTGCATCTCTCATGAATGAATAAATTTTAAAAAATCTTAAAAATATAAAAAAATAAAAAAGAATCTCTTATGTCTACAATGGCCCCACTGGTAGTTGGTTCCAGGCTGACCTCACTTCCCAATCTTCTGTGCAGCACAGTTTGAAGGGGCTACCATTTTCTCACCAATGGAATGGAAGCAGCTCATCCAGCTTCTGTGTCTTGGGCCATTAGCTCCCTTCTCTAAGCTGCCCTTTTTCCTGATACTAAGGAAATGCAGATGGTAGCCTCACTTTAATCATGCAGAATATCATAATACCCTTGCATATGATGAATCCAAATATGCAAGGAACTTGGGCCCTTGAGTAATTAATTACATGGAGTCATCTCACAGTCCTGATGGCTCAAGGCAAAGCATTACATGAAAGAGAAATAAAATAAGCTTCTATGTGTTTTAAGTTCTTTACTATTTGCTTTCTTTATTTCAGAAATATAGCCTAGAACCTATTGATGCAATTTATCAGCACAAAGTATAGGTATTAAACACATAATTGAACTAAGATATGTACAGTTACTCCAAAAAATGTCTTTCAAGAATCAAAAAGCACCAACAGATAATGTTATTTTGGATTTAGGGGACATACCTCTTTCTTTTTCTTTTTTTTTTATCATTGCAGAACAAGAATCAAAGATCAGCAAAATAATGGCCCATGGGCTAAACTCTAGCACACCATCTATTTTTGTAAACTAAGTTGTATCAGAACACAGTCATGCCCCATTAGTTACATGTGGTTTGTGGCTGGCTGCTTTTGCACAACTGCAGAGGTGAGTAGTTGCAAGACTTGGCCTAAAATACTTACTATCTGGTGCTATACAAAAACAAACAAACAAAACAAAACAAAACAAAACAAAAAAACCTCTTTTAACCCTCGCTGCAGAGTATATGTTTCAGCAAAATATTAAAATTGCAATGTCTAAAAATTCACTTGCCCTAATTCTATTTTGGATAGTCGAACAGCCAGTTTCTTCTGTTACTTTCCTAAAGGAGAAAAAGAAAACATGCAGTCTTATGAAGCACCCTTTCTCCTGAAGAAGTCTGAAACACGCCTCACCACCTGTCACATTGGTGGCTGAGATCCTATACCACCATGGGTCCCAGCTGCTCTAATTGGTCTCCTCCCTTGTCTTCAGGAGCATGATTCAGCCCTGATTCAGCATCCAGATGTTCAGAGGGAAAAAAAGCTTTTGAAGGGCTTAGACTAGATATAATCATGGACATATCTCTTTACAGAGGTCTTTCATAATATACACCAGGGATCCTTATGTAAATTGAACCATACTCATTAAAGGTAGGTGGAAATTTCAAACCTAGTTAATGTGATCTAAAAAGGCAGACTTTACTAGCAAAGCTTACATGGGTTTTATTCCTCAAGATCTTCTTGGAGCCTGCATATGTCCTTTGCCCTATCTCTCTTTGCACTTGATCTTTTAGGATGCAGCAGGTGTCTGCATCACACCCTGTAAAGTACATCACCCAGAAGGGTCCCCTGGCCACCTACACATGCCTACTCTGATGTACAGTTGCTAGCAGAGAATTACGGAGAGTGTCTTACTTTCTTGCCATGTTTGTGACTGGTGGTTGGTTGTATACCTACCAGTTACTTTCTAGGGAAAAAAAAAGAAAATATGCAGAAAAAATCCTTATGAAGCACCCTTTCTCCCAAATGAAACTAAAACTTACCCCTCTCCAGTACTCAGGTATCATCATATTGTTTGGCTGAGATGTTGCCACCCCAACTTTTTCCCAACCCTCTTGGTTGTTGCCTCACCAAAGTTGAGACCTGGGCTCCATTTACCTCTACCTCCAATACCTGGCACATGTCATAGCACAAGTCCTAATATATGACACTCAGCAAACATGTGAATAAAAATATCCAAGTGTCTTAAAAAATATATCATTAATACTAATATTAAGTATCATATTAACTATAACCATAAAGGCAAGGGAAATTATTTTGAAACATTTAAATTTGAATACTTCCATTACTACTTATAGTGAAAGATTCTTACTACCCAAGATTCATAGAAATTTAAAAATCCATCATCTGAAAGGAAGCTATAGTCAGGAAAAAATAATGAGTATTCCAGATAGCATCCAAAATAGAAGTGATATAGATCAGTATAAAAAAATGAAATAAAGAGATAATTTTTAGAAAAATGAATACAAAAAAAAAACAAACAAAAAAAGAAAAATGAATACATTTTCTACTAATATTATGAATGATATGTGTTTGGGCTTAATATATATGATTAATGGGCTTAATGATATGTGTTTGGGCTTAATATATAGAAACATCTCTTTTGCAAGAAGACAAGGCCATGAAGAGGATGTACTTGGATGCCTAGTATTTGAATTTTTCTTTTATCTTTAAAACACAAATGTTGGTGTGGACATGGAACTTAGCCATCCCAACTTTGTTTCACTCTACCTGTTGGCATCTGGCCATGCAGCCTTGCTCGTTCAACACAGAAATTATAACCAGGCAGATTAAGAGGGAAAATACCATGTATAGATGATGTACCTTGAATCCATTACCTAATACCAAAACAGATAAGGGAAATAGACTAACTGAGCTATTCTTCTAGGATGTAAGTAGTCAGGAGCCATCCCGAGAAAAATTGATAGAGGAAATTCAGGGTCATGGTGGTGACTATTTTTATTTGTTTTTGTACTACTATTTTATGTGCTGTGAATACTGAGATAGAGCCTGAGCAGAGAGGAGAAACATTAAACTTAGGGAGTTAAGCTCTCTGACTCTCTTTCCCTGGTGAGTGAGGTCCTCCAGTCACTACGTTGAATGAGAGGATGGGGTGAAAAGCTCTTCCACACAGTCAGCACTGTCCTGTCTGAGCTACCTACTGAAATTGCTGGTTCTGACATCTGGACCCAGTTTTGTAGCCCTGTAGGGAAGACCTTTGAGTTGTGTTTGGCTTTTCTGCCAGAAATGTCTCTGTGTCTCTTCATCTGTCCCTCAGGCTCTCACATGAATCAGAAAATAAATGATAAAAGATCTTTCAATTACCTATCACATCTTCCAAACCTCCAGTGATGTTTTATGACATATCATCCTCAGGTCAATTTTGTGCTGAACTCTTCTTTCAGTCTTTAGCTATATTCACTACTTATCAACATCAGGACTGCACGGGGCCTGGGACATTAAAGGTGAACTATGAGTGACAAAACTCTTTGAGACCTTCAGATAGTTTTAGCAAGATAGACATGCAAAAATTTATTTAAATATGATGCTTGTGGGAAGCCCCCAGTGGCTCAATGGTTTAGCGCCACCTTTAGCCCAGGGCATAATCCTGGAGACCCGGGATCGAGTCCCACGTCAGGCTCCCTGCATGGAGCCTGCTCCTCCCTCTGCCTGTGTCTCTGCCTCTCTCTCTCTCTTTCTCTCTCTCTCTCTCTCAAATAAATAAATAAAATATTTAAAAATAAATAAATAAATATGATGCTTGCTGGGAGTGAGGTTGTACAAAATGCAGTATAAACATAAAAGGGAGAACATTGAAGATAGTGACAGATGTAAGAATTGTTATTAGAGAATACAACTTTAAGCTGATGCTTAAACAAAGTGTTGGGATTTCCTAAAGACAGCTAGAGCCAGAGGGCATTCCTGGAAGATGATAGCATGTGCATGAGAACAGGGTTATAAGAACTCCGAGTGGCTTTGGACTGTTGGATCAGGCAATGGTGTGCAGGGTTAAAGGAGCCAGAGGGAGGACCAGAATGAAGCATACAAAATTTAAAAATACAAGACCAAGAAAAGTATTGGCTTGGGCCACATGGGTGACTTGGTCAAGTACATGGCTCTTGATTTTGGCTCAGGTCTTGATCTCAGGGTCCTGATTTCAATCCCTGCCTTGGACTCCATACTGGGCATGGGGCCTACTTTAAAAAAAAAGAAAAAAAAGTCTTGGTTCCAAATTAAAGATATTTAGGTTTTACATTAAAGTCATGGGGGAGGACATAGAGGGATTCTAGGAGATAGATGTTGCTCTGGCAGGAAGAGGAAGGTTGGGTAATCTGTTTGTGTGAGGGGCAGAAGAATAGGCATTGCAGTAGCCCAGGAGAGAGACCACGAATGCTGGAAGGCGGCATAAGTGAAGATATTTCTATCCTTCCAGTATTTGTAAGAAACTGGGCATAAGTGGATGGTTCCCTAGGAAAGGGAATCAAAAGATGTGACCCCTATGGTTGTCCTGCCTTAAAAGGGTTTCCAGGCCTCAGGGCATTGAAGGTAACCCTTGTGTTGAGGAGATGAAGCTGAGAGCCTGGAAAACCTAGTGGGCTACAGTTTGGAGAACAGAACACTAAAGAAGAGAAATAGACTGGGAGAAAATATTTAAAATGAATAAGAGTGAAAATATAACAGAGCAAAGATGTAAGGTACATCTAAAGCAGAATTGTCTTTTATTATTTATTTTACTAAATTAATTTCTTATTGCAAAAAGTTTATTGTACTAAAGATGATGTTGGAAGAAAGATCTCATATAAATTACCTTAGCTTCTGCCTTAAGAAACCTGTAAAAGAAGAGCAAATTAACATCCTCATGTTTTTTAGTCCTCACTTTGCAGTAGAAAAAATAAATATAAAGTTCAAGATGGAAATTAATAAAATAAAATTTAAAAACAGAAAACAAGAGAAAATATCATTTAAATCAAAACTAGTTCTTGGAAATTAATAAAATTGATGAACTTGTAGCCAGACTATTCAGGAAAAAGAGAAGACACAGTTGAATAAAAAATGAGAGAAGTAATATCACCACAAATTCTATTTCTGTTAAAAGGAAAATAAAGTAAGATTACAAACAACTTTCTGCCAATAAATTGACATCTGACATGAAACGAGAAAATTCCATAAAAGACAAAAACTTCCAAATTTAAGTGAATAAATAGTTAATAGGAATATCCCTGCATCTATTTTGAAATTGAATTTTCAATTAGAAATCATTCCTATTAAACAATAACAAAAGCAAAAGCAAACCTCCAGGCCCAGATAGATTCACTGGTGAATTTATTTTTTAAAAATATTTTATTTATTTATTCATAGAGACAGAGAGAGAGAGAGAGAAAGAGAGAGAGAGGCAGAGACACAGGCAGAGGGAAAAGCAGGCACCATACAGAGATCCTGACATGGGACTTGATCCAGGGTCTCAGGATCACGCCCTGGGCTGTAGGTGGCACTAAACTGCAGTGCCACCGGGGCTGCCCTCACTGGTGACTTTAAAACATGTAAGTAGAAAATGAAACCAAATCTCTTATACACATCTTTCAGAAAACTGCAAAGAAGGGAATACTTACGAATTCATTATATGATCCAGGATTACCTTAGTGTTAAAACAAGAAAAAGATGTTACAAGAAAATTACACAGCAATATTCCTCATGGAAATACATGCACAAATTTTAAGGACACTTTTAGTATAGTAAACCTAACAATACATAAAAAGGAAAATGCAGCATTACTAAGTGATGTTTAATCCAGAATGTAAGGTTGTTGATTTAACAGCTGAAAGTTAATTAATGCAATTCGCCATATTAAGATGAAAAGAGTGTAATCATATCAATAGATACAAAAAAAGAATTTATCAAAATATATCTATTCCTGACTTAAAAACAACAACAACTGGAGCAAGGTAAGATGGCAGAAGAGTAAGGTCCACAAGTCACCTGTCCCCACCAAATTACCTAGATAACTTTCAAATCATTCTAAAAACCTATGAATTTGATCTGAGATTAAAGAGAGAACAGCTGAAATGCTACAGAGAGCAGGGTTTGTGCTTCTAACAAGTCCAACTCATTTTTAGACACTCAGCACTGAGCAAAATGACTAGAAAGAAGAACTCACCACAAAGCAAAGAATCAGAAACCGTACTCTCTGCTACAGAGTTACATAATTTGAATTATAATTCGATGTCAGAAAGCCAATTCAGAAGCACAATTATAAAGCTACTGGTGGCTCTGGAAAAAAAGCATAAAGGATTCAAAGAATTCATGACTGCAAAATTTAGATCTAATCAGGCAGAAATTAAAAATCCATTAAATGAGATGCAATCCAAACTGGAGGTCCTAACAATGAGGGTTAGTGAGGAAGAAGAAAGGGTGAGTGTCATAGAAGACAAGTTGATGGGAAGGAAGGAAGTTGAGGAAAGAGAAAAACAATTAAAAGCTCATGAGGAAAGGTTAAGGGAAATAAATGACAGTCTCAGAAGGAAAAATCTATGTTAAATTGGGGTTCCAGAGGGCGTCGAGAGGGGCAGAGGACCAGAATGCATATTTGAACAACTCATAGCTGAGAACTTCCCTAATTTGGGGAGGGAAACAAGCATACAGATCCAGGAGATAGAGAGTTCCTCCCTAAAATCAATAAAACCAATCAACACCTCGACATTTAATAGTGAAACTTGCAAGTTCCAGAGATAAAGAAAAAGTCCTTAAGGTAGCAAGAGACAACAGACCACTAACTTATATGGGGAGAAATATTATATTAATAGCAGACCTCTCCACAGAGACCTGGCAGGCCAGAAGGGCTGGCAGGATATATTCAGGGTCCTAAATGAGAAGAACATGCAGCCAAGAATACTTTATCTAGCAAAGCTCTCATTCAATAAGAAGGAGAGATAAAGAGCTTCAAGATAGGCAGAAACTGAAAGAATATGTGACCACCAAACCAGCTCTACAAGAAATATTAAGGAAGACTCTGTGAAAGAAAGAGGAAGCCCAAAGAAATAATTCACAAAACAGGGACTGAATAGGTATCATAATGAAACTAATTCATATCTTTCGATAGTAACTCTGAACGTGAATGGACTTAATGATCCCATCAAAAGACACAGGGTTTCAAAGTGGATAAAAAAGCAAGACCCATCTATCTGCTGTCTACAAGAGACTCATTTTAGAACTAAGGACACCTACAGCCTGAAAATGTAAGGCTGGAGAATGATTTACCATTCAAATGTTCCTCAAAAGAAAGCTGGGGTAGCAATCCTCATATAAGATAAATTAAAATGTATCCCAAAGACTGTAGTAAGAGATGAAGAGGGACACTATATCATACTTAAAGGATCTATCCAACAAGAGGACCTAACAATCATGAATTTTATGCCCCTACAGGGGGAGCTGCAAAGTATATCAATCAATTAATAACCAAAGTAAAGGCATACTTAGATAATAATACACTAATACTGGGAGACGTCAACATGACACTTTCTACAAATGACAGGTCTTCTAAGCACAACATCCCCAAAGAAAGAAGAGCTTTAATTGATACACTGGACCATATGGATTTCACAGATATTTACAGAACTTTACTTCCAAATGCAACTGAATACACATTCTTCTCAAGTGCACATGGAACTTCCTCCAGAATAGACCACATACTGGGTCACAAATCAGGTCTCAATTGATACCAAAAGGTTGGGATCGTCCCCTGCATATTTTCAGACCATAATGCTTTGAAACTTGAACTCAATCAGAAGAAATTTGGAATAAACTCAAACACGTGGAGTTTAAAGAGCATCCTGCTAAAATGTGAAAGGCTCAACCAGGAAATTAGAGAAGAATTAAAAAGATTCATGGAAACTAATGAAAATGAAGATACAACCATTCAAAATGTTTGCTATACAGTGAAAGCAGTCCTGAGAGGGAAATGCATTGCAATACAAGCATCCCTCAAAAATTGTAAAAAACTCAAAATACACAAGCTAACCTCGCAACTAAAGGAACTGGAGAAAGAACAGCAAATAAAACCTACACCAAGCAGAAGAAGAGAGATGATAAAGATTCAAGCAGAACTCAATGAAATAGAGACTAGAAGAACTGTAGAACAGATCAACAAAACCAGGAGTTGATTCTTTGAAAGAATTAAAAAGATAGATAAACCATTAGCCAGTCTTATTAAAACAAAAATGAAAATATGTAAATTAATAAAATCATGAATGAAAAAGGAGAGATCACCACCAATACCAAGGAAATACAAACAATTTTAAAAACTTATTATGAGCAGCTATATGCCAATAAAGTATGCAATCTAGAAGAAATGGATGCATTTCTGGAAAACCACAAACTACCAAAACTGGAACAGGAAGAAATAGAAAACCTGAACAGGCCGATAACCAGGGAGAAAATTGAAGCAGTCCTCAAAAACCTTCCAAGACACCAAAGTCCAGGGCCAGATAGCTTCCCAGGGGGAATTCTATCAAATATTTAAAGAAGAAACCACACTTATTCTACTAAAGCTGTTCCAAAAGATAGAAAGGGACAGAATACTTCCAAACTCGTTTTATGAGGCCAGCATCACCTTAATTCCAAAATCAAAGACCCCACCAAAAGGAATTGTAGACCCATATCCCTTATGAACACAGATGCAAAATTATTAATAAGATACTAGCCAAAAGGATCCAACAATACATTAAGAAGACTATTCACCATGACCAAGTGGGATTTATCCTCAGGATGCAATGCTGGTTCAACACTTGTAAAGTAATCAACGTGATAGATCATATCAACAAGAGAAAAAACAAGAACCGTATGACCCTCTCAATGGATGCAGAGAAAGCATTTGACAAAATACAGCATCTATTCCTGATCAAAACTCTTCAGAGTGTAGGGATAGAGGGAACATTCCTCAGCATCTTAAAAGCCATCTACAAAAGCCCACAGCAAATGTCATTCTCAATGGGGAAACACTGGGACTCTTTCCCCTAAGATCAGGAACACTACAGGAATGTCCACTCTCAGCACTGCTATTCAACACAGTACTAGAAGTCCTAGTCTCAGCAATCAGGCAACAAAAAGAAATAAAAGGCATTCAAATTGGCAAAGAAAAGATCAAACTCTCCCTCGTTGCAGATGACATGATACTCTACATAGAAAACCGGAAGGACTCCACCCCAAGATTGCTGTAACTCACACAGCAATTCGGCAGTGTGGCAGGATACAAATCAATGCACAGAAATCAGTGGCATTTCTATACACTAACAATGGGACTGCAAAAAGAGAAATTAAGGAGCAATCCCATTTACAATCGCACCCAAAAGCATAAGATACCTAGGTATAAACCTAACCAAAGAGGTAAAAAGGATCTATCCCCTAAAAACTATAAACACTTCTGAAAGAAATTGAGGAAGACACAAAGAGATGGAAAAATATACCATGCTTATGGATTGGCAGAATTAATATTGTGAAAATCTCAATAATATCCAGCACTATTTACACATTTAATGCAATCCCTATCAAAATACCATGGACTTTCTTCAGAGAGTTGGAACAAATCATCTTAAGATTTGTGTGGAATCAGAAAAGACCCCGAATAGCCAGGGGAATATTAAAAAAGAAAACCAGGGCAGGGGGCATCACATCACAGCCAGATTTCAGGTTGTACTACAAAGCTGTGGTTCAAGACAGTGTGGTACTGGCACAAAAACAGACACATAGATCAATGGAACAGAATAGAGAACCCAGAAATGGGCCCTCAATTCATGGTCAACTAATATTCAACAAAGCAGGAAAGACTATCCACTGGAAAAAGGACAGTCTCTTCAATAAATGGTGCTGGGAAAACTGGACATCCACATGCAGAAGAATGAAACTAGACCACTCTCTTTCACCAGACACAAAGATAAACTCAAAATAGATGAAAGATCTAAATGTGAGACAAGAATCCATCAAAATCCTAGAGGAGAACACAGGCAATACCCTTGTTGAACTTGGCCACAGCAACTCCTTGCAAGACACATCTAGGAAGGCAAAGAAAACAAAAGCAAAAATCAATTATTGGGACTTAATCAGGATAAAAAGTTTCTGTGCATCAAATGAAGCAGTCAACAAAACTAAAGACAACCTACAGAATGGAAGAAGATATTTGCAAATGGCATATCAGATAAACGGCTAGTATCCAAGATCTATAAAGAACTCATTAAACTCAACAGCAAAGAAACAATCCAATCATGAAATGGGCAAAAGACATAAACAGAAATCTCACTGAGGAAGACATAGACATGGCCAACAAGCACATGAGAAAATGCTCTGCATCACTTGCCATCAGGGAAATAGAAATCAAAACCACAATGAGATACCACCTCACACCAGTGAGAATGGGGAAAATTCACAAGACAGGAAACAACATATGTTGGAGAGGATGTGGAGAAAGGGGAACCCTCTTGCACGGTTGGTGGGAATGTGAACTGGTGCAGCCATTCTGGAAAACTGTGTGGAGGTTCCTCAGAGTTAAAAATAGAGCTACCCTATGACCCAGCAATTGCACTGCTGGGGATTTACCCCAAAGATACACATGCAGTGAAATGGCAGGACACCTGCACCCCAATGTCCATAGCAGCAATGTCCACAATAGCCAAGCTGTGGAAGGAGTCTCTGTGTCTATCAAAAGATGAATGAATAAAGAAGATGTGGTCTGTATATACAATGGAATATCAGTCATTAGAAATGACAAATACCCACTATTTGCTTCAACACGGATAGAAATGGAGGGTACTATGCTGAGTGAAGTAAGTAAATTGGAGAAGGACAAACATTATATGGTCTCATTCATTTGGGGAATATAAAGAATAGTGAAAGGGAATAAAGGGGAAAGGAGAGAAAATGAGTGGGAAATATCAGTGAGGATGACAGAACAACTCTGGGAAACGAACGAGGGGTGGTGGAAAGGGAGGCGGGTAGGGGGATGGGGTGACTGGGTGACAGGCCCTGAGGGAGGCACTTGATAGGATGAGCACTGGGTGTTATGCTATATGTTGGCAAACCGAACTCCAATAAAAAATATACAAAAAATAAAAAGAAAATCGTATGGAATGCACAGTGCAAGTCTGTCATTTAAACCATTGACAATAAGCTTTATTTAAAATATAAATAAACTTTTTCTTTTTGAACTACTTTATTAACAAAAAAAAACAGTAGAAAACTGATTAATAGTTTGAGTCAAATGGCATATAGAGAGAGATATAGGTAAATAGATACCCTAATGTTTCACATAGTATTCTAAATATTCTTCTGTTGAGATGAAAAGTCCTTGAACACAGTACGATGTGACCAGCTGAAATTATGATTTTGTAGAAATTGAAAAAACATTGTATTGTATTAGTTACAGTGTATTGTATCATTATATTAGTTGTTACCATTGCTTTGACAAATCACCACAGATTTAGCTTAAAACAACACAAATTTATTATCTTGTCTTGAAGGCCAGAAATTTAATGTGGGTCTGCAGAGTTGCCTTCTTTCTGAAGGCTCCAAGAAGAATATATTACTTCCTTTTCTAGCTTTCAGAGGCCATCCACATTCCTTGGACCTGGGTCCTCACACCTCCTTCCTGCCACGCCCTCCTGCCTCTCTCTTGTAAGTAGCTTTATGATTATATGAGGCCCACCCAGTAATACAGGATCATCTTCCTATCTCAAGACTATCGATTTAATCGTATCTGCAAAGTCCTTTTTGCCTTTTAACATAGAATACTCACAGGTTCTAGGAGATGCAGATATTTGTTGGAGGGAGGAGGGACCATTATTCTGCCTTCCAGGCTCACTAATAACCCACAAAAAGTAACCAATGTACGTTCAGTTTCAGGGGAAGTTTGGCATCTAAGAGCCACTGAGGAAAAGGGGTGCTGTGTAGCCCCAGAACCTCTTCCTTGAAGGTACCAGACCTCGATTCCCACCTGTCTCTGTCCTTTGGTGCTTACTGGCTAGGTCACCAAATGCTTCTCAGGGGGATTAATGCAACGGCCAAGTGACCTGCTTGGAGGAGCCTAATTTATGATAATACTACGTATAGCAGAATTCTAAAGAAGGAGGTATAATAGATCACTAATACATTTCTTAAAAAAATATGAAAATGAAATAGAAACTTCAATTTGAAAAGATTTTATGTCCTCCTTATCACCTAAAGATACAGTCTGAAATGAAGCAGTAATGTGTGAAAACAGGCAGCATGCCAGCACCCATTTAATTCAGTTTAATACATAAGTAACCCAAGAGGACAAAGCAAAATCAAGACCAAACCTCAAAATTCTGATCAGACAAAACCATTTAAACCAGGTAAGCAAAACTAAATCTAATATTTTATGAACATAGGCAAAACTTAACTTAGGTTATTTCTTATAAACAGCTCAGATAATAACAGAAACAAGTCATCTTTCTAAAAATGGCATAAGATAATCACTTTTAACTAATTCTCTGGCATCTAGAAACCCCACTATATTATCTAGTCATTGTAAATGTTAAACAATTTCTGCCTTTTTACTTCATAAGCCATTTTAGAAGGTCGTGCTCCCTGAGCTGCATACCAGTTTATGATTTGAAAGCTCCCATTCGTGAACTGTTTTTATGGCACATATACTCTTACTAGTTACTATGTTATTGACCTGGAGATTTTTTAAAAGATTTAATTCATTTATTTGAGAGATAGAGTGAATGAGAGAGCACAAGCATGGGGGTGGGGACGGAAGGAGGGGAGGCGGAGAGGAGAAGAGGGAGAGAGAGAGCAGACTCCCCACTGATCAGGGAACCCGATGCGGAGCTCTGTCCCAGAACTCGAGGATCATGACTTGAGCTAAAGGCAGATGCTCAAATAACTGAGCCACCCAGGCACCCCATGACCTGGAGATTTTAATTTCATTATCTGGATTTTTGACAAGCCAAGCAAGGCATGAGTAGTCTGGCATCTGAGTTGATCATTGTAGTGGTCTGGCTTCCCCAAAGCTGCAGACAGCAAAGGTTCCTGAAGCTACTGGTCTGTAAGGGGGCGGGAAGAGGCAAGGAAAGAGAGGAGACAGACAAAAGGTGCCAACACGGACTGCCAGCCACACTGCGGTGTCTGAAGCTCCTGGCTCTTGTTTCCACGGGGTATTTCCCAGGAGGAAGCTCTGTCCATTGGGGAAGAGGTAGAGGGATGGATCTGCAGGATCCTGCTTCTGTCAATCAAAAGTTTGCTCAGGGGACTAGCTTGTGTGGGAAGAATGCAACCCATTCCTTATTCCATGCTGGAGTAACCAGTTAGGTCACATGTACCGAGGGGCAGCCCTGAGAAGCCAGAGATGCTCCCCATGTAGCTGTGAGCCTGGACAAGCGGTCAAAAGTGTCCCTGGGTATAGTGGCCAGTGTCTGGCCCAGGTGGGCCCCTGGTAGCTCTGTGTGTGCTTCCTGCCTGAGTCAGAGCAGCCAGGCAGCTCACCTTTCATCCCAGCTCTCTAAGAGTGCTAGATTACCTGTACCTGCAACATGAGCTCTGCTTCTCTCCTACTGCAACCTAATCCACAGAGCACAGCACTATGGAGAATATCCTTAAAACCAGACAGTGCAATTTCCTTGATGAAAGTGACTTGGAAACTTACTCAGAAAAACATTCAAGAACCCTCGCATGTGATGTGCTCCATCTTACAGTGTCCCTCTGCTGTGCTCAGGTCACTTTGCCTTCTCTCAGATCTGTGACACATTGAGCTCCTTTCCATTTTAGGTCCCTTGCCTTTTCTGCTCCTGTGAAGTCTGTCTGCATACCCCTGCCTTCATCTGGTCTCTGCTTGAATGTGGCCTCTTGCAGAGACCCCTCCTGACCCAACCTGCCTCCTCACTCTTGTCCTCTTGTCCGGGTCCTTCCTCCCTGAGCTTTTATCTCCACCTGACAATCTCTGATGCCAGAGAATTAGTTAAAAGTGATTATCTTTTGCCGGTCCTCTTGTCCAGGTCCTTCCTCCCTGAGCTTTTATCTCCACCTGACAATATGTGCCTGGGTACCTGTTAATGCACTGAGTAGCTGAGAGCCAGGCAATTGCACTGTCACCTCCAGTTCTGGGGCAATGTCTCTGCAGTTATTAGAAGAATTCTAGAACTGTAGCAAAACAAGATTCTTCACAGATGCCCTAAGATTTTCCAAATCAAGCTGATTATAGTAAGTAATTTGGAAAATTAATTTCAAGCAACACATTAGATTACTTTTTGAATTATGCTGGAAAAGAAGTCAATTGGAGAATGACACAACCTTTGAGAATGACTCTATTTAAAGCAGGAAATTTAAAATATCACCAGCTGGTCATTTATTTCTCTCCCCAAAGTAACACTGAGCTATTCTGAGAAGCTGAGAATAAAAGAACCAAAATCTAGCTCATGGTAGAATGAGAATAATTCCTTTCCATTCCTTTATATCATAAAAGACAACACCCATGGCACTGCAGGAGATTGAGTCCAAAGCCCAGGGTCTGTCAGCGAGATCAGAAGAGAGTCTCTGCCTTTCCCACCAGGGGTGACACCTGAAGTATTGAACAACGACTCCAGGTGCCTGGGCCACTTTGTGCTGTGAACTTACGGATAACAGCACCAAGACCAGAGGCCAGTCTCTTCAGGGTCTTTTCAAAGGAAACATACTCCAGAGGGAGGCTTCTGCCTTCAAAAATGTGCTAACCAAAGAGCAAAAGGAATCAGCAACACATTGGGCCAAGAAACTCTCTGGGGAGTTTTATCTCATGGGGATTTCTCAAAGCCTTGGAGGTGACAAATTGGCCAGCTGGGTGGGTAGTTAGCACCAAGTGAGGAAGGAGCATAAGCCATCCCTGGCAGGCCAGGAGAGGTCAGGCCAAGGAAGGGGCAGAGGGCTCCAGGGCAATTCACCTTGTTGTGCCCCTTGTAGCACCCAGGAGAGCACTACTCTGGACATTCTCACTAAAACATCAGTCATTTCCCTAAATACCTAACCCCATCTATTTAGAAATACAGCAGTCTACATTTTGATACATGACATCTTTGCAATGTCTCCTTCCCAGAAAGTTCTTTCTTGCCGACAGGCAAACATCCCATGAGTGAGCCCAGGAGCCCTGTGATCAGATCAACGATACTTCAGAACTGTTTTATGTTAGTTCAGTGAAACTACCAGAGCAAGTATTCAGTGTGTGTGTCTACAGTGTTAAGCAATGAAGAAATAACCCAACAATACGACCTCAAAACCATCTAAGCACCAAAGCCAGTGTCGGGGCCCAAGCTCTAGTTCAGTAAAAGCAAACGGGCTTCTATGCGAAAGCAAATGTCACAGTCCCTGAAGACACATGGCCAGATTAGCACAAAGCCTCTGTTGGAGACATACAAATGATTACTGATTAAAATTATAAACTGTTAGGCAGTGTGCTGTGCTATTATTTATAATGAAATCCTCTGGATGTGGACCTTTCAATTCCTGAGTTTCTTTATCCATAGATGATGGCATTGGATTATCTCAGAAATCTCTTTCAGATTAGTATTCTTTGTGTGCTGCCTGGTGTCAGGCCTGGTGTCAGAAGGGTCCCCTCTCAGAGTCAAATTTTCTCATCTGAAAGAATCTGCCCCACTTGATCCTGCCCGTGCATTTAGTTTCCACTGTTGCAGAGTCCTTGGGGGTTTAAGAAATGTGTACAAATTCCTCAGAAACCCAATTGGTTTGCCCACAAAGCAGATGGCATGAGTTGCCCCTGGCAAAGGGGGAGATAGAGGCAGGTATGATTTCCTTGACCTAGGACAAGCTTATCTTTGTTAAGTGCTTAATACCTGTAGGATACAGGCTTTTCACCTAGGGTCCATGCCCCTTGGAAGCTAAGGAAGTAGTGTTGATAGAGTGACTACCCAGCCTAAGGTCTGGGGCTGGCTAGGATCCAAGGAAGCCAGGCCTGGGCTGGCCCATGATGATGGAAGTGGCACCTAGTTCCAAGGAGCCTGGAAGCCACCAGGCCAGATAAACAGAAACCCAAAGGCAGGAAGGAGTGACTAGCAGCAGAGAGCACAGAGAAGCTCCGTCTCAGCAGCCACTCTCTGTTCTCTTACTAATCATCTTCTATACCCACGGACTGAATAGCCAGTGTTACATCACCCATGACAGGGCACTAGAGAAAGGGAGGGAGACTGCAATTCTCACTTTAGCAATTATTAATTTCCTCAGCATGCATCTTTTTCAAGGAGACTCATCTCTACTGGATTTGCAGGCTTCAGCCCTCAAAGCCCTGGCAGGGTGTATCCACACAAACTCTCACAAGGCTGATGCTGAGCAGCCTTGCAGGGGTGGTCACATCTGTTAGCAACAAGGATCCTTAGGATCAGGCCCAGGCAGGCAGGGGTAGTGATAGGAGAGGGCCGGGATGGTGGGGGGAAAGGGGGGTGGCTGGGACACAGGGAAAAAAAAGCCTGCAGTCAATTCTGTCTGCATTTTGCTTTTCATCTGAGCCCTTGACTTCCTCTCAGGTTATTCTGGACTAGACTCTCCTACAGAATCACTTTTGTGAACTAGAGAAAGAAATATATACTTTGAATAAGTAAAAACCTCACACAAATTATGAGTTATGAAAAAAAGACCGTCAAATGATTTATGGCTTACTATATCATATTTAATATTTTATTAGGATTTCTTTAAGAAGCACTGCAGTTTATCTGTAGCATTTGGTTCAAGTCAAAACTTATATTCATTAAGAACAGTTCTTTTAAAATCAACCAATGAAAGAAAACAAAAATGCAAGCAAACACATAAAAAGATTTTACTTTCCAAATATTCTACATTTTCCAAATGTTCCTTATTCTCTTTGCTTTGAAAAGAATGGAAGGCAGAGGTATGTCACTGTCTCTGAAGGCACACTCTCCATCTTGTACCCAAAAGAAACCCTCACTGGTCATCACCTTGGAAATCAGGAATGCAAAAGTGTCTAGAGAAGAACCTTCTGCAATGCTAGAAATGTTCATACAAAACAGGAAAAGATTTAGCACTTAAGAACAGCAAGAGGAGAATCAATATGAGAGTGTTTATCTTTCTAGTAACTACTATACAGGGGATAGAATATGCTAGAAAACAGACATGGCTTGTCAATTCACTTCAGAGCTCTCTCCCCCTGCAGGAGTGAACCAAACAGTGAAGCTGGATAGAAGAGAATGGCCAGAGCATCTGGCAGGTGGTGTCTGGTTTTTAAAGTGTGCCTGAAGGTTCAGATCCCCCTAGGTCTCCTGAAGGCAAGACTGGGAAGCAAGGACGGGATGCAAAGAGAAACATGAAGAGCAGTGGGCTCCAACATTGGGGGGCAGTTAACAGGAACAGTGTCTTTGGCCGGAGGGGCTCTGCAGCAGCCCTCCACTTCCTTGGCACTCTGCGCAGCCTTTGAATTTGCACTGTTTCTACCTTATAACTTGACAGTCTAGGAAAATGTGATAAAATATTTAGCTCTGCTCATGGGCACTATCTAGAGTGGAACTTTCTGTGACGCTAGAAGTGTTCATATAAAATGTGTGACTATTTAGCACTTCAAATGTGGCCAGTGCCACTGAGGAAGCAAAATTTGAACTATGTTTACTTTTCACTATTGTAAATGTCAATAGCCTCTTGTAACCAGTGGTTATGTACTGGACAGCACAGATCTGAAGGCAAGCAAAGCTTATGCTGCAAGGCCAGGAACAAAGAGTAGCTTTCAGGGCAAAAGAAGACAGATGGTCCTCCCTGCAGTAAAGATGGGGGAGTGTGGCTGCTGCACAAAGACTCCTTGGACAAGGCATTCCTGTTCTTTAACTTGGAAGTGCCCAATCAGGCCAATGGAAGTGAAACAACTGTGGTGGTGGTGGTGTGTGTGTGGTTGGGGGGCGGTTTGTGTGAGTGTGGAAAGGAGGCAAAGAAGCAGAGAAGACGGAAAGGACAGAAAAGTGAGGAAACTGGGTGTACACATGGTAACACCCCTGTCCAGGGCAGCCTGTGCCAGACTACCATCTGCTTCTCCTTATGAACTTCAGCATTTTAAAGGTCACTGAAGGTCAGATCTGAGACTCCCAGCTCCTCTTTGTCCTTTGACTCTTAACCTGCTCAGCTTCCACAAATTACAAAAATGTCATTACCTTAATGAACCAAATGGAATTATGCAGACACTTCTTTCTGGATGGTTTGCCAAATGAGGCATCGGTTCTTTCTTTGTGCTATTCCTCCTCCACAGTGTCTGGTAAAAGGTTTTGCAAGTTGAGTAGAAAGGGTTTGAGTGATAATTCAGGTAATTTCTTTTAAAGGCACATTCTTTAATTAATATTGTATTTGCCCAAGCAACATGTGTCATTGAGCTCATGCTGTCATACAGTTGAAGGTGATTGGGATGCAGAAGTTTGTAGTTAATCTTCCTGGGGGAGGACAACAGAATGCTGCTGTGTGTCCAGGGGTCACACTATGACCTCAGTGAAAGTAAGCAGGACCAAGCCTCAGAGAGGAGGGATTATTAGGGAAGGGCTCTTTGAGGAAGGGAGAAGCGATCCAACAAGATCTGGGAAAAGACAGTGCCAAGCCCAATAAACACTAAAGACATAGCCCTGAGCTGGGTTTAAGGCATGAGGCTGATGTGGAGTAGATAAGACATGCATGTGTGAATCTATGTGTTCAGATTTTGTAATCATGGTGACATGAAAGACATATTAGGAAAGTGGGCTTCAGTATCAATGTGTGCCTTTCAGCAAAGAGATATCTTGCAACAACCCCTCTAGCCTACAGGTGTCCAGATACACACCCTGCTCCCAGAGAACCTGATGCCCTAACATGTAGGGCCAGGTACCTCCAGTTCAATGTTAGTTGGCATTAAAGCCAAAGTCTACCCTCATGCTCTGATTATTTGGTAGTGAAACTTGACTAATCTTTGATTTCAATAAAGCTCATGTAAGTAAGTGCCTTACCATTATATCCATGCATAAGGCTCTAGGCATTTTCCATCCCACTGCCTTCCTTTTGCTACCATATTCATTGCAAAGTGCCCCCAAGAACACAGAGGTGCAATCATCACATTTACCAGTATGCATGTAAGCAGAACACTATGGAAGAGACACTCCAGCAAGGGGCAGCTGTCCACTTAACAGGATATTTATGCTATCCAAAAGTCTCAGAAGATGCTTTATCTTTCATCAGTGTGGCATAGGTGGACTCATTTAAAATTCTGTGGTCTTATAGAATACCAAATTTCACTTTCCTCCGACCACGGAGAATGAGACAAAAACTAGTTATTATACCGTCTGAAAAAAATAAAAACATGTCTGCTGGTATGAGCTGCTCTTGTCATTTGACTGCTGCCCACCACAGATATTGTGGCTTCTTCACTACCTGCTGAGAATATTTCCTCTGCATGTCAAGCCTGGGTCTACAACCAATTCACACTGATAGACACTTAAAGGATATGTCTTATTTACTGGTAGGAAACTTCTGAGAGTAATAGTTTTCATGGCCAGGCTGAGTTGGTGTTGGTGTGAGATGCTAACATTGGTGCAGACACCTGAACTCCCTGTGGTGCCCCGGTCTTGGGGTACAGTAGGCTCCATGGCTGGTCTTGGAATGGGTTCCATGACAGCCTCAGCAGGTGCACATGGTAAGATCTGGAGTAGAAATCTTGAAGCTTCTTTCCTAATGAATGAGTAACAGCTGACTGACCTAAAGCCTCTCAGCCCTGCTTTTGTATGACAGGTCTCTGGTTTTGGTCCTTGGGTCTATGTTGGACCATGTTGGGAAGAAACCTCTGAGGAGCATAGCACATGACTCTAAGAAACCCTGATGATGATGGCTGTCACCTATAGTCCAGGACATTCAGATTCAAGCATTTCTTCTGACCTTCACACCAAACGTGTCTACTTGAAAAACCAGAAGTCACTGTCACTTTTACAACCCACATGTCACATCTGTCAAATGTCCCGAATATTCTACCTTATGTGTTATCTCTAGTTATTGCAGCCATTTAATTAAATTCTATGATGTTACTCCTTCCAAAGAGACAATATGTGTCCCAAACTCTACATACCACCCAACCACCCAGAACATAGACTTGTCAATCCATCCTCAAAGTTGTGACAGTTCATTGTTTCAATGGTGTTCTTAATGACTAACACACAGGTCCCTGAGGGTCAGATGGCCTTTTCTTTCTCCAAGATCTACAGAAGCCATTCTTCTTCTTTACTTCCTTCTCACTTAAAATCCTTCTCTTTTTAGGTGTTATTACTGGTATCATCAAATATTCAATAGATCACTGATTTGAATGTTTAGCTTGTTCTTAATGATAATGATGTGATTAGAGCCATATGCCAGAACTTTATGTGACCAAATAGCTCAAGTACAAAAATTAAGACAGGATTTATCTTGCACCAATATTGAATGTTGAGAAATACTCATACTTTATTTCTTGGATATATGTGCTATTTTCTGGAATTATACTTTAGTTCTTTGCCTTGCCTTTTGAGTCCAGTGGGATGAGCAATAACCCAACCATTGTATAATGCTGGTTTAGCTCTGACCATGTGACAGATGGTACTGAGTGAGAAACAGAAGGCGGGCTGGCCCATCTACTTAAAGACTGCACCAGATTTGGTGGTAACTCAACAGAGAATGACAGTGGTAGCCCACTGAAACAGGATTATGGGACCTATTCCTAGGGGAATGGGATGTTTTTTTAAAGCAGTGAGATTCAAAGAGAATTTGGAGGAGCAATTTTAGCCTGATGAGGGAAACTACAGGTGAAACATATAACTGTATGGAGGACTTCAATGGCAATGACCAAGAATTAGAAAAAGACAGAAACTGCTTTTCCAAATACATAAAGAACTTCTCTGTATGGTTCATGGGAGGAAAAATAAGTAGAAATACATATAGATGAAAGTGGAGTCACTCCTTCCTTTGTCTTCTTTCTGTGTTTCAGACTCCGTTAGTGATCATTTGCTTACATGTACTATGTGACATTTTGGGGGATTCTTTTCTGTCTCTTAAAATAGACAACTTTTTTTTTTCTTTTATGGCAGGATTGAGTAATTATTTATTTATTTATTTATTTATTTATTTATTTATTTATTTATTTTTATGATAGTCATACAGAGAGAGAGAGAGGCAGAGACACAGGCAGAGGGAGAAGCAGGCTCCATGCACCGGGAGCCTGACGTGGGATTCGATCCTGGGTCTCCAGGATCGCGCCCTGGGCCAAAGGCAGGCGCTAAACCGCTGCGCCATCCAGGGATCCCAGGATTGAGTAATATTTTAAGAAAACTTTTCAGAATAAGAATGGCAGTGAGGGTTTTTCAAAATCAAATAATATCTGGAAATATTACAAAGCTAAATATTTTAAGGCTAAATACAAGGCAGGTCAAGTTATTGAGATCATGGTTCTTGGAGGTTAGGAGTGAGAAAACTCAATCAAAGGTGGTAGCCCAACATGTGCTTGAGGCAGCAGTTCTTCAGGGAGTGACAAGAGCAGTAAGAGAATTAGGGAACAGCAGGGGGATCTACTAAGAGATGCAGGCTCCAGGGCTCATGAGAAGAGGGGTATATATAAGGCGGTTTAAAAGATGGGATTTTTGTACATGTACACATGCACAAAATGCAATCACAAGCAAAAAAAAAAGCATTTGTAAATCATGATGCTACTTAACACTATCTTATATTCAGGTCACACTGCTTTTGTTACAGTGCTGTCTTTCAATATTTATAAAACCAAAAGAAATATTCTTTCATGGCAGGTCTTTCCAAATTGCTGCTTAATAATCAGATTGTGATAACCACAGTATTTAGCTAACTAGGTCTGTTATAATTTTAATTCAAGGCAACGAATGATGTTAGAATTGGATTCCTAGCGTGAGCCAGACTTATGCCTTAATTAGAAAAGTTGTCTAAGTTTAATATTACATAAAGCCAATTTAAAAATAAAAATACTAAGAAAGCTTTGCTAGGTAGTTTCCTTAAATGAGAAGATTGATGAATAATATTTTATTATATTAATGGCCTATACACTTATGACCAAATGATACCCTCCCTTTAGAGAATAACAGCTGGCTTACCTTAGATGTATTTGTTTATCTTTGCACATCAATCTCCATTTGTAAATGGAACATGTATATATGTAGAAAGTAATTATTCATAAAATGATTATATGACCCAGCTACATTTACTCACATTCACATTCATTTTCTGCATGTAAAAAGTACGTCATAATCATCTTGGAATTAAACTTTCCTAAATATGCTGACATTGCTATATTTTAAAGAAAAATAGAGACAGAGAGAGACTATATCCATACCATGTCAGGTTTTCAGATACCCAAAATGTATTTCAGCCACCTTTTGAAGACCGCTTGAAGAAAAATTTAAGTTTTAGCTAAATGATTTTCAAAAATTTCAACTACTCTTTCATATATTTGCTCACATATAAACATCATTCCCTGAGAATTAATTAAGTACTGGACAAGTGGGTTACAGTATTGTTAATGTTCCTTTCTATCCCATGAGGTCTTTCACAAGTAAGGAAGCAGATCCCCTGAAAAAGATGTCATTTCCAAATGGTAGGGCTATTTCATGTTTCTTTCTGCCTTGCACCTTCTACCTGATCCAAATCATCATATTTTAAGGGTCATAACAGATCTCATCTTCTCCTTGTAGATTCTCAACTCTCACATCACAACACAGAATGATAGCCCTCCTTTTGGGGCTTTCCTCTGTCAGAGTGTCCATGTGTTTCTATGCACCTCAAATCCCTGAAGAGGACCTGCTTTACACACATCTTATCCCACACACATGACTTGTGGGATGCAAATGGAAGGAAGGGACCCCTATTAGTAACCGTAAATTGCTTCTGTGTAGGATCAAGAAGACCATGGAAGTTTTAAGAACATACACACAAACAAACAATGTTGAAAAGGAAATGTAAACTTTTTTGGAAAGAAAAAATTTTGAAGTATATTATTTTCTTTAAATATTTTAAGACTGATAAAAAGTCTGAATGGTTTAAAATCATCACAGCTATTTAATATATATGCTGTACATTAAGCATCAAATGAAGTAAAAATGACAAATCCATCTAGGGTGAAGATACATGGCATGATAGAAGCTAATACATATCGGTAGTTAAGATGTTCTGTGAGGAGCTGAGCTGGGTACATTCCCTGGATCTCAGGAGCTCCTGTAGGAATTGCTCCTAAGTAGCCAACCCAAGAAGGCCCCAATGGCCTTCTAATGTCTTTTTTTATAGTCACCCTCCTCTCACCTCTACCCACACCTTGTTACAGGGCTAACTGTAGTTTTAATAAATATGTTAATATTTGTACAAATATATTTGTACAAAATATATATATTTTCATGATGTGAAAATCTGAGCTCCTAATTTTTATTTTCATTTTCGTTTTCATTTTCCCAAATCCTGGGACACAGCCTAATTTCATCCTACACAAAAGTCTTGTGATGGATAAAGGATATTATTTTTTCAATTTTGCCTCTTAAATATCCACAATCACATGTTCTTTTTTTTTCAATCACATGTTCTTAATCTCTAGGTAGATAAAGAGATGGTGTTTTCTATTTCCTCTGTATTTATCCACAGTGGCCAGACACCAAAACTCACATATTCCATACTCAAAACAATATTTTACACGCTTTTCTATTCAATTTCCTTAGCATCCTATCACTTTCAGAATTCAACAAAGCCAAAATAAATAAACAAAAAGAAACAACAAATAAACACTGAGTGCTATGTTTATAGCACATAGCACTAACCCAATTAGTTAATTGGGTTATCTTTATTAATGCCGTTCTATGGCCTTAAACGTGAAGAGCATACTAGTAAGCTCTAGTGAGTATTCATTGAAATCTACTTGACAGCTTCTAGAATACATGTCCTAAGGACATGTATATAAGACTCTGAAAACTTCCATTTACTGGTAAAATCATGATTATGATCTGTGGTCTTTTTTTTTCTGAAAATCTTCTGTCATAACACTTAAGAGGATTGCAATTAAGTTTTATTAGTATTAATCAATTTTGAACTGGTTCTAATAGATGGAGAATGCAAACAGACAATGGCCAGACCATATATCAAACAGAATTCTGAGCCATGACCTTTGCAGCATCCAGCTGGGAAAGCCGAAACACAGCTCTGCAGCAATTCACTCAAAATGTTCTCAACTTGGTCAATAACTGCCAGCTTCCCTAATTTTTGTCCCAATTTCCAACTTAACAACTAAAGAAAGCCACATATGCACCCTTAACCAATCACAGGATGTCCTGCTTCTAGTCCGCCACCTCCAGCCTCCCCATGCCAAATGGCCTTCAGGGCTCCTCTGAAGTCATTCCTTTTTTGCACATGAAGCTCTCCCACTTTCCCACCTGCTTTTGAGTGTCCACCACCTCCAAGTGAAGATGGCTGACTCCCCTGCTGTAGGAAGCTTCAAAGCTTCCTTCAAAGCTTTAGCTGATGCTTCAACTAAAACACAGCCTTCACTTATTCTTTTTTTGGGTGGTCTCATTTACTTTTGTAGAATTAATGATGGTAGCATTAGAGTATCTTCCTTCTTGTAACTGAATGAAAAGCATGCACCCTTATCAAGTAGTTACTCTTCTTATCAAATGTTTATTCTTCCAGTGATTATAAAAAGAGAATTGTATTAGAAGTATTCCCTAACACAAGTAGAAGAGTATCTGGTATGATCCAGAAAACTTCCTTCAAATTGACATGATTGAATACTGAAGTCTATAATCCTAGCGGAATTCAAAATGCTATGACCCACAATAATTTATGGTGATTCTCACTATCCCTCTCATCTATCCTTCCATTCATGCAGCTGCAATGTCTATTGTACCTTCATGGATGTTAGGAAGAAATAGGAATATAGTCAAAAATAAGATAAAAATCAATCTTAAGTGCCTCAATTAATTCATTTATTTTCTCAATTAATATTTATAATCTAATACTTAATGTGGCAAGCTATATGAGAAACATGTAAAGTAAAATTTCTTATTTTTAATTACTGGGACTAAAATAATAGTTATCAAACTGCAAAGCACCCCAAACTAATTCTCATCATCTATGCATTTTTCTGTTGTGGCTCTTTCTGTGGTCCGTATTAAATGGTGGCCCAAACTGCAGTTGCTATTTATCCTGCTTTGTCAAATGAAGACTTAATATATACTAGCTATCAGTTTCAAATAAATAGAAAGTAATTTGAGCATTGGTCTGATAAACACATTGACATCTTGAAGTATCATTGTTCTGATTGGGAATTATTAGCAACAAGGCTTTTCAAAGGAAATGAGATGTAGGGCTCATTATTTTAACCAAAGTAGTGTGAGTAAGTTTAATTTCTATGTAAATTAAGGTCTACTCAGGAAAGATATAACCGGATTTTCCCTAATTAATAATTTGGGTAGACACAACCTGTCTTAATCACAAATACTCAAAGATTTAAAAAGAAATTACTATTCTAGGCCCAAAATAATTAAATGAATATTGCAGCATCATAGAGATATATAGTGTCTTGTTTTTGACCCCATATCTTCTCCTATTTCTATAAGAGAACCCTAGGAAATGTTTCCAACTTAAAGAGTAGAATAACTCAGCCTCCCTTGCAGGTTGGGATAGCCACAAATTTGAATTTTAGCTAAAAAGATTGTGTTATATATATCACTTCTACAAGTCCTTCTCACACCCTTCTTCATTTTTGCTGCCTAAAATGCTAGAGCAACGTTTTGTCTAGGCAAGCCATCTATTATGTACCTGAAGGATGAAAGCAACGAGGACAGAGCAGGGTCGAGAGGAAGAAGCCTGGGTCCCTGATGTTTTTTTCTTTTTTTAAAATAATAAATGTATTTTTTATTGGTGTTCAATTTGCCAACATACAGAATAACACCCAGTGCTCATCCCGTCAAGTGCCCCCCTCAGTGCCCGTCACCCATTCACCCCCACCCCCCGCCCTCCTCCCCTTCCACCACCCCTAGTTCTTTTCCCAGAGTTAGGAGACTTTATGTTCTGTCTCCCTTTCTGATATTTCCCACACATTTCTTCTCCCTTCCCTTCTATTCCCTTTCACTATTATTTATATTCCCCACATGAATGAGAACATATAATGTTTGTCCTTCTCCGATTGACTTATTTCACTCAGCATCACACCCTCCAGTTCCATCCACGTTGAAGCAAATGGTGGGTATTTGTCGTTTCCAATGGCTGAGCAATATTCCATTGTATACATAAACCACATCTTCTTTATCCATTCATCTTTCGATGGACACCGAGGCTCCTTCCACAGTTTGGCTATTGTGGACATTGCTGCTATAAACATCGGGGTGCAGGTGTCCCGGCATTTCATTGCATCTGCATCTTTGGGGTAAATCCCCAACAGTGCAATTGCTGGGTCGTAGGGCAGGTCTATTTTTAACTCTTTGAGGAACCTCCACACAGTTTTCCAGAGTGGCTGCACCAGTTCACGTTCCCACCAACAGTGCAAGAGGGTTCCCTTTTCTCCGCATCCTCTCTAATATTTGTGGTTTCCTGGGTCCCTGATGATTTTATGAAGCCACCATATTAGCTCTAAACTGTCTACCTACTGACACCTTCTGGGACAATAATCTCATTGTATGGTTAAGATACTTATGTGGAGTCTCCATTGCTATTTGTGAAGCTCAATTTCTAATTGTTATACAGGGTTGCAGATTTAATTTTTTTAAAAGATGTTATTTATTTATTCATGAAGGACACACACACACACACACAGAGAGGCAGAGACACAGGCAGAGGGAGAAGCAGGCTCGACACAGGGGGCCCGATGTGGGACTCGATCCCAGGACTCCAAGACCATGCCCTGGGCCGAAGGCAGGTGCTAAACCACTGAGCCACCCAGGGATCCCCAGATGTAATATTAAATCTAGTTTTAGATTTTGTGGAAAGTAGACATTTATGACGAAAAACTAAAAAATAATGAAAATCTGTTATGCCATTCACTTTAGAGGAAGGGACATATTGAGAGGCAAAATCTGGCTTGCCTTGATTGATCACCTTGGAAAGACAGATGTTCAACTGAATTTAGAATGCTCATGGACTGCTAACTAGGCACGAGGATAGTAGTTGATGTGACTAGAATCAAATAATACAAGAACATTTAAATGGAGCTTTAAAAAGTAATATTTTTAGATGCAGCATCCAAACATTCTCAATTGCAACACAGTCCTGTCACCAAATACCCAGTATACATGTTAAATGGGAGGCTGTGCAGGAAACCATAAATTCCCACCTGCTGTTCTAGGCAGTGTGGCATTCAGTCACACAAATAGTATACTTGCTAAAATTGAGCCATTCTTTTATCCAAGTGTTGCCAAATGTCTTAATTTGACATACTAAGGTAATAAGCATATAGGAAGAAACAAAGGAGATAATCCTTTGTCACAAATTTACATTCCTTGTAATAGATCAGGATTTTTCAACACTATCTGTCTCTGAAGAAATGACTTGTTGTGATGTCAGGTATTTTACAATACACATGAAGTCTTTGATCTTAAAAAGAGATTCAAAAGCACAATCTATCAACACTTGCTTTTCTAGGAAAATGACTGATTATTTTAGTGTGTGTTAAAACAGTTAACCCTCACACTGTTCCTGTTGATGCTCCATGCTCAATGCTCAGAATGTCTGGAGTTACCTGAGGGGTCACCTTGGGTGGAGGGAAGGGAGGCAGAGGCTAATGGACTTGGAAGGACTTAGTCTTGCCTCAACTCAGTAAGACCATCTCAGCTTTTTATCAAGATTCCACATAAGATTGTATTTGATGAAAAGTTTCAAAGCCTAAAATAAATGAATAAAACAAAGGAAAAACACCAGAATCCTGAAGACTTACAATGGTATAAAAAGTCACCTAACCATATTCAGTGCAACATTGAAATCAACATTTTACACATCATTTCATCATAAAAACAGAAAACATAAACATGCTGAGGTCTCTATAAAAGTCATTCATCAGACCTAAAAGAAAAATGAAAACTTTAGGACTCAATTTGAAAATATCTATTATCTTAAGCTTGGACTCATCTTAATGCCTTTATTTAAAAAAAAAAAAAACTTTTTATTTATTTATTCAAGAGTGAAAGCGAGAGAGAGAGAGAGAGAGAAAGAGTTAGAGAGAGACACAGGCAGAGGGAAAAGCAGGCTCCATGTAGGGAGCCCATTGTGGGACTCGATGTTGGGTCCCCACGACCATGCCCCAGGCCGAAGGTGGCACTAAACTGCTGAGCCATTCAGGCTGCCCTTAATGCCTTTAAATAGATGCTTTGTTGTTCTTTATCACTATATCTTAGTCATGATACCAACATACTTTTTAAAATATTAAGAATATTGTCAGGAATATTGGAAATTATTAATTTAGATAATCCAGAGGGAAGCAAAAATACTTTATTCTTACGTACATTTTTTGAAATAGTATAGAATTTTAATTAGCCAATTATGAAGTAATTTCCACGAGTCATACAAATAGTCATGTAAGCTTCAATTGGATTTTGATTAAAGTAGTCTAAAACAGATATTAAATTAAGATAGTTATATTAAAATTTGACTAGTTATATTTAAATTGAAGTTCTGTGGCTTACCTGAATAGAATAAACTATGCTATTTCTCACCATAAATATCTGTATACTTTACTTGTCAGATATATTACTGTATAAAGTAAAATCAAAAGAATGAATATGGGGGAGGGGCAAGACGGCGGAAGAGTAGGGTCCCCAAGTCACCTGTCTCCACCAAATTACCTAGATAACCTTCAAATCATCCTGAAAATCTACGAATTCGGCCTGAGATTTAGAGAGAGACCAGCTGGAATGCTACAGTGGGAAGAGTTCGTGCTTCTATCAAGGTAGGAAGACGGGAAAAAGAAATAAAGAAACAAAAGGCCTCAAGGGGGAGGGGCCCCGCGAGGAGCCGGGCTGAGGCTGGGGCGAGTGTCCCCAGGACAGGAGAGCCCCGCCCGGAGAAGCAGGAGTTTCACCAATCTTCCCGGGCGGAAAGGGGCTCGCAGGGAGTTGGAGCAGAACCCCAGGAGGGCGGGGATGCCCTCAGGCTCCCTGGGACACTAACAGACTGCTGCACCCGGGGAAAGCGCGCCGAGCTCCCAAAGGGCTGCAGCGCTCATGGCTGGACCCGGAGCAACTCGGAGGGGCTCGGGCGGCGGCTCCGCGGAGGGGGCGGGAGCGTGATCCAACAGCACAGGCCCGGGAACACAGGGTGCTGGGGACACAACCCAGGATCCGGCCTCCCCCCAGGACAGGCAGAGGCCGGGAGGGCCCAGGACAGCAAGGAAGCTCCTGCCCCGAGCTGAGCAGATCAGCGGCCCCGCACCGGAGCCTCCAGGCCCTGCAGAGGGAGAGCTCTGTAGTTACTGCGGGGGCTGACTCCAGGGCTCCAGAGCTGGCCGCCGCCACTGTGGTTGTTCCACCTGGGGCCTCACAGGGTAAACAACCCCCACTGAGCCTCAGAGTGGCCTCACAGGATAAACAGGATGAACATTACTCACTGAGCCCTGCACCAGGCAGGGGGCAGAGCAGCTCCCCCAAGTGCTAACACCTGAAAATCAGCACAACAGGCCCCTCCCCCAGAAGACCAGCTAGACGGACCAGTTCCAGGGGAAGTCAAGGGACTTAAAGTATACAGAATCAGAAGATACTCCCCCGTGTCTTTTTTTTTTCTTTTTGATTTCTGTTTGCTTCCCCCACACTTTTTTTTCCTTTCTTCCTTTTTCTTTCTTTTTTTCTTTTTTTTTTCCTTTTTCCTTTTTTCTTTTTCTCTTTTCTTTCCTTCTGTCTCTCCTCTCTTTTTCTCCTTTTCCCAATACAACTTGCTTTTCCCAATACAACTTGCCACTCTGCACTGAGCAAAATGACTAGAAGAAAAACCTCACCTCAAAAGAAAGAATCAGAAACAGTCCTCTCTCCCACAGAGTTACAAAATCTGGATTACAATTCGATGTCAGAAAGCCAATTCAGAAGCACTATTATACAGCTACTGGTGGCTCTAGAAAAAAGCATAAAGGACTCAAGAGACTTCATGACTGCAGAATTTAGATCTAATCAGGCAGAAATTAAAAATCAATTGAATGAGATGCAATCCAAACTAGAAGTCCTAACGACAAGGGTTAACGATATGGAAGAACGAGTGAGTGACATAGAAGACAAGTTGATGGCAAAGAGGGAAACTGAGGAAAAAAGAGACAAACAATTAAAAGACCATGAGGAAAGATTAAGGGAAATAAATGGCAGCCTGAGGAAGAAAAACCTACATTTAATTGGGGTTCCCAAAGGCGCTGAAAGGGCTAGAGGGCCAGAATATGTATTTGAACAAATCAGAGCTGAAAACTTTCCTAATCTGGAAAGGGAAACAGGCATTCAGATCCAGGAAATAAAGAGATCCCCCCCCTAAAATGAATAAAAACTGTTCAACACCTCGACATTTAATAGTTAAGCTTGCAAATTCCAAAGATAAAGAGAAGATCCTTAAAGCAGCAGCAAGAGACAAGAAATCCCTGACTTTTATGGGGAGGAGTATTAGGGTAACAGCAGACGTCTCCACAGAGACACGGCAGGCCAGAAAGGGCTGGCAGGATATATTCAGGGTCCTAAATGAGAAGAACATGCAGCCAATAATACTTTATCCAGCAAGGCTCTCATTCAGAATGGAAGGAGAGATAAAGAGCTTCCAAGACAGGCAGGAACTGAAAGATTATGTGACCTCCAAACCAGCTCTGCAAAAAATTTTTAAGGGGGACTCTTACAATTCCCCTTTAAGAAGAAGTCAGTGGAACAATCCACAAAAACAAGGACTGAATAGATATCATGATGACACTAAACTCATATCTTTCAATAGTAACTCTGAACGTGAACGGGCTTAATGCCCCCATCAAAAGGCGCAGGGTCTCAGACTGGATAAAAAAGCAGGACCCATCTATTTGCTGTCTACAAGAGACTCATTTTAGACAGAGGGACACCTACAACCTGAAAATAAAAGGTTGGAGAACCATTTACCATTCAAATGGTCCTCAAAAGAAAGCAGGGGTAGCCATCCTTATACCAGATAAACTAAAATTTACCCTGAAGACTGTAGTGAGAGATGAAGAGGGACACTATATCACACTTAAAGGATCTATCCAACAAGAGGACTTAACAATCCTCAATATATACGCCCCGAATATGGGAGCTGCCAAATATATCAATCAATTAATAACCAGTTAAGACATACTAAGATAATAATACACTTATACTTGGTGACTTCAATCTAGCGCTTTCTACACTTGATAGTTCCTCTAAACACAACATCTCCAAAGAAACGAGAGCTTTAAATGATACACTGGACCAGATGGATTTCACAGATATCTACAGAACTTTACATCCAAACTCAACTGAATACACATTCTTCTCAAGTGCACATGGAACTTTCTCCAGAATAGACCACATACTGAGTCAGAAATCGGGTCTGAATCGATACCAAAAGATGAGGATCGTCCCCTGCATATTCTCAGACCATAATGCCTTGAAATTAGAACTAAATCACAACAAGAAGTTTGGAAGGACCTCAAACACGTGGAGGTTAAGGACCATCCTGCTAAAAGATGAAAGGGTCAAACAGGAAATTAAGGAAGAATTAAAAAGATTCATGGAAACTAATGAGAATGAAGATACAACTGTTCAAAATCTTTGGGACGCAGCAAAAGCAGTCCTAAGGGGGAAATACATCGCAATACAAGCATCCATTCAAAAACTGGAAAGAACTCAAATACAAAAGCTAACCTTACACCTAAAGGAGCTAGAGAAAAAACATCAAATAGATCCTACACCCAGCAGAAGAAGAGAGTTAATAAAGATTCGAGCAGAACTCAACGAAATCGAGAGCAGAAGAACTGTGGAACAGATCAACAAAACCAGGAGTTGGTTCCTTGAAAGTATTAATGAGATAGATAAACCATTAGCCAGCCTTATTAAAAAGAAGAGAGAGAAGACTCAAATTAATAAAATCATGAATGATAAAGGAGAGATCACTACCAACACCAAGGAAATACAAACGATTTTAAAAACATATTATGAACAGCTATACACCAATAAATTAGGCAATCTAGAAGAAATGGATGCATTCCTGGAAAGCCACAAACTACCAAAACTGGAACAGGAAGAAATAGAAAACCTGAACAGGCCAATAACCAGGGAGGAAATAGAAGCAGTCATCCAAAACCTCCCTAGACACAAAAGTCCAGAGCCAGATGACTTCCCAGAGGAATTCTATCAAACGTTTAAAGAAGAAACCATACCTATTCTACTAAAGCTTTTGGAAAGATAGAAAGAGATGGAGTACTTCCAAATTCATTCTATGAGGCCAGCATCAATTTAATTCCAAAACCAGACAAAGACCCCACCAAAAAGGAGAATTACAGACCAATATCCCTGATGAACATGGATGTAAAAATTATCAACAAGATACTAGCCAATAGGATCCAACAATACATTAAGAACATTGTTCACCATGACCAAGTAGGATTTATTCCCGGAACACAAGGCTGGTTCAACACTCATAAAACAATCAACGTGATTCATCATATCAGCAAGAGAAAAAACAAGAACCATATGATCCTCTCATTAGATGCAGAGAAAGCATTTGACAAAATACAGCATCCATTCCTGATCAAAACTCTTCAGAGTCCAGGGATAGAGGGAGCATTCCCCAACATCCTAAAAGCCATCTACGAAAAGCCCACAGCAAATATCATTCTCAATGGGGAAGCCCTGGGAGCCTCTCCCCTAAGATCAGGAACAAGACAGGGATGTCCACTCTCACCACTGCTATTCAACATAGTACTGGAAGTCCTGGCCTCAGCAATCAGACAACAAAAAGACATTAAAGACATTCAAACTGGCAAAGAAGAAGTCAAACTCTCCCTCTTCACTGATGACATGATACTGTACACAGAAACCCAAAGACTCCACCCCAAATTGCTAGAACTCACAGCAATTTGGTAGCATGGCAGGATACAAAATCAATGCCCAGAAATCAGTGGCATTTCTATACACTAACAATGAGACTGAAGAAAGAGAAATTAAGGAGTCAATCCCATTTACAATTGCACCCAAAAGCATAAGATACCTAGGAATAAACCTAACCAAAGAAGTAAAGGATCTATACCCTCAAAACTACAGAACACTTCTAAAGAAATCGAGGAAGACACAAAGAGATGGAAAAATATTCCATGCTCATGGATTGGAAGAATTAATATTGTGAAAATGTCAATGCTACCCAGGGCAATTTACATGTTTAATGAATCCCTATCAAAATACCATGGACTTTCTTCAGAGAGTTAGAACAAATTATTTTAAGATTTGTGTGGAATCATAAAAGACCCGGAATAGCCAGGGGAATTTTAATAAAGAAAACCATATCTGGGTACATCACAATGCAGATTTCAGGTTGTACTATAAAGCTGTGGTCATCAAGACAGTGTGGTACTGGCACAAAAACAGACACATAGATCAATGGAACAGAATAGAGAACCCAGAAGTGGACCCTGAATTTTATGGTCAACTAATATTCGATAAAGGAGGAAAGACTATCCATTGGAAGAAAGACTGTCTCTTCAATAAATGGTGCTGGGAAAAGTGAACATCCACATGCAGAAGAATGGAACTAGACCACTCTCTTGCACCATACACAAAGATAAACTCAAAATGGATTAAAGACCTAAATGTGAGACATGATTCCATCAAAATCCTAGAGGAGAACACAGGCAACACCCTTTTTGATCTCAGCCACAGTAACTTCTTGCAAGATACGTCCACGAAGGCAAAAGAAACAAAAGCAAAAATGAACTATTGGGACTTCATCAAGATAAGAAGCTTTTGCACAGCAAAGGATACAGTCAACAAAACTAAAAGACAACCTACAGAATGGGAGAAGATATTTGCAAATGACATATCAGATGAAGGTCTAGTTTCCAAGATCTATAAAGAACTTATTAAACTCAACACCAAAGAAACAAGCAATCCAATCATGAAATGGGCAAAAGACAGGAAGAGAAATCTCACAGAGGAAGACATAGACATGGCCAACACACACATGAGAAAATGCTCTGCATCACCTGCCATCAGGGAAATACAAATCAAAACCACAATGAGATACCACCTCACACCAGTGAGAATGGGGAAAATTAACAAGGCAGGAAACCACAAATGTTGGAGAGGATGTGGAGAAAATGAAACCCTCTTGCACTGTTGGTGGGAATGTGAACTGGTGCAGCCACTCTGGAAAACTGTGTGGAGGTTCCTCAAAGAGTTAAAAAGAGACCTGCCCTATGACCCAGCAATTCCACTGTTGGGGATTTACCCCAAATATAGAGATGCAATGAAACGCCAGGACACTTGCACCCCGATGTTTATAGCAGCAATGTCCACAATAGCCAAACTGTGGAAGGAGCCTCTGTGTCCATCGAAAGATGAATGGATAGAGAAGATGTGGTTTATGTATACAATGCAGTATTGCTCAGCCATTAGAAATGACAAATACCCACCATTTGCTTCAACGTGGATGGAACTGGAGGGTATTATGCTGAGGGAAATGAGTCAATCGGAAAGGGACAAATTTTATATGTTCTCATTCATTTGGGGAATATAAGTAATAGTGAAAGGGAATAGAAAGGAAGGGAGAAGAAATATGTGGGAAATATCAGAAAGAGAGACAGAACATAAAGACTCCTAACTCTGGGAAACTAACTAGGGGTGGTGGAAGGGCAGGAGGGCGGTGGGGTGAATGGGTGACAGGTACTGAGTGGGGCACTTGACGCAATGAGCACTGGGTGTTATTCTGTATGTTGGCAAATTGAACACCAATAAAAAATAAATTTATTATTTAAAAAAAGAATGAATATGCTATTAATATTCCTAATAATTAAAATACAAATACAAATTATTTTTTTAAAAGCTAGGGAAGGAACAAAATACCAGCCTTATTTCGACTATATATATGAAAATGTCTCTTTCAATGTTTTCTTCAATCATATTTCTACAGATACCAGTGAATATAAATGTCAAGCAGGTGAAATAATGTGAGAAACATAAAGGAAAATGAGCCAAATTCAAGAGAGAGACTCAGTAAAGTGGAAATAAAATATGTTTATAAAAGATAATTTAATCTCCTCTCTGGAATAAAGCTGCTGATTGCTACTGCTTAATGACAAAAAAAAAAATCAAAAAGAAATAGTCGTGTAAGAAAATCATCACCTGAAGAACTTTATCACACTACAATACTAATATATATATATATATATATATATATATATATATATATATATATATGGTATAAATTTATTTACTACAATTGGCTATAAGTCCAAGCATATAAATTAGTATTACTTTGTAATGTTAAGAGATATTAGATCATTGTTGTAAAAGTATGGAGTGGTGAAAATTCTTATATAAGAGCAATTTATGAATGTCTAAAGATTACCATTTGGTTACAAAGATATATGAGAAAATGGTTTTAGATAACCTGTAGAAACCAATATATTTAAGCAGATGGGGAAATTACTCAACTTAAATAAAAGCTTTAATAAGATATATGATATCTGAAGAGTCTTACAAACTTTTAATAGGTGCTTGTTATTTAAACAAATGCTCTGAGTTCAGTATTAGAAAAAGAAATATATAAAAATAACCTATTAAATTCATTAAAATATACAATATTTAACTGTGCAAGGTCAGAAAAATATAAACATTGTCTTAAACTGTGTATAGTACTTTTATTTCTAAAGAGCTTATGCTCTTTCTGAAAGAATGTTTTATAAATATTCTTCTAACTTCAGAATTTTAGTTTTTCTCTGTTTATTTATCAGGATACTAATAACCATGATAAATATAGAAGAATTTGAAGCAACCCTAATCCATCCAAGTTAGTTTATTACTGTAGCCATGCTGATGGTTCTTTGAAACTTAGGGTGAATTAACCCATAATTGTTAAACACCTTCTAACAAAAGAGAGAGACATTTTACCTGGCCTTGTTATGAGAAGCAAATGCTTTAACTGATTAAAAAAACTCAAAAATTTGGGCAGCCCCGGTGGTGCAGTGGTTTAGCGCCGCCTGCAGCCCGGGGCCTGATCCTGGAGACCTAGGATTGAGTCTCACGTTAGGCTCCTGCATGAAGCCTGCTTCTCCCTCCTCCAATGTCTCTGCCTCTCTCTCTCTCTCTGTGTCTATCATAAATAAATAAATAAATCTTTTTAAAAAACCTCAAAAATTCTCAGCTCTTTTACAAACAAGAAAGAGAAAGGAATCATATATAGCATTAATATATTATTTAATTCAATTATGTGTCATACACGAAGGTTGGGGCTTTAATCTATGTTTATTTTTCTCTTATTCTCCTTATATTACAGATGAGGGAAGGAAGGAAAGAAATGATAAAATAATTCTCATCCAGATCTCTGTAACTTTACAATATCATTTCATGTCTTTCCACATTGTTATTAATGTGAAATAAATGGGATAATGGGCACTATCCTCCCAGGTCTTCCTCAGAAAATCCTGGGCAGGAAGGAAGGTGGTCAAAGCTTCCCTTCTTTTGCCAATGTGTGTTCTGAGGACCCATGTTAAGTGACATGGTCTCTTCCAGCTTTTATTAATTTAAACACATTCAACAAATGTATTTTTTGTCACTGCTTCCTTATGAAGTGTAAATTCTTCCATTTCTGAGATCTCACTTATCACGTATCTAATAAGGAATAAAAGCAAAGAAAAAGAAGTGGCAAATCTACCATGCCTACTAGGTGTGCAGTTCTAGGATGCTTCTATCATAGTATGTCCAATACAAAGGACCAAGTGCTTCACTTCCTAAGCACAGAATCGATGCAGGGTCTGAGCAAATTTTTCTCTCACCCTTGCCCTCCCTTCCTTCCCCTAGATATAATAACTGAATGTTCCAGTGTTCATGAGCACCATGCACAGTCAATGCACAAGTACAAACAGAAATTAGACACATAGTTCCACATAATTCACCTACTCCTCACAGAGACCCTTTATATCAAGTGCATTGTTAGTCTCCTTTTACAGAAATCAGTTGAATGGACCATGACATCTGTCTTAGGCTATTTGGGCTACTGTAACAAAGTACCAAAGACGGAGTGGACCATAAACAAGGGAAATTTATTTCTTTCAGTTATGCATCTTGCAAGCCTGAGATCAGAGTGCCAGGCAGGTCAGATTCTGGTGAAGGTCCTCCTCCTGGCTTACAGACAGCTGCTTTCTCATTGTATCCTCATGTGTATGTGAAAGGAGGGAGATATCTCTCTTTACTTTTGTAAAATCATCAATCCTATCAGATTAGGACTTCCCATCTTATCATCTTATTTAAACTTAATGTCTACCTAAAGATCTTATATCCATATATAATCAGTGATGGGTTAGGGCTTCAACTCAGGAATTTGGAAGGGACACAATTCAGTCCACAGCACACCTCCTCTGGTGACATGAAAATACCAATTAGACATCAAGACTCAAAAGGACTGACCTCATTCATGGAGCTCTGAACACTCTGGAGACCTCACAGGAATTTGCAATTTTTTTTGTTTGTTATTGTTAAAATGCATGCATGCATGCTGGATGTGTCCTATGTACAAGTTTCCTAAATCTCTGCCATGGTTCTTTATAAAGTGTTCTGCAATACCATTCTTCAGGTGATCAAACCATCATGACCTAGAGCTGAGAAGAGGTGGTATTCAACTGAATGCAGCTGCGTTATACTCAGTCCTGTGATTAAAAAGTTATTAGCATTGTCACTGTCAGCATTGTCATCATTTCCTTCTCATTTATTTTACAGATTCAATTTCATCTGAGTGTATCATTAACTTTCATGAATTATATCAGTTTATATCTTTCTAATAACCTAGAAAGATCATTCAACTCAGCAATTATCCAAACTAAGATGTACCTTTGACAAGCTTGAAGTGAGTTGTGCTAGTATCTGTTAGATAAATAAAAATACCTGATCCAATGTCAGCTTTCACTGGATTTATAATTTTAATGGGAAGACATGATAAAAAATCCCAAAAGAACAAATACCCTTTGCAAAAGGCAGCTTCTTTCATTTTTCCATTAATAGTAATCACTAGCAAGTAAAGAGGGGTAGGAGAGACACAGTCCACCTCTTTGGGGGCATAATAGGGTAGGAATTAATTGCCAGCTCCTGAGGGTCCCAGAAGACCCCAGAAACCATGATTTAAGGAATCATGGATTGTAGTCATTAATGTCTTGGGAGTTCTAAAATAATCGTTTGATTTAAAACCATTTATCTACCTTCTTTTATGAAAGTGATATTTATTTATTTAATGAAATGGGGGATAGAATTGTATGCATTTCCTAATGGATATTTCAGTGTGACCACATTAAATGAATTGGCTGAATTTCACCAAAGAAATATGTGGGCACAGTCACTAGGACTCAGTAATTTTATGAGAGTTTTTTAGTTAGTTTACATTTAGTATGATGTGATATGCAAATCACTGACCAGCTTCCAGGGAGACAGGACATATATAATTACCATGACAAATGCAGAGTATGTAGAAGCCAGAGAACAGTAGTAAATCCCAGATGGCTGCCTGTACACTAGTGTGAAGTGGTAACTGGTTGTAAAGGAGTTCAGTTTCTTAGGTTGTTATAGGGAAAAATAAAATAAAATAAACTTTAACCTGGAAATTTCAAAACCCTAAAACATTTAAATCTTTCAATTCTGTGATAAGATTGAGCTAGTGGCAGGCATATTTCTCATGTATTGTAATGCAAAAACAGCCTCTGGGCTCAGCCTTCTTTTAAATTTCTCCTCCTCACCATCACCTTTTTCATCCCTGTCTCTCAACAATGATTTGCCTGCTAATAGAGGTAATATGCCAAGAGCTGTAGCCCTAATTCCTGGCCTCTGAGTTCCCTTTTGAAAAGGACACATAGCTTCAAGGCATTATGAAAGAGCACAGGAAGAGATGAAGGCAGATTAATTGCTTTTCAACTAATCCTAATAGTTTACTGCTAAACAATCTGTTTATCTTTTCACATCAAGAGAAGAGGTGATAATAATTGTGTTATTGTCAAACATGAGAATGTTCCCAATGTTATCAAAAACCCAATGTTCCAGAGAATGGGAGAGGCTAAATCCAAAATAGGAACTCTCTCCACAGGTCTAAATGAGTGTCCTGAAATACATATAAAATGGGACCACCTTTCAAATGTTGTTCACTTTGGGGTGTTCTCATTGGTGAGCTACAGACAATTTCAAAAGTCACACAGTAGTTTGGACTGATAGAAGGAGGGCTGAGGAGGGATTAACCTTCCTTTTCATGAAATGTTTTCTTTGAATTTGTTAGTATTGGATAGTGAAAATGTTTTTTCAGTAAAAATCTTAAATACCATTCATCAAACCTCTCTGCCCAAGGTATCCTATCCTTTCTAAAAAATAAAAAGTAAAATAGAATTTTAAAACAAAATAAAACCAAAAATAAATAAACCACCCACATACATCCTCTTCCTTATTTGCACTCACTAAATTTTGCAGGATCATCAACCCACACCTTAGTTTCCCCTAGAACTTGGAAATCTGTGTCACAAGTGTATCCATAACAAGACTAATTCTCAAAATTGGCTAAACAAGACTCTGTACTTTTTTTACTGCGTTTCCAATCTCCAAGAATCCTGCGTTCCTATTTTCATGCAATTCACATTAAAAGAACATCAACTCTACTTCTTGCATATTCTTCTCTACCTTCCTCTTTTCCAAACCTCTAGTACACTTCTTTAAGTAATTTATGGACTCTCTGGTAGAAAGACTGTAAACATAAGACAGCTTAGGTGAATACAAATGACAAGACTCACCTTGACCAAACTTTAGCCACATTCCCCTAAACTCTCTTTTCAACTAAACCCTGACCTTAGCCTTCTGTATTTGTCCTGTCCTTGCAGGGGGCCTGCCTAGCATAGTTTTAACAAGAATTCTCCTAAATCATTTTACTTTTTTATTTTTTTAAGGATTTTATTTATTTCTTCATGAGAGACACAGAGAGAGGCAGAAACATAGGCAGAGTGAGAAGCAGGCTCACTGCAGGGAGCTTGATATGAGACTCAATCCCAGGACCCCAAGATCATGATCTGAGCCAAACACAGATGCTCAAACACTGAGCCACTCAGGTGGCTCTGCTAAGTCATTTTAGCTGGAATCCCTCCAACCCTTCCTATCTGATCACCTCTGCTACTTGATAAAGTTCCTCATCACCCACTTGTGATATAAAAATCCTGACTAGCTGTCAGCAAGAATCCTGTAGTTCAGTCTATTGAGAATCCCTCCACTCTTGATACCTACCTAATTCCTCTTACTAATATGCCCCCCAGTGAACTCCTCACTATGTACATTGGCTACACATCCCCACTTGTCCCTGTTGTATTTGGATTTGAGTTTAGTCTCTCTCCCCCATTATCATAGTCTTGAATAAAATCTGTCTTGCTATTTTTAACAAGTACCTGATGAACAATTTCTCTTTAATACATCACAAATTGGTCTGTTGTACTATGAAATTGTTGTACTGGAGGATGTTTTTCAACTTTGGTTACCTACTTCCCAGGGTTTGGGGACTTGGGCCAACTGGGGATAGGGCAGAATGAGAGTATTTGAAGAGGGCTCTGGGCCCCTTCATTGCCACTGTCCTATGTCTTATATTATATCTTATACTATGATTTTCTCCTGTAGATTTCATTAAAGGGAAAAAAAACAAAAGTATTAAAATTGCTCTGCATGAGTTATATGATTTCTAAACCCACCAGCAGATTATTAGAAACTTTAAGGGCATGATGTTATGCTATGAATTTTATTTCCATTGTTAAAATTACTTAAAGAGTAATATATGTATGTGACAGAAATAAAATAGTGCAAATACAAAGCAAAACCCTCATCCTTCTCCCTGGAGCTCCATACTCAACTCCTTAAGGCTCTCATCTAGCCTTAAGGAGTTGGCATTTTCTCATGGGTTTTTCAATCTGCCTCCTATGTTACCTAGTGAATTTTGCCAGGTTTTTTTAAATTAAAAAATAATTTTATAATTTTTAATGGCCTCATATTATATACATGACTCTAGAACTAACTTTTTTCCCTCAATTGCTCATGAGGTTGAACACTCTTTCAGATTTTTATTGACTATTTATATTTTCTTTTCTGTGAAGTACCTGCTAAATTGCTATGCCCAGCTTTTTTGAGTTGTTCGCCCTTTTCTGTTTTATAGGAATCTATTTTGTATTGTTCTTTTATTTAAGTCTGTACCACTTGACCACCTCACTCATTTTATCTACTGTCTCCCATCTCTAGCAACTACTAATCTGTTCTTTGTGTCTATGAGTTTTGGGGGGTGGTTTGTTTTGCTTTGTTGTTGTTGTTGTTGTTGTTGTTTTTAGATTACACATATAAGTGAGATCATATAGTATTTTTTCTCTGTCTGACTTATTTCACTTTGTATAATGCCCTCAAGGCCCATCCATTTTGTCACAATTTACATATGTATATACATATGCAAATATCCCATTTTCTTTAACCATTCCTCAGTCAAAACCACAATGAGATACAACTTCACACCCCCTAGAATGGCTATAACTTTTTTTTAAAAAATATTTATTCATTTATTTGAGAGAGAGAATGCAAGCCAGTGGGGGAGGGGGTGAGGGCAGAGGGAGAGGGAGACAAGGAACCTCAAGCAGAGTCCCTATTGAGCACAGGGCACGACATGAGGCCCAATCTCAGGACCCTGAGATCATTACCTGAGGTGAAACCAAGAGTCAGACACTGAACTGACTGAGCCACAAAGGCACCCCTATAATTTTTTTAAAAGTGGAAAATAACAACTGTTGTTGGTGATATGGAGAAGTTGGAGTCATTAAACTTTGGCTAATGGAAATATAAAATGGTGTAGGCTTTATAGGAAATAGTTTGGCTGTTTCTCAATGAGTTAAGCAGAGTTGCCATATTGCAAAGCAATTCCTCTTCAAGTTATCCAAAAGAATTGAAAACAGATATTCAATGTTTGTTCATAAATGTTCATAGAAGTACTGTTTATGACAGTCAATAAAGTGAAAACAGTCCTAATGTCCATACATGAATGGATGAATGGATACATATGTGGCATATTAATACAACATAATATTATTCATCTTAAAAAGAAATTAACTACTTATAATCTATGAGCACAAACTACCTTTCAATTTATTTATGTTTTCTCCAGTTTCTTTCACAATACCTTATAGTTTTCAGAATATAGATGTTTCACCTTTGGTTAAATTTATTCCTAGATATTTTATTCTTTTTGATGAATTTTTATATGGGATTATTTTCTTAATTCTCTTTCTGCTAATTTGTCATTAGTGTATAGAAATGCAATAGATTTTTGTGTATTAACATTGTATTCCTCAAATTTACTAAATTTGTTTATTAGTTCTGACAGTGAACTTTCACAGATTTTTCTGTGAAATCTTAAGGATTTTCTATATATAATACCATTCCATCTGCAAATAGTGATATTTTTACTTCTTATTTCATGATTTAGATGCCTTTTATTTCTTTTTTTCTGTCTGATTGCTCTGCCTAGGATGTCCAATACTATGGTGAATAAAAATGTCAGAGTGGACAATCTTGTCTTATTCTTAATCTTAGAGGAAACTTTTGACCATTGTAGCTTTTCATCATTGAGTATGGTACTAGCTGTAGGTTTGCCATATATGGCCTTTATTATATTGAGGTATATTGCCCCTATCCCCTATATCCTATACCCACTTTGTTGAGAGTTTTTATCATTAGTGGACACTGAATGTTTTCAAATGTTTGTTTGTTTGTTTGTTTGTTTGTTTGCATCTGTTGAGATGATCGATCATATGATTTTTATCCTTCATTTTGTTAACGTGGTTCATCACATTGATTTATTTGTGGATGCTGAACTATTCTTGCATCCCTGGAATACATTCCACTTGATAATGGTATGTGATCTTTTTAATGTATTATTTAATTTGGTCTAATATTTTGTTGAGGATTTTTGCATCTATGTTCATTGAGGCCACTGGCTTGTAATTTTCTTGCCTAATCTCATGTGGTTTAGGTATGAAGCCAATTCTGGCCTTGTAAAATAAGTTTGGAAGGCTTCCCTACTGTTCTATTTTTGGAAGAGTTTGATAAATATTGGTATTAATTCATCATTAAATGCTTGGTGGGGGCAGCCCCGTGGAGCAACGGTTTAGCGCCTCCTGCAGCCCGGGGTGTGATCCTGGAGACCTGTGATCGAGTCCCATGTCCCGCTTCCTGCATGGAGCCTGCTTCTCCCTCTGCCTGTGTCTCTGCCTCTCTCTCTCTGAATGAATAAATAAATAAATAAATCTTTTAAAAAAATGCTTGGTGGAATTTACCATTGAAGCCATCTGGTCCCAGACTTTTGTCTGTTGGGAAGTTTTTACATACCCTTAGTATTAATCCTTTTAGATTACTGTGTAATAAAATAGAAATTCAAATTTAAATCCATCTAAATATATATACAACCTAATTATCCACTAAAATTTATATGTATATATGCATAGATGGACTTGTAATATATACACCAATTGCTTTTCTTGTTTTATATACTTATATACATATATGTATATATAGACCAATGAATTATCCATTAACATTTATTATAAATCCATTCACTCTTCATAATCTATAATCCCACCTTTGGAGTGTTTCTAGGATCCATCTATACAGAGATCTACATATCAGTCTGTTTCTGCTTCTTTGGTCTACTTATGTATTTCTACACCAGTCTTATACACCATAATTACTAACACTTGATAACAAGTCTTGATAAATGTCAGGGGAAGGCCACCCAATGATTTTTACCCCTTGCTGCATAATTTTAGCTATTCTAGGCCCTGAGAAATTTCATGCAAGGTTTATTGTCAATGTCTACTTAAAAACCTGTTGAGATTTCCTCAGGACTGCAATGTATGTTGGTCATTGTCATCTATACAGTATTAAACCTAACTACCCATGAAATGTCCCATTTTCTCACGTACTTAGGTCTAGGTCTTCTTTAATATCTCAAATCAATTTATTTTTCTGTTAGGATCTGTCCCATTTTCTTTAGATTTATTCTCAGGTACTTTATATATTTTTGATCCAATATGAATGTGTCCTGTGTAAAATTCCATTTGCTCTTTCTTACTACTATGTACAAATAAATATGATTTTCATTAACATTGTTTATGAAGCTTGAGATATGTGGATCAATCTACACTACATTAGCAGATTAAAGGAAAGTAATCTCTTAAACCTAAGTAATTGAAAAAAAAAACTGCAGCAAAAAATCATAATGAATGATGAAACACTGAAAGCTTTCTGCTTGAGATGAAAGACAAGGATGTCTGCTAACAGTAATCCCCAGGATTGTACCAGATACCCGCATCAGAGTATTTATGCAACAAAGAAAATTACAAAAATTGGAATACAACACATAAATCATTTTCAGATAATGTGATTTTACACATTAAAAACTCAATTTATAGATTAGTTTGGATGTTAGGCTATAAATGTGCAACCAACCTATTAACTTTTATTCTAGTTATAAAATATATATTAAATGTAATTCAGAGTTTATATAAAAGAAAATATTTTTCTTTTGTTACAGTGACACTAGAGTGTAGTGAATAATTTCCTTAATTAGTAATCAATGATTGTTATAAAATGTTTTCTAATTCTTAGCTATCAATATTGTCACTTTATTGAATGGAAAATGGAATGTGTTATCCAAAAATATGTGAAAGATATATGGTATGACAAAATAGCTCAAAGTATAAGCTTAAGGCAAGAATCAAGTACTATTTCTCCTGACTCCATGGATTGGCTTTGAAAGTCTGTTGCTGAGATCACTAGGGCACCTGCATTCTTCCTCAGGCTGGTGTCTCCAGAGGGAGCTGGACATTTCTTTCTTTGTGATCTAAATTTTCAGAAAGCTTAGAGCAGATTCTTGGCATGGTGGCAGCATTTTAAGAAGGCAGGTTCCTACAGACAGCACATATTAAGGCCCTGCCTTGTCAGGTTTGCTTAGGACCCAGTGGTCAGTGACCACAGGATTCAGTCCAGAATCAATGTAGAAGGAAGTACAAAGACCTTGGATATATACAGCTGGACTCTTGAGAGTCATTAACATAACAGCCAACCAAGCAAGTGTGTACAGAGTGGCCTGCATAACACAGTGAGTATTTTAAACAATTTTTCCATTTGAAACTAACAACAGAGTTCTGGCATCCCTGCAGGAATAAAATCAGAGGCACTTGCACTGGTAAATGGAAGTTCTGGATTTACAACAGATTGGTGTGGACTTCCTGAGTGATTTAGGTCAAGGAGCGCTCTATTACAGAGCTTCTCTTTAGCCATTGTTTGACTTGGAATCTATAGTATCAATCCTGACAAGAGGGGAGACTTTAAAGATGGTATATAAAGTGCCATGCCAATATGAATTGTGATTGATAGAGAACAAAGCAAAGGAAAATATAATTACAAAAACCTTCAAGACTTGTATTTCTAGAGTTTTCACAGAGAAAAATGTCCCAGTAGCAGCATCTTTAGGTTAAGTATGACTCTATCATGGTTTTGTCACCTCACTATTCCAGGCAAAAGACATTTAACCACACTGGAGAGTAGAGGACCGGAAGCCTAGGGCTATATACTGTGGAGCAAGCCCATTTAAATTCTAAGCAGCTGAGGATTTTCTGCAAGACCAGTGAGGGATAAGCTTTAGCCCTTCATTCCCACCAGCCACTTCTGACAGCCTCTGGGACTGCACCAGTGTGTCCACTTAGGCACAGGCTTCATACAAGTTGTCTTTGTTTCCTTGAGGTGGGGGAAAATTGTATAAGTTGCATGCCTGACATAAACTGAATCCTACCCGGAATCTAGGATACATCTTTATGGTCCATTGGAAGCAGAGAAGTGATTCACAACAAATGTGAACCTGGAGTAGAAGACACAATGCAAAAGGTCACAAAATGATGCAAAGCAGGGTCATCAGGGAGGCTGTGACTACTTGCAAATTTTCTACCCAGTCCAGGGGAGAGGTCTTATCTCAGTGGAAATACATTGATGTTAGAGGATGTGAAGTGAGGGAATGCTTGCAGAGATTGCTTTTCAAATAGATCAAGTAAATATCAAGTAGTATTTCTATAGTTGCTGCTTGTTCTCCTGTTGACTTTAATATCTTAATCTGAATTAACATATAAATGATAAATATGTTTTCTCTATTGTGTTCTTTTGCTAAATGCAATTCATTTACTATGTTCATATAAGAAAGATAAATTGGTATTTTTTTCTAACCCAAATCCCAGGAAGACAAAATTCCTACACATACCTTAGCTTTCCCCATGCCAGTTTGAAGAAATAAGTCTAAATTGAACCATGATTTATGAGGATAAGGACATAATTTCACAAATATGTTGAGTCATGTGGAGTTAAATGCCAGAGTGTCAGATAAGCCAGCAATCAGCCCCGGGCAGCTAAGAGTACCTGCAGATTTGATGGGCCATGGGGGGTGGCCCATAAAGGGCTCTCAATTCATGTCTCTCAAAGCCAAGCTCCATCTCCTGTGCAGGCGCAAAGACAATAACTATAACTGTTTTTGTAGCATCATTTTGGAAAGATTAAGGAACATTTTATTTTATTTCTTTGAACAAATATGAATAAAATTTAAATTAGAATGTAAAATTTGTATAAGTGTCTAAGATAAGACAAAAAACATCAAGAGCTTCCAGTGGAGGCCTCCTAGAGTAACAACTAGACACCCCAGGTGTATGAAGGTCACTTTCTCTGTCATTGTATGAGGAAAGAGGAGACCAGAACATGCTCCTCACCAAGCAAATAGGTTGCAAATGTGGCTATTTGTTAGATCACAGTGGGAATTTTTAACAACTTGCTGCTGACCCAACAGTGTCCCCTCTTTCTCTCATGCTGGCCAATCTGGCCACTTATTGGTAGAATCCTTGGTGAGATTATGGCTGAGGGCTGAGTTTAGATCTCTTAAAGAGGACCTGCACATTCCAGTGGCTGGGGTCCGGGTAACTTTTTGCGGTCCCAGAAACAGGCATTAATGAGGCAAGCATTCTTTGGACTGGGTCACTTTGTTTCTTAGTTGTTAGATCACTCATAAAGGAGGTCCAATGTATATGGGTTAGAATATTTATTCATCAATAAGTGAAAACTTCAAAATAAAGACCTCACAACTGACCAAATGAAAAATCTGCTAAAGGAGACACCAACTTAACAACTAGAAGATGATGACTCCAAAGCACATTATCCCAGCACCACACCCAGTGGCTCTGTGACCGAGAATGCAGTGATCTCCAGAACCAATAATGTATCCCCTCCTTCCCAACAATAATGCTGGAGGAAGTGGAGGATAAAGACATAGCTCCACAGCAGGCTGCTTATTATGGAGCAGGCAGGGAGCTAGGCTTTAAGAATACTAACACACCTAGCCTTCATAGTAACCCTAGGAAGAAGGTATTTCTATTTTATAATGAGAAGACCGAGGCCCAGGGAAGCTAAATACATGTGAAAATGTCACACATCAAGAATATGGCAGGACTAGCATTAGGGCCCAGTGACATGTGGTGCAGAGCCACACCCTTGTCCATGTGCTATGGATGTGAGGATGGGGAGCTTTCTTGGTAGAGCTTTAGGAGTTTTGTTGTTTTGTTTTTTACATAATAATAAGCTTTCTTGATACAGCATTCCATCAACCAAATGTCACAGAACTAAACAGAATAGAACTAAATGTTTCTAAATAATTTTTGGTTTTTAATTTAATGGTAGAATTTTATTCCTTATTTTTTAAATCTTCTTGGATTAATGAAAAGAGAAAGCCAGAAAGGAAGGAAGGAAGGAAGGAAGGAAGGAAGGAAGGAAGGAAGGAAGGAAGGAAAGAAAGAAGAAAGAAAGAAAGAAAGAAAGAAAGAAAGAAAGAAAGAAAGAAAGAAAGAGAAAGAAGAAAGAAAGAAAGAAAGAAAGAAAGAAAGAAGAAAGAAAGAAAGAAAGAAAGAAAGAAAGAGAAAGAAAGAAAGAAAGAAAGAAAGAAAGAAAGAAAGAAAGAAAGAAAGAAAGAAGAAAGAAAGAAAGAAATTTTCCTCTCTAAATTTCTGTGGTCTTGAGGCATTTGAAGTACAAGGCTTGGGTCATAATATGTAAAGGAGAAAATGTAATACTGTAAATTAAAATAACTACCTATTTAATGGTATAAAATAATTTACATAGAATGTTAATTACATATTATATCTAATAGCTTCACAACTTATAGGAAACTAAAAGCCATGAATGGGGGCAAAATTAATCCTATTTTTCTAACATAGTCAAGCTACTCATGGTTTGTATAGTTGTCTAGTGTATTTTGTAGAAAAATGTTACTGAAGTGGGTTCACTTATTTATATAAACTGCTATGGCCCAAATGTTTGTATTCCTCCTAAACTCGTGTTAGAATTCTAATCTCCAATGTGATATTTGGAGGTGAGGTCTTTAAGATAAAATTAGGATTTGATGAGGTTATGTGGATGGAGCCTCCAGGATGGGACTAGTGCCCTTATGAAAAATCTCAGGCTTCCAGCCTATAGAACTTTGAGAAACAAATGTTAAAGTCACCTAGTCTACAGCACCTTGTTATAATAGCCCAAGCTGACTGAGACATACGCCCTATTCCACTCCTCTATGCTTGAACAGCCCCATTTCTTTGCCCCAGCCCAAGACAAAAGGATCCACATTTCTAGGCATGCCACCTAGCAGGATAGGTACAGCTTCCCACACAACCACACATCTGATTGCTTCTCCTCAACCCAGGCTTCCATCTTTCCCACTCCAGGCACAAAAGGAGCCACTGCAGAGATAGGGCATCATTCAAATGGACAGATGCTCAAAGAGGAATGTTTGCTTTCACCTGTGTTTTCTCTGCAACCTAGAAGAGCATGACCCCTCTTGACTGACACAGGCTCCCTAGAGACTGCTGCATCAGAAGTAAAGAAGCAGGCTTCTCATCAACTCATTTCCTTTAGAGATGTAAGCTCAATTACCATGGACCTAACTATTCTATCTTATTTGGGAAGAAATATTTCATACATTATATCATTTTTCCAAATATTTGTTAGTAAAAAGGAATTTTGACTCCTAATGTCATTAGACAAAAGAGAATAATAGCTTTTCCTTTTTCAACTATGTCTCCTTGCCTCTTGCCCCCAAGTCAGGGATGACTGATAATAAAAAGAATTTTCATGGCTATCCTCTAGGGTCTCAGCACTTAGACTGTGACCTGGCAAGAGAAAAATTGCCTCAATTTACATCTAAGGTAGAGAGTCACCACTGGTGTACTTTGGGTCTCCTCCTCAGACCAGCACACTGCCAAGCTATCCTTTCATCCCCACCACAGCCCACCAGGGTCCATGGTCTCATTCACAAAGTTGCCATGTGCTAACTCTGTACAGGAATGTACAGATCTTGAATGAGGCAGATGCACCCTGAAATGACAGCTGCTTCGACCACACTTGCCTCTACTGCATTTTGGGCCAGAGGCATGAAGGTACTTTAAGTACCTATTGAATTTAATGTAAACCAGATTCACTCTCTGTTGTTTTACTGAGTTATTTTAAGTTTGAAGTATCTGCCATCAATACTATTCCCGGTGGTTAAACAGTATTTTCAAGACCTCAAAGTTAGACTGAGTTATGAGATAGCTATCATTAGTTCAACTAAAAGTACATTGCTGTATCGGGCATCTAGTCATTGTACATATAGGATTTTTTTTTATATAGGATTCTTTTCTAAAAAAATTAGATGTTTGGGGAAATATTTAAAATATAAAGGTAACTTTAAAAGTTCTTTACTAAACAAAGAGTCTTTTACTAATAAAATTCTTTACTAATAAACTTTTATTTTTACTTAAAAGTTTATTCAGAAACGAACTAGGGGTGGTGGAAGGGGAGGTGGGAGGCGGTGGGGGTGACTGGGTGATGGACACTGAGGGGGGCACTGGATGGGATGAGCACTGGGTATTATTCTATATGTTGGCAAATTGAACACCAATAAAAAATAAATTTATAAAAAAACATAAAAAAATAAATAAAAGTTTATTCATCGGGGTGCCTGGGTGGCTCAGTGGTTGAGCATCTGCCTTTGGCCCAGGGCATGATCCTGGAGTTCTGGGATCAAGTCCCACATCAGGCTCCCTGTGAGGGGCCTGCTTCTCCCTCTGCCTGTGTCCCTCTGTCTTTGTCTCTGTCTCTCTCTCTGTCTTTCATGAATAAATAAAATCTTAAAAATAAATAAATAAATAAATAAATAAATAAATAAAGTTCATTCATACAAATACATGTAACACTAGTGTGTACATAACATGAAAACATGAATTTGAGACTCAGACATTTGATATTTTATGTAGGAAATATATTAAACGTTTATTTTTTTGAATCCCCTTTAACATTAAGAAAGCCCACATGTGTGTCTGCATGCGTGTGCCTGTATGCACACGCACATGTTTTAATTTGGTCTACTCACTTAAAATACAATTTTAAAACTGTATTCATTATTCAAAGGACCAAAAGAATGACCTCAATTTCAGCTGCTCTATTGCTTCCTGCAAGTACTTTACACCCAGCTGTTAATGACAGGCTACAACAGCATGGAAGGTTCAGGTCTATAATCTGTAAAATTTATTTTTAGGCCACTTTAAACAATTGTCAGTGCTAAGTCATTTAATGGCTTAATATTGAAAGATAAATAAATAAATAAATAAATAAATAAATAAATAAATAAAAAGACCACAATAGAAGTGTTTCCCATTTTCAAATGGCAGCTGTTGCAAACAGCTAAGAATTTATTTTCTTCACTATTAAAGGGTCAAATGAGACAGAGAAACCTATTCGCCAAAAACCAACAACAAATAGTTTAGAGGAAAACATATGCAAAGTGTATGAACATACACAAATGGTAAAAGCCTACACTTGTAGAACTAGTATTTCTAGGGAAAAAATTAACAATTAAAAAGTAACAGTGAGAGTCAAGTGCAAGGTAGAAACTAAGGAAAGTCAGTATGAGCAGCCTGCCCCTTCCAGACTCGAACATACCTTCCTATAGTGGCATGGTGACATTCTGACACGCAGAAGCCATCAGATATGTGGAAACAAACTGAAACTAGTTAAGTTTGATCTATGATTCAATTTCAGACAGTTGCCATCATAAATGCATCTCAGATTCATGCTATAGATTTTATTTGATGCACAAGTTCAGAACTCTCCATTACAATGGGCATTTAATTGGTGCTAATATGGTTATTCAACTGTGAAAACATAGTAAACATTATCCTTCAGTTAATCTATGTGAGTATCTCAAGTTGTAAAAGTAGGGGTGCCTGGGTGGCTCAGTTGGTTAAGCACCAAACTCTTGATTTCAGCTGGGGTCATGATCTTGGGGTTGTGAGATTGAGCCCTGACCCTGGCTCTGTGCTCAATGTGGAGTCTGCTTGAGATTCTCTCCTTCTGCCCCTCCCCCTACTCACATGTTCTCTCTCTCTCTCTCTCTCTCTCTCTCTAAAGTAAATAATAAAATCTTTAAAAAAAGAAAAAGTTTGGAAATATCTTCTCCCATTCTGTAGGTTGTCTTTTAGTTTTGTTGACTGTATACTTTGCTGTGCAAAAGCTTCTTATCTTGATGAAGTCCCAATAGTTCATTTTTGCTTTTGTTTCTTTTGCCTTCGTGGATGTATCTTGCAAGAAGTTACTGTGGCCAAGTTCAAAAAGGGTGTTGCCTGTGTTCTCCTCTAGGATTTTGATGGAATCTTGTCTCACATTTAGATCTTTCATCTATTTTATCTTTGTGTACAGTGCAAGAGAGTGATCTAGTTTCATTCTTCTGCATGTGGATGTCCAATTTTCCCAGCACCATTTATTGAAGAGACAGTCTTTCTTCCAATGGATAGTCTTTCCTCCTTTATTGAATATTAGTTGACCATAAAGTTCAGGGTCCACTTCTGGGTTCTCTATTCGGTTCCATTGATCTCTGTGTCTGTTTTTGTGCCAGTACCACACTGTCTTGATGACCACAGCTTTGTAGTACAACCTGAAATCTGGCATTGTGATGCCCCCAGCCATGGTTTTCTTTTTTAAAATTCCCCTGGCTATTCGGGGTCTTTTCTGATTCCACACAAATCTTAAAATAATTTGTTCTAACTCTCTGAAGAAAATCCATGGGAATGTGCACTGGTGCAGCCACTCTGGAAAACTGTGTGGAGGTTCCTCAAAGAGTTAAAAATAGACCTGCCCTATGACCCAGCAATTGCACTGTTGGGGATTTACCTCAAAGATGCAGATGCAGTGAATCGCCGGGACACCTGCACCCGATGTTTCTAGCAGCAATGTCCACAATAGCCAAACTGTGGAAGGAGCCTCGGTGTCCATTGAAAGATGAGTGGATAAAGGAGATGTGGTTTATGTATACAATGGACTATTACTCAGCCATTAGAAATGACAAATACCCACCATTTGCTTCAACGTGGATGGAACTGGAGGGTATTATGCGAGTGAAATAAGTCAATCGGAGAAGGACAAACATTATATGTTCTCATTCATGTGGGGAATATAAATAATAGTGAAAGGGAATATAAGGGAAGGGAGAAGAAATGTGTCAGAAATATCAGAAAGGGAGACAGAACATAAAGACTCCTAACTCTGGGAAACGAACTAGGGGTGGTGGAAGGGGAGGAGGGCGGGGGTTGGGGGTGAATGGGTGACGGGCACTGAGGGGGGCACTTGACGGGATGAGCACTGGGTGTTGTTCTGTACGTTGGCAAATTAAACACCAATAAAAAATAAATTTATTATAAAAAAATAAAAAGTTTAAAAATAAATAAGCAAAATAAAATTGTAAAAATATCTACCAAGAGAGTTAAAAGCTTTTAGTCCAAGTTATAAGCAAAACAAAAACCTGAAACATTATATGGTTTATTAAGACCATTTGGAAAAAACATGCATGGTGTCCCCCCACCCCCACCCCTGGCCTTAGACTAGCAACTCCATGCTGCCCCATCAGCCAACATCACTGGTCTGGGTCAGAGAAAGGTTAGGCCCACGTGAGCACCCCATTTCTAGGATCAGGTAGAACTATACACTGTTTAGGTTCTCTGAGAGGTACTTCCTATACAGCCACTAAAGCTGGGCAACATAATTCAGTATTTCAGGGTTTCTAAGAAAATGATTCTGCACTTAGAGAAACTAAAATCCAGCTTTGAATTTGACAGCTTGGCTGAAGTATGATTTTTCTGTGTGTTACCTCTCTAGGTGCTGGCACAGTGAGAACACAAACACGGGACACTACTGAATCCCTTTCCGCAGTTAAAGTCATGTTAACTGTTAAGCATTGCCTGGGATACTGAGGATCAGCAAAAGAGGCCTAGGGTTTAAAGCAGATTTAAAGTTTTATGAAATATCCAATCTTAGACCCAAATAGGTTCTGGGAATTTACCTAAATATAATGGTTCTAAATATAGAAAAGATTGTGCATAGCAGTGTTCCATAACATGAAAAGAACAATCAACATGTCTGGGGTTGTTTTGTTTTGTTTTTAAGAATTTATTTATTTATTCATGAGAAACACAGAGAGAGAGAGTCAGAGACATAGGAAGAGGGAGAAGCAGGCTCCATGCAGAGAGCCTGATGCAGGACTTGATCCTGGGACCTCGGAATTACAGCCTGAGCCAAAGGCTGACACTCAACTGATGAGCCACCCAGGTGTCCCAATCAACATGTCCTGTAAAGAGTAAATGGACCAAGTGAATTTAGGGGCACCCACTCACTGGATTCAACTGAGCATTATGTGCAGGAGACTCACACTCCCTGAGTGTGGACAATCTATCTAAATATCCTTCTGTATCAATCTCGCTATATAGCAATAGGGGATTGTATGTGCGTATGTATGAAAAAATATATATATATAAATACACATGCATATATTTAAGGAGCTAACATTTATTTTTATCTATCTAATCTATCTAGTATTTTAAACATTAAAAAACAACTCTACCAAAATGTTGTATTCAGGTCGTAGGATTGTGAATCTTTAAAAAAAAAACTTCTACCTATTCCAATGTTTTAGAATCATCTTTATTATTTTAGTAAGAAAAATCATTTAGTTATAAACTGCTCTCAAATTTCCACACAATAAAATAATGTGTTTTATCTTCTTCTTTGTTTCTGTTTTTTTTTTGTTTTGTTTTTTGTTTTTGTTTTTGAGAGAGCAAGAAGGCACACATGTGAGCTGGAGGGAGAGAGATAATCTTAAGCAGACTCCATGCCCAGTGCAGCATCCGATCAAGTCGGGGCTTGATCTCCAACACTGAGATCATGAGTTGAGCTGAAATCAAGAGCTGGGTGCTTCAGCAACTTAGCCACCCAGGCACCGCATGTTTTAGTTGTTTATAAAAAAATTTCCCCAGGGCCCCCCACATTAGTGTTGGTTTAAAAAGAAATGCTATAAAGATACAAATGGATGTCGCATCTTTAAATTATTCAGTGTTCCTTTCTCTGTTTTTAAAAAAGAATGAATCCTGAATTTCATTTACTTCAAATCTACCCTCAAGAAAGTAAATAAGAATCAACCAAAAGAAGCAAACAAATGAAGAAAAGTGGAAGGATCTCTTAAGCTTGGCAGCAGATTGTTTTTAATTCTGCTCTGGGTGCCCAAGTGTGGTAAGGAATCTAAAGTGAGACTATGAATAATTTATGCAAAGCCCCCTCTGTGTGCTCTTGGGCTGAAACTATTCATAAGAGAATGTAGCCACTGGCAATGGCCTGGCTTCAGCCTATGGCTCCCCAGGAGCATCATTGCAGCTATGGCTAGAATCAATTTCTAGTTTGTTAAGGGAGGTCATCTAATTGAACGTAAAAATTCACTCCAAATACCTCTCAAGATCTTCAACACATTCAGGATTGGGGAGCTCTTATCTTTGGAAATAATAAGTTATATCATTTGATACCTCTAATTCCTAGATTATTATTCACTCTATATTCCTGTAATATGCAACCATATTGTACTGAAGTACTCCCTGAATTGCAAAGTCCACATCTTCCACTAATTCATCTTAGATAATTAGGGATCTGCTTTTGGATCTTTTACCAGAAGTTCTAGGATGAAATCCAAGTGAAGAGGTGGGTCTGACAGAGATCATATCACTGATAATTATGACTAACACTTATTTGACATGAAATATCTCTCAGGTGCTCTTCTAAGGCTTTGTATATCATTTTCAAACATCCCTGCAAGTAGATTCTTCTGTTACTCCCATTTTACGTATGTGGGCACCCTGCCTGAATAACACTATCAGTAAATAACAGAGCCAATATTCAAGCCTATGCACTTGGCTGAGACCTACTGACTCTCCACATTGTTGAAAGGGTAGGGCATTGACTCCACCCAGGGTAACGTTCACAAGTAGAAAGCAGTTCAGGGAGTCTTCTGTTGAAGAATGTGCTGGGAGTCTTAGGATAAGCTTCCCCAGAAAGGTTTCGCAAGAAGAGAATAAGGAGGGAAGACAGAAAAGGATTGAGACCAGAAGATAGAGAAATCTGCATTTGAAAGGCACAAGAATATATTTAAAAGAGTTTAAAAAAAGAATATAGAGCCAGGGAAAGAAAATCAGAAGCACCTGCTATCCTCAAACTAAATGCATTTCAATCATGTAACCATTTGGGGGCAATCAGAAAAATGCCTAGTGCATGGCTTTACTTGAAAAAGAGATATAAAATAGCTTCTTCATCATCTTTATTTGCCATCTGGACAGTGAAGGTCAGTTTGCTGACCTCAAATTTGGAGTAGCTGAGAAATAGAGGGAAACAACATTTTATGAAGCTAAAACAGGCTACATTTATCCAGATATACTCAGGAAAAATGATGTAAGGCCATTTAGACATTCTAGAAAATGACCACTGCATTGTACTAAGGCAAAATATTACAGAGGCAACCAGAAATGTACTTTAGGTCACAGGTGTGATGGATGACCTTGTGGGAGCCCCCATAAGCCTGGGTACACATGGGTAAGACTGTGTCCCCCAGGGTCTCCTGAGAATCCATTTTGAAAATAGCATCTCTTACCAGACTCCTTTTCTGAATACTTTAAAACTAAAATTTAGTATCCACCTAATCTTGCCAAAACAAACAAAAAAGATTATTGTTTGTTTTTTGTTTTATAACTTCCTCAGTCTTTTTCAGACCATGTGGTCATTGATTTTGTGATTTAAAGATATAAAGTGCAGAGACGCCTGGATGGCTAAAGCAGGTCATGATCCTGGGGTCCTGGGATCGAGTCTCATATTGGCTCCCTTTGCCTATGTCTCTGCCTCTCTCTGTGTGTCTCTCATGAATAAACAAATAAAATATATAAAAAAACAAAGATGTAAAGTGCAGTAGCATAAACTAATATCGCATCAGGATTAACTGGTCATCAGCCTTTTCTCCAAGCAAATGGGAAGATAAGGAAGTTTCCTTCTACAGAGCATGTTGGGAGCACAGCAAGTGTCTAAAAACAAAAGTCATGAAGAAAGGAAAAGAATCACATTTCTGCTTCTTTCAGGAGACAAATATTCCTCAAATATTTTATATGATGTTAATCATCTATTTAATAAAAGGCTTCATCTACTTAGAACATATTCTGAGTCCCTTTAATTAATTCTGAAAGCCTGAGCAACTTTCTTCCCTGGATGTAGTCCAGCCAATATATGCACCTTAATATTTGTTGAGTAAAGGGTAGAGAACAAAAAGAAAATAAACAATTCTAGGTTCAACTGACTGAAAGGTTCAATAATGCCCTGCATACAAGGTATTGTCAATTTAAAAGTTTGAGCAGAATTCCTGATCTGTGATTTTTGGTTATGGATTAATGATGATAGCAAGCACACCCTCCTCCTACTATGTAGTAAAATGGCCACATCCCTCATTTGTTGCTAAATGTATAACCAGGAATAGTTTTTGGAATCAATAGTTGAACAAGTAATGGCAAACAGACTTGAATCCAATGATTGCGTTTCTGAAAATCTGTTTTAAGTCAATCATATTAATTGTAGGGAGTTTTTTTTAAACAACACAAGAGAGAATAGGCATTAAATTTCTGTGATGCTGTATCCTGTATCTGCGATGCTGGTTTTCCAGTCTCTTATAGGGCTAACTGCTAGCAAAGCCAGAACTAGCCAGCCAGCAGGAGCCTGGGGGATGCAGTCTATAGGGTGATGACACTATTGACTGCTGGCCAGAGGCCAGGAAGATGAAGGCTAGAAGGAACAACTGTGGGACCCTACACCAGGTCTCCAGGACACAGAATCTACAACCATGAGCACATCTATCAACTAGCTTCTTCCTTGCTCTATCCTATCACCTGCTGTGGCAGCTATGTGTGGGGCCACTGGAGATAATTTCACCTCCACACTTCAGAGGCCAGAAAGGGGACAGAGCTTCTCTCACCCAGACCTTGTGTGACTAATATTGGGGAAAATGTTTTGTCCAGACCGGATTCTATGCCTTTCCTTTGGGGCAATTACTGTGGCCTGGGAGGAGAACCAGCTATTGTCCCAAAGGGAAACCCATACTCCAGCCTAGGAGTACTGTGCAGGTGAAAGCAATCTTTGTTCCCCACGTATAGAGCAATGTCATTCACTTCAAATAGAAAAGGAAATATGGCACAGAGTCCCCTTGGGCTACTATGGTCCCTGAAGGAAGTTAAAATCTAGACAGAATAAATGAAAATCAATAAAGGAACAAGTCCAAGAAATATTTCAGAATCTCAAAGCAAGAAGTTAGAGCTTGGATTGTAGCCAAAAGGAGAAGGTCCAGGTTAGAGCAGGACATAGGTAAATTGAGAGATTGGCAGAGAGAATGCCAGCCAAGGTCCTCGGGGGCCAGAGGAAACCACAGGGCTTGTGTTCATTAGTTCTTACTTCAGAGTTAGAATAATAGTATCTGACTTTCTCTCTGTGTTAATGTGAATAGACATAAAACTTTTATCATACTGGCAAGGCAGAGACATGGAGACTACTTTGGAAAGTGACCTGGTTAAGGCTACCCAACTGTTAGCATCAGTCCTAAACATCCAAACCCAATGTTGACTGACTCCTTAGTCCTCTTCCAAACCCTGCTCAGTTCTGTAAAACAAGCAGGATATGAGTTGCACTGAAGGTCAGAATGAGACATACAAACCACTCTCAGAGCTTAGCCTCAGAGTTGATAGAGGAGTTAAGAGAGTTGAGAAGACACATTTGGGCTGGGCTGCCACATTCAACTGAGTCAGACAGAAGCTGATAGTGATGAGGAGGAGACAAATGCAGGGTATGGCAGCCCTGGTATGTGAGCATTCCTCATTGCTGCATGAAGATCAGAATGTGCTACCCCAAATGTGCCATTTTGGCTATGGATTATTTTAAGCTGAAGGCCACTGAGATTCCACAGGTGCAGAAAGAAGTCTTATCAGAGCATCCCTTATCTAAGAGCATGAACTTCTGAGAAATAATGACTGTCATAAAGAGGACTTTATGGGGACTTTATGGCCATGAAGGGGCATAGTTGGTACTGAGATTGGACTGCACAGAGATTATTAAATAACCCTTATCTTCCAATGGTTTTCCCATATATTTACCCACTCACAATCTGAGGGGGGCACTTGATGGGATGAGCACTGGGTGTTATTCTGTATGTTGGTAAATTGAACACCAATAAAAAATAAATTTATTAAAAAAAAAACAATTTACCATCCCTAGAAGCTCAAAACCCTTTTCATTTGATGTATTACTTTTCCACCAATGTATTGCCTTTTGTTAAAATGGTATATAAATATCCAGGTTTCACTGTCTCTTTTGGATTTTCATTTTGTCTGTGAGTCCTACCACATTATATGAAATATACCATTCTCTCCTGTTAATTTGCTTTTTGTCAGTTCAATTTGCAGGGCCCCAATTATTGAACCTAAAAGGGTAGAAGAAAAATTTTCCCCTTTTTTTCATGAGGAAGAAGTAGAGCTACCACTCTGCAAGCACAGATGCCAGGAAGACTGGGAGTCCCCCAAAGTCCAGAGAAATAGTGAGTCTTTCAAAGTGCGGGTCACTAGAGCACTCAGATGCTCTGGCCTTTGTTCACATCCTCCTCTCATACACTGCCCCTGAGGTTGGGAATGTGGCTCATTCCCTTTCCCTCAGAGCCCAGAGTTCTGCTTCCTAGGAGTCTGTGCCTGCAGATAACCCGCTCAGTATCTGGCCTACAAGGACAACCCCATTGAGCCCTCTCTCTGTGTTCATATGGCTGTCTTGAGATCAAAATGCTTTGGTCTCCTTTGTGTCCTTCAGTGCATGACACAGAGATTGTCAAATTGTAGTGAGAGTGTGATCACTGATACTTTATTGTTTACAAAACACTTCCATACACACAATTGCCACCTGAGGCATGCAGGGGTGAATGCAAAATTTTTAACAACCAATGTGGCCACAGTCTATGGTAGGATCCTAGACGCTTCTGCTGGCTTGGGTAGAGATTTTAAATTCTGGAAACTGAGGTAGGTAGAGCAGGAAGGCCATTCCAGGGGGTTCTGGGGTTAGATCATGAAGTCAGGAAATGGGCCTCTAAGGGCCACAAGGAGGTGGGTACTATTCAGCTATACAGTAGCATCTGAGAACCATGACACCTTGGTGGATGAAAAAAAAAAAGAAGTTAAGATGCTGCTCCCAAATGTCACATGTATACAACTGTGGCAGCTAGGGCTGTACTTGTCATCCACTGCCATTACTAATAGCCATAGCAGATGTTCAAATCTCCCTACATGGAAATGAACTGGTCAACTATAATGGCAAGTTTAAAGCTTGGGAGATCACACCTGCAGAACAGTGTATGTACAGTCACAGCACAAGCCCAACTCTAAGTTCACAGATTGTTGGTGCCTAACAATTGATTCCCAAAAGCTGGTTTGTGGTAGGTTCTTCTTGAAAACACACTGATGGAGATAAATGTTGGAATCCATGATCCTCAGTAATAAAGTAGCTTCTGCCTCTGGGACTGCATCCAGAGCAATGGTTGCTGGTATGACTTGAATGTGCACCTCCTTGTGCTGATCTGGCTTTCTCTGCAGAAGGACCCAGTGCTCCTAGGTGGCAGCACTGAGCTGGAAGCCTCTCTAGTTTTCTCTGTCTCCAAAGGTTTCTGCATAGTCTCCATTTTTTCCTTTTTCTTAGTAAACTTCATCTTTGTGCATCTAATTATCACCAGCTCCGTAGCCTAATATGTTTCCAACCGAGGCATGCAGAAGTCTGCACCCATGTTTGGCCCAGTATCCACCTCCCTCAGTTTTTGCCATCTACAGGATAGCCAGGTTGTGCCAATTTTATTTGTCAAATGCCACAAATGAGCAAACACTCCATTAGAACATCAGTAAAGCAGGGATAAAGAGAGGCAAACTGAGCCATTGCCAGTTAATCATAAGGAAGGATTCTAAGGTCCTTATAATGATTGGGAGAAGTTTGGAAGTATCTGTTAAGATTAGACTTAGAATCTTGATGGGGTCAAAGCTTGCAGAATGTTAAACTTCAGGAAAGCACAGGAAAGGTTAAATGGCAAGAACAGGGTGCATCTGGAGAGCCCCTTGCCTCCTTTTAACCCATTAAACACAGTGGAACAAGCCCATTAAACAAGCCCATTGGAAACACAGTGCAGGTGTATATGAGAAGGTCTCAACTTTATAAGGCTAGTGCAAGAGTAGGATAAAGATTAAAGAAGGCAGACAGAGGCAAATCCTCCCATGCTTCTGCCTTCAGGCTGTGTGCGAACCCTCTCTATAGTGCTTTCTGGAGTGCAGTGTCAGGTAGGAACATCTCACATTCCTAACATGTTGAGCATTGAACTATGTCAGGCCTTGCCATGGTTGCCTGAGGAAATGCAGTATGTTTGCAAGAACAGCAAAGTTAGGGAGAATACCCCATAATGACCTAGAGAAAGAAAGAGAAGCCAGGGAGCTCAGAAGCCACTGGAACCGTGCCAGGTCCCAAATCATCTGCTTTAACAGTTTTATTGACACATCTTCCTCTTCTGAGATTCCCAACCTTTTCCTGCAAGGAGTTATCCAAAAATGCTGGCTGCTTCTCTTTAAAGGAATATTGACACTGAGTAAATCTGACATTGAGCATTAGGGAGAAGACTGGCAGACTTATCTAGGACAAAATAAATGAAGTAAATAGGAAAAAGTGCAAAACACAAATCTGAGACCTGCCATCCCACCAATATATGCATATATGTCTACTTGTCATCAATGACATAACCAATAAAGCTACATTTACATACAGCTCATGGTAATATCTGAGCACAGCATTTGGACTTGTTTTTGTTTTATTTAGGAGGTGACAGGCAGAAACAGCACTTTACTCCTCCTGAAAGTTTCCTACTGACCAACCCACCCCTCCTGTGAAGGGGAATGAGGGCATCTCAGCTTGCCAGCAGGACTTGCACAAGCTCTTCATGTACCCCCAAAGGGGTCTCAATATCAGTGACCAGAGGTTATACAGGTTATTTGATGAAAAAAGGCAGGTACTTCCTATAAAAAAATGTATGAGTGTTTCAATTGGGTTCAATGTTAAATATATTTGGAGAAATCTGAAATAAATAAACCTGGTTTAATGGCTGAAAAAAATCTATGTTTAATCTAATTCATTTACCTGGAAAGCATACAAGATGTTATTTTTTTAAGATTTTATTTTTTAAGCTGTTAAAGGTTCATGGCAAAATTAAGAGGAATGCAGAGATTCTCCATATACCCTCCACATATGCATAGCCTTCCCCATTAACTATAAATATAGTGATATATTTATTACAACTAATGAAACTACATCAACACATCCTAATCACCCGATGTCTGCAGTTTACATGAGGGTTCACTCTTGATGTTGTATATTATATGGGGTTGGACAAATGTTCAGACATGTATCCATCATCATAGTATCATAAAGAATAATTTCAATACCCTAAAAATCCTTCATGATCTGCCTATTCATGCTTCCCTCCCACCTAACCCCTGGAAACCACTGATATTCTTACTGTTTCTATGGTTTTTCCCTTCCCAGAATGGAATCATATTCCATTCCATCCATGTGGATCCACCACAGTCTGTTTATCCATTCCCCTACTGAAGAACATCTTGGTTGCTTATGAGTTTTGGCAATTTATTAATGAAATTGCTATAAATATCTGGGTAAGGTTTTTGTGTGTACATAAGCTTTCAAATCCTTTGGATAAAAAGCAAGGAACACAATTTCAGACAGTATGGTACGTTTAATTTTGTAAGAAAGTGACCAACTGTTTTCCAAATACCATTTTGTATTCCTACCATCAATAAATGAGAGTTCCTATTGTTCCACATCCCTGTCAGTATTTAGTATTGTCAATGTTATGAATTTGGGCCATTCTAATAGATGTATAGTGGTATCTCATGGTTGTTCATTTGCATTTCCCTGATGACATATGATATGGAACATCTTTTATACGCTCTCTGTATATCTTCTATGGTGAGTTCTCTGTTATGGTCTTTGGCCTATTTTTCAATCAAGTTGTTTTCTTACTGTTGACTTTTAGGGGTTTTTGTATACTTTAGATAACAGTCCTTAATCAGATGTGTATTTTTGCAAATATTTTTGTCCAGTCTGTTGCTCGTCTTCTCATTCTCTTGACATTGCCTTGCATAGAGCAGAAGTTTTAAATTTTAATGAAGGCCACTTTATCAATGATCTATGTTATGGATTATGCCTTTGGTGCTGTATGTAAAGGTCATTTAGATTTTCTCCTATGTTAACTTCTAGGTATTTTATAATTTTGCATTTTACATTTAAGTCTATGATCTATTTTGAGTTAATCTTTGTGAGGTGTAAAATCTCTCTTAGACTCATTTTTATGCCTATAGATATCTTGTTTCAGCACATATGTTGAAGATTATCTTTGTTCATTGCCTTTGCTTCTTTGTCAAAGACCAAATAAATACACATGCCTATTTCTGGGATCTCTCTATTTCTGAGATCAATGGAGAGTAGCTACAATGATGTCCTTGACTATATTTTCACCAATACCACACTGTCTTGATGACTGCAGCTTCATAGTGAAGTCTTGAAATCAGGGACTCCCTGGGTGGCTCAGTGGTTTAGCGCCTGCCTTCAGCCCTGGGTGTGATCCTGGAGTCCCGGGATCCAGTCCCACATCGGGCTCTTTGCATGGAGCCTGCTTCTCCCTCTGCTTGTGTCTCTGCCTCTCTCTCTGTGTGTCTGTCATGAATAAATAAACAAAATCTTAAAAAAAAAAATGACATCAAATAGCATCAGTGCTCCAACTTTGTTCTTCTTCAATATCGTGTTGGCTGTTTGGGGTATTTTGCCTCTCCATATAAACTTCAGAATCATTTTGTCAGGAGCCACAGAATAACTTTCTGGGATTTTTTACTGAGATTGCATTAAATCTATAAATGAAGTTGGGAAGAACTGACATCATGAGACTAGTGAGTCTTTTTATTCATGAACATATCAGATATCTGTCGTATCAGATATATTGCTCATCACAGTTTTGTAGTTTTCTTCAACAGATCTTGTACATATTTTGTTAGATTTGTACCTAAGTACTTCATTGTTTTGGGGGTGCTAATGTAAATACTATTGTGCCTTTAATTTCAAATTCCATTTGTTCATTGCTTTGCTGGAGTATAGGGAAGGGACTGACTTTTTTAAATCAACCTTGTACCCTATAACCTTTTTATAGCCACTTATTAGTTCCAGAAGTTTTTGGTCAATTTATTCACATTTTAAGACACTCACTTTAATGACAAGATTCAGCTTTTTCCTTGATGTGTAGTTTCCCTAAACTGAAAAGGTAAGTGCTATAGTTCCTAAATATTTTGAATTTTGAACTCAAACACAAGCCTCAATTTTCCTGTTTTTAGAATGGGAAAACAAAAATTCCAACACCACAGTATTGTTATGTGTATTTAATGAAGTTATGCATGCAAATTCATGAATAGTAAGTCTTTCAAACAAGCACAAAGTCAAATTCTAGATGGAGAGTGGGAGGACAGACCAGTGGAATGTGTCTAATTTTTATTACTCAGCACAAAAGGTTGGGGATATTTCACTGGCCTGTTTTACCAGTCTCAAAAAGAAAAAAAAAAAAAAAGTTGTCTTTCTAGATTGTACTCAAAACTCGACGGTAAGAGGAAGAATACATTAGCATAAGGTGTTAGTTAATTTTCAATATGTCTGTGTATAAGCCTAACTACACTATAAGGAATATACATGTTAGTGACCTGTATTCTAGTTTAGAAGTGTTTAAACCTTCTAAGTGTGTTTGTTTCTTATGACAGGAAGTCTCATGTACGTGTTTCCTAAGCAGTTGTTTCTTTTTTTACATCAAAAGTCTTATTTATCACATGGTAAAGACTCTCCAGCTATGGTTGAAATGTCTTGCTTTTATATTAATTTCATATAGGTTGTTAAGTAATGAATCATGGCTTCTGTGACCTAGTAACCAAGTGGCTAAAAGCAGGGGATCTAGAGGCTGATTGATTTCTGGGAAGCACTGGGCTTCGCTTAGATGCACTGAGCCTCAGATATATCCTCCATAAGAGCTTTCTCCTAGGAGCCCCCACCATGGAAGGACCGGAAAGGGTCCCATGATGGGATCTATATGGTGACAGCCTGTGGTAAGATCTTAAGTAATGTAGCCCCTCTCATTACATCCATCATGGACAAAAGTCCACCCCTATAAACCTCCCAGTAGCCAGATCAAAGCCAGAACTTCCACAAACTTAAATTGTTTAGGTTCCAGTTTTTTTCAAGTTTTTAGTTTAATTTCAGTTAGTTAACATACAGTGTTATATTAATTTAGGTGTCCGCTATAGTAATTCAACACATCCATACAACACTCTGTGCTCATCACAACAAATACACCCCTTAATCCCTATCACTTATTTCACCCATCCCACCCACCTACCTCCCTTCTTCTCTATAGTTAAGAGCGTTCCTTGGTTTGTCTATTTTTTTGTCTTTTGTTCATTTGTTTTGTTTCTTAAATTCCACATATGACTGAAATCATATGGTATTTGTCTTTCTTTCTAATTTTGCTTAGCATACTACTCTCTAGCTCCATCCATGTGATTGCAAATGGCAAGACTTCATCCTTTTTATGACTGAATAATATTCCATTGTATGTATATATCACTTATTCTTTATCCATTCATCAATTAATGACCACTCAGGCTGCTTCCATATCTTGGCTATTGTAGATAATGCTGCTATAAGCATAGAAACATGCTGCATATATCCCTTTGAATTAGTGTTTCTGTATTCTTTGGGTAAATACTCAGTAGTGTAATTTCTGGATGATAAGACAGTTTTCTTTTTAATTTTTTGAGGAATCTCCATTCTGTTTTCCACAATAGCTGAATCAGTTTGCATTCCCACTAACACAAGTGTTCATTTTTCTTCACATCCTTGCCAATACCTGTTGTCTCCTATGTTGTTGATTTTAGCCATTCTGATAGGTGTGAAGGGATATCTCAGTGATCTTACTGTAGTTTTGATTTGCATTTCCCTAATGTAAGTGATAATGAACATCTTTTCATGGTTCTGTTGGTCATCTGGGTGTCTTCTTTGGAAAACCGATTGTTCGTGTCTTTGCCTATGTTTTAATTGGGTTGTTTTTTTGGGGTGCTGAATTGTATGAGTTCTTATATATTTTTAATTCTAGTCCTTTATCAAATACATCATTAGAAAATGTATTTTCCCATTATGTAGGTTGCCTTTTAGTTTTGTTGATTGCTTCATTGTGCAGAAGATTTTTATTTTGATGAAGTCCCAACAATTTATTTTTGCTTGTCTTTGTTTGTCTTGCCTCAGGAGACATATCTAGAAAAAAGTTGCTACAGCTAATGTCAAAGAAGTTACTGCCTGTATTTTTTTTCTAGGATTTTTTTTTTTTTTTTTTGGTGTGGGAGAGAGAGAGAATGAGGGGAGGGGCAAAAGGAGAGAGAGAAAGAACCCTAGCAGGTTCCACGCCCAATGCAGAGCCTGACACAGGGTCGATCTCATGACCCTGAGATCATAACCTGAGCCAAAATCAAATCAGATGCTTAGCCAACTTAGCCACCCAAGTGCCCTTCTTCTAGGATTTTAATGGTTTCAGGTCTCATATTTAGGCCTTTAATCCATTTTTTAGTTTATTTTTGTGTATGGTAAAAGAAAGTGGTCCAGTTTCATTATTTTGCATGTTGCTGTCCAGTTTTCCCAACACCGTTTGTTGAAGAGACTATCTTTTTCCTATTGGATATGCCTTCCTCCTTTGTCAAAGATTAATTGACTATATATTTGTGGGTTTACTTCTGGGATGTCTAGTCTGATCCATTAATCTATGTGTCTATTTTTGTGCCAGTACCATACTGTTTTGATTACTGCAGCTTTTTGGTATAACTTGAAGTCTGGAATTGTGATAACCTCCAGTTTTGCTTTTCTTTTTCAAGGTTGTTTTGGCTATTCAGGGTCTTCTGTGGTTCCATAGAAGTTTTAGAATTGTTCATTCTAGTTCTGTGAAAAATACTGTTGGTATTTTGATAGAGAACGCATTAAATCTGTAGATTGCTTTGGGTAGTATAGACATTTTAACAATATTTGTTTCTCCAGTTCATGAGCATAGAATGTGTTTCCATTTCTTTGTGCTATCTTAAATATCTTTCATCAGGGTTTTATAGTTTTCAGAGTGCATGCTTTTCACCTCTTTGGTTAGGTTTCTTCCTAGGTATCTTATTATTTTGCATGCAATTATAAATGAGATTGTTTTCTTAATTTCTTTCAACTGCTTCATTATTAGTGTATGAAAATGCAACAGATTTCTGTACACTGATTTTTTTTATCCTGTAACTTTACTGAATTCATTTATCAGTTCTAGCAGTTTTTGGTTGAGTCTTTTGGGTTTTCTATATGTAGTATCATGTCATCTGCAAATAGTGAAAGTGTTATTTCTTTCATACTGATTTGGATGCCTTTTATTTCTTTTTGTTGTCTGATTACTGTGGGTAGGACTTCCAGTACTATGTTGATTAAAAGTGGTGAGGATGGACATCCTTGTTTTGTTTCTGACCTTAGGGGAAAAGTTCTCAGTTTTTCCCTATTAAAGATGATATTAGCTGTGGGTTTTATGTTGCAGTATGTTCCCTCTACATTTATTTTGATGAGGGTTTTTATCATACATGGATATTGTACTTTGTCAGATGGCTTTTCTGCATCTATTGAAATGATCAGGGGATCCCTGGGTGGCGCAGTGGTTTGGCGCCTGCCTTTCGCCCAGGGTGCGATCCTGGAGACCCGGGATTGAGCCTGCTTCTCCCTCTGCCTGTGTCTCTGCCTCTCTCTCTCTCTCTCTCTCTGTGTGACTATCATAAATAAAAAAAAAAAAAGAAAATGTTGAAATGATCATATGGTTCTTATCCTTTCTCTTATTGATGCAATGTATCATATTGATTAATTTGTGAATATTAAACCACTCTTGCAACCTGGAATAAATCCCACTTAATCATGGTGAATGTTTTTTTTTTTTTTTTTTTTTTTTAATGTAGTGTTGAATTTGGTTTGCTAGGATTTTATTGCAAATTTCTGGATCCTTTTGCATCCATAAGGGATATTGGTCTGTATTTCTCTTTTTTGTGTGTGTGGTGTCTTATCTGGTTTTGGTGTCAAGGTTATTATAATCTCTTAGAATGAATTTAGAAGTTTTCCTTCCTATTCTATTTTTTGGAATAGTTTAAGAAGTATAGGTATTAGCTCTTCTTTTTTATTTTTTTTAAATATTTTATTTATTTATTCATGACAGACACACACATAGAGAGAAGCAGAGACACAGGCAGAGGGAGAAGCAGGCTCCATGCAGGGAGCCTGATGTGGGACTTGATCCTGGGTCTCCAGGATCACACCCTGGGCTGAAGGCAGCACTAAACCGCTGGGCCACTGGGGCTGCCCTATTAGCTCTTCCTTAAATGTTTGGTAGAATTTGCTGTGAAGCCATCCAGTCCTGGACTTTTGTTTGTTGGGAGCTTTTTACTATTGACTCAATTTCTTTGCTGGTTGTCAGTCTTTTCAAATTTTCTATTTCTTCCTGTTCCAGTTTTGGGAATTCATGTGGTTCTAGGAATTTATCCATTTCTTGTAGGTTGTCCAATTTGTTGGCATCTAGTTTTTCATAATATTCTCTTATAATTATTTGTGTTTCTTTGGTGTTTATGTTATTTCTTCTCTCTTATTAGTGCTTTTATTTATTTGAGTCCTTTCTCTTTTATCTGGATAAGTCTGGTTAGAGATTTATTGATTTCATTGATTTTTTTCAAAGAAACCAGCTCCCAGTTTCATTGATCTGTTCTATTGTGGCTTTTTGTTTGTTTGTTTGTTTGAGTTTCTATACCATTATTTCTGCCCTAATCTTTATGATTTCTTTCCTTTCTCTGGTTCTAGGGTTTTTTGGTATTCTTTCTCTAGCTCCTTTAGGTGCAAGGTTATCTTGTTTATTTGAGATTTTTCTTGCTTCTTGAGGTAGATCTGTAATGCAATCATCTTTCTTCTTGGAACCACTTTTGCTGCATCTCAGAGGGTTTGAACCATTGTGTTTTCACTTTCATTTGTTTCCATATACTTTCTGATTTCTTCTTTGATTACCTGGTTGACCCATTCATTGTTTAGTAGCACATTCTTTACTTCCATGTTTTCCAGATTTTTTCTTTTATTTATTTGCTTATTTATTAAAATATTTTATTTGTTTATTCATGAGAAACACAGAGAGGAAGGCAGAGACATAGGCAGAAGGAGAGGCAGTCTCCCTGTGGGAACCCTGATGTGGGACTCAATCCTGGAATTCTGGGATCATACCCTGAGCCAAAGGCAGATGCTCAACCACTGAGCCACTGAGAAGCCACTCCAGAATTTTTCCTCTGGTTCATTTCTGGTTTCATAGTTCTGTGTTCAGAGAATATGCATGGTATGATTTTGACCTTGAATTTGTTGAGGTTTGTTTTGTGGGCTAATATGTGATCTATTCTGCTGTTCCATGTGCACTTGAGAAGAATGTGTCTTCTGCTATTTTAGGATTAAATGCTCTGAGTATATCTGTTAAGTCCATCTGGTCCAGTATGTCATCCAAAGCCATTGTTTCCTTAATGGTCTGTTTAGATTATCTATCCATTGATGTAAGTGGGGTGTTAATCTCCCCTACTATTTGTATTATTATCAATTAGTTCTTTTATGTTTGCTATTAACTGTTTTGTGTATTTAGTTGTTCCCATATCAAGTGCATAAATATTTATAATTGTTATATTTTCTTGCTGGATTGTTCCCTTTATTTTACATAGTGTCCTTTGTCTTTTGTTACACTTTTTGTTTAAAAATTTATTTTGTCCAATATATGTATCACTACTTTGGCTTTCTTTTGACACCCATTTGCATGGCAGATGTCTCTCCATGCTCTTCTTTCAACCTGCAGATGTTTTTAGGTCTAAAATGTGTCTCTTGTAGGCAGCAAATAGATGGATCTTGTTTTTTTATCCTACTTCCACCCTATGTCTTTTGATTGAGGCCTTTAGTCCTTTACATTCAAATCAATTGTTGATAGATATGTATTTATTGCCATTTTACTACATATTTTGTTTGTGGTTGTTTCTGAAGATTTTCTTTGATCCTTTCCTGTCTCTCTTTCATGTTGACTTTCTTTTGTGATTTCTTTCTCCTTATTATTTGCATATTTATTAGTGGTTTTTGATATATGATTACCTTTAGGTTTGTATATAGCCTCTTGTGCATATAGCAGTCTATATTAAGTTGATGGTCATTTAAGTTTGAACCTATTTTTATCTCCTCTCCTCCCCACATTTCAGGTATATGTTATTATATTTTATATGTATTTTTTGTGATTTCTATGATTGATTGATTTTTTACAGAAAAACTCATTTTTACATGTTTCATACCTCTTTACAGTCATATTTGGTTCTCCTTTGCACTCAAAGAGTCCCTTTTAATATTTCTTGCAGAGCTAGTTTAGTGGTCATTAACTCTTTTAGTATCTGTTTGTCTGGGAAACTCTTTATCTCTCTTTCTATTCTGAATGACAAACTTGCTAGTAGAGTATTCTTGGCTGCAGATATTTCCCATTCAGCATGTTGAATACATCATGCCACTCTCTTTTGGCTTGCCAAGTTTCTGTTGAGAAATATCCTGCTAGCCTTATGGATTTTTCCCTTGTAAGTTAACAACTTTTTTGTCTTGCCATTTTAAAGATTTTTTTTTCTTTATCACTATATTTTGCAAATTTAATTATAATATGTCTTGGTGTTGGTCTGCTATTGTTGGTTTTGGTTCTCTGTGCCTCCTAGATCTGAATATCTGTTTCTTTCCCCAGATTCAGGAAGTTTTCACCTATTATTTCTTCAAATAAATTTTGTGCCCCTTTTCCTCTCTCTTTTTTTTTTTTTTTTTTTTGGAACTCCTATAATACAAATGTTATTATGTTTGAAGGAGTCACTGAGTTCCCTAAGTTTATCCTCATTTTGCATAATTATTTTCTCTCTCTTTTGTTGAGCTTACTTTCCATTACTCTGTCTTGTAGGTCACTAATTTGTTCCTCTGTTTCTTTCAGCCTATTTATTCCATCAAGCTAGTTCCTTACTTCATTTATTGTACCCTTTACCTCCACAATATTTTTCTTATTTCTGTGGAAGGATCTCCCTCATATTTTCCACTCTTTTCTCAAGTCCAGTGAGTATTGTTATGATTATTGCTTTAAGTTCTGTATCAGTTATGTTACTTATATCCATTTTGCTAGATCTCTAGCTGCGGCTTTGTCCCGCTTTTTCATTGGGGATAAATTTCTCTGTTTCCTTATTTGTCTGTCTCTCTGTGTCTATTTATTTGGACTAAGAAAGTCAGCTATATCTTTTCCTCTTGGCTTTATTAAGAAGAGGTGCTAGAGTACCCTACAATGCAGAGTTCTCTGTGCATCAAAACCTGGAACTTCAGGAAAGCATATGTGTTTTTCATGTGTGTTTACACTCTGCTGTTGTGTCTGAGTCACTTTTCTTTTCTGTGCAGCCCTCTGCACTTATTTTCTGTCTGTTTTGGGATGTGCTTGCTCTCTGTGGTGTTAGTGGACCTAGAAACCTGGGGGTTTCTGGGGGTGCATGCCCACTGGAGAACATGGGAGAAGGGTGGTGGTCTTAGCAAAATCTGCACTAGGCCACTATTCCTACCCTGGATCCCCTTTAATGCTAGTGTGGTAGGGGGCTGTGTGCCATGGCAGACAGGGGCAGGAAGCTAGTTGCAGAGCTAGATAGTATCTGGGGATGTGGGGATAGGCACAGTGCAGTGTTTTAGCTTATTGTGGTGGCTGGGTGCTGGCATGGCCTAGGCTGTGCACCTGGCAGCTGGGTGAGGTGCATAACAGTGGGGTGAGAAGCAGTGCTATTTGTTGCTGTCTAGTTTGCTCCCAGCATTATGTAAATGACCACCTGTATATTTTTTCTCTATGCAGGCTGCTCTTTTTAAAGGTGGCATCTGGCTATAACTTGCCCTCCTGGCTCCTGAGTCAGCTGACCTCCAAAGCTCCAGGTTCCAAGTCCTACTAATTTGACCAATTCCCCAAATTAAGCCCCATTGGTTTTTAAAGCCAAACATTATGAGGCTTAGTCCTCTCCCTGTGAGCTCCTTGGTTCAAAGGCTAGTTTCTTTACCCTGAGGGCACAGCTCCCTCTCTCCTATGGGAGCCTCTCTCTGTCTTTCTGAGCTTTGCAACTTTTCAAATGCAGCTTCTTCTCTATATTTACTTGTATGTTTGTTCCACCAGTCTTTGGATCACTCTCCAGCTTATTGAGTTGGATGTGAATGATATCTATTTGAAAATGAGTCACAGGGTGAGCTCAGAGTCCTCCAACTCCATCAACTTCCTAAGCTCCTCCAGTTCTGATTTACTTTAAGATTCATTTTCTGAGTTTCAAGCTTATGGAAGCTTAAAACACTAATTAGAAACAGAGAGAATTACAATAGACAATAACACCTATCACTGATGGCATCAAAATGTTAGGAGATCATAAAATCAGGGAGGAGACAGAATGAAAGGATAACAAGCAAACACAAGGCATCAGAGAACTCCAGCCTCAGGAGCCCTTAGCATTGTGGTCAGCACTGCCAGCCATGCCAGAGGACCTCCTGGTCCCCAACCAACCCTCTGTTTGAGGATCACAGAGCAACTTACATTTGATGAGCTGTCTTTAGGAATTCCAAATTGCATATTACATTTTAGAAAGAGAGCTGCCAAAAGGGTACAATTAAATCTATCCCTGTAACTTGAGGATGATGCATATTTATGTATGCTCAGGACTTCCTGTGATTCTGGGCATATGAGGTGTTTGCTTACATCTCATGGAAGGTTCTGTGTTGCACAGAAATGGTGAAGAGATGAGTGAAGGAAGACAAGGCATGATGGCATGTACAAAATACTATCTGCACATGGCCAGCTTCTGTTAGCTGCAATGACACTAAGGATGCAACATCTGGTCCTCTCAGTGGACACAAGGAGACCTGTGTGACTAGAGTCCAGATGCAGGCAAGCTTGGCCCTGGCCTTCCCTCACTGGCTCACTTCTTCCCAGGTCTTTACTTCAATATTAGATCTTCTAAGGAATCTGGGAAGACCAGGGTGAAAGAAAATGAAGAATAGTCCTAGGAACAAGGCCTCCTGGTGTGCTTTGTCAAACCATGTTGTCAAGCAAAATGCTTATACCAGGGCTGTCCTCATAGCTCTTCCCTATGTCCCTGGAAGGTATCTGCAGGGTCTACAGAGTGTGTTCCTTTCCAGGCTATGGGAATGCTACTTCTACACTCCTGGCACTTGACCTCTAAAATGTCAAGATTTAAACATTCAAAATGTACCATGATCTACTTCTATCATATCTTCTAAGAACAAGCACTGTCAGTAATATTCTGTATTATACTTATCTGTTATCAAGGGAAATATAAGAGTGACATCCCTCATAGTTGGCAATTCACTAGAAACAAAATTCTGCATCAGTTTAAGTTGTGAGTTTGAAAGTGAGCATGTGCTAGTGCCTGTGTTTATGTGTACAGGTGTGTGCGAATGATAGAGAATAAACTCACATAGCTATAAGCCACCCAAACCTGGAAAGAATCCCCGGCTAGGAGAAAACAGGGCAATGTACCATTGAACACTATGGGAACTATACAGTTGAAAGTCTCCCATGTGGGGGAAAATGTGTTCACAAGTATTCTTCTCACTAAACTCATTTTTTTTTTTTTTTAGCTTTGGTAAAATAAAGGCCAGTTCTGTGGTCTGCAATCAGGAGGGAAAGTTCAAAATGAATTACAGGTGTTTCTGGAGGCAGAGAAGAGAAAGAGGGATCTTTTTTCTTCTGCTTTAGCTACCTGTCAACATTTACCTCAATTCTGCCCCTATCTATGGTTTATGTGGACTTGATTCTGTGGTCTTCAGAGAGAGGCTTTCCTGCACAGAAGTGGCCAGTCCCTGGCAACCTGGGCATGTTGTCCAGCCCCCATAAAATAACCTGGCACATGGTGAAGCCCAAGGATGTTTGTTGGACATTTTTCTTATCCTAAGATTTAGCCCTAAACCAGGCTTCCAGCCTCAAAGATTCTAAGTTATTTATATAGACCAAAAACGTCAAGAAAAAGGAGTTCCCAGTATTGAGTTAGCTGCTTATTCCATGTACGCCAGTGACATCCTATGTTGAACTCTGCTTGTTGACTTTACTATGCTCTACTCCACTGGCTATTTGCTTTTTTAACTCTCTTCCTGATCTGTTCACATTTAAGGGACAGCAGCCATGTCCTACAGCTGCATATCCAAAAGACAACACACTGGTAGAGACCCTAAAGGTACTTAATGGAGAAGAATTTCTGTTTAATCTCTTCTTTAGAAATCAAAGCAGATGCAGTTAGTCAAGCAGCAGACAGAAGCTAAAGACAAACATTCTGCTCTATTTCTCCTCTCCACTTTATTTTGGTTTGGATTAGTGGGGATTATTCCCAGAGAGATGTGTAGAGATGACTGTTTATCTATACAGAATGTGAGAGATGGTGTTCTCTGCATTTCATAAAATATGAATGAGCTAAGAAGCTGGAGACAGCTAAAAGGAGTAGGGAACGTAAGCAACATCAATAAAAAATTTAAAATGAAGTAAATATAGAGGCCCTAAGAAAAGATTTTGTGGGGATTGATGAACATATCCCAGGGGTAGTACACTAGGACTCTCAGGTCAAGTCCACCTAAGGTATATTTCTGTAAATAAAGTTTCACTGGACACAGCCATGCCCATCAAGGCTGTTTCCATCAGAAGGGCATGGGTGAGCAATGGTGAGACAGATCCAATGGACCATAAAGTCTAAAGCATTTACTATCGGGAGTCTTATAGGAAGACTTTTCTGACCCCCTCCTCTAAAAGAGAAAAGGGGTCAGTCACTTTTCTTATGCCAGGATGCAAGCTCTCTGAAGGAAAGGCCTGCATCTTCTATACTTAGCTAAATGTGCTAGTGTCTTCAGCTAGAGAAGTGATGTCATTGTGAAGCATCAGGCACTTGGTAGAAATCCTAAATATTTGACTATTATGCCGCTCTCTGGAAAAACATGGTTTTTCTCAATTTGTTTCATGTAAAATTCCCAAAACAGGGCATACAGTGAAGAGTGCTGAGACAGTTTTTCTAGTATGGCTCATAGAATTCAACCGCATAATGTAGTGAGATGATTTACAGTAAGAGGGAAAGCCACACCTGTCCCATATAAACTAACTAAACTTAAATGTAACACGTCACAGCTACACACAGACAATGTCCGCCAATAATCTAGGTTGAACTGTATCTGCTGTAATTTCTTTGTTGAAGGATCACAGAGAAGCTGGTAAACATTCATCCCACTTTTTCTTCTGATTTTTGTTTGGAAGAGATGGGGACATTATCTGAAGAGAAGGAAAGAAAGAAAGGAAGAAAGAAAAGAAGGAAGGAAGGAACTAGGGAGGGAGAGAAGAAGAGAGGAAGGAAGGAGGGCAAGGGGAGGGAGTAATAAAGAAGAAATAAGACAAACCAACCACAGAAGTTTATGTGGTAGGTCTTCACTTGAGGCTGCAGTGTTCACCCTCCCAGTAAGGGATGTATTCTCCTTTACCCAGGCACATCAGATAGGAATCCAGTTAATACTATCATTGAGCTATGTTCTAGAAAGTCTTGTTTTGTTTCAGTAAGAAACAAATGCACTTCAACCCAAAATGTCTGTCAGTATGTGGTCCTTTTGTACAATAAGCTTTGGTTCCATCTAGCCTTAATTCTTCCTTGTGAGACAGCTTCTGTAAAATGAATATTTGATGTTCGCTTGTATGTACTCTACTGGACACCAGCCCCAAGTACATGAATGAGCTCCACTACTCTGTTTCCTGGGGATGTCACCTGTGAGGGTCATTCCCACCAGGGCGTATGCAACTGCCACCTCATCCACACTGCTTTGAAGATCAAGTGAGCACTTATTAAAGAACAATAATTAAAGAAATAGGTGGATGCTTATTTTGCTATGGAGAGTTCCACTGGTATCTCCTCAGCAAGCCTTCCTATGAACATCAAATTCTTGTTTACATGATGGAACAAAGAGGCAAGTTTTGTTGTGAGAGCTACTCAGGGCAGAAGCAGGTAGCTAATATATCAAATTTTAAATAGGAGTTTTTGTTCTTTCAGGAGTTTCCTATAGAAGAAACCAGAAGGATCATTCCATCTACTCCTCACCCTGTGCTTCCAATGTTAGAGAGACATCCACTTTTTTACCAACTATTAGCTGTGTGCTCTTGGGGTAATCGCACCTCAATGAGCCTCACTGTATTGCATAGTGGTAATGTTAAACCCAGCAATAACCTGATCTGCAAAAGTTATTGAATGCTTATTATGCACAACACCTCATGCCAGGAGCTCTCGTGCGTTCCCTCCTTTACATTTCACAATAACTCTGGGAGTACTGCCCATCTTTCATGGACACAGAACTGTGATCCACATGGTCAAGGACCCTAGTAGTAGGGCTGAGCTGGGATTTGCCCTGAGGGCCACCTCCTCCAGAGCCAAATGAAATAAGTCAGCCAGAGAAAGACAAATATCATACCAACTCACTTATATGTGAAAAACGAAAAACAAAACACTGAACTCATAGATACAGGGAACAGATTGGTGGTTGCCAGAGACAGATTGCCATGGGGGTGGGAAATGAGTGAAGGTGGTCCAAAGGTACAAACTTCCAGTTATAACATTAATAAGTTCTGAAGACGTAATGTACAGCATGGTGACTATATAGTTAACAACAGTGTATTGTGTATTATAAAGTGTCCAAGAGAATAGATCTTAAAAGTTCTCATCACAAGGAAAGAATTGTAACCATATAAGGTGACCATTTTGCAATACATATATCCATAAATTGTCACATGGTACACCTCAAACTAATACAATGTTATATGTCAATTACATCTCAATAAAACTAGGGAAAATATACTTTAAGAGTTTTTAAGGCCCAGAACCATTTTGATCCTCCTTCAAAAGAGCACTTTTAATGTGCAGTATTGGATAAAATCAGGTGGTGGGGATTCAAACTGTCTGTTCTCAGTCTGGCTCCCTTTACTTAGCTGCACACACTGCTTCATCTCTCTCCTCAACCTAAGGCCAGAAGTGAGATGCCAGTTGAAAACCAAGCCTAACGTTCTGTTTTGTTTTCTCTTTCCAGTCCTTCTATGGCTAAGGGAGTAGGAGATGTGGTAATAAAGATAACTTTTTATATATCCTTATCATTCAGAAATTCAGTAACATGATCAGGTACCTATCAGAAAGAAATGAAGCATGTTTGTCATCCATTTAAAACTCATTTCATTGCTTACCAGGAGGAACAAATGAAAACAGAGAAACTTGTCATCTGTCAAATAATATTTCACAAAGTAGAAATCAAGGATTTAAAGAAATCTACCACCTAAGGCTCTTCTCTCTAAGATGAACTGATCATTCTTCGGTAAAAACTGAAAATAGAAGCTTTATTTTCTTGTTGTTTTCACTCAGTTTAGCTTGGCATCACCTTAAGACTATGTCCTCAGTTATTAAAGAATGCTTTTTCTAGGTTTCCTGTAAATATCAGTTGCCCATTAGCAGCCTGAACTGGCAGCAGCTCATTTTGGTCAAATGCACATCTTGCTAGTTGGACCACTGAACCCACACACTGCTTGCCCCTCAGCAGGACCACTCTTGATTTGCAGCACTTGCAAATCCAGCTGTGCGTAGCTGGATGTTCAGTGGGGCCACCAAAATTCAGCACAAATCTCTTCGTTAATGGCTGTGTGGAAAACTCTTTTCTCTCTATACTGGCCTCTCAGCTAAGCATCCTCCTCAGGTCATCTAATTCAAATCTCAGCACCACACTGAGAAACGGGAATCCTTACCTCCATTGTATAGATCAGGAGTGGAAGCCCAGGTATGTCTAGGCATCAGGTCACACAGATTCAGAGCATGGTCTCTGATTCCTGAGTGTATCCTCTTAAACATCACTTATGAAAAACAATAAAAGCCAATAAAACTGTGATTCATGGATTTGACTACGAAAAGTCCTGAGTATTTGAAAATAACTTCTCAGGTCAATGACATTTTACTATATGTAATTTTGAATAAATGCACATTTGAAAAATAAGTCTAACAAGATGAGTTTGTGAGAGTGAATTACTTAGGTCCGGGCACCAGTCTGCATTCTAGCATAGAGCTTGCAGCCTAAGAATCGGCCAGAGAAACTATAGACAGTTCCTGTGGCAAGGGACCATCCCCAGGGCTGATGTGCAAGCGTGCCTCAGAATCTGCACTTTATTGGCTTTTCCATGTTATTCTAATATCTGTGTCAATATTCAATTGTATTGCTCGGTACTAACTCTTCATAGGAGTCACATATATTTCTCAGTTATGTTCAGCTCTATATATGTAGAAATGCTATGCATTTGTTAGTTTCAAGAATGTATTGTACTTTTTTGTGTACAGAACTGAATGGGAAAGCTTGAAAAGTATATGGCATAAGAGATTTCTAAGTATATGGCATATATGTCAGTAAAAAGTCCAGAAACATCTTAACTAGGACCTCATGATCTGACTATAACCAGAACTTGCCACTTTTGAGTACTGCGGTCTTCAGTCTACTGCTTCCCCAGTACTTTGGGAGTGCTTACACATAACAGCCACTCAATAAATATGTGTAAGTGAATCAATACTCATTCATCATTGATGTATTATGTAACTGAAAAAGGAACAATCACCTCCAGAGAGATGTGGCTAGGGTGCATGTGTGTGGTCAGATGGCTTTGTGTTTATATGATAATGCATTATCATAGAACAAATAGAATTAGTGATTCAGTCAGACAGAAATTATGGAATCTGTGCTTCTGGCCCTAACCTCTGCCCCATACTTTCAGTGGCCACACATCTGTAACATGGCCTTCCTTACTTGTTGCATGCCCAGATTTTTGTATTTGAATATGTCTGTTACACAAATCCAGTCCCAAGTGCATGTATCTAGATAAGACTTCCAGTAAATAGGGTGTATGTTGGTAAGAGGACTATCTTCTTTTTCTCTCCCTGATGAAAAAAGTGTAGAATGAAGGACTCTGGGGATTTGGAACAGAGCATCATGGTTATGCTGATTTTAGACTCCCCACCAAAAACATCCCCCAAATTGCCAGCATGATAAAAGCAGCTCTCGGTGGCACAGGACTAGAGCATAAAAATCAGCTTTTAAGAAACGATCCCTCCTACTATGTGCCTGCTTGTAATGTCTCCATCCTGAAATGTTGGAAGATAAATAGATTTCACAGTGAGATATGAAGGAATTTATTGAATTCTGGCCTTTATTGAATTCTGAACTCTAGGCTCTTACTGCCCTGCTCCATGTCACGAAGGTTGAAATAGGGGCTCTTGTAAGTGCAGTGCAATCTAGCAGCTAAAAGTAACACGTGATGTTGAGAGAGGAATTTCTTTTTTTTTTTTTTAGGTTTTTTTTTTTTAATTTTTATTTATTTATGATAGTCACAGAGAGAGAGAGAGAGGCAGAGACACAGGCAGAGGGAGAAGCAGGCTCCATGCACCAGGAGCCCGACGTGGGATTCAATCCCGGGTCTCCAGGATCGCGCCCTGGGCCAAAGGCAGGCACCAAACCACTGCGCCACCCAGGGATCCCGAGAGAGGAATTTCCAACCCTCCTATGGACTGAATGTTTCCCTACTAAGTCCAAAGGTTGAAGCTCTAACACCCAGTGTCAATGGAAAAAGCAAAGGCAAAAGAAAAATTAAATTCCCAGAGCACCCAGGTGACTCAGTCGGTTAAGCAACCAACTCTTCATTTTACCTCAGGTCATGACCTCATGGGTCCGGGATGGAGTCCTGCACTGGGCTCTGTGCTCAGTGGGGAGTCAGCTTAAGATTCTTTCCCTCTGCCCCTCCCCCCACTAGCACTAGCTCTCTCTCTTTCTCTCTCCTTCAAATAAATAAACCCTTAAAAACAAAAAAGAAAAAATAAATTGCCTTATTACCCTAGAGCCTACTGACAAGTTCTTGAAACAGGCAGAGTGACATTCCTCTAAGAACTCAGCTGCCTTGACTTAATACTTTGCCAAGGACAAAAGTCAACCTTGGCCCCACCTCTAGGATCCTGTGAATCTTCTTTAACATATAAAAATTACTTTGGAAATTTCCTTTATCTCTATTCCCCAAGACATATGTTAGCAATCATCCCCTAAGCATATGATCCACTGATATACATCTGAAGAGTCTCATAATGAGGGTTTAATTAGACAGTAATAAATGACCTTTTCCTAACAATAGCTAGCCTCCTCAAGGTCCTGGATGCCTTGCTTCCAAAATTCCTTAGAGACTTATGTTACCTGTAACCCCCTCCCAACTTGAAAGTATCTAAATGGGTCTCTCCTCATGACCCCAATGCAGCTCTTTTTGCCCACAGGTCCTATTCCCATGCTTTAATAAAATCACCTTTTTGCACCAAAGATATCTCAAGAATTCTTTCTTGACCATCACCTCCAAACTCCATCACTTTAAACCATTTCAAATGTGGCTAAATTTGGAGATAAGGCCTTTATGGATATAATTAAAGCTAAAATGAGATCATAAGCATGGGGCCTCTAATGAGATAGGATGTGTCCTGATATTAGTCTCTACCATGTGAAGACACAGAGAGAAGGCTGCCATCTGCAAGACAGGAAAGGAGGTCCTACCAGGAACCCAACTGGCTGCCATCTTGATCTTCCCAACCCCAGAACTATGAGACAATAAATTTTTGCTGTTTAAGTAACCCAGTCTATGGTATCTTGTTACCATAGCCTGAGCAGACTAAAACAAACACAAAAATATTAAACCAAAACAATTTTGTACATCTGGTTGGTCAGCCCTATCTAAATATCAGTGAATTTTCAGAGGCCATAAGGAGTACATATGCTAACAATGGTAGATTGTGGATGGTAAGAGCATTAGCATTAGTCGGCCTGGAACCAGGGAGGATGAAGGAGGAAATGAAAGAACCATGAAGGAAAATAGAGCTACTGCTGGTAGTATTTTCCAATCATCTTTAGAACTGACTCTGCTTGAACACACATGCAAGCAAGTGCACATGCACATGCATGTATGTACACACACATACAGAGTATAGGTTCACCTGAGAAATGGGACCTTCTCTGATTGACTTACTTCACTCAGCATAATACTCTCCAGTTCTATCCATGTTGAAGCAAATGGTGGGTATTTGTCGTTTCTAATAGCTGAGTAATATTCCATTGTATACATAAACCACATCTTCTTTATCCATTCATCTTCCTATGGACACCAGGGCTCCTTCCATAGTTTGGCTATTGTGGACACTGCTGCTATGAACATTGGGGTGCAGGTGTCCTGCCGTTTCACTGCATCTGTATCTTTGGGGTAGGGGATGGGGTGACTGGGTGACAGGCACTGAGGGGGGCACTTGACAGGATGAGCAATGGGTGTTATGCTATATGTTGGCAAATCAAACTCCAATAAAAACATATACAAAAAAAAAAAGAAAGAAATGGGATCTAAGTTGGGGTGGAGGTAATAGGGTAAATGATGATATGGTTGGAGTGCTGTGTTGAATGTGAGGGTATGAAAAGAGTTGGGGTTGGCTAATGGAAATGGGTTGATCCATGGTTCAGGAGAAGATGAATGCAAGCTACCATATAGGAGAGTCTAGTGCTCTACCAGGAGGGCACTGGGCCACCTGGGGATAGAAATGCATCTGAAAGGAATGGTCATCAAGTAATCTGGGAGAACTTTACAGTGCTTATTTGGTTCTGCGTCTTTTCATTTTTTGTTTTTCCACTCAGGCCATCTGTCTGTTCTCAGTTGCTGTTGAAAGGTATAAATCTATTCAGTCTTCTAGATTAACTGTTCCCACAGTTTTACTCAGATAGTACTAAGTTCCTTCAGAAAGAGGAAAGAGTGTGCTGGTCATGCCCAGGTTATCTCTCTCACCCTGAGGTGCCAGCTAACATCTTCATGAGCTCTGTGACATGAAGGTGAAGCACTGAGCCCAAGTTTCCTAGGGAAAGCTGAGGATCCAAATGTTCCAGCAGGCATTCTACCAACATGCACAGTGCACTCATGGGCAGAACTGCTCTGACACTCCAGAGCTGTCTGCAGTTACATATAAAAGGTGATGAACTCACTGTGACCCCAGAGAACAATTTGGTAACAGAGATTAAAAGCAGAGGAGCTGTTTTGAGGCATACCAGGTTGAAGAGGGAGCTGTTCCCCTCCCCTACCTTATATCATTATATTGTGTCCTTTTCCAAGCACCCTGTGCTTCTTCTGAACTCCATATACTGTGGCCTTTGAAATCCATAACATGAAAGAGTAAGGAACAGATGGCAACAAATAGGAAATCAAACTTTTGAAGACACATGATAAATGGGTTCCTGACCCAGCAATAGAACCCCAGGGTTTCATTGTATTCTGGAAAGAGGTGAATGCTAAACACTTTCAAACTGGAAATTTCTCACTTGTGTAGTTCTTGATTGAAGTTTTCATTCTATAGCAGAGGAGAAAATGATCAATTTCTTAGGAATCAGACTAAGCATCAAACCATCAGGATTTATCACAAAAATCAGAGGAATTTGTTATGCAAAGAAGTTAGTAGACCCAAAATAAGTGATTATAAAACTGGAGGTACCATTTCCAACAGAAATGGAAAAAACACAGTGCACCTTTTTTGAATGTGGTTAATGCATTTTACCTTGGATGCATATAATGAATACACAGAGACTGCATTGCAAGGGGCATGGGACATTGTTGTAAGCTGCTCTTGGAACTTACTCTGAAAATACTGCTTTCCTAGATTGCTAAATTGGACATGTTTCAAAATGGCAAATTGTAGCACTTTACTAATGATATTATTTTCACTTACAAAATAAGTAGTATTTCTGATTCTGGCATTGAGTTGAATCCAAAGAGGAATTTCACAATTTTTGACATTTAGGCTTGTACGATTTGTGGGTTTTTTTAAAATATTTTATTTATTTATTCATAGGCAGAGGGAGAAGCAGGTTCCCTATGGGGAGCCCGATGTGGTACTCAATCCCAGGACGCTGGGATCACAACCCGAACCAAATGCAAACACTCAACCACTGAGCCACCCAGGTGCCCTGAGTTGTAGGTTTTAACCAACAGCAAGTATTAACTGAGTCAATAATACTCATCATCACTGTTTGAGCATCTATGAAATTGCCTCTTGTCATTTTCCATGGTTTATCTAAGCTAGTCTTCTTGGCAGGCCTCAAAGTTTTTAAAAAGAGATTGAAGTTCATACTGAATCAGTTAAGGAGTGTCCCACTATTTAATGAACCACAGAAACGAGACACACCCAGGTAGGTGTGACACACACAAGCCAAACTGATGAAAGAAACAAAGGCAAAGGAAAATTATTAAATTTCCTTACTACTTGCAGCCCATTGACAGGTCCTTGAAACAGGCAGAATGACATTTCCCTAGAGTGACATTCCCTAGGAATCAACTGCCTGGATGTTGACACTTTATGAAGGACAAAAGGCAATCTTAGCCCAACCCCTAGGATCCTGTAAGTCTACTTTAACATATAAAAATTCCTTTGGAAACTTCCTTTATCTCTACCCCCGCCCCATGAAGATATGTGTTGGAAATCATCCCCCAGGTATATGACCCATTGATATACATCTGAAGGGTCTCATTGGTAAGGGACAGGTGGGTCTAGGTAGGGAGAGATAGGTAGGAGGCTACACCATCAGGCTAACAAAAATGCTAAAACCAGAGATAAGGGAACAAACCAGACCATTCTGCCCTGGGCATCAGAGGTAGGGCCTTTATATGACAATTACTTGTGACTGACAAAGAATAACCAGAACCCAAAGAAGAAGTAAGCCATTAAAGATGTTATCACCAGTTGTTCCTCTAACCAAGGCATTCCAAGAATGATAAGGCTGCAAGCTCTCTGGTCACTTCTAATTAAAAGATTTTCAGTGGAGGCCCACATTGGCATCCCTGTCAGGATCCCTCTCACTCCTGAGAGCTTTTTCTGTATCCTTGCTCAATAAAACTCTATTGCTTTACTCATTCTCCTTTGTCCGTGAGATTCATTCTTCAACTCTGTGAGACAAGAATCTTGCTCTCCCACTTCAAAACCAAGTCTTCCATACAATATTCCATTAATGCAACAAGTCATAACTTGAACATTGTACTGATGCTTTTTGTTTCTTTATTTAAAATCAGGTATTGAATTCAGCATCTCAATCCCAGAATTTTCCAAGCTCACCTTCCAACGGGAAAGCACACAATGTAATTTGACATAACAGGACTGGATATTCCCAACTCTCTGTCATGCAAGTTCTCAGACTTGTACTCTCTAGGCGCTACTTCTGGGAAGCCTTTCTGGCTTTCCAAGGCAGAGACAAGGACTAGTGCTAAAACAATTAAACAAAGAGGCCATTAGACCAGTGGCTCTAATGCCTTGGTAGCCTTTGATTTTTTTTTAAAGATTTTATTTATTTATTCATGAGAGACACAGAGAGGCAGAGACTCAGGCCGAGGGAGAGGCAGGCTTCTTACAGGGAGCCTGATGAGGGACTCAATCTCAGGACCCAGGGATCCCAGGATCACAACCTGGGCCAAAGGCAGATGTTCAACCTCTGAGCCACCCAGGCATCCCACCTTGGTAGCCTTTGTAAGCAAACCAAAACCTAAGCCAGAGTCAATTCCTATAAATGCATTGGTCTTCCAGAAAATGAGATTTAAGAACAAATAAACATAAACAGTCAACTAGGCTTTCCCAAATAAGGAAACTGTACACTACGACTAATTAAATAATTTCCTAGCTTTGCTTCCATGTCTGTTCCTTCACAGGTTTACCCCTAGTTCCTGTCAATGGGGCACCCCTGACCACTTCTGGGTTGGTACTGCCTGACTTGATCTGATGTTTGTGCAAATAAAGTAAAAAATTTTAACATGTCTCTGTTTAACTTTTAACACTAGAAATAAACTACGAATGTTTAAAGTAACAATAAAACCATTCTTAGTATAAAGGTCACTTGCTCTTTTAGCCATACTTCTGATACTTTATGACTGCTCTACTCATCATGTTCTGTTATGATGATTTCCTAACACAGTCGTCTCCTCGAAAGCAGAAACCTAAGTGTAAGGTCTTTGGCATAACTAGTATGACCTGGGACAACACCAGGCTATTCAGTAAACACTAATTCTCAAATAAGCAGTTAAAGAATAAATATTAGTACCTTTCTTAAAATCACAGAAGCTTTTTGGTGCTGATAAGTGCTAGAGCCCCTGTTGCACTCATTCTATAGCTGTGTTTCTTGGGATTGAACTGTTAAAACATAAATATAAAAGGGCTGGTTGGTCAAGTTTGCTTGGGGAATGGTGACCACTAGCTTCTTCTTCAAAGAAATCATTATTATATGCATTGCTACTATATGTATGTGTATCACATTAGCATACCAAAGAGTGTGTTGATCTCTTAAAAAAGGCGGGGTGGGGGGACAGATTTTCACTGTCATATACCTGGAACTAATGCAACATTGTATATCAATGTACTTTAATAAAAAAAAATGTTTTAAGAACAGGTTTAGTTTTTTCTTAGGACACAACTTTAAGCTACAGAATGGGTTTTTTGCTTGTTCATTATTATTTTTTCAGCACTTCTTTTTACACAGGCCAAAATAAGTTTCCATAATACCATCTTTGTGCTCCAAGCCTTCCTTTTTTTTTTTCTTTTCTTTCTGTTTTAAAGCCCCAAGGCTTTTTACTGCAAGGTTGCTAAGAGCTACTCTCTAAGTCTTTTTTGGTTTGCCCCAGACCCTCTGCTCCAGGCCATTCTGATGTGTGGCTCTACAGATGTGCTTAAAAGAAAGGGACAATGGCTCTTTTCTTTCATTGTAACCAGCAGTTAGAGGTGAACTAGAAATGTTTAAACAACTGAACTATTCTTAGCACAAAGGTCAGGATGAATTGTGAGGGAAAGAGAATAAAAGCATCGCTTCTTTAGAACAATCCTAAGGGATGTCTGAACCACCAAGGGCTCATTTGCCATGCTTTCTGGCATTTACTTTGTTTTATCTTCTCCATTGGGAACTTGTCTGTAATGTCTACATGAGAGGTGTATGCCTAGGCTATGTCTAATTACATGCTGATTTTAATTTAAAACATTATTGGGTAGTGGAATAAGAGTGTCTGCATGGTTTCTGGATTCCCCCAAATTCCCAATGCAAGACAAACAGATCAACAGGGATAGCATGTGGAAAACTCATGGATAGTATCTTTGAAACAAGTAAACATCAGGGAATAGCCTGAGCCCTAAAATACTGGTAGTGACCACAGTGGTAGGTGGAGTTAGCATGGGGGTATTGGGGTCATGGTATGATCCAAGGAGAGTACCTGAGGTCCTATAGGCTGCCCACCAGCTCCCTCACTCCAAAAGGAGGACTTAGCCTCTGACTTAAACCAGGTCAATGGGTCAGCAAATGATGTTACAACCAGACTGATACAAGCCCCAAACTGTAGGTAAGTGCAGAAAGTGTACCTGGCGGAGAGGCTGATGAACCACACAGCATCAGGGAGCTCTGTGATGGTCACAAACACTGGATGATGGCAAAGGCAGGGTGTGTCTTGAGTAAGGCAGAAGCTCTGGGCCAGGAAGGACAAAGTTCCCCTGGGGTGAGAGAGGTGCAGAAGAAGTGGATCCTAGAGAAATGGACAAACAGCAAAATCCACCATCCCCAGGGAAAGGCCCGATGGAAGACTGGCAAATGTGGGGCTACCCCTCAGTCCTGACTGCTTTCTTTAAACATTATGTACTTCTTAGCTCTGAACCACAGAAGGTTCTAGAAACTGTAACAACCTAATAATAGCAAAGCCCACCCATAGGGGCCTGATGATGTTTTCTAAATGCCATTCTCCACTGAAGGGGGGCAGAGCTCTGGAGAGGGATAACTGATTTTGGGGATTGAGAAAGAAATGTAAAAGGAGATTCTGGAACATCCTGAGGAGAGTCATGTCAAAAGCCACAGAAGCCAACTTGTGGGGGCTTCCATTCACCAAAGATAGGAATATATGAGAACCAAAAGGTAACCACTGTAACCGATTGAAATACACTGAATATAAAAGAATGTGTGAATTTAAAATGATAACAAAGTGTAAGGGTGAGGAGGGAAGGGAGGGGGGCCTAAGCAAAGAAGGAGAGAGAGAGAAGGAAGAAGGAAAGAGGAGAGAGAGAGAGAGAAGGAAAGGGGAAAAATAGAGGGGGCAGGGAGAGTGGGGGAAGGAGAGATGAAGAACAGTCACTGGGTGACACTGGAGAAAACTGGAGCACCACCCACTCTGCAAACTGGCAACTGAAGGGAAAGATCTCTGCATTTATCCTCCAATTCCTATACAGTAGTCTTTCCGGATAACCAAATGGCTCTAATTGATGAAGGAATGCAGTTTTACATGGAGAAATTCTAGCTATTAAAAGTGGAAGAGACACCTGATGTGATGCAGTATTTGCAATGCAGAGAAGGGGGATAATAGAACAAGTTAAATGGCCTGGTGAGAAAGAAAACAGCCATATTTCTTCAGCAAATCAGTGTGAGATAGAGAAACTAAAGGGCTTCATAAAAATCTGCTTTTTCTCCTTTTACTGCTTCTATCCTTGCTAGGACTGGCACCTCCATCCCACTTGACACATGCCTTGTAATGCAAATAGCATATGTCCTCCTTGTAAGGGACAAGGAGCTAATGATTTCTCTAGAAGAGATAACATCTAAGGAAGGACCAGGTGAGAATGACCAGATGAAGCGATCATATGTGTATTCCACACCACTAGAGATAGACATCTCAACGCCAAGACCCCTGGCTCCAAGGAATAACACCTGGGCCCTCATCTTTGTTCTAATCTGTTCCTGGATGTCTAAGAGGACATGGACATTGGACCACTGTCCTCAGTAAAAACCCCCAGACTCCAAAGACTCCTTCCTTTCCTTGATGGGTCCCCCAGACACTCTGTATCTGCACTCTCTATAGATCTTCGATAAACTCTGCTTTCACCTCCTGCTGGCTCGTGTTTGACTTCCATCCTTTGTGCAGCAAGAGACCTTGTTGGCTGGTCTTGTGGGGTCCCCTCTGGGTCCTCTCACCTGGCCTGCTGGCATCAAATGCTATGGAAAACAAGCATATGGACATTCTGCTAAAGAACAAAGGACATTCAACTGACATATCGATATTTCCAAGTGTGGACATTGGACAGTCTGATACTGTTTTAAATAAGGCAGCCCCACGAATACATCTGAATGTGGACTGGACATCACATATAGGGTATCACAGAATTACTGAGAATTTTGTTAGTAGCATTGTTGTTAGGTATTAAAAGTCCATATTTTTTAGCAATGAGTTCTCAAGTACATATGGACAAATGATAAGAGGCCCGGATTTGAAATTAAAATATTTCATTGTAAAAATACCAAAAAGTGTGGGACAATATTCATAATTATTCAATCAAGTGATGGGCATACAGGGTTTCATTATACTATTTTCTGATTTTGCATGCATTTAAATATTTCAAAATAAAATTTTCTTACAAATACTATTGTGAGAGAAAAGACCCTCAGATATACATTTTTATAACTAGCTACAAGTAAAAGACAAGGTCTTACAGTCTTTGGAGCAAGGAATTCTATTCAGAATTTCCACACTAACTTTCCACCCCTCCCCATGCCCCCCCTCCACCGTTCCCCTTTCTCATAAAACCATACCAACCATATCCAGATGGCTTGGAATCACTAGCCAAAGGAGCAGACATAACGGGCATTTGCATTTGGGTTATCTTCTGAGCACTGCTAGCATGCCTACAATTCCTTCCTGAACTGCTAATAGGACCCTAACTGCATACAACATTTCCCTACATCAATAAAGAGAATCACATCCAGAACATTTTGCAATGAAGTAGGTAGTTAAAATGCAACAAGAAGAAAGCCCTGACATATCAATTTTAGAGCTAGCAAATGATTATAGACTTTTAGAATGACGCATTATATGCCTCTGTCACAAGAGATGAGTCTAACTGATGGGGTGTTGCTCTCCTACTACGGGAGTAAGGCTGGCAAACAGAAAGAGCATTTCTCTAGGTGCGTTCACACATGGATAGGTGAAATTCAGGCCACCGAGATGATGAAGGGGAACAAACTGTTGCTGGCAATCTGACAGCCCTTATCTGACAGACTGGCTGGATGCCTTGCCCAGTATTCTCAGACTCACCAGTTAATCATGAGACCACAGTATGCACTAGAAGAATGAGACTATGATCTTTGGGTACAGAGACCTGAACTATGAGGCTCTCTGTGGACTAAAGATCTTTCTCTAGTCCACAGACCTGTAGAAATCCCTGGATTCCTGGAAGGTTAGTAAGGTTCCTGCCCAGGAATGACTAGGATTAAAATGAGTGATGGAGTGGTGGTCATACTTTACTTGATTAAAAAGGAGTCAGTGAACATTTCTGGCTCTCAGAGTTTTGGAGATGCAGGTACACACTTGCTGTATGCATTAACTAAATGAGGTGGCACTGCAGAAGTCCCTGTCCAGATCTTCCTGTCCTATTGAAACTTGGAGCTAGGGGCAGCCCGGGCAGCTCAGCAGTTTACCACTGCCTTCAGCGGGCCTGGTCCTGGAGTCCAGGGATCGAGTTCCGCATGGGGCTCCCTGCATGGAGCCTGCTTCTCCCTCTGCCTGTGTCTCTGCCTCTCTCTTTGTGTCTCTCATGAATAAATAAATAAAATCTTAAAAAAAAAAAAAAAGAAAGAAACTTGGAGCTAGAGAAAGACAGAGCAGATCCCATGGAAGTAGAATAAAAGTGTCAGAGAGGAGTTCAATATACAAAAGTGCAGGATAGTGACTTGTCTAAGTCATACATGGCATGGCTCTCTGAGCTAACAGGTTACAAAGGTGGAAAGGGGAGTGAAGGTCAGTGTGGAACCCAGCTCTGACAATCCCCAGAGAAACTTTACAGCCAGGAAAGCCATCATCCTGAGAACTAAAGATGTTCCAGGATTTCATGGGGGCAACTCCATGTACTAAAGGAAGCTTCACTTCTCAGTACCAACAGTAGACAGAAACAGAGAAGAAATGTTGTGCCAGGTGGCAAGATACCCTCTCCTTCTCTTCCTCTCTCTCTTTTCTCTCTTCATTTCTCTTATTTATATACTACACAGACACAGACACAGACACAACAGACACACACACACAATTTGGGGAGAAAAACAATGGCATGGCAGGTACTTTTAGGCACTTGTATTAGGAATAATGACTCAATAGGAATATTTACATGCAACACTATTCCTTTATTTCTAGCTATTACATTGGGCCAAGTGAAAAAAAAAAACAATTTTTATTTAATATTAAAAGACATCAAAAGTGAAGGAGTTTCATGATTTAAGATTGATGCAGAATCTCAACGTTATAATTTATTTCTTAATTTGGGAGCACAGATTCTAAAATACTGGTGTTTTATTTGCCTTACCAAAGTATGGACTATAATTTTAGGAGAAATGTTTGATGATCTGGCTCTAAGATCAAACCCACCCAAACTACTGATGAGCAGTATAATCCATGCTTCTATGCTCTGAGACTCTAGGTCTCTCTTTCTGTCCCTTCCTTGTCACCCCAGCACCAGATCATGCCCAGCTCTTTCTTTTCTGTCACCCACCCTGATGAAGTCTGAGTCAGCTACAGAGCAAGAGCTAAAAGCCCAATCTGGAAGGGACAGACTTGAAAGTAGTAATTACATATTTTCAATTTGAAAACTGCTTGAGTTGAGAGTTTCAAAATCTATTTGGGGAATGCATAAATAATATACTGATAATTGGCACATTTTTTTTTTACATCAGCCTTCCCATTTTAAACACTCATTTAAAACAATTGGTGCAAAAAAAAAGCTAACAAAATAAAAATGAAATCTTATTTTTTGCATACTTCTTATTTGTCACACTCTTTACATGATTCCACTGTCATGATTTCAAAATAATCAACAGTGCTAATACTGCCATTGAAAAAATGGATATATTAGGTAATTAATTCTAGTTTTTGGTCCATTTACATTTGACATGATTATAGATATGTTTCTGTTTGTCTTCCATCTTGTTATTTGTTCTCTGTTTTATCTGTCCTGTGTTACTTCTATTTCTTTTATGTCTTCTTTTGGATCAACTTAGTATTTTTTCGTATTTCACTGTATCTCCTTTATTTGTTTTTAAGCTGTACTTCTTGGTGTTTTTTAAATTGGTGACTCTATGGTTTACAATATGCATCTTTTAACTTATCAATGTCTACTATAAACTAGTATTATACTATTTACGTATCATATTATATTAGAAACTTACAAGAGTATATGCTTCCAAATACTCTCTCTTGTCCTTTTTACTATAATTGTCCCATATTATTTCTATATATATTATAAATTTAATTCTCATTGTTATTCCTTGTTCTTTAAATGACCAGTTATCCTTTATAGAAATTAAGAAATAAGAAGTCTTTTAAATTTCCCTACATATTTAAATTTATCTGAGCTCTTCAATCCTTCAGTGGACAATTTCCATTTGGTATAATTTTCCTTCAGCATGAAAAAATTCCTTTCAAGTTTCTTGTAGTTCATCCCTGCTGGTGCTGAATTCTCTCACTCATTAATCCAACAATATCTTACTCATATCTTCATTTTTGAAAGATATTTTCCTTAGATAGAGAATTTTTTAATACCTCATACTCCCCACTCAACCCTGCCAAGAAGAAAGTTCATGTGAAGACAAAGTGAGAAGATGCTATCTGCAAGCTAGGAACATCAGAAAGCAACCCTGACTGCATCTGGATATGAAACTTCTGACCTCCAACACTGTAAGAAAATATATTTCTGTTGTTGAAACTACCCAGTCTGTAGCATTTTGTGATAGCAGCCTTAAGAGGCTGGTACAATAATGTTCATAGTTGATTAATTTGTAATAGTCCAAAACTGGTGGCAACTAAAATTTTTCTCAGCAAGTATACAGTTAAGAAAGCTCTAGCACACCCACACTAGAGAATATCATTCAGTAGTAAAAAGGAATAAACTAGTTACTCGTTCTACAACTTGGATGATACTTAAGGACATTGTACTAAGTGAAAAAAAAAAAAAAAAAGCCAATTTGCCAGTCTCAAAAGGTCATATATTGTGTGATTGCACTTGTATAACATGCCCCCAAGGAAGAAATGTATAGAAATGGAAAACAGAATAGCAATTGCTGGGGGTTAGAAATGCAGGGTGTGATCATGAAAAGGCAACAGGAGAGAGATCTTAGTGGTGCGGGAACCGTTTTGTATCTTAATTGAGGCTGTGGGTACAGAAATCTACACATGTGATAAAATGGCATTGAACTATGTCTATCTACACACTATAGCAATTTCAGTCTCCTGGTTTTGACACTGTAGTCATACAAGATGCAGCCTTTGGGGGAAAGTGGGTTAGGGATACACAGGACTTCTCTACATTACTGTTGCATTTTCCTATAATTATTTAAAATAAATGTATTTTTACTTTAAATAATTATTTATTTGAATATATTTATAGTTATTCCAAATGAAAAGTTAAAAAAAATTATGAAAAACACACAAAAATGTTGCTGCCCTGATGACTTCAAAATTACCTACTGTAGCTTTAAAATTCATGAAAACTCTGCAGTATATTGTATGACACATTGTGTTTGTTTTAATATAAATTAATGTTTTAGGTAACTTACATTAGAAGTAAATGAAAGCCCTAGGCCAACCCTGAGGTTTTCTGCTCTTCCAGCCACACTTCAGTATCCCCCAGTTTGAGGAAATTTAGACTCTGCCACCATTGGGTTGAAGCTGGTCTCTGCCACCTCTCAGTCTTGTGCTCCCCAAATAATAATCTTTCTTTTTTTCAAAGTATTGTATTTATTTATTCATGAGAGACACAGAGAGAGAGGCAGAGACACAGGCAGAGGGAGAAACAGGATCCCTGCAGGGAGCCTGATGCAGGATTCCATTACAGAACCCTGAGATCATGTCCTGTGCCAACCAGTCAAGGTCAAACACCCAGGCACCCAATAATAATCTTTCTTAACATAATTTTCTCACCTGAAAAATATGGGCAAAAATTGTTTGAAGAGTCATTGTCATACTTGGAGATGATGAATACAGCACCTATGATAATTTCTGACATCAGTAGAGCTCACATGTTGTAACTATGTACTCATAAAGTAGAGCCACCATAGGTATGCATGTGTAATATATTTTTTAATCTTTATCTTTTTAATCATACACAAACTCATATAAAGTCACCTATTTAGCAAAAACAATGTTTTTAGGGTAAAACATCCTTTTCAAAAATGAAAATTACTAATCAGGGATGCCTGGGTGGCCCAGTGGTTAAGCGCCTGCCTTTGGCCTGTGATCCTGAAGTCCCGGGATGGAGTCCCACATTGGGCTCCCTGCATGGAGCCTGCTTCTCTCTCTGCCTGTGTCTCTGTGTGTCTCTCATGAATAAGTAAATAAAATCTTTTTTTTAAAAAAAGATAATTACTAATCAGAAAGGGGGAAAAACAAGGATCACAGGGAAGAGTAACAAAAGATTATAAATTCACTTCTTTTAAGAGACATGAAAATCCTCTCTAACAGATAAAAGATTTAAAATAATATTCAAATCTATATATTAAGAATTAAAAGCAAGAGGAGGGGAGGTAAAAAAAAAAAAACAAAAAAAAAAAAACAAGTAGAGAAGGAAGAGCTAAAGATGTCCTTAGAGATGAAAAGAGTTTCCAAGAGAAAATTAAGAACAAGAGTGGAAATATCTATTGAAGAAAGAGAGAGAATGGAAGAGATAAGGTGTAAGTGCACAGTAGAATAATAGGAATAAAGGAGAATTATTAAACCTTGAGAAAATCCAAAAAACTTGAACAAATGTCATTGTCACATGGTGTCTCCTTCAGAACAATGGTCCTAGAAGCTTTCAACTTGCCTTTTTGCTCTCTAAAATTCTCTGTAGGCTCTTTGACCATTTTTCCTGACTCTTCACCTATTTTCTGAAAGATAACAGAGGATCCACTCAGTAGGAGAGTGATCACAAGGAAAAAAAAAATGTTCTCTAGTCTCCAATATCATACACACAGAGTGAAATAAAATCAAAACCCAGAATATTGTTATTCTTGATTAAATTCCCGCTGTGGAAATAGCTGAAAGAATTACAGCCTCTAACCAGTCACTGAATTTTCACTTTCCTGAGTTAAATGCTATTTCAACTACTATTTATACCTTTTCTATCAAAAGGAATAATTTTGTAATTGAAAAGGGTAGAATGATAAGAAGAATGATGATGATGACAACAATGATGATGAATGACAAATATTATTTATTGTGTGTTTACTGCACACCAACTCTAGCAGGGACATTTTGCATCGTGTCTGGTTTAATTATTATTTATTGTAATGTATTACAAGTGTTTATCACATTCTGGGCACTGTTGTCAGGACTCTCAGTCACATTTTACTATCCTACTAATATTTTATAATAGATATTTCCATTCTGTTAATAAGGAAAATACATTTCAAGGAGTTGTCTGGCCTGAGAGTCTAACCCAGCTTCTGTTGCTTCCCTTTTAAGTTTTCCCAGCCTTCTGAATGGAAGCAATAAACATGCTTGATGAGTAGAATGAATCAAGTCATAAACTTCAGTCTGACACCAAAGGAATGTGAACTGGGTGACAGAATGAAGATTTCCCTGTAGATTTAACACACTTTGGCCAAGAAGAGGCAAAAATATAACACTTGATTCTATAGGAAATGGAGAATCTCTGAAAGCTTTTGAAAAGGAAAATACCAGAATAAAATCTGTGCTTCAGCAAACTGGATCTGCTGCAACGGATGGGAAGAGAAGCTAGTGGCAGGATCTGGAGACATCGGGAATGCCCCAGGTAAGAGGATATAAGAACCTGAATTGACCTCGGAATTTAAAAGTAAGACACAGCTGCCAGGTAGGTAGGATAACCAAGTCTTAGAATTTGGTTGGATATAAAAATAGGAGTTAAAGATAGAAATAAATGTTAATCCTAAGTGAAGCCCAGAAAAACAATGGGAGGCAGGAGAATTTTAGAACAGGAGATGGTGTTCTCTAGTGAGCTTTAGAAATAATGAGAGATCCAGGGGGCGCTAATAGCAGGCAAATGTAAAGCTAAAATGGACTTCTAGGAGGCCTTAGCTGTGGAAGGTGACATTTATTATTACAATTAGGTTTAAAGTTTCAGGTTCAAAAAAATTACATCCATATAGTTGTTAACTAGAAAATTCCTGTAAGTGCAGAGAAAGTAGTGGTTATGGAATAGTAGAAACTGGCATATGCTGTTATGATTTTCCTAACAGGGAAATGGTAGGTTTGGGACAAACTGATAAATCTAACAATCTCTCCTCAAAGGTGAGAATAAATAGTTATTGGGTAGATGTTAAGCCTTTAGAAAGGATACTCTAATTACTAGGAGTAAGATGGAATCAGTGAGAGAAAGGATATGGCAAACAATGCCACATCTGTTCAAGAGAGAGCTACCAGAATTGCTGGTCAGAGAAATGCCAAAGAGAGCCCATATGCCTTAATTTTGAACACTGAATCCTGTGGTCAGTGCAGAAATGTGGCGGCTATATGCTGAGCAGTACAGAGGTTTAAAAAGGATTGAAGTCATGTTCACAGAATAGAAGTTAATATCAGCTGAGAACACACTTCCCAGCATTATAATGGTGAAGACATAGGAAACATCATAACACTATGAACTATTGGGTTGAGCATTCTATGGAGTGAGGGGAATATCTTAGGTGGCGTTAATGCCCAAAATATTCTCCCCAGGTTATTGTGATAAACTAAGAGGAAACTTTAAAAGGATAAAAAGTAAAAATTAAGTACATAAGAAATGAATAAGAAGAGATCAATCATGTAGAAGGAAATCATTTGAGAAAAGGCCTCAGAATTTGGGCTGCAAACAAACTTTAAGCCATCAAAAAAATAATAAATAAAAAAACTAAAATAAAAAAATTGCTACTATTGCCTTATGCTGCATAAATAGAAGTCTTTTATTCCTATTAAGGGCAGCAAAGGTGGTCCAGCATTGGGCACTGAATTGACTATATCATTTCATGGTTGGAAAACTTATTATTTTTTTTATTTATTTATGATAGGCACACAGTGAGAGAGAGAGAGAGACAGAGACACAGGCAGAGGGAGAAGCAGGCTCCATGCACCGGGAGCCCGACGTGGGATTCGATCCCGAGTCTCCAGGATTGCGCCCTGGGCCAAAGGCAGGCGCTAAACCACTGTGCCACCCAGGGATCCTGGAAAACTTATTTTTAAATATTCATCACTGAGCAGGAAGATTTCCAGTGGAAATTGTTAGTAAGGTTGAATATTCTGAGGAATGAGATGGATAAAAACACTTATGTCCAACAAGAGTAATAGAGGGAATCTCATTGGGAGAAGACAACAAATGATTTTTAATCTTGAAAATGAAAGATTTATTGGTAATGGGATTACATGTTCAAATATTTGGAGGACCTTAATATGCAAAGGTTAATTCTAGGAAGTAGAATTAGGAGCATGGTTTGACAGATGTTAATGGCTAACTAAGAATATGCTTATGTGGGAGATATTGAGCAAGATATTTGATTCAAATATTTCTTTTGGCAGAAATACACCCAGCCTTGGACATGCTTGGCAAATGCCAAGGCCAAAAAAACAAGCATTTATTCCACAAGTATTTTTTAATCTTTATGTGACCCCCACACTGGGTTTGGGGGTACAGATGCACTGGTAAACAAGAGAGATCGCATGGACCCATTGGTATGGGGCTAGTCATAGTGGGACCTAGACAGGACTTTTCATCGGGGTGACCTCTGAGAAGAAAGTGCTAGCTAAGAATCTGAACTGCTGAGATAAGACTTAGCTTGTAGCCAAGGAAGAGAAAAGGTGAGGTGGAAGTGGAAGCAGTGAGTGTGGGTGCTTGGTTAACCAATATCCCACTCAGATAAATTGAAGTATAATAATTTTGCTATTAAGTCATTTTTACAGAGGGTGGCTGGACTTGAACATTTTTTTTTTTCTTAAGCCATTACTGGGAGGATAAATGAATATATGTAAAACACCTAGAAGCATCCCAAGTACATTGAAAGTGCTACAAAAAGGTCAGCTATTATCGTTATTGCCATTGTTGGCCTTTTTCTTAATGGTCTTTGAAAGGGTTGTGTTATGGACTGAATGTCAGTGTTTCCCCAAAATTCGTATGTTGAAGCCCTAAACTCGCAAGGTGGTAGCATTTGCAGGAGAGGCCTCTGGGAGGGAATTAGAGTTAGATGAGGTCATGAAGATAGAGCCCCCATGAGGGAGGAGTATTCTTATAAAAAGAGGAAGAGAGACCAGAATTTCTCTCAATACCATGTATTGACATAACAAGAAGACAGGCATCTACCACCTGGGAGGGGGCCCTTACCTGGCAAATGCATCAGCCAGGACCTTGATAGTAAATTCCCAGCTTCCAGGAACTTGAGAAAATAAATGTCTGTTGTTTAAACCATCCAATCTACTGTACTCTGTCATGACAGCTCAAGATAAGACAGACAGGGAGGGAGAGCTGCTCTCATAAGATACTAAACTATCTCAATGGGGAGGGTGCACATACTATTCTTGGTCATGATCTATAACTCCTCTTATACAGGAATCCTCAAAGGGAAGGGATTTGGCACACAATTTTGTTCACTGCATCCTCCATTCCCAATGGCTTTCCATAGCTATTATCATCTAGAAGCCTTAGATAAGCTATCCCCAGCCCACTTCTCCAGGCCCATCCATCAACATGCTCCTCATCATTCTCCTCCTTAGATTCACCGGCCTTTAGTTCCTTCAATAGGCTGTGCTCCCTCCAGGCTTCATGCCCTGTCATACTATTTTCTCTGCATGACATGCTCTTACCCTCCCTTTCACATCTAGCAGTTGTCCAGTGAAGTCTCCTCTGACTTTCCTAATCAGAGAAATTCTATCCATTATACATTTCATGACACCTGTATATAGTACTTACCAACCTCTGTAAGTATGTTTTCTATGAGTGTGAGATTAATGGCTTTCCCTCCACTCTTTTCTCCTTGTTCCATAAGGATGAGTGTTTCCATGTCTATTTTGCTCACCATATATCCCTACCCCTCAGTGCAAGACTTGGCATATATCTATTATGGCCCAATTTATCTATTCTAATAAACGTTAAGGAACAATAAGGACTTGTTGTTCTACATACACATAAGGACAAACCTGCATGGTTCTCCCCTAAGGCTTAGGCTTAATTCTTCTGCATAATCGTTGAGTACAGGAATCTTGCAGAAAAACAGAAAGAGGAGCTTTTTAACCAAACAGCTACATGTTCTGCCTTTCTCAGGGAGACCTGCTTAATTATTGTATGTTTTCAGACATAAATTGGGTGACCGCCCACTGGGGAGTTGTGATGGTTAATTTTATGCATCAACTAGACTGGGCTAAAATAAATCCAGAGAGCTGGTAAAACACTATTTCCGGGTGTGTCTGTTAGAAGATCTCTGGAATATATTAGCATATGAATTGATGAACTGAGTAAAGATTACTGTCACCAGTGGAGGTAGGCATTATCTAATCCCTCCAAGGGCCCAAATAGAACAAAAGGCAGAGGAAGGAGGAAAAGTAGCTTGAAGTACAATGATGGTGGGAGCATAGTAGCCTTGAGGATGTGCTCCTGCAGTGATTCCTTCAACACTTCACCCCAAACCAACAGGACTAAAGAACAGAGCCTGGGCCTTGTACTATGCAAGAGCTGCGAACACAAAGATGAAGAGAAGCCAGTGCTCCTCATGAGCTCATAGTCCAGAGAACCAGAGAGAGGGAATACATTTTGGAGAAGTATATACTTAGATGAGCTCAGCAAAATTAGTCAAGGTCACACTGGCTGGAGAGTTAAACCTAGGGAGAATAAGTCTATTACTTGAATGTTTGGTAAAAAGTGTCTGGTTTCAGCCTAAAGTCCCCTGAGGTGACACAGGAGAGGAATTCTGGCTGCAAGACTCTATCATCTCTGTGAAGAAATATACTAAGAAAGGAGGGCTATTATCTCCACTGAACAAGATGGTCTGCATACAGTTTGAGACATTTATCCTGCAGGATGATAGACTCCTCCTTTGCTGTCATTTGATTTAAATAAAGTGATATGTAATACTATTTGTGATAATATATTGAGTATCTTAGCCCCCAGGAAACAGCAGGAGCTATTTGCTTTGCCAGTCCAATGCCAGTGCCTCACTAGGTGCTGGAACCTAATGGGTATGACCATACTGACAGGCGTGGTGGCTGCAGTATGTGAAAGCTAAGGGCTGTCATGTCCACCTAGTTTTCTACATGTGGTCCAAGCCAGGAGAACAGGCACAGGCCTCCCTGAAACATCTGTTCTACCCCCAGAGAGTTATCCAAAGAATACTAATGCTGGGAAGGAGGACACAGATATGTCCTTACTTTCCTAAAAATAAAAATTGGGTCTCAAACCCAAAGAAGAAGGTGTTATACATGTGAGGGAACCTTTTAAAAATTTAAAGAGCAAACACAATAATAAAATGAAATCAATGGTGATATTGTGCTTACAGTCAGCTAAGGTACTGTAAGAAAAACTAAAGTGTTAAGAGAAAAGGAAAATATGTGGGTTTTGGGTTTTTTTTTTTTTTGCATTTTTTTTCCTCCTTGGTATACCTGATGATTAGTTGAGAAAGTGCTTTATTTCTTATATAGATATGTGAATGCATTTTCTATCAGACATCCTTCTAAAAGGTGTGTGTGTCTTGTTACTACTCTGTAATGTGAAACTCATTCTGGAAGCTTCCCAATGCCCAAAGCATAATCTGAACCAGTGAGAAAAGCTCTGAAGGCTCTCTATGCCTAGCTTCCTGCCTTCTCCATTGTACACTCCTGCCACCTTATATTTCCCTGCTTTGTAGCTTTGCATGTCTTCCTCTTGCACTTCCCCCATCCAGAACTTAGGCCATGCCTACCCCTCCCTAGAATACTACCACTCATACAAAATTGAGCTTCTCCTTCCTCTGGGTCCAGTGACTACCTCCTCCTTTGTAATGGGTATGACAGGATCCCTGATCCCAGTCATGGTGCTGACTCACTGCTGTGAGCACCATCTGTTCCACTGATCCTCTCCTTGCACTTTTGTGATTTGTGAATTCCCTGAGAACAAACAGTCACCTGGGTGTTCCCATGCCTGGTTTGTACATGGTGGACCCAAATTGTTGTTTGAGGAAGGAAATGAGAGATGGAAGGAAAGAGAGGGGATTGGAACACACATTTTAAAAAGAAAGCAAGCAGAAAGCACACATTTAGAGGAAATACTCAGGGGACAGAGAAAAAGCTTAGAATATTTAAACCAGAGAAGAAAATTCTTCTGAAAACAGAACTATCTACAGATATTTGAAGGGTTTTAAGGTAGATACATGCTTACAAGAAGTAGAACCTATATTGATATATGAAAATAAGGGGAAATTTTAACTCAAAAATGTCAATGGATGCCTCTGGTAATGGATGTCACTATGGTCACTGGGGACCAGTTCTCTGCAGGGAGTTGGTGCAGTAAATTGTAACACTGTGTTACATCATCTTGAGGGTGCTTCCCAACACTGAGTCTGTTTTTAGATAAATGTATCATCACTCATATGGTACTCTATTAAGAAATCCCACACCATCTGCCCCATATCAGAGAAAGAAAGAAAGAAAGAAAGAAAGAAAGAAAGAAAGAAAGAAAGAAAAAGAAAAAAAAAGAGAAAATGATCAAGGACAAGAAACTAAATAGCACCTAATAACTTATCTCAACTACCATTAATTTCTGTTATATCAAAATTTGGATTCTATTTTTCTCAAGGGTTGCAAGTAAAAATATTTAGATTCACATATGCCATCTTGGATCTTTTGGCGAGTATTTATAAGAACAATATGAATAAAATTCTTATCCAAGACTGATTACTGAGCTGAATTTCTAAACACTTCAAAGGCAGCATGGATTCGAATGTGAGAGACATCACTTCCCATTCAGAAGAAGAGATTCATATATGTTAATATTGCTTGTTAATTTTGTTGGAAGCCAAGGAATGCATGCCCATTATGATGAGGACTCCTTTTCACAACAGCAGAAAATGCAATACTTAGTATTTAATGTTTAATCAAAATTATTTCATGAATGAGATATTACTGCCAAAAGCTGTTCAACATATGTCTAATCATGATGGAACAATCAGGTATTCCGGAACGTGGGACATTCTACCATTTAGTAGATACCAGCCTGGGATCCTCACAGAAGTCAATGTCAGGACAAACACAACAAATCAAAAAGAAGGGTGCTAATCTAGTTCAGAAGTGACCTAAAAGACATAATTAGTGTCAAGGGTGAGCCTTGATTCTTAGATCAAAATAACACAGCAATGGAAGACATTTCAAATGCAACTGGAAAATTTTTTACTATAGATTAGATACTAAATGATTTAGTGGTATTGTGAGTGGGGAGTAGAGTGCTTTCATTCTTAGGGAGTGTATCTGAAACATTCAGAGGTGACATGCTGTGTTGTCTGCAACTTATTCAACATGTTAGCAGAAAAGAATGTGTGTGTGTGTTTAAAGAGAGAAAGTAAATGCGGAAAAGTTAATAGTTAATTTAGACCATCCTATGATAAACTAGCTCAGTATGACTTACACAATGAAAACTCGTGAACAACTGAGAAACTGGAATTTACAGGAGTGAAGGGATGCCACATGGAAGGAATTTTCATTACCCACAGCTTTGTCTTGTTACTGTTACCAGCAACCTGCTTATTTGCTCAGAGGTCCAGCATATTGTCTGGGCTCCAAGAATGATTTGAGGGAACCTTAACCATATTTCTTCTCAACTCCAGTCTGAGGTTAAGAGGTTTGAAGAGAAAGCGGATTTAATGGAATCCAAGCTCTTTAAGGACATTGAAAGGGAATTTTCAAGCCATTTTTTATACAACTGTTCAAATTAGCATACAATTATTTTTTTTTATAAATAAAAGTTTTTAACCTTCATAAAAACCAAGTTAATCTATGTTAAAGATAAGCAGGCATCTATTGTACTATTCCTTCAGCTTTTCTTTACATTTGAAAAAATATATTTTTTAAAGATTTTATTTATTCATGAGAGACAAAGAGAGAGAGGCAGAGACATAGGCAGAGGGAGAAGTAGGTTCCATGCAGGGAGCTCAATGTGGGACTCGATCCGGGACTGCGGGATCAAAACTGGAGCCAAAGGCAGACACTCAACCACTGAGCCACCGAGGCATCCCACATTTGAAAATTTTCAAGACAAAAGCAGAAAACTATTTTGCACTGGGAAAATAGTAATGGGAGTTTACAAAAGCTTGGGGAAAATTCAGTATGTTTAGAAAATTGGTTAAATTAAAGAATAATAGAGAAATGGGAGAGAAGAAGGGCATATAGTCTCCAGGCTGAGACATTCATACGCAATCTAGAAGCCAGTTGGGGAGACTCTGCAGGTGTTGACTAGAGTAGAAACATAGTATGAGCAGTGTTGCACCAGACTTTGCTTGAGAGTGGTCTCAGTGGGCTGATAGGTCAGGATTGTTGAGAAGGATTGAGGGTAAAAAGCCATGGGGGGACAGTGAGGCTGCAGAGGATAAGAGGTAAAGGTTAGAGAATGATGATCATTGATCCAGGCTGCAGTAGACCTGGATTGACTACTAAAATAGAGAAATCTCATAACCTCCATGTGATTCCTTCTTTTTCATTTTAGGAAAACTGGCAGCAATCTCTTGGGCTGTTAAGAGAACTAAATAGGTCCAGTAATAATGTTACCTTACATTTATAGGTTCAAAGTAGTCTTTTGCTGGTCATGTATCCCAGCTGCTAACTAGACCCTTATTCTTCCTCCTGCCAACCCTTCTTCTGCTCATAATCTATATCTAGGAGCTTCAAAGAGATGTTTCACAGTTCTAAAGAACAAGCCCAGGGCCACTTGGGTGGCCTAGTTGGTTGAGTGTCTTGATCTTGACTCAGGTCATGGTCCCAGAGTCATGAGATCAAGCCCCAAGTTAGGCTCTGTACTCATCAGGGAGTCTGCTTGAGATTCTCTCCCTCTCCCTCCTTCCACTCACTTCTCTTTCTCATAAATAAATAAATAAATAAACAAACAAACAAACAAACAAACAAATAGGTCCTTGGGTGGCTCAGTCAGTTAAGTGTCTGCCTTCAGCTCAGGTCATGAACCTAGGGTCCTAGGATCAAGCCTTGCATTGGGTTCCCTGCTGGCAGGGAGTCTGCTTCTCCCTCTCCTTCTGACCCTCCCCACTGTTCATGCTCTCTCTCTTGTAGATGAATAAATTAAACATTTTTAAGAAAGGAAGACAGAAAGAAGGAATAAAAAAAGAAAGAGTCCAATCTGCTCTCTGAAAGGTTAGATGTAATGCCCATTTCCTCTTCTCTAATCCTAGTCTCTAGAAAATACTACATACATTTGGCATGCTTTATACATTGGATATGTTTTCCATTATTGCTGGGTACTGCCACCTGACCTGGCAACTGCCATGCCCAAAAGGTGCCATTACAATTTTCACTTAGCTCCCTTGCCTATAGTAATCAGAGGACCAAAGCTGACCAGTGGCATAATAAGGAAGAATTAACCTCCCCCTTTATTGTAGACTTTGGCTTAAGAAATTCTCAATTGGGATTACTTCAATTGAAGTAGATTACAGACCTAAATATGAATGCTAAAATATTCAAATTATGAAGAAAATAAATTTAAAATATATGTTCATGACCTTGGGGTAGGGAAATATCTCTTAAATAGGATATTAAAACACTAAGCATAAAAGAACAAACAAATAGACAAATGGAATTTCTTTAAAATTAAGAAATTTCTTCATTAAATGCATCATTAAAAGGGCAGACATTAAAAATGTTGGAGTTTCCTAACTCCAAGGATCCTCAGCTGTGACATAAACTGTTTCACAATTACCCCATGGATCCTGGGGGGGCAAGGGGAATAGATGCAAACACCGAGTTTATGATGCCTGTTGTGATCTGAATAATAAAGTCCTTTGTCTCTGAACCAGGCATCTCCTCTCTTCTGCCAGAATCTATAAAACTGTAGTAAACTGAGGCGAGGCAAGATGATGGAAGAGTAGGGTCCCCAAGTCACCTGGCCCCACCAAACTATCTAGATAACTTTCAAATCATCCTGAAAACCTTCGAATTCAGCTTGAGATTTACAGAGAACAGCTGGAATGCTACAGTGAGAAGAGTTCAGGCTTCTATCAAGGTAAGAAGACGGGAAAAAAAGAAATAAACAAAAGGCATCCAAGGGAGAGGGGCCCCGAGGAGCCAGGCTGAGGCCGGGGGGAGAGTCCCCAGGACAGGAAAGCTCTGTCCCAGAGGAGCAGGAGCTTCACCAACCTTCCTGGATGGAAAGGCACCCGCAGGGAGTTAAAGCAGGACCCCAGGAGGGCAGAGATGCCCTTAGCCTCCCTGGGACACTAACAACACCCCGTGGCCCAGCTCCCTAAAGGGCTGCAGCGCCCTGCTGGACCCAGGAGCAGCTCGGAGGGGCTCCGGCGGTGGCTCCGCCGAGGGGGATGCGCGGCCAGGAGCGCAAATCCAACAGCGCAGGATTCGGAACCCAGGGTGTGTGGGACACAGCCCAGGATCCCGGCTCCCCCTGGGAGAGGCAAAGGCCGGGAGGGCACAGGACAGCAAGGACACTCCTGCCCCCGGGGTGGCCCCGAGCTGTGCAGATCAGCGGCCCCACCCCTGGAGCATCCAGGCCCCTGCAGACTGGGAGCTGCGGTGGTTACTGTGGGAGCTGACTCCAGGGCTCCAGAGCTGGCCGCCGCCACTGTGGTTGTTCCTCCTGGGGCCTCATTGGGATAAGCAACCCCCACTGAGCCTCACAGTGGCCTCACAGGATAAACAGGTTAAACAACTTTCAACCAGGCAGGGGGCTGAGCAGCTCCCCCAAGTGCTGACTCTTGAGAATCAGCACAGTAGGCCCCTCCCCCAGAAGACCAGCTAGAGGGACAGGGGAAAAACAAATTATTGACCAAGCAGCACTGGAAAGTTCCAGGGGAAGTCGAGGGATTTATAGTATAGAAAATGAGAGGACACTTCCCCTTGTTTTTTGTTTACTGTTTGCTTCCCCTCCCCTTTTTCTTTTCTTTTCTTTTCTTTCTTTTTTTCTTTTCTTCTCTTTTTTTTCTTTTTCTTTTATTCTTTCTCTTCTCCCTTTTTCTCCTTTTCCCAATACAACTTGTTTTTGGCCACTCTAAACTGAACAAAATGACTAGAAGGAAAAATTCATCTCAAAAGAAAGAACCAGAAACAGTCCTCTCTCCCACAGAGTTACAAAATTTGAATTACAATTCAATGTCAGAAAGCCAATTCAGAAGCACTATTATAAGGCTACTGGTGGCTCTAGAAAAACCATAAAGGACTCAAGAGACTTCATGACTGCAGAATTTAGATCTAATCAGGCAGAAATTAAAAATCAATTGGATGAGATGCAATCCAAACTAGAGGTCCTAATGATGAGGGTTAACGAGGTGGAAGAACGAGTGAGTGACATAGAAGACAAGTTTATGGCAAAGAGGGAAACTGAGGAAAAAAGAGAAAAACAATTAAAAGATCATGAGGATAGGGATCCCTGGGTGGCGCAGCGGTTTGGCGCCTGCCTTTGGCCCAGGGCGCGATCCTGGAGACCCGGGATCGAGTCCCACATCGGGCTCCCGGTGCATGGAGCCTGCCTCTCCCTCTGCCTATGTCTCTGCCTCTCTCTCTCTCTCTCTCTCTCTCTCTATCATAAATAAATTAAAAAAATTAAAAAAAAAAGATCATGAGGATAGATTAAGGGAAATAAATGACAGCCTGAGGAAGAAAAATCTATGTTTATTTGGAGTTCCCGAGGGCGCCGAAAGGGACAGAGGTCCAGAATATGTATTTGAACAAATCATAGCTGAAAACTTTCCTAATCTGGGAAGGGAAAGAGGCTTTCAGATCCAGGAAATAGAGAGGTTCCCTGCCCCCCACCCCTGAAATCAATAAAAACCGTTCAACACCTCCACATTTAATAGTTAAGCTTGCAAATTCCAAAGATAAAGAGAAGATCCTTAAAGCAGCAAGAGACAAGAAATCTCTAACTTTTATGGGGAGAAAAATTAGATTCACAGCAGACCTCTCCACAAAGACCTGGCAGGCCAGAAAGGGCTGGCAGGATATACTCAGGGTCCTAAATGAGAAGAACATGCAGCCAAGAATACTTTATCCACCAAGGCTCTCATTCAGAATAGAAGGAGAGATAAAGAGCTTCCAAGATAGGCAGAAACTGAAAGAATATGTGACCACAAAACCGGGTCTGCAAGAAATATTAAAGGGGACCATGTAAAAGAAAGAGGACGTCCAAGGAAACAATCCATAAAAACAGGGACTGAATAGGTATCGTGATGACACTAAACTCATATCATTCAATAGTAACTCTGAATGTGAGTGGGCATAATGACCCCATCAAAAGGCGCAGGGTTTCAGACTGCATAAAAAAGCAGGGCCCATCTATTTGCTGTCTACAAGAGACTCATTTTAGACATAAGGACACCTTCAGCCTGAAAATAAAAAGTTGGATAACCATGTACCATTTAAAAGGTCCTCAACAGAAAGCAGGGGTAGCCATCCTTATATAAGATAAACTGAAGTTTATCCCGAAGACTGTAGTGAGACATGAAGAGGGACACTACATCATACTTAAAGGATCTATCCAAAAAGAGGACTTAATAATCATCAATATTTATGCCCCAAATGCGGGAGCTGCCAAGTATATCAATCAATTAATAACCAAAGTTAAGACATACTTAGATAATAATACACTTATACTTGGTGACTTCAATGTAGCACTTGGTACAATCAATACGTATTCTATAAGCACAACATCTCCAAAGAAATAAGAGCTTTAAATGATACACTGGACAAGGATGGACTTCACAGATATTTACAGAACTTTACATCCAAATGCAAATGAATACACATTCTTCTCAAGTGCAGATGGAACTTTCTCCAGAATAGACCACATCCTGGGTCACAAATCAGGTCTTAACTGATACCAAAAGATTGGGATCTTCCCCTGGATATTTTCAGACCATAATGCTTTGAAATTAGAACTAAATAACAAAAAAAAAAAAAAAAAAAAGAACTAAATAACAAGAACAAGTTTGGAAGGATTTCAAACATGTGGAGGTTAAGGACCGTTATGCTAAAGGGTCAACCAGGAAATTACGGAAGAATTAAAAAAAAGTCATGGAAACTAATGAGAATGAAGATACAACCGTTCCAACTTGGAGATACAGCAAAAGCAGTCCTCAGGGGGGAATACATCGCCAACAAGCATCCACCCAAAAACTGGAAAGTACTCAAATACAAAAGCTAATCTTGCACCTAAAGGAGCTGGAGACAAAACAGCAAATAGATCCTACACCCAGCAGAAGAAGAGAGTTAATAAAGATTCGAGCAGAACTCAATGAAATAGAGACTAGAAGAACTGTGGAACAGATTAACAAAACCAGGAGTTGCTTCTTGGAAAGAATTAATAAGATAGATAAACCATTTGCCAGCCTTATTAAAAATAAAACAGAAAAGACTCAAATTAATAAAATCATGAATGAGAAAGGAGAGATCACTACCAACACCAAGGAAATACAAACGATTTTAAAAACATATTATGAACAGCTATACACCAATAAAATAAGCAATCTAGAAGAAATGGACGCACTTCTTGAAAACCACAAACTACCAAAACTGGAACAGGAAGAAATAGAAAACCTGAACAGGCCGATAACCAGGGAGGAAAATGACGTAGTCATCAAAAAACTCTCAAGACACAAAAGTCCAGGGCCAGATGGCTTCTCTGGGGAATCCTATCAAACGTTTAAAGAAGAAACCGTACTTTTTCTACTAAAGCTGTTTGGAAAGATAGAAAGAGATGGAGTACTTCCAATCTAGTTCTATGAGGACAGCATCACCTTAATTCCAAAACCAAAGACCCCACCAAAAAGGAGAATTACAGACCAATATCCCTGATGAACATGGATGCAAAGATTCTCAAGAAGATACTAGCCAATAGGATACAACAATACATTAATAAGATTATTCACCATGAACAAGTAGGATTTATCCCCAGGATGCAAGGCTGGTTCAACACTCTTAAAACAATCAATGTGATTCATCATATCAGGAAGAGAAAGAACAAGAACCATATGATCCTCTCAATAGATGCAGAGAAAGTGTTTGACAAAATAAAGCATCCATTCCTGATAAAAACTCTTCAGAGTGTGGGGATAGAGGGAACATTCCTCAGCATCTGAAAAGCCATTTACAAAAAGCCCAGAGCAAATATCACTCTCAATGGGGAAGCACTGGGAGCCTTTCCCCTAAGATCAGGAAAAAGACAGGGATGACCACTCTCACCACTGCTATTCAACATAGTATTGAAGTCCTAGCCTCATCAATCAGACAACAAAAAAAAAAGAAAAGGCATTCAGATTGGCAAAGAAGAAGTCAAACTCTCCCTCTTTGCAGATGACATGATACTCTACATAGAAAACCCAAAAGACTCCACCCCAAGATTGCTAGAACTCATACAGCAATTTGGCAGTGTGGCAGGATACAAAATCAATGCCCATAAGTCTGTGGCATTTCTATACACTAAAAATGAGACTAAAGAAAGAGAAATTAAGGAGTCAATCCCATTTACAATTGCACCCAAAAGCATAAGATATCTAGGAATAAACCTAACCAAAGAGGCAAAGGATCTATACCCTAAAAACTACAGAGCACTTCTGAAAGAAATTGAGGAAGACACAGAGAGATGGAAAAATATTCCATGCTCATGGAGTGGAAGAATTAATAATGTGAAAATGTCAATGTTACCCAGGGCAATTTACACGTTTAATGCAATCCCTATCAAAATACCATGGACTTTCTTCAGAGTGTTAGAACAAATTATTTTAAGATTTGTGTGGAATCAGAAAAGACCCCGAATAGCCAGGGGAATATTAAAAATGAAAACCATATCTGGGGGCATCACAATGCCAGATTTCAGGTTGTACTACAAACCTGTGGTCATCAAGGCAGTGTGGTACTGGCACAAAAACAGACACATAGATCAATGGAACAGAATAGAGAATCCAGAAGTGGACCCTCAACTTTATGGTCAACTAATATTTGATAAAGGAGGAAAGACTATCCATTGGAACAAAGACAGTCTTTTCAATAAATGGTGCTGGGGAAATTGGACATCCACATGCAGAAGAATGAAACTAGACCACTCTCTTGCACCATACACGACGATAAACTCAAAATGGATGAAAGGTCTAAATGTGAGACAAGATTCCATCAAAATCCTAGAGGAGAACACAGGCAACACCCTTTTTGAACTTGGCCACAGTAACTTCTTGCAAGATACATCCATGAAGGCAAGAGAAACAAAAGCAAAAATGAACTATTGGGACTTCATCAAGATAAGAAGCTTCTGCACAGCAAAAGAAACAGTAACAAAACTAAAAGACAACCTACAGAATGGGAGAAGATATTTGCAAATGACATATCAGATAAAGGGCTAGTATCCAATATCTATAAAGAACTTATTAAGCTCAACCGCAAAGAAACAAACAATCCAATCCTGAAATGGGCAAAAGACATGAACAGAAATCTCATAGAGGAAGACATGGACATGGCCAACAAGCACATGCGAAAATGATCCGCATCACTTGCTATCAGGGAAACACAAATCAAAACCACAATGAGATACCACCTCACACCAGTGAGAATAGGGAAAGTTTACAAGGCAGGAAACCACAAATGTTGGAGAGGATGCGGAGAAAGGGAACCCTCTTGTACTGTTGGTGGGAATGTGTAATGGTCCAGCCACTCTGGAAATTGTGTGGAGGTTCCTCAAAGAGTTAAAAATAGATCTGCCCTACGACCCAGCAATTGCACTGCTGGGGATTTACCCCAAAGATACAGATGCAATGAAATGCAGGGACACCTGCACCCTGATGTTTATAGCAGTAATGTCCACAATAGCCGAACTGTGGAAGGAGCTTCGATGTCCATCCAAAGATGAATGGATAAAGAAGATGTGGTGTATGTATACAATGAAATATTACTCAGCCATTAGAAATGACAAATACCTACGATTTGCTTTGACATGGATGGAACTGGAGGGTATTATGCTGAGTGAAATAAGTCAATCGGAGAAGGTCAAACATTATAACGTCTCATTCACTTGGGGAATTTAAAAAACAGTGAAAGGGAATAAAGGGGAAAGGAGAAAAAATGAGTGGGAAATATCAGAAAGGTAGACAGAACATGAGAGACTCCTAACTCTGGGAAACGAACTTGGGGTGGTAGAAAGGGAATTGGGCAGGGGAGGGGTGACTGGGTGATGGGCACTGAGGGGGGCACTTGATGGGATGAGCACTGGGTGTTATTCTATATGTTGGCAAATTGAACACCAATAAAAAATAAATTTATTTAAAAAAAAACTGTAGTAAACTAACTTAACTCACAAGTAGGGTAATGACTCAGACTGTCACAGTTCTTGATAAGGAGAACCCTGAAGCATCTCAAGAATTAGAGGCTCTGTGGATCTCAGGGCAGGAACTTGCAATAGGTCCAAAATAGAAGAGGTAGTTAAAACTCCATAAAACAAGTGCAGAGCTGGTAACTGTCTTTTCCCATTTCAATATAACATGGAGTTCCCTGAGTTTTGGAGGCTTAATCAAAGACCCAAGATTCAGTGACACAGAAATAAAAGATGAGCATGCCAGGCCATTTCCTTGTTTGTCTTCTAGCATTTTGTCCATAGGTTTGGAACTTCCCAAGCAAAGGATTAAAAAAAATCCTTGTGAAATTAATAAGCCAAAGTAAAAAGACCTAGAAATACTAATAAGCAGCATTTCCTTTAAATTTCCAGTCTTCACCCCAGTGTGATATCTGCAGAGAGCTTCTGATCATCCACAAGTATTTCATTTTTAAATGTTAATAAGACATCAGTAAAAAAAAATATAAAATATCAGTGAAGAAATGCTTTATTATGAAAAATATACTCCGTAACAAATAGAAAGAAATGATACCAGAGGTATCAGAAGGAATCTGGGACCAGAAAAAAACTTCAAAGTAATTATGATTTTTGTCCTCAGAGAGAGAAGAGATATTATTAAGTCATCAAAATAATAGCAGGATGCTGTAAAAGAGGAATATTCTAAAGATAAGAAAGTGCTTTGGAGTTTTTTTTGTTTTGTTTTGTTTTTGTTTTGTTTGTTTTGTTTTTATTTAGTAGATACTTGGAAAATAAACTGGGAGAAATTTCCTTTTTTTTAAATTTATTTTTTATTTATTTTTTGAGAAATTTCCTAAAAACTAGTGCAACATGACAAATGTATACAATACAAAATTGTTATAAGAAAAGGATAATACTATAGAAGAATTTATTAAAGACATAATGGGAGAGTTTCAGAGAAAGATGGTAGTGGAATAGGAGGACTGTAGGCTTACCTCTTCCCATAAACACAACTAGATAACTATCAAAGCATCCTAAATACTCCAGAAAGATATCTAAAGACTGACAGAACAAACTCCACAACTGAAGAGAAAGAAGTGGTCACATCCACAAAGGTAAGAAGTGAAGAAATGTGTTTTCAGGGAGAAACAAACTGCTTGTGCTATGGAGGTGGGGGAGCTGTGGTCATGGAGAAGGGAGAGAGAGAGAGAAAGAGGAACAGACAAAGAAATGCACAAGGGGGACATTTCCCCAAAGCCATTGGCTTGGAAAATGAGAGGTGTTGAATTTCATGACTTCATGCAATCAGCAAGGCTTAAAGTCTGGAGGTTTAAAGGTCAGCAAGATAGAGCCCGAAGAGCACTACCCTACTCCTGGAGAGAAAGCAGGCAAACAACTTGGGGGCAGAAAGCCTGGAAACAGCAATCTGAGGAAAACCTGGGGCACACAGTGGGGAGATAATTCACTCTTCTTAGACTGCATCCCTGAGAGGCAGCTTTTATGGAGTTACCTCTCAGGGAATGAAGGAGTTGGCCAGTGCCATTTTCCTCTGCTGCCTTTCAGTATAAAGGCAGAGTCACCTGTGGGAAACAGCCCAGCCCAGACACTGGCTCCCTAATTTACATACTCTAAGCCCTTTCCCCTGTGCTCTGGTGGGACTGCCCTTTTCAGTCACGCTAGCCTCAGTCCCAGCACAGCAGGCTCCTCTCCCAGAAGACTAGCACAAACACCTTTGTGCACCACTTCTCCCAACCAGAGAGTTCTGCAGGGCCTCAGTTATGGTAGAGGTGGTGACAAGTCTCATTTCACAAGCAGACCAGAACACAACTAGTTAAAACTCACCACATTCAGGCCACAGATACTGACTATAGTATGCAAGGAGAGAATCAGCAGATGACTGGCCTGAAGGATAGAGCAGCCAAAACAAAACAACAGAGCTCATGCAACACACACTGGTGACACTCCTTTGAAGCATCAGACCCTGGGCATTGCAGGACTACTTCTTTATAATGCCATTACTTTCAAGAGCAAGAGATATTACTGGCTTTTCTAATGCAGAGAAGGCAGAGACTTAGAAAAAAAATGCCAAAATGGAGGAATTTATCCCAAACAAAAGAATAAGATAAGAGCATGGCTAGAGATGAAAGTAAAATGGATAAGAGTAACTTGCCTGGTAGAGAAAGTTAAAGCAACAGTCATAAGAATAGTGGGCTTGAGAAATGAATAGAAGACATCAGTGAGATCCTTACCATAAAGATAAAAGAGTTAAAAAAAAAAAGAATCAATAAGAGATGAAGGGTGTAACAAATGAGATTAGAAATGCACTTGATTCAATGAACATTAGGCTGGACAAAGCAGAGGAATAAATTAGTGATATAGAAGACAAACCAATGGGAAGTAGTGAAGCTGAACAAAAGAGAGAAAGAAGAATTATACAGCACAAGAATAGACTTGGTGAACTCAATGACTCCATCAGACATAATAACATTCATAATATAAGAGTCCCAAAAGAAGAGAGAGAAAGGGGACAGAAAATTTATTTGAAAAAATAATAGCTCAAAACTTCCCTAGCCTGGGACAGTTAACAGACATCCACATCCAGGAAGCACAGAGAACTTCCACCAAAATTTAAAACAAAACAAAACAAAAACAGACCAACACTAAGACTTATTGTAATTAAATTAGCAAAATCTAGTGATAAAGAAAAGAATCTTAAAAACAGCAAGACAGGGATCCCTGGGTGGCACAGTGGTTTGGCGCCTGCCTTTGGCCCAGGGCGATCCTGGAGACCCAGGATCGAATCCCACGTCGGGCTCCTGGTGCATGGAGCCTGCTTCTCCCTCTGCCTATGTCTCTGCCTCTCTCTCTCTCTCTCTCTCTCTCTGTGACTATCATAAATAAAAAAATAATAAAAAAAAGAGAGATAGATTCCTAGACAAACAAAAACTGAAGGACCACTACATCAGCCCTGTAAGAAATATTAAAGGGGATTCTTTGAGTGCAAAGAAGAGACCAAAATGGACCAAAATAAGAAAGCATAAGAGAAAATCTCCAGAAAGAACAACAAAACAAGAAATAAAATGGCAATAAATGCATATCTATCAATAATTACTTTCAATGTAACTGGACTAAATGCTCCAATCAAAAGATAAAGGGTTTCAGAATGGTTTTAAAAAGAAAAAAACAAGGCCCATCTATATGCTGCCTACAAGAAGCTCCTTTTAGATCTAAAGACACCTGCAGATTGAAAGGGAGGCAATGGAGAAACATTTATAATGCAAATGGGCATCAAAAGAAAGCAGGAGTAGCAATACTTGATAGACTTAACAGATATATTCAGAACATTCCATCCTAAAACAGAAGAAGACACATCCTTTTCAAGTGTACGTGGAACAGTCTCCAGAATAGATCACATATTAGGACACAAAACAAGCGTCAACAAATTCAGAATGATTGAAGTCATACCATGTACCTGTTCTGACCACAATATTATGACACTAGAAGTCAATGAGAAGAAAAAGTCTGGCAAAACCACAAACACCTGGAGGTTAAACAACATGCTAAACAATGAGTGGCCAACCAGAAAATCAAAGCATAAATCAAAAAGTACATGGAAACAAATGAAATGAAAACACACTCATCTAAAACCTTTGGAATGCAGCAAAAGCTGTCCTAAGAGGCAAGTAGAGTAACAGATGCCCACCTCAAGAAGCAGAAAAAAATTTTCAAATAAAAAACCTAACTTTATACCTAAAGGAGCTGAAAAAAAGAATGACAAATGAAGCCTAAAGCCAGCAGAAGAAAGAAAATAAAAAAGTATCAGCAGAAATAAAAGATATAGAAACTAAAAACCAATAGAACAGATCAATGAAACCAAAAGCTGGTTCTTTGAAAAAAATTGAAAGGTTGATAAACCTTTGGCCAGACTTATCAAAAATAAAAGATCCAAATAAATAAAAATCACAAATGAAAGAGGAGAAATAACAGCCAACATCACAGAAATACAAAATTCTCAGAAAATATTGTCAAAAACTATATGCCAACACATTGGACAACTTGAAAGCAATGGATAAATTCCTAGGAGCATATAAACTCACAAAACTGAAACAATAAGAAATGGAAAACTTTTTTTTTATATTAATTCTTTTTTTTTTAATTTTTTTAATTTATTTATGATAGTCACAGAGAGAGAGAGAGAGAGGCAGAGACATAGGCAGAGGGAGAAGCAGGCTCCATGCACCGGAAGTCCGACGTGGGATTCGTTCCCGGGTCTCCAGGATCGCGCCCTGGGCCAAAGGCAGGCGCTAAACCGCTGCGCCACCCAGGGATCCCAAGAAATGGAAAACTTACACAGATGGATAACTAGCAAAGAAACTTAATCAATAACCAAAAACTCCCAAAAAACAAAAGTCCAAGACCAGATGATATCATGGGTGAAGTCTATCAAATATTTAAAGAAGAACTGATGTCTATTTTTCTCACACTATTCCAAAAACATAGAAAAGGAATGAAAACCTCCAAATTCACTCTATGATGCCAGCATTACCCTGATACCAAAACAAGATGAAGACTCCACAACAAAAGAAAACTACTGGCCAGGACCCCTGCTGAAAAGAGATGCAAAAATTCTCAATAAGCTACTAGGAAACCAAATCCAACAATACATTAAAAGAAGTATTTATCACGGTCAAGTGGGATTTATTCTTGGGTTGCAAAGGTAGTTCAATATTCACAAATACATCAATGTGATAGATCACAGTAATAAAAGAAAGGATTAGAACTATATGATCATTTCAAAAGATGCAGAAAAAACATTTGACAATTATGATAGAAACCTTCAACAAAGTAGATTTAGAAGGAACATAACAAAGACTGTATATGAAAAACCCACAGCTAATATCATCTTCAATAAGAAAAATTGAGAGCTTTTCAGAAGCAAACAGGGATGTCAACTTTCTCCACTTTTATTTAACATAGCACTGGAAGACCTAGCCACAGCAATCAGACAACAAAAAGAAATAAAACGCATACAAATTACAGCAAGGGAGAAGTTAAACTTTCAATATTTGTGATGACATAATACTTTATATAGAAAACCTGAAACACTCACTAAAAAACTGTTAGAACTGATACACAAATTCAATAAATTTGTAGGATACAAAATCAATGTACAGAAATCTCTTGTGTTTCTGTATACTAATAATGAAGCAGTGGGAAGAAAAATTAAAGAATCAGTGTCATTTACAATGGCACCCAAAACAAAAAGATACCTAGGAATAAATTTAACAAAGAGATGAAAGACCTATACTCTGAAAACTATAAACCACTGATGAAAGAAATTGAAGAGGACACAAAGAAATGGATAGATATTCCATGCTCATGCATTGGAAGAATAAGTGTTAAAATGTCTACACTACCCAAAGCAATCTACATACTTAATGCAATCCCTATCCAAATACCAATAGCATTTTCACAGAGCTAGAACAAACAATCCTAAAATTTGTATGGGACCACAGAAGCTCCCAAATAGCCAAAGCAACCTTGAAAAAGAAAAGCAAAGCTGGAGGTGACACAATTCCAGACCTCAAGCTATTTTGCAAAGCTGTAGTATGGTACTGGCACAAAAATAGACATATCTCCCTAGAGAAGGGAAACAAAAGGAAAAATAAACTGTTGGGACTTCATCAAAATAAAAATCTTCTGCACAGAGAAGGAAACACTCAACAAAACTAAAAGGCAACCTATGGAAAGGGAGAAGATACTTTCAAATAACATATCTGATAAAAGGTTAGCATCAAAAATAAAAGACTTCTATGACTCAACATCCAAAAAACAAATAATTTCACTTAAAAATGAGTAGAAGACATGAATCGACATTTTTCCAAAGAAGGCATATAAATGGCCAATAGATACATGAAAGAAGCTCAATATTACTCATCATCAGGAAAATGCAAATCAAAACCACAATGCAATATCACCTCACACCTGGAAAAACGGTCTAAATTAGCAACACAAGAAACAACATGTATTGGCAAGGATGTGGAGAAAGGGAAATCTTGCAATCTGGGTGGGAATGCAAACTGTAGAAAATGGTATGGAGATTCCTCAAAAAATTAAAAATAAAACTATCCTATGATCCAGCAATTGCACTACTAGGTATTTACTCAAAGAATACAAAAGTACTATTTCAAAGGGATACATGCACCCACATGCAACCAGATGTTTATAGCAGCATTTTCTACAATAGCAAAATTATAGAAACAGTTCAACTGTGCATTCACTGATGATTTGATAAGGAAGTGATACACACACACACACACACACACACACTAGAATATTATTTAGCCATTAAAAAGAATGATGTCTTGCTATTTGCAATGACATGGATGGAGCTATAGAGTATTATGCTAAGTGAAATGTCTGTCAGAGAAAGAAAAATACTATATTATTTCACTCATATATGGAATTTAAGAAATGAAATAAATGAACAAAAGTGAGAGAGAGAAAGAAAGAGAGATAGATAGATAGATAGATAGATAGATAGATAGATAGATCAAGAAACAGACTCTTAACTATAGAGAATAAACTGATGCTTACCAGAATGGAAGGGAATGGGGGAATAGGATAATGAGTGATGAGGATTAAGAAGCTCACTTGTTGTGATGAGCACTGGGTACTGAATAAAAGTGCTGAACCACTGTATTGTACACCTGAAACTAATATACACTGTATGTTAACTAACTGGAATTTAAATAAAAACTTTTTAAAAAGTGCTTATAAAGTTCTGTGTAGAAGCAAATGGATATAGACACCATATATCGTACACTATATGTGTACATTATGTTCTTCAAATAACATTTTCTTCATTAAGATAGAAATGTATGCAAACTTATGTGTAGAAGCATATGCAAATAGCCCTATGCTTAACTCATTGAAACTAAACTTTGTATAATACATGTCTCAAATGACATTTTTATTCGTTAAGATATAGGGGTTTGTAAACTCTTGTGTAGAAGCATGTAGGAGTAGTATTATGCTTTAACTCATTAAAACTATTCTGTGTATAATACGTCTTTCAAGTAATATCTTTATTTGTTATTATAAGTGTTTATAAGCATACATATAGAACCATATGGTAATAGCAACACACTTAACTCATTGAAACTGTACTGTGTATAAACCTTTCAAGCAACATTTTCTTTCATTAAAATGTAAATATACATGTAGAAGTATATGGGAACAACAAGATGCTCAACTTTTTGAAATACACTGTGTATGTAACTTTCTTCAGGTAACATCTTCATTCAAAATTATATAAGTACTTGTAAAGGTATGTGTAGAAGTACTTTACAGTATACCTATTACTGACTCAATGAAACTCTACTGCATATAATGTCTTTTTCAAGTAACATATTCTTTCATTAAAAGTGTTTGCAAACATATGTGTAGAAGCATGTAAGAAGAGTCATATGCTTAACTCATTGACACTACACTGTGTATAAACCATCTTTCAAGTTATATCTTCTTTCATTAAGATACAAGCGTTTGTAAACTTATGTGTAGAAGCATGCTAGACTAGCATTATGCTTAACACATTAAAACTACAGTGTGTATATAAAAAAGAAATAATATGAGACAAATTTTTATAATCTAAAGGTTTAAACTTCCAGATAATTAAGATTTACCATGTCTCACATAACGAAAGAAAATAATGCAGATAAGACTTTTATTTAAAACATATCATCATAAAATTCCAAAATGTAAAAGGGAAAAAAAACCTTTCTGATTGTGGCTAGGAGTAAAGGAGCTGAGGCAAGAAGTAGTCACAAGCAAATGAGCATACATAAGTATGAGCTAGAATCCATCCATATGCAATAGCAGAATCTAGCTAGCAATGGATTAATGCTTGTACAACTCTGAGGGAAAGTTATTTCCAACCTTGAAGAGAAAAGGTAAAGAAATTTTCATATATTCAAGGTTTCCAAAAAGTTACCTTCTATGAAACATTCCTCAGGAAGTTCCTGGACAATGTGCTCTAAGACTGGGAAGGACTTGGTCTACAGATGAGGAAGTCAACACAAGAAAAAGAGGAAGGGGCTTTTTAGGGTGATGGTGCAGGGGAACTTCAGGTCCACAGTCAGTGGACAGCTTCATGAACAGATGAAAGGAAAGCAATCTGAGGAAGATGGTTAAAGGGGGCTGCTAAAGAATTCAAATCTAGAGAGATTTTTATGATTCAATTGTAATTACTGATAAAGCACTACAATGCTAGGATATGACATTATGTTTTTTAAAGGAAGCAGTTATCTCCTGAACAAAATTAAGCAAATCACACTAGGACATTCTACAGAGCTCAGAAATCACATGATTATAATATTGTAAGCAGGGAATATATAGTTAATCAAATTTTGTTTTGTAGTTTTTTTGGGGAAAATAGGAGGTGAAGAATATATAGAGGAGGACAGGAAGCAGAAAACTAAATTCTAGTCATCTCTGGTAGGCACTAATATGTATTGTTTTACAATAACTAGCCTAGAAATTTTCATATAAACATATTTTAGGAATGGGAAGAAAAATAACAAAATGTAGAGAATGGAAAGTGGACTCAAGTTAGGCAGGCTAGAGCATGAAGCAGCTCTATTTTTCTTTTAAAAATTTTTTAGTATTATTTTTTTCTTTAAGGTATGAAAATTAAATTCCATAAATGAACATAAATTTTAAAGAGAGGAAGAAGCAGATGAGGGAATGGGGTGGGGAGGTAGGGGTAAGGAGAAGGAAGAGGAAAATAGGAGTAGAAGAAAAAAAAATTTAATCCTTGGTAGGTGCATAAGCAATGTGAGAATTTTGGAGAAAATGTACATGACTTCATGAAATACTAAAATTACCTGTATAATGAAGTAAATAATTTTAGTGGGAAAGGTGGACAGTGTGTGTAGAAGAGAGAGATATAAATTATAAGGATGATGTCTTTAAACCAGAGAGGAATAAAAGACCATTATCAGAATGATTTAATACTCAGATGGTATTTTAATATAAAAAATTAGCAGTTAAGTATTTTCATCTAATAAAGGAACAGTATTCCCCAAGTGACATGGTTTATCAAGGAATAATGGAGATTTTATTTTCCTTTTTTTAACCATATCTGACATTTTGTTATTAAACTTTTAATAGATTAATAGTGGTTTATCCTAACCTCTGGTACATTATTTAAAAGGAAACTCAGGGAATCCCTGGGTAGCTCAGCGGTTTAGCGCCTGCCTTCAGCCCAGGGCTTGATACTGGTGTGCCAGGATCGAGTCCCATATCCGGCTCCCTGCATGGAGCCCTGCTTCTCCTTCTGCCTGGGTCTCTGCCTCTCTCTCTGTGTCTTTCATGAATAAATAAATAAAATCTTAAAAAAAAATAAAAGGAAACTCAGCAGAGATTCATGGCTAGGATAAAATAATATATTACACTCAAAATTCTTATGATAGTGTAGTTCATTTTTATTACTGCCATAATTAGACAAAATGTTTAATATAAAGCATTTTTAAGTGGGATTTATAGCTATAATTTGAAAGTAAATTTTAAAAATCACATTAAAGAGAACATGGAATATGGGGAAATAAAAAACCTTTAACAAAATGATTTCCTCATAAACTCCTGGGCACAGAATCTGTTAGGTTCAGATTAATATGTACTTAGCACAAAATTATAGGAATACAAAATCTGTTGGTGGGAGCTGTTTGCCCATTGCTATGCAGCTTACTTCAGTGTCTAACCATGGTTTTAAGGGCTCCCGGTGCGTGGAGCCTGCTTCTCCCTCTGCCTAAGTCTCTGCCTCTCTCTCTCTCTCTGTGTGACTATCATAAATAAATAAAAATTAACAACAAAAAAAAAGAATATTTAAGTGTATTTTCTCTTCTTCCTATCTCTCTGTTCTTGTATTGTTAACTCCAAAACTAACCACATTCTTTTCCATATGGATTTTTATAACCCAGGTCTTATTCCTAACAACTTTATTTCTTATCCCACCCACATTCCAGAAGCTCCTGCCCATCTGAAAACCTCACTTGTCCCAACAGGGCAGGAGAAAAACATGGAGAGCCCTACCATGGGTCTGGTTTACTGCTGTATAAAATGGGGCCAGAGCCTGCTTGCACAAAGTAGATGCTCAGTAAGTACTTATAAACTGAGAACATATGAACTCCACACATTTCATTCAGGTAAGTAGTAGGGCTTCTGTGTATTTGGGTGAATGCAGATGGAGGAAGCAGATAGTAATCTATATTCATTCAGCAAGAGAGCTCTATTCACAAGAAATTTGAGGAGCCATGATCAAAAGAAATTTGATAAAATTTAAAATGAGCATATATGTACCTGATATTGGAATATGGCTATATTGTAATTATTACTATTATAAGGAGATAATATTTATTATCTCTAGTTTATAGGCAAGGAAATAAAGATGTGGTAAGAGTAATATCTTACCTAAGTGTCAAATAGGCAGTAATGGCCAAATTAGCAGTTGAGCCCAGGTATGTCTGCCCACCTTCCAAGGTCAGAATATACTTGAACATAGGAATAAATATCTCAAGTGCTTTCAAAGTTCAGGTTGATAATAAAAATATGTAAAACCCAGAGGATGGACAGTGGGGGGCACAGGAGCTGTGATGCACCAGAAAATTCAGGATGAGACTAAATGAATTTTAATGTATTATTTTTAACCCACTGTGTTATCAAATGAAAAACTATTGCTAGTTCTTCTTCATTTTATGGCCCCTGTATTCAAATCCTGAAAAATTTGAATTTCATGATTTTATAATTCTTATGGGGTGAACTATCACATTAGAATAAAAATTTTAGTGCCATATGGGTGAGTTTTTTTTAACGTTGGATAAATCACATAACTTTGCAAACCATAATTCTCAAAAAGTATTTTTAATGTTTTTATCTCCAAAATATAAAAATTTCCATCTTCTCCAAGGATGCAGCAGTTGAATTCCAGTTATCATATTTCTGAAGTGGAAGTGAATCATATATTATTGGCAAAATTATTTTTATTTTTTTATAGTGCAGTGTTCCTTAATCACAAGTGCAAATAAGTTTGCTGATAATATATGCTTCTCTTCTACTTCAGGAATAGGATTCTTTTTCTGTTAGATTGGGGAATGTCCAGAAAGGAAGACTTTGTCATCTCTTATAGCTTCTGTATTTGGAAAAAAAAATGCCATTCTACACATGGATAAGAGGCAAATAGGAAAGTGGTAGGATAAAATTATTTCTCAAGTGTAGTCTTCTTTAATGGACAGATTACATAACCCTGTAATAGAAAGAAAAGCATAAACACCTTTTAGTTTTATCTGTGAACCATAGTTCCAAATATATTAGTCCTACCTTGCACAAAAATCAGATTTCTGATCACTGAGAATTAAAAAAGGAAAACAAACCCATTTTTACTAAACCCAAACTTTTCTGGGTGAGAATAGGCTGGGCTGAGAAAAAAAAATCTTAGAGATCCCACTTCTGAGAAGATACAAGAGACATATGTAGAATTTCCTCCTTTCTTAAGCCTGAATACTATGCCAACATATGATATGCCATATTTTCTTTATCCATTCATCCATGTACAGACATTGGGATTATTTCCAAATCTTGGCTATTGTGAATAATGCTGCAATAAACACAAGGGTGAAGATATCTCTTTGAGACCCTTATTTTGATTTCTTTTGAGATATACCAGGAGTGGAATTGTTGGATCATAATATAGTTCTGTTTTTAATTTTTTGAGGAATTTCCATATTGTTTTCCATAGTAATAACACCATTTTACATTACCAGCAGTGTACAAGAGTTCCTATTTCTCCACATCCTTGCAAATACTTGTTACTTTTTGAGTTTGGTTTTGTTTTTTTGATAATAGTCATCATAGCTACTGTAAATCTTGAGTCCGTTTTGATCATTTGTCTTTCCAGAAATTAAGTTATTATGTCTACATTATTTAATTCATTGAAATACAATTGTTCATAGTATTCCTTTATAATCTTTTTTTTCCCTGTGAGGTCAGTAGTAACGTCCCTCTTCCAGTTTTTTTTTTAATTTTTTTATTTATTTTTTTTTAAGTTTTTTATTTATTTATGATAGTCACACAGAAAGAGAGAGAGAGGCAGAGACATAGGCAGAGGGAGAAGGAGGTTCCATGCACCAGGAGCCTGACGTGGGATTCGACCCTGGGTCTCCAGGATCGCGCCCTGGGCCAAAGGCAGATGCTAAACCGCTGCACCACCCAGGGATCCCTCCTCTTCCAGTTTTTAATTTAGTAATTTGTATCTTCTCCCTTTATTCTTGGTTAGTATAGCTAACTAAGGGTTTGTTTAGTTTGTTGGTCTTTTCAAAGAACAACATTTAGGTTTTGTTAATTTTGTCTATTGCTTTTCTAGTCAATTTTTCACCTAACAATCTTTATGATTTCCTACTTTTCACTTCTCTGTGGTCATTTTGCTCTTCTTTTTCTACTTTGTTAAAGTGGAAAGTTATCTATTTGAGGTATTTCTTCTTTTTTGAAATAGACACTTGAGGCTATCCATTTCACTCTACCCATGGCTGGTGCAGAATCTCAAAGGGTTTAAAATATTGTGCTTCTGTTATTTCATCTCAGTATTTTCTAATTTCCTTTTAATTTTTATTTGACCCATTTATTATTTATGAGCATATTGTTTAATTTCTACATATTTGAGAATTTCCTAAATTTCTGTTATTGACTTCCAGTTTCATTTAGAAAAAGATACTTTGTATAATTTCATATCTTTTAAATTTATTGAAAAAATTTTAAAGCTTTTATTTATTAATGAGAGATATATAGAGAGGGGCAGAGACACACAGGCAGAGAGAGAGGCAGAGAGAGAGAACCAGGCTCCATGCAGGGAGCCTGACATGGGACTCGATTTGAGTCTCTAGGATCACGCCCTGGGCCCAAGGCAGGCGCCAAACCGCTAAGCCACCCAGGCGTCCCTATTGAAACTTATTTAATGGCTGAATATGGATTTTTTTTCCTGGAGAATGGAGGAGAATGGCCTGTGTGCACTAGAGAACAATGTGTAGTCTGCTGTTGTTAAGTTCTATGGATGTGTCTAGTTGATTTATAGTGTTCAAATCTTTTATTTTCTTGTTAATCTTCTGTCCGGTTATTCTATACATTATTGAAAGTAAGGAACTAAAGGCTCCCATATTATTGTTGACTTGTCTTATTTATCTCTTCATTCTGTCAGGTTTTGCTTCATATGTTTTGGGGCTCTCTTGATAGGTCCCATGTATGCTTATGATTGTTATATCTTCTTAGTGAATTGACTCTTACTAATATAAAATATCCTTTATTTTTTTCTGGAAACTTATTTCATCTAATATTAATATAACCACTCTCTTTTATTGATAAATAACATAAAAACAATATGAATACTGACAAAAATAAGGAAATAAAGATGTGGTAAGAGTAATATCTTACCTAAGTGTCAAATAGTTTATTTCCATGTTTTCACTTACAATCTACTTGTATCTTTGAATTTAAACTGTATCTCTTATAGACAGCATATATTTGAATCATTTAAAAAAATCTGTTCTGCCAATCCTTGCCTTTTGTTTGGAATGTTTAAACCATTTAATTTAATTTAATTTAATTTAATTTAATTTAATTTAATTTAATTATTTAATTTAATTTAATTACTAATAAGGTATGATTTCTGTGTGCCAATTTTCTATTTATTTTTTAAATATATATTATGTCTTTTTGTTCTTCCATTTTTCATTACTGCCTTCTTTAATGTTCAACTGATATTTTCTATTGTGCTATTTTAATACCCTTGTCCTTTCTTTTTACATTTTTTAAAAGTTATTTTCTTAGTCATTGCCTAAGGATTACAATTAATATCTTAATTTACAACCATCTAGCTCACATCAACACCAATTTTATTTGAATAATATACAGAAATTATGGACCAGGGTACCTGGGTGGCTCAGTTGCTCAGCATCTGCCTTTGGCTTAGGTCATGATCCCAGCGTCCTGGGATCAAGTCCTGCATCAGGCCCCCTGAAAGGAGCCTGCTTCTCCCTCTGCATATGTCTCTCTCTCTCTCTCTCTCTCTCTCTCTGTGTTTCATGAATAAATAAATAATTTTTTTTTTAAAAAGAAAAATTATGGACCTATATAGCTCCATTCTCTCTCCCCATTTGTGCCATTATTGTCAAGTAAGTGCATCATTTTACATTATTATATCCATCAATGCAGATGCAGAATTGTTGCTTTATACAGTTGCCTATTAATTTAGATACAACAAAAATACTAGAAATAAAAATACATGTATATGTATTTCTGTATTTATCTATTTAGTTACTTTTACCTGTGCTCTTTATTTCTCCATGTAGATTTCAGTTATTCTTTGGTACTTTTTATTTAAATCTGAAGGATTTTATTTAATATTTCTTCAGACATATCTGCTAATGATGAATTTTCTGTTTTTGCTTATCTGGGAATGTCTGAATTTCACTCTCTTTATTTATTTATTTATTTATTTATTTATTTATTTATTTATTTTTGTATTTTAGCAAAGCAATAGAGGTTTATTAAGCAAAGACACAGAGAAAGCTCTCAAAAGTGAGAGGGGTCCTGACAGGGTGCCACTGAGGGCTTTTCTGTTCTGTCTTTTATAGAAACTGAGCAGGGAACTTAGGAAATTTCTTGTCAATATCAGGGTGGATTTATAAATGTCATGTCTATATTAAGAACAAACATGGTAGACTTGTAACAAGCAAGATGTTTCTTTGTAAATATCAACACAAACAAGGTGTTCCCTTCTGTCCGGTTAATATCTCTTCCATAATGTTTCTCTACATCTTCACCCTCATTTTTTTTTTAATGTTGTGTTTCTTTTCTTTTTTAAAAAAATAATAAATTTATTTTTTATTGGTGTTCAATTTGCCAACATACAGAATAACACTCAGTGCTCATCCCGTCAAGTGCCCCCCTCAGTGCCCACCACCCAGTCACCCCCCCTGCCCTCCTCCCCTTCCACCACCCCTAGTTCATTTCCCAGAGTTAGGAGTCTTCCATGTTCTGTCTCCCTTTCTGATATTTCCTACCCCTTTCTTCTCCCTTCCCCTCTATTCCCTTTCACTATTATTTATATTCCTCAAATGAATGAGACCGTATAATGTTTGTCCTTCTCCGATTGACTTATTTCACTCAGCATAATACCCTCCAGTTCCATCCATGTCGAAGCAAATGGTGTTCACCCTCATTTTGTAATAATAGTTTTGTTCGATACAGAATTCTTGTGAGTCTTTCTGTTAGCACTGTGTTATATTTTTTCCAATCTTCTGACCTACATGGTTTCCATGTAGAAAATGAAGTGATAAACTTAATGAGGATCCTTTGAACAAAATGCATAGCTTTATTTCACTATCTTCAAGTTCCTTTTTCTTTGACTTTTAAGTCAGATTAAGTTGTGTCTGGTATGAATCTCTAAGTTTTTCCTACCTAGAGTTCACTGAGCTTCTTAGTTGTGTAAATTAATTATTTTCTTCAATTTGGGAAAGCTTTAGCCATTAATTTTTCAGAGATTCTTTCTGCCACCCCACCCCTTCTGGAATCTTATTATTTATATACTTATGCAGAACAAATAGTAAAGCACAAGTCTCTGAAGTTATATTGATCTTTCCACACTTTTTAAAATTTCTGTTCCCAGACTGGGTAATCTCAATTGACCTATCTTGATGTTCTTTGGTAACTTCTTCTGTCAATTTAAATCTGCTATTGGATGCCTCTAGTGAATTTTTAAAATCAATTATAGTACTTTTTAATCCTAGAATTTTGTTTTTATTTATTAAAAAATAAACTCTATCCTTTTTTGACACTCTCCATTTGGTGTATATCTTTATTCCTTCCTTTAATTCTTCAGACATATTTTCCTTTAGTTCTTTGAACATATTTAAAATAGATAATTTAAGTCCTTGTCTAGTAAGTCCAGTGACAACTTCTTCAGGGATGATTTCCACTGACCACTTTTTTATTTGAGTATGGGTCATTCTTTCTTGTTCCTTTCCACATCTCATAATTTATTAGTTGGAAATGGGACATTCAAAATAACACAATGTGGTAAATCTGGAAATCAAATTCCATTTCCTCCCAGGACTTTTTGTTGCTCTTATTTCTGACTGCTGTATTTGTTACTGTATTCTTTGTTGTGTGTAGCCATTAACATCTCTGCTCAGTCACTTAATGGTCTAGCTTAGTGTTTCCAGAGATTTCCTTTAATGCCTAGAAGTAATAAATCTCCCAGCCTTTGCCAAAGGGTTATATATGCACATTGGAGTACACATTCAATGCTCAGGTAGATATGTTACAACTTTGCCTTAGCCTTCACTTTCTGCTTATTCAGAGCCTCAACGTCAGTCACAGGTGAGAGCTCAGGGTTGACTCAGGTCTTTTCTGGGCATTCATACAGCACTAGGCATGCTCAAAGCCCTGCATATATGTTATATGCATGCCCTTCCAGAATCCCAGAAATATGCTGGATCTTTTCAAAAGCTTCCCTGAGCATCTTAGACCTCACCTATTTTTAAATTTTTGGTCATCTTCATTTGCCCCAACTTATATTGTCATCTCATGCATATGTTACTGCAAAAAAATATTTTTGACAGATATTTCTGAGAAAAAGAGTATTTACACTAAGGGAACTCTGATTTTGGTTAAATGAAGACAAAACAGCTTCATGGGAATTTCTAAACAGTCTGAATAATGACATTCTCTGGGATTATTGTTGTAGGGGAATTCCAAATCCATTTTACCTCTTCCAGCTTCTGCTAGGCTGCTGGTTTTCACCATGATTTGGGACTATTGGTTTCAAAGCTACCATAGAACTATGGATAGGGACATAGCAAGTGGGCAGGCCGAAATTCCACAAACTCACTGTTCTTACCAACATTGAGACATTTTACTTGAATAAATGCTACTCAGATTACTGCAAGTCTTTGGTTAATTTTCAGATTTCTGAAAAAGCTGATTTTGACAATTTTTGTCAGTATTCATATTGTTTTTATAGAGGAGTGAATTTTTGGAGGCCCTTACTCCACCATTTCCCTTAATACCACTTACAGTTCTTAATATTTCACAAGCTCTGCTAATGGTAAGCCTCCGGATTGTGTCTTCAAAATGTAGCAAAATACTGTCTTATCTTTCTATAAAGAGATATATTTTCCCTTTTCTAGTTATTTCTCTACACTATGAAATTCTAATTATCATCTTCACACCAAAGTTTCTGGTCAATAAATTTATTTTTTTAAGCTTTTATTTATTTATTGAGACACACACACACACACACACAGAGGCAGAGAGAGAAGCAGGCTCCATGCAGGGAGCCTGATGCAAGACTTGATCCCGGGTTCCCAGGATCACGCTGGAGCTGCAGGTGGCGCTAAACCTCTGCACCACCAGGGCTGCCCTGGTCAATAAATTTATGAATTGATCAACAAGGGGATACATAAACATCTAAATCAGCTTTGAAAAAAGGACCTAATGCCAATTGCAATTCAACTTTTTTTTTAGATACAATTATTTCAAAGAAAGTCATTCAATATTTTATGTTGTTGTTTTGGTCACTCTTCCCAGAACATTCTAGTCTTAATAGACAGTCAGTCATTTCTTAGGTCTGTTAGAAAGATATACTCAAGATTTCCATATCATTATCTCAAATGCTGCTGTGAAATATCATCCTGTCACCCTGGCCTTTCCTTTTATTGATAATGTATGACTTGTCTTATTCTTATCTACAAGCATGAAAGATTCTTTAGTGAAATTCTAATTTGATAAACAAAGTGCATTTCAACCTGTGAAAATAATTGACAAGTATTTGTCAGACTCATCTAATCTTTAAGGAAAAGTTGAATTGGAGGCTCTCAGATTGTTTCCTTTCCTAAGAAACCCAGTAACTCTTATCAGTAGCTATGAAGGGGTGGACTGAAGTGATAAACAAATGGGCATGTAGGGAAATATGGCTTATGCAAAATACTGACTATCTAGCCATGAGAATTCAATCAAGAGAGAAAAGTCATGTACAATAGAAGCATTTCAAGTATCTGTGATATGACTTTTATCTTAAAGCAATATTTGTGCAAATATAGTAAAAGAATAAATTATCAAAGAAAAAGTAGCAAAATCATACATATTTTGTAAAATGAACTCAACCATCTAGAATTCCTTTGTGAAATTGTAAATTATGAAGTGCTGATTGAAAATTAAAATGTAAAAGAAGAAACTTGATCGTTTTAAAATCTAGGTGGAGGTATAAAAACTTTTTCACTTATTTCTTTTCTCAAAAAACATCAAAGAGAAAGAGGAAAATAGCATTATAAACTCCAATAAAGCTAGAAATATTTAATACTTATTCAAATATAAGAAGACAGAAAGCAATGGGATACATGAGAGATGACTGAGCAGAAAGAACAAACACAAGTTCATGAAAGGGAGTGGATTGGTGAAAATAGGTCTTAAAAGGGAGAAACTATTTATTCCCAGTATCTCTGTTGGGTTTTTTTATCTTATCTCTATTAATTGTATCCTTAATGTGCACATGTGTTATTTAGGATCAGAGGCATATGTCTTATTAAATATTTTATAGTACATAATATGTTTGTGCCCCTTTCCTCCATGTTCACTAGTCCTTATTCCTAGAATGACATAACCACCAAGTCAATTGTCTTATATGGGTAGCTGGACAACTCACAGGTGAAGTATAAGGAAATATGACTTCTCTCTGCTTATGAAAGAGCAAGAAGCAGCTGTCCCTTGTGTCATCTGACAGGATCTCCTTGAGAATGTAATAGGTCTGAGTCCTAATTCCCATTATCTCGTATGTCAATAAAAGAATCTACAAGAGCTTGATCACCTTAGAGATGTCTCCAAGGCTTATTCCTTCTTGAAATGTAAATATCTAGTGAGATAGCCATCTCAGTATTCCTGAAACCCTAGAGTCTAACCTAGGATCTGGTTTGAGCTTAACTATTTGTTCCTCTCTGGGGAGATAAAAGATGTTTTAATGTCATTTCAGATCAGAGCAACTAATTAAACAAATGGCTAGAGATCTAATTTTTAAGGTGTGTAAGACCAGGGGTTTAGGACCAGGGCTTTTTATAGAAACAATACGAATTCCAGGAACATTTTATTTTTCCACAATCCTAAAGGCTAAGTATGTCAAATGTCAGAAAATAAGCTTATATCCACTCTACTCTACCTCCAAGGCAGGCAGGACACATGAACCTATTTTTCTGGATAGACAACTGCAAAGAAACAATAACAAAAAGGAAAAAAAATTTATCAATTCCAGAAAGGGAGGCAAAAAAAAAAAAAAAAAAAGACAATAAAATTGTCAACTAAATACTACAAGAAGAAATGTCAAGTAGAAATACCCAAGATTGAAAATGTCCCAGATAGTAAATGAAAAAAGATCCATTTCTAGTCATCGCGAGTAAAATTTCAGAATTCCAAGAATAAAAGGAATTCCCCAAAGCCTCCAGAGAGCAGAAAAACATTACAAAGGATAATTAATCAGAATGATATAGAACTCCCCAATGAGCTAAACTGAAAGACAATAGAACAATGCCTTCAAAATCCTGAAGGATAATGGTTTTCAACTCCATAGTAGAGTTTAACCAAGGATGAGGAAGGCCTGGTATCTTAGAGATGTCCAAGGCCAGAGGGAGGTGAAGCTCAAGGAAGATTCTAGTGGGACAGGTCTCCGTTACAGCACTCTCACATGTAACAAGTCTACGAAGCAGTGCAAGACCAGAGCTCTCAGAAGTGGGGGATGGGTAAATCATCAAACAATACTGAGTGTCTGAAAACTCTTTTTGAGAGGTATTTTGCAAACGTTTGAAGATGTAGGAAGATTTTGTGGTGTGTTCCAAGAAAATTGAGCCTATAGTAGAAAAAAAAGTCGATTTTTGATTCCAAGGAAAAACAAAGAACTTGATGAGAATGGACAGAAAATTATAGTATACTAACCCAAGAGTGCACAGAATTTACATGGTCAAAAGACTGATAATGCTTATTATATGTTTATCCAATTAAGATGCAGTTAATACAGGGAGGGTACAGGTTTTGGAGAGGAGCCCTAAGTTACTCACAATCTTCAGCAACCATTATAAGGAAGTCAATAGTCTGTACACAATTGAATCAAAGAAGTAGAATATGCACAGTATTCTGAACTGCAGAGATAAATATCAGGGGAAAAAAGCTGGAAGATTTGAAAGTGGTTACCTCTGGAGAACAGGATTGAGAAAGAAAATATGATTTTGGTTATGTTTTAAAGTATTTACAAATATCATAAGCAACAAGTAAGTTAAATGAACATAAAATAGACCAGAAAAATAAAAATATTTCAAAAGTGCTATTGTACCACCTCCTTTTACAGGGCATTAGCTGTTATGTCAAATCCTAAGGACGAATTTTGTCACATATCCTAATCGCACAGATTAGCAAGCAGAGAGCAAAACCAAACACAAACAAAACCTTAAATGGAAACAAAGCAACCTTCCTAACTCACCACCACCAAAAGAAGAGAAAAACAACATGAAAAAGTAACCAGAGCACAAGTTAATTTGTCACAGAATATCTACAGCTTTATAAAAGAGAAAGTCAAATGCACCAGAGCAGCAGTCACAAAGTTCTCCAAATACATATGAGCAAGTCCTGTGAACTGTTCAAAATCAGAGAAAAAGTAGAGAGTCTGTATTACAAACGGTTAGTTACAGCACTTCTCAGGTCTTTGCCCCAGTACATTATGCATTAGGCTTAGTTGTCTAGAAAGGATGTGCACAGAGTATTTAGAATACCCAACATTAAATGGACATTGATGTAGTTATTACATCAAAAGAAAGATAACATGATTTTGCTTATGTAAGTTAAGTTTCAACAATTACAACAGCATAATACAGTTCTTTAGCAAGATCTCCTTCTTTAGGACAGAGGAGCCACAAGAAACAACCAATAAAGTAATAATGTAGTACTGGATTATTCTTTTCTACTTTAACTTTCAGTCTTGCATCCATTTCCCCTTAGAATGTTGGGATTTTGATGGGGTGACAGCTTTAATATTGCAAATTACATGCTCACTGGTATATTTCAGCCTAGGCAGGGGAATCTCTTCAGGACAGAGCTCCTGGCTTTTCTCTTGTTCTCACTGCAGTAATATCTCCTCCTCTTTTCATATTACTTCACTCCATATGCTTCTTCCTCTTGAATTCGTTTGAACATTTTGATCTTAGCGTTTCCTAGAAATGTTTTCATCAGTTGCTTTGCTTCATCACAATTATCTCATAAGGTTTCTCCAGCTCTCCACTATTATAGGGAAAGGATCATTCATTTATCCACAAACCTTAATTATCACACACTGTGCTAGGCAATGCGCTATTGACTGCAGATAACCATAGGAATGAATCTGTAGAGTTTATGGTCTAATGCAAGAGATGGCAAAGACAGTTATTGTAATATAGTATAACAAATGCTATGATTTTTTTAAACACTAACATTGGGGTGTAGGGCCAGAGCTCAGAAAATGCTGCCTGGGGCATGGATTACTATATGTGGGAGGCAATAGGCAGGAGGGCCACCCAGAGACAGGCCAGGATACTAAAATTATAGGAAACCTTGTGTAGACAGTTTGTAGTTTGCCTGCAAAATGAAATGTTGGGGGAGACTGGTGAGACCTTAGTGAGGCCCAATTCAGGTAATGGGGCATCCTGTACATTCCAGGACACTAGTCAAGTGTCTCTCACAGAGGAGTCAAGTAGAAATCACTACAGTATTTTAATAAGAGCAGTGTTCTGAAGCAGCCCCACCTATAGTCACCCAAGAGAGAAAGAAATGGCAAGGACTTGAACTGACAGAAGGAAGGTGCAGTGGGGTAAATGGTTTGCACTTGAGGGAATTTGGCTGGTATAATTGGGAGATCTTGTGCCCCACTGACTGAGTTGGATGATGTGTGGAGCTTCCTCGAAATGTGGAAGCCTTGGTGTCCATCGGGACACTTGAACTCCAATTAAAAAAAAAAAGAATGGCTGGTACCAGGGCTAGAGCAGGGAATATACAAGATGGGCCTGGAGCACCATGTAGTACCAAGAAGTAAGAAAGCACAAAAACAAAAACAAAACAAAACAAAAAACCCACAGTGGACACAGGCAAACAAATATTATGTGATATCCTAAATGGGAAGCTGGAACAGAAAAATGACATAGATCTCACTATTCCATATATTCCCTTAAGAAATATAAATAAAATACAGACTTCAATTAGTAATAATGTATCAATATTGGCTATTGTGGACAACGCTGCTATAAACATTGGGGTGCAGGTGTCTCAATCTTTCACTGCATCTGTATCTTTGGGGTAAATCTCCAGCAGTGCAATTGCTGGGTCATAGGGCAGGTCTATTTTTAACTCTTCGAGGAAACTCCACACTGTTTTCCAGAGTGGCTGCACCAGTTCACATTCCCACCAACAGTACAGGAGGGTTCCCCTTTCTCCAACATTTCTTGTTTCCTGTCTTGTGAATTTTCAACATTCTCACTGGGATGAGGTGGTGTCTTATTGTGGTTTTGATTTCTGTTTCCCAGATGGCAAGTGAAGCACAGCATTTTCTCATGTGCTTGTTGGCCATATGTATGTCTTCTTTGGTCAAATTTCTGTTCATGTCTTTTGCCCATTTCATGATTGGATTGTTTGCTTCTTTGCTGCTGAATTTAATAAGGTCTCTATAGACCCTCAATACTAGCTAGCCCTTTATCTGATATGTCTTTTGCAAATACCTTCTCCATTCTATTCTGTAAGTTATCTTTTAGTTTTGACTGCTTCTTTTGCTGAGCAGAAGCTTTTAATCTTGATGAAGTCCCAACAGTTCATTTTTGCTCTTATTTCCCTTGCCTTCATAGATATATCTTGCAAGAAGTTTCTGTGGCCAAGTTCAAAAAGGGTGTTGCCTGTGTTCTCCTCTAGGATGTTGATGGATTCTTGTCTCACATTTAGATTTTTCATCCATTTTGAGTTTATTTTTGTGTGTGGTGTAAGAGAAGGGTCTAGTTTCATTCTTCTTCAAGTGGCTGTACAATTTTCCCAGCACCATTTATTGAAGAGACTGTCCTTTTCCAGTGGGTAGTCTTTCTTACTTTGTCCAATATTAGATGACAATAGAGTTGAGGGCCCATTTCCGGGTTCTCTATTCTGTTCCATTGATCTATGTGTCTGTTTTTGTGCCAGTATGACACTATCTTGATGAACACAGCTTTGTAGTACAACTTGAAATCCGGTATTGTGATGCCCCAGCTCTGTTTGTTTCTTTGTTTCTTTGTTTCTTTTTTCAATATTTCCCCTGGTTATTCAGGGTCTTTTCTGATTCCATACAAGTCTTAAGATGATTTGTTCTATCTCTCTGAAGAAAGTCCATGGTATTTTCATAGGGATTGCATTGAACGTGTAAATTGCCCTCGGTAACATTGACATTTTCACAATACGAATTCTTCCACTCCATGAGCATGGAATACTTTTCCATCTTTTTGTGTCTTCCTCAATTTCTTTCGGAAGTGTTCTGTAGTTTTTAGGATATAGATCCTTTACCTCTTTGGTTAGGTTTGTTCCTAGGTATCCTATGCTTTCGGGTGCAATTGTAATGGGATTGACTCCTTAATTTCTCTGTCCTCAGTCTCATTGTTAGTGTAGAGAAATGCCACTGACTTCTGGGCATTGATTTTGTATCCTGTCACACTGCCAAATTGCCGTATGAGTTCTAGCAATCTTGGGGTGGAGGCTTTTGGGTTTTCTATGTACAGTATCATGTCATCTGAGAAGAAGGACAGTTTGACTTCTTCTTTGCCAATTTGAATGCATTTTCTTTCTTTTTGTTGTCTGATTGCTGAGGCCAGGACTTCCAGTACTATGTTGAATAGCAGTGGTGAGAGTGGACATCCCTGTCTTGTTCCTGATCTTAGGGGAAAGGCTCCCAGTGCTTCCCCATTGAGAATGATATTGGCTGTGGGCTTTTCTTAGATGGCTTTTAAGATGCTGAGGAATGTTCCCTCTATTCCTACACTCTGAAGACTTTTAATCGGGAATGGATGCTGTATTTTGTCAAATGTTTTCTCTGCATCTATTGAGAGGATCATAGGGTTTTTGTTTTTTCTCTTGTTGATGTGATCTATCACGTTGACTGCTTTATGAGTGTTGAACCAGCCTTGCATCCCAGGGATAAATCCCACTTGGTCATGGTGAATAATCTTATTAATGTATTGTTGGATGCTATTGGATAGTATCTTGTTGAGAATTTTTGCATCTGTGTTCATCAGGGAGATTGGCCTATAATTCTCCTTTTTGGTGGGGTCTTTGGTTTTGGAATTAAGGTGATGCTGGCCTCAGAGAAAGAGTTTGGAAGTGTTCCATCCCTTTCTTTCGGAACAACTTTAGTAGAGTAGGTATTGTTTCTCCTTTAAACGTTTGATGGAATTCCCCTGGGAAGCCATCTGGCCCTGGACTTTTGTGTCTTGGGAGGTTTTTGGTGACTGCTTCAATTTCCTCCCTGGTTATTGGCCTGTTCAGATTTTCTATTTATTCCTGTTCCAGTTTTGGTAGTTTATGGTTTTCCAGAAATGAGTCCATTTCTTCTAGATTGTGTAATTTATTGGCGTATAGCTGTTCATAATATGTTTTTAAAATAGTTTGTATTTCCTTGGTATTGGTGGAGATCTCTCCTTTTTTATTCATGATTTTATTAATTTGAGTCTTTTCTCTTTTGTTCTTAAAAAGGCCGGCTAATGGTTTATCTATCTTATTAATTCTTTCCAAGAACCAACTCCTAGTTTTGTTAATCTGTTCCACAGTTCTTCTGGTCTCTATTTCATTGAGTTCTGCTCGAATCTTTATTAACTCTCTTCTTCTGCTTGGTGTAGGTTTTATTTGCTGTTCTTTCTCCAGTTCCTTTAGGTGTGAGGTTGGTTTGTATATTTTGAGTTTTTTACAATTTTTGAGGGATGCTTGTATTGCGATGCGTTTCCCTCTCAGGACTGCTTTTGCTGTATAGCAAACATTTTAAATGGTTGTATCCTCATTTTCTTTAGTTTCCATGAATCTTTTTAATTCTTCTCTAATTTCCTGGTTGACCCATTCATCTTTTAGTAGGATGCTCTTTAACCTCCATGTGTTTGAGTTTATTCCAAATTTCTTCTTGTGATTGAGTTCAAGTTTCAAAGCATTATGGTCTAAAAATATGCAGGGGACGATCCCAATCTTTTGGTATCAGTTGAGACCTGATTTGTGACCCAGTAGTGGTCTATTCTGGAGAAAGTTCCATGTGCACTTGAGAAGAATGTGTATTCAGTTGTGTTAGGAGGTCAAGTTCTGTAAATATCTGTGAAATCCATCTGGTCCAGTGTATCATTTAAAGCTCTTGTTTCTTTGGAGATGTTGTGCTTGGAAGATATATCATTTGCAAAAAGTGCCATGTTGAAGTCTCCCAGTATAAGTGTATTATTGTCTAAGTACGTCTTTACTTTGGTTATTAATTGATTGATACACTTTGCAGCTCCCACATTTAGGGCATAAATACTCATGATTCTTAGGTCCTCTTGTTGGATAGATCCTTTTTGGTATGATATATTGTCCCTCTTCATCTCTTACAACAGTTTTTGGGATAAATTTTAATTTATCTGATATGAGGATGGCTACCCCTGCTTTCTTTTGAGGACCATTTGAATGGTAAATGGTTCTCCAACCCTTCATTTTCAGGCTGTAGGTGTCCTTAGGTCTAAAATAAGTCTCGTGGAGACAGCAAATAGATGGGTCTTGCTTTTTTATCCATTCTGAAACCCGGTGTCTTTTGATGGGATCATTAAGCCCATTCACATTCAAAGTAACTATTGCAAGATATGAATTTAGTGTCATCATACTACTATTCCGTCCCTGTTTTTGTGGATTATTTCTTTGGGCTTCCTCTTTCTTTCACAGAGTCTTCCTTAGTATTTCTTGCAGAGCTGGTTTGGTGGTCACATTCTTTCAGTTTCTGCCTATCTTGGAAGCTTATCTCTCCTTCTTTTCTGAAGAGAGCCTTGCTGGATAACATATTCTTGGCTGCATGTTCTTCTCATTTAGGACCTGAATATATCCTAGTGGCCCTTTCTGACCTGCTGGGTCTCTGTGGAGAGGTCTGCTGTGAATCCAATATTTCTCCCCATATAAGTTAGGTATCTCTTGTCTCTTGCTGCTTTAAGGGTTTTCTCTTTATCTTTGGAATTTGCAAGTTTTACTATTAAATGTCGAGATGTTGAACAGTTTTTATTGGTTTTAGCTGGGGATCTCTCTATCTCCTGGATCTGAGTGCCTGTTTCCCTCCCCAAATTAAGGAAATTCTCAGCTATGTTTTGTTCAAATATGCTTTTTGGTCCTCTGGCACTCTCAGCTCCCTCTGGAACCCCAATTAAATGTAGATTTTTCCTTCTGAGGCTGTCATTTATTTCCCTTACCTTTCCTCAAGGTCTTTTGTTTTTCTCCTTTTCCCTCATCTTCCTTCCTTGCCATCTACTTGTCTTCTATGTCACTCACTCTTTCTTCTACCTCGTTAACCCTCGTCATTAGGAACTCCAGTTTGGATTGCATCTCATTTAATTGATTTTTAATTTTGGCCTGATCAGATCTAATTTCTGCAGTTTTGAGGCCTCTTGAATTCTTTATGTTTTTTTCCAGAGCTGCCAGGAGCTTTGTAATTGTGCTTCTGAATTGGCCTTCTGACATCGAATTGTAATCCAAATTCTGTAACTCTGTGGCAGAGAATACTGTTTCTGTTTCTTTCCTTTGTGTTGAGGTCTTCTTTCTAGTCCTTTTGCTCAGTGCAGAGTGGCTGTATGAGCAGAGTGAGTCAAGAATATTAAGCACAACCTAAGTAAATTTCACCCTAGATGATTCTGTTGAGGTCAGAAACCAGAAATTGAAAACAGATCAGAATGAAATAAAACAAAGGACCACTAAAGTGAAAATCAAATTTTAAAACAAAGTAGTAAAAAATAAAAGGCGAAAAATCCCAAAGAAGAAGAAAAAAAAAAAAGAGAAAAAAGCAAAAGTAAAGAGTAAAATAAAAGAGAAAGAAAGAAAACAGGAGAAGAAAGACGGGGTGCTGACTGGGAGATGGTGGTGGTGACAGAGTTGTAGTGGAGGGAGAATGCAGTGTCCCTGAAGGGTTCTGAGGGTGATCCTCTTGGTTCTGAGTTATTAAGTTCTGTATGTTAGAAGATGCTTATTCCCATATTTGTATAAACCAGCAATATTTGTACAGAGACCCAACACTGACCAATAAAACATAAACGAGATAAAAGAGGGGAGCCGAATGGGAATGAGGAATCTCACAAAATGAACCAGCACGATATTCCATTTGGTTCTGGGTGCATGCTGTTCATGTTTTAGAAAGTATTAATTTCTGCCATTTTGGAACAAAATGAGGCAGAGAAAACAAAGATCACAAAAAAACAAAAAAAAGACAACAACATATCTTGTATATCTCTCAAAATTAAATTGAGTATGTTGAAGGGAATCTAGAAGTGGAAAATGTATCCAAGACCTGTAATTGTAGAACTATGAAAGTCAGAAAGGAAGAAACTTAACAATGAAGAGGTGGTCAAATATTGTAGTTAAGGTGGGAAAAGAGAAAAAAATATTGGACATTTTTAGTTTGATATAAAAACAAGTTGTACTGGAGAAAGGGAGGAAAAAGGTGGGATACCATCTAGTTCTATATACTATAAATCCCTCAACTTCCTCTGGAGCTTTTCAGCACTGCTCTTCAGGAACTTGCTCTTCCCCTGTTTTTCCAGCTGGTCTTCTGGGGGAGGGGCCTGCTGTCCTGATTCTCAGGTGTGTGCACCTAGGGGCGATGCCTCTCCCCTTGCTGGGTGCTGGGCTCAGTGGGAGCTGTTTACCCCGTGAGGCCTCTGTTCCTTGGTGGCCCAGCCTCTCCCAGGCACAAAGTGACATCAAGAGGAATGACACTGGTGGCAGCCAGGTCTCCAGCTCTGGGGTCAGCTCCCCACAGTAACCACCCGCAATCTCCCAGTCCGCACTGTCCTAGGTGCTCCCGGGGCGGGGCGGGGGGGGGGGCGCTGATCTGCACAGCTTAGGGGCGCCCGGCGGCAGGAAAGTCCTGGCTGTCCTGTGCCCTCTCCGCTCCCCGCTTCTCCCATCCTGGGGGGAGCACAGGATCGTGGGCTGTGTCTGATCCGTGCCCTAGGATCCTGGGTCTGTGCTGCTGGAATCGTGCTCCCAGGGCTTCGGCTACCGAAGGCAGCAGGGCATAGACCCCCCTGGCCGGAGCCCCCACCTGACCTACTGGCTTCTCCACAAGGCCCCGCTGGGTGCACACTCCAGCCCTTTACCAAGATTGGCTGCGATGCACTCTCCCCCGGGCGCGCTTCTGTTAGTGACCCCAGGAAACTGGAGGCATCTCCGCCCCTCCTGCGGTTCTGCCCGATTTCCCTGAGTGCTTCTCCCTTTGTGAAGAATCCGGTGCAGATTTTTAAAGTTCCTGCTTCTCCTGGGCTGGGCTTTCCTGTCCTGGAGGCTCCTGCCACCCACCTTAGCCCAGCTCCTCGGGGGGCCCCATCTTCACTAGATTCTTTTTTTTTTTTCCCCCACCTTCCTCCCTTGTTAGAAGCAAAAACCCTTCTCTGTAGTGTTCTGGCCGTTCTCTCTTTAAATCTCGGGTTGGATTTGTAGGTGTTCAGGATGGTTTGAAAGTTATCCAGGTAAGTTGGGGGGACCAGCTTGCCCGGCCTTTTCAAATTATCTTATCTTTAGCCAGTGGGAAGATATTGAAATTTCTTCCTAATTTCTTTGGGTATATGTTTAATAGTCTTTAATAAATTGTTTGCATTCTGCTATAACAAGATATTCCAGGCTTATCTTATACATTTCCTGCTTTAAACCTAGAATGACCATTCAAAGAGTCCTGATTCCCTTTACTGCCAAATAGCATTTAACAACTACTATCTGGATTCTAGGAGTACTCATTACTGCTAGATTTGACATTGTTTATAGGCTTTTTAAGTGGAGCAACGTGGGAAATGTGTGGGGTTTTTTGAAGCTAAAATACAGCCTGGGTGCACACTGATACATTTAATTCAAATTTAGGACTACATGATTTTATTCAACTTCATCAGTGTTAAAACCATATATTATCTCTCTGGTGGTTAAAAATCCGGGCAGCCCCGGTGGCGCTGCGGTTTGGCGCTGCCTGCAGCCTGGGGTGTGATTCTGGAGACTCGGGATTGGTCCCACTTCGGGCTCCCTGTGCGGAGCCTGCATCTCCCTCTGCCTGTGTCTCTGCCTCTCTCTCTGTGTGTGTCTATGACTAAATAAATACAATCTTAAAAAAAAAAAGAAAAGAAAATTCCAGTTCCCTGACTTAATTCTTCATTTACTTTGTTCTGAAACACACACGTAGCAGGCCTAGTATCAGAACAACAACATTAGGAAGTGGTGTTTTTTTAAAGCATGTTCCTCAAAACATAAGTTTTGATTTTTCTCTAGGTCCAGTAGTCTGGACATGGCTTCACTGGATCCTCTTTGTAGGGTCTAAATGAGACTAACATCAAAGTATCACTTGGCTGTGTTCTCATTTGGAATCTCAACTGGGAGAGAATCTGCTCTAAGAACATTTAGGTTACTTGTAGAATTTAGTGTTTCCAGATTTTAAGAAGGCTGATACGAGGTATATTTTTACATGGCAAGTACTGGGTAGGCTGAGAAATAGCCAGTTCCTTTGAACAGGTCACTTGCTCTTCTTTGGCTCATAGTCCATATTCTCCTTACTGTATGCTGCCATTTATCATGCTTGCACAGTTGTTCTTCTCACATCTAAGCAACATCAATTATTTGTAGTATCTACCTGGCCTCTCTTGGCATTTGAGTTTTTATAACTTCTGGTCTAAATATATAATATTACTTCATTCCTTTCCTTAGGGCATGGTGTCTATGCTCTCTCACCCCTTGTGAAATTCTAACCATCATTTTATCCCAAAGATTGTAAGAAATCATAATAATCTATCTTTGGCCACTGAAAATTTTCTAATCATCCATGGGCTTTGTGCTTATCAGTTGATATTCCTTGACCAGGATGCTAGTGTTAAGGCTGCTAGTTGCCACTGCCATTGGTGGAGGCCAAGTCTTGAAGCCATATCTTGCTGTTATCAGAATGTTAACTTTTAGTAAACTTCTTTAAATCTCTAACTTCCTTGAATGTGTTTCATATACTATAGATATTCACCTTAGTCAAAGGTAGCCTGAGGTTAGAGATTCCATTTTCATAAAAATGTTAGTTATCCTCCCTGGTTATCTCAATACTCTTGGTAGGCTGTGCTATCCCAAACTGATCACTCAGTTGGCCTTTAAAAGAAAAAAAAGAAGAAAGAAAAAGAAAAATAATCTGAGGTCATCCATAGTTTGTAATGCAAAGAATATGCTGCCTTAGGGAAGGATGGTTATTCATTTTTGGACTACATTTCACTTTATTTATTGTCTCTATGTAGCATAATTCTTACAGGCAACAGGAGAGTAGCATTCCTACAGATTATTTTATGATTTGGGGGCACTACAAACATCAGCCCTGTCATGGCCAATATACGAGAAATCAAATGCCTGGAAGTTGGTTTTCTCTTCAGTAAAGTGGAGCTTGCATTTCGGTTCATTATTTGAAGCTGAACTGAGATATTCTTGATTGCTTTAAAGCAGATGCTCATAGACTACAGATATCTTTGCCCTTAGAGAGTACTCAGATTTGAACCTCACAGCTTCAGGGAGTCATATCTTAAAGATTAGCTCCACTTCCTTTTGGTGATACCCATTCTGTTTCCATCATCTCTATAATTTCCCTTTGAGAAGCTGGTAAATAAGTTATTCAATCAACAGCTACATGCATAACTACACGATTGATTCCAGAATCGTGTAGCTAATGTGACTAAAAGAGACCGTTGTAGAAGCTCCAGCATAGGTCAGCCCAACCAGCCACTCCCACAATAATACTGGGCACTATGGTAAATACTGTGCCATCTACTCTTATAAGCACTTTATTTATATATTTAGAAAGGTTATATAATTTGCCCAAAGTCCTAAAGCTAGAGCATAACTGAACTGGGATATGAACTCGGGCAATTTGTTTCATCTACAATATTATATAATCCTAAAATGCATAGTATATAAGATCTGCTTTGGATAAATATTAATAAAAACACTTATGTGCTAGGCACTGTAGTATATGCTTCATATGTAGTATTCCATATGATTAAAAGAACAACCCTGTGAAATAAAGTATATTATTATTATTATCATCTTATTTCAGAGGTGAAGAAACTGACACATAGAAAGAGGATGTAACTTGTTCTATGTTTCACAGAGAAGTGGATTCAAACCTAACATCTGCACTGTTAACCAATATACTAGAAAGTGGGTAGAGAAATATATTTATCCACATGACCCTGCTCTGCATTTAGTAAAAAAGAAAAGCAAAACGGAGAGAAAGCCAGAGCAGCATCATTTCAGAAAAAACCCTCTCTTACAGTATGAATACATGGACAGCGTGTGCTCTGCACATAAGGCTGATCTGGCTCCATGGCCCCATATACCAATAGTGTCAATAGGCCATGGTACTAAAAGGTGACTGTTTAGCAACTGATCCACAGTCAAAGTAGATAAAGGCTGATGATTATGCTTGAAGCTCAGCAAAACAATATACCTTCTGTACCTAACTTGTCTCTTTCACTCTCCCTTTATAATTCATTTTGATATTTGGAAAATAGGATATGTTTACCATTGAAAGCAAGCTCAATAATTGTTTCAAAAACATCAAAGTGACCCCAAATGCCAGTCTAGCCCACTTCTAGTAACATTTTGGGCACAGGTGGGCCTGTGTCATAGGCATGGCGTGTAGCATGGAATTGGTTTCCTTTCTCTTTCCCCTCAAACTTTCTTCTAAGAACCATCCTAACCTTGCATATTGATATTGCCTAATAGAGAATCTGTGAAATCTCCCCTTTTCCTTTTTTGTCAGTGAAGCTTTTGTTGAGGATTGGAATATGCTAATGACTAAAAAAGTATGCTGATAACTACATGAAAAAATACAGATGAATTCTCACCTTCTTAGGTATAAGATATCTTTGTGATGGTTGAACATCTTGGCACATTTTCTTTGTCATTGAGTACAGCAAAATGACAGACATTTATTAAGCATCATCCATGTCTTGAATCCAAGTCTTGAATGATCAATACAGTGGGAGAAATAAAGATAACTTATATCCAACCTCTCTTCTCAAACAGCTTAGTGTGTAGCTGGAGAGAAATACATCCATGAAAATTAAGATTTAAAATTTAAAGCTGCATAGAACAGGACCCAAAAGAGTGAGTGTAGGCTAAGAGAAAGATAAGGTGAATGGGGTTAGGGGCACCTGGGTGGCTCAGGGGTTGAGCCTCTGCCTTTGGCTTCAGGTCGTGATCCTGGGGTCTGGGATAGTGTCCCCCATCAGGTCCCCACAAGGAGCCTGCTTCTCCCTCTGACTATGTCTCTGCCTCTCTGTGTCTTTCATGAATAAATAAATAAAATATTTTAAAGAAAAAAAAAAGAATGGGGGCTAACTTAAGTTACTGAAAGGGTTAGTGACCCACTTCTGAAAGGTAGCCATGCATCCATCCATCTGACATTTGCTGAACACCCAGGTGGCTGAATCCTTTCTTGCTGACTAACATAGACCTGCCTGTGAAGCTCAAATTTTAGGGAAGGAATTAAAATCCAGATTGATGAAGGTGGAATGGCTGAGGTATATAGAGGGCAGCAGTGAGGAGGCAAACTCTAGAGCAGTTTGACTCATGTAAGATCATAGTGGAATGGCCTGTGTTTATATATCTTTTCAGAGCCTGGGAACAAATTGCCAAGTTGATGATTTCTACTGAGGTAGTTACAGACACTTTCAGATGTTGTAAAACCATGGTTTCCCTGTTAAAAACAGCTTGCAGAATGAAATGATTGAAATGACTGTCGTAAGAAATCATATTTAACTTAGTATATCTTGTTCACCTTGCTTTATTTCCTGTGATCTTCATAGTAATCCTGTGACGTCCCATTTTACAGGTGAGCTAATGGAGCTCAGAGAGTCAATTAGACTGAACCAGAAAGCTCAGTGGAACTGTTTTATGAATCTGAGTCCAGGATATACACAGCTGAACCACCCTGTTTCTCATCATGTGGAGAAGAGTCATTTTTCCATACAGTCAAGACAGCCTTCTAGATGATGTGATCAGGGATTGGAGAAAGAAATTAGGCCCTTGTTGTCCTTGATTGATTATTGTAGACCTTGTCAGTTTTGTCTTTTATTAAGAGGAAACCATTCTCCGAAACATTATCAGTCATTCACTGTGTGAATAAATACCTCATTTTGAATTGCAGCTCTCCTAGGGGAGGATAGGAGTGGAGAGAGGCACAGAAAACTCTCTGGTGGGAAAAGCTGTGGGTGCACTGAGTAAACCGCATGCCTTGGACCCAATCTGCTGGAGATTCTCTCACACTTAGAAAATCCTGGAGGGATTATTGTGATTCCTTTGAAAAGAATATATTTTGAAAGCTTGCCCTATCTTTTCTTTTTCTCTTTCAGCAATGTGCTGAGACTGCCTGTTTGATGCCTTATAATTACATTTTCATTCTAATTATAGCTGCTTCTTTCTAAAAATCTCAATTCCTTCCAATATGACTCAATGTTTGCTTACTAGTCAGTATAGGCTTGTTTTTTTTTTTTTTCCTGCAAGTGTTCATAGACATTGGCTTTTAATGATAGAAGCCAGCTGCTTTTCCAAAACATCTTTATTTAATTATATTACCTCTTTTGATCCCAAAGAGATTCAGTCTCCAGATATGCCAAAGGTATTTTAAAAAATAGTTTTTAAAGGAAAAAAAAGAGCTAAGATCTATCACTGGTAGATTCAGCAGCCACTGTTGCACAATAAAAGGTAATTCAAACATAGGTAAAGAAGTAGCCTTGTTAGCTGGAGTGCTATCTTCCTGGAAGTGAGATTATTTCTCAAAGTAAAGCATGGGGAAAAGCAGCTGTCCACTACATGGCTTATGTGTAGGTGCCTCAAAGCCTGCTCACGACCACGTAAGCACCAAATGCAAGATAGGACCTAACTTTGTAGTTGACTACTTCTTAATAGAATTGAAGGAAGCAATAATAAGATGTATTAGGAGCTTCAAAATGGCATATACAGTAAAAAGAAAACTGCCATATGTGATGCAGCAGAGTTAATCAGAGAAAGTTGTTGCTGATTACAGTGGAATGAAAGCTGCCTCTTCTTAGGCCAAATCCATTAGAAAATTAGAGAAGCAGAATCTCACATTACTATAGGAACCAGGAGTATAACATAATACCAGTAAATAGCAAATTGAGAGAATGGAATTTTTTCATTTTATACTCTCTAAACACTTTATGTACATTACCCTATTGGATCTTAACAAATATTCTAGAGGTAAATATTGTTCACTTCAGAGATGAGGAAACTGGGGCTCAGTGGGGCTAGGTAACTTAGCCAAAATTATGCAGCACTTAGAAAAGGTGGAACTCCCAACCAAGTCCTGTCTGACTTGGTGAATGCACCTTAATATTTATCTTAAAGACACATGTTGAGGTACATCTAGTCATCAAGTCTTATATGTCAGTGGTGGTCAGTATAGTACTGTTGATACAATACTTCTGAGTCTTTGCCTTCTGATCACCCTCATGACTGCACTTCCTGACTGTGGTTGACTGTGGCTGCCTAACCAGGTAAGGTCATGGGCTTTTCACAGAAGTAATGGGTGTCACTTCCAGACCTGAGCATCAGATATCTAATGTGAGGCCCTTCCAAGCTCTTTATCCCCATGCTGTGGTGAATCATCCCAGAGTGGAGCAAGACCCCAGTAAGGATGGCAGAGTGTTGCACCCTGCCAACCTGCTATGGAAAATGCTGAGTGAATGAGAAATAACATTTGTTGTTGTAGGCCAAAGAAATTATGAGGTTTTCTTTTTCAAAAACTTAGTTTGCCCATTCAGATGGATTCAGAAATTGCTACTAGGAATGGATGACATAAGAATCAAATACCTAAAATATGCAGCATTGGTTTCAAGGCTGACAGTAGATGACAAGGAAAACATTCTCTTGAGTCTCGATCTGTGTTATGCAGTGATGTACATTTGTTTTGTTTTGTTTTTTTTTTTGTACATTTGGTTTTGATGAGCAACAATTTGGAAGGCAGAGCAGGTACTACAGACCTTATGGCCAGGGGAAAGATCAGAAAACAGATGTCAATAGTGCATGTTGCTTTGGTATTGACTGCATTTGACAAGGCCTTAAAAGAAAGACATGACCCCAAAAAACAAGTGGTTGTTTACAAGTAGAAATTTAAGGCACTAAAATAAATTCACAAATTCAGGGACTTACCAAGTGGGAAAATGCAAGTACTTCTTGAATTCAAATTCTAAAGGTTAAAACTGAGAAGCATCTTGATCAACAAAATCTGGTTATAATAGACCAGTGTCAAGTACACAATTCAGAGTACAGCCATTGTAATCACTACTAAAACTAACACCCAGTAAGCTCTTCTAACTGGGCATGAAGGCTCAGAGAAAGAAATACAGATGTAGTGCTCACACTGGAGCATGACTGGGAAAAGCACCCACACTGAAAGTACTCACAGTTGAGAGAAGAAATGATGTCAAGAAAGAGGAGGCTGAAGGCAGAGGAAGAGGGGGCAAAGAAACAAACCACACTTAACCAGTGTGTCTAGAGAGCTGTGAGTGCAGCTGTAGGAACAGCTGTAAGGACGTACTGTTGGTGGCATCATGCTTCAAAAAGCCTACTTGATGTCAGAAGACTTGCACTGCCAAAATAATCACAAAGATCCAAACACATGAACCTGAACAAAGTTTCAGTAACTGTGTGCAGCTTAACCAATTAAATCTATGAACAGGGCTAAGAAATCTGCTCAGCCCCTACAAAGGAATATTCTCCAGTGCCCACTGCAGAAGGTTCCAAGGAAGGTAACAGAAAGGGAAGCTCAGCCCTGCTTCCATGGACAAAACCAAGGCTGTTGGACAAAGTACTGAGGAGACCCTGTCAGAGAATGGTGGGGACCCTTCCAAGAGATGGCATCCCTCAGAGCATTGGCATGGACCAGTTCCTACGATCTTCCCAGTGGGTTGGAGACAAGACAAGCAGTTGGTCATTTTATTTAAGTCTACAGATAAAGAGGAACTGCATTTGAGACTTGACAGAGAGGCTTCTACATATTACACAGAATGATGGAACTATGAACTAAATGCTATGCATAGGAAAGCCCGTGTGTTGTCTCCCTGCAGGAAGGAGAGGAAGCCAAACACTGTGATTGGAGTGCTTTTCATAAAATATCATCACCCTATGCCTTCCCGATAGGCGGTGGGATTGTATATCCTAGACCCATATAGTTGGGTAGGTTTGGGGGACTAGTTCAGACCGAGATAGATACTACTTTCACATTTAATTGTCAGTTAGATATTCTTTATTGACTTTTCCTCTGCCCTGGGAAACAACATGAGAGCTGGTTCCAGGCTATTCCAGGAGCCTGGGCCCACAGAGTGAAGTGCATATGTAGCCCTGGGTTACCAGGGAACATCAGCAGGGGTACCTGGGATGTCCAAGGCCAGTGAGATTCAGACCATGGCAGCCCCTGGACAGTGATCCTGAACCAAGGCTAGTCCCTGAATACATAATCTCATTAGAGATCATGTGTCCCTTTTTTGCAGAAATCACAGCTTCTTCTATGAATTCTAATCTCTATATTTTAAGGTGGAGTGAGAATTTAAAGATACTGGTGAACAGAGTACCAGACCCACTATGCTTTTTCATTGTCTGGCCAACATGAGTTTAGTTTACAAAGAAAAAATCATTCTTTCTTTGTTTAACTCATATTTCATGTGTACTTTAAATAACAGTATATGTGATCATAATAAAAACTGCCTTTGTCCTTGGCAGATTTGGACAGCGTATAACTCAGTAAGAGTAGAAACCCTCAGCTGGTGGGTGCATGAAGGGTGGTTGTGATGATGGAAGGGCATACTCTGTCCCATAAGCCAATCAGGGAGAGGTCAGTTAAGGAGCATATGTGTGGATTTGAGATCATGAAATAAGGAGCAACAGATGTGACTTGGATATCATAGTCCCTAACATTAACACAATCTAGTGACGTATGGAGGGGAAGTCCTCTTTCATCCTTTGAAATCTGTTTTTTTTTTTTTTTTATCATAAATGGTGTTTGTTATCTGTGTCCAGTGGAGGAGACCAAAGCTGCTGTACTTAACTGTTTACAGAATAGTCCCATGCATCTCATTATTTTAACAAGGTTTATTTGATATTCTTAATTGATTTTGAATTAGGTATTTTGTCTATAAAACTGGATTTACACTTGTGTGAGAATTAGAAGATATGGAATTTTAAAAAAAGAAGATATGGAATGTATATCTACTTTTAAGTTCCCACATATTTAAGTATAATTAAAATTAAAATAAGTCAATTTTGGAAGTTTGAAAAAAAAATTATGTGGGGGCTTTTCTACTTGTGTTAAAACACACATAACAAAATTTATTTGAACTATTTTCAGTCTCCAATTCAGGGTCATTAATAATTTCAAGTTGCACCACTATCACCACCATGTATCCAAAGAATTTTCTTCATCTTCCCAAATTGAAATTTTGTACCCATTAAAAAATAACTCCCCATTCCCTGTGTCTTCCAAACCCTGGCAACCACAATTCTACTTTCTGTCTCTATGAATTTGACTACTCTAGGTGTCTCATGTAAGTGGAATCACACAACCTGTGTACTTTTGTCGCTGACTTAATTCTTTTAGCATAATGTCTTCTGGGTTCATTCATGTAGCATATGTCAGGCTCTCCTTCTTAATGTTGAATAATATTCCATTGTAATATGGGTATACCAAGTTTATTTACCCATTTATCTCTCAATGGTTACTTGGGTTGCTTCCACTTTTGGCTCTTGTGAATAATGCTGATATGAAGAGATCTGAGTTCCTGCTTCTAAATCTTTTGGTTATGTACATACTAGAAGTGAAATTGCCACATCATAGCATAATTCTATTTTTAATATTTTGAGAAACTGCCATAGCATTTTCCATAGCAGGTCCACATTTCACATTTTCATCAAGAGTGCACAAATGTTCCAGTTTCTACACGTTTTTACTAATGTTTGTTACTTACTATTATATTACTCAGCCATTAGAAATGACAAATACCCACCATATGCTTCAATGTGGATGGAACTGGGGGGTATTATGCTGAGTGAAATGAGTCAATCGGAGAAGGACAAACATTATATGGTCTCATTCATTTGGGGAATATAAATAATAGTGAAAGGGAATAGAAGGGAAGGGAGAAGAAATGGGTAGGAAATATCAGAAAGGGAGACAGAACATAAAGACTCCTAACTCTGGGAAACGAACTAGGGGTGGTGGAAGGGGAGGACGGCAGGGGGTGGGGGTGAATGGGTGACGGGCACTGAGGGGGGACTTGACGGGATGAGCACTGGGTGTTATTCTGTATGTTGGCAAACTGAACACCAATAAAAATAAATTTATTATTAAAAAATAAAAATAAAAACAAAAACTAAAAAATAAATAAATAATTTTTTTTCCAGTAACTATCCTTTTGAGTGTGAAGTGATATCTCATTGTGCTTTTGATTTGCAGTTCCCTGGTGATGAGTGATGTTGAACATTTTTACATGTGCTTACTGGCCTTTTATATGCCTTGAGAAATAGCTACTTGTGTTCTTTGCCAGCTTTTAAATCAGGTTTTGTTTTGTTTTCAGTTGTTGAGTTGTAGTTCTTTTTTTTTTAAAGATTTTATTTATTTATTCATGATAGTCACACACAGAAAGAGAGAGAGAGAGGCAGAGACACAGGCAGAGGGAGAAGCAGGCTCCATGCAGGGAGCCTGACGTGGGACTTGATCTCGGGTCTCCAGGATCACTCCCTGGGCCAAAGGCAGGCGCCAAACCGCTGCGCCACCCAGGGATCCCTGTAGTTCTTTATATATTCTGAATATGAACCCCTAATCAGGCATAGGATTTCCAAATCTTTTATCCTATTCTGTAGGTTGCCTCTTCACTCTGTTGATAATATCCTTGCACAAAAGTTTTTAATTTCATGTAGTTCAACTTATCTATTTTTCCTTTAATGCCTGTGCTATGGTGTCATATCCAGGAAATCACTGACAAATCCAGTGTTATGAAGCTTTTTCCCTATAATTTCTTCTTGGAGTTTTATAGTTTTAGCTCTTACATTTAGTTCATTAATAAATTTTGAGTTTTGTCTATGGTGTAAGGTAAGTGTCCAACTTCATCATTTTCACATGTGGCTGTCTTGTTTCTCAACATTCATTGAAAAAACTGTTCTTTCCCACATTAATAGTATTGGTACCCTTGTAGAAAATCATCTGATTATATATGTGTGAGTTTATTTCTGGGCACTCTTTTATATTTCATTGGTCTATATGTCTGTCTTTGTTAACAGTATTGCACTATTTTGTGTACTGTACTTTGTAGTAAAGTTTGAAATTGGAAAGTGTGAGAATTCTAAATTTGCTCTTCTTAAGATCTTTTTGGGGCAGCCCCGGTGGCTCAGTGGTTTAGAGCCACCTTCAGCCCAGGGCGAGATTCTGGAGACCCGGGATGGAGTCCGACATCGGAAAAAAAAAAGATCTTTTTGGCTATTCGGAGGATTTTTCTTTTCTATTTTGGCAAAAGGCATTGTTGGGAAGCAGACAGAGACTGCATTGAATTTGTAGGTCACTTTTGGTGGTGCTGACATCTTAATACTCTCTTTTAATCCATGAACACAGAATCTCTTTCCATATATTGGTGTCTAATTTCTTTTAACAACACTTTGCAGTTTTTAGTGTATAAGGTTTTTTGCCTATTTGTTTAAAATTAGTACTAAGTATTTTATTATTTTTGATATTATCGTAAATGGAGTTGTTTTCTTAATTTCTTTTTTGGATTTTTCATTGGTAGTGTATAGAAACACAACTGATTTTTAAGTGTTGATTTTGTAATCCTGTAGCTTTGCTGAATTAATTTATAGTTTTAATTTTGTGTCTCTGTGTGTGTGTAATCTTTAGGGTTTCTACATGTAAGATCATGTTTTTTTCCTAAAGAGTTCATTTTACTTCTTCAAATTTGGCTGCCTCTTAATTTCTTTTTCTTTCATAATTGCTTTGGCTAAGACTGCTAGCACTACAATGAATAGAAGTTGTAAAATAAGCATCCTTGCTTTGTTCCTGATCTTCAAGTAGAAGTTTTTAGTCATTCATTAATGAGTATGTTAGCTGTGGACTTTTTATAGATGGCCTATATTATGTTGAAATTGTTTCCTTCTGGTTCTTTGCTCAATGTTTTTGTCATTAAAGGGTATTGAGCTCCATTACATGCTTTTTCTGCATCAGCTGAGATGACAGTGTAATTTTTTTCTCCTTCATTCTGTTAATGCAGCACATTACACTGATATTCATATTTTGAACCATCCTTGTTTTCCCACTTGGTCATGCTGTGATCCTTTTAATGTGCTATTGAATTCTGTTTGATAATATTTCATTGAGAATTTTTGTATAAATATTTGTAAGAGATATTAGTCTGTAGTTTTCTTTCCCTATAGTATCTTTGTCTGGCTTTGGTATCAGGCCCCATAGAACATGTTTAGAAATGTTCCTCCCTCTTCAATTTTTTGGAAAAGACTGCAGAGGATTTGTGTTAATTCTTCATTAAATGATAGAATTCACCGTGCAGCCATGTAGTTTTTGGGCTTTTCTTTATCAGGAGGTTTTAGACTAATGATTCAATCTCCTAAATAGCTATAATTTGTTCAGATTTTCTATTCATTACTCAGTCTTGATAAGTTGTATTTCTGGGAATTTTTCATTTCATTTAGGTTATCCAATTTGTTGGTGTACAATTTTTCACAGTACTTTTATTTAAATATTTTATTTGTTTAGAGAGAGAGGGAGAGAGCAAGATATAGCAAGAGAGAGAGTGCATGAGCAGGGAGAGGGACTACAGGAGAGGGGGGCAGAATTTCAAGCAGACTCCCCACTGAGCATGGAGCCTGACACAGGGCTCAAGCCCATGACCCTGAGATCATGCCTGGAGCCAAAATCAAAAGAGAGATGCTTAACCAACTGAGCTACCCAGGCACCCTACCTCATAGTACTTTTTTGCAGTCCTTTTTATTTCAGCAAAATAAGTTATATAGTAATCTTTTGGTGTTTTTATTTTAATTACTTGAGTTTTCCTTATTTTTTCTTAGTTTGTCAATTTTGTTGATCTTTTCAAAGAACCAATTCCTAGTTTTTAAAATATTCTTTATTGTTTTTCTGTCGTCTATTCAATTTATCTTTGCTTTAAATTTTATTTCCTTTCCTCAGCTAGCTTTTGCTTTAGCTTGATATTATTTTTCTTTACCTTAGAATCTAAAGTTAAGTTATGTATTTGAAATATTTCTTTTATTTTACTGCAAGCATTTACAGCTTAAAGTGTTCCTCTTAGCCCAGCTTGTGCTATATTCTGCAAGTTTTTCCATGTGCTATTTTTATTTTCATTAGTCTTGAAATACTTTCAAATTTCCCATGGGATTTCTTCTTTGACCCACTAGTTGTTTAAAACTGTGTTGTTTAATTTTTACATGTTTGTGAATTTTCCTAGTTTTCCTTCTGTTTCTGATTTCTAGTTTCACTCCAATTGTTGAGGTTTTTCTGCCAAAGGATAGAGAAGAAAAAAGTGAATATGGCCATGCTTTCATTGCCCTTTCTGCTTGCCTGTTGAGAAATTAAGAGGTTTTAAAATAATGGGTTCTTTACTTTTTTAGCAAGTGTTCTGAATTAAATGCCTACCAATTCCCAGGTTCTCCATTGCCAAACTTCTTCTCCCATTAACAATTTATTATTTATGGAAACTCCCCACCCTGTGGGTGGGTGTTATTCCCCTACTTGCAGGATCATGGGATGACTTCCTGTAGCTACCACACGAGGGGCCCTTGAGGTAGCCTGTGGATTGCCTGTATTTCTCTTCAGAGCTGTGAATTATCCCCCTCCTCTCTAAGCCTTCCCACCTTGGAAGTGACTCCTAATAAAATGCTTTCATAGTGACAAAGGCTAATTGCTCTGCTTGCAAGTATATAATTTGTGTTCTAACATCCAAATACAAAGGTCTTTTGGGAAAGCTTTTTATTAATTCTTAAGACAATGGAATTTTTCTCCATTAGGCAATTTGCAATGAATTTTTTTAATCTGTCACCTGCAAAGTTGGATAGCAAATTGTTTTAGGTTGTAAATGCAATCTGTTTGTTAATTTGAGCATGATAAATGGTTTTTGTTAATGTAGATACCTCGGGTCATCTTATATTATGTATTTACAAGATTTCACATTTCAGCAAGATCCTTATACCTCAGAAGCTTAAAAATCTCTCATAGAATGACAAACATTTGGACTTCTTTGAGCTCCTTGCATTTTAAGCATTTAATTGAAGAAAATAAACATTTCTTTACTCATGAGCCAAAGGAAGCTATTATTTGGTCCTTAAGGCATTCCTATAATTACTTTGTCATTTACCTCCTGCTACTTAAAAGACAATTTAACATCTCTAAGCATGTCCATAGGCATCAGAAAACATTTTCATATACCTCATTCATTTAATCTCTTATGGAATTCTGGATGTAGGAAATGGCCTTGGCTATAACCATGATAATTAGCCAGAGACCAGAGTTTAAAATGTATGTCATCAAATTAAACATACATAAAGTCAAGATCAAGTACCAGGTGTTAAGTAGAGGTTTGTCCAGGAGACAGCAATAACCTGTCCTTGAAGTACATGTTTGCTACCACTCTCTCTTCTCACAATATTGAAAGGGTATGTCCCTCTTTGGTTCTCTTCCAGGGGAGCCCCTAACACTATCTTTGTCAGCAACACCCTTCTGCTCAAGGCCACCACCACATCCATTCAAGGTTAACCTCCTTTGCTTGGCTTTTGGGGGCTTTGCAATGTGAAACCCCACTTGTCTACCCAGATACCCTTTCTCCATCCCATCTTCCGGGGGCCCCATGGTCACCACACTAGCCTCTGGTTTATTCCTACCCATGCCTGGCTTGTCCGTTCACCACCTCCCAACTATGCACAGTCTTTCTCAGAATGACCACAGGCACAAATTGCCCTGGTTTTAGACAGAGCCCTCACGAGTCTCCTCCTCCATGAAGCCTTCCTGAAATTCTGTTGCTCATGTTGATCTTACCTTCCATAGAGATCCTCCTGAATTCATAGTTGGCATTTTGCAATTTAACACTTCTTCCAAAGCATATAACAATGAAAAAACAATTTCCCCTTTAGGATCATGAAAAATTCCTTGAAAAAAGCAATGATTTCTGAAGCTTCTGTGTTTCACTTCTGAATCTCACAGAGCTGACCCTCTATTGATTAAAAGAAAAGAAAAAAGATACAGATTTCCATGGATGCATTAATGGTGTTCTCCACATTAGAGTTGATTTTCCCAAGTGTGATGAGAACAATTATCACCACCAGTGATAATCTGGGACTTTCAGACATCACAGCAAACAAGATCAAATTTCCTCTAAAAACTTGTGTTCAAAATATACTCGTATTGATAAGTAAGTGTGTGCTTTCAGGTATGGTGAAGAAAAATAATCAGTGGCAATGTAGGATGCTAAATTTTATCATGCTAAATTTCACTAGCTTCAGTAAATGTGATTAACATTTATTTATTATTTATTTATGTGTGGATGTGTATTCCTCTGTAAATAAACAATGAAACATCCACTGATCTTAATTATGGTAAACATTAAATAACTTTGATAGTAACAGAATATGTGGCTAGGTAGAGCTTCTATGAGTGAATGGATAATGGCAGTTTTCCTAAGTAGATTATCTTAGGTACTTGAAGACAGTCTGTTCTCATAAGCAGCAAGGGAAGTTCTGCATCCCATCTTAATTTGTTTCCCAACTCATTCCCTGTAGCTCCCCCCATCCAGTACTTGGTCTAGACATTTAAGGAGTATGATTTTGATGCATCAGGTAAACCATGTCTCAAGCGTGCTAATTGTTTGAGCTAGGGCAATAAATGTCAAAATTTCTAGCACTGACTTTAGATTTCCTCTTAGAGCTAAAGGAGATGTGGAGAGAGTCCAGTGTTGTGCCCTGCGATGATGCTCAGTCAGCCTGTTTTTTCCTTCCCTATAGCTAGGAGTCATGAAGAGCTCGCAGCACATGGTAGAGTAGGAGTGTGGCATCCACAGGCATATGCTGTCTTGAAGCAAAAGAAATGTCAGGTTCCATCCTTTTAGCTTCGGCCTTGCCATGTATGTGAAAGGATGCTATGATCATTAATTAAATATAAACATGATGATTAAACATTTTATCTGTTTTTAAGGCTCTGAAAAGCTATATTTGGCAAAATGACTTCTACATCAAGGAATTATTTATACTGTCTTCAAAGAGTGAAAACTTGTGTTGAAATTTGTAATTACTGATATGGGATGTGGAATTGACATATATAAGCTTTGAAAGAGTGATTTTCAAGGAAATATTTTTGGCTGTGTATCATGATGTTTTTAAATTATATCCAAATATAATAGAAAATAGTTTCAGATGAAGTTATAGGTTTTAACGTTAGGGGTTGGGATGTGACTGTGCTAATCTGAGTCTTTCCTTGTGTTTTGCTAGCTTCTGATTAAGTGTGAATTGGGAGATAATGCTAAAAGGCTGGGATCAGTCATACATTCTAAACATCAGTTATCAAATATTCAAATATTCAAATATTCATATGATCATAAGTTATCTGCTTCATGTTCTTATTATGTGGAAAATGGATATAAATTCTTTTTTTAAAATTGCCATTTTCTGGGCAGCCTGGGTGGCTCAGTGGTCTAGCGCCGCCTTTGGCCCAGGGCCTGATCCTGGAGACCTGGGATCGAGTCCCGTGTCAGGATCCCTGCATGGAGTCTGCTTCTCCCTCTGCCTGTGTCTCTGTCTCAATCTCTCTCTCTCTCTCATGAATAAATAAATAAAATCTTTAAAAATAAAATAAAAATAAATAAAATTGCCATTTTCCATTTATGTTTTCTTGAATATAATACTCTAAATTTGTTCTCTGGTCTAGAAAATGTGTATTAATCCTAGATTCTAAGGCACATGGGTGGTGCAGTCTATTAAGCATTTTACTCTTGGTTTCAGCTCAGGTCTTGATCTTGTGGTGGTGAGATCAAGCTCCATGTCTGGCTTGTAAATTGTAATCCAAATTCTGTAACTCTGTGGCAGAGAATACTGTTTCTGTTTCTTTCCTTTGTATTGAGATCTTCTTTCTAGTCATTTTGCTCAGTGCAGAGTGTCTAAAAACGTGTTGTACTTGTTAGAAGTGCAAACTCTTCTCTCTGTGGCATTCCAGCTGTTCTCTCTTTAAATCTCAGGTCAAATTCATAGGTTTTCAGGATGAAAGTTATCTAGGTAAGTTGGTGGGGACAGGTGACTCAGGGACCCTACTCCTCTGCCATCTTAAACAGGGTTGCCCTTATTACATTTTTAAATAGCTATATGATCTGTACTTGTATGCCTAATAATGATGATTTGCACTTTTCTTTTTTATTTTTGTCATCCTGTATATCAATTTTACTGATTTTGGGGAAAGAATCAGCTTTTGTTTCATTGACTTTGTCTACTGTTTTAGTATTTTCAATTTCATTGATTTCTGCTCTTATCCTTAGTATTATCTTTCTTCTGTTTGTTTTGGGTTCATTTGCTTTTCTTTTTCTAATTTCCTGTAGTTAGAATTTAGATTACTTATTTACAATCTTTCCTCATTTCTATTGTAAACAAAATATTTCCTGCTATGAATTTCCCTCTCAGCACTGTTTTAACTTTACCCTGCATATTTTGATATGTTTTCATTTTAGTTCAATTCTATGTATTTTTTCTTTAAAACTCTTTTGATGGACCATTATCTAGATACGCATTAATTTCCACTTGCTTAGAGATTTTCTTATTGTCTATCTGTTGTTGATTTCTAATATGATTGGATTAAGGACACAGAACAAACTACATGATTGCAATTCTCTTAAATTTGTTCAAGTACACTTATGATCTAAGTATGTAATCTATTTTGGTATATGTTCTATGAACACTGAAAAAACAATGTGAATCCTGCTGCCAATCAGATCCTGATGATTGATTGCATTGATCAGATTTCCTATGTTCTCCTGAAGTACATCTGAAGTATATACTACTGTGCATTACCCAAGTGGGTGCATATATTTCTTCCTTTAGCTTCATCAGTTTTTGCTTCATGTATTTCATGATACACACTTTAAAAATTTTTTTATTTATTAATTCATGAGACACACAGAGAGGCAGAGACATAGACAGAGGGAGAAGCAGGCTCCCCACAGGGAGCTCCTTGTGGGACTTGATCCCATGACCCTGGGATCAGGTCCTGAGCCAAAGGCACTCAACCACTGAGCCACCCAGGTGTCCCAATGATACACACATGTTTAAATCATTACATGTTCCTGCTGAGTTGATACTATTATTATTATGTAATGTCCCTCTTTATCTTGTTCTGAAATCTACTTCATAAGATATTAACATAGCTCCCCTGTTTTTTAAATTTTAAGTTACTATTTGCATGGAATGACCTTTCTCATTCTTTACTTTCAACCTACCTATATCATGGAATTTGAAGTGAGCTTCTTATAAGAGGCATATAATCGGATCTTTTTTTAAATTTTCAATCCAGTCAGTCTGTGTCTATCTTTCCATTTGCATATTTTAACCATTTACATTTAAGGTAATTATCAATACATTAGGGCATAAGTCTTTCATTTAATATTAAATTTTCTTTTTTGGTTCCTCTGGTCCTTCTAATTTTATTTAAAAATATTTTAAATTTATAGTTGCATATAGATGATATTGGAAGGAAATGTCTTAATTTGTTACAATGACTTTCTCTTAGGTGTGTGACTCTAGTTACTTGTATTTCAGTTTATTGCATTTTCCATCTCCCATTCAACCAAGGAAATGAGATTACCTGAGACTTATTCTTACCTACTTAAACACTACTAGCCCAGTTAAAATGTTATGAGGCAGAAGAAAAAGCTATAGGTGAGATGCCTGCTGAGGCCAGCTTAACATCTCATAGGATTCATAAGCCATACTTAATTGGTGTCTATATAACAAATGCATAATATAGCACTGGTCGTACAGACAGTCCTCCATGTTTCTTCAGTGACTGAATGAGTGAAAAGGTACAACCCAGAAACAAAACTACAACAAGCAGAGAAATTTTTAAAACTCTTAAAATTCACCTCTCCCTAAGGCCAAGTTAGCATCTAAATTCATACTCAAAAGCCAGGACATTTTGGCCATTATTGGATCATGCTTGTGACTGCACAAAAGCCTCTGGAAGGCAATAATGCTTGGCCCATTTGCTTGTACATTTGATTCAGTTAAGTGCCATGGGCAAAGTGTTAGAAAACAAAATATAAAACAAAACAAAACAAGATATAATACAAAGAAAATTACTAAAATCATCATTTTAAGGCAGAACAAATAACTCAGCCTTCTATAAAGGGAAGCTAACAAGAGTTATTTTTTGTGTGGCTTCACATTTCATTAAGAGTAGGTTTTCTCCTTCCCCAAACAACTTCCTGGCAAGGGACATTCCATTCTGTGACCTGTAAGTGCATTTGTGCTGCACTAAGACTGTCTCAACTTGGTAATTTCCATGTATTGAGAGGTACATTCTATAGGTTTCTGGCTGAGCTAACCCTTTTTCCATTAAAAACGTGTTTATTTTCCCGCTAACCATTAAAGAAAGTCCTCACCATGAGACCATTTAAAAGGCATATAATTTATGTTTGAATGCATGTATAAGAGCTAGGAGAAAACTGTGGGTGAACATACCCCAACCTATTGATATTGGTCACCTTAGGTGGGTGGGAAATAACAGAGAAAGAGGAGTTAACTGTTTTTTAATACATCACTGTATTGCATACTGGTTACAATGAATGTGTAAAATTTTTATAATATATAAAACCAAATATATAAAGATTTAAAAGAAAATGGGAAGTAATTCCTTTTGCTTTTCTCTTCTCCAGGCTGTCTTCCTACTCTTTGGTATTTATAAATGGTCCTGTTGCTTCTGATTCCCTCCTGCTGCAGGGGCAGCCCTGTGTCATTTGAGTGGGCCCTGCTGTGGGCAGCCCCAGGGTCTAGGGGCTCTACTCTAACTATGCCTGAGAGGAGGTCTTTGACTTGAGACTTTGCCAGCAGAAAGTTTACCTTTTAAGCATTAAACAGTAATAATATATTATTACTAACACTGAAGGATAAGGGAATTTCATTCCAAGGAATAGTTTTTCAGTGCAGAGCAAATGTGGATATAGATGGAATGCCAAAACAGAGGCAAGGCCTCAGTAGGCCTAGAGCCTCCTGAAGATGGTTATTCAGTGTTATTGAGTGCATTATTATATGATGAAGATCACACAGAACACATAAACACCTGTTAAATTTTCCACATTCACTGGGAAGAAATGTTATATGATTATAAAACAATAGAATATATATTGGTCTCTGCCCTCAGTTCCTGGCACAGAACTACTAAAACTCTTATAATTTCCTAAGTGAGAATAGCATTAGGAGGATCTTTAGTTTTAATATTTGGTCTTTGACCCAACTTCCTGATACACAGCTCCTAAATCCCTTGGAATTTCCAGGGTTATAGGAGTGTATTTTATTCAAACAGGCAATGCTTGGTTGGCACTTGATAGCTTCAGGATGAGAGCTGGTCACCAGAAAGACCACACAATGATTAGTGTGGAGGTGGAGAAAATTAAGGCCATCCCACCTCAAGTTTAGCGTTAGCACAAGTACAGCCATCTTAGCTTCGGCAGCCATCTCAGGCCCCTGTGACCAGGGGCTGAACTTTACCCTACTTCAGTTACAGGCCCCATATCGGAATGCGGAACTAAGAGCTTGAGAAACTCCCCGACCCTTACTGGAAATCCCCTAGACCAGCCCATAAAAATCCAGCTGTAACCCACCTTGGGGTCCAAGTCCCTGCTCCACTGTGTCAGGTATACTTGAACCCAAGCTCAAGCTTGCTAATAAACCCTCATGCGCTTGCATCAGTGTCGGCTCCTTGGTGGTTTCTCGGATTCGCAATCTTGGGCACAACATTTGGGGGCTCGTCCAGGATGCAAGAGACTCCCAGGACCCTACCCGGAGGGTCCCATGCCTGGTGAGTGCACTCAACTTTTTCTACCTTTTGCGTGCATATTCTCTGAGAGCTCTATACTGTATTTTTACCTGTAGGAATTCCAATCTGTATTGGGTAGGCATTGGCTTAGGTGGACGTGCTGGCAGGCCATTGACAGGGGGTCTTGGGAGATGTCCCTTGCCCCCACCAGGAGGACGAAATCCTCATCTGTAAGGAGGGCTGACTGCCAGCCCTTCGGTTTAGTTTATTTTGTCTCCGCAGCCACACTGGAACCTTTGTCTGTGTTACTGTGTCCTTAACTGTTTCTGTGTTTGTGTTACTGTGTCTTTGTTAACTGTCATAACTGTTTACATAAGGAGAGAGAAATTTCAAACTTACTGAATGTCAGAATGGCCAACCTTTGACGTGGGATAGCCCCGAGAAGGAACTTTCCACCTACCTATTATCTTACAGGTTAAGGCTGTGATCTTCAGGAATAAATCTGACAGCCACCCTGACCAGATGACCTACATCCTGGCCTGGCAGTATGTGATCGAGAATCCCCCTCCTTGGCTAAAACTATTTTTACCCCCAAAGCAGGACCTACCAAGATTCTAGCCCTGTGAAAGGCCGAGAAGGAGACTGACTCTAAGACCAAAGCGCCCCTTTATCCAGTCTTGCAGGATTCCTCCCTGGAGGACTTGATTCTCCCGCGGCCCTACCCGATGCCCCCTCGCCCTCCCCCCCCCCCATCAGAGGCACTGGGGGCTGCAGAAGGGGTGCCACCCCTCCCTGATGAGGGAGTTCCTGTGCACGGGCCAGCAGCGGGGACACACAGAGGGACCCACCGGGCAGCCCCACCTCCTAATGCGGGGCCAGCAGACTCCACCACCCTTCCCCTCCCTTCCCCTCAGTGACATGGGACCACCCCCCCCTTGAGACCAGAAAACAACCAATGTTATATTGGCCATTCTCCATCAGTGATTTATATAATTAGAGAATCCAAAATGCAAAGTTCTCTGATAACCCGAAAGATTTAATCGGGCTTTTGATACTGTTCTCTTTACCCACCAGCCTACTTGGCATGACTGCCAACAGCTCTTGCAGGTTCTCCTCACCACCGAAGAGAGAGAACGAATTCAGGGGGAAGCCTGGAAGCCTGTCCAGGGAGGACAGACAGCCGACTAAAAACCCAGACCTCATAAACGCTGCCTTCCCCTTTTCCGGCCTCACCTGGGACTACAACTGGGCTGAAAGTAAGGGGAGACTCCGGGTCCACCACGAGACTCTAATGGCAGGTCTCAAGCCTACCAATCTGGCCAAGGTATATGATGTAAGACAAGGTAAGGATGAGAGTCCAGCAGGCTTCTTAGAGAGGATCATAGAGGCTTTTAGGCAGTACACCCCTATGAACCCAGAAGCCCCCGGAAACAAAGGCGGCAATTATCATGGCCTTTGTTAACCAGGCCCCTCCAGACATTTAAAAGAAATTGCAGGGGATCCCTGGGTGGCGCAGTGGTTTGGCGCCTGCCTTTGGCCCAGGGCGCGATCCTGGAGACCCGGGATCGAATCCCACATCGGGCTCCCAGTGCATGGAACCTGCTTCTCCCTCTGCCTCTCTCTCTCTCTCTCTCTCTCTGTGACTATCATAAATAAATAAAACATTAAAAAAAAAAAGAAATTGCAAAGAGTAGAGAGACTGGGAGAGAAGAGCTTGCAGGACTTAGTAATAGTAGCAGAAAGAGTCTATAATAATAGAGAAAGTCCGGAAGAGCAACAAACCAAACTAAGTGACCAGCAGACCCAAAACCTGGCCAAGATCCTGCTGGCCACAACCATGGATGACTCACAGGAAAGACAGAGGCACCTCAAGAAGCTGGCTTCAGGGACAGGTAAGGAGGATGACCCTGGTCCCCATCAGGAGTGCCCTAAACTGAACAGAACCAATGTGCTTATTGCAAAGAAGAGGGCCACTGGGTAAAAGAGTGCCCTAACAAAAGATCTAAGGCCCCTGCCAAGATCTTGGAGATGGAGGACTAGGACGACTAGGGGAGTTGGGGTTCGGCAACTCTCCCCGAGCCCAAAGTAACTCTCAGAGTGGAGGGGCAACTCGTTGAATTCCTAGTGGACACTGGGGCACAACACTAGGTTTTATTACAACCCCAAGGGAAATTGGCAAGCAAGACTTCATGGGTGCAAGGGGCCACGGGAACCAAACAGTACTCATGGACTACCCGAAGAACTGTGGATCTCGGCATGAGCCGGGTATCCCACTCCTTCATGGTCATCCTTGAGTGTCTCTACCCGTTGTTAGGTTGGGACTTGCTCACCAAGATGGGAGCACAAATTCACTTCCACCCCGAAAGGGCAAAAATTCTAAACAAGGAGGGGCACTCGATTCAGGTACTTGTCCTGAGTTTAGAAGACGAATATCGTCTCCACCAAATGCCCTCAGCTCCAATGACTAACATTGTCCTTTGGCTGCAGGAATTTCCCCAAGCCTGGGCAGAAACTGGGGGAATTGGGCTGGCCCGGCACCGACTGGCCATATATATAGAACTAAAGCTGGGGGCAGACCCTGTCGGGGCCCGCCAATACTAAATGCCTCTCACAGCGCGTAGGCGACTACTGGACTCGGGCATATTGAGGCCTTGCCAATTGGCATGGAACACTCCCTTGCTGCCAGTGTGGAAACCGCACTCTAATGATTACAGGCCAGTCCAGGACTTAAGGGAAGCCAACCGGCGAGTAGAGGATATGCACCCTACGGTCCCAAACCCATAGACACTCCTCTCCACCCTACCTCCAGACAAAACTTGGTATATGGTATTAGATTTAAAAGATGCCTTTTTCAGCCTGCCTTTAGCACCCAAGAGCCAAGACCTTTTTGCCTTTGAATGGACGGACCCCGAGAAAGGCATCAATGGCCAGCTCACCTGGACTCGACTACCACAAGGATTCAAAAATTCACCGACCATGTTCGATGAGGCCTTACATGAAGACTTGGGTGAATTCCATTCCAAGCACCCTCATTTGACCTTATTGCAATATGTGGATGATATCCTGTTGGCGGCTGAAGACCAGGACACATGCCTGCAGGCATTAGGGACTTGCTCCAGACCATAGCGGCCCTAGGATACCGGGCCTCAGTTAAAAAAGCCCAGATCTGCAGAACAGAGGTGAGCTACCTTGGGTACAAATTAAAGGATGGACAAAGATGGTTGACAGATGTGCGGGATCCAACAGCCACAAACCGTCTGCCAGGTACATTAATTCCTGGGGTCATCAGGGGTCTGTCAATTATAGATTACGGGTTTTGCCAAGATGGCCAGACCCCTCTATGAGGCCACCAGGCACCAGCAAAATTTTGAATGGACAGAGGCCAGAGCCTTTAATGACCTTAAACAGGCCTTGCTGTCTGCCCTGGCTGTCGGGTTGCCTGCCCTAGCCAAGCCCTTTTACCTGTATGTGCACGAGAAAGACGGGGTGGCAAAAGGGGTCCTTGTCCAGTACATAGGTCCCTGGAAGAGACCCATAGCCTATCTCTCCAAAAAGCTGGACACGGTGGCTGCTGGACGGCCCGGCCCCCATGCTTAAAAATTATTGCTGCGGTGGCCACTATGGTCCAGGATGCAGACAAGCTGGCCATGGGGCAAGAACATGTTACCACCCCACATGCTATTGAAGGGGCACTCAAACAGCCCCCAGACCGCTGAATCAGCAATGCCTGTCTGACCCATTATCAGAGCCTACTGCTAAACCCCACCAGAATTTTATTTAAGCCACCAACAACCCTGAATCTGGTAACGCTACTTCCTAACCCAGACTGGGACCTCCCTAAGAAAAGGTATGTATAGGTTTTTGTGTAGTTTTCATTTCTCAGGGACAAATGCCCAAGAGTGCAATGGGTTGAATTATAAGTTCACATTGAGATTCATAAGAAACTTCCAAACTGTTTTCCAGAGTGGCTATCCATTTTACATTCTCACCAGTAACATGAGTGTTGTGGACTCCTTCCATCATTGTGGCATTATCACTATTCTGTTTTAGTCATTCTGATTGGTCTGTAGTGATATCTGTGTGTGTGTGTGTGTGTGTGTGTGTGTGTGTGTTTTAAGATTTTATTCCTTTATTTGAGAGAGTGAGTGAGAGCACAAGTTGGGGTGGGGTGGGGCGTGAGAAACAGAAGCAGGCTCCCTGTTCAGCAGGGTGATATAGGGCTTGATCCCAGGACCCCAGGATCATGACCTGAGCCAAATGGAGTCACTTAACTGACTACGGAAAGCAGGCACTCCTCTTTTTGTGGTTTTAATTTGTATTTCTCTAATGGCTAATGATGTTAAACATCTTTGGTTTGTCATCTGAATATCTCCTTCAGTGAAATGTCTTTTCAAGTCTTTTGCCCATATTCCAATTGAATTGTTTCTTTACTTGTTAGATATGTGGATTATAAATATTTTCTCTCATTTCATCCTCTTAAGTTTTCAGTGGAGCCTTAATTTTAATGAGGCCCAGCTTATAAGAATTATCCACTATTAAAATAAAAGCTTATAATTTTACATTCTATTTTGAATAAATTTTTAAAATATAAAGTATGAAGTTAATGTTGAGATTTTATGAGGGTTTTTGGGATGGCCAACTGTCAAAAATCAGTTGAGAATAATTGCTTGGGTCTACTTATGCATTCCTCATTCTGCTTTGTTATCTGTCTATTCTTCTACTCAAACTTACTGTCTTTATTACTATAGCTATGTAAAAAGTCTTGAAAGAAGGTAGATGAATTCTTCCACTTTTATTCTCTTTTTATCAAAATTGCTTCAGCTATTCTGGGCCTCATACTATTCTATGTAAATTTTTAAATAAGCTTTCCTATATCCACCAAAATCATTAAAATTACATTAAACCTATAGATCAAGTAGGAGAAAACCGACATCTTTATTTTGTTGAGCCTTCCAAACCTGGAACAAAAATATTTCTCTATTTACTTAGGGCTTCTCAGGTGTCTTTCATTAACATTTTATTATTTTTAATATACAGAATTTATACATGTTTTGTTAGATTTATACCCAAGCACTTCATTTTTTGGAACAATTGTAAATGTTATTGTGTTTTTATTTTGGCTTCACTATTCTGTTATTATATAGAGATATGATTCAATTTGTGTGATGATCTTTTCTCCTAAGACCTTGCTGAAATCATTCGTTCTAAGTGTATTTTGTACATTTCTTGTGATTTTTATGTAGAAATCAGGTTTTGCGCAAATACATATACTTTTATTTTACTCTTTCCAAACTATTTGCCTGTATTTCTTATTCTTGCCGTATTGTAGTGGTAAGGACTTCCACTACTATGTTGAATAAGGCTAGTGAAAGCATATACTCTAGCCTTGTTCCAGATTTTCAGTCTTTCACCATTAACCATAATGTTAGCTATAGGTTGGTTTGTTTATGTGAATTTTGTAGATGCTCCATATCAAGGAAGTTTCCTTCTATTCCTAGTTTACTGAGAGTTTTCATAATGAATAGGTATTGGATTTCATCAAATACATTTTCTGCACCAAATGATATGGTCATATGACATTTGTTTCTTTAGCCAACTAATTGAGTAGATTGCTTTAATTGATTTTGAACATTGAACCAGCCTTCCATACCAGATATAAATCTCACTTGGTCATGAGGTATAATTATACTTTGCTGGGTTCTATTTGTTAATATTTGTTAAGGATTTTTGCATTTTGATTCATGAGAGAAACTAATCTGTAGTCTTTCTTTTTTTGTATAGTCTTCATCTGGCTTTGGTATCTAATAACACTAGCTTCATAAAAAGAATTGAGGAATGTTCTCCATTCTCTCTTTCCTGGAAGAGACTGTATAAAGTCAGTATTAATTATTCTTTAGCTATTTGGTAAAATACTCAGGTGTAACCAAATAGAAATAAGTATTTCTTTTGAGGGGAACTTTTAATTACTAATTCACTTGTTTAATGATTATAAGATTGTTCACATTCCCGTTGCATCTTTTTTTTTCTATAGTTAGTAATTGTTTTTTTAAATGGTCCATTTATTCTAACTTACAAAATGATGTCAAATTTGGGTTTAATTTTGGTTGTATTATTCCTTTATTATCCACTTATCAGCTACAGGATCTATAGTGATCCACTTTGTTTCCTTCTTAATACTGGTGACTGATGGGTTTTTTCCTGGTTTTTATTTTCCCTCTTTATCATTCTTCTGTTTCTTTTGTTATTTCTCTAAGGGTACTTGAACATTTTTAAGGATTTCTTCTTATATTATTTATAGTTTGTGGGGTTTTTTTTAGTGTATCACTTGTATAGTTTTCTTTGTAGTTGCTCTAGATATTATAATACACATACAATTGCATAAAATACAATGTGCAAAACTATTATGGGCTGAATTGCACCCCCGTCCATTCATATGTTGGATCCTAACCCTCAGTACCTCAGAATGCAACTCTATTTGAGACAGAGTCTTTAAAGAGGTAATTAAGTTAATATGAGGTCATAAAAGTAGGCCCTAAGCCATTAGGACTGGAGATCAAGGGACACTTGGGTGGCTCAGTCAATTGTCCAACTCTTGATTTTAGCCAAAGTCATGATCTTAGGGTCAGGGGTTTGAGTCCTGCATTAGGTTCCATGCTCAGTGGGGAGTCTGCTTGAGATTCTCTCTCTCCTTCTCCCTTTGACCCTCCTCCAGTGCTCTTTCTCACTCTCTCTAAAATAATAAATAATCTTTAAAAAAAAGAAAAGATCAGGAAACAGACATGCATAGAGAGAAGACAATATGGGGACACAGGGAGAAGACAGCTATCAACAAGCCAAGGAGAGAGGCCTTGAGGGAAACCAACCCTGCATACATTTTGATTTTGGACTTCCAGCGTCAAAAACTTAGAGAAAATAAATTTCTATTATTTAAGCCTCACAGTCTGTAGTACTTTGTTATGGCAGCCCTAGCTAATCAATGCAGTAATGCAATCCAGTCGTAGTCTACTGTCGTTGAGTGAAGTAGAGGAAACTTATTTCATTCAGGTCTTTTTATCTTCCCCACTTTTTAAGTGTAATTGTCTCTACCTACTACATACTTTGTTAAATGATTATGACATCTTATTTATCTTGGTATTGGCATCTGTTTATTTTCTCTTCTCATTTGGATAGTGAATTTCCTGTCTCATTGTATAACAAGTGAGTTTTGATTGTATATGTGGCATGCCAGACAACATATTACAGCACTGGGGCTCACTCACCATTGTACTATTCCTTAAGTCTAATGTGCCAAGGTGATTTGGCTCCTTATTTCCATGATTCAGTCTATGCTTGTTTATTGTGTTATATCCAGGGATTTTCTGTCCTAAAATGAAGGCCCTGAGAGCAATGGGGCTGCTCCATCATAACTGGAACTGGAAGTCTCTCCAATATTTTTAAAACTTTTGTCCAGTACATTGAATGTTTTTATCTTTTTGGTCATTTCTTTTTGCTATCTTACATATGGAAAATTGTCATTTCTGAGTTTTATAAGAATTTCTGATTTACTTTAATGAGCAAAGACTCTGCTTTTCCTATCAGACTTGGGAAGCTTTCAGGCCTAACTCTTGAAACTAGGCTTGGGAAAGGCTCAAATTACTTAAGAAAAATCTTAATTATAATTATATAAAATTTCTTATTTAAAAACTAACAAAGCACTTCCTTTTTCTGGTGCTTTTTCTGCCTCCTTTTTCAAGTCAGGTTGGTTAAAAAAATAAAAATAAATAAGAGCATATTTTCTGAGTTAGGTCCTCTGATATTAGCATTCAGAATTTTTTTTTTTAAATGAACCTTCCCTTCTTGTGTTCTCAGAGCATATTTATAAAAATTCAAAATAATAAAATTCAAAATGCTCTAAATATTCAGGCCCAGCTCTCTCTGTGCATTACCCAGGACTTCATTGTTACTGTTTGTTTTGATGTAATTGTAAGTTGGATTGTTTTCTTTATTTCTTTTCCAGATGATTTGTAGCTAGGACAGTTCTACTTAAAAGAATTTATCTTAAAGAGATAATCAGACAACTGTGCAGAGATGTTCACACAGTTTCTCAGTGCTATATTGTATTTAATTGTGAATAACTAGAAAAACTCAAATTGGAAACAACAGGGAAACTGGCTAATTACATGCTGGTGTACCTATGCCATAAAATACCATGCCATCATTAAAAAAGAGAATGTTTATCTATGTGTACTTACATGGAAAGATATTCATGATGTATTTGGTGAAAAAAATTGGAGGGAAGGTCTGGAAGGGCTAGTATATTAGTGGATATCTTGCAAAGGGTGTAGGTGAATACCAGAGAGCATTGCTGGTAGGGGCTGGGATTCATGGGGAGAAGGACTTCACACAGGATCTTCAGTCTCCTGGCATCCTATGGAGAGGCAGGCCTAGGCCAAAGTGCAGCTAGATGCACTTGAGGGCTGTGATCTACACAGGCACCTCACCCTCTGTTGCTCTTTTGCTTTTTCAATTAAAAAGTTTATTGAGATACAACTGACATATAACATTGAATTGGTATTAGGTGTACAATGAAATGATCCGATATATGTATCAGATTACCACAACATGTTTAGTCAAAATGCATTAGCTCACATAATTACAAACTTTTTTTCTTGTGATAAAAACTTTTTAAGACCTATTCTCTCAGCAAATTTCAAATATACAATGTAGTGTTGTTGACTGTAGTCACTATGGTATACATTACTTCTCCAAGACTTATTTATCTTATAATCAGAAGTTTGTACCTTTTAAGCCCTTCACTCATTCCACTCACCCTTCAACCCTACTTCTGACAACCACCAATCTATTCTCTGAACCTATCAGTTGGTTTTGTTTTGTATTAGATTCTCCACACAAATGAGATCATGCAGTTTAGGTTTTGTTTTGTTGGCTTTTTTAAAAAAAATTCTATCCACTATCTCTTCTTGTAACACCTCTGATAAAAAAGAAAAAATAAGTTAAGAAGGAAAGGATTTTTAGGTAATAATGAAAACAAGTTTCTAATATCACCATGATGTCCTTCGCCCTAGAAAATAAGGATACCAGTATAAAGTTTCTCAAAATCTTGACACTATTGACATTTGGGCCAGATAATGCTATATTGAGGGGAATGAGGGGAGGACTTTCATATGCATGGTAGCATATTTAGCAGCATGTCCAGCCTCCACCCACCCAATGTCAGTAGCACTATCTGTACACAGTACACCAACAAAAATGGCTTTGAATATCATCAAATGTCCTTTGGTTTGTGTGTGGCAGGGTGGAAGGGAAAGCAAAATTGCCCTGGTTGTGCATCATTGCCCTAGAAGGATCAGACAATTTGAAGAATATTATAATTAAAGTCAGAGCACTGAAGGAAAGAAAGGTTTGGGTGGGGACAAAGGGAGGGAGAAAGGGAGAGAAGAAAAGAAAGATAAAAATAACTGGATAAACTTTTCTGTGCCTAAGGAAAAATTATGAATGAGCTGAGCTGTGTCTGTAGAGAAGATTCCTTTTCTTCCTAGCCCTTCCTACCCTTGGGGCTATGCTTTGGGTAAATAGATCCCTCTTTCTAAAGCCCATTATTTAAGGCTTCCACTAGCCCACACCGGCTTGCCTCAAAACACTTTGTCTCACTCACCCCAGGCCTCCCTGTGCAGCCTCTTCCATCATTCACGTTCTTATGTGCCAGACAGCGGGCCAGAACTTCCAAATATCTGCCCACCAGACTCAGAATTTAGTAGAAGTAACTGATGTAAATAACATATGAGCATGTGATTCACAAATTTTTTAATGCAGAGATAGACATTGTACAGACATAGAAAAATAAAAATAAACCCAAAAAGGAAGTGGATAGGACTTAACCTTTGCCCTTTATCTGACCTGGTTCAAATTTATAGTTTATTTGGAAAGTCGTTCTAGATTTGAAAAATAAAAGGGAAATTAGTATCTCACAGTTATTTGTTCTTCTTAGAAAACATACAAATAAAATGTGTGAACACAGAGCTCCTGAAAATTCAAAGGTAAATGCTGGTTCTAATTTCATGCTTTGTTTAGAGTTGTCAATTCTTGACTAAAGATTCTTGTCTTAACACAGTTAGCCTGTAGTACAGCAGCTCTATCTTAAGAATCTTAAGATGTAAGAACCATGATTATGAACAAAGGCAAGTAATCAATCCATCATCTCTGCTAAAAGATACAATTTTTCCTGATATCCAAAATACAACAGAGGCACAAAGCTGCATCTGGTTTTCCAGATGTGCACCTTTTAGCAATTCAACAGACTGGAAACTCCAGAAGGGCAGAGACTTTCTCTTACCAGCCTTGAGATCCATGGCAACACCAAGCCCAGGGCCTCTATACAGTTGTACTCAGTAAATAAATATTTGTTAACTTGAATGACAAACATGAAATTAAAAAAAAAAAAAAAACATGGAAAGTAGAACCCTGCTTTGTGTGAGGGCATCCATTGTGAATCTGAGAAAGAACAATTTGTCATGATTTAGTATGAGCTGAATAAATTTATTTATTAGTATTTATTTAGTATTTTGCTGGGAACTGTACATGATGAATTGGAGCATTTCTGAATGCAACAATCCACAGCCTGCCAGGCAGACCATATGGTGGCTGTTTATAAATGCGATAATACAGGTCAAACTGAACTACTGGAAATTGAAGAGCTGTCATGGGCACACAGGAAAGGAAGTTGGGTCCCTGGGAAATTCTGTAGCCGGGGAATATGGTCTCAGAATGCAGGAAAGACATGGGCATCCATATCTGAAGACTAAGGTGGTGTGAAGAGGAAAGCACAAGTGTAGGGAGGACCAGGGAAAAGCATGTCCTTTCTGGGTATGGTTAAGAGAGTGCAGCCTTCGTGCCAGAAAACAGCAGTATGAGCAGATGAAGAGGCCTTAGGTTCCATAAAATGTCTGCACAGTAGCTAAAACAAACATATTAATGCCTTTACTCAACACGGTTGCTGACAGCCAGCTACACAGAGGCCTGCACCAGACACTGTTGATATGATGACAGGACGGGCTAAATCCTGCTCTTTGTGGAATTTATTAACTGAGATTTCTTTTTTTGGGGGGGGGAGGGGGGAAGACATCAATGTGGCTGACAACCCAGTAATGTATGGTTTGTTTGCAGAGATCCCTGCTTCTCAGGGTGGAGCACGTCCTGTATAGAGATAAGGGCTTTGACTCATGACTGTAAGAAATGATGGTACAGAAGAAGCTACCCAGGTGTGTGCAATATATTGTGTACAAAAAGCATATGTATGTGTATGTGTTGTCACAATGTATGTATTTGGAAAACTATATACTGGAATGTATATGGTGATATTTATTATTTTTCTTCTTTTTTTTTTTTTCAAATTTTAACAGTGAATATCTATCACTTGTGATGAGGAAGAAAATCTTCATGGTAGATTCTTAAAAGTTACCATTTGAGTATAGACTCAAGGGAATAGAAATGTTCTTGGGCACTATTTTATCAAGATAAGAAGGTACCTGACTGTTTACGGCACTACCGTCGTTTACTTTGTGTTCTGGATCCCTAGAATACAGGCATCCTTTCCCTGTATGAAAAGCCTTTCCCAGAGGCTTCTCCTGGGACCCAGGAAGGGAAATCTGTTATGGCTGCAACCCAGGCATCTGTTTTCTTTGGTGAGGATTTGTAGACACTGCTTTCTAGACCAAGCAGGTTATAAAGACCAGGGCAAGCAACTTTTCAAAAAGGTAGTCTGGAACTGTGAAAAGCTTTACGTTCTGACAGTCCTTATTTGGAGTCCTATGTGCCCCCTCACATGCCTTGGGAAATGCTCTCAGTCTCTCTGTGCCCTGGTTTCCCAAAGAATAGCAAGGAAATATGGTAACCCTTGCAGCCTCTGAATAATCAGTCATTAGAGTACTCACTATGAAATGGGAAGGAAAAGTGCCTGAGTTACTGGCTCAGAGCCCAGGGCTGAGCACATGGAAGCACCCAACTTAGTAAAGGTCTATTTCCTATATTGAGTAAATATCTGTAACCATTAATGCTAATTAAGAATGTGTATTATGTGCCAAGCACTTTGCTATGTGATTTGCATGCATGAAACCAATTTCATTTTTTTTTTTTTTAGAATTTTTATTTATTTATTCATGAGAGACACACACACAGAGAGGCAGAGACACAGGCAGAGAGAGAGGAGCAGGCTCCATGCAGGGAGCCTGACATGGGACTTGATCCTGGGTTTCCAGGATCACACCCTGGACTGAAGGTGGCGCTAAACCACTGAGCCACCCGGGCTGCCCTTTTTTTTCTTTTTTAGAATTTTTTTGAAACCAATTTCAGTTGTAGAACACTGCAGGAGGAATGCATTATTATTATCATTTTCATTTTTTAAATGAGGAGGGATGGAGTTGACAAAGTTATACACTTGCTGGTCTTGGAACCAGGTTATCTGACCAAATTTTGAGCCACTATGTTCTACAGCCCTCTATATGAAGACATTTAGACTCTATTAATGCATGCATGACACATTGAGGTGACCTCAACATTTAAAAGGTAAATTAGTGTTGATATCATTTGGAGCTTCTCTGGGGGCTCTTTAGGTCATTCTTTGACTATAATATGGAAAATTAGGGGTTTTATTTTGAGCGGCCAAGTATTGGTTGCCAAAATTATCCAGCCTCGTATCTTTCTAAAATTAAAAAAAAAAAAAATTAGAATTCTAAAAGCCTTTCTTTTCACAAAAATATCCTGGGTATCAGTACATGTAATTATTTTGTACATCCAGTAGAAGAGCCAACCATAAAGACAAAGAAAAAGCACATTGGACTGGACCCTGTGCATACTGAAAAGCAGAATCTGAGTCCATTGGGGAGCCTCAGTGCTTAGCATGTGTTCACAAATGATAACAATGAAATAATTACAGCTGGCTAGTGCTCATATGGTACTTTGTAGATGTCCTAAGTGCTTTATACATTTTTCTCATTAATCTTTTCTATCATTATTACCCCCCTTGTACTGATGGAGAAACTGAGATGCAGAACATGTAACTGGCCTGCTCAAAGTCACACAATTTTAAGTGGCAGAGACTCCCCACCACCATTTGACTAGAGACAGCCTGGCTCAGCTCCTCCCATTTTACCACTATTCCACTTCTGAGTCACCAAGCCAACCACACTTGCCTTTGGTTTGTTCCCTTTTCACTCTTATAGACCTTTCTTCTCCTGCAGTGCCAGGGCCTTCACCTCAGGCACTGACACTCTGGGTTAGTCATCCCTCCTGAGGAGATACCTTTATTTATAGCAAACAGCACAGGTCTAGAGAAATGAATAGTGGTAGGATTTCAAAGACTGGGGAAAGATGCAAGGAAAACATTAGGAAAGGAGGTACCTTCTCAGTTCCATTTAACCTACACCACACAGGAATCTGAAAATTCAGCCCCAGATAAGGCTTAGTAAGAATACACTGAGAAGGACCATCTAGATGAAGACATTAGCAACTGTGTGATGCAGCAAAGGCACACTCTCCTGGAGGGAAGGGATCTGTTGCCTAGAGGGCTTTTGTGAATTCTAATCCCTAATCTGTAAAATGAAGACATTGAACAGGTGATCTCAAAGGTTCTTTTCCATTCTGAAAAATCTGTTAATTCAACTTGCACAAAAAGGAAACAAATATTTAATAAGCACATCTTCTCTTTTTTTCCCAACATCTTTTTTTTTTCTCCAACATCTCTCTCTCTCTCTCTCTCTCTCTCTCTCTCTCTCTTTTTCACAGACAGGGGCATGTCTTTGTTTTCACTGGCCCTTAATCATCAGAGATTGAGAACAATTAGCCCATGTGGACTGGGAAGCACTACCTTGAGCCTTCAGAATACTCACTGGTTGCTGGTAAAAACAAGAAAAACCATGAAGTGATAGTGTTATGTCCTCACACAACAGCCAAATGATCAAATGTGGGCACATCAAGATAGAAAATGGTCTAAAAAAGTGAAAGGAAAGCAGAAGAGATGTGCATCTACCCTTCAGGATCCTCTAGAAATATTATAGTGAGGAAAGCAAATGTGAAAGACATTCCATGCCATTCTTGCTCATATAGTAAGAATTTGCACACACAAATAACATACTTCATAAGATTCAAATCTGAGGGACCATTTCCCCTAAAGATTCCTCATTTCTCCCAGAAAAGAAATAAAAAGCTGATGAACCAAGTCACATGAAAATGAAATGTCTAGACTATCAACTCATACAGTGTGATCCAGACACTGAAGCCATGAATTAATGGATGCAATAGCATGCTTTCACCAGACAGCTTATATAAGACTGTAAAAATAATGGAAATGTTTAAAACTCCAAATTAAAAGAAATAATGTTTGAAGAAGTATTAACAGTTTGAGTGGAGTAACAGTGGCAAAAATAGTACAGTAAGGACCCCTAGGTCTCAAAGAAATGGAAAAAATTCACAAAAATTATCAAAACCAACCTTATCAGAACTCTCAAAGCTTGTCAAATATTTCTGGTAACCAAGTGAACAGTAAGTCAGGGCATAAGTACACTGAAATAGGGTAGAAGAGCACTGTGATATTTTAACATTTCTAGGCCAACCCTCTTACCCAATATAGCATCTATCTTGAAGACCGTAGCCTGTGTTCCCTGAGTGGGTACTTGGTTCCAGAAAGAGAAAAGCAAATCTTGTTCCCAGGAAATTGTGTTTGTTGGTTTTGCCTTGACAGGGATTTCTATAAAGAACTGATTCAAGGGGCTAATTCACAAAGAAAACAGAAAATCTAATAGACCTATAACAGGGCAGCCCAGGTGGCGCAGCACTTTAGCGCCACCTGCAGCCCCGGGTGTGATCCTGGAGACCCGGGATATAGTCTCATGTCGGGCTCCCTGCATGGAGCCTGCTTCTCCCTCTGCCTGTGTCTCTGCCTCTCTCTCTCTCTCTCTTTCTGAATAGATAGATAGATAGATAGATAGATAGATAGATAGATAGATGATAGATAGATAAAAATAATAGACCTATAACAAGTAAAGAGGTTGACTCAGCAATCAAAACCTTCTAGCAAAGGAAAGTGCAGGATCAGATGGCTTCACTGGTGAATTGTGCCAAATATTTAACAAAGAATTAATACTAATCCTTTTCAAACTTTTCCAAAACTAGAAGATGAGGGAATACTTCCCAACTCACCTATAAGGTCATCATTACAAAGTAAAACAAAGACATCATAAGAAAATTATAGAACAAAATCTGTTATGAATATATATGCAAAAATTCTTAACAAAACACTAGCAAACTGAATGTAGTAGCTTATTAAAAGAATTATACATCATGGCCAAGCAGGATTTATCATGGAAATACAATGTATTTATTAGTGTTAATAAAATGAAGAAAAAACTACATAATCATCTTGATTGATGCAGCTACAGCAAGTGACAAAATACAATAGCTTTTAATGATAAAAAATACAGTAACCTAGAAATGGAAAAAACTTCCTCAAAATTATGAAAAGACATATATGGTGAACCCACAACTAACAACATGCTCAATGAGAAAAGATTGAAAGCTTCTCCCGCTAAGATCAAGCATGCCCACTTTTATCACTACAATCAATCAACACTGTACTAGTTTTATCCAGAGCAATTAAGCAAGAAAAAGAAATAAAAGGCATCCAAATTGGACTCCTCAAACAAAGTCCAGGACCAGATGACTTCACAGGCAAATTCTACCAAACACTTAAATAAGAATTAATACATATCCTTCTCAAACAATCCAAAAAGTTGAAAAGGAAGGAATGCTTCCAAATTCATTCTACAAGGCCAGCATTATCCTGATACTAAAACCAAACAAAGACACTTCAGAATAATGAAAACTTTAGGCCAATATCCCTGATGAACATCGATGCAAAATCCTCAAGAAAATATTTGCAAACTAAATTCAACAATGCAATAAAAGGGTTATTTACCATAATTGACTGGGATACAAAGATGGTTCAATATCTGCAAATCAATCAACTTTATATACCATATTAACAAAGTGAAAAATAACAATCATAGAATCATCTCAATAGGTGTAGAAAAAGCATTTGATGAAATTCAACTTCTATTCATGACAAAACTCTTAATAAAGTAAGTATGACAGGAAATTACCTAAACAACAACAAAAAAATATGATAACTCCACACCAATATTACACATAATATTGTATTATGTGTAATATTGTGAAGAAAAGCTTGAAGTTTATCCTCTAAAATCAGGAAAAAGACAAGGTATCCTCTCATCACTTTCATTCAACATAGTATTAGAAGTCCTACCCATAGCAATCATACAGGAACAATAACTAAAGGCATCCAAATTTGTAAAGAAATAAAACTGTCACTATTTGTAGATGGCATGATATTATATGTAGCAAAGTCTGAAGACTCCATCAAAAAACAATTAGAATGAATAAATGAATTCAGCAAAGTTGTGGAATACAAAATCAATTAACCAAAACCTGTGTTTTTATATACTAATAACAAACTAACAGAAAGAAAAATTAAGAAAATAATTTCATTTATAATTGTATTAAAGAGAATAAAATACTTAGGAATAAATTTTTTAAAGGAGGTGAAAAATCTGTACTCTGAAAACTCTAAGACATTGATGAAGGAAACTGGAGGTGACACAAATAAATAAAAAGATATACCATGCTCATGAATTGAAACAATTTATATTGTTAAATGTCCATATTATCCAAAGCAATCAACAGATTTGGCACAATCTCTATCAAAATACCAACAGTATTTTTAACATAATTAGGACAAGAAATTCTAAAATTTGTGTGGCAACACAAAAGACCTCAAATAGCTAAAGCAATCCTGAAAATGATAAACAAATTTGGTGCCATCACAATCCTAGATTTCAAACTATACTACAGAGTTATAATATAATAGTAATATAATATAATAATCAAAACTGTATGGCACTGACACAAAAATAGACACACAGATCCATAGAACAGAATAGAACCCAGAAATACTCATGCCTACATGAGTTTAACTCATGTTAAACTAATGCCTACATTAGTTTCAACTAATCTATATGACAAAAGAGGTAATATACAAGGGGTGAAAGACAGTCTCGTCAATAAATACTGCTGAGAAAATTGGACAACGACATGCAAAAGAGTGAAACTGAACCACTTTTTTACACCATTTACAAAAATTAACTAAAAAATTGATTAAAGACCTAAATGTAAGACCTGAAACCATAAAATTTCTTAAGAAAATAGGCAGTAAATCTTTAAACATTGGTCTTAGCAACCTTTTTTTTGGATCTGTCTCATCAGGCGAGGGCAACAAATTAAAAATAAACATCTGAGACTACATCAAACTAAAAAGCTTTTACACCATGAAGGAAATAATCAAGAAAATCAACAGACAACATACTGAATGGGAGATGATATTTTCAGATGATATATCTAATAAGGGGTTAATATTCAAAATATATAAAGAACTTGCACAACCCAACACCAAAAAACCTAAATAATCTAATTAAAAACTGAGCAGAGGACCTGAATAGACATTTCTCCAAAGAAGACACACAGGTGACAAACAGACACATGAAAAGATGTTCAACATCACTCATCATCAGAGAAATGCAAGTCAGATACAGGGAAATGCAAATGAGATATCATCTCACACCAGTCAGAATGGCTAGTATAAAAAAGACAATAAATAACAAATTTTGGTGAGGACATAGAGAAAAAGAGAACCCTTGTGTGTTGTTGATAAGAATGCACACTGGTACAGACAGCCACTATGGAAAACTATGGAAGTTTGTCAAAAAAACAAAAATAGAAATATCACATAGTCCAGTAATTTCACTTCTAAGTACTTACTGAAAGAAAATAAGAAAACTAATTGGAAAAGATATATGTACCCCTAAGTTTATTGCAGCATTTATAGCCAAGATATGGAAGCAGCTTGTCTTTTGATAGCTGAATGGATAAAAAAGATGTGAGATACACACACACACATACACACACTCTCTCTATATATATACAATGGCATATTGTGTATGTATACATATGTGTGTATAGACAATATATACAATGGAATATTACTCAGCTATTAAAAAGAGTGAAAACTTCCCACTCAGCACAATATGGATGGACCTAGAAGGTATTAGGCTAAATTCAATATGTTAGAGAAAAACAAATATTACATGTTTTCACTTATATGTGAAACCTAAAAAAATAACAAATGAATGGTCTGTTTCTAAAAAAACAGAAACAGACAACATACAGAGAACTGGTGGTTGTCAAGTCGGAGAGGAGGAGATGGTAAGAGGGGCAAAACAGACCAAGGGGATTAGAAGATATAAAATTCCAGTTATAAATTAAATAAGTCATAGGGAAGAAACATCCAGCATGGGAAATATAATCAATAATATTATAATAAATTCATATGGCAACAGATATACTTATCATATACATATATAATATATGTATGTGTATATATATGACATATATTATATATTCTTATGGTAGTGACACTTATGGTTAGCATTTGGTAGTGTATATAAATATTGAGTCACTATGTTGTACATCTGAAACTAATATAATCTTGTGTGTCAACTATACTTCAATTAAAAAGAAAAAGAAAATAAATGCTTCCAAATTGGAAGGAAAGAAACTAGGAAACTATCTCTAATGAGGATGGCATTGTCTTATATGTAGACAAACCCAAAGAATACAAACATACACACACACACAATATTAGAGATAACAAACAATTTCAGAAAAACTCATCACATATCAGCTGTATTTCTCTATACTAGCAATAAACAATTCAAAGAGGATGGCAATACTACCCTCAAAAAATCTATATCAAAAATCCAAAGGGCAGGGATGCCTGGGTGGCTAAGAGGTTGAGCATGGGCCTTCGGCTCAGGGCATGATCCTGGGGTCGAGTCCCACATCAGGCTCCCCGCATGGAGCCTGCTTCTCCCTCTGCCTGTGTCTCTGCCTCTCTCTGTGTCTCTCATGAATAAATAAATAAATTCTTTAAAAAAAAATCCCAAGGGCATTTTTTGCCAAAAGGGAAAATGTGATCTTCAAATTCAAGAATTCTAGACAGGTCAGGAAATACAGGGGCTCAAATTTGAATAAAGTATCCAGCAGCAGCCTTAATGCACAGCACCCACCAATCATCTCAACAAGGTTTCCATATCTAGACTTACTCAGAAGTGTCTGTTCTGAACCACAGAAATGCAGTGAGATTGAGTATATGTGTGACCAGCTCAGACTGCATCACCATGAAGACTCAGGGCAGGAGAAGCTTCCAAGGTCATCAAAACCATGTCTGCCTGCAGTCAAAACAACCCTTGAAGAGCAAGATTTGTCTCTGGTGTGATGTGCAACTTACTAGAGGACCAGAGGACATATTACTCTGTCAAGCCAGGTGCTCATGGGTGTACCAGCCAGCTTTCTTTTGCAGATGGGACATTTCTGGGAACAGAGGTCACATCTCCCTATAGGGGTGGAATGTTCCTTCTCCACTTTTCCTGGATACCTGGGTAGCATACAGATGTGGTATGAAGACAAAACTGTTACTTAGCAGAGCTCTGAGAATGCAGCTCAGACATTCCAAAGCAGATCAAGAGCTCTAGCATTATAAAGTGGAGATCAGTATAAAGATTATATTTCAAATATGTCAAAAATAAATCAGCAAATTCAGACAAACCTGAATATTTTCTTGCATGCTTTACTTAGGAATTAGCAATTGAAACAAACTGTCCGTTGAAAATAATATTGGTCTAACAAACCTAAATCTAGGGATCTCTGGGTGGCGCAGCGGTTTGGCGCCTGCGTTTGGCCCAGGGCGCGATCCTGGAGATCTGGGATCAAGTCCCGCATTGGGCTCCCGGTGCATGGAGCCTGCTTCTCCCTCTGCATATGTCTCTGCCTCTCTCTATCTCTCTCTCTGTGACTATCATAAATAAATAAAAATTAAAAAACAAAAACAAAAAACAAACCTAAATCTATACATTATAAAGTTATTAATATAGCTGCATAGTTGTTTTGCATGGATCTCAGCCTATGGCAGTAATGCTATCAGCTATGAATGCCTGGAGCACTCATCTGGGATACTACTACTGGCAGTGCCATTGACATTTCTCTGAATGGAGCCAATGTTGTGGCTGGACAAGTCCTTGTGGTTCTCATTGTGATTCCAAGATGTACCTTGCAACAACCATCAGGGAACTTTGATAAAACAAGATTTATTATTAACAAGTCCTCAGGGGTACAAGGCAACACAGCACACCTAAGGCCACACAGTGAGGTCTCAGGGCAAGAGAGAGGAGAGGAGCGGGGAGATGGGAGAGAGCAAGAGAGAGAGAGAAGAGCTCAGACCTGGGCTTCTGTCTTATTAGGGTTGAGGGTGGAGTACTCAAGGTTTCCTGGGTTCATTCTTTCTTGGTGAATTTAAAGAGTGGGAATTAGGGATGCCTGAGTGGCTCAGCAGTTGAGCATCTGCCTTCAGTTCAGGGTGTGGTCCCAGGATCCCGGGATCGAGTCCCACATCGGGCTCCTTGTGTGAGGCCTGCTTCTCCCTCTGCCTGTGTCTCTGCCTCTCTCTCTCTCTCACTCTCTCTCTCTGTCTCTCATGAAAAAATAAATAAAATCATTATAAAAAATAACATAAAGAATGGGAATTAGGGTGTGGGAAGGGAAAAGCAGGGTCACATAGGTGGTCAATTGTCTAGGTTACCTGGTTTCCTAAAAGGGGAACTTCACAGGTAGGTCAGGCTGCCTCCTTATGTAGTTGTATAGCCAGTAACTGTGTCACACAGCTGGCAAAATGTTTATTTGAGATGGATGTCACTGAAATGGATGCCTTGGCAATCAAAGACAACATCAGGCACTTACATTGCAATCAAAAAAGCTTAATGCTAGGCACTTACACTACAATAGTTTTTGGTAAATTACCTTTCAAAGTTAAACTTTATTACAGTTTTAATACCCTTCAGTTGTACAAGACTTTCCAATTTGCAATATGCTTTCATGCATATTATTCCTTGGATTTTCAGTAAATCCTGCTAAGGTAGGCAGGGTAGTAATTACTGCCCTCATTTTCAGAGGAACAAGCTGAGCCTTAAACTTCTAGTCCTTAGTCTGTCACTCCATGGCCTACACTGCCTCAGTGGCAGCTCAGCCCACATGCCTCCCCCAATGGGAGCAGTTGACATAGGAGGAGGGGGTCCTTCTACCCATTATATGTGGCTCCCTCCTCTGCCTCCTTCTCCAAGGGAACATTTAATGAAGTGTCTCTTGGAGTGGTGACAGACATATACAGGTCCACTATCATTCTTATATTTGATTCTCTAGTCCCATAATTTATGGAAGAAAATATATTGTCAAAATTTCAAAATCATCAGTTTTTCAAAATTATATATAATGTTCAAACTCACCAATATTGTATTGAATATTTAAAATTTTGATCAGTGGGTAGATCTCTCAATGGACACTTGGGTTGCTTCCATAGATATCTATTGTAAATAATGCTGCAATAAACATAGGGGTACATATACCTTTTCCAACTAGTGTTTTCATTTTCTTTCAGTAAATTCCTCAAAGTAGAATTACTGGATCATATGATATTTCTATTTTTATTTTTTGAGGGACCTCCATTGTTTTTCACAGTGGCTACACCAATTTACATTCCTACCAACAGTGAACAAGGGTTCTTTTTTCTCCACATCCTCACCAAAGCTTGTTATTTCTTGTCGTTTTGATACTAGCCATTCTGACAGGTGTAACATGAAATGGCTAGAACAGTCCTTGTGGTATAAAGTGATATTTCATTATAGTTTTGATTTGCATTTCCCTGATGATGAGTGATGCTGAGTACTTTTCATATGCCTGTTGGACACTTGTATGTCTTCTTTGGAGAAATGTCTATTAGTCCTTTCCCATTTTTTAATTGGATTATTTGGGTTTTCTGGTATTGAGTCATATAAGTTCCTTATATATTTTGTGCATTATCCTCTTATCAGATATAACATTTGCATCAATAAATGAGTGGATAAAGATAAAGAAGATAAAGATAAAGTGTGTGTGTGTATATATATATATATATATATATATATATATATATATATGAATTATGTATTTCATTATGGGATATTACTCAGCCATGGAAAAGAATGAGATCTTGCCACTTGTAACAACATGGATGGACCCAGAGGGCATCAAGCTAAGTGAAATAAGCCAGACAAAGAAAAATACCACATGATTTCACTTATATGTGGAATCTATAGGACAAGACAAACAAAGAAACAAACTAACCAACCAAAGAACAGACTCTTAAATATGGAAAACAAACTTGTGGTTGCCAGAGGGAAGGTGGGTGGGGAAATGGATGAAATCGATAAAGGGAATTAAGAGGTACAAACTTCCAGTTATAAAATAAATAAATCATGGAGATGAAAAGTCTAACATAGGGAATATAGTGAATAATACAGTAATAACATTACATGGTGAGAGATGGTGACTATACTTATTGTGGTAAGCACTGGATAATATGCAAAATTGTTGCATCAATATATCGTACAATTGAAACATACATTATGTGCCAAAAATACAATAGAAATAATTTTAAAATGAATAAATAAGTAACAAAAAAACAGAAAAAAGAGGGTAGATCTCATGCTTTGTATTCTTACTACAATAAAATAATTTTTTTTTAAAAAAAGGAATCAAGAATGAATTTGTTGGAAGAATAGCATGTTGTTAGAATTCTTCCATTTTGACTATCCATTTGGAGTTAAAGTTCTTCAATGAAATGTTTACATTGGTGATTACCATAAAGTACACGAAACATTATCTTCCGTCTAAAAGGCATGATATATACAAATGATATCAATTTTAATTTTAAACTTAGAAAAGTAAAGGGAAGCCCTGGTGGCCCAGCGGTTTAGCACCGCCTTCAGCTGGGGTGTGATCCTGGAGACCTGGATCACGTCAGGCTCCCTGCTTCTCCCTCTGCTTGTGTCTCTGCCTCTCTCTCTCTGTCTGTCTCTCAGGAATAAATAAATAAAATCTTAAAAAAAAGAAAAGTAAATTACAAAGTTTATACGTCATAAGAATATCTTTTTATATGTTAAAATAATAAACGACACATAAAGTAAGCCCTAAAGAATTGTGACTATATTTTAAGTGACCATTTTAATATTTTAAAATTAACTGGAACCTGATGCTACCCTTCTCTAATACACACATAAATATACCTCATTCAGTCTCTCCCTATCATAGATCATTAAAAACAAATTGTTACTCATTATTAGATTTGAAATTTCTAAGTTAAAATAAGTTATGTCTAGTGCTTGTGAAATTTAAAAAACAAGGCATCCTCCGGGGAGCGGGGCAAGATGGCAGAAGAGTAGGGTCCCCAAGTCACCTGTCACCACCAAATTACCTAGAAAACCTTCAAATCATCCTGAAAATCTACGAATGCGGCCTGAGATTTAAAGAGAGAACAGCTGGAATGCTACAGTGAGAAGAGTTTGCGCTTCTATCAAGGTAGGAAGACGGGGGAAAAGAAATAAAGGAACAAAGGCCTCCAAGGGGGAGGGGCCCCGCGAGGAGCCGGGCTGAGGCTGGGGCGAGTGTCCCCAGGACAGGAGAGCCCCGTCCCGGAGAAGCAGGAGCTGCACCGACCTTCCCGGGCGGAAAGGGGCTCGCAGGGAGTTAGAGCAGGACCCCAGGAGGGCGGGGATGCCCTCGGGCTCCCGGGGACACTAACAGACACCTGCGCCCCGGGGAGAGGGCGCCGAGCTCCCTAAGGGCTGCAGTGCGCGGGCATGGCGGACCGGGAGCAGCTCGGAGGGGCTCGCAGGGGCTCCGGCATGGCTGGGAGCGCGAATCCAACAGCGCAGGCTCTGGAGCACAGGGCACCGGGGACACAGCCCAGGATCCGGCTTGACCCGGGGACAGGCAGAGGCCGGGAGGGCCCAGGACAGCAAGGACGCTCCTGCCCCAGCTGAGCAGATGAGCGCCCCGCCCCAGAGTATCCAGGCCCCTGCAGACCAAGAGCTCTGTAGTGACTGCGGGAGCTGACTCCAGGGTACCAGAGCTGGCCGCCGCCACTGGGGTTGTTCCTCCTGGGGCCTCATGGGTAAACAACCCCCACTGAGCTTCACAGTGGCCTCACAGGATAAACAGGTTAAACAACATTCACTGAGCCCTGCACCAGGCAGGGGGCTGAGCAGCTCCCCAAGTGCTAACACCTAAGAATCAACAGAGCAGGCCTCCCCCACAAGACCAGCTAGACAGACAGCGGAAAAACAAATTATTGACCAAGCCGCATTGGAAGGTTCCAGGGGAAGTCGAGGGATTTACAGTATACAGAATCAGAGGATACTCCCCCTTGTTTTTTGTCTTCTGTTTGCTTCCAACCCCATTTTTCTTTTCTTCTTTTCTCTTTTTGTCCCCCTTTTTTCTCTTTTTTTCTTTTTCTTTTCTTCTTTCTCTTCTCTCTTTTTCTCCTTTTCCCAATACAACTTGTTTTGTATTGGGAATACAAAACTACTACTCTGCACTGAGCAAAATGACTAGAAGGAAAAACTCAACTCAAAAGAAAGAATCAGAAACAGTCCTCTTTCCCACAGAGTTATAAAATCTGGATTACAATTCAATGTCAGAAAGCCAATTCAGAAGCACTATTATACAGCTACTGGTGGATCTAGAAAAAAGCATAAAGGACTCGAGAGACTTCATGACTGCAGAATTTAGATCTAATCAGGCAGAAATTAAAAATCAATTAAATGAGATACAATCAATCCAAACTAGAGCTCCTAAAGACGAGGGTAAATGAGGTAGAAGAACCAGTGAGTGACATAGAAGACAAGTTGATGGCAAAGAGGGAAACTGAGGAAAAAAGAGACAAACAAAAGATCATGAGGATAGATTAAGGGAAATAAGTGACAGCCTGAGGAAGAAAAATCTACCTTTAATTGAGGTTCCTGAGGGTGCCGAAAGGCACAGAGGGCCATAAGATGCATTTGAACAAATCATAGCTGAAAACTTTCCTAATCTGGGAAGGGAAACAGGCATTCGGATTCAGGAAATTGAGAGGTTCCCCCCCTAAAATCAATAAAAACCGCTCAAACCTCGACATTTAATAGTGAAGCTTGCAAATTCCAAAGATAAAGACAAGATCCTTAAAGCAGCAAGAGACAAGAAATCTCTAACTTTTATGGGGAGAAATATTAGATTCACAGCAGACCTCTCCACAGAGACCTGGCAGGCCAGAAAGGGCTGGCAGGATATATTCAGGGTCCTAAATGAGAAGAACCTGCAGCCAAGAATACTTTATCCAGCAAGGCTCTCATTCAGAATAGAAGGAGAGACAAAGAGCTTCCAAGATAGGCAGAAACTGAAAGAATATGTGACCACCAAGCCGGCTCTGCAAGAGATATTAAAGTGGACCCTGTAAAAGAAAGAGGAAGTCCAAGGAAACAATCCACAAAATCAGGGACTGAATAGGTATCATGATGACACTAAACTCATATCTTTCAACAGTAACTCTGAATGTGAATGGGCTTGATGACACCATCAAAAAGGTGCAGGGTTTCAGACTGGATAAAAAAGCAGGACCCATCTATTTGCTATCTACAGGAGACACATTTTAGACATAAGGACACCTTCAGCGTGAAAATAAAAGGTTGGAGAACCATGTACCATTCAAATGGTCCTCAAAAGAAAGCAGGGGTAGCCATCCTTATATCAGATAAACTAAAATTTACCCTGAAGACTGTAGTGAGTGATGAAGAGGGACACTATATCATACTTAAAGGATCTATCCAAAAAAGAGCACCTAACAATCATCAATATTTATGCCCTGAATGTGGGGGCTGCCAAATATATCCATTAATAACCAAAGTTAATACGTACTTACACAATAATACACTTATACTTGGTGACTTCAATCTAGCACTTTCTACACTCAATAGGTCTTCTAAGCACAACATCTCCAAAGAAACAAGAACTTTAAATGATACACTGGACCAGATGGATTTCACACATATCTACAGAACTTTATGTCCAAACGCCACTGAATACACATTCTTCTCAAGTGCACATGGAACTTTCTCCAGAATAGACCACATACTGGGTCACAAATCAGGTCTGAACTGGTACCAAAAGATTGGGATCATCCCCTGCATATTCTTAGACGATAATGCCTTGAAATTAGAACTAAATCACAACAAGAAGTTTGGAAGGACTTCAAACACGTGGAAGTTAAGGACCATCCTGCTAAAAGATGAAAGGGCAACCAGGAAATTAAAGAAGAATTAAAAAGATTCATGGAAACTACTGAGAATGAAGATACAACCATTCAAAATCTTCAGGATACAGCAAAAGCAGTCCTGAGGGGGAAATACACCGCAATAGAAGCATCCATCCAAAAACTGGAAAGAACTCAAATACAAAAGCTAATCTTACACATAAAGGAGATAGAGAAAAAACAGCAAAGAGATCCTACACCAGAAGAAGAGAGTTAATAAAGGTTCGAGCAGAAATCAATGAAATCAAGACCAGAAGAACTGTGGAACAGATCAACAAAACCAGGAGTTGGTTCTTGGAAAGAATTAATAAGATAGATAAACCATTAGCCAGCCTTATTAAAAAGAAGAGAGAGAAGACTCAAATTAATAAAATCATGATTGAGAAAGGAGAGATCACTACCAACACCAAGGAAATACAAACAATTTTAAAAATGTATTATGAACAGCTATACGCCAATAAATTAGGCAATTTAGAAGAAATGGATGCTTTTCTGGAAATAAAGTCCTTATGTGCTCTCTCTTGTGGTTTGGCCTGTGTTCATTCAAAAATGAACCTACTGAGTATAAATTACCTTAAAGTAGTTCTCAACAAATTTTGACATAAACCACTTCCATGAATTGCTGAGATTGGAGACAGTTTAATTATTATAAATGTCCCAGATCCTATGAAAGAGGCTCCAAGTGCTGAGTAGTCAAACAATTAGAAAACACAAATATCAAAACAGAATAACTTTTTATGTTAATCCTATTTGCTCAAGAAGCAAAGGAAAAAAGTCCTCAGAGAGGGTAGCTCTCTCCTTGGAGTTGCTCTGGTTTGTAATTCCACTGGTGATGGATATGGCTGCTTGCAGAATCTAATTGAAACTAGCTCAGTGCTGCTTCATAAAACAGGAATTTCTGTCCATGTCATACCCAAATTTGTTAACCAATCCTTTGGTTTCCATGATCTAAAAGAGACATAATTAACTGACTAACTGACAAGCACACGTTGAACTTTTTGGAATCCTACCTGATTGTGACTTCTCTGTGCCAAAGAACCTAAAGTGCCTTGTGTTCATCTTCACTGTTGTATGATGGCCTTGTCTTCTAAGAATCTCCTTATTTTTCCCATCACAAAAGCCTCCTGAGTTAAAGACTGAATCTCTATTAATGCCAGTGTCCTAGCCCAGGACCAGGGCAGAACATTCACTTTCTTATTCTGGATGGATTATAGAAGACAGCCTGCCAGATGCAGTGGAGAGCAGACATTTAGGGTCCTTCTTTGAATTTCCTCCTATCCAGAGAATGAGACCACATGTATGAAAAAACCCAAAGAAAAAAAGGCTTCAACAGAAAGCCTAGCAAAGACACAAGGGACTGCAGGAATTCAGAAACATTTGGGAATCCAGAAAGGCTCAAGGACAAGATAGTATTTTAATTTGAATTGAAAGAATGAGCATTTTCAGTGAAATTGGTTTATCTAGGCAAGTTTTTAGTTGAATGAGGGAGCACAAGCAAAATGGTTGAGGCAAAACAGGGGCTGGGTTAGACCAAAAAAAAAAAAAAAAAAAAGAATGCGGTCTTACTGGGATCCAAGGTCCCCAGATGGAGGTGGAGAAGAAACTGAGTCTCTGTACTGCCTCACCAGTGCAGAAACCAAACCAGATACCCCCCACACCCTTCTTTACTGCAGACAGTTTAACATGGAAGTCATTAGTAAATGGATTTGTGATTGTATGGACAGAGAAAGGTGAGTAGTTCACCTTAACACCATGTAAAAAATGAGACTTGTTGAATAAAAGTAATAAAAAAAAGAAGTCTAGAAAGAAAACATTTACTTTAACTCCATTCATGGAGTGTTAAAACACCCATGCTCACGTATATGGTAAAATGATACCTCACACAGGGCTTGGAGCTTCGTGACAATATTGGGAAAGAATGCATACGTGGCCTTTAATGCGTGGAGAGAGAGACTCGCCTTTACTGAGGCCATCTTTGTTTGGCTTTTCCATATAACAGTATGTATTTAGAAGTGACGAAACTTTCTTGGAAAAAATAGTTAATGGCTCTTTTTCTTCCAGTAATTCAAATTTTGCCAACAGTCAGTTCAGATAACTAAAAATGTTATGCAATTATATAGCTTCCTTTGTGAATCAAAGTCAGGAAAAAATAATCTTAGCCTTTGTTAATGAGGGTTAGCTTATGTGCTTGCCAAGTGCTATTTTAATAATAAAAACCATCTTATTTCTCCTTACCTCATTTATGTTATGCCAACAAGCTCAGCTTGTACATTGCCATAAAAATATGAAAAATTACATTTTATATAATTTAGACTGGTTTAACTGTTCCCTTACATTATAAAGAATAATGATAAAACCTAAATTATACTACATATATATACATAAGCTTCTTCAAGCATAGAAAATGTTTAATGGAGAAAACTTGTAGCACTGAAAACTGTGGGGGGCACAGAAATCCGGGGAGCTCAGCAGGACTCTGGTAGATGAGTGCAAGGAACAGATTAACTGGAGCAGATGCTGCAGGGCACTGAAGCTCTACCAAGCTCACCAAAATTCCTACTGCTGTTGTAGCTGGTCTGTATTCACTAAGCCAGGGGTCTTTTATTGTAGGGGACTTTAAAAGCCATCTGGTGGTTTCTGAGTTATTTCTCATCTGTCTGTTGGTAAGCTAAGTACCATAAATCACATTTTCACATAAGTCACATTTTCTGCCAATTTCTTAATGTCACTGTGGTTTTCCCTTGATCTTACATTCTCTGTGACATCTTTCTTCAGTTGTAGGAATCTGAAACAGGCTGAGCCCTTGCATTACTGATTTGGAATAAGATCCATTTATTGCAATGCACCCATTCATCTTGAGTCCCATTAAAACAACATTTCTGATCTGAAACCTCACAGAAGTTATTTGGTCTTATTATTTTGAAATTTCGGTTAAGAATCCTAATGAATGCCACACACGCTCATGTGTTCTCCCAGATAAATGAAACATTATCTACTCAAGGGGACTGGATTCTTTCTTCTCTATCATTATATCCGCATCTTCATTTCCTTTGACTAAAAGCATTGACTAGTGGCTTCCACTTCACTTGAGGATTGTACAGGTTGCCAGGTCAGAAGCCAAATGACTTCTGCCCTTTCAGGAGTCATTTCATGTCTGATATCACCTGCCATCGTGAGGGAACAGATAGGACTGTTCCCATCATTGTAGGGACAACAAGGCACCAGGCATAAAGGTATATGTAGTCATATCTCAGCCAGAACTGGAGACAGGGAATCTTCACAATCAGTGAGAAAAACAGAGCTCCTCATAATGATAGTCAGATCTATTATTTGTAATGTTGTGTGACTGTTTGCTTTGCCTCATGACTAAAGGTTGACAAGACATGTTCAGATACAGGCTATAACTTAAGTATATTCTGGCTCTTATATTCCCAAGAGAACTGACACTGAGGATTAAAACTCAATTCGAGGATCCCTGGGTGGCGCAGCAGTTTGGCTCCTGCCTTTGGCCCAGGGCGCGATCCTGGAGACCCGGGATCGAATCCCACGTCGGGCTCCCAGTGCATGGAGCCTGCTTCTCCCTCTGCCTGTGTCTCTGCCTCTCTCTCTCTCTCTCTCTCTCTCTGTGTGTGACTATCATAAATAAATAAAAATAAAATAAAAAACTCAATTCGATGAAATGTGCCCAGTTAATAGCCACTAGAGGGATGTGCCATATTAGCATAATATAGCTTCAAGGGCTTTCCTTAATATTAAAAATATATTTGCTACTCATTTGCTCAAGCCATGAACATTCAAAGTATGTCTCTCCCAGTGAGCAGGGTCAGTCACAAGCAGATGTGTTTAGTTATAGGCTATTAAATACTGACTCTTGCAAAGCAGATGCTGTTGGTATTATAACTGGATGGGAGGGGCATCAGTCCTGCTCATTGCTCATTATTTACAACCCTTTCCTTCCCTCCCAGTTCACAGAGCCCAAGAGCATTTCACACAATGTATTTTGATATCCATCTGGGGACCAGCCCCCTCTGGTCCACACATGCTCTGAAGGTCTGTATAAGGCACAGCTTGAGGGTGAAGAATGCAAGTAAATGTATTTCTTGATCAGTGAATATATTTTTATTTTAGAATCGGCAAATGCTTATTTAATGAACTTAAAAAGAATTTTTATAAAAATGCAATGGTTAAGGAAACCACCAACTTTACCAGGGTGTTTGCCATCAGTTTCCTAACAAATCAAGCAGGAAAAGCCATTAACCAAACATCAGAATAAGTAGACCCTGGTTCTATTATCATGCATCTAGCATTCTTCTGGGTCTCAGTTTTCTAATTTGCAAACTTCAGTATTAGCACCTATATCTGTTAGTTTCACTATAGCCAACACTTAGTGGCTTAAATCAACATCGATTTATTATTGTTCATGACTGTATAGGTCAACTAAGTAGTCTTGCTAATGTGGGCCAGCCTTAGTTAAATTTGGTTAGGCTCATTCACGTGGGTGCTGTCATCCCCAAAAGGGGCTGCCTTACCTAAGATGGCTTTATCTGGGATAGCCCATCTTTGTTCCATGTGTTCTTGCATCCTCTAGGGGCTCCATGCCTGGTTTCCATGGAAGCTTGGGAAGGGTTCCAAGCACTGTAAGTGGAAACCACGAGGCCTCTTTCCTCCCAGACTTGGAACTGAAGGGTAACTTCTACCTAAGTTTCAAGGAATAAAATAAGTCCTAAAGCCAGGTCAGATGAAAAGGATTTAGAGAGAGACTCCAGGAACTCTTATTGTAGAAGTTGAAAATTCACACAGTAGAATGATGTGGACACAGAGAGGGACATAACTACACCCAATGCTTATAAACAATCATTCAAGGCATCTTTAGAATTTTAAAATGCTATAATTTATTCTGTGTTCCTCCAAGGGACTTTCCTGTGGCTTTGGAGGCCTTTGGAGGCCTTTGGAATGACTCCAAGGGATGCATCTTTCTTGCAGAGATTACTTTCTTTTAAATAGAACTGATTCCTTTGAAATGCTGACATAGTGCTTCACATTTCATCTGATGCTGGAGATTATCCTTAGTCAAAAGCCAGCCCCTTGAAAAATCAACCTCTGCCTGCAGAGAGTGAACTGGGAATTATTTTGGGGAAGATAGTTTTCTACCAGGAGTATGGTCAACAGAAGAGTAAACCTTAGAGCTAATTTTTATTTCATTTTCCAACCCATTTTTTGCCATGAAAAGTCTTGATACTTGTCTGAAGCTGCCATGAACAAGTTCTCAAGACTGCTTTGGGACTGTGTTAGAGGGTGTTCAATTTAGCTTGCTTTCCAGCAAAATAATGGGACATGTGAATTATTTTTAATAATGTTTATTAATAGCAAGATCTGGGCCTGGTCCCATTGGCTAAGAAATCTGACTTTGCTGCCAAACTCCTACTGGGCCTCTTCATGAAATTTCTGGGCTGCCATTTTGTCCCCTTTTATCCTAGCCATTTGATTGGTTGTTAGCCCTTGCCAAGATTTTAATCTATCTTCCAGTGAATTCTCACCCACTCACAATACATACATCCTATGCAGTGTCTTCTACATTTACTCTATGTGTAGCTTTTGTCCTTAAATTGTAAGGAACACCTGTTGTTTCTCCAAATGCCAATGCTTCCTTGCTCCCATTTTATTTTAAATTGCCCTTAATTGTTAAAAGTATCATTGTAACTTCCAACAGTTGTTCAATTTTGTATAACAGGGTTTTTGCTGCTTTTTTTTAGGCCACTCTACCCTTTTCTTTTAGTAACTACTAGCTTTTGGTTCGAGATATTAAAGATTTTTTAATTTATTTATTCATGAGAAACACAGAGAGAGAGAGAGAGGCAGAGAGAGAGAGAGAAAGAGGCAGAGACACAGGCAGAGGGAGAAGCAGGCTCCATGCAGGGAGCCGAATGTGGGACTTGATCCCAGGACTCCAGGATCACGTTCTGGGCCAAAGGCAGGCTCTAAACCCCTGAGCCACCCAGGCATCCCTGGTTCGAGATATTAATGAACATCCTCACTGTTTACCATGTCTATCTCCCAAAATGCTATGGCTACACTCACACCTGATCTTTCTGAAAGTCTGAAATCAAGGTGGTAGCTTGGGCTGTTTTAATATTCAGAACTGCCCTCCAGAGTGATCTGCTCTTAGCCCTCTCTTTTTCTCTGGTCCTCATAGACCTCAGTCTTAAACACAGGTCAGGGCAAGAGGGAAAAAGCCTTCCCTTTGATTTCCAGAATAATCTTCAGGTAAATAAGAGGAGAGATCAATTGATCATTACAAAACCCAGAAAATCACTGGCCATCTTAGGAAATGGTTTCTTTCATCTTTATTCAATTTCCTCAAAGTATTCTGGAAACTGACAGGGCAACAGGGAAGAAGGCTTGTTGAGGACACAAGGAGAATGTTCATTTTCCTGCTGGCTGCTACTTTCCGACAAAGGTCAGTGGAGGAAACAATCAATTAAGCCATAAAGGGCATTTGGAAATTAGTCTCCATTTGTCTTGGCATTTCTAAAATTAGTGCACCCCAGAATAGAACAGAATAGGAAAAAATAATGAGAGAATGAGAGTCCAGCTGCTCTGGAAAATGCAGCCGAGCTGGAATGAATCTAACAAGCCAAAATGTGGCTACATGAGCCCTTGGGTGCATGCAGGGCTTTAGTCGTAATTTTAATTAGAATAAAGCTTTTATGAAATAGAGATGCTAGCATGGTTGAAATTGTACAGCTCATGAAATGTATAACACAAACATGCTGCAGTACAGTAACTGCTCACATGATTGGAAATACAAAGTGTTTTCGAGAAACAGTATTTTTCTGGGTGATGTCACTCTGCTAATATCCAATCACTACCTTCCTAAGACTGTACCTGCTCAGCTTCATTGGATGCTCTGTTCTAGAAAATGGCAGAGGAAGACAAATATAACAGGTATGAACACCTTGCAGAACTTTAGAATCTAAATTCAAGGGCTATGTTGGGTTAACCGGAGGGAGGCCTTGGGTCAGGGCAGGTCACTGAATTCTCAGAAATCAATTTCTCCATTTGCCAATGAGAAAACTTCCTGTGGCTACCATAACTAAATACTACAAGCAATAGGATTTTTTTCTCTCATAGTTTTGGAAGTCAGAGGTCTGAAATCTAGGTATTGGCAGGGTCCCACTCTCTCTCACATTTCATGGGAGAATATTTCCTTTTTTCTTCTAGCATTTAGTGGTTGCTAAATTCCATGGCCTGTGGCCATATCTCTTCAATCTCTGCCTCCATCTCCATATCATATTCCCCCTTCTGTCGGTGTCTTCTTCCCTCTATCTCAAATTTCCCTTTGCCTCTCTTTTATAAGGACACTTTTCATTGTATTTAGGACACTCTCCCCCATAATCACCTGCGATGATCTCATCTCAGGATTGTTAACCTAATCCCAACAGCAAAGGCCATTTTTACCAAAAAATGCACATTCAGAGTCCCAGGGATTTGGTGTGATATCTTTTATGGAACTGTTTTTCAGCCACCCAAAGAAGGACTAGGTGAGGTAGTCTATAAGACCCATCCAATCCTGACATTCTGAATCAATGAAAACAATGTGATATGGAGCCAGCACTCCTTTGAAACCAAGACAAATGGAAATGCATGTAGGGTCTGCAAGAAGGGTATCTAGGAGTTAACACTAAAAAGTTCAGGACTCTGAAGAAGTCCTTGAAAATAAAAATAATTATGACCTCAATGCAGAAACTGTACATGAGGGGCAGCCTGGGTGGCTCAAGCAGTTTAGTGATGCCTTCAGCCCAGGGCATGATCCTGGAGACCTGGGATTGAGTCCCACATCAGGCTCCCTGCATGGGGCCTGCTTCTCCCTTTGCCTATGTCTCTGCCTCTCTATCTCTCTCATAAATAAATAAAAATCTTAAAAAAAAATAAACTGTACATGCTTAAAAAGCACCAAGGGCCTTTCCACTCTATGAGTTGCACTGCATTCTTGCAGGGACTTGTAGATGGTAAACCATACACACAAACATACATCTGGGTGGCAGTTCTCTGCATCAGGACCTTCACACTGTGGTTTTCCTAGACTGGAGTCCCTTGAACCTCTCATTGTCTGACAGACAAGGGACTTATCTTTCAGTACAAATATCACCGCAACCAACAAGCCAACCTGGCTCTCATAGAAAATTAAGTTCTTCCTTAACAAAGTGATTTGTGAATCCTTTTAATAGCAAAGATCATCATGTAACTTTAAGAATTATTCTAAACTATATTACTTTGAACATAATTTCTAGCTTGCCTTCTGTGTTTTAAATCGACTCTTAAAAAATATTCTAAATTATATCACTTTGAACATCACTTCTAGTTTGTCTTCTGTGTTTTGAATTGTTTGACTTTTTCAGGTTCAATGAATAAATCAGAAGACAGAATAGATTTCTTTCTTTCTTTCTTTTTTTTTTCCAGAACAGATTTCTTATACAAACACCATAGGAAGAGTTCCCTGTTAGCTGCCCAAAGCTGTCATCTTCTAGAAGCTGACTTCATTATTGCACTAGGTTGAGGATAGATTATATAACTAATTTTTCTGCAAACAGAAAAATTATTGAGCTCCTGCTATGTGGTGGGCACGGTCTTTGGTGCTGTATTGACAAAATAAATAAGGTTCAGTTTCTTTCCTGAAGAATCTACAGTGTAGTTCAATCAAAGTGGAGCCTGCACACTTAAGCATTTGTAAGAAACTATATTTGTTTTCAATTTTCTAATATGCCTTAAAATCAACATAAACCTACCCCCACTAAATACTTTGAGATGCTTTGCTCAATAGGAAAGGAAAGTCTTCCTGGTGAATAACTTTTACATACCCCATGTACTACTAATAGTCAGTGATGTTACTCAAACACATAAGAAGAAACAAGCCAAAATAGCCAACCAGTTTTAAAAAATTGTTTTAAGAATCATGATCATATATAACTTGAAGTAGTTTATTTAAGGTCCACACATTGGTATCAGTAATAATTATCTTTTCTACCATTAACTTTGAGTATGAGCTGTTAGGTTTGACTTACTATTACTTAAAAATAATTGGTACACATATTTTCAGTCCTTCAAACACAATTGCTCCTCCTAGAACTTCAGAATAAAGCCCCATTATGATACTCAAGGACTTTACAAACCAATATCAATCTATCTTTCCAGCTTCCCTCCCTTCTACTTACTTTCTACCCTTGTCTTTCACTTATTCTCTACACACATATCCACACACTTGCAAATGGGTGCACTCACACACATATATACATACTCTTCTAAATGTGTGATGCTAAATAATAAATTTGAACCCTTGCTACACCATTATTGGGTTATTAATTTATCTGAACTTCAATTTTCTTATATATGTGTGATAAGGACAATACTTGCCTCAAATTTTGTTGTAAAAAGTAAATGCTATAGTATATATTTACAAATAGATTTTCAATAAAGGCTCTAGAGTAGACTGAAATTATACCTACCTCCTAGTACTTAAGCCCTTATAAAATCTGTCGTCCCTGAGTGTGGGCAGAATCTATGATATGCTTCTAACCAACAGCATAGTGACCAGGTGTCACTTCTCCGTGATTATGATGTAATGTCAATCTCAAGAGGACACTCTCTGTGGCTGGCTCTGATGAAGCAAACCACCATGCTAGATAGGCCCATGTGTCAGAGGCTAAGGACAGTGTCTTGCCATAAGCAGTAACAAACTGAAGCCTTTGGTTCAATAGCCTGCAAAAAAACACATGTGAAGAATAACCTCATGAGGTTAGAAGTGGACCTCTCCTCAGTCAAGCCATCAGATGAGAGCCCAACCTTAGCTGATACCTTGATTTCAACACTGCAGGAGCCCTATCCAAGCTGTGCCTGGATTATGAGTACCTGAAATAATATTGTTCTAATATTGTTCACTGAGGCTGTGGTAATATTATTACAGAACCATAACTAACAAGTTGACAAGGTATCACAAGAAGGAGGTAACCTCAGTGGGATACTGATTTGTAAAAACAAAAATAAATAATTGAAGTAGAATTAGAAATGTGAGGCCTTTAGGGATAGTAAAATTGACTACTTCTAGAGTCAATGATAGAAGTCGACTTACAAAAGATGTTGAGCAACAAAACCCCTTAAGAATTCTCAGTCAAACCTGGTGACTCCACATATAAATCCTCAGGTGATACTGCTATTTTTAAACAAAGCTTATTGTTTCATATGATTTCATTGTGGCCACCACAAAACAGAAGCAAAATGCACACACATTTTGCATAACACCCCTAAGAAGGCACCCTGCCAATGCCTACACACTTGAAATCATAAAGGATCATGGACAAGAAAGAACCTCCAGAAGCCTTGCCATTGCCAGGACCTTCCTCTTCTGCCAGGACAGAAATGCTGCTCAAAATCTGCCCCATGGAACTTCATAAGGTTGGATTCCTGAAGGTTGTATGCACTCCTATCTTCTCTTCTCCAGAAGAGATTCTTAATGAGAAAATTCTGTCTCCATTTCCCTACCACAAATTGGATGGGTGTGCAAGGAACCAGATATCTCATGATTTATAGATCCGTGGACACCCAACTCACACCAGATTGGATAGACTGACTCAAACATCTTGTACATTGAGCTAGACACAGTCCTGGACAAGAATGTGCTATTTGATGAGGACAGTAGTGAATGCATTTATTCTATATTTCAAAAATAGGGAGATCCTGAATATTTGGTAGCTAGAAGAGTGGACTTTTGCAGGAATGACTAACCACCACCAGAAGCCTACATTTTCCACTCTGTAGGATAAAATTATTGCTGGGAATTGTGAGCATGCCCCAGGAGAGAGGCATTTTAGGGGCCATTCTGAGTACTTTGTAGGATCCTAGAATAAGATGCATACCTGAATGGTTACGAATGAGTTTCTAAGAATCAGAAGGATGCTTCAAAGAAAAAGTAATGAGATGATAAAGACAAAATTTACCCATTTCACCAATATTAGAAAATGGATTGGGGCCATAGAAAGGCCATTTAATGAAAGACAATGTCTTTTCTTACAGAAAAGAGTCTTCAGATCATGAGGAGGCTTACAAAGAGAGTATCCAGTCTTTCCAGACCCAGAGAGGAAAGGTAGGGAGCTATCATCATAAGGAGTGTGCCTGGGGATGAGTATGGTAACAGGTTCTCATTTCTAAGGATAAAATGAGAAAAGCAAGGCCATATAAACTGAGGTCCAGATTTGCATATGGCTTAAATATTATCCTGATTTACTAGACATGACCCAGATTTCTCTTCCACGCCCTGAGGCTGGTTAATGGGCAGAGAAAAGTCTGTGAGGTTTCATTTGCACAAATTGGTATGGCCTAAGAGGAGGTGTCAAGATTATTTTTCTTGATTCCCACAACTGTGAAAGAGGAAAGTGATTGCTATTCACTAGAAAATTTGTCCGAGAACTCCTTTTTATAAAATTTTTTAAAAAGATTTTTATTTATTTATTCATGAGACACACACACACACACACAGAGAGAGAGAGAGAGAGAGAGGGAGGCAGAGACACAGGCAGAGGGAGAAGCAAGCTCCATGCAGGGAGCCTGATGCGGGATTCGATCCTGGGACTCCAGGATCAGGCCCTGGGCTAAAGGCAGCACTAAACCACTAAGCCATCTGGGCTGCCCTGTCCTAGAACTCCTGAATAAAATGTTCAAGCTCTAACATACACTTTAAGAAGGTAACATCTTAACAACGAAAATTCAGAGTAAATATCCATAACTGATTGCAAACATGACAGTTTTGGCATCTCTAGAAAATAAATCTGCGTATTTAGAGTGGGTACTGCTTTATCACTGAGTGAGGAAAAGCCCACTCTCCCATACTACACCCAGAAAAGAGAGATGCTAGCAACATTTTGCAGGCTGCCTAGTTAGTGAAGAGCGATCACATTTTCTGACATGGTGCTGAAGTCAGAGATTTATCAAGCTGCAGCAACAAATGAGGATTGGTAATCAGGCTTCCCTAATTAAGCACACTTAAGTTTGCAACATCGCTTGTGCACTCGCCAGCAAAGACAAAAAGCAGAGATTGGGCATTATGTTAGTAGCTGTGTAATTAGCACAATATCTCCTTCCTCACCTCTCTACAATTCTAAGTAGACTACTGACAAAGAGGGGAGGGGAGGGTAGAGTTGGTAAAAGGATAGAAGCCTTCCCTTCTTGGCTGCCAAGCCCAGTTCAGTGCCACCAAAGGCCTCTGGCTTCTGTCAGCTTTAACCCCAAAGCGTCACAATGACAGTACCAAGATAGTTGCTATTAGGTGGGACAAACACACAGAAAGCCTCCCACTTTGCATTATCTTTGCTCCAAATGGTTGCCTAGGATACAAGAAAGCCCAGATTTTGAAAAACAACACAGACACTAAATGCAAGATCAGACATCTTTCAAGTTAGTCAGATGGAAAAGAAATTAGAATGCAGCAGTGAAGCCCATTCTCCCAGGGCCTTGGGAGGTCCTTAGGTGGGAGAGGATCTTGCAAGGTTCATTTGCATTTGCAAAGTGAATCTGGTTTTAGCAGGCAGTGGGAGACTCTAAGCTACTATGTTTGAACACCAAGAACATTAATTGGGTAGTTCTCTTTTTCTAAACTCAGAATAAACTGTGGCCGTGTATCATTGAGACATTTACTTCAGTGCCTTATTTCAAAGACTCCAGTTTACTAAATAAACACATCCAGTTCACTCCACTTCTGGTTTCTCAGGATGTCTCTAGGGTCACAGCTTGCTCAGGGCCAACTAGAAACAAGTTCCCTTCTTCATTTATATCAATTATGGTGAGCCTTAAAAATCTCATCAAATTCACTATTTTGATCTCTAAGACAAAAAGGGCAAAGATACGAATTGACCAAAAACTCTTCAGACTGTTGGTAACAAGCATAATTCCATCCCCAAAGACAAAGCGGAAGAAATTTTATTGATGTGAAATTTATATATTTATAAGACTTGTTTAAAAAATAGGTTTTACTCATGAAGTCTGATTAAACAGAGGAAGGAGGTATCATACCGTGACAGGTCATATGCGGCCACTGTAGGGGCCAAGAGCAGGCTGCCCCAAAATTGATTTCTTTAAATAAAGTTACTTAACAGAAAGCCTGTGTAAGAATGACACTCAGATCCTCCTTTTCCCCCTGAATGCAAGAAACAAATTTCCCATGTGAAATTACCCTCCCTGTACCAGGAAGTAAAGAGACATCCCTATCACCAAAGACAGGAAATTTAGAACCAAGAGGGCTGTATAAACAGCCCTTGTTACTTTTTTTCTAATTTTATTACCGCAACCCAAATTCTATTTAGAATTCCTTGCTAATTGAAGCTTCTGTTTGCTTGCTGGTTTTGTCTTATCAATTGCTCACGAATTTATTGTCTCTTTATCTAAAAAGTATAAAAACTGCCTGCACTGGTCATTTCTTTAAATCTCACTTTCATTATTGAGCCTCTGTGTGCATGTAATAAAATTTTGTTTTCTTCTCCTGTTAATGTCTCATGTAAATTCAATCTTAGTCCAGCTGGAAGACCTTGAGGGTAGAGAATAATTTTTTCTCCCTTTTACCAGAGTCACTCTCAATAATGAAAAACAGAACTCACAGTTTTAAAGAGTCATAACTACTTGATACTGTTCCAGAACGGCCCCTGTGCTACATCAAATGCAGTGATAACTCACCAACAGGAAGCAATACCCCCAAATGATTTTGTCTCTTTATATTGATGTTGAAGGCACAAAGCAAAGTTTGAACTGCATTCAGTGTTGAAAAATATCTTAGTGGTGTAACTGGAAACTGGATACTTCCCCTTCTCCTCAGCTGGAGGAGGATTTCCCTTCAGGGAGTCTGCATATCCACCCTCTGCCTCTTTGCTTTCTTGTTTTCCCAATGATGGGGGGGAACAGAGGACTAGCAGAGGACAAAGCACAAGCCAGGGCAGCACACCACAAGCCAGGGCAGCACACTGACAAGTCCTTGAAACAGACAGTGGGACATTCCTCTACTGACTCAACTGCCTCGATGTTAATACTTTGCTAAGGGCAAAAGGCAATCTTAGCCCGACCCCCAGGATCCTGTAAGTCTACTTTAATATATAAAAATTCCTTTAAAAATGTCATTTATCTCTAAACCCCCAAGATACGTGTTGGTAATCATCCCCCAAGCACACAACCCACGGATATCCATGTGAAGGGTCTCATGACTCAAGTTTTATTAGATGGTAATAAGTGACTTTTTCCCAATAGCTAGCCCCCTCAAGGTCCTGGACACCTTGTTTCCAAAATTCTTTAGAGAGTATGTTATCCCCAAACCCCTTCCAACTCCCAGGTATATAATCAGCTACTCCTGACAGGCCGGGGGCAGCAGCTCTTCCTGCCCCATGGGTCCTGTCCCCTGGGCTTTAATAAAACCACCATTTTGCACCAAAGATGTCTCAAGAATTCTTTCTTGGTCATTGGCTCTCCACCTCTCCCCACCAAACCTCACCTATATTCCAAAACTTCATCACCAACATGCTTACAAAATCCTGCTCCTCTCTCCAACTCACTTCTCTTTCTGCTTCTTCTGAGAAGTGCAGCTTGGATCACCTTCAAATGATGGAATTACCAGTGTGATCAGAAACATTTGAGGGAAAAAAAAAAATAGTTGAGGATGTTTGAAAACAGCTTCCTGTGCAGCAGACAGAAGACCATTTGGAGCATGCACAGATCCACGGGCATGGTTGCAAACTCTCTGAACCCAATCCCCCAGTGAGTGGATCACTGGGACAGTTCACTTTCACACATGTGTAACATTAGGCATGTATTTTACAAGATGATAAAGTGAATATTACTTCTAAATGAGATCTACTTTTCCTGACTATGACTGTGGTGCATTCAGATTGTGTAACATTTGGAGCACTTAGTAAAGAATAAAGAAATTTAAATCATCCAAAATCCTACCTCCTAGAATCGCTAGAGTTAACATTTTAGTCTATATCTTGCTGGTCTTCTCCGCATATGTATGCATATGAACCCACTCAGCACACATGTATGCATGGAGTGGACAGAGAGGGAAGAGATGATTGTGTGTGTATGGTTGGGATTCCAGCACTAGACTCTCTAACAGAATTCAGTCTTTGATACCCAGTAGAACTGTAAAATTGCATGATATTTTAGAGCCTTTGAATGTAATTCATTCATTGTATGAATGCAGCAATGGAAAAAGGAGACTTAGGGTGGCTTTTCACAATGACCTAGCTATGTATGTAGGGAAGTAGCCTGCCTGTGGGTACAATGGTCTCTCCACTATGTCATGAATGTCTAGGTAAAGTGATTCATCCCAAATTGACACTTGACCTTGGGAAAATCACAAGTCCAAAAGTCCAAAAGTCTTATACATTGTGAAAAGCATTAATCTGCTTAAGAGTTCTAAGAGAAGATCCATGGCTCAAGGGTACACTGTATCCATTAAGCTATTTCCGTGACATCCAAGGTGCAATACTGCAAGCTTGCAAGAACAGGAACAGAAGCAAAATTATTTGATCCACAGTATACATGCCTCCTTTCAGGTCATTTATTTGCCTTGGTACTTGCAGTCCCATTTGCCAGGGGCAAAAACAATGTCCTATTTAAAGTGAGAAGTTTCTGCAATAATGCTTGAGCTGGTGTGCTTCCTGGAAAATAGTGGAACGTGGCACTCAGATCCACAGTGTTACCTGTCTCAGAAAAACAGAGAGAGCCTACAGGGTGAGAGATTGGGGAGCTCTGATTAAATAACATACTCTTATTATAGTTCTAAGGTGAATGGTTTTCACTTTTCTTTTTGAAAGTATTATAGTTCATCCCCTTCAATGCTTTGCCTTTTCTCAATTGTACTGTGTATTTATCACATACTCCCTATCCTACCCAACTAGGACCTGCCAGTTCATCCCATGGGAGAATAAGATATCAAGCCATTTATCAATTATTTGCTTTTCAACTCTGAGTTTACCCGTCATCGCTAATTCATGTAAATGGATTTGAGCCCTATGTAAATATTTTTTCTCAGCCAACTGGCAGTAAGACTTGCCAGTGGGGTATGCTGCAGAGACGCTGCAAAGGGTTTGCTTCTTGGTCCTGGAACTTTCTGGGCAGGTTCCTGCAGTGTATGCTGCTTCTCCAGCATCTGCCTCCTGCAACATAGTAGTGTCTCCAAGGCCTGGCTCTCGCAGTGTAAATGGCTTTTCTTGTTCTAGGCTCCTACAACACAGCATTTCCTCAGTACCCAGCTCCTGCAGTTTGGGCAGCTCCTCCCATAACTGGCTCCTCATTGTACAGCAGTCAGTAGCAACCAGTGCCACCTTGGGTGACTTTGTAGTGGAGTGATTCTTAATTGGACACCTCCCAATAAAGAGATTTTCCCAGCAACTTGGAGGGTAGAATTCTGACAAGTTCCACTGGTCCAGGACCACACTGACCTCTCTGTCACCCAGTAGGCCATGGCCACAGCCCCTGATAGCTCAGCATCGTATCCTCTGAGGCCATCTTCTTGGGTATCTATCACCTTTTATCTACTCTGTCTGTATTCTCCTGTGTTCTCTTTACTTCTTACTAGCCAATCCTTCTTTACTCCAATCCTCTGTTATAGCTTTATATTAAACTTTCCCTGTTCAACGTACTATACAGCTTCTCTTTCCTGCCCTGACCCTGACAGATACATGCACTGATCTGTTAGAACACTGTGGTTGCAAACAATATGCACAGGCTCTATCAACTAGGAACAGAAAAGAGATTAGGGAAGGATATTGAGCAGTTCATAGTTTGAAGAGGATTGTTAAAGGTAGGCTTGGGAAAAAGAGCAACTTCAATATATCTACGGTTCCAGGTGCCAAAGTTGTTGGGGAATCCTGATTTGGGTAAGGCTCCCTAAAAGAAGAGCCTGAAATTGGGGTTTTGGGCAGGTGATATACTGGGGGAGTGCTCTCAGAAGCAGGAGAATGAGAGGAGCAGAGTGAACAGGAGAAAAAAGCCAAGCCAGGATGAGGTCTGAGCTGGAAGCAGACTGGCCCCATGGGGTGCATGGATCATCTTTCATAACTACTCCACCTGTGGCAAAGGGGCCAGCATTTTGTACCAGTCATCAGCCACTGGCTGTCCTGGGAGAGTGAGTGGTACAAAACTTCCTACACAGGGTGGCTCCATTCAATGTGGGATGTTCTCTGGGAAGGGCAGCCATGAGCCCCTTGGGCTGCACAACAGCAGCTTCCTCCACAATGTATCATTAAAGGAAAGGAAAGAAAGAACCTCATGTAGACACAAGCACGGACATAGGAACTTCACCTATTTCACAACCCTGTCATAGCTGGCTTTGAAGTAAAACACAGGAATGAGATGTCAGGAGCATGCAAATAGATGAAATGCTTTTTTGTTGCTTTTATTTAGATGAATCCAAGTCCATCCATCTCCAAAACATGTCATGTCTTCACTAAACCTTAGATCCTCTCATTTGACCAGAACTAAGCATAACATACTACAAAATGCTCCTTTGATTAGAAAAGGGAAACTGAAAAAAAGAAAAGAAAAAAGAAAAGGGAAACTGTAGGTAGGGAGGTAGCTCAAGGCTATAACAACTTTTAATGTGTTTATGGAATTTTAAAAAGTAGGAATATTCCATTTATGTATACATCAATGTTTTCATTTCTCTTGAGAGAAGTTTGCAGTCAAATTATCCCTCCCCATTCCTTCAAAATCATGTGCACACTGAAGTTGTTTGCATTTTTATATTTTACTTTGTCCTCTTCACTCTTGACAAGCTATTCTCCAACATTTGGCCTATAGAATAAGTTTAGCTATGCAATATTTTAAATAAAAATTATGAATTTCTTCACCCTTAGAACTTGGAATGAAGAATTTAACAGGATAAAACCAAGAGAGATTGTTCTGGAAGCATGCAAATGAAAATGATTCTATTTCCCAAGGTGAACTGGAGTGGGAATTGAGGAAATGTGATCCAGGGGGGCCTCCTAAATTCTGATCAGATCCATACCTCTCCTCACCATCATAGCCACTCCTCTATCCATCATAGCTGGCCTGCTTACCCTGTAAAACAAACTGCTTTAAAGTTAAAAGGTCTTTCCGTTTCTTAAAATGAAAATATGTTCCATTGCATTTTCCAGAGAGTAATAGAGTTTTTTTGATGAAAAAATCCACTGTAACGACAATTTTTAAGTGAATCAGTAACAAAATTGAGCTTAAAATGATTTAAGTATTTTGCAATTGATATTCAATTTTACAAATGTTCATGATTAGTGAATTTTGGTTAAAAAAAGACTAGTAGAAAAGAAAAAGACACCTTTTTAACAGATAGCAAATTATAAAGTTTTTTTAATGCCCTCGGAAAACATAATACAGATATCTAAGAAAAGTTACTTAGAAGTTATTAAAGTGCTTGGCATTGACTGAAGTTCAAACGGAAACCTATTTTAATATTTTCCAAAAACTTGAAGTGTTTCCACACAAGTATGGACAACATTAGTCTTTTCTGAAATCCTTCAAACAGCTTGAGGTCTACTTTTAAAGTGCTTGTATTTTGATGATGCCTATTTTTTTTTTCTTACAGAAATATTTGAATTGTAGCATAAAAAAAAAGTATTAACATCTCATCAAAAGCAGTCCCAATTGTTCCAAATGTTAGTGAGGTGTTCTCTTGTCTAGGGTTTGAGCCCACTGGTCTTTCAGAGCATTTAGCTGCAAAGTTCAAGCAACCCTATACCTCTAAAAGCCATACGTACAGAATAAAAGACTGCTATGATTTCAAGGATATGTAGGAAAGGACAGAATAAATTAAACTGATGAGATCTTTGATGCTCAAAAGATAAAGTTAGCATTAAGCAAGTTTTGTGTGAACATCTGTATATCAAAGGTTCCTAGTTCTATCAAGGGTTAGGGAAAAAAGAGGGAGAAATTTCAGGGAAGTCTAAAAAATCATAAATATAAATGGCCAAAGGATTTTTCCAGAAACCCAATTTTTAATCCTTGCAAGCAGCCAGTATCACTTTAGTTCATTTATTTCAGCTATCACTGAGCAACATTATAGAAGTATGATCATGCAGAATTAGTCATTTTCTGGGAATGTATATAGGAGGTAAATGCCATTTTTCCTCAGAGAAATTCTCTTCGCTTTAAAAGTATAAATCTAGGGCAGCCCGGGTGGCTCAGTGGTGTAGCACCGCCTTTAGCCCAGGGCCTGATCCTGGAGAGCCTGGATCGAGTCCCACATTGGGCTCCCCGCACGGAGCCTACTTCTCCCTCTTCCTGTGTCTTTGTCTCTCTCTCTCTCTGTCTCTGATGAATAAATAAATAAAATCTTTAAAAAATATATAAAAAATAAAAAATACATAAAAGTATAAATCCAAGCTGACATGCCTAAATTGGCAAGGATTTTGTCTCTAAGAAAAAAGAAGTCCACACAAGTCCACATTCTGTAGCTGTCTAGTTCAATTCCCTATAAAGCATTCCAGTGGTGATAAAAGCTAAAAGTATGCTTGGGTTGTTTTTCTATTGTTTCTTTTTTTTTTTAATTTTTATTTATTTATGATAGTCACAGAGAGAGAAAGAGAGAGAGGCAGAGAGACATAGGCAGAGGGAGAAGCAGGCTCCATGCACCGGGAGCCCGATGTGGGATTCGATCCGGGGTCTCCAGGATCGCACCCTGGGCCAAAGGCAGGCGCCAGACCGCTGCGCCACCCAGGGATCCCTTCTATTGTTTCTCAAAAAGAAGTATGTAAAGTGCTATGATCTATCAGGCTGTATTTTGGCTCTGGTGACTGTCTGATTGCTGCTCAGCAGATAGTAAAATTCTGTTTTGTCTTCTTCTCTTTTCCTGTTACTCTTCTGGAAACAAAATTCTTTTTTTTTTTTTTAGATTTTTATTTATTTATGATAGTCACAGAGAGAGAGAGAGAATGGCAGAGACATAGGCAGAGGGAGAAGCAGGCTCCATGCACCGGGAGCCCGATGTGGGATTCGATCCCGGGTCTCCAGGATCGTGCCCTGGGCCGAAGGCAGGCGCCAAACCGCTGCGCCACCCAGGGATCCCTGGAAACAAAATTCTTATACCACACATCTTTTATCAAAACAACAAAAAGCTTGTAAACATAATTTGAGGTAACTACCAAATTCCTTGTAAAACTGCTGGTCTAAACTCACGGGATGTCACCAATGGTACAGATACCCATCTGTTCTACTGAACAACTTTCAGGGGACATGCAAAAAAGAGATTAACTTCCTATGTCCTTATCACTAATAAACATCACTGACCAACCAGAGAAAAACTCATTCATTCCTGGAATTCTGTCTCCACTTCTTCCTGTAATAATGAAACAACTTTCTATCATTTCAAATTTTCAGAAATATAGATGGATGTCTAGGAGCAGATTTTTGATGAATCCAATTCCTACTATGTGTTAGCTGAAAGCCCCAATCCAGAGACAATAGCAAAGACCCACTTAAGAATTTTGTTGTACTAGTAACAGAGAAGAATGACATCCATGCATTCATTTGTTCCATGAATTGCTTTGATCCATTCATTAATCCACTCATTACCATTTTGCTAAGTGCAAGGTAAATAGCTAAATGAGCTTTCTTCAAGAACATTACTAATAGAGTGGATAGACACTATAAGACACAAAAAACAGTTGTTGTAAACGACAAAGTAAACAACAGGGTGTCAAAAAGAAAGCAATGTGGGAACCTACCCTACATCAGGTGGCATGTAGACCTTCTTGGGAGAGACGACAGTGTAAGCCCTTGTTATTGGTGGTCACTTCTCGTGGCTCTTTAAAGACTCAAGTTTAATGGATAAAACTTTTAAACACTGTTTAAATTTAGTGTCTTCATGGAGAAGAATGAAACTAGACCACTCTCTTTCACCATACACAAAGATAAACTGAAAATGGATGAAAGATCTAAATGTGAGACAATAATCCATCAAAATCCTAGAGGAGAACACAGGCAACACCCTTTTTGAACTTGGCCACAGTAACTTCTTGCAAGATACATCCACGAAGGCAAAAGAAACAAAAGCAAAAATGAACTATTGGGACTTCATCAGGATAAGAAGCTTTTGCACAGCAAAGGATACAGTCAACAAAACTCAAAGACAACCTACAGAATGGGAGAAGATATTTGCAAATGACATATCAGATAAAGGGCTAGTTTCCAAGATCTATAAAGAACTTATTAAACTCAACAGCAAAGAAACAAACAATCCAAACAGGAAATGGGCAAAAGACATGAAGAGAAATCTCACAGAGGAAGACATAGACATGGCCAACATGCACATGAGAAAATGCTCTGCGTCACTGGCCATCAGGGAAATACAAATCAAAACCACAATGAAATACCACCTCACACCAGTGAGAATGGGGAAAATTAACAAGGAAGGAAACCACAAATGTTGGAGAGGATGTGGAGAAAGGGGAACCCTCCTGCACTGTTGGTGGGAATGTGAACTGGTGCAGCCACTCTGGAAAACTGTGTGGAGGTTCCCCAAAGAGTTAAAAGTAGACCTGCCCTACGACCCAGCAATTGCACTGCTGGGGATTTACCCCAAAGATACAGATGCAATGAAACGCCGGGACACCTGCACCCCGATGTTTCTAGCAGCAATGTCCACAATAGCCAAACTGTGGAAGGAGCCTCGGTGTCCATCGAAAGATGAGTGGATAAAGAAGATGTGGTTTATGTATACAATGGAATATTACTCAGCCATTAGAAACGACAAATACCCACCATTTGCTTTGACGTGGATGGAACTGGAGGGTATTATGCTGAGTGAAGTAAGTCAATCGAAGAAGGACAAACGTTATATGGTCTCATTCATTTGGGGAATATAAAAAATAGTGAAAGGGAATAAAGGGGAAAGGAAAAAAATAAGTGGGAAATATCAGAAAGAGAGACAGAACATGAAGGACTCCTAACTCTGGGAAACGAACTAGGGGGGGTGGAAGGGGAGGAGGGCGGGTGGTGGGGGTGACTGGGTGACGGACACTGAGGTGGGCACTTGACGGGATCAGCACTGGGTGTTATTCTATATGTTGGCAAATTGAACACCAATAAAAAATAAATTTATAAAAAAATAAAGTAAATTTAGTGTCTTGACTTTACATTGATTTAAAAAAGGATAAACTTTTATGATTGAAATAAAGAGAAAGTGGGATGATTTTTAATGCACCATCAATAACTAGTCACTTATGGTTAGAAAATTAGATAATGCTGCAAATATACCAAGGTGGTATGCAAAGGCAATTGCCCTTGAACATTTTGCCATGATAAGAAGAGCCAAAATGAAGTTTCATGTTAGCCACATGCTCCACTCCTTCAAGTGCTTTAAACCCCTAGCGAAGGTAAAGAAGGGTGAACTGAGGATAGTCAAAAGAGCTAGGCAGTAATGTTCTCTATTATTCAGCATGCTTTCTGAAACTGTGGGGCCAAAGGACACTGCTGACTTGAGCCTTCACTTAGCTGTGGGCCAACTGGTCACCTAGACTGCCTCACCAACACAGGAAAAAGCTAGAAGATGAAATGTTCCTTTCCTCTAAGAAGCAGTGGGACTGGAGCACCTGCAAACAGTGGGATTCATGGATTAAGGGTAAGGATAAGGAATGCTGTGTTGATTTACCAGCTTTAAAGAGTCCAGAGAATCCAACATGTGTAACTACAGTGCCTTACCTGGCTGAGCCCCTCAAAACTGATGGCCAAGTCAAGACCTACTTCATCTGTAAACATTTTCACTTTTATAACTATAGCGAAACTTGTAACAGCCACCTTCTTCCTGCAACTCACCCTAGTGAACATTAGGCATTTTGATCACCTTTGCCCACTGTTTAGAAGCCACTTGCCTTCTCTATATTTCATCCCTCCACCCACTCCATGGGCCTGAACCTTTCCATTTTTCTCTCCTGAAACCCAGACAGTAACTTGGTTGGTTATTTCTCTCATTAGGGACAAACAGGTGCTTTTATGTGTCATAATGACTTTTTGTCCCTAGATAGCAGTGAGGGCTAGAATTTGTTGGTTTCATATCAACCCTGAAATTATGCCCAACGGAGGAGAAAAAGATGGAAATGAGAATGGATACAGAGAAAGTGAACAGGTAGGGCAGCCAGTCCCCACCAGCACATTACCCCACATTCCAGAGAGCCTGAAGTTCCTGAGGTCAGGTGTGGGACATGACCATTGGTTGACTCCTCGCTCATAAAAAGAAAGCAATGCTGTGATGCACCCCCAACAATTGGTTTCTGAAACATTGCTTCCCAAAGCCACCTGAATATATGCATTTCCCATCTGAAAAAAAATATACCTGAAGACATTAATATGTTGTTATTGCTGTCTCATAAACGCTGACAATATTTAAATACAAAAGTTTTTTTTTTTTTTTAAGTTTCCACTTTTGCCATAGTTCCAACTTTGCCTTTGTGATCTTGTCCCTCATTGGGAGGAAAAAAGTGTAATGAGCCACCTGCCATTTGCATTTCTGAAGTGCAAAATATGACTTCTCATGAGACTGAACTATAATATATGAATTCCTTTTATTTGCAAATCACCAGCAAATATAAGAAGTGAAAGGGGTGTCAGATATATTTTAGTTAAACCCACTCATTTTACAAATAAAATAATAATCTCCAAGGAACCCAATTTGTTAAATTTCTCTTTTAGGGTTTACTTTTATTTTTTTTAAGAAGTCCTCCTCATTTCAGTAAACATTAACTGAGCATTAACTAGTAAATATTAACAACCTACATGGTCCTCATGGGGCCAACAGATGAGTACAAAATATCTGACTGAACTCTTCACCAAGTCTAGTGAAAATATCTATTCCTGCTTTCAAGCTGAAAACTGAAGTATTCCCAGGCTTTTAAAAGTGGATGTGTGAGATCACCGGCACCCACATAAATACACACACAAAACTGTCTATGCACTAAGCTCTTTTTCTTCTCTAGTCACTCTGTGCTCGTCAGCTTTATCTATGGGGAGAAGCTTAACCTGAAGTCAGAGCCTGAGACAAGCTCATGAATATCCAGACAAGGCAGTGGTGTGCTCAGGTCCAAAACCCCACCATAGCACCACAGTCTAGGGAAGCTGACGTGCGTCACAGGAACAAAGAATATGCTGGGTGTCTTCAAATGTTTAAAAGGCAGCCTATGGATAATCAGGAGGAATTCTTCAGTGAGACTCCAGGCAGCAAAATCAGGACTAGTACATAGAAGTAAAACTGGTAGATTGTAGCATCGTGAGAGGATTGTTTTATTAATTCAAATTGTTCAAACATGGAAGCATCTCCTATGAAAGATGCTAAAGCAGAAGGCAGGGGATCCCATCAGGGAAATTTTCTACTTCCTGCTTCCACCAGGTCTGAGTTACCTTTTAAAACCAGGCTTCTGGCTGGAAAGCAATTTAGTTGAGGTTATTGATGAATCTGGGGTCAGAGCTGGAGTTTCAGTCATCAGGGGAAACACTCTTTTTCATTTTTCTCTTTTCTATTCTTCTTCTTCTTCTTCTTCTTCTTCTTCTTCTTCTTCTTCTTCTTCGGGGGGAGGCATGAAGATAAAAGATAGGGAGCCTGGTTCCATAAATCAATCTGAGCATTTTCTTTGAAACTGGACTGATCACAAATCCTTGGCTGCATCTGACACATGTATAAGAACATGACTACTCAGCAGAGGATTAAGCCTGGAAGAGTTGTGATTATAATCTAAAGTGTTTTTATGCAGCCCAATAGTTTGCTTCTGAATTCAATGGTAAAATATGATGCTTAACTTTAACAACAAAAAGCAACTAGTTAATTCAATGAAACATTGTTTTGTTATCATAGACTTATTAAAAACCCTAATTAGTTAGATGGCCTGAGTTCAGAATCCAGCCAGTGCAGTATAGGGCATGAGACCAAACGGTGTGGCATTTCTTTCTTTCTTTATTTTTTTTTGGGGAGGTACAGTATACTTTATTGATGGTACATGACAAGGTAGGGCTCCCCAAGCCCCTCCCCTTCCTCGGGGTCTGGGATGTAAATTGGAGGTCAGGAGATTCTCCATGTGTTGGGGGATTAAGTTGGGGCAGGGACTCCCCAGAAGCTGAGGGCCTCTCTCTTCCTCTTGTTCTTGCTGGGGCTGGTGGTCCAGGGGGCTCTTACTCCTTGGAGGCCATGTGGACCATGAGGTCCACCCCCGGTTGCTATAGCCGAATTCATTGTCATACCAGGAAATGAGCTTGAGGAAGTAGTCATTGAGGGCAATGCCAGCCTCAGCGTTGAAGGTGGAAGAGTGGGTGTCACTGTTGAAGTCACAGGAGACAACCTGATCCTCAGTGTAGCCCAGGGTGCCCTTGAGGGGGCCCTCTGATGCCTGCTTCACTACCTTCTTGATGTTGTCATATTTGGCAGCTTTGTCCAGGCGGCAGGTCAGATCCACAAAACTGACAAGTTGGGGTTGGGGACACGGAAGGCCATGCCAGTGAGCTTCCCGTTCAGCTCAGGGATGACCTTGCCCACAGCCTTGGCGGTGCCAGTGGAAGCACGGATGATGTTCTGGGCAGCCCTTCGGCTGTCACGCCAGCTTTCCAGATGGGCCATCCACGGTCTTCAGGTGGTCATGAGGCCCTCCACAATGCCGAAGTGGTCATGGATGACTTTGGCTATAGTAGCCAAGCAGTTGGTGGTGCAGGAGGCATAGCTGACAATCTTGAGGGAGTTGTCATACTTTTCACGATTCATGCCCATCACAAACATGGGGGCATCAGCAGAAGGAGCAGAGATGATGACCCTCTTGGCCTCGCCCTTCAAGTGAGCCCCAGCCTTCTCCATTGTGGTGAAGACCCCAGTGGACTCCACAACACACTCCGCACCAGCATCACCCCATTTGATGTTGGCGGGATCTTGCTCCTGGAAGATGGAGATGGACTTTCCGTTGATGACAAGTTTCCTGTTCTCAGCCTTGACCATGCCATGGAATTTGCCGTGGGTAGAATCATACTGAAACATGTACACCATGTAGTTGAGATCAATGAAGGGGTCACTGATGGCGACAATATCCACTTTGCCAGAGTTAAAAGCAGCCCTGGTGACCAGGCGCCCAATACGGCCAAATCCGTTCATTCCAACCTTCACCATCGTGTCTTGGGGACGTGGCTGGCACTGCACCAGAAGATGCGGCTGTCTGTTGAATGGGGAGGAGCAGAGAGCCCGATGTGGTGTTTCTTATGTTGATCTTTAGGGCTTCCTTGAGGGACCAACAAAACTACAGAGTTCATTGCATCAACAACATAAGAATATATGTCTGGTAAAAGCTCTCATCATCATTAAAAATACACAATAATATCTCCATAAAGTAGCACTTCATTTCCTGCCAGCACTTGTCCATGTATTATTTGCCTCTAAGGGAGAAGAAAATACTAAACATGAGAGAGCAAGAGCAAGTTCCCTCATCCCTACTAGATTCCAACTTGGTATTGTGACCTCTTTATCTACTAAACTTGAAATGTTTTATGTATGGCTTCAATCATTTGAATCATATTGAGGCATTGCCCATTGCCTCATTAGTTACACTACAAAATATTTAATGGCATTTGATGACTTCCCTAGGAACTCAAAGTCCTATTAGTACCCACAGGAGAAACAATGGAATTATAGTTAGAACTGCTAGAAGTCAGAAGAGCTGAAAAGAGAAATATATATTTAAAAAAAAATAACAGATATAGAGTGTCAGTCCTTTTACAGAGAGAAGGGAGCACTGGGGCTATGAGATTCATCCATTTTCAAGCACACAAAAGAATCATTGAGTCTGGCAGACTGGAGCTGGCAGGAGAAAAAGGTTACTCTGTCCCTACAGCCAGTACCTGTGATTTTACTTAGCATGGGCTCCTGTGCCAGCATCCCTTATTGCTCCTCCTGGGCAGGCACTTACCAGGAATGATCTCTGTATCACCCTCCCTCCATCTAACAATACAGTAATCCCACAGGGTTCATTGAATTGCTTCGCATGTTAACGCATGGATCTGATGACTTTCTAGAAATCTCAGGGACCTTTGGAAGCTGAGTGGAGTCCTTCTGGGCAGGAACTGTTTTTGCAACATGCGGCTGACACAGTCGTTAGTTCTAAGTGCCTGTGGAGCTGACAGCTGTTTGCCAGCAGTACAGTTCCCTGAGCAACATGCCTTGACTTTGTAGAACCTGCAAAGTAGAGGGTTAGCCCTGCCCAGGGGCCTGCCTGATCAGCCAGTAAGAAAGTGCCCTCACAGACCAAGGAGTGGATTCAAAAAAGTAACCACGCTTCCTCCCCTTCTGAAGACAAACAGAAGACAGAAGAGGGTTTATGTTTGAAAGATTCCAAGAGTCTTAAGTCCTCCTCTTACGAAAGTTCATGACCACAGTGGTTCAATAGTGGATATTTAAAAAAACCACCTGGATTTTAAATTCTCCTTCATGTATGTAAACCAAAGTACACATTTTATTTATTTTTTAAGGATTTTATTTATTTGAGAGAGAGAGAATGAGGAGGAAGGAGGGGCAGAAGGAGATAGAGAGAGAGAGAGAGAGAGAGAGAGAGAGAGAGAGAGAGAAGTAGGCTCCCTGCTCAGCCCCACTCGGGGCTCAATCCCTGGATCTGGAGATCATGACCTAAGCCAATGGCAGACACTTAACTGACTGAACCACTCTAGCACCCTTAAAGTGCACATTTTAAAAGTATGTAGTTTCCACTGTTCATCTCTTGGTTTATAACCACGATGAATTGTAAATGCTTTGTCAATATTCTAGCATTTAATTTTAGAGCATTGATAAAATATTATAATTAATAAAACACTATCTGTTCATAGATAATTTAAGTAAATAAACTAGAAGGGGAACGTTGTTTTTTCTCCAATAAGCTTTGACTGCACAGAAGAATTACAAAATTTTTATGTGAGAAATAACAGATACTTAACCAAAGAGCAAACCTTTGCACACCCTGGGGACCGGTGCAGAAATTTACACTCTCTGTGGTGCCACCTGGTGGTTTAGTCATCTAACTGTGTTTCTTTACAGAGACTAGGGCATTATCATCAGGAAGGCAAAATATTTGAATATGGTTGCAAATCCTTTTGCTTTGCATAATTTACCTTCACACTGTCCCAAGATTACTGTCTTGGTATACAGGTCTTCTCTCTTGAACATCTAGGCTGGAAATGAAAAAGGGTGTTTGCCAAACTTCTTGAGGTTTCTCAACTAGGTAAGAGAAATGCAGTTGTATAGGTTGATGGTAGATGAAATTTTAGCCTTCTCTTTGAGACTGGTCATGAGAATAAATCCATAGCTTCAGTAGAGCCAAAGAGGATGTAGGGTTTATTTGCCATATGCCTTGTTAATATCGCTTTTTAAAACAGATCCAGATGGTCTGAAAATAATCAGACATGTTCGTATCAACACAGCTTTCTATCTCTAACAACTGTGGTGCTTGTTGACAAGGAGGAAATGAAAGGGACTCAGTCCTGCCAGGTAAGTCTCCCCTGTGCATTGTCACTACATAGTGGGGACAATGCTACCATGAGTGAAGACAGCAAAAGAAACACTACTGAGAATCTGGGTTTAGAAATTGTTACAAAATAGTGATAAAGATTTGATTTGGAAATACACCCTCATTCCATATTTATTGAACCATATTTTCAAATTGGAATAAAAGTTGAAGTTATCTCAGTTATCAATAGCAATTTAGAATTCACAGGCCAACATACTATTCATGTAACTTGTGGAGATTAATATAGTGGTGAAGACTGCTATTTGCCCATCAAAATCCACTCCCAGTGTTCTTATCTCTCCCAAACAGGAATGTGGTCAAACAGAAGTAGCTCTGCAGTCATATGCTGAAAATGACAAGGAGAATGCATTACCAGCCTGCTTCCTGGAATACTGGAGGAGTCAGAGAAGCCTACCAGCCTGAAATGTTCACCTCCACATTCCTACATGAGACATTCCTATTCTCTTCAGATCACTGAATTACTTGGAGTCTCTCTCTCTTTCTTTTTTTAACATTTTTTAAAAGATTTTATTTATTTATTTATGAGGGATACACACAAAGAGAAAGAGAGAGAGAGGCAGAGAAATAGGCAGAGGGAGAAGCAGGCTCCATGCAGGGATCCCGATGTGGGACTCTATCCCAGGACTCCAGGATCATGCCCTGGGCCAAAAGCAGGCACTAAACTGCTGAGCCACCCAGGGATCCCAAAAAACCTTGGAGTTTCTTGATACAGCAGCTTAATGCTCCCTAACCAACAAATCAAGGTCTACATTTATTTTAATAGTGGCCATGGGATCCAAATTTGTTTTGTGTGTAGGCTTCCCAAATGATTTTACTGGTAACAGTGGTTGCATTTAGCTTAAGAGCCTTACAAAAATGCATTAAATTGTAACTATGTGATAGGATGGAGGTAGCAGCTATGGTGGTACACCTTAAACTTACACAATGCTGGGTGTCAATTCTATCTGGGAGAGGGGAGGATACATACTGTAGCAGTACACAAGCAGTTAAGAAGCAATTTTATTTTATAAAAAATGGATAGTTACAGACTTCGTGCCAATCACTTATCACTTTAGAATAAGTGAATGAACATACTGGAATCTAATAGACTAAATTAGCCTTCATAACTACACGGATACAATCAGACTACATATCTACAGTTACTCTGATTAGTATGAGATGGTGGTTCTTAGGTTCCATTACAGCAATTTGATTTTTAAAAAAGATACTTTGAAAGATAGCAACAGATCAAAACAATTGACCATAAATGGGTGTGTAGCCAGAAATTTGGGATTCATAACTTCATTTCCCAAATTCAGACATGCTGTGACTTCTGGGAGAGCTTAGCATAGGTTATTTCCTGTTCAAAAGATTTCTCAGAACTTAGTCAAATTGAGAAATCAAGTGATTCAGACCTCTGCTGAGTTTTTTCACCCTAAAGGAACATCTAAAGCTTAAAAGAAAAAAACATAGATAAAAATCTTTACCCTTATCCATAGTTATTTAGTCAGATTCTGTTATCTCTAATCCCACTGAACAGAGGATAGTTCTGTGGAGAGAGCTGGTTTATGGGCTCTTACCAACCCTCTGCTTCATTCTCAGATGCAGGGTAAACTTGGATACATAGACTTCCTAGCAGGAACCAGCAAGCATCTCTCTTGCTCTCTTCTGGCATATTGAAGAGCTGTGTGATCAGATATCTTGTCATTGTGAGTCATCAAGGGAATTCATTAAGATAAAACTTTAAGATCAAAGCTGTTTTTGGAGATGGAACAGATTAGCACACTCTTCAGTAAAAGTCCATGGCCTTGGGATGTCTGGGTGGCTCAGCAGTTAAGCATCTGCTTTCGGCTCAGGGTGTGGTCCTGGGGTCTGGGATCGAGTCCCACTTTGGGCTCCTTGCGGGGAGCCCGCTTCTCCCTCTGCCTGTGTCTCTGCCTCTCTCTCTCTCTCTCTCTGTGTGTGTATGTGTCTCTCATGAATGAATACATAAAATCTTAAAAAAAAAGAATATGCATACTTCTTCAACTTGGAGGACTATCACTAAGATTCACCGTGAATGTGAGTGAATAAATAGCTTCACATTTGAGCTCTCATGTCATGCAACAAAGCTGACTGCACAGGACAGAGCAAGGCCTCCTGCCACTAAGTGGAAGCTGGATGTAGTAAGTTTCATTCTGGACATATGTGGAAACTTTTTTTCTTTATCTCTAGGACTTCTTTTAGGCAAGTAAACTTGGCTTTCCTGTGTTTGGCTTACATGGCAAATATTTTAAGCTATATTGTCTTACACCTACCAACCAGTATTGTAAGTTTCCAAAGAATTAGTACATGCTAAAATTCCTTTAAAACAACACCACATTTTTACATAGGAATAGCATGTAGGCGACGCCCAAAGGGAGCACTAAGGATAACCTGGAGAGAAAGACTCACTTTCTCCATCACCAGTGCCCTGTGCTGCCCAATCTTTCATATGGTATATGGTATAGATGGTATAGATGCATCCTTCAGGACTGTACAGCCCTACAGATGTATAAGGCACAGATAGCTGAGCAAAACTCAAATGATTCCATGACACATCCTCTGGAATTATTTTGTTGTAATAGCTCTGAGACATTCTAGCTATTTATTTGCCATTTTCTTCCAGAAACCAAAAGCCTACATAACAATAGGTGTTGAAGCCCTCTTGTTAATTAGATTCAAAAAACATTCTCTACTAGAACTACAAGAATAGAAATTGTTTAGTCCCCTAAAAACTCTGTCTGATCACTTGTCCTAACTAGTTTTGTGCAAAGGACCCAACTAGAAAACGTCTTTATTGAAGTTCTCAGTGACTACAGGGTATAGAAAGCTTAAGTTTTCTCACAGACCAGCTCATGTCCATGTGCTTCCAAGTAAGATGGAAGAATTGTCCTTGCAAAGAACACCAGTGTAAAATCTGATGACTAAATAAATAAACAAATAAATAAATAAGTGGAACCAAATACCAAATGCCTCAAAGCAGCCAGACTCTTGCTGGAGGGTTTTATTTTTCCATCTGGACAATGGATACAGAAGAGTACTGTCTACTCTAGACTTTGCCTTCATATCTGCAACGCTTTAAGCAAGGAATAGTACAGTCTGAAAAGTGGGAGAAATGGTCTACGTTCTTACAACGTTCCTTTGAGGAAAGTTCAAGCACTTGTGCAAACAGGAACTGGGTGATATACTGCTCTTTCCTGATCAAAATTTTGGGTCTTAGGAGGAGTCCATAAAGAAATCCAGAATAATATGTCAGAGCCATTCTTGAAAATCCACTGTTTAACAGAGTTTCATTCATTGCAGAATAAATTATTATGAATATAATGAAAACTTATTTGCCCACCTCTCCCATCTTCCATATCTATTTGTTTTCTGTTTGCAGTGGACTCCTCTTGGTGGGGCTTAGGGGTTTCCACTTGGCCCATGCATAACGTCTGAGTATATGTGACATGATGTACTTCAGGTAGGGGCTTCTCAAAGTTGCTTCCCACAAACTGCAGCATTATTCTCTCACCAACACTAGATGACATATTTCGCCTCTTTCCATGGTCCTTTATAGGACTCTGTTATCACCTTTGAGAACATCGTGGCTAATTCCCAGAGTGAATCTTGGTCTTAATTTTTATTTCAGCACCTGAAACAATGCTTGACCCAGAAAAGAGAGGCAATACACATTTGTTTAATGTCCCTTCCTTTGATTACTGGTTTAATAATTACTTTGTACCTGTATTTTCTATTAGTGATTCTTCTTTTGCAAATGAAAAAAAAATTTTCCCAGTACTTCTGGTGTGATGGTTGTTTATTTTTCCTTACTAACTTTTGAGAATGCTTTTATCTTTGTTCTCAAATCTTTAATAATTTCTATAATCTAACTTTTCCATTGTCTCCTTTAGGTTTCCTAAACATATAATCATATCATTAGCAAGTAACAATTTTAGAACTAATTTCCCCAAATTATTCACCTATTAGTTCACGTTGTTACTTTTTGTATTTATTGATCTTAACATCCAAAAAACCTGTTATATTATGAAGGCAGAAAGGTAAGGATGTGTCTAAAGCGGGTGTCATAAAACTCTTTTCTGTAATGGTTCAGAGATCAAAAATTTCAGGCTTGCATACACAGAATCTATCACACATTCTTCTTTTGTTTGGGGGGCTTTGTTGGTATTGCTACTGCTATGTTGTTTGTTTGTTTGTTTACAATCCTTTAAAAATGTAAAGACTTTTCTAAGCTTAGAAGAAGAAAGAAGAAAGACGAAGAAGAGAAGGAAGAGAAAAAGAGAGAAAAAGAAAAAAGAAAAAAACACATCTTGACCCCATCTGGCCCATCGGCTGTAATTTACCAAACTTTGCCCAGCTCTAGACCCAGATATGACACTCTCGTTTTAATCATCCCACAAGGGGTCTGTCCCAGGGTCACCACAGAAAGGGAACAGTATTTATCTCTTGGGTTTTTGTAGTCAATCTCAATGATTTCAAGTGTTTCCTTTTTCGTGTCACAGCTGCTACATTTGCACAGCTGCACCTCCTCCCTTGATGCAGAACCACCTTACAACCTGTCAAGAAGTCCTGGGAGCTGCAGGTCTTTCAGTGTAATACAGTTTTCCTTGCAAGCTTTGCCTTTTGTGTTGAGACTGATCTATATGCATTATTATATACTACAGATGTGCAGCACTTTATTGTCCTCACTAGCTTTCTGAATTAAGATCAGAACAGTCACAGGAAAGTCACCACAAAATAAACATTTTATTACAAGGAGGGTGCGTTCCTACACTCCTTGTAATATCCAGTCAAGTTCTGAGAGTACTGATTCTGAGAAAATCTAAAAAACATGAATTTGGCTCTGATAACTTATTTGGAGGAAATTCTATGACAACTTTTACAATTTTTCCTAATGTTATTTGTTTACCTCTTGGGTCTAGATTTTACAATTTATCTTTCCTGCAAATTGTCCATTTTATTTAGACTTTAAAAACTATAACAAAACTGTATATTGAATCTTTTCAATTATTGGTTAATCTGTTTGCTAAATCTTTTCTCCTATTCATTTGTGGATATTAGATTTCTTCTGTTCTGGAGGTAGCAAAAAGGATGTGGTCTACTTTATGGAGACATTAGGGGCACTGACATGATTTATTAAGGAGTTACCAGAGAAATGATGTGTCACACACTTGGGATTTTCTATGATTAACCATGCTTTAATCCCCCAAAGTTGGACCACAAAATGGTGAGTTTACCCCTTCCTCAAGTACCACATTCAGAGGCTCCAGAGCCAGAAGGCTGAGTTCTTCCTCATAATCTCTCTGGTGGAGGCAAAGAAGTGAGAAACTTACTCTCAAGATAGTCAGAGACGTCATGATCACAGTAACCCAGTGCCCCAGGAGACAGAGAGCAAGGGTGGTCCATCTCAGGAGTTTTCTTAGTTAGGGAGCAAGGGAATAAAACTTCATTCCTATCAGACATAACATTTTCATACCTTTCCCTTCTGTCAGCAAAATCATTTGTCTTTCATCCCACATAGTAGACAAATGTCTTAACTTTCTCATATGAATTAAGAAATCTCCAAACTTAAAAAGAGTAGAATCACTATATATTAAATATCATACTGCAAGCAAACTACTTATGTACAACTATCAGCAATATTATAATGCATAATATATTAACCAGTAGTAATATTTTATTACTATGGTAGATCACAATTTCACTGTAATTATAAATTATTAGTTTATAATTTGTTAAAATGAATAGTTTATAAAATATTACAATTAAATATGAAACCTTGTAAAAATTAGGTACTGTCATCAGTTTAGAAATAAAAGACATTAAGTACAAAAATAAGACGAGGAAATCTGAATCTTCAAGTTTCAACTCAGCAGCATCTACATTACTTTATTTACTTATCTGAGGAAATCTTGCTCTCGTAGGCTAGTAACGATTTTACTGTTAGTAAAATCCATACTCCTCCTAAAGCATGTGTTTTATCCTAAGAATGGCAGAAGAATGGAATGATGCATCCCCTCCAAGAGGACGGATGGAGGAAGCAGTGTGCCATCATTGCTCAGATGTGGGGAGCCTGCTAATGTTGGCTGGGGCTCTTGGAGCTTATGTTATGGCTGAACCTACTCCTGCTCCAGGGGACGGGGTGGACCATCATGTGAAGCCAATGCTGCTGATCTAAGGGGCTAAGAGAGCTTCTCATGCAACAGCATAAGGAAAAGGAAGCAGTCCAATACAAATTCACTCTTTAATACAGAAATAAAATAGTGTAGTTTTTTTTTTCTAAAGCTAATGTCGTTGGTGTGTTATCCAAGCACAAATGGATGCTATTTGAGTTCATGCCTATTATAGAGACTAAATCTCACTTAAAAATCTGCATTGTACACAGGTATTAGAATGAACAGATATACCACAAATTACATTTAAACCATCTTCCTCTACCAAAAGACTCTTGCTTTATCTCTGCTTTTGAAAGGCCCATCTCTGAACAAGAGAAACTCACTTGTAATAGGTCTTATTTAATATATATATATCAGAGAGCATTGCAAGTACTCAGCATAATTATCTCATTAACTAACAATCGACCCATCTATAACACAGTTTAATAAATGTAAAATCGAAGCTCAGGGAGGGCACATAAGTCCTGGATGTGGTCACTCCTAGACTCCTTGCCTCCTTCCCTTCCCTCCATCCTCCTAATGAAAGAAAGCTCCCACACATTCAACTCTCCTGAGTTCTAGCAATTTGCACATTTCACTCATCCTTTTTACTTACTTTTTCTTAGAGGGAGTAATTACTAGTCAATAAACGAATTATACATATTTACATGTGATATCTGGTATAATTATAAATTCATTTGATAGATGTTTTATTGTGTCCACTTTTCAAGCATGGAAATAAGCAGTATAATATTCAAACACTGGAGTTAGAATGTCAGCCCTGATTCATCTTACTCCATGACTGGCAAATGCTCTCATCTCAGCACCTCTACAGTGCACTGTGCAGTATCCCAATCAACCACATGTGTGGCTCCAAACTATTATAATAGGCCCTGAACTCAGGTGAGTGATTGGTAAGGCTCCTGGGAAGGAAATGAGCTACAAATTAGAAACTGTAAGATTAAAAACTGGAAGACACTAGTATGAACAGTGTGAATAGCATTAGCTAGCAGGTCTTTCTAAAAGATTTTGAAATTGTATGGCTGCCTAATAGTTTGCACAGGTGATGCTCTAATTTGTGAGATGATGGGCTGTGTAACCTTATCAAGTGAAAAAACCTACTACTTGAAGGTACAGATTCACTGGAAGATGGGCTGCCTCTATAATTTGTGGGGCCCACTGCAAAATAAAAATGCAAGGCTGCTTGGTCAAAAATGTAAAAAAAATGTGAAGATAGTGACATAAGAACATTAAGCCCATTCAGGGCACCATGGGCCTGCATAAGGAACCCCCTCCCTTCTAAAGGCAGCTCGGCATTTCTCATATGACTCAGTGACTTCCCACTCTATGATTTCTACATTCTTTCTCTAGTGTCTGAATACAGACTTCCTCCAACAGGCTGTGTGCCCCACAAAGGTGTACAGAACCTGGGTTATGGTGACAGGAGGTGCAGGGGCTTTAAGGCTCATTGAGGAAAGTTGGGAACTGACTATACCTGAAGAATCCCAAGAGTCATGAAGTGAAATAGAGGAGACAGTTGGGGGAAATGGACCATTTCATCAAGATCTTCAGGAGGTGAGATATAAACCTTGTCCAGGTGTGGGACAGAGAGTTAGAAGGACCATGCCCTGAGGTGAGATGTGTCAGGTTTCAGGATGACAGAGGGCCAAGGGAGATATCGGAGGAGCCAAGTGCTCTGGGCTAATCCCAGGCTTGAGATTCGCCTGGCTGGAGGAGTCTGAGACTACTGGTGCTACTACCTGGACAGCACACAAGTCACATAGCGGTGACAGTAATTAACACCTCACATCTCTTGGGAAAGATTAAAATTCAAGGTGACAGGTAGTCATTTAAGGAGAAAATATCTTTCTTTTTAAAGGAGAATTACAATGCCAGGGTGCCAATTGATGTAATGGTTTCATGATTTTATATCAGCATGAATGGCAGTTTTGGGAAACTTAAACCTCCATCTTTTTCTCAAAGAACTAAAATTCTCATTTTTACAACCATGGGACTGGGAGAAGGAACAAAAACAAGTGGACTCTGGCAGCCCTGCCTGTGAGAGAGGCCACAATCACCTGTAGTCTCGTGAGACTGTAATTTCTCTGCTCTCCAGGGCACATTCCCAGAAGACTCCACTGCTGGTCCAGGCTAACTCCCTGTGACCTTTCTACACAAATTCCTGTTTAGGCATCTGCTCACAAAGGGGTTTGGGACTTAGAGTTTATGAGGTTTGCCTGGAGATTCTGACATCCACCTGGTCTAAGTCCAAAGGCTCTGGATCAGGGGTGAGCTGGCTATGAATCCATGTCAATGACCACTGTCAGGAAGGGAGAGAGAGGCTGAGTGTCTGGACCCTCAGCAGAGTCATGACCACCTGAGAGGCATACATTCTACTTCCAGGGGCAGCAGGGATGCAACCCTTTGGTGGTCATCTCAGGTCCTTTGCTAGTGCCTCCTCTCAGGCTGTGTAGAACCCCCCTAAGATGGAGCCCACCGTTTGTAGTATCACTTTACTAAATATAAATGAGCTGTCCTCAATTCATTTGCTTGGACCCCCATTCACCTGATTCTCTAATTTCCTGTAATTCAGTTATTTCACAAATTAAATTCTTATTCAGGTTCAAAGCATTTAGCAAGATGACCTCTGATTGAAACCTATTAGATCCAAATAAAGATAAACTGTACAAAGTATTCTCTCCTGGGCTGAGGCAATCCATCTTGACTATACTTTTAGCCCACAAATAGGTACACACTGCCTCTCCCAACCCAGCAAAGGCAGTAGCAGCCCAACAGCAAATTCAGTAATATTTCCAGCTTCTTTTAAAACTGAGCCTGACCATGACCCTCTGTAGCTAAAAATGTTTGTTTGTTTTTTTTAGGATGCTTGCGAAGTATAAATTTGAAAATCCTAAAACTGTATATTGTCAAATATGTTTCAAGTATTGAAAATTCCCTTTTCTGTATTCAATAAATGGAATGTCAATACAAATGAAACTGCCTTTAGGGATTATAAGGGAAAGGAGGGAAACTGAGTGGGGCAAAATTAGAGAGGAAGACAAATCATGAGAGACTCCTAACTCTGGGAAACAACCACAGGGCTGTGGAAGGGGAGGAGGTTTGGAGGGTGGGGGTAACTGGGTGATGGGCACTGAGGAGGGCACTTGATGGGATGAGCACTGGAAGTTATACTATATGTTGGCAAATTGAATTTAAATTTAAAAATAGTTAAAAAGAAGAAACTGCCTTCCTCCTTTAGTTGAATATATTCTCATGCAACAGACATGAGAACCAAGAATCACAAACATGTATCTGATTTGTAGAATTAATTATGATATGACCTTGGGGCTCCCTCTAAGCCAGGCTGTGGGCACATCTCTGTTCATCAAAATGACAGCCAGTGCCTGAGAACTATTCTAAGAAGGCAGTGGGCCTCATTCTTCTCAGTGAGTCTGCAGATAATCATGATGGCCCATAATGCTGCTACATATCCTTTACTGAAGTGTGCACACCTGGACTTTTTATTCCTCAGTAATGCTGGAGATGTAAGAAGCACAAGGCTGGAAAGTGTCAGAGAGTATACAGATACTTGACCAGAATGTTCCTTCAGAACACAGCCACCTAACGATGCCCAATATGCTGGATTTTAAGTGAATCTGTGTTGGAAAGCAAGCAAGCATGAACAATTATGCAACTAGCTGAGTAAGCAACTCAGCAACTGATACCATATGGTCCCACTGAAGACATTGTCTTATTCTGTCTTTAACCATATCAGAGTATTAAAGAGAAGTCACTGAAGAAAGATTTTAAATAAACAATAAAATATATGAAGCAAGAAAAACATAGGTATAGCCATGGTTAACAGTTGAGTTTGGGTATACTTCTTCCTGAAGACATAATATTACTCTAAGCCTTTGTGAGCTGCAGTTGTGCCTGGTGATAGTCTACCTCTAAAAGAAGGCTGGAAGACAAAAGGGTAATGGATATTTTCTTCCACTCCACGACTGGGATAACATTATAAAAGCACAGGCCTACTTTCTGGGACCTCCAAAAAACATGCCTCCCCAACTGAGAGCAATAAAACATGAACATGAGAGGACTCTGAAGCTAGAATTCAAAGAATTTCCTATCAATGTATAAAGAGCAAAAGAAGTATGGAGGATAAGCCTTCTTCTGTAATATAGAACTGCAAACTAAAGACTGACACGGAAACAGTGTGTGTGTAAAGATGTGTGGTCAGTGTTCCTCTTCACACACAACCTGTTTCCTTGTCAGTCTTTGGTTTGCAATACCAATTACACAGGCCTAGAAGCACAACAGAGGAAGTTTTGTGGCCGTTTTCACACTGCTGGGGAATAAAAGAACAGGCCAGAGAGACACTGAGGAAGAAGAAATAATTTAAGAAAAATATAAGGACTCAGGGCATGCCTGCCTGCTCCCTGTTGTCATTCTGCACTCTGAACTTTCCACAGTCCTCAAGTCAAGCTAACATCCACCCCCTGCACTGACACAGCAAACATAATTAGTATCACCATTTGCAGACGAAGAGATTGAAACTGTGCTCCAAAGTCAGGCAGGGTTTCTCTGTATACTTAGGATTAATTGGTCTGTTGGCAGGGATGAGGTTTGTTGTAAAGTGAAGGGAAAGCCATACTGCAGAGGGCATGCTGCCTGTGGAGTGACAGACGTGGGCATGGGTCTCAGGCCAGTGTCTAACTGCACATGGTTCTGTCTCTGAAAAGATGCTGGTGATACTGACTTCATGGGACTATGTGAGGACTAAATGAGATAATTTGGGTAAATTGTTTGGTGGGCATTGGCAACCCAGTAAATGCTAGTTCCATTCTCTTGCTCTTTCACTGAATGCACACCTTTTTTTTTTTTTTTGATAAAGCAAAGTAGTGTGATGACTGACATCCCTTGATACCCAGCGATTTCAGATTTATGGTTTTATGCTTTACCTGAAAGCTGTTTAAATTGATTGTTGCCAAAGCATATATCACCTCATTCATTCCAAATAGCTTATCTGCGGTAGATGCTAGGTGCACTCCAGAGAGAGGAAATGGTTGGATGAACTATTAGGCTGAGTGCAAACCAATAAGGATGGAGCATGAGGTAGCAACTTTCTCAAATCTGTTCTCCTGGTCAGAGCTGGTGAGATGTTTTGTCCTTCTCTGAGTGTCCGTGATGTGCCATGAGGCACTCAGCACAAGCCCTTTCCGCCTGTTGTTCCTTCCTGCTGAGGATGCCCCAATGCCCACTCCAAGCCTCACACTGCCTGCTCCCCTGGCTAGCTTCAACTCATCTCTTCACATCTCACAAGTTCATTGAGGAATCCTCCGATGATGTCTCATCTAGGTCAAGCTCCATTATAACATCACTTCAAAGCTGGTCACTCCATTTCTCCAAATAATTTACCTCAACTTGTATAATCCTCTGTTTCAGTGGTTATGTGAATCCATGACTCCTGTACCTTCTACTACTATACCTTCACCTTGATTTCACAGGCCATGTCTAGTTTCACTCCTAGGATAGTGACTGGTACAAAGAAGGTGTGTGGCCATCAGCTTCTAAAATGGCTCCAAATATCTCTTCCTCCTGGCATTCCAGCCCTTGAGGATTTTCCCACCTTTCCTGTGGGTTGGACCTCATGGTATGCTCTGATGAACAACAGGGCAGAAGTGATGGGGTGTCACCTTCAAATTAGAGATAAAAATTTCCCTCTTACACATTCTCTCTCTCCTCACTCTTCCTTCTTCCTTTTTCCTTTCCTTCTTTCCTTCCTTCCTTCCTTCCTTCCTTCCTTCCTTCCTTCCTTCCTTCCTCAATCTCTCTCTCTCTCTGGCCTCTCTCTAATAAAACCAGCTGCCCTGTGGAGAGGCTGATGTGGCAAGAACTGAGGGAGGCTCCAGCAAAGGCCAGCAAGGAACTAAGACCCTTGCTGGGTCCAACAACCAGTGAAGAATCAATTCTTGCCAGTATCCTCATCAATGGATCCCTCCCCTAACTCCAGTCAAACCTTGAGATGACTGCAGGTCTGGCCCTATTTGCTGCCTGTGAGAGATCTTGGAGCCAAGATGCCAGCCAATTGTGCCTAGATTTCTGGCCATATAAACTGAAACAAGATATATGCCATTTTAAGTCACTGTTACGGTAATAGGTTATGCGGCAATAGGGAGCTACCCATACTTAACTGTATACTCGTGACCTGATGGAGAAATACATACTGATGGACAATGTATATTTACATCCAAGCAATAGGAGAAAAATGTGGTATTTTTTCTGAGTTGTAGAAAAATAAAGTGGTTCACAAAATTCATTTCAATAAACAATTCTTCCTGTGCTTTACTGAAGAAAGCATTATTAAAGAAGTCATAGGTGTTGGAGCTGAAAAGATGGAAATAATTTGTCTGGGCAGGGAGGAACTTTCAGGCAGTGGAAGAAGCATATACAAGCTAATCAGATTCTGATAGAGCAAAAGATAGTTACCGAGCAGCCACTAAGGGCAGCCACTGAGCCCTGCAAAAGCAGGACCCTACCCCTAAAGGCATGACACTAAGTACAACACACAAACCAACAGAGAAAAAGTCAACAGTGATATCTGCAAGTGTCTAACACACATCCGTAGCCGGCTTTGTGATCACTCTGGAAATAGTCTCCTGCCAAGCCTGGAATGATGGCAGAAGACTGCTTGGGAGGAGGACAACATTACAAGTTATTACAGGCAAAGAGAAGAGCTGAGAGCATTCCTGGTGGAAGCCAAGAGACAAAGTCCCATGAGCCTTGTGGAAAGCTTGACCATCCATGGCAAGGAGTTTGGAGCTGAGCCTGGAAGCACTGTTCCCATTTAAAAGATGTGAACAGATGGTCATGAGGAGTGGCCAGGAGCCCCCAGGCTGGGGAGCCTCCTACAATATCATGCCAGCAACACTTGGTGATGTGACAGCAGATGGAATGGAAGGCAAGGAGCCAGAGATGGTACCCAGGGAAGGTAAGCCAGCTGTAATCACACAACCATATGAAAGAGCAAAGGGAATGTCTCAAAAACTTTCCAGCAGAGGGCTGACCAGCTTATTTTGCACATTCTGGGGGGTTACTTGGCAGCTATGCCAGAAAGATTAGAAAAGGAAGCATCCAGAGTCAGAAGCACAAGAAGAGAGCAGCATTCTAGGTGAGGGATTTTCAGACAGGATTTTCAGCCACCTGCCTATGGGCCCCCCAAGGCAGGTGGCTCCCTGAGGTGGTGGGAGGGTCCAAGCAGCATGGCTCCAGCTTCCTCTTCCTACTTGCCTCAGAGAAGTTCTGACATCTACCTATTTTATGTATTTTGATTCTATGTAAGAATTTAGGAAATAGTGTATGTGTGGGGGAATTGCACAGCTACTCTATTGAAATTGTCTAGTTCAGGTGAAAAATCAGTGAAGAATGAGGTCTTCCATCAACACTGAGAATGGGGATGCAGAACCCACCAAGGCAGTATTTTGCATCAAGCTAGGCCACCAGGATGCTGTGTCCTCAAGTACAGACCTGGTCTTTGAGAACCTCATTCACTGAGGTAATCTGGGGCTCTCTTCCTCAGTTTCCTCTAAATAAATCAGGCACCACAAAATAAGACCTAAAATAGGAGACCTGCCTTGCATGTAGAACAGTGCTATTCCAGAGGATTTCATGCTTCTTTATGGCTATGAAGACCTACTTGAGGACTTCTTGTACCACTTTAAGGGCCAAGAGAGCTCTACCAGGGACTGCAGTGGCCTAAGTCCTTGGACTTACAGCATTTTTCCTCTCACTGTGTCTTCCTGTGGATGCAGAGATAAGTTCAGAGCTCTGGCTTCATACTGGTAGCATCACCCAGGCAGCATACCTGGCGACAAGACATATTTGAAAAGTAAAAGACACAAGATCAAAGATAATTCTGACTTTGTCCATTTCTTTTGAGTGGCTGATTTTGCAAATGAATATGTTGCTAACAATATGGGAAACCAAGAAGCAGAAGTTTGGATTGACAAGGATGTTAAGAATTCCGCTGAGTGAGGAGTAGTTACCAGATAGACACACAAGATCTAGGAAGAAATCAGAAATCATGTCCACAGCTTAGACTAAAAAAACCTCACAAGATGCTCAAATCATAGTTTTCCAAACAAGGAGCACTGTGTACAGTGCATAGCATCTAACATTCTCTCTTTCAGTGCTTTTAGTTTGCCCAGCACTGCTACATAGAGAGCTTTTCAGAAAAAAAAAAAAAAAGAAAACAAAACAAAACAAAACCTAAGATGCTCCTCAAATACTGGATGCTAGAAGAGTTTTCACCCACCAGTATACCTGACAGAAACGTCAGCTCCTCATAGAGAATGGGTCTTGCTGGTCAATTTCATCAAAAGAGACTTATGCAAAAAAGACTGGACAATTCCAGAAGGAGAAAGAAAGGGAAACTGAAATCACAGGGTCACTTTTTTTTAAATCTCATGTAAATTCCTTTTAAAAGCTGAAACCTTATTGCTTTCCTCATTCAAATGTCTTTCTCAAAATCTCTAACTTGTGACTTTGAAGCCAAAAGGAAAGAAAGGAAAACAGTATTTTACTGCTTTATTTGATAATTCACTTCCTTGCATAGCTCCAAGGATGAGTCTATCTTTAGACTTCGATATTATGAAAGAGAAGGATGGGCAAATTAGAGTCTAGAAACAAAAGGTAAGTGATTGCAAATCATTGGCACAATTAATTGTTGGTAGGAAATGTTGAGTTTCTTTCAATATTATAAAATATAATTTCCCCTTTGTGTCATAGGCTGATGAAATTGTAGGGCATTTACTTTAGAAGAGATCAGAGAGGATACTGGAGGGATGCTTCTTCTCCCCAACACTGTCCCCAAGACCTTGATTTCCATTGAGGCACTTCAGTAACCTGGGGGCAGCTTCTGGGGGCCAAGGTGCAACCTGCTCGCCTCCAAGGCTCAGCCATTTGTTTCATTCCATTTCTTTCCTCTTGCAGGATTTCGGGCGCTCTTGGGTGGATGAAGAAAGACTAGGCGGGGATCCCTGGGTGGCTCAGCAGTTTGGCGCCTGCCTTTGGCCCAGAGCGCGATCCTGGAGTCCCGGGATCGAGTCCCGCGTCGGGCTCCCGGCATGGGACCTGCTTCTCCCTCCTCCTGTGTCTCTGCCTCTCTTTCTCTCTATGTCTATCATAAATAAATAAATAAATCTTTAAAAAAAAAAAAAAGAAAGAAAGACTAGGCAGTGTGGTTTGTGCGGACTGGAGCGTATCTCAGGATACTCCCAGCTGTGGGTGCCTGCCTGGCAGCCTGAGGGCTATGAACTCAGAAAATGGTCATGGATAAGCTGACTCCCAACCCACCTCGGACACACAGCTCCTCCTAACTGGCCTAGCTCTGCTTTGCTGCCATGAGCTGCAGGGTGACTCCAAGTGCGGGGATGTGGGCAAGGGGCAGCTGCATCACCAAAGCAAAGACTTGGCAGAGTCAACAGGGAAATAAGAATCAAGTTGAACAATGGGAGGAGGGCAGAAGCACAAAGAGGGAACAAAAGTATCTCAATAAGGAAGAACTTCCTGGAAAGATAAAACAAGAAGCAGATTCTTTTAGGTAAGTGGCTAAATAAGTGTAAAGTGTAAAGGAACTCCACAATGGGAGTTTCTCAAGACTGGTATAAAGTATGACACCTATATTTAAAAACAAATTCTCTATAATTTCAAAGTTGAGTTACTTCTTACTATTTATTACATCCTTTCCACTTGAAGATTATTTTCTTATGATTGAATTTCACAAACCTGTACTGTATTAACCCTCTTCTATGTGCACAGAATCCTGGAAAATGACAGCAAGAGACAAAAAAAGAATGTTTCCCAAGAACTGAACTCCAGGAGCAGTTAAAAATGTTAGGGGTCGCACACATATATTTAGCTAGTAGGAATATGAAGAAGCATAGAGAAGGACAGGAGGCAGCTGGGGGAACCCAGGAAGAGCCCCTGCCAGGACTAGCCTGGACAGGAGGATGATGGGCTGGGAAAAGGGAGGCTGGACAATAGCTGCTGGAGCCTAGGATCTGTGGCAGTGTGTGAACGACTGACAGCCCCCAAGCAAACAAGATGTCCCCTGTTGCCATTTGCAGTCCTAGAAGCACAGGGGATGAGCATGGTATCTGCTCCAAAGGTCAGCCTCTCTTGCTCAACTCCTTATTCTTCACAAATGAGGAAGAGAAAATATGCACACATTTTCCTCTTTCTCTGGATCTTTCCTGTTCCCTTTGCACCTGTGCTCTGCCCTTGGGAATGCCAAGCTCCAAGCACCCCTGAATGTCCACACTGCACTGCTCACACCCCCCACATCCTGATACCGGGGAGAGGATGGTGGTCACTCCAAAGTGGGAAAGTTGTCCATATGTTTCATGAAGTTTCTACTGTCCAGGTCATTCTGCTGTCCCACCACAGGCACCTTGTGAAGCTGGCAGTGTCAAGAGTAGTCAGTTCAAGGAAAGAGGGAGAACACTGACTATGCACCACAGCCCACTGGAATGAGTGCATCTGCAATGGGAGCAGGACCAGTGAGGAGGAGGATCCTGTATTCATGGATATAACCAGTGCTCATGGTCCTCCTTCACCGCAAAGGAAACATGCAGTTCTGAAGAGACCTTGGTATAGAATGTTATGATTCCATGAAGCCCTGAGCAGCACCTTGCTATGTTATTCATAATATATTCCAGGTGGTTTCGGTATACCTCAGGAAATTCCTGACTGCAAAATGTAAGTTACTTCCATTGTGACTGATTTGAAATGATGCTTGTGGTTATTTCTATGGAACAAAAATTATCAGAACATCAGATGCTTTAGTAGGGAAATAATCCCTAGTCATAGCAGTGTGGCTTTCAGGAAAATGGCATTTAACTGATGTGATTTTGAATTGTGGCATTTTCCCCAAGAATCCAAATCATGTTAGTAACTTAAACTGACTGAAATAGTATCTGGAGAGGGACACACATTCCTATCTGGTTAAGATTATCTAACACAGACATGTACCTGACCAGCATCACAGCAGGTACTGTAAGAGGCACAAGGATGAGAAAGCACCTATAACTTCAGGGATCTTAAAGCTAGATTCAAAGGATAAAAGTGTACACTTCCAAGCAATACCAGTATTTAGTGTTCCAAGCCTAGCATTGTGCAGATACTAGGGTTTATTAGTGAACAAGATGCTAAAGGTCCTGCTCTCCAGAATGCACATCCCTAAATATTACTCCCACAATTCCATTCTCAGAGAGTTTCATCCATTCTATCATTTATCCATATCACCTCACACACCAATTGCAAGTCTGCTCTGAGTCCTATATGTGTGCTAGTCAGGGGATGACAGAAACACTAACCCATTCCCTGGGGGACTTCTGAGTCACATAAGAAAGAAAGATATGAAAATAGCAGTTATCAACTATGATGAGGTGTCCTGGCCACAGCAATTATAGGGGTGCCATAATATATGATATTCACCTTGACCTTGGGATTGAGACCTCACTCAAAGTGTGAAACGGGGTACAGTCACCAGGAGGGGCTGACACCAGTGGGTGCCCTCTTGGTGGAGGGGATGGGCTGCCATTCTCCCTTCTGTATAATATCCCTCAGCCATGGGTCATGTCCAGTGACTCATACTGACACCCTCCTTCCCCACGTAGGAAGTCTCAGTGATGGTGAGCTGAAAACGGCTGCCAGCCTGGTCACAAGTCCCAGCTATGGCTTTTGCAGAACCAATGAACAGCTTCATTTTTGGAGTGGGGGATTCAGGAAGCACCATTCACATCTGTAGAACCAGCCTTGGCTTCAAGTTTACTTTGAAGTTTACTTTACTACTTCCATTTACTCTCTGTGGGTGAGTCTTGTGCTCTTCATTATTAAGTGGAATGATAATCCTTAACTCATAGGACTGTCCTAGAATAGTATAATAGTCTAATATATATATGACTATAATATATAATATGAAACATAACCTAGCTAGGGGAGTAGCTATACAAAGAGGGAAGCTACTACTGCTTCCACTGAAGGGGTGACCTGTCAGTTACCCCTGCTCAGATGCTGAGTCCTGAGAAAGGGGTAAAGGTAATGGGTGAACTATAGCCTCCTTGAAGCAAGTCAGGATCACATGGATAGTGACAACCTCTTACAAATGACCAGAACCTGCAAAACATGGGGTGGGCCCTGTCTTGGTTTGCTAGGGCTGTCACAACAAAGTACCACAAACCAGGTGGCCCAAAAAACCACCTGGTTGTCTCACAGACAATCTTGAGGCTGGAAGCCCAAGATTATGGTGGTGTCAGAGTTGATTCCTTCTGTGAGACAACTCCAATATGACCTCATCTTAACTAATTACACTTACTATGACTCTATTTCCAAATAAGGTCACATTCTAATGTATTTGGGGAAAAGACTTCAATAAGTGAATTTGAGTAGGGAGGTTGTAATGGGGAGGGGGATATAATTAAGTCCATCACAGGTCTCATTAACAATATTTATAGATGCTATCTGCTGCCTCCAGGAACCTAGGGGGCAGGGGTAAAGCTGGCCTTTCAACTCTCTGTATAGTTGAGGTACAGCATTATTTTTGAAAGATAAGCTACATAATTTACCTATTTGGAAGCTTCCTTAAGGTTTCCTCCTGAACCTACAATAAAATCCAAACATCTTACTATGACAAAGTCCCCACTGTGATCTGGCATCAAAAAGAAATCATATCTAACTCTCTCTACTCTCATATAAGGATATGTGGTCACATTCAAGTGTTTCATTTCTTTGTGTATCTGGCTGAAAATTGAAGCCATCGTGTTGTTCAGTAGTTTACGCCATAGGAATGGAAGGTGCATAAACACTGTGGCCTTTTGTGGCTTATTACAAGACAACATGTCCCATTACCTGCCTCAGTATCTGGCACATAGTGGGTGCTTAGTAATATTTATTGGATTAATGAAGTCCACTAGCCTGTAAGTCACCCTTGACTTCTCCCATTCTTAATGCCTATGTGAGATCAATCGTCACGTCTGGAAATCTGTATTTCTCAAATTCACACTCACCTCTATATCCACCATGGCTATTCAGGTTCAGGACTCATATTCCTCCCCTTGAACTTGCACAGCAATCCTCGGATATTTCCCTAACTCAGTCTTGCCAGCTCTCACTCCACAATGCTACAGAGGAGACTTCTCTGAAAGATACATATTACCAACCACCCTTAGGAGCCAATAATTGTACCTAAGCATCTGTAACAACAGCTCAGCACTACACACCTATCCTTTTAGTCACACCACAGGTGCAAAATAAGGCCACAGCAAACTGAATGCTGTTTCTTGCCTCTAGGAAGCTGCACCTATGTGAGGGCTGGTGGGGACTTCATCAAAGTGAGACGTGAGAATTTCTTCAGATTCTTTAATGGTGAGCCCCAATTCAATGGCTCACCCTTTCCAAAAATGTTTTTTATATGGGACATAAAGAAGGCACTCTTTTCAGAGGTACATCATGTAGCCCATATCATGGAGAATGGGGGATATCAATCGTGAAATATGCCATAGAAATGGAAAAGGTCAGGATGAGAAAAAAATATGAAGCTATTTATACACTTGAAGGAATGTATGTGCAAGATCAACACTAACAAAAGAGAGATGCTTTATTATCATTACAGATATCTCACTGTTCCTAAGTCACTGAAAAGTTCACATCTATGCATATGAATGCCCCCATCCTGCCAGGTAGTATCTCTAATAACATTTCATATAAAATGGTGGAAACTTCCAAGACACAAGAGGAAAAAGAAAGAAAGACAGGTAAGTTTAAAATGCATTCATTTTACATTTAAGATGTGCCTGTTAGAATAGCTCATGCTGGTTTCCTGTTTACTCTAAGGAGTCAGTGGTTGCTCTACCATCTTCTAGATGGACAGCCTTGGAAATATGACTCAAGGGTTCTAAACTTTAGTTCCATTAGCCATAAGCTTGGGTGATGATATCAAGGTCCTCCAGAGGTTTACTGTCAGGATGAATTGCTTACAACAGTGGAAGCAATGGAAAAGTGTTACGTAATATTATTAGAAAAAGAGAGGTTAATGTATCAACTAATAAAATCGTAACCTAATGACCTGGCAAAGCATATGGTATGAAGGATGTTTTTGTGTTCACACATAAAGATATACTAATGGGTATGTATATGGAGAAGCAGAGGGTCAAAATGATTTTTGTCCTTTTATTCATTTGACACATACTTATTAGGGCATGTGGGCTGAATGCTAATGAATCAAAAAGAGATGTGGGTGGTGGCTCAAGGGCTCATAGTCAAGTGGCACCTGCTGCAGAATGAGTCTTGCTGGATCTCAGGTTGAAAAAGCCTTTAAAAGTCATTTTCTTTCTCAATCCTGGAGATTGTTTTCTAAGTCCCAGAAATCATTGTCATTTATACTGTGTGGCTCATCCAGTGTATTTTTTTAGGTTTTACTTATTCAAGTGATCTCTACATCCAACATGGGATTCTAACTCATGACGCAGAGATCAAGATTCACACCTCTTCTGGCTAGGCCACCAGGCTCCCGTCCTCCAGTATATTCTATTGATTTATTTAATAATGTGTATATTTTACATATTATTATTCCTATTCTTGTTAGCTTGGAAGTAGATTTCTGTCCTGTGATGAATCAAGTCTCAAATACACAAGCTTTATGTGTGAAAGTATTATTTTTCACTTCTTATGAGAATATTACAACTATCTATTAAGACCATCCACTTAAATGACCTATACCAGACAAGTGCTTTGGTCCTCTAAGGCTAATATTGCTATGAAGAAAAAAATCATTAACACCCTCTAGGATTTCTTGGACAGTCATTACATAGGGAAAATCTGGATGTACTGGTCTCTAGAAAACTTCCTCTTTTTCACTAATCTGAAGGCATTCAGGGATGTCACTAAAGCAAGAAAACAATCCTAAATTAATGTTTTATTAGGGCTTTACTCTCAGCCCCAAATAGCTTCCTTGTTAATTATTATAAATAATAATAATAATAATAAATAATTTGGGGATGCCTGGGTGGCTCAGAAGTTGAACATCTGCCTTTGGCCCAGGGTGTGATCCTGGAGTCCTGGGATCGAGTCCCACATCGGCTCCCTGCAGGGAGCCTGCTTCTCCCTCTGCCTATGTCTCTGCCTCTCTCTGTGTCTCTCATGAATAAAGAAAATCTTTAAAAAACTGACGATGGGAATCACAATATAGATGCAAAACTGCTATGAACCATAAGCAGGATAAATGCAAAGAAAACCAAAACACTGGGGCACCACAGCCTTAGCTTCCTTTGGACTTTCTTGACCTTAGATGCTTCAGAAAAGTTTTATGAAACAATTGGCATCCTGTAGTAATACAGACATTTCTGTAATGGAATTTACCTCCCTCCCTCCTGGGCTTCCCTGATTCCACATGGTTGCCTGACATCTCTTCTTAAAATTGCAGCCAAAAGTGAGAGGAAATGGGATGAGGTTCAGAGACATCTCAGCAAGCTTCACAGGCCCATGTTGTCCCCTTCCTCTCCTGGCTGCATGTCTTCCTACAAGTTTTATATTTTTAGGCCACAGACACATTCTTGTGGTGTTCAACCTGTCCTCAAGACCTGTACTGCTGACCCCTTAATTTCTGGGTAACACATTGTCACAAACAGTTATTACAGTCACATCCATTGACTCAATCACTACATGTGTTAGATTTCCTCATTTCCTCAGATGACTTAGAACCAGTTCTTTTAAAAACAAAGGCAAAAAAAAAAAAAAAGGCAAAGAAGCCAGTCTGAGAGGGCTTCATACTCTACAATTTCAACTGTATGACTTTCTGGAAAAGGCAAACCATGGAGACAGTAAAAGACTTGGTAGTTGCTGGGGTTAGAGCATAGGGATGCAGATAGAACACAAAGGATTTTTAGGCAGTGGAAACATTTTATGTGATACAACAATGGTGGATACATGTCATCATACACTTGGGAAAAAACCATAGGATATACAACACCAAAAGTGAACCATAATATAAACTATAGACTTCAGTTAATAATAATAGTAATGTATCAACATTATTTCATCTATTGTAACAAATGTACCATACTAATGAGAGATGTTAATGATAGAAGGGGTGTGTGGGTGTGTGTAGAAGCATATAGAAACTCTGTGATTTCTGTCCAGTTTTTCTGTAAATTTAAAATTATACTACATGATGTGAGTCAGAGAATGACAAATGCTATACAATATTACTTATACATGGAGTCTAAAGAAACTGAAATCATAGAAACAGAAAGTAGAATAGTGGCTGTCAGGGGCTGGGTGTGGGGGAAATGGAGAGATGTTGGTCAAAGGTACAAACCTGCAGCATCGAGATGAATAAAGTTCTGGGAATCTAACATACAGCATGGTGATTATAGTTAGTAATATTATATACTTGAAAGTTGCTAAGATCTTAAGAGTTCTCATCACAAAAAAGGAGGAGTAACTATGTGGGGTGATAGAGGTGTTAACTGACATTATCATGGTAATCATTTTGCAATATACATATATCCAATTGCCAAGTTGTAAACCGTAAACTTATAAACTGTTATGTATCACTTCTATGTCAAAAAAGCTAGGAAAATATTTTTAAAGTTCCTCTAAAAAAATGAACTCTATTAATTAGTTTTTAAAAAAGGAAAACAATTTTAACATTACAGTCACTCTGAGCCCTTATCAACTCAACTTCCCAGTTAAAGCTCAAAAAAAAAAAAAGGCTGAAGCTCTGTAGTTGCTGTATTTTAATAGTGGCTACAGAAGTGCAGGTGGTCAGAGCTCGAACCACTGCTCTGAGATTTCCACCTTCGTGAGCTTCACATACTCACCACAAACACAGTACTTGGAAAAGCGCAGGATCTTCTCTGCCATGGCCTTGTGAAGGTGATAGAAGATGAGGTTGATAACACAAAGTAGGTACAAAATATGAGTTTTCTTTGTTCCTTTCCTAAAAAGTTGCTTATGGTGAACACTCTCAAAAATAAATGTGTAAGCTCTCCTGATTTGCAGAGTCCCAGTCTTGAAATAAACCCTGCACAATTTTGACTAAGAATTGTACACATTTAGATATGCTGTAGTGACAAAGACATGGAATGCGATTAAAGATTGTAAAAACTGGGGATCCCTGGGTGGCTCAGAGGTTTAGCATCTGCCTTCAGCCCAAGGCGTGGTCCTGGAGGCCCGAGATCGAGTCCCACATCGGGCTCCCTGTGTGGAGCCTGCTTCTCCCTCTGCCTGTGTCTCTGCCTCTCTCTGTGTGTCTCTCATGAATAAATAAACAAAATCTTTTTTTAAAAAAATATTGTAAAAACAGATTCTCCTCAACCTGTGTGAACCAATTCTAATATCCTCAATAACTAGAAAAAGCATAAACAACTCTAGCATAAACAAGACAACGAGAATCAGTCTATTAAGCAATAGATTGAAATGCAACTTCATTTTTATTTAGCAGAGAGAATGTCTGAAACTGAATCTTCAGTATTAATATTAATAAAAGAAACAGAAAAGTGGGAGGAAGGAGAGGGAAAAGAAGTAGAATTAGTTTTTCTCTCTTTTCTTGATTGTTAAAAGAATATTTGGTGAGGGAGAGCCATAATTTTGCCAGGCTTTAGCATTGCAATCAAACACCCCCCCCCAAAAAAAAATTACATCCTTAAATTCCACACACATCTCTAAATTGTACTTTTTCCTGCATAATATATTCTTTAATTTGATTGTTTTGGTCTCTCTCATATTCTTTTTATTTGTATTGCTGACGCAATTCCCAATACCCACTTATACCATCAGCTCTTTACTTTTAAACTGCTTTTACTTTTCATGAGGTCCACTTTGAAGCACTTTACATTCTTTGTAAACTGCACTGTTTGGTGTTTTAGATAGAGTGGATATATATGATGTGTTCAGCAGTGTGAAAAGAACTCCTTTATCATTTTGACTTCCAAGCAGAATTTTGAAATTTGGAGCACAAAGGTTAGAAATACTCATCCTTCAATAAGCAGCTGCATAAACAGGATTTTTAGGGCAGTGAAACTATTCTGTATGATTCTATAATGGTGGATACATCTTCACACATTTGTCCAAATCCATAGATGTACACCACCAAGAGTGAATCCTAATGTAAACTAGGATGCCTGAGTGATAAAGAAGTCAATATAGGTTCACTGAATGTAACAAATGTACCACTGTGGTTGAGGAGGGTGGTGTTCATAAAGGGTAAGACTGTACCTGTGCAAAGGCAGGAGGTATATGGAAAATCTCTGTACCTTCCTCTCAATTTTGTCATGAACCTAAAACTGCTCTTAAAAATAAGTCTTTTTTAAAAAATAAACATTTAAGTTTTCTAAAAAAGCAATTAGGAGCCCCTGATTCACAAGCCTCCTGAAACATCCCACAGGGCAATGGAATCTTCCCTCTTTTGAGACACAGGAATCTCTTTGCTCTGACACCTGTATACCATGATGGTTTGTTTATGAATCTAGACTTGCTCTTCCCACTCATTTTTATGGTAACCTACATCCAGAACTCTGCATGATACACAGTAGTCATATGTCAAATGTTAACTGAATGAACAAAGATGGAAATAGAAAAATTCACCCCAGAGAACATAGGAATTGGATATTTAAATGTATCTGTGTATACCTAGATTGATCGATCTATCTACCTATCTATAAAACAAGCCTTTGTCTATCTATCTATTTATCTACCTATTATCTATCACCTATCAATACTTTGTGAACACTTTATGCTTTGCTTGGTTAACATAAGTTAATAGTACATTAATATTCCTCTTGGAAGCAGACAAGGGGACAGTCCAGACAATTCTAGCTCTAGCTCTGCTGATAACAGACTATAAACATGTAACTATTTCCAGAGCAATGCATTTCCTATCATTCACCTTGCCCATGGTTGCCTAGACACTTGCCTCACTTTCACAAATAAAAGGCAACCAACATTTATTGGCCTATCCTTTCAATGCAGTAGAGATAACTCCTAAAAAGAAAAAAGCAAAAATGAACTATTGGGACTTCATCAAGATAAGAAGCTTTTGCACAGCAAAGGATACAGTCAACAAAACTAAAAGACAACCTACAGAATGGGAGAAGATATTTGCAAATGACGTATCAGATAAAGGGCTAGTTTCCAAGATCTTTAAAGAACTTATTAAACTCAACAGCAAAGAAACAAACAATCCAAACAGGAAATGGGCAAAAGGCATGAACAGAAATCTCACAGAGGAAGACACAGACATGGCCAACACGCACATGAGAAAATGCTCTGCATCACTTGCCATCAGGGAAATACAAATCAAAACCACAATGAGATACCGCCTCACACCAGTGAGAATCGGGGAAAATTAACAAGGCAGGAAACCACAAATGTTGGAGAGGATGCGGAGAAAAGGGAACCCTCTTACACTGTTGGTGGGAATGTGAACTGGTGCAGCCACTCTGGAAAACTGTGTGGAGGTTCCTCAAAGAGTTAAAAAGAGACCTGCCCTACGACCCAGCAATTGCACTGTTGGGGATTTACCCCAAAGATTCAGATGCAATGAAACGCCGGGACACCTGCACCCCGATGTTTCTAGCAGCAATGTCCACAATAGCCAAACTGTGGAAGGAGCCTCGGTGTCCATCGAAAGATGAATGGATAAAGAAGATGTGGTTTATGTATACAATGGAATATTCCTCAGCCATTGGAAACGACAAATACCCACCATTTGCTTCGACGTGGATGGAACTGGAGGGTATTATGCTGAGTGAAGTAAGTCAATCGGAGAAGGACAAACAGTGTATGTTCTCATTCATTTGGGGAATATAAATAATAGTGAAAGGGAATATAAGGGAAGGGAGAAGAAATGTGTGGGAAATATCAGAAAGGGAGACAGAATGTAAAGACTGCTAACTCTGGGAAACGAACTAGGGGTGGTAGAAGGTGAGGAGGGCGGGGGGTGGGAGTGAATGGGTGACGGGCACTGGGTGTTATTCTGTATGTTAGTAAACTGAACACCAATAAAAAATAAATTAAAAAAAAATAAAAAATAAATCTAACAGCAGTATTTTGGTGTCTGCCACAAAACATTTATGATTTTGATGTTTATATATTTTTCTCAGATAATGGAGGTCTTACAAAACCTCAGACCATTTTAAGATCATTCACCCCTCTTGATGAAAGGGTCAGAGTAAATTATTTTAAATAATGATTTTAGGGGATCCCTGGGTGGCTCAGCGGTTTAGCGCCTGCCTTCGGCCCAGGGCGTGATTCTGGAGTCCTGAGATCGAGTCCCACATCAGTCTCCCTGCATGGAGTCTACTTCTCCCTCTGCCTGTGTCTCTGCCTCTCGCTTTCTCTGTGTTTCTCATGAATAAATTTAAAAAGTCTTTAAAAATAAATAAATAAATAAATAAAGATTTTAAAGCATTGTCAGTTCTATGCTATGTAGTTGTTCTCGTTCTCTCTCTCTCTCTCTCTCTAAAAGGGAAGAAGGGGGTCTGAAGAGAGATCTTGCTGCATATGAACAATCTTACAAAATTTGACCTATATATATCTTAGATGGAAGTGGGTCTACACACATCCTAAATGCCCACGTCTGCCTAAGGATGAAGCCCAACTCTTCCTAAAGGCTTCAGGGCCTGAGTCCCAGGCAGGTCCAAGGTGCTGTCTAGCTGCACCCCACTCCCTTGGCTTTTCAAACAGCACTCCAGCCCCTCAATCCCCAATCAGGTCACACATCGGTCTTCCTGCATTTTACTGAGGACTTCCTCATGCTGCCCCACTGGGAAAACACCCATCTATCGATCAAGTTTCAGATTGAGACCTCATCAGAGAAATATATTCCAAATGTTGCCAGCTCTGCCAATAGGGTGCCTGCCCATGAGCAGAGTCCTTATCACTCTGTGGGTGATTGTCACTTAGCCTCCTTCTCTGAAGCTTATGACTTCCAGGCAGAAATTTCTATCAATTCCAATAGCAAAGCTTAATTCTGGGCAGAGAGTAGATCTCAAAGTTATAGGAGTTCACAAAAATTTCTAAGACATATGAATGCAAACCCCTGTTTCTAAAATAATTTCGTAAGTATATCTCTATGGAGACACTCCTTTTTTAGTGTCAGATATGAGTTAGTGTTAGACATGAAGGTGACGAATAATGTGGAACTAATGTAAGAAAATAAAACTCCAGAATGAGAAACAAATGAACTAAGAAGTGATTACAGTCTTTATGTGGTCAACTGAATAATTATTTATCAAGGAAAGGGAATATTACACTTAAAATTTACATTTTACAATCCACAACCCATAGGCTGGATTTGCCAGTGTCCAACCCCCAATTTATGGATGACGTGTTGTTGTTTTTTTTAAATGACTCACCCATAAATATAATTCTACCCCTGCATGGAAAACTTTATATCATCAGAGAAAAGATGAACATTTTTAATATCTGGCGATGAAAAGAACTGATTTTGCTACTAATTCTGGAGGGATTATTTCCATCTACAGAATATTGCAATGAAAAGACAGCATCTAAATCAGCATTCTGGCAATTCCCCACCCTTAGCCTCATCCCCTCACCAAACCCAGGAGCCAGTGAACAGCAGTAAAGTATGAAATACAAAGAAGACCCCCAGCAGAACTCCTGCCATCACTAGGTCAACAAAGGTCAATGTGTGCTCTTGGAACCCTGCACACTCTATTCAGGGAGCCCCACCCCGGCCTGGAGCACCTCACCTCAGCGCACACTTTTACGCTAATGTATTCTAGCATTCCAATACTTTCGTCACAGCTAAGCACTTTTTACAGGGAAAGCCTTCCTTCACATCACAATTACTTCTGGAGCTCATTTTGCCTCTAAATCTGTGATAATACCCTACTCAGGAAAATCACATACTTGATGCCAGACTTTCTCTTGTAAATAAATAAATAAATAAATAAATAAATAAATAAATAAATAAATAGTTTCTTTACCCCCTGAGTTCAAATTGAAGAGCAAAGTATAAGCTGGGTAATCTCAGATTCTTTCCTAAGAAACAAAAAAAGGCATGTCTTTGGGGTCTTGAAAAACTGAACCAAAAGTCAAAAAGCTGTCATTTATATTTATCCCTAATATTAATGAAATCAAATATAATCAATGACTGCATAATTGCAAATAATCTCATCTGAAGATCCATGTGCAGTAAATAACGTGTGTGGAGAAGGTGGGGGATGAGATGCCTTTTAAACACAAGAGCCATGTCTCACTACTATGGCCACAAACTCCACTACTTGATTTTTAAGAATTTTAAAAACCATTTTCAATATTTAAACTACCCATCAATGCTATAGATTTAAGAAGTCAATTGTGAGTTTAAACCTGCATGATAAATTTCAAACAGAAACTCACAGCTAGAATGTAAGTAAGAACTGATGCAAGGGTCTTCAGATCAGAAAAGAAAAGAGCTTCTTACCATGTTTATTGATGACACAGGGCCAATGCTGTTAACATAGATGTCAACGTCAATTACGGTCGGTTTTACTGTGGAGAAAAATACAAGTGCGTTAACACTGTGCCAGAGTGGCCGAGGAAAGTATTCGACTTCCTTTGACTCATGCATCAACCCCTCACAGATATGCAGAAAAGGGGTGGATATTTCTTTTGGATTTGCCTTGCAGTTGCAATTAAAACCCTGCTTGTCTTCCTTTTAAAAATTTTCAAAGGACAAGAGATTCTTACTTGTATTTAACAAATTCTTGGAAAACAGGGCATTTATACACTGCATGTTGCCAGGAATAGATCACTGTAAAGATATTCTGCAATATTTGTTAAGCTGATTATATGGCAAAGAAAATATAAGACAATAAATATAAAATGATTAAAGACACTGCACAAGATCCTTGATGCCAGGGTTTTCCATAAAGCCAAACCCCAGTTACGAGTAATATCAAAGATGGCTCCAGTTCCTTATCCGTCACCTGACCGCATAACTAATTGTTCTAAAGCAAAGTGACTCAAAGCCAAGATCTGGAGAGTGCCTACATAAGAGAAGAATAAGGAATACTGATTATTGTCATTGTGAAACCTGAAGACACATACATATCACAGATTTAAAATCTTGTAACTCAAAAATGAATAACATTTTAGTAAGTTAAAGAATTACAGTTTCAACCATGAGGGCATAGAATTTATAGACGAGAGATTGTAATCCAACATTGTGCATCAAAGATAAAATTGGTTCATTTCCTTGTAAAGAAAATCAGTTTCTCTTTCCTTAGCAAGTACCAATAATGAGACTGCAGAGCCGGCCAACCTCTGAGTCAGGGTTCATGCCCTCTGAAAAGAAGGAGGTTCCCTTTCCTCTGCCCTTAGCAATTGATAAAGGGAATGACAGCACTGATTTCAGAATATTTCTTCCCTAGAGAAACACAAGACTCTGAACCTTTGCACATGAAACAAGTCATTTCTACAGCTACAAGAGTGTTTGTATCCTCAACTATTTCAATAACTTACTCCAGTTTTACTAAATAATCATGCACAAATGGACTTCTGCACTCTACTTTTGGAATTATGAGTAGCACTTCTGAGCTCACAATCTCATTAATTGCATATCCAGCAGTCTGTAGCCCAAGCCACGTTTTCCACACCTCCATGAAAATGAAAACAATGATTATGAGTTTGAGCCAACTACTCTAACATCTGTCAGGGCAATCAAGTTATATTGGCTTCAAAGAGCTGTTGGCATTTTGGGAAACACCCCAACACAATTCTATGTGTTATGTATATAGTGCTTACATTTCATAAAAGGACTGTTCTTCATTTTAGACAGATTTGATAACTACTATGAATAGTAAGTATCATTTTTCTTCAGCTTCACTGGATACAGCAAGTTTTCTGTTTCTAGACACCACAAAACCTTTGGTGATATCATTCAAGAGCCTGTGTTAAGTCAGTCAATTGACAACCTACTTTTTGCAAGAGACTTTTCTCATTGTTTTATGGTATCATGCTGAGTGAAGTAAGCCAGTCGGAGAAGGACAAACATTATATGTTCTCATTCAGTTGGGGAATATAAATAATAGTGAAAGGGAATATAAGGGAAGGGGGAAGAAATGTGTGGGAAATATCAGAAAGGGAGACAGAACGTAAAGACTGCTAACTCTGGGAAACGAACTAGGGGTGGTGGAAGGGGAGGAGGGCGGGGGGTGGGAGTGAATGGGTGACGGGCACTGGGGGTTATTCTGTATGTTAGTAAATTGAACACCAATAAAAAATTAAAAAAAATAAAAAAAAAAGTTTAGGCTTCCAGAGCATTTAATCTCATTAATTAAAAAGGACCTACACACATAAAGCCTTAACTTGAAGTGGGAAGGGACAAATGAATATTAAGTGCAAAAGTACATTGAAGGTCTTAAGGGATAACAGTTTGGAATAAACACACACATACACACACACACACACACACACACACACATGGATGTATACATGTGCACCCAAAATCGGGGGAAATTAACTGTTTTAAGCAAATGCTCTTTTAAGCAACATCATGCTAAAGTAAAAGGAGCTTTTAAGAAAGTGACGGTGGCACCCAGGAAAGAGACTGACCCACAGGTGGTTCAAAGCTTATAATTCAAAGACTCATGGCCCTGACAAATGATCTTTGACAAGGGGGCCAAGATCATTCAAATGGGAAAGGGACAGTCTCCCAACAAATGGTGTTGGGTAGACTGGATATCCGCATGCAAAAGAATGATGTTAGACCCTTACTTCATGCTATATAGAAAAATTAACTTAAAATGGATCAAAGACCTAAAGGTAAAATCAGAAACTACAAAACTCTTAGAAGAGAACATTGGGGAAAAGCTTCATGACATTGGAGTTGGCAATTATGCCTTGCATATGACACCAAAAGCACAGGCAACAAAAAATAAATAAATTAGATTACATCAAAATGTAAAACTTCTGTGTATCAGACTCAGTCAATAGAGTGCAAAGGCAACCTCCAGAATGGGAGGGAACATATGCAACTCACATATCTGATACGTGGTTAATTTACAACATAGAAAGAACTCCTGCAACTTAACAACAAATAAGCAAAAAATATCTGATTTAAAAATGGTCAAAGGACTTAGACATTTCTTCAAAGATATTCAAATGACCATTAAGCACTTGAAAAGACAGCACTAGTCATTAGGAAAATGCAAATCAAAACCACAATGAGATATCACTTCACCTTCATTATGATAAGTACTTCACTTTCATGAAAAACAACAGCAACAGAAAATAACAAGTTGTGGCAAGGACGTGGAGAAACTGAAACTCTCAAGCATGGTGGGAATGTAAAATGATACAATCACTATAGAAAACAGTATAGCAGTTCTTCAAAAAAAATTAAACATGGAATTATATAACCTAGCAATTCCACTTCTGGGTATATACCCAAAAGAATTAAAAGCAAACATATATTTGTACACCCATGTTCATAGCATCATCATGCACAAAAGCCAATAGATGGAAGCAACTCGAGTGCCCACGGAGGAATAAATGGATAAACCAAATGTAGTGTATTCATATGAACTATTATTTAGCCTTAAAAGGAAAGAGATTCTGAAAGTTTGTATTCTTTTATTTGATGGTCAAATGTAGCCGCAAGAGAAGAGGCTCAGAATAACAAAGTTTATTATATTCACAAGTCCTGGACACTGGAGATATGCCTTGTAGGGCCGCATGGGAAAGACATCAGGGTGGTCAGGAGGCAGAAGCCAGGGCAAAGTAGAGAGGGAAGGCACTTATGCCATGATTATAAATAGGATTTCAGCAGGAAAGACACAGCAAGGCAGGATAAACAGTTAGGATTGGCTTGTTTGAATAATTACTGTGGTCTCTAGTACACCTGGGATGATTAAGGCAGAAGAATACTGCTTCCTGTAGTGTAAGGGCCAGAGAGGGACTATGGCTCTGGATTGGTTAGCCTGCATATCAAAAGTATGGTTCTGGCTAGGCCCTTTGCTATCTCTAAGAATTGGCTAGCCCCAGAGGAACAGTCTGTTCTCAGTCAAAAAGGGTTTTTAAGATATTAAAACATCATAATATTCAAATTATAAATATAAAATTAAAATATATGTGTGTTTATATATGCAGATATGCACACAATGATGCACGTTACAACATGGATGAACCTTAAGGATATTATACTAAGTGAAATATGTCAGTCAAAAAAGACACATACTTTATAAGTCAACCTATATGAGGTACTGGCATAGTAAAATTCATAGAGACAGAAAGAAGAATGGTGGCTGCCAAGGGCTGGGGGAGGCAGGGATGGTGGGGTTAGTGTTTAATGGGTACAGAGTTTCAGTCCTGCAAGATGAAAAGAGTCCTGGAGATGGATGGTGGTGATGCTTTCAAAACACATTCATACAGTACCACTGAACTGTACACTTAAATGTGGCCAAGATAGTAAATTTTATGTTACATATATTTTACCACAATAAGAAAAGATTAAGCCCTGGGTAGCTGGTGAAGGATGAAGAGTTACACAGAGGTAAAGAAGCTAGCAATGAGGAGGCAAGAGGAGGGGATGTGATTTTCTGAGTGAGCGGGGGAAGAGTCTATTGGAAAAGAGTATATATATAAAATAGGGCTAATGGTACGGGGTCTCATATATTTTGCCCAAAAATGTATTCACTTTTCAATTCTTCATTTCAATTCTACCTTACCTATTTGGATGTCATTATCTCCTATAAATTTAGAACTAGTATGTCTGAGAAGAATCACAAACTCATAAGCTGTGCAGCATAAATGAACATGGCAAAGATGCACTGGGTAAGCCTTGACAAGCATCAACCACATTTATTCCTTGGAAAGATGCATGTGGCCCAAAGGCAGTAATGTAAGACTGTTCTTCTACTTGCCTCTGTCACAAGACCAACGCACATACCTGCTTGGTTATTTTTCTCCATTCAACCAGAGGCTTCCTCATCTTAGAACAAGCATCCTAGAATTATCTATCAGTCATGAGCTGAGGAGATGACCCAGATGCACAGACAAGAAATGGCACCTGTCAGAGTGGCCTTGCTAGGGGAAGAGTATAGGTCTAGGGTAGATCGGTCTACTGATGAATGCAAGGGCACATGGCTGAATTTTGCTCTTCAGAATGCTACTTAAATCCTGGAGGTTAACAGGTTCTTTGCCTTATTTTGGACACAAAAGGAACCCTGTCATGATAAAAAGTCAATAAATTATTCCAATGCACAAAAGTCTATTTTTTTTGATGCTCAACATCCAAAACCACGTCTAATATAGTACAAGATTCCTATTAGACAAACTCAGCTCCTCTTGTGAAAAGAAAAATAAATCAAATTTCATATCCAAAATTCCCAACAAGTTATATGTTAAGGGGCCTCATTTAAGTATTGTGAATGGGTACTTCTTACCAGGGGTCTAACATTCCAAACCTGAATAATATAGGTAGTAAAAACATTTCTGTATAATCTGCCACCAGTCCATTGCTTCCCAGTTACATATAAATCTTAACAAACATCTTTGATTTTTCTCCCTTCCAAATGTGGTGGTTACGGTTCTGGCCTTGGGCCCCCAAATATGAGCACCAATGTCATTTAAATATGTCACTGTGCCTCAAAATAAGGTCAGCTCTGAGCTTCTCATAGCACGTAAGGGGCGTACTGGTGATCCAATTCCACATCTTCTAACTTCTCTAAGACTAAATGGAAAGGTATATTGAGCTGGCTTCTCAAAGGCCCCAGAACTTTCTCTCTTTTGCGGGGTTGAGGAGAGAGAGCACGAGCTGGAGGGAAGGGGCAGAGGGAGAGAGGGAGAATCTTAAGCAGGCTTCATGTCCAGCACAGGGCCAGATGTGGGCCTGTACCTCAAAACCCTGAAAATCATTACCTGAGCCAAAATCAAGAGTCCGATGCTTAGCCATCTATGAGTCACCCAGGCACCCTCTTTCTCTCTAAAACCATAGAATTACAATAGTATGTTTTACTTGAGAAAAATTGGAGGAGAAAATAAAAAAGACAGTAGAAAACAGAGGAGTTATGCTTAGTGGATTCATGGGACCCTAGGTGAGTCCGTGTCAATTCCTTTGGGGAAAGTAAAAGAGCAGGAATCCATCCCAGAGGGAATGAGGTTAAAGATTTACACAAAACACACAACATGTTGAAGTAGTAGTCCTCAAAAACCACAAAGACCAGTACTAATAATCATTTGGTTTTTCTTGAGTCATTTGATTAGTATCTCTTACAAAAGATGGCTCATACAAATTTTAAATAAGTGCATGGGATCTATTAGGAAAAATTACTTTACATATAGTAACTGAGAGGAAAAGGTGTACTGCCTTTCTCTGAATCTCCACATTCTTAGGTCACTTGCTACTTTTAAGTCATAAGCAGCCCTTAACATTCCCAATGAAGACTGGCTCTTGGAGAGAAGGGTCTACTGGTGACTTAGTCTCACCCCTTCCCACAGTATTTGCCACAGTTCCTGACACACAGTAGGTACTCATTGAATACTAGATAACTATGCTTTCTGAAAATTGTTTTTATTATTAAAACAAATTATTAAAAATTTGGTTTATTATATTTAAATGGATTTTACATGTTAAATGTTCACATGAGATTGAAAACTGTAACAGGAAGAATAATTTTTAAATGTCCTCTGGAACCTGATGACAACCACAAATTGATGCAAGTAGTCAAGACCAAGTAGTCAAAAGCTGATAAAAGATTGTCCAATACAAGGATACTCCTGGAAATAGGCATCTGTTACAACAGAAATTACATTAGATTCCTGGTAGAGGAAAAAGCTGAGAATGGTACTGGGAGAGCAAATGAAACCGTTTATGCTCATTCATAAACAAGCAAGAAATAGACAATGACAGAAATACAGACTACAATAGATGAGATATAGGGCCAGTAGGTGTTGACAGGGATATAAAATGCAGAATGAGGGAAGGCTCAGGTGATTATAGCTCTCCACAGAAGGTAATGCTTTATGAGTTAGCCCCAGACTGGCAGCAAGAGGGAGGAGGAATGTAGACCCCAAAGGACACTAAGCAAAAGTGTTAAGTGAGGTGACACAGCCAGTAGAGCATGCTGCCTGGCTTTACAGAGTGGCTCTGCCATTTACAAGTTCTGTAATTTTGAAAAGTGTCTTAACATCTCTGTGCCTCAGTTCCACTATGTGTAAGATGAGCCGAAAGGAAAACCTAATTCTTGGTGGAGACTCAGGGGGGTGGTTAGGTAGCTGTGAAATGAATAGTAGGTGCTCAGTAAATGTTTGCTATGGCTGCTGGGGCCCGTGGAGTTAGACACAGAAAAGAATGTCAAAATCTTGCATTTGTTGCCTTTCAACTAATATTTATGTCTAAAAGTCACTCTAGTCACTTAAATTCTATTTTTTCATGAAAAGTTTAAATATACTGACAGAAAGATTTAAATCCTGGCAAATAAAATTTTAAAAAGAGGAATAAGGGGCACCTGGGTGGCTTAGCTGGCTAAGCATCTGCTTTTACCTCAGGTCATGATCTCAGGACCCTGAGATTGACCCCTCTAGGTCTCCCTGCTTAGCAGGGAGCCCGCTTCTCCCTCTCCCTCTGCCACTCCTGCTTGTATGTACTTGCTCTCTCTCTCTCTCTCTCAAAAAAATAAAATATTTTAAAAACAATAACTTAGTGGGAGTTTATCATCACCATCACCATCATCATAAATAAATCTTTCCAGTCTCTTCTTAAAATGCAAATACTGCCTCTGAGGTTTACATTAAGTCCATCTATACCACTTGACAGAGATGTGTTTTCAAATGTTTTTCTCTAGATAGGAGAATACTAGGTTATCCAGGGATGAGTGAAGGGATTTGAGAGGAAGAGGTACATAGAATGGGCAACCTTGGTGACTATCATAATTTTATCAAGACCCTAAGACCATGTTTGACATAGGTTAGTCCTGGAGCACTGAAAGCACTATTTTGGGTTCCATTTCAGCTTTGTTAGGGTTCCTACTTGGCCACTTAACTTGATTCTGACATTTCATTATAAGGTTTACAGCTAATCCCATCTCCATTAATCCTAGTACTATAGATGCCAACTCTAAAGCCTTATTTCTTTCCCAATCATTCTTTAAGTATGTGATCGTAAGTGGACCAACAAGAGTTAAAAGATCAAGATAAAGTTGTCATCACCTCAGACCTGGGCCACACCTGATAAATAATAAGAAAGAAGGCAAACAGTGAGATTCTGCTTTTGTATGCATTCATATAAAAATGTATTACTGAGGTAGACAGCCTGAGAATTCATATTCTCCAAAGAATGAAGAGAGTACTGATGTTAAAGTTCAGAACCACAGCTTCAGAACTCTAATGGGGATACAGATTTCCACCTCTTAAGAGTTTGGTGGTAATAAAGATAGAGGAATTTAGAAAGGCATCTGAAAAATCTAATAATTTTATAAATTTGAATCTGAAGTCACCATATGACCTTGTGAAAACAACTTAAATTTTCTGGGTCTCATTTTTTATAATCTGTAAACCGAGTGAAGTTTTCCTCCAAGCATGAACTCAATTTATTACAACAGGAAAGATACATCTCAGCAATGCTCTTCATGATAGCACCTTGTCCTTTCTACTACCTAACTGGGAATATCAAAGTATATTCACCAACAGAATTTTTAGTCCATGGTAGATATGAAAAAAATAATGCATTACATCTTTAAACAACAAGCAGATTGAGAATGGTATTAAAAGCCTGGTATGTAACAGATCTTATTGTACTTTAAAATGTATAACAGGGGCACCTGGATAGCTTAGTTAGTCAAACACCTGCTTTTGGCTGAGGCCATGTGGGATGGAGCTTCACAATGGGATCCCTGGTCAGTGAAGAGCCTGCTTCTCCCTCTGCCTATGTCTCTGCCTCTCTCTGTGTGTCTCTCATGCATAAATAAAATCTTTTTAAAAGGGGGGAAAAAAGAAAAAAAATTCACTTGAGGGACACAGGAGCAGACTTCACCAAGCAGAAGAAAGAATCAGTATCTCAAAAATAGGACATTCAAAATTACCAAGCTGGATGAACCAAAAGAAAAAAAAGAATGAAGAAAAATGAAGATAGTTTAAGGGATTTATGAGATACCATCAAGCGAACAACATATGCATATGAGAGTTCCAGAAAGAAAAGAAACACAAGTGCAGAGCCTATATGAAGAAATTACGGCCAAAAATGTCCCAATTTGGAGAAGATAAATGGATATACAAATTCAAAAAGCTCAAGGAACTCCAAGTAGGATAATCTTAAGAGATCTACACAGAGACACATCATAATCAAACTAAAAAATCACACACAAAGAGAGAATCTTGAAAACAGAGAAATGATTCATCACATATAAGGGAGCCCCTATTAGATCATCATTGGATTTTTTTAGCAGAAACTTTGATGCATCAATGGTAATGGGATAATATATTCCAAGTGCTGAAAGATAAAACTGAAAACCAAGAATATCATGTTTGGCAAAACCATCCTTCAAAAATGAAGGAGAAATTAAGACTTTCCCAGCCAAACAAAAACTGAGTAAGTTCATTACCATAAGACCTTCCCTACAAGAAATACTGAAGGCAGTCCTTCAAGTTGAAGCAAAAAGATAATGAATAGAAATGCAAAACTACACAAAAATACAAAATTACCTGGTAAATGTATACAAATAAATAAATAATCCTAGAGTATTGTAATGTAGGTACATAAACCACTTTTAAATATGATAGATATTTCTAAAAATGTATAGAAAGTACCCATAAATCTATGTTAATGAATATACAGTATAAAAATAAGTAATTTATGTCATCAAAAGCATAAAGTTTTCAGGGGGTACAGAGATGTAAAGAAGTAGAGTTTTTATATGCAATTGAAGTTATTATCAGTTTAACATAGATTATTATAACTTTAAGATATTTAGTATAATAGTAACCACAAAGAAAATACCTTATAGAATATAAACAAAAGGAAGTGAGAAGGGAAACAAAACAGGTCACTACAAAAAATAAATGAAAATTTAAAAATGCAGTGAGAGGAAAAGAGGGACAAAAATGTGTAAGACATACAGAAAACACTAAAATGGCAATGTAAGTCTTTCCATAACAATAGTCACTTTAAAAGTAAATGGATTGTGGTGCCTAGGTGGCTCAGTCAGTTAGGCATCTGACTCTTGATTTAGGTGCAGGTCAGGATCTCAGGGTAGCGAGACTGAGCCCTGCGTGGAGCCTGCTTAAGATTCTCTCTCTCCCTCTGTCCCTCTCCTGCTTGCTAACTCTCTCTTTCTCTCTTCCCCTCCCCTCCTCCCTCTCTAAAAAAAAAAGAAAATGGATTAAATGCCTCAAAAAAAAAAAAAAAAAAGACACATCCACGTATTGCCTCAATGGTTAAAAAATCAAAGATCCAACTTGTTTTATATATATATATATATAAAACATTAAAACAAATTAAGAAAAACACATGATAATGTCAATTGATTCACAAAAAGCATTTGACAAAACTTAATATCCTCTCACAGTAAAAAAAAAAAAAATTCAACAAACTCGCAACAGAGAGAAATTACCACAATATAACAAAGGACACACATGAAAAGCCCACAGCCTATACAACAAACAAATAAAAGGCATCCAAAATACAAAGGAAGAAGAAAAATTATATCTATACAGAAACATTACCTTATAAGTTGAAAACTCTAAAGATTCTATACACATACACACACATACACAAGTTCATCAGTTGCAGGATATAAAAACACAAAAATCAGTTGGATTTCTACACACTAACAATGAATAATCTGAAAAAGAAATTCAAAAAACAGTTCAAGTTACAATAACATCAAAAAGAGTAAAATACTTAGAAATAAATTCAACACAAGGAGAAAAAGACTTGTACATTGAAAACCATAAAACATTGGTGATAGAAATTTAAAAAGGGATGCCTGGGTGGCTCAGCAGGTGAGCGTCTGCCTTTGGCTCAGGGTGTGGTCTTGCAGTCCCGGGACCAAGTCCTATGTTGGGCTCCCTGCATGGAGCCTGCTTCTCCCTCTGCCTATGTCTCTGACTCTCTCTCTCTCTCTCTGTGTCTCTCATAAATAAATAAATAAAAATCTTTTTAAAAAAAGAAATTTAAAAAGACACCAGAAAGTGAAAGACATCCTGTGTTCATGGGTGGGAAGACTTAATATTTTTAAGATGTCAATACTATCCAAAATTCCAATGACATTTTTGGCACAAATAGAAAATTCCATTCTAAAATCTATATTGAATCTCAAGGGTCCTTAAAGATCATAACAGTCTTAAGAAAAAAAAAGACTCAAGGTAGTAGTCTCACATATCCCTAAACATACTACAAAGCAACAGTAATCAAATTGGTGTGGTAGTGGCATTAAGAGATATATAGACCAATGAAACACCTTTATGTATATGGCCAAATGATATTTGACAAGAGTGCCAAAACTATATAATGGGGAAAGGACAGTCTCTTCATCAAATGATGTTGTAAAAACTGCATATCTATGTGAAAAGAATGAAGCTATAACATTATCTTACCCCATATAGAGAAATTAACTCAAAATGTATCAAAGATCTTAAAATTATACCTAAAACTACAAGACTCTTAGAAAACTCCTAAAACAACATGAGCAAGTATTCATGATATTGGATTTGGCAATGAATTCTTGAATATGACATCAAAAGCCCAAAGGACAAAGGCAAAGATAGATAAATGGGACTATATTAAACTTAAAAACTTCTGAAATCACAGTAGCCAAGAGGTGGAAGTAATCTAAATGTCAAGCAACATATGGGTGGATAAGAAAAGTATATACAAATACAATGGAACTACTCATCCTTAGAAAAGAAGGAAATCTGTCATATGCTAGAGTATGGATGAACCTTGATAACATTATGCTGAGTGAAATGAGCCAGCCACAAAAGGAAAAGCGCTACATGATTCCACTTATATGAAGTCAAAAGCCAGCTGTGATCCTGTGATTCTATTATAACCAATTAAGCATTAATAGTACAAAGTACTTTTTACTGAACTCTTTCAAATTTCTTTCACTTTCCAACCTACTTTTACAATTCAACTTTTCAGTATTACAATGAATGTCTTTTATTAATATTTGTGTTTTAATATTATCCTTTCTAAGAGTATATGGTAAATCCTATCTTTGCCTTCCTATCTAACATTCTTTATTCATTCAACAAATAATCAATGAGTAAATACTGAGCTAGACACTGTCCTAGGAACTGAGGATAGCCCATAGTCAAGACATAAAACTCCTATTTTCTTTCATAGACTTTAAATCATAGTGAGTTAAACAGACAGAAAACAAGTAAACTAATCATAAATCAGTTATTTTGATAGTGACAAGGACCATGATGGGAATAAACTTAGATACTGAGATAAAGAGTGAATATGGTGTGAGGATAGGAGCCTTCCTTGGGTACTGTGGTTCACTCCCCTATAGCCATTATACCCTAGATAGTTAATACAGCCTTGACTGTAATTATTTTTGAATATCCAGACAGTCCAATTACATCTAATGGTTAATGAAGAAAAATATGTATAGTATTGAATTCCCAGAAAAAGAGATATTGGGATGAAAAAAATTTGAAGAAATTTTGGCCAAGAATTTTCCCAAACTGATGAAAGACATCAAATCACAGATCTAAGTGAGTCATCGAACACCAAAAATCATAAATATAAAAGCTCTATCTTGACATGTCATTATCAAACTGCTAAGTAGTCAGTGAAGAACAAAATCTTAAGAGCAGACAGATAAAGTCACATTATATAAAGAAGGAAAATGATGACTGATTTATCATAAGAAATAACAGAGGCTAGGAAACCATGATGCAAGATTTTTAAAGAACTGAAATATTTTGACCACAGTGAAGCTGCCTTAATTTTTCTAGATAAAAGGACCAGGCAAAGATAATGTGTTTCTAGAATATTTAATTAGCTGCTTATTCTAATTGCTTAAGATAGAACCCTCTCTATCCTTGTGCCCTGGGCATTCCATGATATGTTGCATGTGTAGAACCATTCCCATTCTTATATATACCATGCACACAATCTACCCCAGAACCTTGTCTTCTCTGCTAATGTCTTGCTCTGAAAGATTATTTCTGTTTTATGTTTGTTTTTTGTTGTTGTTGTTTTGTTTTGTTTTTGTTGTTGTTGCCAGGCGGCCCCTAACTGTACAGATTGGGGGCTCCGCCCCAGGAGCATCTAGGGCCCTGCATATGGGGAGCTGCGGCAGTTACTGCGGGAGATGACTCCAGAATTGGAGAGCTGGCCACCGCCACTGTTGTTATTCCTCCTGGTGTCACCTTGTACTTGGGACTGAGCAGGGGCATCATAGGACTGAGCCCTGCATCTGGCAGGGGGTGAGGCAGCTCCCCCAGGTGCTCACACTTGAGAATCAGCACAGCAGGCCCCTCCCCGAGAAGACTAGCTAGAAGGGCAGGGGAAAAGCAAGTTATTGAACAAACAGCACTGGAAAATTCCAAGGGAAGTCAAGGGATTTACAGTATATAGAATCAGAGGATACTCCCCCCTGTTTTTTGTTTTGTTTGTTCCCTCCACACCGGCCTTTTTTTTTTTTTTTTTTTTTCTCTCTTTTTCTCCTTTATCCAGTACAACTTGTTTTTGGCCACTCTGCACTGAGCAAAACGACTAGAAGGTAAAACTCACCACAAAAGAAAGAATCAGAAACAGTCCTCTCTCCCATAGAGTTACAAAATTTGGATTACGATTCAAAGTCAGAAAGCCAATTCAGAAGCACAATTATAAAGCTACTGGTGGCTCTAAAAAAAAGCATAAAGGATTTAAGAAACTTCATGACTGCAGAATTTAGATCTAATCAGGCCAAAATTAAAAATAAAATGAGATGCAATCCAAACCGGAGGTCCTAATGACGAGGGTTAACGAGGTAGAAGAACCGGTGAGCGACACAGAGATGGCAAGGAAGGAAACTTAGGAAAAAAGAGAAAAACAATGAAAAGATCATGATGATAGGATAAGGGAAATAAATGACAGCCTCAAAAAGAAAAAATCTACATTTAATTGGGGTTCCAGAGGGCACCGAAAGGGACAGAGGTCCAGAATATGTATTTGAACAAATCATAGCTGAGAACTTCCCTAACTTGGGAAGGGAAACAGGCATTCAGATCGAGGAGATAGAGACATCCCCGCCTAAAATCAACAAAAACCACTCAACACCCTGACATTTAATAGGGAATCTTGCAAATTCCAAAGATAAAGAGAGGATCCCTAAAGCAGAAAGAGACAAGAAATCTCTAATCTTTATGGGGAGAAGTATTAGGATAACAGCAGACCTCTCCACAGAGACCTGGCAGGCCAGAAAGGGCTGGCAGGATATATTCAGGGTCCTAAATGAGAAGAACCTGCAGCCAAGAATATTCTATCCAGCAAGGCTCTCATTCAGAATAGAAGGAGAGATAAAGAGCTTACAAGATAGGCAGAAACTGAAAAAATATGTGACCACCAAATCAGCTCTGCAAGAAATATTAAGGGGGACTCTGTAAAAGAAAGAGGAAGTCCAAGGAAACAATCCACAAAAACAGGGACTGAATAGGTATCATGATGACACTAAATTCATATCTTTCAATAGTAATTCTGAAAATGAATGGGCTTAATGACCCCATTAAAAGGCACAGGGTTTCAGACTGGATAAAAAAGGAAGACCCATCTATTTGCTGTCTACAAGAGACTCATTTTAGATGTAAAGACACCTACAGCCGGAAAATAAAAGGCTGGAGAACCATTTGCATTCAAAGGTCCTGGAAAGAAAGCAGGGGTAGCCATCCTTATATCAGATACATTAAAGTTTATCCCAAAGACTGTGATAAGATTTGAAGAGGGACACTATATCATACTTAAAGGATCTATCCAACAAGAGGACCTAACAATCATGAATATGAATATTTATGCCCCAAATGTGGGAGCTGCCAAGTATCGCCATCAATTAATAACCAAAGTTAAGACATACTTAGGTAATTATACACTTATACTTGGTGACTTGAACACAGTGCTTTCTATTATAGACAGATCTTCTAAGCATAACATCTCCAAAGAAACAAGAGCTTTAAATGATACACTGGACCAGATGGATTCCACAGATATTTACAGAACTTACATCCAAATGCAACTGAATACATATTCTTCTCAAGTGCACATGGAACTTTCTCCAGAATAGACCACAAACTGGCTCACAAATCAGGTCTTAACCGATACCAAAAGATTGGGATCGTCCCCTGCATATTTTCAGACCATAATGCTTTGAAACTAGAACTAAATCACAAGAAGAAGTTTGGAAGGATATCAAACATGGGGAGGTTAAGGACCATGCTGCTAAAAGATGAAAGGGTCAAACAGGAAATTAGGGAAGAATTAAAAAGATTCATGGAAACTAATGAGAATGAAGATACAACTGTTCAAAATCTTTGGGGTACAGCAAAAGCAGTCCTGAGGGGGAAATACATCGCAATACAAGCATCCATCCAAAAACTGAAAAGAACTCAAATACACAAGCTAACCTTGCACCTAAAGGAGCTGGAGAAAAAACAGCAAATAGATCCTACACCCAGCAGAAGAAGAGAATTAATAAAGATTTGAGCAGAACTCAATGAAATAGAGATCAGAAGAACTGTGGAACAGATCAACAAAACCAGGAGTTGGTTCTTTGAAAGAATTAGTAAGAAGATAGATAAACCATTAGCCAGCCTTATTAAAAAGAAGAGAGAAAGGACTCAAATTAATAAATTCATGAATGATAAAGGAGAGATCACCACCAATACCAAGGAACAGAACCTGAACTGGCCGATAACCAGGGAGGAAATTGAAGCAGTCATCAAAAACCTCCCAAGACACAAGAGTCCTGAGCCAGATGGCTTCCCAGGGGAATTCTATCAAACGTTTAAAGAAGAAACCATACCTATTCTACTAAAGCTGTTCAGAAAGATAGAAAGAGATGGAGTACTTCCAACATTCATTCTATGAGACCAGCATCACCTTAATTCCAAAACCAAAGACCCCACCCAAAAGGAGAATTACAGACCAATATCCCTGATGAACACAGATGTAATAATTCTCAACAAGATACTAGCCAATAGGTTCCAATGATACATTAAGAAGATTATTCAGCATGACCAATTGGGATTTATCCTCGGGATGCAAGGTTGGTTCAACACTCATAAAGAAATCATCGTGATAGATGATATCAACAAGAGAAAGAACAAGAACCCCATGATCCTCTCAATAGATGCAGAGAAAGCATTTGACAAAATACAGCATCCATTCCTGATCAAAACTCTTCAGAGTGTAGGGATAGAGGGAACATTCCTCAGCATCTTAAAAGCCATCTATGAGAAGCACACAGCAAATATCATTCTCAATGGGAAAAACTGGGAGCCTTTCCCCTAAGATCAGGAACAAGACAGGGATGTCCACTCTCAGCACTGCTATTCAACATATTACTAGAAGTCCAAGCCTCAGCAATCAGGCAACAAAAAGAAAGAAAAGGCATTCAAATTAGCAAAGAAGAAATCAAACTCTCCCTCTTCGCAGATGACATGCTACTGTACATAGAAAACCCAAAAGACTCCACCCCAAGATTGCTAGAACTCATATAGCAATTTGGCAGTATGGCAGGATACAAAATCAATGCCCAGAAATCAGTGGCATTTCTCTATACTAACAATGAGACTGAAGAAAGAGAAATTAAGGAGTCAATCCCAAGTACAATTGCACCCAAAAGCATAGGATACCTAGGAACAAACCTAACCAAAGAGGTAAAGGATCTATATCCTAAAAACTACAGAACACTTCTGAAAGAAATTGAGGAAGACACAAAGAGATGGAAAAGTATTCCATGCTCATGGAGTGGAAGAATTCATATTGTGAAAATATCTATGCTACCCAGGGCAATTTACACATTCAATGCAATCCCTATCAAAATACCACGGGCTTTCTTCAGAGAAATGGAACAAATAATCGTACGATTTGTATGGAATCAGAAAAGACCCCGAATAGCCAGAGGAATATTGAAAACAAACAAACAAACAAACAAAAAAAAAAAACAGAGCTGGGGCATCACAATACCGGATTTTAAGTTGTACTACAAAGCTGTGATCATCAAGACAGTGTCATACTGGCACAAAAACAGACACATAGATCAATGGAATAGAATAGAGAACCCAGAAATGAGCTGTTAACTCTATGGTCAACTAACATTCAATAAAGCAGGAAAGATTATCAGAGTATCCACTGGAAAAAGGATAGTCTCTTAAGTAAATGGTCCTGGGAAAATTGGACAGGCACCTGCAGATGAATGAAACTAGACCACTCTCTTGCACCATACACAAAGATAAACTCAAAATGGATGAAGGATCTAAATGTGAGACAAGATTCCATCAAAATCCTAGAGGGGAGCACAGGCAACACCCTCTTTAAACTTGGCCACAGCAACTTCTTGCAAGATACATCTATGAAGGCAAGGGAAACAAAAGCAAAAATGAACTACTGGGACTTCATCAAGATAAAAAGCTTCTGCACAGCTAAAGAAACAGTCAACAAAACTAAAAGACAACCTACAGAATGGTAGAAGATATTTGCAAATGACATATCAGATAAAGGGCTAGCTAGTACCCAAGATCTATAAAGAACTTATTAAACTCAGCAGCAAAGAAACAAACAATCCAATCATGAAGTGGGTAAGACATGAACAGAAATTTGACCAAAGAAGACCTACACATGGCCAACAAGTACATGAGAAAATGCTCCGCATCACTTGCTATCAGGGAAACACAAATCAAAACCACAATGAGATACCACCTCACACCAGTGAGAATGGGGAAAATTCACAAGACAGGAAACAACAAATGTTGGAGAGGATGTGGAGAAAGGGGAATCCTTTTGCACTGTTGGTGGAGACGTAAACTGGTGCAGCCACTCTGGAAAACTGTGTGGAGGTTCCTCAAAGAGTTGAAAATAGATCTGCCCTATGACCCAGCAATTGCACTACTGGGGATTTACCCCAACGATGCAGATGCGGTGAAATGCCAGGACTCCTGCACCTCTATGTTTATAGCAGCATTGTTCACAGTAGCTAAACTGTGGAAGGTGCCTCGGTGTCCATTGAAAGATGAATGCATAAAGAAGATGCAGTATAAGGTATACAACGGAATATTACTCAGCCATTAGAACGACAAATACCCACCATTTGCTTCAAAGTGGATGGAACTGGAGGGTATTATGCTGAGTGAAGTAAGTCAATTGGAGAAGGACAAACACTATATGGTCTCATTCATTTGGAATATAAAAGATAGTGAAAGGGAATAAAGGGGAAAGGAGAGAAAATGAGTGGGAAATATCAGTGAGGGTGATAGACAATGAGAGACACCTCACTCTGGGAAAGGAACAAGGGGTGAACAAGGTGGTTGGGGTTACTGTGTGATGGGCACTGAGGGAGGCACTTGATGGGATGAGCACTGGGTGTTATGCTATATGTTGGCAAATTGAACATCAATAAGAAAATATTTAAAAAGTAAAATAAAATCCAAATCATACAAAGTATGTTCACTCACCACAATGCATTTTAATCAGAAATCAATAACAGAAAGAAAAACTGGAAAAATCTCAAGTATTTGGGAAATGATTATCAGACACCTAAATGAGCACTTTGCATGGGTGAAAGAAGAAATGAAAAAGGAAATTAGTAGGGTCTTTTGAATTGAATGTAAATGAAATAAAAAAAACTGAAATCTGTGGAATGCTACTATAGTATTGCTTAGTAAGAATTTGTAGCACTATACACTAAATTAGATAAGAAGGTCTCAAATCTATGACTTCATCTTCCACTTTAAGAAACTAAAAATAAAGCAAATGAAACCCAAAGCAAGCCGCAGAATGGTATTATACAGATCTAAGTTAAAATCAGTGAACTAGAAAACAGAAAAATAATATGGTTGGGCCCTGATCTCTGTATTTTAAAGAGATCCTCAGGTAATTCTGATATAAAGCCACATTTATAAACTTTTGGACAGACTTCTTTTGGAATCTCTTCAAGCCATGATATTCTATGAAACTATGATTTTCACATCTGCATTTGTCCCTCAAAAGTGAGTTAGTAGGATAAACAACCTAATCGATATGAGCACAGTAATACTTTATAAAAGGATCTGTAAGATATTTTTGATCAGGATGTTAATTACATACTGATGAAATGCTGACAGCTGAACAGAAATCTCCATATAAGGCAAAGCTTTTATGACAGTGGAGCTGCCTGCAAGTTCTATTTCACTACTGATAAGCCAGGCCAACACAGTGTGTAGGTCTAGGAACACAGTGGATGGAAGGCAGATGACATGTTCTGTCCTCTCTTTATGTGTCAGGTGTTTTAATCTACAATTCTTACAACAAGACTTGGATATATTTTTAATTATCTCATTTAGAGATAGTACCTACCAGTCAGTGACATTGTTTCTTGCAGGGAATCTGCTGGCAACTGGTGGAAGAACCCTTATTTGAGTCCATTTCTTTTCTCACTCAAACCCTCTCTAAAGCCACATAAAACTATTTTGCTCAGTTTCTGCAGTGGTAATGAATAAACATAAGAAACAGATCACTTGTTATTCTATAAACTGAACTGCATATTCAAATCAAGTCCAGACATTAGATTATTCCTAAGGACATGTGATCAGAGTTATTTACCAAATTACATGTTAAAAAGTACTTATACATTGAGATCTCATTATATGTCTCCTACAAGAAAAAATTATAGCCTAGTAAAAAATCATTTTAATGAACCAAACCACGGGCATATATTCTAATATAGCCTTGCCTTACACAGGCCTTAGGTAAAATGTGCCATGGTGAAATCCTAAGTGCGAAGGTATATGTGTCAAAGGGATCACTGCCCAAAATGGCAGGGATTATGTGGGGAAGCTGAGGTCTTAACCCAGTATCCCTTGGATGCTTTATTAGTCTCCCACAGAGATGACAGGTATAATTTCTCCACAAAATTTGTTCTACACCTCCCTATGCATTTGAATTAATTTGTGAGAGAATCAGTTAACTAAGTCTACAGTAATCCTTTTACTTTGAGCAGAACAATTAAGAATGTCTGTTTCCTCTCCTCCTACATCTGTTCTGAGAATGGAGTGAATACATTTGAATTATTTTCTGGATATACAGTAATTGTTGGAAAATGACAACTCACCCATCTGTATAGTAGGCTGTAGTTTTTAAGTGAAGACTAACCAAGTTAACCTAAATGTACAGTTGAGACATTCATCTGATGTGCATTAAGACAGGAAAAGATAGTTAGAAAGGTCATTGGAAAATCAGTGCTCAACTGAGGCACTTACATTGTGATCCATCAAGTTGCTGTGCTTTAGAGACCCCAAAATATCACACACCACACACCCTCCCTTCAACTCTCTCTTCCTCTGGCATACAAGCACCTACAATACAACACTTGTGTTTCATTCCTTTGGATTAAAACCTTATGTCTTTTAATTTTTCTTAAAATATAAAAAAAATCAGGATGAGGGACAGTTGTATACATCCATTTTAATCATATCTCAATACTTTAGATTGTACAGTCCTTCACACATTTCAAAATTCTCTCGAATTCTGTGATCCAGCTAAAATGCTCAAAACTCTATGGCAGGGCCTGGCAGGAGTTGTCACATTTATACACATCAGGAATTAGCTCAGAAACATAGGAGAGTTTTCTCTACCTTTCCACTGGCTACTTTGGGCCTCTCTCAGAGACATCACATCTGTGACCAACAGTCGTTAAGCATTCTTTTTATAGTTCTTTGTTACTCGACTATCCTCAAAAGTTTGCACTGAAAGATATTAAAAAGCAACATGATAAAGTGTGCTTTAAAAATTATACTTCAAAGCCCACTTGTTACGTCGTTTAGTTGTTTAACATTCATTATCCGCAACAAAACTAACTCCTGACTTTCTGGGGTCATATTCCCACTATTTTGTCATTGTCTCTCTCCCTTTCCTCATAGATGAAGAAGTGACCTAGAATGTGACCTAGAATGGGCAGGAGGTCCTCATATTGCACCCAGCAAGGAATTGGCTGGGTCACTTCAATACTCTTGAATCAGTGTCCATCTGCCATGGCCAGCTCTGGGAAGTGTGAAGAAAAGAAGCTTAAGTGGCAACTCCTCCAAGGAGGTATCCCCACTGAGGAGAAGGCTGAGATTCCTCTGCCTTCTGCCAGGAAGTTACAGCAGTGTCAAAGCTCACTTTATCACTCAGGCAACCAGCTTCTTTTCATGCTGGATGCTCATCATTCCACATTTAGAAGAAGTTTTAACTAAACTAGGAGTATAAGCTTTAGAAAAGCCTGGAAAAGAAGTCCAGATATGCAATCACCTGAAGAAGAGGAATGGAAAATTAATCCCCCTTGTCATGGATATAGCCAAGACAAGGTTATACAGATGTTCTGTCTAAATTAAATGAGTCCATGAGTCATTTCTATCCATTGGAGATATGTTCAGTGTTCATTCACCTTTAAAAGCCAACCAATAACCTTTTATTTTTCCCAAAACTAACTGTATTTGGTATAAGGTATCCAGATTATGGACAGGAAATTTGTATTCTGAAATACTCGATTTTCAGGAGAGTGGTTCAAATTTCTTGAAACCCTGAAGGGAGAGAAATTCACTCAGGTTCATTTCCTTTCCTTTTCACAATTCTCTTATAGAAAGTTTATCCTCCTCCAACCTTTTCTAGCTCACCTGACAAGATCTGTTCCTGAGATAAATGATACCCTGAATAACCCTGAACTAGTAAAGGACATAGGTGAAGTATTACTTAGAATGATGGATAGTTAAAGATGGGGAACTAAAACAGACACATCCGTAATTTAGAAGTTAGTTGAGGGGAGATAATAGCTGGAAAAATAGCGAGTATTTTTAAAACATAATGATCACAATTTATATTAAGAAAACCAAGTAGAGTATTCCGTGGGGATATATCACTGCTATGTGACATAAATGAGTCTGTTGGATTCCATCTATTTAATGTGGACAATAACAGTGATGAGCCATTTTATTTATTTCCTGATGTTGGATCTTTGTGGATGCAGTTCGACTATGTATGTTGGGAGATGCCAATGTAAACTGATGCATCTATAGTTAGAAACTGGGAACTGTGTCCTGGGGTGGGACTCAGAAGATCAATTCCCAGCTGCAGAACTGTGGAAAGCACACAAAAGTGTTATAGAAGCTGTTTCATGGCTGCACCACATTGCATCACCGTCAAAATGTGCTACTCCTATTGTACAGATGAGAAACCAATGCTAGAAGAAACTCTGGGAAGACACTTGACCCATTCGGGCAGGGAGGTGAGCAGGGGTGCAGATCATGGAAGAGGGCTTCTCATAGGAGGTAAGAGAGTCAGGTGCTGGAATGAGAGCCGTGCAAATAGCAAGGATCCAGGAAAGTAGGAGGTTTGGTGTACTCAAAGCATATAATTTGTGAGGTGTGGAGTGGCAGGAAGTGAAAGCAGAGCAGTAGGTAAGGGCCAGATAGTGGCTTACTGCTTTCCATCATTCTAAGGGCTTGGAATTTATCCTAGGATTAAAGTGGAGTTTTCAAGGAATTTAAACTAAAGAGTGCCTTAAACACACTTGCCTTACTCCAAAGTGGAAATCTCAATAATCCCAATATTGACTCCTACATGCTTGTCTTCAGAGACCCTTTCCCCTTCACTCTCCTTCAGAAAAGCCCAAGCGTCTGCCTTGCTCCCCACAGGTTCATGATCCAGGGTGTGGTGCAGAGTGAAAGCACAGTAAATAGAGGCTGCCTGAGAGAGGGAGGGAGAGTAACAGGAGAGGTAACAAATAAACTGGTAATTATAGTAAACTAATCATAAATCCATATATAACACTGTTATGTGACAAAAGTTGATTGTGCCTTGAAGAAGAGGCGTGATAGTTTAACAGGCTACAAGAGAAAAAAGTAGTGAAAAAAAGAAATTCAGATTTTTATAAGAAATTGTCCTTGGGGCAGCCCAGGTGGCTCAGCGGTTTAGAGCTGCCTTCAGCCCAGGGCCTGACCCTGTAGACATGGTATCAAGTCCCACATCAGGCTCCCTGCATGGAGCCTGCTTCTCCCTCTACCAGTGTTTCTGCTTCTCTCTCTCTCTCTCTCTCTCCCCCCCCCTCTCATGAATAAATAAATAAAATCTTTAAAACGAAAAAAGAAATTGTCCTTTATTATTTTTTTTTAAAGAAATTGTCCTTTAAAGCAGAATCCTCTAAACCATGAAAGAAAATGGTGTCTAATTCTGTATTCTTGGGCAGTTACTTGGTTTGAACATCAGTGAGTTGCTGGGTTCCGCCACTCAGACATTATTTAGCATTTAAATGAGACGGGAAGAAGAATCCTAAAATGTGCCAGGAATCCTGCAGGCTTTCATCAGGTCACTTTGCTGCACCAGGATCATGACAATGTGTATGGTGGAACCGTAAAATCATGAAATAAAAGAAGAGCATCCTGTTTTATGGTTTTATATTTAGCTGTTTCTTAAATCTCTTTCACTCAAAAACCACAGAGCCCTTCTGATAACATGAAGCTTTAGAAGAGTTGCCATTTAAAAAAATATTCTCTCTTAGTATGTATTACACTTTCACAATTCCTTACATACATAACGGAAAAATAAAAATCTTAGAATTGTGAATTCTGCTTGCTTGTTCCACATGACAAAGCCTTAGTACATCCCCTTCTGAGTGTTTTGTTCTGGGCATGTGTTAAGAGGGATTCCGTGTTTTTGAATAGAATTGGCTGGCATTTTCTACAACTAGTATGGTGGCTAAGTGATCCAGCTATCTTCAGAGATCTGGGTGGGAAGCTTAGCTCACCCACTTTCTACCAATTTCCAATTTTCCACCTCAGAGGACAACTTTGGTACTGAATAGTACCATAGATGGAAGGTGCAGTGCTATATTATACCACAGGATATGCGAAAGACTAAAGTCATCTACAAGGTAAGAAACAAATCTTATTTATCTTTGTTCTAGGGTCAAGCACAGTGTCTGACAATTAATGAAATTAGCAACATCTTTTCAATCTTCTCTTTCTAAATAAATGCAGAATTCCTGCACACTCTTCACACTGGAGAGACCCTTTGTATAACTATGAAGGGGGAGATGTAGTGACGATTGAATTTGTGAACCTTGTGCCATGGTAATTTAAATGTATTGCTTATTAAATAAATATCTTAAAGCTGGAAGTAATTTGGTTCCCTTCCTTTATTATTTGGAAAAGGCAACAGAAACATGTAAAGATGACATGACTGGTCCAAAAATGCACTGGACAGGCATGTCCAAACTTCTGCATACTGCACCACAAGGGTCTTGATGTTCTATGCCTATTGGAACCAGTGTAGTTCTATGTCTTACTACTGATAAATTGGACACCTGAGCCTCAAATTTGGAAGAACAAAGGAACAAGGTGGCTGGGGTAGCGTGAGAGTTAGTAAGCTGCTGGGCTCTGTTTGGAACTAAGCCCCATGGAGAAGAAGAAATAAACTAAAGCTTAGGTTCATCCTATGAAAAAATATGTTGGCCACAATCCCCATGGTCTCTGATCATCATCAAGAATATGGTACAGGCTTGTACCAACAACTGTATGCATTTCTCCCCTGGCCAATCACACTGTTCTTGTCTTGGTCTTGAGAATCTACTCTTTAATCTATCTATTGTTAACCTATCAAAACAATTGATAGAAAAACTAGATAGGAAATCAGCAAAGCTGTAGAAGAACTCAACAATACCATTAAACAACAGGATCCAATCCATTCAATAACAGTAAAATACACATTCTTTTCAAGTGCCCATGGAACATTCACCAAAATAGACCATATTCTGGATCATAACAAGTCCAAATGAATTAAACTTATATAAAATATATTCTCTGATTATAATGGGACCAAACTAGAAATGAGTAACAGATAACATGAAAACTTCCAAACACCTGGAAACTAAAAACACACTTGTAAATAATCTGAGTTAAGAAAATCAATCTCAAGGGAAATAAATACATTGAACTTGATAAAAAAGAAAATTAAATATACCAAAATCTGTGAGATAACAGTTAAAGCAGTACATAGAAGATAATTTAAAGCACTACTGCTTATATTAGAATAGTCTCATGTCAAGAAACTAAACATTGCCTCAAAAAAAAAGAGCAAAATAAACCCAAAGTAAGCAGGAAAAAAAAAATAATAAAAGCAAAAGCAAAATTTAATGAAGTTGAAAACAGAAAACAATAGAGATAAACAATAAAACAAAAAGGTAGTTATTGGGATCCCTGGGTGGCGCAGCGGTTTGGCGCCTGCCTTTGGCCCAGGGCACGATCCTGGAGACCCGGGATCGAATCCCACATCGGGCTCCCGGTGCATGGAGCCTGCTTCTCCCTCTGCCTGTGTCTCTGCCTCTCTCTCTTTCTCTCTGTGTGACTATGATAAATAAATAAAAATTAAAAAAAAAATTAAAAAAAAAAATTAAAAAAAAAAGTAGTTATTCAAAAAGGTCAAACAAACCTCTAGCAAGATGACAAAGAAAAAAGAAAGATGACACAAATTACTAATATCCTAAATGAAGCAGGGGATCTATTATAGGGCATAAAGATTTTAAAGGACTATAAGGGAATACCACGAACAATTCTACATATATAAATTGGCGGGGGGGTTTTATTTTTTATTTTTTTAAAGATTTTATTTATTTATTCATGAAAGACACACACACACACAGAGGCAGAGACACAGGCAGAGAGAGGAGCAGGCTCCATGCAGGGAGCCTGATGTGGGACTCGATCCCGGGTCTCCAGGATCAGGCCCTGGGCCAAAGGCAGCACTGAGCCACCCGGGCTGCCCAGCATTTTAAAAGAAATGGACCAATTTCTTAAAAAGCATAAGCTATTACAACTTACCTAATATAAGATTGATAAGTCGAAGAGATTTATGTATATTAAGGAAATTAAATTATAATAATAAAACTTCAGAAAAGAAATCTCCTGACCCAGAGAATATTGCTGGAGAATTCTATGAAATATTAAAGTTAACACAAACTTTTATCCAATTTTTTCCAGAAAACAGAAGATCAAGGGATACTTCTAACTTATTTTATGAAGCTAGCATTACCTGGTACCAAAACCAAACAGACTGTCAAAAAAAAAAAAAAAAAGAAAGAAAAAGAAAAGAAAGAAAGAAAGAAAGAAAGAAAGAAAGAAAGAAAGAAAGAAAGAAAGAAAGAAAGAAAGAAAGAAAAATAAAAGGAAACAAAACTGCAGAGCAATGTTCCTCATGAATAGAGAGGTAAACATCCTTAACAAAATATTGGCAAAAAGAATTCAGCAATATATAAAAAGAGGTTTTTAAAAAAGAGTATTATCAAACACATAACTATGTGGGGCTTACTCTAGGGATGCAAGACTGGCTCAGTATTTGAAAATCACTCAACCTAATCCACCACATTAACTGGCTAAAAAAAAAAAAAAAAAAAATCACATGATCTCATCTATTGATGCAGAAAAAAAGCACTTGACAAAATCCAACAGCCATTCATGATTAAAAAAAATAAAATAAAACTTTCAGAAAATCAGAAATAGAGGGAACTCTCCCAATTTGATAAAGAATTGTACAAATATATAGTTACCATTACACTTAATAGTGAAAGACTGACTGTCCTTCCTCTAATATCTGGAACAAAGCAAGATGTCCATTCACACCACTGCTATTCAACACAGTCTTGGAAATTCCAGCCAGTGAAGTAAGGCAATAAAATGAAAGACATACAGATTAGAAAGCAAGAAATATAACTTCCTATGTGACATGATGGTGTACACAGAAAATCCCAAGGAACCTATCAAAAAACAAACACATAAAAATTCCCAAAACTAGTGAATTTCAGCAAGTCAGAGGACACAAAATCAACATACAAAAATCAACTGTATTACTGTATATCAATGAAGACAGGTATAAAGACATTTTAAAATACAGTACCATCTGTAGTCACTCCCAAAACGTGAAATACTTAGCTGTAAATCTAAAAAATATATTCAGAACTTGTATACTAAAAACTGTAAAACACTGGATGTAAGAAATTGAAGCAGATTCAAAATGGAAAGGCATACCACATATGTGGATTTGAATACTCAACATAGTACAGATGTTATTTTTCCCAAACTAATAGAGACTTACCAGAAGAGTTTTTCTAGATATAGACAAGATAATCCTAAAATTAATATGGAAAGCAAATGGCTTATAAGAGTTAAAATAAGTTCTAAAAAGCTGTTGAACTAATCTACCCAATGCCCAATTTCAAGATTTATTACATAACTATAGTAATCAAGACTGTGGATATTGACGTAGTGATAGACATACAGATAAAAAGAACAAAATAGAGAACACAGAATATATATATACAGTGATAGAAGATCCAGATATCCATAGAGGAAAAAATGGTGGAGAGAACTTACCTCACTGATTTTATATAAAGACAGATAATTAGTTAAATGTAAAATACAAATTATAAAATTTTTAGAGGAAAACAAAGGAGAAAATCTTCAGGAACTAGTGCTTCATGAAGAGTTCTTAGTCATTACTCCAAAAGCATGTTCTATAAAAGTTTAAAAATCAATAAATTGAACTTCATCAATATTAAAACCTTTTTCTCTGTGAAAGATCTTGTTACAAGGATAAAAAAACAAGCTCCATACTGAGAGAAAAACATCTGTAAATTACATCTGGTAAAGGAATCACACCTAGAAAGAACTCAATAATTCAACAGAAAAAATGAAACAAAATAATCCAATTTTTAAAGGGTAACTAATATGAAAAGATATTTCAATAAAAAGGATATAGTGCAGGCAAATAAGCACATTAAAAAAGTTCAATATCTGGGGCAGCCCGGGTGGCTTAGCGATTTAGTGCTGCCTTCAGCCCAGGGCCTGATCCTGGAGGCCCGGGATCGAGTCCCACATCAGGCTCCCTGCATAGAGCCTGCTTCTCCCTCTGCCCGTGGCTCTGCCTCTCTCTCTCTCTCTCTGTGTCTCTCATGAATAAATAAATAAAATCTTTTAAAAAAAAAGTCTGATATCTTTAACCAACAGGAAAATGCAAATCAAAACACAATGAAATATCAACCTATTAGATTTATACCTATTAGAGTAGCTAAAATGAAACACAGTAACAATACTCATTGCCCGTGAAGACAGAGAAACAGGATCTTTCATACATTTCTGGTGGGAATATAAAAACTAAACATTCATCATACAACCTAGTAATCATACACCTGGGCATTCATCCTAGAAAATAAAATCTTGGGCAACCCCGGTGGGGCAGCGGCTTAGCGCCGCCTGCAGCCCAGGGCGTGATCCTGGAGACCCTGGCTTGAGTCCCGCCTCAGGCTCTCTGCATGGAGCCTGCTTCTCCCTCAGCCTGTGTCTCTGCCTCTCTCTCTCTGCATCTCTATGAATAAATAAATAAAATCTTAAAAAAAAAAAGAAAAGAAAATCTTATTTCCACACAAAGCCTGTATACAAATGCACATAGTCATCTTATTTGTAATAAACAAAAACTGGAAGCAACAAAAATGTTCTTCAATAGGTGAATGAATAAACTAACTAGTATATTCCTGCCATGAAGATTACTTAGCAATGAGAAAGAACAAGCTCTTATTAATATACACAAGAACTTGAATGGATCTCCAAATCACTTTGCTCAGGGGAGAAAAGCCAATCTCCAAAGGTCACATACTGAATAAGTGCATGTATGTGACATTCTAAAGATGACAAAAAATACAGAAATAACAAATAGTGGCTGACAGGGGTTACGAATTTTGGAGGAGGGAGGTGGGTGTGACTATAAAGAGGCAGCAGGAGGGGTATCTTTATGATGATGGAACAGTTCTATATCTACACATGATAAGATGACATGAAACCATGCACACACAAGGTACCAATGCCAATTTCCCAGTTTTGATATCTTACTACACTCTAATTGTGTGACACTGTACCATCTTTGCAACTTCCTGTGAATTAATAATCATTTAAAATAAAAACTTTAGGGATCCCTGGGTCCCTAAAGGCGCAGCGGTTTGGCGCCTGCCTTTGGCCCAGGGCGCGATCCTGGAGACCCGGGATCGAGTCCCACATCGCGCTCCCGGTGCATGGAGCCTGCTTCTCCCTCTGCCTGTGTCTCTGCCTCTCTCTCTCTCTGTGACTATCATAAATTTAAAAAAAATAAAAATAAATAAATAAAATAAAATAAAAACTTTAAAAATATATCATCACAGTATATTTTCTATTGGAATCACAAACATTGACACTCACTTCCAATATCTGGCCTCAGCTTTTTATCATATTCTCTCAGCAACTTGTTGAGAATAAGAGTCACATCGGTGTCTTGGGATTTTGGTGCTAAGACCCACTTTTGGTTTGATGATGAATCTTCATATTCATCCTCTTCCACTTTTCTGGACCTGTAATTATGGCACAAAGTATTAGTTGTAGTAATGGCTCAGGAAGTATCTTAAGCTTGGCCCATGCAAGCACCACTGACATAAGTAGAAGGCCCACATTACTCAAAGCCCAATCAATAGATTACCTCTAAAATGAAAACAAAACAAAACCAAACAAAATTTAGAATGAATCCAATAGGAAGAATGCCACTGCTCTTAATATGTCATTAGGCTTTCATTAAATGTCACAAATTTATTCCTTGTCTCTGTTAAACTATACACACTATGATAAATCAATGCCAGAAGATCAACCAGCAAGTAATCAGTCATGTTTGGATCCACCCTGAGAACCTCTGAAGGTCAAGGCACAAACCTTCCAGATGTTTGTCAGGTGGTGACTGTGGGACCCAGGAAATTTAACAAAATCCCCTATCCCTGGACAAGCAGAGCAGGACTGACTCTATTTTGGGCAGCACCTGCCTTGTGCTAACCTGCTTATTGCTTAGGGCACTGCCCTACCCTAGTCAAATACCAGGGCACACCCTAACCGGAAATCCAGCTCAGTGATAGGCCAGTTCAAATGGATACTTTAGGGTAAAATGTAATTCAATTGGCCACCTGCGTGTGGACCAACATGACTGTACAACTTTCTGCCTATCCCATTGGCCACTGGCCTCTATAACGTTGCTACGCCTCTTAGTCTGGGGTCCAAGTCCCTGCTCCGCTGCGTGGGGTATACTTGGACCCAGGATCGAGCTTGTAAATAAACCCTCGTGTGTTTGCATCGGTGTCGGCTCCTTGGTGGTTTCTCGGATTCGCGATCTTGGGCACAACAGTGACTTTATCATGCTGTTCCACCCCCTACTGCCAAGACCTCATTTTAGTTGAATATAAGAATATTTTTTGCAGAATCACACTCACTGAAATAGCTAAGCTGACTTTTGTGCTTCTTAAGGAGACTAGAATCTTCATTCCAGGTAGACGTGGGACATCACGAGGTGGTCTGCTTGGCCAGCACTTGTGTGGGGACAAGGAACAGAGATGGTGTTGGGTGAACACCCTCTGGCAATTTTATATGCCTCTTACACCACGAATGGATTCATTTCTTACAGAGCAGCTCATACAGACATTAAAAATTAAAATCTTTCTAGGGGCAGCCCCAGTGGCTTAGCGGTTTAGCGCTGCCTTCAGCCCAGGGCCTGATCCTGCAGACCCAGGATCGAGTCCCACATCAGGCTCCCTGCATGGAGCCTGCTTCTCCCTCTGCCTGTGTCTCTGCCTCTCTCTCTGTGTCTCTCATGAATAAATAAATAAAATCTTTTTTTAATAAAATAAAATAAAATCTTTCTAATATGTCTTAATCATTTGGCCCCTCAATAAATGGGTTGAGACGAACGTTTGAGCATCTCTGAGCTTGTCTCTTGCAGCAGGATAGCAGCCTCTCCTGGGTAATACACACTGACAGGAGTACTTGAATGGAGAAGCCTCAAAATGACAAACTAGTTTTCTTAGTGAGTGAGGATGAATCAACAACACAGCCATTTGGGCTTGAAAAGAGGAGAGTCTCCTGCCTTAAAGCAGTATTTCCAGGTGAACTTTCACTTACTAGGGCAAAAAAAAGCTTGTAAAACAACAAACAACTTCCCTATTTCCTTATACTTTGTTAACATAAATGTCTTAGTGACTTTTTTTCTTCACCAAAGAGAACAAAATATAGAATAGAAAACTGTATTGAGGTTTATTTATCCCGTCTTGGTATGAGCTCATTTCTGTTTAGCTTCCTAAACAGGAGCCAAAATGTTAACATCATCGTAGAGCAGTGGTGCTCTGGGACACAAGTTTCTTTAAGTTAATTTTTGGAATTGTCTAAATTATCTATAATGAACATGAAAGAAATAAAGAAACTTTTAAAGTTCATTATCTCCACATTGTTTAAATGCTTACAATCACATGTATAATATAATTACATAATTATCTATAGAGTACAATAATAATATACATGATTTTGTATAATATGTAGTTACATGTAGATGTCATATATTATACATATTATAGTATTTTTTTGAGTGTTAGTTAACTAGCCTTAATCTAGACTATGGCAGTGGCACATACTCTGGTCCTGATTGAATGTGTGTATATATATATATGTATATATATATGTATATATATATACATACATACATATATATAAGATCTTGAAAATGAGTATATAGCATGTGTCTGGCAGACTGGCTTCATTTAAATTTTTCCTAGGCTTATCTTAAACTGTAATTCTATTTCTTAAATATTTATTGGGTAGAAGGTTTAAATTATCCACAGAAACTTTAAATTGTTGTGAGTTTTTATTTGCACTAAACATTCACCATCAATAAAAACTTAAAAATTTGGGACACATTCAAGAAGTGCCATGCTGCGTTTCATTACATGTAAAACTGAACTTATACAAATAACACTATAGAATTTTAAATGTCACTGTAGAATATTTTATCAAAAATATTGTCAGGAATATTAATTTTATCATCTTGGGAAAAAGGGAGTAGATTGAAGCAGGTTTTCTGCAGGACATGGTCAGCTAAAAGCAATCACTGCCTGCAGGACCGGGCAATTCATTCCACAGCAAGACGGAGAGACCAGGGACAGACGGGCAGATCACCTTGGCAGATCACATACAACATTCTCAAGACTTGTTCTAACTGGGCCACAGTGCTTTCCTCTCTCCCTCTTCCGTCTCTGCCTCTTTCTCTCCCTTCTCTGTTCTCTTCCCCTCCCCTACCTTTCTCTCTCATTCCTTTCCCTGGCTCCCCTCCCCCGCCCCAGCACAGGCAGTTCACCAGCACAGACCAGACTATGCTCTCCATGCCCTGTTATTTTCTATTGCCCCGATGGTCACATGTAGAGCGACTGATCACACTAACTCTTTATCAGCTTTCTGTATACACACAGCCTTCGTTTTTGAAAAAGACTGAGCTACTTCAAATGCAGTTATTATAATGAGTCTAATTCTCCCTCTAGTGGTGATGAGAGGGTTTTCCTGAAATTGCATAAGCTTCTTCCTCAGAGGCCAAAGTAGGCGAGAGCAGGAGAGAGGAGAAAGGAAAAGCAACAGCGTCCTCTCCCACCCCTTCAGGAGGTACACGGGGACCTGCAGCGTGGTTGCTGGGGTGGGGTGCACTATGGCAAAGTGTGGTCCGAGATCCTCTTGTTTCCCTAGAGGCCAACACTGAGCTTCCCCCAATCCTAATCTTCTGTCAGTTTGCTGCAGGACTTCAGAGAATGAAGTAGAAGCTTCAGAGTGCTAGTGTCAAACCACCAGCCCCACGGAAAAATCCTCCCTTTGATGAAAACCAAGACTCCTCTCAGAGGACACACTGGAATATGAATAAAATAAGAATGATCTGCTTTTCTAAATTCTAAGTGGGCTATATATAATCATTATGAGTGTTCTGTTATCAGGATTGTTGGATCCTAAACACCATCACTGCAATTAGCTTTTTCTTAAAAACCAATTGGCAATGTATTGTCATTGTCAAATAATTGCTCAACCTTCAGATGTTATTTTCATGTCTTAGACCTTCTCTTCCATTAGAAGAACAAAGACATCTGAAGTATTTTTAAACATTAAAAGGAGCTCCTAAACCTCAGAAACCAGTTAAGTGTCTGCAAGGTATTACCGGGGTCCAGGCATGACTTTGTGTGTTGTAATGCGTAACAAGCTCATTCATGGGTGTCAGAATAGGGTGCTTTTCTCTCCATGGAGTTGCCAAGCCATCACCACAGAGCACAACTGTCAGAACCTTTTCCAGGGATTTTGAACACCAGAAAAGCAATACAGAGTGCAAACGAGGACCTCTCAGCATTAACAATAGTTTGAAAAGACGACACTGCACATCAGATTATTTTGCACATCTGTAAAACCCATTCAAAGAACAAAGACACTTTCAAATGAGAGGCATATAGCTATATGCTTGTTTAAAATTTGGATTTTTTTCAACCGATATGCAACCTCTAATATGAAGGCCAGGGAATGAAGCAAGATACAGAACACATTAAAACCATTACCTCTGCCTAGGTGAAATGGAAGGAGGAAGAATCCTGAGAAATTGTACATGTGTTTGGGAATCCCTAGAAACCCGGCTGCTTCATGTTAGATACTAAGATGTCCTCCTACTAAGCACATAAACTAATGAGGAAAATAGGTAATTTTCCTTGTAGCATGTTAACTAGCTATAAATCTCAATTATATGTAGTTAATTATCTATCTCCGAAATGCAGGTCACTTCATTCAGTTGGTAGCAACAGAAAGGTCATGTAGATGTGACTTCAGATCTAGATTATATACTTCAGACGTCTACATTATACCTATGCCATCTGCTTATCTCTCTGCCTCTAAACAGAGATACATACAGGCAGAATCAACTTCAGAAAGTGCATTTCCATCTCCTTCCCAGCTCTCTCCTTAGGAAGAAACTTGAGTTTAAAGGCCCAAGGAATACTATGCCTGGTTGAGGGAGCTGCCTTGAGTCACCAGTTGACACTGTCTCTGGCATACTGTTTGCCTTTCACACTCTCACCTCTTAGTGGGGATAAATGGTATGGAGGGGAAGGGGTCAGGGCTTTCTTTCTCAAGGCCAAACATCCCTGCCAAAAGTGGGGAGTGAAACTGGAAGTCTTTTTATGTCTTTTAAGATTTGTTATGTGCCTTCCTACTTCACAAATATGAATGGAAATCTAAGACCTGGCATTGCCTGCTGACACTTGCAGGGCTTTCTGCTCCCAGGGAAGCTCTCTAGCTCTCTAGCCTCCAGATCCAGGAAATGAAAAAGAGTGTTTTGGGGAAAAGGGTGTCTCAAGATTCTTGGGATGGGGATGGGGGGAGAGGCATGGAGCTACTCTGATTTCCAAAGTCGGCAGGCTCTGGACAGAGATCTAGTCTAGGAGACAGAGTTAAAGAAACCAAATCCAGAATATCTATTTATATTCACAGCAACAGGAATTAACCCTCTAGTTCCACTGCCCTTCCATCCCCACTAGCCATCTTCATCCCTTCCTGGAGAATTTCTAAGCTCCCATTAGCTGGTTGCAGGTAAGAGTATTTGGGGTAAGATAAGGTCTTACAGTTATCAGGCAAAAGCCTTATTATCAATTTCAACATGTGTGCTTTATGGGGGTAAGTGTGTATGTATGTTCGTGTGTGAAAAGTGGCTCATCTATTAGGGATGCGTGTGTATAGTGTGTGTTTGCAGGACCTGGGGAGGGGAATCCTTTCTGAGAAGTAGGGTTCTTTTCCTTGCTCCAGCCTGCTTCTACCTGCCCCCAGCCTGGATGCTCTTTGCCAGTGTGATCTAAACAAGGCAGCTAGGAAACCACGACTTCTGGGTCTTAGGAAATTCAGAGTGATGGAAATTATACAGAATGTGACCCGGTGTATGCGTGGGGGCCCCTGGAACACTTGTGTTGGGGGGGGGTAAATAGGAGGTAGACACCTTTGGTTCTTTATGACGGTGGTTTTCAAAACCCCTTAAAACAACCCGATCCTAAAAAGCTTCGGGAAAAGCCCATTAATCTCAGAGCCCCCATATTCCCAGTGGCAGGGAAGGCTGCAGCCGCCCAGCCTGGAGAGGTCGATGGCCCTGTGCCGGGGCGAGGGGACAGGTGGGGTGCGGGCCGGCGTCCCCTCTGCTCCCGGCCTGGCCGCAGCGGGCCCTGCGGCAGCCCCGCCGACGGCAGGTGCGCCCGGACTCCGGGCCCGCACGCAGCGCCGCCGCCGTCCGCCTTGCTCGGAGCCCCCGGGGCCGCGGGCCGGGCGCCACTTACCGCGCGTGCACGCCCCACGACAGGCAGAGGAGGAGCAGGAGCTCTGGAGCCATGGTGCGGTGGAGCGCAGGGAGGATGCCCGGGGCCTCGGGCCGGCGCGGCTTCCCCCGGGGCACGGGCCTCGCCTCCTCCGCCTCTACTGTCCCTCGCTGCCTCCAGGCCGCGGACTGCGGCGCCACACGGTCTCCCGGCCGGCGCGGCCCGACAGGTGCGGCTCGGAGGCCTGCCGCGCCCCCGACGGCCGGCGGGAGTGCGCGCGGCTCCGCGGGGCGCACCGAGGCCGCCGCCGCCCCCCCGCGCCCGCCCCCCGCCCCCGCCCGCGCCCGGCTCCGGCTCCGGCTCCGGCTCCGGCTCCGGCTCCGCGCTGCTTGGAGGCGAGAGCGGGAGCGGGTGGGCGCGGAGTCCCGGCCCGGCCCCTCCTCCCGGTCCCCTGCCCCCCTCCCGGGCGGCGGGCTCCGAGCGCGGAGGCGGGGGGCGCGAGGCGGCCGCTCCCCGCAGCGCTGCCCGGCGGCCCCGGCGGCCCCGGCGGGGAGGAGTTTCCCCGGTTACACGCCTGACAACGCGCTCGGCGAGGAAAGAGGCTTGAATGGGCTCAGGAGGGGGCGGGGCTCGGCCGGGAAGGGCGGCTTGGGGATCCCAAGGGAGCCTGGCACCTGGGCGTGGAGAGCGAACCCCGAGCCGGCCGGGGTGCAGTCGGGGCGCCCTCTCCAGCCGAGACGGCCCTCCCGCGCCCCTGACCTCCGATGGCCCGGCCTCCCGGCGACTTCAGCAGGGTGGCGAAGGAGTGAGACGGTTTGCTGAAAGCGCCCCTTCCAGGCACACGTCCTGCTAGGTCGGCCGAAGCCCTGGGCACGACCAGGACTCTGGGCGAAGTGGCTTGCTAGGAATGTTTTTCAAAAGCACTCTCAATGTGAAACATTCTAACACATTCCAATAAACGGATGAAAAAGACAATTAAAGGTAGAAGGGAGACCTGAGCTCTAATGAAAAAATAAAAGACGTTGTGTGACTGAACCACGAAGAGAGCACTTCATTCCATGTACTTTCATTCCCCAAAGACTGAAAATTGTATTTATGGTTTCATTTGTAATAGTCACCCCGAAAGCTAGTGTGTCACCAAGTAAGTATTACAGTGTTAGCATAGTTTAGAATAAATCCACTAAGAAGTTTGCTTTTATGCTGCAAAAAAGTTTTTATAAAGTGTTTTATATTTGAACTACTATTGATAGAATTATGAGAGAGTGTGACGTTTCTTAATATTACCAAATACTTCATTTGTTTATAAAATACATAGAACAGTACATTGGAGGTTGTCTGGTGTTTTCTTTCTTATTTCCAGTTCATCAACGTGAATGTAGTCACGAAGTGGAGTGAAGTCAGTGATGAGAGGATTAGTTGCTTCCTCGGCATCACCCTCTCCCTATCTCTCAGTGGCCTTGAGCTCACACGGTTCACGGCTTCCTGGGGCTCCTTCTGACATCCTCCTCTGCCTTCTACACGTCTCCAACTTAAGTGCACAGACCTCATTCAAGTTTTGTTTCCTGAGAGGACCCCCAACATTCCTGTATTCTGCCACTTCCAGAACTTCCTCCAGCTTCATGTGAATATGAGTCTTTATCATACTCTGCCTCAAACTCTAATTTTCTGTATCACACAATTGAACGCTTTATAGATAATGACTTATCATTAATTGCTTATAGAAATATGTGACATGTTCACATAGTCTTTAAGTGTGCTGTGAGAAAACTGCAAGTAAAGAAACAATTCTGACCCTCAATTTTTAGCACAGCAATAGGAATATAGGTACAAGTAACCAACCATCAGATATTGATAACATAAAGGGGCACAAAAAAAAAACATAAAGGGGCGCAGGGCTGATGTGAAGGCTCTACGTAGATTAACTTATTTTTAAATTTCACAGCAATCTTCCTATTTCACAGATTGCGGGGGGCAGGGGGGTACGGAGAAGTTAAGTCACTTCCTTTCGATCACACAGGTTGAGAACTGGAGGCTAAAACCTAAAGACGTTGGAGTCAGCTCCAACGTCTCAGTCCTCATTGCTATATTATACTGCCTGTCAGATGAGTAGGAGCTCAGTGAAAAATTGTTTGCCCTTTTGAGCAAATATTAGACTCTTTGCTCTATTCTTTATTATTTGAGCATGGGTTAAATGCTTACAAGTAGTTTAAAATAAAAAGAGACCCAAACTTGAGTGTATCTGAAGCCCTTCTGGCATTTGGAATGCTTTGCTCCACTTACTGGACTTAGTGGGTCATCTTGGTAGACTTGGACATTTTACCAAAAGCCCCCATTCTCATGTTGAGATCTGGAACAAAAATCTTTTCTTTTCTTTTCTTTTCTTTTCTTTTCTTTTCTTTTCTTTTCTTTCTTCTTTTTACTTTTATTTTCCTTTTATAAGCAAACTGAGTGAGCTGAGAGGAAGGAAAATCCAAAATAAGCTTTCTGGGCATAAGCATAAAGCAAAATGCAGAGTCCAAAATATAGAATCTTCAAAGGACAAACTTTTCGACTTTGATTTTCCTCCTTTGCCTTTGACCTGAGGAGAGGGGAGTGGAGGGAGAGGTTGGAGGAGAGAGAGACGGCGGGGGCGGGTGGGGGCGGCGGCTCCAGGGAGCATGCGCGGTGTTGGCTCCTGGCTTGGCCTCTCCTCTCTCCATCTTCAGCACCAGAGAAATTGACAGTTCCACTCGGGCGCGCGGGACTCGCCTGCAATTCCCCGCAGTTCACAGGAAGAGAAAGGAAAATAAAAAGCCTAAGAGGCAAGGTTGGGGATTAATCCGCTCAACCAAAGCACACGCACTTCTGTGAATATCGAACGTCTCCCCCCAATGCACGCTATTTGTTTGGAGTTCTTGCTGCAGGTCTAGACTCGGAGTTTGAGGGAAGACCCGGCCGGCCTGCAGGGCCGCGGGGGGAGCCGCATCTCTCCGCAGGCGGGGAGGAACCCAGGAAGCCGCTGACTGGCATCTTCGCTTGAGGATGCTCTGGTGGCGTCCCTGAGAAATACCTCGGGACTTCTTCCATGGCCTCGCTTCACCTCCTCCAGGCGCCGGGAGCGGAGGAGTCACCGTGCTGCACGGCGCTGCACCGCTGCGTCCCTTCTGCATCTTCTCTCTCTTGCTTCTGAATTTTCTGTTTGAATAGAATCTCTGCCGCTCCCCAAAATTATTCTTCTGAATTGTACTATGATGTTTCACAGTTGTTTTAAAAAAAAAACAAAAACCCTTTCCTCCTCACTTAAAAATATTATCAAGAGAACACATACAACAAAATGCACTCATCTTAAAATTATAGCTCAATGACTTTCTACACAGGTAGGGGCCGTATGCATAGGAATAGCATGCCTGTATCACCCCCACAAGGATTTAGGACATTTCCAGGTGCTCCTTCCCGGTCGCCGGGTCATCATCCCAGTCAGTAATAAACACTAGTCTGGTTCCTGTCACAGTAGACTCTTTCCTGTTCTTGAGGCTCACATAGAATCATGTAGTAGGTTCTATGTAACATGTGGTTTATTTCACCCAACGTCTGCAAGCCGCATTCATTCCTTATGCTTTATTGCTGCACGTAGTACTTCGTTGTGGTATTCCATATACTACATATTGTTTAGCTGATATGGACACATTGGTACCTTTTTTTGGTGGAAATATGTGCTTATTTCTCTTAGCTATCTGACTAAAAATGGAATTTTTAGATCACAAGGAAGGTATATGTTCAGTGATAATAAATAATACTAAAGAGATTTTCAAAGTAGTATCAATTTACCACTTAATTAGCTAACAATGAATTCCACACATAGCTCCAGTGAAATGTAGCTTTATCATTTTTTAAGTTATAGCCATTCTGATGTTTTATTCTAATTTTAATTTCACTGAGCTCCTTTCAAATTCTTACTAGCCATTAGAATATCTTTTGTGAAATACCATTCAAGTTTTTTGCCCATTTTCAAACTAGCCTGGTCACCTTCTTTTTGTTATTAGAAGCTCATTATGTATTTCTGATATCCCTTTAATGTGTGTGTGATGAATATCTTCTCTCAGTTAACAATTTGCCTTTACATTCTCTGAATACTGTTTTAGGAACATGATTGCTTTGTGTCCTATGTAACAAATCACTGCCTACTCAGCCTTTGTAGATGTATCCTACCAAGTTTTCTTCTGAAAGCTTTAGAAGGAAACTCCTCTTTTAAGTCGAGATTTCATTTCTAATTAGTTTTAGTATGTGATTTTATTTATGAATCATTGTCTATTCTTATGCTGGCAACTAACTGACCTAGAACGATTTATTTAAAACATCGTCTTTTCCCCACTGAATTTGCATAAATCAGGTGACCATATATGAATGCATCTTCTTTGCTGAGCTCTATTCTCTTGATCTCTTTGTTTCTATTACACTTTTTAAGATGACTAAAGCTTAAAAAATAATTCTTAAAATATTATTTTTAGCATTCTGAATTTACTTCTTTGGTTGTTCTAGGCTGGCTGTTTGCATTTCCATAGAAGTAAACTTCCCCCTCTCGAATTTTTAAAGTATTTACTCCTAAATTTTTCACAAGTTCAAAAAGAAACTGATAACAATAATACAAAGATTCCATATAATACAATCTACAGTCCATAGTTGAATTTTAGTAATCACTCCAATTGCATCTTCAAAAGCATTTCCCCTCATATACTCCAAGATCCCATTCAGGGTCACACAATTTATCAGTTATGGGGTCCCTTTAGTCTATTCTTAATCTAGGACATTTCTTGTCCTTTTAAAAATCTTTCTCTACTGATGGTTTCAGTAGAGAAAGTGATTTTGTAGAATGCATCTCAGTTTAGGCCTATCTGCTGTTTCCTCATGCTCAGATTCAAGTTATGCATTTTTGGCAGAAATCCAGCATAAATAATGTTGCTTTTCTCAGTACATCACATAAGGGGCACATAATGTTGGTTTGTCCTATTCTGGATCTTGTGGATCACTTGGTTAAATTAGTATCTGTCTACTTCTCCACTGAAGTTATTTTTTTTTTCTTTTTGAATTGTTAACTATTCTTTAGGACAAATCTTTGAAAGCATTTAACTATTTTAGTTTTAGCTTGCATCGGTGGTTCTTGCCTGCTAGTTTTAAGGATTTATTTATTTAGTTGAGAGAGAGAGAGAAGCGCAAGTTGGGGGAGGGACAGAGGGAGAGAATCTTTCAAGCAGACACTCAGATGAGCTGGGACCCAGGTTGGGGCTGGATTCCAGAACCAGGTCAGATTATGACCTGAGCCTAAACCAAGAGTCAGGGAGCTCAGCGGATTGAGCTGCCCAGGTGCGCCACCTGCTGGTTGTAAAGGGTGATTTCTGTTGTTCCCTTCTACATTTATGAGTTATTATATTATAAAAAGGAAGCATTTTTCCTCTTATTATTTTCTGCATGCACTTATAGTTTCTTGTTTTATTCAAAGTATTTTAATACCTTGTTGTAATTATATATTATTATTCTCATGCTATCCAAGATTTAGACAGTAGGAGCCTCTTCAAGCTGACTCCTAACTCTTTTTATTATGTCCCCAGTATATTTTTGAACACATTTTTAGTTTGGGGTGCGAGAAGATTTTCAATGCCCACTCCTAATTTCCTTCTCTAGCCCTTGAAAGTCACAATTTCTTCTGGTTCCTTTTAATTGAGAATTATATTCAAGAAACAAGATCTAATTGTTCTAATGTACCATTGATGAGGCTTTCTAGAAGAGTGAGCTAGAAGATAAACATTCTATATATATATTATACTGAACTACACTACACTATTATAGAATATTATATCATATATCATATCATATTATGTTATAGAATTAATGAGTACTGATGGTTCCCATAGTATTCTTCCTTGCCTTTGCACTTTTTTTAAAAGATTTATTTATTTATTTATTTAGTTAGTTAGTTAGTTAGTTATGATAGAGAGAGAGAGAGAGAGAGAGACTGAGGCAGAGACACAAGAGGAGGGAGAAGCAGGCTCCATGCCAGAAGCCCGACGTGGGACCCCATCCCAGGACCCCAGGATCACGCCCTGGGCCCAGGCGGTAAACCGCTGAGCCCTGAACCACCCAGGGATCCCCTGCCTTTGCACTTCTATCTGTAATTCTCTTCTTCCACATTGAAACTTCCAATTCTCAACAAAGTAATATATAAATTTGCTCAATCCTACAATGCAGGAGAGAGTGTTTTAGAATTACTATAATCATACTACAATGAAAAGCAGATTTCTAGATTGAATTCAAGATTTCTTTTCAGATCTTTTTGTCCTCTTTAAGCTAAGAATACAAGGGGATAGTCAAAATATTGTGTTCAAAGTTATTTGGCTTAGATTTTTTTGTCTTTCTTCCCCCAATGTGGGTATGGTATTAATTTAAACTGGAGCAGACTTCATTTGTTTCTATTTGTATTCAACTTAAGAGTTTTTTCCATTCGTGATGAATTTAAGTGTATTTTTAATATGTACAATATTAAAGTCAAAACTATACAAAAAAGGAATAAGAATACCCAGAAAAGTCTCATTTCACCCCATCTCTTCCATTTGCCCCTCACCACACATAGCTTTCTTGTATATAACCTAGTCTATGAATGTCTACTTCATGTTTTCCTTTTCTACCTTTCTTTTTTTTACAAAAGATAAATAGGTGGATGACTATTTTCTCATTCCCTTCCTTTTTTTTTTTTTAATTGCATGCTAGGTAAAACTTTACACATGTTGTTTCTTGGACTTCTTCAATAATATATCTTGGAAAACACTCTACAACAGTTAATGCATCTCTTAGTCATTTTATGTAGCTACTCTGTGAGTAAATACTACTCTTTTTAAATCATTCATCTTTGTTGGGGAATTTTAGTAGTTTCCAATCTTTCGCAATTGCATATAATGCTGGATTACATAAGCTTTTTCATGTCTATTTTCATCCTTTTGGAGATATGTCCATTTCCTTCATTTTCGTATATTTATATATATTTATTTACTTACATAAAATATAAATATCTTATATTTTAGAAAATTGTCTTCCCATGCCCTTTGAGCATTTTTCTGTAAGATGTCTTCATATCTAAAAAAAAAAGATGTCTTCATATCTTGTCCTTACACTTTAATAATTTATACTTTTATATATTATAGCTATTTTTCTATAGTATATGTTACAAATAATTCCTTCCCATTTGTCATATTTCATTTGACTTGCTTAGATTTTTCTCATTATGTAAATTTTAAAATATTTTTGTAGTCAAATCTATCAATATTTTATTGATCTCCATTATTAGATACTAAATTTCTATATGTAATTGGATCTGTCTTTGAGTATGCATTGAATTCCAATGGCTGTTTTACTACTAATGTGCTAGTACCACCATTTTAATTATAGGGGAGACTTTGTACTATGTTTTAACATTCATTTGGGTTAGCGATAGCTCTTAGTCTTCTTGTACGGTATTTTCATGATTTCTCACATATTTTTTTTCCAAATTAACTTTATTCTCAACTTGTAGAGCTACAAAAAACAAACAAACAAAACAAAACAAAACAAAAAAACAACCCACCTTTCTTAATTTGTTTTTATTACTCATTTTACTGGAGTTCTATTAAAAGGAAAAATTAACTTAGGGAGAATCAACATCTTTATGATGTTGAGTTGTCCTAGACAGTAACAGGGAATATTTTTTAAATTTAAATTCAGTTAATTAATATATAGTGTACTATTAGTTTCAGAGGTAAAGTGATTCATCAGTTTTATATGATACCCAATGCTCATTACATCCTGTGCCTTCCTTAATGTCCATCACCATCCCCCCACCTCCCTCCCCTCCAGCAACCCTCAGTTTGTTTCCTATGTTTAAGAGTCTTTTATGGTTTGTCTTCCCCTCTGATTTGTCTTGTTTTATTTCTCCGTCCCTTCCCCTATGATCCTCTGTTTTGTTTACTAAATTTCATGTACAAGTGAAATCATATGATAATTGTCTTTCTCTGATTGACTTGTTTCATTTAACATAATACTCTCTAGTTCCATTCATGTCATTGCAAATGGCAAGATTTCTCTTTTTTGGCTGAGTAGTATTCTATATATATATATATATATATATATATATATATATATATATATATATATATATATATAAACACCTCCTTTTCCATTCATCTCTTGATGGACATCTGGGTTCGTTCCATAGTTTGGCTATTGTGGACATTGCTGCTGTAAACATTGGGGTGCGGGTGCCGCTTTGGATCACTGCATTTGTATCTTTAGGGCAAATACCTAGTAGTGCAATTGCTGAGTCATAGGTAGCTCTATTTTCAGCTTTTTGAGGAACCTCCATACTGTTTTCCAGTGTGGCTGTACCGGCTTGCATTCCCACCAAGAGTGTAAGAGGATTCTCTCTTCTCCACATCTTTGCCAACATTTGTCATTTCCTGACTTGTTAATTTAAGCCATTCTGACTGGTGTGAGGTGGTATATCATTGTGGTTTTGATTTGTATTTCCCTGATGCCAAGAAATAAAGAGCATTTTTTTCCTGTGTCTGTTAGCCATTTTTATGTTTTCTTTGGAGAAATGTCTGTTCACATCTTCTGCTCATTACTTTTTTTTAAATATTTTTTTATTTACTCATGAGAGACACAGAAGCAGAGACATAGGCAGAGGGTATAGTAGGCTCCCCACTGAACAGAGAGTTTGATGCAGGACTCGATCCCAGGACACCAGGATCACGCCCTGAGCCGAAAGCAGATGCTCAACCACTGAGCCACCCAGGTGTCCCTTCTGCTCATTTCTTGATTGGATTATTTGTTCACAGATTTAGAGTTTGACAAGTTCTTTATACATTTTGAGTACCAGCCCTTTATGTGATTAGACATTTACAAATGTCTTCTCCCATTCTGTAGGTTGTCATTGGTTTTGTCAACTGTTTCCTTTTCTGTGAAAAGCTTTTTATCCTGAAGTTCCAATAGTTAATTTTTGCCTTTGTTTCCCTTGCCTTTGGAGATGTGGCTAGCAAGGAGTTGCTATAGCCAAGGTTACAGAGGTCGCTGCCTATGTTCTGCTCTAGGATTTCAATGAATTTCTATCTCACATTTAGGTCTTTCATCTATTTTGAGTCTATTTATGTGTATGGTGTGGGGAAATGGTCCAGTTTCATTCTCTTGCCTGTGGCTGTCCAATTTTCCCAGCACCAATTGTTGAAGAGACTGTCTTTTTTTCCATTGGATATTCCTTCCTGTTTCTTTGGAAGATTAACTGACCATAGAGTTGAGGGCCCATTTCTGGGTTCTTCTTTTGTTCCATAATCTATGTGTCTGTTTTTGTGCCAGTGCCACACTATCTTGATGATCACAGCTTTGTAGTATAGCTTGAAGTCCAGAATTGTGATGCCATCATCTTTGGATTTCTTTTTCAACATTCCTTTGGCTGTTCCAGGTTTTTTCTGATTCCCTTGATTTCTCTTTCTTCTGTCTTATTGTTAATATATAGAAATGCAACTGATTTCTCTGGATAGATTTGATATCCTGCCACTTAACTGAATTCCTGTATGAGTTCTAGCCAGAAACCAAATGTTTCTATCTCAGACACACAACCTGTTTTGAGCCTCCAAACTCTGCAGAGTTCTGCAGCCCCACACTGGGACCCCACGGAAGGGAGGTGGGTCTTGCTAGGGTTCTGTCCCTTGTTCAGCCCCTACTTAGAGAGTGCCCAACCATGTTGCAGTTTATGGTAACACTGAGCTGACAGCCCACTCCTGGGCTTGCTGATTGTGGCCGACTTCCTCACTCCAATACCTGGGAACTCTGCTGCACTCAGGCCCCCGTTCTTTCTTTGACCCCAGGGATCCTGAGACCATATTGTCCCACCTAGGATTCCATTCCCCTTCACCACCTGAACATCTTTCAGGTAGGGATGTACCTCACCAAGCAGACTTCTAAAAGTTCTGATTTTGTGTTCTGCTGCTATTTCACTTTCTGGTAGTTGGCTTAGGGAGGCTCCCCCTCAATCCCCTGTAGTTTATCTTCTGATATATTGTCTTAGATTCACTTCCCTGCACCTTCTACCTCGCAGAAAGTGGTCACTTTGATATTTGTAGAATTGCAGCAATTCTTAGATCACCTGTTAGTTCATAGGCGTTCAGAATGATGTGATAGCTATCTAGCTGAATTTCAAGGACCAGACGAAACCAGGGTCCCTACTCCTCTGTCATCTTCCTCCCTCCCCTGTGTATTAGTTTCTTGATCAATTTGTTTTCTTTTCTCCTATGGGAAATGGGTTCTTTAAGCTAAAGCTATCTTTAATGAGGTTAATTTCAGTAAACTGTATTTCCTCCAAGAACTCGTCCATGTTTCTGAATAATGGTATGCTAAGTAGTCTCTTTTTGTTTTGACTTCTTTATGTTTTTCTCTGTATATATAGTATCACTTCTTATTTTGGGTGTGATTCCCTTTTTTCCCTAAATGGATTGTACATTTCATTTTATTTATCACCAGAGTTTTGGTTCATTAGTTAGATCTACTGTTTTTATGTGTTCTACATCACTAATTTCTGCTTTTATCTTTATTATACTTACCTTGTGCTTTCTTTTGGTCTATTTAATTGTTCTACTTCTAGCTTTTGGAGTGAGAATTTAATTCTTTCTTTTTGCATTTTTTCATTCTTATTGATATAAGTATTTAAGAATAAGATTTTTCTCCTGATGTGCCTTAAAAGTATCCCATAGATTTTTATGTATCATTTACAATTACATTTGAACATTTTTTTTGGTAATTTTGGTATTTTTTAATCTCCTTTTCATTCTTGTACTATTTAATAGAAGAATTTTTACATTTCTAGTTGGAAGAGACTTTTTTGAACTTTGTATTTAACTTCTAGTTTTATTACTAATGGCCAAAGTACTGTTCATGAAATTTCTACTTTAAAGAGATACTGTTTTTTTTAATATCGTGAATAACCTAATAAGTGATTAATTTTGCTGCTGTTCCATGTATATTTGAGAAGAAAGTATATTCTTAATTATGAGTGTGTAATATTCAATATATGTCCATAAGACCTACTTCATTCTAGTGTTTAGGGTTTTTTGTTTTGTTTTGTTTCATTTTTTACCTTATTTACTTTTTGTCCTCTTGCTTTATTTTGCCCTAATATTGGTGTGTTAAAGTTTTTAATATTTATGTATTTATAATCTCTGTCTTCTTTCATCTCTTCCAGTATCTACTTTGTGTGGGTGATCATTGTCCTCTTTAGTGTATTTCTAGATATTCTAACTATTATATCTTGCAGTTGTGGCTTGTCATGTTCAATCACTTTACGCCTGAATGCTTCCTTGGCTGATGCCAGGATTTCTTCTAATTTTCATTTGTTTACCTTGTATATCTTTGCTGTTACTTTTATATTTGGTTTGGACCAGTATGTTTTGTGGGCATTTCTTCTATAGAACATAAGATTGAGTTCTGCTTTTAGAGCCTACTTAAAACTATTTTCTTTTTGATAGAAGAGGTGAGTCTTTCACCTTTATAAGACTCATTTTGGTACCAGGTCTCAACTTTCTCTATGTGTATCATATGCCTTCTTTGTTCTTTTTGGATTTCATTCTGGAATACATTTTATTTTCCACTTCAGCTGTTTTGAATGCCTTTCTTTTTGCCTATTACCTCTACAACAGTCAAGATCTTCCCCTTTCTCTCTTCATTCTGTGCTCATTCTTCAGTTTTATTCTTTCTGCTTTGTCACAGTATTTAACATTTGTATACTATTCTCCTACCCTCATTCCCACCCTTTGAATTTTTAATCCAAAATTTAATATATTAAATACTCATGATCAGTTATTTTAACATAGGTTCCTGAGGCTTGCCAGGATTAAAAGGAATAAAATATTTACTTCATTGAAAATAATATGAGTACACTGAATATCCTAACTCCAATCAGACACCCTCCTCCTGCTACATCACAGTCTATAATTGTCCAAGACTTTGTTTTTATCTTTTATTTTCTTTCTACACATTTAACAATGTTCAAATTATTTTTGTGTTAGATTCACAACACGTTCACAACATTTTTGCTCATGTTTCTTTCTTCCTATCATAACTTCCTTCTAAGATCTGTTTCCATCTTCTAGAAGTTTCTTTAGTGAAGATCATTTTGCATTAAATCTCAGACTTTATTAACCTAAATATGTCTCCACTGTATTTTCTTTCTTAAAAATATAGTTGTCTTGGGTATAGAATTCAATTTGAAAGTGATTTTCTCTTAACTCTCATTATCTTCTGGTTTCTCATATGCAATGGAGAAAAGAGATATCAATTTAACATTTATTTGGTCTTTTTTTCCTCTGTACTTCTTTTAAATTTGGAAAGCAAGGCAGTTTTAACTAATTAAGCATTTTTAATTCTATATAATTGCAGATTCACATGAACTTGTAAAAAATAATACAGAGAAATCTCATGTATCCTTTAATAAATTTCTTCCTTAGGTAACAACTTAATAAATGATGGTATAATATTATAGCCAAGGTATTAACATTAATACAATCAAGATGTAGAATACTTCCCTTACCACTGGGATCTCTCATGTTGCCTTTTTATAGCTATCCCCACTCATTTCCACTTCCACCTTTGGCACACCAACTTATGTTACCTTATGTCATATTTATTCCACAGAAATCTTGATCACTTTTCCCATACAAAAAAAAAAAAAAGGAAGAGATTCGAATGCCATGAATATTTTACCTGGAAGGAAAGATGTCCAGACGTTTGAATCTGTTCTATTTCATGGGCTGTGGCCACTGGTGTGGCTGGATAACCAGAGACTTGGAGGGAATATGGCTGGAATGTTGGCAACAAGGTGGTCTGGGGAAGATGTATATGGAAAGAACTTTTCATATGTGCAGTGAAGGAAGACATATGTCTCATGAGAATGCTCACCAACAGATGACCTTAGCAGAGATGACTTTTAATAAGTGCATAGACAGTATGACCCATGCTTGGGATACTAGACAGCTTCTTTCTTCAGCTACTTATGTCATAGACCAGTAGGTGAATGAACAAAGAAGCCATGATGGCAAGAATAGAAGTTGTGCATAGACTCAGCAACATGGGCTTTTACTCAAATAGGGCAACATGGCTACAGCCACTGCCAAGAGCACAATCATCCAGCAGCAAGGAACTACACCGAGTCCTCAATATAGCACCAGTTCACATAGTGATCAGTTGGCTAGCTGGAGGTGGGTTGATTACTTTGGATTTTCCATTATAAAAGGGGAAGCATTCTGTTCTTATTGGAAAAGATACTTATTCTGGATATGAAGTTGCTCTCCCTGCCCATAATACTGTGTCAAAACTGCTTTCCATGGACTTAATAGAATTCCTTATCCACCAGCATGATATACCAGACAGCATTGCTTTTAATCAAGAAATTCATTCACAACAAATTTATTATGACAATGGGCCCATACTCATGAAATTCGTTAGTCTTACTATATTTCTCATTATCCTACAACAGCTTTCTTAATAGAATGGTGGAATAGTAGTATAAACTAAATGTGTGTATTCACCTAAAATTCATATGTTGAAATATTAATCCCACTGTGATGGTATTCAGAGGGCCTTTGGGAGGTTATTAGGTCATGAGAGCGGAGCCTTCATGATGCAATTAGTGTCTACAGAAGAGAGTTGCAAGGCTTGCTTTCTTTCTCTCTGCTCTCCTTTATAATGAGGATACAATGAGAAGAGCCATTTGAAAACCAGTAACTGGGCTCTCAGCAGACTCTGCTAGCACCTTGATTTTAGGCTTCCCATTATTTAGAACTATGGAAAATAAGTGTTTGTTGTTTCAGCCACCCAGTCTCTGGTAATTTATTATAGCAGCCAGAACTAACTGAGACAAATACCCTTTGAAGACTCAGCTATGACACTGGTTAATTGGCAATACCTAGCAAAATTTTAGTTCCCATCCCCTTGACCTTGGACTCTGCTATTCTAGAGCTCTCAGTTCCAAAGGAAGGAATGCTTCTACCAAGGGACATAATGATTCCATTGAGGACTAAAAGATGAGACTGGAAACCCACCATTTTGAGCTCCTCATGCTTCTAAATCAATAGGCCAAAAAAGAGTCAATTCTGGCTAGATTGACTAACCCTGATTGCCAAGGAGAAATTGGATTACTTTTCCACAATGGAAATAAGAAACAATATATCTGGAATACAGGAGATCTCTTAGGATATCATTTTGTACTCTCATATCCTGGGATTATAGCCAATGGAAAGCTCCAAGAATCCAGTTGAAGCAGGACAACTAATAGCAGACACCTTTCAGGACTAGATCTAGTTCACCCCATCAGCTGAAATGTTTGCTGAGAGTTAAGCAAATATGAAATTATTTGTGGAAGGAGGTATTTTTAAATACCAGCAACAACCATGAGGCCAGTTTCAGAAATGAGGACTAATGGTTACAAATATTTCTTCTTTATTTTGGTGTGAATATTTTCGTATGTGTATACAAATATTTTTGGGTTTTTTTCTCTTTATTATTCTCTCATCTAATATAACATGTATTGATAGTAGTTAATTTTATATCTCATTAAGTTATAATATATCGAGATGAATGAAAAGCAACCAAAGATTTTTTTTTACTCATCTGGGGAAAGTGTTGGTGTATTTTTGGTTGTGGGTGGGTTAGTTGTTTCAAATTATGCAGAGATATAACTTTGTTATTATCTTTATTTAGAGATTCAGGTTTGGAATGGTATACATTTCTAGTAAAGCATGGAATTTCCAGGTAGATACTATAAGTAGAAAATAACCATTTTAAACTGCTAAGCATTCCCAGGGCCAAGACAGAGTCCATAGCCAAATGCAAAAAAGGGAAAAAGTCAAGCTTTTCTTTAAAAGTTCCCATAGCCTATCTTTTGTCACATGGATTTAAGTTAAAAGTTAAAAATTCTAACTAAGTGTGTGTTTAAAAATTGTTTTAGGGGCAGCCTGGGTGGCTCAGCAGTTCAGCGCCACCTTCGGCCCACGGTGTAATCCTGGAGTCCTGGGATCAAGTCCCACATCGGGGTCCCTGCATGGAGCCTACTTCTCTCTCTGCCTGTGTCTATGACTCTCATTCTCTGTGTCTCTCATGAATAAATAAATAAAATCTGTAAAAAAATTATTTTAAATAGGGACAGGGCATACTGAATTTAAGATTAATTCATTTGAAAATAAAGTGCACATCTCCTAAAATACCCTAATTCAAATTGGTCTAGAAGATATGTTGCAAATTCAAAAGTCCACAGAGTGAGGTAGGTTTCACACTGGAGATGACTGAAGCAGAGGGAGGGGGAACTATGGAAACCTGCAGAGTGGATTCCCTGCTAAGGGCAGGATGAACACATGCCTTGATTTGCTCAAGGTAGTTTTCATTTATGCCTGTTGTCCTGGTGTAATGATCAGTATTCAGCCCCTCTTAAAAGTAACCTCAATAGGTACATAATTAAATTCCACTGTGTTTAGAAAACATACTTTTATTTTTCAATCTCCTTAAAATTGTCAAGACTTGTTTCATGGTACAGAAAATGCGCTATCCAGGAGAATGGTGCATGTGCATTTTAATAGAATACCTGTATTTTCTGCAGCATTCTATAGATACCAATCAAGTTAAGTTATTTTTGTCTTCTGCATCCTTGCTGATGTTCTGACTACTGTTCTATCAGTTATTGAGAGTGGAGTATTGATATTTTCTACTATTGTTGTTGAACTGTCTGCTTCTCCTTTCAATTCTGTCACTTTTTGCTTCATATACTTCATATATTTTGGGGTTCTGTTAAGTATATACCTGTTTTTGATTTTTATATATGCTGATGAATTGAATGTTTTATCATTATAAATGTCTCACTTTGACAGTAGTAACATTTTTTGTATTAAAGTTATTTTTTCTGATATTGGTATAATCATGCCAGTGCATTTTTGGTTACTGTATGCATGCATGGTATATATTTTTTATCCTTTACTTTCAATCTACTTGTGTTTTTTAATCTAAAACCTGTCTCTGATTGACAGCATTTAGTTGGATCTTAAAAAAAAAACTCAGTTGACAATCTCTGCCTTTTGATTGGAATACTAAATACATTTTCTTCAATGTAATTATTGATATGATTAGATTTACATTTTCTGTTTTGCTATTTGTTTTCTCATATCCTTTGTCTCCGTGTTACTTGTATTTGCCTTCTTTTGTATTAGATATTTTCTAGTGCACCATTTTAATTCCTTTTAGCACTGCCTTATGGCCTTCATGGTTTCTGATGAGTAGTTAGTTGTTAAGCTTGGGAGGATCCCTTGTACGTGAGAAGTCTTTTCTTTTGTTGCTTTCAAGATTCTTTCTATGTCTTTGGTGTTCAATGGCTCAATTATAATGTGTCCAGGTGTAGATCTCTTAAAGTTTACTATACTTAGAGTTGGTTGAGTCTCTTTGATGTGCAGATTAATATTTTTATCAATTCTAAGAAATTTTGACCATTATTTCTTCAAGTATCTTTTCTTTTTCTTTCTTCTCTTCTGGAATTCCCATTATGCACATGTTGGTCCATTTAATGGTGTTCCACAGGTATCTTAGGCTTGGTTTATTTTCTCCATTCTTTTTCTTTCTGTTCCTCCGACAATAATCTCTATTACCTGTCTTCAAGTTTGCTAGTTCTTTCTTCTACCTGCTCAAACCTGATATTGTGACCCCCTAGTGAATTTTTCATTTCAGTTATTATTTTCTTTAATTATAGAATTTCTATTTGATTCTTAATAAAAAATGATTTCTCTCTCTATTGGTATTACCTATTTGGTGAAATATTGTCCAACTTTTACTTATGGCTTCCTTTTCTTTGATTATATTTATAAAAGCGCATTAAAGTCCACCTACTAAGTCAAACATCTAGACACCCTCAGAGTCAGTTTCTTTGGATTGTTTTGTTTCCTGTACAGGCTGTACTTCCCTGCATCTTTGCATATCTCATAATAGTTGTTGAAAACTGAACATAATAGATGTATATTTTAGTAACTTTGAAATCTGATCATCCTTCCCACCTCCCCACTGTTTGTTGTTGTAGTAACTTTTTTGTTGTTGGGGATGAGATTTGTGGGTTTTTTGGAGACTCCTCAGGATAAGTTCTATAGTGTTTGTATTGCATTGTATTGTGAAGTCTCTGTTTTAATTCTTGGTTAATTTTAGTTCTTGCTTCTTGTGTGGCTTTCCTGCTTCAGCATAGCTCTCTCCGCAATTTCATTTAATCCTGAACATGCAAATAACATTCTAGATCCCCCAGAAATATGTCAGAGGTGCTCCTAGCCCACTGTGGACATGTAATTACCTAGATCTTCTTTTTAAATTTTTGTCTGGGGTCCTTATTGCCCAGCTGATATCACATCCTTAGGAAGCCATGTAATGTACCTTCCCTGACTGCTACTGGTTTCTACTGTTATCAACTACACCCTGGGAATAAAGCTTTTCCATGAAGCTCCAAGTCAGGTCAAATAGTGGCAAAGCCCTAGAGAAAGGGTTTTTTGTGGAGTTCCAAATCACATTAGCCCCCTCTGGTGGCAGCAAGGCTATTGTCTTCATGTTGTCATTCTAAAGAGTTGGTAGGGAGAGGGGAGTATCCCTAAGTTAAAATGTCACAGACTTCTCTGTTCTAACTTAGGTTTAGTAGTTTTTCTTCAATAAATACTTTTAGTTTGTGTCTTTGGTTAAATTTCCAGAGTTCTGGAATGATTGCTTTTGGTACTCTTGCCAGTGTTGTCATTTTTTTTGACAGGAGAGAATTTACTGAAGTACTCACTCTACCGTCTGGAAGTCTCACCCGTGGATAATAAATTTTATAGTCACTCCAACTTAGGGGTTAGCCTGTTAGTCAAACCAAGCTGATTGTCACCATGGGGGGATGTGTTCCTACTAGTGTTGTTATTTGAAATATGGGTAAGTTCATAAAAATCCTGAAATTTTTATTTTATACCTTAAGAAAATATTTTCCATAAGTGGAATACAACTACCCTTACCCAAAGAGATTTCATGACATTCAGTCCACCCACTTTCTAGTATCTATTCCCTCTATTAGTTCACCTTCATTGAGCACCTGTCACTGCCCTGGAAAAATGCTGGCTACTAGAGAGGCAATGGTAGCAAAAAGAATAAAGAATGTAGAATAAGAGTGACTTAAATTAGTATTGTCAATTACAGCTCATTCCAAAATTTGCTTTCTAAGATTATACATTATAAAATGTAATTTCTGATCTTTGGTTTTGTTTGTCATTCATGTAAACTCAGAAAAGCTAAGGAAATACATTTCTCCAGACTTTTATATTAGGGAAATTCTAAGCAGTAAATATTTTTGAATCACAGGTTTCCATAAAGAACCCACGCTCATTTCAAGATAAGATATAGGGCATCTGAGTTTGGGATTGAGATAATCTATTGAAAATGACAGTGACAAACATAATCATGCAAATCTTTGATGAAATGAACCTTTTGCACATTTTAAAACCATTACTTTATATCACTGCAAACCTGGCAAGTAATTGCAATGATCAGAGTTATTCATATTCAAATTTTCACCATGTTTGCTCATGGCATTGATTGTCCCAGATGTGCTAGTTTTGTAAAAAAGACATTAAGACTAATTTTTAAATATTTAAAATACTGTTTTCACTGAGAGAACTGTGGCATTTCCAATTTTCAAAAAATAGTTCTTTTTGATTTGAAACCAGCTCTTACAATGGAAGTTAATGTTGATTGAAGACTTGATGTCATTGTAGTTATGTTTTCTCCTTGAGGTAAGACCCCTCCCAATGCAGTAACCATAATCATTTACATCAGTGCTCTGGAAGGAGCAATCATATCAAGATACTTGGCTCCAGTTAATCAGTGCTTCTCCCCGCCCCCCATTTCCTTTCTCCACCCATTCCTGCGCCCTGCTTCTTCCTTCCCTACTACTTCCTCCTTACCATTTTCCCCACTCTCTGTTTCTCCTCTTTTAGATGGGGCAGGGGGAGGGTGGGAGAGTCCTGCACTGACAGATCTATTCTATCAAAAGGAGGTTCTAAGACCACAGAAATACATAATTTTTATATATAAAAAATAACAGACGTAAAGGTCATGCTTTTGGGGGCACCTGAGTGGCTCAGTCATTTGGGTGTCTACCTTCAGCTCAGATCATGATCCCGGGGTGTTCTGGGATAAAGCCCACATTGGGCTCCTTGCCTGGAGAGGAGCCTGCTTGTCCCTTTCTCTTGATCAAATAAATAAAATCTTTAAAAAATTTAGAAAAGTCATGCTTTCAGTGCCCAAAACAAAAACAAACCAAAATATCCTTTAAGGTGTTCCTAATAGATAATAATTCAACCAGAGCACAAAGCAAAATTTTTCATTTTAGGTTACATTTTTGTTCTAAATCAACTTCCATCTGGAAACAGTCACATGGCATTGTGAAAACAGAGTTAGGAACTATGAGAACTAAAATCTAGGCCTGCATTTTCTTCTAACATGTGATATGATTTGAGCCAATGGATTAATCTTTTTGGGTTTCAATATCTTTATTTGTAAAACAGATTTCTCATTTACCATACCTATTTCCCATACCTTGTTCCATAGGAGACATAGAACACTATTTCTAAGGCATTCACATACAAATAGGTTAGAAGATTTACAACCTATTTATCAACCTTCAATGAGATGGGATAGTGCTTGCTATGCCATTTTATTATTTTATTTATTTATTTTTAAATAATAAATTTATTTTTTATTGGTGTTCAATTTGCCAACATACAGAATAACACCCAGTGCTCACCCCGTCAAGTGCCTCCCTCAGTGCCTGTCGCCCAGTCACCCCCACCCCCCACTCTCCTCCCCTTCCACCACCCCTAGTTCATTTCCCCAGAGTTAGAAGTCTTTAATGTTCTGTCTCCCTTTCTGATATTTCCCACCCATTTCTTCTCCCTTCCCCTCTATTCCCTTTCACTATTATTTATATTCCCCAAATGAATGAGACCATATAATGTTTGTCCTTCTCTGATTGACTTATTTCACTCAGCATAATACCCTCCAGTTCCATCCACGTTGAAGCAAATGGTGAGTATTTGTCATTTCTAATGGCTGAGTAATATTCCATTGTATACATAAACCACATCTTCTTTATCCATTCATCTTTCGATGTTGCTATACCATTTTAACTTTGACAGTTATTTTAGAAGGATTTGAACCCAATTATTATATACAAGCATTAGTCAAAGCCTGCCCAAGATAGATCCATAGATTCCTGAGAAATACAGAAGTAATTGCTGACTTATTAAAATATTATATTTATGGTAATGTCAAAAGAGATACATTTAAATACATACCCTCATTCTAAAAGTAGAGCACTGTGAGTTATAATTATTTCCAAATTTTTTTATATCTTGCCTTATCATTTTTCTCAAGGTGATTCTTTATTACATCTTCATTAAAAATAAAACACTGAAATATTTACAATACAAAATCAGAGAGCAGAAAGCTTACGTGATCATTTTTAAGACTGAGCAGCATGTAAATGCAATACGCGTATCTTCAAATTGGGATTCACCCAGCAGCGCTCCTAGGACTCCCTATAACAAAGGCTAGAACTTGTCAAGAAAATTATTGCAACTTGATATGGAAGACACTATTTTCCATTAGATGTTTAAAATGTCTGTATGTACAGCCATCTAGACCTAACTTATAATATGTTTTTCTCCAAGCCTCAATGCAATGCTAAACTATAAAGACTATATAGGAAGACTACAACTAAACAATCCATAAAATAGAAGCTTCATACTGAGCCAGGTTTGCCTTCTGCTATGGCAGGTTTATGCTGTGGTGTAAGGAAAAGCACACACATTATTCTACAAATATAACCCCATTTATAATAGAGAAATGCTTCTTGTTTGAGGATTTAAGAGCATCTTTTTGTTGACCTTTACCTTTCTATGTGTGATATCCTGAAACCAGGCAGAAATAATGAAAAATGGGCACTTAGGTCTTTGAAGAACAAAATGATCTCTCATAATACTCTAATTGAATATGGTAGCTGACCTTGAATCCCATGAAAACCCTTTTTAAGATTAATACTTGGAGTTCTCAATGAATGGATGTCAGGGGCATTTACATGGGTATTCAAGATGAAAGGTGTTGTTGAATATGTCTATGTGTATGTCCCTGGCCATGGCCATGTCTATCAAGCACAGTGAAATAAATTGGTATTAAAGAATTATGTATCATTATGTAGTCAATTTAGTCAGGCCTAATCTTGATACTGTTTGCTAACTATCATAAGTCCCCTTTATAATTCTGAGTCACAGAGAAGGCAGGAAGTATTCATTTTATATATGTCATTCCTGTAAATAGACGGTCCAAATGCAGTACTTTGTATCACTGTTCATAAACAGCAAAGGGAAGGAGCAAGGACTGAGTAGTTACTTTGCTCATAACAAGCACCCACTGTGGGAACATCCTCAGGTAGGATCCTATCAGATAGAGACCGATGTGACATATGTAATGGCAATGAACTTCTGGTTTTAGCTATTTACCCAGTTACCTATTTACTACTCTACTCTAGAGAATTAGATTGAAATAGACATGAATAACCAAGAGTTTTTTGCAAGCAAGTTCATGATTGGTTTTCTTTATGTCATTTTTAGGAAATGAGCCCCCCAAAATATGATTTTTTTTTAAAAAAAGACATTTATCCATAAAATCAGTTCATTTTTTATTTTTTAATGAACATTTAAAGTTCATATACAAAAGCTAACAGAGCAATAAGTCAATCATGAAATAAGTACAAGGAAATAAAATGGAAAATAACTCAATTACAATTTCTCACCACTGAAGCACTACACACTGGTTGTAGCGAGAGGTGGTCAATGTTTCAGCCAGAGAATGCATGGGCCGAAACCCAAGACTGTCATCACATCACTTTTTGTTTTAACAATTCCTTTTCTTTCTCTGATCAGTATTCAGTTGGGTAGGGTGGGGTGGGGAGAGAAATGTTTCTTTTCCTCAAAAAAGAAAAAAAAGATTTTTTAAGCAGTTAAATTTTTCCTTGGGGAAATATTTTATCTGTTAATCTATCATACCATATATTTCTGTTATTAAATTTATCTGCATAAATATTTGCCTAATCTATTTCTTAGTGTAATATCATGCAATATTTTCTAATTTCAGAATAGTAAGAATTATCAAAGGCAATTAGTTTTGTACTTAAATGTCCAGTTTCCTTTTTAATGAAAAATGTGCTCTTTCTGATTTGTTTCTTGCAAGAGAGTTGGTCAAGTAATAATCATGGAGCATTTCCTAAAATATTTATTTGCTGGGAAAATTTGTATGAAATGACATTTGAAGTATAAAAAACATTGTTAGGTAACACTTGGAACAGTTAAAAATATACTTATCTTGTTTGTAAACTATCAGTGTAAGATACTGAGTATCTGAGTGTCAGAGCCATTGTCTCCTGTTTTTCTAGAAAGTTGTTTGCTTTATTTATCAATGTGACATCTTTGAAACATCCAACATTATATATAGAAACATCAAGACAATATTATTTGTACATATTATTAAACATGCAAAAATTTCCTGAAAGATAGTGCCCGAATACGGAAAATTCCTCTGAGCTCAACCTCTCCTTGGTACCATTCTGCTGGAAGTATGGCTCTCTTGGAGTTTGGGAGTATGGTGGGTTATTTTGGAGAGGTAGCCCCTTTAATCACCGGTTCCCTATTCAAATATGTTGCCCAGTAAACTAAGTTGAAAGTGCCAAACAAGACTGGGAATACAATTCGGGACATTTTGTCAATCTTGCTGATGCTGTTGTAAGTCTTTTTGTTTTCAGAAGTCTTCTCTTCAGAAGGCTTTACTGAGGCTGACGATGCATTTGAGGTCACTGCTGGGGTCTGTTCCTTTGGGATGTTGGGGGGGTGGGTCATCTTCCCAGTAGTATAAGCATTTGTTGACTTATTTAGTATGAGTTCCCGCTCCTTTTTCTGCAAAATATAATAAGATTTTAAGGACATGCCATTTGCAGGTAATTGTCAACTCATTTTTGAAGATTCTAAAGGTTTATCTCTCAAAAAAGAGACAGAGAAACATCAGCTTAGCTCTGGGGGAGGGCAGTTCTCCAGACTTCTAAGCCTACAACCGCACATGGCCAGTCTTGAATAAGAAGTTCTAGAACAGGATAAATAATTTATGGTGAAAGATATCAAAATAGCAGTTGTCTTTGTTGAAGTGGATATTGGAAAGGGCTTAGTTGATTGGGAAGCGGCATGGTAAACTTTCTGGAGAGCTAGTGATTTTCTCTATCTTGATAGGGATTTTGTGTTACATAGGTGAACATGTTCATAAAAACTCAGCAAATGTATCCTTAATATCTGTGTATTTTACACTATGCAAGTTTTTCTTTGAAAGAATCAAATTGTAAACAAATATTGAACTCTTGTTAATAATATATAAATGTCCACAAGAACCAAAATGTGGAAGGAGCCTCGGTGTCCATCGAAAGATGAATGGATAAAGAAGATGTGGTTTATGTATACAATGGAATATTCCTCAGCCATTAGAAACGACAAATACCCACCATTTGCTTCAGCGTGGATGGAACCTGAGGGTATTATGCTGAGTGAAGTAAGTCAATAGGACAAGGACAAACATTATATGGTCTCATTCGTTTGGGGAATATAAAAAATAGTGAAAGAGAATAAAGGGGAAAGGAGAAAAATGAGTGAGAAATATCAGAGAGGGAGACAGAACATGAGAGACTCGTAACTCTGGGAAACGAACTAGAGAGGGTGGAAGGGGAGGTGGGGGTGACTGGGTGACAGGCACTGAAGGGGGTGCTTGATGGGATGAGCACTGGGTGTTGTTCTGTATGTTGGCAAATTGAACACCAATAAAAAATGAATTTATATAAAAAATAATATATAAATGCACATGTATAAATATAAATATATTTAGTCATAAATGTACTATCCTCTAAAATTTACTTTGAAATGTATAAGAATATAAGATGGATTGAGAATGAGTGAATGCATGGATAGATAGATAATGGACAAATAGTAGTGACATGTGCATAGTAAAATGTGCATAGTAGAGAGATTTTCATTATAAAATTCTCTATACATTCCTGTCAGTTTGCAAATGTATATAATAAAATGTTGCAAAAAAATTCTGTTCCTTTAATATCATGCCATTAAATAAAATTTAATTGGAAAAACACATTCATTTGGGGAATATAAAAAATAGTGAAAGGGAATAAAGGAGAAAGGAGAAAAAATGAGTGGGAAATATCAGAAAGGGAGACAGAACATGAAAGACTCCTAACTCTGGGAAACGAACTAGGGGTGGTGGAAGGGGAGGTGGGTGGGGGGTGGGGGTGACTGGGTGATGGGCACTGAGGTGGGCACTTGACGAGATGAGCACTGGGTGTTATTCTATATGTTGGCAAATTGAACACCAATAAAAAATAAATTCATAAAAAAAACACATATAATACCCAGTGCTCATCCCATCAAGTGCCCTCCTCAGTAACAAGAGACTAAATTAAAAGAAATATATGGAAAAGATAATAAGGAGAAAGGAAACACATGGAGCAAGGAGCAGGAGGAAGCAAGTGAAAAGAGAGGTAGAGTAAATGTGGAACCAGATGCAAAGAGCATGGTGACCACCTGGGGACATGGTGAGGTAGGCTACAATAGCCCGGCGCCAGAGTAGGGACCCCCTGGACAACTCTTCAGAAATATTATAGCTCTTCCACATACCAGTGATCATGTGTGTACCCACACTGGTCTGCCAGAAGAAACTATGAATTTATGACACTTCAACTGCACAGCACCTTCCAGGCTTAAGGGGCAGGACCCCCAGCACCACAGTCTTCTGGAGAACAACATGTAGTTTTGAAGTTCCACAAGACACTGAAGTGTGCTGCTTATTCTAAAAGAACAGCGTGAATCTAGGACTAGATAATCCATGTTAGCGTCATCTCTCCCATCTCTCCTTCTCCCTTCAGGTCTGGATCTACAGCAAATGGTAATAGCAGTGGAGGCAAATGTGAAATTGGTGGCTGACATAGATAGTGAGCTTATATGACAACATTTTGGGGCTCTCCAATCATCCCTTCCTGCTATACTCACAGACATGAGCCTGAAGGCCTCAATTCCTGTAACAGGTTGCTTTCCTACCCCGACTTGGCTATCTCCAGTTCACTGTCACATAGCCACCGAGACCCAGGCCCTTAGCAATCACTTAACTTCTGACAACACAGAGCTGGGTGTTGGGAAACCCTCTCTTCAAATTCCATTCATATTCTTCCCTTCACAAACCTCCTCAGTGGCTCCTTTTGTTTTTACCATCAGGAGCAGATGCTTTGGTCAAGAATCCCCAGTCTGCCTTTACAAGTGTTTTCCCTGGTCACCACCAATCATCCTCTATGGTCAGCTCACCACTATTCCCCCACTCCATCCCCAACCTCCAAAACACCCACTCCTGAGGTTGCTACTTGTCAAGGCCCTCCTTCTTGTCCCTTCTCTCTTAGGAAGGCCCAGCATGGATCCCTCCCGGGTCTTCCTCCAACTAGGGAAGCTGGACTTGGAAATGAGTTTTCTATGACTGAAACTCTGGCATGGGAGGGGACTCTTGGTGCTTGGAAGTAGGAAGAATTAGATAGATCAAGTTAACTCAGAACTTCTGACTTTTCCCAGGAAAGGAAATAGCTGTGTTAAATGCAAAAAGCAAGCATGAGGCCATCAATGAGACACAGCTGACTGTCCTCAACAAAAATAGCATCCTGGGTTGCTGTTCCTGGTTTGTGGCCCTGGTTGGGAGGTCAGGCCATACAATTTCGGTCTTCTATAATCCTTGCCAGGGCCCTCTTCATACTGACTTCTCATGGACAGATTTTTGATTTTCAAGGACAAATTTTTATATCTTCCACATGCTCTGTGCCTTCCTGATAACTTTGGCCTGCTCTTCTCTCAGAGCAAAAGCTTTGCCTATTTGTTTAATGCATGGTATAATTAATAGTTTATCACGTGCTGTTCCTTTTTTGTTCCACATAGGTTATTCTCATCTCCCCAAGGACATGGTTCAGCTTAGAATTCTGTGTAATCTTTTTTTCTTCAACTATTCCTTAGATTCAGGCACCAATCACCTTCTAAATACCCAATGTTTAATTGCTTTGAACAGAGTAATGCTTTTGATAATTAATGTGCATCTTTTAAGTGAACCAAATAATCTCCTCAGTGGAACTGGGTATGTTTTGCTGCTTCCAGTAGGTCACATCCTCTCCTCACATCCTTAAAGCCACTCTGCAGAAGATCTACTGCATGGTTAGGTGACAAAGCAATGAGCAAAAGAATGTATAATTCAAAACTGGACAAGTAGTCATTGAACAGACAGGAGACACTTTAGCAAAAATAACAGTCCTAAGTCTAAACAAGCCCAAGCCATTCACATGGCATCAGACCTTTTGCTTGATCAATGCAGATGATTCAAAACAATTCAGGACCTGATGCAATAAGACTTGATAGGGACCCTGAACATATGGAAGGGGCCATTTTTTCATGGAGGGGGGGTGCGACATAGAGAGGAGAAACACCTGTCTTGTATTTGATATTTTATGTCAGGCACATTTTCTTTGGAGGAAAGGGGAAAATGCAGTCAGTACCTTGACCTTGGCTGCTTCTGAGGCTTTTTTGCCATCCCACGCCCAGCCTCTCTTTGTGAAATAGTTGACGGTGGCAAACTCGATCAGCGCGGAGAACACAAAAGCGTAGCACACAGCTATGAACCAGTCCATGGCTGTCGCATAAGCCACTTTGGGCAGAGAGTTCCGAGCACTGATGCTGAGGGTCGTCATGGTCAGCACTGTGGTCACCCCTGTGGTTGTTAGTGACAGGGGTCAGGCAAGGGGAATGGAAACAGGAATCAGTACTGACACCGAGACCCCAGTAGAACACCTTGACCATGACAGATGAAGATAGGAAAGGAACTGGTTATTTTTATCCCTAGAAAGAGCCTCCCTTTCTATTTTCATAACACTTAACATACTCATGGCATTTATAATATTGCTTATTTTATTTATCTTATTACTTGGCTCCTTCCTCTGGAATATAAACTGAGGAGGGTAAGGACCGGGTCTGATATAGACACATACTTTGTGTCCCCATTGTCCTAAACCAAGACCAGCAGATAGCTTGTGTCCACCAAGATGGGTTGAATAGGTGGTATTCCTCTGTGGCAATGGGGCAATACCCAATTGTGAACAGGTAATGACATTCACACAGCATCTAGTGAAGTGTTTCACAAAATGTGCTATGCACCCTGTGAGTACTGGGATTGAGACAAACTGAAGAGACAGACTTACTTTTACATGGATTAACACAATTTGCAGACTTCCAGGAACCAAGAACCCAGGTGCAATACCAGTTCTGTGTCTGAATTTGGGCTCAGCACTTCACTTGATCCAAGAGGGATCACTCTTCCCTCAAAGCAATTGTGCGAGATGCCTGTGTCTGTCTGCCTTGGCTTCTGTGGAAACTTTGCAGTGACCATGCAGCAAGGACAGACAGTTGGAGGGGGACATTCAGGACTGGCAGGTTATGAGCCATCTATCTAGTCTCCAATAAGTGCCAGACTGATCTAAGCCACATTCTGGATGGGTGTCATTATCCCCATTCATAGGCGACAAGCTTAAAGATTTAAACATACTTAGCAATGTACCCCATTTCACTAGCTGGCAAATGTGAACCCATATTTGGGCCCTTTACAGCCCTTATAGCTTCCACATGCTCTGTGCCTTCCTCCTCACCACAGTTTTGTCTGCATGAGGGTACACCTATGTGCATGGGGTATGGGTGCAATATACCTGTTATAAGTTGATTTTGTATTTCTCACAAATTCATATGTTGAGGTCCTAAACCTCAGAACTTCAGGATGTAACCTTATTTGCAAATGCAGCCTTTATAGAAGTAATCAAGTTAAAATGAGGCTGTTAGGGTGGATCCAATATGACTGGTGCCCCAGATGTGCACACAGGGACAAAAGTGTGTGAAGACTGGAATTATCTGCCACAAGCCAAGGAACTACAGGAAGCTAGGAGAGAGGCCTAAAATAGACCCTCCCCTCAGAGGAAACCATTTTGTTGGCCTCTTGATTTTGGACTTTGTAGCCTCCAGAACTGAGACAATTAATTTGCATTATTTAAGCCACTCAGGGCATCTGATTTTTCTTAGAAATGTACTTCATATTGTGCTGGGGGAAAATGTTCTGTGCATGACCTTAAACAGGCTCCTTGCAACTTCTTGGGTCATTTAACATCTTAATGTGCATTAAAAATCTCCAGGAAGAAACAGACACTAATATACAGCATTCTCCAAACTAATTTTTTTTTCCCTGCCCACCTACTAAAGAGCTGGAGAAGCACTGTTTGGCCGTGAACCAAAATCCATACCTCTCAAAAACATTCCTGAAGATAGATGAAGCAAGGCAAGTGAAACTGGCCATGTAGATGGAGGTAGAGAGATGATCTGACAGGAATACTCCTGGGCCACTCACTTAGAAACTCCCTGGGCTCTCTGGTTCCCTACAGACTATGGAAGGGTTAACATAAAATGTAAGTTTTGGTTTCCTTCTTTGTAATAGTAAGAGCTGAGGCAGGAAGTGTACCTTACAATTGGGAAATACGTGAGCATCCATTACCACAACTGACTTGCAAAACCACCTTGAGTATCACTGTTCAAATGTAAGGAAGCAGAGCTTCACGGTAAGAGTTAAATGCTCAACTATCTGCTATGCCGAGGTACCTTCTGAACTAGATCTTGCTAAACCCAATTTACGTCTTGGGGATGTCAAGCGATGTTCTGGATTCTTATCATATATAAGTATATATACATGTATATGTGTATATGTGTATAAAATATATGCATTATGCATATATGAAAATACCCATATATTCATATCATATGCCCCATCATAAATATGGTATATATGACATATAGATATGGAATTTATTATTACCATATCATGTATGATGTATTGAATGTCCCTCAAGAGTTCATTTTATTTTATTGTATTTTATTTATTTATTTTAAAGATTCTATTTATTTATTCATGAGAGACACAGAGAGAGAGGCAGAGACAGAGGGAGAAGCAGGCTCCATGCAGGGAGCCTGATGTGGGACTCGATCCCAGTTCTCCAGGATCACACCCTGGGATGAAGGTGGCCTAAACCACTGAGCCACCTGGGCTGCCTGTAGAGAGTTCATTTTAAAGTGGCACTCACATTTCAAAGAAAACTGCCTGATAACATGCAAATTAGTACTTCAGGAGAAGTGTGAAAATACCGTAGCAAAATCTCACATAAGACAGATTGCTGGTAGTTTCATATCTCAACAAAAGGCTACCAGCAAAGGCTTTTCAAAACAGAAACAATGATCAAATAGACCATGCACCATTTCCTAAACCCTTGTTAAAGAGCCATCCTAAATCCTAATCCTTAACATTGAATTTTTAACTAATCGGTCTGTTTGTTTTCCAGGTCACAGAACAGACAGTAGGCACTAAGGAAGAGTTTAGAGGCTATTGCTGTTTGGGGGTTGTTAGAAGCAGTCCCAAAACACCAGAGCAGGTCTGGCTGGAGGACACTCACCAAACACTGTCCTGGCAGGGACTGATTCTCTGTTCAGCCAAAAGGACACCTGTGATAAGATCACGGTCATTATGCAGGGAAGGTAGGTCTGGATGACAAAGTACCCAATCTTCCTCTTCAGATGGAAGTGAGCCGTCATGATTGTGTATTCGCCTGCAAATAAGCAAATTAATTCAGGACAACCACCTGTCCTAGAGTCCTGCCTGTTATTCCTGCTTCTGGACCAGAGGTGTCCTTCTCTCCATCTTCCCCTTGGAAAACTATTGTTGGAGTGAAGGATAGAATGGAGGATGTATGGATTCCTTAACTGTCATTTTATAAGTAAGTCTTTCGAGCCCCGGCGTCTGAAGAGCTTTTGCTGGTGGATGTTTTTCCTGAGGAAAATCTGATTTGTGTGTTTTCCTAATCCCTGGTCCCAATCTGTGCCACTTTCTGTCCACCCCCTTGCTGTTACTGCCATCAGGATTTCAGGATTTAGCCTCTCCAGATATAACTCAGTACATCACAGAACCCTGTTGCAGGTGGAGAGTTTTTCTCCCCATTTTTCAGCCAGGGAAGGCTGGAAGAAGCTAGGGGTGATCACCCCTGCTCTGTGCTCCCTGCCAGAGGCCAGGTGGAAGCTGAGGGACAGCAGCCTGAGGAGGGAACCGGTCCTGGCAGCCCCTCCCTCCTGCCGCCCACCAGGGAGATTGGGGCATTCCCATGGCGATGCTCCTGTGCCTTCTCTGGATCTGCCTGGCAGTGTGGGAGGCCAGCGGGGACCTTCCGTTCATTGCTGAGAATGATGCCGCCCTGATGGTGAACTGGTAAGGAGCTGAGAGGGGTTGTGGTCAGAAAGTGTGTCAGTGGCTGTCAGCTGGAAAGTCTCCAGTGCTAGAATTTGTTGTTTTCATCGAAGTATAGTTAACATACAATGTTATATTGGTTTTAGGTGTACAACATATTGATTCAACAATTCTGTACCTCCTTCAGCACTCACCATCATGAGTGTAGCCACCATTGGTCACCATATAACATTATTACAATATTACTGACCATATTCCCTGTTCTGTACCGTTCATCTCTGTGCCTGCTCTCTGGGGAGATGCAAAGGCTGCTTTGAGAAGTGGAGGCAGAGTTAAGCTGATCTGAGGACAAGCGTTCTTTTGCTGAACTGCAATGAGTAGATGGTGTGGCTGGGGAGCTGGGTAGAACCGTGGAGAGAAAAGGCTTGAGGCCTCCCTAAAGCAGATCTGGTAGGAGTCATCTACTTGGGGTTGCTCTGCTGGAGACAGATAACAGCTCTGATGCGTGCTATTGGAATCAAAGCCCAGAGCACAGCATGGCCAGCTGCAGATGTGTCCCTACATGCCTCTTCTCAGCATGCCAGATGTTAGAGGCAAAGGGAACCATTAAGATCATATGGGGCAAAATCTGCCCCCTTACAGCAGCAGGCCACGCATTCTCCATTGTTCCAAGGCCGGTCAGAGCAGAGGACAGCGACCAAGCAGGCTCTAGCACAGCAGAAAGAAATAGCAGCAAAGAGAAGGAGGCTGAGATATATTTAATAGCAAGGACTGGATCTTTATAATGATGCAATTTTGCCTCTCCTCAACATCTGAGAAGAGGGAAATGCCATTCTATTTCTTGGCAGTAGGGTTTGATATTACACTCCTACTTATAATGCTTTAATTGCTGTTCTTTTCATTCTGTTATTTGAGTGTAGTTGACACACAATGTGACACTAGTTTTGGGTGTCCGACATACTTATTCAACAAGTGTATGCATTATGCTGTGTTCGCCACAAGTGTAGCTACCATCTGTCCCAATACATCCCTATTATACTGTCACTGACTGTATTCCTTATGCTGTGCCTTGTATCCCCATGACTCACTCATTCCATAACAGGAAGTCCATATCTTCCATTCTCCTTCACCCATTTTGCTGATCCCTTCACCCCCTCTCTCATTTGTTTTACTTTTGAGTTGAAGGTACCAATATCATTTAATGTTTTTTTTTTTGAAAGACCATCTCTTTGGAATGCAAATAGAGGCAAAAATCCCATTTATACCTTTTCAAAGAACTATATGAAACAATTCCAAACTGTAAATCCCATTAGCATGGCAACTCTTTACCCCCAAATATCTACCATGCTACTTTTTCACTTGTTCCAATCAAATTAGGCCTACTTCCTCTTCCTTTCCCTCTAACTAGGCACCCAGGACAAGGCCAATGGGTAGGCTCAGGGAGCCTGTATGTAGAGGATACATGCACTCAAAATCCGTGAGCTTCCTGCCAGCTCCAAGGTTTGGCAGTGCTGACAAAGAGTGATGCTGACCAGGGTACTTTTGGGGCCAACCCATCCCCATGAGAGGGCCCATTCCATCTTTGTTACACTTTCTTCTCTGCCATGGAGACTCTCTGGGGCCCTGGAGTCTCTTTCTCTGCTAACAGCCAAGCCTCCTGACTGCTATGGCTGGGCCTCCTGTGGCCAAGAGGCAGCCAAAGACACACCTTGCAGGTGCAGAAGGTAGAACACACTCTGTTCTTTTGGACACCTCACCCATTTTGTGTCAGGTGAAGTCAGGTTGCATGGTGCCTGAGGTACCGGCTTTGTACAGGTGAGAGTGAGAGCCCTTTCCTGGGGAGGCCTCAGCTATTTCTATGCTGTTTGGTTGTGCTTTCCAAAATTCAACCCCTGGGAAATCTTAGAAATGTTCAAAAAGGCGGTAGGGGAACAGGTAAATAGGAGTACCTCCAGGAAGCTGTCTACTTTTCCTGCAGAAACTTCTGCCTCTACATCTCAGTGCTTGAAACAAGGGCCATGGTACATAAGCAGGTTCATGTGGCCTCCAGGCAGGGCATGCAATAACAGGGGTGTGTTCACATGAAGGCAAACATACCTGAGATGAATGCCTCCCACGACCCTTAATGCTGCCAGCCACTGCAGCCGATGCCTCCGTGTGCAGCTGCAGGAACTGGGACCTGATGCGGAGGCCTCCTTGTGGCCAGCACTGCACAATGACAGCTGTGTCCCAGATTACTAAGTAAAACTAAGATGCACCTGAAGGACACCCCCCAACATGCCACAGGAGCACCGAGCTCTCCCAGGGTGTGGCACTCTGCAAGCACTTGGTCTCACCTGTGCTGGTGCTGATGTTCTCGGTGCCCACTGTCTGCCCCATCAGGTGGTACTGGTTCAGCCTGGAGCCATCTTCTGCCACCACCACTGACTTAGTGGTGCCATTAGTCCAGACATAGACAACTTCGGAATTAGGATATGCATCTGTAAAGGGCAGGGGGAGAGGTGGTATAAATATGGCATCATTTTCAGCCTGGCACAACCAAAGATGTTTCTAAAAGTAGCAAGAGAAGGTTAAAGTTAAAGGACCTGAAGGATGCACATGGCAGTCCAACCACTGCAGACAGTGCAGGGCAGACAGGGCGGACACCACCACTGTTCAGGTCCTTCTCATTTCTAAAAATCTGAGTGCTCAGCAATCAGTGCCTTGTGCTTCCTAGCACGTATTTTCTCTGTAGGGTGCACTACTGCATGGGCTGAGATCACAGTTCTGGGGGCTTTCCCATCTCTGTGGTCTTGGGAAAGTCACTTATATTCTGTACTTCAGTTCTTCCATCTGCAAAACAGGGTGGTAATGGCAGCTACTTCTTAGGATTCCTGCTATCATGATACAAGCTCCATAATAACCTAATGCATACAGCACATAGAGCAGCACCTGATAAGGGTTCCACCTTGCAATTTGTATATTGTCCTGTTGTTCAATGCTGCCCTGGTAGGAGGGTGGCATGGTAGGTAAGACTTCTTCCCCCTAGTGTCATGCCTGTGAATGTTGCCTTATATGGCAAATAGCACTGTACAGACAAGGCTATGGGCCTTTAAATCAGAAGGCTATGGGCCTTTAAATCAGAAGATTATCCTGGATTATCCCAGTACACCCAATATAATCACTTGAGCCCTTAAAAACAGAGAACTTCTTCTGGCTAGAGCCAGTCAGAGACCCAGATTAGAGAGATTTGAAGCATGAAGAAAGTGCTTTACCACCATTGTTGACTTTAAAGATGGAGGAAGGGGCCATGGAGTGTGAGCAGCTTCTGGAGGATGAGAATGAGCCCCCACCCCCCTCAGGTGACAGCTAGCAGGAAACAGGGACTTCAAATCCACAACCATACAGAACTGAATCCTGCCAACAACCTGAATGAAGCCAGAAGTAGATTAACCCCCAGAAAGTAATGCAGCCCTGCCAACACTATACCTCTGGCTAATGGAACCCAGCACAGAGATATCAGGCATACATACTGTATACTGACCTATAGAACTGTAAGACGAGAAAGGTATGGTTTTCTTTTTGTCTTTTTTCCAGCTTTACCCAGATATAATTGACATGTAACATTGTGTATGCTTAAGATGTACAATGTAATGATTTGATACATGTACAAATTGTAATTGATTACCACTATAAGGTTAGTTACACATGTATTGCTTTAAACTGGTAAGTTTGTCATGAAGCAATAGAAAACTAGAACAGATAAATGGAGAACAAACAAAGACTCCCAGAGGAAGGAGACAAATACACATATAATATGTAACAGGTGAATTAATGCTGTGGAGAACTACAAGCTATGAAGAGGGAAGAGACACAATTTTAAATGGCATTGTTGGGGAAGGTCTAACTTAGGAGACCCAAGAAATGTGCAGGAGCTGGCCACATGGCTGTCAGGAGGAAGAGCACGGGTGCTACAAAGGTCTTAAGCCTGAGGAGAAGCCACGCAGACAGGCACTGTAGCTGGACAGAGAAGAGGGCAAAAGGCAGAGGAAAAGACCAGATAGATGATATAGTGCCTGAAGGCCACATGAAGGCCTTTGACTTTTGCTGTGAGCTAGTCAGAAGATATGGAGGTAGGGGTGAGGGGTTAATCAAATAAATGACATATTCTAACTTATGCTTTAAAAGGATTCATCTGGCTAAGATGGGAGGATAGAATGTAGGTGAGAACCAGGCAGGAATGGGAGACCACCTAGGGCGATATTAAAATACTCCAGGTGGAAGATGATAGTGGTGAGCAGTGGCTAAGAGAAGAAAAATTAGGAATACATGTTAAAGGAAAGGGCTGTCCAGTTGCTAAGGAATCCTGGAGCTGTGAGAGGAACAAGGTGGCTAGGCTGGGCATCTGGACAGGTTATTTGCACTTAGGAGGGTGGCAAAGATTCTGGAAGGACCTACTTCCAGTGAAAGAGCAGCAGTGCAGGTGTCAATGTGTCAGAGTTGGGGATGCTGAGTGGACAGTTGACTGACTATACAAGTTATCTCATGGGAATGGTCCTGGGTGAGGACATGACTTCTCCCATCACCAGCAGACATATGTCAACTGAAGCACAGGCTGGTGAGATCACCTGGGGAGTGCTAGTGGAGGAAAGAAGGGGGTGGAGCATGACTTTCCAGGGTGCTGCAGGGTCTAGAGTCTGAGAAGGCGAGTGGAGAACAGCAAAGCCAAAGGAGCAGCAGGCACTGCAGTGGGAGGGCATGGGGAAGGGACTGTCGGGGAGGCCTGTGTTACAGGCTGCAGGTGATGGCTCAGGAACAGCCACAGACCGAGAAGGATCTAGCCACCTCAGCAAGAGCAGTAGGCTTTGAAGAACTAACAGGCTGTTTGTTCCAGTTGTCTCTTGAGGCCCCTGAGTGTAAACTAACACACCTGCCCCACAATCAAGCCCATGAGTCTGATCAGATGCCACATCCAATCACTCTGACACCTTCCGAATAAAGCTGTATGCTTTGCTGCCAGCTATTTAAACACAGGAGGACCCTCACTCCAGGTTGAAAAGAACCATTTACCCTCAACTGAGGAATATGTAGATGTATCAGGAGATAAGGGATGAGCTGCTGGCCGGGGAGGTCTACCAAAGTAGGGCAGCATACTCTGCAACTCCACCAGGAGGGGCCCTTGGAGCAGTGTTCTGTTAGGTTGAACCAGCAAAACTATCTGCTTAGATCTTAACAGAGAAGCCAGAAGAATGGTCTCTGGAATGATCAAGAGTTCTACTAAAAAGTGTGGAGATTTCTCCACTAATGCACATCTCCTTTATTCTTCATTTATGTGCAAAAACAAGTACCCATAACAGTTGAAAATAATGAAATCAGCATGTATGTTGGAAATACTGAACTTACAGGGGAAAATAGCAGAAGTTTCAAGACCCTCTGTGCATGACTCAAGCTCACCTCCTCCCTACAAGGTGGTATTCTGAGTTTTATGATAACCACTGCACTGTTTGCTTTGTAGTTTTACTTTCTGGGCAGACATCATTAAATGAGGAAGGTTTTTTTGTTTCTGTTTTTGTGTGTGGGTGGGGGGGGGTGGGTTTTGGCTTTGCCTATGTCTTCTTTGTGAAATCTGTTCATGTTTTTACCCATTCATGTTTCCTTTATGTATAAAGGATTATGTATAAGGATTCTTTTTGTTCTATGTGTTACATATACCTTCAAATTTGTGGCTATTTCACTGTCTTGATGGGTTTTTTTCTTTTTTTTTTTTTTGATAAACATTGATTTTAGTCAAGTTTATCCATCTTTTTATCTTGTGGATCTTATTTCAGAGGCCCGCCCTCCCTGTTCTGACATCAGACTACATTACACGTGCATTATCAAAGTTTTAACGCGTCATCCTTCACCCTTAGGGCCTTAATTACCAGGAGTTGATTATAGTTGTACGTATTTTCCAAACAAAAGTATTCAACAGCATTTTCTCCATGTGGTTTTCTGTGTTGCCATTGCCATCATCAAGCTGTCTCTCCCACCCACTCACAGAGTTTCCATCATGCACAGGCTTTCTCTTTGCAGGATCTTCTGCTCTGTTCCCTTTTTCTGTCCTGGTTTAGAAGATACCAGTAGCTGGAAGCATAAGGTTCCCCCTCATTTCTTCTTCAGGGAGTCCTAGCTATTCTTGGTCATCTGCTCACCTACATACATTTTGGCACTGGCTTCCTTAAAAATACTCTGATGAGATTTATTTTAGAACTGAACTGGATCTATATATTATCAATTGGGAAGACATAACATCTTTTGGTATTGCATCTTTTTCATTATGGACATGATGTGTTTCTCCATGTATTTAGGTCTTTGTAGTGAAAAATGTCTGATAATAAGCTTTTTAGATTATAATATAAGCACCTCATGTTACACTTTGAGTACAGAGGTACTCCCTTCAAAGACATCCCTCTTAAACACAGGTATATAACTACATAAAGAGCCATGCCGCTCCACCCATGAGGTTCCCCTTTTAGAAAGCCTAGAGTGACCTAGATAGCTGGCCACTTGAGTCACTCACTTTTCCCTTCTTGTGCCCTAATTTTTGCTCTTCTATTTTAAATTTGACAAAGAGTGAAACTCCCAAACCCTAGTCACCCTAACCTAGACCCCAATAAAGGAGGAGCCCTAACTCTGCACTCTCTTTCCCTCTATCTGTGACCTTGTTGTGTGGCCCAACGCACGCTGTATACCTTCCAGGACTTGAGAATAACAAATGTTTTTTCAAATGTTTCCTAGTGGTTGTTGCTGAGGTGCATCTTGCAATCATAATGGGAACCACAAGGGCTGATCCCACTATAGCACTGGCTCAGCTCGGAGAAATGTCTGTGGGGACTCACTTTGAGTAATGTGGCCAGGCAACTGCCCAGACATTCCTTTTTATTTTATTTTTTTTAAGATTTATCGATTTATTCATGAGAGACACACAGAGAGAGGCAGAGACTCAGGCAGAGGGAGAAGCAGGCTCCTTGAAGGGAGCCTGATGTGGGACTTGATCCCGGATCCCAGGATCACACCCAGAACTGCGAAGGCAGATGCTCAACCTCTGAGCCACCCAGGTGCCCCCCCCCCACTTTTTAAAAAAGATTTATTTATTTATGCCCAGACATTCCTCAGTGACAGCATCACTATTGATAGGCTGAGACCAACCCAAAAGAGTCCTCTATATTGGAATATATTTCAATAAGCTTGTATCATTCTCTATCTTTTACTAGATCTTCTCCCCCTAGATGTGTGATACCTAATACTTTTTTCCAATAACCGGTGTACCCTGTCCCTGAGCAAAGGCCATTCCGAGATCCATCTGCATATTAATGATGAAATGGAAGTAAACAGACTCTGTTATAGCAACTGATGAAATATTATGGATACTACCCTTAACTCACACTGCAGGTAAATATTGAGTGGTATTCTTGTCTTTTTTTTTTTTTTTTTTTTAATTAACATGACCTTCCAGTTTCAAGTTTTAGGTAATATAAAAGTAAATGTGGGCAGCATTGGGCAGGGGAGGAGCACTCCCCTGAAACAAGTGCTCTCTGTTGTAATTTCCTTTCTCTCCTGGGGAGATGGGTGGCTCTGGGTGCTGAGGATGTACATGGAGGCTGATGATGCCCTCTACCTTGGCAGGCTGCTTTCCAAATATCTGGTCATAGGCACCAAGATGCATATGCTGAGATGGTGAGATTTCTATTCCTCCCTACTGTATAAACGCTATAGGACCCTGAATATCAAAGAGCTGTGGCACTCAGACATGGACTTGAGCAGAGAACCCCACTGGATTCTGGCCAAGGCTATGAGTGTGAAGCAGACAGTGGATGGTGATGAGATGGATTCCCTGGATTCTTACTGTCCGCAGACTGACTCAGGCAGCTTCCTTTTCTATTGTCCTGTACACCTGCCCTGTATCTTATTCCCAGTTCATCTTGTCTCATATTGGGGAAAGCTGCTGCCCTGTGAAGCTGTCCCCCCTGCCCGTTCCCCATAGCTACATTTCCAGTAAGGAGAGCTACAGATGTGCCACTAATACCTCTTCATTCCATTTCCCTATCCACAGGGGAGCCTTGTGTCTGAAATCTGGCCAAGAGAAGGGGTCCCCCACAATCCTTGGGAAATATGAGTATGTTGGAAAATGCGAATCCTGAAGCTCATAAGGGAACTCAAACCTCAAGGCAACAGGCTAGAGTGACCAGGGTCAGTTCTGAGAGTTGGAACATTTAGGAACACAGATGTGTCTAAAAGAGTACAGAACACAGGAAACAAAGCTTTCTTTGTGGAGCTGTCTCCTTGGTGCCAAATGTCAAGAAAGAAGGGAAAGGAAGCAAAGAGCATATGGGAGGCAGGAGAGAAAGGACATTATGACACATGGAGCATTCTGGAAAGTGGTAGAGGTCTAAGGGGCATGTGTACTCTCTGGTGGCCTAGAGGGAGGCAAGTGAGGAAGTTAGGACACAGAGTGGAGTTCTGGGCTGGTGGAGGTACTGAGATGGCCTGGAGACGAGGACAGGACTATGGAACACAGAGACACCACCCCATCTGCTCTCCTGACTGCAGTGCTGTACATCACTCTCTATGGGGAGACTGGAGACAGCACGTAGTTACAGATGGCTCTCCTTGTGCTCTGAGGCTATGTGACCAGGGAAGCATGGCTGTGCTGCAGGGATCGCTGGCTGGGAACAAGGCTGGCTCTGATACCTACAGATTTGCTGGACACACAAGCCTCTTTCTCCATTGTTGGTGAATGTGTGTGCATGTGGATAATAGTTATCTTATAATAAGGACCCAATAAATAATGGTTGTAACTGGATAAAAGTTAACTTGAAATCACAAAGTGATATATGAGTCACAATGCATACTAATAATTTATATCGTCTTACTTTTCAAACTGTTATCAAGTATTATATGGCCTACTGATAATGTTAATAGCATTATTAATAAAAACAATAAGAGGCAGCATGGGCTCTGGTATGTCAGTTCAGCACTGGTGGTACTATTCTCTTCATCAAATTAAGAGTAGAATAAATGATCACTCATGTGCATTTCATCTTGGGTATTTAGCAGCACTAAATTCTTCTCTTTGTGTCAGCTGTGTGGCATTTAATCTCTTAGCCAGGCACAACAGTAAATGGGGCAGTCAGGTTTGTTATGCTATCATTTGTCATGATTTAGAGCTCCAGAAATATAATGCTCGCCTCCTGTCGACCATGTATCAGCAGAGCAAGGCAGGAAGGTTTGATATGTTTTTACTCTTACCTAACTTGGGAATTCATCTCAGTTTTCTGAGTGTCTCCTTCTCCTGAGTTGACACTTTCTGTTTCTCTAGGTCTAGCTTTGCAAACCTTGATTAGGAAGCGGCCATGTCACTATTAACCCTTATTTACAAGACCTTTTCAAAGCAATGAGTGTTTGCCCACATATGGGAGAAATATGGCAACATGACTCTGGACTTACAACCGGTATCACTGTGGTGAGCCTCTATTTCCCCATCTCCTATGGGCACTGTGAGGACAAAGTATATTCATCAATGTCAAGTATTTAGCCTATGCCTGACATACAGTAGGTACTTAATAAATATTAGCATAATATTTATCCATATATAGCAAATATTACCCATATATTGGGAAGGATTCTTGGTGTGTGTCAGATGCAGTCATATGAAGAGATCTTTCCACCTGAATTCACTTTCTGTAAGTCAAAAGCAAATACAATGTGTGGAGACCATAGGTTAGCCTTATCTGCTAGGCTGCATGGGTACCTGGGAACCCAGGAACTGCTAATAACCAGGGAGGAAATCTGGTTTGCTTTGTGTATTCATTGCCTATGATGTTAGAAGAAATGTAGATTATGATACACCCCCAAAAGCAAAATTTGGGTAATCTGAAAACATACAGAATTTAAGTTCCCTGACAGCCATGTCCTCAGCCTTTCCTTCCCCCCCCCGAAACAGAAGCTGGGCATGAGCAGAATAACTGCCTCAGAAGATCTCACTGCCTAACCCCTCTATGATCTTCTGCTGGGTACTCAGCCTTCCTGAACCTCAGTATCCTGAGCTAATATCCAAGTCAACACCTGATCTACCAATTGCATAATCTAGATTACAAACTTCATAAGACATAAATGTATGTAGATAGATCATTTCTAGCAGCCTACTGGATACCCAATATCTCTGCTTTCAAATCATCAGTTAAAAGTCAGATCAGAGGGGCTTTGCCATGCCTCTTTCTTCCTAGAATCAATGGAGACATAAGGGCAGCTATTTACAAATGGAGAGGAACAGATAACATTTCTGCCTTGTCACCAAGAAATTACAGTGGAAGGTTGAGATTTGCTAGTCAAATGGTGCATAACCACTCCACGGTCCAGTATATAAAATTATGTAGTCACTGCCTTGACTGGTCTGACAGAGAGAGTCAAAAAACTGCGCTCTCCATGTTCATGGACTTAAATGAGAACAAATCAGGCAAGAAGGACTAAGTGCTGTCACCCACCCAGCAGAAAAGGCCCTTGCCTCATGGAAATGAGTGAGGCACAGGGCAAAAGGCTAGAGGTAATATTAGGAGGAAATCCCTTCAAGTAATTTCCCACCATCTTGTAAACCAATCAGCTTTTTTAAACCTTGAAACCAGTAGTTCCTTCTAATTACTTTCAATTTCCTCATGGAAAATAGATTTCCCAAATTACCTAGTCCTAAAATTGTAATGCAATCTTTGACTCGTGTCCCCCTTTCATCCTGTATATCCACTTGTCACTTCTGGTCACCACCCTATTCTCAACTCTTAGCATTTCTAGTGCTTCAGGGCAAATTCCTAGCTCTTGGTCTCATTGGAGCACATTCTCCCCTTGCTCTACATACATCTCCCACTCCACCCGCCTATTTACACTTTCACATTTGAGTTGTAATGCCATCCTGTCATTTCTCAAAGGAGGTGTTCATCACCTCCACTAACTGACCCCCAGTCATTTTGCTTTGCTCTTATTTCTGTTATGCCTTCTACACAAATTCTTCTAGATTCCAGGATGATATTTTAAAATATCATCCCCTTGATGAGTTTCCCTGTCTGAATTCCAATTGGCTCTCAGCTGTACAGTGGTGTTTAACCTCATGATGTAATGTATCCATCAACTTTTTGGGGTCACAGCACCACTCACGCTTCTGTGATTCTCACTGCACCTAGCAGAAAGGAGAACACGTCCAGTGTATCTGTTAAATAATAATAATCAAGGTTAATTAGTGCATCTAAACTCCGACACTACACAGACAGGACTGCAACATGTTTCTAAGACCTCACAGACTCACACTAATGCTGAGTAGCTACAGGCTGGGCATGATGAATGCTGTTAATAGTGTCATAATTCCACATGTTTGAATGAACTAATAGCTCTCTACAGTGAGATTTACCCTGATTTTGTGAAATTCTCTCCACTGGATGTTTACCAAAGAGGCATCTGTATCTAATTTAGCATATATTTTCATGAATCCAGATGTAGTCTCATGATTTAATCTACTATTTAATGCATCATTCCACAAATAAAATGAACAAAAAAATTAATTTTTTTTTTCTTTTCTAAAAAGTCTTGATTTAAGCATTTGCTTCCAAATATAAGCCATGCCATTATCTTTACAGAATTTCCTTATGGACTAGGAGCTATTCCTCTGTAAACTAAGGCTAATTTAAACATTTGTTTGAATTATTGAGAGTAGAGATAGCAATAACTGAAATGTCTGTTAATTCAGTTCTGTATTAGAGAAGCCAGAGCATGTGGCTCATTAGAATAATGACACCTATTTGCATTCTTTTGTCTCCTGAGAGCAGAGAGCTGTTGGATTGGGTAATTTGAAACTCATTATACTATCACATTTAGCCTCTGCACCATGCTCAGATGCCCATGGTATAAGTGAACTACTTGGCCAAACAGCTACTTTTAGTGAATCAAAAAGATGAAAGACAAGTAAGAAAAACAATTAAATACTAATTCTTCTCTTAAAATTATAATAAACGTATGAAGAAAACCCTAATTGCCTTGTATCTTATAGTAACGATATTAATGGCAGATATAAATAAGCAATCAACATCTAAAACCAATTTTCCAATATCAAGCAGATAAAAAAGAAATTTAGCATGAGAGTTTAAAAACTCTACTGATTTCAAGAAATGTTTATATTAGTTTTGGGCTTTCTACTGAATTAAAAAAATACACGCGTGCACACACACACTAATTCCTCTTATTTGGTATGATTGTAGAAGTGATGTTGAAATCCTATCAGATGTGTATTTTATCTTTGAATGACTTAACTGCAGTTGGTTGGCTGTTGAATATGAGATAATTTAGCAAAGGATTTAGAGGGTTACATGTTTTCGTTTACCAGAATTGCTTTTGTACTGCCTGTCCTGCACACTATTGTTATACCTTAGTATCACATTAACTTGAACTTATTTAACTAATGATGAAAAAAGTGATAATTTCACTTTTAGTGTTTTGCCTTTACCCAAGAGCATAATTTTCAAATGCAAAGAGGGGTATAATTTTAAGTCATACAACTCATTTCCCTCTTGGGGACATGAACAGTTCATTTCCCTTCAAGGACATCAATCAGTGATTCCCAAATAAGATGTCATACAGATCTTCTGAAGGTTTTGCCTCAAGTACTGATGTGCAAGCCATCCCAAGGCAATAAATGACTTAAATAAATCCTGGAGAAAGTCCCTTTTCATTATACTGCTTCTGCCAAATAAACATGTTTAATTTTCCCATGGCATTTAAGTTTCATAGTTTGAAAAAAAAAATATTTCCATCCAACTTAAACTTTGGGCTCCTCACCCACAGTCACCTCTCCTAATTCCAAAAATCTCTTTGAAATGATAGAAATGATACAAAACCCCTGGAGTCAAAAAACTTCCCCTGCTAGTGGCAGTTGTTATCAGGTAACAACTACTAACTCTGGACACCATGTAAAGGAGAACACCCTGAAGGCCCTGGAGAGTGAACAAATAGAGAAAGAAACTGGAGCGAGTTACCACTTGGAAGAAGGGAATGCCTTTTTACTTAAAAAGCTTTGAGTCAGAGCTGTGAGATGACTTAAGCTTAGATACATCCCTTGGTCTCACTAGCTTGAAGAACCAAAAGATAGTCTAGAGCTATCAAAATAGCATATCAAATTCATGTCCTTCTTGAATGCAAAATATTGCCATTCCACTCCAATAGCACCAAAATATTAATTCATTTCAGCATCAATTCCAACATCTAAAGTACAAAGTCTCATCTAAATATCATCTAAATCAGATATGGGTGAGACTCCATTCATCCTAAGGTAAAATTCTTCTTCAGCTGTTAACTTGTGAAACCAAACAAATTATGTGCTTTCAAAATACAATAGCGGGATAGACAGAGGGCAGACATTCCAATTCCAAAAGAGAAATCAGAAGGACAGGGGTGATGAGTCTCAAGCAAGTCCCAAATCTAGCAAGGCGCGTTCTTAAGGCCTGAGAATCTTCCTCTTTGATTCAATGCTTTGTCCTCCAGGCCCAGTGGGGTGGCAGCATCATCCCAATTGCTCTGTGGGGTGCTGCTGCCAAGGCTGTCTGTAAGGACCCTGCCCACACAACTCTGCTGGGCTGGCAGTTCTGCTCTTTGATACTGAGGCCTATAATGGTACTGGCAGCCCTTATGATCTCTGACTTGCCTTAGCAGTCATTTTTCCTGGTTTCTGTTTAAATGGCTGATCAACATAATGAGTGTTAATTTTATGAAGTCATTGTCCATTCACACCCTTGGTGTTCTCTCCATAATAAGCTTCCTCATTTTTCACAATAGGGCAGGCTAAAGATTTTCCAAATATTTAAGTTCTAGTTCCTTTTTGCTTAATAGTTCTTTCTCTCATTCATCTCTTGCTTCTCATATTTTACTAGAAGCAGTTATGAGGAACTCAACACTTTGCTTAGACATCTCAACAAAATATCTGATTTCATTGCTTACAAGTTCTACCATCCACAAAACACTGGAACACAATTTAACCAATTGTTTTGAACACAATTCACTCAATTTATAAACAAGGATTGCCTTTCCTCCAGTTTCTTATATCTTGTCCTTCATTTCTGCTGAGACCTCACCAGAAAACCTTTCACACCATATATCTATCAGAATTCTGTTCATGATTATTTGTGGATTCTCTGGGAAAATTAAAGCTTTCTCTCCAGATCTCCTTTTTTCCTTCTGAGCTCTTACCACAATCACCAAGTCCCTTGACAGCAATATTTCCTTTTTCTATCATGCACCACAATTCTCTCCAGTCTTCACCCATTATCCAGTTTTAAGGGCACTTACATACTTTATTTTTTTAGGAAACATCCACACTTTTAAGTATTTGTTACAGCAGCACCCACTTCTCAGAACCAGTATATGTGTTAGTCTCCAGAGAAATAGAATCAATAGAACATAGATACGCTTAAAAAAAAAAATATATATATATATATATATATATATATATATATATATATATATATATACATACACAGAGGACAGCTCAGGTGGCTCAGCGGTTTAGCGCCACCTTCAGTCCAGGGCTTGATCCTGGAGACCCAGGTTCGTGTCCCATGTTGGGTTTCCTGCGTGGAGCCTGCTTCTCCCCCCGCCTGTGTCTCTGCCTCTCTCTCTCTCTGTGTCTCTCATGAATAAATAAATAAAATCTTTAAAAAAAATTATTATGAGGAATTGGCTCATGTGAAAATGGATGCTGAGAAGTCCTTCAATCAGAAAGCTGGAAACCCGGGAAAAGCTGATGGTGAGTTCCAGTCTGAGAACTGGCTGGCCAGAGACCCAAGAGCTGATGTTTCAGTTTGATTCAAAGGCAGGAAAAGACCAATGGTCCTGGCCAAGGCAGTCAGGCAAGAGGAGTTTCCTCTTATCATAGGAAGGTCAACTTTTTGTTTTGTTCAGGACTTCAACTAATTGAATGAGACCCACCCACATTAGAAAAGGCAATCTGCTTGCCACAGTCTATTAATTTAAATGTTAATCTTATCCAAAAGTATCCTAACAGACATCTCCCAGAAGAATATTTTACCAAATATCTGGGCATGCCATGGCCCAGTCAAGATGACACGTAAATTAACCTTCACAGAATTGAAAAATACAATAACAAAGCTCAATACATGAGTTCATAAGCAGGATGGAGGGGAAAAAGGAAGGAATCAGTAAGTTCAAAGATAAAACAACAGAAATTAAATAATATGAAAAATGGAAAAAAAACAGGAGAAAATGAAAAGAGCTTCAGAACTTATGGGAATATAAAAAAAGATCTAATATTCATGACATTGGAATCAGGAAAAGAGAAGAGAAAGAAGATGAGGGAGAAAATGTATTCAAAGAAATAATTGCTCAAACTTCTAAATTTGGCAAAAATCTATAGATTCAAGAAGCTTATTAGCAAGGCCCACGCGGGATAAACTCAAAGAAATCTACACCAATACAAATAATAAACTTCTGAAAACTAAAGACAAAGAAAAAAAAAAGCCAAAGAAAAAAATGACATCTTACCTATAAGGGAAAGATTATTTGAATGGCATCAGATTTCTCATCAGAAAACAAGGAAGCATGAATAAAGTAGCACATTTTTCAAGTGCCAAAGAACTATCAGGACAGAATATTATATCTGGTGAAAATATCTATCAGGAAGGAAGGGAAAAATCAAAACATTTTCAGATGAAGAAAAACAAAGATAATTTATTGCCAGTAGTCTATCCTAAAAAATGGCTAAAGGAAGTTTTCTAAGCAGTTATAAGATAAGCTTTATTATAAAATATGTTATCACATTATTATTTTTATTACTTTATTATAAAATATCTCGGAGCAATGAGAATTTAAAAAGAAGACAGTAAGTAAAAATATGGATAAATATAACAGATTTCTTTCTTGTTTTGAGTTTGTAGAACTAAGTTTGATGGTTCAAATAAAGCCAACACTCTGATATGTTTCTAACTGTACAAAAAACATCTTTAAGACAGCTGTATTATAATTATGGGAAGGTAAGCATATTTAAAGTGAGGTAAGGTTTTTGTTTTTCAGTTGGTCTGGTAAAATGAAGACACTAGTAAATTGTGATAAGTTATGTATACAGTTAACCCTTAACAACATGGGTATGAACAGACAGGTCCACTAATACATGATTTTTTTTCAATAAGTAGAATACAATACCGTGAATGCATTTTCTCTTCTTTATGATTTGCATAGTAACATTTTCTTTTCCCTGGCTTACTTTATTGTAAGAATACAGTATATAATACGTAGAACGTATAAAATATGTGTAATTTGACTGTTTAGGTTATAGGCAAGGTTTTCAGTCAACAGTAGGCTATTAGTAATTAAGTTTTGGAGAGTCAAAAGTTATACATGGATTTTCAACTGTATGGGAAGTTGGTGCCTCTGTCATGTTGTTCAAGGGTCAACTGTATGTAAACAACTACAGCAACAACTAAAAAAGCTATATAAAAATATACACAGTTCCCAATTTAAGATGGTTTGGCTAAAGATTTTTCATCATGGTGGTACAAAAACAACATGCACTTAGTAGCAACTGTATTTCAAATTTTGAGTTGTGATCTTTTCCCAAGCTAGCAATATGTGGTTCTGGGCTGTAGCAGTGACCCACAGCTCCCAATCAACCAGGTGATTACAAGGGTAAACAACTGACACATTTGCAACCATTCTATGCCCATGCAATCACTCCATTTTTAATTTTTATACAGTATTCAATAAACTGCATGAGATATTCAATATTTTATTATAAAATAGGCTTTGTGTTAGATGATTTAGTCCAACTGTCTGCTAATATAAGTGTTCTGAGCACATTTAAGGTTAGTTAAAGCAGTAAAAGTAGAAATCTGACAAGGCTGCATACTAGAGGATCCCAAATCCTATATCCCAAATATGACATTCTGGAGAAGGAAATCTATGGATACAGTCAAAAGATCAGTAGTTATTAGGGACTGAGGGAAGGGAGGGTGAATCAGTGGAGTACAAAGGATTCTAAGGGCAATGAAACAGCTTTGCATGATAATATAATGGTGTATACACTAATCAAAACCTATAGAATATACAACGCAAGAGTCAACCCTAACATAAACTATGAACCTTGATTAATAATAATTTAACAATATTGGTTTATCGATTATAAAAAATGTAGTACATTAATACAAGTCTGCTGCTCAGTCTCAAAGAGCACATTCTTCTGCTTTCAAAAATGAAAACTTCACATAGCATGAGCACAAATGATAGCATAAAGAAAGAATGGAACAGTTTGGTTCTAACCCTGCCTCCCAATATCTCAGAAGTGAGGATGAGGCTGTAGGCATACTTTGGGGCCAGTGTCCTCACTCCACTGTCTGGGATGGCTAGAATTCAATACTTTCTACTAGAATCAGAGAGATGTTCATGTTTCCTAATATGTGTACAGGGTCAGTTAGTGAGGGTGAATATGATAATGTCATTGCTCTCATGGAACATTTAGAAGAAGTCAGTTAAGACAGCAATGACTATAATGCAATAAAAAAAGATACTGGCTGGGTACTAGAAACTGGGTCTTGAAGACTGGCACCTTGGAGAAGGCAACCTGCAATCTGAGAATTGAAAACAAGAAAGAAGTGTCAGGTGAAGATCTGGAAACACTTCGCCAGGATCAAATTCTGATGGTTCATGCCTCTACTCATATTCTCTCAGTCACAGATAAGGAAACTAGTCTGTGAGGACAAATGTATAAGAAATCCACAGCATTGGAGTCTTCTCAAGTAGACTGCTATCCATTTTCACATATGGAACCTAAATTCTGAATAAATGTGGAAATAACCCCAAAAGTATATCCATGGTTCTTACTTGTGAAAATAACTTACAGCTGCCAAATTTCAGAGGGCAAGCATGGGCATCCATCGGGAAGTCCTCAAGTTGCATTGGGCACTCTGCAGAGATGGTCAAGCTGAAAAGTAAGAGATGCAGACCTTTATTTTTTAAAAGATTTTATTTATTTATTCATGAGAGAGACAGAGAGAGAGGCAGAGACATAGGCAGAGGAAGAAGCAGGCTCTCCCATTGGGAACCCAAGGCGGGACTTGATCCATGGACCCGGGATCACATCCTGAGCTGAAGGCAGACACTCAACCACTGAGCCACCCAGGCATCTCGAGATGCAGACCTTTAAATGACTTACCAATTCTGGCTATTTACTGAGCAGCCACCATGTTCCATAAAACCATGTTAAGTACTTCACTTATTATTTTAATTACCATCTTTCATGAAATTGTCTAAACTGTCCCATCAAATTATATAGGTTTGCATTGAAGATGATATCATTTAAAAATAAGGCTTAAGTCAAATCTAGTCAGTTCTGTATCTTGGTCTGTGTGTCTATACATACATTACCACTTGTAAAGCAATTTCCGATGGCTTTAAAAATGATTTATTCTTTGTTTCCCATCCCTTATCCAAAGTAATCTAAAAAACTTCTTTTAAAAAGGCTGAAAATATATTGATTTTCTATAATTGTTTATAAGCTCAAAAAATATAAATGTGCAACATAAATGCTCAGTGAAAATCTTGACCAGAAGCTGGCTACAATTATTGTATACTGGACTGATGACATGACACTGTAGAGAAGGTGAAATTGTATTATGACAGCAATCTTCTGTACAGCCTAATTGTTTTAATCCAAGCCTTGTCTTCCAGATAATAATACTACTATCTACTACCACTGTCATCAATGACTCAAACAGCAATGGTCATAATAATATCCACCAGGTCTATGCCAGGCACTAATGCGTCTAATCAGAGTAGCATTGTTAAGATTTGTTGCTATTAATATCTGAATTTAGAAGTCAGGAAAGTGATACATAGACATTAAAGGATCAGGACAAGGATGTGGAGCTATTATGTCAGAAAGTCATCATTTGATTCTAGGCCCTCAACTGCACTGGTTCCCTACTGGCACATCCACCACACACCAAGTGGTAATGGGTTCTGTACACTTCCAAAGTGGCCACACTGTTGTGCTTTTATTTCGCTACAAACTTCACTAATTAGGTAAATTTCACTAAATTTCCTTAATGCGTTAATCTTCTGTTTCTTTGAATTTCTTAATCTATTATTTAAAATGAAATTAAATTACCCAGAATGAACTCATAAAACATTCACCTTTAAATAACTGTTATATTTATGTTTTTAGACAAATAATAATTTGACATGATATTAGCACTATTGGTCCTTCCCTCTTATATTGAGTCTGGATCTTGCTATGTGCTCAGGGTGAGAATAAATATGTAAAAACATTCATTTTTGCCTTAACTACTTCCTCCTGTTACAACAGATTAACCTTTTGCTATTAAATTGGGCACAGAATTCACACTTGATGATTACAGAGTAGCTAATGTATGTATTCTCTAAATAAATGAATGACACAAACATATGAGTCAGTCTCAAGCCAATAGCTTGAGAGGCCATTCCCCCAAGGATGGAGTAATGCTCAAAAGGTGTGAGTCACATGGACTAGAACACAGCACCAGAGTTTCACATTCAGGCAGGGATATGGCATTTAAAATGACACACTGTATATGTTCATAGAAGAATGTGGAAATGTACAGAGGAATTGGAAGGAGAAAACTACAAATAGATATCATTTAACATAATTTCACCTGGTAAATTTTGTTCAGGGTTTTTTTGAGATGTATATGTATACATGTATACATGTATATGTATTTTTTTTTGCAAAATATATGTAAAATTCAGTCTTTTTTATGCCTAACATTAGGAATAGGGTACTTCCCATGTCAAAATCTCTATATAACGATGACTCTAAAACATGAATATTTAATTCTAGGATACAGATGTGTGGGCTATGTGTTTATATATATACATATATTACATGTATATATTACATATACACATGTGTACATAATATGTATAATATTAATGTATAATAATAACAAAATAATGCATATATTAAACCAATTAGCTATTGTTAGACTTTTAGATTGTTTACATGAAAGGACCTCTCCAACATAACATAAACTATGTAAAAGAGCTATTATTAGAGACTATGAAGTGGATAAATTGAATACTTACTTATTAGAATTAGGGAAATTATGACTTAAAATGCCTGTGAAGAGAGCATTTAGCCAACACATAAGAAAATAATGCTAACTGTATCTGGCTGTTAGCAAATTTAAGACTTTTTAAAAAAATTTTATTTATTTATTCATGAGAGACACAGAGAGAGAGAAGCAGAGACACAGGCAGAGGGAGAAGCAGGCTCCCTGCAGGGAGCCCAACGTGGGACTCAATCCTGGGACTCCAGAATCATGCCCTGGGCCGAAGGCAGCGTTAAACAGCTGGGCCACCCTGGCTGCCCCAATTTAAGACATTTTTAAAGTAAAGCAAATAGTGGGACAGAACATTTAAAGGAGTCAAATATGTTTTAAAAGATAAACTCACAATGAACTCAGATAATCTAGAATTTTCTTCAGACGCAAATTTTTAGTGGGATGATAGGAAGTATATATAGAGCTGTAATGCCAAGTATAAAGCAATAAATATGAGAATAAGCACACAACATAACAGTGCTGTAGGAACTTAGAGGAGACCTGTTTTGATTTGGAGATTCTGTGCTGGTCTACAGCCTCTGTTCAGACAGGTTATGGATGCTGGTGTAAGGAAGACCCTGGGCTCAGTCAGTGGGAGCAGTGGGAGGTAGGGTGTGAGCAGGGCTGCTTCAGGTGATCCTGACTGTCTTAGCCCAGCCACAGGTATGACACATTTGAACCAGTAGACCCAGCTCTGCAGTCTTCAAGTTGCCCCCCACCCCCAAATGTTGACAACTTTACGGGCCCTAGTCTCATCATCAGAGTGATGTGGAGATGGTCTCTCCACAGCAGAATCTTCTCTCTAGACACAGCCATGTCTGCCAGCTCACATAACAGCTTCTGTCCCCCAGGAAACATACTACTGCCCATCAGGCCTGGAGGCTGACTTGAAGCCAGATGTGTTGTCTGAGTCCTTGGCAGTGTGGTGATTCATGGTTAATCCCTCCTCCCTCTCTGCTTTATGGTGGTACTTTGCTTCCATCTCCATGGCCCCTGGAGGCACCACCACCTGGCATTTCTATTGTTTGCCCCTACTTGTCAGAGAAGATCCCCTCAGGGAGACTTAACCTCCCACCGTGGGCACAGTGCTCACTCCTGACTTTTTCCCCTTTTCCTCATGTCTTCCTTCTTTCTTGGCCAACATCATGTATTTATAACAAGGATTAAAAGTCTTCCTTTCTGCCATGGTGGTCTCATCTCTTTCTTACTCAGTTCATCTCATGTTCTCCTTTATTCTGGCTGTTTGGTGCTGAGAGCTGGTTACTTCTGAAACCGAATACACTGATATTTAAAGATGATAAGAATTGTATACCAATGAGTTTGCTTTCAGCATATAGCTAGAGGAGCAGAGAGTTTAGTGATGGTAGGCAGAGACCAGTGGACAGAATTTAGCTGGATCTAAAAAGAAGAGTATGTTTAAAGAAAGAGTAATTCCAGCAAAAACACACAAAAAAAGATAGTAATTCTACAATTACCATCTCAATAAGTACTATCAGTAAAGCCTCATGGACTGTTCCTCCATTTTAAAAGGCCTCCTTAGAAGTATAGTTCCAAATCCTGGAAAAATATACATCTATGATAATGTCTTCTAAAGGATGAATGTATTATTCAGCTAAATCCCCTAATAGCAAATGTTTCAGCCTCAGTAGGTAAACAACATTTAAATTTTTGATCTCTTCAAACATTTCCAAAATGGCTTATGCCTTTATAATACTCAAAAAATATCTCTAGATAAGAGGAAGCCTTCCATTCATGGAGTCCCTGAAATGTAGAATGCCTCGATATATAACCAACCTCCTTCACACAGAATTGAGATCAAAGCACTCTAAAGAATAATAGATTGTCATAGCTCCAAGGAGCCAGTCAGGACACCTACTAGAAACTTTCACTTTCCAGATGAAGGAAATGAAATCCAAAAGGTTAAGAAATGTGCCTTATGGAAAAACTTTACTGAATTACTAGTAGAACCAAGAATCTAGTACTTTTTTCCCAGAGGTTGAATGTCAATTTTTCTTCCCAGTTCTGTTAAGACATTTAAGCATTAACTCATTGAAACATATGTCCCAATTTTCAACAACATTTTATTTTTAGGGTGGGAAAGGGCACTTTGTGAGATAAACTATTTGCTTCAACTTGGATTTATATTATCCTATTTAAGGGTTTAGGATCCTAAACTCACTAGAGAGCTCCCTGCTTGACCAGGGGCAGCTCACATTAAAAAGCACTTTAAGATGGTTAAAACAGCCAAATCTAAAGTAGCTTTGCCATTAACTAACTGTGTAACCTTTGTAAAACTGCCTAACTTCTCTGGTCTAGTTTCCCATTTGAAAAAGAAAGAAAATAACAATTGCTTTTACTCTCTGAAAAAAAAAAAAAAAAAAAAAGTTGGTAAGTGTGAAAAGGGGCTTAGTCTCCAGATGTCTACTCAATAATTTCTTCAGATTTGAGCCTTCTTCACTTACATGAAAATACTGCACTAGTGCAGTAGGAGGTGTATTGGTGGCAGGCAGAAAAATGGTCCTACAAAGATGCTCATGTCCTAACTCCCCACAGTCCCAAACCCATAGATATGTTACTTTAAATGACAAAGGAGCTTTATAGATGTGATTAAATTAAGGCCCTTGGGATAGGAAAGATTATCCTGGTTTACTCAGATGGGCCCAGTATAGTCACAAGTGTTATGAGAGGGAGGAGGAGACTCAGGGTCTAAAAGGAGATGTGATGACAGAAGTAGAGATCAGAGTAATGTGGCCATGAAACTCAGGAATGCAGGTGGCTCCTAGAAGGTTGGAAGAGACAAGGAACAGATTCCCTCCTAGAGAATCCAGAAAGAATTCCAGGGGCTTTATGCAACTGATACAATGATGAAATTGGATACTTAGATGAGATTTCCAAACAAAGTGTTGTAGTTGGGGCCTTTTTTTTTCCTGTTGCTTGTAGTAAAATGTGAGAAGAAAAAGATAGGATGAGGGAATAACTGCCAACAAAAAGGGACCAGGACTTGATGATTTGGGAAATTCTCAGTCTATTCAGGTTGCAAAAGATGCTATAATTAGAAGATTAATTGTCAGGAAAAAAAAAAAACCACGCCTTTAAAATAAAGACATGGGTATAGTTGGACAGCCTTTTGCCAATGCCTCAAAATATCAAAAGGTCAGAATATTCAGTTACACAGTAGACTCTTTGAGATTAGGTATGTGACTCATGGGTCCCCTCAACCGTGTAAGCAAAAGACAGGAATAAAGATTAGATTATCCATGAAAGATTTAACTAGGAGTCTCTAGTCTAGTAGTGTGAATTCTTGAGACACACATAAGAGACCTACAAAACTTTTGAGAATTTTATACCAGGAGAAACACTGCCAGTTTGAACTGAAAAGGACAGAGAGAGGGAACAGTGCTTCATTTTTTCCTGACATTTCCCCCCTTTCCTATGGGAATATCTGTAACTGTTATATGTCTGTCCTACCATTTGATTTGGGGAGCAGAAACTTGTTTCTTGAGTTCCACAAATTCACAGATGGGAAGGTATTGTGCCTCAGGGTAGATCACGCCCCCCGATCATCTGGCATAGCTGATTCAGATAACTCCAATAATGGTATTTGGAACTTTCGAGCTGCTGAGATTTGGTCTTTAATTCAATGCTGTAATGAGTTGTGACACTGGAGATATTGGGATGGGGTTAATATATTTTGCATATGGGACAGACAGGAGTTTTGAGGAGGACCAGAAGACAGATTGTGGTAGGCAAAATAACAACCTCCAAAGATAGTCATATCCTAGTTCTTCTTATCTACCACAGCAAAAGGAACTTTTCGGGTGGACAGGATTAAGATTCTTGAGATGGGAAGATTATCCTGGGTTATCTGGGTGAGCCCAATATAATCACAAGGCTACTTATAAGAAGGAAACAGGAGTGTCAGGCTCAGAGAAAGAGATGTAATGATGTAAGGAGTAGTTCAGGGCCAGGAGCCAAGGAATGCACACATCCTCTAAGAAGCTGGAAAAAGCAAGGACATATTCCTCCTTAGAGAATTTAAAAGGGACCCAGTCTTGCCAAAAGTTTGATATTAGCCATGTTAGATCTGCTTCACGCTTCTAGCCTCCAGAGCAGTGAGTAATAAACGTATGTTGTCTTAAGTCACTACATTTGTGGTAACTTGTTACAGCAGCAATAGGAAACTAATACAGGAGTTTCCCTTAAAAAATCATATTACTAATCAAATGGCCAGTTGTTAGAATGCTGAAGAGCAGCCCCATGTATATTTTGAAATCATTTTCCAAAGTTAAGAAATTTAGTAATATTAGCAAATTTATAAACAGCTCACAAAGTGTTTGCTACAATAAAAATTCAGAACTTGATAATGAAATAGCATCTCGTGCAAAGTATCCTGGCTTGGTCAGTTTTTGAGCTACACACCATGCCTCAGCTACATTTACTCAGTGGAAACATAACCTTTCTTTAAAGTTCCTACAATAGCGCTCAGGCAATATATGAAATTTTGGGGGGACTCTTAGAATTCAATATTAACATAGCATCTATCGATTGGTGTTATGGGAAAGAAATAAGGCTTAATTTGGTCTTGATACTTTTCTAGCCCCATGAGTCCTTGTAAAGAACAGATGAATGCTTAATGTAGATAACTTATATTTACCATAGCAGCTCCCATCTGAAAGGCTGAAGGGTTTTGAGATAGAGCAAAGCTGGCACTGTTCACCTGGCATTCCTGTAGGCAGCATCTTTATTATATTGTAGCCTCGCTGTGATGCCACTGGCTTATTCCCACCTGTATGGGGTTGTGAAGGGCTCCTTCAACCCTCCAGTAGGAATGCTGCTGGATAATTAATTCTCCTTGCTCTATGGCAAGTCACATCCTCATTGTTGATGTAACTGTAGATTCACACTGCATGTGAGGAGCATCTTTTCTACTGTGAGGGATGTCAAAAGGAAGCCCAGCCCTGAGGGGTATATGCCTCCTCTTTCTATATTTAACTCACCTCTAGACTGGCGAATGGAGAGAAGTTTATTCATGCATTCAGTTACAGATAATTGACATTATTATTAATACAAATATGTAAATATACTATATATACAAATATAAATTATATATATATATATATATATATATTTAATAAGTCACTGGTGCTAGGAATAACACATAGCCCTGCTTCTCCTTACCCTTTGATATCTTCCTGATGCTAAAACCCTACTCCACCCGAGATTTCTCCCTTGTATGCCTGAATTCAGAAAAAAACTTCAAACCTTTTCATTTAATAAAAGAATGCAAGAAAGCATCTTTCATCTTATAAAACATCACTAACATGATGTGCCATGCATACTATTGGTTAGGGTATACCAGTTCTTGGGAACCTAAATACAATTTATAATAATGTTTTGAGGAAAAATGTATTCTAAAATTCAGTCAACTACCTAAAAACTGAACTTTTTGAATTTAAACTTTTTGAAACAGTGCATGTTGGAATCCCAAGGTCATTGCCAGGCTCATCCCTTCCTCTCCCTTTTTATTAACTATAGTATATGTACTGATCCCTTCTGTGGTAGTTGTAGATCTACTGGCATTGTGTTTGGTTCAGACCAGAACTGAAAGCCTCATTACTTTCAGGACCTGGCTGTTGTGCTCGTCCTGGTTAGCCAACCTCCTAAAGGAGCATCACCCTAACACTAATGGCCCTACTGAAATCATAGGCAGTAGTTTTGCCTATGATCAAGAATAGATGAGATACCAAGTTCTTCAAGCGTTAGTGAGATATTGGAATGAGGAGTAGCCAATGGAGAGCTAAAAGAATAAAGGGTGCAGTGACCTGCTTAAAATGTAATAAAATTTAAATTCAGTGATGGGCAACCTGGTAAAAAGCAGAACTTAGGAAACTATGTGAAAATTCCAATAAGAATATACTAAAATGATGAATGTTCTGATTCATACATTTGTAGAGTTCCATGCTTTAAAAAAATCTGTTATGAACATAATGAATATCTTCTTTTCAGCAATGGAGGCAAATTCTACGACTTACTTCAAGCTTGAGTTACAGATTTCAGTAACTCAATTTTAGTCAGTAATTTCAATTTTAGTCAGTTGAAGGCTAATTTATTCATCTTGTACTCATAATAAAAATGTACATGAGACCAACCATTGGAATTATGCTGGCTACAAGTTCTCTGTGAACTTTGCATCCCTCTTCAGCTATTGGAAGCAATACTCATTTATGTCAAGAAAGTTAGTGTATGTGTGATAATTTTGCAAAGTTAACATATTTTATATCAAAAGGGGACATAAACTATTGACCTATTTTGATTAACATGGCTATATCTATTAATACTCATGTTTTTCAGGAAGGCATTCTAATGATTAACTTGAGAGTGGAAGTATTTTGTTAAATTTTTATATGTATTCACATGGCCAGCACAATTCTTACTAGATCTAAAGTAGGAAAATAAAGACAAGCCTGAACAATAAAAAAAGAATGCAGCAAAAAAGGAACAGCACAAATATGCAAGAAAGTTCCTTTCTCAAAATGAAATTCAAGTGTGTCTTTAATCATAAAGCATAAAATAATCAATACTGTAATGCAGGAGGAAGCAGACAGAAAAGGTAGTAGAATCAAATAGACCCTGCTTTAAAACTCTCATCTCAGGCTCTCAACATTCCTGGGCCTGAAATGTCTTCTAAAGGGGATTATACAGCTTATTTTACAGTGCCATTTTAAGTCCTGAATATAAATATGTAATGCAATGTCTGACACATAATAGATACTTTAAAAATGCTAGGGAAGAAGTAAAGGAGACATCAGCAAAAGTGGTGAATTAGGGAACACACACAAAAGCAATGAAAAAATTGACAAAAAATTGTCACATCATCTCTCTCTCTCTCTCTCTCTCTTTTTTAAAAGAAAACTGGAATCTAATAAAGAACTTAACAATAGCCAGGAGAATGCTTAATGAAGAAAAAAAAAATACCTGAATCCCAGTGAGCAAGTTCTGTAGCATTTGAACTTACCCTGTTACTAGCCCCCATTTCATAGTTCTGCAGTGACTTTGAAAATAGCAGCCCACATCCCTACTGTAGGATTCTGCGGGAGCTGAAGGTAGGTCCCTGAAGGACTGACTCAGGGTTTGCTTTAGTTTCAAATGACTCAGAGTTTTCCAAGACTCAGATGTCCTCTAAGGGACCATTTGTTCAAAACATTTAAGCACAAACATATTCACAACAGCCATGGGGCAACGTATACAGTGGGGGCAAACAATAGACAAACTGAAAAATCCAGGAATGAGAGCCTAAGGAAAGAGATACTTGGAGAAGTAAGGGCTGAACACTCCAGAGAATCTAGAAAAATATGTGCGTGTCCAGGACTGGATGCATGTTCAGAAAAGACCCAAGAAGACTAAGTTCTCATCTCCAGCTGAGCTAAAGGCACTGCAAAAGCAGGACATGAAAGCTATGGAAGTTATAAACTGCCTGGCTAAGCATGGAAGAAGCACCCCAACACAAACAAAACTTATCTGCAAAGACTGAGAATTTTCATTTTTTGGGAAGTGTTCCAGATTTTAATAACATACAAAAATATAAATGCCAGTATTATTATATTTTTGGTTTATAATCCCTCTCTTACCCTATATTATTTAAAAGACAAATGAATAAGATGAGAATTATCAATTAATGTTACTGGCCACACTAAGTAAAATGATGTAATTTGTGACAATAACAATATAAGGGAACAGAGCTATGCAAGCAAAATTTTTATATACCACTGAAACTAAGCCAGTATTAATTCAAACTTGATTGTCATGAATTTAGATGTTAATTTAAATCCCCATAGTAAACACTTGGAAAATAACTACAAATATATACAGTAAGAGAAAGGAGATGGAATTGAAATGGTACACTAGGAAAAAAAATTAATGGAACACAAAAAAGGTACTAATGGAAAAAACAAGGAACAGAAAAGAAATAAGACATATAGTAAGCAAATAGAAAAAAGGCAAAGTCTTTTCTTGTCAGTAATTATACTAAATATAAATGGAATAAAACTTCAATTAACAGGCAGAGACTAATAGAATCAATAAAAGAATATGAACTATGCTGTCTACAACAGATTCACTTTAGTTCCCAAAACACAAGAAGTTGAAAGTGAAAAGACTGAAAAAGACAATATATTCAAACCATAACCAAAAGAGAACTTAAGACAAAATTTGTTTTAAGAGACAAAAAAGGACGCTATATAATAATAAAAGGCTCAAGCTATCAAGAATATATAGAAATTATACATACATGAACCTCACTTCAATACCTCACTTTCAATAATGGCTAAAAAAATTGGACAGAATATTGATCAGAAAATAGAAGACTTAAACAGAAGACACTGAAAAGTAATCAGACCAAACAACTGTATACAGAACACTCCAACAAACAGCCATATACAGAACCATCCAACAACAGCAGAATATACATTTTTTAAGGGCACATGGAACGTTATCCAGGATAGACTGTGTGTGTTCACCCACAAAAAAAGTTTCAATAAATTTAAATACTGAAATGATACTAAGTATCTCCTCTGACCACAATGGAATAAAACTAAAAATCAGTAACAGAAAGAAAAGTGAAAACTTAATAAACATGTGGATATTAAACCACATTCCTAAGTAACAAATGAATCTAAACCACAAGAGAAATCAGAAAATAACTTTGAAATGAACGGAAATGAAAAACACAGCATGCCAAAATGTACAGGATGCAACAAAAGTAGTCCCTAGATTGAAATTTAGAGCTATAAATACCTACATTTTAAAAAAGGAAGAAACAACTTAATTTCATATGTTAAGAAACTATAAAAAAGGCAAATTAAACCTAAAACTAATTGAAGGAAAGAAATATTAAAGATGGTATAAATTATATAAAGAACGGAAAAAACAATAGCTTACTGGGCTTACAAAGAGGTCCTAGGGCATAGGGCATGCTAAGTAGTAATGTGAAACCCTTAGAGTCCCCAACCCCAGTGCCAGTCTTCCACACTACAGATAATGCTGTTTTCAATTTCTGAATCTTTTCTTCCAGATTTCTGAATGCTATAGATAATGAATGGAAAAATTTAGCCAGTTTTAGAGTATTATTTGACATGTTTTAACAACCTGGAATCTTTCAAATGATGACACCCCATCCTTCTTTTGGGGAGATAATAGAAAGGATGGTGTTGTAACAGGTAGGTACATAGGAGGACACTTGATGTATAGGTGCATAGGAGGACACTCGATGTACTAAGTGACCCTGAGAAGACTGACCCAAGGACAGCTACATCAGAGTGGCAGCCTGCATCATCTTCCATAATGCAAAATTCCATATTTGTGCTGAATCTTCTGTTGGTCTTTATTCACTGAGCAGAAAGCATCTCGTTTTCCATACTTAGAGACTTAACAGTGATTTTTCCATTTAAAACTGCCAATCAGTGCCATTGCTCTCAATTTCCATGACTATGGATTGACTCTCAATCTCTTTTTCATACTTCACATTTCAAAATGCTCTATTTTCTACTATGGTAACCTCCTTGTTTTATTGAATATAGTTGACATACAATGTTTTGTTAGTTTCAGATGTATAATGATTCAACAATTCTCTACCTTATGAAATGCTCACCACAATGAATGTAATTACCATTTGTAACCATACAAGCTATTACAATATTATTGATTTTATTCCCTATGCTGTACTTTTTATGTCTGTGATTCATTTATTCTATGACTGGAAATTTGTATCTCTTAATCCTCTTTATCTATTTTCCCCATCCCCTCACCCACCTCCCATCTGGCAACCACTGGTTTGTTCTCTGTATTTAGAGTCTATTTCTATTTTGTTTGTTCATTTGTGTGTTTTTTAAAATTTTTTAATGAAAAACTAATAGTGGTATATATGTAAAATGGAATATTAATTACTCAGTCATAAAAGAAAGATGAAATCTTGCCATTTGTGACAACATGGATGAATCCAGAGGGTACTATGCTAAGTGAAATAAGTTAGACAGAAAAAGAGAAATACTATATGATTTCACTTATATGTGGAATCTATAGCAACTCATTCTGTGAAGTCCATCATTCCCACAAAGCCAAACAAGTATTCTAGATATATGGAGTTTCTGTGAATCAGGAAAGGTTTCAGATTTTTCTCACTTTTCTTTAAATTCCTGAGCTCAAGGCTATTCAGAAAAGAGTCATCAACTTAGAAATGGTGCATTATTTATAGCAATGTGATAAAAAAAAAAAGCAGTACAAAGCTCCTCAATGTGTCAGCCATGTCCCAGTACATAGTGGATGCCCTACAAGTGGCACGACTGGTTTGCACCATACTAGCTGGGTAGATGGTGGCCCCCAGAAGGGCCAGTGAAGTGTGGTAGAGAAATAATTAAAAGTAGACAATGATACACAAAACCAGCTGGTTAACAAAGAACTAGGGACACAGTCACAATTTGAAAACACTGGGATGAGTTTCAAACTTTTGCAGAATGTGCATGAGGAGATGGTGTCCTACCCTATAGGACATAATATATGACATAGGTCATAATCAGGGCTTGACTGTGTTTTAGAGCATCTAGGTAAGTAGACCGTACTTGGACCCACCGAAGCAGATGACTGTTCAGAAAAGAAACCCAAGGGTGATGCTAAAGGAACCCTATTCTCTCTAGATCCATGCAGTCAAGTCTCAGTTCAACCACATAAATAAGGCAAAATATATGCTCAACCTCCTTTCAAGAGAGCACACAACACAACTTGAGTGGCCGTGGATGACATGTTTTAGCATCTTTCCTAGTGAGTAAGGAAAGGAACGCCACTGGTGAATGGACATTATAGGAAAACAAAGGCTCATGCAGGGAAGACCAACATATGCTTCAGTGTCCTAGTGTTCTGGAGGCCAAGAGGTAAAGACAAAAGAAAAAGGGAAACTGAGGAAACTGGGTGTGACTGGGAGGAGATCCTTGCCAGCCTTTGGCCAACTATTATAAATAGGTGACAAAGAAAGTGCAAGTCGAAGCTGTGAGAAAACACATATTGTCATGTGTATAATGGGGGTGTAGACAGAAGTACCTCCTGTGTGAGGCTGCAGCCCACGGGGCCATTGTGCCAGGAGCCTTGCTTGTGCCAGCTCATTGATGATCTCCCAACTTGGGTGCATGCTACAGAGACTATTCCAATCTTCCTGATGGGAAGTGAGACTTTGAGAGATGGCATCGCCTGGTGAAGTGGCAGATCCAGACCACTGCCAGCCCATCTGATGAACAAGACTTCTGCTCCAGGCACATGGCTAACCTTTCCTTACATGGTCCAAGTATTCAGAGAGAATCGTATTCATTACATGGAGACATGGATCCCTTCCAGAAGTCTTTTTTATTTTGATTTTTTTCCCCCAAGTGAATGCTATACTTGCTGGACATGGTGTTTAGACCTCCTGCACCCTGCGGTATGGAGCAGGACTTTCTCATCTGGTAGCTTTGATGTGGCCTCTGACCTCACAACATCCTCTCTTGTTAAATGGAACAGTGATTCCTACTACTCCTGGATATCTGAGAAGGAAAGTAGATGTGTGGCCTATGTGGGTGGTCAGGAAAGGTTCTGATTCTTGCCCTAAAACTTCCCACAGCCCAAAGCTAAAGTAACTAGCCCTGAATACAGGGATCCTTTGAATCAGTCCCTGTCTATCACTCAGGTCTTATGCCTGCTGCAGCACACAGTTCTTAACTACTTCCTTCTGACTGATACTTTCACATTTGTACATGTTTGCCCCTATGTCTGGAATGCCCTTGCAACTCCACTGCTCACCCCAACTGCCGCACCTCCTCAAGACTTAGCTCAGGTATCACTTCTGTGAACCCTCCCCCTCTGCCGCCCACATGCAATGTCACGCCTCTGCCCCTCACTCACTGCTGTATTCTCAAATTTGCCAGCCTCCATCTCGGTTTTATCCAAGTTCTACGGATGGTGTTCCAAGCACAGGTTTTCAAGGAATTTTAAACCAATGAAGGGATAGAGCAAGTGCAGAGAAAATGAAAGTGAAGGGTTGAGCAAAGGCAAGGAAGCAGTCAGACCGTGGGTCAGCTCCTGGGGTCACTGCCTAGTTATTTAACACCCAGAGAGATCGTCCAAACAAATCTGTCTTGCCTCGCCTCTCCCTGCTTAATAATATACTTTCATTTGGGAGATTAAGGCCTATCCCCTCACTCCCACCCCTCGGCAAATGTGCCTACACATCGCTCCAGCTTTGGCACTGAGATGTTCAGAAAGGATAGTCTCACTAGCTTAGCTGTGCAGCAAGAAAGCAGAGCAGAGAGGGGGAAGGAGTATGTTCTTCAGAAGCAGCTCCAATTTTCAGTTATTCAGGTAAGCAAAGCGTAGCTTGTATGCCTGGGGCCTGACAGCACACCAGGTGCAGGTGAACACCAGCACAGTGGACAACACCCAGCAGCCTCCAAGAAAGGTTCACGTCTGTCTGCCATCCCTAAGCTCGAGCACCAGCGCACTGACTGCCGGCTGCCCAGAGCGTGGTCTCTGCTGCTCCACATTCACGGAAAGGGCTTAGCAGTATGCTGAGAGCCAAATATAAAACCTCTACTTTGACTGCATTTTGTCTGCACTACATATCTTCACTTTGTGGTCTCAGAGGCTACACAAGCTCAAGTTATTTAAGACAGAATTCTTAAATTCAACCTTTCTCTGACCTTCTCAAGAAAGCCCAATGACCTTCAACTGTTCCCATTCATTCATTCCCTTAAATCATTTTCTTGAGGAACAGTACAACTTCTGCAAGACAGATCTAGGAATCACATTTGACACTTCTCATACATCACTCCATTTCAATTCTATCAACAAATTCTGTCAATTCTCCCTCCAAAATGACTCTGCCCATTTTTTTCCCCCCATCCACGGCTTCTGCCTCTGGCAGAGTTGTCATCTCCTACCTGGATATGGCAAGCAGTCCATAACAGCTCCTTGATGCCACTTGGAAGCCTGATTCCTTTAAACCATATTTTTTCACAAGGCAGCATATTCCTAAGCTTAAATCACAACAGACGTCCCCAGTGCATTAGAATGGACCTCACTCCCCACATTAGCTTCCCCTTGTTTCCTTAAAAATATTGAGCTCTATACATCTACTCACACCACTTTTCTTACTTACCCAATGCTGCCTCATCCTTCTAGCCAAAACTGCAAAGTGAAAAAGAGCCTTTCTGGCCTTACCTTCAGCCTAAAGGGCCCCTCTTACTATTTTCCTATGTTCTTTTTCTTCTCTGTGTCTCAATGCTAACAGAAAATAACATTTCCTAGGCTTATATTTAATAGTGCATATTTATTGACCTTATTAATATTGCTGAAAGCATTATGGAAAAAAATTAGATCAATTTTAAACAAAAATAATTTCAGTAATGCAAATTAGATTAGCAATGTTTACTATTTTCCTTTAGATGTTTATTAAAAATATTTATAGTTTATTTGGTTATTCATATTTTTAAACTGCTTTTCAAAAAAGATCACCCCAATTAAAATATTATAGGGAAGTGATATCACTGAAATGGCAACTTAGAAGAGCCCATCATCTGTAACCCCGCAAAGATCAACACTTAGCTCTCCACGAACAAAAACAGCTTTGTTAGAGAACTGGAGTCCACTTAAGAAACTTTAGCAACACAATGGAACAAAAAGTCAGTGGATAACCACACAGAAAGCAAAGGAAGACAGCTTCACTTTGCTCCAACATCCCATCCCCCAAACTCAGAACCAAGAGGAGACTCCCCAGGTAGAAAGTGTACCCCCACCAGGAAAGGAAGAGCTGAGTGAGTGACCAGCTTGCCCAGCCTTTGGAGGCACCACATTAAGTTCCTGCTTCAGTTATACCCAACCAAGACTGGCAAAGCAAAAGCATAAGTAAAATAGGTGGTGAAGAACAAGGAATAAACACAGGGGCTGCCAGTGGTGGCCACACAGCAGGAGCAAGAGCGGTTCATAGTAGTCTGCTCTACCAACAAACCCAGCAGATTTTACTGCCAAAGAAACCACAGAGTAGCCCAGACACCGCGGAACCCCTGCAGATTCTGCTGGCAGTTGCCCCACAGGTATTAACATTCACTGATGCCAGCTGCCTGCATCCCTCTCCACTGTGCCCCAGCCCAGGAACTTTAACTAGCCCTTCTGGCTGTGCATGAGCATGCCCCCACCTGCTCCCTGTCCTGTCTCCAACTCCCATGTGCCTGTGGTATAACCCAGCAATGGTAGTGCACACAGACAGCCAGGACTCCCATGCTGCCAGGGAGACCTCAATTGGCCCCAGGCCTTGCTGCTTGTCCTGGCTCCCACCACTACATGCAACCAGCCCCTGCCACTACATACCTGCAGCTGACTCTGAGTGTGCACACCACTGACTGTACTCCGAGTGTGCACACCACTGACTGTAGCCACCACAGCCATCTGCTCTGGCCCCTAGCCACAGACCATGGAGATATTGCTGAGGACCCAATGGCCATTACAGGGTGCTTGCTGCAATGCTTGCCGAGGGCCACACAGTTGTTGGTGCCGTGGAACCCAGTGCCTGAAGTGAAGAGACATAATACCCCCCATCATGCCTACCACATGCTATACATTTGGTACCCTATACCATTAGACTCAGGGTAATATCACCATTAGTGTGCCCCTACCAGCAGGCAAAAGGACTCCCTTCCAAAAGTCAATCTAGAATGTTTGAAAGAGGTTCTTCTTCAAATGTGCAGACACCCATTCAAGGTTACTGAGTCATAAAGAATCAGTGAAATATGACTCCACCAAAGGAACTCTTTGTAACTGGCCCCAAAGAAATGGAGATCCCAGAGTTGTCCAACAAAGAAATCAAAATAATTGTTCTAAACATATCCTGAGAGGTACAGGAGAACACAGATAAATAACAACTTTAGGGAAGTAATATAAGATCATAATAAGGAGATCAGCAAAGATATGGGGGGGGGGGAATCAAAAACAGTATCACTGGAGCTAAAGAAGACAATGACTATTTAAGAATTCAATGGAAAGTTACAACAGCAGATTATCAAGCAAAAGAGACTATCAGTGAGTTAGAAGATAGTTCAACTGAAATTATCCAGTCGAAGAAGTTTAAAATAAAAAAGAATGAAAAGGAATGAAGAAAACCTCCAGAATTTATAGGACATTATTAAGGGAAAAATATAAAAATATACTATAATCAGAGAGGAGAAGAGAGTGAGAAGGGAGTAGAAAGCTTATTCAAAGAAATAATACTTCAGAATGTCCTAAACTTGGGGAGAAATTTGGATACCCAAATTCATGAAGCTAATAGACCACTCGAAAATTTCAACCCCCAAACAATTCTCTCCAAGACAAATTGTAATAAAACTGTCCAATAAAAAGGACAAATATAATTTTAAAAGCAGCAAAAGAAAAAAAGTCTCTCATACAAGGGAATCTCCATAAGGCTATCAGTAGATTTCTTTAGCAATCAGGCCAGAAGAGAATGAGATATATACCTAAAGTACTAAAGCAAAAAACAAAACACATAAAAAAAATCCCAATGAAGAATACTTTACCAGATAAAGCTGTCCTTCAGAAATTAAGATGTCAGAAAGACTTTCCCTAGCAAACAAAAGCTGAGGGAATTCATCACCAGTAGTCCTGTCTTACAAGAAATGCTGATCAAACTGAAACTAAGGGACATTGATTAGTTATATGAAAATATATAACACAACAGCTAAGGTAAGTATATAGCCAAATTCAGAATACTCTGTAATATTGTAATATGGTGGTGTGTTAATAAAGGTTAAAGGGAAAAAGTATTAAAAATAATTGTAGGGATACCTGGGTGGCTCAGTGGTTGAGCATCTGCCTTCGGCTCAGGTTGTGATGAGGTCCCAGAATCAAGTCCTACCTCGGGCTCCCTGCAAGGACCCTGCTTCTCCCTCTGCCTATGTCTCTGCCTCTCTCTGTAAGCTCTCATGAAAATATGAATAAAATCTTTTAAAAATTGCTGCTATAATAATTCATAGATATACAATATAAAAATAAATCAGTTTTAACAATTAAAAACATAAAAGGGGGAATAAGAGAGTAGAGATTTTTTATGTGATTGAAGATAAATTGTTATCAGCATAAAATAGATTGTGATATCTATAAAATGTTTTATGGAAGCCTCATGTAAATATCGATTCACAAAGGAAGAGAACAATAGAGGAAGAAAGAAATAGGTAACTATAAAACAGCACAAGAAAACAATTAATAAAATGGCATTAGTAAGTTCTTACTTGTCAGTAATTGCTCAATGTAACTACATTAAATTCTCCAATCTAAAGACATAGAATGGCTGGATGGATAACAAAAGTAGACCCAATTACATGCAGCCTATAAGAGATTCAGTTTCGACCTAAGGATGTACATGGGCTCCAAGTGAGCAGATGAAAAAGATATATCATGAAAATGGAAACAAAAAGAAAGGAAGAGTAGCTATGCTTATATATGACAAAACAGATTTTAAACTGGAAAAATGTAACATGATATAAAGGAGGTCATTATATAATAATAAAGAGGTCAATTCATCAAGAAGATAGCAATCCTAAATATATACGCACTCAACACTGGAAAACCTAACTGCAATACTAAATGTAAAACCTAAATTGGATACTAACAGATCTGAAAGGAAAAACAGATAATGCAATAAAAGTAAAGGACTTCAATACCTCACTTTCAACAATGGATAGATCATCCAGGAAGAAAATCAATAAGGAAACATTGACCTTGAACCATACTTTAGACCAAAAGGACCCAACAGACATAAATAACTATTTGCCAACAAATTGAATGACCTAGAAGAGATAAATAAATTCCTAGAATATACAAACTACCAAAAGTGAATCAGAAAGATGAATCAGAAAATCTAAAAAGATGTGTAACGAGTAAGGATATTAAATCAGCAATCAAAAACCTCCAAAAAAGAAAAGTCCAGGACCTGATAGTTTCATTGGTGAAATCTGCCAACATTTAAAGAATTAGCACCAATCCTTTTCAAACTCTTCCAAAAAATGAAGAGGAGAGAACATTCCAAAATCATTTTTGCAAGACCAGCATTATCCTGATATTAAGGCTTTCTTCTGGAAAGGAATAGATAAACATCCCTGGTGAACACTGATGCAAAAGTTCACAACAAAATGCTAGTAAGTTCAATTCAACATTATATTAAAAAGACCACAGTACAGAACCACAAAAGACCTGAATAGACAAAGCAATCCAGGGCCACAAAGCAAAGCTAGAGGCATCACAATACCAGACTTCATGTTATATTACAAACCTGTAGCAATCAAAACAGTATGGTACTGGCACAAAAATAGACACCTAGATCAAAGAACAGAACAGAAAACAGAAATAAACCCAAGATTATATGGTCAATTAATGTTTAACAGAGTAGGAAAGAATATCCAATGGGAAAAAGACAGTCTCTTCAACAAATGGTGTTAAGAAAACTGGACAGCAACATGCAAAAGAATGAAAGTGGATTACTTTCTTATACCATATATGCAAATAAATTCAAAATGGATCAGAGAACTAAATGTGAGACCTAAAACTATAAAAATCCTAGAAGAGAACACAGGCAGTAACTTCTTTGACATCAGCCACAGCAAATTCATTCCAGGTAAGTTTCCTGAGGCAAAGGAAACAAAAGCAAAAATAAACTAATGGGACCCTATCAAAATAAAAAGCTTCTGCCCAGTGAAAGAAACAATAAAACTAAAAGGCAACCTATGAAATAAAAGAAACTTGTAAATGTCATATGTAAGTAAAGGTTAGCATCCAAAATATATAAGGAATTCATAAAAGTTAACACCCCAATATTGAATAATCCAGTTAAAGGATGCCTGGGTGGCTCAGCAGTTGAGTGTCTGCCTTCGGCTCAGGGCAGTTTCCCAGGTCCGGGGATCAACTCCCACATTGATCTTCCGGCAAGGAGCCTGCTTCTCCCTCTACCTATGTCTTGGCCTCTCTCTGTCTTCATCTCTCATGAATAAATAAATAAAATCTTTTAAGGAATAAAAAGAATAATCCAATTAAAAAATGGGCTGAAAGCATGAACAGACATTTCTTCAAAGAAAACATACAGATGGCCAACAAGCACATGAAAGATGCCCAACAGCCCCCCCCACCCCCACCCCACCCCCCCGCGTGCCGGCCGTGCGGGGCGGGGTCCAAAAAAATTTTTAAAAAATTAAAAAAAAAAAAAAGAAAGATGCCCAACATCACTGATCATCAGGGAAATACAAATCAAAACCATGAGATACCACTTCACACTTGTCAGAATCACTAAACTCAACAACATAAGAAACAACAGATTTTGGTAAGAATGTGGAGAAAGGAGAACCCTCTTGCACTTTGGTTGGAATGTAAACTAGTGTAGCCACTCTGGAAAACAGTATGGAGTTTCTTCAAAAAGTTAAAACTAGAACAACCTTACCATCCAGCAATTGCACTACTAGATATTTACCAAAAGAATACAAAAACAGGGCAGCCCAGGTGGCTCAGTGGTTTAGCACCACCTTCAGCCCAGGGTATGATCCTGGAGGCCCGGGATTGAGTCCCACCTTGGCCTTCCTGCTTGGAGACTGCTTCTCCCTCTGCCTCTGTCTCTGCCTCTCTCTCTTTCTCTCTCTATGTCTCTCATGAATAAATAAATTAAATTACATTTAAAAAAAAACCCACACTAATTCAAAGGGATACATGCACCTCAATGTTTACAGCAGCATTATCTACAATAGCCAAATTATGGAAGCAACTCAAGTGGTCATTAACTGATGAAAGGATAAAGAAGAAGTGATATATACATACAATGGAATATTATTCAGTCATAAAAAAGGATGAAATCTAGTAATTTGCAATGACATAGATGGAGCTAGAGAGTAGTATGCTAAACAAAATTAGAAAGACAAATGCCATATGGTTTCATTCATATGTGGAATTTAATAAAAAAAGAAAAAAACAAATGAGCATAGGAGAAAAAAGACAGACAAACCAAAAAACAAGCTCTTAACTATAGAGAACAAACTGATGGTTACCAGACCGGAGGTTGGTGGGAGGATGGGTTAAACAGGTCATGGGGATTAACGAGTATACGTGTTGTGATGAGCACTGGGTGCTGTATGGAAGTGCTGAATTACTATATTGTACACCAGAAACTAATATTACACTGAATGTTAACTAAGTAGAATTTAAATAAAAACTGAAAAAAGGCAAGATGGCAGAAGAGTAGGGTCCCCAAGTCACCTGTCCCCACCAAATTACCTAGATAACCTTCAAATCATCCTGAAAATCTACGAATTCGGCCTGAGATTTAAAGAGAGAACAGGGATCCCTGGGTGGCGCAGCGGTTTGGCGCCTGCCTTTGGCCCAGGGCACGATCCTGGAGACCCGGGATCAAATCCCACATCGGGCTCCCGGTGCATGGAGCCTGCTTCTCCCTCTGCCTGTGTCTCTGCCTCTCTCTCTCTCTCTCTCTCTCTGTGACTATCATGAATAAATAAATAAAATCTTTAAAAAAATAAAAAAATAAAAAAAAATAAAGAGAGAACAGCTGGAATACTACAGTGAGAAGAGTTCGGCTTCTATCAAGGTAGGAAGATGGGGGAAAAAAGAAATAAAGAAATAAAAGGCATCCAAGGGGGAGGGTCCCTGCGAGGAGCCGGGCTAAGGCCGGGGCGAGTGTCCCCAGGACAGGAAAGCCCCAGGAAAGCCCCGTCCTGGAGAAGCGGGAGCTTCACCAATCTTCCCGGGCTGAAAGGCGCCTGCAGGGAGTTAGAGTAGGACCCCAGGAGGGCGGGGATGCCCTCAGGCTTCCTGGGACACTAACAGGGCACCTGTGCCCCTGGGGAGAGCGTGCCACACCCCAGCGGCCGAGCTCCCTAATGGGCTGCAGCAGGTGCCCGGCTGGACCCGGGAGCAGCTCTAGGCAGCTCAGGCGGAGGCTCTGTGCAGAGGGGGCTACTGGGCCCTGGGAGCGTGTTTCCAGCAGTGCAGGCCCCTGGGGCCCAGGACGCTGGGGGACAGAGCCCAGGATCCGGCCTCCCCCCGGGACAGGCAGAGGCCGGGAGGGCACAGAACAGAGTGGATGGTCCTGCCACTGGGCACCCCCAAGCTGTGCATATCAGCGGCCCCCGCCTCCAGAGCATCCAGGCCCCTGCAGACTGGGAGCTGAGGGAGTTACTACAGGAGCTGACTCCAGGGATGGAGAGCTGGCCACCCCACTGTGGTTGTTCTTCCTGGGGCCTCACAGGATAAACAGGATAAGCAACTTTCACTGAGCTGTGCACCAGGCAGGGGGCTGAGCACCTCCCCCAAGGGCTCACACCTGAGAATCAGCACAGCAGGCCCCTCCCCCAGAAGACCAGCCAGACAAGGGAAAAACAAATTATTGACAACGCAGCACTGGAAAGTTCCAGGGGAAGTCGAGGGATTTACAGTATATAGAATCAGAGGATTCTGTTTGCTTCCCCCCCCCTTTTTTCTTCTCTTCTTTTTTTTATTTCCTTCTTCGTTTCTTTTTCTTTTTCTTTTCTTCTTTCTCTTCTCTCCTTTTTCTCCTTTTCCCAATACAACTTTTTTTTGGCCATTCTGCACTGAGCAAAATGACTAGAAGGACAAACTCACCTCAAAAGAAAGAATCAGAAACAGACCTCTCCCACAGAATTACAAAATTTGGATTACAATTCCATGTCAGAAAGCCAATTCAGAAGCACTATTATAAAGCTACTGGTGGCTCTAGAAAAAAGCATAAAGGACTCAAAAGGACACTTTTGTGTCCTTAAAGGACATAAAGGACACTTCATGACTGCAGAATTTAGATCTAATCAGGCAGAAATTAAAAAATCAATTAAATGAGATGCAATCCAAACTAGAGGTACTAAGGATGAGGGTTAACGATGTAGAAGAACGAGTGAGTGACATAGAAGACAAGTTGATGGCAAAGAGGGAAATTAAGGAAAAAAGAGAAAAACAGAAGATCATGAGGATAGGATAGGGGAAATAAGTGACAGCCACAGGAAGAAAAATCTATGTAATTGGGGTTCCCGAGGGCGCTAAAAGGGACAGAGGTCCAGAATATGTATTTGAACAAATCATAGCTGAAAACTTTCCTAATCTGGGGAGGGAAACAGGCATTCAGATCCAGGAAATAGAGAGATACCCCCCTAAAATCAATAAAAACCTCTCAACACCTTGACATTTAATAGTTAGGCTTGCAAATTCCAAAGATAAAGAGAAGATCCTTAAAGCAGCAAGAGACAAGAAATCTCTAACTTTTATGGGGAGAAATATTAGATTAACAGCAGACCTCTCCACTTCAATTCCAAAACCAAAGATCCCACCAAAAAGGAGAATTATAAACCAATATCCCTGATGAATATGGATGTAAGAATTCTCGACAAGATACTAGCCAATAGGATCCAACAATACATTAAGAAGATTATTCACCATGACCAAGTGGGATTTATCCCCGGGATGCAAGGCTGGTTCAACACTCATAAAACAATCAATGTGATTCATCATATCAGCAAGAGAAAAAACAAAAACCATATGATCCTCTCAGTAGATGCAGAGAAAGCATTTGACAAAATACATAATCCATTCCTGATCAAAACTCTTCAGAGTGTAGGGATAGAGGGAACAATCCGCAGCATCTTAAAAGCCATCTATGAAAAGCCCACAGCAAATATCATTCTCAATGGGGAAGCACTGGGAGCCTTTACCCTAAGATCAGGAACAAGACAGAGATGTCCACTCTCACCACTGCTATTCACCATAGTACTGGAAGTCCTAGCCTCAGCAATCAGACAACAAAAAGACATTAAAGGCATTCAAATTGGCAAAGAAGAAGTCAAACTCTCCCACTTCACAGATGACATGATATTCTACATAGAAAACCCAAAAGATTCCACCCCAAGATTTCTAGAAATCATACAGCAATTTGGCAGTGCGGCAGGATATGAAATCAATGCCCGGAAGTCAGTGGCATTTCTATTCTCTAAGAATGAGACTGAAGCAAGGGAAATTAAGGAGTCAATCCCATTTACAATTGCACCCAAAAGCATAACATACCTAGGAATAAACCTGACCAAAGAGGTAAAGGATCTATACCCTCAAAACTACAGAACACTTCTGAAAGAAATTGAGGAAGACACAAAGAGACGGAAAAATATTCCATGCTCATGGATTAGAAGAATTAATATTGCGAAAATGTCAATGCTACCCAGGGCAATTTACACGTTTAATGCAATCCCTATCAAAATACCATGAACTTTCTTCAGAGATTTGGAACAAATCATCTTAAGATTTGTGTGGAATTAGAAAAGACTCCGAATAGCCAGGGGAATTTTAAAAAAGAAAACCATAGCTGGGGGCATCACAATGCCAGATTTCAGGTTGTACTACAAAGCTGTGGTCATCAAGACAGTGTGGTACTGGCACAAAAACAGCCACATAGATCAGTGGAACAGAATAGAGAACCCAGAAGTGGACCCTCAACTTTATGGTCAACTAATATTCGACAAAACAGGAAAGACTATCCACTGGAAAAAAGTCTCTTCAATAAATGGTGCTGAGAAAATTGGACAGCCACGTGCAGAAGAATGAAACTGGACCATTCTCTTACACCACACACGAAGATAAACTCAAAATGGATGAAACATCTAAATGTGAGACAAGATTCCATCAAAATCCTAGAGGAGAACATAGGCAACACCCTTTTTGAAGTTGGTCACAGCAACTTCTTGCAAGATACATCCATGAAGGCAAGAGAAACAAAAGCAAAAATGAACTATTGGGACTTCATCAAGATAAGAAGCTTTTGCACAGCAAAAGAAACAGTCAACAAAGCTAAAAGACAATGTACAGAATGGGAGAAGATATTTGCAAATGACGTATCAGATAAAGGGCTAGTATCCAAGATGTATAAAGAACTTATTACACTCAACAGCAAAGAAACAAACAATCCAATCATGAAATGGGCAAAAGACATGAACAGAAATCTCACAGAGGAAGACATAGACATGGCCAACAAGCACATGAGTAAATGCTCCACATCACCTGCCATCAGGGAAATACAAATCAAAACCACAATGAGATACCACCTCACACCAGTGAGAATGGGGAAAATTGACAAGACAGGAAACAACAAATGTTGGGAGAGGATGTGGAGAAAGGGGAACCCTCTTGCACTGTTGGGAATGTGACCTGGTGCATCCACTCTGGAAAAGGGTGTGGAGGTTCCTCAAAGAGTTAAAAACAGACCTGCCCTACGACCCAGCAATTGCACTGCTGGGGATTTACCCCAAAGATACAGATGCAGTGAAATGCCGGGACCCCTGCACCCCAATGTTTCTAGCAGCAATGTCCCCAATAGCCAAACTGTGGAAGGAGCCTTGGTGTCCATCGAAAGATGAATGGATAAAGGAGATGTGGTCTATGTATACAATGGAATATTCCTCAGCCATTAGAAACGACAAATACCCACCACTGCTTTGACGTGGATGGAACTGGAGGGTATTATGCTGAGTGAAATAAGTCAATAGGAGAAGGACAAACATTATACGGTCTCATTCATTTGGGGAATATAAGAAATAGGGAAAGGGAATAAAGGGGAAAGGAGAAAAATGAGTGGGAAATATCAGAAAGGGAGACAGAACATAGACGCCTAACTGTGGGAAATGAAGGGGTGGTGGAAGGGGAGGTGGGCGGGGGATGGGGGTGACTGGGTGACGGGCACTGAGGGGGGCACTTGATGGGATGAGCACTGGGTGTTATTCTATATGTTGGCAAATTGAACACCAATAAAAAATAAATTTAAAAAAAACTGAAAAAAGAAAGTCTGTACAACATGATATTCAGGATTTACTCCTGGGATTCAAGGATGTTTCAACATCACAAGGTAATAAATATGAAACACCACATTAATAGAATAAAACATAAAAATTACATGATTATCTCAATAGATGTGGAAAGTTTGACAAAATGCAACCAACTTTCATGCTAAAAACACTGAACAAATTTGGTATAAAAGGAACATAACATAAAGAAGACATATAACAAGCACTCCGCTAACATTATACTCAATGGTGAAAGTCTGAAAGCTTTTCCTCTAAGATCAGGAACAAGTCAAGATCAGTGAAGAAGTGTTCACTTTTTCACCTTTCCTATTCAACATAGTATGGAGTAATGGTCAGAGAAATCAGTGAAGGAAAAGAAACAAAAGGTATCCAAATTGGAATTAAGGAAGCAAAATTCCTCTTTGTTTGCAGATGATATGATCTTATAAAGACAGAATCCTAAAGACTCAACCAAGAAACTGTTAGAACTAATTAATAGATTCAGTAAAGTTGCAGGAAACAATATCAACATACAGCAATTAGCTGTGCTTCTCTACACTAACAATGAGACATTTGAAAATGAAATAAAGAAAGCAATTCCATTTATAATAGTATCCAGAAACAATAAATGACTTAAAAATAAATTTAACTAAAGAGGTTAAAAGATCTGTATGCTAAAAACTACATGACTTTGATTAAAGAAATCAAATGAAGAAAATACAAACACAAGTCCTGTGTTCATGGTTCAGAAAAATCAACTTTGTTAAAACATCCATATTTCTCAAAGCATCTGTAGATTCAGTGTAACCCCTATCAGATTCTAATGGTATTGTTCACAGAAGTAGAAAAAAATCCTAAAATTTATATGGAACCCACCAAAGATCCTAAATAGCTTTCTTCTTCTGAGAAAGAACAGAGCTGGAAGATCATATTTCCAGGTTTCAACTATACTGTAAAGCTGTAGCAATCAAAGCAGTATGGTAACCTGACTTAAATAAAAACGCATAGACCAATGAAACATAAACACATAGACCAATGGAACAGAATCAAGAGCTCAGCAATAAATCCTCATGAATACATTAATTAATGTTTGACAAAGGAGCCAAACAAACACATTAGGAGAATAGTCTCATAGAATTCAATACTAAAAAAAAAAAAAAAAAAAAAAAAAAAAAAAAGTCAGATTTTTAAAAGTGTGCCAGGGCACTGAAAAGATATTTTTCCAAAGAAGACATATAAATGGTTAACAGATACATGAAAAGGTACTCGACATCACTAATTACCAGGAAAATGAAAATCAAAACCACAATGAAATGTCAGCTTACACCTGTCATAATGACTTGTACACTGTAAGTGGGAATGAAAATTGGTACAGCCACAATGGAAACAGTATGGAGATTCCTCAAAAAAATTAAAAATAGGGATGCCTGGGTGGCTCAGTGGTTGAGCGTCTGCCTTGGCTCAGGGCATGATCCCGGGGTCCCAGGATCCAGTCCCACATTGGGCTTCCTGCATGAAGCCTGCTTCTCCCTCTGCCTGTGTCTCTGCCTCTCTCTGTGTGTCTCTCATGAATAAATAAATAAATAAAAATCTTTAAAAATATTAAAAAGAGAACTGCCATATGATCCCGCAATCACACTTCTCAGTATATATCCAAAGGAAATAAAACTAAGATCTCGAAGAGACATCTGCACTTCCACATTCAGTGCAGCATTAGTCACAATAGGCAAGACATGGAAGGAATCTAAGTGCCCTTCTATGGATAAATGGATAAAGAAAATGTGGTATATTTATAAAATGGAATATTATTCACCCATGAGAAAAATGGAAATCCTGCCATTTGTGGTAATCATAAATGAACTTTGAGGGCACTATGCTACATGACATAAGTCAGAGAAGACAAATACCATATGATTCTACTTACATGTAGAATCTAAAAAATCTGAATTCATAGAAATACAGAGTAGATTGGTGATTGCCAGGGGCTGGCTGGTGTGGGACATGGGAAGATTTGGACAAGGGTATAAACTTGTCAGATGAGTAAGTTCTGGGACTCTGATGTGCAGCATCATGATTACTTTAATACTATATTATATATTTGAAAGTTGCTAAGAGAGTAGGTCTTAAATGTTCTCAACAAAAACAAAGGTAGTTATGTGGTATGACAATAATTTTGCAATATATAAGTGCATCAAATCAACATGCTGTGCACTTACACTGTGTTATATATCAATTATATCTCAGAAAAGCTGAAAAATAAATATATAAGTAAAAGATTGTAGCATAAATGCTTTAACTATCCTTAAACTATTTTAAATGTTATTTAAATCTGAGGATTCTCAGCCTCAGACCATTGTCTTTTCTTCAACCGTATTGGCTGATAGATATGCTGTGTGTTGCAGCTATGATCAGGGCCAGTGGATAAAGACGACCACTCATTTTTGTTGTTGTTGTTGCTCTTAAACCAGGCTGATTGGAATGGAACTTTCTGTGATAACCTAAATGTCCTATCTCTGTTCTGTCCAATACTGAAGCCATTACACATCTAGCCACTGGCCTCTTGACATACACTAATATGACTAAGGAACAGAGTTTCAAATTTTATTTAAGTTTAACATGCCATATGTGTCTGTAGGTTACTGTATTGGACAACAGAGATTATAGGAAGAACAAAAACAAAAAACTCGTGACTCCAGGTCACTTGAGAAATATTTTAAGTGTGGAGAACTCTGCCACTTTTTCCGTCTTTTCCATTAAGCACCACTTTTCCTTCATTTCCATACCCATCAGCAAATTCCTAATTATTTTCAGAGTAAATACAGAAATCTTCACTTCATTGGCCACATTACCAAGACAATGACTCCTTTTAATTTAATACTACTCAAGACACTTGGCTAATATTTATGGATCATCTCAAACTCTGAGCATAAAGAGGGATGAGATATGAAACCAATATCCACAATGGTTAACCATCATCTTAGTTGATAATAGGAAGGATGGTTATTCACTTTTTTCCAGATGAGAGGAGGGAAGAACTTTCTTAGCATCTCCTTGAAAGTAAGTCAGCACCCTGGTGACCCAATGGCTTGGTGAGATATTCAAGTTGATTACACATTAGGGAACTGTGGAGCTAAGGATGGATTTCTTGACTCTGAGCATCCTCAGATCTGTTGCAGATATACCAACTGCATTTTCATGGGAACACAGCCCAGAGATGCAACAGTTTATTTTCCCTGAAAGTGTTTTTTGAAACCAGTGCTTTCCTTGAATCTGATGGAGCAGCAGCGCATTCAGGAACTCTAGCCTAAACTGACATAGCACCACCACCTGGTGGACCTTATTTTCACAGGCATTGGCAGAAAGGAGTGCAGTTTCCTATTGTACATTTCTTAGATATTATATTAAAATAGATATAGGCAGGTGGAATTGGCATTTGGGCTTTAGTGATAGTCTAATTCCTCATCTGTCAACTGGTGTAATGATGGAATTAATATCTTAGTGTGTTATGAGCTTCTGTTTCTGAAGTACCCAGCACATAATAAAGGCCACATACGTTTTTGAAAAGTAATTAGCAGACCAGCTTAAGTGTTTCTTTCTTTTCAGACATTACCTTTGGGAGGTTGGGGGCCTGGGGCTGGGGGCCTGGAGCCAAGGCCCTAGCCAGCAGCTGCCTGGGGCTTTCCACCCAGAGCCTGCAATCGTCACCTTTTGAAGACGTGGCCCTGAGCTTGCAGGTGGCTCATTTCCAAGAAGGTCCCTACCTGGACAGAAAAGTGAAGAGCTGCATAAGGAGCCTGGATTCTCTCTCAGTAGGAGAGAGTGTCTGACAGCCTCCATGGGGTCATGACCTCAGAAGACAAAAATGTGCTGGAGATGGCCCATTTGCAAAGGATGAGGCGGTCCTTCATGAAATGTGTTCCTGGCAGTTAAAAGTCCAGACTGACCAGATTGAATTGACCCAAGATAATTCCAGCCATGTTTCAAACCAAAATATGCAAGAAATATGTATTAAAATGTCCTCACTTGTATCTCACAAGTACAGACTGTTAGCCAAATATCAACTTGAATCTTTATAATTTGACAGAAACCTATGCACTGAACATGTTTGTGAAAGAGAAATTCTGCAGGTCCCCTATCTCAATCCCTCAAACTAAGGTGTGAGAAGTGGGAGGGCCTACAGTAAGAGATGGCAGTGTCGTGCTTCTATCATCACTGTCCCTGCATAAACATGCAGGACGTTCTTCTTGAGGGCCAGCCCAGGCGCCAAGTGCAGGGAATGAGATTACTCAGGGTGCCACAAAATACAGAGGACCCAGAGGTGAGCCAGTGTGCAACAGACTGATGGAGAGCAGAAAACATCAGGAAGAAATCTTAGGGAAGTCTCAGTTTTCGGTGGCTGAGGAAACTGAGCGAGGTTGTGGATGTGTGTCTGATGGAATGATGAAGATCAGAGCGGTGGTGTGCAGGTCAGGATGCTGGTCCCCAAATTAATACCATTCTCAGCCAAGACAGTGCACATACTGTTCTGTGGGAGTCATTTCCCAAAGGGAAAGAAGCAAGCCTACATTATTAGAAATCTCAGGATGAGTCAATTTTTGGACATTGGTGTTAATCACATCTTGTGTAGCAAAAAGGGGCAACAGTCTATCTTTATCTTTGTGTATAATGTGTGAAGGAAGAAGTGATAGAGAGGATCTCCACTCCCACTGTTGGAAAAAGGGAAATTGCTAGTTTTTCTAGAGAACAACTTGGAAGTGGGTATCAAAAGACTTCTCTTTTGGCCAGCTCTTGGAATTTATCCCAAAAATATAATTACAAATTTGCATGGCAATGTTGTTTATGACAGAGAAAATGAAAATGAAATGAATTTTTGTTAAGACACCATATAATGACAGGATATCCATATGATGGAATGTGATGGACCATGAAGTTTCAGAATGATGTTTAATGATGGGGGGGGAAGTTTTCAATATATTTTAAATTATAAAAGACACTTACAGAACAGTTTTCAGAGAGTGAGACCACTCAAAACCTATAGGAGACTACATGTGCAGACATACACTCATATACACAGGTGTGCACTTGTGCCTACACACACACACACGTACACGATACACCCCAAATTACTAACAGTGATTCTGTTTGGTCTGAGTGTTATCATAGTTGTATTCCATACTTGCTGATTTTCCATGTCTTACACTTTTAATTCATATTTTAATCCTTGTCATTAAAATAAATGTTATCTTAAATACTGCATGATTCAGCTAGCACATCTGTTGGTATCACAAAAATCATTTTTATCTAGACACTGGTGTGTGTGTATGTGTGTATAAATACAGATACATCGATGCTTGTATGTGTATATGGGGGTACAAATACCTATCAGTGCCCTGTCAAAAACTTCTACCTGTAGATGTATAATTTCCTTTAAATACGTTATCCACAAGTCAAACATGTACAATATACATATAGATTCCTTCAAGTTATAACTTGAACTGATGCTGCCAATGACTATGCAAAAATGTGACTATGCTGCCTTCCAGTGGCCATTCCGGGAATAAGTTGTATATACTACCAGTTTTCAAACATTCTCAGAACGTACAGCTGTACTGCTCAGGAAGAAGAGAAATGAAAAACAATGACAAAAATGGCTCTAAGAGATAAAATGACCAAGAACTCATGACTACTAAGAGACTGAGTCTGAATTTGAGCTTAAGTAAACCTAATCCTAAGCCTATGCTTTTTACTGCATCATAGTGTCTCAATGCAAAGCAGTGCTTTCCACTGATGAAAATCTAAAAGGAGTGTAAGCACTGATAAAGATAAACCTTTCTATTAAGACAGGTGCTAAAAACACATTTAATAAAGATGCTGATGAGATCTGTATGTGCAGGAAACTTTGAGAAGAATGTTATTTCAGGGAATAGATGATAGATTTCCCATGATGCATGTAAAAAAGTGTTTAAAAATAATTGTAATAATTAAATTTAAAAGTTCTGTACTTGCTTGGTAAGAAAGTGTTTTTTTTAAGATTTTATTTATGTATATCAGAGAGAGAGAAAGAGAGGCAGAGACACAGGCAGAGGGAGAAGCAAGCTCCATGCTGGGAGCATGATGTGGGATCACGGCCTGGGCCAAAGACAGGTGCCAAACCACTGAGCCACCCAAGGATCCCCAAACAGTGTTTTTTTTCTTTTTAAGTGAAGAGATGTGTTTGCCATTTTAAAATGCATTTAGAGTAGTGTTTAAAGACACATATAAAACGACAAATACCCACCATTTGCTTTGACATGGATGGAACTGGAGGGTATTATGCTGAGTGAAATAAGTCAATCGGAGAAGGACAAACATTATATGGTCTCATTCATTTGGGGAATATAAAAAATAGGGAAAGGGAATAAAGGGGAAAGGAGAAAAAATGAGTGGGAAATATCAGAGAGGGAGACAACATGAGAGACTCCTAACTCTCATGAAGTGAGAAATGAAATGAACAAGGAAATGAACAAGGGGTGGTGGAATGGGAGGTGGGCGGGGGGTGGGGGTGACTGGGTGACAGGCACTGAGGGAGGCACTTGATGGGATGAGCACTGGGTGTTATGCTATATGTTGGCAAATTGAACTCCAATTAACAAATATGTAAAAAAAATAATAATAATAAAAATTAAAAAAGACGAAGCCAAAAAAAGACACATATAATAAAATTGTTTATAAAAGTTATACAAAAATATGTCTTTCTCAAATAAAAATAGCAATGCAAATACATTTTGTGTAAAAGTGAGAATGTGAAGTGGTATTCAGTGAATGACTCTGTCCAGTGCTTTCACTACATGCAGTGCATCCTATGACCCCCGATGGCCCAACAGTCTGCACTGTAAAATATTTGCCTGGATGTCTCTATTACAGGCCTTTTCCAAGATGGTCTTGGATAGAATGGCAGCAGGTTTTCTGATATAGGTAGAACTGTGTGGTACTAGTACAGTCTGCCTTCTAGTAAGCTCTTTCTTGCCTATCGTGGTTTTCTACACAAGAAACTAAAAGAGACTTGCTCTTCTGCTAGAGGCCCAAAGACCAGGGGAATATGCCCTAAAGTGGTCCTGTGTGTCTTACAAGAGTTTGCACTATTAAAATATGTGGGGAACAGAGAGATGAGAGGAGGACATTGTCTCCCAACTCACATGTTCATAAAGGAAAATGGATCATCAGATTTGACATGCTTCCTGAGAGATGTGCTCATTCTATACTGCATGGGCTTGTCCCCGTGTGGAATTGGGACCCACTGCTACATGATGACAACCACAAGTTCTACCCAGGGGAAAAAACAATTAGCAAGGCTGGTGAGAAGGATGAGTCCTTTGGTCCCTAGATGGACAGATGTGAACCTCTGGGCTCTGCATCTCCTCTCTCCGGCCCTGCAAGGGAAGGCCCGGGAGATGGCTGTGTTGAGGTTCCCTTTGACGTTTCCTGGCCGCCTGTCTAATCTCCAAAGCACAACCTAGGGACAATCTGTAAAATGTATCACTCTGTTTGTTGAAAGATTGTCCTCAACAAATTGTTCGGTAGTCTAGAAGTGTTCTCTCCTTGAGGGTCCAACCAGAAATGTGTGTTGTTCTCTATGGAATTATCCTGAGTAGCTGATGATTTTTATCTTTACATCATATAAGCAGATGACCCATTGGTGGTAGAAAGTTCTTCAGAACAAAAATTGGCAATGGCTTCCAGACAAACACCTAAAAATTTTTGGCAGACATTTTGAGAGCAAATGATAACAATAGCTTATTTTCCCTTGGTGTCTTTAAAATCACCTATTTAAAGAATTCCATCTTAAGAACTGTGTGTATCTTTGAATGCTACTTTAAATGATCTCTGGAGCATGGTGGGATTTTTACATAAATAAACCCCATCTATGTACCATAATCTTTATGGAGTTACTTTTTAGAACTTGGTAACGGCACTTTAGTAGACATTTGTCTCAGTGCATCACATGAATGCTCTTCTACACTTTCATATTTCATCTTTTTCATTACCTCCAAAGTCTGAATAAAAAGTAAAAATAGGGGCTCCTGGCTGGCTCTGTCAGTTAAGAGTTCAACTCTTGGTTTCAGCTCAGGTCACGACCTCAGGGTGGTGAGATCAGGCTCTGTGCTGGGCATGGAGCCTATTTAAGATTCACTCTCCCTCTCCCTCTGCCCCGCCTTGCTCCCACATAAGCACTCTCTCAAAAAAAAAAAAAGTAAAAATACAGTTTTTGTTGGAAAATGTGAATTTTTTAGATTTCTTCCAATGTTTGGTATTATAAGTAGCATAATAGAAATCTCTGTGCATAAAGCTTAGTCTATATTCCTAATTATTTCCTTAAGGACATTACATGGGAATTACCAGATCTAAGTATATCATTGCTTTTGTAAGGCTGGACAGAAGTGCTAAACAGAAAGACTGTTTAACTGTTTAACAATGACAGGGTGCTGGTGCTGAGACATCAATGGCTGTCCAATTAGTCCTATCACTCCGTCTTTGCTAAATCAACAGGTAAAATGCTATCAAATTATAGCTATAGTTCTACCACATTGAAACTCTTAACACTTTCAAGTGGAAGTATGTGCACTTTCCAAATGTGTATGACCAAAAGAGAAAACTCATTATCAACTTTGCAAATCATTAGCAGACTTCCTCTGCATAAACAAGGAAAAAATAACTGCCAACAAGTTACTCTGGTTCTCACCATCTTCCTTCTGGGCATGACATTTGTATGACAAGAATAAGAAAAAAACTAATATATGTCTAGTAATGCTGCATCCTCCAATTTTCTAGTGTGATGGATTAAGCAAGGAAATTGCTTAGAGCTGAATTCAAATTTCTGCTGCCTTTCTCACTACCTGTATGACACTGGGTTGATTACCAAACCTCTCTGAGCCTCATTATTTTTGTTGGTTAATGAAAATGAAATCACATAGTGGCCAGGCTGTCTGAAAACGCAAGAATCCTCTGTTTGTGAAGTTGCCAGGTACATAGACACTCAGTAAGAGGCCCCTCTGCCACCCCTTCCCCTTCTAAACAAGGGGCCTACCTAATGCTGTTCAAGCAATCATGCACCAAGATTAAAGCATCCCACTGTCTTAGGCCTAAATACACTCTTTCAGTGATAGAAATCAGGTGTGAATCAAGGTCAATAGTCTGTGGGGACTAGGGATACTTTTATTTTATGAATAGAAAGAAGGCACACAGCAAGCTCACATGGTGCCCCCACATTAATGGCATCCAATCATTCATGCCAAACAGCACCTTCCAAGACCTGGAACTTTCCATGCCTGCTCTCTGTTTCCAAGGCTGAACAAAGTACCTTTGGATTCACTGCACAGATTCCCTTTTACAAGAATGATGACCAAGGACGAATTTTCAACACTTGAGATATTTTGTAGCCTTTCAGTATACTTCTCTGCATGGAGAAGGTGCTGTCCCAGGGCACTGATGTTCACAACTCATGTTTCCATCCATGGGTAAAATATGTTCAAGATCAACATAGGGAAAAGGAAAGAGTGAGACATGGTAAAATGCTAAGGTGTGTGGGCTCATTTATCAAAATGCTAAGATAGAGGCTCTTTTATCAGAATCCTTACTAGGCTATTGTAAGAAAAATGGAGATCTATTGTCAAACAGGTTTGGGATACAATGTGTCAAAACATTCCTTAGAACTTATGTTAGCGCATGCAGCCTCAGAAGATGACAGCATCAATGTTATTTCCACTATGATTACTTCTTTCAAATATAAAGTTTATTGCGAAGAATTTTAAGTAAGGTGCAGAGAGAAATCCCAATAATGACTGTACAAATACATGTCATTTAAAAAAAAATTAACTTAGCTTTATGGCTTTTTTTTTTCCTGAACGAAAAAAAATTTTTTTCCAAAAATACTTAGGCCCACCATGGAAACTGAAAAGCTATAAAGGAGTCTTTGTCACCAATGTATTGATTTACTTAATTCCAATGAATAATTCAGAATTTTAAAAAATAACTACGGATAATTTTAATTTAGAAATACTAAAATTTAACCTCAGCATTGAAATGTTGTCAAAGCATATGAGAAATGGGCTTTTAAAATTTAAAAGGGGACAGAACTGCAATAAAAAAAGGATACTCCTTTGGGCTTTTTAAATAAAATTTTTTATAAGATAAAATGTCCCTAACTTACATTATCTGGGTCACTATTCCAAAGATGCTCCCTATGTTGAACCAAAAAAAGATATATAGTCATCTTTATTTGGTTGGTATAGATAGCAAACACAAGTACCTACAGAGCTCGGGTAAATAATCTACATGGACATCAGAATGGTCAGGGCCAGAAGGTAAAAACTACCCTAAACACGTGCTCGCACACACGGAGCAAGGTGTGAACCCATGAGGCTGTAGGGCCCCCCGGGCAGGAAGGAGGCGTTGGGCGCCCTGCGCTGTGCTCCAGAGCAGAACAGATGCACCCCCTGCCAGTAGCCCCGCCTCCAGCGCGCACCCCGTCTGTGCAGGGGGATTCCCACCCCCGGGGCTCTGCCCGCCCCCCCAGCCCCACCTCCAGCGCGCACCCTGTCTGCCCAGGGGGGCCCCACCCCACCCCACGCGCGCTGTGCCCTGTTGTCGCACAGGTGCTGCTCACCGCATGGTGTAGAGCAGCGTGCCGTCGTCCTCCAGCCTCAGCAGCTTGTTGGGCGTGGTCATGTTGTGGGCAATGGACTTCTTCCCGTTGTGGAAGAATGTGTCTGGGGTCCAGATTTTGCTGGCAAGAAGATTGTTGAGAGGGAGGCGCTGCATGGGCCCTTTAAACCGAAGCCTTTCATCTTTCCAGCTTTGTCGGAAAAACACATCTATGGTATATTCCTGATGCAAAGGAAGGCAACCAAGTGATAAGTCAGTGGAGAAGGCCCTTGGGGAGTTGGTTCAGAGACCACTGAGAGCAATGGGGGGGCGGTGGCGTGCCTGCCTTGAGACCTACCATCTCGGTGTCGGATACTGGGCCGAAGCTGGTGACGTAGATGTCCGTCCGCACCTGAGTGATTCGCTCTGAAACAAAGACACAGGTTCCTGCCTGGGCACCGGGCACGGAGCTCACAGGGAACCACCCATCACAGCGTACTCATGTCCTTAGTCTAGTAACCAGTTTCACTCTTGGCAATCACAGGGATTTAATAATGTGTTTATTGACAGACACCAAATGAAACCAAGCTGCTCCAAACTAGAGCAGGAAATAAAATGCCCACCGTGCAAGGAAAGGATGTTGGCTCTCACTGTATTTCTTGCCCTATGAGGATCAGTCATGAACAGAGGGGGTCTGGCTTGAGACCTCAGGTGGACTTTAGTTTCCTCCTCCCTAAGCCTGGAACAATACTCCCAACCTCACAATGTGTAATCCGCTCTCCCATAATCAGCAGCTTTTAAAAGGGGCAGGCACTTTTGATGAGGGGATAAGATCTGAAGGAAGGTCTAATCAAACTGCGTGGTCTCTGGGGAAAGGATATGAAAAAGTGTCCATTGTGTAGTTTGGGACAGGACCGCTTAAAAAGTTGCCTCCTGGGTAGCCCAGGTGGCCCAGCAGTTTAGCGCTGCCTTCAGCCCAGGGTGTGATACCGGAGACCCAGGATGGAGTCCACATCAGGCTCCCTGCATGGAGCCTGCTTCTCCCTCTGTCTGTGTCTCTACATCTCTCTGTGTCTGTCATGAGTAAATAAATAAAATCTTAAAAAAAAAAAAAAGTTGTGTCTCACCTTATGTTGCATTTTTAAATTGTTAGAAATTTCCATCATGACAGATTATTATTATATGAATTACAATTATTGAACTCTATAAAGCACTAAAAAGTAGCTAATAATATTGGGGGACAGTATGTGTTTCCTGGGCATCATCCAGGCCCTGGGACCTCCTGTGGTCATGAATGGGGGCCACACTCAGAGTATACTATAGTTCACTATAAATAACACCACACCACTGATAGCATTGCTGAATCACAGCTGGGGTAGGGGGAGATGGGGACTTTTTTTCTCTGGACATCTCATTGTGTGGTAATTATATATGTGCACCGTGTGTATTTATTTGAGTGCAGGTGTTAGGATGATGCTGGGTGCTTTCAGTAACTGTGTCCCACTGAGATGCCAGCCCCAGTAGGCAGCCCCTCTGGCTCTCTGTGGTGGTCTCAGGATCCTGCCCCACAGGAGTGTACCACATGCTGGGTGAATGAGAGAGTACCACATAGCAACCACTCACTGGTCTCTACATGCTTTGATCCTCGTATATGTATTCAGAGGGACAGGGGCTGCTGGATATAGGAGGCCCAGGAGCATAATTCAGAGGGTGGAGTAAGACAATGTCAAGGAGGCTTTTTGGACTTGTCTTGCTAAAAAGGTAGAGAATGTCAATTCATGCTTTAAGTGCAATAATGGAAAAACGTTAAAAATGCAATAATGGAAAAGAACTGCTTTTTCCTTTAAGAATGTAGCTGGCTAGAGTGTCTCTAACTTACCTAATGGAGCAAGTTCAAATGCACCACATCTAAATTGGGGTGCAGTGAGGGGCAGGGAGGAGGGGAAAGAATTAGCATCTCACTTGCCAGGGGATACAAGTTGCTGCCTGTGCCAAGTTTCTGGTACAGTAAATGCCTGCATGTGCTGCTTACCTTGTTACAATCACAGCAATATTCAGAGGTCTGAATGTAAGGTTTCCAAGCTAATTGGCTGTAGGGGATTTTTTGAAATTGAATTATGCAGGAGACAACAGATTCATTCTTTAAAAATGTACTTTGTATATATGGCCACATTTCTAACTTAACAAATGCACAACATAGGGGCACCTGGCTGGCTAAGAACACTGGCACATGTCTGGAAACAGCACAGGAGTCTCACCACAATATTAAGCTGTTCTAATTGTGCCCCGAAAGCACATTTTGCTATCCACTTTTTTTTTTTTTTTTTTATCAATTTCCATGGGGTTAAGGTAAATACAATTAATTATGGTCCCAGTGAAAAAAATTAAACATACAAAAATATAAAGAACAATTGCATGAATTGTGGAAAGAATTTGCACCAATGTAAGAGTAGGAATTTGGTGCCTGGGTGGCTCAGTGGGTGAAGCATCTGCCATCAGCTCAGGTCATGATCCCACGGTCCCGGGACTGAATCCTGCATCGGGCTCCCTGTTCAGCCCAATGTCTGCTTCTCCCCTTACCCTTCTCCCCTGTTCATGATCTCTCTCTCTCTCTCTCTCTCTCTAATAATAAATAAATAAATAAAATCTTGAGAAATAGAGCAGGAAGTTGATTATACATTATTTTTTAGCATAAAGTAAACTTGGCTTTAGTAATACCTAAGAACTGGTTCTTCCCTAAGCAGAATGGATGGATCATCTGAGGAAAAGGGAGTTTGCAGAGAGACCACACCCCCCAGCTTCTTGTACCTGGGAAATGACAATAACAGATGCACAAGACTTTGCAACAACCATCAGTTCAAACTCCTGGCAAGGAAGCTTTTTTACTGACTTGTCCGAATCACAGCAGATGTGAGCTTGAGACTGAGTTTAAGCATAGACCTAGTGGGTTGCAGCTGAGGAGAACCTACTCACCTCCAAGGCCAGGCCGCAGTCTGTTGTCATAGCCATCCAAAAGCCCATCCAAGATCCTGGTAAATATTGTGATGTTGTCATTGGTCTCATCTTTTACTGAACTGGTTGGCATTTGTGCAAAGCTTTTTAACAGAGAAACAAGAATTCAAATTTTCATTAAGTATTTTTTATAAATTCTTCTCAAAATATAGAAACCAGAAATAATGACTTGTCTTGGAGGGAGAACACCTGAAAACAATCTCTGCTACTAAGCTAGGCTATTGTTTTTCATAGATAAGCCCTAATTCTTGAATTTCCAGAGATTGTGCTGGCTCTGGGCTGGTCATCAATCAACCTAATTTCAGGCTTAAATTCCATCCTTCCCTGATTCTGAGGAGCAGTTTATATTAAGATTATAGCCATTTTTTTAAAACATTAGCCATCACACATAGACTAGCAGAGCCCAATCCACTCTTAGGGCATTTCAGAAGTTTTGTTTAAACACAGGAAGCCCAAGTCTTCATATTGTTAATGAATCACCTGCAGTGAGCAGTGGGGTCTGGGGAGGATGTTCAAAAACTATGCATTTTGAAAGATAATTTGAAAAGTATCTTTCAATTTCAGTGCAGCCCTAATTGGGAGTATTTGTGCTGTGATCAGTATGCCAGAATTAGAGCATACAGTGATAGAAACAATCAAGTTTGTGAAATGTCTTTGGGCTTCCATACTCATCAGCACTGCTTATTGCTGGTACATTCAGCTCCAGCCAAAGCACATGACCCAGAGGCCATCATGAATTATAAAGATCAGTCTGAAAACACTGATTAGGGTTTACTCAGTATCACCTCAGATCAGGTACTCAGGAAGCAGAGTATTCTGAATGACCCAGCATGGCAGACTCATAGTAAAGCCCCAAGAAGAGCAAGCTAAGCCTTCAAAGATAAACCAAGAACAGTCCTGGTCTGTCTAATTCAGTGCAGAGATCCAAGCACCAAAAGTTTATGTAGATGACCTGGAGCAGATGGAAATGAGAAACTGCCCTGAGCATATGTGGACAAACTGAGGAAGTTATTCGGGAGGGAAAGAAAGTCTTAAGTCTAGGGGATGGTAATACACCTGAAGAACATGGAGCCCACCACAGGTTTCTACGGCTGCTTTCAAATGTTGCAAAAAGCAAGATGTTTGGAATTACCAAGAACTTGACCAACACATATGGCTCTGCTTCAAGTAGAATTTATGCAGCTGCAATCTGGCTGTGAAGTTAGCGCCCTCGGCACTTGGGAGAAGAAGAGGAGATCCCTGGAACTTCCCTGAAGTGCCTGCTACGGTGCCCCAGCTCTACTTATGGCAATTTCTTTTCCATAAATTGTCTGAAATGAGAGTGAGACCTACCATCAGCAGTTGGATGCTGAGGGCAGAACCGATGTATGCCTGCCCCACCTACTTCCTGAAACTCGGCCATTTGTATTGATCGCATCTAAACAGATCAATTCTTTACTGCTCTAAAGCTATTTCCTTTTGAATGAGAGTACAAAGTTCTTTTGATCTAATTCTCACATCATCATTAAGCATGTAGCTGAAACTCTAACGAGCTAAAGAGTCCTGTTTGTATGCAGCCCACAGACACCACTTTTTTATTCCTTGACTTAGTGTTTAAAAATATTAAATTCCCTTTTTTCTGACATCCACTGAAGTTTCACACTTTAGAATGATGAAGTACTCAGCCTCACAGACCTAATACCAGGACAAAAGACTTTATGCTGTCCTCTGGGTTTATGAGAAAAAGAAACTGTGACATTTTCTACTTGCCCAGTGGAGTAAACTGCTCAAACTTAGTCGGGCCTCACTGTCGACTGCTTATGGTGTTCATAACCTTATCAGTAGGTTTGGTTTTTCAATTCTAGGCTATGCCCAGTTGGGGGGTAGGGGTCTTTGCTGGCTGTTTGACTTAGAATAGAGGGGAGAGCATGTACCCTAGTAGAAAAAGCGTATCACTTTCTTGTATAGTCTAAAAAGACAAACTTCCAGAAACAGAGTAGAATGGCAGTTATCAGCAGCTAGGGATGGGAATTCTGGGGATGTTCTTTGAAGGGTACAAACTTGCAACTAGAAGATAAATAAGTTCTGGAGATCTAACGTGCAGTATAGAGATTATAGTCAATAGTACTGTATTAAAAATTTCAAAATTGCTAAAAATTCAAGCCTTTTTTTTAAGATTTTATTTATTTATTCATGAGAGACACACACAGAGAGAGAGAGAGGCAGAGACGCAGGCAGAGGGAGAAGCAGGCAGAGAGAACAGCAGGCTCCATGCAGGGAGCCTGACATGGGACTTGATCCTGGGTCTCCAGGAAAATGCCCTGGGCTGAAGGCAGGCATTAAACTGCTGAGCCACCTGGGCTGCCCAAAAATTCAACTCTTAAATGTCACCACAAAAAATGTTGTCTCCACAAATGACATGATGGAGGTGTTAGCTAAGACTACAGGGGTAATCATATTGCAATATATAAATGTATCATATCAATACATTATACTATTTCGAAAATGTTTAATTAAAAAATAGTATCACTATGAATAAGAAAAAAATAAAAGGCAAAAACATACCAATGTTTCAAGTATATTTTCCTAAGCTATTTATTATCTGTTATAAAACGTTCTTAAATTACATTTGATCCAAACAGGCTTGGCTGTTGGAAGACAAACCTTGACTACATAACTGACCTCTCAAGATGTTCCAGACACTGTGTACTTGTTGGGGTCATCTTCATGACCACTGCTTCCCTTGGCCCTCTGGTGCTCTACTTCACCACAGTTTAAACAAATGCCATCCTATCTGGCTCTGAATCCTATTTCACAAAATCAAAATAATTGCCAATAGCAATGCAATAGGATGCAATGCTAAAGAATTCCAAATCTCACCTTCTATTTATTGACCAAATTTTTTTTTAAAGGGAGGGGATATATTTATACCCCTTCACACATCATTTCACTTTCTTTGGAGGAATTTCAGTATCTGTCCTGTTCTGCCATAAGTGCGTCTTATAGTTATTTGTGGGCTTATTCACAATAGAGGTCATGGCTGGAGATTTGCTGTGACTTCTCTGTATTTACTGAAGTTAGGACCTAGGAGGTAAGGAAATAAATTCTAAAAGAATCTCTGGGGGATCCCTGGGTGGCGCAGCGGTTTGGCGCCTGCCTTTGGCCCGAAGCGCAATCCTGGAGACCCGGGATCGAATCCCACATCGGGCTTCCTGCATGGAGCCTGCTTCTCCCTCTGCCTATGTCTCTGCCTCTCTCTCTCTCTGTGACTATCATGAATAAATAAAAATTTGAAAAAAAAAAAAGAATCTCTGAAAATGCTTGTCAGGGCAGGAGTTGCAGTTTCCTCTCAGGAACAACTGGGAGGCCTTCTGGGGCCAAAAAAATGGTTTGCAGCATGTTTATGAAAAGCAACATTTCCAAAGCCATGAATAGGAAGGCCCTTCCCTTCTCACAGAATGCATGTGATATGCCTGCACACAGGAGAATCTCACAGATGTTTGGCAAACTTACTTGTGCCTCTCTCAAGGTGCATAATCTTTAAGGACTGTTTCTAAGGTACAGAGTAACTTTAGCTTGTTTTGTTCCACTTTGGTTAGTTGAAACTACTCGAAAAACAAAACAATACAAAAACTCTAGGCTATGCCATCAGTGAGCAATAATGCAGTTATATCTATGAGGCCTCCAGGTGGAAATAGAAGATGCCCTCATCTCTTTGAAGACTCATTCCATTTAGGTTCAGAAGGCAAGCTCGAGCTTGCCAGCATTCCAATTCAGTTTTTCTTAACTGTATTGACTATAACCAAGAAGCTCTGCTGATCCTTAGGTCAACTGTGAGTACACAATTGCTTCAAGGATAAACTAAAGGCTCAGCTCTCTGGGGGAGTGGATTTTTTGAGCTGGGGCCAGTTCCCCATTATTACAACAGTCTTGGACATATCAGAAACACTTGAAAAATTTGGTGGCTGACCCTTCAGCATTAGGATTAATTAACTTGGTTCTCTTAAAATATGAACCATTACATTTTGTCCATGCAAATAGTTCCAACATTGCCACATTACTGATGTTCCAGAAAGGGAATCATAAGGGAAATGTAGAACCGACCATCCATATTAAAACATCCTTAGATTTCCTTGCTCAAATGTCGGTCCATACAAAAGACACAAGGACTTGATAACTAAACTTAAACTCTTACAATGATTTTTTAAGCTTGAAAACTAAGGAAATTAGGCCACTGAGCCCTATATTCTAACCTGAAAATTGTTGTGCAATGGGCAGGGACATGGATGGACATGGAGAGGTATGGAAGGGCTTCTCAAAAAGCTATGCAATGTTACTTCATCAGATTTGAAGTTCTGGGCCATTCAGGGACTTCTGATGAGGTGGAGAGGGGGAATGAGAAGCTCAAGAAATTTGGTCCACTAATGGATTTAATGAAGTGTTTAAGAAAAATAAATATGAGAATCTTTGGAAACAGGAAACTCTTGCAATTATGTAAATTTCCCACCCTTTCCTGTTGTCTTACATCTGGCTTCTTCAAGGCATTTGATTCTGGACTCCTGCATTAACTTCTTTCTGATTTCTAGGCCCTAGAGATTTAACTTTAATTGATCCAGGAGAAAAAGGCACCAGTATTATTTTAAGATCCCCAGTGATCCTCATGTGCAGCCATGGTGGCTCGAGGCCTATCTAGATTGGAAATGGAAAGGCTGCTCTGTGAGCCAACTGCCAGAGTGACTCTAAATGACCCCAGGGAGCGTCTCTCCTCCACTGTCTTCAAGAGGGTATATGTTTGGGCTCAGTGCATATTCCAACAGCTCGGTTCAACAAATGCATTTTGGATATGAACCCCTTATATATCTGGTATTTTGGTGAGTACTGAGTATGTGAAGAGAACAAAGATAGTATCCCTAACCTGTAGGACACAGCTGTGTCCTAAAAGAATCAGTCATAATCACAGAGTATTTCAATAGACTATGGTAAATGTATCTATGTGATACACAAGACATTCTAAGAAACCAAAGGAAAGATATGGAGCTCTGTCCAGGGCTAATGGAAAAGAATTGACCTGAGCTTTCAAGCATGGGGATCCAGTCTCAAGCCAAAGAAAGGGATGATGAAGGGGTTGTGATCAGTGGCCTCAGGAAAGGAAACAGTGATGTTTGCAGAGAGTAAGAAAGTAAAGTAATGCATGTCAGTGAGAAATAGCACACATCAAACCATAAAGGACTTCACATGCCATGCTGCACTCCTAGGGTCCATGCTGAAGGTAGTGGGAGCTTCAAAGGATTTAAATAGAGGGCACTTTCTTTCCTTAGGGCCTTTGGGCATTTTGTGGATGATGGGCTTGGCAGGAGCAAGGCTAGAGGCCAGTTACTCAGGCCGTGGCAGGGGTGATAGAGGTGGAGGTGGATGGGGCCATCTACAAGGTATTTGAAGGGGGGGATGAAGGAGGGAGTCTGAGTATGGCAGGATAGGGAATCCCAACCAAGCCATCCTTCAAATTAACCAGTTACCACACAGAGTTAACCCTGCAGCAGAATCCATGCATTACTCTGAAAGGGGAGTTGTGTTATTAGTTCAATCTCGGAGTAAGTTTCTTTTTGAGGAACTGTAAAGGATTTTATTCCAACATACCTTTATCTATTTATCTATCAGTATTATAATTTCTAACAATGATAATTATAGTAATAACAATATGCTGCAGATTCCAGCTTTAAAGGTACTTCATTTTACCAGGTGATGCTTGATGGCGTCTTATTTTGGCATTTAAAAAAGAGTACAAGTTCAGCAGTTATGTCATCATTCCTGGGGTTCAGAAAAATCTGTTGAGTATTGTACCACAAATGTTGCTACTGAAGGCAGGGAGTGACACATTTCTTCATGATGTTATCTCTGCTTACGTTGACAGCCATTTTTGATTTACATAAAATGAGATCAATAATGGCAATGAACTTACTTTGGGAACTGAACTAGACTGCTTTTAAGTGGCAGTTGCTCTGTCTTCTTAAGTTGCATTTCTTTCTGCATTCTTTCCCCAGTATTCAATTACTTCTGAGAAATAGATCTTCAGTTTATTTGCTTGTCACTCAGCTCATTAAATAAGTATCTCTAGGTGGCACCATTTTGTGATGTTTCCTGAAATTTCCATTGCACACCACTTTATTCATTTAAAAAACTACGTAAAAGAGGGGGAGAATCTCTGGGTGGCTCAGCGGTTTAGTGCCTGCCTTTGGCCCAGGGCCTGATCCTGGAGTCCCAGGATTGAGTCCCGCGTTGGGCTCCCTGCATGGAGCCTGCTTCTCCCTCTGCCTGTGTCTCTGCCTCTCTCTCTCTCTCTCTCTCTGTGTTTGTGTGTCTCTCAGGAATATATAAATAAAATCTTAAAAAAAATAAAAAACTATGTAAAAGAAAAGTACAAACATGGTGAACACTAGCTAGGTAATGAAAGACAAAATCTCAAGTTTCCAAATAAGAGTTCTTCCCTTTTATGGGGGAAACATGGACTTGAAATGTGTCTCATGTGGACAAAGTCATGGCCATGAAATAGCATGACAGAACTCTTAGCTTGCTCCCACTGCTGTGGCCTCACTGCCCAGTCCTGCCTGTCAGCTCCCTACACAGTGCTCAGCCTACCCCTGGTGCATCTTTCATGTAGCCTCTACTCTTGTCTCTATCACTGCAGCCCAGCTCAGAATCCTATAGCCTACAAGGTAAAACACAGGCCTCCCTTCTCACAGGCCACACTCCCTTCAACTAACAACAATACCCACTTCCCTAGACTCTCCCCAACCACACTGGATACCCCATATGTGTGACTATGCTGCACACAAAACATCCTGGTGTTTATCACACACATTTTTCCCTCCCTCCCTAATCATTCCCATCAGTAATTACATCTGCAATAACATAAGGTCTTTAAGACATTTCTCATTCACCTTATTTTCCCTTCTAGTTATCATTCCATTCTTTGCCACTTTTCTCAAAACCTACTGAAGAGTTGTCTACACTAGAAATCTCAGCTGCCTCTCTTCTCTTCTCTTGGACCCACTCCAGTCTGGTTTTCATTGCCTGCATCCTAATGAAGCCTCACTTCTGGAGGCTACTGCCAAGTCCAACGATTGAGTCTCAGTCTTCACCTGACCACATCTCCCTTCTTACAACACTTCCTCCACCTGGCCTCAGGATGCTATCCTCTTTGTTCTTCCTATCTTCACTGGCCTCCTCCTCTTGCTTGCCCTCACCTTCTTGCCTTCCTAAACTTAGAGCACAGTTGAAGACCTTTATTTGATTTACACTCAATCTCTAATGGGACTCATCCAATCTAATGGCTTTAAGTATCTCCCATAGATGAAAGACTTGAAATTCATGTTTCCAGGCCCCATCTTTTTCTGACCTCTGGATCTCTACGTCCAACAGCCTGTCTGGACACGTGGATATCTAACCAGGCTTAATAGGTCCATAACTGCACTCAAGATTTTTGCTAAAACTTTTTCTCCCACTGTCTTCTGCAGCTTAATAATAGGCAACTGAACCCATCATGTTTTCAGGTCAAATACCTGGTGGCAGGGATTCTACTTCACTCCTACTTAAACCCAGTCAAAGACCCTCTTTGACCTACAAAATAATAACCAACTGTTCTTCCTGTACTATTTAGCATGGTCTACAAGGACTTTCATGATCTGACCCCTCTCCCCTCCCCACTGACTCTCTGATTATGCCTCCTACCAATCTTCCCCTTCCTTACACTGGTCTTGTGGTCCCTACCATGCCAAGCATGCCAGTGCATTCGCTGCTCCTCTCATCTTTAAACTTTCTCCACACATTATGCTCATGTCCTTACTTCCCTCAGATGTTTGCTAAGGCATCTGACCCCAGCACATTCACTTTCTCTTACTCTGAAGGATTCCTCATAGTAATTGTGATCCAACTGACATGTATTTGTTCATTGCACACGAGAATGCACCTTCCTTAAAGGCAGGCTCTACTCTGCCCACCGCAGGATCTCAGCATGAAGAACAGTACCCAGCACATAGGAAATACACACTGATACAGCAGCAGGGCAATGTCCTCTTGTGATGCTCACCCCCTAATCCCAGTCTGTAACTGTCCATGTGCTACTTTACATGGCCAGGGAGACAATACAGACATGATTAACATTATCGATTTTGCCGTGCTCTGGCCCGGGCCCAGCACCATGCTTGCCTTGTAGGTCTAGTAAATCTTGGGTGCCTCCTGATCAGAACTATCCAAAAAGATAGCTAGCCTGCACTTAGCACCCTCTCCTACCTGGTCTTGTTTCAACATTTAGCATACATTCAGCAATGTATCCTTCACATCAGCCCTGTAACATGGGATCCATTATTAACTCCTCTTTGAGATTAGGAAACTGAGTTGTAGGGGGGTTTAAAAATTCTTCTGCAGTCACACAAGTGTGCAGCAACAGAGATCAGAGCAGCCTGACTACTCTCCATCATAACGGTACCCATCGTTATCCCTATACATTTGATAGGGGTCCTAACACAGGAACCAATTTGATTGTATAGTGATGGACACATTTTTTTGTTTGTTAAAATTGAAAATGATCTGATCCTAGATTTAATTTATTGTTAGGTTTGCTTTTTTGATTTTGAAATGAATTATTAAACAAATACAAATAAAATAGAGTTTTCAATGAACTGCTAAAGCCTGTTTCCTAGCATATCTTTCTTTTTCTCATATGATTGCTTCTCTATAATATTTTATTTCATAAGACATATTTTGTGTTTGATTTTATTCGAGCAGTGGTAGACACACTATCTTTAGAATGGTGTTATTTGAGTTCTGGATTAGGACATTCTTTTGTTTTCAGCATATAGCTTTCCACCCCCATTCTTTCCCTTTTGACTGCACCTTACATATCAGGACATTCTGGAGAAGGTCCTACAATGGAAAGCACTGGCCCAGGGCCTAATGCTGGTTCTGCCACTTTCCCATGAAACTTAGACACATTTCCCTATGCCCTTCAGCCTGAACCTTTTGCATCCATAAAAGGAGCCTTTTGTAGTAGAAAATTAAATAGTACAGGTTTTGAAACTGCCTTCTAGAAATGAAGGAGATATACCCATATAAACACTGATAATTACTGTTACTACTAACAGAGTTCTATGATAAGATTTCTTCTTACTTTCGGTTCTAATATTTTCCTCTAAAATTTCACACCAATTGAAATATGCATGTTATGCAATTGTACTTTTGTAAAAATCCAAAAGCCCACATTCTCCTTCTCCCCTTGAAACAAGTCATTGACTCATCTTGGAGCTGATCGCCTGACCAGGTGAGCTGGGTCAGCACTGGCCGACTGTCCTTCTAAGCAGTGCTTAGCTCACTGCCTGTTGGCACGACAAACATGCTAAAAGTTTCCTCTCTAAAGCATATAATATGGAAGTATTTTCTTTTGGTACCTTAAAAAAAAGGTTGGGCTTTACTGTGTAGCAAGGTCCTAGCCACCTAAAACTTTTGCTATCTGCGAGAATTACCTATTTGATCTCTGGCCAATCCTGAAGCCTCCACTTAGATGTTCTCCACAATTTTATAATTGTTACAATTATAAAATTTGAATAAAATATATAATTTGTCCTGGGCCTCATGAAGCTGCAGCTATAATGCAGGAAGAACTTGCCATCTGGGGATTCACAAGAGAGAACTTGCCATTTAAAAAGACATTGTGAGTACTTGAATGATTCAGAGAGAACATACTTTCTGCTCTAGTTCAAAGAAAAGAACTGTCCTTGAGAATGTGTATGAAAAAGCTCTCTTCACAAAACCAAAGGTCCAGGTTAATCATACTCATATAGACAGATAAAGAATAACCTTAGGTAAAGTTATTCTTTATCTGTCTCTGTTCATAAGTTACTTCTACAAGAACCTGGTTTTAATTGCTAATTATAAAACATTGTTTTCTAAAGTATATTTGAATTATAGCTCCCATGTAATAAAATTCTAATGCAGTTTTTCTTTCCAATAGATAAACCCCTAAAATATATTTAACACTAATAAATGAATGGAAACGGATTTTATCTTATTCTTAAGTTGATAGTCCTCAAATTTACCTTAAAAGTTATTATTGGTCAATCAAGTCCGATAAAGTGTGATTTTTCAAATGACAATAAATTAATTCCAGTTTAAATTTAATATTATGTATTTTGACATTACATTGATTCAAATACTGTTGCACTAACTTTTCTACACCATGTACTTCTTATTACTGGTATTGTTAAAATAATTATGCCTCAAATAACACCACGTCATGAATGTGACATAGCATAAGGCTGACAGTCAAATAAGGCCTCTGTTCCATTATATGTTTGACTCATGCTCTGTTATATAACTTAAAACTAATAAAAGAATTACAAAAACTATTGAAAATGAGTTGCTGGTGGCTGATCAAATTGAGAGAAGCTAAAGAAACAATACTCATATATTTTCAAAGTGACTTCACACTAAGTATATAATCACTACACATATCGTATTTATCACATTTATAAATTTTCTGATTGCCAAAACCACACACTTATCACAAAGACTGAGTATTATGCACAAAAGCTCACATTTGCCTCTTTCCTTTTGCTCCCTGACTGGTCTTCTGTTACCCTCTTTACCAGTTGTCTGGTTTCTTTTATATATTTGCAGGAGTCAGTATTTCTCTTATCCTGAAATATTCAAATTTAGGGCCTTGCATGCTTCCCCTTTCATCTTTCTCTGGAACAAAAATCACACAAACTCTTTTTTTAGGGGGAAAAACAGAGCTTACCATCACTCTTCCCCCCACCCCACAGCCCATTCTCAGAACAGAAAACTCGCTCTACCCCAACCCAGAGAATGCCTTCCAGAATTATATTCCCTTCCTCCATAGATTGGTTTGACTCAGACCTGCCCAACAAGCTCTGTATAGCCAAAGCTACCGGGGCTAAATCACTGGGGAGTGCTAAGTAAAAATCCTAGCAGTGGGACGCCTGGATGGCTCAGCGGTTGAGCATCTGCCTTCGGGCCCAGGGCATGATCCTGGAGTCTGGGATCGGGTCCCACATTGGGCTCCTTGCATGGAGCCTGCTTCTCTCTCTGCCTATGTCTCTGTCTCTCTCTGTCTTTCATGAATAAATAAATAAAATCTTAAAAAAAGAAAAAAGAAAGAAATCCTAGCAGTTATTGGCTGGGTTAGCTCTCCCTCCCTCTCACCTTCCGTGATTGTAAGATTGGGCTAATGATGCTTACTTAGCTCACAAGGTTCCTCATAGGATTTACCTAAAACAGGTGTAACATAGCAATGAGTGCTCCATATTGTGATAGTTATTATTTTGTCAAGATTTTAAGTCAAATGAGTGTTATGAAACTTTCTTTGCAATTTAACGAAGTCATTCTTAAGTACGTTTCAAGTAATAAGCAAGTGAGAGGAGCATTGTATAAGAAGGAAAATCAATAGAAACTTGTGTTCCCCATTGTTAAAATGGCTTTGCGGCTGGCCAGGCTTTTTGAAACCCACCTTTCCACTTCCACTAGAGACCCTATTTCACTGAATGCAACTGGACACACAGGGTTTGGAACCTGATGTAAAATTCCACTTACAGGAATATCTTCTAATACAAATGACCTCAAATACTTAAAAACAGTTTTAAGCCAAATATGTTCACATAGGAAAATTTATAACAGCATAATCACTAAGGATGTAAATATCCCAAATTAGAGAGGTAGCAGATGATGAAGCAAGCATTCATGCACTGTAATAATATTCATCCATTTTAAAATTATATATTCTAAAGAGCCTGTAATAACAAAAAGGCATGAAAAAAAGCACAGTACAAAACTGAAGGTGCAATATGATCCCAACTGTATAAAAATATACATAGAGGTAAGTGGAAGAAGACACCAGAATATAAAAGACGATGGTTTCTGTGTGGTGAAATTAAGGACATTTCCTTTTTTTTATGTGATATTCTGTGTTTCACATATTTTTTGAAGTTAGTAGGCATTGTTTTAGGATGGACTATTGAGCATATATCTAAAATTCAAAACTTCTCCAATGGCTAATTCTCTAGGGAGTTTGAAGGGTATTATACCACTTGCTCTGTGTAGCTTCTAGAAACTAACAATGATCTTTTTTGAAGTTGACCTCAGAAAGCCACCAAATTAAATAAGATATAAATACAGCTGCACCTAATGGCTAACCTCCACATGCACATTACTTCGTATTTCAGACTTGCAGCCACCAGGGAATTTGTAGAAACTTCATGCCTACGGAATGTAAATTCACGATAATATATATGACCAAAATCTAAAAAAGAAAATATTTCCAATCCTCTGAACTATTGCTAAATATATGAAGTATGTCAGTAAACATACTAACTATCTAATGCATTAACTTGGAAATGTGAATACTGGGTATGACTTCAATGTCTCCAGTCAGGGGAACATCAGGACCATCATTGTTTATAGGATTTAACAGCTATGAGAGACTTTGGGAAGGAAAAATTTTCATTGAACAGATAAGGAAACTGAAGGCAGGATATGGGAGGTATCAACTCAAGATGAGCAGCAAGGCAAGAATAACGATAAATGCTCTGTTGCCAAGGGAATACTATGGCTGAAAAGGCTGTAGCACAGGCACGTCCGGTGCATGTCAGCATGCATGTGCTGCCCTCCTCACAATGCAGAGGGATGGGCATGCCCCTGGCTGACCTCGATTACAGTCCCAGTGTGAGTATTTACCAGCCTTGGCACTTGAGGATGGTCACAGTCTCTCTCCTCTGTAGAGACCAGTAAAGGTCAGAAGAGCAGAAAATGTCCACAGGACAGAATGTCATGCACCTGCGAGGGTCCTCCCTACTGGCCAGAGAGAAGGGGTTTCTCTCTGGGTGGTAAGACAGCCACCATGTGCTCAAGATCCCTCCATAATTTATAGGAGTGCAGAGTACATCATGGAACTTTTGGAACTGATTTTTACAGAACAAGTGCTTGGCAACTTTTATCATAAAATTTAATTTCATAGTTATACTCCGTCGACTTCAAGTTATACTCCTTTTGATTAACCAGAACAATTTTGGGGCGGAGGAGAGGAGGAACATCAGCCCCTAAAAGAACATTCACCTGGAATCAATACACTTATCCTAAAGGTCAAGATGAAAGAGCTTAAAGGAATCAATAATGCCTGATGCCCCAGTGTGTCTTGTAGATCGTCAGACATGTGTATTTCCTAATATCTGTGCCTGCATTCGGGTGGTCAGTGTTCAAGGCTTTTGGCTCAGGACAAGACCACTACAGGCCATTGTCAATGCCATGCAGTGTGGGTATAGCTTTAAGGGTATTCCTTTGCGTAATGGAACCACATAGGGCAACCAAAACATTGAACACTATTTTGTCTAACAAGTAGTAAGTGTCCTTGATGTATGTGAACTTAGGAATCTTGTTTTAACCTGAGTAGGAGAAAAATGATTCTGAAACCACCTCTGCTTCCATTTCTGAAAACATAATCTGCCTCTTTCCTCTGACTCACTTGAGAGATCCCATAGGTGGGACAGCCCTGCTCAAAACAAGAGCATGGGGCAGGGCAAGGACTCTATTTATTTTTAACAAATTGAAGGGCAGGGGACTGCAAAGACAGCAAGGGAGGGTTTGCTGATGTACTAGTCAGCAAAGTTTCTTAAAGGCACTTGTGCACCAAACCTATAAGATAAAAGCATAGATGGTAACTCACCCAAAGTGACTGGCTAAGTTCATGGAAATACAAAAGAGAAGGAGGTTTTTTATCATGATAAAACTAGAAAACATTCCATTGTCCATTCCCAATGAGAATAATAGCTGAAGCAGATGAATTTGTAAGAATAACTGTTCCTTTCTCCAACTTGATCTTGAAGCTGAAAGGTACACAAAGAGGGAAAGCACATAATATAAATGTTCTTGTGTCATAGTTCTTGAAATCAAATCATACTGCAAGCACACACAATTTACAAAGAAATGATCTGGCCATCCTTCTCAGCACAGCTCCACACTGGGTTGTTATCTACGTCCACAGGGCAGTAAGTTGTGGCATGAAAAGGAGTTACAATAGGGCTTAATTTCCACTTTTACTCAGAGTGCAGACTCATTCTAATTCTTTTTTTTTCCGCGTCTCAAATACTTTGTTTTACTTTTCAGCATATTATCAAATGACCCAATAGTCTTCTTATTAGAATAAATGTTTGAAGTTATCCGATTAACTGTATTTTGCATCTGTCAAATCCACAAGTGGAATCATTTTACCTTTCTGAAATATTTGCCACGGGTTCAAAGCCAGCAAGCTACTCCTTGTTCTGCAAGGTGCTGAGAGAAAGTATGTGGAAAGAGGGGAAAAAAGGCACATTTAAGAAACATTAAATCTACAGGATCACGATAGTATAAGAACTGCTTATAAGAAAAGGTTGCCGCTTTCTCAGCATTCTGCCCCCATCAATAAATAACTTAATAATCACTGCATTTGGGGAAGTCTCTGAGCTCTGTGCTGGGACCTAATTAACGCATCTGAAGTCCAGGCAGGCACAGTCCCTGGGCTCTGCAACTAACCCTAGCGAAGGCACATATTTCTCCATATGCGCATAACGCAAATAGGTGCACGCGATAGACGAACCACCGCGTGTTCACGGGTACATTTTCCCAAGGAGACCCCAGGCGAACTCCGGAATTGGGCACACACAACAGGTACTTCCACCCCAGGAACTAAGCCCTCCTGCCAAGAAGGGCAGGGTGCCGTGCGGTGGTCGCCTGCTCGCGCCCCGGGGCTGGTCGCCTGACCCGGGCCCTCCGGGCGCCGGGCACCCAGCGCCGCATGCGGGAAGCCCGGGCGGGGCCGCCGCCGCCCGCCGCCCCCCCCCCCCGCCCCGAGCCGGGACCCCCACCGCCCCACCAGGGGCTCCACCCCTTCCGCCCCCAGCCCCGCTCCGGCTCGCGCGCGCAGGTGGGCGCGGGGGCGGCACTGCGGAGGCGCAGCCTGGCCCGCCCGCCGCCCGCACCCGCCCGGTCCGCAGCCGCGTGCCCGCGCCTCCCGCTCGCGGACCCTTCCCCTCTCGCTTCTGGCCTCAGACACGTTCCCCGCTCCAGCCCCGGGTCCGAGCCTCCTCCGCGGGGAGCGCGCTGCCGCGGCGGCCGGGAGACACCGGCCTGGAGCGCCCCGCACCCCCGCCCGCCAGCCCGCCACGGGGTCCGCGCCCACCCCGCCCGCAGCGCCTCCGAGCCCCAGGCTGGGGGGCCTGCGGGTGGGCGAGTTCGGCCCCCCCCCCCGCTCCGGGGCCGGCGGCTGGGTGCCCGCACCCGCAGCCCCCCCGGGGAGCCCCCGCGTCCCCGCCCGCCCGCCGGGCTGTGCCGCCCAGGCCGCCCCTGCCCTCCCGCGCCGGCTGTGCCCCGCAGGCGCCGGCCGTGCCCCGGGGAAAGTTTGCGCTCGCGGCCGCCCCGGAGCCCCGCCGGCTCCCCGCCTCCCCTCCCGGGCCGCGCGGCTCGCCGCTCCCGAGCCCCGAGGGGAGGTGCTCGCCGGGCCGAGGCCGCCCTCCTTCTCTGCCTTCCACGCATCTCCCTACCCGGCAGCCGGGGCGGCGAGCCGTCGCGGGGAGCCTCCTCCTCCCCTCCTGCCCCCGCTCCCGCGCAGCTGGCAGGCGCGCAAGGCCGGTGCGCGTCACCGCCCGGTTCTCCGCGGCCGAGCCGCCCCGCGCGCCCCGCGCGCCCCGGCCCACCGCGCCCCACGCCCCGCGCGCCCCAGGCCCTCGCGCCGCCCCTGCGGACCCGCGCCCCGGGCTCTAGCGCGCTCGCCCTCACCTCTCCCGAGCGCCACATGTCGTCTCCGGGCTGGAGGGACTGTCCTCTGCAGAGGCGCTCCGGCAGAGGCCGCCAGACTCTCATCGAATGCGCCCTCGGGCCGGCTCGGCGGAGGGGGCGGGCTCAGGGCTCCCGGCCCGCGGCCCGGCCTGCGGTGGGATGGGCGGTCCTCAAGTTTCCCGACGGCCTTGGGGAGCAGGTTCCGGGCCTCCCGGAACCACCGCGGGTTCCCTCCCACACGGCAGAGGGGGACCGATGGTGCCCGCACAGCGGCAGCCGGAGGCCGGGTCTCCGAGGTTTTTCCTTGGCTCCAAGCCTAAGCGCCTCCCTAGCCTGCTGTCCCTCCTCAGCCCTCAACACACACCTCTGTGTCCTCATCTCCTGTGCTCTTTAGGAAGAAACTCCCTAATGAGGCTTCTTTTTTTATCTGCAATTCATAGCTACGGGGGGGTGGGGGGTGGGGGGTGTGGGTGCAAATCCCAGAGCAAAACTGGGATTAGAATTAAACCCTTACCTAATCGCAAAACATATATATATATATATATATATATATATATATATATATATATATATATATATTTTTTTTTTTTTTTTTCTTCCTGAAGTTATTTATTGACAAGAAGCCATGTGTCAATAACCAGGGATCATGGGACAGTGGGTCTGAAGACCTGGAACAGCGCTGGGAGCTGCGGAAGCTCCCCCCTGGGGCGCTCTGGGGACCAGGACATCGTGCACTGCCACTGGTACCCATGCACATGGGCTTCAGTCCTAGGGTTCTGGGTTATGTCTGTCTCAGCGGTACATAGCCGGAGAGATGGCACTAATGACAACTGAAAGAAAATAGGGTCCCTTTCAGGCAGCACAAATAAGACAGATGTAAAAGAAGGTACATTCCTTAATTTGAAGATTGCAGCATCTTCTTTCCTCAGGAGTGGGATGCCTCTTGACTATGAAAACATCCGGGAGAAAATGTTCAAGATTTAAAGTTAAACCACCCAGAAAATGATGAGACTTATACTATTGTTCCACATCTTTTGTGACACTGCATTGTGAATAGTCACTTTCAACAGGATAATTGTGAGAAAAGGCAAATTTCTAACTCTGCTCACACTCTTTCAGGGTGTGAAGTTACTTTATTCTTAAGTTCAACTCATGTCATGTATTCCAAACCCAAGCTACCTGCTGGTACTTTTGCACATTTCAAAAATTTTGAGGTTCTCCAAAAATGACTGATTGTCAATATATTCCTGAACAGGACATTAAAAATGTATGAATTTTGCAAATATACAGGAAGTGTTACTCTGAATATACATTTAGCCACAGTATTCAATAATTCTGATTCTAGTGGTTCTGCATGAAATATAAATTAAATGCTCATTTTCTGATTCTAAACTGGTTAACTTGAACACATACATTTCATCATTTTCTAATTTTTCAAAAGACCCGTCCCTGAGATAAGTCTGCTGACAGTCAAAATCATTACATTAAAAACAATCAAAATCAACTAAATATAATCTTCATCTTTTAGGTGTTAGAATTCTAGGCTTAAATATACCAGTTGCAGCTACTTTTCTCTCAGGATTAAACAACATAAGGCAAATGAAATAGTTCAAATAACTAGTGAATTTAAAGTTTTCCATATTATGAAACAAGATCATTCAGAAATATTTGCAACAAAATAAAATGCAGATAAGTCAGAGATTACTTTTGGATTAGTGAGAATTATGGACATTAATTCTTCTCAATAATACCTTATCAAAGTATCATTGACAAATAATGAAATATCCACTATAAGTGAATTTCTGTTCTTTTGATGAATTAATTTTAAAATATCCATGTTTTGGGTAAGTCTTCTATCAGTTTAATTACAATGCATATTATTGAATGTATGGAAATTATCTTAAATAAAATCTAATCTTTAAAATAGTACTGAAGCATGTGGCTTAGATACTTACCTCCTCCATGTGATAAAAATGATAACCCAGTCTCTCTTCTTAATTTTTATGAACATATAAGAGAGTCTTAGGTCAAATGGACCTGAGGGGATAGTGAAATAATGACATAACAAAATTCCATAGAAACTCATATTTAGAAGAATATTTATCATTTTAGTAATTTTTGTTTTGATATAGAATTCAATGTTTCCCTGAGAAATAATGGTCTATCAGCTGAATTCCCATTTGTTCCATTAGCATTTTTCCTTTTTATTGAATGACATAAAGCAAAATAGTTACAGATCTGGAAAGCAGTAGAGGGCACCCCAGTTCCATATAACCTTAGGGTTAACCAGTCTCCATAAGAATTTAGTTTCCAGTGCAAGAGTCTAAAATAGCTGAACTTGGGGAAGCTAGGCAATGGGTGGAGCACTTGCCCCCAATAACACCCACTGTATGCCACCCAAAGCAGAGACAGAGAATGGAGGCTCTGTTTATGCAGGTAGGTGTAGTAGAGATGGCTAAAACATGAAAACCAGTGTCACCATGAGGAAGCAGAGCTTGATAAGTTGAGTGGAGGATGTCCTAAATCAAGAGCCCACTTGTATAGAATAAGGTAATTTTGTGGGACTGTGTGTAATTTTTTATTTATGAAGAATTAGGGCAAAGAAAGCAAGAGGTAAGATGGGGGCAGATATACAGGGGCCAGGTACAAGAAGACAGGAAAGTGGAGAAGGAGTTAATTTCCTCCTGCAAACAAGAAGGAGCTACTGAATAGTTTTGTTTGTCAGGAGAGGGACATGATTCTAGAAGAGACTCACCCTGACAACTGTAGAGAAAGAGTGTTGGGAGGAGGCAAATCCAGGCTAAAAGCAGGTTATAACATCACAGTGTCAGCCCATGGAGGGAATTTAATAAATGCTTGAGTTATTTCATTAATGAACAATAAACTGATTGATTCTCAGGTATTCAAGGCAGATTTTTAAGTGCTTTGCTCAAATATAAACAAGAGTCTTGAATGTTAAGAAAACAGAAAGGTCAAGTCTGACTAGAAACAAAATTCATAGAGAAATATGACAATTAATTTGATCTCTGAAAAAGTATTTGGGCAGGCAATATCATAAAAAGCAATAGAGGGGCACCTGGGTGACTAGGTCAGTTAAGCATCCACCTTCAGCTCAGGTCATGATCCGGGAGTCCTGGGATCTAGCGCTCCTTCGGGGATCCCTGCTCAGTGGGCAGTCTGCTTCTCCTTCTCTCCACCTCCACTCCTGCTGTCTTTAGCTATCTCTCTCTCTCTAATAAATAAATAATAAAATAAAATAAAATAAAATAAAATAAAATAAAATAAAATAAAACAAAATAAAATAAAATAAATAAAAACGAAAGAATAGGAACAAGTGTAGAAGGTACAGGGTGCACTATGCAATAAATGCTCCATTCAGAGAAAACACACTCTATATTTATAATTTATTATTTATTTCTTTTATTTTCACTTTATTTTATGTATTCATTCATTCATTCTTAAATATGGAACACTTCACAAATTTGTGTGTCATGGTTGCATGGGGCCATGCAAATCTCTGTATCATTCCAATTTTAATATATGTGCTGCTGAATCAAGCAGTCACTTGACTTAAATTAGAATTCTCATAGTAATTATCTAAAGGCTACATATAGACTATAACCATGTTTTAATTAGCCAGCTCTGTTTTAAGATGAATTTATTTTTAAAATAAATTTGAGGTAAATTAGAGACAACAATTAAAAGCCAGGTTTCTCATAAATAAATAAATAAACAAAAGAATGAGTAAGTAAATACTTCAGGTTTCTTAAAAGAGAAAAAATTGAAAGCAGACTTAGCAATAATAGGCATACATTCCCATCCTCTCACCATACCCCACTCCATTTATATTAGGCATGGGCTCCTTAGAGCAATGTAGTCTATTTTTTCTTTCTTACACTTAGCCTGTCCCCCTCACTTACATTACCTGACAAATTGAAGCAATTGAGGTTTTTAAAAAGATTTACAATTTTTTATTCTGATTTCATTTTTCTGTGTATTAGGCTTGTTAGTTATATCTATTTTATTTTGATTTTACTACTTGTTCTAGAGTTTAAAATAGATACTTTTAAAGTATTACATAGTCTACCTTTAAGTAGCATTATATCATTTCATGTATGGTATATGAATCTTAGCATATATTTCTAATTTTTTTTGTTCTATTTGCTGTGGTCATGTATGTTATTTCTACATGGGTTAATTGTTACTCAATTTCTCTTACATTAACAATCAATTATCTTTTTTAATTGTGGTAAAATATGCATAATGTAAAATTTACATTTAACTGTGTTTAACTGTACAATTGTGTGGCATTAAGTTCACTCACTTTGTTGTGCAACAATTATCACTCGCCATCTCCAGAACTTTTTCATCCTCCCCAGCTGAAACTCTAACTATTAAATAATTCTCCCCCCATTCCCTGACTCTCAGCTCTTGGTAACTATTGCTCTACTTTCTGTCACTACAGGATTTGACTGTTCCAGGTACTGCATATCAGTGGAATCATATAATTATTCTCCCTTTGTGTCTGCCTTGTTTTACTTATCATAATGTTTCCAAGTTCATACATGTTGTAGCATGTAACTAATATTTCATTCCTTTTTAAAGCAGAATAACATTCCATTGTATGTGTACTTAAAAATTTGTTTATCCATTCATGTGTCCATGGACATCTAGGTTGTTTCTACCTTTTACCTACTGTGAATAATGTTGCTATGAACATGGGTGTACAAATACCTGTTCAAGGCCCTGCTTTCAGTTCTTTTCTGTATATATCCAGTAGAGTCATAGGCTTAATTTTGGGGGAACTGACATACTGCTTCCCACAGTGGCTGCAGCATTCTGCATTCCTAAGAGCAAGAGTTCTGATTTCTCCATATCCTCAACAACACCTAATATGTACCTTTGTTTTATTTTTATAATAGCTACTGTTGTGTTGATTTACATTTATCTAATGACTAGTGAGATTGAGAATCACATCATGTACATATTGGCCACTTGTATATGTTCCTTCAAGTAACATCTCTACAGATTTGCCCATTTCTTTTATAAAAATTTATTTTTTATTGGTGTTCAATTTACCAACATACAGAATAACACCCAGTGCTCATCCCGTCAAACGCCCCCCTCAGTGCCTGTCACCCATTCACCCCCACCCCCTGCCCTCCTCCCCTTCCATCACCCCTAGTTCGTTTCCCAGAATTAGGAGTCTTTATGTTCTGTCTCCCTTTCTGATATTTCCCACACATTTCTTCTCCCTTCCTTTATATTCCCTTTCACTATTATTTACATTCCCCCAAAAATGAGAACATATAATGTTTGTCCTTCTCCGATTGACTTACTTCACTCAGCATAATACCCTCCAGTTCCATCCACGTTGAAGCAAATGGTGGGTATTTGTCATTTCTAATGGCTGAGGAATATTCCATTGTATACATAAACCACATCTTTATCCATTCATCTTTCGATGGACACCGAGGCTCCTTCCACAGTTTGGCTATTGTGGACATTGCTGCTAGAAACATCGGGGTGCAGGTGTCCCGGCGTTTCATTGCATCTGAATCTTTGGGGTAAATCCCCAAGTGTGCAATTGCTGGGTCTAGGGCAGGTCTATTTTTAACTCGTTGAGGAACCTCCACACAGTTTTCCAGAGTGGCTGCACCAGTTCACATTCCCACCAACAGTGTAAGAGGGTTCCCTTTTCTCCACATCCTCTCCAACATTTGTGGTTTCCTGCCTTGTTAATTTTCCCCATTCTCACTGGTGTGAGGTGGTATCTCATTGTCGTTTTGATCCGTATTTCCCTGATGGCCAGTGATGCAGAGCATTTTCTCATGTGCGTGTTGGCCACGTCTACGTCTTCCTCTGTGAGATTTCTGTTCATGTCTTTTGCCATTTCATGATTGGGTTGTTTGTTTGTCTGGTGTTGAGTTTAATAAGTTCTTTATAGATCTTGGAAACTAGGCCTTTATCTGATCCGTCATTTGCAAATATCTTCTCCCATTCTGTAGGTTGTCTTTTAGTTTTGTTGACTGTATCCTTTGCTGTGCAAAAGCTTCTTAATCTTGAGGAAGTCCCAATAGTTCATTTTTGCTTTTGTTTCTTTTGCCTTCGTGCATGTATCTTGCAAGAAGTTACTGTGGCCGAGTTCAAAAAGGGTGTTGCCTGTGTTCTCCTCTAGGATTTTGATGGAATCTTGTCCAACATTTAGATCTTTCATCCATTTTGAGTTTATCTTTGTGTGCGGTGAAAGAGAGTGGTACAGTTTCATTCTTCTGCATGTGGATGTCCAATTTTCCCAGCACCATTTATTGAAGAGACGGTCGTTCTTCCAGTGGATAGTCTTTCCTCCATTATCGAATATTAGTTGACCATAAAGTTCAGGGTCCACTTCTGGATTCTCTATTCTGTTCCATTGATCTCTGTGTCTGTTTTTGTGCCAGTACCACACTGTCTTGATGACCACAGCTTTGTAGTACAACCTGAAATCTGGCATTGTGATGCCCCCAGCTATGGTTTTCTTTTTTAAAATTCCCCTGGCTATTCGGGGTCTTTTCTGATTCCACCCAAACCTTAAAATAATTTGTTCTAACTCTCTGAAGAAAGTCCATGGTAATTTGATAGGGATTGCATTTAAAGTGTAAATTGCCCTGGGTAACATTGATATTTTCACAATATTAATTCTGCCAATCCATGAGCATGGAATATTTTTCCATTACTTTGTGTCTTCCTCAATTTCTTTCAGAAGTGTTCTATAGTTTTTAGGGTATAGATCCTTTACCTCTTTGGTTAGGTTTGTTCCTAGGTATCCTATGCTTTTGGGTGCAATTGTAAATGGGATTGACTCCTTAATTTCTCTTTCTTCAGTCTCATTGTTAGTGTATAGAAATGCCACTGATTTCTGGGCATTGATTTTGTATCCTGCCACGCTACCAAATTGCTGTATGAGTTCTAGCAATCTTGGGGTGGAGTCGTTTGGGTTTTCTACGTAGAGTATCATGTCATCGGCGAACAGGGAGAGTTTGACTTCTTCTTTGCCAATTTGAACGCCTTTAATGTCTTTTTGTTGTCTGATTGCTGAGGCTAGGACTTCCAGTACTATGTTGAACAGCAGTGGTGAGAGTGGACATCCCTGTCTTCTTCCTGATCTCAGTGGAAAGGCTGCCAGTGCTTCCCCAATGAGAATGATATTTGCTGTGGGCTTTTCGTGGATGGCTTTTAAGATGTCGAGGAATGTTCCCTCTATCCCTACACTCTGAAGAGTTTTGTTCAGGAATGGATGCTGTATTTTGTCAAATGCTTTCTCTGCATCTAATGAGAGGATCATATGGTTCTTGGTTTTTCTCTTGCTGATATGATGAATCACATTGATTGTTTTACGGGTGTTGAACCAGCCTTGTGTCCCGGGGATAAATCCTAATTGATAATGGTGAATAATTTTCTTAATGTACTGGTGGATCTATTGGCTAGTATCTTGTTGAGAATTTTTACATCCATGTTCACCAGGGATATTGGTCTGTAATTCTCCTTTTTGGTGGGGTCTTTTTCTGGTTTTGGAATTAAGGTGATGCTGGCCTCATAGAACGAATTTGGAAGTACTCCATCTCTTTCTATCTTTCCAAACAGCTTTAGTAGGATAGGTATGGTTTCTTCTTTAAACGTTTGATAAAATTCCCCTGGGAAGCCATCTGGCCCTGAACTCTTGTGTCTTGGGAGGTTTTGGATGACTGCTTCAATTTCCTCCCTGGTTATTGGCCTGTTCAGGTTTTCTATTTCTTCCTGTTCCAGGTTTGGTAGTTTCTGGCTTTCCAGGAATGCGTCCATTTCTTCTAGATTGCCTAATTTATTGGCGTATAGCTGTTCATAATATGTTTTTAAAATCATTTGTATTTCCTTGGTGTTGGTAGTGATCTCTCCTTTCTCATTCATGATTTTATTAATTTGAGTCTTTCTCTTCTTTTTAATAAGGCTGGCTAATGGTTTATCTATCTTATTAATTCTTTCAAAGAACCAACTCCTGGTTTTGTTGATCTGTTCCACAGTTCTTCTGGTCTCGATTTCGTTGAGTTCTGCCCTAATCTTAATTAACTCTCTTCTTCTGCTGGGTGTAGGATCTATTTGCTGTTTTTTCCCTAGCTCCTTTATGTGTAAGTTTAGCTTTTGTATTTGAGTTCTTTTCAGTTTTTGAATGGATGCTTGTATTGCAATGTATTTCCCCCTTAGGACTGCTTGTGCTACATCCCAAAGATTTGAATGATTGTATCTTCATTCTCATTAGTTTCCATGAATCTTTTTAATTCTTCCTTAATTTTCTGGTTGATCCTTTCATCTTTTAGCAGGATGGTCCTTAACCTCCACGTGTTTGAGGTCCTTCAAACTTCTTGTTGTGATTTAGTTCTAATTTCAAGGCATTAAGATCTGGGAATATGCAGGGGACGATCCCAGTCTTTTGGTTTCAGTTCAGACCCGATTTGTGACCCAGTATGTGGTCTATTATGGAGAAAGTTCCATGTGCACTTGAGAGGAATGTGTATTCAGTTGAGTTTGGATGTAAAGTTCTGTAGATATCTGTGAAATCCATCTGGTCCAGTGTATCATTTAAAGCTCTCGTTTCTTTGGAGATGTTGAGCTTAGAAGACCTATCGAGTATAGAAAGAGCTAGATTGAAGTCACCAAGTATAAGTGTATTATTATCTAAGTATTTCTTCACTTTGGTTATTAATTGATTTAAATACTTGGCAGCTCCTATATTCGGGGTATATATACTGAGGAGTGTTAAGTCCTTTTGTTGGATAGATCCTTTAAGTATGAGATAGTGTCCCTCTTCATCTCTCACTACAGTCTTCGGGGTAAATTTTAGTTTATCTGATATAAGGATGGCTACCCCTGCTTTCTTTTGAGGACCCTTTGAATGGTACATGGTTCTCCAACCTTTTATTTTCAGGCTGTAGGTGTCCTTCTGTCTGAAATGAGTCTCTTGTAGACAGCAAATAGATGGGTCCTGCTTTTTTATCCAGTCTGAAACCCTGCGCCTTTTGATGGAGTCACTAAGCCCGTTCACATTCAGAGTTACTATCGAAAGGTATGAGTTTAGTGTCATCATGATATCTATTCAGTCCTTCTTTTTGTAGATTGTTCCACTGAACTTCTTCTTAAAGGGGAATTTTAGGAGTCCCCCTTAAAATTTCTTGCAGAGCTGGTTTGGAGGTCACATATTCTTTCAGTTCCTGCCTGTCTTGGAAGCTCTTTATCTCTCCTTCCATTCTGAATGAGAGCCTTGCTGGATAAAGTTTTCTTGGTTGCATGTTCTTCTCATTTAGGACCCTGAATATATCCTGCCAGCCCTTTCTGGCCTGCCAGGTCTCTGTGGAGAGGTCTGCTGTGAATCTAATATTTCTCCCCATAAAAGTTAGAGATTTCTTGTCTCTTGCTGCTTTAAGGATCTTGTCTTTATTTTTGGAATTTGCAAGCTTCACTATTAAATGTCGAGGTTTGAGCGGTTTTTATTGATTTTAGGGGGGGAACCTCTCAATTTCCTGAATCTGAATGCCTGTTTCCCTTCCCAGATTAGGAAAGTTTTCAGCTATGATTTGTTCAAATGCATATTCTGGGCCTCTGGGCCTTTCGGCCTCCTCAGGAACCTCAATTAAAGGTAGATTTTTCTTCCTCAGGCTGTCACTTATTTCCCTTAATCTATCCTCATGATCTTTTGTTTGTCTCTTTTTTCCTCAGTTTCCCTCTTTGCCATCAACTTGTCTTCTATGTCACTCACTCGTTCTTCCACCTCATTTACCCTCGTCTTTAGGAGCTCTAGTTTGGATTGTATCTCATTTAATTGATTTTTAATTTCTGCCTGATTGGATCTAAATTCTGCAGTCAGGAAGTCTCTTGAGTCCTTTATGCTTTTTTCTAGAGCCACCAGTAGCTGTATAATAGTGCTTCTGAATTGGCTTTCTGACATTGAATTGTAATCCAGATTTTGTAACTCTGTGGGAGAGAGGACTGTTTCTGATTCTTTCTTTTGAGGTGATGTTTTCCTTCTAGTCATTTTGCTCAGGGCAGAGTGGCCAAAAACAAGTTGTATTGGGAAAAGGAGAAAAAGAGAGGAGAGAAAGAAGGAAAGAAAAGAGAAAAATAAAATAGAAAAAAGGAAGCAAAAAAGAAGAAAAGAGAAGAAAAAGAAAGAAAAAGAAAGAAAGGGAAAAAAGGGTGGGGGAAGCAAACAGAAATCAAAAAGCAAAAAAAAAAAAAAAAAGAAAAGAAAGGAAAGGAAAGGAAAGGAAAGGAAAGGAAAGGAAAGGAAAGGAAAGGAAAGGAAAGGAAAGGAAAGAAAATAACACACACAGGGGAGTATCTTCTGATTCTGTATACTTTAAGTCCCTTGACTTCCCCTGGAACTGTCAGCTGGTCTTCTGGGGGAGGGGCCTGTTGTGCTGATTTTCAGGTGTTAGCACTTGGGGGAGCTGCTCTGCCCCCTGCCTGATGCAGGGCTCAGTGAGTAATGTTCATCCTGTTTATCAGGTGAGGCCACAGTGAGGGTCCGTGGGGGTTGTTTACCCCGCGAGGCCCCAGGAGGAGCAACCCCGGTGGCTGCGGCAGCTCTGGTACCCTGGAGTCAGCCCCCGCAGTAACTCTGGAGCTCTCGGTCTGCAGGCCCTGGAGGCTCCGGGGCGGGGCCGCTGATCTGCTCAGCTCGGGGCAGGAGCGTCCTTGCAGTCCTGGGCCCTCCTGGCCTCTGCCTGTCCCGGGGGGAGGCCGGATCCTGGGCTGTGTCCTGGCGCCCTGTGCTCCCGGGGCCTGCACTGTTGGATTCGCGCTCCCAGGCCGCGCAGGGCACAGGTGTCTGTTAGTGTCCCAGGGAGCCTGAGGGCATCCCCGCCCCCCTCCTGGGTCCTGCTCTAAGTCCCTGTGAGCCCCTTTCCGCCCAGAATGATTGGTGAAGCTCCTGCTTCTCCGGGAGGGAGCTCTCCTGTCCTGGGGACACTGGCCCCAGCGTTAGCTCGGCTCCTCGCGGGGCCCCTCCCTCTTGGAGGCCTTTGTTTCTTTAATTCTTTCTTCCCAGTCTTCCTACCTTGATAGAAGCGCGAACTCTTCTCATTGTAGCATTCCAGCTGTTCTCTCTTTAAATCTCAGGCCGAATTCATAGATTTTCAGGATGATTTGAAGGTTATCTAGTTAATTTGGTGGGGTCAGGTGATTTGGGGACCCTACTCTTCCGCCATCTTGCCCCCAAATAAAAAGCTTTTGCACAGCAAAAGAAACAGTCAACAAAAGTAAAATACAACCTACAGAATGGGAGAAGATATTTGCAAATGACGGATCAGAAAAAGGGCTAGTTTCCAAGATCTATAAAGAATTATTAAAATCGACAGCAAAGAAACAAACTATCCAAACAGGAAATGGGCAAAAGACATGAACAGAAATCTCACAGAGGAAGACATAGACATGGCCAACAAGCACATGAGAAAATGCTCCACATCACTTGCCATCAGGAAATACAAATCAAAACCACAATGAGATACCACCTCACACCAGTGAGAATGGGGAAAATTTACAAAACAGGAAACAACAAATGTTGGAGAGGATGTGGAGAACGGGGAACCCTCTTGCACTGTTGGTGGGAATGTGAACTGGTGCAGCCACTCTGGAAAACTGTGTGGAGGTTCCTCAAAGAGTTAAAAATAGACCTGCCCTACGACCCAGTAATTGCACTGCTGGGGATTTACCCCAAAGATACAGATGCAGTGAAATGCCGGGACACCTGCACCCCGATGTTTCTAGCAGCAATGTCCACAGTAACCAAACTGTGGAAGGAGCCTCGGTGTCCATCGAAAGATGAATGGATAAAGAAGATGTGGTTTATGTATACAATGGAATATTCCTCAGCCATTGGAAACGACAAATACCCACCATTTGCTTCAACGTGGATGGAACTTGAGGGTATTATGCTGAGTGAAATAAGTCAATCGGAGAAGGACAAACATTGTATGTTCTCATTTATTTGGGGAATATAAATAATAGTGAAAGGGAATATAAGGGAAGGGAGTAGAAATGTGTGGGAAATATCAGAAAGGGAGACGGAACATGAGAGACTCCTAACTCTGGGAAACGAACTAGGGGTGGTGGAAGGGGAGGAGGGCGGGGAGTGGGGGTGAATGCTTGACGGGCACTGAGGGGGGCACTTGATGGGATAAGCACTGGGTGTTATTCTGTATGTTGGCAGATTGAACACCAATAAAAATACATTTATTATTAAAAAAAAAAACAAAAACAAAAGCTTCCTATTTTGATGAAATCCCAATAGTTAATTTTTGCTTTTGTTTCTCTTGCCTTCATGGATTTATCTTACAAGAAGTTACTGTGGCTGAGTTCAAAAAGGGTGTTGGGGATCCCTGGGTGGCGCAGCGGTTTGGCGCCTGCCTTTGGCCCAGGGCGCGATCCTGGAGACCCGGGATCGAATCCCACGTCGGGCTCCCGGTGCATGGAGCCTGCTTCTCCCTCTGCCTGTGTCTCTGCCTCTCTCTCTCTCTGTATGTGGCTATCATAAAAAAAAAAAAAAAAAAAAAAAAAAAAAAAAAAAAAGGGTGTTGTTCTCCTCTAGGATTTTGATGGAATCTTGTCTCACCTTTAGATCTTTAATCCATTTTGAGTTTATCTTTGTGTATGGTGAAAGAGAGTGGTCTAGTTTCATTCTTCTGCACGTGGCTGTCCAATTTTCCCAGCACCATTTATTGAAGGGACTGTCTTTTTTCCCGTGGATAGTCTTTCTACCTTTGTTGAATATTAGTTGACCATTAAGTCCAAGGTCCACTTCTGGATTCTCTATTCGGTTCCCTTGATCTATGTGTCTGTTTTTGTGCCAGAACCACACTGTCTTAAGACCTCAGCTTTGTAGTCCAACCTGAAATCTGAATGAAGCTACAACTGTTTAAAATCTTTGGTATACAGCAAAAGCAGTCCTGAGGGGGAAATACATCGCAATACAAGCATCCATCCAAAAACTGAAAAGAACTCAAATACAAAAGCTATTATTCTACACCCAGCAAAAGAAGAGAGTTAATAAAGCTTCGAGCAGAACTCAGTGAAATCGAGACCAGAAGAACTGTGGAACAGATCAACAAAACCAGGAGTTGGTTCTTTGAAATAATTAGAATTATTCTAATTCTAGATATTCCAGCCTTATTAAAAAGAAGAGAGAGAAGACTCAAATTAATAAAATCATGAATGAGAAAGGAGAGATCACTACCAATACCAAGGAAATACAAATGATTTTAAAAACATATTATGAGCAGCTTTATGCCAATAAATTAGGCAATCTAGAAGAAATGGACGGATTTCTGGAAAACCACAAACTACCGAAACTGGAACAGGAAGAAATAGAAAACCTGAACAGGCCAATAACCAGGGAGGGAATTGAAGCAGTCATCAAAAACCTCCCAAGGCCCAAAAGTCCAGGGCCAGATGGCTTCCCAGGGGAATTCTATCAAATGTTTATTTTTTAAAAATTTTTTTCATTTATTTATGATAGTCACAGAGAGGGAGAGAGGGAGAGAGAGTGGCAGAGGGAGAAGCAGGCTCCATGCACTGGGAGCACGATGTGGGATTTGATCCTGGGTCTCCAGCATCGCGCCCTGGGCTAAAGGCAGACACCAAACCGCTGTGCCACCCAGGGATCCCTCAATCAAATGTTTAAAGAAGAAACCATACCTATTGTACTAAAGCTGTTTGGAAAGATAGAAAGAGATGGAGTACTTCCAAATTCGTTCTATGAGGCCAGCATCACCTTAATTCCAAAACCAGACAAAGACCCCACCAAAAAAGAGAATTACAGACCAATATCCCTGATGAACATGGATGCAAAAATTCTCAACAAGGTACTAGACAATAGGATACAACAATACATTAAGAAAATTATTCACCATGACCAAGTGGGATTTATCCCTGGGATCCAAGGCTGGTTCAACATTTGTAAAGCAATGAATGTGATTGATCATATCAGCAAGAGAAAAAACGAGAACCATTGGATCCTCTCAATAGATGCAGAGAAAGCATTTGACAAAGTACAACATCCATTCCTGATCAAAACTCCTCAGAGTGTAGGGATAGAGGGAACATTCCTCAACATCTTAGGGATTTTTTATGTATTCTGGATATTAATCCCTTACCAGATATCTGATTTGAAAATATTTCTCACATCATTTGTGTTGCTTCTCTACTCTGTTGATAGTGCCTTTGATGCACAAAATTTTAAATTTTGGTGAAGTTCAATTTGTCTATTTTTTGTTTCTCTTGCATGCTTTTGGTGTCATATCCAAGTATTCAATGTCAAATTCAGAATCATGAATCTTTTCTCTATGTTGTTTTCTTTGAGTTTGATACTTTTAGCTCTTACATCTACATCTTTGACCTATGTTGAATTGATATTTGCATATGGTAGTAGGTAAGGGTTCAAATTCATTCTTTTGCATGTGATTGCCCAGTTTTCCAAACACCATTTGTGGAAAAGACTTTTTTCTCTCACTGAATGGTCTTGGCACTCTTTGGTAAGTCATTTGATCCTATAAGCAAGGATTTACTTCTGGGCTTTTTAGTATGTCTTTATGCCTATATCACACTATTTTGTTTACTGTGACTCTGTAGAAACTTCACAAATCAGTGTGAGTCCTCCAACTCCATACTTCTATTTCAGGATTGTTTTAGCATTCTGTGTTCCTTGCGATCTATGTGAATTTGAGAAAATGTTTTTCTATTTCTGCAAAATAATGGCATTGGGATTTTGATAAGGATTGCATTAAATATGCATATCCCTTTGAGTAGAATTGACATCATAGCAAATTAAGTTTTCCAATCACCAAAGAAGGAATGTTTCCCCATTGATTTAAGTAGTCTTCTGTAATTTTTTTCAGCTATATTTTGTAGGTTTCATTGCAGTCTTTCACATCCTTGGTTAATTCTTAGGTATTTTATTATTTTTGCTGTGATTGTAAATGGAATTTTTAAAATTTCCTTTTCAGATTTTTCATTGTTAGTGTATAGAAAGGCAAATGATTTTGGAGTGTTGATTTTTATGCCCTGCAACTTTGCTAAATTTTTTTGTTAGTTTAACTGTATGTCTGTGAGTGGAATCCTTAGTGCTTCTAATATAAGATGGTATCATCTGTGAACAGAGTTAATTTTACTTCTTCCATTCCTGTTAGATATCTTCTGTTGATTTTTCTTTCTTAATTTCTCTGGCTATCATTTTCCATACTAGATGAAAAAGAAAGGGCAAAAGGGTGTATAATTGTCTCATTTCTAATCTTAGAAAACTAGTGTTAGTTTTTCATCGCAGAGTATGATGGTAACTGGATTTTTTATACATGGCCATTATTTTGTTGAGGTAGTTTCCTTCTATTCCTAGTTTGTTGAGAATTTTTATCATGAAAAGGGGTTGAATTTTGTCAAATGCTTTCTCTACATCAAATGAGATGATCAATAGAGTTTTGTTTCATTTTTGTTTTATGCATTCTGAAAATTTAGTGTACTGCATTGATTGATGTCAAGCATCCTTGCATTCCAGGGACAAATCCCACTTGGTCAAGGTATGTAATCATTTTTAATATACATCTGAATTTAGTTTATTGGTATGTTGTTCAGAGTTTTTGCATGAATATTCATAAGGGGTATTGGTCTAGAGTTTCTTTTCTTTTAGGGACTTTATCTGCTTTACTATTAAGGTAAATATGACCACATAGAATGAGTTAGAAAGTGTTCCTGGGGAGCCCCAGTGGCTCAGCGGCTTAGCACCGCCTTCAGCCGGGGGTGTGATCCTGGAGACCCAGGATCCAGTCCCACATCAGGCTCTCTCCATGGAGCCTGCTTCTCCCTTTGCCTGTGTCTCTGCCTCTCTCTCTTTCTGTGTCTCAAATGAATAAATAAATAAATAAATAAATAAATAAATAAATAAATAAATAAATAAAATCTTAAAAAAAAAAAAGAAAGTGCGCCTTCCTCTTCATTTTTTTTTTTTTTTGTGGGGAGGAACGTTTTGGAAAGGATTATTGTTAATTCTTTAAGAATATATTAGAATTTATGAGTAGCCTGATCCTGAGTTATTTTTTGTTCTTTTGGTTTATTTCTAGAAGTTTTTGATTTCTGATTTGGTCTCCTTACTAGTTATAGATCTCTTCAGATTTTCTGTTTCTTGTGATTCAATCTCAGTAGATTTTGTTTCTCTAGGAATTTGAGAATTTCATTTGCTTATCCAATTCTTGATATGCAATAGCTTTTATTGCCCTCTTATAATCATTTTTATTTCTGTAAAATCAGTAATAATGTCTCCATTTCATTTCTGATTTTAGTAATTTAAATTCTCCCTCTCTCCTTTTTTAAAAGAATGTCTAACTAAAAGTTGGCCAAATTTGTTATTTTTTTTCAAAGAGCCAACTTTTGGTTGTGTTGATTTTTTTCTGTTTTTCTGTTTTCTATTTCACTTAATTCTGCTCTAATCATTATTTCTTTTCTTCTACTAGCTTTGTGTGTAGTTTGTCCTTCAAGTTTCTTAAGCTGTGAAATTAGCATGTTGATTTGAGATCTTTCTTCTCATTTAAAGTGTTTACAACTTTCCTGTCAATATTGCTTTCATTGCATCCCATAACTTTTGGGGATATCATGTTTCCATTTTATTTTTTCTCTAAATATTTTCAAATTTCCTTGTGATTTATTTTTTAACCACTGGTTGTTTTAAGGCGTGTTGTTTAATCTCCACACATTTCTTACTTTTACAATTTTCCTTCTATTATTTATTTCTAATTTCATCCAGTTATGGTCAGAGAAGATACTTTTTATGATAACTGTCTTTCTAAAATCTATTGAGACTTGATTTTTGGCCTATGAAATGGTCTATCTTGGCATAGATATCTGAGAATATATCTCAGATATATCTCAGAATATAGGCCTATCTGAGAATGCCCATGTACAGAAGACGATCTGTTGTTGGGTATTCTGTATATTGCTGTTACATCTAGTTGATTTATTGTGTTAAGTCCTTTATTTTCTCCATGTATTAGTGCTCTTTTCAGATATTTTCCTGTGGTTGACTTCTAGTTTCATAAAAGTTTGGCCTCTCCTTTCCATTCAGAGTCCCCTTTAATATTTCTTGCAAGGAATATGGTCATGATCAGATTCCAAGCAGTGGTTATGCTTTAGTTTGTATTATCTGGGAAATTATCTTACTGTCTATTCTAAATGACAGCTTTGCTGGACAGAGTATTGCTGGCTGCAGTTTTTTCCCATTAAGCACTTTAAATATATTATGCCACTCCCTCTGGCTTGCCATGTTTCTGCTGAAAAAATCTCCTACCTTCATTATGAGTTTTCCCTTAGAAATCACTCTCATCTTTGTCTTGCTGCTAGTGATAAAGTTTTTTATCACTATATTTTTCCAATTTAATTACAACATGCCTTTGTGTATGTCTGCTTTTTTTATCTTGATGGGATGTCTCTGCACCTCCTGGATCTGGATATTTGTTTCCTTTCCTAGATCAGGAAAGTTTTCAACTATTATTTCTTCAAATACATTGTCTGCCCCCCTTTCTCTCTTCTTCTTCTGCTACTCCTACAATATGAATGTTATTATGTTTGATGGAATCACTAAGTTCCCTAAGTCTATTCTCCTTTTTGTGTAATTTTTTGTTCTCTTTTTTAACAGATTGCTTTCCATTTCTCTGTCTTCTAAGTTATTATTTCATTCCTCTACTTTTTCTATTCAGCTATTCATTCCATTAAGCATGTTTTTCATTTTGTTTATTAAACCTTTTATGTACCTTTATCTCTACTATGTTATTTCTTATCTTTGTGTTAAGGGTCTTACTCATGTCTTCCACTCTTTTCTCTAGCCTTGTAAGTATCCTTATGGTCATTGCTTTAAGTTCTCAATTAGACATGTTACTTATGTCTTTTTCACTTAGATCTCTAGCCATGGCTTTGTCATGTTATTTCATTTGAGATCAATTTCTCTGTCTCATCTTGTATTCCTCTCTCTATCTGTTTCTTTGTGTTAAGAAAGTCAAGTGTGTCTTCTTTTGAAAGTAATGACCTTATGAAGAGGTCCTGGAGAGTCCTGCAGTTCCATGTTCCCTGTACACCAATAGCTGGCAAGTGTTTTACTTATGCACTGCTGTTGTTTCTGAGTCACCTTTCTTTTCAGTGCAGTCTTCTGCACTGACAGTCTGAATGTTGTGGGTTGTGCTTGTTTTCTGTGTTGTTAGTGGCACCAGGCAGGCCAACTCTGAGGGGGATCTTGGGAGCAGAGTGGCAGTGTTAGCAAAATTTGTGTTGGGCCACTAGTCTTATGCTGGGCCCACCAAAGTACTGCAGCAGCTGGAAGCTGCGCACTAGGATGGCTGTGGGTATAAGGCTGTGTGCAGTATGAGTGATGGTTGAGTGCAAGTGGGCCTAGCATAGGATGGGTGCTTGACTGTGCATGGCACATGGTGGCAGCTTTCCACTTTGTGGCTGGGCATGGTGCACTACAGTGGCTGGGGGTGTGCAGTTGGGCTGTGTGTTGCAGTTGGGCAGGATGTGTGCACAGCTCTAACACAATTTTCTCTGAGCCCTGGGTTGAGGCTACAAGTATCCATGTAGCCCTGCCTCTCACAGATGACTCTGTGCTGATGTCGGGGGTAGGGGATGAAAACAGTACTTTCCAGCTCCCTCCCCTTTTCAAAGAAGTCCCCCAACACACTCCAAAATCAGTTTGAACAAATCTGTCTCACGTTTTCCCCTGGTATTGTGTAAATTGCTATTTTTGTGTTCCCTTTCCATGTAGGCTGCTGTCTCTTTGCCTCCTCCCCATCACCCAGTGCTAAGTCAGCTGACTTTTAAAGCTCCAGGCTCCAAGTCCCACTGGTTTTATAAACTTACATAATTTAGCCCCTCTGGTTTTAAAAGCTAGTGAAGATTAGTCTTCTCCATGTGAACTTCTGGTGCAATGTCTTTTCCCTCTGCCCTCTCTGCACTCATTGCTCCTTCCCTCCTGGGCAGACTCCTTTCACTTTTCTGACCTTCCTAATCTTTCCGATGCAGCTTCTTCTCTACATTTAGCTGTGGAGTTTGTTCTGTCAGTGTTGGATCATTTTCTGGTTATTGGCTTGGATGTGGATGATACATAGTTGTAAACATGGGACAGGATGATCCCAGGGTCCTTCTACTCTGCCATCTTCCCAAATTCTCTCAAATCTAAACTGTTTTAGTACAAGCACCACAAAAATGACTAAATGGGTTATAAACTACTTACCTTATGAGTGAAAATACATATTTCACTTAATGACTAGTTCTATAAATTTATGCTACTTTCTATTACTTTAATAAATATTTAAATAGATTTTTAAACATCTATCCAATAGTTGCTGGGGAAATTTGCAAATTCCCAATCAATTCCCACCTTTATCACTATATTTTGCAAACGTAATTATAATATGTCTTGGTGCTGGCTGGTTTTTATTGATTTTGATGGGAGTTCTCTATGCTTCTTAGATCTGGATATCTGTTTTCTTCCCCAAAGTAAGGAAGATTTTAGCTATGATTTCCTCAAATAAATTTTCTGCCCCTCTTCTCTCTCTTCTTCTGGGACTCTTATAATACAAATGTTATTATATTTGATGGAGTTACTGAGTTCCCTGTCTACTCTCATGATCCATAATTCTGCTTTCTCTCTTTTGTTCAGCTTCCTTATTTTCCATTATTTTATCTTCTATATCACTTATTCATTCCTCTGCTTCTTCCATCTTGTTGTTCATTACATCCAGTCTATTTCAAATCTTAGTTATTGCATTTTCATTTCTGACTGTTTTGACTCTTACCTCTCTAATAAGGGTCTCTCTGATGTCTTCCATGCTTTTCTCAAGCCCAGCAAGTATCCCTATGATTATTGCTTTAAATTTCCCATCAGGATATTATACATATATATAATAAATATTTATAAATAAATATATATTTTAAGTATATCATAAAATATACTTTATAATTAATTTCATATTAAATTATAATTTCATAATTAAAATATATTATATATATTAAAATACATAAATAAAATATAAATATATATTTTATTATGTCTCCAGCCATTACCTTATTTTGTTTCATTTAGGATGAATTCCTCCACCTTGGCATTTTGTCCAAGTCTCTGCCTTATTCTGTGGGTTTTTTGCCTCTGAAAGTAATGGCTTTATGAAGAAAAGGTCATAGCTCTAGACACTTCCTGGAGCTTCAGGTGTGTGCTGCATGCACTCTGCTACTGTGTTTTGGCTGCTCTATCCTTTAGCTCAGGTCACCTGCAGAGGCTCTGCTTATCTGCTGTGGGCAGTATTTGGACCTTGGCCAGAGTGTGGTGAGTTTTAACTAGATGTGTTCTGGTCTGATTGTTCAATGAGACCTGATGCTACTTCCACTAGGACTGAAGCATTACAGAACTCAGGTTGGGAGACATGGTGTGGGCAGGAGTTTCTGCTGGTCTTTTGGGAAGGGGCTCAGTGTATTGGAACTGAAGCACACTTGATCAAGAAGATAAGTACTGGCAAAGTACAGTGCAAGGGGGCAGGACTTGGTGTAGGCGGATTAGGCAGCCAGTGTCAGTATTGTGCTATTTACTGCAGGAAGGTGGCTCTGTGTTTATGCTGAGGGGTGGGGGAAGGAAATGGTACTAGCCAGCTTCTTTGACCCCAGAGAGGGGTTTCTGTGCTTGCTACATTGAGGGAAGCACTCCTAGCAGAGTGAATAATTTCCCTCCTCTGCATCCCAGGCATTTTTCAGATCTTAATTTTCATGCTATCTGTCTCCATGTTGTTTGCCTGCCTTGTCTCCAGGAGCAGTACAATGCACTCCAGGCTTCATCCCAGCCAAAGCTGCTGACTTTTAAAAAGCCAAACTTTAGAGATATAGTGTGTGGAGGGATCTAGCTGATCTTCTGGAGGAGGGTCTCATGGTACTGGAACTGATGCAGATTTGACCAAGAAGGGAAGTTGTGCCAGACTGCAGGGGTGTGGGACTTTGAGCAAGTAGGCTAGGCAGCTAGCATTGAGACAAGCTACCCTCAACTGGTGGCTCTGCATTTATGCTGAGGGGCGGGAGTGTCCACTGGCTATTTTGTCCCAAGAGAGGCATCTCTGTGAATGCCCTCTCACAGATGCACTCCAAGAAAATCAAATAATCTCTCCCTGTGTGCCTCAGGCATTTCTCAGATTGCACTGTCTGCTCAGGGTTGTTTGCCTGCCTTCTCTCCAGAAGTAGGGCAGAACACTTAGGGCTCTATCCCAGGCAAGCCCGCCAACCTTTAAAACTTCAGTCTTCAAGCCCCACTCACTGGTTGCAAAAACTCATGAAAATCAGCCCCTCTCATTTCCCCAGACAATGGCTTTGGGAAAGTGTTCTTCTTGTGTATTCCCTGTGTGCTACTCTCTGTCTCATCTCTCTCCACAACTACGGGTTCCTCCCCTCTACAACACCTGTGATCCATTTCTCCCCCAAAATGCATCTTCACACATCCTACTGTTGTCCTCCAGGTAGCCTCTTCACTCCTTCTAGTTGTGGAGTTTGTTCTGTCAGTCCTCAAGTCAAGTTCTTGAGTTTTCGGAATGATTTGATAGCTATCTAGTTGTGTTTGAGGGATGAGACAAGCCTAGGGTCCTACTATGCCGCCATCTTATCTCCCCTTACTCAAGCAATTCCTATGTTATAGATGCTTGAGAAATACTAAATGTAAAAGAAACTAAAAGACTCAGGGAACTTTTTATCAGATCCAAAGCCTGGTATTCTGTGTTTTTAGTAAATTTTTGGTTAACTTTCTCAGAATTTTTGTCATTTAAAATGTGAATAAAAGATGCCTGTATCTATCTGTTTATGTTACTCACTTATTTAAAGGAGAAGCATTCACAATTTTCAAATGCTCATTTATTGGGATTAACAAAACACATGCAATTAGGTCAATGAAGCATGGTGTACACTGTGATGAAAGTCATGTATAGTATCATAGATGAAATCTTACTTCTGAAAAAAAAATTAAAAAATAAAAAAATCTTACTTCTGAAGTGAAGATAATCAATTGATCAATATTAAATATGAATTTACAACATAATTTGAACCCTAACTCAAAAATTTTACTAAGACAGGGGAAGATATAAAAATAAATAAAGGTAATATATGCATAAATCTAATGATGAGATAAAGTGCTAGTGAACTTTACATAGTTTCTGACTGGAAACATGATTAAGTAGTGAGAATGGGGCAGGAACTTTAAACTTCTCTATGAGGTGGGAATGAGCTCCTCATAAACCACTCTATTACATTTTACAGACATGAGCTAGTACTAGATCTTGATGTCTACTACCAGTGGTATAATAAATGCTTTCCATTCCTCCCAAAATTTTATATAAGTCCACTGATGTGAAGCTGAAACAATATTTAAAGATATTGTTTAAAGATAACAATATTTATAATATTAATATTTATAAACCCTTAGTTTTTGAAACACTACCCATATGTGAGCATAGACTAGTTGCTTTGCAAGCAGAGGAGGACAAGAATTATGTGGCAAAAAGTGATTGCATCCTTGTTCTAATTCAGGGCTTCTTTGGCTTGAAGAGTCTATTCTTTGATGTTTCTTCCAAAAACCATTTACTTATTATTGGAAATAATTACATATAACTATAATTATGTAGAAGCTACACATTCCTCTGCTAGAAAATATAGTGAATTCCACACAACTGGTCAATTTATGGGTATTAATAACAAGTGTTTTGAATAGGCATTTGCTGGTCAGTGCCTTGGTGAACCAAATTACATCACTAACCCCACCCTGTAAAGGAAGTGTAGTTCTGAAACAAGGATGGTTAATGAACTCTGGTTGGGTTTAGCACTGAGGAACAGATTGAGAGAAATGGACACAACAATCTGCCAAATAGAACAGCAGTCTTGCTACTTCATTGAACTTCCAGTTTCCTCTTGGAGGACTTTTATCTACGCTCTTCTATTATGGGGAATAGTAATACATTTTGATTTTTTTTAAAAGTCCTGCACAAGAAATTAGCTAAGAGGAATGCCTACATTAAGAAGTCATTAAATTACTTTCAGAGCCATTCTCTGAGGAATAAAATGTTATAATGCACAAATAAAGATAATACGGTTTTGGAGAAAGCAGGCTATCATCCATGTTTTCAAAGGCTGTTCCTACCCTGGGTCAAAAAAGTGTCCAGGAAGAGTCAATGAGTCTTTCCTTGGCTTTGACTGTCACCACTCGCATGACTGTCCACATCTGGAGACCCTTATATGGATCCTCACCAAAGAATCTACCATTTTCCACTTCCCCTTTCTGACTTCCATGTGACCTCCAATGACCCCATCTTGTATCACTACCAATGCTAATTACTGCCAGTTGGACAAGCTGCCCTTTCGCTGTCTAGTTTTATTAAAACATGGCTCTTTGAGTTTGTGTATGCTGACATGCTTTGCATGCTTGCACTCAATGACCTCAGGCTTATGATTGTAGAGATCAAGCCCAAGGGCAATTCTTAGACTTGGCATCTTCTCTCTTCTCCAATTTTGGTGCTCTGCTCTCTCCTAGAGATCTCAGCCCTCTTTGCATTGCAACAACATGTTTCATGGAATTCCCTAATTCCCTAGAGTAATAGCTATTCAGCAGATTCTCCTTTACCAGTGCTTTCAAGATGCCCCAATTTGAACCTTAAAGAAATCAAGGATTAGATTTAAATTAAAATCCTTGGTGCAAGAGTTGATTTTTTAAAACAGAATTGTAAGGTCTTTGATCACTTTTGGCTCTGGGAATATGTCTTTGTGTAAATATTCCCTGTAATATTAAGAGAAATAAAGCATTTAATAGTCTATAGCTATTACAGATAAAGAAAATATCAAATAAATATTTTCAAGTTATAAGATGAAAAAGCATGATATAAATTAATAAAAATCTCTTTTTCTGGTTAGTCTTTCAGCAAAAACAAAACAAAACAAAACAAAACATTTGTCATGCTTTTATACATAAGGAGAAGTGAAATGAAAACAAAACCTAAAATACCTAAAGACCTTGTTCTTTTTTTAACAAAATATATAATAAGAAAATTAGTTGCTTTTTGTTATGTAAAAAAGCTCTTTTCTGCCTTCCAAGCATTATACAAAAATTAAATTTTATTATTGTTGAACAATGGCCAAGTAGAAGTGGTACACTATTGAAAGAGTGCTTGCATGGTCTCAGGTTATAGCATTGGCATGGTGAGTAAGAATCATTTCTCAGCCATGAGTCCTTACAGTTCTAATACCACCTGCCTTCTCAGATCCCCTATTTTTTTGGAGTAAAGAAGGAACATCAACAACAAAGTCATGCAAGTGAAGGCCATGGAGAACAGAAGGGCTTTCATATGCCATCAGAAGATATTTGCTGTGACACAGCAATGTCCTGGTGTCATTCAGCTATCTGAGACTGATGTTCTATCAACAGCAGAGTTCAGATCTTTGCTTCCTGGGAATAGTTTTGTACCTTATTTTACATTAGTTCCATTTTGGTGTGTGTGTGTGTGTGTGTGTTTGAAGTAAAAAAATTTTTTATTAAGATATAAGTATTTTAACTTAGTCCAATTTTGGAAGAAAATTATTTTAGCCTTATTTTAGCCTTATTTTTATGTTTAAAATTGTGTTGATCAAAGATTGTACAGAGTAGTCTTATCCCAATTAAAATAAATATTTTCACAAAGGTTTCAAAAGGCAAGCAAACTATTTCACAGTTCCAAAACATATTTTCTTGCCTGGTTAAGGAGACAAATTGCCACCTTTCTAAATTATCTTATCAAAAAGTAGTATGGGAGCATCTAATGAATTATCTCAATGACCAAATTAAGGCAAACAAGATAATGTATGGAGGTTCTGAGAAATATGGCACATACATGCAAAGCACTCAACAAGTGGTACTATCATTGTTACTATTTTAATTATTTAAAACATCATGAACCTTGTTTATACACACACACACCCACACACACGCACATATATACCTAAATAAGAGGCTATTATACATAATAGAATTATCTAATGAAGACCTGGAAAAGACAATAAAAGGATAAAATAGCATGCAGTAAGGTAATAAGAGTGCAGTATCATAGGAAAGCTAAAGGAGGTAAAGAATTATTGAAGAATAACAAGGCCAATTCAGGGTAGGAGATCAACGTGCGATCAATCCAGGTTCATGGGGGAACATCCTGGAAAACAGAAAATATACCAATTATCATTAGACTTTGACATCTCAAGATAATACTTAATGGTGAAACTTATTCTAGAATTCAAACTGGGCATAACATTTGAAAATCAGTCAATGTAAATCACTTCATAATAGGGAAAGTGGAAAAATTATGTGATTATCTCAATGAATAGAGAAAACAAAAGAGGGAAATTACTTAATTTGTAAGTAATCTCTTTTAAAAACCAGTAAAGGAGCACCTGGGTGCCTCAGTCAGTTGAGCTTCTGCCTTTGGCTCAGGTCATGATCCCGGAGTTCCCAGATGGAGCCCTGCATCTGGCTCCCTGCTCAGTGGGAAGTCTGTTTCTCCTTCTGCCCCTCACCTCTCTCATGTTCTACCTCTCTCTCTCAAATAAATAAAAAAAATCTTTAAAAAAATTCAAAAAGTAGAAAACTTCATATTTAGATGAAATAGTTCTTCTAAATTGAAGGCTAATAAAAGGATTGTGAATGTTCTCGCTTTTGTTAACCATTATGCAATAAGGTAAGAATATAAAATTAAAATATTAGAAAATAAGAAATAAAACTGTCATTACTTATATGTCCATATAAAGTCAAAAAAACCTAAATATAAATTAATATAATTTATAAATGTATTTAAAAATTTACTAAATAAAAGATAAAACTAGCTTTATTTTCCATAAACCAACAATACAATTTAAAATTTTTTAAAGGGGATCCCTGGGTGGCGCAGCGGTTTAGCGCCTGCCTTTGGCCCAGGGCGCGATCCTGGAGACACGGGATCGAATCCCACGTCGGGCTCCCAGTGCATGGAGCCTGCTTCTCCCTCTGCCTATGTCTCTGCCCCCTCCCCCCCGTGACTATCATAAATAAATAAATAAATAAATAAATAAATAAATAAATAAATAAATAAATTTAAAGGAAAATTCTTTATAATGGAGTGAAAGTGTCGAATATTCAATAATCAACATAGCAAAAGATGTGTAAAGTCTTCATATGGAAGTTATAAAATATTACTCAAGTAAACTTCCGAAGACCTACATAAGCATGAGAATAAACCATATTTATAGATCGGAAGATTCAACATTGTAAAAGAGTAACTCTATGCAAAATATTTTAGAGCTCAATGCAATCACAATCAAAATGCCAACAGGATTGTGTGCATGCATGTGATTTGAGAATTGATTCTAAAATATTCAATTAAGGTAAGAAGATTCTGGGAAGATGACAGAGTAGGAAGGACCAGTAATCTGTCTTTGCATACACACAATTGAATTGACAGAATCTGCCTGATGTGACTATTTTGGAACTCTGAAGTCGATTGAAGACTTGCAATTTCCAGGGAAAAACTTGGTTGGTATATTGGTTAATTTTGGTCAATCCAGCTCTTAGCACAATAGCAGCCATCCGTCTTCCACTCCTCAGCCACATGGCAGGCACATGCGCTTATTTCAGCAGTTGCTTGCACTCAGCTTGCAAGAGCCACAATCGGCAAAAAACACCCTGTCCTCTAAATATTGAGGATATATACTTATTATTGACTGCTGCTTCTGATCATAGAGGTGCCAATAAAGAAATAGATGCCATGGCTTTTGCACTGTCATTATTTCAAATGGACACATGCAGTTGCAAGGATTTTACATTTTATGGGAAATCACACAATTTTAAATCTAAGAGAACAATAAAGAATTAAGAATGACATTTTAATATCACAAGTGTCCACTAAAAAAATGCTATCAAGTATACAAAAGTGGAATCCTATATTTAATCCAAAAGGAGGCAAGAAAGAACATAGAAACAAAACAACAATAAGCAAAAAAGGGGACAAATAGTAACATAGGTTGACCAAAATCCAATTACATCATTAGGTAATGGAATTTTAATGAAATAAACACTGCTATGAAAGACATAAAATACAGAGTGGATGAAATTAAAGAAGCAGAGGTACATGGTACTTTCACCAAAATAGCATGTATGCTGGACCATTGAACAAGCCTCAATATTTTAAAACAATTGAATTTACAAAGTATATTCTCTGATCACATTAAATTAAATTAGAAATTAATGAGTAAAAGCTTTCTTAAAATTTCCCCAAGTATTTGTAAATTAACAATACATTTCTATATAATCCATAGGTCAAAAAAAAACACAAGCTAAACCAGAAAATATTTAAAACTGAATAATAATGAAAACATAATATATCAAAAATTGTGGGGTGAAGAGAAAGGGAAATTTTAGAACTAGAAATGGTTCTGATGAGATACCAAAAAGATCTAAATTTGGTATTCCAAGATTTTACCTTAAGAAGCTAGCTAAAACCAAACCAAACCAAACCAAACAAAACACAGTATCTGCAAATCAAGCAGAAAGGTAATAATAAATATAAGAGCAGAATAATGGAAATAGAAAATAAAATGGAAACACTAAATCAATAGTTATTTCAGAGAAAAAGTCAATATCAATTAATAAAGCCATAGTTGAACAAGAAAGTAAGAACATAGTTACCACTATTTCTTGGCAGATATTTGCTTTGTGATAAATTGTTGAACTATATACTTGCTGTGTGCATTTTTCTATATGTGTTTCTTTTACTATAAAATGATTTAAAATAGAGAAAAGAAATAATTACACACATACAGACACGCATATATGTCCATATACATCTCAGATATATCTGTATATCTATATCTATATATAGTATGGTAATCATGGCAATAGTAGAAAACATGGGAAATATTTTATACATTGCCCAGCTTCAACTGCTATCAACTCATTATCATTGTTGTTGCATCTCTACCTGCACTTCATTCCCTCCTCCCCTCAGATTTAAGCAAATCCAAGATATAATACTCTTTTATTGGTAAATAATTCCATTTGTTTTTGGTACATATATTCTAAAGTTAAAAAAATCAAGTTGCACAACAATGCCTATACAATGATGCTAATGTTAAAGATATATTTGTTTACATATTTATTTGTATTTGTTGGCTGCATATATAGAAAAATCCTGGAAATTAACACAAGTGAGGACATAGACATGTTTTGCCTTTCAAAACCTATGTAAAAGATGGTTCTCTTGCAGGATATAGTGCTTCATATTATGTTTACTGCTCCCAAATATACATGTGGCACCCCCTTGATAGCCATCTCAGCGTGTATTAAAAATAGGAATGCAAATACTTTTAGAGATGACTAAATCTTTTGTCAATAAGGAAAGCAGATTTCTGTGTCTGGAGCTTAAACACACACACACACACACACACACACACACCAGAAATAGTTTACTGTAGATAAGTAAATAAGTAAATGGGCTAAAGGGCTGGCAAGGACAGAGACAACATGTCCAACATAAAAATTCAACATGACTTGATCACATACCATAACAAGTAACCAAATGTGGAAATAAAAAACATGGTCCTCTTTTTGCTGTATCTGCTGTAAGAATGATGAGCATTCTCAGCAACCAGACTGTTGACATTTTACAAAATGTACACATCACTCTGAAGGAACACCTAGATTTTATGAGGGACCCCAGAGGAATCCTGCAGAGGAACTTCAATCACATCAGTGTGAAACTCAGTTTCTTGCAAAGAAAGTAAGCAGCTTTAGTTTGATGAATGGTAGAGGAAAAGATGGAAACTAGTTACTATTTCCACTATCAATTTTGACATACAAGACATGATCAAGGGTTTTCTGGAGCCTCCATTACAGGAGGAGATCTTCCTTCACTCCCTGTCTCACCAAGGTTGTTATTCAGGAGAGTTGGTATGTTGTGTAGATTTACAATTTCTTGGGTGCCAATATATTTACAGGATTTGGATGAGATCAGGTGTTGGTTGCTTGATATTGAAGCGCAGTAAAATGAGTTAATTCCTGAAAGAAATTGGCATTGAACTTATATCAAATTCAGCTGCCTTGATTCATCAAGCCATGAAAGTTAAAAAAAAAAAGAGAAAAAATGGAAGTATCTATTTTTCTAAAAAAAAGTAAGGTGATGAATTAGATGCAGAAATTGTTCAGCTATGGAAATGAGATGCTAAGTAATACCTAATGCCTATTAATGATATTTTTATTAAAGATAATACAATTATTTTTTGACCAAAGAAAGCCCTGATACATACCTACCTTTTTTTTGCTAGCTTTATTGATATATAATTGACATAAACATTGTACAATTTTAAGGTGTGCAACATGTTGATATCAAATATATAGCAAAATGATGAACACCTTAGAATTAGCTACAGGTGTTAACCTGTGTCATGTCACATAATTTGCCATTTATTTTTTGGTGAGACTATCTTAACATCTACTTTCAGTAACTTTCAAGTACGTAATACAGTATTATTAATTGTAATCACCATTCTGCACGTTACATCCCCAGAACTTACTCATTTTATAACTGGAAGTTTATACTGTGACCAACATCACCTTATTCCTCCAGCCCCCAGCTCTTGGTAACCACCATTTTACTCTGTTTCTATGAGTTCAACTTTTTAAAAATACCATATATAACTGAAATAATACAGTAGAAATCATACAGTATTTGTTTTTCTGTTTGACTTATTTCACTTAGTATAATGCATTTAAGGTCTATCCATGTCACAAAAGGAGGGATGTCCTCCTTTCTTGTGGTTTAATAATATCCCATTGTATAAAGACATATATGCTATGTTTTCTTTATCCATTCATCCATTGATAGACAGTTCAGTTGTTTCCATATCTTGGCTATTGTGAATAATGCTGTAATAAACATGGTGGTGCGTATATTTCTCCAAGATCATGTTTTCACTTCCTTTGGGTATATTCCCAGAAGTGGATTGCTGGCAGTTCTATTTTTTATTTTTTGAAGAACCCTCAAACTGTTTTCATGGTGGCTGCATCAATTTATATTCCCACCAAAAGCGCACAGGAATTCCCTTTCTCCACATTCTTTCCAACACTTGTTATCTCTTGTCAGTTTGGTGATGGCTATTCTATCTGTGTATCTAAGATCATTAGGGGTATTGCCCTGTAATTTTTTTGTGATACATATTCTGAAGGAACTGACAGTTTATTTGGATGGAGAAGGTAAAAAAAAAATCTTATAAGAAATAGAACATGACAAGGATGGAAAGATGGCAGCAGATTAGGAGGACCCTAGGCTTGCCTCATCCCATGAATACAACTAGATAACTATGAAATCACCCTAAATATCCCAGAAATTGACCTGAAGACTGGAAGAACAAACCCCACAACTACAGGTAGAAAGAGGACCACATCAAAGAAGGTAGGAAGTGCATAGACACACTATGGGTTGTGTCTACGGGAAAGAAATGGATTGTGGCTGCTGTATTGTGGCGGGGTGGGGGAGTCACAGTCATGAAGAAGGGCAAGAGATAGATTAGCACTCAGGAGAATGTGCAGGGAAAATGAATCCCCGGAGTAATTGGCTTGGAAAGTGCAAGGAGCTGAATTCCATGACTTCTGGCAAAAGAAAGGCTGGAATTTTAAAGGTTAGTAGGCTTGGCTAGGATATAGCCCAAAAGCATTGTGCTGCTCTTGGAGAGAAGGCAGGCAAACAACCCTCAGACACACAGCATGGAGACAGAGATCTGAAGAGCACTTGGGGCATATAGTGAGGAAGTTATTCAGTCATCCTGGAGTGCAGCCCAGAGAGATAGCATTCAAAAGAGACACCTCTGGGAAAAAGGGCCATTTCCCTTCTACCCTCTTCAGCATGAGAACAGGGACACCTCTGAGAACCAGTGCAGCATGGACATTTGCTAGTTGTTTACACCAAACCATACCCCCTGTGCTCCAGTGGAACCACCTAAGTCTCAGGATGATGGGTTCCCTCCCCAAGAAGACTAGTGAAAATTCCTGCCAAAATCACATACCCCAATGCAAGAGTTTGGTGTAGTCTCATTTCCAGTGGCAGTGACAATTGGACTAATTTCACAAACACACTATAGCATACCTACTTAAAACACACCACATCCAGGCTAGGGAACAAACAGTGCCCACAGCAGGTAAAGAGAGCCTCTGAGGATGACTGGCCTGAAAGATAAAGCAGCCAGGACAAAACAGCAGGACACATGCAGCACACATTAGAGACATCTGTAAAAGTGGCAGTCCTTGGGATCAGGGAACACCTCACTGCAGAGCACTCCAGGACCTCATTCTTAAGGCCATTGCTCTCAAGAACAGGAGATATAGCTGACTTTCCTAACACAGGGAAACAGGCACAAAGACAAACAAAATGGTTAAACAGAGAAAGTTATCTCATAAGAAAGAAGAGGACAATGCCATGGCCAGAGATTTAAGAAAACAGACATAAGTCGCATGCCTGATAGAGAATTTAAAATAATGAACATAAGGACACTCACTGCACTTGAGAAAAGAGTGGAAGACATGAATTATACTCATAAGACAGATAAGGAATAACATAGTAGAGATAAAGGGTACAGTTGATGAAATGAGAAACATTGACAGAATAAAGAGCAGGCTGGGAGAAGCAGAGGAACTAATTGGTGACCTAAAAGACAGAGAAATGGAAAGTAACTGGTTGAATGAGAGCAAGAGGAATTATGAAAATGAGAATAGACAGAGAATGAAGTCTCCATCAAATGTAATAACATTCATCTTATAGGTGTCCCATAAGAAGAAGAAGAGAGAAAAGGGGGCAGAAAATTTATTTGAAGAAATAAAAGCTGAAAACTTCCCTAATCTGGGGAAAGAAACAGATATCCAGATCCAGGGGGGCACAGAGAACTCCCATCAAAATCAATAAAAGTAGACACACATCAAGATATATTATAATTGAATTGGCAGAATATTGTGATAAAGAAAAAATCTTAAAAGTAGCAAGACAAAAGAAGACAGTAACTTATAAGGGAAAACCCGTAAAGCTAGCTGCAGATCTGTAAACAGAAACATGGTAAGCCAAAAGGAGGTAGCATGATATATTCAACATGCTGAAGGGGAAAAATCTGCAGCCAAGAATACTCTATCCAGAAGGCTGTCATTCAGAAGAGAGAAAGATAAAGAGCTTCCAGACAAATAAAAACTAAGGGAGTTAATGATCACTAAACCACCCTTGCAAGAATGGAAAGGAGAGGCCAAAAGTGATAGTATAAATTTGGGGAACAGAAAAGCAGTAAAAATGAATATTTCTGTAAAAAATTAAAGAACTCACAGAAAAAAGAATGTAAAACATAATACCATACATCTATAATGTGAGGAGGAAAAAGAATGGGTTCAGACTTCAAATATTACCAACTTAATATGCACTGCTATATGCAGAAGAGTTATATACAAACAATATAGCCATATATCATAAACCACTAATAATTAGCAAATAATAAAGAGAAAGAAATCCAAATATATCACTAAGGAAAATCAACAAACCATGAAAGAGAGAAAAAAAGGAAAGGATCAGACAAAATATTTGGAAACAACTACAAAATACATTTAAAAATATATATATAGTCTCTCTCTTATGTATTATAAATTATATATACTTTAGTACTTTGAACTTAAGTTGACTAAATGCTCCAATCAAAAGACATAGGATGACAGATGGATTTTTTTTTTCAAATCACAAGATCCATCTATACATTGCCTTTAGACCTAAAGACACCTACAGACTGAAAGAGACAGAATGGAGAAACACCTACCATGCAAATAGATCTCAAAAGAAAGCCAAGGTAGCATTACTTATATCAGACAAAACACATGCTAAAACAAAAGTCTGTATGTAAGAGGAGACAAAGAAGGTCACTATATAATAATAAAGGGGACAACCCAAGAAGAAGATATAATAATTGTAAATATTTATGCATCCAACATAGGAGCACCCAAATACATAAAACAGCTAATAACAAACATAAAAGAACTAGTTACTAATAATAAAATAATAGTAGGGTCTTTAACACCCCACTTACACCAATGGACAGATTGTAAACAGAAAATCAACAAAGAAACAATGGCTTTGAATGGCATACTGGACCAGATGGACTTAACAGATGTATTTAGAACATTCCAGACTAAAGCAGTAGAATACACATTCTTTTTAAGTGCACATGAACAGTCTCCAGAATAGATCACTTATTATGCCACAAAATAAGCTTCAATGAATAGAGAAAGATTGAAGTCATACCATGCATCTTTTCTGACCACAATGCTATGAAACTAGAAGTCAACCACAGGAAAATATCTGAAAAGGGCACTAATACATGGAGGTTAAATAACATGCTACTTGTTGTTGTTTCCTGTCTTGTTAACTTTCACCATTCTCAATGGTGTGAGGTGGTATCTCATTGTGGTTTTGATTTGTATTTTGTTGGAGAGGATGTGGAGAAGGGGAAACCCCCTTGCACTGTTGGTGGGAATGTGAACTGGTGCAGCCACTCTGGAAAACTGTGTCGAGGTTCCTCAAAGAGTTAAAAATAGATCTGCCCTACGACCCAGCAATTGCACTGCTGGGGATTTACCCTAAAGATACAGATGCAATGAAATGCCGGGACACCTGCACCCCGATGTTTCTAGCAGCAATGTCCACAATAGCCAAACTGTGGAAGGAGCCTCGGTGTCCACAGAAAGACGAATGGATAAAGAAGATGTGGTCTACGTGTACAATGGAATATTACTCAGCCATTAGAAACAACAAATACCCACCAATTGCTTCAATGTGGATGGAACCAGAGGGTATTATGCTGAGTGAAGTAAGTCAATCAGAGAAGGACAAATATTATATGGTCTCCTTATTTGGGGAATATAAAAAATAGTGAAAGGGAATAAAGGGGAAAGGAAAGAAAATGAGTGGGAAATATCAGTGAGGGTGACAGAACATGAGAGACTCCTAACTCTGGGAAATGAACAAGGGGTGGTGGAAAGGGAGGTGAGCGGGGGTTGGGGTGACTGGGTGATGGGCCCTGAGGGGAGGGACTTGACAGGATGGGTACTGGGTGTTATGCTATATGTTGGCAAATCGAACTCCAATAAAAAAATACCCCCCCAAAAAAATAATAACATGCTACTATACAATAAATGGTCAACTGACAAATCAAAGAAGTAATTAAAAATTACATAGAAACAAATGAAAAGGAAAGCACCATGATCTTAAACCTCTGGAATGCATCAAAAGTGTTTCTAAGAGGGAAGTTTATAGTAATATAGGCATTCCTCAAGAAGCAAGAAAAATCTCAAATGAAAATCTAATCTGACACCTAAAGGAGCTAGAAAAAAGAACAACAAACAAAACTTAGAAGCAGAAAAAGCAAGGAAGTCATAAAGATTAGAGCAGAAATAAGTAATATAGAAAGAAACAAATAAACAAATGTAGGTCAATGAACAGGTCAATGAACCCAAGAGCTAGATCTTTGAAAACAATCAACAAAATTAAGAAACTTTTAGTCTGATTTATCAAGGAAAAAAGACAAAGGACTCAAACAAATAAAATCACAAATGAGAAAGGAGAAAGAACAACCAACACCACAGAACTAAAAACAATTTTAAGAAAATATTATTTAAAACCATATGCTGATAAATTGGATAAGTTAGAAGAAATGGGTAAATTCCTAGTAACATACAAACTACCAAAACTGAACCAGGAAGAAATAGAAAATTTGAACAGACCAATAACCAGCACTGAAATTGAATCAAAAAACAAAAAACTCCCAAAAAACAGAAGTCTAGGACCAGAGGGGCTTCACAGGCAAATTCTACCAAACATTAAAAAAAAGTTAAGGGATCCCTGGGTGGCGTAGCGGTTTGGCGCCTGCCTTTTGGCCCAGAGCGCGATCCTGGAGACCCGGGATCGAATCCCACGTCGGGCTCCCGGTGCATGGAGCCTGCTTCTCTCTCTGCCTGTGTCTTTGCCTCTCTCTCTGTGTGTGTGACTATCATAAATTTAAAAAAAAATAAAAATAAAAAAGAGAAGAAAAAATAAAGTTAATACCCAAAATAAGTCAGAGAAAGAAAAATACCATATGATTTCACTCATTTGTGGAATTTAACCAAACAAATGAGCAAAGTAAGAAAAAAGAGAGACAAAGAAACAGACTATTAATGATGAAGAACAAACTGATGGTTACCAGAATGGAAGTGGGTGGGGGGATGGGTTAAAAAGATGATGAGGGCGATCCCTGGATGGCTCAGGGGTTTGGCGCCTGCCTTAGGCCCAGTGAGTAATCTTGGAGTACCAAGATCGAGTCCTATGTCAGGCTCCCTGCATGGAGCCTGCTTCTCCCTCTGCCTGTGTCTCTGCCTCTCTCTCTCTCTCTCTTTTTCTCTCTCTGCGTTTCTCATGAATAAATAAAATCTTTAAAAATAAATAAATAAATAAATAAATAAATAAATAAATAAGATGATGAGGATTAAGGAGTGTACTTGTGATAAACACTGAGTGCTGTATGAAGTATTCAATTACTATATTGTACACCTGAAACTGATACTATATATTAACTAGAATTTAAATAAACCCATTAAAAAATAAGGAAGATTTAATATGTATAATTCTCAAACTATTCTAAAATATAGAAAATGGAAACTTCCAAATTAATTATCTGAGGCCACCATCACCTTGATACCATATACAGACACTAATAAAAAGACAACAGGCCAATATCCCTAATGATCATAGATGCAAATATCCTCAACAAAATACTAGCAAACTGAATCCAACAGTATATTAGCAAAATCTTTCACCAAAATCAAGTGGGATTTACTCCTGTTTTAGAAGCATAGTTCAATATTCATAAATCAATTAGTGTGATGCATCACATAAATAAGAGAAAGGATAAGAACCATGTGATCATTTCAATAGCTTCAGAAAAAGCATCTGAGAAAGCAAAATCTCTATGCATCATAAAAATCCTCAACACTGTAGGTTTGGAGATAACATACCGCAATACAACAAAGGCCTATGAAAAACACACAGCATCATACTTAGTGGTGAAAAATTGAGAGCTTTTCCCCTAAGGTCAGGAACAAGACACAGATGTCCACTCTCACCACTTTTATTCAACATTGCACTGGAAGTCCTAGCCACAGCCATTAAACAACAAAAAGAAATAAAACACATCCAAATCATTAAAGAAGAAGAAGTAAAACTTTCACAATTTGTAGATGACATGATACTATATATAGAAAGCCAGAAAGACTTCACCAAAAACTGCCAGGATTAGTAAATATATCAGTAAATTTGCAGGATACAAAATCAAGTTACAGAAATCTGTTGTATTTCTATGCACCAATAAAGAAACAGCAGGAAGAGAAATAAAGAATCCCATTTACAATGGCACCCCAAATCATAAGATACCTAAGAATAAACCTGACCAAAGAGGTGAAAGACTTGTACTCTGAAAACCATAAAACATTTGATGAAAGAAATTGAAGAGGACACAAAGAAATGGAAAGGTATTCCATGCTCATGGATTAGGAAAACAAATATTATTAAAATGTCCATACCATGCATAGCAATCTATAGATTCAATGCAATCCCTATCAAAAAGCCAACAGAATTTTTCACAGAAATGGAACAAATGACCTTAAAATTTGTATGGAACCACAAAGGACCCTGAGTAGCCAAAGCAAACTTGAAAAAGAAAAAAGAGTAAAACTGTAGGTATCACAATCCCAAATATTAAGATATATTACGAAACTGCAATAATCAAGACAGTAGGGTAAATGGCACAAAAATTGATAAGAATAGAGAGCCCAGAAATATAATTAAATGGCCAATTGATTTTTGACAAAACAGTAAAGAATATCCAAAGGGAAATAGACATTCTCTTTAACAAATGGTGTTGGGAAACTGGACAGCCACATACAAAAGAAAAAAATGGGCCATTTTCCTATATCATACATAAAACTAAACTCAAAATGGATTAAAGGTCTAAATGTGAGACCTGAAATCACAAAACCCTGGAAGAGAGCACAGGCAGTAATTTTTCTGACATCTTCTGTAGCAAGTTTTTCTGGATGTCTCCTAAGGTAAAGGAAAGTGAAACAACAATTAACAATTGGGATTTCATCAAGATAAGAATCTCTTGAACAGTGAAGGAAACAGTAAAACTAAAGAACATACTGAAAAGGAGAAGATATTAGCAAATGACATTTTTGATAAAGGGTTAGTATCCAAGCTATACAGAAAACTTAACACAACTCAACACCATGAAAATAAATAATCCAATTTAAAAATGGCAAAAGACATGAACAGACATTTCTTCAAAAACATACAGGTTGTCAAACAGATATACGAAAAGATATTTTTCTTTTCTGTTTTTTCTTTCTTTCTTTTTTTCTTTCTTTCTTTTTTTTTTTTTACAAAAAGATATTGAACATCACTCCTCATCAGGGAAATGCAAATCAAAATCATAATGAGATACCACCTCATATCTGTCAGAATGGCCAAAATCAACAACACAAGACACAACAAGTGTTGGCAAGGATGGGGAGAAAAGGGAGACCTCTTGCACTGCTGATAGGAATTCAAACTGGTATAGCTTCTGTGGAAAATAATATAGAGGCTCCTAATTTAAATTTAAAAAATTAAAATAGAATTACCCTATGATCCAGTAATACCAATAGTGGCTCTTTACCCAAAGAATATAAAAACAACTAATTCAAAGGTACACATGTACCTCAATGTTTACAGCAGCATTATTTTTTTAAGATTTATTTATTTATTCATGAGACACACACACACACACACACACACACACACACACACAGAGGCAGAGACATAGGCAGAAGGAGAAACAGGCTCCATGCAGGGACCACGCCCTGAGCCAAATCAGAGGCTCAATCACTGAGCAACCCAGGCATCACTACAGCAGCATTATTTACATAGTCAAGCTATGGAAGCAGCCCAAGTGTCCATAAATACACACACATACACACACATACACAATGGAATATTACTCAGCCATAAAAATGAAATCTTGCCATTTGCAGACGTGCATGGATCTAGAGGATATAATGCTAAGTGAAATAAGTAAGTCAGAGCAAAACAAATGCCATATAATTTCACTCATATGTAGAATTTAAGAAGGAAAACAAATGACCAAAGAAAAAAAGAGACAAACTAAGAAACAAACTCAACTATAGAGAACAAATTGCTGGTTACCTCAGTGGAGGTGGATAGAGGGATGGGTCAAATAGGTGATAGGGATTAAGAGTACATCTTTGATGAGCACTGAGAAATGTATAGAATTGCTGAATCACCATATTGTGTGTTAACTATACTGGAATTAAATTTTTTTTATTTAAAGATTAGAAAAGCACTTTAGAAACATTTTCAATACTTTAATTCCTCTTCATTTTGCCCAATGCGTCTATTGCTGATATTACCTCAATGTTAAGAGGGGATGGAAGCCTGCACTGTCACACAGATGACCATCTGTTCAGGCTCTGAGGCCTACTCCTAACCAGCATTAGTACATCACATGTGTTAGGTCCTCATTGTCTTGCCTTGCCCAGGAAATATACTTAGTATGATTTAACTGTTGTTCATGAGATCATAACCATATTAAGCTGTTGGAAGTACAACAAAAATAACCTAATATACTGTTTCTACAGGTGTTGTTTGAAGTGACTGACCTATTAAATGCTCCTGAAAAGGGAATTTCAGTGCTATGTTACTTTGAGAGTCATGGTATATTTTGTTTCTCTTTTAGGTAATCGTAATACTCATTAGTCTATTGAAAGCTCTGAGAAATCTCAAAATATCACATCTCCTTAAAGCAGCATTTGATGAACTTAGTTGAATCAGACCCATTGATTTTGCTTTGAATATTGTTGTTGTTCTGAATAATATTTTTACTAATATGTCAGGCAAAAGAGGGTGCCGGTGACCTAATTGCATCATAATACTTTTTACTGTATCACATTTGCACATGTCTGAACACCTCACGGTGCACTTTTGCATCTTTCCAGAACAGCCAGTTTCTTCCATTGGAAGAAACTGAGGTACAGAGAGCTTAGATAACTTTGCAAGCTCACTCAGGTACAGACTATTCTCGAAACCTGCTTCTTGGCACTTTATATTGCGTTCATTGTAGCTGATCGCAGAGATGTGAGGCTTCCTCAATTAGTAACGCTATCTTTTCATAAATGAAGAAAATGAGACCCAGTGACCTTAGATAATCAATTTGCAAAGAGTGAATAGGCTGGTATGAGTTTGGACCTCATGAGTAGCTCTTGCAGCTACCTCTCTGCTTTAACTGCTGTCCCAGCTTCCCCTCTCTGACACTCACAATCACCCTTTGCTAGTCTCCTTTTCTCCTCTTCTTTTGATTATTAGAAGGCCCAGGACTCAATCATTGGACCTCTTGTTTCTATCTCCCTAAACATATGCTTCCTAAACAATTCCATAGTTTCTAATATTCTGTTTGCCCTTCATTATTCCATCTCTGCCCTTTTCCACTCCTCTCTTTGCCCCGCAGAGCCGACCTCCATGGACTGAACCAAGTAAGCGCTCCTCCCTCTGGCTTCTTACCGTGTTCAGTAATTGAGAAACTCCTGCAGGAGATGAGGCAGCACATGGTCTGTTGGTAATATTATATTGTCCCTTTGGGGGCAACTGCTCCTTTGGGGCAACACTGTTTCCATGGTTTTAGGTCTTCCTGGATTCTTATAACTGTTCCTCACTGTTTTTGTACTCTGAGTGCTGATGGCAATCCCTTTTGATGCCTTTCATGATACTGCCTTCAATTACTCTTTCATTTGTGCCACCTTTTCTTAAAGGACTTGTATGTCTATAGACAATATTAATTGGGTGGAAGACCCCCAAATGGCATCTCCATCTTCGATTTTTCACTTAGGAACTCAACTCTCATATTTAATAAGAATTTCAAATTTAAAATAGCTGAAACCAAGATTCTGATATTTTTTCTTCCTATCAAATTTGATCCTATCACAGTCTTATGTATTTTAGGTAACTGGAAATTCTTCAGATGGCTTAGAGCTTCTGTGTCTTTGTGCCACCACATATCTGAAATGCAACATAATGTGTGCCTCTACCTTCAATCATTTCTAATATCTCCACTACCACCATTTTGGCTCACATTATTGCAAGTGAATTAAATGCTTTTGCTTCTGCTCCATGCATTCTTTTCTCAACACAGGTCCTGCTGAAAGTAAGTCAGATCATGTCACTATCCTGCCCAAAACCTTCTAGTGGCTTTACTTCTTACCAAAGGTCTTGCCATGACCTACAAGATCATATATTTTGCCCTGTAAGTTCTCTGCCTTCATTGTTTCACAACCACTCTTCCAGCCACACATGTATCCTCCATGACCCTTGAATACACTTGGTGCACTACAGCCTGGAGCTTTGTGCTTTCATTGCCTTCACCTCAACAGTCTTGCCCCAGATTTCTGTAGGACTCATTTCTTCACTGTCTTCAAGTCCTAATTCAGATGTCACTTTCCCCGGACATCTTATCTGAAATTTCAAACTCCTCCACTTTCTATCTACCTTCTCTGCTTTATTATTTTTTTTTCTTAGCCTTAACTGCTAGTTAATATACTATATATGACTTTTTTCTTTTCTTTTTTTTTTTAAGTGTCTCCTCACTAGAATGCAAACTCCATGAGGTAATCATTATTTCTTATTTTACAAAGGAAGGAGCTGAGACACGGGGAGGTAAAATTATTTGATCAATATTCCAGGTCTTTTGGATGAAATTGTGTAGGTCCAAATGATGAGCAATCCAGGATTTCCACCAAGATGAGATGGTTTAGGTATGGGATGGAAAATTGAATGGAACTTACAGAGATCTGGAAACATGATAGATAAGGTGTGGTTTTAGGGGCTTTTACAGAAATGCTACCTTATAACAATAATTCATATACTTTTGGGGTGGGAGAGAGATGTTTATTTTAATTATGTGCCTGAACCTCTCCTCTTTGTATTAAAAGTTTTCTTTTTAATTTTTATTTATTTATGATAGTCACATACAGAGAGAGAGAGAGGCAGAGACACAGGCAGAGGGAGAAGCAGGCTCCACGCACCGGGAGCCCAACGTGGGATTCGATCTGGGGTCTCCAGGATCGCGCCCCGGGCCAAAAGCCGGCGCCAAACCGCTGCGCCACCCAGGGATCCCTCCTCTTTGTATTAAAGTGTATCTTTCTTCCATAGGCCTTTGATTAGATGAACACAGTGTGAGAGCAGATAACTACAGAGCACTTGGGCTATGCAGATACACCATCTTCACATACATTACCTCACTCACTCTCCACTTTGCTCCCATGACCTTGTTTAGAGTTGAAGGATCAAAGGGACTAAATCACTTGTCTGGAGTTACCCAATTAAGAAGCTGCAGTGTCAGTGCTTGGACTCAGATTTGTCTGGTCCCAACACCTATACTGCTAACTACTACTCTTAATACTCCACTCTTCTGTTTTTTGTAGAACAATCCAGAGAGTCTCAATTTTCAGTCATTTATTTTAGTCACATTGCAACAGCTCCATAGAGATTGAATGTGTATTAGAAAGCCTCTTTGCTTACTACAAGATAAACCATTGTTTTTTTTTAATGTGTGACCCTTTTATGTTAATTTCATAAAAGCACCTAAAAAGTATCTTAATTTATGCTGACATTTAAATTAGTATGGCATTGTTTAAAAAATAATGTAATTCAGAATTGTGAAGCATGGAAAGCACCCAATCAAAACAAAATCAGAAGTTAACAACAGTAACATTGCAGGAGGTAGTACCTTTTCTTTGAGACAGGTGAAATATTCTGCAGATATACACGAACCTAGAGATATCTCTGTTACATTGACAACATTTAGATATAGTAGCTACAACACTTAGATACACTATATAGAGCATGTGATTGCAAAATATTTACCCAAACTGAAAGGATTTAGTGTGAGACTACATACACTTGCTGTTTTACTTCTTTTACAGTGTTCATCACATTCTAATTCTTTTTGAAAAAAATTCCAGTTAGTTAACATACAGTGTATTATTAGTTTCAGGTGTACAATATAGTGATTTGACACTTCCATGCCAGATCTGATGCTCATCACCAGTGCACTACTTAATCCCCATCCCCACTCCATGTCCTCCATCTAGTAACCAGTAGTTTGTTCTCTAAAAGTAATAGTCTGTTTCTTGATTTGTCTTTCTCTCTTTTCTTCCTTTGCTCATTTATTTCTTAAATTCTATATATGAGTGAAATCATATGGTATTTGTCCTCTGATTTATTTCACTTAGCACTGTACTCTCTAACTCCATTCATATCATTGCAAATGACAAGATTTCATTCTTTTTTTATGGCCGAATAATATTTCAGTATACACATGTGCATGCGTGTGCATGCACACACACACACACACACACTCTGCCACACCACATCTTGATCCATTCAATTGATGAACATTTGTGCTGCTTCCATAGTTTGGCTATTGTAAGTAATGCTGCTATAAACATAGAGGTGCCTGTATCGCTTTGAATTAGTATTTTTGTATTCTTTTTTTTAAAGATTTTATTTATTTATTCATGAGAAACACACAGAGAGAGGCAGAGACACAGTAGGAGGGAGAAGCAGGCTCCATTCAGGGAGCCTGATGTGGTACTCAATCCCAGGACCATAGGATCACACCTTGGGCTGAAGGCAGACACTCAACCACTGAGCCACCCAGGTGCCTCCAGTATTTTTTGGGTAAGTACCCAGTAGTGTGATTTCTGGATCACAAGGTAGTCCTATTTTTAACTTTTTGAGGAAACTCCACACTGTATTCCACAGCGCTTGTACCAGTCTTCATACTTACCAACAGTGCAAGAGGGCTCCTTTTTCTCCACATCCTCCCCAAAACTTGTCGTTTCTTGTGTTGTTGATTTTTGGCCATTCTGACAGATGTGAAGTTACCTCACTGTGGTTTTGATTTGCATTTCTCTGATGATCAGTGATGTTGAGCAATTTTCATGTGTCTGTTGGTCATCTGCATGTCTTCTTTGGAGAAGTGTCTATTCATGTCTTCTGCCCATTTTGATTGGATTATTCATTTTATGGGTGTTGATTTTTATAAGTTCTTTAAAAAAAAAGATTTTATTTATTCATGAGAGACACAGAGAGAGAGGCAGAGACACAGGCAGAGGGAGAAGCAGGCTCCATGCAGGGAGCCCGACATGGGACTCGATCCTGGGTCTCCAGAATCATGCCCTGGGCCGAAGGCAGGCGCTAAACCGCTGAGCCACCTGGGCTGTCCGATTTTTATAAGTTCTTTATACATTTTATTTTATTTTTTTTAAAGATTTTTTTATTTACTTATGAGAGACACAGAGAGGGAGAGAGAGAGAGAGAGAGAGAGAGAGAGAGAGAGAGAGAGAGGCAGAGACACAGGCAGGGGGAGAAGCAGGCTCCACGCAGCCTGACGTGGGACTCCATCTGGGGTCTCCAGGATCAGGCCCTGGGCTGAAGGCAGCACCAAACCCCTGAGCCACCCGGCTGCCCTCTTTATACAGTTTATATACTAACCCTTTATCAGATAAGTCATTTGCAAAAATCTTCTCCCATTCCATAAATTGCCTTTTAGTTTTGTTGATTGTTTCCTCACTGCGCAGATTTTTATTTTGCTGTATTTCCCGTAGTTTATTTTTGCTTCGCTTTCCCTTGCCTCAGGAGACATATGTAGAAAAATATGGCCTTGGCAAATGCCAGAGACCGCATTGCCTATGTTCTTGTCTAGGATTTTTATGGTTTCAGGTCTCACATTTAGACCTTTAATCCATTTTGAGTTTAGTTTTGTGTAGAGTGTAAGAAAGTGGTCCCATTTCATTATTTTGCATGTTACTGTCCGCTTTTCCCAACACTGTTGAAGAGAGTGTCTTTTTCTTTTTTTTAAAATATTTTATTTATTCATGAGAGACCGAGAGAGAGAGAGAGAGAGAGAGAGAGGCATAGACACAGGCAGAGGGAGAAGCAGGCTCCATTCCATACAGGGTCTCAATCCCGGGTCTCTAGGACCACACCCTGGGCTGAAGGCGGTACTAAACCGCTGAGCCACCCGGGCTGCCCGAGAGTGTCTTTTTCCCGTTGGATATTCTTTCCTTCTTTGTCAAAGATTGACCATATAATTGTGGGTTTATTTCTGGATTTTCTATTCATTTCTATTGATCTATGTGTCTATCTGTGCCAGTACCATAGTGTTTTGAATACTACACCTTTGTAATAGAACCTGAAGTCTGAAATTGTGACACATCTGGCTTTGCTTTTATTTTATTTATTTATTTTTCAAGGTGCTTTGGCTATTCAGGGTCCTTTGTGGTTCCATACAAATTTTAAGGTCAATTGTTCCATTTCTGTGAAAAATTCTGTTGGCTTTTTGATAGGGATTGCATTGAATCTATAGATTGCTATGCATGGTATGGACATTTTAATAATATTTATTTTCCTAATCCATGAGCATGGAATACCTTTCCATTTCTTTGTGTCCTCTTCAATTTCTTTCATCAATGCTTTATAGTTTTCAGGGTACAAGTCTTTCACCTCTTTGGTCAGGTTTATTCTTAGGTATCTTATGATTTGGGGTGCCATTGTAAATGGGATTGTTTCTTTATTTCTCTTCCTGCTGTTTCTTTATTGGTGCATAGAAATACAACAGATTTCTGTAACTTGATTTTGTATCCTGCAAATTTACTAATCCTGGCAGTTTTTTGTTGAAGTCTTTCTGGCTTTTTATATATAGTACCATGTCATCTACAAATTGTGAAAGTTTACTTCTTCTTCTTTAATGATTTGGATGGGTTTTATTTCTTTTTGTTGTTTAATGGCTGTGGCTAGGACTTCCAGTGCAATGTTGAATAAAAGTGGTGAGAGTGGACATCTGTGTCTTGTTCCTGACCTTAGGGGAAAAGCTCTCAATTTTTCACCATTAAGTATGATGCTGTGTGTTTTTCATAGGCCTTTGTTGTATTGCGGTATGTTATCTCCAAACCTACAGTGTTGAGGATTTTTATGATGCATAGAGATTTTGCTTTCTCAGATGCTTTTTCTGAAGCTATTGAAATGATCACATGGTTCTTATCCTTTCTCTTATTTATGTGATGCATCACACTAATTGATTTATGAATATTGAACTATGCTTCTAAAACAGGAATAAATCCCACTTGATTTTGGTGAAAGATTTTGGCTTGTTGTGTTTTCATTTCATTAGTCCCCATGTATTTTTTATTTCCTCTTTGTTTTCTTAGTTGAACCATTAATTTTTTAGTACCATGTTATTTCACCTCCATGTATTTGTGCTCTTTCAAGATTTTTTTCTTGTGCTTGATTTCCAGTTTTATATTGTTGTGGTCAGAAATTGCATGGTATAATTTTGATCTTTTTTAATTTGTGGAGACTTGTTTTGTGACCTATATGTAATCTTTTCCAGGGAATGTTCCATGTGCACTTAAAAAGAATGTGTATTCTGCTTTTTTAGGATAGAATGCTTTTTAGGATAGAATGTCTGGGATCCCTGAGTGGCTCAGCGGTTTAGTGCCTGCCTTCAGCCCAGGGTGTGATCCTGGAGTCCTGGGATTGAGTCCCACATCAGGCTCCCTGCATGGAGCCTGCTTCTCCCTCTGTGTGTGTCTCTACCTCTCTCTCTCTCTGTCTCTCTCTCTGTCTCTCATGAATGAATAAATAAAATCTTTTAAAAAAAGGATGGAATGTTCTATTTGTTAAAATCGTCTGTTCCAGTGTGTCATTCAAAGCCACTTCTTATTGATTTTCTGTTTGGATAATATTTCCATTGATGGAAGTGGAGTGTTAAAGTCCCCTACAATTATTATATTACTATCAATTAGTTCCTTTATGTTTGTAATGAACTTGCTTATGTATTTGGGTAGTCCCATGTTAGGAGCATAAATATTGACAATTGTTTTATCTTCTTGTTGGATTGTTTCCCCCTTATGATTACATAGTGTCCTTCTTTTCTCTTGTTACTGTCTTTGTTTTAAGGTCTATTTTGTCTGATATCAGTATTGCAACCCCAGCTTTCTTTTGACATACATTTAATTTATAAATATTTCTCTAACCCCTCACTGTCAATGTCCATTTGTCTTTAGATCTGAAATGAGTCTCTTGTAGACAACAAATACATGGGTTTTACTTTTTTATCCACTGTGACATTCTATGTCTTTTGATTAGGGCTTTTAGTCCATTTACATTCAAAGTAATTAAGTATGTACTTATTGCCACTTTGTTACTAGCTTTATGTTTTTTTTTAATAGTTCTTCCCTATTCCCCTCTTTTCTTGTTCCCTTTTCTCACAGTTCACTGGCTTTCTTTAGTGATATACTTGGATCCCTTCCTATTTATTTTTTACATATCTATTACCAGTTTTTTAAATTTTTTTTACCATTAGGTTTATCTATAACATCTTACACATATATCAGTTGATATTAAGTTGACGGTCAATTATGTTTGAACCCATTTTTTACTCCTGTCATTCTACATTTTAAGCTTATGGTGTCATACTTTACATCCTTTTTTGGTGAATCCTTTGACTAGATTACAGATATACTTATTTTTACTACTTCTGTGCTTCCTGCTTTTCTTACTGTTTATTATTCTCTTGCCTTTCCACTCAGAGAGTCCCCTCTAATATTTCATATAGGGATGTTTTAGTGGTCATGATTTCCTTACATTTTTGTTTTTCTGGGAAACTCTTTCTTGTATTTTGAATGACAGCCTTGGTGGATAGAGTATTTTGGTTGTAGGTTTTTTTCTTTCAGCATTTTGTATTTTGAAAATATCATGCTATCCTCTTTTGGCCTGCAAAGTTTCTGCTGATAAATCAGCTGATGGCCTTATACAGTTTCCCTTTTATATAACCACTTTATTTTATCTTACTGCTCTTAAAATTCTGTCTTTATCACTACCTTCTAGGACTTTAATTACTACATCTTGGTGTGGACCTCTTGGGTTGATTTTGTTGGGATATTGCTGTGCCTGATCTTAATGTCTTTTCATTACCTAAATTCATGAAGTTCTCAACTATTATTTCTTAAAATAATTTTTCTGATCCTTCTCTCTCTTCTCCTTCTTGATCCATATAATGCAAATTTTATTATGCTTGGTGATGTCACTAAGTTTCTTTAGTCTTTTTTTTTCATTTATTATTATTTTTTCTCTATATATTATTCAGATTGAGTGTTTTCCATTGTTCTGTCCTCCAGGTCACTGTTCCATTCTTTTTTTTTTTAATATTTTATTTATTCATGAGAATACACACACACACACAGAGAGAGAGAGAGAGAGAGAGAGAGAGGCAGAGACACAGGCAGAGGGAGAATCAGGCTCCATGTAGGGAGCCCGATGTGGGACTCGATCCTGGGTCTCCAGGATCACACCCTGGGCCAAAGGCGGTGCTAAACCCCTGAGCCACCTGGGCTGCCCGACTGTTCCATTCTTTTGCTTCCTCTGGTCTACTATTTTTCCCTCTAGTGTATTTTTAATTCTAGTTATTGAATTCTTCATTTGTGATAGGTTATTTTTTTATGTTTTCTATCTCCTTGTTGCAGATCTCACTGAAGTCTTCCACTCTTTTCTCAACTACAATGAATATCCTTGTGATCATTGCTTTAAATCCTCTATACATTTTGTTAAGCTCTCTTGCTGTGATTTTGTCCCAGTCTTTTATATGGGATATATTCCTCTATCTCCTCATTTGTTTAACTTTGTGTCCATTTCTATGCATTAGGAAAGTCAGCTACATCTTCTGCTTTTGAAAGTAGGGATGTTATTAGAAAGAAGTCCTATAGTGCTGTGTAAAGTAATGTCCCCTGCCACCCAAATCTGACACTTCATAGGTGTCTCCTATGTGTGTTGCATGTGCTCTATTACTGTGGTTGAAACATGTTTGCCTTCAGTCCAGTTGTCTGAAATGAGTTTCTTTGCCTGGTTAGGGCATGATCTGGTCCCTGTGTTGTTAGAGGCCCAATCTGGGGCTGCCTTGGACTGGAGTTGAATCATACTAGATGTTTGTCAGAGATGCAGTAGCACTGAACTTCAGGGTGCCTTCTATTGTCCCTTTTGGATCTTTCATTGATAGGTGGGTATTGCAGTCTGACCTGCTATCTGCACCCAGTGCATTGCTGAGGCTGCAGTTGGACTGGTGTGTGTGATTATCTTTCCCTCTCAGTGTGTAGGAGTCACTTTGGAGTGGTACTGACTGCTGACAAAGGTTATTTGAACACTGCCAGACTTGTGGCACCACCTTGGGTGGGCTTTGGCTAAGGATATGTTGGAGGGGGTTAGGTCTTCAGGAAAATGTGGCGGAAGTGTTTGTAGTGCCAGAAAAGTTTGTGCTGATTTGCTGTGGTGGGGACCTGCAACTGACCTTGAAAACTCCTGCCCAAGCTGTCTGGAGTGGGTGAATTGGCAGAAGTATGTGGGATGGGGCATGCTGTTCACCTCGCAAGCTAGGTGAACAGTCTTGGTGCTGTGTTGGTTCTCACGAATGTCCGTGTATCTAGGCTAGGGATGGGGGGAAATGACATATGCCAACTCTTCTGTCCTTGGAGAAGCCTCCCAAAGATCCTTGTCCCTCCAGTCTGTGCTCTGAAATTAGTAAATAAATATTCTTCCCATATACCCCAGGCATTTTCCAAACAGTTTCTATGCTGTGCCTCAGGGAGCTCCTTTTAAAGACAGGGACTCCATCCTCTGGGCTTTTCCAGAGCTAAGCGCTCTGATTTTAAAAGTACCAGATTTTAAGCCCCACTGATTATTATGTCCCTCTGGTTTTCAAAGCCAAATGTTATGGGGATTCATCTTCCTAATACGGGTCCCCAGGCTTAGGGTGGGAGTCTGATCCTCTCCCCTCTCCACACTTGGAAGATATGTTGCTGTGTTCCTCCCTCTATGTCCTGCACATACACTTGCTTCTGACCACATTTCCACCATTATTACCCTCTTTGATGTGGCCTCTTCTCTACATCTAGTTGTGGAGAGTCTGTTCTGCCAGTCTTTGGGTCATTTCCTGGGTTTTTTACATTTATGTGGGTGTTATCTAGTTGTATCTGTGAGATGAGGTGAGATTAAGATCCTACCACTCTGCCATGTTCCCAGAAAGTCCCTAGCATTATTTTATTGGTTATCCACAAACTCTCCTGAGGTGGATACTCCTCAGGAGTAATTGGATTACTCCAATTTACACAGAAGAAAAGGCATGGAAATTGTTATTAACTGATCTGAAAGCATGCTTCCCTGGCTAGTACCAGAAGAGCAGAGGTTTATATATATGTAGTGGGAATCCACTCTATGAAATAAACCCAAAGCAAATTTTCATTTCCATCAGTATTGGAGGAGTAAGTATCAGAGGTGGATGAGTATATGATTGCTTTGGGCTAGGCACTGTGACCCACAAGTGGTGTGGAGTCATTTAACATGCCTGTTAGAACACACCCCAGACAACACCTTACACTTTCAGAAATCTTGGAATAGGTTATTTTTCAGTGGAATTAGCCTTTCCTAGTGGAATTACAAGAATAATGCACTAGGAATGCTATTAGCAATAACTCACATTCATTGATTTCTGTGGATTTAATTGGGGTCTTGTATCTCCACCTTTGATTTTCTTCCCATTATACTTCTTATTTATTTATTTATTTATTTATTTATTTATTTATTTATTTAGAAAAGGAAATGCTTTCTATTGGTAGAATTTAAGGCATTTGTGGTAAGGGCATAGACTTATATTTAGGTGGTAGATCTTTCTTGTCTTCAAATCATAAAAGTTTCCCTTTATTTTTATCTTGCCTCACTGTTCCCATGTGGTGTGAGAACAATCATTAGGCTCTGAGTCTTTGGAATTAGATTTTTAAGGCATTTATTGTGCTTTTTCTTTTTAACTAATGCAAAATTAATTACATGATTTTTTCCTCTAATGGTTACTTTATATCTCACTTATTGCATCCCATTTTTTCTTACATGTCATATTTTCAACACTGTAATTTTCCAAATATTTTTCATTTTCCCTTTAATTCAAGACTTTTAAAAAAAAGATTTTATTTATTTATTCATGAGAGACACAGAGAGAGGCAAAAACACAGGCAGAGGGAGAAGCAGGCTCCATGCAAGGAGCCCAACATGGGACTCGATCCTGGGTCTCCAGGATCACACCCCAGGCTGAAGGCAGTGCTAAACCGCTGAGCCACCAGGGCTGCCCTAGAGACTTTTTTAACAGAGAAATTGTTATGGTACAGATGGAGAGATACTTTGTTGCTTTTTGTTTATCTATTTCTTTTCTAGCTATATTGCATGGTACATTCTTCCTTTATAAGTTATAAAGTTTTTTGTGGCCTACTAAATCATCAATTTTAATACATTTTTATGTGTACTTGAAAGAAAGATGTATTTTCTAATGACAGCGTTTTGAGATTTATATATGTAAATACATAATCCCATATATAAAATCATATATATATGTATATATATGCTCTAAATCCTGTTTCAACTTTTTAATCTGGCTTTGTCTGAATTGTGTTAATGTCTTATTATTTTTATTTCTCCTTGAATCTCTTTAAATTTCTACTTTTAAAAGTTTCTTCTTTAATTGATGCCTAGATAATAATTTTTATACATTCATGGGCAAATGTAATCTTTTTATAAAATGCCCTTCTCTTTCTCACTTAATACTTTTTTCATTAGATTGCATATCTTTTCTGAAATGATCACAATTCCTGCATTTCTTTAAATTAATAGACTTTTTTAAAAAGCAGTTTTGGCTTATACAATTGAGCAGAAAGTACAGAATATCACCAGATACCCTTCAAAACTGTCAAAATGGTTATTCTAATTATTGATTTAATAATTTATAGTAATAATTATAATAATAATTTTTAACATATTTCCTGTGATCTGTGAAGAGGGAGAGTTTGACTTCTTTGCCAATTTGAATGTCCTTTATTTCTTTTTGTTGCCTGATTGCTGAGGCTAGGACTTCTAGTACTATGTTTTATAGCAGTGGTGAGAGTGCTCATCCCTGTCCTGTTCCCGATCTTCGGGGAAAGGCTCCCAGTGTTTCCCCATTGAGAATATTTGCTGAGGGCTTTTCGTAGATGGCTTTTAAGATGCTGAGGAATGTTCCCTCTATCCCTACACTCTGAAGAGTTTGGATCAGGAGTGGATGCTGTACTTTTCAAATGCTTTCTCTGCATCTGTTGAGATGATCATATGGTTCTTGTTTTTTCTCTTGTTGATATGATCTATCACATTGATTGCTTTATGACTGTTGAACCAGCCTCACAACCCAGGTATAAATCCCACTTGGTCATGGTGAATAATCTTCTTACTGTATCGTTGGATCCTGATGGCTAGAATCTTGTTGAGAAGATTTGCATCTGTGTTCATCAGGGATATTGGTCTATAATTTTCCTTTTTGGTAGGGTCTTTGTCTGGTTTTGGAATTAAGGTGATGCTGGCCTCATAGAATGAGTTTGGAAGTACTCCATCTCTTTCTATCTTTCCAAACAGCTTTAGTAGAATAGGTATGGTTTCTTCTTTAAATGTTTGATAGAATTCCCCTGGGAAGCCATCTGGTCCTGGACTTTTGTGTCTTGGGAGGTTTTTGATGACTGCTTCAATTTCCTCCCTGGTTATTGGCCTGTTCAGGTTTTCTATTTCTTCCTGTTACAGTTTTGGTAGTTTGTGGCTTTCCAGGAATGTGTCCATTTCTTCTACATTGCCTAATTTATTGGCGTATAGCTGCTCTTAATAACTTTTTAAAATCGTTTGTATTTCCTTGGTGTTGGTAGTGATCTCTCCTTTCTCATTCATGATTTTATTAATTTGAGTCTTCTCTCTCTTCTTTTTAATAGGGCTGGCTAATGGTTTATGTATCTTATTAATTCTTTCAAAGAACCAACTCCTGGTTTTGTTGATCTGTTCCACAGTTCTTCTGGTCTCTATTTCATTGAATTCTGCTCGAATCTTTATTAACTCTCTTCTGCTGCGTGAAGATTTTATTTGCTGTTCCTTTTCCAGCTCCTTTAGGTGCAAGGTTAGCTTTTGTATTTGAGTTCTTTCTAGTTTTGGATGGATGCTTGTATTGTATTTCCCCCTCAGGACTGCTTTTGCTGTATCCCAAAGATTTTGAGTGGTTGTATCTTCATTCTCATTAGTTTCCATGAATCCTTTGAATTCTTCCTTAATTTCCTGGTTGACCCTTTCATCTTTTAGCAGATGGTCTTTAACCTCCACGTGTTTGAAATCCTTCCAAACTTCTACTTGGACTTTAGTTCTAGTTTCAAAGCATTATGGTCTGAAAATATGCAGGGGATGATCCCAATCTTTTGGTATCGGTTAAGACCTGATTTGTAACCCAGTATGTAGCCTATTCTGGAGAAAGTTCCATGTGCGCTTGAGAAGAATGTGTATTAAGTTGCGTTTGGATGTAAAGTTCTGTAAATATCTGCAAAATCCATCTCATCCAGTGTATCATTTAAAGCTCTTGTTTCTTTGGAGATGCTGTGGTTAGAATATCTATCAATTGTAGAAAGCGCCGTGTTCAAGTCACCAAGTATAAGTGTATTATTATCTAAGTATGTCTTAACTTTGGTTATTAATTGATTGATATACTTGGCAGCTCCCGCATTCAGGGCATAAATATTCATGATAGTTAGGTCCTCTTGTTGGATAGATCCTCTAAGTATGATGTAGTGTCCCTCTTCATCTCTCACTACAGTCTTTGGTATAAACTTTAATTTATCTGATTTGAGGATGGCTACCCCTGCTCTCTTTTGAGGACCATTTGAATGGTAAATGATTCTCCAACCTTTCATTTTCAGGCTGTAGGTGTCCTTAGGTCTAAAATGAGTCTCTTGTAGACAACAAATAGATGGGTCTTGCTTTTTTATTGGTTTATGAAACCCAGTATCTACTGATGAGATCATTAAGCCCATTCACATTCAGAGTTACTATTGAAAGATATGAATTTAGTGTCATCATAATACCTATTCAATCCCTGTTTCTGTGGATTGTTTCCTTGGACTTCCTCTCTCCCTCATCGAAGATAACATGATACTGTACATAGAAAACCCAAAAGACTCCACCCCAAGATTGCTAGAACTCATACAGCAATTCAGCAGTGTGGCAGGATACAAAATCAATGCCCAGAAATCAGTGGCATTTCTGTAGACTAAAAATGAGACTGAAGAAAGAGAAATTAAGGAGTCAATCCCATTTATAATTGCACCCAAAAGCATAAGTTACCTAGGAATAAACCTAACCAAAGAGGTAAAGGATCTATACCCTAAGAACTACAGAGCACTTCTGAAAGAAATTGAGGAAGACACAAAGAGATGGAAAAATATTCCATGCTCATGGATTGGAAGAATTAATATTGTGAAAATGACAATGTTACCCAGGGCAATTTACACATTTAATTTAATCCCTATCAAAATACCATGGACTTCCTTCAGAGAGTTGGAATAAATCATCTTAAGATTTGTGTGGAGTCAGAAAAGACCCTGAATAGTCAGGGGAATGTTAAAAAAGAAAACAAGAGCTGGGGGCATCACAATGCCAGATTTCAGGTTGTACTACAAAGCTGTGCTCATCAAGACAGGGTGGTCACCCCAGTCACCCCAAGCCCCCAGCACCTCCCTTTTCACTACCCCGTGTTCATTTCCCAGAGTTAGGTGTCTCTCATGTTTTGTCACCCTCACTGATATTTTCACTCATTTTCTCTCTTTCCCTTTTATTCCCTTTATTATTTTTTATATTCCCCAAATGAATGAGACCATATAATGTTTGTCCTTCTCCGATTGACTTACTTCACTCAGCATAATACCCTCCAGTTCCATCCACGTCGCAGCAAATGGTGGGTATTTGTCATTTCTAATGGCTGAGTAATATTCCATTGTATACATAAACCACATCTTCTTTATCCATTCATCTTTCGATGGACACCGAGGCTCCTTCCACAGTTTGGCTATTGTGGACATTGCTGCTAGAAACATCGGGGTGCAGATGTTCCAGCATTTCACTGCATCTGTATCTTTAGGGTAAATCCCTAGCAGTGCAATTGCTGGGCCATAGGGCAGTTCTATTTTTAACTCTTTGAGGAACCTCCATACAGTTTTTCAGAGTGGCTGTACCAGTTCATATTCCCACCAACAGTGCAAGACGGTCCCCGTTTCTCCACATCCTCCCCAACATTTGTTATTTCCCTTCTTATTAATTTTCACTATTCTCACTGGTGAGAGGTGGTATCTCATTGTGGTTTTGATTTGTATTTCCTTGATGGTAAGTGATGCTGAGCATTTTTCTCATGTGCTTGTTGGCCATGTCTATGTCTTCCTCTGTGAAATTTCTGTTCAAGTCTTCTGCCCATTTCATATTGGATTGTTTGTTTCTTTGCTGTTGAGTTTAATAAGGTCTTTATAGATCTCGGATACTAGCCCTTTATCTGATAGGTCATTTGCAAATATCTTCTCCCATTCTGTAGGTTGTCTTTTAGTTTTGTTGACTATTTCTTTTGCTGTGCAGAAGCTTCTTATCTTGATGAAGTCCCAATAATTCATTTCTGCTTTTGTTTCTCTTGCTTTTCTGAATGTATCTTGCAAGAAGTTGCTGTGGCCGAGTTCAAGAAGGGTGTTGCCTGTGTTCTCCTCTAGATTTTGATGGAATCTTGTCTCACATATAGATCTTTCATCCATTTTGAGTTTATCTTTGTGTTCAGTGTAAGAAAATGGTCCAGTTTTATTCTTCTACATTGACTTTCCAATTTTCCCAACACCATTTTTTGAAGAGATTATCCTTTTGCCAGTGGATATTCTTTCCTGCTTTGTTGAATATTAGTTTACCATAGAGTTGAGGGTCTATTTCTGGATTCTCTATTCTGTTCCATTGATCTATGTGTCTGTTTTTGTGCCAGTACCACACTGTCTTGATGATCACAGCTTTGTAATACCACTTGAGGTTGGGCATTGTGATGCCACCAGGTTTGGTTTTCTTTTTCAACATTCCTTTGGCTATTCTGGGTTTTATGGTTCCATACAAATTTTAAGATTATTTATTCCAGTTCTGTGAAAAATGTTGTTGGGGGCAGCCCCGAAGGTTTAGCAGTTTAGTGCTGCCTTCAGCCCAGAGCGTGATCCTGGAGACCTGGGATCAAGTCCCATGTTGGGCTGTCTGTGTGGAGCCTGCTTCTCTCTCTGCCTGTGTCCCATGTCAGGCTCCCTGAATGGAACCTGCTTCTCCATTTGCCTGTGTTTCTGCCTTTCTCTCTCTCTGTTTCTAATAAATAAAATCTTTAAAAAATGTTATGGTATTTTGATAGGGATTGCAATAAATGTGTCAATTGGCCTGGGTATCATAGACATTCTAACAATACCTATTCTTCCAATCCATGAGCATGGAATGTTTTTCAATAAAGGTCTTCCTTAATGTCTTTCTTAAGTGTTCTATAGGTTTTAGAGTACAGATCTTTTACCTCTTTCTTAGGTTCATTCCTAGGTATCTTATGGTTTTTGGTGCAACTGTAAATGGGATTGACTCCTTTTTTTCTCTTCCTTCTGTCTCACTGTTAGTAAATAGAAATGTAACTGATTTCTGTGCATTGATTTTATATCTTGCCATGTTGTTGAATTGCTGTATAATTTCCAGCAATTTGGGGGTGTCATCTTTTGTGTTTTCCACAGAAAGTATCATGTCATCTGTGAAGAGTGAGAGTTTGACTTCTTTGCAAATTTGGATGCCTTTTTTCTCTTTAATAATAAATTTATTTTTTATTGGTGTTCAAATTTGGATGCCTTTTATTTCTTTTTGTTGTCTGATTGCTAAGGCTAGAATTTCTAGTAAGTACTATGTTTAACAATAGTGGTGAGAGTGGCTATCCCTGTCTTGTTCTTGACTTTAGAGGAAAAAATTTCAGTTTTTCCCCATTGAAAATGATATTCACTGTGGGCTTTTCATATATGGCTTTTATGATATTGAGGTATGTTACCTCTATCCTTCCTGTGGTCATTTTATACTTCAAATTTATGTGCCATTACTGAGCAACAATTGGTCCCATGTATAGCCTATGGCTCTTTTGTATTTGGTCATGCCTTCACTTATTCTGGGTTTCATAGTGATTCCTTGTCACCTAGTTTGGTTGAAAATGTTGCATATTTTCCATCCTACTAAAATTCACCTTTGCCATCCGAGTTGCTCTGTTTGGTTTTCATGAATATATTTGGGGATATCAGAAGCATAAACAGACAAAAAGCATATCACGTTACTGTACTCTTGCTGCCAGAAGTTCTCTATTTCTTCTGAGGTATTTTTTGGTAAGATCATTTTTTTTTCAAGGAATCGTAAGTTAAATAAATTTATATCTCAATTTCCACAGTATTAAAACAAAGATTTTTATAATATCCTTTATTATTTTTAAAAAAATTCTTCAGTATCTCTAGTAATGCTTCATATTTTATTTCTAAGTATTGATTATATGTCACAACTTTTTATTCTTACTAAAATCTCACCAGGGAAGTCATATTTTTTTTATATTCAAATAATGAACTCTGGCCTTGCTAATAATTATTTTTATTATATGTCTGTTTTCATTTTCTTTAATCTGAACTATAATTGTTTGTTATTTTCATCTTCTACTTTTTAAAATTTGATTTTATTTCTCTACCTTCATGGAATGTACATTTAGTTAGTAAATTTCAGTCTTGTTTCCTTTTAAAATGTAAATATTTATGGTAACTTCCTAATAATTCTTAGCGGTATCCCACAAGTTTGATACATAGATTTTTTATAGTTGATCTCAAATTTTCAAAAATCCTTGTATTTTTCCAGGGTCCATAAGTTAACTTTCAAGAAAATAGTAATTTTGTATTCATCTTTTGTCATTGATTTCTAAATTAATTGTGTTTTATTTAAGAAACATGTTTTGTATTTCATTCTTTTTAAATTTATTACAGGCTTTAAAACATTAGCATTATATTTGTAAATATTTTACATAGTCTTCCAAAAAGCATGCATTCTGTATTCATTGGGTGAAATATTCAATTAATGTCCATAAGGTCAATTTTGTTAATAGTACTAGTCAAATTTTCTACAACTTTACTGATATTTTGTCTGTTTTTATAAATAAATGTTTCAAAAAATCCTTTTTAGTTAATGAACTCTTTTTCATTCTATAGTATCCACTTAGAGATACTTGCGGCTTTTTTGAGAAAAGATATTCAATATTGTAGAAATCTGAGATATTGTAGTAAATCTGAGAATCACTATCTTTTAAGTGAATTATTTATTCTAGCCATATTTAATGAAATTATTAATATTTAAGTGTAAACCACATGAAATTGCCATTTTTATGTAGTCACATTAAAGATATCCTCGTTAGTATTATCTTGGATGCTTCCTCCAGACAAATAAGGCAAAAAAAAAAAGAAAGGACAAAAGTATCATTTTTGAGTTTTGAGTAAACTGAAGTAAATATTAGAAATTATTTTTAACAGTTTACAAAGATGCCTAGCTACTTACTTAATACATGTTCTAATGGAAGCCTTTTTTTAAAATAAAGATTTTATTCATTTATTCATGAGAGACACACAAAGAGAGGCAGGGACACAAGTAGAGGGAGAGCAGGCTACCTGAGGGAAGCCTGATGTGGAACTCGATCCCAGGACCCCTGGAACACACCCCGAGCCAAAGACAGACACTCAACCACTGAGCTATCCAGGTGTCCAGCTAATGGAAGACTCAAATCATCAAGATTAATGTAAAAACACAAAGGGAATAATCTCATTTCACATTAGACAATCAATTAGCATGATATCTTAGAGTAAGTATAAGTACTCTGTAGCTTCTTAATAAAAATAATCACAAAATATTTTTGAATTATGACATTTATTGAAATGTCATTGAGAAAAGTTGGAAAAAAAGAATAAATACATCTGGGTGAAAAAACACATTAAACTATACCAATTTTCATAGGTCTTATTTACTGTTTATTTAGCAAACATTAAATTAGCAAACATTAAATTATAATAGTTATAGTACTTTATAACACTTCTGCTTTCATCTACAAGGTAGGGGACCTACTTTGCAATAAGTTGTAGCATATGTTAGACAGCACACTGTTAAAAAGGGGAGAAAGTGCTGCTTTTAATTTTGTGGTCTTGCAAACCCTTACTGAACCATTAACATTGGAGTTTTCATATATGTGTATGTTTGTATACTTTGCTATGGCTTTTGACATTTATTTTAACAAAGCATAAGAAGAAAGGTGAAGGAGGTATGCTCATAGGCATACAGAAAAATAATGCTATTTTTAGAGAATGAATTAAAGTTGCAAAATTTCAACTTCTGTTGGTATTAGCTTATATTCAGAGGATAGAAATATATTATTTAATCTTAGTTTTAGCTCTCTTAGGTTACTATTCCTAACAATGTTTTCTACTGTTTCTCTTACGTGTCATATAAAAGTTATGAGTGATATTTTATTTATTTTGTTTTTTTAAAGATTTATTTATTTGTGAGAGAGAGAGAGAGCATGAGTGGGAGAAGAAACAGAGGGAGAAAGAGGGAGAGAGAATCTTCAGCAGACAATTTGCTGAGCACAGAGCCCAATGTGGGATTCAATCCTAGGACCCTAAGATCATGACCTGAGGTGAAATCAAGAGCCAGCAGTTCAACTGATGAGCCATCCTGGTGCCCTCCAGTGTGATATTTTAAAGCTAAACAAAAAGAAATCACATCAATCCTTATGTGATTATTATTCCCATGACTTCCCTTTACAGTTAGAATAAAACGAAAATTATAAATTCAACCCCCAAAGGACATACATGATCTAGCCACTCTTTCTCTCCTCCCTTAACAGCTATCCTTCTCCATCTCAACCACCATTTTCCCAGTGAATAAGGCACAGGAGCCATGTGAAGTAATGGTGGAATCTCTTAGAGACATCTGTGGCTTTGAGGAGAACTGGCCTAAAGATGTCTTGAATACCACAGTTGATAGATGGAAAAATGCAAGAACTGTAACAAATTAACCCTGGAACAACTTTTGCTCCAGTGTTCTTGTTGTAAAACAGTAAATACCTTATTTTATAAGCCAAAAAAACTTACCCAAGACAATTGGCTATCAGGAAACATTCATCAAAGGGGAAAAGTGGATAAAATAAAATAGATGTAAACTTTTGAGAACTGGAATAGTAAATAACAAAATCTACACAAAATCTTTCAAAAATTGAGAAGCAGGGAATGTTTCTTAGATTATTCTATAAGGTGAGCTTTACCATGATATGAATACCAGAAAATGACATTACAAAATAAGAAAACTATAGGTCAATATTCCTCATTAATATAGATGCAAATATCCTACACTAAATTTTAGAAGATTATCTTTAGCAATATATAAAGAGGATAAAACATGATTATCAAGTAGAGTTGATCCCAGAAATGCAAGGTTGTTTAAATATCCTAAATAAAGGATCAGCAAATTATTTCTTCTAAAGTCCAGCTAATATATATTTTAGGTTATGGCTACATAGTCTTTGTCTACAACTGTTCGACTCTTCCACTGTAGCATGGAAACAGCTATATACAATACATATATGGATGACATGGCTATGTCCCTAGAAAAAACTTATTCACAAAAATAGGCAGCTGGACTTGGGCTGGCCACTGTTCTAAATCATTCAATTTAAATCATTATATTAACAAATAAAAAAGAGAAAAACAATATGACCATCTCAATAGTTCGAGAAAAAGCACTTTTTCTCAGTGCTTTTTCAACACATTTCAACAACAAATTTCACATCTACTCCTGCTAAAAATTTTAGCAAGACAAAAAGAATTGAAAGGAATTTCCTTTTCTGAAAAAAGACATCTACCAAAAAACTACAGAACTTGCATCACACTTAATGGTGAAAAACTGAATGTTTGATGCCTCAAATTAGGATAAATTCAAGCCTATCCACTCTTACCATTTCTGTTAAATATTATAGCAGGATTTTAATCACTTACAAGAAGGCTAAAAAAATAAATACAAGGCATCACAATTTTAAAGGAATAGTAAAAATATTAAAGTGTCATTATAGATACAGGAATAATATGGAATAATGTGATCCTCAAAAAGCTACTAGACATATTAAGAGAGTTTAATGAGATTGAAGGATATATGAATAATATGAAAAAATCAATTTTGTTTCTATATTATAATGACTGATTAAAATTGAGATTAATAAAATAATATTCAATTTTTAAATAGCATCAAAAACTATGAAATACTTAAGACTAAATCTGAAAAAGATATAAAACAATGTACACTGAAAACTACAAATATCGTTGATAGAAATCTTAGAGGAACTAAATGAATGGGTCAGATGACTCCTAAAATTGATTTTAGAAGGAATGCAATCATATTGAAAATATCCTCATGCTCTTTTTAGAAATAAACAAAGTAATACTAAATTTCCTACAGAAGACACAGCCAATAATTTTGAAAAATAAGACAGAAGGTGGAAGACTAATATTGCTTGATTTCAAGACTCATAAAACTTTACTAATCAAGACAATGTGGTATTCGTAAGAAGAGAGAAAATTATATCAAAGGAGCAGAACGAAAATTCCTAAATAGACGCATACATAGAGAAATAAACCTTTTTTTGGAAATATAATTCTTAATGAAAGTGCAAAGGCAAATCAGTAGAAAAAGGATTATCTTTTCAAAAGTACTGCAGAACGATTGGAAATCCAAGTGTAGAAACAAACTTCCATCCATACTTCTTGCTATATTTGAAAATTAACTCAGAATGAATCACAGATCCAAATGTGAAACCTAAAATGTATAACTTATACAAGAAAACATAGGGGAAAACTTCTGTACAGACCTTGGGTTAGGCAAAGGTATCTCTGATATGACATGATCCATAATATAAAAAAATTTGATGAATTGGATTTCATAGAAATCAAAAGCTTCTCTTTGAAAGATACTTTTAAGTAAATTAAAGGAGAATCCTCAGATTTGGAGAAAATGTTTCTAAAGTATATATTTTATTAAAAACTTATGACAAAAATAAATAAAGAACTTTTAAATCTCTGTTGAGAAATCAGTCAAAATAATTGGCAAAATCATTGAACAAGTACTTCGCCAAAGAATGTATACAGATGGCATATAAACATATGAAAATATGCTTAAAATTATAGCTAATTTTGGGGATCCCTGGGTGGCTCAGCGTTTGGTGCCTGCCTTGGGCCCAGGGCATGATCTGGGTCCCAGGATCGGGTCCTGCATTGGGCTCCTTGCATGGAGACTGCGTCTCCCTCTGCCTGCTTCTCCCTCTGCCTGTGTCTCTGCCTCTCACTCTCTCTCTGTGTCTCTCATGAATAAATAAAATCTTTAAAAAAATTATAGCTAATTTAAATAAATTAAATTAAATAAATAAAAATTGAAACCACAATAATATACCACTACACACCTTTTAGAATTGTGAACATTAAAAAGATTCACCATGTCAAGTGTTAGTGAGATTGTTGAAGAACTCTCATTTATTATTGTTAGAAATGTAAAATTTTATTACACAATATGCCAATTTCTTATAGACTAAGTGTGCTTCTAGCCATATGATCCACCCTTGAGAATAATACAAAAATAGTCATTATCACTATTTCTATTCAACATTCATTTGGAAGTTATGACTATAGCAATAAGGTAAAGGGAAAAAATATAAGGACTCTAAAGGAAGAAATAAGATGATCATGTACATAGAAAAAACAAAGCAATAATGGGGTGATGGATTACTAAAATTAATGTTAATTTAGCAAATTGGATAGCAGTTCAGTATAGAAAAGTAAGTTTTAATGATTTTATACCAACAACTGAGAAAAAATAAAATTAAAGAAGAAACCCCTGATAATATTTTGAAAAACACATTAAATACAGAGTCATAAATAAACAGTAAGACTGAGACTTAAGACAGTAAAAATACCCTCCACCCTCAAAACCAGGAAAATAAACATTCTGTCACAAGTAATCTACAAAGGTTGAGCCTCTCTGAGGCACAATGCGAAAGGAGCTTAACGCCGAGGATGGAGGAGTCATGAGAGTTGTTGGGAGAGAAGGAAATACACCTCTGGCAAGCCAACATCTCCTCTAAACATAAGATAGCTCTAGAAGAATCTGAAGCCTGTGGCAACTGAAAGGAAAAGAACAAATCTCAAGCAGAGTTCGACTCCAGACTAGTTTAATTGAAACACTATCACAAAGCCCTAGATGAAGAAATGAAATACTCATTTTTAGGGATAAAGACTATTTTTTCATATTTAAGTCTTATACAAGATATCTATCAACAACAAAAAGATGAGATATATATGAAGACAAGAAAAAAACACTTTCAAATGGCAGCATTTCCTTCTTTTTATGGTATATATAACACTTTTTTGTTACTGAATCATCCATCAATGGATACTTAGGTTGTTTCCAATCTTGAATATTGTAAATAATGCTGCAATGAACATGAAGGTGCAGATATCAACATTGCGATTTCATTTTCTTCAGGTAAATACTCAGAAGTGAGATTACTTGGTCATATGGTAGTTCTATTTTTACTTTTTTGAGGAACCCTTATCCTGTTTTTCATAGTGGCTGCACCAATTCCATTACCAACAGTACACAAGGATTCCTTTTGCCCAACATCCTCTCCAGTATTTGCTATTTCTTGTCTTTTTAATAGTAGTATTCTAACAGATGTGAAGTGATGTCTCATTATGGTTCTGATTTATATATCCCTAGTGATTAACAATGTTGAGCACGGTTTCATTGAGCCATTTCTTTGAAAAAAAAGTCTTTTCAGTTCCTCTAATTTTAATTGGATTGTTTGTTTTCTTGTTAATGAGTTGTATGAGTTCTTTGGATATTCACCCCTTTTCTGATATATCCTGTGCAAATCTTCTCTCCCATTCTAGATTGGCTTTGCATTTTTTTGATTGTTTCTCTTGATGTATAAAATATTTTCCTTTGATGTTGTCTCACTTGTTTATTTTTGCTTTTGCTGCTTCTACTTTGGGTATCATATCCAAAAAGTCTGGTGCCAAGACTGTTGTTGAAGAATTTTTTCCTGTGTTTTTTTTTCTAGCATTTTTGTGGTTTCAAGTGTTATGTTTAAGTCCTATACACAATTTGAGTTAACATCTGTGAGTGATATAAGACAGAGGTCCAATTTAATTATTTTTCATGTGGATATCCAATTTCCCCAATACCATTTATTAAAGAAACTGTCCTTTCTTCATTGGTTCCCTTCTTAAATATTATTCTTGGTTCCCTTCTTAAATATTAGTTAGCCATATATATGTGGCTTTATTTTCGGGCTCTCGATTCTGTACCATTGGTCTATGTATCTGTTTTTATGTCAGTACCATAATCTTTGATTATTATAGCCTTGTAATATATTTTGAATCATGAAGTATGCAGCTTCCAGCTTTGTTTTTTCTCTACTTTGACTCTTCAGGGATCTTTGTGTTTCCATATGAATTTTAGAATTATTTTTTCTATTTCTATGAAAATGTCTTTGGAAATTATATAGAGACTGCATTTAATCTTCATTTATTTTCATTTTTTTGCCCTTTTTGATTCTCTGTATAATTTCAATTGATCTGTCTTTGAAGTCACTGATTTTTCTGCTTGGTCAAGTTTGATGCTAAAGCTATCTACTGGATTCTTAACTCCAAAATGTGTTTGGTTCTTTTCTGTTTTCTCCTTGTTAAACTTCTCTTTTTTTAAAAAAAAATTATTCACTCATGAGAGACATGGAGAGAGAAAGAGGCAGAGACACAGGCAGAGGAGAAGCAGGCAGAAGGAGAAGCAGGCTCCATGCAGGGAGCCTGACATGGGACTTGATCCCCGGTCTCCAGGATCACACCCTGGGCTGAAGGTGGCGCTAAACCACTGAGCCACCCAGGCTGCCCTCCTTGTTAAACTTCTCATTTTGTTTTTGTAGTTTGTCTGGTATCATTGAATTATTTATCTGTTCTTTGTAGTTCTTTGAGCATCTTTAGAATAATTATTTTGAATTCACTATCAGGCAATGTATGTGTCTCCATTTCATTGGATTAGTTTTTGGAGATTATTGTATTCCTTTGGTGGTATTATATTTCCCTGATTCTTCATGATACCTGTAACCTTGCAGAGGTGTCTGTATGTTTGAAGAAGCAGTTACTTTCTACATTTTATGGACTAACTTTGGTAAGGAAAGACTTTCACCTGCAATTGGGAACACATTGGAGCATACTGTGATCCTGGATCTAGTAGTGCATGACACACCAAGTCCAGGGGCATGTGGCTGGTCTGGGGCCAGGAAGGCATGAAATTTCATCATCTTAGACTTCTACGATCCATGTTGACAACAATATGGTCTGTAGATAGAGCTGTGATGAGTCCAAAAGTGGCTATAAGTACTATTGGGATCCTCCTGAGTGCCTTTAGGTTCAGTGTGTGGGGACTGGTGCAGGTATCAATTGTGGCTAGAACAAATAGTATGCACTAGCTGCAGGAGCCAACTGCAGGGGCCTGTGTATTGGCAGGGTCCAGTTACAGACACACACATAGTGGTGGGACTAAAGACAAGCAGCAAAGACCAGGGCCAACTGCAGGCACACTGACAACTGTAGGAGCCCTGGTGTGGTGTACTCTATGCTGGGTGTCACCATGGGTACACAGCAGGGGAGGCCAGCATTTAGAGTGGGGCTGAAGCCATGCAAGTGTCTAGCCGGAGAGACTAGTTACAGATCAGATCCATGGCGGCAGCTAGTGACAGGAGACAAGGCTGGATCTGGGCTGTGAAGGTCCAGCTATAAGCATGGCTACATGGTCTCCCCATGTGCACATAGATAACAGTGGAGGCTAGAGTCATGTAGGTACACAGCTAGAAAGGCTAGCCCTCCAATGTATGTGCACTGGTGGGGAACAGCTGCTGGGATCTAGGCTCTAGATACTACACAGTTGGAGAGGCCTGGGCTGACTGCTAGGATGGGTCCCAGATCTGGCAGTGGGGAGGAGAGGAAGAGTAAAAGGAGTCAGGTGGCTGCTCTCTGTGATCATGAATACCTGTGGGGCAAAAGTGGTATCTGCAGGGGTCCCATGGGGCTGCACTAGCCCTTGGTTTCTTCACTGATAATAGCTGCTAGGGTCATCTGCAGAACAGATCACTGGTTACTATGGTTGCCCTGTGCTGCATGGCTCATACTGGTAGCTCTTGCTCTTCTTTTTTGTTCGAGCTGTCTCTGTATGTCTGAGCTCTGCCAATTGTTGGGTGGGGTAAAACGAAGCAGGTCCTTCATGTAGCACCCCAAAAGGTTAGGGAAGCAGGCTGCTTATTCAGGTCTTCTTTAACTGACAAGGGGAATTATTTCTAGTTTAGGAGTTCCCTCTTGGCACTGAACAATGCCTGGGGAATGGGATGATGCAGAGAAAATTAAGGTGTTTTTCTTTCTCTTCTTGTGTAGTTATTCTTTTTCTGCTGTTCCTCTGTGTTTCAGGGGACTCCGAAGCTGTCCAAGAGCTGTTTTTGTTTATAAATAAACAAATTTTTGGTCTTTGTGGAAGGAGAGGGGCTGGGGTCTCTTATGTGGCAATTAGGGATTTGATAAATTGATTTTTGACAAGAGTGCCAAGAGAATTTAGTGAGAAAAAAATCTTTTCACAAACTGGTGCTAGGATAATTGGATACAAAATGTAAAAGAATGAATGTAGTTCACACCAGATACAAAAATTAACTCAAAATGTATTAAATGTAAATATAGAAGATAAAATTATTAAACTTTTAGAAGGAAATATAGGTGTAAATATTTGTGACTTTGAATTAGGAAAAGTTTCTTAAAGAAGGAAAGGAAAAGAATAGATATTTTTGGACTTCATCAAAAAGCACTGAGTTTTGTATGTGGGTGATGAATCACTGGATTCTGCTCCTGAAACCAGTGCTACACTGTATGTTAACTAATTTGAAATTAAATTTAAAAAACTGAAAAAATTTGTGCATCACAGTATACTATCAAGAAAACAACCCATTAAGTGGGAGAAAATATATGCAAATCATATATCTGGTAAGCATTTAGCATCCAGAACATATTAAGAAAATCTTACAACTCAACAATAAAATGATATTAACCTAATTTTTAATAGACGAAGGATTTGGATAGACATTACTCCAAAGAATTTACACAAATGGCCAACAAGCCATGAAAAGATGTTCAGCATTACTAATCACTAGGTAAATGAAATAAACTAAAATAAGGAACCACTTTATACCCAATGATATATCTATAAGAAAATATTAAAAAAAAAACAAAAACAAATAACAACATTGGTTAGAACATAGAGAAATTGGAACCCTTACACATTGCTAGTTGAAATGTAAAATGACGTTGCCACTATGGAAAACAGTTTGGCAGTTCCTCAAAATGATAACAATAGAGTTGTGACATATTTCAACAATTCTACTCTAAAGTATATATCCAAAAGAATTGAAAACTTGGAGCACTTGGGTGGCTCAGTGGTTCAGCATCTGCCTTTGGTTCAGGTTGTGATCCCAGAGTCCTGGGATCGAGTCCTGCATCGGACTCCGCACAAAGGAGTCTGCTTCTTCCTCTGCCTATGTCTCTGCCTTCTTCTGTGTCTCTCATGAATAAATAACCAAAATCTTTTAAAAAAAGAATTGAAAACATATTTTTACAAAAACATGTATATGAATATTCACAGCAGAATTATTCATAACAGCCAAAGAGTAGAAACAACCCAAATGCCCATCAACTGTTGAATAGATAAACAAAATGTGGTAAGCCCCTGAAATGGAATATTATTTAGCTGCAAAAAGCAATGAATTACTGATACATACTACAATAAGGATGAAATTGAAACATAATGTTAAGTGAAAGAAACTAAACTGACAAAAAGCCCATGTATTTTATGGTTCCATTTATACAAAATGTCCAGGATAGGCAAATCTGCAGAAACAAGAAATAGATTAGTGGTTGCTAAGGGGTGGGAGAGGAGCAATTGGGAAGGATGAGTTTATTTTGGGGATGTGGAACTATTCTGGATTAGATGGTAATGAAAGGCACACAAAATCATGAAAATACTAAAATCCACTAAGTTTTATACTTTAAAATAAAGTAATAAATTCTATATTATATAAGTTTTATATGAATAAAACAAACAATCACTCTTAGAAAACTACAAATAGAAGAGCACTTTCTTAACTTGGTCAAGGACATCTACAAAAGACCTACAACTAACATCAATTTTTAAAGGCAAGAGAATGAATGCTTTCACTAACAGAGTGGGAAGATGGCAAGAAGATTCTTTCACATACTTCTAATCAACATCGTCCTGGAACTCCTAACCAGTGCAGTAAGTCAGAAATAGACCTACATATTATAAATGAAAAAAAAAAATCATGTGATAGGATTGTCAGAAAACTAGGAGGAATTTACAAGAACATCCTCTAAAGTAAGTGAGTTTATTAGGGTTTGAAGAATTAAGGTCATTATTCAAAAATCAATATTATTTGGATATAACAGCAATTAACAGCCAGATTTTTACATTAAAAATGTTATCTGCAAGTTGCCTGTATGATACAGTTGGTTGAGCATCTGACTCTTGGTTTTGGCTCAGGTCATGATCTCAGGGTCATGAGATTGGGCCCCATATCAGGCTACATGCTCAGCGTGAAGTCTTCTTGGAATTCTCTCTCCCTCTCCCTCTGCCCATCATGTCCTTGTTCTCATTCTCTCATAAATAAATTAATTAATTAATTAATTAATTAATTAATTAATTTAAGGCATATTATCTGCAATAAATTACTTAAGTACATATCTAACAAAATATGTCCAGAAAGTATACTTATATTACATTAATGGCAAAAATAAAAGAATTCATATATAAATGGAGATACCTAATGTTCACGGATTAGAAATCTCAATATTACTAAAATGTCAATTCCTAATTTTATCTATAGATGAAATATAATTCCAATCAAAATCTGAGCAAGTTTTTTGGTAGATATCAACAAACTTAATCTAAAATATATAGATGTATAGAATGGCCAAGATAGTTTTGAAAAGGGAAAATTTGAACTAGTAATACTACCTGATTTCAAGATTTATAATAAAACTACAATAATTAGGAGTGTGGAAGTGATGAAAATTTAAATGTACAGAGCAATGAAACATGATAGAAAATCTAGAAATATGCCAACACAAATCAGGTCAACTAACTTTTGACAATAATGCAAAAACAACTCAGTTTGAGAAAGAATAGTATTTCTTACAAATGATATTTGAACAACAGGACATATTTACTCAAAAAAATCCCTGAACCTTGACACATATTTCATATCTTATACAAAATTAATTCAAAAAGAATCATGGATGTGAATATAAAACCTAAAATTATAAAACTTCTAGAAGAAAAAAGGAGAAAATATGTGTTCAGTTTTAGAAAAATAAATTTTTAACATTACACTGAAGGCATAATTCATAAAAGGAAAAATTGATAAATTAGCATTCAGTAAAAATAAAAATTTATGCTCTTTGAAAAACACTGTTAGGATAATGGACCATCTATAAGCTGAAAGAAAATATTTTTAAATCACATATTTGACAAAGAACTTTATCAGATCTAGAATATATACAAACTCTCAGAACTTAACAATAAGAAAACAATGAAATTTTCAAAATGAACAAATGAGCTGATTAGACATTTTACCAAAGAAGACATGAATGATCAATAAGAATTGGAAAAGATGCTCAACATTATTAGTCATTTAAAAAAACACAGAGTATCACGTATTACAATACATATGTATTAAACTGGCCAAAATTTAAAAACAAAAACTAGAAAAAGCAAGTCCTGGTGAGGATGCAGAGAAACTGGATCTCTCATCCTTTACTATTTGGAAGGCAAATTATACAGCCACTTTGGAAAACAGTTTGGCAGTCTTACAAAATTAAACATACATTTACCATATAATTTAGGAATCCCACTTCTCGGTATTTATGCAAGTGGAATGAACTTCTATTCATACAAAATCCTGTACATGAGTGTGGATTAGCAGCTTTATTCATGGTTGCCAAAGATGGAAACAACCCAGATGTCCTCTAAGGGAGACTGAATAAACAACCTGTAGTATATCCATAAAACGAAACACTACTCAGTTGTAAAAAGAATGTATTGATTCACAGGACATGGATGAATCTTTAGTAAATTTTGCTAAGGGAAGAAAACCAAATTCCAAATGCTATATATGGTTTGTTTCAATTTATGCAACATTTTTTTTGTTTTTGTTTTTTAAAGATTTTATTTATTTATTCATGAGAGACAGAGAGAGAGAGGCAGAGACACAGGCAGAGGGAGAAGCAGGCTCCAGGTGAGGAGCCCAATGTGGGACTCCATCCTGGGTCTCCAGGGTCACGCCCCGGGCTGAAGGCCGCTAAACTGCTGAGCCACAGGGGCTGCCCTTATGCAACATTTTGAAAGAGGCAAGACTATATGCCATTAGAGAACTATCATTAGTTGTCTGGGATTGGAAGTAAGGGATGGGTTGACAACAAAGAAATTGGGGGGGGGGGTATTTATCTGTTCTATATGGTATTTTGCTGATGGCTATATAAATCCATGTGTCTATAAAAACCATAGAACTTTTACCACAAAGAGTGAATTTTTATTTCATTCAAAAATCTAAAATCAATCAGCATATTGATGAAAGCCAAGATTGAATGCAGACTGTGACTAAAGAATCTGACTCTATTACAAGTAAATGAATCCTGGAGTGTTCCATTCAATGTGTTTCCATGAGGACAGTTAGCCTAAGAACAGAAACATCTGAATGAGGGTAGAGTAGAGAGAATCCCAGAGTGACCACCAGGATCCTGATCAAATGTGTCTCCCACCTACTCACTTACACAGTCTTTAGGTAAATAATTATCACATTTTCCTTTTGGGGCACCTGGGTGGTTCAGTGGTTGAGCATTTGCCTTTGGCTCAGATAGTGATCCCAGGGTCCTAGCATTGAGTCCTGCATCAGGTTCCCCGCAGGGAGCCTGCTTCTCCCTCTCCCTATATCTCTACCTCTCTGTGTCTTTCATGAATAAATAAATAAAATCTTTTAAAAAGTTCTCCTTCTTTCCTCAAATTTGCTATTAGTAATCCAAACCATTCGACCAGATACATCTTCCATATGCCATTTTGAGGAATTTACTTGAGCATGTACTTCTGTAAAATTGATGAGTAAATAAAAAGGAAACCCTGAGATTCACAAAACTATCTAAATGACTATTGCAATGTCAGGAAGTCCTGTGACCACAGCTTTGCCGTGGGTGTTAAAAAACAACTGATCTGAGGGTACCTTGGTGGCTCAGTCATTTGAGTGTCTGGTCTTGTTTTCAGCTCTGATCATGATCTCAGAATTGTAGGGTCAGCCTCTCATCAGGCTCTGTGCTCAATGGAAAGTCTGCTTGAGATTCTCTCCCTCCCCCTCTGTCCCTACCCCACTTGCACTGTTCTTTCTCTTTCAAATAAACAAATCTTTAAAACAAAACAAAACAACAAGTGATCCACGCTGAAGCTATCTGGCAAGGTAAGATGTTATGGATTAGATGATATACTTGAAGGTTTCAAAACAGAAAGAAAAAAAAAAACAATAAGGAAAGGATTATATTTATTAGGAGCCAAATGTTTTGCAGAAGGCACACAAAAACATTCCCATAGGCAAAGACTGGATCATTCACCTTCATGTAAACCAGCCACAGGCAAAGGGATACAATTCCTAAAAAGGTTACCTCCTTTGAACTTATGGAAGTTTGATCATCCTAATACATTAAGAAAGTAAGTGGAAAAAGCACTGTTTTGTTATTCGTCAACACTTACTGTGGTAATATTTTGCCAGCCCAAGAAAAAGGAGACTGTTACTTTGGGCTTAGAGTCTCATCCTCCCACACTGTCATGAAAATGCTATCATATTATTTTAGTTCATATTTGAATCAAAGTTTTCTTATAACATTTTTATTGTGTTCAGCTTTCAGGTTTTGAAACTTTGTGAAACATTTATTTTTCATTTTTTTAATCATTTTTTCTCGAAATATCTTTTCCCATTTCAAAACTCAATTAATAGTTAAAAGGTTTTCTAAAATGTTTATGGACTTAACTTTTTATTTTACTTATTTTTTAAATTATTAAATTAATTTATTATAATTAATTATAATTATATAATTATAATTTAATGAATAAAATTATTATAATCTATTATTATTTTAATTGGCATATACTTGACATGCAATGTTTTTTTTATTTTTTTTGACATGCAATGTTATAATTGCTTGTACATTAGGTATACATACATAGTGATTTGACATTATGCTATGTGCATTACAAGTGTAGCTACCACCTGTCTCCATGTAATGCTATTACAATATCACTGACAATATTCCCTATTTTAATTAATTTTTTCCATAACTGGAAATGGCTTAAGTTTTTAAAGTAAAATTTTTATTTACATTTATATGTGGCTGTAAGAAATAATACAGAGAAATCCCTAGTTCTCTTTACCCATGTGCCTTCAAAAGTAATATCTTGAAATTTATACTCTAATAGAACAACCAATATAGTGACATTGACACAGTCAAGACACACCCTTATGTTTCTCACTTGAACCCATGTGATCCTAACCAATCTCCCTACCTCACCTCTCCTTTCTGCTTTCCATTTGTATAGTTTTGTCATTGCAACAATATATAAATGGAGTAATCCAGTAGTAGTAATATTTGGGGATTAGCCTTTTTTACCCAGCATATATCTCCAGAGTTTCATCAGTTGGCATGTATCAGTAAAAATCATTTGCCCCTTTCTATGGCTGAACACTATTTCACATCATGGATTAACCAAAGTCTGTTTAAAAGTCCATTTATTAAAGGACATCTGGTCCCTTCCATTTTGGCTCCCATGAACAAAACTGCTACAAACAGTTGTGCACAGGTCCCTATGTGAAAATAAATCTTCATTTTTCTGAAATAAATGCCAGGAGTGCAATTGGCTGGCTGTATGTTTCTTGCATGCTTAGATTTTTTATTTTTAAGAGACTGTTTTCTGGTGTGGTAATGTTTTATTCTCTTTTCATCAGCAATGTGTAAGTGATTCAGTTTCTCTACATCCTTGCCAGTATGTGATGTTAATTTTTTGTTGTTGTTTTAGATATTTTGATAGGTGTGGAGTGATATCTCATTGTTGTTTCCATTTCAACCTACTCAATAGCTAATGATGTTGAACATGTTGTCATGTGTTCACTTGCTATTTACACCCTGTTTAGTGAGATATCTTTTCATGGCTTTTGCCCATGTTCTAATTGGGTTATTAGATTTTTTTTTTACTGTTATTTTTTTTAGTTCTCCATACACAGTAGATAGCAGAGTCCCACTGGATATGTAGTTTGCAAACACTTTTGTCCACTCCATAACCTATCTCTTTATCCCCCCAAGAAGGGCCTTGAAAGGGCCTACACATTTCAATCTTGACATAGTTCAACTTAGCAAACTTCCCTGACATGAATTTTGCCTTTTCTGTCTTGTCCAAGAACTCTTTACCCAGCACTGGATCCCAAAGGTTTTTTTAAAAGGTTTCTTTCAAAAATTTTGTAATCCATGTTTTAAACCTGTCAATGATTCAGCTTTATTTAATTTTTTTAAACAGACTTTATTTTTTAGAGCAGTTTAAGATTTATAGCAAAATTGAATGGAAGGTATGGGAGATTTCCCATATTCTCCCTAACCCCACACATCTACAGCCTCCTTTATTATCACCAAATCCCTCAAGTTGATACATATGTTACAAGTGATGAACCTAACTTGATGCATCTTTATTACTCACAGTCTATAGTTTATATGAGAGTTCTCTCTTGGTATTGTACATTCTATGAGTTTGGACAAGTATATAATAATATGTATCCACCATTACTGTATCATAGAATAGTTTCATTGCACTCAAAGTCCTCTGTGCTCTGCCTATGCATTTCTCCCTCCTTCTCAACACCTGGCAGCCATTGATCTTCTTACTCTCTCCAGAGTTTATCTTTTCTAGAATGTCATATGGTTGGAATCATACAGTAAGTAGTCTTCTCAGATTGCCTTCTATCTCTTAGTAGTATGTATTTAAGATTCTTATGTGTCCTTTCATGGCTTGATAATTCATGTCTTTTCATCTTTGAATAATCTTCCATTGCAGTGATGTATCATAGTTTATTTACTCAACTACTGAAGGACATTTCAGTTGCTTCCAAATTCTGGCAATTATGAATAAAGTTGCTAGAAGCATCAAGTGTGAAAGGTTTTGTATAGTCGTAAGTTTTCAATTTATTTGGGTATATATGGAGAAGTACAATTGTTGTATTATATACAATAAGTTTGTTTAGTCTCATAAGAAACTCAAAAAAATGTCTTCCAAAATGGATTTGCCATTTTGCATTCCCACTAGCAGTAAATGAGAGTTCCTATTGTTCCACATTTTTACCAGAATTTGGTGTTACCAGTGTTCTGGATTTTGGTGTGCTTTGTTATTTATGCTTTGTTATTTGTCATTTTAATTTGCATTTTCCTAATGATATATGATAATGAGCATCTTTTCATATGCTCATTTGACATCTTTATATCTTCTTTGTTGAGGTATCTATTCAGGTTTTTGGCCCATTTTCACATTAGTTTATTTGTTTTCTTACTGTTGAATTTTAAGAGTTCTTTGTATTATGTGTTCATAATCATTCTGTTTTTTCAAATATTTTCTCCCAGTCTATGGTTTGTCTTTAATTCTCTTGACAATGTCTTTCAAGCAGAAATTTCTAATTTTAATAAAGCACAATTTATCAACTACTTTTTTCTTGGATCATAATACATGTCTTTCGTGTTGTTTCTAAAGAGTAATTGCCAAATACAAAGTTATCTAGATTTTTTCCAATGTTATCTTTTACTAGTTTTATAGTTTTGTATTTTACATTTAGGTATTTTATTCATTTTGAATTAATTCTTGTGAAGGGTATGAAGTCTGTGTCTAGATTGATTGATTGATTGATTGATTTATATGTGGATGTTTAGTTGTTCCAGCACCATTTGTTAAAAATAGTATTGGAGTGGGGGACACCTGGGTGGCTCAGGGGTTGAGCATCTGCCTTTGGCTTAGGGTATGATCCTGGAGTCCTGGGATCGAGTCCCACATCAGGCTTCCTGCATGGAGCCTGCTTCTCCCTCTGCCTATGTCTCTACCTCTCTCTGTGTCTCTCATGAATAAATAAATAATTAAAAAAAATACTATTGGGGGACCTGAGTGGCTCATTTGGTAAGCTTCTGATACTTGATTTTGGCTCAGGTCATGATCCCAGGGTATGAGTTCAAGCCCCATGTGGGCTCCACGCTCCCCAAAGATAGCGTGATAAATTTGGTAAATTACAAATTGCTTGACATATTTCCTTTCTTTTTTAAAAAGGTTTTATTCATTTATTCATGAGAGACACACAGGGAGAGAAAGAAGCAGAGACATAGGCAGAGTGCAGGCTCCATGCAGGGAGCCAGATGTGGGACTCCATCCCAGGACTTCGGATCATGCCCTGGGGCTAAAGGCAGATGCTTAACCACTGAACCACCCAGGCATATTTGACATATTTTGACATATTTTCTAACGTTGAATTATCCATACGGTTCTTGTTTAAATCAAATTTTGGCATGTAGCATATTAACTGACATCCAATTCTAAATGTTTTATATTCCCCTGAAGATTTTTTAAACTAAGGATCACTTATTTTTCAAAACTATAGGAAATTTTAGCAAAAATATTCAAAAAGCAATCTGAATGATACTGATTCTTTGGAACTTGAAGTTCTCTCTTTATGGCCAATATAATAAATACTTCACAAGATCATATATTCTCCATATGCCAAATATGATATTCAAGATTCAGCCATTGGCTAAACTTCGTTAACTATATGATTTATATTATCCTCTTTCTCAGTTTTTGTTTTCTCAATTTATGAATTTTGAAAGGGATGAGTTAAATTATTTATTTCTCCTACAGTTCAATCCCCTATGGCTATACACATTAAAAGTTTATATATATATAGTAACATCATATATATATAGTAACATTTTTTTCTAGTTTTTTTATGAGTAGGTAATATTTCTCATTATCCACTGAAATATTTAACATAAATTTTATTTTGCCTGATATAGCTGTTTCCTGTTTCATTTTCAAACTTTTAAATGCATCTACTGGAAACAATATTTTTGGATATTTTAAAAAATAAACTGAATTTGAAAATTTTTTACTCTGAATTCTTGTTTTTAATCCATTTGAATCTATCATAACATTTAAAAATTATCACTGAATAAATATGACTTTTGGTATAAAATTCTATGAATCTTCATAAAGTTACAGATTCATGTAACCACCACCAAAATTAAGATACGGCATAATTCCATCACCACCTGCTATAGACTGAATGTTTGTATTGCCCCCAAATACTTCTATTGAAGCCCTATCCTGCCCTGTGATTATATTTAAAGATGGAGCCTCTAAAGAAGTAATTTAGGTTAAATGAGGTCAGAGGGGTGGGACTCTGATTTGATAGAATTATTATCCTTATAAGAAACATCTCCCTGGGCAGCCCGGGTGGCTCTGCGGTTTAGCAGACTTCAGTCCAGGGCGTGATCCTGGGGACCTGGGATCGAGTCCCATATCGGGCTTCCTGCGTGGAGCCTGCTTCTCCCTCTGCCTGTGTCTCAGACTCTCTCTCTCTCTCTCTGTGTGTGTCTCTCATGAGTAAATAAATAAAATCTTAAAAATAAAAGAAAGAAACATCTCCTTGTGTATATGCACCAAGGAAAGACCATGTGAGGACACAAGCAAAAAGTGGCTGTCAGCAAACCGAGAACTTTCACTAGAAACCAACCCTGCCAGACCCTATTAAGTTGTAGTATTCAAAACTGTAATAAAGTAAATCTATTATTTAAGCCAACCAGTCTATGATATTTTCTTATGGCAGCTGTAGCAGACTAATGTAGATCTTGGTATAGGAAAGTAGGTACTGCTATAACAAATGACTAAAAATGTAGAAGTAGCTTTGGGATTGGGTAATAAGTAGAAGCTGAGGGACTTTAGAGTTCCATGCTAGAAAAAGCCTGGATTGTTGTGAGGGGACTGATGATAGGAATATGGATGTTGAAGATAATTCTGGTGAGGGGCACTTGGGTGGCTCAGTTGGTTGAGCATTCAACTTTTGGCTCAGATCATGATCTCAGGGTCCCCAGATTGAACCCAGCATTGGGCTTCCCATTCAGCTGGGGTATGCTTCCCTATTCTCTCTCTCTCTTGCACCCCCCACCCACTTGTCCACTCTCTCTCTCTCTTTTTAAAATAAATAAATAAATCTAAAAAAAAGATGATTCTGATGAGATCTGATGAAGAAAAGAGGAGAGCTGGAGAGAGTCTCCATCTTCTTAGAGAATCCATAAATAAACAGATTGTTGGTGGAAGTATGAGGACTTAAGATCATTATGGTGAGGTTTCAGATACGAATGAGGAAAAAATTATTGGAAAAAAGGAAATCCTTGTAATAAAGAGGCAAGGAAATTGGCTGAATTGTGATCTAGTGTTTTGTGGAAGGTAGAACTCGCCGGTAACAAAATTGGATATGTAGCTGATGAGATTTCTAAGGAAAACTTTTCAGGTGCACCCTGAGTTTCTATTGACTGCTCATAGTAAAATGTAAGAGAAGATAAATTAATTAAAAGAGGAATTGTTAAGCAAAAAGGAATTAGAACTTGAAAATTTATGAAATTCTTAGCCTATACATATTGCAAAAGAAAAAAAATGAGAAAGCATGTCTTTAAAAGACCACTAAGGCTGCGGCTGACCAACCAGTTGGTAAGAAGATTATTATGGAGGTGAATCATAGATCTAATAAGCTCTCTCAGCAGAAGTCTCAGGAATTATGAGAGCAGAGAAAGAGATAGAGATGGGATTAGACCTCAGAGACCCTGCAAGCTAACACTGAGGGAAATAGAGAAAAGGGTAAATAGAGAAAAAGGCTGCAAACATGTATTACCCTTCAAGAAAAGGGCAGAATAGAGGCACCTGAGTGTCTCAGTCTGTTAAGCATCTGCTTTCGGCTCAGGTCATGGGATAGAACACTGCCTCAAGCTTCCTGCTCACAGGGAGCCTGCTTCTCCCCCTTTTCCTAGTTGGTTCTCAAATAAATAAATAAATAAATAAATAAATAAATAAATAAAATCTTTTTTTAAAGTTGGGGGCGGGGCAGAATGATTTAATAATTCACAGATCATCAGGGCTGCCAATCCCACCACAGGCCCAGGGGCAAGCTGATTCCTTCTCAGTTTCAGAGGTAGAATGCTGTCCTTAAATTCAGTCAGCTACCACAGAGAAGTGTAGAGGCAGAGCTTTCAAATAATGCCATGGGAATAGGGTCCTGGCAGAGTCAAAAGATCAAGACTATCCCAGAGAGCCATATTCTTATTACCTAACATAAATACCTGGGGAATTTGACTTACTAGCTCTTGGATTTGCTTGGGGCTTATTACCCCTTCCTTCCTTCTGTTTTCTTCTTTTTCAAATGATGACATCTATCCTAAGCCTATTTCACCATTATATCCTGGAAGCACATAATTTGTCAGGTTTCACAGGTTCACAAGCTGGAGACAAACTTTGCCTCAGGATAAATTATATCTCAAGCCTCACTTATATCTGATTCAGACGGGACTTTGGATTTTAGAGTTGATGCTGCATTGAGGTGAGACTTTGGGGACTATAGGATGGAATTAATGTATTTTGCATGTGAGATGACAGGAATTTGGAGATGCCAAGGGTGGAATGTTATGGATTAAATATGTCACCCCAAAAATCACATATGGCAGTCCCATTTCCCAGTGTGGCTGTATTTGAAGATGGGTCCTCTAAGGAAGCAATTAAGTAAAACTTATTCAGAAAGGTTAACCTGTAGTTTGATAGGCTTAGTGTCCTTATAATAAACACCATGAAAAAGGGCATATTGAAGACCTAGTGAGAAGGTGGCTGCCTGCAAGCCAGAATGAAACTGACCTTGCTGGATGTTGATCTTCTGATTTCTATCCCCAAGAACAATGAGAAAACAAATTTATGTCATTTATGCTACCTTGTCTGTGATTTTGTTATGGCATCCCAAGCAGACTAATATACTACCCAGATTCCTCTGTGTTATCTTCTATCCCTAATTCCTGCAAACTACCGATTTGATGGGTGATGAACCACCGGTTTATTATAGTTCTCTCTTTTTGAAAATGTCATATAAATGAAGTCATGTGTTGCATAATTTTTTTACCCTTGCATCTTTTATTTAGCATAATGCCTTTCAGATCCATCCAGGTGGTTTTGTTTATCACTAGCTCATTTTTTTTTTTTTTGCTGAGTGGTATTCCATCAAATGAATGTAGCCCAGTTTGCTTACTCATTTAGCTATTGAACAAAATAGGTTGTTACTAGATTTAGTTGATTGTCGATTGAAAAAGAGCTACTATCAATGGGTTTTGTGTGAAAATATACTTTTATCTCTGTAGTGTATATAGTCGAAAAGTGCAGTTTCTGATTGTATAGTAAATATATCTTTAACTTCATAAGAAAGTGCCCAAATCTTTTGCTGTAGTATTGTGCATAACCACCATGTATTATGGTTCTGGTTCCCCTTCATCCTCACTAGTTGTTTTTTTTTTTTTTTTTTTCTAATTCTAGAGCTTCTGTTGTGTAGTGGCATCACAGTATAATTTTAATTTGTATTTTCTAATGTCTATTTTTGTTGCACATCTTTTCAGGTGCTATCTGTACATCTTATTTGCTAAAGCATCTGTTCATATCTTTCACTCAGTTTTCTAATGGAGTTGTTTGATTTCTTACTACTGGCATTTGAGAGTTCTTTATATGTCCTAGAAAGAAGTCCTTCATTATATATGTGATTTATAAATATTTTCTGCCAACATGTAACTTGTCATTTCATTTCCTTAAACATTTCATTTCTTAAACTAACTAATGTTTTAAATTTTTATTAAACACAGTTTGTTATTTTATCATGGATTGTGCTTTTGGTGCCATGTCTATAAAGTCTTCCTAACTTCAAGTCATAAAGAATTTTTTTCCTTTTTTTCTAAAAAATATCTGAAATGAAAAATTTTATATGGTAATTCAGATATATGGCTAATTTTGAGATCTCGTTTGTATAAAGAATGAAATTTAAGTCAAAGTCTAATTTTACATATGAATGTCCAGTTGTTTTGACACTATATGCTGAAAGGTTTGTTCTGAGCAATCATTTGAACATATTTTGGAGTATATTTTTTCTGTGAGCTCATGTTTTGCTGAGGTAGCAGCTAACCAGGCCAGTGATAGGTGTTGGAGAAAGGCTGCAGACAAGGCCTCAGATTTCATTTTTCCACATCACTGACAGTTTTTACTGTCAATTATGGTTTTAATGCCTTGAATTACGGATTTTATCTCCATTAGTTTATTTCAATTATTTTATTTGAAATTACTCTTTCAGCATGTGAGATACAGTGACTTGTACATTATAATCAATATTTAACTATTATTTTTATTATTGCTATTCGATGATGATGATGATAATGATGATGATGAAGATAACAGTTTTCAAATATATATGGCTCATCCTTACCTTAGAACTTTGAACTTCACCTTGCTTCTGTTTTCCTGACTCTTTCATGATTCAGATTTCAATTAAAAATTCACTTACTCAAAAATTTTCTTGTCATCTCATTTAAAATGGTTCCTCTCAAGTCTTTCTATTATATTATTTTCTTTTAATTTTATCACTCTACATATTTCTATTTGAAATTTATTTTTCTTCACTAAAATATAAACAGTGGTCCTATAACCATTCCATCTACTATTAGAGCAAAAACCCAAACCTAAGCCTAACTAATGTGATGTTTATTATTTTTTAAAATGTGTACACATTGCTTTAAGTATTATTTATTTAATTTCACCAAATAGACACAATTTAGCAACATACTTATTGAAGACATTTCAGACCTTAGCAATAAATTTAAAGCTTATATCTTATCCTTCTTTTACTTTTTTTTTTCAGGAATGCAGTCAAAGAACACAAAAGACTTTATGCCATTTATGAAACCAGGTGAGTCCATATCTTCATTTATTTATTAAGGTTTTCTTCTGCTTTTCACTAGTGATACAAGTATTCTTAGTCATTATAATGTGAGCTCATGACCTATTTTGCTCTATATCTTGCTCTATATTTTGCTGAAACATCCACCAAATTATTATAAAGCATACATAGAAACTTAATAATAATAATAAATATAATGTATCACCTTAAGTTGCCTTATGTAATTTTCATGTAATTTTATTTAAAGTTTTAAATTAAAAATCTAAAATTAAAATTGAGTTCTAATAGGGCATCTGACTCTAGGAGTAAGTGCATCCAAGGTTAAAATAGAATGTTTTAGCATTGGAAGAAACTTGAAACATTACCATTTTACATATCTGGAAGGGTAGTCCAGAAAGGTTAGGCTCACCTAAGATCACACAGCTATTCAGAAGCATTAGGAAAGTACAATATATTACTTACTTTCATCAGTATGCTTTTAGACTGCTCCACACTGCCTGGGGAAAAAAATCCCTAAGGATTTTGTGTGTATAAAAGCAGTTGATATTCACTTGGATAGAAATGGGCTCCAACAACAAAATTTTGCAGCAAATCTTTTGAAAGTATGTATTTAACAAAAACGAAATCGTCTGATGAATTCTTGTTTATCTTTAAAAATCCAGCTACAATATAATTTGACAATTGAAATTTCTCTAAATTCCAACCACTCCACCTCCAAATTCAATCAGCATTCCAGGTTAAGTTCATCCTCCACTGGGCCCACTATTTGTTAATGTTTAAAGCTTTTCTATGTAAAGTGCTAATAATTCTTTCCTTTTTATCTTCCTTCCTTCCTTCTATATATCCAGATTCTAAGTACTGTAATATGAACTACAGTCATTATCCAATATTTTTGGTAGAAGTAATAATTTATCAGAAAACATCATTTTAGTTTATTATTTATTGTGTACATATAATTTCATTTACTTATTCAAATACTTCCTTAGGATAAATTCTTAAAAACATTATTACATGGGAGAAAAGTATAGACATTTAAAACCTTTTAAATTTATGTACAAGTTTGTACAGAATTTTGCAAAAATTTTAAGTATAGAGCACTAGTACTCACAGCCATGTAATCACCAATGAGATTGGGAAATAGCACATCAAGTCCCCTCAGCAGCTCACTCCTATCCTTGCCAGCCACTCCCTTCTCCTCTTCCCCAAAGGTAATGGTTACCATGGTAATGTCATGAACTCTATCCCCGTCTGCCTTAGGTTGGATTCCCTAGAATCGAGATTCTTTCCAAGATGAGGATTCTTTTTCCGATGATTTACAGAGAAATACTATCAGGAGAAATTTGTAAGAGTGATTAAAAAGTATGATATAAAAGGTAGATAAAATACAAAAAGCATGTTTTTGAGATACTTAGCCTTTACCTGATCTCTAGGCACTCTCTAACATCAATTATAGAATGAAGTCTGTCCACCTAGAAGCCCAGTGTTTATACACCTGCATCAAAACACTTTAATAAAGCACTGTCTCTGGGGGCAGAGCATTACTTCCCAGCCATCTCCAGGTGAGGCAGCACCTGGGCAATGTTGTGAAAAAAAAGGTGCAGATTTGAGTGATTAGTAGCCACCACTGCATCTGGGAACTAACAAACAAAGTCTAGCACCAACAGCATATGCAGCAAACCAACAGCATATGCTGCAAACAGCATATTCTGCATTATGAAGATCTATTTTATTTTCACATTAAGTTTATTTCATGTTTTTTAAGGATTCTAATTGGTCACAATTTCATGGGAAATTTACCAGAAAAGGTTTCTGGCAAAAATCACAGCTTACAGTAGTACAGTACTTCCAGAGGCCAATGATAGGTATGCATTGCCTCTGTACCTTGCCCTACCATTGTAGGTATTCTCAGCTACCACCTTGTCTAGGGTCAGCTAGCTTGCCTTGTGGTATGACCACAACCATTATCACTGAACCTCTGCTTTTCATGACCTTTTCAGGCATTTTTTAATGCCCACTCCCCAAGGCGAAGTTGACAGTTGAGACTTGGCATACATAAGTATCAAGAAATGTTCCAAATTAAAAAGCTGAAGCTTTTCCTTTAAGATTGGGAACAGTACAAGGATGCTCACTCTCACCACTTTTATTCAACATAGTTCTGCAAATCCTAGCTGGAAGAATTAGGCAAGAAAAGAAAGGCATCCAAACTGAAAAGTAAAGAGTAAAATTGTCACTATTTTTAGATGACATGATATTGTATGCAGACAACTCTTAAGACTCCGTGAAAAAAACATTAGAACAAGGAAAATTAATGAAGTCACTAGGCACAAACTCAATAAGAAGAAACTATTGGGCAGCCCCGGTGGCCCAGTGGTTTAGCACCACCTTCAGCCTGGGGCATGATCCTGGGGACCCAGGATCAAGTCCCATGGGGGGATCCCTGCATGAAGCCTGCTTCTCCCTCTGCCTGTGTCTCTGCCTCTCTCTCTCTCTCTCTCTCTGCGCCTCTCATGGATAAATTAAATAAAATCTTAAAAAACGAAGAAACTATTGAATTCTTATATATTAATAAACTATCCAAAAGAGAAATTAAGAAAACAATCCTGTTTACAATATCATCAAAAAGAGTAAAAAAAAATAGGAATAAATTTAACTAAATGAAAGATCTGTACACTAAAAGCTATAAGACATTAATAAAAGACATTGAAGATCAAAAAATGGAAAGGTAGTATGTGCTCACGATTTGGAAGAAATATTATTAAAATATCCATACTACTCAAAGCAAACTTGGGTACAGATTCAATGCAATCCCTACCAAAACTCCAATGGCATTTTTCATAGGGAAGAATCCTAAAATTTATATGAAACCACAAAAGACCTCAAATAGCTAAAGCAATCTTTAAAAAGATGAACAGGGGCACCTGGGTGGCCCATCAGTTAACACCCAATTCTTGGTTTCAGCTCAGGTTGTGCCCTCAGAGTTGTGAGATTGGGCTCCACACTGAGTGTATAGGCTTCTTAAAACTCTCCCTCTCCTTCTCCCTCTGCCCCTGCCTGCCACATGCTCTCTCTCTCTCTCTTTCTTGATCAAATAAATAAATACATCTTTTTAAAAAAATGAACAAAGATAGATTCATCACTCTTCCTGATTTCAAATTACATTTAAAGCTGCATTAATCAAAACAGTATGGTATTGGCATAAACCACATAGAAACAGAATAGAGGGCACCTGGGTGACTCAGTTGGTTAAGCATCAGCCTTTGGCTCAGATCATGATCCTAGGTCCTGGGATTGAGTCCCACATCAGGCTTCCCACTGAAAAGCGAGTCTGCTTTTTTCTCTACACCTCTTCTCTGCCCATTCCCTCTCTCTAATAAATACATTTTTAAAAATCTTTTTAAAAAAGAAACAGCATAGAGAGCACAGAAATAAACCCACACATGTAGTCAATTAATTTATGACAAATGAGTCATGAATACAATGGGGAAATCTCTTCAATAAATGGTATTGACAAAACTGGATGAACACATACAAAAGAATGGAACTGGATCACTATCTTATATCATAAACAAAAATTAACTCAAATTGGTTAAAGACCATAATGTAAAGCCTGAAACCATAAAACTCCTAGAAGAAAACATAGGCAGCTTGGATCTAACTACAAATGCAGAAATAAACAAGTGGAACCATAAAAAACTAAAATTGCCTGCAAAGGAAATCAGCAACAAAATGATTGTATATCTGAAACCTATGGAATGGGAGAATATATTTCCAAACAAGAAATCTGATAAGGAGATAATATCAAAAATATATAAAAATGTCACAGAACTCAATAGCAAACAAAACAAAACAAAACCCAACTAATCCAATTTAAAAACTGGGCAGATGATCTGAACAGACATCTTTCCAAAGGAGACATACAAGTTAGATTCATGAAAAGGTGCTCAACATCACTAATCATCAGGAAAATGCAAATCAAAACTACAGTGAGATGTCGCCTCACATACAGAATGGCTATTATCAAAAGACAAGATATAGCAAGTGTTGACAAGGTTGTGAAGAAAAGGGAATTCTTGTGCACTGCTGGTGGGAGTGTAAATTGGTTCAGTCACTATGAGAAGCAGTATGGAGGTTCCTTAAAAAATTAAAAGTAGAGCCATCACATGATCCAGCAGTTCTTTTTTTTTATAATAAATTTATTTTTTATTGGTGTTCAATTTGTCAACATACAGAATAACACCCAGTGCTCATCCCGTTAAGTGCCCCCCTGAGTGCCTGTCACCCATTCACCCCCACCCCCCGCCCTCCTCCCCTTCCAGCAGTTCTACTTCTGGATATTTACCTTCAGAAACTAAAAATACTAATTTGAAAATATATCTGCACTTCATGTTCATTGCCGCATTACTTGCAATAGCTAAGATTGCAAAATAACCTAAGTGTCCACTGACGGATAAATAAAAGTGGTATGTATAGATACAATTGAATATTTTCCAACCATGAAAAAAATATCTTGCCGTTTGCAGCAACATCTATGGACCTTGAAGGCATTATGGTAAAGGAAGTAAGTCAGACAGAGAGACTAATACCATATGATTTCAGTCATATGAGAGAGAAAGAAAGAAGAAAGAAAGAAAGAAAGAAAGAAAGAAAGAAAGAAAGAAAGAAAGAAAGAAAGAAAGAAAGAAAGAAAGAAGAAAGAAAGAAAGAAAGAAAGAAAGAAAGAAAGAAAGAAAGAAAGAAAGAAAGAAAGAAAGAGAATGAGCTTATATAGAGAACAGATTGGTAGTTGCCAGAGGTAAGGGCTTTGGGAGGGCTTGACAAGATGAGTAAAGGTAGAGAAAAGTGCAAACTTCCAGTTATAAAATACGTAAGTCCTAAGAATGTAATGCACAATATAGTTAGTAATACTGTATTGTATATCTGAAAATCGTTGAAAGTAAATCCCGAAACTACTCATAACAAGAAAAAATTTGTAACTATATATGGTAACAAATGTTAACTAGGATTGTGGAAATTATTTTGCAATGTATACAGATACTGAATTTTGTTGTACACCTGAAACTAATAGAATGTTATATGCCAATTATACATCAATAAAAAAGAAAGAAAGAAATGCTCCAATGGATTATCTATGAATCAAACATATTCTTACCTGTACTATTTCTCTTCATAATCATATGGATCAATTCCCCCATCAATATGGCAACTACATTGTTAGCCAGATGATTTACCGGCAAAAGGATACAAAAGTGCACAACAAACATGGCTTTATATTTAATAAAGCTATTACTACATTCATTCGTAGAAGTGTCTCTTCTTTGGGAACCAGGACATGTAGATCCACACTGTTGATCAATTTTTATTAACCAAAGTCCATAGTTTACATTATAGTTCACTCTTGTGAATTTATAGGTTTTAACAAATACATAATGACATGTATCCATCATTACAGTATCATACAAAGGTATTTGACTATCTTAAAAATCCCATTTCCACCTATTGATCCCTCACTCTTTTCCCCTGAATCTTTGGGAGCTACTGATCTTTTTGGTGTCTCCATTATTTTACCTTTTCCAGAATGTCATATAGTTGGAATCATACACTATGTAGTCTTTGTAGATTGGCTTCTTTCACTTAAAAATATGCATTTAAGTAATTCCATGTATTTTTGTGGCTTTATAACTGAATAATCTTCCATTATATTGATAAATCACAATTTATTTACTTATTTTTAAAATATTTAATTAATCAATCAATCAATCAATTAATTAATTTAAGGCGGGAAAGAGATCACAAGTAGGGGGAGGTGCAGAGGGAGAAGCAGACTCCCCCACTGAGTGGGAATCCTACCTTCAGGCTCCATCCCAGGACCCCAGGATCATGATTTGAGTCAAATGCAGATGCTTAACCTACTGAACCACCCAGGCGCCCCTACAGTTTATATATTTAACTATTTAAGGAACCTTGGCAATTATGGGTAAAGCTACTATAAACATTCATGAACAGGTTTCTCTGTGTCATTAAGTTTTTAATTCACTTGGGTAAATACCAAGAAATGTGGTTGTTGGATGACTCTTCCAAAGTGCCTGTACCATTTTGCATTCCAACTAGCAACAAATGAGAATGAGAATTCCTGTTGAATTCTTGCTAGCATTTGATGTTGTTTGTGTTATTTGGATTATATATATTATATATATTATATATTATATTATATATATGTGTGTGTGTGCTTCATTTTTGTTTTAATCATCATCAAATCCTTGATGACATACAATGTTGAGCATCTTCCCATATGCTTATTAGACATCTGCATATCTTCTTTGGTTAGATGTCTTGTTCATATTTTTACTCATGTTTTAATTGGATTGTTATTAAATTCTAAGAGTTCTTTGTAAAATTAGATACCAGTACTTTATCAGATATGTTTTTACCAGTCTGTGACTTATCTTTTCATTTCCTTAGCAATGTTTTATGCTGGGCAGAAGTTATTTATTTTAATCAAGTCCAATTTTTTTCTCCCATGGATTATGCTTTTTGTGTTGTATCTAAAATTTCAACACTAAACACAAGGTCACCTAAATTTCCTCCTATGTTATTACCTAAGAGTTTTATAGTCTTGCATTTTTTTAAAAAGATTTTATTCGCTTAATTGAGAGAGACAGCACACAGAGGGAGAGGAGAAGCAGACTCCCCGCTGAGCAGAGAGCCGGACACAGAGCTCCATCTCAGGACCCCAAGATGATGACCTAAGCTGAAGGCAGACACTTAACTGACTGAACCACTCAAGCACCCTTATAGTTTTGCATTTTACATTTAACCCTAGGATCCATTTTGGGTTAATTTTACTGAAAGGTGTAATATCTTTGCTTGTTAGTTAGGTTTGCATGTGAATGCCCAGTTGTTTTGGCATTATTTGTTGAAAAGTTTATTCTTCCATTACTGAATTGCCTTTGCTCTTTTGTCCAAGATCAGTTAGCTATATTCATGTGGATCTATTCCTACACTCTCTATTGTGTTCCATAGACCTGTTTTTCCATTCTTTCATCAATACCACAGTCTTGGTTACTGTATCTTTCTAGTAAGTCTTGAATTTGAGTAGTGCCAGTCCTTTGATTTTCTTCTCCTTCGATAGCGTGTTGGCTATTCTGGGTCTTCTGCCTTTCTATATAAAGTTTAGAATCCATTTTTCAACGGATACAAATAATATTCTGGTATTTTGATTGTGATTGCATTGAATCTATAGAGCAAGTTGGAAAGAATTGAGATAATATTAAGTTTTCCTATTTATGCACATGGAATATCTCTCCATATTGTATAGATCTTCCTTTATTCCTTTTACAAGTGTTGTAGTTTTGTGGTTTTCCTCTTCAAATCTTGTGTGTATTTTGTTAGATTTATCTTTCTTAATTTTTTATTGAAATATAATTAATATACAATGTTATATTTATTTCAGGTGTACAATATAAGTTTCAACAATTCTATACACTACTCAGTACTCATCATGATAAGGATACTTTTCATCATCTCCTTCACCCACCTCCCCTCTGGCAACCACCAGTTTGTTCTCTATATTTAAGAGGGTTTTGTTTTGTTTTGTTTTTCTCTTCTTTTCTTTGTTTCTTAAATCACACATATGTATGAAATCATTTGGTATTTGTCTTTCTCTGACTGACTTATTTCACTTAGTATTATATCCTCTAGGTCCATGCATGTTGTTGCAAATGGCAAGACTACATTCTTGTTTATGGATAACTAATATTCTATTATTTATATCACATTTTTATCCATTCATTTATGGATGGACACTTGGGTAGCTTCTATAATTAAGTTATTGTAAATAATAGTGAGATAAGCATAAAGGTACATATATATTTTTAAATTGGTGTTTTCATTTTTTTTTTTTTTTGTATGTGGATACCTAGTAGTGGAATTACTGGATCACATGGCAATTCTATTTTTAAATTTTTGAGGAGTCTTCATGATATTTTCCATGGCGACCTCACCAATTTAAATTTTCACCAACAGTGCAGGAAGGTTTTCTTTTCTCCACAGCCTCATCGGTAATGTTATTTCTTGTTTTTTTGATTCTAGTCATTGTGACAGGTGTGAGGTGATATTGTGATGATTATGATTTGCATGTCTCTGATGATTAAGTAATATTAAGCATCTTTTCATATTTTTTTGACATTTGTATGTCTTTCTTGGAAAAAATATCTAGGCAGGTCCATTTTTAATTGGATTTTTTTTTTTAGTGTTGAATTGTATAACTGTTTTATGTATTTTGGAAATTAAGTCCTTATTGGGTATATCACTTACAAATAATTCTCCCATTTAGTAGGTTGCCTTGCCATTTTATTGATGGTTTCCTTTGCTGTGTTGTGAAATTTACTTTTAAGTATCTTAATTTTTTATGTTAATGATCTAATAGGATTTCAGCTACATTATTCATTTATTGATTACCATAGAAATTATAATAGATGTTTTTATTAGTGTCTAACATGAATTATTTTCCAGTATTGAGACAATTGTTGTTACCATTAATTGAAATGCTATATACATTTTAAACTCTTATAAATTGTTATTATTGTATTAGTATATTTTATACATTCAATATTAATTCAGTTTTACTTGCATATTTACCACTCATGTAGCCTTTTATTCCTTTACATTACCATGTGTCTCTCAGCATTTAAATTCTATGTCTTGGAAGGACCCTTTTTAGTATATCTCTTAGTGTAAGTATGCTGACAACAATTTCTCTAAGTTTTTGTCTCATAAATATATGTTTTTGCAAACATGAAGAATGTTTTCAGAGAGTGTAGAATTCTTTGTTGGCAGCTACTTGCTTTCTTCACTTCATTTATTGTCTTCTTTGTTTTCCTGTTTCTATTAGGAAGTCTTAGTGTTGCTCTTTGGAGTTAATTTTTACATTTTCAGGCACGTGCTTATGATTTTTCCTTTGATTCCAACGTCCAAAAGTTTTACTATGATTTATTTAAGTGCACTTTCCTTTTAGCTTATCTCACTTTAGTTTCATAGTTTTTGTGAATCTACGGCTTAATCTCTTTTTTAGAAATCTCAGTTTTAGAAATGTTTCAACCATTATCTCTACAAATGTTGTTTCTACACCATTATATCTGTAGTCCCCTTCTGTAACTTTAATTATGATTGTTATACGTTTTTTTGCGGTTATGTCTTTTATTCATTTTTCTGGTTTTCCTGTAGTTTCTTTTTTCCTTTCCATGCTTCAATCTGTTTTTTTGTTTTTTCCAAATGATGTATCTTCAGGTATGATTCCTTTCTACAGCTAAATCTCATCTGTTGTCTGACCCATTTTTAATATGTCATTGTATTTTTCAGTTATGAGGCTTTCATTTAATTATCTTTTTAAAAAATATTTATTTAATTTTTTTTATTTAAGAGAGAGGGAGAATGATTGGTGGGGAGGAACAGAGGGGAGAGAGAGAGAGAGAGAGAGAGAGAGAAAGCAGGCTCCCTGCTGAGCAGGAAACCCCATGCAGGGCTCAATATCAGGACCTAGAGATCATGACCTGAGCTGAAGACAGATGCTTAACCTCCTGAGCCACCCAGATGCCCCCATTTACTTCTCATATATAGATATTGATTCTCTGAAGTATTTCTCCATCTTTGATCATTTCTTAAGCATATTAATCAAAATCTTGTTAAAGTCTGCATCTGATAATTCCACTATATCTGGATCATAATTGTTTTATTGTTATCATTTTTTATCGCTTCTTGATCTTGGTATGCTTTTTAAATTTGACTCAATGTTAGACATGCATTTTATTTTATTTTTTAATAATAAATTTATTTTTTATTGGTGTTCAATTTGCCAATTTACAGAATAACACCCAGTGCTCATCCCATCAAGTGCCCCCCTCAGTGCCCGTCACCCATTCACCCCCACCTCCCGCCCTCCTCCCCTTCCACCACCCCTAGTTCATTTCCCAGAGTTAGGAGTCTTTATGTTCTGTCTCCCTTTCTGATATTTCCTACACATTTCTTCTCCCTTCCCTTCTATTCCCTTTCACTATTATTTATATTCCCCAAATGAATGAGAACATATAATGTTTGTCCTTCTCCGATTGACTCACTTCACTCAGCATAATACCCTCCAGTTCCATCCACGTTGAAGCAAATGGTGGGTATTTGTCATCTCAGTGTCCATTGAAAGATGAATGGATAAAGAAGATGTCGTTTATGTATACAATGGAATATTACTCAGCCATTAGAAATAGACATGCATTTTAAAACATAAAAGCTCTTGATCAGCACTGTCCAATAAAACTTTCTGTGAAGATAGAAATATTTATATAAACTGTCCAAAGCCATAGCTACTAGCCACTGAAGGTTTTGAGCACTATGAAATATGACTAGTGTGGCTGAAGAATTGATCCTTTATTTTATATATTTTTAAAAAATTTAAATGTAAATAACCACATGTGTCTTATGGCTGTTGGACAGCACAGATCTAGATAAAGTTTCTTGCCTGCCATTAAATGCTGCAAGTGCTCTATTTGATATTTCTTCCACCAGAAAAGAAATTCTTCAGCTTTCTGCAAGTAACTGCAGTAGGAGCAGGTCACTTTAACGCAGTCAGGCATGGAGCAGAGTTTCATCATATCTTTGCTTTATTTCTGTTTCACCCTTTCTCTTAGTCTGCAGTTCTTAAGGATCACAAATGAAAGTTGAGTGTATTTTACCTGGGTCTCTCCACCTTGGCTGGCTCTGGACTACGATATCTGTCTCCTCAGAATAGAGAGAGTGTTGTTAGCTCTCTTCAGCTTTTCCAACCTGCTATTACTGACCCCTTGATCAGCCTCTCTACCACTTGCTTCTACAACACTGCTTAGAAATTGGCAAATGTCTTAGTACATTCCTTTCTGAGCTTCTTTTTTTTCCAGGATCTTGACCTCTCTCAGGTCCTCACTCTTTGGCAGCTCTAAAGTCAGTTTTTATCTCATTAGCCCCGAAGATGTCTAACGTAAAGACTGCTAACTCTGGGAAACGAACTAGGGGTGGTAGAAGGGGAGGACGGCGGGGGGTGGGAGTGAACGGGTGACGGGCACTGGGGGTTATTCTGTATGTTAGTAAATTGAACACCAATAAAAAATAAATTAAAAAAAAAAGCTCTTTTTTGTTTCTCTGCCTCTTAGCAGCTGCTTTCTATTCAACTTCACAGACTTAGCCCCCACACAGCTTATAAATCATCAGTTGGGTTGCTTTAGAAGCAGACCATGAGATAAGTATGAGTAAAAGTTATTTATTTGGGGGGGGGGGATCATCAGACACTGGTACTGGCATGGGAAATTTGTGTTGAGAAGGGAAAACAGTTAATAAAAGTCAACTAATCTAGTCAGCTGCCATACTAGACAACTGGGGCTGAATTCCTCAGGGAGATTGTAGAAAGTGGTGCAAAGCACATACCTCAGAGTTACCATATTCAATAGTTGAGAGATCTGGGTCTTTTTATGCTAACTCCCAAGGGCTGCTTTGGATGGGAGGCAATGTCAGTAACACTCCCTCCCTCCAATGTATATAGCCTGTCACCAATTATAGCAGCATTCTGAGGTCCCAGAATAAAGCAAGTCATCAAACTTGGAGATGTACATACTGATAGTTGGAAATCTGTGAAAGCACACTTAAAGGTTGATGGATGGAATAGAACAAACAGCACAGAAGGTCATGTTCTTATCAATGAATTTGCCCTCTTTCCAGGATTTTGGCCTCTCAAATCCTAGCTATTTTAATTGATACCCTCTCATATATATATTTCTATTTTTATCCCTTTTTTTCTGCTTGTTCTAAGTAGGAAGATTGGTCTCCTGAAAGCTAGTAGTCATAGCTGACAGTGGAAAGTTGGGTTATTATATTTTGGACTCTTAAAGTATTTTACTGAATGATTTATGGGCCTGGAAATCAAAATATCTTCTTATTGATTTGGAGGGTAGGTAACTGTTACCCAATTTATACCAGTTAAATTAAGATATTTTTAAGACCATCAAGCAGAATCATGCATTCATTGATAACTCATTTCCTTATTTAAGTAATATGTTGAATGTATATTCTTTCCAGTTAAAATGTTCTTGTTCTATGTTTGTTGTTTTTATTATGTGATTATATATGAAAGATTGAAGAAAGAGTACATTCTTCAATATCTTAACACACAATTCATTGATAGAATTACTTTGCAAACAAAATGGAAAATGCTAAATCAGGGAAGGTTTCTCCCTAATCTTATTGTTTATGCTTGCAGAATTTTAACATTCCCAGGCTTGATTTCAGACTACAATAGTGCCCTGTTGAACGATTCTGGACTGTGACTTGCTGAGAGCTAAGATTTCCTTTCTGGTACTGCTGTTGGTGTCAATTCTCATGTTCCCCAAAGTATTTCCTCACAGTGGCTAAATTTTGCTAGTTAGTGACAAGTGTCAATGCACAATTTCCCTTGTCTCTGAAAGTCACCACTCAGCTCTTTCCCTGATCCCAAGGAAAGCTGCTCATCACCTGGCATAAATACTATCAGCACAGAACATACCCAGCATTAGGTTACCAATCAGGGACTCAAAACAAAGAGTTTCCATGGACTGTCCAGGGCCACTATACAGTAGACAAGCAGCCATCATAGTAAGTTAGGGGGATGTGGATCAAGGACAGCATTTAGTAGACCAGTCACTAAGCATTTGTGATCACACATATTAACAGTGAAAATAATGAAATAAAGCCTATATATATTACATTCTTTATAAAATACATTAATATAGATGAGGGTTTTTTTTTTCAGTCAAAAAATCCTCTGGTCCTGGGGTGCCTAGGTGACTCAGTCAGTTAAGCATCCTAACCTTGATTTTGGCTCAGGTCATGATCTCAGGGTTGTGAGATGGAGCCCAGGGTCTGGCTTTGCGCTAAGCAGGGAGTCTCCTTGAGATTCTCTCCCCTTCCCTTTGCTCCTCCTTCTCATGCTCTCTAGCTCTCTTTCAAATGAATAAAAAAAAAAAAAAAACCTGTAAAATAATCCTCTAGTCCTCTAATCCTCTTCCCTGCAATCGAGCATCTTGCTGACTTCCTGTGGAAACCATTAATATGGACAAGAAGAAAGCGGGATACCAGGAAATCCAAAGGCACTGAAGCTACAAGAGTGTCAATGCAAGAGTAGCCCAAGGTCAGTCCTTGGAATAAATGTGACAACAGGCAGAGAAACCAGTGTGTGCCAAGTTCCATAGGATATGATCACTGAACTAGCCCCCTGCAGGACAATATCAAATTTCAGAGGAGCTTAACTAAACCCTGTAAGCAGAAAGGTTAATGAGCAGCTTCAAACTGAAGTGAAATATTTAGAGAATTAGTGTAGTTTACCATTAACAAACCAAATATATCCTGAGCTTATACTGAGATAGTTTCTTTCCTTCAAAACCTCACATTCGGGGATCCCTGGGTGGCTCAGCGGTTTAGCGCCTGCCTTTGGCCCAGGGCGCGATTCTGGAGTCCCAGGATCGAGTCCCACGTCGGGCTCCCAGCATGGAGCCTGCTTCTCCCTCCTCCTGTGTCTCTGCCTCTCTCTCTCTCTCTGTCTATCATAAATAAATTAATTAATTAAAAAAACTCTCACATTCAATGCAATATGTCGTTGGCTTTGCAGTTATGTTTGTATCTGCTGTACAACACCAAAAACCATAAGGATGAATTTCCTCTCTATTGTGATGCAATTCAATTTAATTTTACCTAGAGGAGAAATGAAGTATAGCATGACTTTAGGTTACATTGTTTAGATAGGATGAGTCAAAATCTGATATTGGATTTTGCAATTCATCTTACTTTAGGAGACAAATGAAGGTATGGATGGTAGTTATCAATACTACCTCAGATTTCCAAGGGAAGTTTGTGTTCAAGTTTCTCTTGTGCTGTGTTCCTCATGTCATCTATGCATGGCAGTGATAATAAAACCACTAGTGCCATGAAGGTGCCACTAGTATTTGTGTTCCTTTTAACCACTGGCAGAATCCAGTGCAGGGTATCCTATATTTATCAAGTACACTTATAAAGGTCCATGAAGATATAAAGCACAGAGTGTACTCTCCAACCTGACTCTTTTTTTATTGAATGAAATGGAGAGCATCAAGAAGCTTCTGACTTATTTATCTTTATTATTGGTGCTTATCTATTAATACCATGGGTAGCCACAGATCCATTTATGGTTTGTATGCATCTGACAAACCATGCCAAGATTTGGGTGAATGTCTGGTGTCAACCATACAAGTATGTATATTATCCTAGCAGTATTTGCTTAGTCCTAATTTGAAAGTTTGTGTATGTTGTCAAGATTATTAAAAAAAAAGACTTATGATTATCCTAATTTTCCTTCTCTGGCTTTTTCCCACCTCCAGTCCATCTGTAAATTTTGCACCTGAAAATCTAAAAAGAAGAGTTTTGTGTAGGTCATATATTTAAGAGCGTTAAGAAACTAGTCACAAAAATATAAGGTGTTTTATGGTCTCTACAGTGAGTCTCCTTATTTTACCTGATCTGGATCATCTCAGGAAATGTAAAAGGACAATGGGGAAAGTATCCCACACACCACATCCAGCATCAGTTGTGCTGAGCAGCAGTTTATCAGTACATTCTACCTAGGAACTTTTGAGAGCTCAGAACTGAGATCATTCAGAGAGGAAAAGCCAATGGGTTGTCTCTTATGTTTACCCAAAAATATCCTCCTGGGGTAATTTCCAGACTTTGGTACAGGGAAGAGTAATCTAAAGAGAGTCTGGCAGCCTGACTGAGTTGATGAGCAAGAATTGGTGTTCTGAGAGACTAAGGTTATCATAACTTGAGACAAGAGTCCTAGAGCAGAAGCAGGTACACAGAAAAAGAGGGTCAGAGATGTGATATACTTTTGTACATTTGAGTCTTTGGTTCAACATCATTCTGTGTATGCACAGAGTAAACTGCATAAGGCCAGGCAAAGAAAAATGTGCAGAAAAGAGTCAAACGATTCTGAGATCATGCACAGCCAAGAATCATTTGAATTCCAAATATCTAGAGTGAAGAAATCTCCTTAAATACATGAGTTATTTAGGAGACTCTAGAAAGATAATGTCTTAATTATGGGGCTAAACTAGACCTAGATTCACCATTATAAAAGCTTAAAAGCATGTCTTGAAAGTGTCAAGTACATCAATGGAAGCCAGCCAGAACAAAGTACACAATCATTATCAGAATATTAAAAAGCTAGAACTCAAAAATGTAAAATTCAGGGGCACCTGGATGGCTCAGTCACTTAAGCACCCAACTCTTGATTTCAGCTCAGGTCATGATCTCAGGGTGGTGAGATCGAGTCCCTGCATCAAGCCTGCGTTGCACTCTGTGCTGGGTGTGGAGGCTGCTTGAGAATCTCTCTCTCTCCCTCTGCCCCTCTCTGAAACTCTCTCTCTCTAAAATAATGTAAAATTCATAATGTGATATTTAACTGTGTGTAAATTATACCTCAATAAAAGTTGAATTTTTAAAAAAGTAAAATAGGTCTATCTCAACAGATAACAAATTTGGTAATATTTAATATTAGTTCCATTTAAAAAACATTGCAATCCAGTAATAAGAGATAGCTTCCTAAAGTTGATAGTGAATAATATATCTCTACTAAAAATACAGCTAATAATGAAGCAATACTTAATTACTCTAAGTAATTAATACCTGCTATCAGTATTTGTATTTAATAGAATGGTATAGATCCTATCCAGAACAATAAAATAATAGGAAAAATTAAAAGTCAAAGGACATAAGACAAAGAATCAAGATTATTTTTCACACATAATCATTGTATACATATAGGGTCACACATTAATAATAACAAAGGAGGGATTCAAACTTAGTCTCACTCCAGAGTATTTGAATTCATCAGCAATGATTTGTTAGGAAATAAGAATTTTAAGAAAAGCTACAATTGATAGCAACAAGAAAACCCTACCAAGTTTTTTCTGAGAAGCACTTAAGCAAATATGAATACCTGAGGGAAGATAAAAATGTTTTTGAAAGGCATAAACAAAGACCTAAATAAATGGGGGGATATATTATGTTCATAGATGACAAAATAAAGTTGCTTTTCTCCTCAAAATGACCTGTAAATTAACACAATTCTAGACACTCAACAGGGTTTTTTGTAAAACTTGACCTGGCAATCACAAAACTTGCTCTAAACAGAGAAGTTTAGAACCAAGAAAAGACAATTGAAGTAGAAGAGTAATAAGTAAGGACTTATCCTTTATTGGGTGTCAGGAAAAACCTGTGGTAAAATAAGCCAAGGGACCAGACCAGAAATCCTATAACAATTCCAATTCTAGTAAAAGAGATCAATGTGGAAAGTTTTCTACACAAAGGCCAATTCATCTGCATGAATTCAACCTGTATAAAATATTTGAGAAATATAAATACATATATGTTGAAGAAATAAGGAGATGTAATTAGAAATATACTTTATATATTCCATTGATTTGATTCTTTGAGCAAAAATGGTGGAACATGTTCAACCAAAACTTGAAATTGGATAAGGCAGTTCCTATAATAAGAAGTAGGCCAAAAGCTGGCTGTCAGGGTGTAGTGAAAGGAAAATTCATTTTGTTGTTTGTTCATAAACTATTTTCATTGAATAAATAAAAAGCATATTTTTAATAGAGCAACAACAACGTGAATATGGAATGTGAGAGAGGTGGCATCATAAGGCAGAGAGGAAAGTCTGCACTCATTAACACATGATTCTAGGACAACTGGCTATATATTTGGAGAAAAATAAACTATGTCTTTATCATACACCTTGCTCAAAATTAGTAATAGATGGGGACGCCTGGGTGGCTCAGCAGTTGAGCATCTGCCTTTGGCCCAGGGTGTGATGCTGGAGTCCCAGGATCCAGTCCCACTTTGGGCACCCTGCAGGAAACTGCTCCTGTGTCTCTGCCTCTCTCTGTGTGTCTTTCATGAATAACAAAATAAAATTTAAAAAAAAATTAGTAATAGATGGACCTAAGACACAAAACTGAGGGGAAAAAGTCTATTTAAATCTTAAACAGAACAAATAAAAGGAAGAATATCTTGATTGTGGTGGAATATATGTGTTTCTGAAAACACAAAAAAAGCACAAGTCATAAAAGAGAAAATGGATAAATTTGTATAGTTAATTTAGCTTAATTTAGTTAATACTCTTAATTTATATTTAATGGAAAAATTAACACATATGTAAAAATGTGAAAGGACAAACTCCAACTTGAAAGAAGATATGTGCAACTTTTAGTAAGACATAAATAATAGTATCCAGAATATATTTTTAAAAATTTTCTGTTGTGTTATAATGAGCAATGAACATGAATGATGCAATCACAATTTTAAAAAAATCCTAATAGCTAATAAGCTTATAAAAATTATTAAATTTCACTAATAATAATGTGCAAGTGGAGTGGTAATGTATTACAAGTTCATACACATTATATTCATACAGATTAATAACATTTGTATGCCAATAGTACTAACAATGTAGGAAAACAAGCAGCTTTATGCAGAGCTAGTGAGAACTTAAATAAATACAACCACTTTGGAAAGCAATTTGCCAATATTAGTATTTGGGGATATGCATATTAGTGATTTCATTTCTAAAGAAAATCTCATCCACTTAGATTTATGCAATAGGACACTTATTTCAGCAGTATGTAATAGGGAAAACATTTTAAAAAAAACTAAGTAAGCTTTCTTCTGCAAGGAAATGGATAAACTATGGGGGAAAATTAACATCTTTGTTAATTTTGAATCTTCTTAGGCAGAAATAATTATATGTCATTTTATTTCCCCCTTATATAAGCTTACACACTGTGGTAAGCTTAGTCCATTCCTTACTCCAAGGAATTTTAGTTTTCCTACTTATGTTAGTGAGATTGTTTTTTATTACATTTTTTAATGTTAAATATCTTTTCATGCTGACTTTTTAATATAACTACTTTCTTTCCTTTTTCCTTATTCCTTCCTTTCCTCCTTCCTTCTACCTCGTTTAATTTAATTTTGTTGTTCTTTTTAAAAATTTATTCATGGGCACCTGGGTGGCTCAGTGGTTGAGTGTCTGCCTGTGGCTCAGGTCATGATCCTGGGGACCTGGGATCTAGTCCCACATAGGACTCCCTGCAGGGAGCCTGCTTCTCCCTCTGCCTGTGTCTCTGCCTCTCTCTGCATCTCTCATGAATAAGTAAGTAAGTAAGTAAATAAAAAGATAAATAAATAAAATCTTAAAAAATTATTCACTTGAATATTTAGCTCCCAAATTTTAATATTTTTTTCTGATAAAGTTATTTAAGGTAGCTATTTTATATAAGTGGGAGTTTGGAGAGATAATTTTATGATATTCTCTTGTTTCTAAATATTTATTTTAGCTATAATTTTTCTTAGTGATTTAGTATTTAAATAAAGATATTTTGACTATCCTTTCATTGTTAATTTAGGATATTATTACATTGTTTACTAGATATTTCTATTTTTAAAAATTTCTTGACAATTTCCTTATGCATAACACATAGTCAATTACTGTGACTGGTCTGTGTGTGTTTACAAAATATGTGTTTGCTATATATACACACATAATCTTATTATGTTGTATTTTTGCTGAGATATTTACATTTGTCATCAAATCTCCTATATCATATTTATTCTGAGAGCTCTATTAACATCTCCTACTAATTTTATGGATTTGTTAATTTTTCCTTGCATCTTTACTAATCTTTATTATTTATTTTATGTACACACTACATTAACACTATTAGAGAAATAAATGTGGAAATAAACCTATTTTACAAGAGTATGTTGCAGATGACTCATTTCCCCAAGTTATCTATTTATTGCTTATTTTTTAGACAAACAGTAATCTTAAAAATAAGACATACAATTATCCAAATTAAAAAATAATAAAAGTTATAAATAGTCTAAGAAGCAGAATGGACATGGCTAATGAGTAAAATATATGCAACATATATGGATATTTTTTTCACTAATATATAGTTATATATATATATTTTACTAATAATATATATATTATATATATTACATATATTTCGCTCATTAGTTTTGAGCACTCATCAGTGAAAAATATATATATATAAAACCACATTTATATATATGGTTATCAAAATTTCACGATATATTTTTACCTTTTATCAATGATAAAATTTATTTTCCTCCAGACAAATGTCATGACAATAACATAGATATGAGTAGTTAAGATACTGAGTCTCAGAGAAAAAGATATAATTCAATAACTAGGACAGATTTGGGTATTTGGTAGTTGACCCAGTAGCATTCACCTTTTTATTTTATTTTTTTATTTTTTTTTTACGATTTCATTTATTTATTCATGAGGACACAGAGAGGGGCCGAGACACAGGCAGAGGGAGAGCAGGCTCTCAGTTGGGAGCCTGATTCAGGATTCCATCTCAGGACCCTAGGATCACAACTTGAGACAAAGGCAGTTGCTCAACCACTGAACCACCCAGGTGCCCCTGCATTCACTGTTTTAAACATTAGTCTCCTCACACATACCATGGCTGTGTGGGTTAATGTGAGGTGACACACTATATAAAGAGCAATTATCTCAATGCTGGGCATACAGGAAGCACTTAATAAGTATTAATCACTAGTCCCATAAACTATTTGGCAAAGATTTATTTGTTAAAAGTTTCTTTAAAATCAACATTATGTTTATAACAGCAATGTCCACAATAGCCAAACTGTGAAAGGAGCCTCGGTGTCCATCGAAAGATGAATGGATAAAGAAGATGTGGTTTATGTATACAATGGAATATTACTCAGCCATTAGAAAGGACAAATACCCACCATTTGCTTCGACGTGGATGGAACTGGAGGGTATTATGCTGAGTGAAATAAGTCAATAGGAGAAGGAAAAACATTATATGGTCTCATTCACTTGGGGAATATAAAAAATAGGGAAAGGGAAACGAGAAAAAATGAGTGGGAAATATCAGAGAGGGAGACAGAACATGAGAGACTCCTAACTCTGGGAAACGAACTAGGGGTGGTGGAAAGGGAGGTGGGCGGGGGGGAGGGGGTGTTGTGACTGGGTGATGGGCACTGAGGGGGGCACTGGATGGGATGAGCACTGGGTGTTATTCTATATGTTGGCAAATTGAACACCAATAAAAAATAAATTTATTAAAAAAAGGAAAATAAATAAATAAATAAAATCAACATTAAAATACAAAAATAGGGGATCCCTGGGTGGCGCAGCGGTTTGGCGCCTGCCTTTGGCCCAGGGCACAATCCTGGAGACCCGGGATCGAATCCCACGTCGGGCTCCAGGTGCATGGCGCCTGCTTCTCCCTCTGCCTGTGTCTCTGCCTCTCTCTCTCTCTGTGACTATCATAAATAAATAAATAAATAAATAAATAAATAAATAAATAATAAAAAATAAATAAATAAATTAAAAAAATAAAATACAAAAATACCGATAGAAAGATAAGCAAATGTATAAATATGTATGTAATAAACATGTAATAAAGAATGAATAAGTGAAATAAATAATACATCTAATAACAAAAAAGTTAAAACTACAATTAAAATCCAGATATTACATATAGCAATATATAGGATACATAGTGACAAAAAATGTAATCTCTTTGGTTCAAATGCAAACAAGAGACACACTCCATAATGCTTGAGGGACAGAGGGATCAGTTGCCTTCTGGGCCACAGAGTCAATACTTCTAGGAACCTCAGCAAGACCCATGCCATTGAATTGACTGTTTCACTGTTGAAACAACTCAAGGAAACAAGTAGACAAGATGAAAATGAAGTTTTAGAAATTGCTACAATCATAGTTTTAGTTTTATTATAGGTAAAATTGGAAATTATTATATAACTAATCACAAAGAATATGTTAGATTATTGCATAAGAATTACTATTTAGGAACTAATAATGATTTTGAAGTGTATTAATTTTTGGAAATACATTAATATGATATCATTTAGTTTGTTAAGAAGCCAATGACAAAATACCATTCTCCCAGAATGTGTATATTGAAAGTGTACCTTGAAATAAATCAAGGCTAAACACTAAAGTGATAACAGTATTATTTTTTGTTGGGTATGAGGCAATCATATTCTTTATTATTTTACTATTGTGACCTTTATCGTTTGAACAATTTTTAAAAGATTAAATAAGGAAAAGAATATGTTAAAAAATAAAGGATCTATTCACATTGTTAATTACTGGTCTTATTTTTTTTAATAATAAATTTATTTTTTATTGGTGTTCAATTTGCCAACATACAGAATAACACCCAGTGCTCATCCCATCAAGTGCCCCCCTCAGTGCCCGCCACCCAGTCACCCCCACCCCCCGCCCTCCTCCCCTTCCACCACCCCTAGTTCATTTCCCAGAGTTAGGAGTCTTCCATGTTCTGTCTCCCTTTCTGATATTTCCCACACATTTCTTCTCCCTTCCCCTCTATTCCCTTTCACTATTATTTATATTCCCCAAATGAATGAGACCATATAATGTTTGTCCTTCTCCTATTGACTTATTTCACTCAGCATAATACCCTCCAGTTCCATCCACGTCGAAGCAAATGGTGGGTATTTGTCCTTTCTAATGGCTGAGTAATATTCCATTGTATACATAGACCACATCTTGTGCAAGAAGTTACGGTGGCCGAGTTCAAAAAAAGTGTTGCCTGTGTTCTCCTCTAGGATTTTGAAGGCATTCAAATTGGCAGAGAAGAAGTCAAACTCTCCCTCTTCACCGATGACATGATACTGTACATAGAAAACCCAGAAGACTCCACCCCAAGATTGCTAGAACTCATACAGCAATTTGGCACTGTGGCAGGATACAAAATCAATGCCCAGAAGTCAGTGGCATTTCTATACACTAACAATGAGACTGAAGAAAGAGAAATTAAGGAGTCAATCCCATTTACAGTGACACCCAAAAGCATAAGATACCTAGAAATAAACCTAACCAAAGAGGTAAAGGATCTATACCCTCAAAACTACAGAACACTTCTGAAAGAAAATGAGGAAGACACAAAGAGACGGAAAAATATTCCATGCTCATGGATTGGAAGAATTAATATTGTGAAAATGTCAATGCTACCCAGGGCAATTTACACATTCAATGCAATCCCTATCAAAATACCATGGACTTTCTTCAGAGAGTTGGAAAAAATCATCTCAAGATTTGTGTGGAATCAGAAAAGACCCCGAATAGCCAGGGGAATTTTAAAAAAGAAAACCATAGCTGGGGCATCACAATGCCAGATTTCAGGTTGTTCTACAAAGCTTTGGTCATCAAGACAGTGTGGTACTGGCACAAAAACAGACACAGAGATCAATGGAACAGAATAGAGAATCCAGAAGTAGACCCTCAACTTTATGGTCAACTAATATTTGACAAAGCAGGAAAGACTATCCACTGGAAAAAAGACAGTCTCTTCAATAAATGGTGCTGGGAAAATTGGACATCCACATGCAGAAGAATGAAACTAGACCACTCTCTTTCACCATACACAAGGATAAACTCACAATGGATGAAAGATCTAAATGTGAGACAAGATTCCATTCCATTCCACTGGTCTTAATACATGACATTTGCATCCATTTCTTGCCTTACAATTATGAGCAGGATGATACAAATTTTAAAGTTTGATCATGCCTATGTCACTGGCATAAAATGCATGATGATTACTGCAGTGACAACAAATAGTCAAATAGTCACATTGTTGTCAAATATTTTGATAGTTCATTCTTTATTTTTAAAGATTTTTAATGTGTTTATTTGAAAGAAGGAGAACACGAATTGGAGGGAAGGGGCAGAAAGAGGGAAAGCACACTCCCCACTGAGCAAGGAGCCTGACATGGGGCTTGATCCCAGGACCCCAAGATCATGACCTGAGCTGAAGGCAGATGCTTAACTGACTGAACCACTAGGCAACCTGGTAGCTCATTCTTGATTACCATTTCTCAAAATATAGCAATCAATGTCAGTTATATTAAAATAACAGTTTAAGGATTTCACTTGGAATTATAACTGAGATCTAAAAATATGAGAAGGATGTCTTTGGACAGTATAGGTAAATTTGCAGATTGCTTTTAATAGAAAAATAGGACTTCTTATTTCAGCCATTAAGTAGTCACTGCCAAAAATGAAAAATCTGAACAATATGAAAATTAACAGTTTCTTTTGGAAGCATCAGGGAACTGAGGTCACAGGGCAGCTACTACCCTGAAATCTGGAGATATAAGAGTCTATGAAGACAAATGGCTGAGACATGCATCTTGGAGCAAAAGCCACTGAAAAGCTAAAGTCTGGCTGGAACACTCAAAGGGTAATTTGGATCAACTGCTAGAGACGGAGTATGGTATAGAGTGAGATTGAGAACTTGCTGAGGGAAACACGGTTTTGGGATGACTTACAATTTGGATTTTACCTCTCAAAATGCCACCTGGTTCTCACAGTGAAGATCTGAGAAACATTCCTTAGTGCTTATGGCATAAGGATAGGAAAATTAACTATGCTGAATTACTCTCAGAGCCTTCTTTTTAACAAAGGAAGTCCTAGTTTCCAAGGACAATTTTACTTGACTCTTATACCACCCTTATCACCCTGAGATTTAATCATAATATTATAAAATGCTTCTTCCCCTACCCCGCATACTTGACCACCATACCAATAGGGCTTCAATAAAACTACAGTGAATTACAGTGGAAAAATGTGAAAGACACAGATGCTCTCTAAGGAAAAATGAACTGGAAGCTCAAATTCAAGAGGGGAGACAAAAACAAGGATACTAGAATTTGAAACCCCTGGCTCCCCAAATGAGAGAACACATTAAATACAGGCCAACTTTTATCCAGATTAACATAAATTCTCACACTCAAGGCCTAGTTACCTCCGCTTTTATTACCTGACACAAGTTCAGCTTTCAAAAAAAAGTAAAAGGAATGTCAGAAGACAAGAATGAAAGCACCATCTGATGACAGTAAGCAAGAGATGGACCTGAGCTCAGATATGACACAGATGTTGGAATTACCAGAGAGAGCATTTAAATAGCTGTTATTAATACATTAAGGGCTCTAATGGAAAAAGTAAAAATATGCAAAAACAGATGGATAATGCAAGCAGAAATTTGAAAGTTCCAAGAAAGAATCAAAAGGAAATGCTGGAAATCTAAAAATAGGAACAAAATTGAAGAATGTTTTTAAGAGGTTTATTAGTACCCTGGTCATGGTCAAGGAAAGGATGAATGATTACAGGAAGAACAAGAGAATATGATCAAATTGAAATGGAAAGAGAATGAAAATAAACAGTAGGACCATTTTAAAAGGCGTAACATATGCATTATTGGAATATGAGGACAGGGAAGAGACACAGAGTAGAAGAAATATTTGAAGTGAGACTGTCTGAAATCCAAAATTAATGTCAGGCACATCAAACAACAGATCCTAGAAGTTCAGAGGATACCAAGAAGGATAAATACCAAAAAGAAAAAGAAAAGAAAAGCACACGCAAGACAAATTGTACTTAGGTATATCATATTCAAACTGCAGGAAACCAAAAACAAAAAGAAAATCTTGAAAGTAGCCAGAAGAAGAAGGATGGGGCACCTGGGTATCTCAGTCAGTTCATCATTTGACTCTTGATTTCAGCTCAGGTCATGATCTTGGGGTTGTGAGATCCAGACCCATATTGGGTCCTGCGTTGGGTGTGGAGCTTGCCTATGAGTCTTTCTTCCTCTCCCTATGCCCTGCCCTGTCCTCTCCCAGTCCTCCTCCCATGCATAGACTTCTGTCTTTAAAAAAATAAAAACAAATTGCTGTATGAGTTCTAGCAATCTTGGAGTGGAGTCTTTTGGGTTTTCTATGTACAATATCATGTCATCTGCGAAGTGAGAGAGTTTGACTTCTTTGCCAATTTGAATGCCTTTTATTTCTTTTTGTTGCCTAATTGTTGAGGCGAGGACTTCTAGTAACTATGTTGAATAGCAATGATGAGAATGGACATCCCTGTCTTATTCCTGATCTTAGGGGAAAGGCCATTCCCCATTGAGAATGATTTTTGCTGTGGGCTTTTTGTAGATGGCTTTTAAGATGCTGAGGAATGTTCTCTCTATCCCTACACTCTCAAGAGTTTTGATCAGGAATGGATGCTGTATTTTGTCAAATGCTTTTTCTGCATCTATTGGGAGGATCATTTGGCAGTGTGGCAGGATACAAAATCAATGCCCAGAAGTCAGTGGCATTTCTATACACTAACAATGAGACTGAAGAAAGAGAAATTAAGGAGTCAATCCCATTTACAATGGCACCCAAAAGCATAAGATACCTAGAAATAAACCTAACCAAAGAGGTTAAGGATCTATACCCTCAAAACTACAGAACACTTCTGAAAGAAATTGAGGAAGACACAAAGAGATGGAAAAATATTCCATGCTCATGGATTGGAAGAATTAATATTGTGAAAATGTTAATGTTATCCAGGGCAATTTACACGTTTAATGCAATCCCTATCAAAATACCATGGACTTTCTTCAGAGAGTTGAAACAAATCATCTCAAGATTTGTGTGGAATCAGAAAAGACCCCGAATAGCCAGGGGAATTTTAAAAAAGAAAACCATAGCTGGGGGCATCACAATGCCAGATTTCAGGTTGTACTACAAAGCTGTGGTCATCAAGACAGTGTGGTACTGGCACAAAAACAGACACATAGATGAATGGGACAGAATAGAGAATCCAGAAGTGGACCCACAACTTTTTGCTCAACTAATATTCAACAAAGGAGGAAAGACTATCCACTGGAAAAAAGACAGTCTCTTCAATAAATAGTGCTAGGAAAATTGGACATCCACATGCAGAAGAATGAAACTAGACCACTCTTTTACACCATACACAAAGATAAACTCAAAATGGATGAAAGATCTAAATGTGAGACAAGATTCCATCAAAATCCTAGAGGAGAACACAGGCAACACGCTTTTTGAACCTGGCCACAGTAACTTCTTGCAAGATTCATCCATGAAGGCAAGAGAAACAAAAGCAAAAATGAACTATTGGGACTTCATCAAGATAAGAAGCTTCCGAACAGCAAAAGAAACAGTCAACAAAACTACAAGACAACCTATAGAATGGGAGAAGATATTTGCAAATGACCTATCAGATAAGGGACTAGTATCCAAGATCTATAAAGAATGTACTAAACTCAACAGCAAAGAAACAAACAATCCAATCATGAAATGGGCAAAAGACATGAACAGAAATCTCACAGAGGAAGACATGGACTTGGCCAACAAGCACATGAGAAAATGCTCCTCATCACTTGCCATCAGGGATTTACAAATCCAAACCACAATGAGATACCACCTCACACCAGCGAGAATGGGGAAAATTAACAAGACAAGAAACAACAAGTGTTGGAGAGGATGTGGAGAAAGGGGAACCTTCTTACACTGTTGGTGGGAATGTGAACTGGTGCAGCCACTCTGGAAATCTGTGTGGAGCTTCCTCAAAGAGTTAAAAATAGTCCTGCCTTACGACCCGGCAATTGCACTGCTGGGGATTTACCCCAAAGATACAGATGCAATGAAACGCCAGGACACCTGTACCCTGATGTTTATAGCAGCAATGTCCACAATAGCCAAACTGTGGAAGGAGCCTCAGTGTCCTTTGAAAGATGAATGGATAGAGAAGATGTGGTCTGTGTATACAATGGAATATTATTCAGCCATTAGAAATGACAAATACCCCCTATTTGCTTCGACGTGGATGGAACTGGAGGGTATTATGCTGAGTGAAATAAGTCAATAGGAGAAGGACAAACATTATATGGTCTCATTCATTTGGGGAATATAAAAAATAGTTAAAGGGAATAAAGGGCAAGGAGAAAAAAAATGAGTGGGAAATATCAGAAAGGGAGACAGAACATAAAGACTCCAACTCTGGGAAATGAAGAAGGGGTGGTGCAAAGGGAGGTGGCGGGGGTGGGGGTGATGGGTGTCGAGCACTGACGGGGGCACTGGATGGGATGAGCACTGGGTGTTATGCTATATGTTGGCAAACTGAACTCCAATAAAATAAAAAAAATTCAAAAAAATAAAATAAAATAAAAAATAAAAACATAAAAACAAAGCGCAGCCTGGGTAGCTCAGTGGTTTAGCGCCTCCTTCAGCCCAGGGTGTGATCCTGGAAATCTGGATAGTACCACATCGGCCTCCCTGCTTGGAGCTTGCTTCTCCCTCTGCCTGTGCCTCTGCCTCTCTCTCTCTCTCTCTGACTCTCATGAATGAATAAATAAAATCTTAAAAAAAATAAAAAAAAATAATTGCCAGAGGAACTAAAAAAGAACTTACCCATGATGGAACAAGGATGAGAATCACAGTGAACTTTTAGGCAGAAATCAAGCAAGAAAAGAGTGGAATGCAATGCTAAATGTGCTGGAAGAAAAAATAAATAAAATTGTGAAAGAGAAATAACTGCCTTAGAACTAAACAAAACATAAGGAAATCAACATCAAGAGACCTGCCATAAAAGAAATGTTAAAAGAAACTCATTAGGAAGAAGTAAGACGATACAGGTCAGAAGTCTGGAATGACAAGAACAAAGGAAGAGTATCAGTGAAGTTATAAGTTAAGATAAAATATTTTATTTTATTCATCCTTAATTGAAACCTGTTTCTTTAAAGTGGTAATAGTAGCAATGTATTAAGGGCACTCGAATAACTGAAGTGAATGACAGGTCAGATGGAAATTGGGAATATGCATTCAGTAGTAAGATAACTGCATTGTATGTGAAGTGACATATTGTCATTTGAAGATAGATTTAAATTAGTTAAAATTTATATTGTAAGATTATATACATCCAAGAAAAGTGTATATTTAAGAAAGCCCCTAAAATATTTTTGAAATAAATATAATTGATATTCAAAGAAAGGAGACAAACAGGATCATATAAAATGCCCAAATTAAAGCATAAAAAGCCTTAGTAGAAGGCCTCTTGGTTTTTAATGTCTTATCTTTATAGAATATATGTCAAGAACCAAGCAGAGCTGGAGAGGGCTAGGTTGCCAGTTTTTGGAGTAATTGATTAGGACAAGCCAAAGTGGAAGTAACTGTAAAGTTTTGAACTACAATCTGCAATATTCACAGAAGCAATAGTGTCCACCCCAAATTCATGTACACACAGAACCTTGTAATGTGATCTTGCTCAGAAATAACAGTCTTTGCAGATGCAACTAATTAAGATGAGGTTGTAATGGCTCAGGATGGGCTCTAAATCCAAACCTGATGTCCTTAAGAAGGCACCCTTGAAAACAGACACAGAAATGCTCAAGTAGAGTATGCAATAATGGAGGCAGAGATTGGAGAGAGGCGGCTACAAGCCAAAGAGCACAGGCTGCTGGCAAGGCAAAGGACTCTTCCCTGGAGCCTAAAACGAAACATAGCCCTGCTAATGAGAACCTTGCTCTCGTTCTGGCCTCTACGACTGAAACAGAATAAATTTCTATATTATTATTATTATTATTATTATTATTATTATTATTATCAAATATTATTTATTTATTCATAAGAGGCACAGAGACAGGCAGAGACATAGGCAGAGAGAGAAGCAGGCTCCCTGCAGGGAGCCCGATGTGGGACTCAATCCCAGGATCCCAGGATCACAACCTGAGCCAAAGGCAGACACTCATCCACTGAGCCACCCATGTGCCCCAACTTCTGTTGTTTTAAACCATCATTTTATGATAATTTATTACAGCAGCCCTAAGAGACTGCCACATGTGTTAACAATCATCAGAATAAGCTGGAGTAGTTATCATAATTTCAGACAAACTAGACTTCAGAAGGAAGAAAATTATCAAGGATAAAATGGAGGATTGCATGATGATAAGGGGGTCAATTTTCCAAGACATAACAATCCCCACCTTTGAGCCAGGACTGGCCTACAGAGAAATGGCAGCTAAATATAATGCAGTGTTCTGAAGGGGATCCTGGAACAGAAAAAGAACATCAGATAAAATTAAGAGAATCTGAGCAAAGGATGCACTTTGTTTATATATGCTATTAATATTGGTCAATTGTGACAAATATACCTACCATGTAAGATGTTAATAATAGGGAAAACTGTGTGGTTTATATGGGATCTTTTTGTACCTTTTGTACAATTTTGCTATAGATCTAAAACTTTTAAAATAAATACTGTGTGAATGTGTGTGTGTGTGTGTGTGTGTGTGTGTGTGTGTGTATCTCCTAGGGGAAGCACATGACTAAATAAGAAAAATTAGAATTGCCTTATAACATTTGTAAAACATTTTATCTTAATAAAAATGTTGTATTAAAAAGAAAACCCAAGTTATCATTTTTTTCATGCATCAAATGCTCATAGATGAGAAAATTAAATGAACATTTATGTATGTGTTCTAAATTGATCACTGTCATACTCTGCTTATGTAAAGGAAACTGTTATAACCTTTGGAAAAATAACTGGCAGCATTTACAGAGTTTTTTTTTTTTTAATATAATGGCCATACCATTTGACTACATGATTTCATTTCCTGAAGTGTTTCAGAAGGAAAGTGTCAAAATGGAAACAAAAGGTTTGGTCCCAGGAGTTAAGAAATGAGACTTACTTACACATTGAATATTAAATAAGACATGCCTTGCAAAATGTGTCTACAGCCAACATTTTCTCAGTAGAAGGCCTCTTGGTTTTTAATGTCTTATCTTTAAAGAATATATGTCAAGAACCAAGCAGAGTTGGAGAGGGCTAGGTTGCCAGTTTTTGGAGTAGTTGATTAGGACAAGCCAAAGTGGAAGTAACTGTTAAGTTTTGAACTACAAACTGCAATGTTCACAGAAGCTAGAGGCTAAACAGGAGAAAGTGCCAACTCCTTCATATCAGATTTTTCCTAAAGCAGTGCCAGCAAGGACCAGTGGTTCAGTTCTGATATGGGAAATTATCTCTCTGCCTACGGAGCCCCAAACAAAGGCTCCTAACATTTTTTGGTACCCAGAGGCCAGAAGAAGAAAGGATGGAGATCAAGGGGTGGATAGTACTGAGCTCCAAGTCAAACTGGAGAGGAGTGCAAAAGCTTCTTATCTTGATGAAGTCCCAATAGTTCATTTTTGCTTTTGTTTCTCTTGCCTTCATGGATGAATCATGCAAGAAGTTACTGTGGCCAACTTCAAAAAGGGTGTTGCCTGTGTTCTCCTCTAGGATTTTGATGGAATCTTGTCTCACATTTAGATCTTTCATCCATTTTGAGTTTATCTTTGTGTATGGTCTAAGAGAGTGGTCTAGTTTCATTCTTCTGCATGTGGATGTCCAATTTTCCTAGCACTATTTATTGAAGAGACTGTCTTTCTTCCAGTGGATAGTCTTTCCTCCTTTGTTGAATATTAGTTGACCATAAGTTGAGGGTCCACTTCTGGATTCTCTATTCTGTCCCATTCATCTATGTGTCTGTTTTTGTGCCAGTACCACACTGTATTGATGACCACAGCTTTGTAGTACAACCTGAAATGTGGCATTGTGATGCCCCCAGCTATGGTTTTCTTTTTTAAAATTCCCCTGGATATTCGGGGTCTTTTCTGATTCCACACAAATCTTGAGATGATTTTTTCCAACTCTCTGAAGAAAGTCCATGGTATTTTGATAGGGATTGCATTAAACGTGTAAATTGCCCTGGGTAACATTGACATTTTCACAATATTAATTCTTCCAATCCATGAGCATGGAATATTTTTCCACCTCTCTGTTTCTTCATCAAGATAAGAAGCTTTTCACAGCAAAACATATAGTCAACAAAACTAAAAGACAATCTACAGAATGGGAGAAGATATTTGCAAATGACGTATCAGATAAAGGGGTAGTATCCAAGATCTATAAAGAACTTATTAAACTCAACAGCAAAGAAATAAACAATCCAATCATGAAATGGGCAAAAGACATGAACAGAAATCTCACAGAGGAAGACATATAAATGGCCAATAAGGACATGAGAAAATGCTCCGCATCACGGGCCATCAGGGAAATACAAATCCAAACCACAATGAGATACCACCTCACACCAGTGAGAATGGGGAAAATTAACAAGGCAGGAAACCACAAATTTTGGAGGGGATGTGGAGAAAGGGGAACCCTCTTGCACTGTTGGGAATGTGAACTGGTGCAGCCACCCTGGAAAACTGTGTGGAGGTTCTTCAAATAGTTAAATATAGATCTGCCCTACAACCCAGCAATTGCACTGCTGGGGGTTTACCCCAAAGATACAGATGCAGTGAAATGCCAGGACACCTGCACCCTAATGTTTCTAGCAGCAATGTCCACAATAGCCAAACTGTGGAAGGAGCCTCGGTGTCCATCGAAAGATGAATGGATAAAGAAGATGCAGTCTATGTATACAATGGAATATTACTCAGCCATTAGAAAGGACAAATACCCCCTATTTGCTTCGACGTGGATGGAACTGGAGGGTATTATGCTGAGTGAAATAAGTCAATAGGAGAAGGACAAACATTATATGGTCTCATTCACTTGGGGAATATAAAAAATAGGGAAAGGGAATAAAGGGGAAAGAAGAAAAAAATGAGTGGGAAATATCAAAGAGGGAGACAGAAAATGAGAGACTCCTAACTCTGGGAAACGAACTAGGGGTAGTGGAAGGGGAAGTGGGCGGGGAGTGGTGGTGATTTGATGATGGGGATTGAGGGAGGCACTTGATTGGCTGAGCACTGGGTGTTATGCTATATTATGGCAAATTGAACACCAATAAAAAATAAATTCACACACACACAAAAAAAACTGGAGAGGATTTTCGTCGGGATTCCTGGGTCGCTCAGCGGTTTAGTGCCTGCCTCAGCCTAGCGCATGATCCTGGAGTCCCGGGGTGGAGTCCCGGGGTGGAGTCCCGGGTCAGGTTCCTGCATGGAGACTGCTTCTTCCTCTGCCCGTGTCTCTGCCTCTCTATATCTCTGCGTCTGTCATGAATAAATAAAGTCTTAAAAAAAAAAAGTGTCTTCAAGGTCATCTCCTGATAAAAAAAAGGGAGGCACTAGAGAAGGTTTTATTTGAGAGACCCAGCAGAGAGCCTTCCAAATGGAGGTGCCTGTCAGAGAAGTATAGATATGCATAAGAACAGGGTGGTGGTGGGCTACATCCTTGATTGCAACTCACCTGCGAAGCTGCCACACTCTGGTTTCCAAAAACCCTGGTGTGGAGAGGGCCTGCCAGGTAGAACTTTCTAACTGTCTGTGGTTGGGCCTGAAAAAAATCACACATGGGATTTTTTCTGGAGCTGGAGTCCTCAATATGCTGGTATCCTTAAAAATGCTTTTCTGTTGCTGTTTGCATAGGGGAAAATATATTTATGTTTCCAAGTACAGTATGTTTGTTAACAAAATGGCATGTGGTATAATTGTTAAGTGACACCTAGTCATAATGGACAGAATACTAGCATCATACAAAGATGTTTTGAGAAGAATGTCAAGAATCAAAAGGGGATGGGAGTCAGATTGTCATGTAACTGAGTGCAAAGCAGCTGTTCATTAAAAAACACACTTAACATAATACCCTCCAGTTCTATCCACATTGAAGCAAATGGTGGGTATTTGTCATTTCTAATAGCTGAGAAATATTCCATTGTATACATAGACCACATCTTCTTTATCCATTATGCTGAGTGAAATAAGTCAGTCGGAGAAAGACAAACATTATATGGTCTCATTCATTTGGGGAATATAAAAAATAGTGAAAGGGAATAAAGGGGAAAAGAGAGAAAATGAGTGAAAATATCAGTGAGGGTAACAGAACATGAGAGACACCTAACTCTGGGAAATGAACAAGGGGTAGTGGAAAGGGAGGTGGGCGGGGGGTTGGGGTGACTAGGTTACCAGCACTGAGGGGGGAACTTGACATGATGAGCACTGGGTGTTATGCTACATGTTAGCAAATTAAACTCCAATTTAAAAAAACACTTAATTGATGCACAGGAAGCAATGTTACAAGCATTTTACAAAAGAACAGGATCCCAAGACCCTGAGTAGTCAAATGAATCTTGAAAAAGAAAAGCAAAGCCAAAGGTGTCACAATTCTGGACTTCGAGTTATATTACAAAACTGTGGTAATCAAAACAGTGTGGTACTGTCAGAAAAATAGATAACATAGATCAATAGAGATGCATAGAAAACTCAGAAATTAACTATGCATAATTATATGGTCAATTAATCTTTGACAGAGCAGGAAAGAACCACTGGGAAAAACACATTCTCTTCAACAAATGGTTTTGGGAAAACTGGACAGCCACATGTAAAAGAATGAAACTGACCACTTTCTTACATCGTACACAAAAATAAACTCAAATGGATGAAAGACCTAGCTCTGAGACTTGAAACCATAAAAATCCTAGAAGGGTGGGATGACTGGGTGGCTCAGTGGTTGAGTATCTGCCTTCTGCTCAAGACATGATCCCAAAGTTCCGGGATTGAGTCCCACATTGGGGTCCTGCATGGATCCTGCTTCTCCTCCCTCTGCTTCTCTCTGTTTGTCATGAATAAATAAATAAAATCTTTAAAAAAATCCTAGAAGGGAGCACAGGCAATAATTTTCTGACATTGACCATGGCAATATTTTTCTACATATGTCTCTTGAAGCAAGGGAAACAAAAGCAAAAATAAAGTGTTGGGACTTCATCAAAATAAAAGCTTCTGCAAAGTGAAGGAAATAATCAACAAAGCTAAAAGACAACCTACAGAATGGAAGAAGATGTTTGCTAATGACATATTCAACAGAGACTTAAAATCCAAAATATATAAAAATTTATGTAACTTAGCTCCCAAAAAACAAATAATCCAATTGAAATGGGTAGAAGACATGACAGATGTATTTTCAAAGAAGGTATACAGATGTCTAGCAAGCACGTGAAAAGATGCTGAACATCACACATCATCAAGGAAATGCAAATCAAAACTACAGTGAGATATCACATCACTCCTGTCAGAATGGCTAAAATCAAAAACAGAAGAAACAACAGGTATTGACAAGGATGTGGAGAAAAGGGACTCTCTTGTACTGTTGATGGGAATGCAAACTGGTGCAGCCAATTTTTTTGAGTTTCCTCAAAAAAGTAAAAAGTAGAACAACCATATTGTATAATAATCTCACTACTGAGTAGTTACCCAAAAAAATACAAATCATGAATTCAAAGGGATACATGCCCCTATGTTTATTGCAGTATTGTCTATAATATCTAAATTTTGAATGCATCTTAAGTGTACATCAATAGATAAATGGTTAAAGAAATGGTATGGAATGTATTGGAATGTTATGGAATATTATTCAACCATAAAAAAGAATGAAATCTTGCCATTTTCAATGACATGAATGGAGTTAGTATTAATGCTAAGTGAAATAAGTTAGTCAGAGAAATACAAACACCATATGATTTCATTCATATGTGGAATTGTAGAAACAAAACAAAAGAGCAAAGGGAGAGAGAGAGAGAGAGAGAGAGAGAGAGACCAACAAACAGACTCTTACTTGTAGAGAACAAATTGATGGTGACCAGAGGGGAGGTGGGTAGGGGGATGGGTGAAACGTGATGAGGATTAAGGCATACATTTGTCATGATGAGCATTGGGTGATGCACGGAATTGTTCAATAATTATATTGTATACCTAAAACTAATATAAGACTCTATGTTAACTATACTGGAATTTTAAAAAACCCAAATCTGAAATCTATTTCTGCACTGATGAGGTCCTAAAAAAGAAGTAAGAAAGATAATCATTGAAATCACTTCAGTATAAAAAGAAAATCCATGTAAATGTTTTAAATAAGGCTATAAATCACTATAATTATGATAATAGAAAAAGATGCAAATATGGAAAGAGAAAAGTGAAAAATCACAATTTTTTCATGCCACATACTAAACAAATATAATTCCATATGGATGTTGTGCATTTGAGGAATACATATTCAAACATTTTTTTGAGAATGAAAGGAGAGTAATTCATAAAGTTGTATAAGAAAAAACTCAGATATCAATAATGCACAAGAAAGAGCACAAAAAATAAAGTCCAGCAAATTTTAATTCATAAAAATATAAATTGATTGAATTCTACAAAGTAAACAAAAATTATCAGTAAGGACAGAAAACTGATTCTAATTATACTATCCATAAGAAATATCTAATAACAATAACTATGAAAGATTAGAATGGAAAACAATGAACAAAGGTCCAGGAAAATTGAAAGATATTTGATATTTCATTATAATATAAAAAAATAGTGCAAATAGCACTAAGTGGAAAGACTCATTTTTGTTGATAAAGGGTGTCAATAGACAGAAGAAGGTCATTGTAGATTTATTAGGTGACATATACTTAACACAGAAGGACACTGTTAAAAATCTTCAGGATGAAAGGGAAAAAATGGATGATAATGTAATAGCAACAAGAGGTTTAATGAATATTTCTCAGCCATTTGCAAAAGAAATAGACAAAAATAAAAGTTTAAAATAAATATTTGAATCATAATAGGTTTTTCCTGAATTTATCAACTTCAATATCTAAAAACATTAAAAAATCTTCTCAACTCATATGAGGCATTTAGAACTGTTGACATATTGCAACATACCAATAAATCGAAGATAGAAAAGTACTGGAGACATTTTCCGATTACACTGAAGAAAACTTGGTATAATATTAACATGACAATTTTTAAAAATCACAACAGAAAGCAAAGTAAAATCCCTATCACTCAGAAATTTAAAAAGATATTTTGGCTAAAGAGTAAATAAAATTGGCAACCTAGAGTACCATTGCATACTGAAAGCCATTAATATACTCAAAGCTGATTCAGAAGAAAAGTCATCTACTAAAATGCAAAATAAGAAATAGAAAATTTAATAATTTTAACATTTAAATTAGAAAGTGAAAGGAAAGGTAGTAACAAATACACATAAATAGAAAGAAATTAATGAAAATTAAAATATAAAATATTTGGAAAGCAAAAGAAAATAGAAATGACATTAAATCCAGTATCTCTTAGAAAAGAAGTAAAAATTAAAAACTGTAATCTATTTTTTTAAAGATTTTATTTATTCATGAGAGAGAGAGAGAGAGAGAGAGAGGCAGAGACACAGGCAGAGGGAGAAGCAGGCTCCCTGCAGGGAGCCCGACGTGGGACTTGATCCCGGGTCTCCAGGATCAGGCCCCGGGCTGCAGGCGGCGCTAAACCGCTGGGCCACCGGGGCTGCCCCTAATCTATTTTTTTTTTTAAAGAAAAGACACAGATATATGAATTGCAAATAGAAACACTGTTATTGCTGTTTAATATGTGAAAACTATACATTTGTAAGCCAGTATAGATACTCATATAATCTTCATAGGGGTGCCTGGCTGGCTCAATCAGTTAAGCATCTGCCTTTGGCTCAGGTCGTGGTCCCGAAGTCCTAGGATGGAGTCCCATGTTGAGCTGCATGTCAGGCTCCCCGCTCATTGGAGAATCTGCTTCTCTCTCTCCCTCTGCCACTCTCCCCCACTCATGCCCTCTCTCTTGCTTGCTCTCTCTCTCTCTCTGTCTCTCAAGTAAACAAATAAAATCTAAAAAAAAAGATAATTGTATACAATCTTTACATACCTCAAAATAAAAGATTCATCATAAATTTAAAACAAAAAAAAAAAACAACCCATAGTGAAGTTTGAGATGAATGGTATTTTCTTAATATGTTAAATAATATCTATTTTTATATCTATTTTTATAAATATCTTAATATGAAGAATTCTATCTTTTCTGTGTTATATTTTATTGTAAATAAGTTGTCAAGCAACCACTGAAGATAATTGATTAAAGTGTCTACAATTATCACTCATGTTTAACATTGTTCTGAAAACTTGAGCCGATTCAATGAGAAGAGCTAAATAAATGTGACATATAACAATTGAAAATGAGTAATATTTATGTTATTTCAGGTGTTACACTCATCTAAAATATCAGAAAGAATAAATATTTTAATATTTAGAACTAAAAGAAAAAATTTGGTAACTTCTAAGTTTCAAAAGCAATATATGGTCAACAATTTTCCTATAGGCTTCCAACATTTTAATTTAAAAATATATTGGGTAAGCTTACAACTGGGAAGGGATATGTGCAGTCAATGGATGATGGGGTTGGATGGACTGCTAACAGCTACAGGGCTTTCTACAGATGGATGAAAATGTTCTAAAAAAATCGTGGTGTTAGTTGCAAAACCCTCTGAAAGCAAAATTAAAAGTAGAACAAAAAGGGGCATCTGAGTGGCTCAGTAGGTTAAGCATCTGCCCTCAGCTCAGGTCATGATCCCAGGGTCCTGGGATTGAACCCTACATCAGATTCCCTGCTCAACGAGGACACTGCTTCTCCTTCTCCCTCTACTGCTCCCCCTGCTAGTGTGCTCTCTCTGGCTTTCTTTCTCAAATAAATAAATAAAATCTTTTTTTTTTAAAGTAGAATAAAAGCAAAAAGAATAAGAGAAAAAGCAGGAAGAGAAAAAGCAGGAAGTACATTTTGAGAATATAAAGCATTTTTACAAAAAATTAGTACAGCACAATCTATAATATTTTACAATCTAATAAGAAAAAGAAAATGTTTGGCCTTGTTTGAGGAAACAAACAGATACAGATGACCAGTAAACATAAAAAGATGCTTAATTTTATAAGGAAACAGGAAATTCCAAATTTTTATTACCTTAATTTCATTTTAAACAAATGGCAAAATTATAAGCCTTGTATTGCAGAGAATTACTGAATATGTAGATCAAACAGAACTTTTAATTCCTACTATTGTGATTGTAAGTTGATAAAATCAATTTGGAAAATAATCTGTCAATATTTAGTAAATGTGAAGATGCACATACCCTTTGATATGACACACTATATATATGTGCTTATATAAATGCACCAAAGCCACATTGATTAGTAGTGATGAAATTAAAAATAATAATCATAGGGCTAAAGGCAAGTTATACAGAATATGAGGTTTAAAAATAATTTAGTTGTCTACAACCCATCCCTATACACATTACTATGTCAAGTGTAGAAGTCCTTTGTATAAGGAGAATATGTCTTCTTCTCTTCCACTTACCTTTCTCTCTCTTTGAAGTTATTAATCATTTAACTAGCATTTAGTCCTTAAATCTTCAGCTGATAAACTAAGGCTAATTTTAACAAGGTTATTTTTTGTGATTCTATGAACTCCTCCAACTGATAGGAACATGAATGAAGTGTGGGATGGCTGTCATATTTGCCATGAAGTGTGGGATGCTGGTTACATTCAGCTGATCTAGCTGAACAATTTGTATTTCTTTCCTCCCTCACTGCTTCATGACTTTTCCTGGCAGATAAGTGACTCTCTTTAGTAATAGGTGTAAGAGATCTTGAACTCCACATAAACAATCCAACTGACAAATCTAGTGTAAGATCTTTCTAGTTGAAATTTCTGGTGTAAGTACAATACTTCTGGTAAACAGGTGCTAAAAGATTTCAGGGGCAGAAGAACAACAGTAAACTGTATTATTTATTGACTAAAAATATTTTCTATTATCACTGGTAATTTTTTTTCAGGACACCTTGTCTCCTATCTCCTCAGTTATTTAAAAATGGCAGCAAGTTACATTTGTGCTTATTGTCACATTTCCCTCCTCTTCCCATTGGAGTTTTAAGGAACTGCTACTCCGGCACAAAATTTTTAAAATAGCATTTCTGATTGTATTTTACCATAGATGTAAATGTACTTGGTAAAATATATAAACCTATTTCTGGTAAATTTATTACCTATTTAATTGACTAAATCATAGTGGATATTATGTGGATGAGTGTTCTTATCACTGATGAGATCATTTGCTACTTTCAGATAACTACATCTGGGCTGAGAATAATGACAATTTAATTTTCAATTGTGATTTTCCTAAAATCAAAATCAGTTCAAGAAATCTTTTGGTAATAATTATGTAAATGTGAGTAGGCTCCCACCATAAACAACTACTAAAGCTGAATAAAATATATGAAGCAACTATATGTAGACACTGAACAAAGGCAATGCAATACTTTCCCTTAGAGAAGAGAAACAGGAGCCCTATAATTGAACTAGCTTTTTGCCTTGAGATTTTATGGAACACAATGTAGTGAGAGAAACTTCAAGTAGGATATAACAGATTCATTGGGTTGAGAAGAGATCAGAATTCTGAGAGAGTGTAGCAACTTGCAATTTATAAAATAGGAAATAAGGATGCTGTACAAAGAAAGAGCTCCAAATATATGGATCCTCTTCCATATGTTGATGAGTACTAAGCATAAAAATAAGCAAGGACCTGATTTTTAGATGTTACATAGGACTGGGATATATTCATGTTCTAACCAGCCAGAGTGGCAAGTCATTATTAAACACCTGGATTCAATAGGTTTTCCATAAGGAGAATACTTCAGTAGTATGTCCAAACAAGCCTTAGATTGAAGATTACTTTAGACCTGCTATAAACAGGTGCTTTAACTACCCTTGAAAAGATCAAACTGACCAGCAAGTAACTGAACTGCTAGAACAGAGTCCAACACTCTTTAAAGGAAGATAACAAAATCCAGCACAGAACAATATAAATTTCAAAATGTGCAATCTAAACAAGAATTATTAGTATACTAGGAATCAGAAAAAAATGTGACATATAATTAGAAAAAAATCAATGTATTGAAAACAATATCAAACCTGAGACAAGATTTAATACCAGACAAAATTTTTAAGAGTTTACTATTAATTAGCTCAAGAGTTTAAAGCAGAAGTGAACACAATCACAGCAATAGTGGAACATATAAAACACAACCAAGTGAGACTCTTTTTTTTTTTTTCCAAGTGAGACTCTTAAAGCTTAAACAAAATTTCTAAAATGATTGTGCCCCTGGAAGTGAGTAAAGGGAGATTAAATACTGCAGAAAAAAAGATAAGAGAACTTGAAGACATAACAACACAAATTATCCAAACTAAAGCTTAGTGGAGAAACAGACTGAAAAAAAAAGTGATTGTGTGATGTATGAGACTATATCAAAGTACTTAGTGTATGTGTAATTGGATTTCCAGAGGGGAAAGGAATAAAATCTTGAAAAATACTAGCCAGGGGATCCCTGGGTGGCTCAGCGGTTTAGCACCTGCCTTTGGCCTAAGGCATGATCCTGGAGTCCCAGGATTGAGTCCCTTATCAGGCTTCCTCCATGGAGCCTGCTTCTCCCTCAGTCTCTGTCTCTCTGTCTCTCTGTCTCTCTGCCTCTTTTTCTCTGTGTGTGTATCTCTCATGAATAAAGAAATAAAATCTAGTAAAAAAAAATACTCGCCAAAAATTATCCAAATTATATGAAAGCTATAGCTACATAAATTCAAGAAACTCTGTGAATCCCCAAGAAGAATAAAAAAATGAAAAGCACATTTAGGAATATCATAATAAAATTTCTGACAAGTATCTGAAGCTAATGATATACTATAGTAGCGTATATTGGCTAATTGCATTTTTAAAAAATGATGATAAGCATTAGAAGGAAAAAATTATTAAAAGTAAACAAAGGGTGTATATAAAGACATTATGTACATGAGAACAGTAATAAGAAATGGTGTTAATGTCTCAGCATAAATATTTAAGCCAAAATAATAATAGAATACTATATTTAAGTGTTAAAACTTGTAAACTTTATACATAATAAAGTAATCTTATGAAAATGGAGGCAAAATACAGTTTCTGACAACCAAAAGCTATGAGAATTTGTCACTAGCAGACATGTACTAGAAGAATGAGAGTAAGCCCTTTAGACAAAGGAAAATGAGTTCAGATATAAACTTGGTTCTGTACAAACGAATAAAGAATGGTAGGAACAGAAAACATGTAAGTAAATATAAAATAATTATTTTCTTTTAAAATATCTTTTTAAAAGATATTTAGAGCAATAACAGTGATATGGTATTTATAACATATATGAAAGTAAAATAGGAAAATAATACACAGGGAGTAGTGAAAGTGGTGAAATTGGTAAGGTTCTTGCATTAAACATTAAGTGGTATTATTACATTGATGATGGCCTGGCTACAGAAAGATGAATGCTCTAGACTTTTAATAATAAAATAGAAAGTTCTAGTTTATAAGCCTACAGTTAATATAGAATTGAATGCTAAAAATAACCAATTTATTTTTGAGCAGGCAGAAAAAAGTAGGAAATGGCAAAGAATATATGAAACAGAAAACAGAGAAAATGGTGGTGGGCTTAAACAGACAAGTGTTATAAGTGAGGAAATCAGTGAAACCCAAAGCAGGTTGTTTTGAAAAGACAAATGAAAGCAATAAACCTCAACCTAGATTTATCAAGGGAAAAAAGCAAGAAGATACAACAAACTACCAATATCAGGAAAGAAAGAAGGAGCATAACTGTATATCTATGGACTACAAAATTATAATAACAAAATATTATAAGCATTTGTTGTTAATTTGAAAAGCTAACAAGAAATGGGAAGATTTTTAAAAATTTTTTTAAAGACTTTATTTATTTATTCATAGAGACACACACATAGAGAGAGAGGGAGGCAGAGACACAGGCAGAGGGAGAAACAGGCATCATGCAGAGAGCCTGACATGGGACTTGATCCAGGGTCTCCAGGATCACGCCCTGGGCTGCAGGCGGCACTAAACCGCTGGGCCACCAGGGCTGCCCCGAAAAGGGAAGCTTTATTAGAATATATAAATTTGCAAAACTGTCACCAGAAGAAGTAGATATCCAAATAGCCTTGTGCCTGTTAAATTATATTTATCACTAAAAATTAAGGAAAACTTCAAAAGTGGAGAGCTTCATTTATGAATTCTTTAAAAAACACTTAAGCAAGAAATGATAACAATCTTACAAAATTTTTTTTCAATACTTAGAGGAAGAGGGGACATATTGTAGCTTCATTTTGTACTGAAACAAAACCCAGGCATTTTAGGAAAGACAAATTATACCAAAACACTCATGAAAGTAAGCACAGAAATCTTTAACAAAAAATATTAGGAAGTCAAATTAAATGGGTTGCTAAAAAAGTTAGCAATATGACCAAGTGATATTTATCCTGGAAATGGAAAGTGTGGTTATCATCTGAAAATCAATGTCATTTACTACATTAAAATAATAGAAGAGAATATCCTTATGAATATCTCCATAGATATAACAACAACAACAAAAGATTCTGACAAGATCCCACTCCATTATTTTAAAAGATTTTATTTATTTATTCATGAGAGACACACAGAGAGAGGCAGAGACATAGGCAGAGGGAGAAGCAGGCTCCATGCAGGGCGCCGGATGCGGGACCTGATCCCAGTATTCTGGGATCATGTCCTGAGCTGAAGGCAGATGCTCAACCATTGAGCCAACAGGCATCCCCCACTTCAATTTTTTTTATTATTTTTATTTTTTTAATTGGAGTTCAATTTGCCAACATATAGCATAATGCCCAGTGCTCATCCCGCCAAGTGCCTCACTCAGGGCCCATCACCCAGTCACCCTAACCCCCAGCCCACCTCCCCTTCCACCACCCATGTTCATTTCCAGGAGTTAGGTGTCTCTCATGTTTTGTCACCCTCACTGATATTTTCACTCATTTTCTCTCCTTTCGCTTTATTCCCTTTCATTAATTTTTATATTCCCCAAATGAATGAGACCATATACTGTTTGTCCTTTTCGATTGACTTATTTCACTCAGTATAATACCCTCCAGGTCCCTCCATGTTGAAGCATATGGTGGGTATTTGTCATTTCTAATAGCTGAGTAATATTCCATTGTATGCATAAACCACATCTTTATCCATTCATCTTTAAAGGACACCAAGGCTCCTTCCACAGTTTGGCTATTGTGGACATTGCTGCTATAAATATCGGGGTGCAGGTGTCCTGGTGTTTCACTGCATCTATATCTTTGGGGTAAATCTCCAGCAGTGCAATTGCTGGGTCGTAGGGCAGGTCTATTTTTAACTCTTTGAGGAACCTCCACACCCTTTTCCAGAGTGGCTGCACCAGTTCACATTCCCACCAACAGTGCAAGAGGGTTCCCCTTTCTCCACATCCTCTCCAACATTTGTTGTTTCCTGCCTTGTTAATTTTCCCCATTCTCACTGGTGTGAGGTGGTATCTCATTGTGGTTTTGATTTGTATTTCCCTGATGGCCAGTGATGAGCATTTTCTCATGTCCTTGTTGGCCATGTCTATGTCTTCCTCTGTGAGATTTCTATTCATGTCTTTTGCCCATTTCCTGTTTGGATTGTTTGTTTCTTTGATGTTGAGTTTAATAAGTTCTTTGTAGATCTTGGAAACTAACCCTTTATCTGATACGTCATTTGCAAATATCTTCTCCCATTCTGTAGGTTGTCTTGTAGTTTTGTTGACCATTTCTTCTGCTGTGCAGAAGCTTCTTATCTTGATGAAGTCCCAATAGTTCATTTTTGCTTTTGTTTTTCTTGCCTTCATGGATGTATCTTGCAAGAAGTTACTGTGGCCAAGTTCAAAAAGGGTGTTGCCTGTGTTCTTATCTAGGATTTTGATGGAATCTTGTCTCACATTTAGATCTTTCATCCATTTTGAGTTTATCTTTGTGTATGGTGTAAGAGAATGGTCCAGTTTCATTCTTCTGCATTGGCTGTCCAATTTTCCCAGCACTATTTATTGAAGAGACTGTCTTTTTTCCAGTGGATAGTCTTTCCTGCTTTGTCAAATATTAGTTGGCCATAAAGTTGAGGGTCCACTTCTGGATTCTCTATTCTGTCCCATTCATCTATGTGTCTGTTTTTGTGCCAGTACCACACTGTCTTGATGACCACAGCTTTGTAGTACAACCTGAAATCTGGCATTGTGATGGTCCCAGCTATGGTTTTCTTTTTTAATATTCCCCTGGCTATTCGGGGTCTTTTCTGATTCCACACAAATTTTGAGATGATTTGTTCCAACTCTCTGAAGAAAGTCCATGGTATTTTGATAGGGATTACATTAAATATGTAAATTGCCCTGGGTAGCATTGACATTTTCACAATATTAATTATTCCAATCCATGAGCATGGAATATCTCTTTGTGTCTTCCTCAATTTCTTTCAGAAGTGTTCTGTAGTTTTTAGGGTTTGGATCCTTTACCTCTTTGGTTAGGTTTATTCCTTGGTATCTTAAGCTTTTGGGTGCCATTGTAAATGGGATTGACTCCTTAATTTCTCTTTCTTCAGTCTCATTGTTAGTGTATAGAAATGCCACTGATTTCTGGGCATTGATTTTGTATCCTGCCACACTGCCGAATTGCTGTATGAGTTCTAGCAATCTTGGGGTGGAGTCTTTTGGGTTTTTTATGCACAGTATCGCGTCATCTGCAAAGAGGGAGAGTTTGACATCTTCTTTGCCAATTTGGATGCCTTTTATTTCTTTTTGTTGTCTGATTGCTGAGGCTAGGACTTCTTGTACTATGTTGAATAGCCCCCGCTCCAATTTTGATACAACTTTCCACAAACCAGAAATGGAAGGCTATTTTCTTAATCTGATAAAGTATATCAACAGAAAACATTTTTCTTTAGCTTTTTAAAAAAATATTGAAAACATCATAAACTTACCGAAAAATTTGAAGTACCTCACAACAAACTTTTCCCTGAATCTTTGTGCAAAAGAAGCCATGCTGATGACTATCAATCTCAAATATGTGAGTGTTTTTCAAACATACAAGGAGACTTTCCTATGCTACCACAATGCAATCATCAGAATCAGGAAATCAATATTAAGTTACTACCATGAAATCTTTAGACCCTATTCAAGATCTACCAATTGCACCATTAATGTCTTTTATAGTAAAATGGTCGAATTCAGAATATACATGCCATAGGATTCCCTTTAGTTTTCTTTAGTTTTTGGACAGTTTCTCAGCCTTCTCTGAAATTTGATGACCTTGGCCCTTCTGAATAATATAGAGCCATTGTAACTGAAGTTGTAATTGGAATATTTAAATTTGGAATTGTCTGATGTTTCCTCTTGATTACATTTAGTTTACACATCTTTGTTAAAAACTTCACAGAACTAAAATATAATTCTTTTTTTTTTTCAGGTTTTATTTATCTATTTGACACAGAGAAGTAAGAGTGAGAGCACAAGCAAGAGGAGTGGCAGGCAGACAGAGAGGGAGAAGCAGGCTTGTCACTAAGTGGGGAAGCCCCATGGGTGCTAATCCCAGGACCCTATGATCCCAAGACCCTGGGATCATGACCTGAACCAAATGTTCAATGACTGAGCCACCTAGGCACCCCTTGATACAGTAATCTTAATGCATGTATCATGGGGCACATTATTTTGATTTATTCCATTGTTTAATTTATTCATATTGATCACTTGATTAAGGTGATATCTGCAGGCTATACTATTAAGTTTCATCTTTATAATTATAATTAGTATTTTGGGGGAACATTCTTAAAAGCTATGTAAATATACCACTTGTGATCAAACAATTAATACACGTGAATTCAAATTTTCTTCTGTGGGTTGAGTTCATTATTGTCATTATTTATTTTTGTGCTCAAGTTTTTCTAAAATTGGGCAGTATAAACACATTCAAACTGAATTCTGTGTTTCTGACATGTCTCCATTACTCCCTGAACACTTATTTTTCTGGCACAAAATATTCTAGTGTCACCTTTTCCTTCCCCTAGCCATCTCAAGAATCAATCATTTTCCCAAAGAACCAAGGTTTTATTTTCAGTAGAAAATGCTATGTAGAAGCCAATATCTGGATGATGCTTATTGCTGTTGGACTATCACCGTTCCCAGGCCTTCTTGTTGGATAGAACTAAAGAATATATATGTATATATCTATGTATATAGTAAATAAATAAATAAATAAATAAATAAATAAATAAAATATACATATATATGTGGATATATATTTGTATTTATCTCTATATTTTGAAAATTGTTAGTTCACACTAATACACTCAGCTGCAGTCTCCCATCACAGGCATTGTTTCTCCCTTTTTGGTATTTGTAATTCTCATTTCCAACAGAGAAAACCTCGCTTCCATTACCCTCATTGTTCATTTGATCAATGCCCCATTATGTAACCAATCTCCTATACCCATTCTCTGCATACATTCTCCTTTCGCTGTTCAGGTTCTGAATCCCCATTTTGGGCCATCCCAGTACATCCTCAGTTTTCCTGAGCTCGGAGTTTCCATGACAAGTCACCCCAGCACACGGATGCCTACATCATTTTCTCTTCTTGTTCATGCCCATCTTGGCAATGCCTTCTTAACACTGCTTGTGATCTAACTCCTATTACAGGCTAACTCATCTTTTATGGATGCACTTCTCATTCTGCTTTGGCTTAGCGCCCTAATAGGGAAGACTCCATGCCTGGACACTCTCGTCACCCTCTGAGACCTCGACTGCCACATTGGATCAATTTCCATTGTTTTGTGTCTGATTTAAAACATGGCCTGCTTTCTTCATATCATTTACTTCCTCATCTTCCATGGGTCCTGACACCCATGGTAGGCTGTCCCACCCAGTGATAATCTACTTAGTTTGCTTTGGCTGTGACTTCCAAGCTTTAGCCAAAAAACACACCTTTTTCACCCATTCCAGCTATGAAGCCTCATGCTCTCCTCACATTGCCTGGGCTCTGACACCCTAGATCAAAGCCTTAAAAGTACTCCATGCTAGATGCATACTTTGTACTGCTGTACTCTTAAGACCAAACTTTACAGAAAGGTGCAGAAGAAGGAAGAGGAGAAGGAAAAGGAAGAAAAGAGGAATAAAAAGAAGGAGAAGGAAAAGGAGAAGGAGGAAGAACAAGATGAAGGAGAAAGAGGAGGAGAAAAAGTAGAGAGAACAGAAGAAAAATAAGAGGAAGATGCTTATGTCATACTTAATTTTAAAAACAAACAAACAAAACAACAACAAAATACCTGAGCGTTTTCCCCTAATACTGGAATAGAGCAAGAGTGTCCACTCTCACCATTTCTATTTTACATTGTACTGAAGATCTCTGACAGTGCTGTAAGGAAAGAAAAAGAAATAGAAAGTTTCCAGATAGGAGAGGAAGAAGTAAATCTGTCTACGTTTACAGATGACATAATTTTTTTAACCCTAAGGGAATAAATTCTATTAAAATAATAAGCACATAGGGTGCAATGTCAATACACAAAAATCAATTATGTATATATATTTATATATATATTATCAAAAACAATGGGAAAATGAAGTATTAAAAATAGCCTTTACAGTAGCATAAAATATGGCATACTTAGGGATAAATTTAGTGAATCAAATGTAGACCTTTACACTGAAAACTACAAAATATTTTTGTGAAAAATTAAAGATTGTCTAAATAAATGGAGAAATGTAGAATTTTCCTAGATTGGAAGATTCAGTATTGTCAAGATGTAAATTTTCCCTAAATTCATCTATAGATTTTATGTAACACGAATTGAAATCCCATGAGGTTTCTCTATGGAAATTAATAAAATAATTCTAAAACGTCTATGAAAATGCAAAGACCTTAAGTAGTCAAAAACAATTTTGAAGAAGAAAAGCAAAGTTGTATGAATCATGATATCTGTTTTCAATATTTACTTTACAGCTACATTAATCAAAGCAGTATGAAATTGGTGAAAGGATGCACATATAGCTCAATGAAACAGCTAAAAGGAAGAGTCCAAAATATGTCCACACATATAAAATCAATTGATTTTCAACATAAATGTAAGAGGACTCAATGGGGGAAAGAATAAGATTTTTAACAAATCATGATGAAACCACTAGACACAATATGGAACAAAAAACCCTTGATCCTTACCCACATCAACCATAAAAAAATAGCTATATCACAGATCTAAATATTAATTGTAACTTCTTAAAGAAAGCACAGAGAAAATCCTATGTTTTAATTAGGCAAAGATTCTTAGAATATCAAAACATAGGAGAGAAAGGTTATAAATCGAACTTCAACTAAATTAATTTCTTCTTTTCTTTGAAAAATACTTTCAGAAGTGTAACAGCAAGGCCACAGACTGGGAGAAAATAGTCACATACATATATCTGATAAAGGACTTGTATTCAGAATATATAAAGAACTCTTACATCTTAATAAAAAAGACTAGGAATGCAATTTAAAAATGGGAAAATATTATATATTCAAAATGAAAATATGAGTCGTCATTATGAAATAAATGATACTTGCTTATATACTTATCAGGCAAATGCAAATTAAAACCACAATGGCATATCACCATACATCTACTAGAATGGATGGAGAGGATGTGGAACAGCTTCAATTCTCATGCATTAATGTTGAAATGTAAAATCCTCAGTTACTTTGGAAAATATATTAGTAGGTCTTTATAAAGTTAAACATCAGCTTATATAAAACTCAGCCATTATACCATTATACTCCTAGGAATTTACCCAAGAGAAATTGAACTATATATCCATACAAAGACTGTAGATGACTTCTTATTTATAGTAGCCCAAACTAGGAAGGTTCAAAACCAGATGAATAGATGAATAAATTGTAAATGTGTTCCAATGGAACACCATTGGAGTCAGGAGAAACAGAGTATATGGATTTGCAACAGTGTGTATAGATATCAGAAACAGTAGTAAAGCAAAGAATCCGACGAAAAAGAACATATACTGAGTAACTCCACTTATGTGCAATTCTAGGCAAAAAACATCTGTAAGAATAGAACTTAGGTCAGCGCTTGTCTAGAATCCCTGAGAATGACATGTAGGTTTAAAGACTGAGAGGGAATTTGGGGTGCGATGAGAATGTACACCAACATTTGTCAAAACGAATTTTACACTTAACACTTTTCATATGTTATACCTCCAATTGATTGCATTATTTTTAAAGAGCTTTACAATATATTGTCAGAAGCTTTGATGCTGTTTAAAAAACCAAGTCGATTCTCTATAAGTAAGAGGTAACTGTGACCGAACAAAAGGCAGTTTGGTGAAAGGCATTTGGGTCAGCCAGGCAAAGTGATCACGGGATGCTCTTCACTTACCTTCTTCCCTTTCTTCCTTACTTCAGGTCCCCAAAATATTATTCCAGACTGTTTAAAACCACTTTCCAATGAAAAAATGGGATTCCTATTCTTTTTCTTCTGACATGAAAATTTACCCATTGTGGGACCCCATATCCTTTTTCTCTTTCAGTAGAAAATAAGTTAAAGTGAAAAGTGAATAAATAATTTCCTGCTGGTTTGGCCAATACATTAGCACCATTTAGTAAAGATATGGAACTATTCTTGCTTTCAGGAATCCTGTCAAGAAGAGTCACGGGATGGAGGTGCCTGGGGTTCTGTGCTCATCCAACCCTCCAAAATGGCTATGTGAGAGGGAGCTGATGCAGGACGGTGGGTCCAGGGGCTCCATGCCTAGCTTTTAGTGCAGGCTGGGCAGCAACCATGATGAGTCTTATAACTCATGTACATTAGTTATACCTGTGTATACTCACCACAATGTTTGTCTTTGATTTTGCTTTCATATTATAAAAGACTGCATTTTAGGTGATACTTTTAATAATTCACCAATTGGTTGATTACTTAGTCTGGGTTCTTCAGAAAATACATCCTGAGGCAAAATTTAAATGCTACAGTTTTACTAAAGTGTGCAATACTGACGAAAACAAGAATGAAGGACAAGTGGTTTGAGGCATGGAAGAAGGGAGAACACGTAGGAGCTACTGCTGCATTTCAGGACATTTCTTTGGGGGCAATAAAGGGAAAGTCATTTATGTACCTGGCTCCCACCTCCCATTTACCAAAGTTCTGTCCCATGGATGGCTAACTCTCCGGCAACTTCAGATCACACATACATAAGTACTGAGCTGGTAGCATTTTGGACCTCACTGTCTACTGAGAAACCTGATGGTGGGAGGTGAGAGACAAGGAATGTGTACATGAAGTAAGGGATGTGAGTTTGTCTGCATGTAAAGCTGATTAGAGCTCTTGTGGAACTGCATGCTAAAGCAGTAACTGGGATGAAAAATAAGGCCGAGATTCACAGACACTGGTTAAAGATAAGATCTGAAGTGGTATACAGTTGGATAATAATTACATTTGTAATGTGGTTTTGCAAGTTTTAGGACATGTAAAATAGTAGAAAAGGGGATAATACTATGGTATTGGCTTTACTCAAACACCTTATTGTTTACTTTCTATAGCTGTGATCCCCAGCAAGGCATTTCTCTAAAAGAGGTATATGTAAATAGGAGAAATAGATTGCAACATGAATGTGAAGGGGAGGGTGTAACACATAACTCATTTTCCTTATAATTCCATTGTACATTAACAGGACACAGAACACAAAGTAGTTGTTAACGGACTTTTCCAGAAAACGATCAGGGAGGTCTATTTATCTCTTAATCTATCTTAATATCAACCTTTCAGGTTCTGTGGTCACATTTTTTATTCCAAAAATAAAATTGCTAGTTTTTAAGAAAGACAATAATGATATTTGAAATGAATGCACAGAAACATGCCAACTTGAGAATAAAGGTCTGGATTTAGATATTTACCAACATAAAGTAGGGAAGTAGAAAAGAAAACCTAGATCTTTTTAAAAAATATTTTATTTATTTTTGAGAGAGAGAGAGTGGGGGTGGGGAGGGACACAGTGAGAAAGACCAGCAGACTCTGCACTGAGCACAGAGCCCCACGCGGGGCTCCATGACCTAGGCAGAAACCAAGAGTTGGAGACTTAGCCAACTGAGCCACCCAGGTGCCCCCAAAACCTTAATCTTTATAGAAAAAAAATAAGTCAACACAAAAAGTTAGTTATCTGTTATTCACCATTCGTTAAGTCCTGGAATGGTGCAGGAAAGTCTTTCAAGCACAAAAGTAAACTGATTTGTAGGTTGTTTTTTTTTCTTTAAGATTTTATTAATTTATGAGAGACACAGAGGGAGAGCAAGGCAGTGACACAGCAGAGGGACAGGCAGGCTCCATGCAGGGAGCCCGATGTGGGACTCGATCCCAGGACTCCAGGATCATGCCCTGGGCCGAAGGCAGGCGCTAAACAGCTGAGCCACCCGGGGATCCCTGATTTGTAGGTTTTGTTGGTTGACCACAAATAGTATCGTGTAACCATTTTCCTCAATATTAGAAGTCTGAGGCACAGAGAAATTTTATTGAAGCTTATTCGCTAAAGAAAAATATGCAACCTGTGGTCATGAGTGAAGAGGTACCCCTTAGGCACACTGAGGTACCACCCTGGGCAGGGTGGTCTGTGGTGTAGATGAGTCTGTTTCTTAGCCGCGGTGCCATTGGCCTTCTAAGGAGAACCAAAGGATGAAAGCCTGTCGTAGGGAAAGCGAGTTTCCTTGCTTTCTATGAAGAACCACGGACAGCTCCAGGGTGCGACAGAAAAAGCATTTATTTTCCCGACCCCGGATGGTAGTCCGGGTCAGATTCGGGCCTGATTCAGGCTGCGGCTCACTGATAATGAGGCGCACACCACCAGGCCTCTCTTTACTATTCGTTCTAAGTGTATTTACGTGAGCACGGAGGGCCCAGTGCTTCGCGGGCAGGGGTGAGAGAAGCAGCCTAATGAGCCCAGTTTTTAAAAATGGCCTTACAGCGCATGAACACCGAACCGGGCCGCCACGCGAGGGGCTGGGAGATGGGTCAGGCGGGAAAGCCCGTGGGTGGGGGCGGGGGCGGGGGCGCGGGCGCGGGCGGGGGTGGGGATCCCCGCAGCGCCCTGGGAGCGCTCCGGCTGCGGGAGAGCGGGTCCCACCCAGGCTGGGTCGGAGGAGCGACGCCATGTGCCGCGGGCTCCCGGCGCTGCTGCTGCCCCTCTGGCTGTCCTGCACCCTGGGGCCTCGGGGCTCTGAGCCCCGCAGGTGAGGGGGGCTCTCCCCGACCCGCAGCCTCCTGGCGGACGCGGCGGCGCGCGGTCCCGGGGTCGCGGGCGCCGTAGGCTCCCCGGGCTCTCGGCCGTGGTCGCGGCCGGGCGGGGGCCGTCGAGGGGGTCGGGCCCGGGAAGGGGTGGGGGCCGCGGGCCGCGCTTCTCTCACCGCCTCGGTCCCGGTCGCCGCTGGTCCCCTCCTCCGCCAGGGCGCGGGGAGGCCGGCCCTGCTCTGCGCCGCGCGGCCGCGGCTCCCGCTCGGCGTCCCGGCCCCGCCCGGCTCCAGGCCCCGCGCCGCGTCCTCGGGGGCAGGAGGGCGCCGAGGGCCGGGGCCGCCGGCCGGGTGGCGCGCGGGGGAGGCGAGGGTGCGGGGCGCTCGGGCTGGGCTCGGGCTCCGCCCCCGGCTCGCCGGGCCTCCTCCCCCCGCCTCGGCTCCCCGGCCCGCTCCTCCCCCTCCTCCCCTCCCCTCCCCTCCCCTCCCCTCCCTCCCCTCCCTCCCCTCCCCCTCCGCCCTCCTCCGCTCGGGGCCAGCGCGGCGGCGGCGGCGGCGGCGGCGGCGGCGGCGGCAGCACCAGGAGCAGCCCCGGCTGCTGGTCGCGACGGCGGCGGGGCGCCCCCTCCCCCGTGCCGGGGCGCGGCGGAGGGATGTGGGGCTTTGCGGGAGGAAGGCTTTTCGGCATTTTCTCGGCCCCAGTGCTGGTGGCGGTGGTGTGCTGCGCCCAGAGGTAGGGTCGCGGCTGGTGGACGGGAAGCGGGCCGGGCGGCGGGGTGCGCGGGGGTGCGCGGGGGTGCGCGGCGTGCGCTGGCGGGTGAGCCGCCGCCTGACCCTTCCCTCCGCGCCCCTCGCCCCTCTCCTAGCGTGAACGACCCCGGGAACATGTCCTTCGTGAAGGAGACGGTGGACAAGCTGCTGAAAGGCTACGACATCCGCCTGAGACCCGACTTCGGGGGTAAGCGGGGTGTGCGCGGCCGCTGCGGGAAGCGCGCCCCAGCGCGCTGGGGCCCGGGCGGGGGAGGGGGCGGGGGCGGGGGCTTCGGCCGGGCCGCGGCGGAGCGGGGTGGGGGCCCTCGGCGCGCCGCCGCCGCTCGGCTGGGCGTCCCCGGTCCCCGGAGCCGCCCGCGCCCGCGCCCGCGCCCGGCTGATGCGTGTGGCGTGCTCTTCCCGCAGGTCCCCCGGTCTGCGTGGGGATGAACATCGACATCGCCAGCATAGACATGGTTTCCGAAGTCAACATGGTGAGTGCCCGCCCTCCGCAGGGCTGTCCCCGAGCCCCTGCCCGGCTGTTCGGCCCGCAGGACCGGGCCGCAGGCCTTCCGCGGCGGGACCGACCCCCCCGGAGCCAGCCCCGGCTGGGGAGGCCCCTCCCCCGCCCGGGGTCCGCGGGGGGCGCGCCTGGCGGCGGTGCGGGGCGGAGGGCGCACCCCTCCTGCGGCAGGAGAGGGACCCGGCCCGCCTGGCGCTCGGCCTCCCGCAGCCCTGGCGCGCGCAGCCCCGCCGGCGCTCCGTCACCCGGTTCTGGGGCTCCCCGAGCGCCGCGTCGCCTCCTTAGCAACAGGCATGGGGGAGCCGGGAAAGAGGCGACTGTGGGGGAGGCTCCGATTCTAGGTGAGAGGCACCTGCGGGTTCCTTTGTTATCTCCTGGAGGAGGTGCTGGCAGCTGGAGAAAACCGGGGACAGTGGTCTGTCTGTGTGGCCCACGGGGTCTGGGGCCGGTTCCCACGGTCTGGTGGCTTTCCTGAGGGCGCACTGCTTGGTGGAACCCGGCGGCCCGCTGGCCTGTCGCTGCCAGAGGTGCTGGCCCGGCCGGCGGCGCGGACTTCGGGGGCCCCGGGCAGCAGGCGGGCGCTCGGACGCGCGGCGCCGCCAGGAGAGTCCGAGGCTGCCGAACTCGCCGTCACCGAGAGCTGTGCGGATGCTGCCGGGGTTCAATACGGTAACCTGTGGAAAAGCGGGGGGCCGCGTCCGAGCTGGGAAGTCGGTGCCAAGGGTTTTTTTTTTTTTTTTTGCTCAGGACGCTTCAGGACAGACAACAGGGAGTAAGGAGAAGAGTGACCCCTTTCATTTGTTAATTGAGCTGGAACATCCTGGGATTTAGAAACAGGTTTAATTTTCTGCTGAATGGCACTTTAGACATTGTAAGAATGAACATTTGGAAGCAGTACTTTTTGAGAGAAACCATTTGGCGACTTTTCTTTCCAGCATAGCATTGAGAATATAATGAGGCATGGTTTCAGATAGACCCAGTAGGTTTCTCAAGTCTGGTGTACATCAGAGTCACCTCAACAAACTTGGTTTAAATGCATACTCTCAGGTTCCTCACTCGGAGAGATTCTGATCCATCCAACTGTGGAGTGGAATTTGGGGTCTCTGCGTTTAAAACTAGTGCTTCACACTTCTTTGAAATAAGTATTTTTGTGGACAGTATTCTGAAACATCGCAGTACGCTATGGAAGTAGGGACGTTTGCAAATAAATTAAGACTATTATTTTAAGTAGAACGTTTAGCCAGATATATTTAAAAATATATACTGCTGTGCCTTTTGTAGGAAGAAATCTTTGACCATACAAAATTAATTTCATCAAATTTTCACTCTTAAAGTTTTAAAATGATAATATGATTTTAAAGTAATGTATTTTTCTTTCAGTGTGTATCACTTAACACATTTTTGCACAAAGCATTATATTAATAAAAGGGTTACAAACACAGAAGGAATATCACTTAATTTTGTAAAAATAATCCTGTCCAAAATGTATGCTTTATGATCTTAAGGGAACAAGTTGACATAATCTGTAATTTTCTCAATTGAGAACTTCACATTATCTAGAGACAATTATTTACAGGAAGTAATTGAATATTTAGTGGATCATTATATCAGAAATCAGTATGTTGGATGTCAAATGAAAGAGAAGATACATTGATGTGGTCCTTTAAGAACTCTATACAATATTAAAACAACCAAATGAATAAGGAGAATGTGTTCTTGCAGACTATGGCGCATTTTCTTTAATTTTTAAGCTTAGTTATCCTGTTATCATGCTGATACTTGGTACCTTTGAAACCTTCACCAATAGTTGCCTAATTCATGTACCATGAACTGAAGTATCCCAATTTTCTTTGGACCCAATAATAGACAAACTGAAGATACAAGACATTATACTGAATAATCCTTAATGTAGTTTATATCCTAAAGACAATAATTGTGCATAACATAGCCATAGTATACGTGTATGAATTTTTTGTATTCTCATAATGGTAATTTTTGTGGCTCTCTAAACCTAAGTTTACTGTAAACAAAAGTTGGGGATTGATAGGATTGGAGATTGGAGGCTATTGGACAGATGGAACTGCTTCTCATTTGAAATTATCTTCAACAAGTGGATTGAGAAAAATCATGTGCTAGAAAAATATGATTTCCTTTGACATACTTGCTCATGATTATCGTTATGATATGGACCTATTATTTTTTTAAAGATTATTTATTAGAGAGAGAACACGCATTTGTGCACACACAGTGGGGAGGGCTGGAGGGAGACGGGAGAGACAATCCCAAGCAGACTCTGCTGCTGAGCACAAAGCCAATGTGGGGCTCCATCCCACAACCCTGAGATCCCATAACCCTGAAACCAAGAGTCCGACACTTAAGACTTCAACACCCAGGACCCCTTGACCTATATTAAAGAAACTTTGATTATAGCAGTGGTTAAGAATCAAGTTGGAGGTCATATTTTATAAGGAAAGAACAGGGAAATGCAAGCATAAGATTAGAACCATCCTTCAATCATGTTGCTTAAAAATAATGGATTCTATTTATGAATTTCCTTAATCACCTTACAGGTCACACAAAATTTAAGTTTTGTGAGGTAATGAAACTAAATGAGAAATGGTCTTGCTTTAAGAGTATTATAGCTATTAGAAGAAATATGTCAAATGGTTGTAACAAAAAGTAGGATGTAGTCAGTCCCATTAGAGGGAAAAGAGAAAGATGCACATAGAAGAGAGGGAGAGAAGAAGAGGAGGTGAGATCAGGGAGGAGGGAGATAGATTATTTCTGACATGGAAGGTTTCATGGGTTAGTAGGGGGAGTAGAATTGTAACTGGCATGGATAGAGAAGGGTGTTGTGGGTTAAGGAGGAAGATGGCAAAGGTATGGGTGGATAGATAAAGAGTGTAGGAGATTACAAAGGGGAGATGAGATTCAAAAGATGAAATTGGAAAAGTAGTATACAAACCCCTGTTCACTTAGATTTTTCTCTGCCATGCCAATTATAGTTGCTAATTGTCAAGACATAAGGAGCCCCATAAATGTTTTAAGCAGGTGATGACATGATTTGAGATGTGGTTTCAGATGAAGCTTTTATCTAAAATGTAAATGGGTGGCCCAGTTGGTTAAGTGTCAGCTTTAAGGCTTCACTTCAGGTCATAATCCCAGGGTCCTGGGATCCAGCCAATATTGGAATCCCCTGCTCAGCAGGGAAGGCTGCTTCATCCTCTCCCTCTGCTGCTCCCCTGCTTGTGCACATGCTCTCTCTCTTTCTCAAATAAATAAATAAATAAATAAATAAATAAATAAATAAAATCTTTTTAAAAAATTAAATGTAAATTATGTAGAAGAGTGAGGATATTGCAGTAGAAGCAAAATTTACAAGAAATTTAGTGATAAATGATATTGGAAGTTTCATTTCTTGAAATTTTCTTCTCGGGTTTTTGTAGGTATATTTTTGAAAGCATATAATTAGTGAAATAAAAACTTGCCAGAGTTTCAGATAAGAATATGTAAAGTATGTGTATCTCAAGGTGAGACAGATATGAGCATGTTCATGAACTTTTGGGGGTGATAGTAAAGAATAACATACATCACATAAAACTGATATTGGTATTTTTCTGTTTAAATAGTTGTAAAGCAAAATCTTTATCCACTGGAAGTGCCTATTGATGGTATCTCCAAAGAACACCTCTATCCTCAAATAAATAAATAGATATATTTGTATATATATCTATACATCATCATGTTTTTTGGTATTTTGTAGAGATGGTCTTAGAATGAATTTGAGTATTTTAATATTTAACATTATTTTGCTATAACTCCTTTCATAGAGAGTAGAGATATTTTGCATTTCCACTTTTCCGAATCTTTCAATTCTTTTCATGTTGATTTGACAGCAATCAAATGAAAACCGTTTTGTCTTATATAACTTCCCTTGTTTCTCTTAGTTATCATTTTAAAATTACATATTTTTAAGGTTGTGCATGGTTAAGTATTTGGATTTAGTCTATATATTTCTTTAAGTGACATTGTATATATGAAAGAACACTGTCAACTGGAAATTTTTATAAACATTTGCTATAATTCTGATGCTTAAGCACCAGTCCTAGTGTATAATAAGCATGTGTTGAGTAGATAGGTGGAGAGATGAATAAATGGAGGAAAATTATTGAGAGTATAGGAAACATAAAGAAATATTAAAGATATAAAACAATTAGAAAATTTTATTTTCAAAGCAGTATTTTTACTCAGAGAATGAAGTAGTTTTTTTTTTTTAAAGACTTTATTTATTTATTTGAGAGAGAGAATGAGCAGTGGAGAGAGGCAGAGGGGGCGAGAGAGAAGCGACCCCCCACCCCCCCAGAAGGAAGCCCAACGTGGGGCTTGATCCTGGACCTGAGATCATGAGCTGAGGCAGACACATACCTAACTGAGCCACCAGACACCCTGAAAATGAAGTAGTTCTGTAACTCTTAATTAAAAAATGAAAACGTTTTAAAGGTCTCACGAATTCTTTTTTAAAATTTGATTAGAATAAGCTATTGTTTGATTTATTAATTCAGAACAGAAACTACACATACTTAAATTTTACTTAATTAACTTTAAAGTATTAAGCAAAGAAAACTGGATTCAAACTCTACTCATATTAATAGTAATTTTTATGATTTGTCTTGTACTTTGTTACGACTTTATACTTTATTAGTCCGTTAAAATTAACTCCATCCTAAGGAAAATGTAATTACAGGATTATTTTTTTCTGATGTCATCCATGTAAATAAAAAATTACCTTTTTTCTTCGTCCTAAGTTCCTTTTAGGTTATATATAAGCTAAGGTACCCTTAGCTGTTACGAGATGCATATCCACCCATTATTCTAGTTTTATTATATTCCTTTCTATTTTATTGCATTTTCTTGTTAGATAATACACTTTAAAAAATGTCTAGATACAAAGTAAGTATTGTACATAACATAGTTTTGGCATATTTCAAGAGGCAGCTGTGGAACTGCATCACTATAGAATGGATACAATCTCACTCATATATACAAAACCATGCACGCGCACACACACATACACACACAGACATTTGCACCATCACTTTTTCTTTCCTCTCTTCAGAAAGCATGGGAAAAAAGGAGAAGTTCATCTTGGCTAGAGTGAGTTCGGACCTGAGGTCTGGAGAATTCAGTTTTTAGGCATTTTTGGTCAAATTTATGTTAATCCGTCCTTCCTCCCCACCTCTCAGAGTCTAGAGATTTCTTTGCCAGTAGTGAATGCTGAACCAGAGTCCAGTGTCCAGCACGGTGCTAGAATCTCAGGTGTAAGAGCTGAATCCCAGGAATCCAGGTAGTGTGCCAAAAAGAGCCTAATGGGATTGGAGTTTGGGATTCTATTTCCAAGTCTATGGGAACATCTAGTCTTAAGCAAGTCACTTAACACTCAGTAAATCAGTTGCAGGCTTTCCAGATGCCCATACCATGCCTTTACTAAATTGATTCCAAAATGATATCACACTTCCTCTACAGAGAAAATTGTGGTAGACAACAGCTGTGTAAACCCCTGGTAGAAAGCTGTCCTTTACTAATTTTTTCTAGAGCTTTGGACCATACTTAGAGCTTGCATATTAATTGTTATTGGCATTTTAAAGGTTGGAAATGTGCTAATGCTTTTATTACAAAGTAAGCTGGTGGATGACTCAGCAGAAAGCAAAAAGTGTTTCTCTGACCCAGTTGGGGTTGGAAAACCGGTTCCATGGGAGGGACTCCAGGGGTAAGGTCCACAGAGTGTGTTGGCATTTGGTTCTAGGTTGCTGCATTTTGTAGGTATGGCTGTTTATTGAGGACATTACTTTTCACTGGCAGTACATTTCATGCATAAGTTATGATCATACATCAATGCTGGGGCACTGATAAGAAAACATATAATGAACTTAAGAGATGGATGAAAATAATACCTTACATAATATGCTTTACAAAGAGGAGTTTGTGTTTAATACTGGAAGGAATGATACGGAGAGTGCAAAGAGAATGCTGTCTGTGTTTTCCCCCAGGGAGGTTGTAAAGCTTATGTTGCTGCATTTCTTAAAAGGTGGATCTTACTTACACACATTGCTCTGTTGTGATCTACCTCTTGCTTGAGCCTATGGCTGACTCAGGGATTGTACAGTGTATTGCATATAGAAGTATTTGGTTTGAATTGATGGTGCAAATACGCTTACTTACATATAAAGATTTTTCCAGTTTTTGCAAGTAAAGTGATATTGATTCAACCTTTTATTTGCTGTTGTGACTCTTCTTTTCTTACGTTGATACCAGGACTTTTCTTTCTTATATGTGCTCTGTATTACATCATGCATATTGTCATTGCATAAGAAGTCTACCAACCATTTGAAATCCTTTAAATTATTCTGTAATACATGTTGTGGTATAACTTAAAAAATGATAACTAGCGGTTTTATGCCATTTTGTAATTTGTGAATTACTTCAAGTATTTTGTCACTTGATCTGAAAACCTGATGATGAACTTGGTAAAGTTGATTATACGGGTGTTAGCCTCATCTCCATTTTTTAGAAGAGAAAATAGCCATAGGAATGACACTAACTTACTGCATGGTGAAGCCAGCACTTACTCGGTCCTGCTGCTTTTGGTGTTTCTACCTCATACTACAGAGCAACAAAAAATACTGTTACAAGTGCACATGATTTTATCTTCTTTTGTGATTTTCTTTTTGTTGTCTAAATTAGATCCTCCCATTCTACTTTTCCATGAAAGCTTGTTCTTTGCTTATAACACTTATTACAGTGTTACATGTGATTAGGGTGTATTTATTTGCTTAAAATCTTTCTCTTCCATTTCTTTTCCCATTAGATAATAAACTCCATGAATCAGAACTGTGTCTAAGGAGAGTCTTTGCATGGCCTGATACTTGTTAGGCACCTATTAGACATTTGTTGAAAGAAAGTATATGAATGAAGAATGAATGAATGAATATATATATATGCACATAAATAAATAAAAATATAGCTTTCCAATGAAATTTGGGCTCATGACCAAGAGGAAGCTTTTACTGTCTAAGTGTGATGGATAGAAATTTTACCATAAAGGACTTAATTTGGCCAGAATTTGTATGATTGCACACAATATACCCTTAGCTGGTATTTTACACCTGTTACCCCTTTCATTGGAGAGCTTGTATGCTGATTTCAAAGGAGAAAGGAGTGTAAAGTATGGAAGCAGTGCCCGTATAAGGGTTGGTGTGGATATTCTAAACACCGGTCATTGTTGCCTTCTCACACTCAAAGTTTTGTGTCCACTTGTCAAGTGTATGTGGGTTGAATTTTTCTATGTGACACAAGTTTTGATTCTTATATACAGATTCATTAGTCTTTGCCTTCCCTTCCCGATGACCACTGAGCAGTGCAGTGAGGCTGCGATGGTTTTCATTTGTTTTCTAGCTTTCCAGTTTACTTCTGGACCATTTATGCCTGCCATTAAGAAAATTCTTTAGCTGCAAAATTTGGAACACTAAGACTAAGATAGGTCTCACCTTTTGGCAATTTGCTCAGTACCATCAGTTCAATAGAGAGTCAAGTCTCTGATTTCTCTGGCTGGATGTGTAGAGTTCCTTTATTCCTTTTTATTAGGAGACCACATCAAGTAATTGAAGTCATTTGTAAGCATTAACTCATCCCTGTTTTCATTTTTCCATTGAACTTAAGCATCACACAGAAACATTAAGACAATGAACAAAAACTTTAGCATGCATGGAACTGACATTTCAAATGAATGGGAATAAAATTAAGATGTAAGAATGTCACAACTCTTTAAAGGCCCTAATTTATGTCTCTTCAGTTAATGTGAAAGAGGATATGGATTCTGTTGATTGCAGTATCATCGTATTTTATCATAGTTCTACAATGAAATAATTCCTTTTATGTTAAATATTGGCTAAATCCACATGCTGTGATTCATGATATGAAATACATTTGTTTTATTTTGAATTGATTTTAAAGGATAACAAAATCTACTGGTTTAAAGCTAGATAATCCTGATTGTGTTTGATACATATGTATAAAATACTTGTTACTCAGTCTAGCATCACATCACTGTTCCTTTTAAATTCAACTTTTAGAATAAGACTTACCAGTTGGTAATACTAATAAATAGAAGAAACAAGTTTTCTGGGTCACCCATTCTACATGTTGTGTGTATGTGTGCACGCGTGTTTCTATGCAGCCCCAAATTTTCTTTAAAAGAAACAACAATTTGGATAATTTGTTGTAATATTATTGATTTTTCTAATCCTGCTGACTCTAAATATCTATCCAAGAGATAAGTTCAAATATCTGATAGGCAGTAGACTTAGAATGGCTACAGAACCTAGGGCCTGTCATGTTGAATATGCTTGGTGAATTTGTTAAATGGATTTGTATAGCATATGACCCTTGGGGTAAAGCTGTACCTTCGATTTGTTTTATATAGAGAGATTCTCTTATTTGGGTGTTTGTTTTGCACATAAAATGAACCATAGCTTTATATGTGAGGATTCCTGTGAACTTGTTACATAAAAAATACAAGTTATGGAAAACAGTGTATTTCCTATGATCTAGACCAGTAATTCCAGAACTATAGACCAAGAATGTTTCTGTAGTATTAGAATCATTGCAGGTGGGAATAGCTAAGTGTTCTGCAAGCATAATTTCTCACCATTGGTGTATTCTGTTCTTTGCCTTTCCAAAACAGTACACATACAGAAAAACAATTGGGAATAACTGAGTGTAAGAGGACCAGGATTGATTGTACTATATTCTGCTATATTCCTTTTATGCTGTTAAACATCCTACAGATAATTCACTGGTAGGAGGGCATATTTAATTGTGCTGTTGAATGAGTTTTATTTCTGAATCTTTCCTTTGTTTTGGCCCTGGGTACCAAAATTTCATGTGAGAATATCATTTCATGTGGTAGGGTCTAAAATAATGGTTTCCTATGAGAACACTGCTCTATAGGATATAAATGTGGGCCCCATGATCAAAATATTTCTGTTCAAATCATACTGGAAATTATGTTAAAGATGTAAAATAGGTTTCTTTGCTGCAGGAATTTCAAGCCCATAATATGCTAATGATTTTGTAAATCTTCAAGGCAGGAGTGAAGAATTCAATATTTAAAACACTAGATTTCACTGGACATTTTTTTCTTTGGAGGGGGGAGTGGAGGACCCAATTAACACTTCTTCATGAAGTTTTTTGTAGAACACAGTTTAGAAAATATGGGACTAGTCCAGTGAACCATAAAGGCTTTCAATATGGTCATTTCTTGTAAATGATAACTGAGAAGATTGCTACATTAATAAAACCTCTTTTGGGGAAGCTGACCACAGCATGGAAGGTACAATTTTGATCAAGAATCTACAAGTACCAGACAGCCCGGGTGGCTCAGCAGTTTAGTTTTGCCTTCAGCCCAGGGTCTGATCCTGAAGACCCGCGATCGAGTCCTATGTCGGGCTTCCTGCATGGAGCCTGCTTCTCCCTCTGCCTGTGTCTCTGGCTCTCTCTCTCTCTCTCTTTCTCTCTCTGAGTCTCTCATGAATAAATAAATAAAATCTTAAAAAAAAAAAAGAATCTACCAGTACCTATGGGGATGGGTGATATTTTCTAAAAATGAAGAATAAGCATCTGTTATAATTGATAAAAAGACAAAGATTTTGTTTTACGGATAATGACTTTGTCATATCGAAGGAAATCTGTGTATTTTAGGCTTCCTTGTTTTCTTGTATTATAAGAGTACAAATACATGATACAGAGGCGAGATATATGTGTTGAAGAGGAGATGCAAAAGACTCTTGGGCCAACAGCAGCAGATCAATACTGAAAGCAAAATATGGCTCCTTGGTGCTATTGGGCTTGGCCAGTGCTTTTTAGATAGTGGTCTGTATGTTATCCATATTTATGCATAAAATAACATTCTTTTTGGATGAAAAATTATTGTGATAAACATATTTAACATCCCCTAGCATAAGTCATTTCTAAAATTTTCCTTATGACTAATTGTCTATAGTTATATGAAGAATTTATATATGTTTATGAATAGTCAGTGATAATAGTCTATAGGGCAGATGCATTTTCTGGATTCTTCAATAAACCACAGTAATGTCATAAGGGCGCAGTATTGCTCAATATTGCCTCTACCACTATGGAGGCCCCACTGGGAATCTGTGGTGGGCTCAGGGATTGTAAAAGATTGGTGGTAATCAGCAGGTAAATCAAAGTAGATCCAGAAAGTATAAAGAGATTTAGAATGTCAGTTGATTACAATAGTAAATGGGGGTTTGTTTGTTTGCTTGTTTGTTTTTAGCATTTAGAAGTGCAGAAAGCTGGTTTAAAAAAGGATTCTGATTTCGGAAATATAGTGTATCTCTCTCTCTATATATATCTATATAAATAAATATAAAAACATAAGAAATAGATATCTTATATAAATATATATTATATAAATAGATTTATAATAAATGTTTATAAATATAAAATATTATATGAGAGAAATAAATACTTATAAGAAGTATAAATATAAAAAATACATATATTTCTTTTCTCCCATGCTATGGCTTATTTAGCATTATACTGTATTATTTCAAAATTTTATCTTTATTTTATTATTGAAAAGCTACTCTCAAAGCTTGAGATTTTACTTTTTATTGTAAATGGTTTGGAATTTTAATTATCTAGGTGATTTCCTCAATGCCCCAGGCTGTTTTGTCTTTAGAGACCATAGGGGGTCGAACTTGCAAGATTGCCCTCTGCAGTGGAAAGAGTTGCTTGTCAGAACACTTAGATCCCATGGAAGGGTTTGTGGGAACTTTGGCAAGTCATTCAAACTCAATGGCCCTCAATTTGATCTTTGTGTGTTAATAGGATTCTCTAAATTGCCTTCCAGTTCTGGTTTCAGTGATTCTTAGAGTCCGTGAGCAGTTAGAAACATAAGGGGACTTTCTGTTTGCCTTATACAAACCACTGCTTGTTCATTTGATACTGCACGTGGCTTATTGGTTATCTGAGGGGTTGTCATCTGGCAGTTTGCAACCGTTGTATTCTAAGCATGGCCAGTGTGAAACCCAGAATGATTTTTTGGGGACTATCTAGTTCATGTGCTATGAAATTATGACATTTTGTGCATAAAGAGCTGGGATTTTGGGACACCTGGGTGGCTCAGTGGTTGAGCATCTGCCTTTGGCTCAGGTCATGATTCCGGAGTCCTGGGATCCAGTCCCATATCGGGCTCCCCGCAGGGAGCCTACTTCTCCCTCTGCCTGTGTCTCTGCTGCTCTCTCCGTATCTCTCTTGAAAGAATAAATAAAATATTTTAAAAAAACTGGGATTTTAAAATCTGCATCCATGTTCATCAATTTTCAGGTCTCAAACAGTCGTATTTCCTTTTTCAGTCTGAATGTAGAACTATTAATTTATGAGCAAAAACTGTAGTTGACTGTTAAAATGCTTTTTAAAATATTCACCTTTATATTATCACCTAAGAAAAACACTACATAAATGTCTCAGTTGCTGTTAGATTCCAAGTTGTCTATATTCAGATTTTTAAAAAAATTATACATAAGTTCAATTCATGAATCATTTTGAATGTTCTGTGTTCTTTTGGTAGCATAACATAATTTTAATATTGTTTGAATTCATAATCCAGTCCAAAAGGAAGAGGGCATAGGCTTGGTCAGCGTCATGTGGACTGCTGCATTCAGCCAGTTTGGGATGATAAGCCAGCATTCAGTGAAAAAAATTTTAAACTTAAACCTCAAAGGTAGAATTTCCCTATTGTGGCATTTCTACAAAAAAAAAAAAAGTTTTACCATTTTCTACTTTTTCTTGATTCATAGTCTCATTTAAAATTGAATTTCTTGTACATAAAACCCAAGCTAGTGAACATGTGTGGATATAGGGATGAAGATTTGGCTTGCCTCTATTAGAGATTACAAAATAAAGCATATAAAATTGTCTAATTTTATTCCATAAAAGGAAAGGCGTGGTATGCCAATTATTACACAATTAGGAAATTACCTATAGGATTAGGATGATATAGACTAAAATGCATAGTGTGACCCAAATTTAGGTATGACCAATCAGTAATCAAAAACAAAAACAAAAACAAAACAAAACAAAAAAACCCTCAACGACAACAAAAAAATGCCCAATAATTTTCAAAGTACTTAGCTCATATTTCTCCACTGTAGGTGAAATCCTGCTAATTTGTAATATCTGTTTAAGGGGAATTGTAGCACAGTCTGAAGTGATTTCCTAATTTACCACTTTGAAATAATTTGTCTACTGTGATAGTTCTCAAAGGTTTTCACTCAGTGTTATTTCTCTCCCTCTTTCTTCCTCTCTCTCTCCCCCACAAATGAGAGGGGTATGAAGAGTCTGGCAAAATTCAGATATTAAAGGGGAAAGATACTTTGCTGTAAATGTAACCAAGTTTGCACTTTAAGAGTAGAGCCAACTCTGAGGGTCATGAGCAATGGCTGGTTTACTGAGATTAAAGAAAAAAAGGCCAAATAAAAGAGATTTTCCTGAATGACATTTATTTCCCCTTACCAGATAAGAAATGAGGGCTTTACCTGCCAGTTTCTCTCACCATTTATCTTTTTGGGATTTTGAATTAAAAATTTAGATACCTCAAGAGCCATTTTGGCTTAGTAATGTTTCTTCTTTTATCACCTCTCTCAGTTTCTGAAACAATGAAGAAAAATCCTCTTTTCTTCAACATTTTTCAGAAGAAAGCACAATGAAACTTGTTAAACAAAGGTTGACAGGAAGGCAAGTATCTATTAATTGACATCCCATTTCCTGATAATGCCAACAGAACCTGCTCATGCTACAATACTAATAGAAACTTGTCAGTTAACCAGAAGAAGGACTCACATATCAGTCTCAGATATTACTGAAGTGTTTTCTCTACTACTAAGTAGTGTGAATGTTTCTAGGTCACTCTCCTGTGGAGATTTTTGTGTGTGTGAATATCAACATAATAGAAATTGTGAAAACAACAAAACCCTAAAATGTAAAAAGAAAACATGGAGGAATTCCATTACACTGACAGCAGAGCCTGTTGAGATGGTAGAGAATAGGGGTGAGGGGGTTATTTAGTGAATATGTGTCACAAAACAGTATTTGTGGTGCTCCAACATGAAGTACTATACCTAATTTACACTTGTTCTAACAGTTATTCCAAAAATAGACTATGTGTATATAGATTTTTTTTAAATCCCAGGCTTTTCAAAGCACCTTGCATTTACAGGTCAACACTAGAACTTGCTGCAAAGAAGCAGAGCAACCAACTTTCCCCCTTTTTTAATTCTCAAAATAATTACTATTACTTAATGCCACTTGTATTGTCTTTCATGACTTGGCTTTCTAGTTCAACTGCTCCAATGACTAGCATATTGCTGTGCTGCTCCGTTGACTAGCATATTGCTGTACTGCCTCTTTCATTCTAAATACTTTTAGATTTAAAAGGTGGCTTAACAAGTATATAACTGCTCTCATGCCCAGCATTAGAGGGACACCTGCTGGCTCAGTCAGGGGAGCATGGCCCATAGGGGGCTTGATCCCAGGACTATGGGATCTGATTATGGATTATGGATATAGGATTATGATCTGAGCCTAAGGCAGCCACCCAGGCTCCCCTAATTTGGCTTTATATTAAATTTGACTTCATCTTAGTTTTATATTTGGGATGCCAATATGTATAAGGAACAAAGTATACAAGTTCATGTCATTGTTTTGAGTGAATTAGAATTAATTCTAATCCCCAAATTAAATGTTATACCAAAAAATTAGAATGTTTCTCACAAATCAGGCCTAAGGAGTTGGAAAAAAAAATATTGTTAGGTGCTCTGAGGTCATAGTTGGTCATTTTTATCTGGAAGAGCACATCAGAATCTACCAAGACATTTTAATCTCAGTGTAATCTCATATTTAATCTCAGTAACTGAGTTGAGCCTTGATCCTTTGGGTGTTTGAATATGTGGGACAGTTAGTAAAGCAACCATGAGGAAACTCTGAGGAGAAAGGCTGGAACTGGGAGGAGCCCACCATTACTAAATGTGCCTCGGGAGGGGAGGGTCCTCATGTGTGTCACTGACTTGATCTTTATCAGGAGCACAGTGGAGCTGATTTTAAGGGAGCTCCTGATTAATCAGAGGTACTGTTTAATGAAGCATTAGCTTACTTTGCCTACATGAGTAACACTTTAGGAGACTGTTTTCCATAGAGTTAATGAGAAAAAACCCAGACATCATTTAATGTGATCCAAAGTTTGGTCTACTGATGCGGAGAAAAAAAAATAGTAAGTGGCTATTACCATTTAATTGAAAATGGAATTTGGATTTTTCCACATTGATTATGAGATGGGTAGGTAACCATTTTTCCTCACAACCCTCATTCTATCATGCCCAGAAATAGCAGTGAAAACCATTCAGAAATAACTCCGTATTTCTATAATTTCTTGACTACCTTTGATATCTGTTTTTGTCTTTTTTACATCAAAATCATACATGTGACTAAAGGTGCCATTCTGCTTTTGAGAAGACCCTGATCTTCTCAAAGACCCTGAGAAGATCCTGTTTCCTTCTCCCAAACTTCTTCCCTTTTCGAAATTTTAGTTTGATTCGTTAAGTACCTTGCTCCGCCTCTCATACCAGACACCAAAGAAATCTCTTTCAGGTTTCTGTAGTCCTTGTGGTTGTGTTTAGCTTTTGCCCAGCCTTTAAAAAGATAATAGTCTAAGTGCCACAAGCAAGCATACCCACCAAGAGGAAATCATCTCTGACTTCAAAAAGTCTCCCAGTATATACTTTTATTATTTAATCTTCACTGTTTTCACCACCTGGAATATTCTCTCTCTTTATAAGGTCTCAATTCTAACCTTACATATTTCCTGCCAGTGTTGAACTTAATTTTTTTTTCTTCTCTCAGGAGATTAAGAGCATGGGCTTCCTTTGTCCTGTATCAACAGAATGCAGGGTCTCCTACTCTTGATGTCTTTCTCAAAGAAAGATATTTTTCCTTCTGTCTGAAATCCATCTTGTTATGTGTGCTCTATGCTTTGGTTTTTCCTGTGCCCACATTCATAATCCTTTCACTATATCTTCCTCTCCATTAGGTTCTTTCACTTAGTCTTCATATGGGAAAAAGAATATATCTGTATATAGAAGAGATAAAGCAAACTCTTCCCTCAACTGCACTGCTCTCCTTGACCACATATTTCTGGGCACTACTTCTGGAACCAGTATCAGTAGCCATCTGGAACCAGTATTGTAGCCCTTCCATACTTTCACTAAAAAGGCTGCTGGGGAGTGTATGTGTGTGTATAAGTGTTGTGATCAGAGATCATTCTTCTGCATATTTTTGCTGGTTAGGCTCTCTGAATTTCACTCCTTCACTTTTTCACTCAATCCTAAAGATAATTCTTGCCTTTCCTTTTCTTCCAGTATCCAACTATTCACCATGTCTTGCCCCAATAATTTTGGTAATATATTGAAGACTCACTCCTTTTTTTCCCCCTGTTTGAAATCTGTGATTCTCCCATAGTCTGTGGTTCCCTTTGTAAAATATTGTTGCTCTAGTCTTCCTGCCCATGTTCGGGGTGGGAGCCTCTAATGGGATCCAGTGTATCTATTGGATGTGTCATAAAATGGGTGATTGGTACTAATGCCCACAGCGATAGAGACATTAGGATTAAGAACCAGCTCCGGGATTTGGAGAAAAGGGCCTATGGGCTATGTTTGTGCACATCAGGTTGACCGTAAAGGAAGAGAGTGGAGCTGGAAGCTTTCAGGTTCTAAGCTGGTTCAGAGCCTTCTCCATTTGGTTCACACAAGGGGCAAGATTTAGGGTTCTTTCTGAGAAAATGCAAAAACAAAAAAGTGATGATCCTGGATGAGGGTGTTGAATATATATGCTGGGCATTGAAAGAGCACTCAGAATCTAAGAGCTGGATTATTATTGCAGCTTTTACCTTGATATGGCCAATTTATCCTGTGAGTACCCAATTTTGCTTTATTCTAATCTGCAGTACAACTTTTAACATATTTATTTTGCTGTTATTTTTCTGCTGGCCTTCAATTGTGTCCCTTGTACATTTCTTCCCTTTCCCATATTATGTATCCCTTTACTTCCATATATTCCAACTATCAGCCATAAATAGATGTTTTAAAAATAAATATCGACAGTGATGATATTTGGATTGTCAAGATGGCCAGAAGCAGAAAAGGAAACCATCATCCTGATACATAGTGCAGTGAGGCAAATAGAACCATTAATAAAGGCATTCATCAAAGAGAACAATGAATTTTGAGGAAGTAATTGTGAAATTGTGAGAGTCAACCAGATGTGTCCTATGGACTCCTCTCCTCCAAACCATCACTGTAACGCTAGGTAACTACAGAGTTAAAAATGAGAGTCAGAAAGAAGAGATAGAAAGGAGTGGGTGTGAGAAAGCCTCTTGGTCTGCTAGTTAAGTAACACTATGATGTTGAATTTTAAAACATACTTGAAAGCATGCTTTTTTTGGATAGAAAAATATATTTCTTGGGAGGGGCAGAGGTGCTATCTCAGCCAAATGCCTGTATTTAATATATACCCTTGCCAAGTACCCATTAGAAGTCAGGTTATATATTAGAAAACTAGGGATGGAGATAAGGCTTCCTGATTGTGGTGAAAGCATAGCTTTTATTCCTAAAATAATAAAAATCTCAAATTAGTTAGAAAAGGAACAAATATGATTTGTGGCAAGATTCATGCTCTGACTAAATTTTGTTTAGTGGGATGCTGAACCAACAACATAAGTTACCTGAGAAAGGTAGTAATGAGTTAGATATACCATTGTTTTTTTTCTAATTGCTTTGAGGATATTGGGATATGATAAAGTGAAAAGCCACATATTAAATTCCAAATCAGGAGGAAGTGGTAAGAAGTGGTTAGTTTAAAATCCTTTATCTCATGACCTTCTTTGTCTAGAGAGCTCTTTTTAAATGGAAGGAAATCTGATCACTGCTCTGTTATTACCACTGGGCCTTGTTCCAGGAGATAGGAACCATAGACTGTGGAACAATGTAGTTTTCCAGCTGCAATTGTTCTAGATATATTCTGGTGCATTTCTGGTTTGAATTTCCACAATGAATTTGTTGCTGTTGTTGTCAGTTGATATTTAAAAGGTTATTATTATATATTAAATATTTGATTAACATAAATTTTAAAATATGCTTTGTTAAAGAAAGAAAGGAACGAGTCCCATGACTTCTGGACAGCTGTGTATCATCAAAAACTTTTTTCAAGTTAGCTAAAATAAAAAATACACTTAATTTTGGAGAAATCTTACAAAATGTGTTATATAACTTTAACATTAGCAGTTCATGAATCTTCCATAATCCAGAAAGATTACAAAAATCTAGAGATTTCATTAGATGCTAATTGCATTTTATAGCACATTAGTTTAGAGGAAAAAAAGAGCCAAATGTTGCACTGTTATGTAGGGAACTTCAGGGAGAACATGATTCTGTCATAATGAAATCTGAAAATAAATTAGCTTGGAAAACATGATTCATGATATTTCTGAGTTCCAATAATTTATTAGAAAAACTTTTCTTAATCATCCAGTCTAAAGAGCATTATTCTTGATCTCTTCACCTTTCTATCCTACCTCACAAACTTTCAGAGGTTGTCATATTTCTGTCAGTTTCTACCATTTATGAGTTAAACATTTTGTGAAGTTCTATTTCTCTAACTCACTAGAGCCATTTACAATAAAGTAGCTCCTTGTATTAACTTTCCTTTTCATAATCAACAATAGCTTATTTAAATCTAATATAAATCTCATATTTTCATTAATCTTGATTCACTTGTCATATATTCAGCTTGTCTCTTATTATTTCATTGAGCATGCTGCAGAGATGAGTACCATGCCAACTTGTCACATTGCTTGGTACAAAACAAAGTGATTTTTAAGAGCATAATTTATATTTTTCATAACAAAAAGTTGACATTCCCACTTTGTTATGTAGTTTTCCAGTCTGGGTTGGAAGTACCTAATCATGCTCCAAACAGTTCCATCTAGAAAACATTTGAGGGCAGCATCTAGGCAATGAATGGGGTCTAAGCCTTAGTGTTCTACTACTGCTAATTAAGGGCTTGGGTTGAATGGATAATTAACACCCACAGATTATTGGAAACCTCATTTTATTAAGTAGTTTCAACTTCTTCCTTCACTGAACCTCTTCCAGAGTTGCTAATGAGTAACAAAATGGACTGATTTTGAATTCTAGCTCCTTTTATTTCCCTGCCTTCTTTCTGATGGAGGTGCTAATAAGCAAGAATGCAATCAAAAGGCAGACACATAAAGGAATAATTAAATAAAACTGTTTTTTAAAAACCTCTAAAGATATTTCTAATTCCAGCCAAGATGGAATAGCCTCATTTCTCCTAGATGTCCCTCTTATCACTAAAAGCACTGGACATAACACAGCTACTAAACGAGGTAGATCCTGAAGGTTGAAAGAAGGGATTGCTTAAAGATCTCAGGACATGAGGAATGACTTGGCATTGAATTCCCCAGATATGCTTTTACTTTCACAGGTCTCAGACAGCATACCAGAAAGCCTATAGCTTAGATAGAACTGCCAACAGAGACAGAAAATAACCTCTCCAAAAGTCCCCTCCTAGCCAAAGGATCAGAAAAATAATGGCCTAAAAGAACAGAAACTTGTTAATAAAACCTACCTTACTTCAGCCAAACACCAACAAAACAAAACAACAAAAAACCCAACCCTATATACCCTCCCCTGACCGTGGTTTCAGTCAGGTCAAACAGGAAGGTGATCTTCCACCCACTGCCCAGTAGAAACAGGTGGACATTTTCCTAGCTTATAGAAGAACTGAACAACACCTCAGTCAACAAGATCTGATTAACATTATGGAATACTTCACTTCACCCAACAACAGCAGAAAGCACATTCTTTTCACGTGCCCACAGATAATTTCCCAAGATAAATCATGTTCTGAGTCATAAGACAAACTTCAACTTATTGAAGAGAATTCACATCACATAACAGGGAGATATAAAAGAATTCACATCGTACAGTTTATGTTTTCTAATTACAATGGAATCAAACTAGAAATCAACATAGAAAGACAACAGGAAGATTTCCAAATAATCGGGGATTTAAAAAATAGACTTATAAATAATCCATAAGCCAAAGTAGATATCTCAAATGAAATGAAATGAAATGAATGAATGCTGAGCGAAAATGAAAATGTACTGTATCAAAATTTGTGGGATACATTGAGAGCAGTGCTGAGAAAGAAAGTGCCAAAATGCTTACATTCAAAGAAAGGCAAGCTCTCCAATCTAAATCCTTGAAAACAAGAAAACATTAAAATAAACCCAAATTAAGGAGATGTAAGGTTATTATAAAGATAAGAGCAGAAATGAATGAAATTGAAAACAAGAAAATTAGAGAAAATTAATCAAATAAAAAATGGATCTTTGAAAAAATCAATTAAATTGATAAACCTTAAATATACATAAAAAGAGAAAGGACACAAATCACCAATATCAGAAATGAAGCAGGAGCTGTCATTACACATCCTGTACTCATTTAAAGGAAAATAAGGAAGTAGCATGAACAACGTACAGATAAATACAACTTAGAAAAAATACCAATTCCTTAAAAATCATAAATTACTAAAACACATCCAAGATGAATTAAGTAATCCGAATACTCCAGTTATGACTAATGACATTGAATTTGTAATTATAAGTTTCCAAACAAGTAATCTTTGGTCCCAGATAATTTCACTGGAAAATTCTATAGTACATTTAAAAAAGAATTAACATCAGAGTACACAATTTCATCTAGAAAGGAGAAGAGGAAGGAGCAAGTCCTAACTCACTTTAGAAAGCTAGTATTGCTCTGATACCAAATCAGAGAAAGATAGACAGCACATAAGAGGAAAGTAAATAAAATCTCTCAAGAACATTGGCACAAAAATCCTGAACAAAACACTTGAAAATCGAATCTAGCAATTTGTAAAAGGAATTCTCCACCATGACCAAGTGTCATTTATTCTATGTGTGCAATGCTGTTTTATTTTTTTTTATCAAAAATCAATCTGTGGCTACAGTATCAATAGGATAAAGAAGAAAAGATCATGTGATATATATCAATAGAGATAGAAAATGCATTTGAAAAACACAGTACCCATTCATAATGAAAATTCTCATCAAAGAAAAAAGAATTTCTCCATCCAATAAAAAGAATCTCAAAAATCCTATAGCTGTCATCATGCTTAATGGTAAATGACTGATCCGAATGATGAATGACTAAGAGAAAGCATACAGATTGGAAAGGAAGATATAGAAATGTTTCTCATCTATGTAGAAAATCCCAAGGAATGTAAACAGAGTCTTAAAACTAAATTCAGTAAGATTGCAGGATATGAGATCAATAGGAAAATCAATCACATATCTATATACTAACAATAATGTGGAAACTAAGATTAAAATAAAAATATAATAACATTCACAATCATTTTAAGAAAATGAAGGATTTATTTATTTATTGAAAATGAAGGATTTAGATATATAGACTTAATAAAACAAAGAACCTATATGCTAAAAGTTGCAAAATGCTGAAAAAAATTGCAAAATGCACATGAAAGAAATTTTTAAAATGACCTAAATAAATAGTGAATTATGAATTGGAAGACTCACTGTAGCAAAATATCGATTCAAATCAATATATATTCTTTATGCAATTTCTATCAGAATTTCAGCAAGATTTTTTACATACATAGACTTACTCAAAACCATATATGGAAAAGCAAGGTTCAAGGAATGCTAAAATAAACTTCAAAAAGAAGAAAACAGTGGGAAAGGACACTCTCTACAATGTTTATGTTTTGGTATAACTGCAGTAATCAAGTTAGTAGGGTATTGGCAGAGGGATAGCCATATAGATCAGTGGAATAGAATAGTGAATCCAGAAATAGATCCACATGAATATGCCTTGCTGATTTTAAACAAAGGTTCAAAAGCAATTCAATGAAGGAAAGACAGCCTTTTCAGCTATGGTAATGGAACAAATGAATTTTGACCTCAATTCCAGACCTATACAAAAAATTCACACAAAATGCACTTTCACGTAAAATGTAAAACTTTAGAAGGAAACAGGAGAACATCTATCAGGCTTGGCATTAAGGGAAGAGTTCTTAGACTTGTACCAAAATTGTGGCTCATAAAAGAAAAAAAAATTAAATGTGTTTTATTTTATTTTTTTTAAACTTTTTATTTATTTATTCATGAGAGACACAGAGAAAGAGAGAGAGGCAGAGACACAGGCAGAGAGAAGCAGGCTCCATGCAGGGAGCATGACGCGGGACTCGATCCTGGGAGTCCAGGACCATGCCCTGGGCCAAAGGCAGGCACCAATCCGCTGAGCCATCCAGGGATCCCATAAAAGAAAAATTTAATGAATTAAGCCTCCCCAATATTAAAATATTTGCTCTGCAAAGACCCTGAGAGGAAAATGAAAAGACAAGTTGTATAGTAAGGGAAAAATATCTGCAAATCATGTATTTGATAAAGGACTTACATCTAGAATATATATAAAGAATTTCCCAAATTTAAGGTTAACAAATTAAACAATCTAATTAGAAAATGGGCAAAAGATATGGGCAGACACTTCAGCATAAATGGCAAATAAGCACATGAAAAGATGTTCAATGTCGAAACACCTATCAAGATGGCTATAGTAAAAAAAAAATAGTTACAGCATCTAATACTAGCTAAAATGTGTGGAGAAACTAGATCACTCATACATTGCTGGTGGACTATAAAATGGTACAGCTCCTCTGGAAAATAAGTTGGCAGAGTATTACAGAATTAAATATGCAGTTACTATACATACAACCCAGCAATTGTACTCTTTGGTATTGGTCTCAGAGAAATGAAAACCTACAATAACACAAAAACCTGTAAATGAATATTCATTGCAGCTTTATTTTTAATCACCAAAAACTGGAAACCAAATGTACTGTGATGAGTGAATGGTTAAAGGAACTATGGTACATCCATATTCTGGAATAAACACAGCAACAAAAGGGAGTGGACTATTGATAATTCAACAATTTAAATGGATCTCATAGAGCTATGCTTTTGAAAAAAACTAATCTCAAAAGGTTATATACTGTATGGTTTCATTTACATAACAAGTTTGAAGCAGTAACATTTATAGAGAAAGGACAGATTTGTGGTTGCCAGTAGTTAAAGAGGAAAGGATAGTGGTAAGGGTGGTTATAACTGGGGAGAAGAGGGAGTCTTATGATGGTAGAACTCATGTGCATCTTGATTGTGGTTACCTGAGTCTCATATGTGATAAAATTGCACAAAACTATAACTACCATGCCTCCACCCATCCATCCAATACATGTACGTGCACACACACACATACACAGATGAGTGCATATGAACCTGATGAAATCTGAATGAGGTCTGTGAATTGTAATGATGTAGCTTTTTTTTATTTTGATATTGCATTATAGTTATGCCAGATATTAGCATTGGGGGAAACTAGGTGAAGTGTACTGGAATTTTGTACATATTTTTATAATTTTCTGTAAATCTATAACTTTCAAAATTAAAAATTCTGAATTTATGTGTATCTATACATAAACATAAGTACATATATAAACATTTAGGTAAATAGATAATAGGTGAAATTTTTCTTGAGAATATAAATTCAGAATTGAAAATATGAATTTCAGTGTAATGAATTTATTACTGGTTGTTCAAATTTTGAGGGAAGTTTCTGTTCTTGTTGAATTATGTTGAAAATAATTTCCACCATCACTAGTAACTATATTTATCTCAAGAAGGAAGCATAGTTTAAATGTTAAAAAAAAATTACAAAATGAAGAGACGTGGGTATTAAAGAAGTAGTTAAATATCCATAAAAAAATCCATCCAAAAGCCTGTTTGACTTTTTTTTTAAGATTATTTATTTATTCATGAAAGAGAGAGAGAGAGAGAGAGAGAGAGAGAGAGAGAAACAACAGGCAGAGGGAGAAGCAGGCTCCATGCAGGGAGCCTGATGCGGGACTTGATCCTAGGACTCCAAGATCACGCCCTGAGCCAATGGCAGGTGCTAAACCGCTGAGCCACCCAGGGATCCCCCTATTTGACTTTCTAAGTGAACTGAGAATTTTCACTCTTGATCCTAGGTATCATATACAATTACTGAACAGCTAGCCCTGATCCGTATTAAATGGCATGCAGAAGAGCACATAGATTATGCTATTTTTATATGCCTCATTCAGAAAACCTCACCCTGCATAGAATTCTTTACTTCAAGTTGTGTTGAGCTTTGCTAGTTATTTTGGTGGGAGGCATGGTCTGAAGCACACTGGAAAGGGAATTACATACATAGAACTTTATTTTTGGTGAGTGGCAGCAGTCTTTCTCCCTGGCTTCCTACTAATGTGTACGTGTAATTTTCTTCCTCCTTAGTGAGAAGACTAAGAAGGAGAATTTTTTCTTCAAAGAAACCTGAAATGTACTTCTTAGACATGAGTGCTCAATGCATACTAATTGCTGTTGATACTTGTATACATATTTGTTTATCCCTGGTGATCAACCCAATCTCTGCTTTGAATTCGTTGTTTGTTAAGATGGTGGAACTCGAAACGGTACAAGGTAAATGTTCACAAGAAGTTGTCAATGGGCAGATGGGGAGAAAATCATTATGATGCCAGAAAATGACCTTTTCCTGTTAAGGCTATCATGTTACAATTGCCTCAGTAACAAAACAGACAAACTCATATGATGTTCACTTTCCCTCAGTTTTGGATTTTTTTTTTTTCCTCTGGCATAGAATGTCCATTGATCTAATGAAATTATGGGAATACCTAGTTATACACTGGAATCATTGTGAATCAGAAAATGTTTATAATATATACTAATAATCAACCACCTACAAATCAAGCATCTACAGATAAATATTAATAGCTCTCTGCCATAGAAGCTGAAGGAGTTTAATTTCTTCTAACCACATAGACTGCATAAAGTGGGAGTAGTGGACATAGGAGGCAAAAAGAAAGGATGTTATCCATTCCATTTTTATGAGGAAAATAAAGACAAAGTAATGATAAGATGAAGAGACTTAATATTATATAGATGTTAATCATTCCCAAATTGATATGTAATTAAAATCCCAATTACAATCCAGATTTCTGGCACTTGATAAATTGATGAAGTTCATATGGCATAATAAATGGTTGAGAATGATAATAACAATCTAGGAGAAGAAGATTACTTATAAGAAGTTTCCTCATCAGTTATTTTATTTTATTTATTTTTTTAAAGATATTTATTTATTTATTCAGAGACGGAGAGAGAGGGGCAGAGACACAGGCAGAGGGAGAAGCAGGCTCCATGCAGGGAGCCCGAGGTGGGACTCGATCCCAGGTCTCCAGGATCACACCCCAGGCTGCAGGTGGCGCTAACCGCTGCACCACCAGGGCTGCCTCTCATCACTTCTTTTAAAGGCAGTATAAGGGATCCCTGGGTGGCGCAGTGGTTTGGTGCCTGCCTTTGGCCCAGGGCGCAATTCTGGAGACCTGGGATCGAATCCCACGTCGGGCTCCCGGTGCATGGAGCCTGCTTCTCCCTCTGCCTGTGTCTCTGCCTCTCTCTCTCTCTCTGTGTGACTATCATAAATAAAAATAAATAAATAAATAAATAAATAAATAAATAAATAAATAAATGCAGCATAAAATGAGAGCTAATTACAGTGTAGCAAGGATGATATAGTGAATCAGTGAAAGAGAAGAGCAAGTCTAGTAACAGACACATTTATATATGGGAATTTAGGCAGTTAACAAAAATGGTGTTTCAGACCAGGGACAAAAGGATAATCTATTTCAAGTTTGAGTGAAAACATTAGCTACTTGGTTTTCTACCTTTTGCTGTGTGTAAAGTATCTTCCTGATGGAGCCAAGGCTTGCACATTCAAAACAAAACAGAACAAAAACTCAGGAGAAAATATAGGAGAATATTTGAACTATATTTTGGATGTAACTTATAATTTCAGGGTAGAAAAAGTTGTGTTTTCTTTTTTTCTCTCTTATTTTAAAACGACACACCAAGACCAGACACTATAAAGAAAATCGAGTTAAAATAAAAAATTGGAAAAAAAAATTGGGTGAAGTATAGACTGTACCATGGCAAATAGTAACTATCCATTGTAATAAAAGTACTCCTAAACCTGAAAACATCAGGGAGCTGGTCCTGGTATGGGGTCCAACAGGTAAACTATAAAAGCACATTCGATGTCAATAGTGGTAATGGAGAGGTACCCAATAAGGGTAAGATGCTTGGGGAAACGCAAGTGAAGCAATAGGGACAAATCATTACTCACCCAGCATTACTATATATATAATTATTATTCCCTATAAGGCTATAGGGAAGTGTGCTTCTGACACTGCTTGAAAAGAGTGCATGAAGACCATAGAGAAGGGTTATTCGGTATCTTATAGTGCATTTTAAAACCTGCATGCTGATAACTGAGAAATTGCATCATGAGAATTTTCCTTTGGAAACATTTGCCTAATTCTTATAAAGATAATTACATAATTGTTTAGGACAGTGAGAAATTGATAAGTATCTATAGTAAACGCCCATAATAAGGGAGGCTCATTAAATAAGGGTGAATACTTTCAGGCAATAGTATATAGTAAAACCCTTCAAAAATTAGCATATATATCCACATGATATGGTCTATAAATATTTGCAAAACAACATGCACGATATCACAAATTTGGGGGAAAATGTATATATGTTACACATAGAAAGGATATCCACCAATTATACTATGTGTTTTATTTAACTCTTTTGGAGAGTGTCAGGGAGATGGGATTACAAGATACTTTCATACTTTCATTTCATAATTTTTTTAGTTTCACAGCTAAAATGAATCTTTTTTTTTTTTTCCAAATAGGGATTAGAAGTACAGGACAGCAGACGTTGGTAGGTCTCATGTCTCAGTATATGGCATTAGCACTCATGCCCAGTGGAATGGCTGCAATATTAATTCTCCTCCTTCTCTATTAAGGATTCATGGAAATCACCACATACTCATTATGTTAGACGGAATTCAATTCAATCCATGCAAGACTTAAAATCATTTTCTATTCTGACCCTAAGCTTAGTACTGCAAAGAAAAAAAGATAAATAAAAGAAGTAGCAAGAAATGAAGATCATATAGTGCTTGCTTTATGCCAGGTGTTTCTATAAAGTATTGGTGCACACATACACATGCCTCTTCCTTAGCCCTTTGAGATAAATGTCTTTGTCATCATGGCATCTTCCAGGTAAAGAAACAAAGCACTTTGAGTGTTATATTGCTCCAGGCAGCTGAGAGTCAAACTCAGAGTCTGCGCTCTTTGCCTTGGCTATTTGCCTCTCCTACTGTCTCTACCCTTCAAGAATCTCCAAGAATGCACATGTATGTGTTGGGGAACCTGGGGAGACTCTATACACCTTAACAGTCCACTGAGAGACTTTGAGAGGAAAAAGTATTACTAGTAACCATTCGGGGACAAGCAGGGGTGAACCAAGGCTTCCCTGGAAAAAGTGGGACCACTTACAAATGCCATCAAATTAGGAATACCTCATATTGTCTAATATAGAACAAAGGCGTTTAATGGCACAGATTAGGAAATATTTGTAAGAATTCAGTAGTGCAGAGCCCAGTTATGGGAAAAGGAATGTCTTCATAAGATGCCCACTGGCAGCAGGGTACACAGAGCAGAGTACACAGAGCTGGAGCTAACCCAAGTGCTGCAGAGGAGAGATGCAGGCGTCTCCTTCAGCCTTATGTCAGGAGTTTCTCCTGCCAGGAACATGGCCCAATCCCCAGGTCCCACCTCACTGCCGCTATTATCTGCTTGAAGATGGTTTTGTTTCTTAAGAACCAGTGTGCTTTCTCCATTCATATGGAAGCTCACTTCCAGACTCCGCCAGGGTGAAATGATGGCTTCTATCCTTGCTGGGCCCCTGAGGCCTGCCTAAATGTAGCTGCACTTTCCTGGTTCATATCAGTATTAGCTCACTGGAGCATGTCTTCTGCTGGACTCCCTGTTATTAGAGAACTGAGGCCTCGGCTTAACCTTCCTGGCCTGCTAGCTTCAGCTTGGGGCCTGGCACCCTCAAAGGTGGTGAATCAGGTAGGGCATGAATCTTGACCAGTCCTGGGAAGCTCCTGACTATCGTTTGAGTGAGGGAGTACAGACACAAAAACTGATTTGTAGGAAGATTACTTTTTTGGTGGTTAATAATAGCAGGGGTGTCCTGGAGACAGAGACAAATGAGCAGCCTGTGCAGGTGTCAAAGCAGAAGGCAGCAAGGTGGATATAAGAACTGGAGGACAGCTCTTGCATGCATTCCCTTTTATTTTCTGGTGATAAAGAATTTTAACTCTGTTTTCTCACTTTTACTTGATATATTCCTCTTAATCTTGTCCTAAAACATCCCCATATTCTAAATTACTATTCTAAATTAATGGTCTAAACACAAGCATTTATTATTGAGAAATATCTAGTCCGTAAGAAAAGTCACACCTTATCCCTCCTGTTTGCTTCTGCCTCTCATTGCATTCTGACCATCTAGTTGGTATAGAAAGGTGAATGAACTAATTCATTAATTCACTCAACAACTATTTATTGAACACCTACCTACTCACTCTGAAATAGATTGGTGAGCAACAATATTGCACCCACAAAATATGGTAAACAAGTAATTTCTGTCAATAAGAAGAAAGCTGTCTTGATTTTCTTTTACGTTAACTCTTCCTTATCCTTATTACTTCTGACACAAACACACAGGATAGACTATCATGCACAGAGTGGTATTCGTCTGGTCAGAGACCCTTATAATTTGAGGACAGATCTGCATGTATTTCTGTAGACATTGTTCTCATTGAGTTTAATGTAGATCAAGAGGATGGCCCAGTTGGATGGGCATGAGTGGGCAAGAGTGGGCCAGGCTGGGTAGAAATGCCCCACTTTCCCGGTGTCAACTGCATAAAGATGGACAAAGCAACCAGCACAGGGCACTGAGGAGGTGGGCCACTTAGGTCAAATTCATCGCTTCACTAAGCTCAAATTTGAGCTCCTATCTTTGATAATGACCTTGCATGTTTATTGTTATAACTAAGTTAAGTAAGATATATCATTAAAGAAGAATATTTCACGTGCTCAATACATCCTAGGTCTTTCCCCCTTCATTCCTCTGTCACTGTTAAAGGTGAAAACCCACCCTCTCTTACTCTATCATTTAACTCTTTGTAATTTATTAGGATATATGGCAGATCTTTCACAGGTTAACCCATCCATCCCTCAGGTTGTGATAGCTCAGGGAGTCAGATTAGGAACAAAGTTCAATGGAGCCCCAGGCTTCCTGGAGAGTGCAACTCAGCCTTTCGATTGCATTTGTGCAGTTGTATGTTATCTGGGAGGGAATTCCAACGTAGAGATGGGAGCAGAGTGTGGAAGGTGTCACCTCAGAGTGAAGATAACGTGAGGGTTGCTAACAGGCAACAGTGCCTGTCAGAGAATTGGAACTCTCTCTGAGTTGGTTGGACAGGGAGTTCCCTGCAAGTGGGGTGCTCTTACACTGCAAATAATTTGTACTATTTATTGGCATTCTTTTAAAACCTTCCAGTTGAAAAAGGAATTATAATTCTGAGTATAAGGAGGCAGAGACAAAGACCCTCTCAGTCACAAATGGTACAATGACAAATCTATAAATCTATAAATGCTAATAAATATAAAATCCTTAAAAATTGATACTTTGCAAGTGGGGTGCTCTTACACTGCAAATAATTTGTACTATTTACTGGCATTCTTTTAAAACTTTCCAGTTGAAAAAGGAATTATAATTCTGAGTATAAGGAGGCAGAGACAAAGACCCTCTCAGTCACAAATGGTACAATGACAAATCTATAAATCTATAAATGCTAATAAATATAAAATCCTAAAAAAATTGATACTTTGTCTAATTATTTCTCTTCCAGCAATCTATCACGAAGGAACATTCACAAACTTAGACAAAGACTTACGCCGCATTCTAGTTTTAATAGCAGAAAAGCACAAACTAAATGTCCGATGAGTGATGTGTAAATAAATGATGCTGCAAATTGAAATGGTTGAATATTATATAGCAATAAAAATTAATGTTCTTCAAACTATTTTCTGATGGGAGAATGTTCATATAATGTTGTTATATGCAATAAACTGCATAAAATCTTTCAATAAATCAAAATATTGGCACTAACAGATGTATGAGAACTGATTAGAAGAATCTCTTCCCTTTGGCCTACAAAATCTTTGTTTTCAGTTTCTAACTTGATGAAAATTTTTACATCTTACCTAACCAAAGAAACACAATTTATCCTTTCAGAACCTTGAAATGATTGATTTTGCTACACTCCTATTTTCTGTATCCAATCCTATTTTGCATAGTGAGTTCTTTTTTGCCTGGCCTGTCAAGTTGTCACTGCATTAGAGGTCCCAGCCTTTTGAAGCTTACAGTAGAAATCACATGGATACGTAGTAGTTTTACAGTCAAATGTTCCCTAAGGGAATCAAGAAGGAAGTGAGCATTACTGGCCACAGCTGTGTTCATGGGGATGAACGTACAAGGTTTCTCTCCTTGTCTGGGAGTGAGATGGCACATTAGATGGCATTGGTGGTCCCTGGAGACCTGACGGTGACATAAGAGGCTAAGTGGGGAAATCAGGAAAGTCAATCCCAGAGGGAATGGAGTGGCACTTTGCCAGTTGTCCTTATTGGAAAATGCACTCTCTCCAGACCTAACCTGGGAAATGCTGGTGATGTGTTTGTGTATTTACAGGCATTCCCATGTATGCAGTGTCCTCAGGCTATTCTCTTCTCTTGGTCAGGGCCTGTTGCCATTTAGTTATCCATTGCACTGTGCACTGAGCACTTGAGACCTGCTAATCTTTACAAGAACCCCCATTGTGTGATGTTGAAATAGAAACACATACTCACTAGTTAATTACTTTGCTTTAGGTCACAGAGCTGCCCTGTGCTTCTCATCCACAGCCCTGGAATGTCCCAACGCCCCCCAAGAGTCCAAATGCTGCCCTTTTCATGGGAGCATGACCCTTCTTCCCTGATGTCCTGGACTCCCCCATGCAGATGTTGGCAACATGTTTTCATCAAACTCTGGATGGAAGATGCCTGATAGGAACATTTAGTTAACAATTTTAAAAGCAGTAATTTTCAAGACAGCAGTTTCTGTCACGTTTTACTTTTCCTTCCCTATAAACTGTCGGTAAAGAAAATTCTTTATACTTAAACTTCAAATGAAGTATAGGTTATGCCTTGTAATTTTATCATGTTGCCAAATGGCGTATTTCTTTTCTGCTTTATAATAATGGGAAAATAGGTATGCGATTCCACTAGACACTGGCTTATGTAAGTAGCTCCTGTTTTTTAAGGGTCTTCAAAGATGATGGAAGTAATGAATAATTATATCTATTTATTTGTTGATTGATCTATCAGAAGTTGATCTTTCCTTGTAACCAACTGAAATTCCATGTTGACCTTGTTCCCTAGGAAATGAACATAATCAATACACAGATATCATTCATTACCCATTTCAGCCACATGGTCTTTGTGCAGAAGGCAGAAGCTATTGTAATCTTTTTCAGAACAGCACTAAGTGATATACAAGGTCTCCTTTTTTCTTGTTGAAACTCTCCCACCTGTCTCTGTTTGTTGTTTACTGAAGTTTGACATAACTATTTGCATTTGGTATTATTGTGTGTAATAGTCCAAGTAGAAATAGAAATGCAGGGTGTCAAGAACACAAATATGGGAAGAAAAAGGACATTATGCCATGAGCTCAGTTCTTCTGTTTTAGTTGAGTTTCTTAAGAGGGTCCAAAAATAGGCTCTGTGTTGGTCTGCACATCCTTTCCATACACGTGTGGGTTTGTATCTATCCTGCTTCCCATGTGTGTCCCAGAAGGAACTAATGAGGTTGAAATCCCCTGTGTAAACTCCAAAGTGAAACCCAGGAAGCCAGCAGAGCTCAAAAGGTTTCTATTCAACTTGAGAATTCAACAGGGATATTATTCTGGTACGATTTGTGTACAATGAAAAATCATTCTCTCACTAGTAGAAAGAAGTCTTTTGAAAACTTGAGTTGAAATGAAATGCTTGCAGTAGTAAATAGTGCTTATTTATGTCTCCTGGTTCGCTTTCTTATTGCTGTTTATTTTTATTTTGTGGTTGTTTGGTAATTTCTTTCACTATTTTATTAAATAGGTCACATATGTCTTACAAGGACTTTCCTTTTGTTAAAACAAGTAGAATTGTGAAATCAGTGTCAATTACAAACATAACTTTCAGATGAAAATAGCATCAGTGATTTGTTGAAAAGATTTAAAAAGATAGATTGTGTCATTCATATTAGTGTTGCTGAACATAAAAGAAACTGCAGTAATAGCTACAAGGATCACACCAATAAGACTAAATGTTGAACCCAAATTTTATTCATGATTGCTTAATAGGAGTTACTTGCATGCTTCTTCTGTAAGTGCTGTGTATGTGTGAATTCATTTTTTGCTTACAGCAGTCCTGTGAAGAAATTAATAACCCTTTTCTTAATCGATGAGGAAGCTGAGGCCCAATTGGGGTAATTTGTGCCATATCACGTAGCCAGAGAAAAGTAGTTGGAGGATTTAAGCTTAGACATCTGGTTCTGAATTTTTGTTCTTACCTTCTATATGGTACTACTTCTCATTCATTCATTCATGAGTAGATACATAAAACCCAGAAAAAAGAAAAAAAAAAAAAGAATGGTCTTAAAATGCAAAGGAAGAGCAATGACCTTGAGTGTCCTGTTTAGACTCTGAATGAGATGAAAGTGAGCTCAGTCCCTCTCCTGTCCTTTGTACCCCTGTGGCTTCAGGCCAAGTGCTTGTCTTCTCTGCTCAGTTTCTTTCTGTTCACAGTGGGATGTGGCTGTGTTTATCCATAAACTTTGGCAGAGTGCACATGTGTGTACTAAAACTGTAGTTTTCATACTGTAAATCTCGCTATTCTAGGTGTTCTCATCACCGAATCAGTAGTGTTAGAGTTTCAGGAAATGAGACATAACAACAGAAGAACAGTGTATTTTCTCAGGTTAAACTGTCAAATCAGATATTTCCTGGACTTCTCAGGAATACAATAGATTTGAAAGCCACTCTTTTTCTAAATTCTTTTCTCTTCCAGTGTTCCTTCTATAGCAATATAAGAGATACTCCTTTTGCTCCATATAGCCAGGTCATTTGTGTGTTCAATATCCATTTTACGATATTTAGTGACCACCTCTATGTGCCAGGCCCTGTTCTAGGTATACATATAGGGCTACATCAGGGAAAAAAGTCAAGCCCCTGATATACTGGAGCTAAAGGTGTATGGGAAGAGATAAATAACAAAAAAAAAATATTCAAAAAGACCTGCAAGTCAAATAGTAAGGCCTGCTGTGGAGCATGACAAAGTCGAGCAGATAGGAAGGAGGGAAGGCCTGATGCTTGGGTGAAATTTCAGCGTGTACCTGGAAGAAATGAAAAAGCAAGCCATGAAGATATGGAGCAGTGATGCTTAGGGCATAGGGACTGAAAGTGTAAAATTTTTGCCATGAGAAGGGAAGCTAGAACTGATCCATTTTTGGCCCAATGAGTTATGGGAAGAAGTGAGGTTGTCAGTCAATAGAGTACCCAACTCATAGACCTCGTCTCTGGAAGCTTTAGAATTATCTTGTTAACCTGAAGGTTACTTCTGTAGGCCTCCAAGTACCCTAGCCAATAGTTTGATGCCTTTGTCCAACATGGCACAGAAGGGGTGTCGTAGAGGTGGCAGGGGATAGTGGATGGGTCATTGAGCATACCATAGTATTCCGTGGCCTCCATAGATCTGTGTGCCCCATTGAGAGGACTGAGGGCCTTTGGGCAAAGGTGATGGGAAGGACTATAAGATTGAGGGCTCCAGGTTTTGTTGCTTACAAATGACTCCTGAAGACTCCTAAAGAATGGAGGTAGCCATGCTTAGTAGTCTCTAGAGCAGTCTGAGCATTCTCTGAAGCTGATGCCACTGAGAATGTAGAGATCCCATGCTGTCCCATCACTGCCTCCCTCCTACTGCTGGGCCGACAGATACCATCCTGGAGAGGATTGGCAAATGAGAGATCTGAAAGACTAGATTTAAAAAAAAAAGAATCTGCATGTACATCTTACAGGTACATTATTTAATCATATATACTTAGTGTAAGTAGGAGTGTTTTTGTGATACCCAAAAAGTGAGCCTTCTTAAGCAAATCACAGAGAGAGCTATGTTTTCATTATACATTTTAGTGCTGTGCATGCACATTTATACAACCAGGTGCATTTAAATTGCTTAGTATGAAACCTGGCCTATATAAAGGGCTAAATAAAAGTCAGCTGTGGTATATGGGGTGATATAGCTAGAAAGGATCAGAGATATTTTGGAAAATGATATACAAATGGAAACATGAGAATCCTCTGTATTTGAAAGTTTGACAACAGTCCTAAAGCAAATATGTGATGAGTTTTGAAATAAATTAATGGCGACTTTTATAGAATAGTATTATCAGAGCTTTTTTGAGAACTTTTGATAATGTAAACTTATCCTCATGAGTATCTCGCATTGTCAGTATGTGCAATGTGGACGAAGTGACTACCTGCTCACAAAAATCCAGTCTCTTCTCCCTCAAACATGCAGTATACCACATTTCCCAATCTCTCTTATAGACAGGTGTGACATTATGCCCTTGTGCTTGAGTCCTAGTAGAAATGATGTGTACTTTTCTAGCTATGGCCCATAAAGACCTATGCATAGAGACATGCATGCATAGAGACAGTCCCCAGAATGACTTTGAAAGGCATATGTTGAAGATGACAGAGTCTTCTTGGGATCCCAAGTGAGTGGAGTGATGACCACTTGCCCAGTGCTGTTACTGGAAGACTTAAGCTTTGATGGTTTTTGGGTTTTGGTCTCATAGATGCAGCTAACCTAATTAGTTGGCTCAACCTAATACACACAATATATGATAAGCCACTTGATGAAGTATCCCTCAATTTTCCCCATAAGAATATCTCTTTCCTATTTAAATGTTTATTTAGATGCAAGCTGGAGGGGTGTAGGAATTAATCCAGGTAACTTAGAATATAGTGACCATTTTTGGACCATTGACTTCAAGGCAGTAATTCTACTCAAATTTTGGACTCTAATTTCTCACAGGTGCATTAGTTAGAATTCTTGAAACTAAATATGTTATAATTTGGGCATGTAAGTAAATATATTAAGAGTAATGAAATCCAGGTTTCCCAGTGTCAGAGAAAGGAGTGACAAACAAGGACAGGGATAGGGGTAGAGTGAACTATGCAATGTATAAGTCCACAGATTTTTGATGTACATGTAGAGAGAGACAAACAGAAATGGACATAAATGTGTGGAATGTGGTTGTGTGTGTGCAGACATGAATGTTCCAGCTTTGTCCACTGAGAGGGCTGAGAAGCAGCAATACATCAGTAGCAATGAAAAAACCTAGCCTCCAGATCTTGGCTTCTAAATATTTTCTGATGAAATAAACCAGGTCTTCTTGGAGTAATAGCTTATTTCAGGGTTGGGGCAGGAAAAACACAAATAAACCTAGAATATCTTTCCATGCCAAAGAGTAAGAAAGTGCTTAAAAGTGATGGGAACCCACTGAAGAAAACACAGGAACCAAGCCAAAGGATTTTTCATTGGTCAAATCTGGGACAATTGAAACAACAAAAAATGACAGAAATAGACTATAACCTGTAAAATAAAGGTAACCCATTGAGGACTGGAAGGCGTGCACCTTTGTGATGAGCACCAGGTGTTGTATGGAAATATTTGGTCATTAAATTGTATACTTGAAAGTAGTATTACACGGTATGTTAACTAAATGGAATTTCACTAAATTTTTTTAAAAGTAGCCCATCAAATAATCCACGAGTTCATACTGGTACAAATAAATAATTTAGTCAATAATTTTATAAATAAGCGAACAAACAAGGTAGCCCGTCCTCACTATAAGGGACAATAGACTAAGAAAACCATCATTAGGCAGGCATCAAAGCAATAATTGGTTTAGACAAGAATAATCACTGTGTGCTAAAATTAGTGGGTGAAATTTTGATGAGAAATGAAACATTTGCGTAGTCTCAAAGTCTCTCTCCACAAGATACTTATTGATTACACAAGGAAACAATAGTGAGCTAACAGTGCAGAAACTAAGCAAACTCCAGTTCAACCCAGTGATGAAAGTTGCTGGTGACAAAATCTTGCCAACAGTGGCACAAAGAGACACCCCGTGCATCCTGATGTGATGCACTGAGAAGGGTGCAGTATTGCTTCAGTGATATTCAACTGAATCATGAGGAAAACCAGACAAATCCAAATTGCAGACATTCAACAAGATTCAAGACTAGGGGCTGTGACACCTACATGCAATGTGTGATCCTGATTTGGATCCTGGTGCAGAAAAGGATGTTAATGAAGCCATAGATGAAAATTGAACAAGGTCTATAAATGAACTAATAACATAGTGCCATTATTGGCTTCCTGGTTTTGATCATTTTACTGGAGTTTTGTGTGATGTTAACATTGGGGCAGCTGGTATATGGGAAATTTTTGTACTAGTTTTACAATGATTTTATAAATCTAAAATTATTTCAAAATGGAGAAGTAAAGAAATAAGTTAGAAATTATTCATCATGTGTTATTATAGTTATCATAATAGCATTACTGTTTGCTTGCTGTGAGATAGCTCATTTTCATTTTGGAAGCATGAACTTATCTGAACATCGTGCATAGTGCCTAGAAAGATAGCTTATGTTACATCCACCTATAACTTTTCCAGGAACAGATATGGTCAGTTGAAACCCTACACAAAACTGCAAGAATCCAGACTGATTTGTGTGTGCTTCAGGAAATAAGATGCCTCTTCCTATAAACCAATTCATTCTACAAATATCTGTTAGCTATTGATACCAGGCATAGCATGAAGAACTTTAAGGGACAGACACAAATAAGGAATGGGACTTATCCTCAAGGAGTTACACTCTACCACTTGCATTTGTCAGGTTATGGCCAACTTCAATACAATGTGTTATGAGCTCCACATGCTGGGATAGCCCTGGCGGGGAGGAGCCATTGATACTAGTAGATGTGTTTTGCATGGTGGAGAAGACAAAGTGTTGCAGAACAAGTGACATTTCAGGAAGATGGGCAGGATGTTCCCTGAGAGAAGAGTGTTCTCAGTAGAGTTCAGCATAAATAAAGAAAAACAGATACAAAAAGTTTGATTTGTTGGAGAATACCAGGAGAGCAGAGTGATGAACATGTGGACTGTGACAGCAGATGAAATATGGAAAAAGGGGGTGTTTCCAAATTGCAAGATGGCCTGATAAGGAATTTGCTTATGCCTGTGGCTAACAAATTTGTTTCTGGCATTCTTCCTTATTAAAAAGAAATTTAGGAAATACCAGTATAACTGTTTGATATCAGTCATTTGATCAATTTATTTTTTCTTTGCAAATCATTAGTGGAGCTTTAGAAATTATAGGCAACAGCTGGGCAGAGAGAGATATGGTAGGCAATAATATCTTCATTGCCCAGAATTTGTGGAAACAATGACAGTGGCTGGAGGCCAGGTGTATGTATACATTTGCCTACCTCCAGTTTCCACTGCTGTGTGTTCAGCTTTTTGTCTGCTTGGACAGGCACATTCTATCTTCATATGTGCAGAGATAATCATTTGCTTAAATTAAGCTGGAGTAGCTCACTCTTTGCAAAATTATAGTTGGTGAATGCCAAAATGTGGGATTTTGTAGTGTGAGAAGAGCTACCCTAGGCAGAGGCTATGTTCTGAGATAGTCCATACTTATGAAGATGTAGAATTAGAAAGAATGTCAAAAGCAATGCAGAATACAACATTCAAAAGATTCAAGCTATTTTATCATAGGAAAAGGTAAATGATGTGTATAAACTTGTTTCAATGCACACATAAGTTTTATATTGTGACCATGTAAAGACACCAATGATAATATGAGTTTGACAAATTTCTTCTGTAAAGTGAGAATTTTCTTGAGTTTTCTATTTTTTAGGATTTTATTTATTTATTCATGAGAGAAACACACACACACACCCAGAGGCAGAGACATAGGCAGAGAGAGAAGCAGGCTCCATTCAGGGGACCCAATGTGGGACTCGATCCCAGGACTCCATCCAGGATCACGCCCTCTACCAAAGGCAGACGCTCAACCAGCTGTCCCTTGAGTTTTCTTTGATATGTGTAACTTTAAGGCCCTTTCCTGCTCTTATTAATGTGCTTATCATGGGCAGAGAACTTGAAATGTTCTCAGTGAAAGTACAAAGGTCCAAAAAAAAAAAAAAAAAAAAAAAACAAAGGTCCTTTTGAGTGACATTTTGGAAGCTACTCTAAGAGTCTTAAGGTTGACGGCTTTTGTATTATTGCATTAAAGTAAAATGAATTTACTTTCCCGGGAAATGTATGATAAAATCTAAAATATTGTGAAGCTGATAGGTCCCTGAGGCAAAGCAGTGGGCAAGAATGGCAGTAACAATACAGCTGAGCAGAGAAATCCAATGTGTAGACAAAGCTAATTTTGACACACAGGCAAAGGATCAAAGGCAAGCCCTTTAGATTTGATAAATCACATTTGAATGAATAGAAAGATTCAGAAATTGTAAGTCCTGTGACTTTTTCTCTAGTTAGCCATTGTATTCCTAAATGGATACCTTTGCCTGGGGTCTCAGTTTCTCCATCTATAAAATCAAAAGAGCTGCTGAGGTGATATATATAAGATGCTGTCAATCTTGAAATTATGTCAGATGGGAGGGCTGAATGTTGATGTAAAGTTCAGTGAACACATTGCCTTAGAATATTTTCCTTCAACCCAAATCACATGTAAGTAGCAAGGGTGAGGCGCACCTGGTTGGCTCAGTCGCCTAAGTGCCTTCTGCTCAGGTCATGATTCCAGGATTCTGGGCTCGAGCCCTGCATGAGGCTCCCTGCTCAATGGGCAGCCTGCTTCTCCCTTTCCACTGCTTATGCTCTCTTGAGCATGCTCTCTTTTCTTTCAAATAAATAAATAAATAAATAAATAAATAAATAAATAAATAAAATCTTAAAAAAAAAGAAGCAAAAGTGAGAGGCTAGTTTTAATTTTCACAGCTCATCATGCAGTTTATTGTCTACCTGAGTGCTGGTTTCACTAAGACTCTATGTGGCTCAGAAGGATAACCAACCAGACAGCCTCAATGTCCATGCAGTGTTTTAGTCCTTCGTTTTCAAATTCTATCTAATAAGTAATCAAAATAGCGATCTATAGATTTCAGTGAAGTAGCTCTGTAAGTCTTCATTTTGTTGGCTGGTTCTGTATTTCCCCAAACTGGGTTAGAGCTGATCCCAGTAATCTCAACACCTCATCACCCAACCCAAATGAGTAAAGTCTCTGGGCTGGAACTTAAGCCTGGTTAAAAATATGCCAGGTTATTCTAGTGAACCTGTTGAGAACTCCTTTCCTAGATGGAGCAAACTACACAAAGGGAAAGTGAAATTCGATGATGTAAATTGTGGAAGATTCATTCCATGGGACGCACTAGGGGCTCATTAAAAAAAGAAAAAAAAGATTTCATTCCCATTTAAAGAATGCAAAACTCTTCCTAGTAATATTGCACAGATGAAACACTGAGTTTGGGATGGAGCTATAGTTGGAAGGAAAATAACTGTGATTATGTTAGCAAGCATTAATTGAGCCACTGCTATGGGCACAGATATCCCTGCAACATTCTTAGATATTTCTACAAAATCTTCCAGGAGAACAGAGGGCACAGCTGAAATCTACCCATACTGGGTCTTTTTGGTATCTCAGCTGACTCACCAGAGCCTTGAGTAATCAAAGTGCTGACACCTTGGCAGGGAGTGCTGTGGGCATTTGGGGAATGGGCTCTTGCACCCATTTCAGGAAGGTGAGGTGTTCTGACTGAATCCCAGCAGTGCTTGAAGAATTCTGACTCCTCAGAAGAGCTGAGGAGACCTCTTGGTGGATGAAAGGAGAATGAAAACCTTCCAAAATGAAGCGTTTGCTCTATTTGAAATGTTGGCATTTTTTTCTTCCTGGTGGGATGTGTTTGAATCCCACTTTTGAATACTTTATTTGCCTCAGTGATGAAACTGACATTCTTAGAGCACTTGTTGGAAAATGAAAGCAAATAGAGTCTTTGGAATATCAGCATAGCTCGATTCACTGAATTTATAGTTTCCATGTTGCAGTCCTTAGGCTTTCTTTCCCAGCTTTTCTTCCAACCTTATATTTCAGATTTCAATTTGAAGGATCTTTCTTCCTTTTGAAGTAACTGGAAAATTCTCCAGGCTTGTGTACTTAGCCATCTGTGTATGTGTATAGAAAGTTTAAAAAGAAATCATATAAAAATCATGAATAAGAGAACTCTCAATATTCCTAAGGAAAAAAATTGTGGTTTAGGTAAAACATGATACCTTTTGAGGATGGAGGGGGCAAGAAATTGCACACTTGCCAGTTGTTAAAAATATTTCTCTCTGGGTCCCTCGGTGCTCTGAAATGAATGCCCACTTGTCATGATGGTCTGGTGTCCTAAGCCACAGTGCTTTGTGCCTCTATCATAGTTATTTCAGAGCCTAAATCTGAGCTACATGAGGGAAGTGACAATCTTACAGCTAGGAGGTAAATGATGGCTGATGGCATCTCACAGTGGTGACCGATAGTACAGATGCTGATGATCAGTCAGGTTTGGGCATCGCCAATTTTGGTAATGGAATCAATGACTGGGTCAGTTTTTGCTTTATGCCTTTTCTCTTCTCATCCAGCTGTCCTAATTTCTTGGACTGGTTGGTAACATTAGTAATCAGGGCTAGGCTTCCTGAGAATAGCTGTGTCCAGACCAATACTGTGACATATTTTGTGACAGAAACAACAGCTACCAGTATATGATAACAAGACACAATGTAGGACTCAATGTTTTTAGTCCTTGAGGCAATTTAAAACTCTGTGTTTGAACAATAGCAAATATTTGTTATCTAATGTTGTCAGTCATTCAAGGCAGAATATTTTAAAACTTACCTTTTACACACCAGTATTGCAAAATAGAGCACATTAAAGTATGAATGCAATTCAGATATTAGCAGTTTTCATAATTATCGACAATCGCTTGAATCACCCTGCCACAGATTTCCATATAATGATTTCATGCCTGATTAGAAGTGTGAAATTGAAACCAAGCACATTCAGTTTGAGGTAGGTGCCAACCTGAGTTCCTGGGAAGGTCGACATACATGTCCGTGTGGGTGTGGCATCCTGGAATAGACCACACTAAACAGGGAAATCCATGCAGCAAGCATTCCCTGAGGTCTGCCATTTGCCCAGCTCTGCTGCATGTCATGCATGCAGAACAAGATCATGGAGCTGTTGGGGAGATGGCAGGAATAACTACCATCCAAATTGATGTGTGTGCTGTCCAGAGCCAGCGTGGTCTCTGCAGGGAGCATGAAGGAAGGTCCAACTGCTCTACCTGGAAGGTAGGTTCATGCAAGGTAGAAGGAGGGGCCTGGATGCCCTGTGATATGGGAGCAGACTGAGTTGGGGTTCTAGGGGCCTGTGGTTTTATCACATCATCACCAGCTGTATCATGATCATCATCTTACCTGCTTTGTTAGATATGTGTTTCCTTTTTATTTCTCAAGGTGTTTTCCACCTCCATTCCTAGCACGCTCTCTCACCCACCACCCCAGTCAGTGGAAGAGAGTCAGTCTGTGGTATTCTCTTCCTAAAGCTATTTTGCAGTTTTTATCCTCTGGGCCCTTAAGACAAAAAAAGTCAATCACTATCTTAAATTTTGAAAATGAGGCTTTTCCATTGCCTTCTCCCAAATTGGAATATTGATCAGCTTATGTGCAGCCTGAGTTTGGCAGATTTGCTTTAGGAGATGTAGGGAATTCCTTCACAGCTCAGCTTCCCATTCTAATCGAATACCAGCTTCTGTTTTCATGAACATATGCCTTCTTACCATGGCTTATTCATTACATCTACATTTTGCTTTTTGTAGTCTGGACATTTTAGAGTAATCTTTGGAATGACACAAGGTCATATTCTTTAGATTATTAATGATTTACAGTAAAGCATGCCTATATGTGAGTCATATACATTTTTAATAGTTTATTCACAAAGGAACCCCTTTTGCACACAAGACAATAGATGAGATTGAGGCAATGAAGACTTCAGAGTGATCTACTCCCTGTTAGTATATTACATATAATCGCAGGAACAATGCACCACCCCTATGCACATTAACATTTTCTAGCATTTCACTATCTATAATTTTTTATTTCAAGAATGTGTTCTATATGCTCAGGACTGGTAAAATAATTAAGTTTATAAAGGGTGTTGTTTCGCAGTTTGTTCAACATAATTACCAATGCTAAGTCCTATCCTCCTGGTTCCTGCCTTGGCACTTAAGGACTTACTGTCATAATGTGGCATCTTTGTGAGAGTCTTATTTCTTGCCTCTGTCTTCTGGGATGCAGCACATCCCACACACAGCTGCAGGGAAAACTCTTTGTAGCTATCATAGCTGTTGCCCTGTTTCTTGCTCCATTTGAGAGAGGTTCTGAGATCCTTACACATTCAGAGTTGACTTTGCACCCATAAGTGGTGGCTTTAAACAGTTGTTTTTTTTCTCCCTTTTCTCAAACCTTCCTGACCTTTATTAACCAGCCCACATCCTCTATATTCTCACTCCTTCAGTGGCATGATTATCCAAACTTGCTGGTCCTAGAGAGTGACTCTCTCACCAGGTCACATCCGCCTCATCTTTGCTCACACCTGGTCTTCTACAGACTTCTCCATTTGTCATCCACCCACTCTTCCTAATCCTCATTTCCACACTGTTAGCTCATCTAAATTTAACCGCACTCTGTTTTTTACCTAACTGCTATGTGACTTTGTAGTTTTTCCCATGCTACTTTTTGAGGATGTGTTTTATCTCCCCTTGATGCAGGTGATGTTTCCTTTCTCTGTTCTTTCTGTGTCCTCTAAAAATGTCATATTCTACATGGGGCTCAGATTTGTGTTTGACAAGTGTTTTATTGAACTTCTCTTGTGAACCAAGGACAGCTTCAGATGATTTCAGACACATGTGTCATTTGTTACTAACTACAGTGATAATGATAATGAAAATAGCTACAGGGGGATTATCATATTTCAGGCACAGGTTACATATATCTTCTCATTTGCTCCTCCCATGGCGAGGCATGAGGGTGATAGGCAGGGTCTATTCTGAAGGCTGTTTTGACAAAACTGAAGCTTGAATAGATTATGTAAGTTGCCCCCAAATCATGCATCTAGATGCTTGCACATCTTCTATGACTGAGTTCCCCTTTGAATGGAGCGACAAGTTAATTCTCAGCTACTCACATTGCTAACACGTGTTAGTTTCCTTCTGGGTCCAAGGCCCCTGTCAGCATTTTCACTTCAGCCCCCCACAGCAACCCAACCTCAGGATGACACTTCTCATCCCACAGACACTTGGACTTACCTGCCATGGTTCTTTCTCACCTTTGGTTTGGTTTGGTTTTGAAGTATCACATACCTGCAAGTAAAGGGAAGAAAGTGGACACCTGAAATGGGCAACCTAGTAAATGCTCGCTCATGCATAAGCTGCCACCAGTGCCCAGATCAGAACAGGGAGCACTCAGTTTCCACCCACCACATCTGATGGCATCAGCAGATGGCACGGCCCTTTGGTGGAGCCCTCGTTCTGTCCTGTGTCACTACCTGTTCCCCCAGCACTAGTTCTTCTCTGGAGTGGTTGACAGCCCACAACCATCTCACTGAGTGACTGTCTTGGAGAACTTTGCATACTGCCTTCTGAACCCTCAACCCTACAGATCCCCAGAGTAGATCATGCCTGTGATCACTGCCTTCTTCCATACTTGTGAACCTCAGCCCTGCATTTTGATGCCAAAAAAAAAAAAATGGTTTTACACAGTGACGTGGTTGCCAGAATTACTGATCAGCGGTCCTTGCTATGACCCACGTGCATTAACTCCCTCTTCTACCCTTCACCTCTGCTACTCAGGACATCACCATTTTCCTCACCCCTACCTTCTCAGGGCTTGTGTCCCATCTCATGAAAAGATAATAAAAAAATTTTCAAGAGGAAATCCCCTTGGCTGTCCTCACAGGGCTGCTGCCCCTTCATCTGTAAGCGCCAATACTTCACCCTAATTCTCTCACTCTCACTACTGCATCTCTCTTGGCTGCTCACTGACATGGAGTACCACCCCATCACCCAAACCAGAGACCTCCTGGCTCCTTTTTGCTGCTCTTCCCCTAGCAACCTGTTCACTTTGACCAGCAGAGCCTTATGAAGCTGCTCTTTTCTCTACCCTCCCCCACTCAGTAGCTCACTGGAATTTCCTGTGTTGGTCTTCTCTTGCATCTGCCATCTGAGAGGACCACCAGAATGCAACTTCCTTTGTTTCCCAGCCACTGCAGGACCAGTGGCTTCCTCTGAACCCTTAACTCCTCCTATCCTCCTGCCCCATTTCTTTGCCTTTGTTTCAGCCTAAGTGTTTGCTCCATGCTGGGGTGCTGTCTGCACAGGTCTCTGTGTGCAGAACCTACTCCTAGACCCAAGCTCAGTGCCCCAACTCTACCTGCCCTCCTCTCCTTCCAATGTCATCTGATGACACCACTAGTGATAAACACAAGCTCTGTCTTCCAAGGGCCAGATTCGCATCCTTAGAAGTTTGAGCATTGCACGTATAAAATGTCCAAAACAGAGCTCTTGAATCATTGGCTCCTGGCTTTACTGTACTCTATTTCTCACTCATCAGAGAATCTTGCAGGGTGCCACCTGCCACGTCTTTAGAGATCAGTCCTCTTGTCACTGTTCCCACCAATCCTTTCCTTACCTGTCCTTTAATTGGCTCCTATCTCTCCTCTTGTTGCCTTTTCTTTGAAAGTGACCACTGAAAATCATGCATTATGTTCCATATGTAAAATCCTCTGATCCTTTACAGCCCACAACCATCTCACTGAGTGACTGTCTTGGAGAACTTTGCATACTGCCTTCTAAACCCTCAACCCTGCCCTCTGTTCCCCTGCCCTGCCCTCTGTTCCCCTTCTATTCCTGCCTCCTCCTCTGGCCTTTGTATTATACTGGCAATCTTTGTATTGTGCTAAGTTTATGTGTTAAGTATATGTTCCCCTTCTATTCCTGCCTCCTCCTCTGGCCTTTGTATTATACTGGCAATCTTTGTATTGTGCTAAGTTTATGTGTTAAGTATATGTGTTAGGTGTATGTCTATGGAGGGCCTTAGCACTTGTGCTTCTTCTTCTCACTTTCCCTGTCTTTACTGGGCAAACTCTTGAATATTCAAATCTGTATTCAAGCCCATACTCATCAGAGAGCATTCCTGCATGTGAAGCAACTGCTCCCCTCTATCCTAGTCACTCTCTCCCCTTACTCCTCAAATCAACAGTATTAAGATTGCTTTATTTCACCCATTTGTTTATGTCTTTCTATTCTCTTCTCCCTTAGAATATAAGACTCATGAGAGCAGGTACTTTATGTTGCTCACTGTGGTCATGAGAAAAGGTCTTTCTGGACACTATCTCTGGCCAGAATAATCCTACACACAGTACACATCTTATTCTTCAGTGTGCCTGGCAGTGCACTCCTATCATGCAGGAGTGATGGACAGGTGAGCTTCTTGGTAGTTGGTAAATGCCATGTGTGGATCCATTCTATTTCTGCATTGTCATTTCTGAGGGAGCCTACTGGAGCAGGGCACATCTTCTTGGGGATGACTGTCATGTACAGCAGCCAACTTTACTCTTTGTTTAGATTAAAACTCTAGAAGAAGAACACAAACATTTTTTTCCATAGAACATCTCTAGGAAAATTAATTCAAGAATTTTGGGGGGAATCTCTAATCTGGTTGTGGATTATATCATTTTCCAGGGATATTTTTTCCTCTCTTTGTGACCTTCCCATTCAGGGTAATTTCTGCCCATCAACATGCTGAAACCTCTTATGCTAAAATTCCATTAAAACGGGGTAGGGGGGTGGCGGTGGGGCAAGATGGCGGAGGAGTAGGGGTCCCCAAGTCACCTGTCTCCACCAATTTACCTAGATAACTTTCAAATCATCCTGAAAACCAACAAATTTGACCTGAGATTTAAAGAGAGAACAGCTGGAACGCTACAGAGAGAAGAGTTTGCGCTTCTAACAAAGTATGAAAGCAGACAAAATAAAAATAAAAAAGAATCAAGTGGGGGAGGGCCCCCTGCGAGAAGCCAGGCTACAGCCGGGCAGTGAGAGCCCCAGGACAGGAAAGCCCAGGCCCCGAGAAGCAGGAACTTTAAAATCCTCCTGGGATTCTTCCCGGACGCAAAGGCGCTTAGCAGGGAGCTCGGGCAGAGCGCAGGAGGGCGGGGGAGCCTCCAGGCTCCCGGAGCCACTAACGAGGCAGCCACCCGGGGAGAGCGCCCCCCCCCCCGCCCCCGCCCCGGTCCCGCGGCCGAGCTCGGCGAAGGGCTGCAGCGCGCCTGGCGGGGCCTCGGGAAGCTCCGGGGGCGGCTCGGGGCGGAGGGGGCTGGTCCCCGCTGCCTTCGGGAGCCGCGCCCGGGAGCGCGATTGCAGCAGCGCAGGCCCCGGAGCCCAGAGCCCCGGGACACAGCCCAGGACCCTGCGCTCCCCCCGGGACAGGCAGGGGCGGGGAGGGCACAGGACAGCGAGGACACTCCCGCTGCTGGGTGCCCCCGAGCTGTGCAGATCAGCGCCCACAACCTCCGGGAGCACCCAGGCCAGTGCGACTGGGAGACTACGGGAGTCACTGCGGGAGCTGACTCCAAGGCTGGAGAGCTGGCCGCGGCCAGTGTTGTTGTTCCTCCTGTGTCACCCTGTGCCTGGGATGGAGCAGGGCTACCAGGGAACAGGGGCCTCACGGGATAAACAGCTCCCACTGAGCCGTGCACCTGTCAGGGGGTGGGGAAGCTCCCCCAGATGCTTACATCTGAGAATCAGCACAGCAGGCCCCCAGAAGATCAGCTGGAAGGACAGGGGAAAAGCAAGTTCTTGGTGGAGCAGCGCTGGAAAGCTCCAGGGGAACTTGAGGGATTTATAGTATATAGAACCAAAGGATACCCCTCCTTGTTTTTTTTTTTTCTTCCTTATTCCAATACAACTCGTTCTTAGCCACTCTTCAGTGAGCAAAATGACTAGAAAGAAGAACTCACTACAAAAGAAAGAATAAGAAACAGTACTCTCTGCCACAGAGGTACAAAATTTGGATTACAAATTATAAAGCTACTGGTGGTTCTAGAGAAAAGCATAAAGGACTCAAGAGACTTCATGACTGCAGAATTTAGATCTAACCATCTGAAATTAAAAATCAATTAAATGAGATGCAATCCAAACAGGTGATCCTAATGATGAGGGTTAATGAGGTAGAAGAAAGAGTGAGTGACATAGAAGACAAGTTGATGGCAAGGAAGGAAGCTGAGGAAAAAAGAGAAAAACAATTAAAAGACCATGAGGAAAGGTTAAGGGAAATAAATGACAGCCTCAAAAGGAAAAATCTACATTTAATTGGGGTTCTAGAGGGCGTCGAGAGGGACAGAGGACCAGAAAGCATATTTGAACAAATCATAGCTGAGAACTTTCCTAATTTGGGGAGGGAAACAGACATTCAGATCCAGGAGATATAGAGGTCCCCCCCTCAAAAAAAAATCAATAAAAACCATTCAACACTTAGACATCTAAGAGTGAAACTTGCAAATTCCAAAGATAAAGAGAAAATCCTTAAAGCAGCAAGAGACAAAAGATGCATAACTTATATGGGGAGAACTATTAGATTCACAGCAGACCTCTCCACAGAGACCTGGCAGGCCAGAAAGGGCTGGCAGGATATACTCAGGGTCCTAAATGAGAAGAACATGCAGCCAAGAATACTTTATCCACCAAGGCTCTCATTCAGAATAGAAGGAGAGATAAAGAGCTTCCAAGATAGGCAGAAACTGAAAGAATATGTGACCACGAAGCCAGCTCTGCAAGAAATGTTAAGGAGGACTCTGTGAAAGAAAGAAGAAGTCCAAAGAAATAATCCACGGAAACGGGCTGAATAGGTATTATGATGACACTAAATTCATATCTTTCAATAGTAACTCTGAATGTGAATGGGCTTAATGATCTCATCAATAGACGCCTGGTTTCAGACTGGATAAAAAAGCAAGACTCATCTATTTGCTGTCTACAAGAGACTCATTTTAGAGGTAAGGACACCTACAGCCTGAAAATGAAAGGTTGGAGAACCATTTACCATTCAAATGGTCCTCAAAAGAAAGCTAGGGTAGGAATCCTCATATCAGATACATTAAAGTTTATCCCAAAGACTGTAGAGGGACACTATATCATACTTAAAGGATCTATCCAACAAGAGGACCTAATAATCATGAATATTTATGCTCCTAATGTGGGAGCTGCCAAGAATATCAATTAATCAATCAAGCAAAGACATACTTAGATAATAATAATACTGGGAGACTTCAACATGGTGCTTTCTGTAAATGACAGATATTCTAAGCACAACATCTCCAAAGAAACAGGAGCTTTAAATGATACACTGGAACAGATAGATTTTACAGAATTTACAGAAATTTACATCCAAATGCAACTGAATACACATTTGTCTCAACTGCACATGGAACTTTCTCCAGAATAGATCACATACTGGGTCACAAATCAGGTCTTAACCAATACCAAAAGATTGGGATTGTCCCCTGCATATTTTCAGACCATAATGCTTTGAAACTTGAATCAATCACAAGAAGAAATTTGGAAGCAATTCAAACACCTGGAGCTTAAGAGTATCCTGCTATAAGATGAAAGTGTCAACCAAGAAATTAGAGAAGCATTAAAAAGATTTATGGAAACTGGGGGATCCCTGGGTGGCGCAGCGGTTTAGCACCTGCCTTTGGCCCAGGGCGCGATCCTGGAGACCCGGGATCGAATCACACGTCGGGCTCCCGGTACATGGAGCCTGCTTCTCCCTCTGCCTGTGTCTCTGCCTCTCTCTCTCTCTCTCTGTGTGTGACTATCATAAATTAAAAAAAAAAGATTCATGGAAACTAATGAGAATGAAGGCACAACTGTTCAACATGTTTGTGATACAGCAAAAGCAGTCCAAAGAGGGAAATACATTTTAATACAAGCATCCCTCAAAAAACTGGAAAAAACTCAAATACACAAGCTAACCTTGCACCTAAAGGAACTGGAGAAAGAACCAGAAATAAAACCTACACCAAGCAGAAGAAGAAACTTAATAAAGATTCAAGCAGAACTCAATGGAATAGAAACCAGAAGAACTGTGGAACAGATCAACAAAACCAGGAGTTGGTTCTTTGAAAGAATTAATAAGATAGATAAACCATTAGCCAGCCTTATTAAAAACCAAAGAGAAAAGACTCTAATTAATAAAATCATTAATGAAAGAGGAGAGATCACCACCAATACCAAGAAAATACAGACGGTTTTAAAAACATATTATGAGCAGCTATATGCCAATAAATTAGGCAACCTAGAAGAAATGGATGCATTTCTGGAATACCACAAACTACCAAAACTGGAACTGGAAGAAATAGAAAACCTGAACAGGCCAATAACCAGGGAGGAAATTGAAGCAGTCATCAAAAACCTCCCAAGACACAAAAGTCCAGGGCCAGATGGCTTCCCAGGGGAATTCTATCAAACGTTTAAACCAGAAACAATACCTATTCTACTAAAGAAAGAAAGGGATGGAGTACTTCCATACTCATTCTATGAGGCCAGCTTCACCTTAATTCCAAAACCAAAGACCCCACCAAAAAGGAGAATTATAGACCAATATCCCTGATGAACACAGATGCAAAAATTCTCAACAAGATACTAGCCAAAAGGATCCAACAGTACAGTAAGAATATTGTTCACCATGACCAAGTGGGATTGATCCCTGGTATGCAAGGCTGGTTCAACATTTGTGAAGCAATCAACGTCATAGATCACATCAAGAGAAAAAAACAAGAACCATGTGACCCTCTCAATAGATGCAGATAGAAGCATTTGACAAAATACAGCATCCATTTCTGATCAAAACTCTTCAGAGTGTAGGGATAGAGGGAACATTCCTCAGCATCTTAAAAGCCATCTACGAAAAGCCCACAGTAAATATCATTCACACTGGGGAAGCACTGGGAGCCTTTCCCCTAAGATCAGGGATGCCCACTCTCACCACTGCTATTCAACATAGAATTAGAAGTCCTAGCCTCATCAATCAGGCAACAAAAAGAAATAAAAGGCATTCAAATTGGCAAAGAAGAAGTCAAACTTTCCCTCTCTGCAGATGACATGATACTCTACATAGAAAACCCAAAAGACTCCACCCTAAGATTGCTAGAACTCATACAGCAATTCGGCAGTGTGGCAGGATACAAAATCAATGCCCAGCAATCGGTGGCATTTCCATACACTAACAATGAGACTGAAGAAAGAGAAATTAAGGAGTCAATCCCATTTATAATTGCATCCAAAAGCATAAGATACCTAGGAATAAACCTAACCAAAGAGGTAAAGGATCTATACCCTAAAAACAACTGAACACTTCTGAAAGAAATTGAGGAAGACACAAAGAGATGGAAAAATATTCCATGCTCATGGTTTGGAAGAATTAATATTGTGAAAACGTCAATGCTACCCAGGGCAATTTACACATTTAATGCAATCCTTATCAAAATACCATGGACTTTCTTTAGAGAGTTGGAACAAATCATCTTGAGATTTGTGTGGAATCATAAAAGACCCCGAATAACCAGGGGAATATTGAAAAAGAAAATCATATCTGGGGGCATCACAATGCCAGATTTCAGGTTGTACTACAAAGCTGTGATCATCAAGACAGTGTGATCCTGGCACATAAACAGACACAGAGATCAATGGAACAGAATAGAGAATCCAGAAATGAGCCGTCCACTCTATGGTAAACTAATATTCGGCAAAGCAGGAAAGACAATCCACTGGAAAAAGGACAATCTCTCCAATAAATCGTGATGGGGAAATTGGATAACCATGTGCAGAAAAATGAAACTGGACCATTCTATTACACCATACACAAAGATAAACTCAAAATTGATGAAAGACCTAAATGTGAGACAAGAATCCATCAAAATCCTAGAGGGGCAACATGGCAACACCCTTTTTGAGCTTGGCCACAGTAACCTCTTGCAAGATACATCTATGAAGGCACAAAGGAAACAAAAGCAAAAATGAACTATTAGGACTTAATCAGGATAAAAAAAAACTTCTGCAGAGCAAAAGAAACAGTCAACAAAACTAAAAGACAATGTACAGAATGGGAGAAGATATTTTCAAATGACATATCAAATAAAGTGCTAGTATCCAAGTTCTATAAAGAAGTTATTAAACTCAACAGCAAAGAAAAAACAATCCAATCATGAAATGGGCAAAAGACAGGTTCGGAAATTTCACCAAAGAAGACATACACATGGCCAACAAGCACAGGAGAAAATGCTCCGCATCACTTACCATGAGGGAAATACAAATCCAAACCACAGTGAGATACCACCTCACACCAGTGAGAATGGGGAAAATTAACAAGAGAGGAAACAACAGATGTTGGAGAGGATGTGGAGAGACGGGAACCCTCTTGCACTGTTGGTGGGAATGTGAACCTGTACAGCCACTCTGGAAAACTGTGTGGAGGTTCCTCAAAGAGTTAAAAATAGAGCTACCCTACGACCCAGCAATTGCACTGCTGGGGATTTACCCCAAAGATACAGATGCAGTGAAACACCAGGACACTTGCACCCCGATGTTTATAGCAGCAACGTCCACAATAGCCAAACTGTGGAAGGAGCCTCGGTGTCCATCGACAGATGAATGGATAAAGAAGATGTGGTATATGTATATAATGGAATTTTACTCAGCCATTAGAAATGACAAATGCCTACCATTTGCTTCAACGTGGATGGAACTGGAGGGTATTATGCTGAGTGAAATAAGTCAGTCGGAGAAGGACAAACATTATATGGTTTCATTCATTTGGGAAATATAAAAAATAGTAAAAGGCAATAAAGGGGAAAGGTGAGAAAATGAGTGGGAAAAATCAGTGAGGGTGACAGAACATGAGAGACTCCTAACTCTGGGAAACTATCAAGGGGTAGTGTGAAGGAAGGTGAGTGAGGGGTTGGGGTGACTGGGTGACCGGCTCTGAGGGGCCACTTGGTGGGGTGAGCACTGGGTGTTATGCTGTATGTTGGCATATTGAACTCCAATAAAAAATATATACAAAAAATAATTAAATTGCATAAAACCCACGGTTTCCTGAAGTCTTTGTGTGAACATTTCCCAAACTCATTACATCTAAGTGGTGGTATTCATGTTGTGTCAAACTGGATCCCCTTGCAGCGTTTGACACCTCAGTCCATGTCTCTGGGCTCTGATCACACCTGCAACAGAGAAACATATCTTGCTCCATATGACTGTCAAAAATATCTCAAATTCACCATTTCCAATACTGAGTATCTCCTCTGAAGCTAAAGAATAAATGAATGAAACCAGGTGCCCACCCTTTCCATCATTTAAGACAGAAACTCAGGTTCATCCTTGACCCCATCCCGTCCTTCAGTCTGTATTTCTAATTACACAGTCTGAAAGACTCAGTATCCCAAATGACTAAATACCCTCTTTCCATCCTAAATACCACTGTTTAAATTCAGTATCTCATCATTACTTACCTGGATTTTTGAGGTCATTTCCCAGCTGGTTTCCCCTCTGGCCCTGCCGTCCTTCTTTTATACTGACAATATCATATTCCTGTAATATAAATACCTGTCTCATTTTTTTTTACAAAATATTTGCTAGAAGCACACCTATCATCCATAATTTTCATTGCAAATATTTTGTCCTCCATGAAGTCACTCTATCTTCCAGAGATATTTCCTCTGATGATCTCATAGCATCAGGTACATTTCTGCTAAAATATTAATCAGACATACACAATCATGCATTTCTGTACTTCTTTCTCCTTGATTTTATACATGTTTCTAAGATGGAATCCACATTCCTATCTTCTTTGGCATTTCCAACATGTAACATATTGTCCACACAAAGGTAAAGCCTACACACTGCTTCTCAAATATCGATCCTCTGCTTCTCAAATATCGATCCTCATTTCTTTTAGAACTTTCACCCCACCTTCCCTCCTCAAAGACTCATTGAGGGTAAAGGAGGGTGGGTGGGAGTTTAAGAATCCTCTTTGTTTTCAGGTAGAGATCTTTAGACATATATTTATTAAATACTGGCTTAGGGAATCTTTTTTTTTTTTTTTTTAACTCAGCATCAAGTCACCAGAGCTTTGAACTGTGTCAGTGAGCATCTCTGGTTTATCTTGATTTATTTTGTGCAAACATTAGCAAAATATGTCCTAAGCTATCAGAAAAACCTAAGAAGCTGTTTTTTGTGTTTGGTAATGCTCAAAATTTTTCTCATATAAATTAATTTCATGTAAATTAATTGCTTCCTTGCTTTATGCCATTTGGTGTTAGGAAAGCTTTCATAGGAAAGCTTTCTAATTTCTTCTTTGATGAAGCATCTGTTCAAATCTTTTGCCCATTATCTTATTTTTTTCTTATTGTTGAGTTTTGAGAGTTCCTTATGTACTTTGGAATTAGATTCTTTCTCAGATACATGCTTTGCAAGTGTTTCCTCCCAATCTGTAGCTTTCTATCACCCTTTTCATCCTCAGACATTTTTTTCAAAAAAGGAAAAGTTTTTCACTTTGATGAAATGCTATTTCTCAGGTTTTTTTCTTATATGGATTATGCTTTTAGTCTTGAGTTTAAGAAATCTTTGCCTAACCTAGGGTCACAGAGTTTTCTTAATATGTTTACTTCTGGAAGTCTATAGATTTAGGTTTACATTGAAGTCTATGTTACATTTTCACTTTGTTTTTGTATATAGTATCAGGTATGGATTGAAGTTCTTTTTTATGCATGTGGATTTTTCTCTTTGTCTATGGATATATAGATGCCTAATTGTTCTAACATTATTTATTGAAAAGTTCCTTCTCCACTGAATTATCTTGGGCCTTTGTTGAAGTAGTTCATAAATGTTTGGGTCTATTTCTGGACACTCTGCTTTGTTTCATTATCAGCTTATCTTCATACCAATCCATACCATGACAATTATTGCAGCTTTATAATAATTCTTGAAATAAGGTAGTATTAGTCCTATGAGTTTCTCCTCTTTTTTTATTAAACATTTTTAAAGATTTTATTTATTTGTTCATGAGACACACACACACACACACACACACACAGAGGCAGAGATGCATGCAGAGGGAGAAGCAGGCTCCATGCAGGGAGCCTAATGCAGGACTCGACCCCGGGACTCCAGGATCATGTCCTGGGCCAAAGGCAGGGGCCAAACTGCTGAGCCAACCAGGGATCTCCAGTTTCTCCTTTTTTAAATGTTGTTTTGGCTATGCTAGGTTCTTTGCATATCTATATGAATTTCATTGTACATTTGTCAATTTCTGTGACAATACTGAGATTTTGATCAAAGTACTTTGAATGTATATAGATCATTTCGGAGAGAATTGACATGTAGGCAATATTGAGTTTTCTAACTTATAAGCTTGGCATATCTCTCCACTTCAGGTATTTTAAAGTTTCTCTCAGTAGTGTTTGATAGTTTGCATTGTACAGGTCTTTTACATCATTTGTCATATTCATCTCTATTTCTTATTTTTGGATACTATCATTAATGAAACTTTTAACTGCAGCTGCTAGTTGATTATTACTAGTACATCAAAATAACATTGCCTTTTGGGTTTTTTATTTTTTTATTCTTTTAATTTAAATTTTTTTTATTTTTATGTTTATTTTTATTGGTGTTCAATTTGCCAACATATAGTATTGATCTTGTATCCTGCAATCTTCTTAAACTCATTTATTTGTTCTAGTAGCATTTTTTATAGTTCCCATTGGATTTTTGACATAGACAATCATGTCACCTGTGAATAAAAACAGTGTTATCTTATCCTTTCCAATCTGGATGTTTTTATTTCTGTTTCTTGTCATATTAACATTGGCTACATTTCTGATTCAGTGTTGAATAGAAATGATGTGAACAATATCCTTGTCTTCCTCCTGATTTTAGAAGGAAAGCAGTAAATCTTTTACCACTTATTATGATGTTTCATAGATGCTCCTTATCAAGTTTAAGAAGCTTCTTTCTATTCCTAGATGAGTTTTCAGTGAGAAATGGGTGTTACATTTTGTCAAAATATTTTCCCTCTAAATCTATGGAGATCATAGTATGGTTTTCCTTTTGTTAATGTGTTGAATTAAATTAATTTTATTGAAATTTAAGTAACCATCATACAGCTCATACTTAGATAAATATTCTTAAAGTCAAAGTTACTTTGAAAAACAACAACAACAAAAAAAAAACAAAGTTACTTTGAATTGCTGGTATGCACACACTTGGTCAAGATATATTATTCTTTTATGTGATTTGCTAGAAATTTAAGTTTTTGCATGAATGTTCAAGATGAATACTGATGTCTGGTTTTCTTTTCTTGTGATTTCTCTGTCAGATATGGGTATTAGAGCAACTTTAAGCTCACAGAATAAGCTGAGTTGTTCTCTACATGTGAGTTTTCTGGAAGAGTTTGCATAGAATTGATATTAATCCTTCTTTATATGTTTGGTAGAACTCACCATTAAAGGAATCTTTTCTGGCAAGATTTAGAAAAGTAAAAGTTTAATTTTCTAAATAGATGTAGGGTTTCCTTAGTAGATGTAGCCTTGAAGAATTTTCCTATTCATCTGAGTTGTATAATGTATTAACATAAAGTTGTCATTATAGTCTTTTAGTTTCTTTTTTAACATATACAGACCCTGAAGTGATACTACCTCTCTCATTCCTGAAATTGATAATCTTTGTTTTCTCTGTCTTTTTTCTTATTAATCTAGTAAGTGTTGATTCCTAAGGAATCAACTCTCAGTTTCATTGATTTTTCTGTATTGATTTTTTTTCCTATTTCACTGATTTCTAATCTGACCTTTATTATTTTCTTTTCTCTACTTAATTTGGATTTAATTTGATCTCTTTTTAATTTTGTAAGGTGGAAGCTAAGGTCATTGATTTGAAAATGTTTCTGAAATTAGAGGTTCAGTGTTACAAATTTTCTCATGTACTTCATTAGTGGCTGCCACAATTTTGCAATGTTAGATATCAGTTATCCTCTCTTCATTTTTTCTCTCCTTTTCCCTTTGTTTTATATTTTGTATAGTGTCTATTGCTGTCTCCTCAAATTCACTAATATTTTTTAGCAAGATTTAGTCTGCTAATTCCCATTCATTTATTTTTCATCTCAGATATTGTGGTGTTCTTTTCTAGACGTCCAATTTTTTATATCCCCATAAAATATACTAACTTTTCAATATATATGATAGAATTATAATTTTTAAAATGCTAATCCTAACATTTCCAATATATATGATATTAAAAGCAACACTCAAAAGTTAACTTTTTAAATATATACAATAGTTATAATAATTTTTAAAATGTTAATCCTAACATTTTCATTTTGATTCATTGATATATTTTCTCATCATGGATTGCATTTTTATGCTTCTTTGGATGCCTGGTAATCACTGTTTGGATTCCAGACATTGTGAATTTTAACTTGCCGAATATTCAATATTTTTGTCTTCCTATATATATATTCTTGTGCTTTGTTCTGGGACACAGTTAAGTTACTTGGAAATAGTTTTATCCTTTTGAGTGTTGCTTTTAATATTGATTAAGCAGGACTGGAGCATTGCTCAGTCTGGGTTTAATTATTCCCATTATCAAGGCAAAACCTTATGAGTACTTCATCTTATGCTTCATGAATCTTGTTCTGGTGGGGTAGGCACTGTTTATTACTAGCTCTAGAAGTTTATTCTTATTTTTTTTAATTTATCTTATTTATTTATTAGAGAGAGATTGATAACATAGGAGAGAGGCAGAAAGAGAGAATCTCAAGCAGAACCCCTGCTGATCATGGAGCCTGACACAGGGCTCAATCCCACCACCCTGAGGTCATCACCTGAGCTGAAATCAAGAGTCAACCACTTAACCCACTGATGAACCACTCAGGTGCCCCTGAAAGTTTATTTTTAAACCCTGACAAATATTCCCCTGAATATTTGTATTCTTGCCTCTCAGTTGGTTTTTGAGTTTGTTTTTCCTTTTCCTACTGTTTTGATATATTAGTTTAGTGTAAATTCAAAAACTTATCACACTATATAACAAATGACATTTTTTCTTAGCTTTATTGAAATTTGGTTATTTAATCTAAATTTAGCAATTATGTTACTCATATGGAGATTCAATACAGCTCACTTAAAAATGAATGTTTTATTGTTGTTGTGATGGTGGTTGTTGAATCAAATTTACTATATCAGCTTTATTTTTCACAGTCCTCATAACTAACATTTTAACAGATGAAGTTTCTGACAGCTGAGCATAGGGAAAATAAACATGCATCTGCTGAACAGAAGCTAAGCAGAAGCCTTTGGGGAGATACAGGAGAAAAGCAATAATGAAGTTGAAAGAGAGAGTATTAGCCCCATAAATATCTCTCATCTCCCATTAGGCCCTCTCCTCAACTTTCTCCTCCTTTCTGTCTTTATTCTCCTTCTATCTCACCTCTTTTCTTGGACATATTTTTCATTTTACCCCGTTTTATTTTTCCCAAATTTTCATACTTTAGGACAATACTCTATTTTTTTTTCTTATCGTGAGTCCCTTCTCACTATGTTTTTACGCTCAGAGAACACTCCCCTATAAATGTATTATAATTTGGATTTCCTGAGTGTGATCACACAGCAATCAATTGAATTCTAATAGATTTCACTCTAGCATTCACAGCCAGGTTAAAAAAGAAATGGAAGAATACGTAATAGAGACTGAATACTTCTTTTACAGAGAAACAAGCCAAAATATTCCCAGCCCTTACCTTCATGAAGCATATGGGTAAATACTCTTCTGTTTTCTCCCTGTTTCTAATTCCCAGAGGCAAATAGGTTAATGACATTAGTCATGTCAATCCATCTGTCCCCTTTTCCTTCTGGGGTATAATCAGTTGACATTTCTTTGGCAGCAGAGGCTAACCTGGCAGCCTGCTTTGCATCTGTCTTTTCTGCAGATTGCATGGGGGCTGTTTCATCCCCATCCCCTTTGCTGGGCATGATTCATAGAGGCTGGCTTAGCTGATGAGCTGGGACTCTTTATCTGAAGTGATGGGGGAGGTGGGGTGAACTGAAATGCCAGATCTAAGTCCTTTCCTAGACCTGAGATTCAATAGAAAAAGCATTTGATGGCAGCTACCTTGATCAAATCCATGAACCTGACAGGAGAAACAGTGGACATGGAGATACAAATGTGAGAACATTGTTGCTTGGTCCTCAAGTTGCTTACATGTAAGACCGATTTTATTTAGCTAGGGTTGTCATAATTTACCAAGTCAGTGACCTGAAAAGTGTTTGCACTGGGAGTTGGGGGAGACAATTCAGTCTCTTTTTGCAACCCAAGGGTCAGACTTTTTGCATACCCTTGAAACTCTGGGCAGAGAGAAGTGGGGCGGGGGTTGTGGAGCATCCCAGGATGAAAGTGGGATAGGCTGATATGCATGTGCTCTCTGTTTCCCTTTATATCTGAGGTCTTACTTCTTTGCAGGATTTGAGAAGTGCCAGAGAGAGAGAGAGAGAGAGATAAAAAGTGTGCTAGACAACTAGGTCCAAGTGGAATCAGAAAACAGGTCATTCTCAGCAAGGAGGGGAGACTTACCCCATGCTCAGGAGTTGAGAAGATAGTCACAGAGAAATTTATGTTGTATGGATTTTGCTTCTTTACAAAACTCTTAATTCTCAGGCAGAAGTTCGTAGTGTGATTAAGCATACGCAAATAGTGTTTACTTATAAGTTAATTCTAAGCAATCACTGTTTAAATAATAATTTAAAAACAATTTTAAAATAGACCATTATTTATCCTATTTTAGTGGGATAGTACATTTCTTCAGAAACATTTTCCCCAACCTTGTGCTTAAAAATAATTGAATTTTTAGAATTATACTTCCCATGTAGTTAGCACTTTAAAGAATCTATGGGGATCTGAAAACTGCAAGGCCACCTACTTCCAGAAAAGCCTTATATATTACAAGGGTTCTTAAAAATGTGTGTGGGTTTGGATATAAATGTGTTTTAAGCACATGTTTTCTTGTGTCATCTCTTTTTTTAATCCCCCAAATTTGATTTTATCACTTATGTCAACATTCTCTCAAATTCATTGTATGTTGGCCAGTTTCTGGGGTGCAACATCACACTGTCAGATCTAGTCCAACAGAACTTCAGCAAAGATCTCTGCATTCAAATCTCTATGTATAGGCTTTTCTTGAGAGCATTTTGACATCTTTGTCTCACACCATCAGGGGTGTTCAGGTCCTCTTGATTGTACTCTGGATACTCTACCCAGTGTGATGAATGGGTTGAATCAGCATAAAGCTGTATGGGTCTCCTTGTCACTGGAGAAATGAGACTCAGATTGTCTACAGCCTTGCCCTGTGTAGAATCAGGTAATTGTTGATCTAGAGCCAAGGTGAGAACCGTGTACACATGTGCTATTTTGCAAGTTTGTTCTGATTCAGTAGATGAGAGTGCCAAAGAATGTACCATTTACTCTATCCACGTGTATTTGTATATGGAAAGGAGTTTAAGGATTGAGGGAAATCAATAATTTAGATTCCTAAAAGCTTCATTTGGGAAGAGATTTCAAATAGTATAAAATTTTCACTTTGAGGAGAAGTAATATTAACTCAAACACCATTGCATTTTGGATTTTTTGTTCTGTCTTATGGTTACCCCTGTAGAATTTACTTCTTACTTTCTTACTTAAACCTACCATGAAAGCAAAGGCTATCGAGAATTTATTTACATAAGCATCATGAAAAGACAAATTGCCTTTCAGTGACTGAAGATGGGTCCCTTGGATTTGCTGTCTCCATGTCAGACTCTTCACTAGTAAGGTTCCAGGAAGAACACCCAGGAGGTTTTATTTATTTCATTTGTTGATAAGCTGTAATCCCCAGTTCTATTGCTGCTAAGATTATTTTGAACAGTTACGTGTTAGATCAACTAAGAATAAGAAAAATAAAAGATTTTATCTTACCATCACTTATTCTTTGTTTGTGTAGATACATGTTTCTTACCTATATCAATTTTCTTCTGAAGAAGAACTTCCAACAGTCCTTGCAAAAGCATGTCTACTGACAACAAATTCTATCCACTTATGTTTGCCTGAGAAAGACTCTTTTTCTTTTTCTTTTGAAGCATACTTTCACTGAATAGAGAATTCTAAGTTAGTGGTTTTCTTCTTTCAATAATATAAATACCTCCTTCCACTCTAGTCTTGCTTGTATGGTTCCTGATGAGAAGTCTGATATAGTTCTTATTTTTGTTCCTTTATAGGTTATTTGTGGGGGGAGCTTCTTTCAAGATCTTCTCCTTTCCTTTGGTGTTTTGCAGCTTGAATATGAAAACCCTAAGTGTAATTTATTTTTTCTAGTTGTTCTGTTCTGAGCTTCTTGTATATGTGCTTGATGTCCATCATCAATTTTGGAAAATTCTCAACCATTATTACCTTAAATATTTCTTATCTTCCTTTCTTTCTTCTCCTGATATTCCCACTACATGTATGTTATAAGTTCTGTAATTTTTTCACAGTCTTTGGATATTCTACTCTGTTACTCATTCTCTCTCTCTTTCTCTCTTTTTTTTTTTCTCTTTGCTTTCCAGCTTGGGACATCTCTATTGACATCTCTTTAAGTTCACAAATTCTTTCAACTATATCTGGTCTACCAGTGAACCATCAAAGGCATTCTTCCTGTCAGTGTTTTAGGTTTCTAGTATTTCTTTTTGATTCTTACTTAGAATGTCCATCTTTCTGCTTACATTAGCATGTTCTTTTATGTTGTCCACTTCTTCCATTGTAACCTTACTAATCATAGTTGTTTCTAAATTCCTTTTCTGATAATTCCAAAATTTCTGCTATATCTGAATCTAGTTCTGATGCTTGCTTTGTCTCTTCAAACTGTACTTTTTTTTTAACCTTTTAGCATGTCTTGTAATTTTTTTGTTGAAAGCCAAACATAATGTACTGGGTAAAGAGAACTAAGATAAATTGGCCTTTAATGTGAGGTTTTATGTTTATCTGGGTAGGAGTTAGTTTGTGTTTACTGTGAGCATGTCTTGTAATTTTTTGTTGAAAGCCAAACATAATGTACTGGGTAAAGAGAACTAAGATAAATTGGCCTTTAATGTGAGGTTTTATGTTCATCTGGGTAGGAGTTAGTATGTGTTTACTGTGTGCTGTAGCTGTGGCTTTCACAAGTGTTTCTTGTTTTTTCATCCCTTTAAATGAGAGAGGAAGACGAGAAGGGGCTGGAGTTGGGTATTTCCCTTCCTTCACATTGGTTAGTCTCTGGTAAAATAGTTTTCCTTGAGGAAGGTCTTTGTTAGGGGAAAGAGGACACTCTGAGTGTATTTCTAAATGGTTTCTTTTCCCCATCCCCTATTAGAAGCACAAGAGGATTTTTCTGCAGTCATCACCTTAATAACCTGCTAGGGCTCCTGGTGATAAAAACTTACAAAAATGTGGGAGCCCTCCTAAGACTGTACTCATAGGAGTTTTTAATTTTCAAGTACCTATGCTCAATCTATAGCAATTACCCAGTTTCTAGCTACAGCAGCAGTTTCTACTCTTAGAGAGCTGTGATTCTCCATATCTATCTATTGGTCTGTCTGGTTTTTGAGGCAGTACTTGCACTGTGACTTCAATTCTTGGATGGATCTAAGAAGTGTTGTTGATTTTCAGTGTGTTCGGCTTTTTTTCTTGTTGTGAAAACAGGAATGATGACTTCCAAACTCTTTAAATGTCAGACTGGAAACCAGAAGTTCCCTCCAGGTTTGATTATCTTTCTCCAGAGACACAAAGTATTTCCTTCTGTTGTAGAAATACAGCTCCAGTGGACTTTTCCTTTTTAACCCAACAAGGTTACCACAACTGCCTTTGTATTTAGCATGATGCAAATAGGAGAAATTTACTTTCATTTCTTTTTGTGTGTTTTCCATTACTATTTCAGTCTTCTGGACCATACTGGAAATAGTGCTGGAAATGCTAGGCCAGCTTGGAGTTTTAGGCTTGCCTCTGCCACTAATCAGCTGAGTGAATTGGGGCAGCTCAGTAATCAATTTGTTTTAGGATTCCTCACCTATGAGAACAGTTACTGACACTTGTGCTCTTCTAATTGTTATGAAGGTCAAATAATACAGTGCACTGATGCTCTTTAAAATGAGAAATCCTGTGGAACTAGAGGGTATTATGCTAAGCAAAATACGTCAGTCAGAGAAAGACAAAATACCATATGATTTCATTTATATGTGGAATTTAAGAAGCAAAACAGGTAAACACGGGGAAGAGAAGAAAAAATAAAATAAGAAAAACAGAGAAGGAGGCAAACCATAAGAGATTCTTAACTGCAGGGAGCAAACTGAGGTTGCTGGTGGGAAGTAGGGAAGGATGGGGTAACTGAATGATGGGCATTAGAATAGGAGGGCACTTGATGTAACAAGCACTGGGTGTTATATGTAACTGATGAATCACTAAATTCTACCCTGAAACTATATTTCAGAATAAGAATCACTAAATTCTACCCTAAAATTTATATATATATATACACACACACATAATTTTTTAAAAAGTAAAATGAGGAATCCTGGGCCATGCATCTTTCTTGTGCAGTTTTTTTTCCCAGCAGGAACTATCATGGCATTAGTTTCTCAACATTTAAACAGCATGTGAGCTTGGAGGCAAGCAAGATCTTCTTGTGCAGGCCTAGTCTTCTTGGTCTCCCTTTGTTGTATATATTCTCTCCCAATTTCTTGTGTTACCTAATAGTTCTTAATGTTAAGATCTGAATCCTTTGCTCCATGTATAACATATTAACCAATAAAAGATAAATGAACCTTACTCAAAATTGGAAATGTTAGAAATGGGTTAAGTAAAATGAGATTTCTTACATTGATCATGCATAGTTGTGATTCACAAAGCACCCTCGTTTAGACTAATTTACACTTTTCTATTTTCAAAGTAGTGTAAATAATATGGAAAAGATCTTAAAATTTTTCTCTGTCTTTATTGGAAAAGCTATTGCTGTTATTACATGTAACTAGAGTAGATATGCATATATCCATTTTAACGGCCTCAAGATAATTGTCAGCCAACATGTAGTGCGTAACATAGGCCTTCAACTGCTTCAAACACAAAAGATAGGAAATTAACAATCATAATTCAATGTCATCTTATTCTAAACTACAGTCAAATGCTTGCTTTTCTGAGTTGTCTACAGTCTTAGAGGGCTGAAAAGCAATTTTGAATTATAAGGAACTGTTCCACTTAATACTTTTACCTGAAGATTCCACAGAAATATATAGGAGAGCTTTGTGATACTCAAGCATGGAACCTATTATATCTGAAAAGATTTTTGCTGATCTCACTATCATTTGACTCTTTCCTCTAGCCCATTGCCTTGAAGAGTGCAATGGGTACAGTTGCTGGCTCTTTCAAGGAGTCATGAACTTCCGTGATGCAGAGTCCCAAATAAGGGCCTGTGTGAGCAACGAGAGGTAGTGGAGAATTCTGTTCTGAATCCTTTCATCACACCCTTATTGACCAAATGGCAGGCTTTTGTCAAAATTTGAAAGTGGAATTAAATATGGAAAGAAATCAGGCAGTGTATACTTTATATAAACACTTACTAAAATATACTTCAATTCTATCATCCTTAAGCCCTGTGTTGATATAAAACTTGTATCTATGACAAAGAAGAATATAGGGAAAAACAAATGAATAAGAAACATAAGGGGTATATAAGAAAATAGAAAAGAGGGACAAACCAGGAAGAGTAAGGCCAGAGTCTTAGAGTTTCACTATCTGCTAAAAGATGACGGTTATTGAACCATTGCTTAAAAAACCGGAGAAAGAAGGAAGGGAGGGAAGGAGGGAGGATATAGAGTGGAAGGAGGAAGTAAAGTTGCCTGGAGAAAAGGAAGAAGGAAAGGTGAGAATAGCAGAGAGAAGGGGCCTGAAAGATGCGGGAGTACAAGAGAATCTTTAGGACAAGAACTCTTGTATTATTACTGATGTGATCATGTGCATGATACTGAGAGGTTTTCTTTTTTTTTTTTTTTTTTTAATTTTTATTTATGATAGTCACAGAGAGAGAGAGAGAGAGAGAGAGGCAGAGACATAGGCAGAGGGAGAAGCAGGCTCCATGCACCGGGAGCCCGATGTGGGATTCGATCCCGGGTCTCCAGGATCGCGCCCTGCGCCAAAGGCAGGCGCCAAACCGCTGCGCCACCCAGGGATCCCCTGAGAGGTTTTCTATAATTCTTCACACCACAGATGAAAATACTTATCCTCTTCAAATATTCCCTTTGCTTGTCCCCTGTGAAAGTTTGCTACCTGGTTGACATTGTGTCTCACTGTTTATGCTGACACCAGCAGGCCAATGCCAGGGCCAAAGGATGATTTGTACTTGGCTCAAGATAGAACCTTATTGCTCCTTAAGAAACCATTTCTTTATTATTTTCCTAGAATGAAAACAGTTAGTTTTTCTTCTAATTAGTTGTCCCCAAGTCTTTGTAACTGCTTTTGCAGAAGAATTTCATTCGACTCTCTCATTTTCCATGGGAATGTTATGAGAACAAATATGAGTTGAAATTTCTGTGAACTTTTATGAAGAAAGAGGATTCTAGAAGTGTGATTCTTGCTTTAGAACTTGCATAAGAAAACAATTGAAAATAAAGAAGAAGCTGAAGTTTTATTATAGATTTGTACTTTAAAGTCTTATCAACAGCTTAGTTAGATTCTAAGGTAACAGGAACTTCCTCATGATATCTAGACAGCTTAAATTACCCAAGTATACCTTTTTAGAATTCTTTGAGTATTAAAATGTTCAGCATCAGTACCCAATTATCAGTGGCTGGTTTTATACACTTGTCAAATTTTCTCAGCTACTTGAAAGTCATTGCTTTAGTTCCTTACCAATTGAACAAATACAATTAACATGACTCACTACAGATTTTAATCTATATGGGTAAAATCTAGAATGAAATAAACAATAACTTAGAAGATCTATCACAAAAATTCCATAAATGATAGCACTGATATACATGTATGTGTATAAAGAGTATGGCACTCATAATCTAGTGGTTCCTTTAGAAGAATCTTCCACTTCTCTGATTCTGATGCCTATCCTCCAAGAAAACACACATAAACTGAGAACAAACAGCAACAACAAAACCAGAAATGGCATGGATTCATGGAGGCTTAGTTCACAAAAGCATATCTGTTCAGTACTAGTTTAGCACCTTAGACAAACACACCTACTGAGGTTTGGAGAGGGAATGGCTGGCTAGAGTTTACAGAGTGGTGAAGCAGGCATGGAATGCATTTTTGGCAACTATAGTCCACGTGGTTGGCACTCATTGTACCTGTCTACTTGACTGTGTGGCTAATGTTTGCCCTGTATGCAGCACGTTATTCTAACAACCAAGCGTTTCAGGGGAAAAAAATGTATTGGATACATTTGCCTTTGCCTTTAAAGCCATGTGTCTGCTTTAGTTTATGATAATTAGTTACTGATTTTGAGTTTTTCACTCCAATTATCAGTCTTGTGGTCATTATGTAATCGAGAAAATTTCATTTCCAATTTTAGTTTTTTTCATTTTCGACTAAGATGATATGTCGTAAAGTCAAATATGTCTTCCTTAGTAATAGACTCCCCATTGTACACAAAAAGAATTGTTCTGTAAAGATAAAAATGATCGTTAAGATTCAGTAACTTATAACCTACTAAAAATTAAAATAATATGTCCATTTTAGGTAATTATTTGGTTTGAAGCAGGACTCCTTTTTAAATATACATTGTCTAATGAGAGGAAAGAACATTCATCATGGAAAACTTATTAAAATTCTCTGTCAGCAGGTGTAATTAAACAGGGCCAGATATTCTACAGGGCAGCAGAAGCAAATCTGTATGAAAAATGTAAGACCTGCCCCATTTTGCTCTTCTCTGTCAGACTTTCCTCAATTAAGTGAAAAACAGCAGCAACAAAAATTAGGATGTCATGGTTGTAAATATTTCGTTATATAATTTTCCATCACTCTGAAAGACAATTGGGAAGGAAGAAAGGGAGGGAAGGAGGAAGGGAGTGAGGAAGGAGAAAGCCAGATAAGACAGAACAGAGAAGGAAGGAGGCAAGCACAGAGGATGGAAGGAGAAACAACAAAAGGTAAAAGGAAAAATGATGCCAAGGTATGTCAGAGCACTTCTTTTGGGACATAGAACCTAAGCTTTTCCTGTTAACATTCTTCTTCTTTATTTTTTTATTTATTTATATATTTTTTTGGTAAATAAGAGGTTTCTTCTATAAGCATTTAGTTACTTGTACAAATAAACTTATTTAAATAAAGTACTTTGAAATTTTCAAATCTTCACTGAATTCTAAATCTCAAATACATATCTATAATCTTTTCTTTGAAAAGATGGCATTGATAAGTTTCTGTGAAATATCCTCGAAATAAGTGATGGAAGATAAAGTGTCTGAAAGATAAAGATAAATATGTATCATCTAGAACCATGTAAGAACAGAGTGGAGAGTCAGCCAGCCGACAGTGAGATGACGGAGAAAGGACAGTGATGCGGCTGGGGCAAGATGCCATCCCTCTATCCCAGAAAGGTTTAATCTCCCTGCACTCAGCTTGCCCAGAGTGGGGATGCCCGCAAGGCTTTGCCTTTCCAGGTTGAAGTGTGGTGCCTGTGAGCCACAGAGAGCTGCCTGGTCATCAAGTTTATGCCTCTTTTGCTGAGGTAGTCAGTTCCACCTCAGCACTTTCCCAGATACAGCTATTGTTGATAAAAGAACTTTCACTTAGTAGAGAAGTATAACACTCTAGGCAGAGCTTTTATTAAACATATTCTTTGCATAGTAGACTGTGCGAGTTCATGATTCATAGCAACTCTTAGGTGGTGTCCCGGGTACAGTCGCCCTGCAGTCGAGGAGCATCAGTGTGTTAGCACACTAATGATGCTGGAGCTCATGCTGTTTCAGCACTTTTCCTGGGGCATTGCCAGTGCAATATAAAGCAACACTGCTGACCTATTATCTTAACTTTATGAAAATCCTTTGATGTGTGGTATATTTTCATGAGTTATTCAGCTGTTTTAAAATTAATTGTTAAAGCCAAAATTTGACCATTCCAATTGTTTTGGAGCTGTCAACACTTCTTTGTGCCTTCTAACAGAAACTGTAAATTCTTTAGAGCTTTAGATTTGCAATGGATTTATACTTTGTTATTTATCAATATAAATACTTTTGCTGAAAGTACTGGAATATCTCAACAACGGTATAAAGATGAGAATGCCCTGAAAACTGCAGTGACATCCTGTCTTTATTGTTGAAGATCTCCTTCTATTTTTACATTGTGTCCTTTTTCAAAATAGATGATGATCTTTCTTTTTTGTGGCAGTCATTCATATTTTGGGAACATGAGGACCACCATACTTACTGAGAAATGGTGGATCCAGTCCACTATCCTAGCCAATAGTCATACATTTGTGAGCCTTTCTTATCAGTGACCTTGACAAGTTAGAAGTCTATTTCTGCTATCTTTACCTTCTTTTAGTAATTTATTTTTGGGGCACCTTGATGGCTCAGTTGGTTAAACATCCAACTCTTGATTTCAACTCAGGTTCTGATCTCAGGGTTGTGGGATCAAGCCCTGTTGGGCTCTGCACTCAGTAGGGAGTCAGCTTGAGATTCTCTCTCTTTCCCTCTGTTCCTCTCCCTGCTCTCTCTATAATAAATAAATACATACATACATACATACATACATACATACAATTTATTTTGGATAAGTTATCTCATAAACTTACTGTAAATATTCTTGAACATAATTATTTTTAATCTTGAGTTATCTCTTGAGATAATTTCACTTTTTGTTTCCTAACACTGCCTATCATTTTTTAAAAATTGCATATTTTAAACTCATATGTGGGTTTATACATAATCAAGTATCTTTAGAAATATAGAAAACAAACCCAAATTCACTTTTCTCTTACAAATTGTGCTTTTATGGACTTGGATCAAAAGTTTCATCTTCCACCATTGTATACAATAATCATTCATGCATATATTCCTTCATCACTAATGTTATCTCAGCACTTTACAAAAATACATAATGAGCAATAAGATTCTTAAAATTAGGAGATTTGAAATCAGGATTGAAGAAAAGCAAGCATAAGAAAAATAATAAACAATGGGGAAGGTCAACTTTTAAAAAAGCATACATTCCTGGCTGCTACAATTGAAAGAGGAAGAGCACACATTTGGTTCTATTTTCAGCAAACAGCACAAAAAAGGCAGGTCAGTTATTCATGCAAAGTGTGATGCTCCTGAACCTGGCTTGAGGAAGACTTCTCCATGAAGCTCCATAAAGAGATCAGCATGTTGTACTCTTAGCATCTCACCTCCAGGCACTAAAGAAGTGAATCCTGTAATGATGGTGTTGACAATGATAATAATCATGACCACTTCTTGAATATTTACCATGTCCAATTATATAGGGAATGTGTGTGAGCATCTTAAAAGGTCAGCTGGCTAGTAAATGGTTTTTTCTCCACACAATCTGGCCACCAAGATTTTGCTTTTAACTACCACACTGTAAATTAGGAAAAGAACAAATTCATGACATTTTAGTCTGAAAAGGAAGCATCCTTTATGCCAGAAAACATGTTAAATAGTGAGGTTAAATTGACCTATGTACGACTTTTTGTTTAAAATAGATTTGGATGATTACATCAAGCAGGGTCAATCACATGACAAAGTTGGTATAATGCTGTTAGGCAATCATAGCCTAGACTCTGGGGTATGCATAAGGGTATCCCCAGGCTTATGAGTTCTTCTCAGGGCAGGATTCAGTTCCATGGATATGTTAAGAAGATATCAGGAATGATAAAATGCCTGTAGACCATGTCTTGGGGCTTTTTCCACAGAAGTAAAACCAATAGGATGTATAGCTATATAGAGATTTAGTTTAAGCAATTGGTTCATGTGATTTTGGACTCCGCAAATCTGAAATCAGAAGGATGAGCCAGCAGGCTAGAGATGCAGGGAAGAGTTGATGTTGCAGCTTGAGTCCAAAGGTAGTCTGGAGGCAGATTTCCTTCCTCTTTGGAGGATATCAGTCTTTGCTCATAAGGCTTTCAACTGTCAGATGAAGCCCACCAAATTTGGAGGATAATATGCTTTACCCAAAGTCTACTGATTCAACTGTTAATCACATCAAAAAAGTACTTTCATGGCCACCTATAGATAGGTGTTTGACCAAATATCTGAGTATCATAGACTAGCCAAGTTGACACAAAATTGACCATCATATCATGTTATGAAAGGAATAGAGGTAAAAAGACAAGAAAGTTAATATATATAATAAAAATGGCTAGTTGAGTCAGGGCTAGTTTTCTCCACATGTGCTTGTAGGGAATCTTAGTGAATGGAAAATGTTATTTGTACTGTGGGATGCTGGAATGAAAAACCAGGCCCAGTGGGTGCCAGCTACAAGAGCAAATGTTAAAAAAAAAAAAAGAAAAAAGAAAAAAGAAAAGCAAATGTTAGTCTGAGGTAGGGAAGAGCTCCCTACCCTGGGCACTGGGACAGGCTGCTTCCCTCATCTTGGGAAGCATTCAGAAAGCAGTGAGATTGGCTCTCAGCTTTTGTGAAGGGACCTGTTTGTTGTGCTGGGTGGTCCTAGATCCACTTACACTATTTGAGAAGATTTAGTTTAAGATTTTGTGAACATCAAAAAAAACTCAATTATGTCTTTCCAAAATAAACTTAAATAAGTACATCAAAAACTCAAACGAAATAAATAGCTGGAACCTGGATTTAAAAGGATAAGGTGGAGTGATATGGGGGCCAACAGGATGAGTATACAGAAGACACTACATCATATGGGAGTGTGCTTAACCAGATCAGAGTGAAATTCTAATATGTATGTGCGGATTCTCAAGAGCAGGTGAATGTGATTCTCACTGTTTTATTCGGCAAGTTCAGAAGGGGTATTTTAGAAATGTGATGTCAGGGAGCATTTATCCTAATGAGGTCAGAAAACAAGATTTCAATGGACAGTGTAACCACTCATCAATGAATGAGAGGCTTAGAAGCAATTACTAGAAGGTAGAAGAACTTTCCCATGTAAAATGCATTATGTTTTTATTTTTGTTATTTGAAACATATAATAAGAGCAGTCATCTATACACCTCACATCCCATAAGGTTAGATCATGGTGTTGGTTTCATTGCCGAGGATACAAAGGTGCTGGCCTTGTGGGGATTGATGCTGCAAGTCTCCACGCAGGTCCCTACAGACCCTCACAATCTCCCAGGGAGACCCTGCTCAGGATAGGGTCCCATTGGAGCTACCTCACACTGCTTGTGAAGTTGAGGCTTTCATCGCTTTTCATAGGAACTCACTAGCATTTCATGTGTTTCTGCTTGAGGAGATTTTACAGACACTAGACTCTTCTGGTTATTGGCCTGAACCTGGCCTCAGTGAGGCACAGTTCCACCTGGGACAGAGAGCAACACCCATGTCCACTGCCTCAGAACTGCCACCATGTGTCTAGCAACCAGGGCTCTGAAAAATAGCTTCCCCAGAGTATACACCCTTGTGCTCCTTTAGAGTCCACCCAAGTGGGTGATTTGAAGGCCATAGTGAGCTCAGAGTGCATATGGTTCATCCATATTTCCCTTAAACACATTCACATTCTCTTTCTCTCCAATTCTGTCTCTGTGTCTGTCTGTCTCTCCGTCTTAAATAAAATAAGGGTCTGGAGAAGCAGGGAAGGAAACTGGGCCTAAGCAGGATGTTGCCAAGATCTTTCTACTTATTGACACCCTCAGAGCTTAACACTAGATTAAAAAAAAATCCAGGAGTCTGAAACAGGTACCAGATTGTGAACCAATTAATTTAAAATAAGAAATTGTCAGCAGACTAAATATAGAAGTTCTCATGGCCAGCTCATTCTCTCCCTGTAATCAGTCCCCTGAGAAGCCAGATCATAAAGTGAGTGTTAGTTTGGTGGGTGAAGATAGAAACCCAGAGAAATTGCTTGGCTCTTATGAAAATATCTTAAGAGAGTTTGAGAGTCAGTGTCCTTCTAGAGGTAGCTTTGCCACTCATGTGTAACTTTGCTCTCACTTTTATTTTGGGATCCCTTCTTTGGTGCCACATCTCTGATTTTGTTTTTGTTTTATTTTGTTTTGTTTTTTCTTGACATATGTTAATAGCGGTGGCTAATTTAATTGCTAAGATGTTCACACAGCCCATTTTTGCATAGTTACTTTCCACAGCTTAACTGAAAAATAAATTCTCGACCTATTCATGTAATGATGATAGTTTAGGCTAATAGATACTTTTTTAAAAAAGATTTTATTTATTTATTCATGAGAGACACAGAAAGAGAGAGAGGCAAAGACAGGCAGAGGGAGAAGCAGGCTCCATGCAGGGAGCCTGACGTGGGACTTGATCCCAGGACTCGATCCCGGGACTCCGGGATTATACCCCGAGCTGAGGGCAGACACACTTAACTGCTGAGCCACCCAGGCATCCTTGATAGATACTTTTTTGATGTCTTAGTCATCCTCCTATGTGCTAATATCTGGGTGAAATTTGGGGGATTTTCCCCTCTAATTTATAAATTCTTCTGAGAGCCTCATTATAACCCTCAAATACTGACAAAAAAGGAACACAAACTATTAATTATTAAAGTAGATTCATGAGTCAACTTCAAAGGAAAAAATTAGAGCAAATAAATAGCTCAGAAAAATGTGATACTCCTATTAATGTACTATTTATTTGACAGAGAGAGAGAGAGCGTGCGCGCGAGAGAGGGAGCACAAGCAGGAGGAGGGGCAAAGAGAGAGGGGGAAGCAGGTTCCATGCTGAGCAGGGATCCCAATGTGGGTCTCCATCCTAGGGCCCTGAGATCATGACCTGAGCTGAAGGCAGACACTTAACTGAGCCACCCAGACATCCCAAGAATCCTGTTTTAACTTTTCCTTCTCCTTCTGGGTTCCACAAAATTGGGTTGGTGTTTTGACTTCCAGTTTAGGTCTTAGAATTCAGTTAAGTGCATAAGTGGTATTTCTAAAATTTGGGGGAGAAATCCTCTCTAAGCTGAGGAATGGTCAAGAGGAGGCCAGAGCATTTGGCTTCATGTTTTGGGGGTATTTTTTCTCTGTTCTCAAAAATACACTGCTAAGAAAGGCTTTGATAACCTCACTATCACTATCATGTCAGTGAATGAGAAGACTTAAAAATTTTCAGTTGTAAATAACTGAGCAATATTTGTGTTATCTTCTCTATAGATATTTTTATTTGAATAGTCCATGTTGGAAATAAGTTAAAAGATGGATTTCTACCTGGGGAATTGGGGCATCTTCCAACTAGATGGGAAGGATATTTGAGGTGGGATGGCCTTTCTTCTGTCCCTGAAATCACAGCTGTTTCCTACCTAGCCCTTTGAAGGAAAGGAGTTCACTTTCAGATTATTTTAGGTGCAGCTGAAGAAAAAACTAATCTAGAGGTCAGATAAGCAACTGTGATAAAACCAAATGAATATAATTCTGTGTGTAGCTGATCCAGTTAGGAAAAAGTCCTTCCTCGCATAGGGCCTGCACCTGGAATACCAAGTACACCCAAGAGGCAAGCCTAAAATTCATGGATATGAGCGAGTTCTTCAGTTAAAGATATATTTTGGAAAATAACATGAACCAAAATCACTAGGTGAATTTAAAAATGCATCTAAGAGAAGGATAATTTAAAAATCCATTAAGAGAAAAATACTTAAATATAATATATGATATAATATGGAAACCATCATCATTTATTCCATCTTGAATTTATTTGTTATTTGATTAATACCAGTCATGTCTATATATATTAGTAGGGCATGAATGTGAAATGCAAATGATAGTATTAGCAAGTTTTATTTATTTTAAGTTTGTTGGAGATGTTCAAACATGAAGGATTTGGGAGTGTGCCTAAGACATTGAATAAAAACTAGGATAGTAAGAATTAATTCTTTTATCTTACTTTATTTTTTTCTTTTATCTTATTTTAAAAGATTGAGCTTAAAGAATCATTTATGGTAATGGATGTAACACAACATCTAACAGAAGGACCGGTGTGTGTGCGAGCATGTGTGAGAATTAGTGTGCACACACATATGCAGTGCCTTGAACCACTTTGATGCATCCAAATAATAGTTTTAGTTACTGCAGCTTCTGCGTGGTTGCAAAGTCACCTCTGCCAGTTATAGACAGGTGAGCTCTGCAGGGAGCTTGCTCACTCGGATCTCATCAGATAGACAGTCCATGGCTATGAGCCAGCCTCCTACCACCACAGGTTTGCTAGAACCAGAGTCAGAAACGAGAGAAGAGTAAAACCTAAAGTTATCCTTAGAAATTGGATTCTGTATAACTCAATCAAATACTAATCCCAAAAAGAACTGACGGTGTTTGTCTAAACAGAATACTTGGGAGCAGGTGCTAAGGAATTTATTGTTTACCAACTCAGGTGTTTTGAAAGATGTGCTCTGTGTTTACATAAGCAAAGCTTTAAGGTCTAACAGTGACTCTGTAAGCGGTATAATTAATTGTCCTGATTCTTTTCTTAAAGATGCTTTCCATACTATTTCTGCTTACACTGACCCCTCTTAACACACACACACACACACACACACACACACACACACACGCATAAGGGTGTTCAGAGTTTTCTGTTTTTCAGCTGCCTCCTGATTGAGTTACATCGTCTTGGAAGGGGTCCAAGGATAGAGGCGACATGGAGAGAATATGGTACAGCTTCTTCTTTTGAACCAATGTTCCACTCTTTAGGAGGGCAGAGCACTGAATCAAAACCAAAGCTTTGGTTTTATATGCTACAAAGAGTCTTAAACATTGTTATGTTGTTGAGAAAATTGGGAAAAAGTTATGGTGCCATGAGAAATCAACTTCATAATCTCAACTGGACCCAGGGCTCTCAAGTGTAATTTAATATTCAGTGCTTCATTAAGAGACCCAAGGACTCCTGAGATTTCTGAAACCACAAGTAAATATTTCACAGGGAGTCTTCCTAGCTTGATAAGTTTGATCCTACCTATCCCAGTGCGAAGGAAGGCAGAGGCATGGATTGCACATGGTTAAAACCCTCTATGGCAGGTTGGTTCCATTTAATATATTATACTCTTGACCTCAAGGAGACAATAATGCATGGTCTAAAAGTGAGCCACCTTTTTCTTTTGTACAGGAGTGTCGTGTTAGTCCTGTACTTGCCTTTCTCAAAGCTGGTGGTCTTCTGGTGAAATCCTTAATGCCCATGATTTTGCAGTTATGTCCTGGTTCATGTTTTACTATTTTAGGTCCTCACTTGAGCACGTTTCATCTGATCTCTGCTCATCATAGTTAACCCCCCAGGGAGACCCTACTTACCATGCATCATTCTTTGTCCCTTCCCAAGGATCTGGTTTTCTTTACAACACTTAACCAGTCCCCATCACGGTGTTATATGTGTAAGTTGTTATTAGTTCATTAGTTCAGAATTTGAGTGCCATAAGGGCAGAATCTCATTCTTGTCTTCTCTGCTCTCCCCACAGGGTCTAAAATAGAGTCTCAGGAAATACTACCAAATAGAAAACTAAACTGATTGAACAAGCAAATGAATTAATGTATGAATGCACCCAGTCCTGGAACTTGCTTGGGCTTTTACTGCCAGATAGCATATTTGATAGGTTAACAGTGTTATGAATATGTGTCTTTAAGAGAGGGCTTACATAAAACTACTGTAAGGTGTCAGATAAAAATAGAAAAAGAAATCTGCTTTAATGTGGAGTTTTCCCTGTAATGGGTCATTAATTAACTTGTCACATTCTATTTTATATCCAGAGAACTATGCTTTGGACAGAGTTTTTAACACTATGGTGCATTTCTAGATGTATTCCCTATGTTCTGGGGATCCTTTAAAAAATAATCAACTGTATCTATTCTGCTTGTGACCCAGGGTCTTGGTGTGATGCTTCCTGTGATATTCATAAGCGTTGCTTGCATGGGCATCCTGCATCAGATACTGTTTTCCTTAAGAATGGAATAGTAATTCCCTCTCCAATGGTGTATAAGACTGGTATATAAGATGGCTGTGGGCACCATTCAGCTCAGATTAGTGTTTGAGGGCACTGTTACATATTGCTACTGCAAGTGTCTTAGAGGACAAATCAGAATTTCATGTGAAGAGGTAAAATCATCAGTAATAGAGATAAGGTAGTTATAAGAATTCACTTATCTAAGAGAATGTGAAGAGAATAAATAGACCAAAGCCTGAATCTGGTTACTCACTCTTGTAATGGTTTAAAAGAACCTTGTCACCAATTTGCCTGCACCCACCCTACAAAAAAACAAAACAAATAAACAGAAAAACGGTTACAATTTAATTTTTTCTGACAATATTATGGATGTTGTGTTTTAGAAGTTACTTGAAAATAAATGCCTTAATTCTGTGCCCAGCTTAGATTTTTCAAAATGAGTTGGAATTAGTATTTTGGGAGACCTGCCCCAAGGAAACACCATAGGAGGTCAATTTGCTGCTCAATTATGCAAACTCTGATTTTTGCTTAAGATGCAGATTCTACCATTTTGTGTATTTTTAGGCATGTAAATATGGCAACCACTTACAACTTTTTTTTTATGGAATAGAATTTAAGATACCATGAAATAATTGCTTATTTTATCCTAAGAGAACATACTTTTTCTTTCTCCCTGTATTTTCTTTGAGTATTTTTTCCTCTTCATTAACCTCATTCTATCATTATTCCTTTTCCTCCACTTATTTTTCTTCTCTCTTCATAAACATCATGATCTCCATTCTGATCATGCTGTAGAGGCCCAGGGATTTTTCCCGTTGTGAAAACTTCATGTATGTAAAATGGAGAGTTGTGCCAAGAAAAAGTTGAATGATATCAGACAGCTTATAAAGTCCTGAGCATCCAAAGAGAAGGAGGGAGGGAAAATAGAACTACAAAAAGGGAAAAAATGGTTACAAGCAGGATGTACGGTAATTTTTCCAATATTTTTTCCTGGTATTTATCTCCTTCTTATAGTGAAACCATTTGTTGATATATAGCAAAGTGAATTAACAAGTTTATAGTTGTTAAAATATAAACAAAATAGCATTTGGAGTGCTATTTTTTGAAAAATAGCATTTTATCTTAGCTGGGATGAGATCAAAGTCATCTAGATAGTGACGGAAAGAAAACAGAATTTCTGGTGTACAATTTCAGGATCTTACCACCTGTGGCATTAGGGAGGGGGAGGGAAGAACTGAGCATCTCCTTCCAAAAACTCATTTCAATTTTTTAATAGTAAAAAGTAAATTGAAAACATGTCAACCATAAAATTGATGAAACACAATAAAGCTATTCTGAGCTTCTAACAGAAAACCCTACCCAAATTAATCAAATAACTACTTTATAATTCTTTAATACGACTCATTCATAAAGCACCCCCAGCATAAAGCACAGGGCTCTATTACAAATTCTGTTGGTCTCTTTATGAATTTTTAAGACACTCCAATAACAGCAAAGAAAAGGTGCAATCCTCACTGAGAGATTCTTTTTCTACAGTATCAGATCAGTCTCTGAACTAGGAAGAATGTGTCCTTGACTCAACATTAATCCAAAGTTTTCTTGCCTTCCCACAACATATAGATTGCCTCTAAAGCCTCTGGATATGTCACTTTTGCTTAGATATATATGAAAGATGAATTTGGATGTTGCTCTGAATTTGTGAGTTATTTATATAGTGTAACATATACTTTTTATTTCGAGCCACTCAGTGATAGATTTTTTTCTAATTTATTTTGTCATGGAAAAATTGTAAGATATACCAAGGACCTGAAAGGAAAATGATTGGTTATTTGCATTTTGCTCTGGGGACATTTTTGGAAATTTAAATCCTTATTTTTCTTGTTAAACATGATGTTGGGGAAGTTTCTGTCATCTTTTCTCCATATACCATTCTACTTCTTCCTTCATTATGTGACCTTGGCCTCATCATTTAGCAATAAAATAATGATAATAGCTTCCTGATAAGAGATCTTAGTAATTAATGGTCTTTAGAGGAAAAAAACAAGAGCTTGAAGGCGGGAAAGGAAGAACACATAGGAAAAGCAAGTAGGAAATAAGTTTTTAAAAGTTACGGGGGGTCTTGAATGTACATGTATTGATTTCATCATGTTTCTCAAAATAGAGTTATTCATAATTTTCTCAGTATCAATATTATCATTCCTTTAAATTTCATAACTTCACTTTCCTCATGTCAACATTTACCAGAAAAGCTGGAGCTGGTGATGTGGTATACACAGCCACTGAATACAAAAAGAACTAATGTATTGACTGGAGCCCTGTGCTCCACAGCATGCACAGGGCTTGTCTTGGGCCCTCTGCCCTCTGGTCTTCTAGCTTCTTACTGCCTTTTGATAACATCCTCTGCACTTGCTCTGCCTGAGCCTCTTGGACAGGATTCACAGTATGGGGCAAGATGCCCCAAACCAAGTCTATTCTCCTTACCCTGACCTGCACCTTCTGCTGAGGGTCCTTCTCAGGGGCTACCTCCCCCTTTCCTTGCCCATCTCCAACGAGAGATCTGTCATTCACCTCCTGCATGTCTCTGCCTGTCTTCTTCCTGCTGTCCCCAACCACTCTGCTTCCCATCTCAGTACAGTCTCCTCTCTCAGCCAAACCATTCCACCTGAGCACTTCCTGTGTGGTTTCCAGGTGTATTTCTCTGTGGGGAACTTGTATGCCATGGACCAGGAGTACCTGGGCTCCTCTGCTGTGGCCAGACATGCTGTACTAATGACTGAAATTGGTCTCTTGATTATTTTTTAAAACATTAGGGAAAATCTAATCTTTTGGTTAGATTGAGACTTCCTGAATATTTCTTCATACAGGTGTTGCCCATATTTACTGAGCACTGGCTATGTGTGAAGCATGTGCTAAATATTATCTAATGAGGCTGAAAAGATAGATAAATTCTCTCATCAGGGTGCTTGGAATCAGCTCAAATTATCCTTAGTTGGCACCAAAACATACAGGAAAGTTTTACCTGTATCTATTATCATTAGTAAAGACTCCAATCCAACCTTGTTCTAGGATTATGTTGGCAAATGACAATTGTTGGGGTATCACATGTTTTTATTTGTATAATTAACTTACTTTGCTCTTTCTGTATTTTGTAATAAATTGGCCCGGTCAGCCTAGAAGTTTTTGTAGGTTATCACAAATATGTGTGTGGAAAATCAACATAAATTTAATTTTTCTGCCCCAAATAAAATCTTTGCAGAAAGATTAGGCATTTTAGAGTGAGGCTGTATTAGGTTGGAAATTTTAAAATGGGTTTTATGTAAGCATGCAGAAGTCTACTTAAATGACTCAATTTAGATTTAAAGTATTTCAAACTAATGCCCTTCTCATCTAGGGACTCTGATGAAGGGAGTGTTGGGCTGCATAGTATATGGCTTAGAAGAGTCTAAACTTCACCTTGTTTCTAAATGTAATATGAAAACTCTAATAACATATTAATTTGATACTAAAGGTAAACTTGCTCCAGTGCCTTGTATCTTCCTTCCCTCCCTGTATTCCCTGATTAGCCTCTCACCAGTTATCAGTTGTATAACGATGGACAGGTCTGCCCTTTGCTCTGTGCCTTCATTTCTTCCAGCACAGAGTGAAGAGATGAAGCAGAGGCTAGGGGAGGCCTCTCAGAATCCAGTGCTACTTTGGATCAGGGCATTCATACCTATAAGACATTGTAGGGCACCAAGACACTCTAAGGAGAATGGCATCTGGATTTGAGGCAAGGGGAGCCACAGAAAAGGTACTTAGTCCAAAGGAGAGAGAGAGGATCAGGGTGAAGGATGGGAAACACTGGGCCAGGTCAGAACTTTTTTATCGACCCAGAAATAGGTAGCTGTAGAAAGGACAGTAAACACAGTGTAAAAACTGAAAGGAACTCTTGGACCAAGGTTTAAGAAGACAAGGGAAAATGTCAAAGAGGGGGAAATTTTCATATCAGAATAGGAATACTGAATGATTGAGAGAGAGAGAGAGAGAGAGAGAGAGAGCACTCTCTAGGAAGAGTCTTAAAAGAGCCTGTGGGTCATAAGAACATTATGGACCACCAACTTCTCTGGAGAGAAGAAGGCTATGGTGTTGACTATCAATAATTAAAGAAGTAATTGATAATAGTCAACATTTCTTGAACACTTGCTCCATGGTAGACATTGTGCCAGGTGCTTTGGATGGGTTATGTGATTTAACACTCATAGTAAATCAAGATACACTTATGACCTCCAATAAACAAATAAGGAAATGGAAGTTTGGGATGCTACCCATCTAACAAATCCACAGCCAGGATTTGAACCATGTTGAGAATCATGGCCTTACACCACAGTACAAAGAATTAAGATAAGACAATATATTTTTTATACCAAAGACAATATATTTTGAATTTAAGAATTTAAAATAAATGTGAGGAAGTCATGCCTTGGTAGAGGAATGAGGAAATTTACAATAGCCAGTCTCAGAGGAGTTCACACATTACAAGTATAGATAGCTATGCCATGCTTCCAGAATTTACCATCTTGAACAGGCCCCCTTGGGAGACTCTCTGCTCCATATGGCCACTACATTAGAGCAGTTAATGACAAAAGAAAGCAGGTGAAATGTCCTGGAGTTTGTCATGCCCAAGATCTTCCTAGAGACAGAAGAACCCTGATGCAAACACTCACAGCCTCTAGAAATCTTAGGAAGCTGTCCCACTTAGCAGTTCACTCTTTGGACTCTAGTATCATACTTCCGTACCAACCCTGCCTCTGCTCTGATCTAATATGAAGCCAGAGAGTGATGTGATTTCAGTAAATTTCAGTAAATAATGTGTCATTATTTATACACCAAAAGCATCTAAAATCCACAAATGGTGTGCATTGGGGAGTGAGACAAAAGTGTGCTTTCTTATCCTGCTAGGATCTTTTTCAAATGAAATGGATTATCCCTTGGTCCCACTGGGAGAGGACAAAGATGAATGTTCCAACCTAGAAGTTGTTAGACCTCTGGGATATGAAATGATTGGCCCTGTGCTTCTTCCTGATACATCCTCCCTTTGAGGGCAGCTTTGGCTGTTTAAATCTTTTCTAGGACCATGGAATGCTTCCTCTGCACGAATTCTTTATCCTACAGGAAGGGGGCATCCTTTGCCTGGAATACCATAGATGTCTCAACTCTATCTGTGACTCTAATTCCACAGATGTATCAAGTCTTGCAAGTGGTTTTAAGGATCCTGGAGGAGATGCTGGGTTGCATTCCTAGTTTACGGCTTCCTGGTACTTCCTTTGGTGTGTAGTAATGATTAATAGTATAAATAATGTCTGTCAGGTTCTCTGTGGCTTGCAGATCACTTCACATCCCTCTACATTTACCTTTTGCTTCTGAACTGCCTCATGTAGAACAGCAAATGACCCATGAAAAGCCTGTAAGGGTTACTGCATCCCTCAGCCTCCCCCCTACCTTACAAGCCTCAGTGACTTTAGCTCTGCACATACAAGAAGCTCAGTGTGCTGTTGGTGAGTGGAAAATACATTACCTCTAACAAATTACTTTTCAGAAAGAGTCGCAATAAAAATATTCAGTTCTCACTTCCAATCTGCCAAGTAATAGAAATAAACTACTTAGTTGGTGCCTTAAAAATTATTTGACCATAAGTAATATAGTACTTGGACAGTGTAGAGAAGTCATGCTTTCATCTGAACAATTCATTTTCCCTTGAAACCTAAAAATAGCATCATACTTGGATAGATTATTGTGGAGTTTTTCAGAGGCCATTTTTCAGTGCTATTGTCCTTGCATAAGCATGCTTTCTGTTATGTGTTGCTTTTCAGTCAAAAAAGCAACACAGTATGAGTATGTGTGTGTGCATGTGTGTACACTTGTGTGTGCATGTATGCATAGTTATACTTGAGGGTGTGTGTTTGAAATAATGATCTAAGGTCAAAGAGTTTCAACTTTGAATTACCTGAAATAGGTAAAGGTTTGATATTCATTAAGTCCACTTGTCCCAGTGTCACCATACATGTCATGCTATGCCATTTTAACATATATATCATTTGTTATCATTCAGTGAAATAGCCAGGTTTATGTTTTTTATTGTACACAACTTTATAGTTTATCCTGATTCTATCCATACATTGTCACTTTTAAAATGAACCAACAAAACAAGCAAACAAAGAACAAAACAGAAACCTATGTGTTGGTCAGATGAGGATTTACTTAGAAGATTAGGAAGTTGTCACCCAGAAAGGCTAAGGGACCATTCGTAAGTCCCTAATCCATCTAGCATAGGTATAGCGTGGGTATTAAAGGATCCTCTTTGATCTTACACCATCCCGTTCCAACACCTTATTTCCTACTCTTCCTCTTGTCATATGTGAGAAATAGAAGGTTCCTTTAGATGGAACATAGGATAAATGTCAAAAAGAAAACATTCATTTTTTCCTTTTCCTCCTCCTTCTCCTACTTAAAGATAATCTCAGTCCTCTAGCCTTAGTCCTTAACTCTGTATGTTTATCCAGCCTTTCAACAGCACTTTCATTGACTTATACTACCATTACAATTTTGCATTAAGTTTCTGGTTTATATTTATGTAATGAGAGGACTTAATTCTATAGTCTTTAACATTTCTTCCTACAGGAACACAACAATCTGAATAACCACAAACTTCTCATTTGAAACTGTGTAGTATACCTACCCAGATTGAACGAATTTACAAATGAGGACTAGGTTTCCAATTCTAGCCAAGATGGAGTAGCCCTTTTCCCCTTAGTTTCTAGCTCTTATAACTAAAACACCCTGGATGGATGTGACATAACAAATCTGGAGAAGACTTTAAAAGTGGAAAAACAGGGCAGACTGTCTTGGAACTCAGGACTGAGGAAGAACATGTGGTGAGTTCCTGCCTTTCTTTGATATCTCTTTCCTGTACCAGACATAGTGCTAGAGGCACCAATAGACAAAAAACTCCAACCAAAGCCTCCAACCAAAGCCCAGGCAGATGACCAGGAAAAGGGCGGCGTAACAAAATGGAGAACAATACTTGCCCTCATCCAGCCAAACACCAATGGAAAAAGTGTCTTTCCCTGTCACGCTCATGGTTACACTAGGGCTAAGTTGGGAGCTACATGTCCACCTACCCCCGACACAGCAGAAGGCAATATTACTCAGCTTCTCCACCAGGTGGTGTCAATGGGCTGCTCATTGAGTGGACCTTCCATCCCTTGCAAACTAGTGCTCCTAGTTTTCTTCCGGATGGTGTTGATGGGGTTCAGCAGAGATTTGATCTTCCCTCAGCTTACCCCAGTGTGGTAGTGAAAGTAAGATCTAACAGAGAACTAAACCTGTACCCTCATTCAGCAACAGTAGAATTAAGAGAGGCAATATGAGGATGGTTAATTAGCGCTTTGCTTCCTGCCCTCCAAGGCCTCAGAGGGGAGCTAAGAATCCATTCCTACATAGTAGCAATATGACTGAATGAGCTGGTATAAAATGGGACTAACTGGTACTTTGGTTTGTCACCTTCGGACATTTAGAATGAGTGAGATTATAAGAGGTAGGACTAGTCAGTGTTTCATTTACTCCATCCCTCTCAGATTTCTGTGGGACCCTGTAGGAAGCAAAGCCTTCAACCCTCCCTGTACCAGCAAGGTACAGGGGAGCTGAAGAGGATCCACTCCACCCAGATACACATGTTAAACTTAAACAGGTGAAAGGATGGAATCCAGTTTCACAGCATAATATCCAGAATGTTCAAATGATTGAAAATCATTTATCATATCAGAACCTGGAAAATCACAGCTTGAATGAAAAAAGAAATAGTTAACCGGTGCCAGTACAAGAATCAGATATTGGAATTATCTGACAATGATTTTAAAGCATCAGTCATAAAATGTTTCAGTGAGTAATTACAATCAGATTTGAAACAAATGAAAAAATAGGAAAATCTCATCTATAAAGGAAGATTATATAACTGACAAATATAATAAGAATTTAAAAGAACAAAACAGAACCCTCACTAGAAGGGAGACTGGTGACAGCAGAGAAAGGAAAGGGTGAAGACTAAGACAGATGAGTAGATATTATCCAACCTGATAACAGCCAAAAAACTAGACTGGGGGAAACAAAAGGAACAGCACCATGTAGGGTAATCATAAAAGATCCAACTTTTGCATCTCCAGAGCCCGAGGAAATCAGAAAATGTGTGGCCAAAAACAATTCAAAAATATAATAGTCAGAAATGTTCCCAAATTTGCAAAAGGCATAAATCTACAGACTCACGAGGCTTAGTGAATCATGAATAGAATGAACCTAACAAAATATATACCAAAAACAATATGCTCAAACTTCTGAAAAGAAAAAAAAAAATTCTTAGAAGCATCCAGAGACACATGAAACTGCCTATAGGAACACAACAATCTGAATAACAACAAATTTCTCATTTGAAACCTAGAAAAGATAAGGATGTGGCACATTTTTCAAGTGCTGAAAGAAAAGAAATGTCACCTGTGAATTCTATATCTAGCAAAAATATCCTTCAGGAATGAAGAGGAAATAAAAGTATTCTAAGACTAAAAAAAAAAAAAAAAAAAAAAAAAAGAATTCGTCCTTCGTCCTAGGAGGCCTACCTATAAACAATACCTGAAAGTTCTCTAAATAAAAAGGAAATGATAACTGGAGAAAACTGATGCATCATGAAGGGGGATAGAAATATGGAATGAGTAACTTAGTGGTAAATATAGTGAGGTTTTAAAAATTGCATTTAGAGCTTGAAGCAAAATTATAGCATAATCTCAATGAATGTAGAGGAAATTCTTAAGCTACTTCTGTTTAAAAAATAGAATAGCAAAAGGACCAAAATAGATATAGGGTGCTTCCACTTTGCTCAAAGTGGTAAAATATTGGTGCCAGTGGATTCTGATAGTTTTATGTATATATATACATATATATATATACATAAATTATAAATATAAATATTTATAAATTAGTATATAAACACTAAACAAACACTAAATCACTATACTGGGAGAATCAAAACATGATAGATAAATCAAGGTAGACTTCCAAAAGATATTCAAGTAAGTCATAAGAAGGCAAGAAGAGGGAGACAGGAATAAAAAGACAGAACAAAATGAAAACAAGAAATAAATTGTCAGACTTTAGCTCTAATCTATCAACATTTACTTGAAATATGAAAGGTCTAAACATAGCAATTAAAAGACAAGACTTGTCAGAGTAGATTAAAAAAATAACCCAAATATGGTATATGATTTCTACCAGAAATTCACTTCAAACATAGCATCATAGATAGGTTGGAAGTAAAATGATGGAAAAGAAAATACATCATGCAAGCATTGGTTTTTAAAAAACAGGTTTGATGATACTTATGTAAGAAAAATTAGATGTAAGAATAAAGAGCAACATTACATAACAAAAGATCAGTCTACCAATATAGGTCCACAATTCTAGCCGGGAACTTCAATATCCTACTCAGCAATTTGTAGAATTACTAGACTAAAATATTGTATAATGTTCCTAAAAATAACAGAACTTAAAAATTGGAGAACACATTAGCAGTTGTCAGGGGTTATGAATGGGGAGGGGGTTTTGGTGTAGTTGGAAAGGGATCATTAGGGAGTTCTGTATTTGGATTGTGGTGGTGGTTACACAGATCTACGCATGTGATAAGATTACTCAGAATTACACACACACACACACACACACACACACACACACACACACAAGATTGTATGTAAAGCTGGTGAAATCTGAATGAGATCTGTGGATTGTACCAGGGCCAATTTTCTGGTTTTGATTTTGTGCTCAAATTATACAAGATGGTAGGATCGGGGAAATTGGTGTAGGTAACATGGACTCTCCCTAAACTTTTTTCCCACCTTCTTATGTATCTCTAATTATTTCAAAAGAACTTTATTTTTTTGAAGATTTTATTTATTTATTCATGAGAGAGACAGAGAGACAGAGACAGAGACAGAGACACAGGCAGAGGGAGAAGCAGGCTCCATGCAGAGAGCCTGGGACTCCATCCCGGGTCTCTAGGATCACGCCCTGGGCCGAAGGTGGCGCTAAACCGCTGAGACACCCTCTGGGTCTGGGCTGCCCTCAAAATAACTTTAAAACAAACCAACAAATGAATGCTAACACCATATTATGCCACAGGGTTTGTTGGAGTTGCCTCTGTACTTCTCATGCTTTTACAGTCATCACATAAATATATTTATCTTTCTTGACTCTATTTGGATTGGGGTTGTAATGACTCTCCCTAAAATGTACTCATCTGTGCTATGGATTGAAAGTGAAAGTCTTTCTCTGGTGATTGTAGAGGCAAAGCCATATGTGTGGGGACCAGAGTCTTGAATCCCTTGGGATCTGAGGCCTAGGATCTCCCTGTTCATCTGCAGACAAAAACCATGGCAATGGCATTGCACATAGTAATTATGCCTAATTGTTGTGAGGTTTCACTCAAAGCATCAGAAGCTAAAAATGTGGCCATTTATTTCTTGATGCAGGTATAACATCTGTGGAAATGCTCCCGACTGTGAAAAGGGCAGCATAACCCAGTGACAAAGAATATGTGATCGGACACATCTATTGATGGAAATGACTATGGCTAAACATTCCCATCAGATAAAAATTCTTATATGTCTAATCAGATAGAAAATTAACCATTTATATCTGATTGGCTCTCTTTTTAAAAAATATTTTATTTATTCACGAGAGAGAGAGAGAGAGAGAGACAGAGGCACAGGGAGAAGCAGGCTCCATGCAGGAGCTCGATGCAAGACTCAATCCCGGGTCTCCAGGATCACACCCTGGGCCAAAGGCAAGCGCTAAACCTCTGAGCCACCTGGGCTGCCCTGATTAGCTCTCTTTTAGAGCCATCTTTGAAAGCAGGGAATCCTCAAAAATTGTAGAATGAATGCTTTTCTCTGGTAATAGTAGTTTCTATTTATTTTTGTTGTGAAATGTGAATGAAGACCAATAGGCACAAGTATGTCACCCGGGGAGATGTATTTCTGGTAAATATACATCCTTTTTTGTACTGTACAAGTTTAAAGCCTCCACTCATTCAAATGGATTATGTTTTGATAATTATTTAAGATGGCATCTGACTAAAGATAAGAAACAGAATGGAGATGAGTGACTGCATAGATTTTCTATTTTAAATATCAACTTGTATAAAAGAGACATGATTTGGGGATATATAATGGTCACTTTGACTATCTTGGCTGAATTTACTTGGATATTCAATATTTATTATATAACAAAATGTTTTTTTGTGTATTTTATGGCAGTCAGTGCTACATCTTAAGTGCAACAATTATATTCATAGCTTAGCATCAAAGTAGCTAAATATTGTCCCAGATAATCCTTTGGTGTGAGAACCTGGAGAACTCGTTTTAGGCTGCTCTTGCAGGTCCACATTCACACCTCAGCTCCCTCTCCATTTCACTTGACTAGGGGCACCTTTTCCTTTGGTGTTTGCCATCTCTTCATAGAGTTGCTTTCTCCCATCTCCACTCTTTCTCTGCACCCTGCATGCATTTCCCTCACCACACCCTACTGCTATTGTAAATAATGCTGCTCTGAACATAAGGATGCAGATATCTTTCTAAGTCAGTTTTTTCTTTACCTTTAGATATATTCCTAGGGTGGAATTGCTGAATCATATGGTGGTTCTATTTTTAATTATTTGAGGACCCTCCATACTGTTTCCCATACTGGCTACACAGATTTAAAATGCCACCAGCAGTGCACAATGGGTACCTTTTTCCCATGTCCACACCAGCATTTGTTATACCTTGTCTATTATATAATGGCCATTCTAACCAGCATTATGTGATATCTCATTGTGGGTTTAATTTGCATTTCCCTGATGACCAGTGATGTTGAGCATCTTTTCAGGTACCTGTTTGCCTTTCATATGTCTTCTTTGGAGAGATGACTGTTCAGATCTTTTGCCCATTTTTTAATTGGGTTATTTGTTTTTTGGCTATTAAGTTGTATGGTTTTTAAAATATGTTTTGGATGTAACCCCTCATCAGGTATATGATTTGCAAATATCTCCCATTTCATAGGCTTTCTTTTCACTTTGTTAGTGGTTTCTTTTGCTGTGAAGAAGCTTTTTAATTTCACATAATCCCACTTGTTAATTTTTTATTTTGTTGCTTGAGCTTTAGGTATCGTATCCAAAAAGTCACTATGAAGACCCGTGTCAAGGAGTTTTGTTCTTAGGTTTTCTTGAGTTTCATACGTTCTTAGGTTTTTCTTGAGTTTCTTGAGTTTCAGTTTTTGTTTTGTTTTGTTTGGTTTGGTTTTAGGTTTCAAGTCTTAAACTTCTAATATGTTTCAAGTTTTTTTTTTGTGAGTGTTGAAAGAAATGGGTACAGTTAAATTTCTTTGTGTGAATATCCAGTTATCCTAGCACCATTTTTTGAAGAGACTGTATTTTCTCCATTGAGTATTCATGTCTCTTTTGTCAAATATTAATTAACTGTATATGTGAGTTTATTACTGGGTTCTTGATGTAGGTCTTTTGACTTAAATGTATCTGTTTTTATGCTGGTACAATATTGTTTTGATTACTATAGCTTTATAATAGAGCTTTGCTCTTCTTAGGATTTCCTTAGCTATTAATGGTCTTTTATGATTCCATATAAATTTCAGGAATTTTTTTTCTACTTTTGTAAAAAAATGCCACTGGAATCTTTATAGGAATTGCATTGAATCTACAGATAGCTTTTAACAATTTTAACAATATTAATTCTTCCAATTCGCAAGTATGGGATGTTTTTCATTTATTTGTGTCTTCTTTGATTTTTTTCATCAATATCTTGTCGTTTTTAGCACAGAGATCTTTCATCTCCTTAAATATATTCTATTTTATTATTTTTGATGCTATTGTAAATGGGATGGATTTTTTTTTCAGAAATTTCATTATTAGCATATAAAAATGTTACTGACTTTTGCATGTCAATTTTGTAACCTGCAGCTTTTACTGAATTAACTGATTTGATCTAACAATGTTTTGGTTGAGTCTTTAGAATTTTCTGTATATAAAATCATGTTTCCTGAAAACAGAAAAAAATTAATTCTTTCCTTCAAATTCTGATACCTTTTATTTTTTTCTCTCGCTTGATTTCTCTAGCTAAGAATTCTGGTACCATGTTGATTAAGAGTGGACACTCTAGTCTTATTACTGGACTTAGAAAATTTTCAACCTCTTACAATTGAGTATGATGTTAGCTGTTGGCCTGTCATCTATGGCCTTTGTTATGTTGAGATATGTTCTTTCTGGGCCTAGTTTGTTAAGAGTTTTTATCATGAATAGATGTTGAATTTTGTTGAATGATTTTTGATATGTCTATTGAGATGATAATGATTCTTTTCCTTTCATTGGTGAAAGGAAATTGGTGTGATGTAGCACATTAATTGATTTACATGTGTGGAACTATTCTTGCATTTTAGAGATAAATCCTGTTTGATCATGGTGAATGGTCCTTTTAATGTGCTGCTGAATTCAGTTTGCTAGTATTTTATTGAGAGTTTTTGCATCTATATTCATTCGGGAATGAATGTTTGTTTGTTAGTCTTGTTTGTTTCCAGAGTAGAGTTCTTTTCTGGTTTTGGAAACAAGATAATGCAGGCCTTGCAAGATGAGTTTGGGAGTGTTCCTTCCTTTTTTAAAAAATTTTTTGGAAGAGTTTGAAAATTATTAGAGTTGATTCGTCTTTAAATGTTTGGCAAAATTCACCAGTAAAGCCATCTGGTCCTTGACTTCTGTTTGTTGGAAAATTTTTCCTTGCTATTAATTGGCCTATGTCTATGTTTTCCTGGTTCAGTCTCGGTAAGTTTTATGTTTCTAAGAATTTTTCCATTTTTTCTAGGTTTTCCAGTTTGTTGGTCTATACTTAGTTCATCATAATTTCTTATGATCCTTTGAATTTTTGTGGTGATAGTTGTAAAGTCTCCTTTTTATTTATGTATTTTTTTTATTTGTGTCCTTTCTCTTTTTACTTTGGTTAGTCTAGCTAAGAGTTTGTCAGTTTTATTTATCTTTTCAAAGAACCAACTTTTAGTTTGGTTGATATTTTCTATTGTTTTCTGTTCTTTATTTCATTTATTTCTGCTCTGAACTTTATTATTTAATTCCCCCTGCTAATTATGGGCTCAGTTTGTTCTTCTTTTTATAGTTTCTTAAGGAGTAAAGTTGTTTATTTGGGCTCTTTCTTGCTACTTAATGTAGATGTTTATTGCTATGAACTTCTCTATTATAATCATGTTTTTTTGTCTGTTTTTTTGTGGATTGTTTTCTGTTTTGTTTTGCTTTAGTTTGGTTTTTGGTTTAGCTTTGTTTGGTTTAGCTGTATCCTGGAATTCTGGTGTGGAATTCTGGTTTCCATTTTCGTTTGTTTCAGCTTCTTAATTTCCCTTTCATTTCTGCTTGGATTCATTGGCTGCTTAGGAGAGTGTCATTTAGCTTCTATGTGTTCATGAATTTTCCAATTTTCCTGTTATTGATTTCCAACTTCATGCCACTGTGGCCAGAGAAGATACTTGATATGATTTCAGTCTTTTTTAATTTGCTAAGATTTGTTTTGTGGCCTAACATATAGTCTATCCTAGAAAATGTTCCTTGTGTGCTTGAGAAGAATATGTATTCTGCTGTTTTTGGATAGAATGCTCTATATATGCCTAAGTCCATTTGGTCTATAATATTGTTCAGATCTTCTCTTTCTTTATTGATTCTGTGTCTGGATAACTATCCATTATTGAGAGGTAGGTTATTAAATTTCCCAATTAGTATTGTATTATTGTTTATTTATCCTTTTAGTTCTGTTCTTTTTTTTTTCTTTATGTATTTAGGCTTTCTGATGTTGGGTGCATAAATATTTACAATTGTTATATATTCTTGGGATATTGGTCCTTGTCTCATTATATAATAACCTTCTTTGTTTCTTTTTACCATTTTAGTTTAAAATGTTTTTTTTCTGATATGATTATATCTACTCTTGCTTTTTTTGGTGGTAGGGTGGAGGGAATGTTTTCCATTTGCTTGAAATGTCTTTTTCCATCCCTTCACTCTCAGTGTGTAAATGTGTCTTTTTTTTTTAATTTTTTAATTTATTTATGATAGTCACAGAAAGAGAGAGAGAGAGGCAGAGACACAGGCAGAGGGAGAAGCAGGCTCCATGCACTGGGAGCCCGATGTGGGATTCAATCCCGGGTCTCCAAGATCGCGCCCTGGGCCAAAGGCAGGCACCAAACCGCTGCGCCACCCAGGGATCCCTGTAAATGTGTCTTTAAGACTAAAGTGAGTCTTTATGGGTATCCCTGGGTGGCTCAGCAGTTTGGCGCCTGCCTTTGGCCCAGGGCGCGATACTGGAGTCCTGAGATCGAGTCCCATGTCGGGCTCCTGGCATGGAGCCTGCTTCTCCCTCTGCCTGTGTCTCTACCTCTCTCTCTCTATGTCCATCATAAATAAATGAATAAATCTTAAAAAAAAAGTGAATCTTTATATTTTAGATTTTATTTTTATTTTTTATTTTTTTTAAAGATTTTATTTATTTATTCATGATACTCACAGAGAGAGAGAGAGAGAGAGGCAGAGCGAGAAGCAGGCTCCATGCACCGGGAGCCCGACGTGGGATTCGATCCCGGGTCTCCAGGATCGCGCCCTGGGCCAAAGGCAGGCGCCAAACCGCTGCGCCACCCAGGGATCCCAGATTTTATTTTTAGATCTAGTTTTGTATACCTTTTGATTAGAGAATTTATTCTGTTTATGTTTAAAGCAGTTATTGATAGATAAGGACTTACTATTGTCCTTTTGTTAATTATTTTCTGATTTCTATCTGTTTTGTAGATCCATTCTTTGTTTCTTACTATGCTTTTTGTGTGTTATAACATCTTGATATCAGTTATGCTTAGACTTCTTTATCATAGTGTTCTGTATAATTATTAGAAGATTTTTCCTTGTGGTTAATGTAAGGATTAAACAGATATCTTCAGCTTATACCAGCCTGTTTAAAACTGATAACAACTTATCTTCAAAAGAATTCCTATATTTTATACTTTTACTTCTTTTTCCCCTTCACATTTTAGTTTATTACTGTTACAATTCACATGTTTTAATATTGTATAGCTAACAGATTATTGTGCTAAGTGTCATTTTGGCTATGTTCTCTTATTAATTTTTTAAACTAGAATGTGCACCACTCTTACCATATTGCAGAATCTATGTACAACTATGTATTTACCATTACCAGTGGTATTTGTATTCCTTCTTTTTGTTTTTACAATGTTCATTAGTGTTCTCTTACTTCCACTCAAAGAACTCTCTTTAGCATTTCTTCTAAAGTAGGTCTAGTGATAATGAAATCCCTCAGCTTTTGTTTGTTCAGGAAAGTCTTTGTACCTCTTTTGTTTCTAAAGGACAACTTCAACAGGTATAGAATTCTTGGTTGACAGTTATTTTCTTTCAGTATTTTAAATATGTCATCCCATTCTCTCCAGGCCTGAAAAGTTTATGTTGAGAAATATACCAGTAATCTTATGGGATTTACTTTGTACATAACTTCTCTCTTTTCTCTTGCTGCTCTTTAAATTCTTTCTTTGTCTTTGTCTTTTGACAAATTAGTTCTAATGTGTCTTGTTATAGCCCTATTTGGGTTCTATCTATTTGGGATTCTTTGGATCTCAATGGATCTGGATGTCCATTTCTTTCCCCATGACCAGGAAGTTTTGGGATATTATGGTTTTGAATATACTTTTTGTCCCTTTTTCTTTCTCTTTTTATGGAATTCCTATAATGTGAATATTGTTTTTTTCATTGTGTCCCAGGATTCCATAGGCTTTCTTCACTCTTTTTCATTCTTTTTCCTTTTTGCTTCTCTGCTTTGGTGGTTTCTAGTGTCCTATCAAAGTCACTGATTCTTTCTTTTGCCTGGTTGAGTCTACTTTTAAAACTCTGTATTCAACTCTTTAGTTTGGTTATTGTATTTTTCTGCTCTAAGATTTCTATTTTTTTGTTGATAGCTGCTATTTCCTTGTCGAACTTCTCTTTTGGTTCATGCATGCTTTTAATAATTTCATTTAGTTGTCTGTGTGTATTTTCTCATAGTTTACTAAACTTCCTTAAGAGAATTATTCTGAATTTTCTGTCTGAGAGTTCATAGATTTCCATTTCCTTAAGGTCATTTATTGGAACTTTATTAGTTTCATTGCTGGTACTTCCCTGATTTACCGAATTTTTATGATCCTAGATCTCTTATGATATATATACATTTGAGTAATGGGGCTCCTTTTCTAGACTTTTCAGGTTTGCTTTTACAGAGACAGTTCATCAGTCAGCTTAGTTTGGATTACTGGGTATGTTTACTGATAATGTCTTTGCTCTAGGCCAGTCAACTATGCCTACCTGTCTTTTGGCTCAGGTGCTACTGGGCCACAGATACCTTTAAAGGGTTATTACCAGCCTTATTGGTCAAATGGAACTGGAAGATACTTTTCATAACAGGTGGGGCTGTGATCTAGCTACTTGCTTGGGACTGGGCAAACCATCCTTCGGGGCTAGCAGAACTTCTCATTTGAGGATCCAAATGAGGCAGGTTCTAAAACCTGCTTAGGCCTCTGGTCAGTGTGCCCCTGACTTGAGTCTGCAGATGAGTAAAGCCCCTGGTTGGAATTCTACTGCAGATTTGAACTCAGTCTGCCAAGATCCATGTGCTCATTGTTGGAAGCCTCTTCCCTCTTCTCTATCACAGTCAGATTCCCAGTGGCTGGGCCCTGTAGGGTCCCTGCAATCCTACAGGTGGGAGAGAACAGTAAGGGTTGTTATGAAGCTACCCATATGCTAGGGTATACTGGTTGTCCCCCCTGGGTTCTCTTTTCCCACTGGAAGAACTTGGGGCTTAAGGGAAGCCTCTCTGCATAGTACTGCACTGGCTGGGGGAGGGACACTGTGGTCAATATAAAGCTACTTCTCTTACCCAGTGCAGTCTGTCTTGGTCTCTGAGGTACAGGGGAGTTTTTCACTCTTACCTCTGCATTCTAGGATTCCCTCAGAGGTGTTCTTGAATAGATGTTAATTACTCTTCTTGTGACTGGGAATGAAGTCAAGAATATTGTGTCATCATATTGGTGATGTTACTCTAAATATTTTTTAAATTCCTTATCATTTACAAAGTGTGGTCATGCCAGTATTTTACTTTATCATTGTAATGGATGTGTGTGGTAGGCCTACCTCCTTTTATCTCACTTTGCAAGTTTCATATTCATTCATTCATCCATTCATTCATTCATTTTCATTCATTCATTTCATATGAGGTTCCTAGGAGTGTGACTTACGTGACTTATGCACAACCTGCATAACAACTTATGCAGCTTATGAAATGAGGTTCGTAAGAGTGTAAAATCATATCTAAAGCTCAAGAGGTCTCAGTCCTGGGTGCTTTCTCTAAAATATCCCACAGAGTTTAACTGCTGCCTGGAATTCTGCCAGATTGCAGGAATAGTCTTTTACTATCAAAGCATTTTGGGTAGTTGCCAGTTGATTTTCATTCTAAATTAGGCCTCTCCTTAACTCTGATATATTTATTCTCTATATAGAAGTTCAGAGGAGAGAGACGAGGAAATTGACTTGGGATTTCAGAATTCCCTCACCATCTGAGATCAGGTGGTTTTAACTACAATATATATAAACTGTTTATTACATGTATTCAGTTGCTATGGACATAACCATATGCTTTGTGATCAGCTAGGTGTTGAGGGGAGTCCTAGCTCCAATTACTTATTCACATGTACATTTTTCCCTAATGAGGGTCAAATGTGTCGGTTACTTTTCCCTGAAATGTACATTTTAAAAAATATTTATTTATTCATGAGAGGCACACAGAGAGAGGCAGAGACATAGGCAGAGGGAGAGAAGCAGGCTCCACGCAGGGAGCCTGATGGGGGACTCGAACCCTGGAATCCAAGGTCATGCCCTGAGCCAAAGGTAGATGCTCAACTGCTGAGCCACCCTGGTGTCCCAAAATGTACATTTTTAAAAGAATTCCTTCATCATCCATGATAATGCTGGCAAAATAGCTTTACAGTGTGCTTCCTTTGACTTTCTTTTTTTTTTTTTTTTTTTATTTTTATTTTTTTTATGATAGTCACACAGAGAGAGAGAGAGACAGAGACATAGGCAGAGGGAGAAGCAGGCTCCATGCACCGGGAGCCTGACGTGGGATTTGATCCGCGGTCTCGAGGATCGCACCCTGGGCCAAAGGCAGGCGCTAAACCGCTGCGCCACCCAGGGATCCCTTCCTTTGACTTTCTATGTGCTGTTTTACTTGTGGGTCTCCCAAATTAGGTTGATACCCACAGATGTGGTGCTTTCCTTCAGAAAATGCCTGGGTTGTCTTTAGAAGCTCTTGGTTGTTTCCTTGCTGATGAACCCTCTTCTTGACAAAGAAATCTTATTCCTTTCTCACTTCCATCTTCCTCTTTCCACTCTCTCTGTTTTTAAACTACCAGGTGAATATGTTTGGATGATGTGACACTTGAGTAAGGTTTGTTCACAAATCAAGTTTATAGATGATCAGTGTTTTTTATCTTGCCCTTATCATGATACTTAAATTATTTTTAATAAGTTGTTGGCTTCATTTTTCAAACAACAAATGAACCTTACAGAGTAAAGGATAGTGTGTGACTTGAAACATGGAACAGTGGACCCACCACTTCATCTAGCGGTACTTATCTCAGACTCCTCTCCCAAATAAAGTCAGTCTTTGAAAGGCATGATAATCTCACTTCACCCCTGCATCTTAAGCACAAAATACAGTGGACGTGGGCTCTGTATTCATGTAGCTAAATGAGAAAGAGAAAATATAATCTGGGGGAAGAAATAGATTGCTTGTAAGAACAATTTGATCAATTTATTTTAGCATTGTTATCCTCACCTATGCCGTATTGCCCGCATGAGTAGGCTATGACTTCCTCTGTGGTTGAATTCTAGTTTTGAGTGTTTCATTTCAGTAAGCAACATAGCAGTCCTGGAGAAGTTTGGGATCAAAACAGCCAATTTCCCTTCAAATGCCAATAAATATGGAGAGGTCTTAGCATTAGGTCACAGGTGTGTAAGTACCTCCACAGGCAGCATCATGCAATGCAAAGAATATGGGCTTTGCAATCAGACGGAGAAGTATTATTTTGAGCATTTATTAGTGCATAATGTGAGTTAATAAGATTCTTTGAAACTCAGATACCTATGAACTAGAAGGGATACCCCTATCACTCATGTTTGTTATGAAAATTTAATGAAATTAGCCATATAAAGTAACTGACAGTGTCTTTCCTTTTTTTATCATTAGCTCACTATCTTCATTTTCAGTGGTTTTATTTACATTTGGATACATGGATGGCTAGCTTGTTACCTAACATCCATCATCACTTTGGATTACATTTAATAATTGGGATTCAATTCAGATAATTATAAACCATTCACTACTAGTTTTCTGAAATCTTCTGAAAATTAGTGAGAAAAGAGAAACCACTCTTTAGATACTATTTAGAAACCTCCATTAGATACTAACAGCTCCAGGGAGAAGAATGTTTGGTTTAATAAGGCACTAAATAAGATATGCCTCTCCACAGGAGATAAAAGGTCAACCACAAACAAAGCCCAAGCTGTTTGTCTTAAGCCCACCCACCTGCTGCCCACAGCAAATAGCACTTCTGGTGTGGGGTAAGATGAAGGGAGAGAAAGTAATTGCTTCCCAAAGGCCATTGTCAAAAAGCTTAAGATTGTATAAAAAAAAAACCAAAAAACTTAAGACTATATAGATGACTATAAATCCTCCAAATAATGGATTGTATTTCCATGCCACCTCAATGCAAAAGGGAAGGTGTTGCTTTCTACTCTGAGACCAGAACTCCTACATTAGAGCTCATTATTAGTGTTTGTAATATCCAATGATGTGTTGGAACCCAGATCACAAGGATCTCAAAACTCAGACAAAAATTATTTTTTAGAAATTCTTTGCTCAAGGATATTCAGAGTAAAATTAACAAAGGTTAACTATGTTTAAGGTACTTAAAGTAAAATCTTAAATTTGCTCCTGATGTTTTCTGAGGGATCTGATTTTATGAGTCATTTAATTCTTCTTGACAGCATTTATTATTTAAGTTTAGGAAGGATCAACTAAGTTCTGCTTGTTACAATAAAGTTGCGACACAATTTATACTTTCAGAGCTGGAAGTCTTGAGACATGGACAGGCTAGCTCATTTGTTTTACAGATCAGAAGCTGAGGCCCCAAGCTGGTGAGTCACTTACTGGTGGCAGAGCAAAAGCTTAGCTCAGGGCTGTCCCCTATGCTTCACAAAAGAGGCAACTGCAAAGAGGGCTGCATTTTGATGACATGCAATGTCAAAAAAGTCACAAAGAGATAAAAAGAAGACACTCCAAATGGAAAACTGACTTGTCCAAATACGTTAGTCAGAGGCGTAATAACTGTAATAGACAAAAAGTGCCATGACAAGAAAAATCCAAAATCTGAAGAGAAATCTGGGCAAAGGGCACATTTTCCCAGAAAAGGAAATACAAGTGATAAAACTTATGTATACTTGATAATTCAAAAAATGAAAATGAAAACAACCATGGCTCTGTCTAATAAATCAACTAAAAACTGCAAGTGCTTGGGTGGTGATGCCAGTCTTTGCAGCAGGGTCCTGACAGGCACAGTACATGGGTACCCACACCTTGAAAAGTCCTCCGTGAGAGCATAGCCTGAATATTTATGTTCACTTCCAATATGCACCCCACAAAATAGTCAATAGCATGGAAATCTCTCTGTTTCTATGAAATTATTCATCACTCTATTACTTGTAGCACTTAAAAAAGGGGGTAGGTTAAATAATGATACATCCATATAATAGATGGTGCATGTAATAAAGTGATTTTTAAAGAATTTTGAATGTGGAAAGATGTTCAAAATGCAATTTTACATGAAATGAGGCACACAGCACAAAATTCAATGTAAGCATGATCCCACTTATATTAATTTAATTTTATGTAATACATTAAAATGTAAAGCAGTTCTCCATATACTTATAGTAGTTATCTCAAGACAGTAGAGGTTTTGTTTTCTTTATTTTTTCAAATATTGTACTATAAAGAGGAATTATTTTTAGAAACAGAAAAAGGAGTAGACTTATTTTTAAATAATTTACAAAGTTAAATTGAAATCAGATCCATTTTTAGAGTACCTCAATTTGCCATGAATTTAAAATTTTGGAGTCATCAAACCCCATTATGTTCACAGTGCATCCTCACAGATCACACAAAATGCCTGCTGCACATCTCATGATGATATTATTACCCAGTGGTCTCTGCATTCAAGATCTATTATTTTAACATTCTGGCAGTTTATTAGCCCTAATAAACAGTATATGAACTGATTGAGTACTTTTGCAAGCTGCTTCTCAAGTTTTCCATAAGCCTCAATATTCAGATACAGCAATTTATTCCTTCTCAGCCTCTACTTCTTTACTGTTGAAAAAACAATGACTAGTATTTATTCAGTGTGCCAAGAGCCCTACGTGTGTAGTTTCATTTAGTCCTCTTATTTCCTATTTTAAAAATGCACAAAGGTAGGCATAGGAGGCTTACTGTCCAGGCTACCCTCCCTGTCATGCCCCATGCCATTCATTCCCATGTCTCTGTTTCCTGGACTCAGAATAAACAGGTATTAATATTTTAATTATCATTGTACCAAGATTAGATTTACCCTCCATTTAGGGTCTAATTTGCTACTTTAAGAAATTGCAAAGCTCCATGCCTTGGTTTTTCAGCCCATTCATGAGAGATGATTAAGAGTTTTTAGCCAGTCTAAATGTTTACCTTTCTGTTGAAAGAAAGGCTAATGGTTTTGTTAAATAACGAAATTCAACCAAGTAAATTTGAAGACCTAATTGACTTTATTAAATGATTTATGAATTGGGCAGTACCCCATCTAGCAAGTCGAGGGAACTCCAAAGAGTTGTACAAAATAGAAAGTTTTTATAGAAAGAGGGTGAGGACAAGAAAGTTATTAGCAAAAGAAAAAGACTGTTCCAGGAGAACTCACACTCTAGGGGGAAAACAAGGTGTCTTATTTTTTTTTAATAAATTTTTATTTATTTATGATAGTCACAGAGAGAGAGAGAGAGAGAGAGAGGCAGAGACACACAGGCAGAGGGAGAAGCAGGCTCCATGCACTGGGAGCCCGATGTAGGATTCGATCCCGGGTCTTCAGGATCGCGCCCTCGGCCAAAGGCAGGTGCCAAACCGCTGCGCCACCCAGGGATCCCAACAAGGTGTCTTATTACACACATTGCATCATCTCTGAGGATTAGAGAGTTCCCTGGTGATGGACTCATTGGCTTGGATTGAAAAAAATTCTTGACTGACCAGTCAAGATGACATTTCTGGAGGAAGTTGAAACTGTAATTAGATTATGTATTGAGCACTGGTTTGGGAATCCTAAGTGACACCATTTTGAGTCTGTGGGGGTTTTTGTTTGTATTTTTGTTTGTTTTGGTAACAGCATATATTTATATTTTCATAGATACATTTATGTTTTAATATGTTTTATTAAGTATGAATTTATATTTTAATGAGAATTACAGGCACAATCTCTGTATATTATACAGTTAATGTTGCAGTGATTTTTGTTGGGTTATATGTGTCATTTTCTTTGTTGCTGGGAAGATGCTAACCTTAAAAGTAATAATCGTATATAAGAATTATTTCCGTTTATAATCTACTTGCCTTTATTTCCCTCAGCACTTAAAAATGGACTTTAATCTCTGATGTTCATTCAGTTGGAAACCACCAATACGGAGGATTTATAAACAAGATTTGTGTAGTTCTGAATATATTTACATGTTTTCACAAATCAGTATGCCTTCTGACTTATCAACAAATAGCTGAATGCAGAGAGATAATACTGATACTGATATTAAAGGAACTATGTATTTCCATTTGCTTCTGAAGATAGAGGGAGCTTCTTTTTTTTTTTTTTTTTTTTTGATAGAGAGATCTTCTGACCTTTTGCTTCTCTTTTCCTAACACCATGCAATAGCATTATACAAATGTTAGATGAGGTGCCAAGTCTTATTTGCTTTATATGTTTTTAATTAAACACACTGATCATAGAAAAATAAGTTCACATAACTCTCATGGGTTAGGGGGTGCTGAGGGGGAGTTACCCATAGAATAGCTTCTGGTTTCCAAGTTTAGAATCCATATATTTATTTTTTTCTTTTGTGACTGCAGCTTCTTCATTAAATGTCCTAAAAATTAACACCCACCTTCTCATAGAACTGACTTTTATGTGTCTAGTTGATGGCTGTAGTGCTGAGAAATTTACTTGATCCTTTCAGGATGCTGATTAATTCCATGACTTTGCACTCCTTAAAATTCACTGTTTTGTGATAAGATCTGCCGTACTCCAGTCATTTAAAATGCAAATTATCAGAGGTAACAAAACTGTACCTAAGAGGTAGTGCCTCACACAGTGTCCAGACTGGATGTGAGAAGATTCTCTAGGGTGGGGAATGGGGTGAGGGAGAGAACCACTACTAAGAAAAAAGGAACAGGTGGTATCTGCAAGCCTTGTGTGGGTGAGTCTGGGGCCCTGACCTGTGAACTCTGTGTGCCTGATCAGTGGGAAGGCCTGTCCTGGGGGCAAGGGCTGTGGCAGGGTGGAAGTAGGAGAGAGACAAATGCCCTCACCCTGTGGGTGGGCTTTCTTAGGGCCAAACTACATCTGCAGCTTTGCAGGGAGGGCATCCAGAGAGCACTTGACTGAATTATGTAGGTTAACAGATGCCTCCAGGATGAAATGGTGAGACAATGAAAAAAAGAAAATCAAAATGGCTCTAGAGGAAAGTACATCTAAGGAACAAGTGACAGCTTTCACACGTGGATCTGATTTCTCAAATAGGTATGTGGCTTGTCTCAAGCCCTCCAGCTCTCCACTGGGATTTGTGAAGCTCCTTTGCTGGATATCAGGTTGTAAGCAGATTTGCCAGGCTTTGCTGGCAGATTCCTGCATGCTCATTATGATCACCTAAAGAGGCTTCCTCTGGAAGACAGTAAAGCTTTGTGGAAGGACCCAGGACTGGAGCCAGAACTGGGATCTGTCTCCACAGGTATTGCCTGGACCTGAGTTTCCCCAACCTGCAAAATGATAGCATTGTATAAGTTAGTAAGACTAAATTATAGTTCTAATGGTGTGGTGCTGTTACGGAGAAGTAATTGAATCATTTCAAATATTCTGATTTTTGTGGCTCGAAGACTTTGGAAAATACCAATGTTTGCTATGCACAACAAAGAAAATGATTCTTATGTTTTTGTTTGTTTGGCTTTTTTTTTAAATGACCTTTAAAGTCCTTTTAGGATTTTGAGGCTGCAGAAGTCAGTCCTGGGGAAAGATCAGTCAGCATGTTTTGGAGCAATTTTGCTAAGTTATATTTACTTGAATGTTAGTTTTTAAGCAGAGTAATTGTTATTTGCTTTTTACCTGCTTGGGCATACTGAATATGGTTCCTCTTTGTGAACTCTGATTCTGAAAGGATTTGGAATGACTCAGTAATTTTTCTGTAAATTGCTAACACAAACTATAATTTTATTCTGAAGTTCTTCATCTTTGGTAAATATAAAATGCTTAACTATTAAACACTTGCTCTGTTGAATAAAACTTTGAGAAGTTGTAGTATTGCCTCCCATTGCTGAAGTTAATCAATTATTCCTTGTGGATAGTAAAGAAAAAGATATAAATGATTCCTTGTTCTATTTGGTGTTCTCTGTTATGTGAATACATGATGAAATATTGTTATTATGGCATGACCTCCCTGTTTTCTTGATAGGTGACTTTCAGAAGTATATGTTCCCCTCCCCCTGGACTTTTCCACAGTGTTCCAGATTCTAGTAAATAAATGGTATAACCAAATAATGCTCGAGCAAGAATCTCACTTGTTTGAAAATTGGGGGCTACTGCAATGAGATTGTAGTATGTGTCATAGAGAAAAAAAGAAATTGTTTTTCCTGTGCCCATCTTAGAGTCATGGGCTAGGGCTCTGCAAATTCGATGGGCAAAAGACAGATTAGTAAGAGAAAAACAAAGAGGAGCATATTCATGCATGCACTGAGCAAACCCACATGAGTACTCCAGCGATGCCTTAACTCAAAAGATGTGATTGGGGAGTAACTGGGTGGCTCAGTCAGTTGAGCATCTGACTTGATTTCAGTTCAGGTCATGATCTCAGAGTTGTGAGATCAAGTCCCAAGTCAAGCCCCACACTCAGCCTGGAATCTGCTTGAAACTCTCTCTCTCTACTCCCCTGCCCCCTATTCATGTTCCTTCTTTCTCAAATAATTAAGTAAATATTAAAAAAAAAAAACAGAAGGTGGGCTGGAACTTGGGTTTATGTGGCATCTTAACAAAAGAACAATACATTTGTAGATAAGTGACGTGGTGAGGGAAAGGCTTTTAGGGGTGACAGATATATGAGGAAACTAATGGTAAGTAGGAGCTATTTAGTAAAGTTTATGTAGACTCTTGATAAGTGTCATCTCATCTCCTATAATGAAGCTGTTATTTTCTTCCTGGTATGCACTTGGGGGAAGGTAGGAGGAGCACCTTCACAAGCAGACTCTATATTCTGTTTTCAGGTAAGTAGGGAAAGAGTTCTTCTTGTGTCTGCTTTTTCTTAGTTGCCTTCAGCTCAAAATAATTCTCAGGCCTGAGCGGCATGTTTTGGGATGACATATTTGGAACCCCTTCATCAGCCAAGTAGGGTCTGTATAAGGGCAGGACTACCCATAGACCCACAAAGGTTTTCAAAAGCAGGCAAACAGGCACATGCTCAGGCAGACAGTACCTTCAGAAGGAGACAAGGTTTTAGCTTAGCCATCTTCTGAGCCTTGGTGTCGGAAATTGCTTGTGAATACTGAAGCTGTTCTATGGATGGTCTGGGGTGAGTCTGCTTTCCCCATGTCCAGAGTTGTGGTAGAAAATTCAAGGTCCAACTGTGCAAGCCTCAAGAGACATTCACAGCTCTCAGCAGCACTGAGGCAGATATATCATTGGATTTTTGTCTGGATTTCCCTCGCTTCTGCTTTTTCTTCAGTTTTTTTTTTTTTTTTTCCTCCCAGCTCCTTTCCTTCTTGGTGTATAAATACCTTAAGTTCTCAAATCTAGACCCATGAACTTCTCCTCCTAGTGCCTACTGTGCCCCAGCCCCAGGCTAGCCCTCTACTCAATTCCCTTAGGATTCCTATCTCAGAGTAGAGTCCTGAATTACTGATAACAGTTTCAAAGCATACATGACTGGCCCTGACCAATTGTGTCTACTACTCTCTTGTTCTCTCCCCAGTTCTGTTGACTCTTGTCTTCTGAATTTAGTTAATGCACCTGAGTAGCTGTTCTGGCACCTTTACCTGTTCTCTTCTCCCCCTCTGGAATATTTACCTCTAGCACCACCAACCTGAGGACACATCACTGTATCATTATTCTCTGCTTAACTGTCTCCTTTTCAGAGTTTTTCCATCTGCTTCATCAAAAATAGCATTCTTCTACACCGTTACTCTCCATTCTTCAATGTACTTTTATTTTTCTTCAAAGTATCTGGCATATCTTGTGGTTCTTTATTTGTCTTAAATTGTCTGTATGCCCCAAAAGAGATCTGTTTTGTGCAACTCCTACAGAAATGCCTGGTCAAGTAAGATAAATGAACTATGATGAGCCTCCTCTACATTACGTGTCATCACTTTTCTTTAAAAATTGCATTTATACCTTCCTCTTAACTCATTTTTGTCTGGTTCATCTGGATGTAATACTTCTCTTGCCATTTTATTGTCTTTTCCTTGACACCTAGGTTCCACGAGATGTTAGCCAAGTGGCTTGCAGACTTGCATTTGGTTCAGTGTCCTTTATAGTTTACACTGTGCAGCTGGAATATCTCCTCATCCTTGTTTCTGTTGCTCCCAAGCTCCAGAGCATGATTCTGTGATTCCTCCATTGATGCAGGGCCATGAATAAATTAATAAAATCTTTTTTAAAAAGTAGGACTTGTATTAGTCAAGAAAATTTTAAATGAAAGAATTAATGAAAGTATCAAGTTTTCCCTTCCTTTCCATCATTCTTTTGTTGTGGATATATTTTGCATATATTATAGTTTGCATTTAATGTATATGTGCTCACTTGTTCACACACATTTTTATAAGTCTGATGGGAAAAAAAGAATTCCTCTCCTCTCTGCAGCTGCTTGTATTAAAGTTATCTCTGGCAGTTCTGATCCAAACACAAATATGTGTTTCTTTTGCATATACTATGTAAAATATAAAATTCAGGAAAGGGACATCGTCCCCCCAAATATGACAGTTACACTCTTCTGTATGTACATCACCAAGTGATGTTGAATCATCATGGGAACTGGCAAGACCTGCACACCTTCCCCGCCAAGTTCATTGGTTACGGTGCAGTCCCACATCAGCCACGCCATCTCATGGTTGGAAGGAGAGCCAAGAGATGTGACTGCACAAATGACGCCTAATGAGGGGAGTGTTGGACTTTATTTATGGATGGAAGAATTTGAGTGTATCTGTAAGCAGAGGGAAAGAAGCTAGCAGAAGGGAAACATGAAAACTGCAGTGCAGGCATGGAGGAAGTCCAGAGCAGAGGGGAATGGCTTTCCTGTGTCTACTTCTTCCTTTCAGTAGATTTCTACTTCTCACTTGCATTTCACTTTTAGACTAAAAGTAAAAATAGATAGCTTGTTGATTACTTGATATTTCTTATATATTCAGTCCCTGTGTTTTGTTTACTATTCTCTTTCAGTCTTCATCTCTTTTCTGTCAAAATGCTCCCTGTCCTTACAGTTTAGCCTGAATCCCACCTTCAGAAGGCTCCCTGGCCCCTTTCCCCAGATGCATCCTCTTCTTCCCTCCCATCATCCTTTAACCTGTGTTCCTCTCTTTTAGAGCACTTTTCCTTTCCTGCCTTGTTGTGTAATTATGTGTGTCCTCCACATAAGGGTGACTTGATAATGAAGCCACTATATAGGTGTTTATTTCAAAATCCAGCTTGATTTCTGCTTTCTCTCTGGAGGATTCTGAACTACCCATGTCTACATTGTTTTTAACTTTTCCTGACCTTTCAAAGCTCATTAAATTTTTTTTCATCTCCATGATTTATTTATTTTATAACTAGAAGTTTGTTCCTTTTGACCCTTGACCCATTCACCCATTATGTGCCCCCCCTCAACAGCCCCCTACCCCTGGCTCTAGCAATCATCAATCTCTTCTTTGTATCTATGAACTTGTTTTGCTTTATTTTAGATTCTACATATAAGTGAGATCACACAGTATTTGTCTTTCTCTGATTTATTTCACTTAACATAATGCCTTCAAAGCCTATCCATGTTGTTGCAAATGGCAACATTTCATTCTTTTTATGGCTGAAAAATATTCACATATATGTATATATGTATGTGCATGTGTGTGTGTGCGTATCTATCTCACATCTTTTATTCATCCATTGACAGAAACTTAGGTTATTCCCATGTCTTCACCATTGTGATAATGCTGCAGTGAACATGGCAGTATAGCATGTATCTTTTGGGGTTAGTATTTTCCTTTTCTTTGGATAAATGCCCTCAAGCTGAGCTCGATTTCTTTTTTTTTAAGATTTATTTATTTATTTATTTATTTATTTATTTATTTATTTATGTATTTATGAGAGATAGAGGCAGAGACATAGGCAGAGGGAGAAGCAGGCTCCCTGCAAGAAGAGCCCAATGTGGGACTCCATCCTGGATCCCGGGATCATGCCCTGAGCCAAAGGCAGGCACTCAACCGCTGAGCCACCCAGGCATCTCTGAGCTTGATTTCTTTCTCCTCTTTGAAGCATTCTGAACTAACCAGCCCACATTTTTCTTTTCCTGTCATTTCAAAACTCAGTCAAAGAAATAATGAATTGATCTCCCTCTTCAAGTACTAATCTTAGTCTGTCTTAAATATTTCAGATATTTAAGACCACCCCACACATTTGTGAAGTCATAGGGGGTGGTCAGTAAATGGCAGCTCTCAATATATGCTTATTCAAAGAGTGTCTTCAAGGATCATTTTATTCATAGATGTTGTCTGTTGTTCCAGGAAAGATAGTAAGCTATCTCCAGAACCAGATATTTTAGCTCTTAAATATCCTTTCAAGCATCCACTACAAACTATACTCAAAAATAAAAAAAAAAAAAAGAATTCACTATAATTCTACATTAGATGATTAAAAATAATTGACTATGGTAGAAACCTAGGAAATATTAGTGTCTATGTGTATGTGTATTATTAGTGATATATATGACAAAAATGGAAATAGTATGCAAAATTATTTTAAATGAAGCAGTGCCCTTGTATTTAAGAAGCAGAGACACACAGTTGAGAAGGTTAAAGGTCTATATGTTTCTGCTCAAATAAGTAGCTAGTACATTTCATAAAGAAGCTCAGAAAACAAACAGAACTGTCCTCTGCGATTTACACAGCCTAAGGGATTCCACAGAGCTCCTGAGTATTGTGCTACTGCTAAATAGAACAATAAGGATACTATTTGGAACTATTATTTATAACAAGAATGTGCTTTGGAACAATCATAGCTTGGTGAAACAGATGTGACCTTCTTTCCTGATTTTTTCTATTTTGAAGGGTTTAGCTTGTGTCTATATTGTAGATGTTTGCTTTGTTCATTCAGCCCAATGGCAAAACACTCGACTTTAAATTAAATATTTTTATACATCAGCAGACCCTTTAATTTCCTTTAGTTTCTTCTTAGTAATGTCCTAATATCTATTTTAGGACTAGAAAGCAATGATCTTGAGTCTTAGGAAACATTGTAGTAATGCCTAATTGAAGATTTTTAAATATCCACAAAAATAACTGTTTATAATGAGTTGATGAAAAAAATTAGGTGACAATCTCTTAATATATTATTGCATTATAACTCAATTATCTTACTTTTTGCTTGCAGAAGGGGAACCTATTCCTTGATACAACAACAACTGAAATGTACTGTATTTCACATTCTCTTCTACTCTTATAAATGTTTTACCTCTGGGGGCTTTGTGTGGCAGATATTTGGGGTCCTGACTAATTTGGTGTTGTGATTCTCTTTGCCCCATAAAGCTTGGCATAAGGTGATAATAGAGCTACAAGCTGAATGGTACATTTTCTCATGAAAAGACACTGCTAGAATTACACAAATGAAGTTTTACACTTGGCAAAAGGCATGTAATGAAGTCAGATGAAAAGCCTTGGTGCCTTCATGATAAAAACTGGAGAAACAGAGAGGCACCTGGGTGGCTCAGTCAGTTAGGCATCCAGCTCTTGGTTTAGTTCTAGGTCATGATCTTGGGGTGGTGAGGTCAAGCCCAGCACCAAGCTCCAGGCTCAGCATGCAGTCTGCTTGAGATTCTCTCTTTCCCTCTCCCTCTGCCTCTCTCCCTGCTCATGTTCTCTCTCCTAAATAAACTTTTTAAAATCAATCAATCAATCAATCAATCAATCTTAAAAAAATAAAAACTGGGGAAACAAATGTGTGTCCTATATGCCCTGAGTATCACTCACTTGATAAAATGCTTTCCCCATTCTCCTGAGAAGGTGGAGAGGCAAAGAAAGGAAGCTGGGGCCCAGCCCACTTCTGATCCTGATAGCCCTGCTTACTTAGCCTCTGGGCACCAACATCATGGCATCTGCCTAATATTTTCCAGTGGAGTTCTTTTACTGTCCAGTTTTTGGGTGGGCTTTACTATCCTCATAAAGGAGCCTGTGTGTAACTGTTTAAATAATTTTGCTTTCATGACAGTAAGTGGTGTTCTACACCCAAACCAGAGGAATATGTTTACCATTGCCTGTGTTTACACTGAGAGGAGGACTGAGAACAGGCTGTAGTTGGTTGCCCCCACGTCCAGCCCAAAGGTCAGCACCTCTGGGATATCTCAGCCTATGATGGAGCTATGTGACACAGAGCAGGACTGAAAGTGTTCTAAGAGAATGAGGTGACTGAGGAAGGCCTGCAGCACCTGGGAGGTAATGAACTGAAGGAAGAAAGGAATTGCCTCTGAGCCAGAGCCTCTCAGTTCCCTGGGTGACATCAGATAACATGCAAGACCTGAAACCAGCTTCTGGAGAAAGGCTCAACAAGCAACAGCCATGTGCTCATGAGGCTTTTGAGGTGTCTCCAAGGAGCCTCAGCCACTGGGACTCAGATGAGTTAAGCAAAGTTGGAGGTGCAGGTTTCCAAGTTTCTGCCTTGCCAACTCCAGACTCAGTCTTCCACATTTTCACAAGGAAAACAAATACCAGACACAAGCACTTTGCCAGTTGAGTTTCTAGCTGAGTCTAGTTAAGTGATTGAGCACAATGTTGCTATCAATCCTTCCATACAAACTTTAGGTTCACACCTTTCTCTGGTCCTTGGAGCACTTGTGTTTGGCCATCTCCATGTTTGATTGATCACTTGCTATCTATTTGTTGATTGTCTCATTTATAGAAATACTGATGATGATGAGCTTCTGTAGTGGATGGAATTTATGCTACAGTCTTGGGCTACATAAAATGAGATTGTGAGGGATACATTTCTACTGATGTAGTCCCATCACCAAGATACTGAAAGCACTAGGATCTCTGCCTCCCACTCTCTCCAATGTAGCAAGAGAAAAAAATCACCCAAATTGTATGTTGGCAATTCCAAGTTGAGAAGACTAGAAGCAGATCACATTCAAATCTTTCTTTGTTTTTTTTTTTTTAATTGATTTTTTTATTTAAATTTTTTTTTAATTTTTTATTGGTGTTCAATTTACTAACATACAGAATAACCCCCAGTGCCGGTCACCCATTCACTCCCACCCCCCGCCCTCCTCCCCTTCTACCACCCCTAGTTCGTTTCCCAGAGTTAGCAGTCTTTACGTTCTGTCTCCCTTTCTGATATTTCCCACACATTTCTTCTCCCTTCCCTTATATTCCCTTTCACTATTATTTATATTCCCCAAATGAATGAGAACATATAATGTTTGTCCTTCTCCGACTGACTTACTTCACTCAGCATAATACCCTCCAGTTCCATCCACATTGAAGCAAATGGTGGGTATTTGTCATTTCTAATGGCTGAGTAATATTCCATTGTATACATAAACCACATCTTCTTTATCCATTCATCTTTCGTTGGACACTGAGGCTCCTTCCACAGTTTGGCTATCGTGGCCATTGCTGCTATAAACATCGGGGTGCAGGTGTCCCGGCGTTTCACTGCATCTGTATCTTTGGGGTAAATCCCCAACAGTGCAATTGCTGGGTCGTAGGGCAGGTCTATTTTTAACTCTTTGAGGAACCTCCACACAGTTTTCCAGAGTGGCTGCACCAGTTCACATTCCCACCAACAGTGTAAGAGGGTTCCCTTTTCTCTGCATCCCCTCCAACATTTGTTGTTTCCTGCCTTGTTAATTTGCCCCATTCTCACCGGTGTGAGGTGGTATCTCATTGTGGTTTTGATTTGTATTTCCCTGATGGCAAGTGATGCAGAGCATTTTCTCATATGCATGTTGGCCATGTCTATGTCTTCCTCTGTGAGATTTCTCTTCATGTCTTTTGCCCATTTCATGATTGGATTGTTTGTTTCTTTGGTGTTGAGTTTAATAAGTTCTTTATAGATCTTGGAAACTAGCCCTTTATCTGATATGTCATTTGCAAATATCGTCTCCCATTCTGTAGGTTGTCTTTTAGTTTTGTTGACTGTATCCTTTGCTGTGCAAAAGCTTCTTATCTTGATGAAGTCCCAATAGTTCATTTTTGCTTTTGTTTCTTTTGCCTTTCTTTGAACAGGAGATCTCTAATCAAGAATTCCTTCAAAAGTTTGTGTAGGAAAGTTAAAGAACTAAAGAGATATTTCTTAATTCCTATATGTTGAGAGTGATTGCAAATACATCCAGGTACATAGTTCTGTGGGTTATTTTTCTTTACTTCTTTGATAAGATTATGTAAGAAAGAGAATTGAAATGTAAATATTTTTACATTATTTTTTACATCAGAATGTTTAATAATTGAAAACAATTATTTCAAAAAGAAAAACAGCTGAGAATGCTCATGTTTACTTAACATCCAGATAAACTGAATAGTGATTTTCAAATATTGATGGCCTGAAATTAATAACATGTAACTCAAAATTTAAGGGATAGTGTAAATATCAGGCCTACTTACTATAAATTAGCAGGTAATAAATGTCTTGAATGAGTAGGCCAAGTGATTTCAGAAAATTGATACTGAACAGAACATTAAGTCCTATGTTTGACCAAATTAAAATAAATAGTTATGGAAATGTGATTATCAGATTTTCTGTTTATGTGCAGTGTGTTCAGGAATGGGGTATATGAGATAGTTTGTCTCGACTTCTCTCTCATAGTGATGCTTACTTCTCTGGTTTACTCTAAATAGTAATTTTCATGCCTAGAAATATAGGACTTTACCATATAAAATACTTTTTTGTTGTTCATCTATAATATATACTTGATAAATAAAATTAATGCAACAAGTAGTCACATGTGCCTAGTAGGATAAATTAATGAGTAAGTCATCCAGTGGGGAACTTAGAAATATTAAGAGCCAGTCAGAGGATAAAGGAAAAGTGTAAATTGTACCCCCAGGTACTTATATTTTATATTGTGATCAAACAGTACAGAGAAAACATTGATGATGACTGTGGGCTCGACAGGAATATGAAGGCTATCCCCTTACTGAGAAACAGGCAAGACACTTACCCTGTGTGCAAGGTTCATTTGTAAAACACTCACTAATCAACTCTATAGGCTGATAATAAGAATTTTTGTGTTTCTTGTGTTTCTACCACCAAAAACTAATATAATATGATATAATATAATATAAAATAATATAGTATAATATATGAGATGATTGTTTTCAAGATACTGGGATTTAGACAGTTAGTAACTATAGTCCCAGAGATGTGGGAAACAAGTAAACCCTAGGATTGGCTCAGCTCAGTGCCTTGAGAGAGTTTCAAGGATATGATGCAGAGAGGAGAACTGAGGCAGAACCTGATAGTGACCCTGAATGGATAAGTCAGAGCAGAGAGTCAGGGGAACTTAATGGCTACAGTTCACAAGTACAGTACCAGAGAGGAGAGAAGTACAGAGAGAAATCCCTAGAGACCAGCAGAGTCCCCATCAAACATTCAACAGAGTACTCAGATCAATGCTTGCATATGAGAAAAATACCTGAGGCTGGGGGAAGAACAACCCACAAGGAGCCTCCTAGCTTATCAGGGCTAAGAGTTTCCTATTCCCACTATTTAGATTGGAAACTTTGTAATTTATGGGACACTGGAATAATACCATCGTAGGTAAGGGTTTTACTTTGACTATAGAGAACAATTAACCACAGAATGAGCCCAGTTCTGGTTCCACCTAATAAATCCTACAAGTAAGAGCCAAAAGGATCAAACTACTTCCAAATAACTAAATAACATCCCCAAACAAAGTGAAGCAAATTTATAAGAAAGCACAAATATCTAACTCCCAGAAAGGTAAAATCTGTAATGCCTGGAACCTGATCAGAATTTACTAGACATGCATAAAATCCTGAAAATAGGAGACATAATGAGAGAAATAAATCCATCAAAATTGACCCAGGAATGACACAGATGTTAGAATTAGCAAACAAGTGCATTAAGACAGTTATTGTAGGACTTCTGTTTCTGACTAAGATGGAACAGCCTTGTTCCTCCCAGATTGTCCCCCTCACAAATGAAAACCCCTGAACATAATACAACGAACACACACAGGAAGCCTTGAAAGATAGAAAGAGGAAGCTGGGCTGCCTACACACCATCAGTGAGACACAGATCGTGAGAGTAAAAGCTAGTGGCCACTCTGCTTTTCTTCCTTCCCCCCACTTTGTCAGTGGGGCCTCTTGGTGACACCCCACCTCAGTGGTGATGAGATGGTCTGAGTTTATGACACCGCTGCCCAAGGAAGGTTTTAGTGGGACCAAGGAGGGGCCTGACCTCCTACCCTAATGCACCCTAATGGGGGAGAACCCACTTATTTTGGGATGCTGTAGGTGGGAACTAGTGGGAACCTGAACATTCACACTTATCTGGCCCTTAAGCTATACATGAATATGGGAACTGCCTAATAAAAATGGAAAATTAAATGGAATTCTCCCAACGTAATACCCCAAATATCCAAGATGTAATAGAAAAATCACTCATAATTCCAAAAACCAGGACAATCACAACTTAAAAGAGAAAAGCCAATATTGAAATGAATCAAATGGTGCAATTGTCCGATGAGGATTTTAAGTCAGCTATCATAAAAGTGCTTCAGTAAGAAATGACATTCTTAAAACAAATGAGAAAATAGAAAATCTAACCAAAGATACAGGTATTATTAAAATACAGAAATTATAGAATGGACAAGTATAATAACTGAAAATTTTAAAAAATTGCTGTATGGGCTTTTACAGTAGGATGGAAATGACATAGATAAAATCAGTGACCTGGAGGATAATTAACAGAATTTACCCAGCTTGAGCAACAAAGAGAAACTATACTGAAAAAAAAAATTAATAGCATCTGTGACACAGAGGCAGAGATATAGGGAGAAGGAGAAGCAGGCTCCCTGTGGGAAGCCTGATGTGGGACTCAATCTCAGATCCCGGGATCATGATCTGAGCTAAGGGCAGACACACTCAACCACTGAGCTACACAGACACCCTCAGAGAGAAATTATAGGGGAGCACCAATTTAAAGGACAGTAAATTTCTCATAGGAAACCACATTGTAAGCATGTAGTAGGAAGTGGTACAAGATACTGAAAAGAAAGAATTATCACTGTGATTTTTTTTCAACTGTGAATTTTATGCCCAGTCAAAATATCCCTTAGCAATGAAGGGGAAATAAATACATTATCAGACAAAGATGAACTAAGGGAATTTGTTGCTTGGAAATCTATCCTTTGAGAATGTTTAAAGGAAATCTTTCTAGATACAAAGGAAATGATAACAAAAGTCTTGGAAATTCAGAAGGAAAAGAACATAGACTATCCCACTTGTCATTACTGTCTTAAATCATAATTAGATGGATGAAACAAAAAAATGTAATATCATTTGATATGATGCTCAACATATGTAAGGAAGTACTTAGGACAATTATATTTTAAAATCAGGGTAATAAAGGTACCTCAGTGAAAGTGAGGTTTCTACACTCCACCTGAGGTGGTAAAATGTTGATACCAGTAGACTGTGATATTTAGCTTTGTATATTATATCTAGAACTACTAACAAAACAATGTGAAATAATATTCTCAAGAACATTATAAGCAAATCAATAAGGAATCCTAAAAAACTCAACTCAGGAAAGTTAGAGACAGAGAGAAACAGAGGAGACAAAGAGAACAAATAATAAAATGGCAGACTTATATTCTAACGTATCAAAACTTACTTTCAAATGTAAATCATCTGAATTAACCAATTAAAAGATAGGAATTGGTAGAATGGATTCTAAAAATACATGATTTAATAATATGCTCTATAGATGTAACCTACTTCAAATACAGTTACATAGATAGGTTGAAAGTAGAAGGATGGAAAAAGGTACACCATGCAAATATCAATAAAGGAAGAAAGCAGGTTTGACCATACTAATATCATGTAAAGTATACTCTAGAGAAAAGAAAATTATCTTCAACCAAGACTATTACATAATTGATCCACTAGGAAAACTCCTGAAAATGTGTGCCTCAAAATAGATGAAGCAAAAAATTTACAGACTCTAAAGGAGAAATAGGCAAATCTGCAATTATAGTTGAGGACTTCAGCATCCTACTTGATAGAACTACTAGGCAGAAAACTGTCGAGGATATAGAAGAACTGAAAGCACAATCATGGTCATTGACATACACACACACATTCCACCCAACAAAGTAAAATACATACTTTTTCAAGTGTCCATGGAACATTCAGCAAGATAGATAATATTTCAGGCCATAAAACAAACCTCAGCAAAATTATAAGAATTGAAATCATACAGAATATGTTCTCTGACCACAGTGGAATCAAACTAGGAACTGATAACGTAAAGAACACGTTTATTAACATATTTCTAAATACCCATAAGTTAAAAAAGGAAGTCTCAAAGAAAATTTAAAATACATGAAACAATAAAAATGAAACTATAACATATCAGCATTTGTGGGATATAGCTAAAGCAGTGCCAAGATGAAATTTACAGCAGTAAATGCTTATATCACAAAAAAAGAAGGGTCTCAAATCAATAATGAAAGTTTCTATTTAAGAAGACTAAAAAAGTAAAATAAATCCAGACAAGCAGAAGGAAGAGAATAATAAAGGTAAAAGCAATAATCAGTGAAATAGAGAATAAGAAATAAATAGAAAAAATCAATTAAACTGAAACTTGTTTTTTTATTAATTGATAAACATATAGCAAGACCGACTATGACAGAAAAAGAGAAAAGCACATACCATCAATATCATAAATAAAATGGGACATATCACTATAGATCCTGCTCCCATTAAATGCATGATAAAGTAATATAAGCAACGTTACAGTCCTTGAAAACCAGTATTGACAAAACTCAGCTGAAGTGAAATATACAACCTGATAATCCTAATGAAATGGAATATGTAGTAAAGAGCACGCCAACCCCTGCCAAAATTATTAGGTCCAGATACTTTCATTGGAGGATTCTACCAAGCTTTAAAGAAAAACAACAGTTCTATATAGCTCCTTAAAATAGGAGGGAACATGTCTAACACAGAGACTAGTGTTTAGTATTGCCTTGATACTAAAACCAAAAAAAAAAAAAGACAATACGAGAGAGAGAGAAAGAGAGAGATGGAAGGGGTGAAGCAAAGAGGAAATTGGAGGAGGAGAAATAATTTAGAGACCACTATCTCTAATGAACTTACATGTAAAATCTCAAGAAAATATTAGCCAACTGAATCCAGCAATATATAACATGCGTAACATATTACGCACCATGATAAAATGGGCTTTATTACTGCTATTTGAGGCTGGGTTCAACATTTGAAAACAAATCAGTGTAATCTGCCATATCAACAGGGTATAGAAGAAAAATCATAACTTGATATTGTTTGAACTAAAAAATAATAATTTGACAGAATCCAACACTTATACATGATAGAACCTCTCAGCACACCAGGAATTGAGGGGAACTTTTTAAGTTGATAAAGAGCATCTATAAAGTATCCACAGCTAACATCATATTTAATGTTATATGTTTATGGTAAAAGACTGAATGCTTTTCTGTTAAAATTGGGAACAAGCAAATAATATCTAGTTCCACTACTCTTTACAACCTACTACTGAAAGTTCTAGCCACTGCAATTACAACAAAAGGAAAGAAAGTTATACAGGTTGGAAAGGAAGAAAATAAAATTGTCCCTATTTGAAAGTGGCATGATTGTTCACATAGAAAATCCCAAGGAATCTATAAAAATCCAACTAAAACTAATAAGTGAGTTTGGCAAGTCACAGCCTATAACATCTAGAATCAATCTCATTTCTGTATATTAACAAACACACGAAAACCAAAAATAAAATCAGAATGCCATTTGGATTTCATCATTCCAAAAAAGTGAAATACTTATGTATAACTTAACAAAACATGTACAGGACCTGTATTCTGAAAATTTCAAAATGTTGACAAAAGAAATCAAAGAAGACCCAGATGAATGGAGAGACATACTGTCTTCATGAATTGGAACAACATAGTAAGGATGAAAATGCCTTTCAAACTGTTCTATAGTTTTAATGCAGTTTCTATCAAAGTCACAGCAGGGTATTTTATGGACACAGATAAACTTATTCTAAAATGTATATGGAAAGGCATAGGCCTGGAATAAGTTAAACAATTTTTAAAAAGAAAATAATGTGGTAGATACTTTCTACAATACTAAGGCCTACCACACATCCACAATAATCATGAATGTGTGGTATTAGTAGAGGAATTGACTAATAGATCAATGGAACAGAATAGAGAATCTAGTAAGAAACCTGCATAAATGTGACAAACATTCTTCACAAAGGTATAAAAGAATTCAGTGGTGCTGGGGCAATTGAACACCCTTAAGCTACAAACAAACAAAACGTCTACTTAAATATCCTATCTTATACAAATGTTATCTCACATTTCACATTCGTAGACTTAAATATGAAACTTTTAGAAAAATGCATAGGAGAAAATCATCAAATTAAGGACTAGACAAAAAGTCTCTATAGTTGAAATGAAAGCACAATCATAAAAGGGAAAACAAAAAAGATAAATTGGATCTCATCAAAATTCAGAATGTTTGCTCTGTGAAAGATGTTGTGAAGAGTATGAAATTATGAATTACAGATCTAGAGAAAAATATTTGCAATCCAAATATATAATAAAGGATTTGTATGTGTGTATGTGTATAATGATGATGATGATGATACCATTAGAAAAGCAAAAGCATGAACAGACATTTTACTGAAGGGTATATATAAGTTGCAAAGATGTTCAACCATTGTTAGTCTTAGGGGAAGGCAAGTTAAAACAAAAATAGATATCACTATAATACTTACCAGAATGACTAAGATGAAAAATAGTAATAACACAAAATACTAGTGAGGATACAGAGAAACTGGATCACTCATGCATTTTTGGTGGGAATGTAAAATGATATAGCCATTCTGAAGCTTGAAGTTTCTTCGAACAAGGGGTAGTGAAAGGGGAGGTGGGCAGAGGGATGGGGTGACTGGGTGATGGGCACTGAGGGGGCACTCGACAGGATGAGCCCTAGGTGTTATATGTCGGCAAATCGAACTCCAATAAAAAGTATACCAAAAATTTTGAAGTTTCTTATAATAAAAAACAAATATGCGCTTACCATATGATCCAGCAAATTGCATTTTTTGGTGTTTATCCCAGAAGAATAAAGACTGTTCATAGTAGCTTTACTCATAATAGCTTTAAAAAAAAGTAACTAAACTAAATGTATTTCAGAGTGTATGGTTAAATAAACTGCATTATCCATATGTTGGAATGCTACTTAGCAAAAAAAAGGAGGAAGCAATTGATATGTGCACTTGGATGGATGTCATGGGAAATTTTTCTGAGTGAAAAAATTATCTCAAAAGATTGCATACTGCACAATTATATTTACGTAACATTCTGTATATAACACAACTATAGATCTGGAGAACAGATAGGGATGGAGAAATTGAAGAGGGGAAAATTCTCAAAGCCTTGATATGAGTCATCCTTGTGTGATGAATGTGAAGTATACTGGATTTATACTAGAAATAAAGATGCTAAAGTAAAGTATCTTGACTGTGGAAATATCAGTACCCTGGTGTGAAATTGTATTGTAGTTTTGCCAAATGTAACAATGATAGGAAATTGGATCCAGGGTGCAAAGTGTTTCCATATTATTTTTTTATAATAGCATATGAATCGAGAAGAATATCAAAATAAAAAAATAATTAAAAATAGTGATTATAACTGTGTTCTGCGTGTTCAAAAAGTTTAGTGAGGACATGAAAGATATAAAAAAAGGACTAGTATATGAGGTGAGAAATACACTGGATGGGATGACAAATTAGAAAGTGCAAAAGAAAAGGTTAGCGCACTTGAAGGCACTGTAATAGACTCTATCTAAAATCAAATACTGAAAAGAAAATGGGCCAGAAGTGTTTTAAAGAGGATTGGAGAGGGCAAAAGGAGGGAGAAGGAAAAAAATAAACATATAGTGATCACACATTTTCCAAGTTTGAGGAAAATTATGATCCTAAATATTCAAGAACCTCAACAAACCTCAAATAAAAGAAGCATGGAGACGACGACATAATCAAATTGATCAACATCAGTAATAAAGAAAAAATATTAAAAGAAGTCAGAATAAAAATGTTATGTACAGAATACAACATAATGATGTCAGTAGATTTTTTTGTTAACAATAATGCAAGCAAGAAGATAGTGGATCAACATTATTAAAGCTACTGGGGGGCGGGGAACAACTATCAATCTAGGATTTCTATCCTCTGAAGATATCCGTCACAATCAAAGGCAAAAAAAAGAAACAAATTTTTATACATACAAGATTTGAAAGACTGCATTGCCAGCAGAACTTCAATTAAGAAGTGCTCAGTGTAGTCCTCAGCAGAAAAAAAATTACCACAGATGAAAATATGGGTTTATAAAAGGAATGTAAAGACTGGAAATTATAATTACATGGGTAGATATATAAGATTGTTTTTATTTAAGTAATTTTAATAGCTGAATTTAAATAAAAAATAGCAATACTATATATTGGGGTTTATTAAGATATGTGTAAGTAAAATGTGCATGAAAATAATAGCAGAAAGGCTAGAAGTGACAAAATAGAAGTATATAGTAGTGTAATTTTTATGTTATAGGTGAAGTGGTATAATATCATTTGATGTTAAGCTGTGATAATTTAAGTAAATATACTGCTAATCCTGGAGTAACCACTAAGGTAAAACAACAAAGAATTATGACTAATAAGCAAAAAAAGGAGATAAAATGAAATAATGAGATATATTCAGTTAATCCAAATGAATGTGGGAAAAGAAGAAGATGAGCTAAGAATTAGTGGTAAAAATTCAAAAAGAAATAGCAACATAATAGATTAACCCAAATCGTAACTGTAATCAAATGAAATGTAAATGGTTTAAATATCTCAATTAAATGATAGAAGATGATAAATTAGATTTAAAAATACAAGAATTAACTGTACACTGCCTCCAAGAAATTTTCTTTCAACATAAAGATAAAAATCATTTTATAAGTAAATTGTTTCCTAAATATGACATCTAAAGAAATAAAAAGAACATGAAAATTACAGTTTTTGCTCTTAAAACAGAATGAATAGGCAAGCCATGGGCTGGAAGGAAATACGTGCAAATCATACATTTGATAAAGGACAGGAATCTAAAATATCTAAAGAACTCTTAAAACTTAAAATAGCAAAACAAAGCAATTAAAATAATGGATTAAAGATTTGGATAGATTCTTCACCAAAGAACATATATGGATGGTCAAATAAGCACACGAAAGGATGCTGTCTATCATTACTTGTTAGAGAAATTCAAAGTAAAACTGTGCACTTACTAGAATGGCTAAAATTTCAAAAAGACCAATCACATCAAGTGTTGATGAGGATGTGAAGGAACTGAAACTTTCGGGTAGTACTGATGGGAATGCAAAATGGTGCCACCACTTGGGGAAACGGTTCGTAAGATTTTAAAAATTTATAGAGCTACAATAATCCAGCCATTTTATTCCTAGATATTTAGCCAAGAGAAAAGGAAATCATGTCCTTACAAAGATAGACACATATTCATTATAGCTTTATTCATAATAGCCCAAAGTGGAAAACAACCCAAATACTTTAAACAGGTAGAACTGATAAAAATATTTAGTATATTCATACAGTAGAATACTACTGAGCAACAAAACAGAATCGATATACACAACTTGGATGAATCTGAAAATAATTAGGCTTAGTGGAAGAAGATAGACTAGGAAGAGCTATTCTTTGGGGCACCTCGGTGGCTCAGTTCGCTTAGTGTCTGCCTTCAGCTCAGGTCATGATCTCTGGGTCCCCGAATGGAGGTCATGATCTCCGGATCCCGGAATGGAGCCCTGCGTTGTGCTTCCTGCTCAGTAGGGAGTCTGTTTCTCTCTCTCCCTCTGGTCCCTACTGCTTGTTTGCTCTCTCTCAAATAAATAAAATTCTAAAAAAAACTATACTTCAATAAAATTCTGTAAAGCATCATAATGCCATAAACCTCATAATGGATTCAAAGCCTCAAGAAAGATTAGAGGGAGGGGAATCAGTAAGACTGTTGCAGTTATTAAAGATAATCTGCTGACATAAAAGTGGAAAGTTTAGATTATAGTAACTACTTTATTTGGGCTGATTGAGGCTTTACAGAGTTTTGTCAATCTTTTTGTCACCCTTTTCTTGAATTTGGTATGTTTCATCATCATTTCTCATGTGTCCCTTGGCCCAGTATACATCACTTGCCTCTAAAAATATTTTATCTGGGGCACCTGAGTGGCTTAGTCAGTTAAGCATCTGCCTTTGGCTCAAGTCATGATTGCAGGGTCCTGAGTTGGAGCCCTGCAGTGAGCTCCCTGCTCGGTGGGGAGTCTGCTTCTTCCTCTCCTCCCCACAGTGTGCTCTCTCTTGCTATCTCTGCTATCCCTGCCTCTCACAAATAAATAAAATATTTTTTTAAAAAAATAAAAAATAAAAAATAAAATAATTTTCACTGGAAGTGCTCTCGTCATCACAAGAATATTCATGAAATGTAAATTTTTACATTGTATTTCCCTTTCTCCAAGTCTTTCTCTCACTATGAGAAATGTGGTATGTTATGTGAGTTGCTTGCTGTATCTGTGTTGGTTTTGAGTACTATGGCCAATTTGTCGCCTGTCTGAATAAAATTAGGGATGGATCTCTAACCACATTTTCACACTTAACTTTAAAATAAACTGATATCGTGTCCCTTTTTTGCTTTGAGAAAAACTACTGTTACAGCCCTTTCAGCTTTGCAGATAGATATTGCAACCATCCAGGCTTCATGAATGTGCAGCATACTGAAGCAGAAAGAGAATGAGATGGTAAATCATCCTGATGGTGATTTATTACTGGGCCACCCTGCGCAAGTTACATGACTATCTTAGTTGGTTTTCTCTTCTGCAAAATAGGGAAAATACTAAGGCTTACCTTGCAAAATGTTATAAAGACTAAAGGTAATATATATAAATGGACATGGCTCATAATAAGTAATATCACTATTTGTTCCATGACTGCATTCTGGAGACAAGGGAAAAGGGACTTCAATGAAAAGGGCCTCTATACTTTATCCATCTCCATTTCAACTGTCTTCTTTTTACCTGCTTGTAATTTCTGTGATACCCTGTAACTATCTTGGAGCTGCTAGGACTACCTACTCATTATTAACATAGATGCATCAGTCTCTGGGATTGCTGACTTGATTGAGGCAATCCTAGCTTTTATACCTCAGGGGCTATGTTATAATATGTGTTGGAGTGTGTTCCTCCTCTGCCTGATGCTTATCTGATGTTAGCCCTTTTGGTAGCCTCCATTCTGGAGGGTATGATGTGCCTGCCCTCTGTGTTAGGCAAGATGATTTATTTAGTAGAAGTGACAAAGCATGTGTCAAAGAAATTGAGTGCCAGACAACAAGATGACATCTGTGACTTGAAGGCCTAATCTAGAGCTTTTCTGGCGTCATCTCAGAGTGTGAGATTCTTTCTGGTTCACCCTGTGCCCAGTGACATGTCTGGACTAGAGAAGGAGACCACCACCAAAATATGGCATGAAACTGAGGACTAATTGCCCTCATGAATATAAATTGAGGCCAACACACATTTGTTGACCACTGTGATAGGTGTTTCCTAAAAAAAAAAAAAAAAGAAAAGAAAAAAAATACATTAACTTCCTAGAAAGCTCACAGTTCAAGAATTTCTCAAATAGATAAGTTCAAAGGGATGTGCCAAATGCAATAATCAGGATATGCACAGGGTGTTCTCAGGTTGCTAGAAAAGGGAATAAGAGTCTTTTAAGCCAAGCCTGGGATTTTAGGAAAACCATGATCAGTTGATGATGCTGGGCAGCTTCAGGATGATTAGGAGCCAGGCTATGGGATACACTGGGTGTTGGAGTGGACAGTATAAACTGTCATGCACCAACCAGCATGCCTTATATAATTACTAACTAGGTAAGGGCTACAAAATGCATGGGCTGCCCAGATTGGAGATCTAGGGTTGATCTTGCAGAGGATTTGGGGATGCAGAAGAGAGGGGATTATCTATACAAGGAGTTAAGCCAGGAGCCATTCCTTGTAGAAGGAGAGCACAAGTGAAGGTTTTGAGTTGAAAAAGAAGATGGATTTTCAGGAACTTGCAGCAAGTACAGGTATAGAGTCTGGTTGATAAGGAACTGTGAAAGGGTTCTAAACAGATTTTAGATTTCATTTCAGATTTTGTTTATGAGCTCACAGTGACAGGGAGTGGAAGGTGGATGTATCTTCCAGGCTGCAAATTGGAATGCTCTTGTCCAAGTAAAAATGCAGAGGACTGTGCTGAAGAAGGATAGAAAGAAAGGAATCCATTGAATTACATAAGAGAAGGGAAAACTCATGGGAATTAGTTGTTTGAACTGTGGTTGAAGCAAGGAGGTGATCAGTGATCCTTGCCAAGTTTTCAGCGTATATGAATGAGTAAATGCTACCAATTAATATAGGAAGAGCAAGCAGGCAATGGTTCCATTTTTGGTTATGTGGTGTTTTACTGTTTCTAGGGCATCCAAATATGTGCCTTTTAGAGCCTTTTGGGAATAGGAAGCTCCACTCTGGGAAGAGGTCAGTGTGAACTTGTTGTAATACAAGGTGGCTGAGGGTCGTAAATGACTTTTCCAAAGACAGCATAGGGGCCGCAATGTATCCAGACAACATCCATCTTTAAGGGCATTTAAAAGGGATGGTGTCTCCCAGAAGAGGTGGAGGAGGGTGGAAGAGAGTTCATAGAAACTGAAGAAAAGTAGATACCATGGAGTGTGTAGTCAGCAGTAAAATGCATGCAAGAGGACCAATGAGGTAAGCACGGAAACACACCCTGGGGACGCACTGTCTGGGCAGAGTTGTGGAGGAGGCCGGAGTAAAGCTGCGCAGGTGTGAGAAGTGAGGTGACAATGGCACTAAGGAAGGCCACTTGGCCAGAATGCTAGATGAAGGAACACAGACCCTCATATCATTAACTGTGGAACATGTTCCTTTCCCTCCTGCCGTAGTAAACAGGATCAGCTGAATGGTGAAGCCATGCAGATGAACCTTTAACTCCAGACTGTTGTTAGTCTCAGCCGGGGCCGCTGACTGTTTACATTCTCCCCAGGCGAAGAACTGGGCCTGTTGATGCTGTACATTCTCAGGTGCTTTGGTTGATTTCGTCCAGCCCGCCCCGGCAGCACTGTCATGCACTGTCATAAACTGTCATGCACCAACCAGCATGCCTTATATAATTACTAACTAGGTAAGGGCTACAAAATGCATGGGCTGCCCAGATTGGAGATCTAGGGTTGATCTAGCCTGCAGTGGCCTTGCCCTTGGACTTGTTCACAACTCCAGCATCTCCTCAATGCCTTTGCTGTTGTCTTCACCCAGGGTGGCTGTCTTCCCTTTTGATTGTACTCTGGGCTTCTTTCCCCACCACCGTACACAATCCTTTCCAGGCCTGACCCCCTTTGTGAGTGCATTGGGTGCCTGGGGGCCTCCTCTAGGTGCTGAGGTTGGTGCCTGAGGGGCTGTGTAGGTGGGAGAACCAGACCTCAGAATTAGCTGGTAGTGATCAGGAGGCCAGGCATGTTTTGATTCAGAAGCTGGGTCAGACTAATTGGCCCCTTGACATCTTTCACCTGGATGTGCTCTGCGCCCTGTGGTTTCTCCGCTGACATGTTCAGGATGACAGGATTTGTCTTCCCTGCAAACAGGGGGACATGGCAAACTAACAGAAGATCCCGACACAGTTGTTGAGTTACTATTGTTATGAAAACAGCTGCTCAGAGAATAGCGTTTTTTTTGTCTTGGGGCCTTACTTCTTGACTGGTATAACAACTAAACTAGCAGCTGATGATAGTAGCTTCATGTTTGGATCTTTCTGAAACATCAATAAACACAAAAGTAAACATCAGTTCACCTCTTTAATTACTGCAGCTGTGAAATTAAGAAAACCTTCCAAAGTAATCTATAAAATATCTTTTAAACACTGAATATGGGACGCTTGGGTGGCTCAGCAGTTGCCTTTGGCTCAGAGCGTGATCCCGGGGTCCTGAGATTGAGTGCCGCATGGGGCTCCCTGCAGGGAGCCCGCTTTTCCCTCTGCCTGTGTCTCTGCCTCTCTGTCTCTCAGGAATAAATAAATAAATAATCTTAAAAAAAACACTGAATATATGCATGAATATATATTTATATAGTATTATTTTAACATAAATATGTAATTTATGTAAGTATATTATATATAAAAACAATGTATATTAAAATGTATATAAATATGCACTTACATATATGTATATTATGTATTTATTTATATAATTCTTTTTCAACAGCTTTTGCCCTTTTCTAAAAAGATTTATTTATTTTTATTTTAGAGAGAGAGTAGGGGGAAGGGCAAGGGGAGAGGGAGAGAGAGAATCCTCAAAGACTGCCTGCTGAGTGTGGAGCCTGATGCAGGGCTCAATCCCAGGACTCTGAGATCATGATCTGAGCTGAAATGAAGAGTCAGGTGCTCAACCAACTGAACCACCTAGGGACCCCTTTATTTATATAATTCTATGTATTTATATATACACACATATGTATATACTGAGTTTTTAAAAAGCATCTTACAAGTTGCTTTGGAAGCTTCTTAACATTTATATATACAGCTAACCTTTAAACAACACAGATTTGAAACTGTGTGAGTCTATATGTGGATCTTTTTTGATAAGCAGAGTACCGTAAATGTATTTCCTCCTTATGATTTTCTTAACATTCTCTTTTCTCTATGTATTTATTGTAAGAATGCAGTATGTAATACGTAACACATACAAAATATGTGGTAATCAATTCTTTAAAGTTATCAGTAAGGCTTCTGGTCAGTCTGGTCAGTAGGCATTATTAAGTTTTGGGGGAGTCAAAAGTCACACACAGATTTTCGATGGTGCTGGGGTTCAGCGCCAATCCCCTTGTTGTTCAGGAGTCAACTGTATATAAAAATGAGTCTGAATTTTTTATATATAATGTAAATATAAACATATTTATGCTATATATATGCATATATTATGTAAATATGTATACACACAAACACAGTGGTTTAAGTAGCAAAGGTAACATGCTTTTGATGCATATATTACTCAGGCCCCTGGTGCTTTGCATCAAATTGGAAAGCACATAGTCTAGGACTATTGGGCCACGGTTGCTGAGGCAGTCAGTGTGACTCATGGATTACACAAGCCCTTTTGTCCATTATAACTCCCTTTATTATCTGTCTACTCTTTACTAGCCCTTTCTATCTCATTATTAAAATTAACAAGTGAACTGAACATGGCTTGTAGTATAAGTTTACTTCTTACAAGCCACTTTTCTTAGCACTTTGCATATATTCCCACAACATCCATATGAGGGTGTCAGTGTTAGCTTCTCCCTCTCCTTTCAGTTTGCTCAAAGGATCAAAGTTTGGACATTCATTCCCTTCAAATGAAGACACCTCAGATATAAATTCTGAAGTCATAGGATCCCCTTTCCCTTGCAGGTGATTTGGTTAGATGGTGATGACATAATCCAGTTTTGGCTAGAGAGAGATGTGAGCAATCTGATGGGCTTCCTGGGAAATATGTCTGTCTTTTAACAAGAGTCGTGAAGAAGACACGGTACTGTATAGAAATCTATGGCATGCCATATATGATGTGATGGTTTACTCTCCATGGCTATATTACAACCAAGGAATGCTAGCCTAAGGAATAGAAAGTTTCTGAGAGAAAGAAAGAAAAAGTGATTCCAGATCTTTGATGACATCATTGAGCCACTAAATGAAGCCACTGCTGAATAGTCCTACTTCAAGGCTCCATAGTGAGATATATTAGTTATTACCACAATTATGCTGCATAACAACCTGCCTAAAATGCAGTAGCTCAAAACTACAATTATGTTTTCAACTTCACATGTCTGCAGGTTGGCTGATTGAGCAAATCTAGACTGCACTAAAGTGGGCTGGTTCCAAGCTGCATATTGGATTCAGATTTATACCATGTATCTCTTTCATCCTCTGGGCAAACATACTTTCTGGGGCATGTAAAGACAGGAGTGCAGGAGAGCAAGCTGAAGCATGCAAGCACATTTCAACGTTTGCTTAAGCCACATCCTCTAATGTCACAATAACCAAAGCAAGCCATAGCCATGTCTACCGCCAGTTGGCAGATGAGCATCCCTGGTGAAAGTCTCTGTAGTCATGTGACAAAAGGGTATGGATGCAGGAAAGAGTGAAAAATTGGCAACAACAGCACAGTCTACCAAAGAATATAATTTTCCTTATTATTTAAGCCAATGGAGACAAGCTGTAATATGGCTTACACCTCAAGGCATCCAAATAAAGGTGGGTGTTTAAATTTTCCTAACTTATAGGTGAGGAAACACAACATGTACTCTAACCCCAGAGCCTGTGCTCTTGGAACTGTGTTGAGTAAATACAAGATTTCATTTCTAGGACAGTTGCCAAGAGTTCTTTACGATTACGTATTAAATGCATTTTCTTTTCTAAACAAAATTTTTTTTATTTATTCATGAGAGACATACAGAGAGAGGCAGAGACATAGGCAGAGGGAGAAGCAGGCTCCATGCAAGGACCCTGATGAGGGACTCGATCCCGGGACTCCAGGATCATGACCTGAGCCGAAGGCAGACACTCAGCTGCTGAGCCACCCAAGCGTCCCTAAGTGCATTTTCATTTGCATAGATTTCCTCCCCAAAGTAGCAGTGAAGATAAAAGAAACACACACACACACATATTGGGTAATGATGTAAGACAGTGTATGAGCCTTGTGAAATTGGCAGTTCAGGTATAACTGTGGGATTAAGAAGTCAATAAAACATCTTTTTTTTTTTTTCCTTCTCAGAACCAGTTGAGAAAGAGATAGTCAACTGAGTAGAAATAAAAATATCAGGTTTACTATTGAGATCTGAAGTGGAGAATACGTCTGATAGGCAGACACACATCATGTTTCTTCCAGCCACAGCAGCACTGGGAAGATACAGGCTTCAGAAGCTAGCTTCAAAGCGGAGAGGGCGAGGGGCCCTTTTCAGAGTGCTCACATTTATTCTGCTCTGATTGACAGATGAGTTACCCTAGTTCCCATGAGAGGAATAACATCAGTCTAACATTAGTCTCTTCCCACATTGGAGAAGCTCTGTCCAATATCAGTCCCAAGGGAGAAAATTCTCAGATAAAAATAAATGAAGAATGAAATCAAAGACAAATACCATATGATTTCATTCATATATGGAATTTAAAAAAACAAAACAAATGAACATAGGGGAAAAAAACAGAGAGAGACAAACCAAGAAACAGATTCTTTTTTTTTAAATTTTTTGTATCTTTTTTTATTGGATTTCGATTTGCCAATATATAGTGCTCATCCCATCAAGTGGCCCCCTCAGTGCCCGGCACCCAATCACCCCATCACCCTGGCCACCTCCCCTTCCACTACCCCTTGTTCGTTTCCCAGAGTTAGGAGTCTCTCATGTTCTGTCACCCTCACTGATATTTCCCACCCACTCATTTTCTCTCCTTTCCCCTATAGTATGTTTCACTATTTTTATATTCCCTGTATGAATGAAACCATAGAATGATTGTCCTTCTCCGATTGATTTACTTCACTCGGCATAATACCCTCCAGCTCCATCCATGTTGAAGCAAATGGTGGGTATTCGTCCTTTCTGATGGCTGAGTAATATACCATTCTATACATAGACCACATCTTCTTTATCCATTCATCTGTCGATGAACACCGAGGCTCCTTCCACAGTTTGGCAATTGTGGACATTGCTGATATAAATATTGGGGTGCAGGTGTCTCAGCTCTTCACTGCATCTGTATCTTTGGGGTAAATCCCCAGTAGTGCAATTGCTGGATCATAGGGTAGCTCTATTTTTAACTCTTTGAGGAACCTCCACACAGTTTTCCAGAGTGGCTGTACCAGGTCACATTCCCACCAACAGTGCAAGAGGGTTTCCCTTTCTCCACATCCTCTCCAACATCTGTTGTTTCCTCTCTCGTTAATTTTCCCCATTCTCACTGGTGTGAGGTGGTATCTCATTGTGGTTTTGATTTGTATTTCCCTGATGGCAAGTGATGGCGGAGCATTTTCTCATGTGCTTGTTGGCCATGTGTATGTCTTCTTTGGTGAAATTTCTGTTCATTTCTTTTGCCCATTTCATGATTGGATTCTTTGTTTCTTTGCTGTTGAGTTTAAGAAGTTCTTTATAGATCTTGGATACTAGCCCTTTATCTAATATGTCATAAGATACCTAGGAATAAAGCTAACCAAAGTAAAGGATCTATGCCCTAAAGACTACAGAACACTTCTGATAGAAATTGAAGAAGACACAAAGAGATGGAAAAATATTTCATGCTCATGGATTTGAAGAATAAATATTGTAAAAATGTCTATGCTACCCAGGGCAATTTACATGTTCAGTGCAATCCCTATCAAAATACCATGGACTTTCTTCACAGAGTTGGAATAAATCCTCTTAAGATTTGTGTGGAATCAGAAAAGACCCCGAATAGCCAGGGGAATATTGAAAAAGCAAATCAGAGCCAGGGGCGTCACAATGTGAGATTTCAAGTTGTACTACAAAGCTGTCTGTGATCATCAAGACAGTGTGGTACTGGCACGAAAACAGACACATAGATCAATGGAACAGAATAGCAACCCATAAATGGGCCCTCAACTCTATGGTCAACTAATATTCAGGAAAGCAAGAAAGACTATCCACTGGAAAAAGGACAGTCCCTTCAATAAATAGTGTTGGGAAAATTGGACAGCCACGTGCAGAAGAATGAAACTAGACCATTCTCTTACACCAGACACAAAGATAAACTTAAAATGGATGAAAGATCTAAATGTGAGACAAGAATCCATCAAAATCCTAGAGGAGAACACAGGCAATACCCTTTTTGGATATGGCCACAGTAACTTCTTGCAAGATATGTCTATGAAGGCAAGGGAAGCAAACACAAAAATGAACTATTGGGACTTAAGATCAAAAGCTTCTGTACAGCAAAAGAAACAGTCAACAAACTAAAAGACAACCTACAGAATGGGAGAAGATATTTGCAAAAAACAGATTAACCATGGAGAACAAACTGACAGTTACCAGAGGGGAGATGGATAGAAGGGATGAGTGAAATAGGGGATGGGTATTATGAAGGGCACTTGTGATGAGCACTGAGTGTTGTGTGGAAGTATTCAATCACTAAATTGTACATCTGAAACTAATATTGCACATGTTAACTAACTAGAATTTAAATAAAAATTTAAAAGATTTAAAAGAAGTAGACTCAACTTAAACCTGGATGTGTTTTTTTTTAAGATTTTATTTATTTATTTATGTAAGACACACAGAGAGAGGCAGAGACATAGGCAGAGGGAGAAGAAGGCTCCCTGCAGGGAGCCTGATGTGGGATTCATCCCAGTACCAGGGATCATGCCTGGAGCCGAAGGTGGATGCTCAACCACTGAGCCACCCAGGTGTTTTATATCTGGATGCATCTTAAAAAAATGAGAAACAATTTGAACTTGATAAACAATAGGGGTGATTTTAAGAGGTCTGTAATAGTGATAGTATTTTAAGAAAACTAAGTATGAACATAAGTATATTACTTAAGCTTGAAATGTAGGTAAAGGCTTTATATACTTATTTTGAATCATAACAACAATAAAGTATGCCGTTAATTCACCATCCTGCTGTGAAGTCTTGATTTGAGCATTCCAGCATCTCTGTGTTCTCCATTCTCTTTCACCTTTATCTATATGAAAAGATGTCTGTGTCTTCAGGCCTGACCTCTCCTTCCTCCCAGATTCAGCCTCTTACTCAACAGTGTTCCCTCCATCCCATTTCAAGGTCTCAAAGCCTCCTTCCCTCATCTGTCTAATAGGACTTCAGGTCATGAGGTTGGGGTTGGACCTCTTGGCTCCACCAATTAATTGCTTAGGATTAAGTAAGTTCATTAACTCAGGCCTCAGTTTTCTTGCCTGAGAGTTGACATGACAACAATGTGAGCCTTAGGAAATGGCTAAGATGAAGAATGTCTCAGAAATTTGTGGTCTTGGTGGTATTATTATTCCAAGTTCACCATTGTTGGGCTCCTGAAGGTAATTTAGAAGAGCCACAGAAACCTGCTGACTGACTCCACTATAAATATATAGTTTCAGTCTCTGTTGGATCCTCCAAATGGTTCAGCACTTTATTTTGGTTTTGTGCCCAATTATTCCTAAACACAGAATTGAACTATTTTATCTGGCTAATAAAATATCCCCTTTGTAGAAAATTTGGAAATTAGAAAATGTTAAAAAAAAAACAAAAAAAACAAAAAACAAACCATGATTCCAGCCACTTAAAGATAGCTTTACTCAACTATTTCAACATGTTAGGATATTTTTAGTGTATTATATATCTCTATCTAGCTGGCTACTTGGTAAATTATAATTCATCCATATAACCTTATATTTCTCCTACAGACTCAACAAATTTTCCTTTCTCCTCATGAATTTTTTCCCTATAGAAGCTGTTGGAGAACCTGACTTGTCTCTTTGAAAGTATCTCAGTTCACAGCTCTGCTACCTCCTTGGTCCCCAGACTCCTATGTGTTCTCCCACCTTTTAGCTCTTCTAGTCTTCTGTGTTTCCATGGCTGCTCTCTGCTTACTTTCTCCAGGACTCAGCTCCTCCTTAACATCACTAGCTCTGGTGTTTCTCAGGTACCCCCACCAGTCATCTTCATTCTGAAGCTTTACCCCTTGTTTCCACCTGCCAGCCGCAGGTCCCTTTCCCATCACACAGGAACTTTGGTCTCCCTCCCTCAACCTGCCAGTGTGCCCTTGGACTTCTGCCTCATGGTTCTGCAGAAACCATTTTCATGTAAGCTACCCATGGCCTCTTTCCAGGATGCCTTTCCTCTAGTTCTCAGGTGCTACATAAACTCTTGACTACCTGTGAATTTAGTTCCTGGTTTTTCTGATACTTGTTTGCTCCTTCTCCACAGTATTTTTTAATTGACTAATCATCCTCTGCCTCTTTCTTAGGGCTCATCAAGTCCACACTCATTCCATAGTTATTTCATCCACTTTAAAATCTTCACCTTTTTAAATCTTTAAGCGTTAGACTCTTATTTCCACATCCCACTTACTGCTCCTCACTACCTTGCCCCACTGCACTTCCAAATTTCTGTGAGCAAAACAGAACATCTTTACAATGGAGTATTTTACTCAGCCTTAAAAGGAGGGAACCCCTGACACCTGCTACACCATGGATGAACTGTGAGGACATCATGCGAAGTAAAATAAGCCAGTCACAAGAGGACAAATAATATATGATCGCACTTATATGAGGTACCTGAAGTAGTCAAGTTCATAGAGTCAGAAAGTAGAATGGTTGCCAGGGTTTGGAAGGAAAGAGGAATGAGAAGTTAGTGTTTAATGGGTACAGAGTTTCAGTTTTACAAGCTATCAAGAGTTCTGGAGATGGATAGTGGTGATGGTTGCACAGCAGTGTGGATATACTTAATACCACTGAACTGTACACTTAAAAATGGTTCAGCTGATAAAATTTTTTCCAACTTTATTGAGACATAATTAACATACAACATTGTGTAAGTTTAATGTGTACAGTGTGATGATTTGATACACATATATATTGTGAAATTAAGCTGGTAAATTTTATATGTCTCTTACCACAATGAAAAAAAGATCAACCCAGAACATCTTTTCTTCTTTTTCTGATTTATCTACTTCCTGACCAGTGTAGACTTCCCTACTCTCCATTTTGGATAAGCAGTTGCTCAGTGTCCCTAACTAGCACTGTGGTATGGGAGGCAGCTGTGCTCTTGGGTTCCTAGGCACAGTCCCCATTGCTGACCTGACAAGATTGGCTCTGAGATCCTGTGTTTCCTTACACCCCCACTTCCTGTCTTGGTCTACGTTTCATCTCTTGAGAATGGCTGTCTCTTCAGTTTACCCTGTAAATTGCATTCCTGATTTCAAACTGTACTATTTCTGTAGAATGCCTAGTTTTTGTACCTGAACTTCTCTTTACCAGGATTAAGCACTCTTTCCTTTCTTTGACAAAGTTATACATAAGAGATCTGCACACAAGAAACAGACTCAGAGTGGATCATAGAGCTAAATGTAAAAATTGAAAGTATAAAACATATAGAGAAGAAAAAAGTAGGACTAAGTCTTCCTGATCTTAGGTTTAATAAAAATTTCTTAGATATGACATCAAAAGTCCAAGCAATTAAAAAATACAAACGACATTGGTAATTTGAACTTGTCAAAATTTGAAATTTAAGCTCTTCAAAATATTGCTAAGAGGATGATAATCTACAGCCATGGAGAAAATATTTGCAAAGTGTATTACTGACATAGGACTTATGTTTATACCACATAAAGAGTGCTTGCAACATAATAAGAAAAATGCAACAAAGATTCTGAAAGCACTTTTTAAAGACATTAAATGAATGACCAATAAAAAAAGGGGGGGAGGAATGCAAATTAAAACCAAAATAAGATATCCATATCCTACCTATTAGGATGATCATAGTAATCAAATTAAGAAAGAAAATAGCATGGAATATTTTTCCATCTCTTTGTGTCTTCCTCAATTTCTTTCAGAAGTGTTCTATAGTTTTGAGGGTATAGATCCTTTACATCTTTGGTTTAGGTTTATTCCTAGGTATCTTATGCTTTTGGGTGCAATTGTAAATGGGATTGACTCCTTAATTTCTCTTTCTTCAGTCTCATTGTTAGTGTATAGAAATGCCACTGATTTCTGGGCATTGATTTTGTATCCTGCCACGCTACCAAATTGCTGTATGAGTTCTAGCAATCTTGGGGTGGAGACTTTTGGGTTTTCTACATAGAGTATCATGTCATTGGCGAAGAGGGAGAGTTTGACTTCTTCTTTGCCAATTTGAATGCCTTTAATGTCTTTTTGTTGTCTGATTGCTGAGGCTAGGACTTCCAGTACTATGTTGAAGAGCAGTGGTGAGAGTGGACATCCCTGTCTTGTTCCTGATCTTAGGGGAAAGGCTCCCAGTGCTTCCCCATTGAGAATGATATTTGCTGTGGGCTTTTTGTAGATGGCTTTTAAGATGTTGAGGAATGTTCCCTCTATCCCTACACTCTGAAGAGTTTTGATCAGGAATGGATGCTGTATTTTGTCAAATGCTTTCTCTGCATCTAATGAGAGGATCATATGGTTCTTGGTTTTTCTCTTGCTGATATGATGAATCACATTGATTGTTTTACAGGTGTTGAACCAGCCTTGTGTCCCGGGGATAAATCCTACTTGGTCATGGTGAATAATTTTCTTAATGTACTGTTGGATTCTATTGGCCAGTATCTTGTTGAGAATTTTTGCATCCATGTTCATCAGGGATATTGGTCTGTAATTCTCCTTTTTGGTGGGGTCTTTGTCTGGTTTTGGAATTAAGGTGATGCTGGCCTCATAGAACGAATTTGGAAGTACTCCATCTCTTTCTATCTTTCCAAACAGCTTTAGGAGAATAGGTATGGTTTCTTCTTTAAACATTTGATAAAATTCCCCTGGGAAGCCATCTGGCCCTGAACTCTTGTGTCTTGGGAGGTTTTTGATGACTGCTTCAATTTCCTCCCTGGTTATTGGCCTGTTCAGGTTTTCTATTTCTTCCTGTTCCAGTTTTGGTAGTTTGTGGCTTTCCAGGAATGCGTCCATTTCTCCTAGATTGCCTAATTTATTGGTGTATAGCTGTTCATAATATGTTTTTAAAATTGTTTGTATTTCCTTGGTGTTGGTAGTGATCTCTCCTTTCTCATTCATGATTTTATTAATTTGAGTCTTCTCTCTCTTCATTTTAATAAGGCTGGCTAATGGTTTATCTATCTTATTAATTCTTTCAAAGAACCAACTCCTGGTTCTGTTGATCTGTTCCACAGTTCTTCTGGTCTCAATTTCGTTGAGTTCTGCTCGAATCTTTATTAACTCTCTTCTTCTCCTGGGTGTAGGATCTATTTGCTGTTTTTTCTCTAGCTCCTTTATGTGTAAGGTTAGCTTTTGTATTTGAGTTCTTTCCAGTTTTTGAATGGATGCTTGTATTGCGATGTATTTCCCCCTTAGGACTGCTTTTGCTGCATCCCAAAGATTTTGAACGGTTGTATCTTCATTCTCATTAGTTTCCATGAATCTTTTTAATTCTTTCTTAATTTCCTGGTTGACCCTTTCATCTTTTAGCAGGATGGTCCTTAACCTCCACGTGTTTGAAGTTCTTCCAAACTGTGTGGAGGTTCCTCAAAGAGTTAAAAATAGACCTGCCCTACAACCCAGCAATTGCACTGTTGGGGATTTACCCCAAAGATACAGATGCAATGAAACGCCGGGACACCTGCACTCCGATGTTTCTAGCAGCAATGTCCACAATAGCCAAACTGTGGATGGAGCCTCGGTGTCCCTCAAAAGATGAGTGGATAAAGAAGATGTGGTTTATGTATACAATGGAATATTACTCAGCTATTAGAAATGACAAATACCCACCATTTGCTTCAACGTGGATGGAACTGGAGGGTATTATGCTGAGTGAAGTAAGTCAGTCGGAGAAGGACAAACATTATATGTTCTCATTCATGTGGGGAATATAAATAATAGTGAAAGGGAATATAAGGGAAGGGAGAAGAAATGTGTGGGAAATATCAGAAAGGGAGACAGAACGTAAAGACTGCTAACTCTGGGAAACGAATTAGGGGTGGTAGAAGGGGAGGAGGGCGGCGGGTGGGAGTGATTGGGTGACGGCACTGGGGGTTATTCTGTATGTTGGTAAATTGAACACCAATAAAAATAAAATAAAATAAAATAAAATAAAATAAAATAAAATAAAATAAAATAGAAAGAAAATAGCAAGGGTTTGCAAGGATGTAGAAATATTGGAACCCTTATATTGCTGGGGTGACTTAAACTGATGCAGTTACTTTGGAAAAACAGGCACTTTCTTAGGGTAGTTACCATATGATCCAATAGTTCCACTTCTAGGTATGTGCCCAAAAGAAAACATTTGCCCACAAAAGACTTGTACATGAATGTTCATAGCAGAATTATTCACAATAGCCAAAAAGTGAGTATTCAAATACCCAAATGTTCACCAATTGATAAATGCATGAACAAACTGGTTTAGATTCATACTGTGTAATAAATATTTGGCACTAAAAATAAATGAAGCACTAACATATGCTCCAAATAAATGTACATCAAAGATATTATTCTAAGTGAAAGAAGCCAACAAAGTAATACATGCTGTATGGTTCCACTTATATGAAATGTCCAGAAGAGGAAAATCTACAGACAAAAAAGTAAATTAGTGGTTGCTTATGGTGATAATAGTGGAATGGAGAGTCTCTACAAACAAATACATAATTTATATTTGGGATGATGGATATGTTCTAAATTTGGAAATATAAAGAGGAGACATAACATGAGAGACTCCTAACTCTGGGAAACGAACAAGGGGTGGTAGAAAGGGAGGTGGGCAGGAGGTGGGGGTGACTGGGTGATGGGCACTGAGGGGGGCACTTGATGGGATGAGCACTGGGTGTTATTCTATATGTTGGCAAATTGAACACCAATAAAAAATAAATTTAAAAAATAAAAAAGTAAAATAAAATGGTTAATTTTGCAAATTTACAAAAAAATTATCTAATTGCATCCTTAAAAACAGGTGAATTTTTTTGTATATAAATTATATCACACTATTAAAAATAAATCTCATTATTTGGAATGTGGAAATAAATTTTAAATGTATTCTTAATTAAAATAAGAGGCATGAACAAATCAAGCAAGTTTCATGTACATGTGAAACTAATGTGATATTGTGTGCCAAGTATGCTTCAATATATATATAAATATATATAATATATAAATGATAGTAGGTATAATATGTAAATAATATATATAGCCTATGAATATATAAGTATATTTATATAATATGTATAAAAATAATAGGCATAATAAAGATGACTTAATTTCTGTTAACAAGTACTTATCTCTGGGTACACACACACATGCACACATACACCAGACCAGAAGAACAACTGAGGTTAGTTAACACATCTTTCATATCACATAATTACCATTTTGTTGTTATTATTATGGTGAGAATATTAAAGCTGTGCTCTCACAATAGCATTCAAGTATATAATACATTATCGACTTTAATTCTAATCACCAGAACTTATATCCTCAGAACTGATCTTATAACTGAAAATTTGTACTCTTTGTCCACCATCTCCCCATTTTCCCCCACCATCAATCCCACCACCAATCTACTATGAGTTCAGCTTTTCTAGATTCCATATATAAATGGATCATACAGTATTAGTCTTTCTCTGTTTTGACTTACTTCACTTAGCATAATCCTCTCAAAGCCCATGCACGTTGCCTCAAATGGCAGAATTTCTTTCCTTTTTATAGCTGAGTAATATTCCATTGTATGTAGATATATACATATGTATACATATATGTATCACATTCTTTTTATTTTTAATTAAAAAAAATTTTTTTAAAGATTTTATTTATTTATTTATTCATGAGAGACACAGAGAGAGAGGCAGAGACATAGGCAGAGAGAGAAGCAGGCTTCCCTGTAGGGAGCCTGATTCAGGACTCGATCCCAGGACCCGGGACCACAACCTGAGTTGAAAGCAGACACTCAACGACTGAGCCATCCAGGTGCCCCTATATCATATTGTCCTTATCCATTCATCTTTTGATGGACATTTCAGTTGTTTCCATGTTTTGGCTATTGTAAATAATGCTGCAATGAACATAGGGGTGCACATATCTCTTTGAGTTAGTGATGTCATCCTCTTTGGATATCTTTTCAGAAGCGGTATTACTAGATCATATGGTTCTGTTTTTTAATATTTTTTTTTAGGAACTTCATTTCATTTTCAATAGTGGCTACACTAATTTATATTACCACTAATAGAGCACCAGGGTTCCCTCTTCCCCACATCCTCACCAGCATTCCTTTGCTCTTATTTTTTGATAATAGCCTTCTAACAGCATTTGTGACATTCTGTTGCTGTCACCACAGACTCATGGTCCGTGGTAGTATAATAGTTTGCTAGGGCTCTTATTACAAAATACCACAGACCAGGTAGCTTAAACAACTAAAATTTATTTTCTCAGAGTTCAGGAGTCTAGAAATTCAAGATTAAGGTGTCAGCAGGATTGACTCCTTCTGAGGCCTATGAGAGAGAATCTGTTCCAGGCTCTTCTCCTAGCCTGTGGTGGTTTAATGGCCATCTTTGGGTTCCCTGGCTTGTAGAAGCATCACTCCAATTTCCACCTTCATGTTCACAGCTATTCTCCTTACGTAGTGTCTATGCCCAAATTTCCCCCTTTTTAAGGATACTACTCATAATGAACGCTGACAATGTCTTATTTCCCTTTGAATTTCATCTCCTGTGTATTGGTAATGACATATATATGGTCATCAATAATGTTTACGTGAAAAAGTAACAACAGAGTGAGAAGATTTGTACCTTGGAGTTTAGACTGAGGTCACCAATAAGGCTAATTCTACTAAAAACCTGTGGAGTGAATCTCCACAATATACACACATACACACACACATAGCCATCCTTTAACCCAGAGAATGTGTTTTGAGTTGCATATTGGTTCTATCATGTTCCTATGCTCAGAGGGAATGCAGATGCTAACAGCATTGACCTCAGTGTACCATGAGGGAGTCTGAAGACACCACAGGAAGAAAATTGTTCCTGCTTAGAGCTGAAGACTTCATTTTGGCTGATGCCCAGGGCTGCTATTTTCAGTTTGCACTAATAAGTGGCTCTGTCCTTGAGGATTTAAGGTTACTCAGTGGATGTGCTCAAAATGGGTTTTCCATCTCTGATTGCTCATTGTCCTTTTGCATTGTTTGCTTCTGTTTTCCAGCACCCACAACCCTGTGACTGTGTTTTAACCATTTTATACTGATTATCTCCTGTAACTCAGAAAGGGTCCATGAGGTGTTCATGAAACGAATAGCAATTACTTGGTAAACTGTTACATATATCTTGTGATGTTTTAGAGAATTGTAAAATTTTAGTAATCTTGGTGGTCATCAAGGACAACCTCCTTATTTTAAGTGAGGATCCAAATGAATCCACAGTGGTGGAGTGTCCAAGAAGCTCCATGCTGGATGTGCCCCTTTTGCGTTCTTTGGTGGGATGGGATGGGGTAGGAAAAGCTTGTAAAATGGTAAAAATATAAAGAGGGCTGACCATGAAAATGGCAGGGTGATGTGGAGGAAATCAGACAGAGTGGCTGTATCAGTGCAGTTGGGAAATCAACCACAAAGCTCATGTGGACCAGCGGGAGTTTGTTGTCATGTGCTGGGCAGGAGAACACTTAGTTGCCGAAGAAGAGCAGGTTTTTGGCTCAAGCAATGATGAGCCCAGTATCAGGTTTACTTGCAGATGCAGAATGGGTCACCCTGGCAGGATCCCACCTGCTGGAGTCCTGGAAACATAGACTGAGAAAAGCAAGCATTTGAAGGCCTAAGCCGCAGTTCCTGTCCAGGACTGGAGCACATGGGGACTCCGAAGAAGAGAGCCTACAGCTAGGCTGCAAACACAGCATGAAGTGGGACTGAACAGCAAGGACTGGAGACCATTTTAACGAGTGGCCAAGAGGAGCTATCTTGAGGCAGAGGGAGGTGCTACACTGTACTGCCTAGGGATGATGATGAAGGAACTGACCAGGAGAGGGGGGAAAGAATGGAAGGAAAAGATGGACCTTTAAAAGATTTCGATGTGAGAAAAGATGGGGCTTGAATAGTGGGTCTAAATAAAAGTGTCACATGTCTTGTGGACTGAATTCTTAACAAGTATTCCTCTTATAAGCTTGGTTAGGCAAATGTAATAAATGAAGAGAAAGTGAATGTTTTTTAAAATTTTATAATTAATGTACATTTTAATTAAAAATATTTTTTGTATATTTTTTATTGGTGTTCAATTTGCCAACATATAGTATAACACCCAGTGCTCATCCCACATGCCCCCCTCAGTGCCCGTCACCCAGTAACCCCATCACCCCGCCCCCCTCCCCTTCCACTACCACATGTTCATTTCCCATGTTAGGTGTTTCTCATGTCTGTCATCCTCTCTAATTTTTCTCACTCATTTTCTCTCCTATGCCCTATAATCCCTTTCACTATTTTTTATATTCCCTGTATGAGTGAAACCATATAATGATTGTCCTTCTCCGATTGATTTACTTCACTCAGCATAATACCCTCCAGCTCCATCCATGTTGAAGCAAATGGTGGCTATTCGTCCTTTCTGATGGCTGAGTAATATTCCATTGTATACATAGACCACATCTTCTTTATCCATTCATCTGTATTTGAACACCGAGGCTTCTTCCACTGTTTGGCAATTGTGGACTTTGCTGCTATATAAACATTGGGGTGCAGGTGTCCCGGCATTTCATTGCATCTGTATCTTTGGGGTAAATCCCCAACAGTGCAATTGCTGGGTCTAGGGCAGGTCTATTTTTAACTCTTTGAGGAACCTCCACACAGTTTTCCAGAGTGGCTGCACCAGTTCACATTCCCACCAACAGTGTAAGAGGGTTCCCTTTTCTCTGCATCCTCTCCAACATTTGTGGTTTCCTGCCTTGTTTATTTTCCCTATTCTCACTGGTGTGAGGTGGTATCTCATTGTGGTTTTGATTTGTATTTCCTTGATGGCAAGTGATGCAGAGCATTTTCTCAGGTGCTTGTTGGCCATGTCTATGTCTTCCTCTGTGAGATTTCTCTTCATGTCTTTTGCCCATTTCATGATTGGATTGTTTGTTTCTTTGGTGTTGAGTTTAATAAGTTCTTTATAGATCTTGGATACTAGCCCTTTATCTGATAGGTCATTGGCATATATCTTCTATTCTCTACGTTGTCTTTTAGTTTTGTTGACTGTTTCTTTTGCTGTGCAGAAGCTTCTTATCTTCATGAAGTCCCAATAATTCATTTTTGCTTTTGTTTCTCTTGCCTTCATGTATGTATCTTGCAAGAAGTTGCAGTGGGCAAGTTCAAAAAGGGTGTTGCCTGTGTTCTCCTCTAGTATTTTCATGGACTCTTCTCTCACATTTAGATCTTTCATCCATTTTGAGTTTATCTTTGTGTATGGTGTAAGACAATGGTCTAGTTTCATTCTTCTGCATGTGGATGTCCAATTTCCCCAGCACCATTTATTGAAGAGACTGTCTTTTTTCCAGTGGATAGTCTTTCCTGCTTTGTCGAATATTAGTTGACCATAAAGTTGAGGGTCCACTTCTGGATTCTCTATTCTGTTCCATTGATCTCTGTGTCTGTTTTTGTGCCAATACCAGACTGTCCTGATGACCACAGCTTTGTAGTACAACCTGAAATCTGGCATTGTGTTGCCCCCAGCTATGGTTTTCTTTTTTAATATTCCCCTGGCTATTTGGGATCTTTTCTGATTCCACACAAATCTTAAGATGATTTGTTTCAACTCTCTGAAGAAAGTCCATGGTATTTTGTTTTTTTGTTTGTTTGTTTGTTTTTTTGTTTTTTTTTTAACAGTTTTTTTTTTATTTATTTATGATAGTCACACAGAGAGAGAGAGAGAGGCAGAGACATAGGCAGAGGGAGAAGCAGGCTCCATGCACCGGAAGCCTGACGTGGGATTCGATCCCGGGTCTCCAGGATCGCGCCCTGGGCCAAAGGCAGGCGCTAAACCGCTGCGCCACCCAGGGATCCCGTCCATGGTATTTTGATAGAGATTGCATTAAATGTGTAAATTGCCCTGGGTAACACTGACGTTTTCACAATATTATTTCTGCCTATCCATGAGCATGGAATATTTTTCCATCGCTTTGTGTCTTCCTCAATTTCTTTCAGAAGTGTTCTGTAGTTTTTAGGTTATAGATCCTTTACCTCTTTGGTTAGGTTTATTCCTAGGTATCTTATGCTTTTGGGTGCAATTGTAAATGGGATTGACTCCTTAATTTCTCTTTCTTCAGTCTCATTCTTAGTGTAGAGAAATGCCGCTGATTTCTGAGCATTGATTTTGTATCCTGCCACATTGCCGAATTGCTTATATGAGTTCTAGCAATCTTGGGGTGGAGTCCTTTGAGTTTTCTATGTACAGTATCATGTCATCTGGGAAGAGGGAGTTTGACTTCTTCTTTGCCAATTTGAATGCCTTTTATTTCCTTTTGTTTTCTGATTGCTGAGGCTAGGATGTCTAGTACTATGTTGAATAGCAGTGGTGAGAGTGGACATCCTTGTCTTGTTCCTGATCTTAGGGGAAAGGCTCTCAGTTTTTCCCCATTGAGAATGATATTTGCTGTGGGCTTTTTGTAGATGGCTTTTAAGATATTGAGGAATTTCCCTCTATCCCTACACTCTGAAGAGTTTTGATTAGGAATGGATGCTGTATTTTATCAAATGCTTTCTCTGCATCTATTGAGAGGATCATGTGGTTCTTGTTTTTTCTCTTATTGATATGATCTATCACATTGATTGTTTTTACCAGTATTGAACCAGCCTTGCATCCCGGGGATAAATCCCACTTGGTCATGGTGAATAGAAAGTGAATGGATGAATTCAAAACTGAACGACTAAGTTCATGAATAAATGAATTAATTTAATAAGTGCCTGGCCATTGACTAACTCAATATCTTTTTTGCAATAGCTCACAATACTTAATAATTACAGACTGGTATAGCTATCTAGTACTGCCTTGGTGTGTGTGTGTGTGTGTGTGTGCGTGTGCAGATATGTAAATGCAGATAGATAGGCAGATAGCTAAACTATTTTTAGAGTGAGAACAGTAATTCAAAGTGTTCTTTCTGTTTCTCATTCCTTTGCAAGCTTTCTCAGCTTTCCCAACTGCACAGCTAAGATTCAGCCACTGTGCTGCTAATACATTCTTTTAGCTGATAGTCACAGCTTAGATACGTTTTCCTTCCGATGAGTTTGGAATTGTATATTTGTGTGTATTTAAATTTACATATATACACATACATATGTGTGTGTGTGGGTGCAGGTGCTGCATGTGTGCATTCAGTTTTTTTATTCTTAATGCTACTTCATTACGGCAGGACACTCTGCAGCTGTGTATGCATCTTGCTGTCAGCTCTCTTCTGTCAACTAGGGAAAGCCAATTGCACCTGTTACTGGCCCAGCCATGAATTGGTAGACTGGTGTGACTGGGAAATTGTCATCCACCCCTTGACATATCCATTGTGACTCACATGTGCTAATGAAACAGACCTGAGTGGATGTGATCTCCTTCACAGGTCCAGGGGTTTAGTCATGGACATTTGAGAGGCAAAGAATGATTCTGGGAACCTAATTCTGACCATGAGTTTGTATTCCACAGGACTGCTGACCCTGTATTCTAGTGTCCTTTCCCTTGGCTCATCTTTGAACCTCAGCTACCCCAGTCAATCCCTTATCCTCTCCCCCTGCTTCCTTACTCTCTCACCCTCATCCAACCTGTCCAGGAGGAGGGCATCCCTGAGAAATAGGTCCCTGAAGCAGCTCTGTCAAGCCTGTTCTAAAGAACCTCCTAACATTTGCTTCAGGTCTGAGAAGTCATCAGATGTCACCAGGTTCCAGACATTGTTTCTCTGGCTCATGTCTTGTACAGAAAGGCAATCAGATCATCACAGGTTGTCATTCATAAAAGTAAATTTGATAATAGCTATGAGGGCTGGATATAAGTCTAAGGACTTTTACAGCTGTCTATCACTCACAGTACTGTTTCATTTCATCTTCATAAATGGCCTTTTTAAGGATATGGAGTTATATTTTCTGTCAGAGTATAGCAGGAGACCACAAAAAGGATTGTGGCTTTTGTGACATCACACGCTATACATTTTAAGTACCAACAGTTTCATGATTTTAAAGGTGAATATAAAGCAAGTGAATCATGGCTGATTAAATTACCAGCCGTTAATTATATTGCTGGTTATAAATTATAAACTCTAATTCTAATTAACACAGCAGTTAATTAATTGACAACTTTGGTTGTGTTACAACTGAGTCTAGCATGCACAATTCCAAACTCAGGGGAAGGGAAATGATGTGTCTACAAGCTGTATAATCAGTGGCACAATGACTAAATCCTAGCTTTGTGGATCCTGTGACTGCCTGCAAGGGACCGAGAAACATAAAGGATGCTTAGAATTATTGTTCTCATACTAAAAATAGTATAGCTGTTATCCAACATGAGGCAAGTCACATATGGAAAACCTGTATTTTAATAGCCAACATTACTCACAATTATCAGGAAAATGTACAATTAACTTGATAGCTGATGTTCTAACCAGCACCTTGGTAAATAGAGACCTTTTGCTACTTTAAATCACCATCTGGATGCTTTATGAAAGCTTGTTGTCAATGGCTAGAGCCCTCTCCCCTGGTCCACAGCTCTGCTTGATGACGCCTTTGAACTCGTATGTATAGGAATAGTGTCAGAAGTTTACCAGGACCACGATAGCCAGCCTACAGAGTTCACTTGCTTTCTTAAAACAATGCTCTTCCTTTTGAATAATTGAGTAGTTCTTGTTATTTACCAATTTCCAATGGAAAGGATGGGCATCTTAACAATCAAAATCATCTTTTCATGACTTATGTTGGCACCATAAACATTTCACCTCTTCATGAATCCTAAATCTTCCTTGTGCATGCATGATGTGAAGGCATAAGTACTGAAAAGGAATAATTAGAAACATCTGTTTACATTTACCAGAAGCAGATATTAGAAGAATTAAAATAAACACAACCAGCATGCAGTAGCTTAAAGCACAACCATTCATGCAATAGTTGAATATACAAGAATGTCTGAATATCATGAGAATGCTGGATTTCTGTGTAAACAAACTATATGAATACACTGTACAATTTTAAAAGATCCTTTATAAAATGATATAAACAGTAAGCAAATTAACATGTACTGAATAAATATTCTGAAATGTTCATATCTCTTCTTTTACGAAACAGCTCGTGAGTGTGATGTGTGACAGTAGCAGCATGAGTTAGGTTGAGGCCATAGTTATTTATAGAATCAGGACTTGGAACGAGTCAGGACATCCATGCTCTGAGGCAGTTCTCAGACACCTGTGCTGAAGCAGTGCCAGAAAGCAGTAATCCTAGAGTCCTGACCCATGTCTTCAAATTGTCATGTTAGCTACTTGACAGAGTTGATGGTTTTTGTTGAGACCGCTGGAAGCAGTTTGCAGCAGGACACATTGGCATCCACTAGAATCTCAGAAACAAATGGGGAAGATTGTGTTCTTGCAACTCACACAGCACAGACTCTCCTCTCTATGGCAGAGAATGGCAGGAGCCATCCATATGTCTGTGTTATAGTACATGTGCATGCTTTCTAAATATAGACTGTTGATGTTAGGAAATTGAGTTTACTGATTTTAATGAAGGGAAGGGATTCTGTATAATTTTAAGTTTAAAATAGTGATCAGAATGTGAATTCATGGTGTAAAGACTAATTGCATGCAAAAATAAGAACCACAAATGGAACTTTTAAAAAATACCAGTGCTGGGCCTTACCTCCTCCAGTTCTGATCCCAGCCAGTTAGATTGGGCCCTAGAATTGGACTAGGAATAAGGAAAGAAACAGAGTAAAGATGACAAAGGCACTATCAAAAGAGCTGTCGAAAGATCAATTGGATAAGGAGTTAGTGCTAGAAGGGATACCTGGCTTGCAGATAAAAACAGGGAGACATTAACTAAACGTTTTGTTGAACATTTTTGGGTTGAGTGAGATCACCATGGAAAAGAGAAAGAAAGAGGAGAGAAGCAGGAAGAAGCCTGAGGCAATCAACATTGAGATATAGATGGGAGTTGGAAGCACAGGAGCCCTGAGCTGAAAGACCAATGGAGTACAAGGGCCAGGAAGAAGGAGTGTCTCTGAGGCTGAGCAGAGTGTCTCTTGGAGAAGGAGCTTCCAGCCATGCTGCAAATGTTTAGCATAAAAGACATTATTGAAATGTATCCCTTAATGTATAGGAAAATAAAGAGAAAGCTCCAGGAGCCACAAAAAAGGACATATTTTTAAAAGAAAGCTGAGGATAAAAGTATTATAAGCTACACTTGAAGACATCCTAGGGTCATTTGCCCTATGTGAGTAGTTGGCTTGCTTTAATGACAATGACAATGCAGAAGTAAGAGACCAAACTAAGGAACTCTATAAAGCAGAATGTTGAAATTGTGGCTTCATAGAGCTGGTGCACTCAAGGGCCACACATCACTGAAATGGTATTGTAGGAAAAAGTTCCCCCAAAGGGACTTATATCAAGGGGAGATGATAAATAAATGTGTCTGTCTTACCTGAACTTTAGATGACATGAAAGACATCTTCCCTCAGAATTTGCATCACATGCCTATACTAATCTGGATTTGGGGATTGACTTTAAACTGCAGAGAAATTTTCACTGGAAGTGACGTGAGGTTATCAACCAATGTGGAACACTGGGTGGAGACACATGCAGAACTTTTATGAAGGGATGTGCTGGCAACTCAGGTATTATAGAAGTTCTGCTCACTTGTTCAGCAAATGTTTATGAAACCTTTGACATATATAAGGCACTGTCCTAGCACTGCAATTGAAATACATCAGTGAGCAAAACAGACAAAATTCCTGTACTCACGCAGCATACATTCTAGCATGAGAGAAAGAAAATACACATAGTTTAAAAATATAATAAATACATATATCATCTAGAATATGAACAGGGTTAACAGGGTGGAAGAGTGCAGGGGATGAAGACTGCCATTATTAGGAACAGCTTATTCAAAAATAAATTTGAGTAAAGACTAAGGTGAGGAAGTAATATTAAGGTGAGGAAGGTTATTTGGGGAAAGAGAGTTACAGGAAGAGGGCATGGTTAATACAAAGATCCTAGCATAGGAAAATATCTGGATTGTTTGAGAACAAAAGAGTATTGTTGCTGAAATGAAGTTAGTAAAGAAGAGGCCAGAGAGGTGGTAAGTGGACCAGAGCATGTCTTACCTGGGCTTTATTTTTCAGTGAACTAAGGAGCCATTGTATGGTTTTGAACACAGGAGCAGATAATCTGATTTAAATCGTTAAAAGTTACTCTGGATGCTGTGTTGGAAACAGGACTGTGGGAGAAGAGATGTTCAAGGAACCAGTTAGGAGCTTTTGGTAGTATGGTGGGAAGAAAGATGATGTTTGATCAGGGTGATAGCAATGGCAATGAGAAGTGGCTGAACCACAGTCTGGTTTTAATGTGGAATCAACAGAATTTCTTGTGGATTGAGGCAGAATGTAAGAGAACGAGATTCTGATTTGAAAAACTGTAAGGATGGAATACCATCAAATGATTTGGGAAGACTATAAGTGAATCTTTTCTTAAGGTGAAATTAGCATCAGTTCAATATGAATTAGTTGATTCTAGAGTTTATACATCAGGTTGGATAAAATTTGGGAATCCTAAGTATATAGATAGCATGTGAAGCCATAAACCTAAAAGAGATAACTAAAAGGAAGTGAGTGCAGATAGAGAAGAAAAGGGTTGGAGGTTTGATTGAGTAGGTGCATGGTAGTACAGAATGAAGAGCCGTGGCGCACCCTGGCATTAAGAAAAGAAAGATTTGGTGAGTGACCAAGAGGATGGGCCAGTTGAGTAGGAAGAAAAGCAAAAAACTGTGCATCAAGGGCAGTGATTGGTCTAGGATTTCACCCGCAGTTTCATGGATGCTGGAAGAAGGCATAAATCAGTCATGGGTGAAACAAAGGACAGTTGACTACTCTCATATAGGGCCAGCTACATAATTTACAAGGTCCAGTGCAAAATGGGAGTACTAGGTCCTTTGTTTAAAAAAGCAGGAGTAAAGTTTCATTCCTCTCCTATCTAAAATTTAGCACTTAGGTTTCTCCTTCCTTAGGCATTTGTACTTGACTGAAGGTATGAAAATCAGTATCACAGTTTTTTTTTACCTGGCTACCCAAGCTTTGCTTACAGTGTCCCAAAGGATAGGACTGTTTCATGTAGTTCCATGCAGTGATGTCCATCCAAATTTTTCTGCTGAAATTAATAACAGTTCAGAAAAAGAATGATTATCGTCAATATTTTCTCAGTATATAAAATATAATATTGTTAATATCGTGACTTATCTAACAGCAATAACCTAACAGGTTCTGGGTAGAAACCAGAAATAGACATGATCTCAGAAATGAATGGGCTTGCTGTCTAAAAATAGCACATCTTCTTAGAAACTGAAAGTACTTTAAAATGTGTGGCATCACTAATCCACATGACTTGTCTCTGAGAAGAGGAAATCCATTGTTAAATCCTGATACAGAGGCACATATATAAAAGCAAAGGCATTGAATTCTCACAGTATAAGTGCTGAGAGGGGTTCTTCATTTAAAATGGGAATATTCATCCTTTATTTTGTGATAAATATATAGCCTTCTCTCTGTTGAATCCTATTTTTCCTTGTTTGCTCTTTTGAAGGAATTCAAAGAGAAGTGATTATAAGTGATATTCACTTCAGCAAATCTAATAATGTGAACTCTAGAAGTCATGTAACCCAAAAGATGACCATCACTATTTAAAGAGGTAAAATCTTTAACCTAATGGCCATATGCAGGCACCATGCTCAAGCAAGGGAACAGCACAGAGGCTTGATAAACACCATATAGTCAGAACGTAGATAAATCTCTCACAAGTCTCCAAGTGTAACATTCTAGCATGTTGTTCAAGTTAGCATTCTAACATTCTAGCAGTTGTTCAAGTATTCCTCAAATATAGAGGTGTTGAGGATTCCTTGCACAAGCAATATGGCTGTCTCTCAACAGCCAGTTCTTGGAGCATCTTTGGATGAATGAAATATTTAAGAGATATCCCATCCCCTTTTGGAAGCCTATTAATTAATGACAGTTGCTGGAGGGACGCCTGGGTGGCTCAATGGTTGAGTGTCTTCCTTTGGCTCAGGGCGTGATTCTGGGATAGGGATCAAGTCCCTCATCGGGCTCCCTGCAGGGAGCCTGCTTCTCCCTCTGTCTGTGTCTCTGCCTCTCTCTCTCTCTTTCTCTGTGTCTATCATGAATAAATAAAAATAAAATTTAAAAAAAATAAATAAATAAAGATAGTTGCTGGAAAATAAACTTATGTATCTGATTATATATACACACATGTTGCAGATTATATAAACATATGTGCATGCATATTATTTTTATATATATTAATATATACATAATTTATTAAACAGTCTGGTGTCTTGAGTGAGTGTTATTCAGATAAATACTTTTTTAGAATAAAGGAGAATATGCATTGACTCCGCAGTTTACAAGCACAGTCCAAAATTTCATTCATATGGTGTTTGTGCTGAGTTGAAACATCTGTTCCCATACAGAGTGTGAGACATCTGATCATCTTTTATATTCTTGTATTTAACCCATTATATATCTGAGGTCTGGGTTAGACTCATCCTGCTCTAGACATGGTAAGTGTTCTGGGATGCAATGTGAGAGTCCAAGAGCTTATCTTTAATCATGGAGTATCAATGGGAACACTCTCAAGTCTCTGTACTGCTGCTGCTGACTCATGGACCAGTTCTAGATATGGAAGGCATTTAGGAAATAGGATCAACAGAACCCAGTGACTGAATAAATGTTGAATGTGAGATGAGAAAGAAAGAAGAGGTTGGTATGCAGCCTCTGGTTGTGGTTTGGTTAGGAATAAATAAATGGGGAAAAAAAAGAATAAATAAGTGGGTACAGAATGGTGGTACAGAATGGGAAACAGATTTGGGGCAGAAGATAATGAGTTAATTTTGGACATATCAAGTTTGGGTTGCCTGTGGGGCGTCTGGATGGAAAGGTTCAGAAGGATCCATCCATGCAAATCTCAGAAAAGTGCAATGGGTCAGAGACACCAGTGGAGAAACCTGGGAATGGAAAGTGGGGATACTTCTGTGTCCTGGTGCCTTGGTGCCCAGTTTGGGAGATTAACTTCTTTAAAAAAAAAAAAAAAAAAAAAAAAAGGCTATACATGGCCACCAATTTACAATGAAAGGGAGCTGTGAAAGTGTCACAGTAAAAATGTTATGGCTTATGTTGAATTCTCAGTTTCTTCTGATACTACCTTTTGTGTGTGTGTGTCCTTTGAATGTCGGCCAGTATAATCATTTTGCTTTTCAGACTTAATGGACTCTAGAAAAATATCTATCCTATCTATTCATTGTGAAAAAAAAAAAAACACTTATGTTCAAAGTAATTTATATCCTATGCCAGTTTTTCAGGTGGCTATAGGGGACCAAGGAACTCGTAACTATAGAGGTGACTGGATCATCTTTTGAATACATTTACCACTGAGGTAGATGAATAAAAAATACAAACTATGTATCTTTGGGCAGTATAACAATTATAAGAAGACAAGAGCATCTCAGCTACCTTCCTTCTCATTTGTGCACCAGCCTCCTTCCCTACCAGGCCCAGACTTAATAGATATCCCTTAAATATATACTTCCTTGGCATTATTGTGCATTCCTTGATTCCTAATGGATGCCCTCCACCATTCTAAGCCCTTAAGAGTGTGTGACAGGCAGTCTTACCAGATAGGGTAAGTGGACTTAGGGCAGTGAAATGGCTCATGTACATATGCCCAGCCAACAAGACGCTGACTTGAAACTTGAACATGTTTGATTCTAAAGCTCCTTCTCTTAATCACTTTCATTATCTTTGGTTCAATTTTATATCTAACTCCTGGATCATGAGCTACTTAAAGTTAGTTACAAATTATGTCTTCCTTATCTCTGACTCCCTAGCACCCTGCATGGTCCCTGGCCTTTGGAGATACTCAGTGAATGCTTGAAGGAGGTTAGGGGAGGAAGAGAGGATAGCAGAAGGAGATGAGTCATGCCTTCTTAGGAAAAATCACCATATGGATTCAACAAATGGGAACCTCAGTACCAATGAAGTGTGTTGTGGGAGGAGAGATAGATGTAATGTTGGATACTCATTTTTTTTTGATAATTAAAAGAAATGGCTTAGAATTTTCTAAATTTTGTTAAAAGAAGTGCCAAGATTCCCCCAGTGTAAACTTTGTTGCAGAAATGCCTACAAAGAAGTCCCTATGACCTAGGTCTTATGTAAACTTTTCAGAACAAATTTCCCTAATCTGAGAACAACTTACCTGTAAGGTTTTGAATCATAAGCTTACTGAACTAGATGCAAATGTAGGTATCCTGTGGCTTTCACAGCTGCAGCTAGATATATAAATGTGGTTTAGAGATTGCATTTCTTTCTCAGGGTTAGTAAATTTTGTTTTCATTTCCTGCACTGAGGAAATTTCGTCAATTTCTTAATTGCAGAATAATGAGCAGTATTTCTACTTTCAGATATGTATTCTTGTTATTTCAATGTGATAAATGTGGAGAGATTTCCCCAAGCAGAAAGAAACTTTGTTGTTTATCTCTTATTGCAATTTATTTGAGCTGCCTGAATGCCCAAAAGATGGGCTGAGGTTTTATTTTATTTTTGTAGTTACTGTTGCTGTTTCTATATTCTCAGGAGATTTTGAAAGGATTATCACCTATGTGTAAACACTTGGCAGGTGAATGGCTCATACTCAAGAATACCTGTTCCTTGACCCCAGCCACTGGGGCTTCAAGAGCTGTAAGTGCCAATAATCCTTTTTTAGCAGCCCCAGACTGTCTGCCTCTTCCTGCCCCACCCACTGCTGTTTCAGCCCACTAGCTCCAAACCAGGGGACCCTTGGCTGGGCTGGTGACTTATCCAGGAACTCTGGCCTATTCCTAGCCAGGTCTGAATAATTTGAGGCAGGGCTAGGAGTGAAGGTTACCCCTCTCAATCCATAATGGCCCCACAGCAGAGGGGATTCTGGGTCTCCTGAGCACAGGGTCTGTCATTGTACCTCCACTGGCAGCTATTTCTGTAAGTCCTGATCTCTAGGACCTTACTTCCCTCCTCCTTCTGCCAGCATGCTCTGTCTAGATGCGCTGAGATGGCTTGTTGTGCCACAGTCAAGGGTCAATGCCAGAAAGCAGACTGTCTCTTCCTACTGTGTGCTAATCTAATTAAACCCATCCTCCCAGGATGAGGTTTCTGGAGCCTATACCCATCACACTGTCCCCTGAACCTCACCCCTCCTGGATCCCCACTACTCTCATGAGCCTGCTCCTCCCAGACTTCTGCTTCTCCCCATGCCCTACCGTTTCCTGCACGTCATTCCTCTGTATTCCTCACAGAGTCTTGGATACCCCATGTTGCCCCCTCTTCCTAGAAGCTCACTAGTCCCTCGAGCCCTTTCTTCTATATTCTCACTTTTCCCCACCCTGGGCCCTACTCTCATTCTGACCCTCCTAATGCTAGCTTCTCTCTATACTCCACTCCTCTCTAATGTCTCTCCCTAGGAGATTTAGTTTCTTGTGCAAAGGGCAAAGGTGGGAAAGGAGGAGACAATCACAATTCCCTCCCACCCTGGCAGAGGCTTTTGGTATCTGAGAGTTCTATGTCAGTGTGACTGAAGACCCCTCCCTGTACTCAGGTGGATCACATCACCAGAGCAGGAAAGATGGAAGTCAGGGACATGGTAAGCTCTGCAGAGGCCCAAGGAGTGGAGATGCTGGCATTCACCACCAGTATCAGACTCACCAGTATTGCCTGGTTCTAATTCCCATGACCCTCGGAGCTCCCAAAAGCCCTGCATTTGAGAAATGCCATTTCAAGGCAACTCCCCTGTCCCCTTTCACCCCCTTTGCAGGACCCCCTCAGCTACACCATATTTACGGGTGACCAATCCATGGAAAAGGCAAGGAAGGCTCACAGAGGCTCTGGGGAGCTCCAAATGTGGAAAGCATCAACTTGTCTGGGACCCCCTGAAGAAAAGAGGACTTCACAAGGCATCTGTCTACATAGCAGCTGTGCTAAAAGTTTGCAGGGATGGGAGGCTTTAGTGATGCCATAGTTCTTATTCCCCTTAAAAACTGCATTATCTACATGACTTGATTCTCCTCTCTTCAAGATATTTTTGCAAAACCATCCTCGCATCAAGCTCATTTCAGTCTAGATGCGAATTATTATAGAACTATTTAGCCCCCGTCCCTTAGAGCTTTGGTTTTAAGGTTGAGAGACACACTCTGCAGGGATGTAGCCCCAACTTCAAATCCCATTCCCCCCAGTTACTACTGTTTAATGGGGCATAGGGGGAAAGGAAGAGGCAAATTACTTGAGCTCTTTAAATTTTTTTCTTCATTGAGGGGATGATAATGAGAATACTGATCATCCCTGTTTTATGTTTAAACAAAATGACACTAGCAGGAGGCATAGCACATACCAAGGGATCAGAACATGTTCACGGCTACTGTCATTATTATTATACATGGTGCTCACCACTGCCCAGCACAGGAGTCAGCACCATGCCCTACTGTCTGCTGTCACCTTTCCTTTGTCTACCAATCTGTACAGGAGAAAGAAATGTGATACTGACTAGTGTCCCCACTGGTGTAGTGAAGCAATTGCTTCAGAAGGCACAGCTAATGCAGCAGGTTTGGATTTAAATACTGTTTTTCTCTGTTACCTAAGCTCTCCACAACCCTAATCCACTCAAGTCAACTCAGCAAACACCCAAGACCAAAACCGAGAGGTGCTGTTAATGGTGTGGAGAACAACACAAATTAAAATAAGACCTGAAGCCCAAGCTCACAGGCTCTGGATGACAACTGGGTTCCCAGGGCAGACTGACACATTCTCTCCATCCTCATGGTAACCCATGTGAACGCCAGTTGAAAGGGAACTCAGAGAAGTGCTAGACTCATGATTCAGGCGTAGGATGTGGGCTTACAGACCAAAGAGAGAAGCAAGTGAAATGCTTCTATTTCAATGAGAATGTAATGTGGAGCATTATATTCAAATTGAAAATCCTTTAGCTGCTATTGCTGATTTATTTCCATCTTGTTATGCTACCAAAACTCTGAATGTTTCGGTTAAAATGCATCACTTACATTGAGCGTCATTCGTGGTTATGCAGGGGATGTGATTGTGCTCCCTGTGGTCCATTCATAGCCTGAGGCCATACATCAAGCCTAACATCAGCAAACTTTCAGGATTTCCCTAACCTGCATTCCTTTTGCACTTGTTCTCCCTTATCACCCACCAGCAAACACTCTCCACCCATTTAGGCCTTTGCTCATCATCTTTTTCGCCATTAAAGAAATCACTGCACAACTTACCTTCCTGATCTGTGATTTTATGTTTAAAATAGGTTTTATTATACTTAGGTATGACAAGGCCACCAGATCAGGAGACAGCTGCCATTGAAAAGGTAGTTTGTTAACCACAGATCTCAGTGGAGGTATGCATAGCATCCATTGCAGGGAATGGTGGGGCACACGGGGAAGCACCAGGGTGGGTCACAGGGAAGAAGGGAAACTGTGGGCAAAGAGCTTTATTGTGGTTTCCATGGGAGTGAATGGGAATATGGGAGGCTGGATAAGCAGGCTTAAGATTGGTTAGTTAGAATGATTAAAGTGGACCCTAGGGTCTAGACTGTCCCCAGTCGCCTGGTACTTGGACATAGTTCAAATATTGGCCTGGGTGTGACAACCCAATAGGGAGGGCACTTGGGGTGTGAGCTCTGGATTGGTTGGTTTGCATTTGGAAAGCACAGTCTAGAGCTTGACGGAATTGTTTGCTATCTCTAGGAATTAGCTAGCCCTGGGGGAAGCGAAAGCAGTCCCTCCAGGGTTAACCAGGGTCTAGAAGTTAAAGCATGAGAAAACAGAAAACAAAAGACATGGCTAATACACTTGGTTATGTCACTTGCTACTTGAAACCTTCAGTGCCTTCACTGACTGTGGAGCTGGCATGCAAATTTTCCTACCTTCTAGTCACTGTTACAGAGTCCAGCCTTGCCCACTACTCTGTCCTTTTCCTCTCTTGAATCCTAAGTTCTGGCAAAACTGCATTTCTCAAAGTTTCTCATCGGTTTAGTAAAATCAGTGCAATAAAAGCCACATCTTTGTATGATTTATTTTTTTTTTTTTAAAAAAAAAAGATTTTATTTATTTATGAGAATGCACAGAGAGGAGAGAGAGAGAGGCAGAGACGCAGTCAGAGGGAGAAGCAGGCTCCATGCACCAGGAGCCCGACGTGGGATTCGATCCCGGGTCTCCAGGATCGCGCCCTGGGCCAAAGGCAGGCGCCAAACCGCTGCGCCAGCCAGGGATCCCTGTATGATTTATTTTTCATGCCCCCCATCCTCTATCTGGCCAGCTATGGACTATCTTTAATGTTACCTTTTCTGTGAGATTGGGAGGGGGGGGGCAATTCGTATAAGTCATGCCAGACACAGAACTCTGCCCATGTAAGTACCTGGGAAAAAACTCCTCTGTGTTTCTTCTCATCCCTTCAAGTGCTATCTCTCCTTCAAGTTGCAAATAAAACCTCTATAAGGACTCCCCAGCCCATTTAAATTTTTCTGCTTCCTCCCTCCTCTGATTTTTTTTTATGGCCCTTATAGCTTAAAACTGATTTTGCTGAGTTGTTTAGCATTATTGGTTTTGTCACCTTGCCTGTGAGCACCTGGAGAAGACCATCCAGATATATTCTTTGCCATTTCAGAGGCTTCTATGCTCTAACACTCATGAGATCAGTGATAAGTAGGCATTATTATTAGATTAGCAAGCCCTGAGAACTGCCCTGTGAATCAGCAAAATAAGTGTTGGCTGGGATGTCATAAGACCCATGTGTCTAGGATGGATTCAATGGATTTGCAATCCCACCTCTCATTGCCCACAAAGCCAGGATGTTTGCAGACATCTATAAGTGTGTGAATTAAGAAGCTCCTGTATGGAATGGTGATTTTCCCTTCCCTTGTTAGAAAGTTTACCTTACTTACCTTTGGGTTTTCACCTTGCATCTTTCTATACTGGGGCTCAAGATGTCCCATAAATATTACCAAATTTTCAGACTTGAGTTTTGTAGACTTGAATAGGGATTGCTAAAAAGAATAAAAATTTAAAAATAGAATTTTCATGCTTAGCCTGATTTCTTTTTTCCACGTTCTTACTGCATTAATTGCTTTGCAAAAAACAAACAGGCAAACAAAAGTAGGATCATCTTCCTAAATACTTGCTTATTTTGTTGGCAAGCCTGTAGGGGTTGCACCATGGCCCATTTCCCTTCTCTTTTTTCCAACTGTAGCTAGGCTCCCATTTTCCCCAGATGAATATATCATCATCTCAAGGTAATGACATGACCTAGTTAGTGTAGAAATGGCTGTGGCGTTCTGGAAGAAAAAGAAAATGTAATGAATAAGGCATGGAGACCTCCCACAGGTCATTGTGTTTCCAGTGCATGTTTACGGAGGGATTCTATTTACAGCTCTCACAGAGAGCAAGGGAGGAAAGTGGCTTACATTGCAGAATTTGTAGATAGAGCTCCTTTGCCATGGGTGGTAAAGACACCTGTCTGCCTGGTGGGAGATAGCGGACCTACGGGAGCTCTCAGGGTCCTGCCAGCAGCCTGATTTTATGATGACTTTTTAAAAATTATTTTTTGACCTTTATATCTGTGTGACTATTGTTTAAATGCCAATTTGTCTAGTCTGGTTCTTACCTAAATAAAACAGAGGGTTTAAAAAAAAAGAGGATATATAGACATGATTTACACCTATTAAACCTAGTATCTGCATTTACAAGAAAGCAACCACTGTTTCCTACCCTGCCTGAAAATAATATCCATTTCTCCTGAATTCCAACCTGAATTTAAGCAGTCATGGAGGAAATATGCCTGTGGCTAAGCACAAACTAATTTTTTCTTTTCTTTTTTTCCCCTAGGATTACACCTTAACCATGTATTTTCAACAATATTGGAGAGATAAAAGGCTTGCCTATTCTGGGATCCCTCTCAACCTCACGCTTGACAATCGAGTGGCTGACCAGCTATGGGTGCCTGACACATATTTCTTAAATGACAAAAAGTCATTTGTGCATGGAGTGACAGTGAAAAACCGCATGATCCGCCTTCACCCTGATGGGACGGTGCTGTACGGGCTCAGGTCTGTCTGCCTTTTCAGGGCCAATTTCACAGTTTCATGGTGCATTGGCATTGAATTTCTCACTTGAGAAATAGGGAGTGAGGCCATGTCCTAAGATTAATTAGGAGACATCCATGAAACACTGAGATTGCACACACACATGAATCTTATAAATATAAAATGTGGGGCATTACTGTTACACCACACAAGGGAAAAACTGCTTCCTTGGATTGATTTTAAATAATCCGGTTGCCATATCTAAGAACACAGATTCCCTGAGGACGGATTTCCCATATCATAGCCACAAAGGCCTGTAATTAGTATTGCTTTGACACTGCAGAGGTTTGTAATAAATTTTCCCCAAAGCTGTTTACCGAGTTGAAAAAAACTGTCTAATTTTGCTGTTACATGGTACAATCTCCTCAGAGCTTCATGAGGTAATGTCACCAATATTTATGGGCATGACTAAATGTGAGGTTTCCTGATGAGAATCATCTCTCACCAGGTTTCATAATGAAATTACTTGAATCAGGGAAAACAATCTGCTGAGTGGAACCCTGAGGAGGCCCTGGGCTTCACCGGCTACGCTGGAAACCACCAGACCTCCCCATGATGTTCCACCACTGCTGGTGGCTAATTATTGTGAATATCATCACCCTTCTTAAATGGTGATCTTAAAAATCTTTTTTTTTTTCATTGATTTTGCAATTATTTGTTTTGTTTTATTTTGTTTTAGAGTAATTGTGTGTGGGCGGGGGTGTAGGTGTGGATGTGTTTATATGCACATGGGTGTGTCTTTCTTGATCTCCTGGCCTAAAAGTGCCTTTAAGATCTAGGAGTGACCACAGTTTTGAGTAGGATACAGGTGGACATCTTGGAGAAAATATTTATCATAAAATGTGAGTCCATAGGCCTTTAACTAAAACTCCAAAAAGTCTAAGTGAAATCATAACTATATATATATATATATATATATATATATCCACATCACGTGGCTTTTAGTGCTTCAAACAGGGAAACAGGGAAAGGGGATTATTTAACATTACCTTAAGTAGCAAATGTTGAGTGACTTTCTTAAAACAGCAATATATAAAATAAGAGACAGAATTCTAGCAAAAAAAAAAAATGAGACTTTTAAAAACTATAAGGGGAAAAAAGTGGTGCATGTCAACTAAATCATGGTATAACTGTAAAAAAAAAAAGTTCAGACTGATGTTTCTCTGGGACATTTCAAGCATTTTTATTTTTGCCTGGAAATCCAAAATGCACATGTAAAATTCTGGAGGTTCTGACAAGTACATCAGTTGTACAAAAGATTACCCAGAAACCATGTGAGCATAAAATGAGAAGTCGGGTCCTTCATTTATCTGTCCCCACCCCCAAAATATGAATAGAAAAAGTGTGTGTATGTGGTGGGAGAACAAAAGGAAACAAATATCAGTAAAAAATGAGCTTTTTTGGCTTTTTCTTTGAAAGATTTATTTATTTATTTTAGAGACAGAATTCAAGCAGAGTGGGGGGGTAGAGGGAGAGGGAGAAGGAGAGAAGCAGACTAACTGCTGAGCAGGGAGCCTGACATGAGACTCAATCTCATGACCTTATTGAGATCATGACCTGAGCAGAAGTCAACAGTCAGATGCTTAATGTAGCGAGCCACCCAGGAACCCCTAGGCTTCTTTGTTTTGTAAACAAAACTTGCTATTTGGGTTCTCTCCATTTTTATTTCTGCATTCTTTATTTTCTTACCAGAGGTAGAGTATGTTAGTATGCTTCTACTGAAACTTTAACTGTTAGTATAGTGCCTTAGTCAATTCTGGCTGCTATAACAAAATATCATAAGCCGGATGGCTTATAAACAATAGACACTTATTTCTCACATTTCTGGAGGCTGCAATCCAAGATCAAGATCCCAGTGTCTGGAGAGGGCTCACTTCTTGCTGTGTGCTCACCTAGTGAAAGGGGCAAGGGAGTTCTGTGGGATCTCTTTTATAAGAACACTAATCCCATTCATGAAGGGTCCAGCCTCATGACCTAAGCCCCCACTTCCTGATAGCACCATTTTTGGTGGGTTAGGATTTCAACATCTAAATTGGGGGGGGGGTACTTAAACATTCAGACTATAATAGACAGAATGATATGATATGAATGAATGAACTGTATAAATATCCAAGCTCTGTTTGAAAGTGTTGAATTTAACACCATAAAACATGCAAAAAAACAAGAGAATAAAACTATACCCTTAGCTAATACTCTGCCTGTAAATTTACATATAAAAGTTAAATAATTTTATAATAAGCTATGGGAAATTTTCAATAATAAACTTGGTACAATAACTTTAAGAACTCTATAGTCAAATTTACATCCATTATACATTTCAAACAGCCTCTTAAATCAGTAAATGGATTTCCAAATAAATAACTGTTTTTATTCAAATGTAGTCTTAATATGCTTCTTATATCTTTATTTAGAAGCTCATATTTTTGAAACAGTTCTTCAGATCTATGTTGTCCTGGACAAGCTGTCAGAAAGAAAATCCCTAAATAACAGACTGCCACAATCTGCGCATGCTTAATAGCTACATTGTGCCATCTGATTCCTAGTCTAGAAATTTCTGCCTCTAGATTTAAAAATCACACATATCTATAGAAATTAATTTGTTTTTTTTTTAATTTTTATTTATTTATGGTAGAGAGAGAGAGAGAGAGAGGCAGAGGGAGAAGCAGGCCCCATGCACCGGGAGCCCGACGTGGGACCCGATCCCGGGTCTCCAGGATCGCGCCCTGGGCCAAAGGCAGGCGCTAAACCGTTGTGCCACCCAGGGATCCCCTAGAAATTAATTTGAATATGAATTTTAAATAATTTGAATTTTTGGACAAGAAGCACCTTTGTATTTCAAAATACTGATAATGTTATTAAATTCATGTATATACATATTCTGCATTATTCTATGTGAACTGAATATATATATATGTATATTCTATTTTATACATATACACTCACAGTATATGTATCATGCTTTTCGTAAAAATCAATTTGAGTGTTCACATTGGTAAGCTACCCTCCATACTCCTCTGGGCTCCAAATTCTACCTTCCCTTTGTTTGCTGTCTGCTATTGTGATCATTGGATCATGTTAGTGACATGGCAAGCCAAGGATGAGCCAGTGTATAAAACCCCAGCAACACATTATACCTTTGGTATATAGGTACCATGGCATCAACCTGAAGGAGGCCTGGTGCAGCTGAGGACTTTAGTGATTTAAACTCTCTTGAAAGTTTATGGGCCACTAGGACTGTTGTTTATTTCTTGCTTTTACAGTGCTGCTGATGAAGTTCTAGCCCAATAGGGATTGCTTTCTTACTGGCTATATCTCTGAGATATTAGTTGTCCTGGCTGTATTCCTGAGATGTTCAGGTTGATTTTTTTCTCCCCACTGGAGACAGGGATTGCCTTCACCTGGCTATGCAGCTGTAGCCTATGCTGGTAAATCAGCACCATTACACTCCTCCAGGCTGCTTTTCCTGTTCATGTCCAACTGTTGCAGTATAGGATCAAAGAAGGCTTTTGCTTTATCAAGGTAGATGAACATCTCTGGCTGTGGATCAGCTGTCCATGACGTAGGTTTTTACATCATCTCAGTTTTATTCTGGGAAATCATTAATCCATTACTCTGATGACTCTGCAAAAGTGGTCGATGACTGCTCATACAGATACTTGAAAGTGATCATGTTCCTGTAGCGATAAAAGGTCATTATAAATCCTAAACTATTTTCTCAATGACCCTTATAGCCTTTTCACTTTGAAACTTGGACTAGCACTACCTTGAGCCTATTGGCTTGAGCTCTGCTGAATTAAACAGTAATCTGAGCTTCTGTGTGAGAGAATGCTCTAGGTAGGGCATACATACCATCCTAAAATAAAACTGGGGCTCTTTGAATTTCCTTTGGGCAGCCAAACCTTGCCAGGCACTGGGAAGATCTTGGCTAAGATGCTTACAGATCTCGGTCCTATTCCCGTCGCAGTTTTTTTTTTTTTGTTTGTTTGTTTGTTTGTTTTCTTTGGTTCTGGGCTGAAGTTTTTTGCTACCTGTGAGAAGGCAGTCATTATCCATCCCTCTTCTATCTTCCTGTGTTTCTTTTTCAGGCAACTGATCACCTGATGTCATTGAATATCTCACCTTGTGCCATTGAGGAAACTTTGTAATCTTTTTTTCAGGACATGCATTTTGTCTTTGAATCTTTTTTTTTTTTTTTCCCTGATGCTAGGAATTGGTAATGGGCTCCCAAAATAGTATTTGATTTGCTTCAAAAAGCACCTGAGAATCTAAGGTTGAGTCATCTTCAAAACAATGTAGCTATGTTTTTCCTAAGCATATTGCAAAATTTGTTGGAAAATACACTACAGCACTTCCACTTGCTACTAAAAATGCTCAAAATTGTTAAAACTGCCATTCTGATAATAAAGAAGTTGAATGCAGTGTTAAGATGAGGTTACAACTTACTTCACCGGATTCAGACTAACTACTTTTATTGGTTTGGCTGTCATCTTATTCTGAAACTGTTTCATACAATGGTTCTGATCAGATTCTTTTTCCCTCAGGAAAGATGTAAGCTAACAGAATTAATAAGACCCATGTGATTTGAGCACACGTGCTTATTTCCCAGACTCCTATTTTGTCACTGTTTCCCAGTTATAAGTAAACAACATTTTGATGAATTGCTTTCTAAAAAGATTATGCTGGGGACACCTGGGTGGCTTAGTGGTTGAGAGTCTCCCTTTGGCTTGGGTCCTGATCCTGGGGTCCTGGTATCGAGTGCCACATTGAGCTCCTTGCAGGGAAACTGCTTCTGTCTCTGCCTATGTCTCTGCCTCTCTCTCTCTGTGCCTCTTATGATTAAATAAATAAAATATTAAAAAAATTAAAAAGGATTATGCTGGAATACCTGGGTGGCTCAGTTGGTTAAGCATCAGACTTGATTTGGGTTCAGGTCCTAATCTCAGAGTTGTGGGATCATGGGATCAAGCCCCACATCAGACTCTACACTCAGCATGGAGTCTACATGTCCCTCTCCCTCCCTGCACTTATGCACTCTCTCTCCTTCTTTAATTAATTAATTAATTAATTAATTAATTAAATCTTTTTAAAAAAGGATTATGCCAATTTTTACTCTTATCAGCAACAAATTACATATTTAAGGTTGTGACACCTGCTTTGGACTTTATCCTTATTTGGCTACTATAAATAACCTATTTACTTCATCCCTCAGGGCTAGAGAAAATTGCTCAATTTCATTTTAAATTCACATTTATAATATTCTATGTCCTTCCTATGGTCATCCATTCTTCCCCTGCTTTTAAGGACTCTTTCACACCTTCACTTTAATCACCTCCCACCACACTCATTTGATGACATAGTCTCATACTTGAATTAAAAACAGAAACCTCGGGATCCCTGGGTGGCGCAGCGGTTTGGCGCCTGCCTTTGGCCCAGGGCGCGATCCTGGAGACCCGGGATCGAATCCCACATCAGGCTCCCGGTGCATGGAGCCTGCTTCTCCCTCTGCCTATGTCTCTGCCTCTCTCTCTCTCTCTCTCTGTGACTATCATAAATAAATAAAAATTAAAAAAAAAAAACAGAAACCTCTTTATCTTCCCATTTGTGAAGAGACCATCTAACATGCCTATTACTCACATTTTATCTGTTCACTCTTTATCATGCATCCAGTATGCAGACCTTCCTTTCACTCTTCAGAAATATCAAGGATGAGGGTGTCCCTGTGTTCAGGCCTTTGCACATGCTCTTTGCTGAATGTAGTACTTCACTTCTAGGTACTTGTGTTTTTAGCATGATGGAGTAATTATATAACTGAGGACAGTTCAACTGTCACTTCCACAAGGAGAATCCTGATCTGATCATCTATTCCCTTTGTATTACAACATCTTGTTTTATTTGTATTATAGCGGGTTTTCAGATGATTATCTCATCATTTTATTGCATCTCTTATTTATTGATTTTTTTTTTGTATTTATCCATGATGGTGAGGAAGCCACCATGAGAATATAAGTTCTCTGAGAAAAGAACTGTTTCTGTCTTATTTATTGTTCCATCCCCCAAACCTAGAGTGTTGGGTGGAAAAGATATTGTGAGGATTAAATTTAAATTCTAATACTTATTTCCATGGTATTTCTATTTTTATATTCTCTATTTAGATTCTTAATCCATCAGAATTTATTTTGGTGTATAATGTGAGGTGCTTTCCAATATTTTTCTTCTCAAATTATCAGCTATTTGTTAAAATACTTAACCAGTTTACTCTTCCATGTAATGTTTAGAATCATTTGTTTTAGCAAATTCTTAAAAATAATTTAGAAGATTAGTTGGAATTATATTCATTAAATATTACTTTGAGCAAGTGCTATATCATAGTCAACCTTTCCCACATAACTGTAACATTTCTGTATTCATTCATGTCTTCATTCATGGCTTGTAGCAGAGTTTTGCCATTTTCTTTAGACAGCCCACTCACATCTTGATAAAGTTATTACTATTTTTTATGTGTGATACTTTTAGGAATGTGATCATTTTATGTTATTTTTCTAAATGGCTTTTACAGATATGTAGGAAAGCTATAATCTATTTATTTATAACTATCTTTGTTTAGGCATTTATCCAGTATCCAATAGCCAGCATCCAATTAGGCTAACAGTTTAGTTAATAATCTTGAGGATTTTAGTCCAAGAATCATATTGTTTATAATGATTTTTATGTTCATTTTCATTAGTTTTATTCTTATTTCTATTTCTCATTTTATTGCATTGATTTCAACTTCCAGAAAATGAAACACAATGGTAACAGTGTACATTATTTCCTAGTTCTTTGTTATAATAAAGGTGCTCCTCGTATCCCACATAAAAAGATAATTTATATTTTCAGTTTAAGGTAGTTATGACTCATTCTTTTACTTCTATTAAAAAATGCATTTACTGGCTGTCAGCTTCTGGGAACTGTGTCATGAGTTGAATAACACAGATATCATCAATTTATGGAGTTTATATTCAAGCACTAGTCATAAATTAGACAACTGACCCCAGATTATTTCCTTTATATATTAGAAATAAAAATAGATTTTATTAATTCACTCCCTCTCTGTCTGCTCATTTTCCTAATTTAACCTGTAACTGAAATGTATTAATTCCCTATCTTGATTCATCATTGAATTCCTTAGATAAATCCTATTTTATCATGGTGGGCAGTACTCTTTAAAAAACTGTTAACATTTGTTTGTCCATGGCTAACTTACAATTTTTTAAAATTTTTATTGAACATAATTGACATACAATGTTCTGTTAGTTTCATGTATACAACATATTGATTCAACAATTTTATACAGTACTCAAGCTTACCGTGATAAGCGTAGTGACCATCTGCCACACATTGCTTCTGTAATCTTGGGTGTTCTAAACAATGCTGTAATAAACATAGGGGTGCATATATCATTCCAAATTAGGGTTTTCAATGGTGAGGCATAGGTTAGTGTCCATAGTGGAATTACTGCATCCTATGGGATTTCTATTTTTAATATTTTGAGGAACCTTCATACTCTTTTCCATAGTTTCACAGTGGTTGCATCAATTTACATTCCCACCATCATGGGGGTCCCTTTATTCCACATCACTGCCAACACTTGTTATTTCTTATCTTTTTTGATATTTGCCATTGACTAGTGTGGGGTTGTATGGTCGTTAATGGTTTTGATTGATGGATTATGGATTGATAATTTTCCTGATAATTAGTGATGTTGAACATCTTTTAATATGTCTATTGGTAATCCGTACACCTTTGGAGAAATGTCTATTCAGGTTCTCTGCCCATTTTTAAATTAGATTTTTTTTTATGTTGAGTTATGTTCTTCATATATTTTAGATATTAATCCCTTATCAGATATATCTTTGCAGATATCTCTCCAATTCAATAAGTTGACTTTTTGTTTTGTTGATGGTTTTCTATGCTGTATAAAAGCTTTTTATTTTGGTGTAGTTCCAATAGTTTACTTTTGCTTTTGTTTCCCTCACCTGAGGAGACATATCCATAAGTACGGTGCCATAATTATTCTTTTAAAAATCCTTAGACAACCAGTTTATTGGTGATAAGCATACCTAGTTATATCTAGTTATAATGAAGTTTTGTTTGTCCCCCACCATCTCCTTATACACTATGCAGTATTTCTTCACCTTGTATAAAAATTTGGGCAGATTTCATGGTTTTCTGCCAATGTTTTAGCAATAGTTCCTTTCTATCTTTATGTTACACAGGAATTCTCTGGTCAGTGTTTAATACTAAATTTAGATTTAGCATTAATATTTTCTCTTTTCATAACCCAGCCCTATTTTAGTCTAGAAAACTAGTGGCAAAGGGAGAATAGTTGACTTCTCAGCCTCCCTTATTCTAATTTCCTCTGTACTCTCCTACTATGCAACCCGGGTTGACAGCCTACATATGACTCCTCCCATTTTGAAGATTTAGGGAATGAAGGGAAAATAAGGAAGAGAAGTTTTACTTAAACTAATACCATTTTTGTCATGGCTTCAGACTCTCTGGACTTAGAAGATATTGAAAATTGACTCTTCTCAGGGCACCTTTCTTCAGCTGGTCCCTTGACCAGCTTTGAGGATTGGGAGAGTAAGACAGTAGGATGTTTCTATTCCATGGAGTGCCTTGAATTCTTTCCTCAGCTCTGGGAATCCATTTTTCATGGTCACTGTCTATTTCTCTACCCTCTAGGCAGCCTTATTATAGAGGATCCACGATTACTTTGGATCTTCCATTTTTTCCGTGTAGCTCCTATGTGATCCACAGGAAATATACCTGCATTCCTAGTCTAACAGTTCAGTTCCTATTCAGTCTCCTCTACTGCTGCCATCTCAAAACTAGGCTAGTTGTACCAGGTATGAAGCAGGCACCATTCTTCCTGGAGTCCCAACTGAAGGAGTTAATCTCCCTCAGAAATGGCTGGAAATTGTCCCAAAAAATCTATTCCCAGGTTAGTTCATTCTCTCTCATTACTCTGACTCCAATTAAGATCTATGACTTGGCTGAAGTTTCTAAGAACCATGGACCAATTCACTGAAATTCCCTAGTAAATTATCCGTTGGTGAGGTGGTAATGTGGGGCACTCACACATTTGTGATATATGCCGTATAGATTCTGTTGATATATTCAATCAATAAATTAAATCTGTCTTTATATTTCATGATATGTTTTGATGTAATATGAATCAAGATGATTTCTGTTTTTGCATGTGCTGTAATAGATTATATTATACAGTAAATATCTATTCCTAAAAGGGTTAGTATTCCTGTAAGTACTTTTAAAAAATTACTCATTCATATTCACATCATATGAAATGTTTTGAATAGATGCATGGTACTTTACATAGGTTCTTGAGTGACATTTTTTACCCTGGCACGCATGGCTTCAGTTTCTGCTATACTTACAGGTTTCTCTAAGTTTTCTTCTTGCATCAATCTCAAAAATTCATGTTTTTCAGGAAAATGTCCTTTTTTATCTAGACCTTCTAATTAATTAGCATGTGCCTGTGCATTGCCCCCAGCACACATTTTTATATGCCCTTTTTCATTTTTAGTTTTGTTCAGTAGCATAGTATTTATTTTTTAAATATTTTTAAAAGCTAGCTTTTGATTTTATATCATAATTCTGTTTATTAATTTCTACTTTATCTTTATAAACATTCTCCTCCTCTTGATTTTAAATATCTCCTTATTGGACAGTGACATCAGCAAAATGGCACACTAAGAAGCTTCAAGCTCTTGTTTCTATATAAGAATATCAAAAAACAAGCAGACGCTGTCTGAAACAACTTTGTACGAGCTCTGGAAAATATTCCAAAGTTTGCAGAAGCCAACCAAATGCCAAATAAAGAAAAAACTATATTCAGAAGAGATGGAAAGTTTTGTGACATTTTTTACCTGTTATTTACCCTTTCCCTCCCTCGTTCAGGGGCAGGTGGCAGCCTCGTTACGTTTCCTCACTTGCACTGGAGGGAACAGAGGAGACCTTGTTTGTAAACTATTATGTACATATGTTCTAAATTGTCAGGAGGATAACTGAAGGCCTGAAGCAAGTTGCTCATCTCTATTTATAGAAATAACTCAGAATGCAGGCAGGAAAAAAAGCAGATTATTCTCATAAAGGCTACATATCTACAAACCCACAGGTGTCTAGAGCAAAGGACTGAGGTAGAAATAGAAAATGGATAAAGAAGCTGTAGTGTATGTATACAATGGAATATTACTTAGCTATTAGAAACGACAAATACCCACCATTTGCTTCGACGTGGATGGAACTGGAGAGTATTATGCTGAGTGAAATAATTTAATCGAAGAAGGACAAACATTATATGGTCTCATTCATTTGGGGAATATAAAAAATAGTGAAAGGGAATAAAGGGCAAAGGAGAGAAAATAAGTGGGAAATATCAGAGAGGGTGACAACATGAGAGACACCTAACTCTGGGAAATGAACAGGGGTGGTGGAAAGGGAGGTAGGCGGGGGGGTTGAGGTGACTGGGTGACAGGCACTGAGGGGGGCACTTGACAGGATAAGCACTGGGTGATATGCTATATGTTGGCAAATTGAACTCCAATAAAAAAATTAAAAATAAGGAAATATAAAATAGACCATAGAAGGCCCAAAAGAGAAGCTGGAGTGAGACTCTGAGAAATCAGGTTATTCAAAAGCAGCTAAGTATACAGAATTTAAAAAGCTATGCATATGCCCATGCAAAACATATTCTTAGAAAAGCCCTGAGAAGACCTTAAGTTTTTACCTTGGCCTAAGGGCTCGGAGCCATCCTAGCTAAGTGGTGAAAGAATGTGCAAGGACAGAGCCATTCTGTAAAGACAAGAAGAGGTAGTTATTTGCTGTATTTATTGTTTGTTTGTTTGTTTGTTTGTTTGGGTTTTTTGTTGTTTTAGCTCCTGTCATTCAAAGACATCTCTGTTAAAACATTAACTGAACATGAACTAATAGAACAAAGATTGGGGATCCCTGGGTGGCTCAGCGGTTTAGGGCCTGCCTTTGGCCCAGGGTGCAATCCTGGGGTCCCGGAATTGAGTCACACGTCGGGTTCCTGGCATGGAGCCTGCTTCTTCCTCTGCCTGTGTCTCTGCCCCGCCCCCCCCCCCGCCCCCCGTCTATCATAAATAAATAAATCTTAAAAAAAAAAAGAACAAAGATTTTACTGATTTTACTGACAAGTAAATTCTTTTAAAAAAAGTTTAGAAATACATCAAAATAAGTGAATTGTTAAAGCTTTTCTAAAAAAGAATAACAATAACAAAAAAAAGACCGCAGTCCCTGTGGGAAGGAAAAAAATATGGTTTTTAGAGTTACAGCATTATAATAGTCAAATGACCAATTTTCAAGAAAAGATATCACAAGACATAAAAAAAAGTAAAACATGACTCATTTAAAGGAACAAAATAAATTGACAAAATTGTCCTTGAATATGCCCAGACATTGGACTTACTGGATGAAGACTAAATTGTCTGTCTTAACTATGCTCAAAGATTAAGGGAAAACATGGACAAAGAAACTAAAGGAAACTGAGAAAATTATACATGAATAAAATGAACAAAAGAAAATAAAGAGATAAAATTATAAAAGGGACCAAATTGTGAAGTTGAAAAAACACAGTAATTGAATTGAATTCACTAGAAGGGGTTCACCATCAGATTTCAGCAGCTAGAAGAAAGAATCAGCAAATTTGGAGATAAGACAAATTAAAATGATCAAATCTGAGAACAGAAAGAAAAACGATCCAAGAAAAGTGAATGAAGCCTAAGGGATTTGTGAGAAACCATCAGGTGCACCAAGAGATGAGAGTGAGAAAGATGCATGGAGATTATTTGAAGAAATAGTCGCTAAAAAATTCCTGAAGTTGACAAAAAAACAAACAAAACATGAATCTGTGAATCCAAGAAGCTCATTGAACTCCAAGTAAGATAAAATCAGAGACTCTTACTAAGACACATGAAACCAAATTGTGAAAAGCCACAGACACAGGGAGAATCTGGAAGTCATCAAGAGTGAAGTGACTCATTTTATATACGGGAGCCTCAAAACAGATTACCAGCCATTTTTTTCATCAGAAAGCTTGGAAGCCAGAAGGCAGTAGAATGATTAAGTATTTGAAATGCTGAAAGATAAAACCTATCAAAAGAGAATTCTAAATCTGGCAAAACTGCCCTTCAGAAATGAGGAAGAATTAATAATTTCCCAGATAAGCAAAAGCTGAGGGATTTTATTACCACTAGACCTGCCCCACAAAAAAGGTTAAATAAAGTGTGTCTTCAATTTAAAATGAAAGGATGTTAGACAGTAACTTAAAGGTATATGAATATTAAAAGATCTCCAATAAAGGTAACTAAAGCTAGTATTACTTTAAATTTTTTTTGTAACTACACTTTTTCTGTTATTGAAGACAAGTGCTTAAAAGTAATTATAGAGCTATGTCATTAGGTACAAAACATATAAAGATACAATTTTTAACATTGATAACATAGGATGTGTGAAAAGCAAATTGAGTAGAGATTTTATATGTGTTAAAGTTTATGTCAATTCAAATTATATCATTATAATATTAGGATGTCATATATAATTCCCAGGTAACCAAAAAGAAAACATCTGTAGCATATACATAAAGGGAACAAGAAGAGAATCAAAACATCTCACACAAAAAGAATCATCTAAACAGAAAAGTAAAAGATGGAGTAAATGAAGGAACAAAAAGTTACTGAACATACAGAAAACAGAAAAAATGTAGAAGTCTTTCCTTATTAGTAATTACTTTAAATAGAAATGGATTAAACTCTTCACAACAATAGCTAGAGACTGGAAGAATAGATAAAAAAATAAAACAGGATCCACCTATATGTTATTTACAAGAGACTCACTTTAGATCTAAAAATGTACATAAATTTAAAGTGAAAGGATAGAAAAGTGTATTTCCCTATAAACAGTAATCAAAAGAGAGCTGAAGTGGCTATGCTAACATAAGATGAAATAAACTTTAGTCAAAGTCTATAACAAGACAAAGAACAACATATATCAATAAGTTAACTCTCTAAGATTTGCCAGTTACAAATATACCAGACATCAGGATTCCAAATATATGGAACAGAAATGAGAAATACATGGTTCTGCAATAATACCAAAACTTATGAGATGCTGGGAAACAAGTGAAGAGGGAAATTTATACCTGTAGACACATACATTGAAAAGAAGAATCCAACTTTATAACTTAACCTTAAGGAACTAAAAGAGCTAGCATAAGGATCAAAATAATAAAGAGCAGACTATAGATTGATAAAATAGAGAGTACTAACACTGTGGAAAATCAATGGAATGAAAATTTGGCCCTTAGAAAAGATCAACTAAGTGGACAAGCCTTTAGATAGACCAATTAAGAAAAAATAGAGAAGACTCAACAGAAATCAGAAATGAAAAGGAGAATATTGCTACCAATTTTACAGAAATTGAAAGATTTATAAGATAATACTGTGAAAAAATTGTATCCCCCAAAATTGGATAATCTAGATGAACAAATTCATGGAAACATACAATTTACCAAAACTGAATTATAAAGAAAAAAAATCTGAACAGACTTGCAATTAGTGTGGCAATTGAATCAGTCACTAAAAAACCTCTCAACAAAAACAGCCCTGGATCAAATAGCTTCACTGGTGAATTCTACCAAACATGCAAAGAAAAATTACCCCCAGTTAAAATGTGTGAAGAATTACCCCCAGTTAACACAAGGTCAAACTCTTCCCAAAAAATGATGAGGAAGAATTGCTCTACTCTTTCTATAAAGCAAGAGTATTTTGGTATAGGTATTACCCTATACCAAAGCCAGACAGACATTACGAGAAAGCCACAGATCAATATCCCTTATGAATATTAATGCAGAAATCCCCCCCAAAAATATTAGCAAACTGAATTCAGCAACATACCATGACAAAGTGGGACTTTTTCTTGGAATATGACTATGATTCAATATAAAATGGCATGTAACAAAATGAAAAGAAAAAACACAATTATCTCAATAGATGGAGAAAAAGCATTTAACAAAATTCAACACCTTTTAATGATAAAAATGTGCAACCAAGTAGGAATTGATGGAAACTTCCTCATATGATAAAGACTGTACATAAAAACTTCTAATTCAGGGCTCCTGGGTAGCTCAGTTAGGCATCCAACTCTTGATTTCTGCTCAGGTCATGATCTCATGGGTCATAAGATCATGCCTTTAGTTGGGTTCTATGTTCAGTGGGGATTCTGCTTGAAGATTGTCTCCCTCTGTCACTCTCCCCATTGTCTCTCTTGTGCATGCTCTCTTTCTCTCTAAAATAAACAAGTAAATCTTAAGGAAAAAAACCTTTGCCAATTGAGGTCATACTCATTTGTGAAAAGCTGAAATCTTTTCCCCTAAGGTCAGTAACAAGGATGCCTGCATCTGCCATATTTGTTTTAATTGGAAAAGGAGTAAAATTGTGTTCAGATAACATGATTTTATGTATAAAACCTAAAGATTCCATGCAATAACCCCCAACCTGTTAGATCTAAAAAATGGGTTCAACAAAACTGCAGATTTCAAAATCAGCATAAAAATAACAATTGCAATGTTGATTAATGATGATCAAACAAAAAAAAGACATTAAAAAGACAACTGCATTTAAAGTAGCATCTAAAAGAATGAAATACTTAGGAATAAATTTAATGATGGAGGCAAAAGATTTGTACCCTAAAACTGTAAAACCATTGCTCAAGGAATTTAAAGGAGACATAATTAAATACAAAGAGCTCTTGTATTCGTTGATTGGAAGATTTGATATCGTTAAGATGAAAATACTACCTAAAGGAATCTACAGTTTCAGTGTAATCTCTATCAAAATCCCAGCATCCCCCTTTTTTATAAAATGGAAAACCCCATTCTAAAACTCATACGGAATCATATGGAACCTTAATTATTCAAAATAATCCTAAAAAAGAAGAACAAATTTGGAGATTTCACATTTCCTGATTTCAAAACTTACTACAAAGCCATGGTAATCAAAACAGTGTGATACTGGCATAATAAGAGACACATTGACAAGTAGAATTAAACAGAAAGCCCAGAAGTAAACTTTTATATATATGATCAAATCATTTTTGACAGGAATGGAAAGACTCTTCATTGAGTAGTCTTCTTAACAAATAGTGCTAGGAGGGCAGCCCCGGTGGCCGAGTGGTTTGGCGTCACCTTCAGCCCAGGGTGTGATCCTGGAGACCCGGGATCGAGTCCCACATCGGGCTCCTTGCATGGAGCCTGCTTCTCCCTCTGCCTGTGTCTCTCCCTCTTTCTTTCTCTCTGTGTCTGTCATGAATAAATAAAATATTAAAAAATAAAATAAATAAATAAAATTAACAAATAGTGCTAGGAAAACTGAATATCCACATGAGAAGAATGAAGTTGGATGCTTATACCATGTACAAAAATGAACTAAAAATGGATCAAAGATGTAAATGTAAGAGCTAAAACTATAAAACTCTTAGAAAAAGATAGGAAAAGCTTCATGACATTGGATCTATCCCAGTGCTTTCTAGGATATGGCATTAAATCACAGGCAATAAGAGCAACAACAAAATATTGGAGTACAGAAAAAGTAAAGACTTCTGTGCATCACAGAACACAATCAACAAGCTAGAAAGGCAACCAATGGGATGGGAGAAAATATTTGCAAGTCATATATCTGATAAAGGTAGTTTATAGAGAACTCCTGTAAGTCAATAACAACAAAAAAAAAATCAAATAATTGGGTTAATAATAGGCAAAGGTCTTAAATAGTCTTTCTCCAAAGAAGATACACAAATAGTCAATAAGCAAGCAAAAAGATGCTTAACATTATCAATCACTAAGAATGAAAATCAAAACCACGGTGAGATATCAATTCACACTCATTAGGATGGTTAATATATAAAAAAAAATAAAGAAAAGAAAAGAAAAGAAAAGTGTTGGCAAAAGTATAGAGTTATTGGAATCCTTATGTATTGCTGGTGGGAATGTAAAACAGTTCAGCCACTGGGAAAAGTAGTATGACAATTTCTCAAAAAGCTAAACATAGAATTATTTTAAGGTCGAGCAACTCCAATTCTAGGTATATACCAAAAGAAACAAAAACAATGATTCTAACAGATAGTTTTTAAAAAATATTTTATTTATTCATGAGCAACGGAGAGAGAGAGAGAGAGAGGGGCAGAGACACAGGCCAAGGGAGAAGCAGGCTCCATGCAAGGAGCCCGACGTGGGACTCGATCTGGGGTCTCCAGGATCACGCCCTGGGTCGAAGGCAGTGCCAAACCGCTGAGCCACCCGGGTTGCCTTCTAACAGATACTTTTACATCAGTGTTCATAGCAACATTATTCACAACCAATAGTTAGAAACAAACCAAATGTGCATTAATGCATGGATAAACAAAATGTGATATATGCATACAATAGACTATTATTTAGCCCTAAAAAGATATACAATACTGATACATGCTGCAACAAGAATGAATTTAGAAAACAGTAAATGAACTAAGCCTGGCACAAAAGGAAAAATATTACATGATTCCACTTATGTGAGGTCCCTAGAATAAGTAGAGTTTCTGTTTGGGATGATGAAAAAGTTCTGGAGATAGATGGTGGTGATGGTTGCACAGTAATATGAATGTACTTTCCACTAAATGGTACACTTAAAAATGGTGCAAATGGTAAATTTTATGCATATTTAACCCAATTAAAAAATTCTTTATTGTTTCATGTTTAATTTGTTGACTTGTATGCTGTTTTTGCTCTGTCTAATAAAGCTGTTTCATAACCATTTTCTGTTCTGTACCTATCATCTTCTCTCTTTTTTCAAAGCTTTGTCTCCTTCTCTGTCTTTAGGAAGGTCCTACAAGTTTGCCCTCTCCTTTCCACTTTAATTATTGTCCCCAGACCAGCAGCAGCACTATCATCTGGGAAATCAGAACTACAGACCCACCCCCATAACTTCTGCTCAGAATCTGCATTTTAACAAAACCCCCTCAGTGACTTGTATGCTCATTCAAGTTTAAGAAGACATCCACATCATTAAATTATTTTCAGAATTGTCAATTCTACTATCTGTCTTCAGTATAAATTTTAATTCAGTGCCTATGGCTGGGAACCCTAACACTTTCCTTAGCTTTATAGCATCTATCTATGCCGTTATCTCAGGCTCTTCTTTCCCTTTATCTCCCTGCTCTTGTTCTAAAGACAGCATATACATCTATGCATATGACTACTAGACATAATATCTTCCAAATGTTTAAACTTTCATTTTCTACACTTCCATACTTTTTGTAGAACACCTCTTTGTTTTATTCATGATTATCCTAAGGTAGGAAGTATCCTAAAGACAAAGTGATTTTCTAGACAACGTGATTTTCTAGTGAGACTATGGATATGGTGACCTGAGTCTCTTTCAGCCTCACTCTCACCTTGGAAGCCTTAATCCCTTAGGCTATAAATCTGAAAATTTGGTTAATGTGCTCCATTTGTTCTGCTTCATTGTATTCTTTCAGAGTAAGACTCCCCACTTCTGACTACTGGGTTAATTGACTGGGCCCTGTAATCAGATGCAATGTATAACTCTTTGAATAGAGTATCGAATGGTATCTTCCATTCTGGTATGCATGGCTTCCAGTCCTTTGGATATCTGCCTTTAGCAGCAATGGCTTTTCTTTGAGCAATGCATATGGCTGTGTTCCCCAACCACTTTCAGCCATAGTTGTGTCCTCTGAGGCTATAGAGGGAGAGAGGTGGGGCGTGAGGAGGGGCAAGGGAAACTGAGGGAATGCGTTAACAGGTAAGGCCAGACCACTCATTCTGTCTAGCTCAATCCTGTCATTCTATCCTTTTCCAGGGGAACTTACTGCGGTGAAGAAGATGTCCTATAATCTGTACTGTTTGATAGAGTAGCTGCCAACCATATGGGCTATTGAGCACTTGAAATGTGGCTAGTGCATCAAATGAATTTGAAATCGAATTTCAAATTTTGATTTCGTTTTAACTACTTTAAAATTTAAATGTAAAATAGTTACATGTGCTAGTGTCTACCATTTTGAACAACATACATCTAGATGTGAAAGTTGGTCGAATGATATAATCAGATCCAGATAGCTGGGGTGTACTTTCCTGTTTCTTTCAAACTGGTTCCTCCCTACCTCTTCAGAGAGTTAAGCCTGTATTCTCCTTAATAACTTCCTCAATCATCCACTCTGACAGTTCTGTTCCTAGCAGATGATTGAGGATCTGGTGTATGTATACGTTACTGTTGGTTTTCAGCACTATTGCCAGTTTTGGACTTTGTGTTGCTTTATCACCATATTGTTTGAAAATCAGGAGGAGATGCATAAGGGCCTATCTCACTTGCCTGATGTGACTACTCATTTCACCAAGATTGATATTTTTAAAATGATAGTGAATTTATGCTGAAACATAGAGATAGATGCTCCTGTTTTAGAAACATGGTATCTACAAAGGGCTTTGCTATCTTATGACACTCTTGAGAAGTAACATATTGTGAGTTCCATTTATTTATAGGAGAATTTATGCTTTCATATATATGTTGTTACCTGTGTTGATTGTTGTATCTCTTTTCTATTGCCACAATGTTGCTGTGTAACAAATAGCTAGAAAGCTTTAATGCCAGATGATAGTCCTCATCACTTGTTTGTGTGATTAATCAGCACCTCTGCTCATCCTGTTTAGCTCACTCACAGACCTGGGGTGGGTGGTCTCTGCAAGGATGAGTGGGCACCTCCATCCTGTTACCCATGGCCATTCTCCTCCTAGGACCAGCAAATTCATCTGGGCATGGTTTTCTCACAGCAAAGGCAGAAGCACAAAAGAAAGAGAATGCCTCTTGGAAGCTAAGTTTGAGACCGACACATTGTCACTTCCACATATTCTGTCAGACAAAGCAAGTCACAAAGTTGGCCCTTATTCAGGAGGTGGGCAGACAGCTTCTTTATAGTGAGAAGAACTGCAAATGACATGGCTAAGAGAGTGGATATTGGGAAGCAAGGAAAGAATGGGGCTGCCAACACAGTCAATTTAACCCAACAACTTTCCCAGCAACATGCTCAATGAATCTGCATAGCAAAAGCTTTCAGACAGTTCTGTGAATGTATTTTCTTATGTTTTTTTGTAAAACAAAACAAAAATTATAATAACTTAAATGTTGGTTTATGCCTTGTGTTTTCTCCACATTGAATAATAGTAAGCACTTGCTTTAGAATAATAGTCAGTTTGAATTATTTGACTTAGGCCCTTGATACTAGCATCTGAGTTCCTATTCCTGGAAAAATGCCTGATGAAGTTGGCATATGGAGAACCAGGAAGATGAGAACTATGAGTTACCATAGAGCTGTTGCAAGGGGCTAAGTGGTTACCTACAAAGCAATAGGTCACATGTGCTGCTATCCCATGGCCATGGATACAACTATCTCCCAGAGTTCTTATTTAGGCATCACAAGTGCAAGCCAGAGGTCACACAGGAGGTGCAGCTAACTTGCTCCTGGGCCCTATTGTTTAATAAGATTATGATCAGAAAGCCAGGAAGTTGCTGATGGCTGCATTTTGCTGTCATCTTCCCTGCAGGCCAGGCCACAAAACTTATGGGCATCAACTTTGGCCTGCTAAGCATTCTGCAGCAGAAGGATTCACAGAGACTACCTGGCTATTAATGCAGGGGGTGTCACCAAGCATCTTGACCAGTAAGCCTATGGAGTTCTCAGTGAGTCATTTAATCATGCAGGGCCAAAGCTCCTGCTTGGAGTGCTTGAGAGATGATAGGTGTTCCCTCTTGCACTTTATTTTGGGGATTAAAATCAAGAAGGGCTAAGCAATCTCTTTTCACTTTTCACTTCTTGAGTACTTCTGCTTATGCCTGGCTCCCAAATCATCAAAGTCATTGTTTTGTTCAATGACTATTTATGGGTAATCTGCTGTGTGCATGGGGGAGCTATTCCAGGCACTGGGGAGATGGCTGCTGACAAAAAAGAGGAAACCCTGCTCTCATACTCACCTGAGGAAATAAAGGGACCTGCAAGTCAACAAATAGATGTTCCAATTATAGATGGTTCTAAGTGTAATAAAAACATTAAATCAGAGGAGAGGTAGCTAGGGCTGAGGTACTTTAGTTCTAGAAGGGCTCTGAGAATGCTAGTCAGGACATTTTCATTTCTGTCCTGTCTGGTATTTACCATGCATCTAAATGGTTAGTACAAGTTGGTAAAGAGTTTGTGTGCATTGCTTAATGATTCACTATAAGTAAGGATCCCACGGTCTGCCCATAGTCTACCTTTCCCAGCAGCATTGGCAAGGGGTATTTTTCTACCCTGGCCAACAAGTGGACATTTCAGGCAAATGTTCTGTGGCAGCCAAAAGAAACATTTCCACAGCAGCCTCTCTAGGTGATCTGTGGGGAATTCTGCATTTGTGCAATGACATGAAGAGTTTACATCTGCCCTTATTACTATTTTCAATTTTTGGAAGTTCAAAAATGCTGACACCAAAGTACATCTCATAATCTTAGTTGAGACAAAGTGAAAACCCTGTGATATGCCAAAAAGCCATGGGTCTCCTTGACTCAGGCTTCCTCACTAAACTGTTCAGGCAAAGGACACACAGATACAGACACACACAGATAGATGGTGTCCTAAGATGGCTGGTATCACATAATAAGATTTTTAATTTGCTGGGGATAGTGATCCCCTTATAAGCTTTGAATTTATTCCTTGACTTTTCACACGTTTGACTGTTAAGCACATCTTTAGGAATCTATCACTTATAAAAGCAAGACTATCTACTAAATTCTACCTTATTCCACAATGAGTTGAATGTCACTACTGTTACTGCAGGTATAGCATGTAGAATATATATTTTCTTCCTATATATATATATATTGTATTTACAAATTGTCACATATATAATGAGAATATTATATATATGTATATATATAGTCTCTGTGTGTATATATTTTATATGTATATATTATGTGTATATGTGTTATATATGCATATATGTGTATCTATATATCAAGTTACAAATTTCTGTACCTTCTTTGCTCTTCAACAAGAGCCTCACTCACTAGTAGGATTTAAAAGTTGAATATACAGTATGTTATCCTTTAAGGCAGAAGGATCTGAATGTTGTATCTGCCTTATAATACCATTGTAAATGTGACAAACCTACTTACTGTTTCCTAGCCTTTGTTTGTTTATCTGCCAAATGGGAATGATAATAATAATAGTATGGTTATTAATTAAATACATGAATGTTCAAGGACTGAGCATAGAGCTGAGAACAAAACTACTCTCAACCAATGTTACATAATACATATATAACTGCATGCCATCCTGAGCACCAAGATAATAAATCAACATCCTTTTATATAATGTTTCCCAGTCCTCTACCTATCACTTTTCTACTGATTTATCTTTTTGTTTAACTTTCTACTTTCAGCACCCTCAAAGTGTAATTATTCATAAAAAAAGGACATATTGAATGGTAGATAATTTTTCTGTCATTTAGTTACCATCTTTCTCTGCTTTGCTATCATAAGCATAAATTACAGCTATGGAGACTTAGCACTGCTCTCTCTCAATCAGAAAACAAAAAAAGGAACAATGATACTCCCCCAAAAGCATCTACTGAAGAGTAATACTGCAGAAACCTTCATCCACTCATTTTCTCACTGACCCTGCCATACTATTCCTTAGAAATAGGAATAGAATCCTCAGATTACAAAGGGATGTGGAAGTGAGCTAGATATGGTAAAGTTCTCCTCCCAAGACAAATAAAGTTTATTGGGGAAAATATGAAAGTTGTGTGTGGATGTTGGGGATTATGCAAATAGAGCTCAGACATTGTGGCATCCCTACCCTTGATCCATATGCATTAGCTAGGCTTAAGCCCTTAGTCCTGCAGACTCAAATTCCCTCCTACAGTTTCTACAAAGTTCTAATCTTCAATATTTGGCCAAGTCATGCAAAAAAGTTCACTCCCCAAACCAGTCATGAAGCTAGCCAACTTGTTCTGGCCTCTGCACCCTTCATCTCTCTGCCTGCCCCTCACCTTTCCATTTTTGTGCCTTTCTGTCCTAGTGGCACACAGACCTCTTTCCTTCTACTGTGTTTTCCCTGTGCTTATCTTTTGTAGCAGGAGTAGGCTCCTGTGTCCTAGTTTCCACTAGGAGAGGGTTTTCTATGTTATTTCTTCCTTAGGAAAAAGAGTAGTAAATACATATTTTTTACCTTATTCCCCAAATAAATTGGAAAAGGACTCCATTTTATAACCAGTCTTTTATTTTTTTTACTTTTTATTTTTTATGTTTTTATTTTTATTTTATTTATTTATTTTTATAATAAATTTATTTTTTATTGGTGTTCAATTTACCAACATACAAAATAACACCCAGCGCTCATCCCCTCAAGTGCCCCCCTCAATGCTCGGCACACATTCACCCCCACCCCCCGCCCTCCTCCCCTTCCACCACCCCTAGTTCGTTTCCCAGAGTTAGTCTTTATGTTCTGTCTCCCTTTCTGATATTTCCCACACATTTCTTCTCCCTTCCCTTATATTCCTTTTCACTATTATTTATATTCCCCAAATGAATGAGAACATACAACGTTTTTCCTTCTCCAATTGACTTACTTCACTCAGCATAATACCCTACAGTTCCATCCACGTTGAAGCAAATGGTATTTGTCATTTCTAATGGCTGAGTAATATTCCATTGTATACATAGACCACATCTTCTTTATCCATTCATCTTTTGATGGACACCGAGGCTCCTTCCACAGTCTGGCTATTGTGGACATTGCTGCTAGAAACATCGAGGTGCAGGTGTCCCGGCGATTCACTGCATCTGTATCTTTGAGGTAAATCCCCAATAGTGCAATTGCTGGGTCTAGGGCAGGTTTTTTTTAACTCTTTGAGGAACCTCCACACAGTTTTCCAGAGTGGCTGCACCAGTTCACAATCCCACCAACAGTGTAAGAGGGTTCCCTTTTCTCCACATCCTCTCCAACATTTGTGGTTTCCTGCCTTGTTAATTTTCCCCATTCTCACTGGTGTGAGGTGGTATCTCATTGTGGTTTTGATTTGTATTTCCCTGATGGCCAGTGATGCGGAGCATTTTCTCATGTGCGTGTTGGCCATGTCTATGTCTTCCTCTGTGAGATTTCTCTTCATGACTTTTGCCCATTTCAGGATTGGATTGTTTGCTTCTTTGCTGGTGAGTTTAATAAGTTCTTTATAGATCTTGGAAACTAACCCTTTATCGGATAGGTCATTTGCAAATATCTTCTCCCATTCGGTAGGTTGTCTTTGAGTTTTGTTGACTGTATCCTTTGCTGTGCAAAAGCTTCTTATCTTGAGGAAGTCCCAATAGTTCATTTTTGCTTTTGTTTCTTTTGCCTTCGTGGATGTATCTTGCAAGAAGTTACTGTGGCCAAGTTCAAAAAGGGTGTTGCCTGTGTTCTCCTCTAGGATTTTGATGGAATCTTGTCTCACATTAGATCTTTCATCCATTTTGAGTTTATCTTTGTGTCTGGTGCAAGAGAGTGGTCTAGTTTCATTCTTCTGCATGTGGATGTCCAATTTTCCCAGCACCATTTATTGAAGAGACTGTCTTTCTTCCAATGGATAGTCTTTCCTGCTTTGTCGAATATTAGTTGACCATAAAGTTCAGGGTCCACTTCTGGGTTCTCTATTCTGTTCCATTGATCTCTGTGTGTGTTTTTGTGCCAGTACCACACTGTCTTGATGACCACAGCTTTGTAGTACAACCTGAAATCTGGCATTGTGATGCCCCCAGATATGGTTTTCTTTTTTAAAATTCCCCTGGCTATTCGGGGTCTTTTCTGATTCCACACAAATCTTAAAATAATTTGTTCTAACTCTCTGGAGAAAGTCCATGGTATTTTGATAGGGATTGCATTAAATGTGTAAATTGCCCTGGGTAACATTGACATTTTCACAATATTAATTCTGCCAATCCATGAGCCTAGAATATTTTTCCATCTCTTTGTGTCTTCCTCAATTTCTTTCAGAAGTGTTCTATAGTTTTGAGGGTATAGATCCTTTACCTCTTTGGTTAGGTTTATTCCTAGGTATCCTATGCTTTTGGGTGCAATTGTAAATGGGACTGACTCCTTAATTTCTCTTTCTTCAGTCTCATTGTTAGTGTATAGAAATGCCACTGATTTCTGGGCATTGATTTTGTATCCTGCCACGCTACCAAATTGCTGTATGAGTTCTAGCAATCTTGGAGTGGAGGCTTTTGGGTGCTCTATGTAGAGTATCATGTCATTGGCGAAGAGGGAAAGTTTGACTTCTTCTTTGCCAATTTGAATACCTTTAATGTCTTTTTGTTGTCTGATTGCTGAGGTTAGGACTTCCAGTACTATGTTGAATAGTAGTGGTGAGAGTGGACATCCCTGTCTTGTTCCTGATCTTAGGGGAAAGGCTCCCACTGCTTCCCCATTGAGAATGATATTTGCTGTGGGCTTTTCGTAGATGGCTTTTAAGATGTCTAGGAATGTTCCCTCTATCCCTACACTCTGAAGAGTTTGGATCAGGAATGGATGCTGTATTTTGTCAAATGCTTTCTCTGCATCTAATGAGAGGATCATATGGTTCTTGGTTTTTCTCTTGCTAATATAATGAATCACATTGATTATTTTACGAGTGTTGAAACAGCCTTGCATCTTTTGCTGATATGATGAATCACATTGATTGTTTTATGAGTGTTGAACCAGCCTTGTGTCCTGGGGATAAATCCTACTTGGTCATGGTGAATAATTTTCTTAATGTACTGTTGGATCCTATTGGCCAGTATCTTGTTGAGAATTTTTGCATCCATGTTCATCAGGGATATTGGTCTGTAATTCTCCTTTTTGGTGGAGTCTTTGTCTGGTTTTGGAATTAAGGTGATGCTGGCCTCATAGAACGAATTTGGAAGTACTCCATCTCTTTCTATCTTTCCAAACAGCTTTAGTAGAATATGTATGGTTTCTTCTTTAAACGTTAGCTAGAATTCCCCTGGGAAGCCATCTGGCCCTGGACTTTGGTGTCTTGGGAGGATTTTGATGACTACTTCAATTTCCTCCCTGGTTATTGGCCTGTTCAGGTTTTCTATTTCTTCCTGTTCCAGTTTTGGTAGTTTGTGGCTTTCCAGGAATGCATCCATTTCCTCTAGATTGCCTAATTTATTGGCGTATAGCTGTTCATAATATGTTTTTAAAATCGTTGGTATTTCCTTGGTGTTGGTAGTGATCTCTCCTTTCTCATTCATGATTTTATTAATTTGAGTCTTCTCTCTCTTCATTTTAATAAGGCTGGCTAATGGTTTATCTATCTTATTAATTCTTTCCAAGAACCAACTCCTGGTTTTGTTGATCTGTCCCAGAGTTCTTCTGGTCTTGATTTCATTGAGTTCTGCTCAAATCTTTATTAACGCTCTTCTTCTGCTGGGTGTATGATCTATTTGCTGTTTTTTCTCTAGCTCCTTTATGTGTAAGGTTAGCTTTTGTATTTGAGTTCTTTGCAGTTTTTGAATTTGAATGGATGCTTGTATTGCGATGTATTTCCCCCTCAGGACTGCTTTTGTTGCATCCCAAAGATTTTGAACTGTTGTATCTTCATTCTCATTAGTTTCCATGAATAACCAGTCTTATGGCAGAATGAGAAGAGAAGACAAGTATACTGGGGGTCCCTTTTACAGATTCTTCCAATGTCATGATCCACTTCCAGTAATGTCCATGAAACACACTACATAAATGCCACGGCCAGTGTGCATCCCTAATTTGGATGTGTTCATGTTCCTGCTTGTTTGCATTTATTTTATGGGTAGCATTGAAGATGAAGATGAATAATAAAAACAAATAGAAAATAATAGTCTCTTTTATTGACTCTTTTCAAATGAATAGGCATCAAAATATATAGGAACTTTTAAAAGTTTGAGTATTTTTAGTAGAGATCTTTTTCTTTTCTTCATAAAAATTCATAACTTTAACAGGACCTTTTTCTAGTTTTGCCTTAGAGGCATCTTATGTGGATGTTGGGTTGTCAGTATGCCAGAAAACATGCCAGAATTTAAAAGTGTGAGGTTTATTCTACAGTTGGCTAGAAAACTGGATGCTGTAGAATAATATACCAAAGAGCTAGGTGTTGACTTTGGATTATAGAATGTAATCCACTCCTTGGAGTGATACTTGAAAGTGTTAGGACATTTGGAAAGGACACTTTCACCATGGGTATGGGTCCTATAGCATATGTCTGTATGACACTTGCATACCATTTGTAGAGAATAATTTAGTATTTACCCATGATTGCCAAGTATGTTGACATTTTTCCCTCACTGCTCTTCTTAGCCGTTGAAAAGTAAAACTTTTCTCAACTTGCCATTTATCCAGATGCTAATAGAAGGACATGCTTTACTACTGTGTTTAGGTTAAATGAGAGAATCCCAACAGAACTGGCACATGCCTGGTGTTTTACTAGTGGTTTGGTTAAGATCTGCTGATAGGAACAGAACTTGCTAACGCTGCTCAAAGTAGTAGAAGGTTTGTTGTGGATATTTATGTCGAAGGCTATCTGAAGAAAGCTGAATATTAGCCCTCAAGAAAGGTAGAATATGGAAGGTGGTTGGGAATTCAGAGGGTAACTCTAAGGATCTTAGAAGGAGACATTTTTACTTCTTCATTCTTATCCACCACTAAATGAGTATAGCCAGGGCTACCAATTACACGCTTCCATGTAAGCCATAAAAATGCTGTTCCCTGAGATAGGTAGTACATAACTTGCAAGGCCACATTCTGTGGCCTGGCCATAGTGACCATTGTCTTCTCAGTCATCCAATTGGAATTTTCTCTATCTCTGCTACACTTTCTTATGACTCACTCTCAATTGGAAAATGACATTGCAAGCCTCTAATTTATGAACTTACAAGGTCAGTTCCATTCTTACCCTGTCTTTAATTCACTTCCATGGAAGAGAATCCTTTTACCTCCATTCTACCTTTAAGTCAGGCCACATCGTAGATTCTTGATCAACTAATGGTTGACTGCCCTTGAATCAGGACCCCATCCCAATCCAGTCATCTATAATTGAGTTGAAAAAAGGAAGGCATTCAAGAGAAAAAGGGTATAAAACATAGTAGCTTAATAGCATTTCAACACAGGCTTTGTGTAGGTTGATTTCCCTCAAATGAGACTATAGACAGAGTAGGAAATAGACTTGACATTTTTAGAAGTGTTGTTTCTTAATGTACAGTTGATTTAACCATTGCATGGTGGAGGCCTAACTCTCCTTGGGCCATGATATAAATTTTTTCCATGGTTGCAGCTGACACCAGGTAAAGCCAACCCACTGAATTTTGATTCATAATCGATAACATAGAAGCCAAATTACTCCCTTTGAAAAGACGGATGATTGCATGGTGAGAAGCTCAGGAGCATTAGGGTACAGCCCGGCAGACAACTATAATAGAATAAGATCAAGCAGAAGCTTGGCTGAAAGATTCAAAGTACAGCCTGTGGGGCAGCCCAGGTGGCTCAGCGGTTTAGCGCTGCCTTCAGTCCAGTGCCTGATCCTAGAGATCCGGGATGGAGTCCCACGTCAGGCTCCCTGCATGGAGCCTGCTTCTCCCTCTGCCTCTCTCTCTCTCTCTCTCTCTCCTCCATAAATAAATAAATAAAATCTAAAAAAAAAAAAAAGTACAGCCTGTGAATCTGTAGCTACTTAGACACTTCACATGAAAATCAAAGAATCCAATCTTGATTTAATCAGTGTTGTTGCCACACATAAGTTTTCCCGGTGCTATAAAGGTTAAAGAATCACTAAACAAGGAGGCAGAACAAAAATTGAAGACAAAATTTTCCTTAGAAAACCCTGTCTCTGTCCTTGATTTCCCACAGTCTACAAGGCTCCATGAATAATTTTGTCAGATTTAGAGGTTTTGTGTTGCTTTTCTTGATCAATCTGGCCTATAAAATACTGAAAACTTATTTAAGTATATGTTATGAAATATATTTAATCAGGTGTACTTTGGGGGAAAAAGGGCCCTAGATGGGGGCTACTCATTGTTTAGCTGGAAGCTGTTTTCCTGCTACATTTCTTATCCCATCTTTAATATCTGCCTTCATCTCTGTATTTCAGAATCACCACAACTGCAGCATGCATGATGGACTTGAGAAGATACCCCTTGGACGAGCAGAACTGCACACTGGAAATTGAAAGCTGTGTGTATCTGTACTTCTTTTTCATTCACTGTATTTTAGGCCTTGTCATTATTTGGCCTCTTCTCCAAGGCATTTATAATTTTCTTGCCATAGTTTTTAACTATCTTAAAGATGGGAGGTTTAATCCTCTGCTTTGCAAATTATGTTGTCATGAGAGAGACAGAGACAGAGACTCAGTTCCCCACTCTAATCTGATTAAGAGAGTCTGCTTGCTGTGCTGAAATATAAGAAAGCAAACGCTCCTCATCTTGATCCATTCAGTGAGAAGAGAACAAACACTGAGATGCAATTTTCTCACAATAGGCTTCATCACACATGAATGGCTGTATTCCTGGGAACCTGGGCAACTGGAGTAAAACTTATTTCCCATCAGGAACTCAGCTTTACAAGCAGGCTATTCCTGCATTTTGGCAACTTTCTCAATTTGAAGAGTATTCAGATGCTTTATTGATAATTCAGTGTTGCATACTTCTTAGGGATAAGAGCTGCATCTTTATTATCTAACAAACCAGGGTCCTGCCTGCTACCTGAACTACATCTCCTGGCATATCCAGGTGTTGCTGTTGCTGTTGTCACTTATCCTGGTTTCTCATAGATTGGTTTATAATGTCTCAATTGGATTTAGTCTTGTCTATTTTATATGGATTTCTTTGAAGGGAATGGTAAATGACTACAGTGTTACTTGATGCATTTGTGGTGATAAGTGAGTATAAATTGTAAACATACTGGGAAGCTGTGCTCAATGTAGGCCAGAGTTTTCATCCCATATAGAGCTGGCCTTACTGTGCCCCCTTACTTCCACTCTACATCACTGTTAAGTTTTCTGAAAGCTGTGTTTTCAGAAAGTAAGGGACATGAGATCATGTCAAGTGATGCATAATGGAATCATCTGTAGAGGTTTAGCATATGGGATAGAAAGCTCAGAAGAAAGATGATGATTTCCTAATAGTTGAAACACTGTCTTAGAAATTAAGTGGAGTCTGTGTAGCCAGAAGGTACAAATACCAGTGAGGTTATAGAAAGTTTCAGGAAGGCAGATTTGTGACCTAAGTAAGGAAGCAACTTCTACTCCAAATGTCTGGACACATATTGAGTAGTCTCAGAGAGTACAGATTCTGTTACTGTGATGTTTGAACTGAAGGGGATGATAGGTAGAAAGGTCTATTATCAAAGAGATTTCCTCAGAAAGTGTGAGGCCACTTGTCTTCAGAGAATCTGTAGTTAAAGCATTTGAGTGGAAGAAAGGGTTTTCTGGTGATCTGACTACACACATATGCAAAAGGTTTTATTTAAGTCAAGATGGAAATGTGAGAAAGTGTGAGCCCCTACACAAGGGGGAGGCACACAAGCCCTCGGCACAGTATGCTGGTTTGAGCCACAGCCAGAAGACCAGTGGTGCTGGGCTGGGTGAGCAAGGGAGAGGGAGTGGATGTACATAGAATCCTGTAGATTCTTGGCATCCTAGTCAGAAGTCTGAACTTGTTTCACTAATGTGTTTGGAAACATTTGAGGGATTTAAGCAGATAAGTGGCTTGATAAGATATATGCATTTAGAATAATTGCCATGGCTGCCAGATGAGAATGGAATGTCAGGAAGTCAGAGGGAAGGTAGGAGACAGAAACTAACCACCATGATCCAGGGAGAGAGTGTAGCAGATGGAACAAAGGAGATGACATTTGCCACAGAGAGCAATCATCCCCATAGCTTTGGTCTATTTGTCAAATATGGAGTGTCTGCCTTATGCTGTATTGTGCATTCAAATCAAAATGTCCATTATACTGATAGGGTATTTTTCTCTAGGTGTGAGTTTTAATCAACCTTACTGATAAAGTTGATCGAATCCCTTAGAAGACTCTTGGGTGCTACAAGAAATGTCAACCTTTATTGTCCTGTTTCTTCATTCTGAAGAAGCATTGATTGATTGATTACCAAGTGAATATGAACACCGTGCTAAGAGCTGGACTTGGAGCTATAATCCAGCAAATAAACCCTCCTCTTTTAAGGGCCAAGAGTATCCCAACAAAAGGCATTTCTATAGATGGCAAACCTCATAGCCAGGAATACCTGATGAAGCCATCCAACAATGCCAAGGAGGACACTATTTTGCCCATAGTTTCTTTTTTTTAAAGATTTTATTTACTTAATGATGAGAGACAGAGACAGAGAGGCAGAGACACAGGCAGAGGGAGAAGCAGGCTCCTTGCAGGGGGCCCGATGTGGGACTTGATCCCAGGATCCCAGGATCACGACCTGAGCCAAAGGGAGATGCTCAACCACTGAGTCACTCAGGCGTCCCTCCTTGAGAGTTTCTGATATTATCAAACCTTGATTGGTTAAATTCACTCTCAGTGTTTTAACTTTTCCATAGCTTTTCAGAGGAGTTGCCTTTCCAGAATTCTTTATACTTGAGTTTTCACTTTTTCCTTAGAACTGTCATCTTCAGTTAATATATATATTTTAAATTTATTTCTATGCAATGCCCAGTCCAACTCTACAATTAGGATTTGCAAACAAAATTCTGGTCAGAGCATTCAGCCTCCCAAGTTCTTTTCAGAACAGGTACCAAAAATATTCAAAAGTTAGTTCTTTGATGACTTTTTTTCTCATAGGTGAGCACATGTAACAAATCTAAACTTCAAATGTGAGCAAGCTGTTATTTCATCTTATCAGTTTTATTAGTTATAGTTTCTTTAGCCTTGCATAAATAAAATGATGATTTCTTTATTTCTGCCATGTCCCTGCTTTCTCTCCTGGCAGATGGCTATACTACAGATGACATTGAATTTTACTGGCGTGGTGGCGATAAGGCTGTCACTGGAGTGGAGAGGATTGAGCTCCCACAGTTCTCTATTGTGGAGCATCGTCTAGTCTCAAGGAATGTCGTCTTTGCCACAGGTGAGTCCTGTGTCCACTCACTGGCTGAGTAGGCAGTGATGGTTTCCTAATGAAACTGTCAAACTGACTTATAGCATTGGGTCACCAAAGATATACCACCATCAATAATTGATCATGTTAGGTATTCCTTTTCTCTGTATCTAAAGGGATTGATAAGCTTTGATGGGAAGGAAAGATCACCTGACAAGGAGATGTACTCAAGGGCTGATTATTGAGAAGTTAAAAAACTAAGAGTAAATTTAACCAATGCATGTTTAGACAGTCTCATCTCTGGACAGTTTGGAGGCCATTGATGACCTTGGAGGTAAACAGGAAGGTAGGAAAGTAGGGAGGAAGGAAGAAGATCTGAGGAAGTGGTGTTGTTCTCCTCCCAGAAATAAGAGACTTTCTCCCCACTTCTAGGGTAGCAGTTACCCTGGTGGTCCAAGAAGTTGGCCCACCCTCAGTTAGGGATGCCTCTTGAAACATGATCATCTCCTGATACTATCTGGTTAAAGTTGCCCTGGCCTAGGTTTCATTGTCACCTTTGTTTCAGTTGTCTAAAGACGAGAAGGTATGTTCTGCTCTCCTGTCTGTCCTTGCTGAGGTTTTATTAAATTGCAACTATATGTATTTTAATTTGTGCAGTGCTTTCTTGTTACCTTTGCATTCCTGTTGAGTGCCATATATTGTAATTGAGATCAGAAGTAAAAGTGCTTTGTAAATTGTAAAGTATTATAAAGACTACAAACTCAGAGTTGAAATGCTAAATATAGGCAGAGCTGGAACCTCCCACCTCAGCTTTCTCCTATCAATATTGGTTGAACAATAACAAGTAGTTGGCAGTTAGCTTTAGTCTTATGAAGCATTCATGAAGCCCAAGGAAGGCCTGCTCTCTCTTCCTGTTGCCTCTGACTAGAATGCCTGTGACCCACAATCACCTATTTCCCCTTCACTTGGTCACCTCCAACTCATTCCTTAGCTTTATCTAGATGCTACTTCCTCTGGGAAGGCTTTTTGACCCTGGTGTCCTGCACACCTGCACACTGCCTCCCCAGGCTCAGTTAAGTGGCTATGGTGCATTCCGAATATGCTGCACTTACCTTCGTCTAGCTCTGCTGTGCCTCTCTCCTCAAAGATACATCTCCATTAAGAGGGTCCTGCCCTAGTCACAGTTTAGCTTTATCCCCATGTTGTATAATGCCTGACATGACCTAGGCATACAGCAATTGTCCCTGAGTAAATGAACAATGAGTCAAGAGCCAGCTTCCCTCTTCTCCACCCCAGCCTTTAAGAACCAAAGGGACATGCCAAGTATAGACAAAAGTCTGAATATTTAAGACATCAATCAAGGCCATTTTTATGCAGTGCCACTTTATTCTTTGTTGCAAGAGGTGCTACAACTATCCCTGTAGTCTCCAGAGGTACTCACCTGGATGGGCAGTAAAATCCAGCAAATATATGAGGTTACAATTAAGGAATGCTTTCTACAACCAAGAAATTTGCCATGTAATGCATTAGATAAAATGATTTACCTCTTCTAGAACTGGGATTTAAACTTGCATGCTCCAGGTGGTATGAGCAGAAGGTCTGTTCAGAGTGTAGGGGCAGTATTCCTTTGATGGAATTAAATGCCCATGTCTGCCTTGGTCTTGAAAAATCACTGTTGTGGCCATTAGTGTGCTGCCATGAGGATCTCTTATTGCATTTTTATGCAACCTCATCAGAAAGCTGGATGAGGTGTGTGTGGAGGGTGCATTTCTTCCACGGGAAAATGCAACCACTTAGAATGGCCTTCCTGAATCCTCCACCTCAAAACCAGTCAGGGACAATTTTTTTTTCGAAGTGCAGTCTTTGCCTTTCTTTGAAGTATTTACATGGTAGAAAATATCCCACATATATCTGGAAAAATAGATACTACAGATGTGGGGAATAATAGTTAAACTATGCATAGAGCCATCAGCACATCAGAGTGTAGTATGTCTTCTTCCTGGCACTTACTAAGTTCTGACATTTGCAAGATATAAGCCAGGGATTCCATAGCAGTTACAAACCTCTCAAACCTTCAAAGAGGTTTATATTGTATGTCAACTGTACTTCAATAATAACTTTTTAAAAAAGAACTTACAGTTCATAATTATTCTAATTGGCCTATTCATAAAAAGTGGCATAAGCCATGTGGTTTAAAATTTATTTTAAAATTAAATATGGCACGGATTTCTTTCCCTTGCCACAAGTGTTCTGAATTAATGAGACTTTGATCAGTCAACTGGATTGAAGAATTCTCTAGCCTGATAGAATTCTCAAAAAGGGGGTTGAATAAGAACAAATGCCATGGAGGTGTATTTGGAGCAGACAGAGTCTGTGATGAGGATTCAATGTGATTCTCTCCACCTCTACTTTGGCCCGGAGGTAAACATGGGGCAGGCACATAGGTCTTCAGGACAATGTGTGGAGGCGAGCCTCGACTCAGGAAGCAAGCAAGGCAGATAGAGTGCAAGATTTCGGGAGATGTTCATTCTCAGTATCATGCAAGTGAGATTTTGTGCTTTATCCTCCTTGCCCTTATCCTGCCCATTTGGGGGCTGTAAAGATGGCAAGGATTTTAAAAACTAGTCTTTTTATGCTTTATCTTAAATGATCATTTTCTACACTTTTATGTATTTATATTATAAAGAGTTTTACAAAACAGGTGAGTTGAGTACATAGCTGGAATGACAAATAATGTCCACAGTATCCGTCTTTAGAGTCTATGCCACTCTCTCCTTAATATGTCTGCTAATGGGCCATGTGTTCTTGATGACCACTGTTTTATGCAGGTTTTTAAAAACTGATATTGGGATCGGAGGCAGCCTCCAAATTCCTAATCCAAGGCCCCAAAATCATTTCATTCAACACCCAGAAATCTTTGGTGGCAGGAAATGTGCCTCTGCCTTCCTGTTCACCTGCACTTTGCTGCTAGATAAGTAATACCATTTTCATGAAACCATTACTCAATTCCGTCACTTTGATGTGGCCTTTGTCTGCAGCATAGGATTCAGGCTCCTTCACCTTGAATACACATGTAGCATCAACCTGTCCTCCTCAGTTTAGCTCACAATGTCCCCAGCACGAAGATGTCATCATAGTTGTCATATCTAACTCTTTCTCTCTCCTCCATGCATATACTACTGCATTATGCCCAAAGACTTTTGTTTCTGATACAGCCCACATTTGACATATTTTCTTCCCATTTTTCCTCTCCAAATCCAGGACGTTTTCAATGGACCGTTCAAACCTGTCCACTTGGCTTTCCTTAAAAGGGTCTATCAGTTATCATTTTCCTTTGGAAAACTTTGAATTACACATTGACTGTACCATTCCTTTATCAGCTGTCAAACATTATTAATTTCTGTCAAATAATATTACCCTCATTTTCATATATGTAAGGCATGCAATAACGATCTTCTGAATTAATTTATTGACTCATAACCAGGTGCTCAAGATTTTCACAAAATGCCCAAACCCCAAATATAGATTCTTCTTGAAAATCAAAGAGAAAAAGAAAATAAATTATTCTCATTAGGCTCATTATTATGTCATTCACTATTTCAATCTACTAGATTTCTTGGAAGGTCCTGGATCTATGACAAATATTCCTTCTTGATCCAGAATTATATTTAAATTTTTTATTAAAGTATAATTCACACATTGTTACATTAGTTTCAGATGTACAACATAATGATTTGACAGCTCTCTATACATTATGCTATGCTTGCCACAAGTGTAGCTACCATCTGTCACAGTACAACGCTACTATAATAGCATTGACTATACTCCCGATGCTGTACCTTTCATCACTGTGACTTATTCATTCTATAACTGGAAGTTTGTACCTCCTACTCTCCTTCAGCTATTTTATGCATCCCCTACACCCTCGACCTCTGGCAACCATTAGTTTGTTCTCTGTATATATGTGTCTGTTTCTGCATTGTTTTTACATTTGTTTTGTTGTTAGATTTTACATATACATGAATCATATGGTACTTGTCTTTCTCCGTTTGACTTATTTCACTTGGCATTATAACCTTTAGGTCCATCCAAAGTGTCACAAATTGCAAGGTCTCATACTTTTTATTGATCGAGTTTATAAAGTGAGTACTCAAATTATTCTTTGGCACCTGCAGTCTATAGGATGATGCCAAACCTGAAAACATGTATGAATAGGCTTTCTAAGAAAAAGGAAGCTGGAATAAAAAGGATAGAGAAGGACAAGAAACAATGCAAAGGGGGATCCTCACCCTCCTGCAGCTTGTTACCTACATGTGAGATGACGTGGCATTTTCTTTCTGTCTTAACCATTAAAATAAAAATGTATTTACTATAGTCAATGTATTTCTATTTAAGGTGTCATCTACTTCTGTAAGAACCCATTAGGGATCTATGATAAAATTGCAGGAAATATTGAAAATGTATTTTTAAAGTAAGTACAAAACTAGATTAGTCTTTGAAATTCTTTTGATTGAAATCTGAAAAGATATTGGCCTTCCACATAAGCCTTTAGGAGTAATGTAAGAAATTTTTACTGAACTTAACTTTGAAGCCTGCTCTCAATTGATAATCCTTAACATTTAAAAGTTAGGGTTTGAAAAATTCTCTCAAAAATACTCAACAAAGCAAATGTTATATCATCACATTCTAATTACTGAAATTAAATCAGTGATTCAAACAGGAATTTCAATAAAGAAAAGATTTTCATTCTTTTATCCAATTTCTGTTTAAACACAATAAATATACATGTGTTTACTGAAGTATTTGGGATCTTCCAGAAATATATGGCTGAATGTCTTTAAAGAAAACAGATCCCAATTCATTAAAAAATATGTGAGAATTTTAAGTAAATTGTCAAACTCCAGTTTTAAGGACTTCTGAAAGACTTCAACTACGCAAGACATTCTTAGGAAAAGTTAGAGTTTTTCTCATGCTTTATTTTTTCTATACAAAGGCATATAGATCATTTTTTCTTTTTTACTTTAATGATAACTTTTATAACTTTTCTGTATGAGCACACATAGATAAACACTTAAAACATAAATGTAGGGACGCCTGGGTAACTCAGCGGTTGAGCCTCTGCCTTTGGCCCAGGGTGTGATCCTGGGATCCCAGGATAGAGTACCACATCGAGCTCCCCACAGGGAGCCTGCTTCTCTCTCTGCCTGTGTTTCTGCCTCTCTCTCTGTCTCTCACAGAAAAATAAAATCTTTTTTAAAAAGCATAAACGTGGGGGTCCCTGGGTGCCTCAGTGGTTTAGCGCCTGCCTTCAGCCCAGGGCGTGATCCTGGAGACCCGGGATCGAGTCCCGCTTTGGGCTCCCTGCGTGGAGCCTGCTTCTCTCTCTGCCTATCTCTGCCTCTCTCTCTCTCATTCTGTGTCTCTCATGAGTAAATAAATATATAAAATATTTTTTAAAAAAAGCATAAACGTAGAGGTAAGTGAATTATCAGAAAGTGAACAATCATATAACTGCAATTAGTTAAAAAAATAGAATGTTATCAGAACCCCAAAATCCTCACTATGACTTCTAATTGCTTCACCTTCTCCTTCTCAAAGGAAACCACTGTCTTGTTACAATATAGTTAATATTGTGTTTTTGAACCTTATTTAATGGCATAATAGTGAATTAATTTTTGACTGTCTTCTTTAACTGAACATTGTGTTTATGAAATCCATCCATGTCACTGTATTCATTTATTTTTGTTGTTATATTACTGTGCAAGTATACCACATTTTGTTTATCCACTCTACTGCAGGTGATTATTTAAGACTAATGCTACAAGGAGCATTCTTTCACTTGGCTTTTTCTTTTCTTTTCTTTTCTTTTTTGTAAATTATATGCACACACAAATGTTGAGTGTATACTTGGAACTGTAATTGTGAATGTTCAAGCTTAATGATTATGCCATACTGTTTTCCAAACTGGTTTTACCAATTTGCATTCATACCAGTAAGACATTAGTGTTTCTTCTGCCCCACAACCTTGCTAACATTTCACATGGAAGTCACTTGCTGGGTGTTAGGTGATATTTTGTGGTTTTAACTTACATTTTTCTGAGTAATAGTGAGATTGAGCACCTTTCCTTATTGGTTATTTGGTGATCTTCTTTTGTAAATCACTTGTACAAGTCTCTATTGTGAATTATTTCTCATTAATTTATTTGAGTTATTTTTACATTTTAGATGCAAGTTTGTTATAGGTTACAGTATGTTGCAAAAATGTACTTTTTTACATGGAGACCTATAGTCTACCTGCAATTGATTTTTGTGAGTGATGTGGAGTATGGATCAGGTTTATTATTTTCCATACCACCATTGCTTTTCAGCAACATATTTGTCATAAATTGTTTGTATGTACATAGATCTGCTTTTGTACCATGGGTTTATTTATCCATCTCTGTACCCCTTATCTCACAGTGTTAGTTACTGAAGATTTAAGTAGAGCAGATACTTTATTTACTATTTACTATCAACTTTACTATTTACTCTTTATTTACTATTGACTTATTTTGCGCCCTTTACATTTCCTTGTAACTTTTATCATCAGATCATTAATTTTCACCTTGAAAATGGTCTGGCTTTTTGTTAGCAATGCATTAATGAATTTGGTGAAAAGGCACATGGTTATAATTTTTCCAATCCGTATATATATTTTATCTCCATTTATTTAGATCTTCTTTAATTTGTAGTAATAACATTTTAGGGTTTTCTGTATAGAAATCTTGCACCCTTTTGTTTCACTTCTCTAGATGTTTGATGTTTTCTAATGTGATTACAGATGGCAAAAATTTCTAACATTGTTTCTTGTTTGTTGCTAATGTGTAGGAAAACAAAGATTTCTTATTGAACAACCTTGCTAACGTGTTTGTTACTAATGATAATTTATTTTTTTAAATTTATTTATTATTGGAGTTCAATTTACCAACATATAGCATAACACCCAGTGCTCATCCCATCAAGTGCCCCCCTCAGTGCCCGTCACCCAGTCACCTCCACCCCCCACCCACCTCCCTTTCTACCACCCCTTATTCGTTTCCCAGAGTTAGGAGTCTCTCATGTTCTGTCTCCCTTTCTGATATTTCCCACTCTTTTTTCTCCTTTCCCCTTTATTCCCTTTCACTATTTTTTATATTCCCCAAATGAATGAGATACTTTATCTAAAATGGTCTTTTTACCTCTTAAGACTAATGCTACTAGGAGCATTCTTTCACTTGGCTTTTGTGCCGTAGAGACTTTTGTGCATTTTGACTCACTATTTCCTCATTCTAACTTACATACGCTATTGTCATTATGTCTATAATTTCATAGATATTTACAACCCTGTGTGATACTATTATTGTTGTTAAATATTCACTTAGATATAATTATAAATGTCCTCTTTTCTTTATTATTCATTCTTCTTCTTCTATCCCAAGTAACTATCTGTAAATGTTTCTTTCTGCCCAAAGAACTTTTTTTCCTAAAAAACATTTTTAAAATATTTTCTTTAGTCTGAGTCTCATGATCTCAAATTTCTTCTAGTTTTTTTTTTTTTTTTAACTGTTTATGACCTAGGTCATATCTTCTTATAGGATGGTTCTAGAAATTTAGGTTGGCAGATTTTTTTTTTCCATTTTAAGATATTATTTCCTTGTCTTTGGCTTCCACCCTTCTATTGAGAAGATCTTTGTTGGTCTAATTGGTGCTTTTAGATTAATCTGATTATCTTCCGCCTCTAGGATTTTTTTTAATTTTTTTCTCTTTGTTTTATTTCATTGGTAATTATGATTAACTGGGATTTGTAGACCTTCCTGAATCTTTGGCTTCAAGTCTTCTAGCACTTTTGAAGCATTCTTAGACATCATTGTCTTTGCTCTAGTCTCTTTCTCTATTTTTCATCTAGGATTCCAATTTTAATTCCAATTTTACAATTCCATTATTGGATCTTCTCATTATATCTTCTGTATATCTCATTCTCCCTTTTGAAATTTTTATTTTATTTTCTCTTCATGCTTCACTCTCGAAATTTTCTTCTGATGTATCTTTCAGTCCAAAAGTGTTCTCTTCATTTGTGTTTAATCTGTTATTATTCCCCATGGGGAAATTATGGATAAAATGCAAAGTCTATGATGATGTCTTCTTTCTTCAGAGAGGATCTATGCTTACCTCTGTGAGACAGCTGGAGGCATTAGCAATCTAGGACAGTAATTCTGAGTTTAGATTCAGTCCTTTTGTATGTGTTAATCCTTCTGGTTTACATCTTGGTTAGAACTCTGGAATCCCTACTTGATGTTCTCTGTCCCTAGTGTCTGCTGTTGGTCCATGAATCTGTCAAATGTCTCACTTAGCTTCTCATCTTTTTCTTCTAGAAAATACATGTTTCATACCTGAAATGTGGCTCACTTTTCTGTTTCTTTTTTCTCCTAGACCCTGGCCCATATTATTACTGGCTTGCTATTTCTCCAATGTCTTTAGGGAGATGGATTTAAATTTTGTCCGTTTTCTTCTAGTTGTTTCCTGTGGAAATGTTACATATTTCATAATACTCAAATATCATGAGGTTTTTTTTCTACTCCTCTTTATTTTTTCAGGAAAGAAGTACACTTGTTTTGATATTTAATTCTTACTTAGTTCAGACTATTAATACATGAGAATAAAAAAGAAAACAATTAGGATACATTTTGCAATCACATTTTGGAAAATCTAATTCTGTATTTTTCCAATAACATTATGTAGAGGAAACACTTAGCCCAAACAGTGTGCTCTTGAAGAGGTGCTCTAAAGCTCAAAGGAGGTCTGAGTCCTTGGTTGTAACAATAAAAAGCTATGGGGAGAAAAAAGCAAAGCACTTGAATTAGCAGTTGGTAAGAGAATCAAGTTCAAAGAAATATTACATTAAATTTATTTCAAAATAAATATATCCAGCTAATAATCAAAGAGCTCCTTAAATATCACTCTGGAAATCAGGTTGAGACTTCATCCTTTGTATTGGTCTTTTTTTTCCTTTGTTTTGGTCTTAAAGGTATATTTTACTGACCAGCAAAATTTGGGATATGTTTTACCAAACTTGAAATTTGCTTCTAACTTTTTAGTTTTGTGTGAGCTAAATGAGACTGAAATTTTTGCTAGATACATGAAAAACAGATTATTTAATATGCTTCTTTAGTTATGTGGCATTTTTATTTTTCTTCCCTTTTTTTCTGGGGTACATTTGGACTGATATCTTCTGGCTTCATTCCAAAATACTTCTGCCAAGATTAAGACAAAGAAAAAGAGAAGGATCCCAAAATGAATGATAGTGAAACATTTCTCTTAAGATATGTGAATTTTCTATTTTTCAAAAATCAATTTTCACAATACTATTTTGCTTTTCATTAATGGTTATGGCAAATTACAAGTATTTTTAAAGTGTGTATGTCACACTGTTAATAGATCCACTTAATTTTTTCTAAAGTCCACTGTTAATTCCATGCTTCAGTAAACTAAAGCCCTGTCTGTGATCAAATAGTTTCCATTGGGTTGGTAAATAATATCTACTATAGGTCTAGAGAAAGTATTATGTAAAACATTAAAAGAAGGAATTATCATCTCAATCCTATTTATAATGTGATTTAACCTTAGATTCTAGAGACAAATTCCCATTCTCTTTTTCCCCCATTGACTATTGTTAGAAGGGTTCTAAGAGACAATTCACTTGTGCTTCCTAGCCAATGCTAATCCTTTAGTCCAAAATGGTGGGACCAGAGCAAGCTTACTCTCAATGCTAAATGAAACCTTAGCACTGCTATGAAATCATTTTCCTTTACTGGCTCCTGACCTGTGAAACATTTCTCATGACGTAAGCCAGATTTCTTCAGAAATTGATTGCCCCACACCTCCTTTGCAAAAATAATTCTTGGCTACCTTTATCTTTTGGAATTACTTTTAGAACCTCCAGCACAATTTTTTTTAAATGTTCAGTGGTAAAAAAAAATTTTTAGATTATAGAATCCTGAGCACAGAAGGCACCATAGAGGAAGCAACAGAAAGGAAAAAGCAACTTGTATTTATCAAATGTGTATTGGAGCCACATAGTATGCTTGTTACTTGATATAAATTAAGCCATTTAATTTCCATTAAAATATATGTAGTAGGTATTCTTTGTTCTTTGTAATAGATTTATCTAAAATACTATTTATATACCATGTAGTTCACGCATTTAAATGATACAGTTCAGTGGTTTTAGTGTGTTTACAAAGTTGTATAATCATGACTGTACTCACTTTCAGCATAGTTTCATCAACTCAGAAAGAAACTCCATACCCATTAGCAGGCACTCCTCATTTCTCCCAATCCACTTCCCCTGAATCTGGGCAATCACTAATCCAATTTATGCTTCTGTGGATTTGCCTGTTCTGTGTATTTTATATAAAGAGAATCATACAGTATATGGTCGTTTTGTGACTGGCTTCTTTCACTTAGCATGATGTTTTCAAGGTTCATCCATGTTGTGACATATATAAATAGTTCATTTCTTTTTATTGATGAATAACAAATTCTATTGTATGAATATAACACATTTTGTGTAACCATTCATCAGTTGATGAACATTGATTGAGCTCTTTCCACCTTTTGATATTAAGAATAAGGTTACTCTAAACATTCAAGTACAAGTTTTTCTACAGATATGTTTTCATTTCTCATAAGCATATACTTAGGGGGCTTCGGTAATATGGTAACTATTTTTAACCGTTTTGAAGAACTGCCATACTGTTTTCCAAAGTGATGGCACCATGCAACATTCCCACAAGAAGTACACAAAGGTTCTGATTTCTTTATACCCTCATCGACGCTTGTTATTGTCTTTTTTAAAATTGAAAATAGTTGACACACAAAGTTGCATTAGTTTCAGGTGTACAACCTCGTGATTTCACAGTTCCATACATTATACATTATACTATGGTCACCGCATATGTAACTACCATCTGTCAGCTGTTAACTATATCCCCTGTGTTTTCATCCCTGTTATTTATTTATTCCATAACTGGGAACCTGTATCCCCCACTGCCCTTCACCCATTTTGCCCATCCACCACACTTCTCCCCTCTGACAACCACCAGCTTAGTCTCTTTATTTATGGGTCTGTTTCTGCAATGTTTGTTTATTTGTTTACTTATTTATTTAGAGGGGTTTTTTTTAGATACCATATATAAGTGAAATCTTACAGTATTTGTTTTTCTCTGTCTGACTTATTTTACTTAGCATAATATCTTCTAAGCCCACACATGTTGCAAATGACAAGATCTATTCTTTTTTATGGCGGAGTAAAATTCCATTATATAAATATATTATACATCTTATATACATATATATACATTGTATGTGTATGAAATATGTATGGTATGGTATATACCAAATATATACCTTCTTTATTTATATATTGATGGGCACTTAGGTTACTTTCATATCTTGGTTATTATAAATAATGTTGCACATGGAGGTTTATCTATCATTTTGAATTAGTATTTTTGTATTCTTTGAATAAGTACCCAGTAGTGGAATTACCAAATAGTGTATTCTGTCTTTTTGATTGTAGTCATCCTAGTGAATGTGAAATGGTATCTCTTTGTGGTTTTGTTTGCATTTCCTCTAATAAGTAATAATGTCAAGCATCTTTTTATGTGATATTAGACACTTTCTTCTTTGGAGATATGTCTATTCAAGTCCTTTGTCCATTTTTAAATTGGATTGTCTTTTTTATAAACATTCTTTATATATTCTAGGTACAAATTCCATATCAGATGTATGATTTGTAACTATTTTCTCCCTTTCTTCAGTTTGTCTTTTTATTTTCTTGATGATTTTCTTTACAGGTTAATAGTCTGTAATTTTTATGAAGTGTAACATCTTTTTTTTCTTTAACCTTGTGATATTCTTGCTCAGGTTAAACACAAGGAAACCGAGGGCCTGATAGGGTAATCAACTTCCCAAAGCAATATTCCCAATAAACCATGAGGCTGAAACTAGATTCTTTAGACACTTCCACTCTTTGCTTCAAAGTCATGTGGTATGACATTCTGATTTTACTGTGGAGAATCAGAAGGAGAATCAATGCCTATTGAAACAATCTGAAAACAATTTTTTGAGCTCCAGTCCTGTTTCTCTCTTTCTCTCTTTCTCTTTCTTCATATATATCCTTCCCTTCATGGATTTTTTTGAACATAAAATAATTAAGAGCACTTGTAATGAGAGCAAGAAAATTCCTAACACTACTTTGAATTTTAGGTTATATTATGATGTGAAAAAGTAGATTATAAATGAATGAGATAGCATGATAAAAACTCAAGAGCAGGGAAGCCTGGGTGGCTCAGTGGTTGAGTGCCTGCCTTCCGCCCAGGCTGTGATCCTGGAGTCCTAGGATCAAGTATCGCATCAAGCTACCTGCGAGGAGCCTGCTTCTCCCTCTGCCTGTGTCTCTGCCTCTGTGTGTGTGTGTCTTTCATGAATAAATAAATAAAATCTTTAAAAAAAAAAACAAAACCCAAGAGCATCACTGAAAGCTCACGAAGCTTCTTAGGCAATGGTGCGAGAGTCCCTCACTGTGGCCACCTTAAAAAGAAAGAGAGATGTGTATAGGTCAGCTTTGTTGCAGTTGCTATAATAGCTTATTACTTTATGGACACATTTAAGTGACTCTCTCCCTCCACAAAGGTGACAAAATACTGTACGTCAACATTTTTTGTGAGTTCTTCAACAATATTAATGCTTTAGAGAGCAATACTAATTTAAGCCAAATTAAATATCCAGAGCCTTGTTTTGGCGTAATTTTTAATGCATCTAGGGAGAAATGGTTGAGATCAGCATCTTCAATAGGTAGTTTTGCCAAGGAAGCCCTGAATGGAACAATGCATTTGTGTTCAGGGACTGTTCCTCTGTCTGTTGGCTCAGCATCTACTTGGGAACCTGACCACATCTGCACTGGCACACAGGCTTTAGGGCGTTTGCATCTTTCTACTGTAATTTTTCAGCTTCTATTGCTGTTTTGAAGGGTATGTCTTGATGTAGCTGACTCACTACCTCTCAACTTTATTAACCACTAGCTATGATCACGTGGAGAGTTTTTCCACAGATACAGCATACATCATGGCGTTTTCCCTGCAGTGTAATGACTTTGTATAACAGAGCTACAAAAAAAGAGTTTTATGTCCTCTTTAAGATGCATATCAAACGGCAAAGGCTTGGCCTAGAACACGTCTCAACATCTCTGAGAATTCTTGTGTTTATTAACATTCTGAGGTCTTTTTCTCATGTCAGATTGAAAGTATTTTCTTCATTTGGCCCAGCTGGATCTTTTACTTTGAAGGTGCTCCTATATCCTTACATCAAAAAAATTTTATTTAAACAAAGAATAGTAGTATCTCAGTTCAAATACCATGAAACTTCTCTTGCATCACCAAATCTCATGCTCTAAAATATTTTTGTATCTCCAGTGTGACTCTTACCTCTGTTTTACCAAGGTTAGTGTGTATGAGTCTCTCTCGACAAGGATTAATTGGAACTAATTGAGAACATAGACTGTTTTCTTTTTAATCTTTGTTGTCTGCTCCAATTTTCATTCCCACCTCTGGAATTATGAGACTGGAATGGATGGGGCATATGATGAAAACCTAAAACTTTTTTTGATTTGAAGTGGCACTTCAATTTCAACAAGTAGAATATATTGCATAATATACATACACATAAGAAAATGATATGTTTCTTAATTCTAAATTCTGTGTTATAAACTCTGTTATTCTAAATTTTGTGGTATATATTGGAAAATTTTCAGAGATTAAGGTCTTTCTGAAATCAGATTAGTATTCCCTTCCTCAAGGTCTATGGTGATCTTCTAAATGTTTGACTATGCATTCATGTCATTGGCCTCCATGGAATTAGGGAAAATTCCCAACAGTGTCAGTTGCACTTTACTGCATAGATATCAATATTTGCCTCTATTGGAAATAATTTCCCTGAAGATGTTACATTTTGGAAAAGGTTAAAAAGTTGACTTGGAAAATGGAAAGTTGGGGAATATGACAGATTACATTATTAATCAAAAAATATTTGCTGCTCTCTTGTAGGAGTGAACTAAACTGTTCTCTTGTGACATAAAGATTGACAAAAAGACTTGCTCTAGACAAGAAAATGGGAGGGGAAGTAGTGTGGCACGTCTACTACAATATCAAGCAGTGTTCCAGATACTAAGTGGATATGTAGCATAAGGAAAAATAAAATCTTTGTTTTATGCTACTGATATCTGGGGGACCTTTTGTTACTGCAACATAAGCCAACCTATCCTGTTGAATACAAAACTTATTCCAAGTATAGTGGATATAGGGAGACATATCTGAAATAAGAGTAGCAAATTATAAGTGACATATAAAGTATGAGATTGCCATGAAATTGCAAAGTAAGATCCAACATTAAAGTTACTTCAATCAAGATATTGAGCTTGCTAAAGGATATGATATCTAAGATTCAGTAAAGGTATTGAGTGTTTTGAGTATTTAACTTGCTAGAGAGTCATATAAACCAAATACTCCTATTTTCATGCAGACAGATGTATTTGTTAATAACCTGTGATAGTTTAAATATTTACATAGGCATCACAGTATATGAAAAATACATCACTTTGCAAACTCTGCCTTCAGCACTGTCCAACTTACCAAGGAAGATCTTGTCTTACTAAATAGTATACTTTTAATAAAAAAAAAATGACTCAAGAAGGTAATTAATCACTTCCATTTGGAGGAAAGAAGAAAGAATTCATGGAAAAGGTAGCATTTGACCAAGGCTTTGGAGTATGGATAAGGAAAGACCTTTAATAATGATGGAAGAGTGAATGTCCTGAAGAGACAGGAAATATGGACAATTATTTTGAGGCAGTGAGGACACTCTTTGTGCTACAAAATGATCTGCTTAATGAAGAAATATAGTGGAAAATAAAACTGAAGTTAATTTGAGAAAATATTTTGGAGAAACTAAAATTCCCAGATGCATATTTGGACCTTTATAGGAAACAGTGAGCCATAGAAAATATTGAGTATGGGTTGACAGAGAGTGTCCATGCTGTGCCTCAGGAATCTGTGGATGGAATACAGGGCCAGGGATCTGGAGATGGGAAGGCCTACAATGAGGCTCTAACCCGGCTCAATGGCACATCATGCTAATGATCCACATATACATAAAATGTAGTATAAAACAATAATAGAATCTTTCAAACCTATGTCAAGGGAAGCTTTATTCCATTGATGATGTTGGGATGATTGGTTAGCTGTTTGCAGAGTAAAAATCAGTGTACATGCACACTTCATATTAAGCACTGAAATAATTATCAACCTAAAAGTAGGCTTGTGGTTAAACTTCTATTGTGAACTTATGTAAGCCTAAAAAACAAGTCTTAAAAATAACAAGGACTATAAGGGAAAGGAAGGAAACTGAGTGGGGAAAAATTAGAGTGGAAGACAAACCATGAGAGACTTCTAACTCTGGGAAACAAACAAAGGGTTGCAGAAGGGGAGGAGAGTGGGGGGCATGGGATGACTGGGTGATGGGCATTAAGGAGGGCGTTTGATGGACTGGCACTGGGTGTTATATGTTGGCAAACTTAACTTGAATTAAAAAATAAAAATTAAAAAAATTAAATATTAAAATAACAAGGAAAAAATGGAATGAATAAATTCTATATACAAAAAAAATTAAGTATTATATGTCCCCCACTCAAATCCATTACAGGCTTTAAAACAAACAACTGAGGGGATCCCCGGGTGGCGCAGCGGTTTAGCGCCTGCCTTTGGCCCAGGGCGCGATCCTGGAGACCCGGGATCTAATCCCACATCGGGCTCCCGGTGCATGGAGCCTGCTTCTCCCTCTGCCTATGTCTTTGCCTCTCTCTCTCTCTCTGTGTGACTATCATAAATAAATAAAAATTAAAAAAAAAACAACTGAGAAAATGCTTGAAGACAATACAAACAAGGAATAGTATCAAAAGAACTTGAATAAGTAAAAACAATAAGTGGAATAAAAAATGAGAAGAATGAATCAAATCATTATAAGATTACATACAGAGGAAAAACAAACATTTAGGAAGTATAAAATTAAAGATAGTGATTGAAAAGGACAAATTTTTCCCAAAAAAATTAGAGAAAGTTATTTTTAAGAAATATTATGGAACATTGTCATGTTTACAGGGTGAGATAGTTCTATAAAGTACTTATAGTAGTGTGTACACTCTTATGATTCTTTGGCAATGCAATTTAGCATTAAATATCAGAAGCCTAAACATTGGCCCAGCAATTCCTCTCTTGGCATATTCATCCTATGGAAATAAGTCCAAATACAGCAAAAGGACTAGTCAAAGATATTCCTAAGAATATTATTTACAGTTTTATAAAAATGGAAATAACCTAAATTTGTAGCATTCAGGAAAATGTATTTATAAACTTGAGTACATATGTGTATATTTGAAGGAAAATTTGGAAGAATTTTAAATTGTGTTTACAAATAATTTGAAATAAGTATGAAAATATTTATGCTCTGATGAGAGTATGCTGTATACATTTTATCGGAGCTACATAAAAAAAAATTATACACACACAGACAACTGGAGGAAATTTCACAGATTGTCAGCCTTTAGGTGCTTAGGCCTCTTAGGTAACTTATTTTCTCCCTTATATAATTCTGGCTGAAAATGGTTGATGCCAAAGTAGAAGGTTGGAGATAAAAGTCTTTCATCTTTAACATAGAGTAGTCATATGAGTGAATCAGATTGCTAAAGAAAAGTATATAGGGATAAAATCAAAGAGGACATGGAATAAAGTCTGGAGAATGCATATATATGGGTGCAGGGGGAGAATAGGAGCTTCTCAGTCTTGGAATAGAAAACGGTCAAGAGAAGCAAGGTACAACAATCTCAGGAAGGGAGCATCATCCATCAGTGACAGTGAGAGGGAAAGAGGCAAGGAAGTTGGTGATTAGAGAAAATCATTGAGTTTTCACTATTTGACCTTCCAGCAGCTTCATTAGAATATAGATCGGGAGCTGGGAGGTTTGGAACTGATAATGTGGATAATTATCAGGGACTGATAATGTGGACAGTTGAAGTGGGTAGGAGAAAATGTAGCCTACCCTTGCTTTGCTCTAAGAAAAGCAAAAGCAAACAGAGAAGTCAAATACAAAACTAAATGTGGCATGATTAATGAGTGGGCTGTTTTCTTATATCTGTGATGGTGGGGTTCCAAAAGTGTACTAAGTGGGCTGCACACATCACATTAGCACTGGGACTCACAAGAAAGTGGACAAGGTGCTTTCTGAGGCTCTCCTTAATGTCTTTTTTGTAGTCAGAGTAGAGTATCACAGTGTACACTGCCACCTTCTGTAAGATTGGACTGGCTTCTGTGCCTCTCCAGAGTACCTCTGAGATGTCCTTAGAAGAGGATCAGTAATTCAAATATCTGTGTACAGTGTTGCTCCAGATGGGCTGAAGGGACTAAAAGCCATTTTGCCCAGTAAGACCTTGAGCCAAATCTCCCCTATTTACAAAGGAGAAGAAAACAGTCATTAATTAAACAATAAACAAGACACTTGGCATGGTTCTGTATTCTAAGCCAAAAATTTTCTCAGTATTTTCCCAGAGATAGTTCTCAGGTGAGCACTTGGCTTTAGAAGAGTACCCTCATTGTTTTCTTATAGACTGAAATGGACTCCTCGCCCAGTTCTTCTATAAATGCCATTAGGCAGACAGAAGCATATTGCATGGGCCACCCCTCAGTCATGGGCTTTTCAAATGCATGCTGTTGAACCATGGAGGTCAAAGCAAACTCTTTTGTCTGCCATGCTTTTTCTTCAGTGTAATCTTTGTCTGTTTACCATAGGTGCCTATCCTCGGCTCTCACTGAGCTTTCGGTTGAAGAGAAACATTGGATACTTCATTCTCCAGACTTACATGCCCTCTATACTAATTACAATTCTCTCATGGGTGTCCTTCTGGATCAATTATGATGCATCTGCGGCTAGAGTTGCCCTTGGTATGTGCTATTTTAAAATGATATCTAAAATGTAAAGTAACCTTATCATTACAGTATTAAGGAAGTTCAAAGGCTATAGTTCAACTATAATTTTTTTACATCATGACCAGTCTTGCCCATACAGTTTTAATCTTGAAACAGTAGTTTCATGCACAATTCCCTTCATGTGTTAATTTAATTATAAGGCTTAAATGTGAATTTTCATGACTATGAAAGAGAAAATATGCTTGCCAAATATTTTTATAATAAAACTATTTTGACACTAATTTTAAAGCAAGGCTTAACATCTCCTGTTCAAAATTGTTCTGTGGCCCAGAAAAAAGACTTGATCAATTGGGCATTCATCTTTTTTAAGTCAGAAAAATAATCAAATATTATAACATATAATTGGAATTACACAATTTAATGAGCATTTAAATATGTGATTAGATTCTCAGTGATTCTCAAGAGCTCTAGAGATCTATACTGGCCACTGGTCATTTGGCAACTGGATTATTAGCTGATGTACAGTATATTTTATAGGTTCCAATAATATTTCTATTTTTATATTATTAAAGGAAGGCTTATATTTTAAAAAACATTATTCTCTATTCAGCTAATTATTATAAAGCTGCATGGACAAAATAATCATTTAAGTATATTTTAGATAAGTATAGAGCTGAAGAACAATCATCTAGTATATACCTTTTCTGGTAGGCTTGAATTCAATTCCTGAAAGCAAAATTATCAATAATACTTTTAAAAATTGATGGAAAATAATTATCAATACATTCACTGGTAAATTAGCTTACAGAGAACTATGACAATTTAGGGTTCCAGTTATCCTTCTTTTTTCCTTTTTTTTGTTCTTTTTTGTTTGTTTTGTTTGTTTTCCATCTTGTAACGGGACTTCAAGTTAATTGATACTTTTTTCCCCTAGGAAAATGTGTGTACATGTGTGTATGTGGATGTCTGGTTTAGACTCCTGGGTGGCTTGCAGAGTCATATTCAAGATTAGATTAACACATAGGGAATCAGGTAACTATTCCTAAAAGTGTTAGGTGAATATAAAGCTAATTTGAGAAGAAGAAAGTATAAAAAACTAAAAGTCCTAAATTGTTATATATTTTTAATGGATGTGGTAAGAAAACCAACCCTAATAAAGATCTCCAGGATTCTTCTATGGCCTGTGGAAGTTACCCTGTAGCATTAGTCCTTTCTGTAAGTTTTGCCTCCGTTTTCTTTTTAATGCTACTAGATTACTCTTTGTTAAATTATTTTCTTTTCTTTGCACCTGGAAAAGCCCGACCTAAAGTGTATTTGAAGGGGAAGATCTAAGTTTTGCAGACCTGTTGGCTTCTACAATTTCAGAGTCTCTCTTTAAGAAAGAGAATATAAAATAAACAAATATAAAATTTCTAGGACCCCACCCCAAGCCTGAGTGAGGTCTATGCAGATAGAGACTTGAAGCTAAAGCTTCTTGAGTTTCACATTGAATTGGTGTTGGAAAATTTGTCATTATTGAAATAGAGAAAGATAAGCAGCAAAAAAACTATAATTATCTGGCATCAGTAGGAGTGAGGTGTACTGAAAATGTGAATTTCTAAAATTTCAAGATATACAAGTTCTATAGCTCCTTAATTGTAAAACACTGTCTTCCATAATATTAAATAATCTATCTGAAGTGAGTTGTAGTTAACCCAACCTCATTATAGTATATGAAAGTAGATTTCACTTTTTCTGACAGCACAACCTTATGATTATATACCTAAATCATTTTGTTGTGGCTTTGCGAGGACAAAGAAATGGTCTGCCCAGAGTTGCTTAGGCTTCACCACTAGAGGAATGCCAGGTTCTGACTGATGTCACAAGTCTGGGAGGCATATGTGAGTAAAGAGGCCAAAGTGAATGGGCATTTGCCAGTGTCAGGATGAACCTGAGGCCTGAGAGTCTTGAAGGCAGCTGTGCCCCTAGGGCCACAGTGTCTGAGTAGACAACAGTCCAACAGGTCCAGCTCTCAGTGTAGAATACCAGTGTGCTCACTCCCTTTCTTCCACCTTCTGCCTATGCACAACAGGATCTCCGATCCTGTCACCAGGTCACCTCCAATTACTTAAGGAAAAGTATGTCATAGGGTCATGAACACCAGATAACAGCAGCACAATAATCATTAAGAGCGAAATTTACCAAATACTCAGATGGCAGATTCTCTGCAAGGCTGTCAGTGGGGTTACTTTATCAAATGTTCTGCAGAATATGCATAGCACAATAAGCAATGTTATTGTTCCCATTTTACAGAGCAGGAAAATTAGGTACAGAGAAGCTACATAACTGGTACAAAGTGATATACTAAGAGTCAGAAGAACGATTTTAATACAGTTAATCTGACTCCCGGGTTCTTCCCCTTAACTGCTACAGGTGATCCCTATGGTGTCAATAACAGTACATGCAAGAGTTATTTTATCTGTTACATTTCAAAAAATCAAGGATTAAAAAGAAAAAAACTAAGCAAGAATTATTACTATTATTATTATCAAGGGATCCCAGAATCTTTAAAATGCTAATGTGCTCTGTGCTTCTTTAAGAAGATACGGCCATGACTTGGGGGCTTTAATTGGAGAAATCCTTCTCCCCCCATCCCCGTTCCACCTGTCCTGTCTTGTACCACGCCTTTTAAAATGCTTTGAGTGCTGTTATCAGCATCCTTCCTGAATAACTGTACCATGATGACTGCACCTCATTTCTAAATGAGATCTTAGAGGTATAGGTCTGTGCAGAGGGGTGTTCAGCAAAGACATTCATGGAGTACCCTCTCTGGCTCAGGGCTCTGTTGGACATACAGCTGTCTGAGGTTGTCTCTCTATTGAGAACGGAAACACTGGTCCTTCAGAAAGCTGTGTTGCATTCTGTTCTCTTTGCTTCAGGGTTTTCTGCTTCTAATGATCAGGGGCTGATGCCCAGATCTGTTGAACTGTTAGTGTTACAAGCCATGAGACTGCAAAGTTCAGAGTTGTAATTAGATGGTCTTCCTCAAACCCTGAAGTCCACTTATCAGTGAATAATAGTACTGGCCTTTTTAAAAGGGAAAATTTAAACTAATTTAGGCCACATTATTTTGATCACAAACAAGAGAAATAAAGTATCTTTTGATTAAATCATGCAAATTATATTTTTATTTCATAGTCATCTTCACAAATGCAGTTTTTTCAAATACAATATTTTATTAGCATAATCTAAATAAATAATTTGATGCTAACAATTAGTAGAAATATTGAACAGATTGATCAGTGTACAAAGAACATGGAAAGCACCATTCAGTCATCTCCTGTACTGCAGTTGGATGGGTTCCCTTAGAAGGCAGAAGTTCAAAGCAAGACTGTGGCTGTAGTTCTCTTGCCAGAAAACTGGAAGCTACTAAATAATTTCTTTTTCGGTAATGATAATAATAAATATGATTATTAGTTGTTATTAGTGTTAACAATGCCAGTTACCATTTATTGAGATATCACCAGTGGTTGTCAGGCATCACATTTAGACTTCACAACAGCTCTAGACAATGGTGGGGACCCATCAAAGCTCAGATTATGCTTCTGAGAAGTGGCAGAGCTAGGCTTTTGGCCTGGGCCATGTGGCTATACCATCCAGGTCTGCGAATCACTACAATACAGCATCATTCACAATATTTAGATAGGAAGAAAAATGATACAAAGAATTAGTAAATGCACTGGCTTTTTAAACTTAGAGTTAATGTGAGCCCCAACAAAGCACTCACCCCAAAACCATACTGTTAAGAGAGTCCTTGAGCTGAGCTGATGGGTCTGAGCCAGGGTGCTCTCCCGTTTTCCTCGGGGCTGCTTTTACCACTGAGTGCCAGTGCTGGCTCTTATCCCTGTGTTCCTTCATCCCATTTCCCTGGACATTCACTGAGGCCTGTGTCATACATATCCACTCAAAACAGTCAGCTGGAGAGCCAAAGCAATAGCTAAACCAATGTGTTCAAGCTTTTCAAATATCTTTGGAAGGAAAAAAATTATGGGAGCAAAAATCACAAAATTTTTTAATAATGGTGAGAACACCTAATTTTGGAAAGTTTACATGGTGTTTTCACATTTATTTGTGAACTCTAATCATCTCATTGCCATTTTCAAATTTTAAAAGTCTCCAGGTGCACATGAATGTTACTTTAAAGGAAAATCTTAAAATATACTGACTTATTCAATTTCCATATATTCCATAGCTATCATGGCTTGCAGTTACACACAAAAATAGTTCTTCAGTGCCTCAATTCCTTCCTCTACTTTTAATAGCAGTTTAGAGGTGAGTGGAAGGAGAGCACATGCTAGTGACAGAAGCCTGGGCTTTACTCCCTGCCCTCCAGATAGTCCTGAGCCAGTAAAGATCTGTGGTCTGAAGGTTCTCTCTGTGGGACACGCAGGATAAGGATGCCTACCTCCAGCAATAGGATAGGAATCTGGAAGGCATCAAACTAAGATGCTTAGCAAATACAAACCCTCCACTGGAGGTTGGATGAGATCTGGAGGTTCAAAGAAGTGCCTTTGGTGGGATCATATGTAGAGGCAGTATGGGCTCTGCCCTGTCTCTTGGGAACACTGACCTCTCTGGTCTGCACTGTCCCCTAGTCTCAGTGACATTGTGTTTTCAGGTTGTTATGGCTGAGGGACCATAGCTAATGCTCTCACTTTCAAAAGTCTCCATTTTGCAGGAAGGCATGACATAACGAAACGGAGGTGTTTCTATTGAGTCCTAGAAGACACAGCGGTAATTGCATTCAGTGGCACCAGTTGAATGGATAGAAAGGAGCTAACCCTTTGGAGCTGTCTTGCATCCTTGAAACTTCTTAATATTTTAAGAGAGAGCAAGTCAGCTATAGTAGTTATTGTCCCACAAAAAAAGTGAGCAATCCATATCCTTCCTGCATGTGTGGCTTCGCTCAGTTCAACAAACTCTAGTCAAGTCACTGGCATGTCCTCTCCTCTCTATCACTTCAGATTATCCAATATGAAATATTCGTATAGCAAAAAAAGTAGAATTGCAATATATGGTCCATGTGTGCTTTTAGCGACTAGACTTAACTCTGCTAGGAAAACAGATCATTCACACACTACTATCATCTAGACAAGTCAACATAATGACAGTTTTTTAAAAAAGGATCTGGTCAGCCCCCAGAGTATGGTGAGATTCTATAGTTTGAATAAAATCATTTGGCCTTGACTCTACCAAACATATTTTGAGAAGCTGGTATAGACTCTTAGTTGAGGAGGGAAAGGACTCTGTGAGATAGTCTGTCCTCAGGAGCTTCCCTGAAGTACTGAAGTAATAAGTTCCCTGAACTTCCCTGAAGTTTTTTTTTTTTAAAAAAAAACAATTTTAATTATAATTCATTGATGTATGAAGAGTGGTTTACAATTAAATAACACTTTTGATTTTCATAGTTGAGTTTTTCTCATACTAATGTTGATTACTTTTCCAGTTCGTTTTTCAGAAATGAATTGTGCAACTTGATGAACATGCATACATTTTTATATTTTTGGAGGAGAGGGAAAAAAAGGCAAAAACCAGTTAAAAAAAGCAAATATACTTATTACATCTTAAAGATTTATACTTTACATGAAAGAAAATACCAAGACAATTGTTCTTTAAGAAATATAAAATTCTAACATAGTTGTGCAATATATACATTTTTATTTTGACTTTATCTGCCAAAATAAACCTGGTACAGATGAAACCATCTTTTTTATATTTACATATGGCTACATTTTCATTATTTAAGGTTTAAAGTTATTTTAAACTTTACCCTCATGTTTATCTTTTACCTCTAGATGTTTAGTCTCTAAAATTGTTTAAAATGGATCTGCATTAATGTACATGAAGGGCAGAGTCCTGAATAGTCATGGATGCAGGTATTTTCTGTGTGCAAACTGAAATAGCAAAGATGGGCCAGGGTGCTCAGTTTGAGGGATCTTGCTTTCTATTTAATGTCTTAACTGATGAGATTTTAAATATATTAACTTATAGCTGTATATCAGAATAGATAAATACATGAGCTCAGGACTGGATCATGTTCACTAACAGTTTTAAAAATCATTGCCTCATGCCCCTTGTTCATAAAGTATTGTAGTAAGAATTGTTTTCTTGTTGATAAAGTATTGTAGTAAAAATTGTTTTCTTGTAACAAGCAGGCTTACAGAACTCTCACTAATGGCCTTAGATGATCCTTTTCTTTGATTCTTCATAGATTGATTCTTCTTGGAAGCTTCTCATCCTGACACACAGTGTTTTGTGTTAGTTTCTGGGTTCATTTTCATTTCTTCCAACTTTCCTTTTCCACCTATACATCTCCATATATCCTCAATTCCTTCTCTCTACGAGCCAGGTGCCACTGGGTGGTGTACCAAGAGGGAGCAGAGATGTCAGCTTCCTGACCTGAGGTGTGACCTGCTGCCCACACAACACAGTTCATGCTCTATTACTTTATGATTGCCCAGTAGTATTCAATCTGTCATCTCCAACTATTTCAAGCTGTTTGATAAATACAAAAGTGAAAAGTGAGGAATGGAGCTGCTAAGCTTCAGCCTCTCACCCTTCTGTTTCTTTTATAGGGATTACAACTGTGCTGACGATGACAACCATCAACACACATCTTCGGGAGACATTGCCCAAAATCCCCTATGTCAAAGCCATTGACATGTACCTCATGGGCTGCTTTGTCTTTGTATTTCTGGCCCTTCTGGAGTATGCCTTTGTCAACTACATTTTCTTTGGAAGAGGCCCTCAAAGGCAGAAGAAGCTTGCAGAAAAGACAGCCAAGGCAAAGAATGACCGTTCCAAGAGTGAAAGCAATCGGGTAGGCCCTCCACCAGCTTGACCACTCACCCATCATTCCTTTCACAGACCCATCCTGCCACCTACCACTCATCAGTCACTACAGTTACTTATGTGACCTTTAAGTAGGAGTTGTGTGGACTTTTGTTCATAACCTAAAATGTTGCCCCCTGCGAGTCACTGAATTTTATATAAAACCAAAATTAGTGCAGAAGCTGGAGAAGCCACAAGCTTCTAGTTTCCTATGAAAAGAACAGATTATGTGAATACCATGTGGGATGTTAGCCCTAAACCTGACATGTAAAAGAATGTTTCCAAAATGTTGCAATATTCCTTTAGTGATAAAACTACAAATTTGATTGTCTAGGATGCCACTGTTCTTTTACAGTGTTAGTAGACCCCTCTCTCATCCACCCTCTATCTGGCATAGTCCCCAAGGTCCTTAGGGCAAAGCAGGAGCAGTGCTCTGTCCAAGGGATCTCATAGATATGCCCTGGTCCTATCCCCTGCCAGATGTGCTCACAAAAAGTCAGAGCCTGGCAGACCCAGGCTTTAGGAAGCCTTTGGGCTATACACTCTAAAAGAGACCGTAAATTAGGTCCACCCTCTCCAGTCCAGCTTAGCATCCTTACATCCTTCCAGTTACAAAGTAATTTTGCAACTACATGTCATTTCAGTTTATTTTTTAATAATATATGTCATTGTAATTAAACGGTACTTTAATGAAAGGACATTATAGTTTCTATATAATTTCTGTCTTTATCTTTCTACCTCTTGCACTCCATCAAGTTCTCAAAAATATATTTCTCCCTGCTTATGTGCTTGCTCCTATATTTCTTTATTATTTAATTCTTCTTGCTAAATTTACTTATTTCTCAAGTCTGTGGTTTTTCCTTGCCTTCTCTCATGCTCTTAATGCATGTCATGGGTCTGTTCCTTAGAGGAATACAGCAGCTCCTTAAAGTATTTGCTGTGTCCATAGACCACTGGTGGCCCAGAATAGGTTGACAAACATTCATGAATGAATACAGGCAGTTAAATGAATGTAAATGGCTCCCCTCCTTTCAGCAAAACATAAATAGAGTTGGCAGAGAAGCCCAGGATCTGTGAAGAAAATCAGGCTTCCACAAGCAAAATTACCCTGAACTTCTTACTGGAAAATATACTTAGTACCACACTGTTATGTTCCTAAGTAAGTCTGCATCCTACTATGAATACACAATATGCTTTGGTCACACTATTTCCAAGGAAACTAGAATTCATTACATCATTATTGTTTCCATCACATAGATATACAGATACACATACAATGCTGTTTTTTTCCAAATTCCCTCATAACTTAAACAGATTATAAATTTGTTTCCTTTCTTCTAAATGATATGATTTAGAACAGTCAAATTGTTGTGCTACAGAAATACCTTTTAGAGTGTGAAGCTTAAAATTAAAAGCAAAAACAGAAACACCTCTAACATGCACAGAGATAAGTAGGAGAATGTGAAAAATATTTTATGTCAGATATTATATTATAAATCAGGTGTAGAGGAAAATTTATTCACAAGGCCATTTTTATTGTTTCCCTGAAAAATTGTTTCTATGTTTTCCCAACAGCTTTGTTAAAGCCTTTACATGTTCCTATTTTTAAAAATCTGTAATTGTAGATCAGCTGTTAAGGTCTGAAGTTGATATACAGGTGCATAGATACTAGTTTTAAAAGCATATTTTATATCCTTAAAGATAAGCATTAAAAATTATTTAACTGGGGGGATCCCTGGGTGGCTCAGTGGTTTAGCGCCTGCCTTTGGCCCAGGGCTTGATCCTGGAGTCCCGGGATCGAGTCCCATGTCAGGGTCCTGGCATGGAGCTTGCTTCTCCCTCTGCCTGTGTCTCTGCCTCTCTCTCTCTCTCTCTCTGTCTATCATGAATAAATAAAATCTTAAAAAAAAACCTAGCAGTCTGTTAAAAAAATTATTTCTGACCCACATCTAAGAATATAGTGATAATTTTTAGATGGGAATGAATCTCCCAAAAAGCTCATGTCATGTGATGTGTATGAGTTAAGGGAAAGTGAGAAAAGAATCACAAACTTCATGCAAAACATAAATGGTACTATGCACTGGCCAACACCTTCAAGAATTCTTTGTAATTATAATTATTTACTCATTCACTTTCAGTGATATCTTTCAGGATTGTTAGTGTGGCCATCAACAGCCTCAGGGAACCCCATCTGCTTTATAGATGGGAGCTCTGAAGCTGGGAGGGCTCCACCTGTCCTTGGACTGATGGAGGACACTGGGCTGGTCACAGGGATTTGCTCTGTCATAATCTTTCTGAGGTCACCTTTGTTATTTTATAAGGGATGTCAGAGTGGTAACCTCAGGGGCTCTGCAGGCCAGCAAGGGGGATCTGTGCCACCAATGACTATCTTTGGGATGATGGTGTTATTGACCTTACTATAAAATCTTAAGTATATTTTCCTTATATTCAGTAGTTTTACACTATTTTAACTTAGTGGTTAATGAATGCTCAAATGTTCACATATTCACTTAGTTTCTCCTCAGACTAGTGGTGCAATGTAAATCATGACTTTATTTGTGCACGACCTCCTTTGCTTTCCTGAATTGCTTCTATACTCAAAAGTTAGCCTTTGATTATGATTCATGTATTATGGTTCCTATCCTTTGATAGTTTTCAACTGACTAATTGATATTTGAATTTCATGAAGTGGCAGAAAGTTGTAATTCCTGCCAAGGAATCAGAGCAGCAGATTTGACATCATTCCCTTTCTAAAGAATAAGAGTTCTTTCCTCATATGATAAATACTTTTTAAAATTTTTCTAATAGAATATTTTACTTACATAGAAGCTTGAAAGTAATTAGAGAATGAGTATTGATTAAATGCCAATCTGGTGACAAATTCTAGAAAAAATGAAAACCCCTTTGTGACATATTCTGCATGAGATGTTTTCCACCTTTGAATATTTGTGCTTGTCAAGGTTATAGAACAGGAAGAAAGACTATATTCAAATCATTTATTCTAATTATATTGTAAATATGAGACAAACTTCAAAATATGAAGTATTCATGAAATGCCTTATTTTTTTTTTCATGAAATGCTTTAAAAAATGCAAGTCGTCATCTGTCATTCTATACAGGGCATTTCAGTCTTGTGTTTCACCAACATTACTTACACCTGTTTTAAGATTTAAATTTAAGATATTCAGAAGATATTAGCATCTTTTGAAGACATATTTGTTTAAAATGTTTGGTTTCTACAATTTAACACATTTTGATGATGCTTTAATTATTTTAGAAAAAAATCTCATAATTTTGTTGGAAATTTTCTACACATTGGCTCACTTTTAAATAAAAATTATGTTACTATAGAACTATAAGTCAAAAGCATCCAAACTAATTTACACTAAGCTCTTATTAGCCAATATATGTTGAAGTTCCTTTCAACATTATTTTTTTCACCCACTCTGAAATAGAAATCATGAAAAATAGTATTGGTTCTTGAGACCTATACCTTACATGAGCTGTGTCCTGAAACAGTGGCAAGGTAGTCTTAAATGTCCAAAGTACCCAAGAGCACTATGATTTTGTAAATTACTGATGATATTGGGATTGGTTTCCCTTCAGGTTAGATGTACTTCACTAGAGTCAAGCACACAGACTTAGATCTCTGCCCTCATGAAGTCTTTCCCCAAATGCAGAGCACTGGCCTCAAGGGACTTGAGAAGACAGGATATTAATTCATACAAATTTGTCATTAATTCTTGAAAAATCAACTCAACATTCATTTGACCTTATTTCTTATATTTTCTCTATTCTCCCTCTGTGCTTCCTAAAATAACTATCATTATCATCTCTTTGCCTTGGATTCTCTCTTTCCAGAATCTCTTTCTTCTTTGTCCACACCTTTCCCTTCTTCAAGACTTAAACCAGATGTTCTCCATGACATTGTCCCTGATTTTTGTTTCTACCTCTTGTTTCCATCATGCCTCTGTCACTCCCTTCTTCAAGAAGTTGGTTTTGTCCGTGTTCTCCCAACTTGCATGGCACATGCTTTGCACTTGTAAAATGGCATGTTGCATTGCATGTGGCCACCACGCCTTCTTTGCTAAACAGCATTTGATTCTTTGCATCTACCAAAATATCCACACCATGGCTCAGAGGTGGTAAATGCTCATGGAATGTGTGTCCATGAATGAGTGGTATTTGTTATCAGAATACCATGTTCTGCTGAGGTGGTGTGTTTTTTCACTTTAGAAGGGGAAGGTTCTTAAATGCATCTTTTTAAAGCCAGGTGAAGCTAAACATTAGAACCATTGACATTGATCAGAATTAGCCTGTCACAAAATATTCCCCTCCTTTTCTTTAAAAAAAAGACTTGTCTTCATTTTGGTATTCCATTCTACAAAGTCATTGTTTATAATCTCTAGATTTTAATTAAAGGAGCTTCTCATATGGCACTTTTATAACTAAAAAAGAGACAGTATTGTTGGCATGTATATAAAAATGTGCTTAAGGTTCATTGTGCAGTAATTTTTTTAATGTGCTTTTGATTACTTGAAACTCTCACCTGCTAGACCTCTTAAGAGTAAGGATATTTTCTTATTCCCCTACTATGGTCTCTCACCTAGCACAGGGCATGGTACAGAGCAGATATACAGTAGTATCCCAAGAGTCTGGACACTTCATGTACATGTCTCCAATGATGTATCCACCTTCCTATGTGGACCACTGGGCTTTTTAACTCATGCTTTTGTTGGATATAAAATATTACAGAAAATGGAGAGAACATTTTTTAGAGCTAACTGATGTTTTCTTTTTTTTACCTTTAGGAAAATAATTTCAGTCCTTTGAGATTCTAATTAATATATGGTAAATCATTTATTATTATTTGTAAGTATGAATTCCACATGACAACTTAAAAAAATCAAGAACCTTCCACCTTTGGTTATTCTCTGACTTGACTTTAGATAAATTTTGTTTTAAATATATCCACTTGCTATTTAAGAAAGTCTATGTAAAATATTGGTCAGTTAAATAAAATCTAATTGAGCTAATTTGCTAAATGATCTGTTTGTTAAATCTCCTTATATGATAACTTAATCTATTTTTGTCATGATTCAAAAACAAATATTTAGTGGAGTATCACACCTATTCGTTGCAGTACTAAAATACTCCAATTGACTCTTTCTCTAGAAAAAGATTCCCAAGTGAGCCAGGCAGCTTATTCACCAACCTGTTCTTGCCTATGTGGCATAAAGCATGATGGAAGATGCTGGAGAGAGATAAAGACTACTAAGAGGGCTCTCTCCTCTAGAACCCTGCTTTTAATTTTCCTTTGTATAAAGACCGTTCAGGTGACCCCATGGTGCTCTCCTCTCTGCTGACTTAGGAGCTAGCTGCCCATAGCTTTCAAAGCAGGTTCAAATCATCCCTTCCCTAGGGACAGTGACTACCAGTGCAGAAGACATGCTCCTGCCCACTCCCTTGCTGGCCTTTCCTTTGTTGCCCCCTCCCTGTTCAGCCATACCTTAATGTGTGTCTCAGGGTTCTCCTTCCACAGCCTTTTCTTACATTGAGAGACTAACTCCCAAACCACTGGATGCTTCACTGATCCATAAGACAGGCAAACAGACTTTTTTTTTTTTTTTTGGTATGAGTTTTCCTACTAACCATTCCAGGACAAGAGAACAACAAAAGAAGAGATATAGAACACATGTTCCAAATTCTTACAAAGGTCTAGCATTTCCTGGTACTTTTGAGATACACATCCCATTTGAATTTTTCCCTCTAGTGGATTAAGAAACAAAAACAAAAAGCAGAACTCACATTCTGTTAATACTCTGTCGCTACCTCCAGGAGTGGGACTCCATGAAGGGCCTTCTCCCCAGTATCTGTGGTGTTTTCTTAGTCCATTTGCATCTCCTAGTATCCTCAGGCTGGCTGGCTCCCAATCTAAGGAGACCATAGGTCTTCATAGTCCCTCCCCACTGTGGCGCTGCTCACCCTACAATTCAGAGGCAGCATCACTGAAGAAAACTGAACACAGCCCAGGCTAATGTGTGCTTGCTACTGGTACCCCACCCACCTGAGCCCCACATGGATGGCGTCAGTGTTCTGCAGAGAGCTAGGGAAGGGCCAGGAGGCCAGGTGGGAGCAGAGTGGCAGGCTACTCTCTCTCCACTCCTTTCCCACCTTCTTCATTGAGAAGATACAGAAATGAATGATGATGGCAGAGCAGCACTGCTCTGTGAACACAACAGGTTGGGAGTCCTGGGATTTTTTGCAGTGGCCAGAGGGGAGCCTTGCTTACAGCCTCTTGGCATTTTGCCTCCAGACCGCCCTAAAGGAAACAGAAGGAGTGGAGTGTACTACCAACAGAGGTCTACCTCCTTACTTCCTCCTCTCAAATGCATCTTCTACTCTTTACTCTGTAGCTTGGGTTGTAGTTCAGAAGAATGTCACTTTTCTACGTAGAAATCACTGTTACTTTTTACTACTTGCAAGGTAAAATTGACATTCCTTAAATGCAACATACAGAAACCCTTACTGGCTTGACTCTTCATCAAGGAGTATATTTTCTTATTTTAAGAAAGAGGGAAATGACAGTGATATGAATGACTATCAACCTTGAGCTTGGCACGTGCCAGGATCCCTTCTCTTCAAAATCCCACTCAGCTAGTTTGCCTTTCTCAAACACTTTAGACATTTTTCAAGCCTTTGTTTATGACTTTTTTTCCTTCTTTTTGCTGAAAAAATGTCTACTCGTTCTTTGAGGCCCAACTCAAATGCATTTTTCCTCTGAAATCTGTCTTTCCTCTGTAGTAGTTTTAATTGCTACCACAACAAATTCTTACAAATGCAGCCACTGAAAAAAAAAAAACACCTAGTTCTGTTGGTCAGAAATCCAGTGCAATGGGGCTTAGCTGGGTTCTCTGCTGAGAGTCTCAGGATGCTGAAATCAGGGTGTCAGTGGGGCTGTGTTCCCTTCTGGAGGCTCTGGGGATAGACCTCTCTCGAGGCTGTTACAGGTTGTTGACCACAGTTTCTTGTGATTGTAGGACTGAGACCCTTGTGCCCTGCTAGCTGTCAGCTGGGGCCAGTATTTGCTCCTAGCAAATGCCCCATTTCTTCCTATACTTTATCCGCAGTGCCCTCTCTCAATAGTGAATCCAGTTCTCATGGCACAAATTCTTCTGCTCTCACCTTCTGCCACATCTTTCACTCTTGCTTCCAGCTGAAGAGTATCTTCTACTTTCTAGGGCTCATGTGATGATATTGGGCTAGCCCACCTGAGTAATCCAGGCTAACCACCCTATTGTAAAGTTCATAAGCTTAAATATATTTGCAGTGCCCTTTTTGCATGTAAGGTGACATATTCACAGGTCTGAGGAGTAAGGGGTGACATCCTAATGACCATACCTCTCCTTCCCCAAGCATAATTGAACTGTACTCCTAAACCATGGGGTAGATACCCCCGAATCTGTTTTGGTGCCTTTGTGCCAGAGCCTGAGTGGCCCCCAGATTTTTGCAGCCCTTCCTGAGTTTGGGCTACCTCAGTGTCTGGGGGTCACCCCACCTGTGATCTTGGCACTGGTTAGAGGTCTGCACAGGCACCTGCATTTTCTGAGTTGGGAATCTTCTCTCCCCACCTCACCTTCTTCATATCTAGCATAATGCCTTTAATGAAACTAAGAAATATATAGAAGATGAACACACAAATTAATATGTTAATAAATTATTTCTCCACAAAATAACTAATTTTGTGAAAGTTTCATGGAAGAAGCCATAGGCACTTAATCTAGTTCTAGAAGAAAGGGTAGGCTTTCCATAGACAAAGAGGGCAAGGAAGATGGCCTTTTAGGCAAAGGAGGAAAGATAGGTGGGGAAGCATAAAGCATCCTGGAGAGCAATGAGACCTAGCGAAGTGTAGAATGGTCTGTGTGGCCCTGAGAGGGGTTGGCACTGCTCAGAGAGGGGATTACAGACCACTTAGAAAGGGCTCCAGGGGCCTGGTGGGGGTCCCTTGCCTCAGGCATGCTCCATGGAGGTTTCATGGCAGACCAACATATAAGCAAATAGACCATTGACAGCATCATGAAAGGTGTGAAGCTGTATTTAGCACAGAATAAAATGTTATTTTAAAGTTTGACTCCAATGTGGGAGAGAACTGTAGTCTATCTTAAATACAATCTTTAAAAAAGAAGGCCTCACAGACCAGGATTGGGCAAGAAGACCATACTTGGGCAGGAGTCTGTATCTAACCCATCAAAGTCATCAGGAGTGTCCATTCATCACGGGAGTATTTGCTTATTTCTCCACAGTAATGTGAATATCTTTGTAGAGTCAGAAAAGGGGACAAGCTGACTTCTAAAGAAGAATGAGAGAGTATAGTTTCTATACAATGTCCAGTTGTGAAAAATGATTGAAATACCTAAGTTAACATCTTGAAAGGAATTTGTACTTTAATTTTGTCTTCTGTAAAAACTTGTATCCATAATAGGAAATTTCAATTTTAAAAAGCCCCTTTATTTAACCTAATCTCCTATGTGAGAATTTTTAAATCGGGGAAATAAAATCTATATAAACTGTAGTTAAGCCTTCAAAATGACATTTTCCATGAAAACAGTGCTGGGTTTGGTGATGTGCAATTTCTCATAATGTATGTGACATGATTGTGTGATATAATTATGTGCTGGGTCTGTATATCAAAATTAGAGTAATGGCATACTAGCTGTGTAATGATGCATATTTTTTTCAATTAGGTGGATGCTCATGGAAATATTCTATTAACATCACTGGAGGTTCACAATGAAATGAATGAGGTCACAGGCAGTGTTGGTGATACCAGGAATTCAGCACGACCCTTTGACAACTCAGGAATCCAGTACAGGAAACAGAGCATGCCTAGGGAAGGGCATGGGCGACACATGGGGGACAGAAGCATCCCGCACAAGAAGACCCACCTACGGAGGAGGTCTTCACAGCTCAAAATTAAAATCCCTGATCTAACCGATGTGAATGCCATAGACAGATGGTCCAGGATCGTGTTTCCATTCACTTTTTCTCTTTTCAACTTAGTTTACTGGCTGTACTATGTTAACTGAGTGACTGTACTTCATTTTTCAAAGACTTCATTTAACACTGAGTGAAATATTACTCTGCCTGTCAAGTTTTTATACCTGTACACACACAGACACACACACACAGACACACATATATACATACGCAATTGTATATATATGTGAACTTTCTCAGCATATATATAAAATACACGTGTATATGAGGATGTATGTGTATATGTTTATACACACAGGTGTAAGTACCCACGTGTATGTAAAACAAATACACATACATATATACATTTTGCAGCTATGGACAACACAGGATGTATATTAAAGAAAGTCATAGTTTTTTCTTTTTTAATTGAAAGGGACAAGCATCGTCTAAATATTATGCCTTGAGAATGAGGGTGTGAAACACAATATCATCTCAAAATGTGTCGTTTATTATCATAAGTTAGATGTTTTAGTTTAAAAATCAGAAAAATACTCTTAGTTAATCTTCAAAAACTCATACAGTGATATTGCTAGTTTAAAATGAGTCACATACTTCATATCCTTTCTGTTCACTAAGCGAAGGCTTTTCAGCTTTCTTGGTGATGAGATTCGCTTTCATCGGGCATACATTTTCTGTAGATAAAGTGAGCCACTGGTGTGTGCTCACCTGTCGTCTTAAGCATAGATAGATCCCACATTGATATCTGAACGCCCATCTTTTGAAAACCCATTGGGAATGGATGGCATATCATTGTAAGTACTTTGATGTACAGTGTATTTTTTTGTTCACTTGGAGTGGATCCAGCTTACCTGTCATGCAGGAACACAGTGGCATGTTTTGGCAATGTTTAGTTGACATTTCAATCACTGAAAATGTGCTCCACATCTTGGATGGATTTCTAGGCCTGATATCTAACAGAAAGCATAGACGTCTCAGGTTATTTGTTACTCTAAGGTAAAACCATCTAGGATGATTTTCCCCCTTGTCTTTATGTTATCAATCACTCTTACAACATTGTATGTTAATATAAAATATATTTGCATAACATGCATATATATGTATATTTACCAAGATTTTATTTCTTAATGCTTGCTATCATGGCAGCATGCGATGTCATATTTTCCTTTACGTGATGTAACTACTTTCTGTTATCTAGAATTAAGATTGAAGCTTAAAACACCTTTACTCTTCAATTTCAGAAACCAAGAAACATCTTCATATCTTTATTTCTGTATCTGATATATTTCATAAGCACATCCAACTACTCCTAGTTTAACTAGGATGTTGCAGGAACATGACCAGTACACACCACGCATCACCTAGTGACCCATGACCGTTCTCTTGAGGCAAAGGAGAGCAACCTGACAACAAACACAGTCACTTTTGGTTCCTTCTGATCCACAGCCTCATCAGTATTTGGACTTTTTAAAGCTCGTAGAAACAAGACAAGGTGCACCGGTTTCATAGACGCAACCTTAACTTACTATTTAGATGAGATCTTTCTAAAGAAAAAAAAAAAGAGATGATATATTTTTTGTAAACAATATTTCTATCACAGGCCTCCATAAACTGAAATGACTACAGTTGTGCAAACAGATGTCACAGTGAAGTTAAGCATTTGGAGAAAAAAAACCTAAATATTCAGGAAAGAACTGCTAAATTAATACTTTATTCCAACATGCCACATATGCCTCACCCTCTCTGTTCTAAACCAATTACCAAAATCTCACCCAGTACTCAGCTGGCACCAGTTTTCTCCATGTAGATAGAGACACCACCTTCCCTAAGGATGCATGTAGTGTGGGCTATCACCATAAGCTGACCACTACTTGATTTTTCTTTGCCAGCCATAACAACCTTTAATTTGTGGGAATCTGTCACAGTTCAATAACCACTGTCAGGTAAAACATAACCCACAAAATCTCATACTAGAAACAATGACCAGTTTTATACCCTTTCCCTTCCTTCATTGTGACCTTTCTTCAACATCTTCTACCTACTGATCTCTGGTTTTATTTTTATCTGGAGACTAGCCAGTGATTTCTTGGTCTTGGGCTTTTCTCTGACAATCTTTTTTCATGGGTAACAATGAGGGATCCTAAAAGTTAAACAGATTGGGAAAAACCTTGTAAGTGGCCTTATCATTGTTAACATGTTAAAGAAAAAAAAGACATTTATGAAGACCTTATCCCTTTCAATACTTCAGGTATCTTTTTCTGTATCTAGTTATTCAAGGAGTGAGCTCCACATGCAGAAGAGAGACCCCAAAATGCAAATGAACATGGATAAAAGCAGTCAATGGTTGATTTAAGTGTGCAATTTATACTATTTTGAACTGTGACATTAATTCTTTCTGGGAGAAAAATGACTCAAAACATTTTTGATGCATAGTTGAGGTACCCAGAGACCCCATGGGGCTCAGAAGAGCTGCAGTCTACTTACCAAGGTTTTCTGGATATAAATTTGCATGGTATAGTCATAATAGCTTTTGAGCTTTTTATATGCATTTGGCACCAAGACTGGGATCCACCACTTTGTAGACACTGCGATGAAGTTAACATAATAGCTATACTATAAATAGTGTTTGTAACTACACACATACACACACACAAAAATACATATATTCTGTAAAAAAAAAAAGAAACAACTTTTTAAGATTCTTGGGTATGTGTTTGCTTTACTCCATTTCAGAAGAAAATTACTTTTCTTCTAATAAAATTATTTTGTAGCTTCTCCATTTTTAAAAGTTGTGAGAAATATTGAGAAGTAGAACTCTGTGCTGACAGAAGAGAGTTGAGTTTGGTTCTCTGTTCTGTTACTATGACCTCTCATTACTCCACAGTAGTTACTGGAACCAGTGAGCAAACCGTATTGATGAATTCTGAACCCGGACCTCTGACATTAATGTGAGGTAGCTGTTACCCACGTCCAGATATCTTGAGTAAGGAGAAAAAAGTTGAATTTGGAATATAATGATATTTCTTTCTCAACAACTGTGCGTAATAAAAAGTTAATTTTCTATGTAGTCCTGTCTTTCCAAAATGCTTCACAGGGGCTTAAAATGTACAGAAGTATCTTGCTCTGTCAATTTGTTATTACCCATATTCAGATATACTTGAGACAACTCAAGAGCCCTACTACATAAGTCCCTACAGAGAAAGACTGAAATGACTTGAGTAATCTTTAAAACAAGTGTTATTCTTGTTCACCGACCCCAGGACTGTAGAGGGGTTTCATTGTCTATACCATGAGACATTCATTTCCCCCAAAATCATAAAAGAACTAGAAAGTATGTCCTGATACTATTCCTGTTAGGTCTGAAGATTACATGTACATCTGCAATATCATGCGTTTTTAATGCCAGCATCCAGATCTTTTGACATATTTAGTCATTCACATTAAAGGCACTTTTCCCCTATGCAGCTTTGGAATTAACATTTTCACCTAGGAGATATCTCAGAAGTGATGCCACACACATTTGGGACTGGTTTTAAGGGGACAGGCACATGGCAGCTGTAGGTGTTCCTTTGAAGCATCTAGTAGATAACCCCGTTGGATGTTAGTCCCACTATGGTATGTTCGAAAAAAAAATATGTCCAACTTTGAATCTCCTGGCTTGAAATTATAAACCACTTAATAATTCTTACTTAATGCTCTACCCAAAGACAAGTTCATATTTCTGGCCATTTTTATGTAAGCAAAAGTGAACAATTGGTGAAATATCTTTTTACTCGTGGAATTGACTCTGGCTCTAATCCATATGAGCCATCAGTCAGAGTGACATTGAATCATGGGGCAAAGAGCTGCCCAGGTGGACTAAATTTTCCCAGGACACTAGCTAGTGTGCCTTGGATCAATTACCTCTTCTACTGCATTGAAAGGTGCCATGTTTTCCAAAATGCTCAATTCCCAACACCTGGGTAAACAGTGACCTCCCAGAGAGTGGCTCACATAACAGGCCTCTCCCTAGGGTGAGCCCCATAAACATGTTTTATCATTTTTGTCTCATATTTTTACTTCACAAGTCAGTGAGTGTGTTCAAGGTAAGTACAGGATTATTCTAGTAAGAATAGGCGATTGCTGCCATGATCAATTCCCATATTAATTTCATTTCATTGTAAAGATAAAACCCAATTTTGCTTAAGCACATTGATGTAATTTTTGGTATTATTTGACATGAAAAAAACAGCAAAATTGAGTGATAGATACAATATGAAACTTGTTGATGAATGAATTCAAATTTATTAAAAAAGAACTAACTGACTTAAATATGAAGACTGGTTTTTTTCTTCCTTGACTATGTTTTGATGAAGTGGTGTGCTTATTTTAATTCCAGATATTTTTAGATGCACATGCCCATTCAGGTTACTTGGAAAAGTCAAAAGAAATAAGCTCAAAGCTGACTGTATGTGAGAACAACTGAACCATGAAGTTTCTTTAAAAATCATGATTTATTTTGAACTTCAAAAGACATCTAGACACACAGAGATCCAGCCTGTTCCTGTCTTCAAATAAGTGTTTAAAGAGAGAAATATTTTTATATTTAAGACCAGGGGCAAAACTTACCAATAACCTCTGGCAGAGGTGGTGGTATTGGTCCTTACCCTTTAGGTTTTCAGTACTAAAAGGCAATTTCCCTTGTTTTCTCTCCAGTGAAAAAGTAGCAAGCAATGTTTGAATGAATGAATGAATGGATGAATGAATGAATCCTCAGACACCTCAAGCCTGGTAGAACTTTTTTTTTTTAAGATTTTATTTATTCATCAGAGACAGAGAGAGAGAGAGAGGCAGAGACACAGGCATAGAAGTAGGCTCCTTTCAGGGAGCCCGACGTGGGACTTGACCCCACGTCTCCAGGATCACGCCCTGAGCTGGAGGCAGATGCTCAACCACTGAGCCACCCAGGCGTCCCCCAGGTAGAACATTTATCGAGAAATACATCTGTAGGCTCCCAGAAAGGCTGCTGGCTCACCTGGAAATACCTTAAAACTAAAATTCCCCACTGTGGTTATCAGTCTTACAGAATGTCCTCAGCCAGTTAGTATACCCACACATTTATCTACTCTAAGCAAAATAATAAAATTCTTCAGTAATTCTTTATGGGGCCTGTTAACATTCTTTTTTCATTTGTTTTTATATTCCTTTTTTTATGAAAATACAAATCATTTTATTTTTTTTTCAGCTGATGTTGATCTATTTGGCTAAATGCAGTTATTCTTCAGAGCTCATATAACAAAACAAAATTTCAAACTATGAAATGAGGTTCCCAGTATTTTAGAAATTGCCTGGACTGTTGACTCCCACTGCTTGTTTTTTTATTTTTTTTTATTTTTTAAAATTTTTAATAATTTATTTTTTATTGCTGTTCAATTTGCCAACATACAGAATAACACCCAGTGCTCATTCCGTCAAGTGCCCCCCAAAGTGCTCGTCACCCAGTCACCCCCACCCCCACCCTCCTCCCCTTCCACCCCTAGTTCATTTCCCAGAGTTAGGAGTCTTCATGTTCTGTCTCCCTTTCTGATATTTCCTACCCATTTCTTCTCCCTTCCCTTCTATTCCCTTTCACTATTTTTTATATTCCCCAAATGAATGAGAACATACAATGTTTGTCCTTCTCCGATTGACTTACTTCACTCAGCATAATATCTTCCAGTTCCATCCACGTTGAAGCAAATGGTGGGTATTTGTCGTTTCCAATGGCTGAGTAATATTCCATTGTATACATAAACCACATCTTTATCCATTCATCTTTCGATGGACACCGAGGCTCCTTCCACAGTTTGGCTATTGTGGACATTGCTGCTAGAAACATCGGGGTGCAGGTGTCCCGGCATTTCCTTGCATCTGTATCTTTGGGGTAAATCCCCAGCAGTGCAATTGCTGGGTCGTAGGGCAGGCCTATTTTTCACTCTTTGAGGAACCTCCACACAGTTTTCCAGAGTGGCTGCATCATTTCACATGTTTTAATATTCCTGATCTACTTTGGGATCCAGACTTGGACATATTTCACACTAAGGCTTCATCTAAAACTAGAACATCACTATAGGGATATTTCTCACCTACTCCATTAGGCTATAACACTATTCATTCAGAAGGCAAGTTTAAATTACCAGTAACTGCCAAAAAAAAGAAAGAAGAAAGAAAGAAGAAAGAAAGAAAGAAAGAAAGAAAGAAAGAAAGAAAGAAAGAAAGAAAAAAAATTTTCAAATTTTAACTGAGTTTAAGTCTTCCTTTAAAAACAACCCACTTTTGATTAATCAAAAAAGTCTCAATAAATGCAGAGCACAATTATGGCCAGAAAGCCTCTATGCAGAGTCTATTCGGTTCTCTGTCCCCAGGGCTACCATGGCCCCTGTACACATCTGGCACTGTTTTACAATTCTTGAGCAGGAGAGCCTGAGTCTCACTGAGATCCCAACCCCAGATCATGATCTGAATGAAAACCATGAGTTGAATGCTCAACCCACAGAGCCACCCAGACACCCCTAGCCTACCACCTTTTTATCAGCTTCTAAAGGGCGAATGGGAAAGATTCTTCAGGGAAGTTGGACTCAGACTCTATGGTTTTATTTTCTATATAAATAGATTCCATTTAGAATCCATGGACAAGCAATGTAAAGGGTACTTGTAAGCAAAATGCAGTTCACTGAAGTGGGGTGGAGTGGGTATAGATGTGTGTGTGTGCGTCTTGATGCCAAATAGGAAACAAGTTAGTGGCCTTGGTAGCCAGATGATCCTGAGAAAATATCTTTACAACTGAAATCTTCATTTCTGATTCCCCAGGTTTTTAAGCAGTTGTCTCTTAACTCCATTTTTTTAGATGAATATGTCAACACCCTTATCTTTTCATGAGTTTCTCTTTCCCCTTCTCACCTCCCATTTTCTGTTAACTCTAACTGTTCTTATACATTACCAAGGCCAGACACATTTGCATTCTGCCTACAGTCACAAAATTATATTTTATTATCTATTATGTTTATAGATTGATTCTAAACAAAAACTAATGAAACAACCCACATTACTAAGTTATTTTTGGGCATAGTTCAATGTTCAGCATTTCATTTGAAGGCATAAAGATAAATCTTAGGAGAAGAAAAAAAAAAAAACAAATACTATAGCTAATAGTTTTTCTGACTGCAGTGGGTTCAACTGACATGTAAGAAAAGAAGTGTCCTGGCAGCTGATGTTGCATTGTAGAGATTGAAGACTGTACCATTCAGCACAGTAGCTATATTTCAGATTTTATGATTTTATTTATAAATTAATTCTAAAATTTCAAAAACAATGAAAAGTTTGATCATATGTATGATATACTTTGATATACATATATATAAAATTCAAAGCAAAGCTAAGCAGTTTGTTCTGACTTCTTTGTACAGTATCTCAGCCTTGAGCTATTTGAGGGAGAATCTTCCTAAGGTCCAGATAAAATGAATTACTTTTTCCTACACTACTTCATTTGATCCAAATCATACAACATGTATGTTTCGTTATGACTTTCCTGGGTTTAATCCCTCCTGATCACCCACAAACATCCATTCTGGAGTTTCTAAGTTGCATTCTTTTTTCTTAACAAGGAAAGAATGGTATACTTTCTTGACTGTGTACTTAACATTATTGACCACCTTACTCATTAAATTTATTGTTTGTTATCCTTTCTATATTTCTTCATGAAAATATTTTTCTTGGTATTAACTGACTTCCCATACAAATTACAACTGCTTTCATTTTGGACCTGCTGCAAAATTTTCATCCTGTGATTTCCTTCCATTGAACTCCTGAATTAGTTCTATCAATTTTTTTAATAGCCCAAGTCTTCTCTTTCCTGGTTTTATTCTTCATTTGCCAAAGTTCATCCTCAGTAAATGTCCCCCAGATGAGTATTGGACAGGTTTTTGAGGCTTTGCATATCTGAATTCTTTCTTTGGTCTTTTTTGTTTACTTGGTAGTTAGCTTGGTATTGGCATGGATTCAAAGCAATCTCCCTAGAACTTTGAAATCATTGTATAATTATATTTTATCATCCAGTAATATTGATAACAAGCTTGATGTCTGATTCTTATTTACTTATAGATACTCACCCCTAACTTCTCAACTCACCCAGGATTAAGGAAGAATTTAAGACATCCTCCTAGCATTGCATAAAGATGTATTTAGTAAAAAAAAAAAAAAAATGTATTTAGTGAGAGTCCTTTTTATTGTATTGTGGATTTTTAGTGAAACTCTGGCTCTAAAGCTCTATATCTCTTAGCTCTAAACATTTTTCTTCTGTTGCTTTTGAAGAAAATGTCCTGTGCCTATTTTCATGTGCTCCTACTAGTCAGGTTTTGTATTTAACAGTTCTATACTCGACATATAATCTTTCTTATTGTAGTTTTGTGTCTGTTAGCTATATGCTGAGAGATTGACTTTAACAATTCTATTTCATTTTCTAAATAGCTTTTTTGAGGCATTTATACCTGAATTTGTGTCATTTATAACAGACAAAAACTGCACATATTTAAATTGTATAATTTGATGAGTTTTGATATATATGAAACTATCATCACAATCAACATCACAACCAAAATTTTACTTGTGACACTTTGTAGTATCTCCATCCCACTCTAGACACCGATTCCTGTTCAAGCAGCAAGTAATGTGCTTTAAACAATCAATGCAAACTAGAGATTAGTTTATATTTTCTAAAATTTTATACAAATGAAATAGATTGCACTCCTTTCCTCTAACTTCTTTTACATGGCATAATTACTTTGAAGTTCATTCATGTTGTTTTATGTATCAATACTTCACCACTTTTTATTGTTGGGTTGTATTCCATTGTTATGGATATCCACAATTTATCTATCCATTCACCCCTGACAGACATTTGGATTGTGTCCTCTTTTTGGCTCTTGTATATTAAGCTGCTATGAACATCCAGTTTTTGCACAGAAATATGCTTTCATTTTTCCTGGGTAAGTACCTAAGAACAAAATAGCAGGACGGTGGTATATGTTTAACTTTTAATGAAACTGCCAAACTGGTTTTCCAAAGTGGGTTTGGTGGTATTTCTTTTTGGTTTTAACTTGCATTTCCTTATTGGCTAATGATATTGAGCACCTTTCCATGTGTTTCTTTGCCATCTGTTTCTCCTCATTAAAAAAAGGTCTGTTTAAATCTTCTGTCCATTTTTAATTGGTTTTGTTTTTTAAATCATGTTTTCAGAGTTCTTTACATAGTTATACATTCCAGGTACAAATTCTTTATCAGATATATGCTTTATAACTTTTTTCTTCCTGCCCATGGTTTACCTTTTCATTCTCTTAATAGTTTTTTGGAAAGCCTAAGTTTTGGGAATCCTGGGTGGCTCAGTAGTTGAGCGTCTGCCTTCTGCTCAGGTCATGGACCCAAGGTTCTGGGATCGAATGCCACGTCCAGCTCCCCACAGGGAGCCTGCTTCTCCCTCTGCCTATATCTCTGCCTCTTTCTGTGTTTCTCATGAATAAATAAATAAATAAAATCTTTTTAAAAAATTAAACCTTTAAAAAAAAGAAAGTGTAAGCTTTAAGGTTTATTTTTTATTTTTATTTTTTTAATTGGAGTTCAATTTGCCAACATATAGCATATCACCCAGTGCTCATCCCGTCAAGTGCCCCCCTCAGTGCCCGTCACCCAGTCACCCCAACCCCCCACCCACCTCCCTTTCCACTACCTCTTGTTCATTTCCCAGAGTTAGGAGTCTCTCATGTTTGATGAGATCTAATTTATCTAACTTTTTTTCTTTTCTAGGTTATGTATTTGGTATTTCTAAGAAATCTTTGATCTTACGTCACTAATATTTTCTTTTCTATTTCTTTTCTTCTAGAAGTTTTATATTTTTAAATATTACAATTAGACTTACGATATATTTTGAGTTAACTTTTGCATATGTTGTAAAATGTAAATGGAAGTTCATTTTCTCCTTCTGCATGTATCCTGCTGTTTTAGCACTATTTGTTAAAAAGACTATCCTTTCCCCCATTGAATCACTCTTGAATCCTTGTTGAAAATCAATTGTCCATATGTATGTGACTCCGTATCTGGACTACCTATTCTGTTCTATTACTCTGCTTAGCTATGTTAAGGTCAATACCACACTCTTTTGACCACTGTAGTTTTATAAGTCTCAAAATTAAATAGTGTTAGTTTACCAAATCTTTTTCAAAGTCATTTTGGCTACGTTAGGACATTTCCATATAAATTTTAGAATCAGCTTGTCTGTGTGTGTGTGTATGTATTACACACAAATTCTGAGAATTTGATAGAAACTGCATTGACTCTACATACCAGTGTGTGGAGAATTAGCATCCTTATCATGCTTCTCAAGATTTCTCAACCTCACACACTGACTTTTTGGACCACATAACTGTTTGTGGTTGAGAACTGTTCTGTGCATTGTAGGATGTTAGCAGCATCCCTGGCCTTTACTTACTAGATTCCAGTAGCACAACCTGCTTCCTCAGTTTGGCAACCATGCATTTTTCCAAACACTGCTAAATGTCCCCAGGAGTGGAAAATTGGTTGAGAATCACTGCTTTAATTCTCTAATTTCTTTCAGCTATAGTTTCTTTTTATTTTAAATATAGGGACTCTGTACATCTTTTGTGAGGCTTGTTCCTATTATTTCATATTTTTGGATGTTATTATAAATGGTACCCTTTTATTTCAATGTCTGATTGTTGCTAGTAAGTGGAAATGCAATTGATTTTTGTATATTGGTCTTTGTCTTAGTTCAAGCTCCTTTTTTTCTTTAACACTGTATGAGAATAGTAAAGGTTTACTTGGATCCCCAAAGTGTTTATTTAACACTAATTTTTTGTTTTTATTTTTTGCAGTCTTTTTTTGTTTCATGCCAGTGAGTTTCTTTCTAAGACTGGTTGCCTCTTGTGAGGTATTTTGTGAGATAGGTTCTCTCAGGGTTTATCTTTATCACAGATCCCATGTGGTTCTCTTTCACAATTAGGTTTTTCATATATATATATATATATATATATATATATATATATATATATATATATAAAGACTAAATTAGAGGCCTGAGTATGTTTCTGGGATGTTAGCAGAAATGTTTTATTTTAGGATGAGCAAACAGATAGCTGTCCTAAATGCTAGGAACCCCCAATGCCAGAACAAAAAGGGCCTCTCTTTTTTGGGCTACTTATCCCCCCTCCAGGAGGCTAGTTCTTCATTATTTTTTAATGCCTTCATTAAAGATGTTTGTGAAGACTTTTTCTTATTGCTTGTTTCTTTTATTTTGGTGATAAGATTCACAGTACATGGGGTTAGAGAGAAGAGGATAGAGCAGCAGTGAGTATGGAGTTCCATTGGGACTGGTTGTTCCAAATGGAGATTTCCAATAACCCTTCACATTTTGGGGCATCTCTTTTCATACGGCTAATATCATTTGTGTTCACTGTATAGCCAATAAAATCTATTACTTTCTGACCTTCAGAAGAAAAAAATTTAGACCCTTGCTTTACATGTTTTAGATGAATGAGAAGTCAATGGTTTGAAACCTAGTTTTTTAGTTAAAATCACATTCTGGTCTTAGGTCCCAAAAGGCTTTTCTCTTAAAAATATTATTCTTATCTTCACCATCATGGATTGAACAAGTAAAATTTTCCAGTATACTACATCAAGTTACCAAAGGATTTATTTTTCCATCAAACCTGTTTCTGGTCATAGCCTTAGCCACCAACTTCATTTATGACACATTAGCTCATTATTTTTTTAATCTTTTAGAAGATAAGTTTAAGAGTAAAACTTAGAATAAAAATTCATATTTTATATTTTTAAATAAAACAAGTAAAAACCTATTTAAGAATAAGTTTTCTTCAGAAGTGAAATGATCTTATTAAGCTAGATGAGGATAAATATTTGCTGGACTTGCACAATGATAATTCCCTACTCTCAAAAGGATAAGCCTCTCAATGGAAGGAAAAGAAAATTATCTCTGTAGGATATGTTATGTTGGGTTTTTTATAAGCTTTATGTATATTATCTTCATAGAAAGATAATATTATTTTTTAAATAATAAATCTGAGCTAGAGGGAAACAAATTTCAGAGCCTTGAGTCTTTGATAGACAATGTCCTGTTTCCATGCCCCATCTATTAAAAACAAAAATGATTATTTATGGACATTTATCACAAGACATCAACTTTTACTGTAAGTATGGCTCTGGGTATTATTATAAATAATTTAAAGCTACCTCTAATAGTGAAAGAGTTTGAATACAGAAAAATCAATGACACCCAAAGCTAGTTCTTTGATAAGATTGACAAAATTGACAAAATTTTAGGCAAATTTACCAAGAAAAAGAGAGAGAGAGACCAGTCAAATAATTAGAATCAGAAATTAAATAGAGGACACTACTACCAACCTTATAGAAATGAAAAGAATTATAAAGGAAAACTATGAACAATTGAATGCCAACAAATTAGATAACCTAGGTAAAATGGATACATTTTTATAAAAACAGAAACTACCAAGCCTATTCAAGAAGGAATATATATCCTGAAAAAAGCTATAGCAAATGAAGTGATTGACAGTAATTTTAAAAATTACCCAAAAAATTCCAAACCCAAATGACTTCATTGTTAAATTCTATCAGACATTTAAAGAAATAATACCAAATCTTCAAAAGCTCTTCCAAAAAGTAGAAAAGAACAATTCCCACAGTATTTTGTAATTACATTATTACCCTTCTATCAAAACCAGGCAAAGATATCACAAGAAAAGAATACTATAGACGAATGTCTTTTATGAATATAGATGTAAAAAGCCTCAACAAAATTCCAATGAACTAAACCCAGAAACATACAAAAAGAATTATACATCATGACCAAGTGGAATGTATCCCCAAAATCCAAGGTTGGCCTAGCATCCAAAAATAAATTAATTCAGTACATCATATCAATAGAATGAAAACTAAAAATAACATGATCCCTTCCATACATGTAGAAAAAGCATTTGACAAAATCTAACCAGCATTCATGCCAAAAATTAACAAAAAAAAAAAAAAAAACAAAAACAAAAAACTGGAAATAGAAGGAATCTGCCTCAACCTGATACAGGCATCTACCAAAAATCCACATGGTGGAAAAAGAGCAGATATTTAACTATTGAGATCAAGAATAAAATTAGAATAGCTTTTCTTGTCAGCTTTATTCACAATTGTATGAAGATTTAGCCAGGACAATTAGACAAGAGAAAGAAATAAAAGGCAACCAGATTGGAAATGAGGAAGTAAAGCTAACTCTATTTGTTGATGACAAATATATAGAAAGAATTCTAAGGAATTTACTAAAAACCTGTTGTAAATAATAAATAAGTTTAGCAAAGTTACAGGATACAAGATCAAAACACAAAAATTAGTAACATTGTTATATATGGGCAATGGACAATCCAAACATGAAACTAAAAGAATTCATTTCACAAGAGCATCATAAAGAATAAAATAGTTAAGAATAAAAGAAAGAATAAATTTAACAAGAATTGTAAAAGTATACTCAGAAACTATAAAACATTGTTGCAGAAAACTAAAGAAGTTCTAAATAAATGGGAAAACATCGCACATTTATGGAGTGGAAGACTTAACATTGTTAAGATGGCAATACTCCTCAACCTAATCAATAAATTCAACCAATCTCTATCAGAATCCTAGATGACTATAGAAATGGGTGAGATTACTCAAAAACTCATGTGAGATTGCAAAAGACCCAGAATGGCCAAAGAATCCTGAAAAAGAAGAAGAAATTATTACTCACCCTTCTTGATTTCAAGATTTACTACAAAACCATGGCAATCAAAATAGTGCAGTATTAGCACAAGAATATGCATCTAGATCCATGAAATATAATTGAGAATCTAGAGATAAATGTACACATCAATAGTCAACTGATTTGACAAGGGTATCAAGAAAATTCAATGGAGAAAGAACGGTCTTTTCAAAAAATGGTGCAGGAACAATTGGATAGTTAATGCAAAAGACTGAAGTTGTACCCTTACTTCACATCATATACCAAAATTAACTCAAAATGATCAAGGATCTAAATGTAAGAGCTAAATCTGTAAAATTCTTAGAAGAAAACATAGAGATAAATCATCATGACCCTGGATTTGGCAAAATATTCTTATATTTGACATTAAAAACACAAGTTACAGAAGAAAAAATAGATAAATTGTATATTAAATTTAAATATTTTTGTGCATGAAAGAATATCATTAAGAAAGTGAACAGACAACCCACAAAATGCAAGAAAATAATTGCAAGTTATGCAACTAAAAGGACTTATATCTTAAATATGTTAATGACAAAAAAACAACTCAATTAAAAAATAAAGAGTCCAAAAAGGCAGTTCTCCAAGGAAAAAATACAAATAGCTAATAAGCACATTAATCACCAGGAAATGAAAACCAAAATAACTATGAAATACCACTTCACACCTAGGATGACTAGGATCAAAAAGTCAAATAATAAGTGTTGGCAAGAATATGGAGAATTTGGAAATTGCCTCATATACTACTGGTGAGAATGTAAAATGGTACAACCATTTTGGAAAACACTCCAAGCTGACAGTTCCTCAAATAAATACAGAGTTATAGTTTGATACAGCAATTCCACTCTAGGTATATGCTCAAGAGAAATGAAAACATGATGTTTATAGCAGCACTATTTATATTTATAACAGTTATACACAATATCCAATAGGTAGAAATAACTCAAATTCCAACAATGGATGAATGGATAAACAAAATGTAGAATATCCAGACAATGGAATATTATTTGACCATAAAAGGAATGAAGTACTGATAAGTGCTACTACTCGGATGAACCTTGAAAACATTATGGTAAGGCAAAGAAGCCAGTCACAAAAGACCACTTACTCAATCATTCTGTTCATATGAAAGTCTAGAATAAGGATATCTATATAGACAGAAAATTGATTATTTGTTTCTCAGGGCTGGGATGAGGTGGGGTGGGTGCATAGCAAGGTAATAGCTAAAATGTATGGGATTTCATTTTGAGGTAATGAAAATATTATTAATTTGATTGGTGATGGTTGCACATATCTGTGAATATACTCAAAACCATTGACTTGTTCACTTTAAATGAGTTACATGTTCTGTTAATTATATCTCGGTAAAGCTCTTAAAAATTGAGTTTGGGGGCAGCCCTGGTGGCCCAGGGTTTAGCACCTGCCTTCGGCCCAGGGTGTGATCCTGAAGACCCGGAATCAAGTCCCATGTTGGTGGGCTCCCTGCACGGAGCCTGCTTCTCCCTCTGCCTGTCTGTCTGTCTGTCTGTCCGTCTCTCTCTCTCTGTGTCATGAATAAATAAATAAATTAAAAAAAAAAATTGAGTTTGGTTGGTAACAAAACAAAGTAAAATAATAGCGGTATGCGTAAGATACCTTTAATTTTTATCACATTCAAAAGACCTGGAAGTAGCCATTTGAGAGTATGTATGGCAGTCAAAAGTTTGAGACCAAGGCTCCTTCTATTGTATTGTTACCAAAGTTATCTAATGGTCTACTGCCTACTGGGCTGGCAGCTATAACATCTGACTTTTAAACAACAGGAAGGTGAAAAGGGAAACAAAATTCAAGTCTCTCCTCCTTTAATGACACATCTCACAATTGTACATACCACAGTTGCCATAAGCTAGTCACATAGCTGTTCCTATATGAAAGAACAAACAGTGTAGGTTTTATTCCAGCACCACTATTATTATCAAATGAGAGGAGAGGGCAGCCCGGGTGGCTCAGCGGTTTAGTGCCACCTTTGGCCTGGGGCCTGATCCTGGAGACCCGGAATCGAGTCCCACCTTGGGCAACCTGTGTGGAGCCTGCTTCTCCCTCCGCCTGTGTCTCCGCCTCTCTCTCTCAAATAAATAAAGAAATCTTAAAAAAAAAAAAAAAAAAAAAGGAAGGAGAACAGTTGTAAGTGAATATCGGCCATCTCTGGCATGTTAGCAAAATAAATCATTGATAAGGATAGCCATAGAAAATGTAATGGTCTTGGGGTGCCTGGGTGGTTCAGTCGGTTGAGCAACCAACTCGATTTCAGATCAGGTCATGATCTCAGGGTCATGAGATCCAGCCCCATGTCAGCCTCCATGCTTAGTGTGGAGCCTGCTTGAGATTCTCTCTCTCTCTTTCTCTCTCTCTTTCTCTCTCTCTTTTCCCCTGCCCCAAAAAACATGCTCTATCTCTTTCTAAAAATAAATAAATACAATCTTTTAAGAAAAATGTAATACTCTTACTAAAATATAAAATGACTTTCTTACTGAGATAGGAGGTGAGGAAGGAGGAGGAGAGAATATTTAATTAAAAATATAAAAATAAAAAAACTTTGGGATGCCTGGGTGGCTCAGTCAGTTAACTGTCTGCCTTTGGCTCAGGTCATGATCCCAGGGTCCTGGGATTTAGCCCCACTTTGGGCTTATAAATAAATAAAATCTTTAAAAATGATTAAATTTTATATCAGAAATTCTGAATGTCACATATTCATTATAATCAACTTTCAAAATAAAGATTTTTATAAACTACAGAGAAAGAATCATAAGCTTCAGGAAAACAATGGGTTTCAAGGTAGCTCTGAAGTAATAGGAAGGTAGATGAAGTTTTGTTTCTCCCCAGAAGACAAGGCAAATAAAGTGCTGGAATACAAGCTTAAAAAAAAAAAAAAAAGGAAGTAAAAGTTCATTTAGATCAATTAAAAGTTGATGAAACATCTATTCCTTTTGTACTCTGTCTCTGCTGTCATAAAATAGAAACATATACTAAGGAAAGCATTTCATAAGTGATGACGTTTGGGAATAAAATCTCTTTATTTCATTATTATTCTTGAAAGCCAAAATAAAGCATGTATTGGTTTGTCAGAAAGGTGGTTTAATCTACAGTCCTTATGTTTGCTTGATTTTGAACATTAACACAGTGAGAGTGTCAAAAATTCAGCAGTCATAGGTGTTTACTTTAGCTTGAATTCATAGGTCACATTGCAGGGTTGATATTGACATCACTTTGTCAACTAATGTAAATAACCCATGAGGCATAATTTAATATCCAGGAAAGGTATTGATATTTAAGTGCAGTATCATTTTTAGTTGCATACTAGACTAAGTAAAACAATAATTTATATCTTCATACATATGTTTTAAAATAAATATCATAATGAAAATAATCATAAACATTATAAATGATGGCTTCTGGTAATAAAATTCTCAAAAATAGAAAGAACTCTTTAATAAAATGTATTTGCAAATGTATGGGAAAATAAATAATGCACAGATATTAAAAGAAAGAACCAGTTTCCCTAGCATTTCTTTAACTCTAGAAAGATGTCACAAGAATTATGTCAGACCTTTGATGAACACACACACAAAAAAACCCTGGACTCAGTATCATTTTCTAGCTATGTTACCTTGGAGAAGTTAATTAGCCCATCTGAGCTTCATTTGTCTCTGGTACAGAACTGTAATAATCCCCATCTTGTAATGAGAGGTCATTGAAGTGCTTGCAATATAATAGATACTACCTTTCCCCACTCCAGGCTCCCTCTTTGCTCTTTTATGAAAATGCACCGAGATCATCCATAGAATATAAGGGACAAGAAAGTGGAAAAATCAGACAGCCCAGTCATGTAGGTCACAGACATTTATTTTTCCTTTAATTGGTTCCCAAATTGGTATTTGGTCTACAATTCGGTTGAGGACAACAGTTGATGGGAGATGCAGTGACTGAAGAGGGCTCTCAACTGACATTGGTCCTAGAGTGTCAGCTCCACCTAACACAGGATATTTGTATTTCATAGCTTTTTGTTCTGGGTACAGACAGGTCTCCTAATGGGGTCCAGGAAGTAGAGGAAACCAGATTTCCTTCCTTTACCGCCTGTTGGTTGGGTTAGCTTCTTCAGGGCCTTTCTAGCCTTTCTTTTCTCTACATGGTGCTAACTACTGCTATGGGGCTAATAAGCACATTCAGATGGATGACTAATAATTTCTCTGCCATCAGCTCTTACTTATCACAGCCAGATTATTTGAATTTCAAATTATCTCCAGAAAGCCTCCCTTTTGAATATTTATTGACATTTCAACAACTCTTCTTAATTAAGTACTTTATTGGAATGAACAAGATCTTTGTTTACTCTAGTCCAACAGAAGCATGAAGAGTCAAAACAATACCATTACCGCTCTGTGGAAGACATAGAGAAGAGCTTTGCCAAAAAATTTTGTTCTGCTTTAGGATGATTATTCATTTGTCCAACTGGCAATGAGCGATGTGTAGGATGCACTCACTGCTGGATTCTAGGCACATGTAAATGAAAAAATACACTTGCTGACCTTAGGAATCTGAGAATCTCCTGGGAAAACAGACGTGAAAACACTGATAATGGAGAAAGAAATGTATCTTATGGAAGGCACAGTGAGGAATGGGAGGAGATGTCTAAATCAGCCTTACAGAATCAAAGATGGGTTAGAGGAAATAGTAGTGGAGCTCAGCCAAGTTTGAGTGGCTGTGAAACTGGAAGAATGCCATGTGTAATGGCATTGCAATGTGACAGAAGAAAGATCAGTCCTTTGTTGCAAATGTAAGTTTTCTGAGTGGTGATGTAATCCTTCTCCAATAGAGGATGGGTTACAGAAGCCGTATGCCTACGGTGGTTTCACTCTTTAATATAACATTGAATCTTTAGAATATTAGAGGCTCCTGCCTTCATACTTTGATGTTAAATAAATCAAAAAAATTTCATTTTATTCATATTTTATTATTTCAGGCATTTCATTCTCTTAAGGACAGGTTTACTGCATTCACTGTTGTAACCCATTAACCTCCATTTGAATTGTTATGATGTGCAATTCTTATTCCAGGAATTGGAATTGTCATATGAGCAATCATGAAAATAGAGGCCCCATGTATTGAATAAAGGGCTGCATGTATTGAGTTTTTACATAAGTCATCTCATTAAACAATATACACTAATAATTAATTTTAGTTATGGTTATTTTCAAATCTCTATAAATGCTATTGCCAGAAGAAGAAAAATTTAAAAATTTGATTGCTTTTCTTTATACAAACTTTAGTTTCTGGAGCAACAAAAAAAAGATTTCCTTTTAATCAAATCAATAATTCTATTTAGGTTTTGTATGATCTGTAAATATACATTAATAAAAAATTATTTCCTTAGCATTCATTGACCATTATACTATGTACTTTTTAAATTTATTTCATGTTTTCAGTAATTAATCAATAAAATTTTCATTTTTTCTAATGAGTAGTGAAAATGATTGAAGAATAAATAAATGTATATGTATAAAAGTCATTTCACGAGTCATAGAGATATAGTCTAGATATAGTTCTGGAAGTCAGAGGGAACAGCTTTGAGTGATAAGAATTTAAAGTCTATCTTTTCTTGCACCTACCCAGGGCAAGTCACTTTTTTAAAGCTGATATGAGGGGTTCATGGGTATCTCAGTTGGTCAAGCATCCGACTCTTGATTTGGGCTGTCATGATCTGAGGGTTGTGGGATCAAGCCTTTGATGAGCTCCACATAGGGCTCAGGATAGAGTCTGCTTGTCTCTCTCCCTCCTCCTCTCCCCCTCCTGCAGCTTGTGCTCTCTCAAATAAATAAATAAAATCTTAATTTAAAAAAAAACTGATTTAAACAAAAGAATAAAATAAAGCAGCCCCCTCCCTACCCCGAGGAATGGAAGAGATGGCAGTGTGGACAGAGTTATATGGAGTCTATGAAGCAGAGGACATCATAACTTGCGTATGGATGTTTCCCTTTGACTTTTTCTGGTCTCCCTCCCATTCACTTCTCAAATGTGGGATTGTAAACAGAAAGAGGATAATCATGCATACCACCATGGCTTGGATACATAAAATGGTTCTCACTGATGTTGGCAACTGGACAATAGGTAAATTACTTAATGTATATACTCAGGAGAAGTATTAACATTGGAAACTTTGATGACAGAAATGAAATCTGTTAAGCTAGAAAACAAAGATCAAATGCTACTATCTGATTTTGCTGACAATAAATAGAGACAGATTTTTGCCCTGGCTTTAAATGTTTTAAATTTTGTTGTTTTGTAATTATAATGTGATACCTAGATTGTATTTTAATTTATCTTGCACATAATTATCTAGTGTAAATGCTTTCCTTCAAACAGAAATTCATCTGATCAGCTCTGTTAGCAAGAAAATACATTTGTGTCTGTTTATCAGTGAATATTAAGGAATAAGAATGCAATTTTTGAAACAATGATGCAGCTCTGTGAAAATCACAGCCCTTATTGTCTAGTTGCCTCAATTTCAGAATTAGTTAACATAAAAAGAAGGGCCACAAAACAAATGGAACAAAATCCCATAACAAATTGGAGTTATTTTCCTTTATAGATATTCTTGATCTTATCTAAGGCTGAGTGTCCCTAGAAGCAGAGCTGATACAGGGATTCAGGTTCAACTGATTTATTGCTAGTGTTCTCAAATGAAGAGAAGTTTCAGCTCAGACTGGCTTCTGTCCCATCCCACGGGGAGTGATATGCAGGACCACACAGGGAAAGGGACTGGCTTTTGCACACATTAGTCACTGGGCCAGGTTTGGGTAAACATGGTTCCTCTTTGGAAGAGGGTAATTCTCCAGAGAATATATAAGTGTGAGAGGCAGTTGTTTCTTGTGTACACCACATAACCAGCCCTCTAGCAATGACTCAGAATCTACTTTCAGAAGCTAAAAGTGGGAAGCAAGTGGAATTCATGGAGAGATGTGCAGAGCAGCAGCTATAGTTGGCAGCCGTCTTCAAAGATGGTATCATGTCAGTATTGCTGTATTAGGTGCCCTTCCAGAAATGACCTCCAGTTGGCCCTGTGTCCTCTATAAATCACACTATTGACACTTGGGGAAATGGTGACCTTGTTGACTTGATGCTCTTGTAGATTTGCCTATACACTGTCATTTTGGTGGCAGATCACCAACAGTGCCAGAAGCTTCTGATGGGGACTTCAAGCCTTCTAAGTTTTTATATGCCACAGATGAGAAAAAAATTAACATTGCTGAGCAAAAGGAGAATAATGAAAGAGAGAGAGAGAGAGAGAGAGAGAGAAAATCGTTTAACAAAACCCACAAAACCACAAAACTGACTCTCTGGATCCCCTGGGTCATAGAAAACTTGCCTTATTTGCTGGGCAAAGTCTCCCACCCCCCTGTGCTATGATACATCTTAATGCTTAAGTGTCTGAGGTAGGGAGGAGGCAGAGGTCTGTTGGCCCAAACTCCAGGTCTGGGAGGCCTGGGACAGTCTCCCTCCCCAGTCACCTTAGCCTGGAAGCCGCATCCTCACCAACTGGAGCTACTCTGCACTAATGTCCCAGAAAGCAGGCACTCACTCTACTCTTCCTGCCAACATTACCAGGAGAGGAACATTTCAATAGGACTTCACCAAAAATATGCTTTATAAACTTTACAAAATTTTAAACTAGTTAGCTTACACACCACAGCCCCTCTGCCCTTGGGAATGTGCATGCAGTTAAGTAATGCTTTCCATTAAGCCTTTCCTGGTGACTTACGAGGCCCAGCACTATGCTGCTTTCATGAAGCATAAATAGGAAAGCTGATTTGAATCCTGGGAGCCTCCTCAGTATAGCAAATGAGTTTCCTAGGTTTTGGGGACTATTGGAAAGGAGGACATTTCTGGGCACTGTGCAGATTGGAGGAATGAGAATGAAATGAGGGAGTCCAGTTAGAAAGTTATTGCAATGGAGCCCTGGAGATCCTTATGGAATACAGTAGTGGCTGTAGGCAGGAGCAGCCAGACAGACATCTTTCACTGATGTGGACCTCTTTTCCAATGGATTTGGGTTCATTCCTCCCTGTATCATGCGAGAAGTGCCAACAAGAAGCTCCTCTAATTCTTTGATTAGCCACCTTTCATCCAGGGAAGAGTGGAGGTATGTGTCCCATCATTCTGAGAACAGCAGGCATTAAATAAAGGTCAGCATCCTAGGTAATGTAGCATTTAACATCTCCATGGGATAAATAAGCCTTGGGGGAAAAAAAAGTGAGCAGCCTAAGGAGATCCTCTCCTGTTTCCCAGCAAAAGAAGAGGAAAGGGATAACTTTACAAAGGTGATAATATGGGTCCTGACCCAGGCAGTCTCAATCCTTTCCTGCCAATCCCCAACAGTGAGAGAAGAGCCAAAAAGCAAAATAGAGATATGCTGCCTCTTCAGGACCTTTGTCCTTGCCTTCCACTTTCCATTGCTTTATAAGGTGAAGGTAGGATCCCAGAGTGAGATTTGAATGACTGCTTCCCAGTAGCCCCAACTTTATTCTCATCTGCCAATATGACAGAGAACCACTCTGCATCTTAACTGCAATTCTGATTCAGTTGCAAAGATGTCAAAAAACAATTTAAAAATAACCATTGGAGATTCTTCCATAAGTTGGATGCTTTGCCCAGTACTTTCATATGCATTTGTATTGTTTGTTTTCTCTAACCCTTAAGACAATTATAGAAAAATAGCATTACTAGAACTATTTGACAAATGGAAAACCTGCTGCCATGCCAAAGTTACATAATAGATTGAACAGCTGAGACAACTTCTGGTCAAAATTGAGTTAGATAGTGCTAGAAAGATGAAAAGAGACTAATTTGCTAAATAATGTTTGTTCACATGTAGTTAGAAATTCCAAGATTATGGGAGCAGAGAAGAGAACGATATTAAGCCCATCTAAAGGAAAAAGGAAGAATTCTTTTGTATTTCTTTATGTATTACTAATACTTTTTTGTATTTCTTTATGTATTACTAATACTGAGGGAAAAAATTCTGTTATCTGATGTTTAATGTCTGATGGGTAACCCTACCTCATAGTTAAAGGAGTATTGTGTGAATGTTCATAACAGCAGTCAGTTCACAATTGGCAGTGCCCTCACCTTGCAGCAATGATTTGAGGGAAAAAAATATATATATAAAACATTCAGGATTCAACACTTTATGTGTCTGTCCATCAGTTCTCCCTGCCTCTGATTCTCAAGGAGTGAGGCCAGGTGGTTCAGGAGCTTACTGCACATGCAGTGGGCCTGTGTCGCAGCTGAGCAACCTTAAACTCAGAAAGCCTTGACCTTATAAGGAGTCCCAAGGAGATCTACTTCATTTTACTTATCTGTTCAAAAGAAAAAATATGCCTCTGTCCTGAGGGAAATGCTATCTCTGTCTTCCATGGATATTACAAGACCTGTAGAAGCACCATGGAAACTTGCCTCCAACAGGCATTAGCTGGCAGTTGTTGGACATACAATCTCCAGGCTCCTCCCATTCCAGGACCAACAGAATGGGATCTCTGGGGAGAATTTAACAAGCCCTCAGGTGATTCTGTGAGGAGCATGATTGTCCACCAGCAATCCTTTGTTTCTGATTAAGAGCAGCTGTGTAGGTAAGCCGTGAAGGGCTTTCAGGCCAAGGAACTGGATCAGGTGTCTGCAAATTGGAGCCATCCTCCAGTTGACCCACATGCAGTGGATTGCAAAGCCCTTTTCCTCACCACATAGTCCTTGAGATAACTTTATAACAGTGATCTCATTGATGTGCAATCTCTCTTTTTCTTTTAATTTCACACAATTATAACATTGAAAATGCAGATGACAGTTTTGACATTCACAAAAATGTAGTTTTAATTAGCATGTTGATTACTTGATCTAAAAAGCCAGATGCCTAAATATTATGAAAGGTCACACAGAAGAAATCTTTAGTTTTCATCTTTTAATATTCTAATTTTAACGAATTAGAAGTGATTTTTATTTAGTTGCATTAGAAGGTGATTTTATTTAGCACCCCACCCTCCATTTTTAAATTATCGATTAATTATAAAAATTCAAAACTCATAGAAGGAAGGAAAAAATAAAATTACCCAGTCCCGGGCAGCCCAGGTGGCTCAGCAGTTTAATGCCACCTTCTGGAGACCTGGGATCCAGTCCCATGTGGGGCTCCCTGCATGGAGCCTGCCTCGCCCTTGGCCTGTATCTCTGACCTCTCTGTCTCTCATGAATAAATAAATAAAATATTTTTTTTAAAAGACAAAACTCCTGTAAAAAAAAAAAAAAAAAAAAAAAGGTTACCCAGTCCCTATCAGTTGTCTTTCCTTTGTCTTTCCTAGTAACAAACATTTATAATAAAAGCTCAGTGAATAGAAAATACCAATATAAGGAACAACTTTTGCTTGATACAGATGACTGAAAAAGACAAACTTGAATAAAGTTTCCTTTAGAAAATGCTTTTAACAAAACTATTATTCTATGGGATCCTTGGGTGGCTCAGTGGTTTAGAGCCTGCCTTTGGCCCAGGGCGTGATCCTGGAGTCCTGGGATGGAGTCCTGCATCAGGCTCACTGCATGGAGCCTACTTCTCCCTCTACCTGTGTCTTTGCCTCTCTCTCTCTGTCTCTGTGTCTCTCATAAATAAATAAAATAAAATAAAATAAAAAATCCTATCATTCTATCTCTAGTTTTTCCTCAATATTTCATAGATGTCAGGTGAGGTTTTTTAACTAAGGAAGAGCATCCTGGCCAATTAGGTGAACTTTCCACAATCTAACTTAAAATTAAAATACTATCAACACTCCCTATACTTCTAATTAATTAGTTTGGCAATAGAATTAAATTAGATGGGCACATATACTTGAGTAAATCCAATCTAAGCTATACCCAAACTGAATTCACTAAACATTTCCTTCAGTCCTTATCTCTATCTTACTAGAAAAAAAGTGATAAAATTAATGGGGCAATTAATGTGAAAACTAAGATTCAACTTAAATTCATACTGGAATAATTTCTAATTTTGTTGTGTCAAGTGACCCCGGTTGTATGTTAATTATGTAATATTCCATCTCTTTGAATACTAAGGGTTTGGGTATCCTGTAAACTTCTCTATTTGCCTATAGCTTGCAGTGCTTCAGTAGCAATTTATCTTCCTTTCAGATTCATCTTGAATTAACAAGTAAAATGTTAAGTTTCTGTGATTGGATCTTATTTCCTCAACATAATATAAGAACACCCAATTGAAAAGAAATTTGGGGGTACCTGGGTAGCCCAGGCAATTAAGCATCTGACTCTTGATTTTGGCTCAGGTCATGACCTCAGGGTTGTGGGATCGAGTCCCCCACTTGGCTCCAAGCTGGGCGTGGAATCTGCCTAAGATTCTGTCTCTCCTCTTTCCTCTTCCTCTCCCTCTCTTTCTCTATTAAAGTTTAAAAAATAAATAAAATTAAAAAAAAAAAAACAACAAAAAGTTTCCTTGAAAATAACCCTGGATTTTATTTACTTTTTATTTTTTAGATTTTATTTATTTATTTGAGAAAGAGAGAGAGAGCCGGCAAGCATGAACAAGGGGAGAGGCAGAGAGACAGAGAAAGGGAGAAGCAGATTCTCTGCTGAATAGGGATCCTGATGTGGGGCTAGATCCCAGGACCCCAGGATCATGACCTTAGCTGAAGGCAGATGCTTAACTGAATGAGCCACCCAGGCGTCCCAAAACTTGGATTTTGGACATTTAATGAATTATTACAGCATGCGTAATGAAAATAATCAGATTTTTAACCAGTGGTTTATTTATTAGATTCCACATATAAGTGAAATCATACACCGTTTCTCTTTCTCCATGTTATTTCACGTAGCATAATATCCATTAGGTCCTTACACGTTGTTGCAAATGGCAGCTAGCAGGGGAGGGGGGCAGCAAAATGGGTGAAGGACAAAGGAGGGTCCAGGCTTCCACTTATGGAATGAATAAATCACAGGACTAAAAGGTACAGCAGAGGGGAAATGGCCAATGTTATTGTAATAGTGTTGTATGGTGACAGATGGTAGCTACACTTGCAGTGAGCATGGCATTACCTATGGAGTTGTTGATTCACTGTGCAGTACACCTGAAACTAGCATAACATTGTGTGTTGACTGTACTGCAATAAGAAAAAAGCATAATTTTAAGTTGATTATTAATGACAGCTAGACCCACCTGCCTTGGTATTCCCACCTGCTCTGACAAAGCAAAACTACTTGGTGTTATTTGTTCAGTGTCCTGCAGTGGCATAGGCAGGGACTGAACCATAACTTTTCATTTCCTGTTGTTATATAATTTGTCAGCATACAGTTGTTTATAGTATTCTTTTATACTCTCTTATATTTCTGTGAGGTCAGTGATGTCTTCTATCAATTCAAACCTACCGCTGATCCCCTAGCAAAATTTTCATTTGTTATACTTTTTAATTCCATAAATTACATTTGATTATCTTTATAACTTCCATCTGTTTATTGGAATAATGTATTTGTTCAATTATCGTAATCATACATTTATATAATTCTATGAACATAGTTTTCTTTAGTTTCCTTGAATATTCAATAATAGTTGTTTTTAAATCTTCATCTGCTAGGTCCAACATCCTGGTCCCTCAGAGGCAGATTCTGTTTTATCTCTTAGGAATGGCTCAGACTTTCTTATTGATTTTCCTATTTCATAACAATTTGTCATTAAAAACTGGAAATTGTAGCAACTCTGGATAATGACACATACCCTCTCCTTTCTGAGATTTCTAGTTTGGGGTCATTTAATAGCATGTTTGGTCACTTTGTGTAGTGGTTTTCTTGGACCAAATCTGTGAAGGCCATCTTGCCCACAGCATGCAGCCTCTAGTGTCTTTACTAAGAACTTCCCCTTATTTTTATCTTGCAGGTGGGCTTTCTAGGGGTCACATCCTGGTTCTGCATTAGCTACTTTTTGGTCAAAGGTTGTACTTAAGCCCTTTTACCCAGTTATATTTTCACCTTTTACTAGTGGTCACATGTGTTGCTTTTCCTATTTGAGGAATGTAGAACTTTTTGTGCTCCCTTCCCCTCACATTCCTCTAGAGACTAGTACTTTTAAGGTTAACTCTCCAGGTGCTTCTGAAAGGTCTCAGCCTTGGGCATGTGCACAATCTTCCTGATCACCAGGGATGAGTGTGTGTTTTTTTAAAGCTTTTATTTAAATTCTAGTTGGCTAGCATACAATGCAATATTCTTTCAGGTATGCAATATAGTGATTCAACATTTCCGTACATCCCCTGGTGTTCACCATAACAAGTGCATCACCTATTTAAGCCTTAATCCCCAACACTTATTTAACACCTTCCCAGCTCCCTTCTGCAACCATCAGTTTTTTCAGGGATGAGTGGGGTTTTATTTTTAAGCCTGGCTTCCTATGAGCTGCCCCGGTTTCACGTGGCTTATTTTTCTACCAATGTTTACCACCAATTGTTTTTAAGCCTCCTAAAAATCAATGGCCTTTACTGATAGACATATGGGTGGCTTGGGGAATTTTTTCTACCGTGAACCACATCCTGCTTTTGATTTTCCTGAGTGTGTGCAGCCCAGGGCATGTGCACATTCCATAATCTCTCATGAGGGTGACCCAAGAGAGCTCCTCCTGGCTATCTCTTTCTTTAGTCCTTCTGTTAAACCTCAAACTCTGGTTTCCAACAGGGGTTTTTGGATGTCCTTAAAGTGTTCTCTTTTCCCCTCTTGCATGCTGGTCAAATCCATTTTGGATTTATCAGAAGACTAATTAGACAACATCGAGCCTGATTCCCAGTGCTTAGCAAGTTTTCTGTTGATATAGCTATCCTATGCTATGGTGAAGGAAACACAGAGCATTGTTACTAGCCTTCTTCTCACCTTCACTCTACCTAGAAAATCATATATGTAAAGTTTATATTCTCTAGACTATCATGCACCATGAAGGTAAAGAAGATGAAAAAACTAATGGAAGTTTTTATTACATGGTAATGATCCTGAGCCCATCAGGAGGGTTAGCATGACATTTGAAATGGATCAAACTGGTAAAAACTGGGCAGCCCCGGTGGCCCAGTGGTTTGGCACCGCATTCAGCCCAGGGCCTGATTCCAGAGACCCGGGATCAAGTCCCACGTCAGGCTCCCTGCATGGAGCCTGCTTCTTCCTCTGCCTGTGTCTCTGCCTCTCTCTCTCTCTCTCTCTCTGTCATGAATAAATAAATAAAATCTTAAAAAAAAAAAAAACTGGTAAAAACTGGTCATGGGGGATTGTTTGGAGTTTGCATCTAGCATCTGGCCTTAGCTTCTTGTGGCAGGGCTAGAAAACTGGGTTATAGTGGCTTGTTTAGATCTTGTTAGCAAGTCCCTGGTGACAATATTATCATTTGAAATTCTCTGGCAGGGCAGCCCGGGTGACTCAGTGGTTGAAGCACCTGCCTTCAGCCCAGGGTGTGATCCTGGAGTCCTGGGATCGAGTCCCATGTTGGGCTCCCTGCATGGAGCCTGCTTCTCCCTCTGCCTGTGTCTCTGCCTCTCTCTCTCTCTCTCTCTCAATCTCTCTATCATGAATAAATAAAATCTTTTTAAAAAAAATGAAATTCTCTGGCAAAAGCTGAATTTGTGTCTATGGTCTTATTCAGGAGACCTCGGTGAGTTTTCTTGCTTCCTTAATCTCTGATCATTTTGTGCCTCAGCCCCCAAGCATTCACCAAATAAGACCCTAACCACTACAATTTCAGGAAGGGTCAACCCAGGTACATCCACATATGACAGAGAAAGAGTAGTGTGCTGCAATGATGGAACAGATTTGATTTGTTTCCTCTTCATTCATCAGTACTTAATACCAAGGTAGTCTGGACCCCTTTGCCTGTGTCCAAACCTGCATCTGGCTGCCATTGGAGAGAGAGAGAGAAAACATATAACGCACTTCATCAAGGGCCTGCTTCTCTTGGCACTGAAATGAATGCTGTGGAAATGAATACTGGAAGGCAGGGCAAAAGGATTTAATTCCAGTACCACACTGTCTTGATGACCACAGCTTTGTAGTACAACCTGAAATCTGGCATTGTGATGCCCCCAGATATGGTTTTCTTTTTTAAAATTCCCCTGGCTATTTAGGGTCTTTTCTGATTCCACACAAATCTTAAAATAATTTGTTCTAACTCTCTGAAGAAAGTCCATGGTATTTTGATAGGGATTGCATTAAACGTGTACATTGCCCTGGGTAACATTGACATTTTCACATTAATTCTGCCAATCCATGAGCATGGAATATTTTTCCATCTCTTTGTGTCTTCCTCAATTTCTTTCAGAAGTGTTCTGTTGTTTTGAGGGTATAGATCCTTTACCTCTTTGTTTAGGTTTATTCCTAGGTATCTTATGCTTTTGGGTGCTATTGGGACTTCATCAAGAATAGAAGCTTTTGCACAGCAAAGGATACAGTCAACAAAACTAAAAGACAACCTACAGAATTGGAGAAGATATTTGCAAATGACATATCAGATAAAAGGCTAGTTTCCAAGATCTATAAAGAACTTATTAAACTCAACACCAAAGAAACAAACAATCCAATCATGAAATGGGCAAAAGTCATGAACAGAAATCTCACAGAGGAAGACATAGACATGGCCAACATGCACATGAGAAAATGCTCTGCATCACTTGCCATCAGGGAAATACAAATCAAAACCACAATGAAATACCACCTCACACCAGTGAGAATGGGGAAAATTAACAAGGCAGGAAACCACAAATGTTGAAGAGGATGCGGAGAAAGGGGAACCCTCTTACACTGTTGGTGGGAATGTGAACTGGTGCAGCCACTCTGGAAAACTGTGTGGAGGTTCCTCAAAGAGTTAAAAAAAACCTGCCCTACGACCCAGCAATTGCACTGTTGGGGATTTACCCCAAAGACTCAGATACAATGAAACGCCGGGACACCTGCACCCCGATGTTTCTAGCAGCAATGTCCACAATAACCAAACTGTAGAAGGAGCCTTGGTGCCCATCGAAAGATGAATGGATAAAGCAGATGTGGTTTATGTATACAATGGAATATTACTCAGCCATTAGAAATGACAAATATCCACCATTTGCTTCAACTTGGATGGAACTGGAGAGCATTATGCTGAGTGAAGTAAGTCAATCGGAGAAGGACAAACATTGTATGTTCTCATTCATTTGGGGAATACAAATAATAGTGAAAGGGAATATAAGGGAAGGGAGAAGAAATGTGTGGGAAATATCAGAAAGGGAGACAGAACATAAAGACTGCTAACTCTGGGAAACGAACTAGGGGTGGTGGAAGGGGAGGAGGGTGGGGGGCGGTGGTGAATGGGTGATGGGCACTGAGGGGGGCTCTTGACGGGATAAGCACTGGGTGTTATTCTGTATGTTGGCAAATTGAACACCAATAAAAAATAAATTTATTATTAAAAAAAAGGATTTAATTCTCAATGTGGGCATTGAACTTCAATATACAATGTGACCCACTGTAACACATGATGCATGGCATGGACCCCAAAACTGTCAGGTTCTAGCTAAGCAAGTTAACACCTTTTTCTCTGTGGCAATGATCCAGTGTATAAAAAAGAAAGGTCGAGATTGTTTCTTCCGCTCATTTTCCATTGTGGGAGAACCCTTGGGTAGAAATTCCATCTTACCTTTGGGAGAGGCAAATATACAATGACTAAAGGAGAATTGATTGCTTATCCTTGACATCGTACTCTTCTGATAGACATTATGAAATCAAAGAGTCATGCACATTTATTAAGGTTTGACTTTTTCCAAGTTGCCTTACCTCACTGAATTTAAGGTTAATCTATAAAACAAGCATGCTAATACTACCACCCCTGAATTACATGTGAAAGCTCTAAATGACATTTTGCATATTGTGTGTCACATGCAGTGCTTAAAGCAACAAAAGAGCTCAATAAATATGTTAACAATTTTATTTGCTATTACATCATGGATTATAAAGATTAAGTACATTACTATATTTCATTGTTTATGTATTCAGTAAATTGTATGTCTTTGTTTCTTCTAATCATAAAATAACTTAAATAGATAAATGAGATAGAATTACTCAACTGTCTCGCAAGGTGTGTGGAAATATTTTAATACCATGTCCAGAAGAATGACTTATATCAACCAAAAATAGAAATAGTAAAAATCAACAAGATTAACTGGAGTCTAAGGGACACAACAGCTATTTTATCAGGTATTCACCTTTGAGCATTTGTTCTATAAAGTATTGTTACATACAATATGAAGTATTGCTATAGAAAAACTACCATACCTACCTTACAAATGTTTTTGAGTTGATTACCCTTACTATATCAGAAAAGAATCATTTCCATTTATCATCTAGGTCCAAAGGAAAATTTTATTTTTAATTTCAATGAAGGTCTTACAACATTTTAAAATTATTAACACAAAAATAAAGTGATAGTGAGAAACTTTGTTCAGAATTTTAATAAGAGTTTAAATATTGTGAAAATAAAATATTCATTGCATCTTCTTTGTTTTGGAAATTATATATACACCAAATGGACAACATTTTTTAATGCAACTAAGCCTTATCAACTGTCGTGCTCAAGCCTATAAATTCTATTAAGAAAGAATAGTCACTTTCTTTACTCCAAAGTTGCAAACACATTTACTTTCAGATTAAAAACACCAACTACAATGATCAATCCAAGAACTCTTTTTATTTATCCATTATTTATTTCCTTCCAATCACCTTTGCATACACACCTGCCTTCAGAAATTTTCTACTTAAGAACTGTATCAAGTGAACAAATTTAAATAAAATTGAATAAAAAAAGAAAATGCAAAAAAGTAAACAATATTGTACAAACATCATAAAAGATGAAAGAAAACTGTCATACATCCTTTAGCAGAATAGGATGGTCCAGATTCTTATTGAAAAGTATTGTGAAGTCCTTCCAGTGAAATGACTAACTGGATGAAAATACTGTATTTTCTTTTCGTCCTTAAAAATATATTGTTCCCTCATTTTTAGGATGATGTCATCTGAAGACACATAGTTTGAGATTTTGTATATGGTCAGTGTCACCATTATCAGCAGAATTGAGGATGTTGCTGCCTCTTGAATCCAATGTTCTAATCCATCCAATCAGTGTGAAATGTTTTCCCTTCAAGTAATTTCAATAAAGGTTTTTTTTTAAGTGATTACAATGATAATGTTTCCATACTTGTTTCATACCTCCTAAAAGACGATGTGATACTTGAGAAACACAGTAAAAAAATTAAAAGATGATATAATAGGTGATTTCTCCATTGCATCATTCTTGTAGACAATACCACCTGTATTAGTTTCTTATTTCTGCTGTAACAAATTACTACCGATTTAGCATTTTAAAACTATACTTACTTATTATCTCATAATCCTGTAGGTCAGAAGTCTGAGTACAGTGGGGCTCATCTTAGGGCATCTGCTTAATCTTATAATAATTAAGATGTCAGCAGGACTGTGTTCCTTTCTGGATGCTCCAGGGTGAATTTGCTTCCAAGTTTTTTCAAACTGTTGATCCAATTCAACTCCTCGTGGTTGTAGGACTGAGGTTCCTGGTTCCATGTTGCTTGTCAGCCATGGGCTGGTCTTGTGCCTAGAGTTGCTGAATTCTTTCTCATGCTTCCCATGTGGCCCTCTCCAGTGGTGTTTTGTTGAATTTCTCTCCTACTTAAAATCGTTCAGTTCTCCCTTCTGCCATATCTTTCTGACTTTAGCCAAAGAAAGTGCTCTGACTTTAAGCTCATGTAATTATATGGCCCCAGTTGGAAAATCAGAATTATCTCCATATCTTAAAGTTTGTAGCCACTTTTGTCATATAAAGTAGATTATTTGCAAAATCCAGGGCTTCAGTTGTGGACTTCTTTCAGGGCCCATCTGCCTACCACACCATCATTCTTCCACTTGCTTAATATTCTATATTTTTTGTAGCATAGTTGGAAGTAATTAATGGGCAATGATGAAAGAACTTGTAGGGTGCTTAAAATATAAGTAATGTTTCAAGGTACAAGAAAAATAAAATAACTTATGATCATATACTTTATCATAGATTTATTAAGGATCCAATGGACTTAATTATAAAATATAATACTATTCTATGCCAGTCTCAACCTTTTGATAACCAGTATTATTGTTGGACTGACATTTGTGGTTCTTATCATTGCAAGATACTCATCAATATCCATCAAGAAACTGAAAAAAAATAACAAAGTTTATTACTCACACATACTAGAGGGTACATGGCACACCTGGAAACACACAAAGAGCAGGTAGAGATAGATAGATGATATTTTTATTAGGATTGAGGGCAGGAGCCTAGAATTTCTTGGGTTCATCCTTTATTGTTGAGTTTAAAATTTAAGATCCAAAAGAAAAAAGAAAAGAATAAATTGCCAGTTATCTAAATCACCCAAATTCAAATAAAAGAACTCCAAGGTGAGGTGGCCTGGCTCTTGATTCAATTTCGTGTCAGGCAATGTGTTTATTCAAGATAACCTTCTTTGAAGTGAATGCCTTGGCAATCAAAGTTTAAGTCAGGCATTTGCATTCAAAAGAAAGAAGAGAAGAAGAAAAGAAAGAAAGAAAGAAAGAAAGAAAGAAAGAAAGAAAGAAGAAAGAAAGAAAGAAAGAAAGAAAGAAAGAAAGAAAGAAAGAAAGAAGAAAGAAAGAAAGAAAGGGGAAAAACCAACTGCCAGGGCTTACACTATACAAACAGCTACCTACTTAAAATGAAAAGTGTGCTGGTGTTTTTTGAAAATTCAAATTATCAAACGTTCTAAGAATAGTCGAATGGAAATGGTAATTCTAAAGATTTTAATATTTTAAGGGCTAAAAGAAAGCATTTTTACCTTAATGAGATGCTCAGTATCAAACCAAAAAAAGAAGCGAGAGTTTAGCAGATGGCAATCTGGAGTATTCAAAAATGCTTGAAGTTTGTCAGAATCAAATAAACATGTATCGTGTCTTCTTCCCAGGCTGGTTCTTGCTGTATAAGTAAAATGTGGAAGAAACTCTCATTTCACATCATAGGATTTATACTCAGTAGCCACATCATGATTCAAGTCTAGGCCACTGTAACTTGTATAAGAGGAGTAGATCTCTTCTCCCCCACAATACTTGAGCCAACTTTAAGACTCAGAAAGTAAAAACTATGTGCAGTTTTTATAGAGTGTTTTGTCAAACAATTAATATTTTCAGAGCCATCAAACTATATATATTGTTTTATTTATGTAAATATACATATTTATAATATATATATAGTTTCTAGTTCAACATTATTATATAAAGGTTTTTATATTCATAATGTATTTTCTGTCTTTACCCAAGCATTTAACTAATCCTTTGCTTAGCCACCAACTTATTCCATTTATTCATTATTTGGTGCCAAAATATCTCTTCTTCACAGTCTAATCAATCAGAAGTGCTGTCTAACATGTAAAATTATTTTGATAAATTGTCAATAACTGACTCTTTTTTAGACTGCCAGTGAAAACAGATTTACCACAGTTTGATTCCCCTTAAATTTTTTCATAGAATTAATGTTTTCACATTTTTTAATAAATTTATTAAAAACTTGAGAGATTCATTCAACTTCTTAATTTTGTAGATGAGAAAATATATTCATTTAACAAATAACTTATGTATCTATTTTTAAAATGTTATTTTGAAACAATTTTAGACTTACAGAAAATTGCAAAGATAATACAGTGTGTTCCTGTATACCCTCCACAGTTTCCCTAAATGTTATCTAATATGACCAATGATAAATTTATCAAAACTAACATATTATATTACTAATTTACCAAACTCTATACTTGACTCATGTTCCACCAGTTTTTGCACTTAATGTCCTTTTCCTGTTCCAGGATCAGGTCAGGCCTTCACATCTGATCTGGGATTTAGTTGCCATGTTTCATTAGAAGCTTCTTCAGTCTGGGATAGCTCCTCATACTTTCCTTGTCTTTCATGACCTCGACAGTTTTAAAGAGTACTGGTAACAATTTGGGCTTATCTGATGTGTCTCACAGTTCAATTGAGGTTAACCTTTTTCATTCAGTGCATCATATCAGGTAATGCATGATGCCTATTATATCTGATCATTTTGTTAAGGTTGTATCTTCTGGGTTCTTCACTGGAAAGTTACTATTTTCTCCTTGTAATTAATAAATATTCTGGGAAAGACATGTTAAGATCATATAAATATCTAGTTTCTCCTTTTTCTCACTGATTTTAACATCTATTAGTGGATCTTGCCTACAGTAATTTTATTGTGGTGTTTGCTTCATGATCATCCATGTGTCCCTCATTCCTTCTACATTCATTAATTGGAATTCTTCTGCAACAAAGAGCTAGTTATTTATTTATTTATTTATTTATTTATTTATTTATTTAATCATTTGTGTATATCAGCATATTAGCATATATATTTATTTTACCTTATGGCTTATTATTTGTATTTATTTTCTTGATCAGAATGTTTCAGCTTTGGCTACTGGATGTTCCTTTGAGTTGCTTCTATATCCTTCATAATGTCACCATCATTTAAATATATATATATATTTTTTAAATATATTTTTATTGAAGTATAGTTGATATGCAATATTATCTTAGTTTCAGGTGTACAGTCACCATCATTTTGTAAGCTTTTCCTTACTTTCTGACACCACAAGATGCTCCAGTTTTATCTTGCATTTTTGCTGCCCCAGTCCATTTCAGGGATCCATGGATTCTTCTATTGGAAAACAGTATTAAAGACCAAGATATAAATGCTAGAATTGAGCACCTAGTAAGTACTCTGTTTTAGAAAGTTGATGAATAATAGCAAACAGATAAAAAATCTCTGCCCATCTGCAGTTTGCATTCCAGTTTGGGAGTATAAATAGTAATATTTTGAAAGAAGGTGCTAAATGCTAAGGGTAAAATGCAGCGGGGAGAAAGGAAACAGAAGTGCTAGAGACGTGGGGATTTGATGGAGATCAGAATCCCACATGAAATAGAAAGATTAAAATGATCCTTATTGAAAAGGTAACATTTGAGCAAAGACTTGAGGAGGTAGTTATTTTAGTCAGCTCCAGATGCTATAACAAAACACCACAGACTGGATGGCTTAAAAACCAGACATTGACTTCCCACAGCTCTGGAGGCTGAGAAGTCCAAGAATCTGTCTGCACAGACTCAGTTCTTGGTGAGGGCCTACTTCCTGACATGTAGAGAGTTGCCATCTTGCTATTTACCTACATGGCCTTTCTCACCTTGTACAATTGGAGGTCTATATTTCTTTTTTTATAAGGCACTAATCCTGTCAAGAAGATCCCACCTTCCAAAGCTACCTAACCCTAATTAGTTCTCGAAGGCCCTCCCTCCAATGTTACCCATTAGAGGTCAGGGCTTCAATATATGAATTTTGGTAAGAAACAAAAATTCAGTCCATAACAAAAATTGACTGCCAAATATCTGGATAAGATGCATTCAAGGAATAGAAAGTCAGTGCAAAGTTCTTAAGCATGAGGAAGACTGTGTGGTCTAAGAATACCAGAAAGCCCAATATAACTAAATATAACTAAAGGGAAAGGAACAGGAGAAGAAGCCCAAGAAGAAAGCAGACAGGATTACAGAGAGCCAGATAATTTAGGGCTCTCCAGGACACTCCAAGTCCAGACATTTGAGCAGAGGAGTCACCATATTAGATGCTGGTCTGTTAATATCACATTGGTTGTTACATTGAGAATGAGCTGTTAAATAGTAAGGATAGAGGTATGTAAACTGTGCAGTTGCTGAGGTGAAAGGTCAAGGTGGTATCAGGGAAGGTAATCAGAAGTAGCTGGATATTTTTTTTTTAATTTATTTATGACAGTCACACACACAGAGAGAGAGAGAGGCAGAGGTACAGGCAGAGGGAGAAGCAGGCTCCATGCACCGGGAGCCCGACGTGGGATTCAATCCCGGGTCTCCAGGATCGCGCCCTGGGCCAAAGGCAGATGCTAAACCGCTGCGCCACCCAGGGATCCCAGAAGTAGCTGGATATTTTACATATTTTGATGTAGAGTCAATAGTTTCTTGTTGGGTGATATGTGAAAAAGAGAGTTCAAATTTTGGTTTTGAGCAACTAGAAAGTTAGGATCGTCATCAACTGAAATGAAGGAGACTACGTAAAGCAGGTTTGGGAAAAGATCAGAATCTCTCTTTCCTTACTTTTCTTTTCTTTTTTTTTTTAAGTTCAAGCCCCCCTATGGGGTGAGATCAAGGAAGCGGCTTAACAGACTGAGCCACCCAGGTGCTCCTATTTCCTTACTTACTATTCACTTCACAATATTGTCTTCATGTTTAAATGACAAAAATGTCTCCAAGGCACATAGCACAGTGTCTGGCATATAGTAAGAGCTAATTATATTATTAGAATTAATTTCATATGAATTGGTGATGTGTTCATCATCACCATCAAATTCATCACCCATGAGATGTCCCAATCTATGGTAGAAGAGACGTAGATGAAAAGGGCTGAGTGTTTTGGGAAACCAGTAATTAGTTTCATCCCCTAATTTTGCAAAAGAGAAAAATTTTAACTGAAATAATGAAAAACTTTAGTTTCTCTAGTTTCTCTGTTCCATTAGAGTAAACTTTGAGACAAAAACAAATGTGTATATGTAAAAGCCACTGAGATTATGGGATAGTTTGTTACAGCAGTGTAAGCTTAACCCATTTTGACTAACAAACACAGTAAGCCATCATAGAAGGTGCTGTTCTCTTGATTTCTAGCTCAGAACACCTTCTACTAGTCCATGATACACATAGTCTAAAATATCCCTCAATAAATTATGGTGAAAATTAATAATACTCTGTAAATGAAAGAAGGCCGAAGCTTGGGAGAAATAGTGATTGGAACCACTCATTTATTTATGCTTGGGGGTAAAAAAAAAATTGGCTGTGGCAATCATAATTCTTTACCCATGCAGTGGGTGTCCATTGTGAAAAATGATGTAAACACAGCCATTTTTAAAATAGAGCTGGAACTGCCTTGCACATCTTGTTTTCTAAACCTTTGAACTGGGTTAAACCTCCAACATTTCAGGCAGCCTGGGTGGCTCAGTGGTTTAGCGCTGTCTTCAGCCCAGGGTGTGATCCTGGAGACCCAGGATTGAGTCCCACGTCGGGTTCCCTGCATGGAACCTACTTCTCCCTCTGCCTGTGTCTCTGCCTCTCTCTCTCTCTCTCTCTCTTTCTCTCTCTGTCTCTCTGTCTCTCTCTCTCTCTCTCTCTCCCTCTCTGTGTCTCTCATGAATAAATAAATAAAATCTTAAAAAAAAATAACCTCTAACATTCCAAGAGGCCAGTAAGAACAAGAAAAGCAAAGTAAACTTTTGCATAGTGACCCCCTTCACCTGACCAATTAATTGGAGTATATACAAACCTAGCCTTCCTTATCAGCACCAATCAACTCTTCTCAAAAACAACTTACCTAATCTTCCTATTTTTTTTTCTATGAAAACCCTGAGTCCACTTCCAGTAATTGGGACACTACTTGGATTTCTATCTAAATCTGTGTGCCTCAAATTGCAGTTCTTTCAACTCAAATAAATGCTTTGCCTCTTAAACTAGTTTTTATCTTTAGGTTGACACCACCCAGAAGTTAGGATTTGGGATAGTGTGAAATGTAATGCCCTCACCTGGACTCCAGGTGGATTACTTCTGGGAAAAACAACTTCATCTTTCTTTGGAGGCCTGTACAATTCTGGAGTGAGCTTACCTTAAATAAGAACATTACCTAAGAAATGTTGCAAGCCAGGGGCGCCTGGGTAGCTCAGTCAGTTAAGTCTCTGACTCTTGGTTTCAGTTCAGGCCATGATCTCAGGGTGCTGAGATCAAGCCCTACATCAAGGCTCAGTGCTCAGCACAGACTCTGTTGGAGATTGTCTCTCTCTCGCTCTCCTTCCCCTTCTGCTCACCTCTGATAAATAAATAAATAGTTTTTTTTTTTAACAAAGTATTGCAAGACATTAGAAGTTCTTATTTTAGGTTTTTATGCATCTGCATAGTTTCAAACAACCAATATTACAAGGCTTGTTATTGAAAAAGTACTATCTAATACACCCTCAGTATTCTATTCCACAGAGTCCTTAACATTTTTAGGTGTTTCTTTTGTTCTTTTATTTTTACAACTCTATATAGCATCATTATAATGCTACATCTTGATTTTTTAAATTTTTGACATTATCTGTGAGAACTCCTCCTGCTACCAACATATTCTTTCTCTCCCTCAATCACTCTCTCTCTCCATGTCCAAGCTCTAATGCTCTTAGTATGATTGTAACATATTGCAGTTTAAATCAGTATTTATTGTTTACGTCAATACTACATATCATTATGTAAATGATATTCATAGATGAAGCACCTGGCACAGTACAATTACTTTTTCCTTTTTCTTTTTTTCTTAAAGATTTTATTTATTTATTCATGAGAGACACAGAGAGAGAGAGAGAGAGAGAGAGAGAGAGGCAGAGACACAGGCAGAGGGAGAAGCAGGCTCCATGCAGGAGTCCAACGTGGGACTTGATCCTCAGTCTCCAGGATCATGCCCTGGGCTGAAGGCAGCGCTAAACCACTGAGCCACCTAGGCTGCCCTACTTTTTCCTTTTTCTCATTTATTCTTGTTCTCATAATTGTCATTTTTTAAAGATTTGTTTATTTTAGAGAGAGAACTGAAGCAATAGGGGCAGAGGAAGAGAGAAAGAGAATCTCAAGCAGGGATGCCTGAGTGGCTCAGTGGTTGAGCTTCTGCCTTCAGCTCAGGGCCTGATGCTGGAGTCCCACATATATTATGGTGTATAGAAGGGATATCTAGTAATTATTTGTTTGTTTGTCTTTTTAAGTATGCTCCATGCCCAGCATGGTGCCCAATGCAGGGCTTGAACTCACAACCCTTAGATTAAGACTTGACCTGAGATCAAAAGTCACATGCTTAACCACCTGAGCCACTCAGGCTCCCCTTAAACTGACTTTTTACCAATCCGTTTTATTATCTGCTTTCATTTCCAAAACCATTTATTAGGTGATTCTGAGCAAACTTTAAGCCAGATATTCTTCTACTATCAAATGAGAATATTTCTAATTTTGTATAAACGCTTCTTAGCACAGAATAAATACACAGTAAACACACTTAGTAAATACCCAAATGTTGCTTAATTTGGATGTAAGCCTAATACAAAGTGGTATTCATTGAAATGCATCCCAATAATCACAAAAAGCTACACATGAAACTATGTATTTTAATTGTCTCTTTATTTTTGTTGGAATCTTGATGTCGAATAAAGTCTCCTCAAACTTAGAAGAGTAGAGCAAAGTATTCTGGGCATGGTTACATGAAGACTTTCAAGAGTGTCTATATTTAAGAAAGTATTGCCATTATGCAATGAAGGTCTACCTACTGGCCCACACACCAGTCTCTTCAGTACCTGCAAGACAAACTATTCTAAACACGTTGTTTGCTTTCCATCATGCCATGCTTATAAAGATAAGCTTTTGGATAGCTATAACACCCCCATTATAATTAGTGCTTAAAAGTAACCTAAACCAGGAATACTTACTCTTCCAATGCCAGTAAATTACAATGTTATGTATAGCTGAAGGTTTTCCCCATCAGAATCGTCAGAATAAATATAATTACACAATTACATTAAATGGATTGCCAAGAATGAAATTTAGAAGCATATAGGACAAAGGTATTCTGAGGGATGGGTAGGAAATGTTGGCCTAATGTCTGAGTTAGCAGTACTGAAAAGAGTCCATATTTTATTCCAAAGATTAGTTTTAAAACATTATAATAAACCTACATTGGTGGTCTTTTATGTCCCAAACATGGAGCTATTTGATTTAAAGCAGAAAGTTAGATCAAAATTGGCTTAAAGTATATTCTAGGCTGTTCAACTTCCTCCCGTGGCCTTCCTAGGGAAGGCAAGCAAATGCATTAAACTCCACCTAACCCCCTTCCTCACTTGCAAATTTATGTAACTTCCTAAAAATTGTATAAACTGGCATCAAGAAAGACCATTTAGTCTTCTCTGAAGTATTATCTGAGTCAAAATGATCGATTTATTGCATTGAGAAAGTATTAGGTAGAATGGAACCCTCACGTGCTGAAGCCCCAAGACAGGGCTCAGGTAGCTTCCACATCTTGATTCCTCATGCCCTTCAGAGTTATGCCTGTGTTTGATTGCTTCAGTCAAGACTGTCTATAAATACTCTGCACTTCAGACTCTGCCATTCCTGAATTCCTTAGAAAAAGAAAAAGGCAATTTGAGTTGCTAAACATGTAGCATATGCAACTTGCTGGTTTGCTGACCTGTGGCCCCCAGGCATCCTAACTGAGAGGTCTGAGAGAGGACCTGCATCAGGTATCAGAAAGATGACTGACTGATCACCATCACCAAAGATCATTGACTGATCAGTGGCACCATCAGGGCAAGATCTGTTCTATGCATTTATTTCCCATTACCTGGCATAAAATGTATGCTCTATGCCACTCTAAAAATGTTTGGCAATGATGATGATAATCCATTGTTATTAGCCTGGCCTAGCCCCTAGAGATATGATTTTTTTAAAGTAATCTCCATGCCCAACACAGGGCTTGAGCTCACAGTCTTGAGATCAAGACCTGAGCTGAGATCAAGAGTCCCAGGGGAGCCCCAGTGGCTCAGCGGTTTAGTGCAGCCTTCAGCCCAGGGTGTGATCCTGGAGACCCAGGATCGAGTCCCACATTGGGCTCCCTGCATGGAGCCTGCTTCTCTCTTTGCCTGTGTCTCTGCTTCTCTCTCTCTTTCTCTCTCTCTCTCTCTCTCTCTCTCTCTGTCTCTCATGAATAAATAAATAAAATCTTTAAAAAATGCATTAAAAAAAAAGTCCCACACTTTGGGTGCCTTTGGCTTAGATCATGATCCCAGGGTCCTGGGATTGAGCCTTTCATCAGGCTCCTTGCTCAGGGGGGTCTGCTTCTCCCTCTCCCTCTGCTGCCACTCCTCCTGCCCTGCTCATGTGCTCGTGCGCTCTCTCTCTCTCTTGCAAATCAATAAATAAAATCTAAAAAAAAAAAAAAAAAAGAGTGCCATGGTCAACTCACTGAGCCACACAGGCACTCCAGAGATGATTGTATAGGACTTGGGAAGAAGAAAGTTGCCTTTCCAAGAAATGTAATGAAGTAAAACCTATTTTCCTCAGAAAGAAATTGCCCTACTGTTTTCATGTCAAATTCTTTATTACTTCATGATGTACCTTAACATAACACTAAAAAAGAAAATAGGTAGGTGACCCAGAGAATTAAAAAATAGAGACAATGTTAGGAGAACAGAACTACTCCAAGTTCATGTGAACTGCTTTTCCTTTCTGTTAGGAATATGAGGCTTTAAGGGGACCCAAATTCTATAGTATTTTTTTTCACCCTTTAAAGTGGTATCACAGCATTCACCTACATAATGAATGTGCCACTTCTTTTTTCTTTTCATGATCCAAATGGTCACCGTTATCATTACTACAAATTGGAGAAGTGATTCTCTTATTGTTTTAGTCCTGAGAAATGATTCTCCTATCGTGTTAGTTCTCAAGTATAGATGAAACTACAAACCAAACATACCAAAACACACAACCTTCCGTGTTACATGCTAGAGCTTGTTTTCAGAAATTTACCTGCAGATTTGAAAAATCAGTTGATTAGAAATTTTCAGCACATTTAAAAAATGCAAATTGCATACTATGTCAAAATTATTTTAACATAGTATTTTTTTATTATTTATGATTAATTTAGGGCCATTTTTCTACTTTGAAGAGTTGAAATAGTTAATAAAATCAAAGAAAAATTAGTCATCATAAATACATGAAAACAATTAAAACCAGGTTGCTGATTGAATGGTTAAGTGATGAACACAGCAATGGGTTTAAACCCCTTATCAGCCCACACAGCACTGGGCACACAGAGCAGGAGGAGATTAAAAACTCACCTTCTCCAACATTTCTCTAATTTGCCCCATCTGCTTCCTTGTAGGAACACCCTATTATCAGTGCCTTGTCCACTTTCACTCTCTGTTTCTCTTTATAAATTAATTCCTCACTGCTCCTTCACAGAGGGTAAACTCCCTCTCCTAAGCCTTGAGGTAGGAGAAACAAAGAAAGATATCCTTGTAGTTCTATTAAGAGCAAAGAAATCAGGCAACTCTATTAAATTGCAAAATAGCAGACCAGTGAGTGAAAAGTTTTGAAAAGTTTCTATTGTAGGTAGGCAAATATTTTTTTTCTTCTAACCAAATAACTTCTAGCCCCATAAAGCATGGGTGTAGATGGCACTTAGGTGTGTACTGCTTGCCAATGCAAATATGACAGATTAAGAAAAACTTTCCCAGGTTTGAGGATTTACAAAACACCTATCTGAAATGCTGTTGTCAACAATCTTTTTCATAAGATCATGAATAAAGACAATTGTACAAATTAGATCAAATTAGACCAGCAGCGAGGAGTTCTATATTTCACTTGAGGTTAGCAGCTAGCTATTTGTTCAGCATCTGTCAAGTCTAGTTACCACCAGCTCCAAGAGTCATCTCTAATTTACTATTTTCACATCAGAACAAGAGGTTAGGTAGCATAGCTAATTGGAGTAAGATAAAAACATATGTAAAATACCAAGCAATGAATGTGGTTATACTTCAGTTCAAATCTGGTTCCTCTTATTCACACAGTAAAAATAGCACCTAGTAAATCTCTCTCATTTGAGTTTAGGAGGGCTTATAGTTTGGCAGGCTTTGGTGTTTGTATTACCTTTTCAATTTGAAAACATCCTAGTGTGGTTTAGCACATTTTAACAAAAATGCATATTCTCGAACATTTTATCTTCTTTCCTTCTGCCTCAAAAAAGAAAAAGCTAATTAAAGGAATTTTGACCATGTCAATGTCAGAAAATGGAACTCAGGAGCCTAAAAAGTTACAACACATTAGTCTCACTAGAAAATTTACTGGAAATCTCATGTTCCTCAATAAAACTTAAGTGCCCAGTCCAGAAAATCTCTAAATATTGAATGAAGCCCATTTCCAAACATCATTAGAGATGATTCTTTTACTACTCCCCAGCAGATGACGATCATCTCACAGCTGCTTCTATGCAAACATAACAGACAGACAGAGTATAGGGTGAAGGGTTAGGAGTGGTGAGCAGCCTTGAGTGCAATAAAACTGGCCTCCCTTTACACTGAACAAGACAACTCCTCTTCTCACGACTGTTTCCTTCCCATGTATGGAAAAGGAAAAGGAATAAGGTAGATATTTATTAGAGCTGGGTTGTTCTGTACTGGTCTTAGCCTATATATAATGATGTGATTAGCTAGAAATCCCTGGGGCACTCACCTGGACCCAGATTCCTCTTTTGGAATCAACATTGTGTCTGTCTAGACCCTTGTGGTTCTTAGTATGATTATAGAATGCCCTCAGCAACAACCATTAGGAAACTTTAAAAGAAATAAAGCTTGCTATTCAAAAGTCCTGGAAGTTATACAGCACAACTGGACCACATTGTGAGGTCCTGGAGAGGGAGACAGAGAGAGAGAGAAAGAGAGCACAAGCACCTGGGTCTCTGTTTTTATTGTGTTGAGGCTGGAGGCCTAGGGTTTCATCTGTTCACTCTTTATTGGTGAATTTTAAACATAAGAATGGGAATTAAAGTATGGGAAGAAAAAAATGTGGCCAAATGATCTGATGATCAAATGACATCAACCAAGATCTGTAAAACAAAGGAGGCTGGGGTTGGAGTTGTGAGGAGTTAACCTGGCTCTTTATCTGGTCATGTAGCTGGCAATGTGTTCATTTGACATAGCCATCTTTGAAGTGAATGTCTTGGCACCCAAAAGCTTAAATCAGGCACTTACATTATAGAAAATAAAAATCCACTGCCAGGGCTAACATGGACACAATGAAAAGGTGGGGCATTTCACACATACTATCCACCAACATTGACGTGCTTGAAAAAAGAAGACAACTGAGTCAATAGACTGAAGGTTTGTGTTTCCTCAAATGCATATTTTAAAATTTAATCTCTATTGTGATGATGTTATGAGGTGGGGCCCTTTGGGGGTGATTAGCTGGTGAGTGTGAAGCCCTCACAAATGGGATTACTTCTTTTATAAAAAGGGACCCTATAGAGCTCTCTTGCCGCTTCCATCATGTGAATATATAATTAGAAGTCAGCAGTCTACAACCCAGAAGAGAGACCTTACCAGAACCCAAGCATGCTGGCACCCTGATCTTATACTTCCAACCTCCAGAATTGTGAGGGATAAATTGTTGTATAAACTACTGGTCTGTGGTACTTTGTTATAACAGCCTGAATAAACTAAGACAGGAGTCCAGTGAGAACTTTACTTTCAGGATAAAAAATTTTCAAACTTTGTATATAACCTGGACTTGTAGTTTACAGGTTGGGAAATTTTTTATCTGGGCAGAAAGGAAATAATATACCATAACATGAAAATTCTTGAGGGTAAAGTTACATCTTGATGAGAATCATCTTTAAGGAAAGAGGACCAGTTGAAAAATAAACCATGAGGATGAAGCAAAGTTTTCTCCTGAAGCCTTTCCTTTCTTAACCACTCGACTGGCCCATGGGTATTTTCAGGCCTTGGATTCTCTGCAGCTCCTTTCATCCTTCAGTTTGGTCTTTCTTTTGAAACATCTCTAGGTCAGTGCCAGATTGGGTAACAAAAGTCAGATTTTAAAGACTTAGGCCTCACTCCAGCCTTGACATTTAGTAAAAACAATTCTTCTTTATTGCTTTTGTAATAAAGTGATAGAGTATTAGGCACACTTGAAGGAAAGATGATCAACCAGCCTTCCTCAAGAGTATGTAGGTCCTGTGTTTTCCTTCAACACAAGATTCTAACATGGCCTAAAAATATTCTAAAAATTCTAAGCTGTCTAAGAACTTCTTGTATACAGGGGCAACTAGTGGCTCAGTCAGTTGAGCATCTGACTCTTGATTTTGGCTCGGATCATGATTTCATGGCTGTGAGATCAAGCTCTGCATCAGGCTCTGGTTCAGCATGGAGTCTGCTTACATTTTCTCTCACCTTCTGTGTTTTTTTTTTTAAATATTTTATTTATTTATTCATGACAGACACACACATAGAGGCAGAGACACAGGCAGAGGGAGAAGCAGGCTTCATGCAGGAAGCCTGACGTGGGACTTGATCCTGGATCTCCAGGATCACACCCTGGGCTGAAGGCGGTGCTAAACTGCTGGGCCACCCAGGCTGCCCTCACCTTCTGTTTCTCCTGCTGCTTGCTCTTGTTCTCTCTCTCTCTCTCTCTCTCTCTCAAATAAATAAATAAAATCTTTAAAACAATGAAAGATTCATAACTCTCAAAAGGTGGCAGAAGGGGAGGTGGGTGAGGGGATGGGGTAACTGGGTGACAGGCATTAAGGAGGGTACAAGATGGGTTGAGCACTGGGTTGAGCAACATACTATATGTTGGCAAATTGAATTTAAATAAAATATTTTAAAAATAATAATAATTAAACAAAACAAAGCAAAAAATAAACTTTCTATATACCATAAAGCTAAATTAGGCACAAAACATGTAACCAGAAACTTCTGTAGTTTATTTCTTGACATATCTTTACATGAAGGTGCTATTTACCAGTTTTTATTGTATTATGTACATTCAATTCAGGAATTGTCCCACTTTGAGTCCTCTTTGTGCAATAAACAAAAAAAGTATTACCCATAATTGTTCCTAACACTGAGCCTAGGGCAGTAAAAGTGAATGATATGTAGGCACCCCTCTGACCTATCTGTAAGGGTTGGCTCACTACAGAAAACAGAAATCACTTCAGAGATTTTCATTAGGATATGGTTTAATACATGAAAGTGGATACACATACAATAAGTGAAATGGCTGAAGGAAGGGTATATAAGCTAGGCTTCCAAGAAAGACTTCTTGAATAAAATAAATCTCACTACCATAGGGAAGTTGCTCTGTCATGGCTATTAAATGCTGCCTGTGAGTTGTTCCTGCAACTACAAGCCAAGTATTGCAAAACTGTGCAATTGCTGCTGCCTTTTCTTTTACTCGGGAATCAAGAAAAGTGCCACTGGAAGCCAGCTCTTGGAGAAAGCCTCCTATTCCCATGACCTTGCCTTCCCACAGGACAGGACTCTGGCGCCTCTGCTGTGGTCTCTCTTTCACACTGTATGCAAGTTCATCTAATTGGCTAAAACTAATTAACACTCAGAATCCTGCAAGGGAGTATAGGAGATGTCTTTCTTTTTCCAACTTCCCAAATAGAAGTCAGGTGGTGTGCAAACTAGTCCATGGCATCTTTTATCTGTTTCTCCTGCTGAAAAATGAAGCAGCAGCAGCAGAAAGGAATAAGTGTGAAACACTCACAAGCAAACCACACAGTTCAGGATGGGTACAGTGTTGGTAAAAGTGCAGCAATAACAACAGAGCCAAATGGAAGTCCTTGGGTGCCTTGACCCAGCATCGCCCCGAGGGCTAGAACCATGGCCTTAGAAAATGTGGGACAGGGACACTAAAATGATAGGTATAGACAAAACATACTGACTGAAGTTTAATTGTTGCTACAAGGGCTCAGAGATGGACTAACTACAAGGTAGCTTCATATTTGCTAGTAAACAAAGACAGTAGCAATGCCAGCAAATATCTAAAAATAACTGAAAAACAATGTTTTTCTTTCATATACTTTTAAACTCACATTTTTGGTTTAATATTTGAGATTAATTGAATTCATATTAATTCTATCATTTTTATAGCCAAATAATTTCTTTCATATAGTATATTTTAATTGAGGGTTGACATGAGAGAAATTAATTCAGTGACACGGACAGCCAAAAATAGAAATGATAGGTAGGTAAATGAGGAAAATGAGATTTCAGCATCCTTGACTAATAAGCTCCTGCTTTTCAACTGTTCTTTAAGATGCACGATGCCATTTTCAATAGAGCAATAAATACTCGGAAAATGATTTCCCAAACAGCATAATTAAGTAAGAGCCTTGAAATTCCTGTCCAATTGAGTTATAACTAGAAAATCGCTTGATCTCTGTTCCTCCACAGAATCCAGAATATTGCATAGACAACCAACCAGTGCACAGGAGCACATGTGAGCCTGCATAGGGAGGGCCCTGGGTCCCAACAGAGGCTCACCTTAACTGGGGATCTATTGCTGTAGTGACAAAGTATAACAAAATCCTTCCTGAAACATTTGCTTCAGAGATCAGAGTTCCTTCAGATTGAGAACTGAATATTTCTCCAGAGCCTTATTTCATCTTGGGAAAGGCACTATCATTTGTGACCTATCACTCTGTATGTGTCTGTCTACCTATTAATCCCGTGTCACGTGGAGTAGTAGTAGTAGTAATTGCTTCCCTTGCCCTGGAAAGCACATTAATATTTGAGAAAATGGGGCCCATACATAAGCATGACTTTCATTCCAGCTTGGTCTCAGCCTGCAAATGAGGAACACAGTGCCTGGCACCTGCATAGGAACTGCAATCTGGCCAGATTAGAGGAAATTTAGCCAACAGTTGGCTATTCCTTTATATGTTATATTTTCTGTTTTTGTCTCAAAATCTCTCTTCCAGAAAAAATAAAAAGTAAAAAAAATCCTCCACTGCGCATTCCTGACCTCCCTGATTTCCGGTGCTTTTATCTACCTCCTTACCCAATGCCCAATTTTTAGCTTCTAAAACAGGTCACAATGGTTGCCTGGTATTTGTACATCCTTCTTATGCATGGGGAACTCCCCACCTTAAGCAAGTTGATGGGAGATGGAATCTATTTCCATATATATTCTACAGAAGCTGGATGTTCTGGTGGTCTGTTTTGACATTCTTTGTAACAAGATTCAGATTCTGGTCATTTCAGACAACCAGATTCTGAATTAGGAGCAAAAAAGTAGAGCAAGTAAGCAACATCAGTGGCTGGCAAAAGATGAAGAGAGATCAAGCTTATGAGAGTATTAGTCTTTTGAAGCTGCCATGACAAAATACCATAGACTGTGTGGCTTAAGCAACAGACATTCATTTTTCACAGTTTTGGGGATATGGAAATGCAAGATCAAAGGTTCTTTGTGAGGCTGGTTCCTCGTGAGGCCTATCTTCTTGACTTGTAGATAGTCTGTTTCTCTGTGTCTTCATATGCTCCTTCTCTGTATGTGTATATCTCTGATGTCTCTTATAGTCTTCTTATCTCTGATGTCTCTTGTAGTTTTCTTGTCTCTTATCTCTGATGTCTGTATAGTCTTCTTATAAGGCTATTGTCCTATTAGATTAAGGCCCTACCCTATGACCTCATTTAACCTTAATTACTTCTTTAAAGGCCCTATCTTTAAATACAGTCACATTGAGGGTTAGAGCTTCAGTATATACATTTTGAGAGTAAACAATTCAGTCCATAGTACTGGGCAACAATGCTGATATCCACATCCAGTGCCCAGACCAATTGGTCACAAGCCAATACAGTGTCCACTGTGCAGCCAGGTGAGTTCTATTCCCCACCTGGCCAGCTCTGCCACATGTTATGGGATATAGTCCTGGCCAACGAGCTCCAGATCTAGCTTTTAGCCCCCCTGGAGAAAATTTTTTACAACATGCTACCTAGGATGTTGAACAAGGAAGTGAGCTCTTAACTTCACCTTACTCTAAACTATAAAACTTCAGCTATCACTGAGGTGATCAACTTTAACTTTATCATAAATCATCTTCCTTCAACTAAAAAGTACTAATTGGAATTCATGATTCTGGACTAATTGTAGAAATTTATATAAACCAAATTATACCTGTTAGGAGACTGGCTTTCAAAGTGGGTCCCTAGGCAAGGCTATCAGTTTAGCATCCATTAGAAATGCAAGTTCTTGGATACCAAATATAGGACTATGCTGCTGACTAAAAGCATGTCTATTAATCCCTTTATATATCAACCATATTTTAGCTATGTGGAAGTTCCACTCTGGGATCATTCCTTTCTGAACAAAAACCTTAAGCATCTATCCTGTGGTAAAATGAGGTTTTCAGTGTTCATCAAGGAAGCATAGTTTCTTGTTGCCATTGTCATGGCCTCATGGGACAGGGTACCTTGTTCATGAAGCCCCACATTCCCTTCTGGTATCACTAATTAGTGGGAAATATTTCCTATGTGAGCATGGATAAGATGCCAACAAATTTCTTCAGCAGAAACATTTTTCCATATTGGAAATGTGTCTGTGTCCCTCTCTGTGCTTAGTATGGAAACTACATGCTGAGAAAAGCAAGCATTTCATACTTATAGCTGATTTGCTTGAGGGCATCACCTCTGGGGCCTAAGAGAATTACTGGGACACCCTAAGAATATTTTCTCCCAGTCTCATGTAATGCTACATAACTATGTACAGCAATAAATCTTTGTTAATTCAGACTCTGGAAAATCATTACACAGTGGTTAAGGAAGTCTCCAGGATCAAATGCCCATTCTACTGCTTTGGAGAAATCAGCTTTGGGCTGTGAAATTCTAGACTTCTGTATCCCCATGTGTAAAATGGAAGGAATCATTGTTCCTGTTCCATAGGAACAACTCTTAAAATATAAAAGTCAATAGAAGTAGCATATTTAGACTCTGGAATGCCCTAACTTGCAGCCACTACCTCCCACAAAGTAGTCCCTTAAGGTCACACCTGATTAGAAGGGATGCCAGAATGAGGAGTACTGTTCTGGAGACTCTGCTAATACAGCTCTGCCTTCACACCCCTGCTTGCTGCACAATAACTTTCACCTACTGTTTTACAGAAAACAGTTAAAAAAAAAAAAAAAAAAAAAAAGAGGCTGAATCAAATGAATAAAGAAAATTTGCACTGGAGGCCAAATCAGGTAGGTGGTAACCTGGAGGGGAAAAACTCTGTATGAGGAGGGCACCAGGCTGCAGCTCAAAACTTCTGATTCCTTTCACTATGAGTCCAAAATAAGCTAGTTAAATCCCCTGTGAACCTCTTTTCATTCATACACAAAATATGAAAACAGGGTAAATTTCTAAGATTATTTCCATAATATGACACTAATAATTTTAGATATCCTAAATGGTTTCTTCTACATGCTAATTAAAAATATTTTTTCCTAAAAAGAAAGAAGCATGAAGAAACTCTTGGAGGTGAGATATGTTTTTTACTGTGATTATGGTGATGGTTTCACAGGTACATGAATATTGTCCAAAGTCATCAAATTATATACAGTAATTATGTACAGTTTTTATATGTCACACATACCTGAATTAAACGTAAAAATACCTTTTTTTGGTATCTCCATTTAAAATTTTTTTTTTAAGATTTTCTTTATTTATTTGCAAAAGAGAGAGACAGCAAAAGAGCACAAGTAGGGGGAATGGCCAAGGGAGAGGAGAAGCAGGCTCTCCACTGAGCAGGGAGTCTGATGCAGAACTCGATCCCAGGAGCCCAGGATCATGACCTGAGGCAAAGGCAGACATCTAACCGACTGAGCCACGCAGGTAGCCTCTCCATTTAGACAATGTCTCCACTAGCCCGACTTCACTGGGTGAGACTTCATTGTTGTAAGCATTGGAAAGTATAACTATGAAATTTTAAATAACACATTAATTTAGAACCCCTTGTCTTTATCCTTTGTTTTACCACATTGCTTGTAGCCACGACACTTTTTAAACAGAAAGTTCCAATCATTTTGTTATATTAAGAAGGATCCATGCTGAACCAGGGTAGTTACTAATTATTTCAGTTTGGTTTAATGAAAGCTAAAGCTCTTCAAAAAGAGGAGAATGTAAATTCTCTTGTGAGCTGTTAAAGTAATTATTTCAAAAAGCAAAATTCTTCACTATGAGATGTGAAGCATGGTACATGTTTTATATTTAAGTTAATAGAAAATGACTTTTTTTCCCTGTAGAACAAGATGCTGTGGGAACCAGACATTTCTTAATACCAGAACTTCTATTTTAGCAATGTGGCTTATAAATAATAAAGCTTTATAGTGCTTCATTTATGGAACACTTTTGACAAATATAAGGGAATGCTATATATGGTGCTATGGAAAGTAATACTGCAGATTGATATAATGCTATCATGGAAGACAATGGCATTTTTAAAATGCTGACACCCTCAAAATAAACAACTTCCACTTAGGACACCAGCAACAAGCGTTTTCTAAAGCACAAAGCAGAGTATTCTCCAGACCTAGATGGAAAAGATACTGATGTGGTCAAACAAACCAGTGATGGTAGGCAATTAGTGTTATAGACATTAGGAGAAAGGCATACAGTCTTCTCTGAGTGCTTGTTAGGATGTCATATATTTACTTTAGTCATTGGCCACAGCACTGGAAAGAATGACCTTCCAGCTCTGTTGAGGGAATGGACCACAAAAGTATACTACATCTAAGAATTGGAAATCAGGATGGTCAGCTTTCTTCCTTAGTATGGCCTCAGGAAAAGGTGGCCCGAAGTTTATGCCAAGGTTTGTGGCAACCTTCTGGTTCCACTCTTGTTTTGCCATCTACCCATTCATTCATGCTTTCATTATTCCTTTCTTCTACAAAGTGCTATTGGGCACCTCATAAATTCTAGGCTCTGGGCACCAGAGATAAGCAGGGTACAAAGCAAAATCATGAGGCTTCCATGCTAGTCATTAAAAAACAGTTGATAAACAAACAAGAAAGGCATTGGAGTGGTAAGCACTCTCTCAATGATGAAGTATGGTGAATTGCCTGAGAAATGATGTGGTGAACCCTGGATTGGCCTATGGATTTTTGTGAACCCTTGGCTGCATGGCTTATCTGATGCTGCCCAGCTGCACACCAGCCATCTACCCTACCACAGTGCTGAGCAAATCGATGCCAAGACAAGCTATTTGCTTCTGGAGAATGAAATGCCAAGACTGTTCAACAAGCAATATGGAAGAGGGGATTTTGTATCTTTGAATCAAAATGAAAAAAATTAGGCCTATCAGGGGCTGACCAAACTCCTCATTTGTGAAGAAGATTTTATAATCTATTCAACATTCCTAAAAGACTACTGGAGCTTCACAAGCTTATAAAATGCACAGGATAGCTGGGTAATTTTATAGATACTTTTAGATCCATAGTGCCTACAGGAGCCTTTTCAACCCTGCCAACGCAAAATCTGGCCCCATTTGGAAGCTTTGTCTGCATACTTCTGTGAGCCTCTAAGGAGTAGCATCCCTACATGGCTGTCCTTTTCTTTTCAGAGACTATCGTCTCCTGGCACTTCACTGGCTGTCGGCACAGGTGGGCCTCCTTGACTCTCAGAATGCCAGCCTTCATTCTCCCATTGAGTAGACCTATTATGTCTAGTCTTCTCTAGGAACTCTGCCAGACTGAGTCCGGAAACTACTGACCTCCTTAACATCACTGTGTAAAAACAGCTTTAATTTTTTTGTTTTCCATATTTAAAAGATACAAAAAACACCCCAATGGAAGAAAAGTATTTGAACAATTTGTGATTGCGGTGTGCTCTCTTGAACTAAATTTAAGCATGCATGGGTCCCTCTCTCCTCTGTGGAACTGAAGCTATGACTGCAAATTGTCTATACTTGATACACATTGTATACAACAAGGCATTCATGAATGGTCTGTTTATCTTGCTTCAACCGTGGGCTCTCCTCAGGTACTCAAAAGTAAGAGAAAGAGGTTATAGGGCCACAGCAGGAATTTTTAGGATCTTAAGTACAACAGATAAGAAAATACAATAATACATCAAAATCTAGTAAGGCCAGGTAATGGTACCACATAAATATATACATGCTCAGCACAAACTTCAAGTCTTTGAGAAAGAAATTGCTTTAGAATAGCTTAATCATTGAAACAACATGGATGGACCATGAGAGCATTATGCTAAGTAAAATCAGTCGGATAAAGGAAAACAAATACTGTATGATCTCACTTATATGTGAAATTTGAAAAGAAAAACCAAACTCATAAAAAAGGAGATCAGATTAGTGGCTATCATAGGCAAGAGTGGGAGAATTGGATGAAGGTGGTTATAAACTACAAGTTATAAGAAAAAAAAGTACTGGGGATGAAATGTACAACATAATAACAATAGTTAACACTGCTATGTGGCATATTTGAAATATGTTAAGAGAGTAGACCCTAAAATTTCTGATCACAAAGAAAAAAACGTTTTTCATTCTTGTTTCTTTTTTGTGTATATATGAGATGATGGATGTTAACTAAACTCACTGTGTTAATCATTTGCTATCTATGTAAGTCAAGTCACTATGTATACCTGAAACTTCTACAATGCTCTATGTCAAGTACATTTGTATAAAATGGAAAGAGGGATTCCCTGGGTGGCGCAACAGTTTGGCGCCTGCCTTTGGCCCAGGGTGCGATCCTGGAGACCCGGGATCAAATCCCACATCGGGCTCCTGGTGCATGGAGCCTGCTTCTCCCTCTGCCTGTGTCTCTGCCTCTCTCTCTCTCTCTCTCTCTCTGTGTGTGACTATCATAAATAAATAAAAATTAAAAAAAAAAAGAAATAGTTCACAGACACATAAACATTTATGCAGCCAGAACCTGGATTTCTTGTCCCATAGGTAAGCCATCTATGAAGTCTTATATTCCTAGTGAGGAATGGGTTCTATAATTTAAATATTGAATGGCTGAATGAAAAAGAGTCTGCTACATTCCTTTCCACAATGTCTACCATACAGACAAGAAAACTGACCTGGGCAATCTTTTATAAAATACTCTTCATTCAATCATGCTGTTCTTTGTGAATTTAAGTATCCCTGTTTTGGTTTATTGTAAGCTGGTTCCATAATTTAAACCCTCGAAGTCAATTCTTACTTCAAATCTTGAGCTGACATTTAAAAATCTCTCTTCTATGTTTCCTATAGAAAGGAAAAGTAAAATTGACATGGAGGGTCTCTGTGTTCTATACATGATCTCACCAATGTTCACGTCTGCTTGATGATATATGCATCATTATTCACAGTAGCATGTGAGGACACTGACCCTCAGGGTGGTTAAAAAATAAACTGCCCAAGGTCACATAGTAAATGGCTGAACTGGAATTCAAAACTACATGTGTGGATTCCAAGGTCTAGGCTTCCATGAAATGAATCATGTGGCCTCGGGATCCTGCTAAATGTTTTTCCAGCATAACAAAACAGCAGTGAACACTCAAGGGCTCACACTTAATATTTACATGCCTTGGGAGAGAAGGGACTATTTAGAGCAATATCTATTGCAGCATGTAGGTACAATTAGCTGATCTATAATCATCTATTAAACAAAGAATATATAAAATGAGCTATAAATGCCATAGGGGACATGGGAGTTTACAATCTGATGTTCCAGAGTTAAACAACTGTTCCAAAGGAAGAATCCTTAGAAATGCTGCAAGATAGAACCTAACTAAATAATAAGATGTGGAAATTCAAGACACTTTCTACCTGAAATGATGAGGTAGGCTTGAAGTCACAAAGGACATGCCCTAGGTCTTGCAGATTTTAAGAGTCCTAGGAAGGTGGGTGGCATTCTAATGGCATTCTAATTCTAATTTCATTCTAAGGGCTGAAATTCAGAGACCTTGGGATGTGGAAGGAGGGCACGGGAGGGACAATAAGCAGCTCTTCTTTTAAAACCCACTGTTGGGGGATCCCTGGGTGGCTCAGAGGTTTAGCACTTGTCTTTGGCCCAGGGCGCGATCCTGGGGCCCCAGGATTGTGTCCCACGTCCCCAGGATCGGGTCCCACGTCCTCAGGATCGGGTCCCACGTCCCCAGGATTGGGTCCCACGTCCCCAGGGCTCCCGACATGGAGCCTGTCTTTGCCTCTCTCTATGTCTATCATAAATAAATAAAATATTTTTAAAAAAGATTTAAAACCCACTGTTGTAGGTCATTTGCTTTTTGAATTCCCACCAGTAGAGTTCAATGCTTTTTAAGGAAACCTCCAACCTTCTGGCTCTGGCTTTAACAGAACTTTTGGTTGAAATGCAAATGGCCCCAGCCCTGCCTGCTGCCACATCATTTTCATAAGAAAGCAATTGTTTGGAATCTGCTTTAGTTCTTTGATCCCAAATGATTTTTCCGTCTCTTTACCTTAAAAATAATTTAAAAAAAATAGTTTTAGGTCTTTAAACAGATACCGTGGTTATCTCACAATAAAAAATATGTGTAGTATTTAGTTTTTGTAAAATGGTTTCCGATTTTGCCTTCTTAGGTTCAGTGGGATATCTCCACAAAGAACCATTCTCACTCTGAAAACTCCTAGTAAATGGGTGATAATGCTGCTTTTTGCTCACACAGGCCAACATCGTCCCAAGTAATCAAGTACTTTGGGACTTTGGAACTGGACACACTATATTATGCCACAATATGGCACCTTGGCAAATTGAATATTTTAAGCTGAAGGGATTCGAGAACATTCTGCATCCTTCTACCCTGAAGCAGGTCATAAAACCTCCCTACACCTAGAGGAAAGTGATGTAGGAAAGATGATAGGATTCAAAGCCAATGACCAAGAAAGAATTCTTGAGACATCTTTGGTGCAAAAAAAAGTGGTTTTCTTAAAGCACGGGGACAGAACCTGTGGGAAGAAAGAACTGCCCTGGGGTCAGGAGGAGTGGCCCATTATATACTTTCAAGTAGGGATCCTGTAAGCTTCACAGGTATTTTGGAAACAAGATTCCCAGGATCCTGAGGGTGCTGGCTATTGCTAGGAACTGTCACTTATTACTGTTTAGTAAAAACTCAGTCATGAGACCCTTCGGATGTATATTGGTGGGTCATATGCTTGGGAGATGATTGCCAACATATATTGTGGCAGGGGGTAGAGGAGGTAAGGGAGATAAGGAAGTTTCCAAAGCAATCTTTATACGTTAAAGTAGATTTACAGGATCCTAGGGGTTCAGCTACGATTGCCTTTTGTCCTTAGCAAAGAAAGTATTAACATGGAGGCAGATGGGTCCCCAGAGGAATGTCACTCTGCCTGTTTCAAGGACTTGTCAATGGGCTATAGGTAGTAAGGAAATTTAATAATTTTTCTTCTGCCTTTGTTTGCCACATCAGAAAGGAACATCCTTATCTTTAAAACAGAGGACACTAAGAAGAAGCAGAAAGACCAGGCCTTAAGTTCCCCATTTAATACTCATATTGTTTGAGTATCATTCTTCCCATGACTTTCCACTCTTCATCAAACCTAGCATAAAAATGCTCAGCTTTAACCACTTCTTTAGGTCTCCATTTTTAAAATAAAGATTCTCTTGCCATGTAAAATTTATGCTAAATAACTTTGTATGCTTTTTTCTTGGTCATCTCTCTTAGTAAACAACAAAATTACTGAGTACATCTTATAGATCCTACTGGCTTTATTCAATGATTCATGAATCAAGGAACTTCCAAGTCTAGTGGATAGAAAGTTGCTCCAAGAAGCTATACAAAATGAATAGGAAGAGGGAAGCAGGAATGAGGAGATTATAGTAGGCACACACACACACACACACACACACACACACACACACACACAAATTGGGTTGTAAGATTACTTTCCTTTAGGGGTTGGCAGAGGTCTATTAACTACAGCTGATTATGATGTGGGAAACAAAGATACATGTTGGCAATCATCCCCCAAGCGTATGACCCACTAATATACATCTAAAAGGATCTCTTGACTAAGCTTTTACCCCCAAGGTACCCCTAAGGGTACCCCTCAAGATTCTGGACACCTGGCTTCCAAAATTCCTTACAGAGTTACGCTACCACTAACCACCTCCTAACTTGAAAGTATAGTGCAGCTCTTTCTGCCTTCAGGTCCTATTCCTGTGTTTTAATAGAAGTACCCTTTGCACTGAAGACATCTCAAGAATTCTTTCTTGGCCATCAGTTCTGAACCCCAACACTTCAATACACATCACTCCTATGGGTGTTTTTTTTTCCATTTTTTGGAACATACAATGTTTGCACTATCATGTTCACATGCTAGGCATTTGCAATTGAACTGAAGTGCCTAAGTAATAGAATATGTATAAGTTCCCTAAAATATATGCATGCTCTCTGCTAGTAAAAGCTTTATGTACTAACCCCACAGGGAGATAGTGCTTTGAGAGCTAACTCTCTTCTCCTTACTTGTAGCAAGTAATGAAAAGTTCTTTGGTTTCAACATTTCCTTGGGTTGTATTCCACTTAATGCATCCTAAGCAGTGAATTCCTTGAGTTTGGTTACAATGGGACTTTGTTATAAGCAATTTCATTTTAGGCTCCCTTGTTTTCAGATGGGATTGATAAAGGATGGACTTTTATTTTTCTCACTTTAAAGAACCCTGGGGGTGGTGAGTAAGGTGGCTAGGGGCCTTTGGTTCCTCCAGCTCATAGTTCTGTTCATTCTTAGCTGTGTTCTCAACATCGTTAGAACATGGTGGCTGCTAGGACTCCAACTATTGTAACCGAACTAACATTTGCTCCTTGGTGAGTTGCAGATATAAATTATACCAGATAAGTTTGTCCCAACGTAAATTTATTTGCAGCAAATAAAGAGATCATGGGGAATAACTTCCAAAGCCATGAGTCCTCGAGCTAGGGTGAATGGGTTCTTTTTATTTAGAGTTAGGATGAATATTTAGATAGGACAGCCTTGTTTACACTAGCTAGACACTAAACTGACCTTTACTGCTTACCTGCTTGTACTTGCTGACCTTTATCTTACATTTTTCCTTAAGCTCTGCTTTCTGATTTATCTCTTCACTCGGGCAAATGAAACCCAACACTACCTCTCAGGTGATAGCGACTGCCCTGACAAGACCTCCTACTGGCCTAGACCATCCAGACCTTTTGAGCTAAATCCCTGTCCTGTGCTTACGCAGATGGACCATGGAGTGACCTCTGGGATGACAATCACCTTTACCTCATTATAATACTAAAATCTCTGCCCTAAGAGGAGCCACAGACTCATTTACTAACATACAACACATGTCTAGGCATGTTTCTTTAAGGCACATGAGCAATTTTATGCCTCCTCTATGTATGATGGCAAGGCTTCCTTATGTAAATATTCATCCTAACCCTCGACAAAAGAAACCCATTCATCCTCTCTCAGGGAGTCATGGCTTTGGAAGCCATTTCCTGTGATATCCTTAATTGCTACAAATAATGTTTTCTTTGTGTGACAGCTAACATGATGCGGTTTCCGTGACTTACCAAGAAGAGAACTCACATTGGTTCAGTTACATTGTCATCATATGTAGAGATGGCAAAAGGTCGTGCAGGTGACTTAAGAAAATATGCCTGTACATACATTGTATGTTATATAAATGAGGCTTATATCCCTCCTTGGGTGGAGACTTTAGTATTATAATGATTTAAAGATAATTGTTGATCATTCTAGAGATCACCTCATGGTCCATCTGTGCAGGTGCAAGTCAGGCAATATGTTCAAACTGATCTGGGTGGTCTAGACTGGCTAGAGTTCTTGTCAGGGCAGTCACTATCACTTGAGGGGTGATTTCAGTTATCTTCTGAAGAGATAATCTGAAGAGATAATTCCAGATTATCCATAAGATAATCTGGAAAGTAAGGAAAGGTCGGTGAGTATAAACAGTAGGCAGTGAGGGTCAGGTCTTTAGGTCTAGCTAATGACACTATCATATCCCTTTTCCAAGCAGCAGGATAGGAAAGGAACTGAGAAAGGCATCCAGCTTCTCTTAAAGGAGGCTTCCTGGAAGAGAAGATAAGACTTCTACTTACATAAACCTAGACATAAGGCCATACCAGCTTCAAGTAAGGCTGGGAAATAGAACTCTTTCCATGCTTGTTGCTTGTTTCTAACTTAGAATGGGGAAATGGATATTGGGTGACACCCAGCAGCATGTGCCTCTCTGTGACAAAGAGGGCTGGGATAGAGTCGTGTGCTTCCATCGAAAAAGGAAGCTTCAGTTCTAATAAATACCTATGTTTTTGACCCCAGTGTTAGAATGCTGCAGGTCATAAAAATCTGATATTATCAAGTAACTTCAGGTAAACACATTTTTGGTAAGAGGATCCAGAAAATAAAGGAAGACCTTTAAACCACCACATCATTTATCATATTCATTTGCTGGGTAACTATTGATTAAATATAGGGAAAGTCTAGGGGAACCCAGAAGAGGCAATTATATCAGACTTCACAGGTAAGATATATTGTTTCTTCTATCTGCAATGTATGGAGAAGCATTACAAGAAAAGATAGGTATGGGGTTTAGGACATGCTACCTCAAAATATGTTTAGTGCTGTGACATAGTCAACATCTTAAGCTGAAGGAATTTAGGAAAGTGGCAGAATCAAGGAGGTCACTCTGACTCTGCCGCCTCAACCTTCTTTCCTGAAACAGGTCATAAATTTCCCATGTGAAAGTATCCTCCCTTTACCAAAAGGAGGGGAGACATTCTTATCACCACAGACAGGGAACAAGGGGGGCAGGAAATCTGTACAAACAAACCTCATTAAACTGTTATCTTTTTAGTTACCTTTCCACAATCTATTCCCCATACCACAAGTTCCTTTGTCTCATCAATTCTTCACAAATTTATGTTTCTTTGTCTAAAAGGTTTAAAAGCTTCCTTCTCTGGTCACATTCAGGTATTCATTCTCTTGTAAAGCCTCTCATGTACATGCAAAAAATTCTGTAAAATTTGTAGGTGTTTCCCCTATTAACCCATCTTTGTTGGTAATTTTCATATCTAGTCAGAGACCCTAATAGAGTCAAGGATAACTTTTTTTCTCCCCTACAAAGGCAACAGCTATGCAAGTGCAGGAAAGGGCTATGGCATGACATCTGAAGCCTCTGCAGACATACAGTATTGGTACACTTGCATAGATACTGGTCTTTCACCTTCCACAATACAGGCCCTCTTGGATCTGTGACCTCTGTCACCAATTATACTATATCAGGCTCCTTGTTTCTTTGAATTCAACTTTTCACTGCTTCTGGTGAGAGTGCTGGTTCTGATCCAACTTGGCCAGGCTGTTCCAGGTATGTAACTCAGCTCATGGTAACTTTGAAGGAATATTCTTCACAAATTTCTACTTCCTCTCCTCCTGCTCTCTGAAACCCTTCCAAGCAGGATTAGTCCTCACCAATCCACCAAAACTGATCTAGTCAGATCAACATTACCTACATGGTGTTATACCCAGCAGGTCTGTATCCTACTTGATCTTTAGGCTGCACTTAGTCCACCTGACTCCATGCCCTCCAGTATCCAATATCCGCATAGGTGTTGTTGTTTCTCTAACTGCCTTTATATCTCTGCCAAATGTCACTTGACCTGAACTCTGCTCACCTTCTCTACCTTGGCACTCAGGGCCCTTTCTTCCATTGACAGCCCTTTATGACTGTTATCACCAGTGAGTATTATTTGTTTACTGTGTAGGTGAAGAAAGATTTTGCTCTGCTCTCTTAGGTTTAAAAGCTGGGTCTGTAAAATAAACTGACAATAGGCAGAATAACAGGATAAAAGGTATATTAAGTTATTAATTTTTAATATGTGCACAGGGCATCACAGAAAAAAAGTGAACATCCAATAAAGTGTTGAGATTAGAGAGCTTCTATACTGTCTTAATATGGGAAAGGGAAGTGGGATATATAGACCACTTAGAGGGGAGAGTCACTGGTTTTGGAGAAAGGTGAATGGGCCCTTAGAAGGGTAGATGGGAGGAATGATCATTTGTGACAACATTTGGGTATGGTGTCCACTTCTAGTCTCCTCTCTCTTGTGATGAGTCAATCTTCCCAAGTTAATGAAAATCCTGAGCAGTGTAGTGAGGAAGGGAATCTATAACTATTGGGTTCCTATTTGGTTATTTTTGGAAGACCTGTCTTTAGGCACAGAAGGATAGTTCTGAGAAAGCTTCTCCTTACATCTGCTGTTTTTCAAGTGCCTATAGCTCAAAATAGTCAATATATTCAAGCAGCATATTTGGGGTGGCATGTCCTGAACTCCTTCAACTCTCTTCCCTATCAGATTCTGTCTTTTCTGCTCAACGCTCTATCCCTGAATTTGCCAGCACCCAGCAAGTGTCTAAGACATATTTATTGGCTAGATGGAATCAGCTGGCTGCCACCAAGGAGACCATGGTTATGTCAGGCACTTCCAGGCTCCTGGATTCCCCTCTTCAGTACAACCATGGCATAGCAATTATCATTGTCAACTTGTTTCAGAGGCTGCTTTTTAGACACCTCACTAAATGTGATCATCTAAATGAGCATAATCCTTCCCAAGGAATCAATTTGGTAAGACATATGTGCACCAACCTCACTGAGGCAGCCATCATCATAATGTTTGAAATCCCTTTCCACAGATTATTTTAGAACACTGAACACATTTCATCAGCACAAATATCTAGACTTCTAAGAACAGAGACAGGAAAATGAGGTTTGAAATTATGCTGTTCAATCTGAATAATTTCTTTCTTTTTTTCTTTTTTTGTCTGAAACAATATATTAACACAAAATAATAAGATCAATCATTTTATATGTGCTGTATATATTAGATTAGCAGTTAATTACATGCAAAAATGTTGTAAATATAGGGAGCAACCTCAGATTCGAGAGATATTGAAAGATAAAAAAATCAACAAGTTCAAATAAGATTCATTGTCTTATATACATGATCTTTATCTCTATATTCTATCCTTATCTATCTCCAGTGCTGCACAATTTTTTAAACATTACATTAGAAAAAAAAACCTGACTTTTTCTGTCGATAATAAAACTATTTAGGTCCATTTTAAATATCATCTATAAAATATCTTTAAAAAGCAATCTTATTAATAATGAAAAGTTCTCAAATTAGTCTGGAAGTCAAAATTAGGTTACTTTATCACTCTTGTTTTAAAAAATTAATAAAATGGTTTCAGAGGAGAATCTCTCATCACTTGTTCTTTCTCAAGTAAAATGAGATTTATCCACTAGAGGAAATCCTGGTAAATCTATCAACCAGTTAATTCTCTCAGTAATTCCTCTTTGGGTTTCAGATCCTCGTACTATTTTTCCCTAGAGATGGACTGGAAAGGAGTTCTTGTGACATTTTGAATTACTAAAGCATCCTCACCTGTACAAACTGACAACACATCTGCAGATGGTCCATGAAGTATTATCGTGAACAATTTACATTTTGCTACACTAAAAGTAAATGTACAAAGTACTCAGGAAGATTTGGTATCTTTCATTTCTGTTACAGTAGGAGGATTATTTGCTTTTTAAACAATTAATTCTAAGTTTTAATTGAGTCTGTAATACATAATAACTCTATATGTAGACACTTTAAATGGCAATTACAATGTTAAAATGTACAAATAACAGGATATTTGATAAATGACCTGGTAGGTAGTTAGAATCTAATGTCCATATTTTTTTTAAGATTTTATTTGTTTATCTGAGAGGGAGAGACAGAGACGAGATAGTGACCAAGATAGCACAAGCAGGGAAGAGAGGTAGAAGCAGGCTTCCCGCAGAGCAGGGACCTTCCCCCTACCTCCCCGCCCCCAATGAGGGGCTTTATCCCAGGACCCTGAATCATGACCTGAGCTTAAGGCAGATGTTTAACCTACTGAGCCACCCAAGTGCCCCCTAATGTCCATATTTTACAGACAAGACAAAAGCCTGAGGAAGTCAGATGTCCAGCTATACCACATAAATAATTTATGTCAAAACTAGAATCACATTCAGTTCTATTGATACATATACTAACTTGGCTGCTCACTGAAGCAATATGCGAATTTGCACGTTCCCTCACATAGAAAGACCTTTTAGGTAAAAATAAATTTTACTTCAAAAGTAGGTAAATTTCTTTATATGAAATAATATGGCAGTGATATTTTTCCTGTCAAATCATGGGAAAATCTATCTTATGTTATTTATTATTTTAGCTAAAGGAAAGAAAAAATGAGATCTGTGCTGTAAATCATATTTAGATGGTAATATCAATCATAACTTTGTGAAAAATATTATAAATCTCTGGTCTATGCCATCAGTATGAATTGAATTTGAATATTTTCCAGTAAAAGTACTGGAAGTAACTATTTGGCATTTTTCTTTATTTCCAATCTACTCTTTGCTGTCTTATCTTTATTATGGATGTATTTATGTTAGAGTTTACTAAAAAAAAAAAAACCTCATTATTTTCAAGTTAGATCATTCAAGTCCATTTATTCAGTGACTAAGATGATCAGTTAACAAACCATTTCCTTGACATTTCTATTTTTTGTTGAGAATTAATGAATTAATTCACTTATTCAACTTATATGTTCATTGTTTTATTAACTTATTTTACTCATCCTTTCAGTGTTTTTTTTTAATATTTTTATTGGAGTTCAATTTGCCAATACGTAGCATAACACCCAGTGCACATCCCGCCAAGTGCCCCCATCAGTGCCCATCACCCAGTCACCCCAACCCCCCGCCCACTTCCCATTCCACTAACCCTTGTTCATTTCCCAAGTTACTAGTCTCTCATGTTTTGTTGCCCTCACTGATATTTTCACTCATTTTCCCTCCTTTCCCTTTATTCCCTTTCACTAATTTTTATATTCCAAAAATGAATGAGACCACATAATGTTTGTCCTTTTCCGACTGACTTATTTCACTCAGCATAATACCCTCCAGTTCCATCCACGTCGAAACAAATGGTGGGTATTTGTCGTTTCTAATGGCTGAGGAATATTCCATTGTATACATAAACCACATCTTCCTTATCCATTCATCTTTTGGTGGACACCGAGGCTCCTTCCACAGTTTGGCTATTGTGAACATTGCTGCTATAAACATTGGGGTGCAGGTGTCCTGCCGTTTCACTGCATCTGTATCTTTGGGGTATTACCCAACACTGCAATTGCTAGGTCAGGGCAGATCTATTTTTAACTCTTTGAGGAACCTCCACACAGTTTTCCAGAGTGGCTGCACCAGGTCACATTCCCACCAAGGGTGCAAGAGGGTTCCCCATTCTCCACATCCCCTCCAACATTTGTAGTTTCCTGCCTTGTTAATTTTCCCCATTCTCATTGGTGTGAACTGGCATCTCATTGTGATTTTGATTTGTATTTCCCTGATGGCAAGTGATGTGGAGAATTTTCTCATGTGCTTGTTGGCCATGTCTATGTCTTCTTCTGTGAAATTTCTGTTCATGTCTTGCCCATTTCATGATTGGATTGTTTATTTCTTTGCTGTTGAGTTTAATAAGTTCTTTATAGATCTTGGATACTAGCCCTTTATCTGATACGTCATTTGCAATATCTTCTCATTCTGTAGGTTGTCTTTGAGTTTTGTTGACTGTTCTTTTGCTGAGCAGAAGCTTCTTATCTTGATGAGGTCCCAAAAATTCCTTTTTGCTTTTGTTTTTCTTGCCTTCATGGATGTATCTTGCAAGAAGTTACTGTGGCCAAGTTCAAAAATGGTGTTGCCTGTGTTCTTCTCTAGGATTTTGATGGAATCTTGTCTCACATTTAGATCTTTCATCCATTTTGAGTTTATCTTTGTGTATGGTGTAAGGGAATGGTCTAGTTTCATTCTTCTACATGTGGATGTCCAATTATCCCAGCACCAGTTATTGAAGAGACTGTCTTTTTTCCAGTGGATAGTCTTTCCTCCTTTATCGAATATTAGTTGACCATAAAGTTGAGGGTCCACTTCTGGATTCTCTATTCTGTTCCATTGATCTCTGTGTCTGTTTTTGTGCCAGTACCAGACTGTCCTGATGACCACAGCTTTGTAGTACAACCTGAAATCTGGCATTGTGAAGCCCCCAGCTATGGTTTTCTTTTTTAATATTCCCCTGGCTATTTGGGTTTTTTTCTGATTCCACACAAATCTTAAGATGATTTGTTCCAACTCTCTGAAGAAAGTCCATGGTATTTTGATAGGGATTGCATTGAATGTGTAAATTGCCCTGGGTAACATTGACATTTTCACAATATTAATTCTTCCAATCCATGAGCCTGGAATATTTTTCCATCTCTTTGTGTCTTCCTCAATTTCTTTCAGAAGTGTTCTGTTGTTTTTAGGGTATAGATCTTTTACCTGTTTGGTTAGGTTTATTCCTAGGTATCTTATGCTTTTGGATGCAATTGTAAATGGGATTGACTCCTTAATTTCTCTTTCTTCAGTCTCATTGTTAGTGTATAGAAATGCCACTGACTTCTGGACATTGATTTTGTGTTCTGCCACACTGCTGAATTGCTGTATGAGTTCTAGCAATCTTGAGGTGGAGTCTCTTGGGTTTTCTATGTATAGTATCATGTCATCTGCAAAGAGGGAGAGTCTGACTTCTTCTTTGCCAATTTGAATGCCTTTTACTTCTTTTTGTTGCCTGATTGCTGAGGCTAGGACTTCTAGTAGTATGTTGAATAGCAGTGGTGAGTGGACATCACTGTCTTGTTCCTGATCTTAGGGAAAAGACTCTTAGTGTTTCCCCATTGAGAATGATATTTGCTATGGGCTTTTCAAAGATGGCTAATAAGATGCTGAGGAATGTTCCCTGTATCCCTACACTCTGAAGAGTTTTGATCAGGAATGGATGCTGTATTTTGTCAAATGCTTTCTCTGCATCTATTGAAAGGATCATATGGTTCTTGTTTTTTCTCTTGTTGATATGATCAATCACATTGATTGTTTTACGAGTGTTGAACCAGCCTTGCATCCATCCGGGGATAAATCACACTTGGTCAGGGTGAATAATCTTCTTAATTCACTGTTGGATCCTATTGGTTTGTATCTTGTTGAGAATTTTTGCATCTGTGTTCATCAGGGATATTGGTCTATAATTCTCCTTTTTGGTGGGGTCTTTGTTTGGTTTTGGAATTAAGGTGATGCTGGCCTCATAGAAAGAATTTGGAAGTACTCCATCTCTTTCTATATTTCCAAACAACTTTAGTAGAATAGGTATGGTTTCTTCTTTAAACGTTTGATAGAATTCCCCCTGAGAAGCCATCTGGCCCTGGACTTTTGTGTCTTGGGAGGTTTTTGATGACTGCTTCAAATCCTCCCTGGTTATTGGTCTGTTCAGGTTTTCTATTTCTTCCTGTTCCAGTTTTGGGAGTTTGTGGTTTTCCAGTAATGCGTCCATTACTTCTAGATTGCCTAATTTATTGGCATATAGCTGCTCATAATAAGTTTTTAAAATTGTTTGCATTTCCTTGGTTTGTGGCGATCTCTCCTGTCTCATTCATGATTTTATTAATTAGAATCTTCTCTCTTTTATTTTTAATAAGGCTGGCTAATGGTTTATCTATCTTATTAATTCTTTCAAAGAACCAACTCCTGGCTTTTTAATCTGTTCCACAGTTCTTCTGGTCTCTATTTCATTGAATTCTGCTCGAATCTTTATTAACTCTATTCTTCTGCTAGGTGTAGGTTTTATTTGCTGTTTTTTTCTCCAGCTCCATTAGGTGCAAGGTTAGCTTTTGTATTTGAGTTCTTTCCAGTTTTTGGATGAATGCTTGTATTGTGATTTATTTCCCCCCTCAGGACTGCTTTTACTGTATCTCCAAGATTTTGAACGGTTGTATCTTCATTCTCATTAGTTTCCATGAATCTTTTTAATTCTTCCCTAATTTCATGGTTTACCCTTTCATCTTTTAGCAGGATGGTCCTTAACCTCTCCATGTTTGATATCCTTCCAAACTTCTCCTTGTGATTTAGTTCCAGTTTGAAAGCATTATGGTCTGAAAATATGCAGGGGACAATCCCAATCTTTTGGTATCGGTTAAGATCTGATTTGTGGTCCAGGATGTGGTCTATTCTGGAGAAAGTTCCATGTGCACTTGAGAAGAATGTGTATTCAGCTGCGTTTGGATGTAAAGTTCTGTAGATATCTGTGAAATCCATCTGGTCAAGTGTATCATTTAAAGCTCTTGTTTCTTTCAAGATGTTGTGCTTAGAAAATCTATCATTTGCAGAAAGCACCCTGTTGAAGTCTCCCAGTATAAGTGTATTATTATCAAAGTATGTCTTAACTTTGGTTACTAATTGATTGTTATACTTGGCAGCTCCCACATTTGGGGCATAAACATTCATGATTGTTAGGTTTCTTGTTTGATAGATCCTTTAAGTATGATATAGTGCCCTCTTCATCTCTCACTACAGTCTTTGGGATAAACTTTAATGTATCTGATATAAGGATTGCTACCCCTGCTTTCTTTTGAGGACTATTTGGATGGTAAATGGTTCTCCAACCTTTTATTTTCAGGCTGTAGGTGTCCTTATGTCTAAAATGAGTCTCTTATAAACAGCAAATAGATGGATCTTGCTTTTTTATCCAGTCTGAAACCCTGCACCTTTCAATGGGGTCATTAAGCCCATTCATGTTCAGAGTTATTGTTGAAAGATATGAATTTACTGTCATCATGATACCTATTCAGTTCCTGTTTTGGTGGATTGTTTCCTTGAACTTTTTCTTTCTTTTACAGGGTCCCCCTTAATATTTCTTGCAGAGCTGGCTTGGTGGTCACATATTCTTTCAGTTTCTGCCTATCTTGGAAGCTCTTTATCTCTCCTTCTATTCTGAATGAGAGTCTTGCTGGACAAAGTATTCTTGGCTGCAGGTTCTTCTCATTCAGGACCCTGAATATATTGCGCCAGCCCTTTCTCGCCTGCCAGGTCTCTGTGGAGAGGTGTTCTGTTATCCTAATACTTCTCCCCATAAAGGTTATGGATTTCTTGTCTTTTGGTGCTTTAAAGATCTTGTCTTTATCTTTGGAATTTGCAAGTTTCACTATTAAATGTTGAGGTTTTGAAGGTTTTTATTGATTTGGGGTGGGGGGGATCTCTCTATCTCCTGGATATGATTGCTTGTTTCCCTTCCCAAGTTAGGGAAGTTCTCAGCACAAAAAAGTGATTTGTTCAAATATACTTTCTGGACCTCTGTCCCTTCAGCACCCTCGGGAACGCCAATAAATGTAGATTTTTTTTCCCTCTGAGGTTGTCATTTATTTCCCTTAACCCATCCTCATGATCTTTTCATTGTTTTTCTCTTTTTTCCTCAGTTTCCTTCCTTGCCATCAACTTGTCTTCTATGTCACTCACTCATTCTTCTACCTCGTTAACCCTCATCATTAGGACCTCCAGTTCGGATTGCATCTCATTTAAATGATTTTTAATTTCAACCTGATTAGATCTAAATTCTGCAGTCATGAAGTCTCCTGAATCCTTTATGCTTTTTTCTTGAGCTACCAGTAGCTTTATAATTGTGCTTCTGAATTGGATTTCTGACTTTGAATTGTAATCAAATTTTGTAACTCTTTGGGAGAGAGGACTGCTTCTGATTACTTCTTTTGTGGTGAGTTTTTCCTTCTAGTCATTTTGCTCAATGCAGAGTGGTCACAAACAAGTTGTACTGGAAAAAGGAGAAAAAGAGAGGGGAAAAAAAGGGGGGGAAAGAAGGGGCGAACCCCTTAAAATCATTTAAGGGTTCTTTCCTCTTAGTGTGGGGCCCCTTATCCCCGCCTGCCTGCCTTCCAACTCCCTTCATCAGTTGTGAGACCTCAAAGGGTTTCTCAGGTGAAAAAGGTTTGGCCAGACATTACCTGTAGAAATTGGATCTACAGTAATATAGTATTATATATAAGGAACAAGAAGATATTCTTACAGGAGGTAAAGTAGGCTTTGGTAGCACAATGGCAATGGGTGACATGAGATAAGGATCTTGTGACAAGTGACTAGTTTTTTTGACAAAATAAGGAGACAGAAGTTTAAGTAAAATTGTCTTTGGAAGATAATCTCTAATTGATCTCTGATCTCCAACTGAAAATTTTTCCATAAATGCAAAATATTTCCATTTTAATCCAGAGCATTATCTAAAATCTAGACCAAAAAAAAAAAAAAAACAAGTCAAACAGCAAGTACTTAGTAAACTAACATATGACAATAATTTACATTTCATTATATTGCCCTGGAACACCAGCAGGATCCTTGTGAATCTGAACCAGCTGAATCTTCAAAGGGTTTAGGTATAAGTGCATTTATCATTTTAATTTTTTGCTTACCAATGTTTCCTTTATACTCTTATTGATCAGTTAATTCCTTGTTAACAGGAACATCACATTAAGCATATCTCAATTCTTTATTTATTCATGAGTGACACAGAGGGAGGGCGAGAGAGAGAGAGAGAGAGGCAGAAGCAGGCTCCATGAAGGAAACCTGATGTGGGACTCGATCCCGGAACTCCAGGATCATGCCCTGAGCCAAAGGCAGACGCTAAACCGCTGAGCCACCCAGGTGTCCCCATATCTCAATTCTTAAGTTATGAATAATAATTTACCATGCCTTACTTATTCATAAAAGAATACTATGAATGAAATTTTCAAGTTTGTCTATGAGATATTTGTATCTTTTTTTTTTTTTTTTTTTTTTTTTTTTAATTCATGAGAGACACACACACAGAGAGGCAGAGACACAGGCAGAGGGCGGAGCAGGCTCCAGGACTGCGAGATCATGCCCTGAGCCAAAGGCTGAAGCTTAACCACTGAGTCACCCAAGCATCCTTATGAGATATTTTTAGATCTCTTTTTCCTTACACTTGAGGAAGGAAAATATATGGAATAATCAATGACTACAGAAGCCAGAGGTATAAATAACAACAGCTGATAAGGAGTCTTCCCCAATAAGTTTCGAAAATGAAGTCTCACAGCTGTTGGCTGCCATTTTTAATGAGCTTGCAGATTATTACTGGCAAAAGGGAACAATTTAAAAATAGTTGTTAGAGCTGTTGAGTTATGGAAAATAAAACCTGAATTGTGTTGAATAAGATCATTTTCTTCATGTGTCTGAGGAGAACCAGAGGTTAGCATTAACCTAGGATCTAAGGACCTAAGTAAGCAAGAAAGCAGAGGCTGACCTAGAGACTTCAGTGATGAGGCTGAAGGGGAGCAGAATATTCCACTGTAAAATATGCCTCTGGCATAAGGATTATTTAGTGGTGATTATTTTGAGAAATAACAGAGGTGGGACAAGCTTTGAAAACTGAGAAATTACTCTTTTGTTAGGAAGTTTACATTTATAAAGATAAGTCAGTCGGAGAAGGACAAACATATGGTCTCATTCATTTGGGGAATATAAAAAATAAGGAAAGGGAATAAAGGAGAAAGGAGAGAAAATGAGTGGGAAATATCAGAAAGGGAGACAGAACATGAGAGACTCCTAACTCTGGGAAACGAACCAGGGGTGGTGGAAGGGGAGGTGGGCGGGGGGTGGGGGTGACTGGGTGACGGGCACGGAGGGGGGCACTTGATGGGATGAGCACTGGGTGTTATTGTATATGTTGGCAAATTGAACACCAATAAAAAATTAATTTATAAAAAAAAATCTCCATTTGTAAGGGTGTCTGCCTCTCTCTACTAAGAAGAGGAAGATGACTCAGTGGAGCAGGCTTGGATTTAAATCTTCATAACAAACTTTATCCTTGTTTATCTTGCTCTTCCTCATCTGCTTCTCATAACTGGTCTCCTCCTACTTTTCTTTCTTTCACTTGCAGCTTTAACCACCTCAGGGAGTGCCCTGAGGGAGGGATACCTTCTTACTTTTGAACAGAGAAGGTTCTGGCTCCCTACTTGGCTCTGCTGACACTGCCTGGCTGGGAAGGGCCCCTGGTTCGTGTCCTCCACCTGTCCTTCAATGACAGGATGGAGAAAGGAATGAGGCCCTTACTAGTGCTGAAGTCACAACTTTCCTCTGCGCTTTCTTGGACTCATGCAGAGAGGGAGGGACAGTGGGGCTCCTTGGAGCCACCAGGTAAGGATGGAAGTCCAGATTCCCTACTCAGCGTTTTCTAACATAATCCTGGCAGGAGATGATGGTCATTACATCTAAGTGAGGTGGAAATACAGGCTTTCCCTTGAGCCTTTCATTTTGGGGAGAGAGGAAAGGCTGTAACTTTTTTCAATGGTATTTTCTGAAAGTTTACTTTTTTTTTTTTTTTTTTTTTTAGGCTGCTTCTTTCCTGGTCTTTTAGCTAGGGAGAGCAGACTTTTCTTGAAGTATTTCTTATTATCTTGCCCATTGATTTTCCAGTTTGTCTGCTTCTCTAGTACACTTTCTGGTATATATAAGGAAAAAAGAAAACAGTACATTAATTGCAGTGTGGGTCCTTGAGTCTCAAAACCTCATATGGACTTTCTTTTCCCCACCTTTCAGAATCACCTTATGTTTATACCGTATATAATGTCCAGGCATTTAAGCTACATTTCATGGAGTGTTTCAATGTCCATCTAGTCCTATTTCTCTTCTATCTTAAGAATTTCTGTTAGCACCTTTTTTTTTAGAGCAGGTCTTCTGATTATGAATGCTCTTAGTTTCCCTTTATCTGAGTATGTCTCTTTCCTGAAGGATATTTTCACTGATTGTAGGATTCTGAGTTAATTTCTTTCTCTTCAGTGCTTTATGAATATTGTAAGGCTTCCTTTCGGTCTCTATAATTTCTGATGAGAATTCCATAGTTATTTGTTATTACTCTGTAGATAACACATTATTTTTTCTGTGGCTGCTTACACAATTTTTCTATTCTTTTAAGATTGCAGCAGTTTATTTATGATGTACCTGGGTGTGGATTTCCCTGGTTTTATTCTCATTGGAATTCACTTTGCCTCTTGAATCTGTAGTTTCATGCTTTTGCCCATCTTGGAAAGTTTTTATCGTTATTTCTTCAAAAAATTTTTTTGTGGCCTGTACTCCTTCTTTTCTCTTTCTGGGACCCTGAAGACATGAACATTGTATCTTTTATTATTATTTCACATGTCTCTAAGACTCTTCATTTTTTCACCAATCTTTTTTTCTCTCTGTTGTAGAGATTGCATAATTTTTCCAATTCCTTTGTCATCACATTGTTAACATATTTTAATTGTTTTTTTCCCAACTTGTAGAAGCCACTTTTAGGCAACCAACTTAAGCAATGGAAGCCTGAGAAAGGCAGTAGGGTCCACCTGCTGAATACAAATGGGCACATTAGGCAACCTATCTCAAAATATCCATAAGCCCCAGCTGATCAATGGGTTACTTAAACCAGGAAACAGGTACCCAAAGAGGAAAATGCCGTGTGATCCCATATCTCCGCACCTTCCCCCTTAACTACATCCCCCACCACTGCTTCCTTGTACAATCTCTCCCTTGCTGTTCTGCACACTGCTCCCTACCATTGTATTCTATAAACTTCTATCTCCTTTGTTCTGCTTGGGTGAATTCTTCCACTTGCTGGCTTCCACCCATTTGGGTCACCCCACATTTGGTGGCCTATATGGGGAGCTGTTGCTGGCTGGGATTCTCCCTGAATTCTCTGGGAATTTCTTGAGACTTTCCCTGAGTGGACCCACTCTAGTACTCTGTACTCTTTGGGGAACTGATGATGTCTACCTGAGGTTACTCCTTGGTGAGGATAGGAAACCCCAGGGGGAACTAGCCTGATAGCTTCCCCCTGAAAGAGTAAGGGATTTCCCCTTTTGCCCTCTGGAAGGATCCTTCCTTCCTTCTCCTTTCTCTTCAGCCTTTTAGCCGCCGAACCATAGTACTCTTCCGAACTGAAGATTTCAGGCCAGGGAAGCTCCTTGGTGTGGTCTAAAGGTCTGAGAGCAAACTGTTTGGACTGGTCAGTGCCAATGAGGGTGAAGGACCCCTTTTCCTCTATTCTTTCACTCTCTCCTCCCAGGGGTTTGCTCACAACGTGCAGTATAGTTAGCAGCGGAGGCTCACCCAGGGAGATTTGCATACTTTAAAGTCTCAGTTGGAACCCTTTCCTGACACTAGTTGACTCCCAGCCACCTTACTTCTTTTCACCTCTTCCCCCTATTTCTTTGTTTCTATAGGTCTGGATACCACCTTGATCTATGGACATATATGTTCTTATGTATCTGAGCATCTGAGTGGTGTGTCCTCCCTCTCTTCTCTGACTCAATTTGGCCACAGAGTGTCTGGCTTTTCCTGTTGCAGGGGATGCCCCAACAAGAAATGCCATAGCTATTTGCCATGACCCTCTTCTTGGTGGGACACCCCAGTAGAGTCAGTCACCCTGTGTAAGAGCCATTCCTTCTTCAGGTCAGTGGGATGTACTGACTGAAATCATAATCACAAGTGGGAGCTCCATTCTCTTTAGCAGGACAACCGTTTGGGAATCAGCAGCTGGTCTTTCCCACTGTGGGAAAAACTCCCTCTATTCCTCTGGACTCACACTTGGGTTGGATTCTTAAAAAATCAGAATTCCTCAAAATGATCAGAGGTCTCATATGTACAAGTCTTCATGGAGTTGTTCCCAAAGCTCCGATCTCCACAAAAACTGTAGAAAATGTCTTGCTTAGTTTCATGGTCATCTGACCCTTAGGATAGCTATCAAACCTGAAACTTTCAAGTTTTGCTAAGTTAAATGACTATGATTAGTTGAATTGAATTCATTGGCTATCATTTGTTTGTTTGCTTGTTTTTTCCAAGTAAGATAAAACATTGAAACAAATTTCTAAACATAAGGTTTATCTGCTTTTGGCTTCTTATTGAAAAGAAACTAAAGATACTTGGGTCTGTTGGAAAACATAATTTGTGCTTAATCAATTCTTAAATTTGTCATTTAAAGAATTCTAGTGTAATAGGACAGTTCACAACTGTTTACTACTGAGTTTTCACTGGAGACTAAAGTTTCTAAGGGTTAAAATTCTGCTAGATGTAATTGAGACTGATAGAAATAAGGGAAGCAAGTTTGTATGTAGGAAAGTAAGACATATATGAGAAAGATATAAGGAATGGGAATACATTTTGTTGAGGTAAAAGAAAGTAATTTTGTCCTAAAATGAGACAATTATTTGTACAGAAAAGGCTCCAGACAAAATCTGAATGTGAAAGAAAGTTGCAGAAGGCTTGTGAAGGGAAATCTTTGGAAAAAAATTATGTGTGGTCAAGATCAACTAAGACTGAGATGAATGGCTTTTAAAAGTACACTGACAGGAGATTTATTCTCTGTTAAAAAGAAAAGTTTTCTTGGATCCTTGGTCTGTTCTGATGTAAACAAAGTTTTTTTTTCTCTTTTGTTTGCCCAGAAAAACTAAAGTTCCTACTGTTTCACCAGGTCTCAGATAATCCATAATCCTATTTAAGCATGTGCTTTATAATGTTCTGAGGTTTTATACAAGTTTATCTGAAAGCTAAATTGTAAATGAAGCTTTTTGACTAATTAGGACTTTTTATTTGGTATGTTAAGTTACTCTGAAGCACTGTCTAACAAATAATGTTATGCTTTAGGTTATGTTGTTTGGGTAAATGCTATAACTATTCTGGAGATTATTTGCAATTTCTAAAGTCTTAATATGTTTTGGCATAAGGCCATTACTTGATATTCTTTCTGATAACTGAAGTATTATATGTCACAAAAATAACTGGATTTCCTTGTCAGCCATATTATAATGCACTCTCATATCAGGTTTTTAACCACATCATTTTTGAGTCTTTTGTCATTTAGTTACTGTTCTTATCTCTTGCAAAATGTGTTTCGTCTTTAAGGAGATTCATTAAAAAACAGACTTTTGACAAACACAGGTTTGTGTGTTTTTTAAAAAAGATTTTATTTACTTATTTGAGAAAGAGAGAGAGTGAGTGAGAGAGAAAGCATGAGCAAGGTGAAGGGCAGAGGGAGAAGCACACTTCCCACTGAGCAGAGAACTTGATGGCAGGGCTCCACCCCGGGACCCCGGGATCATGATCTGAGTCAAAGGCAGACACTTAACCAACTGAGCCATCCAGGTGCCCCAAGCACAGATTTCTGATACCTTTAAAATCATAAAGCTAAAAAGGGCCAGAATTTCCAGAGCTAACTAAAAAAAAAAAAAAAAAAAAAAAAAAAAACTTCATTCAAACCGAACGAGAATTAGTAACATGGGACTAAATTAATTGAGGAAGATGATTAGTTTTTATGACTCTTGCTTGAAACATTGCTGTTTCTCCAATGTTTGCTTTCCCAGATTAAGAAAAATTTCTCTTGGGGATTCCTGGGTGGCTCAGCAGTTTAGTGCCTGCCTTTGGCCCAGGGCGTGATTCTGGAGTCCCGGGATCGAGTCCCACATCAGGCTCCCTGCATGGAGCCTGCTTCTCCCTCTGCCTGTTTCTCTGTCTCTCTTTCTCTCTGTCTCTCATGAATAAATAAATAAAATCGTTTTTAAAAAAAGAAAATTTTCTTTTAAGATATCCATGATACACAGAAATATGATAAAGTATTCTATTGTGCACAAATTGAAGCATTTTTTTTCTAGCTACCTGAACCCTCCAGAATTCAGAAAAGTCTCAATATTCTTACTCTTATGGTAATTATGATTATTTGCATAAGTTCAATAAGAATTTGTCCTTCTTATAACAGGGCACCATTGGGAACACTGAGATTTTACCAAGGCTTTGATTGGTATGTCGTATCTGGGAGAGATATGCATAGACTCAGATATGAACAGAAAGCTTTAAGGAACTAAAGTTGACTTTATGAAGCCAATGGAGCCCCTTGGAAATATTGGCTTGATACCTTGCTTGCTTACAGAGTTCCCAGCAGCCTCATCAGGTGAGTAAAAGATGTCACTTCCTGGCAGGTACAGGAACCTCAGGAGTGGTGGGCAGGGGTGTGGGGGTAGGGGTAGGGGTAGGCGGTGGCTTTAGAAGAGGAATACACCCAAATCTGTAAACATTGAAGCATGTCTGATGGCAAGTATTTGGCTTGGCTTCTAACTTTGAGAGTCCATTAAAAGTTCAATTTAGAGATTTTATAAAAAATTCAGCAAAGCAGATTTTAAGGGATCTATATGATCAATCACTATTCTTGCTGAGCTTATGTAACTGTTAGGCCAAGTTTGCTAAAATTAGACAAAAATTAGGATGATTATAGACAGAAAATATATCTCAACATCTTTGTAGATATTAGGTTTTTAATACTATTTATCATAAACTAGACTAGTTTCTGAATTTTTTGGTTTTCTTATATTTATAGCAATGGCTTTCCAGACTAAGGTTTCCAATCTTCTTCCATTCTCTTAACTTTAAGATATCTAAAACTAAAACTTTTCCTCTAAATCCCTGAAAACTGATGCTGGACAACTTGAGGTCAGCTTCAGAGAAACTGCTACAAAACTCATATATAGACAATCTTTGTGTTTGTGGCTCTAAGGGTCATTCAAAAGGATCACCAGAGACATTTGAATTACAAACCAAAAAACCCATTTGATTCCTGCTGCCTGTTCCCAATCCATCTGAGGATGCTTTAAGCCTGACATCTAAAAATATTCTCACTGGCAGTACTCAAGACTCAAGACACTGGATTTGTTATTTGCTCCAATCATTAACTTACATTTTTCTTTTGTTTCCAAAAAGGTTCCTCTTATTGACTATGTGATTGCTTGCTAAACAAAACAGAATGTATGATGGCAAACACCACCTGCCACACAATTAAGGCCTTAAATGACTCTCAAAATGGCATTACATTATTAGATACTGAAATAACTCAAATGCATAAACCAGTCTTACAAAACAGAATGGAATTAGATGTCTTGACAGCAGCACAGGGAGAAACATGTGCCATTATTAAAACAGAATGTTGCATATATATTCTGGTTTACTACAAAAATGTAACAGGATATTGCTAACAGATATAAATGAATTGGTGCTTTAAACTATCTTTCTCCTGTAGTGATTGGCTAAACTCCTAGTCTGGGGGAAAATATTGATCAACTATCAAAGGCTTTTTATTGGGCTTTTCCCCCCACAATAATATGAACGTTATTTTGTGTCTTTTCCAGTGTCTCCTTGCCTGGTGTCAAGACTCCCTCCCTGCCATAACTTCAAACTGAGAGATAATCTTCTCTGCTCAAAGAAACTCCTATATGTTATCAACTCTAGACACAGCTGCCTCAGCCTTCCATAACTCCTATTAAAATCCCAACTCACCAAAGTTGACTCAAGACAGGGATATGTCTATGCCATTCATTCAGCATGAAGCAGCTACTAAAGATGAGACCTCCACTCAAATGCCAAAGATGTGTCATTGTTGATCAGTCAGAGAGGAATGTAGAGACCACTTTTAGGCAAACAATTTGACAATGGAAACTTGAGTAAGGTAGAAGGGTCCACAGTAACCCCCAACTCCCTGGCTGGATACAAATAGGACCTTTAGGCAATTCACCTGAAAATATCCATAAGCCCTCACGGACTAATGGTTTACTTACACTAGGACACAGGTACCAAAAATGGAAAATTCCATTTGTTCCCCTATCTCCTCACCTCTTTAACTATAGTGCCCCACCACTGCCTTGTGGCAGAGAATCTCTGCTTTGCTGTCCTGCCCACTGCTCCTTTGCATTTTATTCAATAAATTTCTCTTTTCTTCTGCCTGAGTGAATTCTTTCACTACCCACACTGCCAGTCTCCACTCAATTATATCACCACATATTTGGTAGCTCCCATACAATCAGACACCCCCCGCCCCATATCTGAGTTGAAATTTTCATGCTCTTTGTCAAATGACTTCTGTTTGTATCCTGGACCTTTAGAGATTTAAACAATGAAATGCTGGGTCATTTTTTTAATTAATTTTTTGATTGGAGTTCAATTTGCCAATGTATAGCATAACACCCAGTGCTCATCCCAACAAGTGCCCCCCTCAGGGTCGGTCACCCAGTCCCCCCCACCCCCCGCCCACCTCCCCTTCCACCAACCCTTGTTCGTTTCCCAGAGTTAGGAGTCTCTCATGTTCTGTATCCCTTTCTGATATTTCCCACTGATTTTTTCTCCTTTCCCTTTATTCCCTTTCCCTATTTTTTATACTCCCCAAATGAATGAGATGATATAATGTTTGTCCTTCTCTGATTGACTTATTTCACTCAGCATAATACCCTCCGGTTCCATCCACCTCAAAGCAAATGGTGGGTACTTGTCGTTTCTAATGGCTGAGGAATATTCCATTGTATACATAAACCACATCTTCTTTATCCATTCATCTTTCGATGGACACCGAGGCTCCTTGCACAGTTTGGCTATTGTGGACATTGCTGCTAGAAACATTGGGGTGCAGGTGTCCCAGTGTTTCACTGCATCTATACCTTTGAGGTAAATCCTCAGCAGTGCAATTGCTGGGTCATAGGGCAGGTCTATTTTTAACTCTTTGAGGAACCTCCACACAGTTTTCCAGAGTGGCTGCACCAGTTCACATTCCCACCAACAGTGTAGGAGGGTTCCCTTTTCTCCGCATCCTCTCCAACATTTGTGGCTTCCTGCCTTGCTAATTTTCCCCATTCTCACTGGTGTGAGGTGGTATCTCATTGTGGTTTGGATTTGTATTTCCCCGATGGCAAATGATGCGGAGCATTTTCTCATGTGCTAGTTGGCCATGTCTATGTCTTCTTTGGTGATATTTCTGTTCATGTGTTTTGCCCATTTCATGATTGGATTGTTTGTTTCTTTGGTGTTGAGTTTAATAAGTTCTTTATAGATCTTGGTTACTAACCCTTTATCTGATACGTCATTGGCAAATATCTTCTCCTATTCTGTAGGATGACTATTGGTTTTGTTGACTGTTTCTTTTGCTGTGCAAAAGCTCCTTATCTCGATGAAGTCCCAATAGTTCATTTTTGCTTTTGTTTCTCTTGCCTTCATGGATGTATCTTGCAAGAAGTTACTGTGGCCAAGTTCAAAAAGGTTGTTGCCTGTGTTCTCCTCTAGGATTTTCATGGATTCCTGTCTCACATTTAGATCTTTCATCCATTTTGAGTTTATCTTTGTGTATGGTGTAAGACAAGGTCTAGTTTCATTCTTCTGCATGTGGATGTCCAATTATCCCAGCACCATTTATCGAAGAGACTGTCTTTTTTCCAGTGCATAGTCTTTCCTGCTTTGTCGAATAGTAGTTGACCATAAAGCTGAGGGTCTACTTCTGGATTCTCTATTCTGTTCCATTGATCTCTGTGTCTGTTTTTGTGCCAGTACCACACTGTCTTGATGACCACAGCTTTGTAGAACAACCTGAAATCTGGCATTGTAATGCCCCCAGCTATGGTTTTCTTTTTCAATATTCCCCTGGCTATTCGGGGTCTTTTCTGATTCCACACAAATATTAAGATGATTTGTACCAACTCTCTGAAGAAAGTCCATGGGATTTTGATAGGAATTGCATTGAATATGTAAATTGCCCTGGGTAACATTGACATTTTCACAATATTAATTCTTCTAATCAATGAGCATGGAATATTTTTCCATCGCTTTGTGTCTTCTTCAATTTCTTTCAGAAGTATTCTACAGTTTTTAAGGTATAGATACTTAACCGCTTTGGTTAGGCTTCTTCCTAGGTGTCTTATGCTTTTGGGTGCAATTGTAAATGGGATTGACTCCTAATTTCGCTTTCTTCAATCTCATTGTTAGTGTATAGAAATGCCATTGACTTCTGGGCATTGATTTTGTGTCCTGCCACATTGCAAACTGCTGTATGGGTCTGGGCATTGATTTTGTGTCCTGCCACATTGCAAACTGCTGTATGGGTTCTAGCAATCTTGGGGTGGAGGCTTTTGGATTTTCTATGTATGGTATTATTTCATCTGCGAAGAGGGAGAGTTTGACTCCTTCTTTGCCAATTTGAATGCCTTTTACTTCTTTTTGTTGCCTGATTGCAGAAACTAGGGCTTTTAGTACTATGCTGAATAGCAGTGGTGAGAGTGGACATCCCTGTCTTGTTCCTGATCTTAGGGGAAAGCCTCCCAGCGTTTCCCCATTGAGAATGATATTTTCTGAGGGCTTTTCATAGATGGCTAATAAGATGCTGAGGAATGTTCCCCGTATCCCTACACTCTGAAGAGTTTTGATCAGGAATGGATGCTGTATTTTGTCAAATGCTTTCTCTGCATCTATTGAGAGGATCATGGGGGGATAAATCCCACTTGGTCATGGTGAATAATCTTCTTAATGTATTGTTGGATCCTATTGGCTAGTATCTTGTTGAGAATTTTTGCATCCATGTTCATCAGGGATATTGGTCTATAATTCTCCTTTTTGGTGGGGTCTTTGATTTTGGAATTAAGGTGATGCTGGCCTCATAGAACTAGTTTGGAAGTCTTCCATCTCTTTCTATCTTTCTGAAGAGCTTTAGTAGAATAGGTATGGTTTCTTCTTTAAACGTTTGACAGAATTCCCCTGGGAAGCTATCTGGCCCTGGACTTTTATATCTTGGGAGGTTTTTGATGACTGCTTTAATTTTCTCCCTGGTTTTGTCCTATTCAGGGTTTCTATTTCTTCCTGTTCCAGTTTTGCTAGTTTGTGGTTTTCCAGAAATGCGTCCACTTCTTCTAGATTACCTAATTTATTGGCATATAGCTGATATAGCTGTTCATAATAAGTTTTTAAAATCGTTTGTATATCCTTCGTGTTGGTGGTGATCTCTCCCTTCTCATTCATGATTTTATTAATTTGAGTCTTCTCTCTCTTCTTTTTAATAAGGCTGGCTAATGGTTTATCTATCTTATTAATTCTTGCAAAGAACCAACTCCAGGTTATTTTGATCTGTTCCACAGTTCTTCTGGTCTCTATTTCTTTGAGTTCTGCTCGAATCTTTATTAACTCTCTTCTTCTGCTAGGTGTAGGTTTTATTTGCTGTTTTTTCTCCAGCTCCAATAGGTGCAAGGTTAGGTTTTGTATTTGAGTTCTTCCCAGTTTTTGGACGAATGCTTGTATTGCGATGTATTTCCCCCTCAGGACTGTTTTTGCTGTATCCCAAAGATTTTGAACAGATGTATCTTCATTCTCATTAGTTTCCATGAATCTTTTTTCTTCTCTAATTTCCTGGTTGACCTTTTCATCTTCAGGATGGTCCTTATCCTCCACGTGCTTGAAATCCAACCAAACTTCTTCTTGTGATTTAGTTCTAATTTCAAACATTGTGGTCTGAAAATATGCAGGGGACGATCCCAATATTTTGTTATCAGTTAAGACCTGATTTGTGACCCAGTATGTGGTCTATTCTGGAGAAAGTTCCATGTGCACTTGAGAAGAATGTGTATTCAGTTGTGTTTGGTTGTAAAGTTCTGTAAATATCTGTGAAATCCACCTGGTCCAGTGTATCGTTTAAAGCTCTTATTTCTTTGGAGATGTTGTGCTTAGAAGACCTGTTGATTGTAGATAGCGCTAGATTGAAGTCACCAAGTAAAAGTGTATTATTATCTATGTCTTAACTTTGGTTATTAATTGATTGATACACTATTGGCTAGTATCTTGTTGAGAATTTTTGCATCCATGTTCATCAGGGATATTGGTCTATAATTCTCCTTTTTGGTGGCGTCTTTGATTTTGGAATTAAGGTGATGCTGGCCTCATAGAACGAGTTTCTTTGGGGCATAAATATTGATGATTGTTAAGTCCTCTTGTTGGATAGATCCTTTAAGTATGATTTAGTGTCCCTCTTCATCTTTTACTACAGTCTTCGGAATAAACTTTAGTTTAACTGATATAAGGATGGCTACTCCTGCTTTCTTTTAAGGACCATTTGAATGGTAAATGGTTCTCCAACCTTTTATTTTCAGGCTGAAGGTGTCCTTATGTCTAAAATGAGTCCCTTGTAGACAGCAAATAGATGGGTCTTGCTTTTTTTTTTTCCAGTCTGAAACCCTGCACCTTTCGATGGGGTCATTAAGTCCATTCACGTTCAGAGTTCCTATTGAAAAATGTGAATTGAGTGTCATCATGATACCTATTCAGTCCCTGTTTTTGTGGATTGTTCCCTTGGACTTCCTCTTTCTTTTACAGAGTCTCTCTTAATATTTCTTGGAGAACTGGTTTGGTGGTCACATATTACTTCAGTTTCTGCCTATCTTGGAAGCTCTTTATCTCTCCTATTCTGAATGAGAGCCTTGCTGGATACAGTATTCTTGGCTGCAGGTTCTTCTCATTTAGGACCCTGAATATATCCTGCCAGCCCTTTCTGGCCTGCCAGGTCTCTGTGGAGAGGTCTGCTGTTAATCTAATATTTCTCCCCATATAAGTTAGGGGAGAAGTTCTTTTCTCTTGCTGCTTTAAGGATTTTTCTCTTTATCTTTGGGATTTGCAAGCTTCACTATTAAATGCCGAGGTGTTGAGCAGTTTTTATTGATTTGGGGGGGAGGGATCTCTCTATTTCCTGGATCTGAATGCCTGTTTCCCTTCCCAGATTAGGAAAGTTTTCTGCTATGATTTGTTCGAATACATACTGTGGACCTCTGTCCTTTTCAGTGCCCTCGGTAACCCCAATTAAAGGTAGATTTTTCTTTCTGAGGCTGTCATTTATTTCCCTTAACCTATCTTCATGATCTTTTAATTGTTTTTCTCTTTTTTCCTCAGTTTCCCTCTTTGTCATCAACCTGTCTTCTATGTCACTCACTCGTTTGTCTACCTCATTAACCCTCGTCGTTAGGACCCCAGTTTGGATTGCATCTCATTTAATTGATTTTTAATTTTGGCCCGATTAGATCTAAATTCTGCAGTCATGAAGCCTCTTGAATCCTTTATGCTTTTTTCTAAAGCCACCTGTGGCTTTATAATTGTGCTTCTGAATTGACTTTCTGGCATTGAATTGTAATCCAAATTTTGTAACTCTGTGGGAGAGAGGATTGTTTCTGAGTCTTTCTTTTGAGGTAAGTTTTTCCTTCTAGTCATTTTGCTTATTGCAGAGTGGCCAAAAACAAGTCGTACTGGGAAAAGGAGAAAAAGAAGAGAAAAAAGAAAAGAAAAAGAAAAAAAAAAAGAAGAAAAAGAAGAGAAAAAAGAGGTGGCGGAAGCAAACAGAAAACAAAAAAGAAGGGGGAGTATCCTGTGATTCTATATACTGTAAATCCCTCGACTTCCTCTAGAACTTTACAGTGCTCTTTGGTCAATAACTTGTTTTTCCCCTGTCCTTCTAGCTGGTCTTCTGGGGGAGAGGCCTGCTGTGTTGATTTTCAGTTGGGAGCACCTGGCGGAGGTGCTCAGCCTCATGCCTGGTGCAGGGCTCAGTGAAAGTTGTTTATCCTGTTTATCCTGTGAGGCCAGTGTGAAGCTCAGTGGGAGATGTTTATCCTGTGAGGCTCCAGGATGAAGGACAGCAGTGGCAGCGACCAGCTCTCCAGCCCAGGAGTCAGCTCCTACAGTAACTACCACATCTCCAAGTCTGCAGGAGCCTGGATGCTCCGGGGGCAGGGGCCGCTGATCTGCACAGCTCGGGCAGCCGGCGGCAGGAGCATCCTCGCTGTCCTGTGTCCTCCCGGCCTCTGCCTATCCTGGAGGGAGTGCCGGATCCTGGACAGTGTCCTTCGGCGCCCTGGGTTCCAGGGCCTGCGCTGCTGGAATCGCGCTCCCCGAGCCCCGCAGCCTCCTCCGCGGAGCCACCGCCCGAGCCCCTCTGAGCTGCTCCCGGGCCCAGCCGGGTGGGTGCTGCAGCCCTTTAGGGAGCTCGGCCAACGTGTGTGGCGCTCTCCCCCGGGGCGCAGGTGTCTGTTAATGCCCCTGGGAGCCTGAGGGCATCCCTGTCCCTCCTGGGATCCTGCCGGAGCTCCCTGGGAACACCTTTCCGTCCGGGAAGATTGGTGAAGCTCCTGCGTCTCCGGGCCTGGGCTTTCCTGTCCTGGGGACACTCGCCCCGCAGCCTTAGCCCGGCTCCTTGAAGGGCCCCTCCCCCTTGGATGATTTTTCTTTCTTTATATACCCCCCCCCCCCCCCCCCGCCGCCCCGTCTTCCTACCTTGATAGAAGCGGGAACTCTTCTCACTGTAGCATTCCAGCTGTTCTCCCTTTAAATCTCAGGCCAAATTCGTAGGGTTTCAGGATGATTTCAAAGTTATCTAGGTAATTTGGTGGGGGCAGGTGACTTGGGGACCCTACTCTTTCGCCATCTTGCCACTCCTCCAACATTTTGGGTCTTATTTTTTGTTTTATATTTTGCCTTTGGTGGGATTTTCAAATGTCAGTTCAGTTTTCAAAGCCTTTACAGTACTTTTCAACTCTTTCCTGTATTGGGACCTGGATAGTGTTGGGACCTGGGTAAAGATTCTTTGGTATACAAATTACCATCAGATTCCTATATACCCAAGTCTTGGGTGGGCCAGAGAATTCAAAATAATTTTATGGGGCCATTTTCCTGAGCTCTTCCATCTCCATTATCTTTCCAGTACTTTCTGCTTCACTAAACTCTCTGTTTTGGTCCTTTGGTCAAACTATCCACTTCTTTGGTTATGACACATTCAGGCTAAGTGGAAGGAAGACAGAAAAAAACGTCATGATCCCACACTATTGGCACCACATTTTCACCCAGTGAAGGGTCTCTTTCACTACAGTTTTTGTACTTCTTAACTTCACCACTGGTACAGTGAGAAACCACTATAGGACCATTTAGGCACTGGAGTGTGAGATAATCAAGAAAAGGAGAAAGAACCATCCCCTTCATTGTCTCTGAATTTTAAAGGTCCCTTTTCTACCCCTTCATCCAAAATTAGAGGATTTTTTCTGTATATCACTATATCTATACCATAGTGCTTACTTCCAAGTTTTGGCCTGTATTGAGTTCAGGCTAGGGATACTAGAACCAAAAATTGTTAAGTTTACTGTTTTTCATGGTACTTCAGATTCTTGTATTCTGGGATGCCTAGGTGGCTCAGTGGTTAAACATCTGCCTTTGGCTCAGGGCATCATCCTGGAGCCCCAGATGGAGTCCCACATTGGGCTCCCTGCATGGAGCCTGCTTCTCCCTCTGCCTATGTCTCTGCCTCTCTGTCTCTGTGTCTCTCATGAATAAATAAATAAAATCTTTAAAAAAAAAAAAGATTCTTGTTTTCTTCCCAGGTCTGCCTACTTGTTTTGTGTTCATTTTCTAGAGTTGTCAAATCGTCCTTGTATTCTCACCAGGTTTCATATCTGAGGAGGAAATAAAGGGAGGTGTATTTTCTCTATCTCTAGAAACCAGAGAATGTGTTTATATTTAGAGAAGACAAGGGGCACCTGGGTGGCTCAGTAGGTTAAGCAGTTGCCTTCAGCTCAGATCATGATCTCAGAGTTCTTAAGATGGAGCCCCACCTCAGGCTCTCTGCTCAGCGGGGAGTCTGCTTCTCCCTCTCACTCTTCCTCTGTGCTATCTCTCTAAAATAAGTAAATAAAATCTTTAAAAAAAAATAGAAGACAAAGGTGAGCAGTACTTGGGTGGGTCAGTTGGTTAAGTATCTGCCTTTGGCTCAGGTCATGATCCCCAGGTCCTGAGATAGGGCCCTACGTCAGGCTCCTTGCTCTGCTTTTCCCTCTCTCCCTTTCCCCTCCAGCCACAGTTTGTGCTCTGTCTCTCTCAAATACATTAATTAATTTAAAAAATCTTTTTAAAAAATAAAGAAGACAAAGAGGAATGGAAAAGAAGATATTTAGCAGTTATATGATCAATTTATCAATGTAAGCTCACTTGATAGTTAACAAACCTAAGTGGGTTTCCTGAACACATTAACAATGAGAAGTAAGAATTTAGCAATTTTATGGTTGGTTAATGAGGTCGCTATTCTTGTAAACTGTGTAAGTTCTCTATATGTGTTCAGGGTTGGCTCTGGTACAAAGTGAATGATGCCTCTGGTAAAACATGGCTCCTTTTCAATTCCCACATGAATGCATAGATCTCAAGGATATACAAGATAGATAATCATAATTCAAAGCTGAACTTGGTGTGTTCTATTTAAATTTCTCTAATGTGTTCAGAGGGGATCTTCCCAACACTGTTTTTGTTGCTTCTGTTTTCTTACATTTAGTTTCTTTACTGATATTAAGTAAGTTAGTAGCCTCCAAAGGAATATAAACTAAGTTAAAAATATACATGAATTCAGTTGCTGAGTGTTATGGGGTTGAATTTTGTCATCCCCTGCACCTCCCCTGCCCCTCCCAGATTCATATGTTGAAGTCTCAAGCCCTATTACCTAAGAATGTTGTCTTATTTGGAAAAAGGATTGTTGCAGATGCAATTGGTTAAGAGGAGGTCATACTGGACTAGGGTGGGCCCCTAATGTAATATACCGGTATCTGTATAAAATGGGAAAATTTGAATACAGATAGCAAACAGAGACAATATCATGTGAAATGAAGGCTGATATTGGGATATGCTTCTATAAGCTACATAATGCCAAAGATTTCTAGCTAACCACTGGGAGCTAGGAGAGGCATGAAGCATATTCTCTGTCATGGCCCTCAGAAGGAACCAATCCTGCTGACACCTTGATCTAGGACTTCCAAATTGCATAACTGTAAGACAATATATTTCTGTCTTTTAAGCCAGTTTGTGATGCCTTTTTTTTTTTTTTTCAGCAGTCCTAGCAAACTAATACACTGAGAAATGGAATGACCGAAGAAATAAATTTTTGTATCCAAACAACTTAAATTTTTTTTGGTCAGTGAAAAATATCTTTTGGGGATTATGCTAAACCCTACCAAAAATAATAACAATAAAGATTTTAAAAATGTAGATTTGCTATCTTAAAAGTAGATGTGGGGTGGGGGGAAGGCATAAATATAGCTGGTAGAAAAATTTAAAGGTTCCAATGCTGCACTGTGAGAAAAATAAAATAAAAGTTAGTTTTACTCACATAATATCAGCCTGTATAAAAGGAGTGCTGGCAGGGCATGATTGGCTCTGCAAATAATTACACCCTAAGTGGAGAGGAACCACAGCTGGAGCTGGAAAAGACTCAAATTACACAGGGAATATGGCACAAGAGTTTACAAATATTGAGAGAATGTGTTGTGTGTTGGGTTGAAGAAATCTTAACAATTTAGGAAATAGAATCAGTGGCCCTGATGAATGAGATAAAGGCTTTTTACAGTAACATTAAAAATGCTCTTGCAAATGCGGCTGGCTTTTATAAAGCTTAGTTTATTAAAAGATATTTTAGAGAATCTTGATGAGGGAATCCCTGGGTGGCTCAGCGGTTTAGTGCCTGCCTTTGGCCTAGGGCGCGATCCTGGAGTCCCCGGATCGAGTCCGACGTAAGGCTCCCGGCATGGAGCCTGATTCTCCCTCTGCCTGTGTCTCTGCCTCTCTCTCTCTCTGTCTATGATAAATAAATAAATAAATCTTTAAAAAAAAAATCTTGGTGAAAACAAAATATAGTCCACAATAGTGGTATGAGGGGCATAAGGAAACCTCTCCCCTGGAGAGACATATATTAAGCTGCTAAATTAGCAAAGATAATTTTTTTTAAAGATTTTATTTATTTATTCATGAGAGACACACACACACACACACACACAGAGGCTGAGACACAGGCAGAGAGAGAAGCAGGCTGCTGATGTGGGACTTGATCCTGGGTCTCCAGGATCACACCCTGGGCTGCAGGCGGCGCTAAACAGCTGCGCCACCGGGACTGCCCAAAAGATAATTATTCAATCTTTGGAAATTGGCCAAAGGGCCTACAACAAATTGAGAACCATTTACTCAATGAAATCTATGGAGGCTCAGCAAGAACAGTGAGTGAGACGCTATGACATGAGCGAGTGCCTGTACTCATTCCCCTCAGCTCTGTCGTGTGGGACAACTGCTCCAGCAGCCTCACTAGCTGAGCAACAGCTCTATTCACTCAGCTGCCTGGGGTATAAAAGCTACTGTAGGTGATTTTACAGTATTGAACGTTAGCATATACCATTTTTTTCACAGCTCCACACTAAGAAAGGCCTATATTAAATAAAAACCAGCATCTGGGTGGTGCATGTTTCCCCACTTTCAACTCCTGCCATGAAGGAGGATCTGGAAGGGGCAACTGGTAAAGAACAGAGTCCCCTTTTCCCTCAAAGCTGTGTGTTACAGGATAGTTGGTCCAATGGTCTTGGAAGTTGTAGTCTCTCCCAGCTTCTTAACACAGATCTATTCCAGGTTTATTCAGCAAACAGTGAACATTGATCCATCCCATTTTCTCTGCCCAGGATGCAGAATATCCATAATTGAGTGGTTTGGCAGAAGTTATATGATGGCACCTGTGCCTTTCTCCCTCTCAACTTCACCTCCCACCATACACAACTCTTACTATATACAGAATATCTGTGTGCGATAGCTAGTAGAGAGGAGGACCCCTCCTCCACCAGGTTTAGCACCATGCTGCAGAGATCTTTCTTTTTTTTTCCTTTTTGTATATTTTTTATTTGAGTTTGATTTGTCAACATATAGTATAACACCCAGTGCTCATCTCGTCAAGTGCCCCCCTCAGTGCCTGTCACCCAGTCACCCCAACCCCCTGCCAACCTCCCCTTCCACTACCCCTTGTTCATTTCCCAGAGTTAGGAGTCTCTCATGTTCTGTCACCGTCTCTGATATTTGCCACTCATTTTATTTCCTTTCCCATTTAATCCCTTTCACAATATTTTGTATTCCCCATATGAATGAGACCATATAATGTTTGTCCTTCTCTGATTGACTTATTTCATTCAGCATAATACCCTCCAGTTCCATCCACGGTGAAGCAAATGGTGAGTATTCATCGTTTCTGATGGCTGAGGAATATTCTATTGTATACATTAGACCACATATTTTTTATCCATTCATCTGTCAATGGACAGATCTGTCAATGGAGGCTTCTTCCACAGTTGGGCTACTGTGGACATTGCTATTATAATAGTTCCGGTGAAGGTGTCTCAGTCCTTCACTACATCTGTATCTTTGGAGTAAATCTCCAGCAGTGCAATTGCTGGGTCATGGAGTAGCTCTATTTTTAACTCTTTGAGGAACCTCCATACAGTTTTTCAGAGTGGCTGCACCAGTCCACATTCCCAAAAACAGTGCAAGAGGTTCTCCTTTCTTGTGAATTTTCCCAGTCTCACTTGTGCGAGGTGGTATCTCATTGTGGTTTTGGTTTGTATTTCCCTGATGGCAAGTGATGTGGAGTATTCTCTCATGTCCTTGTTGGCCATGTGTATGTCTTCTTTGGTGAAATTTCTGTTCATGTCTTTTGCCCATTTCATGATTCGATTGTTTGTTTCTTTGCTGTTGAGTTTAAGAAGTTCTTTATAGATCTTGGATAATAGCCCTTTATCTGATAGGTCATTGGCAAATAACTTCTCCCATTCTATAGGTTGTCTTTTAGTCTGCTGACTATTTCTTTTGCTGTGCAGAAGCTTTTATCTTGATGAAGTCCCAATTCATTTTTGCTTTAGTTTCCCTTGCCTTCATAGATGTATCTTGCAAGAAGTTGCTGTGCCCAATTCAAAAAGGGTGTTGCCTGTCTTCTCCTCTAGAATTTTGATGGATTTTTGTCTCACATTTAGAACTTTCATCCATTTAGAGTTTATCTTGGTGTATTGTGTAAGAGAATGGTCTAGTTTCAATCTTCTGCATGTGGCTGTCCAATTTCCCAGCACCATTTATTGGAGAGTCTGTTCTTTTTCCAGTGGATAGTCCTTCCTGCTTTGTTGAATATTAGTTGACCATAGACCCCATTTCTGGATTCTCTATTCTGTTCCATTGATCTATGTGTCTGTTTTTGTGCCAGTACCACACTGTCTTGAAGATCACAGCTTTGTAATACAACTTGAAATCCAGCATGTGATGCCCCAGGCTCTGGTTTTCTTTTTCAGTATTCCCCTGGTTACTCGGGGTCTTTTCTGATTCCACACAAATCTTAGGATTATTTGTTCCACCTCTCTGAAGAAAGTCCATATTATTTTGATAGAGATTGCATTAAATGTGTAAATTGCTCTGGGTAACATTGACATTTTCATAGTACTAATTCTTCTAATCCATGAGCATGGAATATTTTTCCATCACTTTGTGTCTTCCTCAATTTCTTTCAGAAGTGTTCTATAGTTTTTAGGGAATAGATCCTTTACCTCTTTGGTTAGGCTTCTTCCTAGGTATCTTATGCTTTCTGGTGCAATTGTAAATGGGATTGACTCCTTAATTTCTCTTTCTTCAGTCTCCTTGTTAGTGTATAGAAATGCCACTGACTTCTGGGCATTGATTTTGTATCCTGCCACACTGCCAAATTGCTCTATGAGTTCTAGCAATCTTGGGATGGAGTCTTTTGGGTTTTCTATGTATAGTATCATGTCATCTGCAAAGAGGGAGAGTTTGACTTCTTCTTTCCCAGTTTGAATGCCTTTTACTTCTTTTTGTTGCCTGACTGCTGAGGCTAGGACTTCTAGTACTATGCTGTATAGCAGTGGTGAGAGTGGACATCCCTGTCTTGTTCCTGATCTTAGGAGAAAGGCTCCCAGTGCTTCCCCATTGAGAATGATATTTGCTGTGGGCTTTTCATAGATGGCTAATAAGTGCTGAGGAATGTTCCCTCTATCCCTACACTCTGAAGAGTTTTGATCAGGAATGGATGCTGTATTTAGTCAAATGCTTTCTCTGCATCTCTTGAGAGGATCATATGGTTCTTGGTTTTTCTCTTGCTGATATGATCAATCACATTGATTGCTTTACGAGTGTTGAACCAGCCTTGCATCCTGGGGATAAATCCCACTTGGTCATGGTGAATAATCCTCTTAATGTACTGTTGTATTCTATTGGCTAGTATCTTGTTGAGAATTTTTGCATCAATTTTCATCAAGGATATTGGTCTATAATTCTCCTTTTTGGTGGGGTCTTTGTCTGGTTTTGGAATTAAGGTGATGCTGGCCTCATAGAACGAGTTTGGAAGTATTCCATGCCCTTCTATCCTTCGGAACAGCTTTAGTAGGATTGGTATGATTTCTTCTTTAAACATTTGACAGAATTCCCCTGGGAAGCCCTCTGGCTCTGGACTTTTGTGTCTTGGGACGTTTTTGATGACTGCTTCAATTTCCTCCCTCGTTGTTGGCCTGTTCAGGGATTCGATTTCTTCCTGTTCCAGTTTTGGTAGTTTGTGTTTTTCTAGAAAGACGTCCATTTCTTCTAGATTGCCTAATTTATTGGCGTATAGCTGCTCATAAGATGTTTTTGAAATTGTTTGTATTTCCTTTGTATTGGTTGTGATCTGTCCTTTTTCATTCATGATTTTATTAATTAGAATCTTTTCTCTTGTTTTTAATAAGGCTGGCTAATGGTTTATCTATATTATTAATTCTTTCCAAGGACCAACTTCTGGGTTTGTTGATCTGTTCTACAGTTCTTCTGGCCTCTATTTCATTGAGTTCTGCTTGAATCTTTATTAACTCTTCTTCTGCTTGGTGTAGGTTTTTTTTGCTATTCTTACTCCAGTTTCTTTAGGTTCGAGGTTAGTTTGTGTATTTGAGTTTTTTCCAATTTTTTGAGGGACGCTTGTATTGTGAAGTATTTCCCTCTCAGGACTCCTTTTGCTGAATCACAAAGATTTTGAATGGTTGTATCTTCATTTTCATTAGTTTCCATGAATCGTTTTAATGCTTCTCCAATTTCATAGTTGACCCATTCATCTCTTAGCAGGATGCTCTTTAACCTCCACGTGTTTGAGTTTCTTCTGATTTTCTCTTGTGACTGAGTTCTAGTTTCAGAGCATAATGGTCTGAAAATATGCAGGAGAGAATCCCATTCTTTTGTTATTCGTTGAGACCTGATTTGTGACCCATTATGTGATCTATTCTGCAGAAAGTTCCATGTGCACTTGAGAAGAATGTGTATTCAGTTCCATTTGGATGTAAAGTTCTGTAAATATCTGTGAAATCCCTCTGGTCCAGGGTTTCATTTAAAGCTCTTGTTTCTTTGGAGGTGTTGTGCTTAGAAAATCTGTCATTACAGAAAATGTGGTGTTGAAGCCCCCAGTATTGGTGTATTATTATCTAAGTATGTCTTTACTTTGGTTAGTAATTGATTGATATACTTGGTGCTCCCATATTAGGGGCATAAATATTCATGATTGTTAACTCCTCTTTTTGGATAGATCCTTTAAGTATTATATAGTGTCTCTCTTCATCTCTTACTACAGTCTTTGGGATAAACTTTTTTCTGATATGAGGATTGCTCCCCCCGCCCCAGCTTTCTTTTGAGGACCATAATGGTAAATGTTTCTACAACCTTTCATTATCAGGCTGGAGGTGTCCTTACGTCTAAAATGAGTCTCTTGTAGACAGCAAATAGATGGGTCTTGCTTTTCTAATCCTGTCTGAACCCCTGTGTCTTTTGATGGGATCATTTAGGCCATTCACTTTGAGAATTACTATTGAAACATATGACTTTAGTGTCATCATAATACCTATTCAGTCCCTGTTTTTGTGGATATTTTCTTTGGGCTTCCTCTTTCTTTTACAGTCCCCCTTAATATCTCTTGCAGAGCTGGTTTGGTGGTCACATATTCTTTCAATTTCTGCCTATCTTGGAAGCTCTTTATCTCTCCTTCTATTCTGAATGTGAACCTTGCTGGATAAAGCATTCTTGCCTCCATATTATTCTCATTTAGGACTCTGACTATATCCTGCCAGCTCTTTCTGGCCTGCCAGGTCTCTGTGGAGAGGTCTGCTGTTAAATTAATATTTCTCCCCATATAAGTTAGAGATCTCTTGTCTTTTGCTGCTTTAAGGATTTTCTCTTTACCTTTGGAATTTGCAAGTCTCACTATTAAATGTTGAGGTGTTGAATGGTTTTTATTTATTTTAGGGGGGACCTCTTTATCTCTTGGATCTGAATGCCTGTTTCCCTCCCCAAATTTGGGAAGTTCTCAGCTATGATTTGTTCAAACATGCTTTCTGGCCCTCTGGCCCTCTTGACACCCTCTGGTACCCCAATTATATTTAGATTTTTCTTTCTGAGGCTGTCATTTATTTCCCTTAACCTTTCTTCATGGTCTTTTAGTTGTTTTTCTCTTTTCTCCTAAGCTTCTTTCCTTGCCATCAACTTGTCTTCTATGTCACTCACTCTTTTTTCTACCTCATTAACCCTCGTCATTAGGATCTACAGTTTGGATTGCATCTCATTTAATCGATTTTTAATTTCAGCCTAATTGGATATAAAGTTTGCAGTCATGAAGTCTCCTAATTCCTTTATGCTTTTTTCCAGAGCCACCAGTAGCTTTATAATTGTGCCTCTGAATTGGCTTTCTGACATTAAATTGTAATCCAAATTCTGTAACTCTGTGGGAGAGAGTACTGTTTCTGATTCTTTCTTTTGTGATGAGTTCTTTCTAGTCATTTTACTCAGTGCAGAGTGCCTGTGTGAGTAGGCTGCGTCAAGAATATCAACTATGATTTAAGTAAATTTCACCCTAGATTTTTCTGCCTAGGTCAGAGGCCAGAAATTGAAAACAAAGATCAGAACGTAATAAAACAAAAGGACCACTAAAGTGAAAAACAAATTTTAAAACAAAGTAGTAAAAAAATAAAAGGCCAGGTATCCTAAAGAACAAAATTTAAAAAAATAGAAAAAGAAATGAAGGAAAAGATAAAAAGTGGGTGGGAACTGGGAGACGGCGGTAGTGACAAAGTTGTAGTGGAGGGCGAATGTAGTCTACCTGAGGTTTCCTAGAACGTGATCCTCTTATTTCTGACTATATTAAGTTCTGTATGTTAGAAGATACTCAGTTCCAGATTTCTTTTTATTAATTTGTTTTTTATTGGTGTTCAATTTGCCAACATATAGAATAACACCCAGTGCTCATCCCATCAAGTGCCCCCCTCAGTGCCCGTCACCTAGTCACCCCCCCACCCACCTCCCTTTCCACCACCCCTAGTTCATTTCCCAGAGTTAGGAGTCTCTCATGTTCTGTCTCCCTTTCAGATATTTCCCACTTATTTTTTTCTCCTTTCCCCTTTATTCCCTTTCCCTATTTTTTATATTCCCCAAATGAATGAGACCATATAATGTTTGTCCTTCTCCGATTGTCAGTCCCAAATTTATATAAACCAGAAATACTTGTAGAGGGCCCCAACATTGATCACCAAAACATAAATGGGATAAAAGACGGGGGCAGATTGGAATGAGTAATCTCACAGAATGAACCAGTATGGTATACCACTTGGTTCTGGGTGCATACTGGTCATGTTTTAAAAGGTATTAACTTCCATCATTGTAAAACAAAATGAGGCAGAGAAAACAAAAAACACAAAACAAAAACCCATATCTTGTGTATCTCCCAAAATTAAATTGAGCATATTGAAGGGAACCTAGAAGTGGAAGATATATCTAGGACCTGTAATTGTAGAAACGTGAAAGTCAAAAAGGAGGAATCTTAAAAATGAAGAGGTGGTAAAATATTGTAGTTAAAGTGGGAAAAGAGAAAAAAAAGTGGAAATATACAGTCTGATATAAAAACGAGTTGTACTGGAAAAAAGAAATAAAAAACAGGAGTGGTACCCTTTGATGCTATATACTGGAAATCCCTTGACTTCCCCTGGAGATTCCCAGCACTGCTCTGTCAAGAACTTGCTGTTCTCCTGTCCTTCCTGCTGGTCATCTGGGGGAGGGGCCTGCTGTTCTAATTTCAGGTGTGTGTACCTGGGGGATATGCCCCGCCCCCTGCCAGGTGCTGGGCTCAGTCACAACTGTTTACCCTGTGAGGCCTCTATTCCCTGGTGGCCTCGTCCCTCCCAGGCACAAGGTGACACAACGAGGAACAACAACACTGGCAGCGGCCAGGTCTCCAGCTCTGTAGCCAGCTCCCAAATTAACTACCACAGTCTCCCAGTCCACACTGGCCTGGATGCTCCGGGGGCCACAGGGGTGCTGATCTGCATAGCTCGGGGGCGCCCGGTGGCAGGAGCGTCCTCGCTGTCCTGTGCCCTCCCAGCCTCTGCCTGTCCCAGGGGGAGAGCAGGGTCCTGGGCTGTGTCCCCGTGGCTCTGGGATCCGGGACCTGCACTGCTGGAATCACGCTCCTGGGGCCCTGGCCCCTGAAGGCGGGAGGGCACAGCTCCCTCCTCCCGGAGCCTCCACCTGAGCTTCTCCCAAGGTCCCACTGGACGTGCACTCCAGCCCTTCCCCGAGCTCGGCCCACGGGGGGTGGCGCGCTCTCCCTGGGCGGCTTCCTCTGTTAGTGACCCCGGAAGCCTGGAGGGAGACTGGAGTGGAGGCTCCACTAATCCCTCTTGCAATTCTGCCCGATTTCCCTGCTAAGCGCCTTTCTGTCTGGCAAGAATCCGGTTTGGATTTTTTTTTTAAGATTGATTGATTGATTCATGATAGGGAGAGAGAGAGAGAGAGGAGGAGGAGGGAGAAGCAGGCTCCACACCGGGAGCCCCACGCGGGACTCGATCCAGGGCCTCCAGGATCGCACCCCAGGCCAAAGGCAGGCGCCAAACCGCCCAGCCACTAGGGATCCCCTGGTTTGGATTTTTAAAGTTTCTCCTTCTCCGGGGCTGGGCTTTCCTGTTCCTGAGGCTCTCACTGTGACTTTAGCCCAGCTTCTCGTGGGGCCCCTTCCCCCACTGGATTCTTTTTTATTTTATGTTTTTGCCTTCCTACCTTGTTAGAAGCAAAAACTCTTCTTTCTGTAGTGTTCCAACTGTTTTCTCTCTCTCTTTTTTTTTTTTTCTTTTCTTTTTTTTTTCTCTTTAAATCTCAGGTCGAATTCATAGGTTTCAGATGGTTTGAAAGTTTTCTAGGTAAGTTGGTGGGGCCAGGTGAGTTGAGGCACCTACTCCTCTGCCATCTTGCCCTCCCCCCAAAAGATATTTTTTGATTTATTTTTTTAATTTAAATTCAATTAGTCAACATTTAGTACATACTTAGTTTCAGATGTAGTGTTCAATGATATTTTAGATACAAACCTCAAGACATAAATGAAACTGTTGTGCTTTAAAGAATATCATCAGGAAGTAGAAAAGAAAACCCACAGACTAGGAGAAATATGCCAATCAATATATTTATAGAGGGATTTATATTCATAATATACAAAGAATGCTTACAATTCAATAAAGGAAAGATACAAACCCAAATAAAAAATAGGTAAAGGATTTCTTTCATTAGACATTTGTCCAAAACTATACATAAATGGGTAATAAGCATAAAGTGATGTTCAATATCACTACTAATTGAGGAAGTATTAATCAAAACCATAATGACATACCATTTCACATCCTCTAGTATGGCTAAAATAAAAAAGACGGCCTAGGAATGCCTGTGTGGCTCAGTGAGTTAAGTGCCTGCCTTTGGCTCAGGTCATGATCTCAGGGTCTTAGCCTTTGTCTGGCTCTCACTCAGGGGGGAGTCTCCTCCTCACCTCTCCCTTTGTCCTTCCCCCTGCTCATGTACTCTCTCTCAAATAAATAAAATCTTTTTTAAGAAAAAAAGAAAGACAAAGCAAATGCTAGAGAAGATCTGAAGAAATCAAAACCTTTGTGCATTAATGAATTACAATTACAGAATTGTAAACTGGTCTGCCCAATTTGGGAGACAGTTTTTCAGAACTTCAAAATCGTAGAGTTATCATATAAAGTAGAAATGACTATCCTAAATATCTATCCAAGAGAAAGGAAAACACATGTCAATACAAAAGCCTAAACATTAATGTTTATAGTTGCATTTTTCATAATAGCTAAAAAGTGGAAGCAAACTAAATAGATGAACAGCTAAACAGAATGTGGTATATCAATAATGAAATAGTGTTTGGCAATGAAAATGAAAAAAGTCCTGATAGATGCTGCAAACTGGATTAACCCAAAAGGCTTTATGCTAAGTGAAAGAAGCCAGTCACAAGTCACTGCCTGTTTTATGATCTTTTTTATGTGAAATAGCTACAACAGGAAAACCCATAGAGACAGAAATTATTTGTGGTTGCCTAGAGCTGGTGGAGGGAACCAAGGAGGGAGGATAGGACTGACCAGTAGACAGTATAATTTTTCTTTTAGAGAGAATGAAAGTATTTAAAAATTAGACTATGGAGCTGGTTACAAAACATAATAAATACATTAAAAACTATTGTATACTTTCGATGTCTCTCTTCCTCTGCCTCTGGTCCTACTCATGCTCTCACTCACTGTCTCTTAAATAAATAAATAAAATCTTAAAAAAATAAATTAGTAGAGGAGTTAAAAATGAATCATAAAAATCATTCAAAGAAACCCAAAGAAGGTGGTAAAGGAGAAACAAAGAAAACTAAAAGGAATAGAGCTATAGGATAGAAATAGAAATCAGCTACAAGAGATACACTTTCCTTACAACAGAATTCCAAATGACATAGTAGATACTTCTTTCTTCAAAAGATGAGTCTCAATACCCCCTCATTGGCTGTGAACTTTACTGTATCTTGATTCCAAATAATGGAGTTGGGGGGGATTAGAAACTTTCCATAGAAAAACCCACCATTAAACCACCTTACCCAAGTGATCAAGGTTGATGTCACCAATGGTGTCAAGTAGATATCAGGTACCCAAGTCACCTCACATTGACATTCTTCTAAAAAATCCCTAACTTCACTCTAATTGTGAAAAAACATTAGACAAATCCAAATTCTTTTATATTACTATCATTCACTTCATTTATCCATATGCTATAATCACCCAAATGTTACTCTCATTTTACTATTATTTAATTGAGGTTATCTTTCAAATCATTTAGGAATAAGAAAAATAAAATATTGGAGGAGGGGCAAGATGGCGGAAGAGTAGGGTCCCCAAATCACCTGTCCCCACCAAATTACCTAGATAACCTTCAGATCATCCTGAAAAATCTATGAATGCGGCCTGAGATTTAAAGAGAGAACAACTGGAATGCTGCAGTGAGAAGAGTTCCTGTTTCTATCAAGGTAGGAAGCCTGGGGGGCGGGGAGAAATAAAGAAGCAAAAAGCATCCAAGGGGGAGGGGCCCCGCGAGGAGCCGGGCTAAGAAGAAGTCAAACTCTCCCTCTTCACCGATGACATGATACTCTACATAGAAAACACAAAAGCATCCACCCCAAGATTGCTAGAACTCATACAGCAATTTGGTAGTGTGGCAGGATACAAAATCAATGCCCAGAATTCAGTGGCATTTCTCTACATTAACAATGAGATTGAAGAAAGAGAAATTAAGGAGTCAATCCCATTTACAATTGCACCCAAAAGCATAAGATACCTAGGAATAAACCTAACCAAAGAGGTAAAGTATCTATACCCTAAAAACTATAGAACACTTCTGAAAGAAATTGAGGAAGACACAAAGAGATGGAAAAATATTCCATGCTCATGGATTGGATGAATTAATATTGTGAAAATGTCAATGTTACCCAGGGCAATTTACACATTTAATGCAATCCCTATCAAAATACCATGGACTTTCTCCAGAGAGTTAGAACAAATTATTTTAAGATTTGTGTGGAATCAGAAAAGACCCCGAATAGTCAGGGGAATTTTTTAAAAAAGAAAACCATATCTGGGGGCATCACAATGCCAGATTTCAGGTTGTACTACAAAGCTGTGGTCATCAAGACAGTGTGGTACTGGCACAAAAACACACACGAAGATCAATGGAACAGAATAGAAAACCCAGAAGTGGACCCTCAACTTTATGTTCAACTAATATTTGATAAAGGAAGAAAGACTATCCACTGGAAGAAAGACAGTCTCTTCAATAAATGGTGCTGGGAAAATTGGACATCCACATGCAGAAGAATGAAACTAGACCACTCTCTTGCACCATACACAAAGATAAACTCAAAATGGATGAAAGATCTAAATGTGAGACAAGATTCCATCAAAATCCTAGAGGAGAACACAGGCAACACCCTTTTTGAACTGGGTCACAGTAACTTCTTGCCTGATACATCCACGAAGGCAAAAGAAACAAAAGCAAATATGAACTATTGGGACTTCATCAAGATAAGAAGCTTTTGCACAGCAAAGGATACAGTCAACAAAACTAAAAGACAACCTACAGAATGGGAGAAGACATTTGCAAATGACGTATCCGATAAAGGGCTACTTTCCAAGATCTACAAAGACTTATTAAACTCAACAGCAAAGAAGCAAACAATCCAATCATGAAATGGGCAAAAGACATGAACAAAAATCTCACAGAATAAGACATAGACAGGGCCAACATGCACATGAGAATATGCTCTGCATCACTTGCCATCAGGGAAATACAAATCAAAACCACAATGAGATACCACCTCACACCACTGAGAATGGGGAAAATTAACAAGGCAGGAAACCACAAATGTTGGAGAGGATGCAGAGAAAAGGGAACCCTCTTACACTGTTGGTGGGAATGTGAACTGGTGCAGCCACTCTGGAAAACTGTGTGGAGGTTCCTCAAAGAGTTAAAAATAGACCTGCCCTACGACCCAGCACTTGCACTGTTGGGGATTTACCCCAAAGATTCAGATGCAATGAAACGCCGGGACACCTGCACCCCGATGTTTCTAGCAGCAATGTCCACAATAGCCAAACTGTGGAAGGAGCCTCGGTGTCCATCGAAAGATGAATGGATAAAGCAGATGTGGTTTATGTATACAATGGAATATTACTCAGCCATTAGAAATGACAAATACCCACCATTTGCTTCAACGTGGATGGAACTGGAGGGTATTATGCTGAGTGAAGTAAGTCAATCGGAGAAGGACAAACATTGTATGTTATCATTCATTTGGGGAAGATAAATAATAGTGAAAGGGAATATAAGGGAAGGGAGAAGAAATGTGTGGGAAATATCAGAAAGGGAGACAGAACATAAAGACTCTTAACTGGGAAACAAACTAGGCGTGGTGGAAGGGGCTGTGGGCGGGGGGTGGGGTGAATGGTTTATGGGCCCTGAGGGGGGCACTTGATGGGATGAGCACTGGGTGTTATTCTGTATGTTGGTAAATTGAACACCAATAAAAATTAAATTTATTAAAAAAAAGAAAAGAAAAAGAAAATATTTCTTTAATTCATGTCAGTGTTCTTCCTTTCTGGATATAGACTCAAATTTCTTTTTTTTTTTTTTTTTTAGATTTTTTTATTTATTTATTCGTGAGAGACACAGAGAGAGAGAGAGAGAGAGGCAGAGACACAGGCAGAGGGAGAAGCAGGCTCCATGCAGGGAACCTGACATGGGACTCGATCCCGGGTCTCCAGGATCACACCCTGGGCTGAAGGCAGTGCTAAACCGCTGAGCCACCCGGGCTGCCCTAGACTCAAATTTCTGATCTATATCATTTTCCTTGCTGAGGAAATTTCAACATTTTTTTGCAAAGCATGTCTGCTGCTGTTGAATTACCTTGGTTTTAATTTGTCTAGAAAAGTCTTTGTTTCTCCCTCATTTTTAAAGAATAATTCATTTGAATGTAGAATTCTAGGTAGGACTCTCTGTCTCTGTCTCATTCTCTCTCTCTCTCTTTTTTTCCTATAGTAAGGACATGAGGTCTATTTGTTTGTTTGCTTAGGTAATTGTCCCACTCTGTTCTCTGTGCTTCTTGGTTCTATGGCTTTTCATTTGTCATTATTGTTGAAAAGTTCTTAGCCACTACAAATATTTCTTCTACATTACATTATCTTCTGTATTCTAATTATAAATATTCACACCCTTTGAAGCCATCTCACAGTTCTTGGATATTATGTTCCCCTTTTTAAACTCTTCAGAAAAAAATTTTTTTTTTGTCTTAGCTTTCATTTTGGGAAATTTCTTTTGGCATATCTCAAGCTCACTGATTCTCTTTGGCCTTATTCTTACCCAATCTACTGATAAGCCTAGCCCATCAAATGTGTTTTTTCTTTTCTGTTAGTGTATTTTTGATTTTAGCCTTTCTTTTTAATTCTTTCCTAGATTTTCTTTCCCTGCTTACATTACTAATCTGTTCTTGTACTTGTCTATTTGAGTTTTCAAAAGTAATCATGATTATTTTAAATCATTTGTTTTTAAACTATTTAAATTCCCTGTCTGATAACTATTTTAAACATCTCTGTCACAGTCAAGGCTATAAGACAGTTTGAAAGTTATTCTAAATGTTAAACATAGAGTTACCATATGACCCAGAATTTCTACTACTAGATATATAACCAAGAGAAATGAAAACAGATGTCCACACAAAAACTTGTGTAAGAATATTCCTGGCAGCATTTCTTGTAATATACAAAAAGTAGGAATAATACAAAAGTTCTTCAAATGATGAATTGATATGTAAAATATGGTATATTAATTGGTAACTGTGGGAGGCAGAATAATGTCCCTGCCCCAAAGATATCCATGTTTTAATTCCAAGAACCTATAAGTCAAATGTCTTACATAATAAAAGGATTTTGCAAAGGACATTAAGTCATAAAATTTTATTTTATGTGAACCATATAAAGCTGTTTTTAAAAAGTAACAGAAAGAAGGAGGCAAGGATTGACTTCATCAGTCTTTCATTCTTATTTTTACTAAAAAAAAAAAAAATACTGCTCTACTCTGAAAGTACAAGTACTATAGAATGTATTAGATTCTACTTTTCCCTAAACTCAGTGGATATCCCTTTTTTGGGGTCCCATAGGTATTTATTTATTTATTTATTTATTTATTTATTTATTCATTTATTTATTTAAAAATGATTGTATTTATTTATTTATGAGAGACACACACACACACACGAGGCAGAGACACAGGCAAAGAGCAAAGCAGGCTCCGTGCAGGGAGCCTGATGTGGGACTCGATCCCGGGACTCCAGGATCATGGCCTGGGCGGAAGGCAGGCGCCAAACCACTGAGCCACCCAGGGATCCCCATTTCCCCATCATTTAGCTTCTTGTGATAGAGCTACTGTTTTACTTTTTGGCCTCATCCTTCAGACTGTGAATCCTTCGAAGGACTGTGCTGATCTTTCTATTTGCAATGCTTTGTATATGGTGGAGCCTCGTCAATGTTTTTTGAAGAATAGGAACAAAAAGAAAAAGAGTAGAAGAGAGGTTAGGGGAAAACGGAAGAAAGGCTCTGGGAAATAAACAGGCCATTTCTTCTCTGTGGTCACAGAGAAAATTGGGCTTGACACAGATGAGAGAGATGAACTCTGGCAGTGAATACTGGAAAAGTACACAATCTATTCTACTGTGCTCAAGGACATGACATTTTTACTGGTACAGGGATGAGAAAAGAAAATAATAATTAGTAGAAGGCACAAGTACAGCACAGAGGAAATAATGTTGAAAAGTCTCTAATGCAGAATAAAGGATCACAAGAGAGGGGGCAGCAATAAGTTGGAAAATTGAGTTGGAGCTGGATATATGGGTGAGAAAAGGGTCTGGAAAATCACATTAAAGATTGTTTTGTGCACTATGAAGAAATATTGAAAATTTGGGGGAAGGTGAAAAAAGCAACTACATCCACCTAGAGGCACTCTCATATTATCATCTTTCTGAATTCCAGGATAGAAGATTTCCTTATTTACCCCCAGATAATGGGAGGGGAAGTCTCCTAGACGGGGTCTCCACTGTCATCTTTGGGGGATGATTGCAATCTGTCCTAAAGTATAATTTGTTCCTGCAGAGAAAAATGCCAGATTCATGTGGTCTATCCTCACTTACAGTAGAACCTCAGGAGACTCTTTGGTTTTTCTACTCTAGAGAAATGGGACTCCTAAAGCGGCTAGGGGACATGGAACTCACTGGATCTGGAACTGTGACTGATGCTGTTCCTGCCTAAAGTGGAAGATATGGCACTGATGTCCTGTCGGCTGGGTTGTGGTGTGGATGCAACATATAGATACTCTGTGTGGTAGACTAGTAATAGCCACACACTTCTTCAATCCTGGTGTGCACAGAAGGTGGCTTTGTTACTCATTCCACCAAATATGGATTCCACTCCAATGCCTTTAACTGGGTGGCATAATTAACTATGTGACCTGCTTTATTCAGTAGAATGTGGCAGATATGGCATTCTAAGACTTCTGAGGCTGAGCCTTAAGAGAGCTTGTGGCTTCCATTTTCACCCTCTTGGAATGGGGTGCTTAGAGCACTGAGAAATGAAGCCAGCCTGACCTACAGGTGGTAAGAATAAGTATGGAGGAGAACTGAGACACCATGCCAAAAGCCATTACCAATGATGATGTGTGAGTCAGGCCACTGTGGCCATTCCAGCCTAGTTGACCCTCACTGACTGCCTGCAACTGCATGAATGATCTCAGGCATAGCCCATGGAGAAACTAGGTACCCAACCCACATAATTGTGAGAGATACTATATGGTTCTTGTTTAAAACCACTAAGTTTCAAATGAGTTATCTGTAGTTATAAGCAACTGATATACTTGGATTAGATAAAATAGCAACACAACTTCTTTCTATGCAGATGAATTTTATGGAGAGAAATGTCAATCTACTCACCCTGAAAGATCTTTTGATGTGCCATTCTTTGGTAATCTTTCATCTATGGATTCTAATCACCAGCCCCCACCCCCACCCCAGCAATATCAGACTTTAAATGGGCAAATCTATGGCAGTCTCACCACTGGGCTGGAAAAGAAAACAGTATTTCTAACTTTCATTATTTTCCACTTATAAATTTAGGTAGGGTTGAGAGTATGAGTAAGATAAATCCATACAACATATATTTATGGAAATGATTCGGTGTAAAAGCCTCTTTGCTAGGAGCTATGAATAATGACAATACACACATTTGATAAGCTTCAATCTAGTGGGTAAAGTAGATATAAACATAAGTGAGTATGATTCAAGAAAAATGTGATATGTCCTATAATACATAGAGATGACTGTTGGTGGAGGTGGAGAAATATACCAGGCTTCAGTGAGTAAGAAGCTGTGGAGCAAATAGTCCAGTATACTCCAATATATTAAATCTTTTAATGTATGTGCCATTGTATAAGTGTACTCTATATATGGAGTGGAGTAAATGATGTGCTAAGGCCTGCTGTGTCCACAAACCCCTTCAGTAATTCCTTACACTTGAATCGCTTTGACATTGGCCTTTAGACTCTGCATCCCTAATCACAATTTACTGGGGCAGAGATGGGGTTGAGCCAGGGTCTGCCAACCAGGCAACAGCACCTTGGAAAGTCAACACTTGAGGTGGGATGCAAGTCTGGCTGGCACTGGCCAATCTAATTTTTCTGTGAGATGAGGGTTTCTAGGATATCTCACACATGGTCATTCTCCATGGGGCTTGCATGTATGACTGCTGTGTGAAAATAGACTCAGGTATTTTGCACTTTTGGTAAGGTGGAACTAAAAGGAAATGTCAGAGCTTCTCATAGTGCCTAGGTTGTGCTGTTGGTTTCCTAAATATACTGAATAAAAGCCTGAGTAAAGCAGACCAGCTATGCCACATGAAGTGCTGGCCTATGTGGCCCTGGAGCCAGACCTTGTCAGACCTTGACTGTGGTTGAGGTAAGTTTTTCCTGGAAGGAAATGATTATTATCACATCATCCATTTAGGGATCTGGACAAACCTGAGGAAGGAAATAGACTGCAGACATTTCTTTTTGACCCTTCTGAGTTTGAAAACTGAGCTGTCCATGGTCAGCTAGGAAGGTGAGAGTGAGGCAGGAAACTGATTCATCCTAGAACCCCAAGAGGGGCTGTTATGTGCAATCATAAACATTCTGTAGAGTACAGTTGCTTTTCCCTGCTCCCAACTTTTCACTAATGTTTTATAAAAAGGACAGAGTATTCTCTGTTTTGTTTGGCAACCATGAATAAACTGCCCTATTTAGGGGAGAAAAGGATCCACATTTGATTCACTGGCTTATCTCAGACTTAAAGCTCAGAAACACTGACAGGGCTTACATTTTATCCTTTACGGTGATGAGCAATTGTATTAATTAGAATAAGCTGGGGAAATTAACACAGTAGCAACCATTCTCAAATCACATATATAGTCTTATATGAATTGTAAGGGAGATTTGATTCACAATTTAAGTCTCATTATTCTTTATATATAATTTTTCACATGGGAAAACTAATAAACAGTATTTACAAAACAGGTGATATTTTTCTTTGAGTGCTACTAAGTTCTCATAATTTCTGTATTGTTGGATCTGTCTCCTTCCTAAATCAAAATCTTGGGCCTCACTATCAATTCATAATTTATGATTTCATCAAACTTTTTAGAAATTTATGATTTTATTATTTCATATTTTTGTGATTTCACCAAAATTTTTATTGAACACTTATCATGTTCCAGGTAATATGTTTTGTGCTGGAAAATATAAGCAATCAGTCCTTCTTATCTCCTTGCTTCTGGGGCCTTTGTTTCAATATTAAATCATAAATTACCTTTGGTTAATTTTTCCTAATTAAAAAAAGAATTATAAGTCACACTCATATTTATCTTAGATTTTAGAAAGATGATGTATGCCTTTTTTAAAAAATGAAAGGTGTTTTTAGTTTTTCTTCTCTCAAAGGTATTTATTTTGTCATCTGTTGTCATTTGTTTTATTTTAATATCTTTCCAGAAAGTCATTTTTTGCCACTATACTGTCTAATTATTTGAAGAGCGGAGTGTTGGAATCATGAATTAGTAGAAAGCACATGAAGTTAGGGTTAGTCTATATAATATGTAAATGAAAGAAAATAACATATTCATATTGACAAATGGAGCATAAAGTATCTCTAGAAGGATAAACAAAAAACTAGTGCAAAAGAGGGAGGGAAATAAGATGGCTGCTTCATCTTATTCACACAAAGTTTTCAAAATCCGTTCATACTTTCTATTTCCAAACTATGTGCAAAGTGATTTGCATAAAAATATAACATATTTCTAAAGAAATAATCCTGTGGATTCTTGGGCTTCCCATTACCAGCAGAATCAGAATCTCTGAGAAGGAAGCCCTAGAATGGGCATTTTCATTTTGTAGTAGGAGTAGTGTAGGGTAGGAGATTGCTATATCCACCAACATTTGAAGCACACTGAAGAACCTGGCATGTCCTTGTTAAGCTCTTGGGCTTCTTATTGAAGCTAGTGAGATGCCATATGCAGGAGACATGGCATGATCAGACTGAACTATAATCTAATGAGTTTGGACTGTGTTGATGGTAAGTTTGAGGAATATAAGTTGGATGGAAGGAAGGGGTATAACTAGGTGGCTGTTAAAGTGGCCAAAATAAGAGATTATGAAGATCTGACCTAAGACATTGGCAGCTCCTGTCTCCATAACAATTCAGGAATCTAGCAAGGAAACTGGCCATACTGATAACCCCTCTGCCACTCTCCTTCACTTCTCCCATGCTCATGATTGTGTGGCTCAGGGCTCAGCTTACTGCTCTACTGCTGTAGTCTTTATTGATTCTCCTTCTGCCATTGTCCATTACTTTTCATTTCCTGTCTTCATTTTTCTTTTTGAGGCTTCTACTGCTTCATGGATTCTTCTAGAACTTTCTCTATACTTAATACTAATTTTTAAAAACTTATGTTGAGGTGTCTGAATGGGTTAGCGGGTCTTACTCAGGATTGCAGTCCACCTCAAGTGTTGTTCTTCCACCAAGCTGCTGCCTGGTTGGCAGATACTGGGTCAGCCTCATCTTTGCCTCTGTAAACTGTGATTAGTGGCTGAGGAGTCTAAAGACCAAGTTAAAAGTGACTCAAGTGTAAGCAATTGCTGAAGGGATCTGTGGGTACAGCACATGTCACCACATCATTTACTTAACTCCAAATACAAATTACATTTGTGAATTGGCACAAAAATGAAAAGACTTAACATATTTGAAAATATGTCCAATAGTGCTCACATCATTTCAGTTTTACTGGTATTGATAGAATCAAATTGGACTTTTGGGAAATGAAGTCCTCTTTGACTGTGATGATCATCAAACAAAATATTTGATTCTTGGAAGAATCAAGTGCACATGAACCTCTCCATGTGTCTGCCTTATTTGTTCATTCTATACTGTTTCCCTCATGCATGCTTTAGACTGTCTCTTGGAGAGAAAATAATTATATATCCTCAACAGTTAGCTCATATGAGCAAAGTGACATTTTCCAAAAGTAAAATGTGGCTCAGTGTGTGGTATTTAATCTTGAGGGGTTTGTACATCATGACTGAAAAGTAACAAATGGTTCCCATCCTGAGAGCTGACTAACTCAATGTCCTGTTTTAGCACTGTCATAAGGTAGAGCTCTTTTGCTTAGGAATAAGTTGCTGTTACCAGGAGGGGTTCATTACTCTGCCCCAATCTTACTTCTTTTTTTTTTTTTTTTTGAGTTGAAAATTTTTTGTGATAATTGCAGAATCACATGCAACTAGAAAAAATGCTTAGAAAGACTTTGTATACTTTGCTTAGTTTTCTCCAATGGCAACATTTTGCAAAATTATATTATAATATCACAACCAAGATATTTTTTTTATTTTTAAAGATTTTATTTATTCATTCATGAGAGATGCAGAGAGAGAGAGGCAGAGACACAGGCAGAGGGAGAAGCAGGCACCATGCAGGGAGCCCAACGTAGGACTTGATCCCGGGTCTCCAGGATCACACCCTGGGCAGACGGCGGCGCTAAACCACTGAGCCACCTGGGCTGCCCCACAACTAAGATATTAAGATTGACTTAATCTATGAGTCTTATTCAGATTTCCCCAGTTTTACCTGTACTCATATGTTTGTGTTTAACAGGTTCTACACAATTCTGTCACCTGCATAGGTTGGTATATTCACTGTAAGATAAAGATAGTGAACAGTTCTAATACCACAAAGATCTCTTGTGTTGACTTTTAATAACTACATGTACTTCATTCCCCCAACTCCCTGGCAACCATTAATCTGAACTCCATTTCTATTTTTTTTTCTTCATTTTTTTCTTCATAACAACTGTTATGTAAATGGAAAAATATACAGTAGGTAACCCTTTGGGGTTGGGTGGGTTTTTTTTTTTAACTAAGCATAACTCCCTGGAGATCATCCAAGTTGTTGCATTTATCAATAGATTGTTCTTTATTTTCCCAGTAATGTTCCCTGATGTATTGTGGAACAGTTTATCCATTTACTTATTGAAAGACATGTGGACTGAATTCAGTTTATGGCAATTACAAATAAGGCTACTGACATTCATGCACAGGTTTCTGTAAAAAGGTATTTTCATTTCTCTGTGATAAATGCCTAGGAGTACAATTACTGGTTCATATGGCAATTGTAACTTTAGTTTTATAAGAAACTGACAAACTTTTCCAGAGTAGCTGTTCCATTTTATATTCGCACTAGCAATGTATGAGAGAGCCAATTTTTCCACATCCCTGCCAGCATTTGGGGTTGTGTTTTTCTTTCAGCTCTTCAGATATGTATGCAGTAACATATCATTGCGTTTTTTAAAGGATTTTATTTATTTATTCATGAGAGATACAGAGAGAGAGGCATAGATATAGGCAGAGGCAGAGGCAGGCTCCCCCTAAGGAGCTTGATGTGGGACTGGATCCCAGGACCCCTGGATCATGATTTAAGCTAAAGGTGGATGCTCAACTGCTGAGCCACCCAGGTGTCCCTCATTGTAGTTTTAATTTGCATTTTGCTGAGGGCATATGATGTTGAATATCATTTTATCTTATTTGCCATCTGTACATGATCCTTGGTGAAACATTTCTCCATGTCTTTTGTGCATTTTCTAATTAGTTTTATTTTTGTATTTTAAGAGATCCCTATATGTCATATATATTCCAGATACTAGTCCTTTGTAAGATATGTGGACTGCAAATATTTTCTAAGTCTGTAGCTTGTCTATTCACCCTCTTCACCTGGGCTGTTTTCTATTTTAATGAGGTACAATTTATTGATTTTTTTCCTTTTTTGAATGGTATTTTTTTGGGTTAAGTCTGAGAATCTTGACAAGTCCTATATCCCAAAGATTTTATCTTATTTTTTTCTGAAAGTTTTGTAGGTTTGCATTTTAAAATAAAGTTACAGTCCACTATGAATTAATTTTACATGGGGTATGAGGTTAAGGTTGAGGTTAATTTTTTGCCTATGGATGTTCAACTAATTCCATTGCTTGAAAAAGTTATTCTTTGTTCATTAATTTGCTTTTGCATCTCTGTTAAACATTAATTGAGGTTTCTTGTGTAAGTCTATTTCTGGGTTTTCCATTTCAGTGTCATTACTCTCTGTGTCTCCCTCCACACACTGTTCACACTACCATGAACACTGAAACTATACTGTAATCTTGAACACTGGATACAGTAATTCCTTTCACTTTATTCTTCTTTATTGATTACATTAGCTGCTCTGGAGTCTATTCCTGTCCATATAAATTTTAGAATAAGCTTACCTATACCTTGGCAAGATTTTGGTAGGTATTATGTGAAATTTCTAGATAAAGTTGGTTAGCATTGACATCCTGACTATGCCAAGTCTTTCAGTCCATGGACGCAGCATGTCTTATATTTATTTAGATCTCTTTGATTTCTTTCAGCACCATTTTGTCATTTTCATCATGCAGATCTTATACATTATTTGTTAAATGTATATCTAAGAATATAATTTAGTTTGGAGTGACTGTGAATGATATTGTGTTTTTAGTGTCAATTTCCACACATCATTATTAGGTATATAAATGTGAGATTGATTTGGGAGAGTAAATCTTGTGTTCCTGATGTCCTGAACATATTTCTAAGTTCTGGGAGGTTTTTTGTTTGTTTTTTTCATTTTTTGGTAGACTACCAGAAATTCTCTATGTAAACAATCACATCATCTAAAATAAGGGTGGTTTTATTTCTTCCATTCTGATCTGTATGCCTTCTATTTTTTTTCTTGCCTTATTGCACTGGCTAGACACCAGCACTATGTTGAATAAGAGTGGTGAAAGTAGATTCCTTGCTTTGTTCCCACTTTAGGGGAGAGTGTTCAGTCTTTCACCATTAATTATGATATTTGCTGTAAGGTTTTTTTGTAAGTGTTCTTTATCAAATGGAGCTCGGTTCTTTTTATTCTTAATTTGCTGGTGATTGATTGGCATAAGTGATGTTTCTGGCAATTTTCCTTTTTAAAATTTTTTTAAAAGATTTTATTTATTTATTTGAGAGAGAGAGAGTACAAACAGGCGATGTGGGAGAGGGAGAAGCAGACTCCCCGTCGAGCAGGGAACCGATTTGGGGCTCTACCCCAGGACCCTGGATAAAGACCCAAGCCAAGGCAGAAATCTACTGAGCAACCAAGGTGCCCCCCCTCTTTTTTAATTTTTTAAGAATTTTCCTTTTCTTTTTGTGGATGGTGTTACACAAGTGCTACACAGAGTATCATACTTTGTGTGAAGTAGTTAAATGTGCATTTATAGTTTGTGAACTTTTCTGTACATGATCAAATGTAAAAACAAAACAAAACTAAGCTACCAAAGATATGAAAACAGATAACCTACAAATTGCATGATTCAATTAGCATTAGTCTTTCATTAACTAGAATGCAGGTCAAGGAAGATTAATGGAGAAACATATTAAAAGTGTTGGTAAGAGAGTCTTTTTTAATCTAAAATTCTATATCCAGTTAACCTTAATTCAAAAGTAAGAGTAAAGTGATGACTCCTACATCATCAAGAACTCAGATTTTTTACAAACCTATGAAAATGAGCAGCAATTATATTTCAGCAAGGAAATGAAAATAAAAGAATTAGAATACAAAAAAGATGATCAAAGATATATGGGAAAGATACTTTTGCGTAAGTGAGTTGTTTTTCAGTTTTACTATATAAATCTTATAATAAGGTGCCAGATAATATCATAGGGAATAAGAAGGATGAGTAGAGACATTGTATCATGCTAGGACTTTTATCTTGTCTGGGAGGATACAGACGTTGATTATTTTGTTGAAGTATACATGTTAATAACTTAAAGACAACACCAGGAACAGAAAGAGAATGTGTAGCTTCCACTTGTAGTTCAAAACTGAACAAGTAATTATGAAAAATAAAATAGGCATTGAATTGACACCATTTAATTCCAAAGTGTATTTTCTGTGCATATTTCTATTTCTTTCAACAGATCCAATTATATGAAAACAGTACCTGATGATGAAACTACATCAGAAGCAGGAGTTTTCATTATTTTGAATGCAATAGCAAGGTTCTTACCTGGGATCAGATTTGTGTTTATTGAAATATATCTCAAAGGATAAAAATGAAATTTCTGAAATATGGTTCCTTTTCATAAATGAAAGCTCAAATTCACAGAACTCTATTAAAATCACTGAATTTTGAATTTCTGAAATCAAAGAAGAAATTTTTATTTGTTTCTTTTTAAAAAAGATTGTATTTATTTATTCATGAGAGACAGACAGAGAGAGGGGCAGAGACACAGGCAGAGGGAGAAGCAGGCTCCATGCAGGGAGCCTGATGTGGGACTTGATCCCGGGACTCCAGGATCATGCCCTGGGCTGAAGGCAGGCACCAAACCACTGAGCCACCCAGGGATCCCCCTTTTTGTCTCTTCTATTGGTATTGAATTCAAGGGGAAAAGAGTGCAGAGTAAACTAAACAGGAGCTATTCATATGGGCTAATGGCAGTGGTAATTAATGACATATTCTTACACAGCTCATACAAATAGCAAGTTGTATTAATAGCTATATTAACAACTTCTAGATGAAATTTTAAATATATTTTTATTTATATAGAGAAATAAAAGATAAAGCTTGATGAAAATACAGGGATTTTTAAAGGAACTATATATTTTTCCTTTATAAATATTCAGAAAACTGAATCAAACTTAAATGTCTAACCAAAAAGGACACATTAAACATATTTATACAGTATAGCCACTTTATAGAATGATTTGGATTTTTTGATAAGATTTTTTTCCTTTTTTAAAGATTTATTTATTTGAGAGAGAGAGAGAGCATGAGAGGGAAGGGCAGAGGGAGAGAGAGAGAGGGAATTCCTAGCAGACTCCATGCTGAGCACAGAGCCTGGCATGGGGCTCCATCTCATGACCCTGAGATCACAACCTGAGCTGAAACCAAGAGTTGGCACTCAGCCCAGTGTACCACCCAGGCACCCCCAGAAAAATGTTTTTATAATATAATAAGTGATCGTAATCAGGTTACAAAGCAGGACATACACAATCTTTTTTGTTTGTTTGTTTTTTAAATGTATACTTTAAGAGGTGCCTGAATGGCTCAGTTGGTTAAATGTCCAACTTCTGATTTTGACTCAGGTCATGATCTCAGGGTCATAAGATTGAATCCCATCCTGGGGTCTGCTCAGTGGGGAGTCTACTTGAGATTCTCTCCCTCTACCCTTCCCCCTGCTCTCTCTCTAAGATAAATAAATAAAAATAAACTCTTTAAAAGATAAATAAAATATGTACTTTAATAAAAATGCTTATGTATATATTTATTATACAGAGATGATACAGGGGATATGAAACATGAACCTAAGTACATGCATATGGTACCTTTATCAGCATGCTGTGTTTTGTTTTTGTTTTTGTTTTTTCAGTTTTGCTTTTATTTTTCCAAATTGTATGCTTTAATTAAAATTTATTGTTTGTGTATGGAAAACAAAGGAAGGAAGGTAGCCATGAAAAGAATAGTAAAAGAGATCATGATAGTTACCTAATCAGTCTCTCTACAATCTTTGAAAGCATCAAAAACAAAGAAAGAAAGAAAGAAAGAAAGAAAGAAACCCAAACCAAAAATACACAATGATACAGATTAACAAGAAAAATAAAACCACACAAAATATTGCATCTTTCACAAAACTAGAAGGTTGAGAACACTAAAAGAAAGTACATGTAAGCAAAATCACCAAAGTTTATGGAGCTGTGGCTCAAGCTTCTAGTGTAAGAACTTGGAGCAAGCAAGAGGAGCCTGAATAAACTCTATAGAAGAGGAAAGAAAAAAAAAAAAAAAAAAAAAAAGACAGCCTAAGATTGAACAAACATCACACCTTAAAGGGAAGTCCTAGTATTTCAGAGAACTGATTTTAGGGAAGAGATTAAAAATTACACGGGGCTTACATGGAGGCGACAGTCTCCCAAATGCATTGCTTCTGGGGATAGAATGGGAGTAAATGTTGAAAAGAGAGATGAGCCCTTCGGGCACTGGATGGTGATAAGAAAAAGGACCCAGAAGAGGAAATTTGGAATTTCGATAAACAAAAGCAAAAATTCAAGACTCATAGCTCATCCCAGGAGACCTGAGTTGCTCAAATCCTGCACATCTTCAATAAAGGTTTTTGGCCAGCTTCTGAGAGATGAACTCTTAGCCCTAGGAAAACTATGCCTGATAACAGTGTTTTTATATGTGTGAGGCCATGGACCATGCTGTACGAGTCTGATTAGAATTTTTACTGACAGACATGATTTATGTAAATGTTTTTGCTCAAAGGAGGCTGGGGTCTGGGTAGCAGAGGTAGGTAATGCAGTTGCTGCATCCCTATATGACCGACTCCTAATGAAAACTCAACATCAAACCTCAAGCAAGCTTTCCTTGTTGATACCACTTTGCTCTTGTTGTCACACATACATCATTACTGAGAGAATTAACTGCATTAGTTAATTAACTGCATTAAACCCTACTAGAAAGGACACTTAGAAGCTTGCATTTAATTTCTCTTGGATTTTGGCTCATGCATATTTGCCTTTTGTTAATTTTAAACTATCATTTTTCTGTAATAAAGTAACCAGCAGTGTAGTCAGCTTTTCTGAGTCCTGTGAGTCCTTTGGAACCCCCAAACCACTAAAAAAAACAAGTCTTGTATTTCAATAAAGGCTTATTTAACATATGATAAAAAAGTCATCATTAAAATGCAGAATTTTCCTCTTCTATATAGCAAGTAACCAACTAACTCTCACATCAATGTTCTAAGCTTTGATATGGCTATAAAGCATCAATATAGTATGTGACTAAAGTCAAAGACTCAATTCCTATTCTCAAAGAGATTAAAATTTAGTTCTGCTATTTCTCTGGAAATCATAAGTCAGTTTATTCAATAAAGAAAAAATAGCTAAAGCATGGCTTTTGAAGTTCCTCCAAACTTCTATCACTTCTAGTTCCTTCTTCAGAGATATCTCTATTGCCAGTATGATATGTATCCTTTCACTTCTTTTTTTAAACATTTGCATATATACTTCCACTGAAAATATATAGTATAATATATATGGGCATAAATTTTACAAACAATGTTCAACAAAAACACCAGTTAAAAAAATATAAAAAATACAGCCCAAATTAAATAATAGTGTTTAGGGATACATGCTTATATGCTAAATCTTTAAAGAAATAGTAGGATGTCATTATCATAAATCAGGATAGCAGTTAATGTTAAGAAGAAATGGGTGCGGGGGAGGAGGGGACCTGGGTGGCTCAGTGATTGAACATCTGCCTTTGGCTCAGATCATGACCCGGGGTCCTGGGATTAAGTCCTGCATCAGGCTCCCTGTGGGAGACCTCTGCCTACATTTCTGCCTCTTTGTGTGTCTCTCATGAATAAATAAATAAATAAAATCTTTAAAAAAAAGAAGAAATGAGTGGGGGTAGGTAATTGAAGTAGACACAATGATGGTCTCTAGGTTTGTGGTAATGCTCGTTTTCATGATTGGGGAAACTTTTGCATTAATGTTAACTGTGATAAATCAATAAAATGGATATCCTTATTTTGGACACTTTTTTGTTTATAGAATACAAAAGTGAATACAAATGGTAAAAATAAAACAAGCATATTAATTTAGAAAATCAAATACATATTTACATTAATTTGAATGAAAGTAATAAAGAGAAGAGTCTAAAACATGGGGATCAAACAGAAACAAATAGTAAGCCAGCAGACCTAAATTCAACTATATCCATGATTACGTTACATGAAAATGTTATAAATACTCCAAGTAAAACAATAAAATTGTCAGAATCAATTTTAGAATGACATACACTGCTTATAATGAGTTGTTCTCAAATATAAAGAAGACACAATAAAGTCGAAAGTATAAAGATTTTCAGTGCTGGCCAAGATGTGGAAAGCTATTTTTGTGGAAGGAAAGATGTACATTCGATGTACATTCTTGAAATAGAAACTTGAAAAAAAATAAATAAATGGAAAAGTCAGAAATGGAAACTTGAAATACCTGAAATAAAAAATTCACTGTATGGGCTGAATAGTTGAATGAGATGACAGAGGAAAGAATCATGGTACTTTATGTTAGATTATTAGAAATTAGCTAATCTTTAAAAGAAATAGAAAATATTGAAAGGAAAACAAATCTACAGATACTTATGTCAAATCAATACCAAAATATCTAATACTCATGTAACTAACTGGATGTCCAAAAAAAAGAAAAGAAAGAAAAGATACAGACAAAGCCTAGAGTGACTGTAATAATATCAAAGTAGACTTCAAAACTAGGAATATAAACCAAAGATAAAGAAGTAAATTACAGAATAATAAGAATTGGTTAATAATAACCCTAATAATGATAATTCACCATGAAGACATGACTCAACAGCATAGCTTCTAAAGGCATGGAGCATAAACTAAAAGAACTGAAAGAAGAGATAGACAAATCACAATTATAGTTGGAGACCAACACACCCTTTTCAGTATTTGAAAGAACTAGTAGAATAACAGCCAAGATATAGAAAACTTGAACAATACTGTTTAGCAACTTGCTCTAACTGCCACTCTGTCCCCATATAACTGAATTTATGTTCTTTTTAAGTCACATGGAATATTCACTAAGGGAGACCATATTCTGGGCCATAAAACGAAACTTACTTTTTTTTTTTTTTAATTTTTATTTTTGATAGTCACAGAGAGAGAGAGAGAGAGAGATTGAGAGAGGCAGAGACACAGGCAGAGGGAGAAGCAGGCTCCATGCACCGGGAGCCCGACGTGGGATTCGATCCCGGGTCTCCAGGATCGCGCCCTGGGCCAAAGGCAGGCGCCAAACCGCTGCGCCACTCAGGGATCCCCAAAACTTACATTTTTAAAAAGGATTTAAATGATGTGGAATTAAACTACAAATCAGTAACAATATGATTATCTGGAAACCCCCCAATATTTGGTAATGAGATAACACTTGCTGAAATAACACATAGGCCAAAGTAGAAGTCATACAAAATAATAAAGCATTTTGAATTGAATGAAAATGAAAACAGAATGTCAAAATTTATGGAATGCAGCTAATGCAGTAGTTGTAGGGAAATATACATTACATGCTTATACTCAAAAAAATATTAAATTATTGATCTAGGCTTCCACCTTATGCAACTAGAAGAAGTTGAGCAAATTAAACCTAGTATAAGTAAAAAGAAAGAAAAAAATGAGGACAAAACCAGAAGTCAACAAAATTAAAAATAGGAAAACAGTAGAGAAATAAATAAAACTGGTAATTGTATTTTGGGAGCACCTGGGTAGCTCAGTCAGTTAAGCATCCAACTCTTGGTTTTGGCTCAGGTCTTGAACTAAGGGTGAGATTGAGCCCTCTGTGGAGCTCCACATCCAGCATGGAGTCTGCTAAAGACTCTTCTCCCTATCCTTCACCACCCCCCCCACCATTCTCTCTCTCAAAAATCAATCAATCTTTCAAACACATCTGAAAACTGTTTTTTTTTTGAAAAGGTCAATGAGGGTCGCCTATGTTGCTCAGTCAGTTAAGTGTCTGCCTTCAGTTAGGGTATGATTCAGGGGTCCCGAGATGGAGCCCTGCCTTGGCCTCCCTGTTCAGTGGAGAGTTGCTTCTCCCTCTCCCTTAACACCCCCTCCCCCGCTTCTACTCTCTCTCTCTCTGTCAAATAAATAATAAATAAATATCTTAAAGTAAAGGTCAATGAAATTGATAAACTCTAGCCAAGAAAAAAAAAAAAGGATGCAAATTGCCAATATAAGGGATAAAAGATGACTCATCACAAGAGACTCTAGGACACATTCAGAGGATTATCAGAGAATACTAAAATATCTTTATACCTGTGAATTCAGCAACTTAGATGAAATAGACCAGTCACTTGCAAGACATAAACTCCTAATGCTCACTTAGGATTACACTGATAACTTGAATAATCTTTTATATGCTAAAGAAGTGTAATTTGCTGTTGAAAACTTCCTAAAAACCTACTAACAAAGAAAATTCGATGTTTAACTGGCGAACTCAAACTTTCAAGGAAAAAAATATAGGAACTCTACACAATCTCTTTTAGAAAATGCAATAGGATGGGTGCCTGGGTGGCTCAGTTGGTTAAGCATCTGCCTTCAGCTTAGGTCATTATCCCAAGGTCCTGGGATCAAGTTGCCCATCAGGCTCACTCCTCCATGGGGAGTATGCTTCTCTGTCTCCCTCTGCTCCTCTCTTTGCTTGTGCACTCTCTCTTTCTCTCAAATAAATAAATAAAATCTTAAAAAAAATACAACAGGAGAAAAAACTTGTAAAGCCATTAAATGAGACCAACATTGTCCTAATACAAAGCCAAAAAGGTATTCTTTTTAAAGATTTTATTTATTTATTAATGAGAGACACAGAGAAAGGGAGAAAGGCAGAGACACAGGCAGAGGGAGAAGCAGGCTCCTTGCAGGGAGCCCAATGTGGGACTCAATCCAGGGAATGCAGGATCATGCCCTGAGCCAAAGGCAGATGCTCAAACACTGAGCCACCCAGGCATCCCAAAACCACAAAGGTGTTACTAGCAAAACTGTTTCATTAAAAAAAAAAAAAATTCAATCAATGTAAATCAGCAAAGCAACACAAGAAGAAAAGCATATTTCAATATATTCAAGCATATATTGTTAAAAATCAAAATTCATTCATGATAAAAACTAGATGTCTATAAGCCTACAGATAAAAGCAACTTAAAGGTGAAAAATGGAATGTTGAGACATCCAATTAGACAAGGTGGTGTAGATATACCTCTCCCTGCATCTTCATGGAAGTACAATCAAACCTGGAGATAATGCAAGGCAGCCAAGGGAAAACTTTGAAAAGTGGAAAGAGGAAGGTGAACTGGCTAGCAACTGGAGGAAAAATAGGGTCGCAGGGCATCTTACAGCCCCACCTACTAGAAAAAGACAGTGCAGGCCTGACTTTTTCCTACCACAAGGGAAGTCTGTCTCCTCACCAATTTTGTCTTGTTAATCCAAGTCACTGACATAATTTTTCTTCTGCTTGAAAATCTTTTGACATTTTTATATGGTAGGTCAACTGGCAATGAGCCCACTCAGATTTTCTTCACTAAAAAATATATATTTTTTAACTATTAAGGAAAAACCGGATTTGGGTATAATCAGATTGAGAATTCTAGGTTGGAAGGAGCTTTCTCTTTATACAATTTGAAGATTCTGTTATAGTCTTGTCTTCCTTGGACGGTGTCTGATGAAAAGTCATTTGTAATTCATATCTTTGTTCCTCTATAAGCAATATATTTTGTTCCCTCTATGTTTCTTCAAGATTTTCTCACTTTTTATGTCCACAGTTTGAATATGATTTGTCTATTTTTGTAAATCTTTATATCCTCCTGGTTTCTCAGTGAGTTTTTTTGAAACTTTAATTTGGTTTCTGTCATTAATTTGGGGAATTTTTCAATCATTATTTCTTCAAATATTTCCTTCATCCCATTTTCTTTCTGTTCTTTCTGCTATTCTGGTTATGTATATGTCATGCCGAGTGGTATTTTCCACAGTTCTGAGTTTTCTCAGTCATTTATATTACATTTGTGTTTCCATTTCTAAAATTTCCACTGACCTATCTTCAAGTTCACTGATTTTTTTCTTAGCTACGTTGAGTCTACTGATGAACTTGTCAAAAGTATTCATTTCTATCAATGTGCTTTTGATTCTAAGCATTTCCTTCTACTTTTTATAGTTTTTATCTCTATGTTGCCATTACCTTTTGGTTGTGTTTGTTGTCTTTCTTTTCCATTGGTAGCTTTGCCATATTGATCATAGTCATTTTAAATTCCTCATGTGATAATTCCAAGATTTGTGTTATATTGGCATGTTTTTTTTTCTTAAGATTTATCTATTTATCTGACAGAGAGAGACAGCATGCGGGGGGTGGGGGCAGAGGGGCAGAGAGTAGGAATCTCAAGCAACTCCCTACTTGAATGTGGAGTCTAACGTGAGGCTCAGTCCCATGATCCATGAGATCCTGACCTGAGCTGAAATCACAAGTCAGCTGCTTAACCACCTGAACCACCCAGGTGCCCCTGGTATGTTTTTCAGTATTTGTAGAAATTCAACCATGTTTTATAGGGTAATAGGTAAACTCCTTTCATATGAGAATTTATGTTAATTTAGCAGTTGTGTTGTATTTACTGTTTGATATAGCTATAGGTAACAGAGGCTTCATATTTCTCTGATGAACTTGTTTTTTAATTCCTTCTTGTCTTTTGGGTTTCCCTTTGTACTGTCCTTAGTGTGTGTGTTTTGCAGTTCTTTAAACTGTAATCCACAGTTATTAATGGATTATTTGTGAGTTGTTAATGGATTGTACCATCTTATGATATGGGAGGAGATATGTCTGTCCTTTAGTGGGCCTGTGATTCAGGAATGTTGCCCTCAGAAGTGTTTTAGGACTATCCTTCTTTGAGGTTTCAAACATCTGCCCTCCTCCAATCCCTGTTCTCTTCCCTGATTTCAGAATCCCTGGTCTATTCCTTGAAGCCCTTTCTTCTATTAGTGATGCATTGTGTGTGTGTGTGCGTGTGTGTGTGTGTGTGTGTGTGTGTGTGAAACAGAGAGAATGGGAGAGAGAAATGTTGGAGCAGCCTGGAGTAGAGCAGAGGTTCCTTCCACCAAGAGGGATAAGGTTTCAGAATTGCTTGTTGTTTGGTAGAAGGGTTTGGAAGGGTTTCAAGATAGCTACTCTTTCCGCTCTCTTGTCAGGGCCATGTTCGGAACTTACTTGAGTCTCCTCAATAAGAATCTCATGGATTTTCTAGAGAAGAAGCCTACAAAAGTATGGAAATTCTCATTATGACTGCAGTCCCCAGGAGCTCCAGCAAGTCACCAAAATTACTATGTGAAAGTTCCTACTGGCCTGCTGTCTTGGATTTGATCACAGCTCTGCAGCTTACTGCACAGCTAAGGATGAATGCACTGACAGATAAATGATAGTCTGCTTTTCCTAACTCTGTGATGATAATCATGTCACTTCATTAGCTCTGTGCCACATCTGTGAACACAGAAGGATGATAGTGATAACAGATTTCATAGCCTTTCTTTTGATCTGGATAAAAAGATATTTCCACAGGGAACTAGCCCTGTCCCTTTAAGTGAAATGTATGGAGAATGTCACCTGAAATTTGGAGAAAGAAGAAATACTTTGAACCATACGTACATGCTCAATACTTGCTGGAGTCATGTCAGAATTCCAGAGCATAATATCAGTAATGGTGATCATTGTCTAAGTGCTGCAGGAAGAATATCTGTCAAGAGAAAACACTTGATTTCCAGGTACTAGTTGTATCCACATAATAATAACTATGCAGAAGGCTGTGTGATACAAGGGCAGATAGAGGGGTAAGAGGGTAAGATGTGGCTGCTGTGAGGTGAACAATTAGGTGTTCTAAGAAACTGATACCAGCTATATGTAAGGGAAAATAATGTTTAGATAACACCCAAACATAACTGGTTTGAGAGTCCACACAGAAACTTTGTGTTTGAAATTTTGCTGTATTTTATGGAAGCAAAATAGTGTATAAGTATTTTACAATATACTTGCTGTACGTTTCTTTTTAAAATTTTTTTATTCGAGTTCAATTTGTCAACATACACCATAACACCCAGTGCTCATCCCACCCACTGCCCCCCTCGGTGCCCATCACCCAGTCACCCCAAACCCCACGCACCTCCCCTTCCACTACCCCTTGTTCATTTCCCAGAGTTAGGTGTCTCTCATGTTTTGTCACCCTCACTGATATTTTCACTCATTTTCTCTCCTTTCCCTTTATTCCCTTTCACTAATTTTTATATTCCCCAAATGAATAAGGCCATATAATGTTTGTCATTTTCCGATTGACTTATTTCATTCAACATAATACCCTCCAGGTCCATCCACATTGAAGCAAGTGGTGGGTATTCATTGTTTCTAATGGCTGAGGAATATTCCATTGTATACATAGACCACATCTTCTTTATCCATTCATCTTTCGATGGACACTGAGGCTCATTCCATAGTTTGGCTATCGTGGACATTGCTGCTAGAAACATCGGGATGCAGGTGTCCCGGCGTTTCACTGCATCTGTATCTTCGGGGTAAATCCCCAGCAGTGCAAGTGCTGGGTCGTAGGGCAGGTCTATTTTTAACTCTTTGAGGAACCTCCACACAGTTTTCCAGAGTGGCTGCACCAGTTCACATTCCCACCAACGGTGCAAGAGGGTTCCCTTTTCTCCGCATCCTCTCCAACATTTGCTGTTTCCTGCCTTGTTAATTTTCCCCATTCTCACTGGGGTGAGGCGGTATCTCATTGTGGTTTTGATTTGTATTTCCCTGATGGCAAGGGATGCGGAGCATTTTCTCATGTGCTTGTTGGCCATGTCTATGTCTTCCTCTGTGAGATTTCTCTTCATGTCTTTTGCCCATTTCATGATTGGATTGTTTGCTTCTTTGCTGTTGAGTTTAATAGGTTCTTTATAGATCTTGGATACTAACCCTTTATCTAATACGTCATTGGCAAATATCTTCTCCCATTCTGTAGGTTGTCTTTGAGTTTTGTTGACTGTTTCTTTTGCAGTGCAAAAGCTCCTTATCTCGATGAAGTCCCAATAGTTCATTTTTGCTTTTGTTTCTCTTGCCTTCATGGATGTATTTTGCAAGAAGTTACTGTGGCCAATTTCAAAAAGGGTGTTGCCTGTGTTCTCCTCTAGGATTTTGGTGGAATCTTGTCTCACATTTAGATCTTTCATCCATTTAGAATTTATCTTTGTGTATGGTGTAAGAGAGTGGTTTAGTTTCATTTTTCTGCAGGTGGATGTCCAATTTTCCCAGCACCATTTATTGGAGACACTGTCTTTTTTTCCAGTGGATAGTCTTTCCTGCTTTGTCGAATATTAGTTGACCATAAAGTTGAGGGTCCATTTCTGGATTCTCTATTCTGTTCCATTGATCTCTGTGTCTGTTTTTGTGCCAGTACCACAGTGTCCTGATGACCACAGCTTTGTAGTACAACCTGAAATCTGGCATTGTGATGCCCCCAGCTTTGGTTTTCTTTTTTAATATTCCCCTGGCTGTTCAGGGTCTTCTCTGATTCCACACAAATCTTAAGATGATTTGTACCAACTCTCTGAAGAAAGCTCATAGTATTTTGATAGGGATTGCATTAAATGTGTAAATTGCCCTGGGTAGCATTGGCATTTTCACAATATTAATTTTTCCAATCCCTGAGCATGGAATATATTTCCAGCTCTTTGTGTCTTCCTCAATTTCTTTTAGAAGTGTTCTGTTGTTTTTTGGGTATAGATCGTTTACCTCTTTGGTTAGGTTTATTCCTAGGTATCTTATGCTTTTGGGTGCAATTGTAAATGGGATTGACTCCTTAATTTCTCTTTCTTCAGTCTCCTTGTTAGTGTATAGAAATGCCACTGACTTCTGGGCACTGATTTTGTATCCTGCTACACTGCCGAATTGCTATATGAGTTCTAGCAATCTTGGGGTGGAGTCTTTTGGGTTTTCTATGTACAGTAGCATGTCATCTGCAAAGAGGGAGAGTTTGACTTCTTTGCCAATTTGAATGCCTTTTATTTCTTTTTGTCGCCTTATTACTGAGGCTAGGACTTCTAGTACCAAGTTGAATAGCAGTGGTGAGAGTGGACATCCCCTGTCTTGTTCCTGATCTTAGCGGGAAGGCTCTCAGTGTTTTCCCATTGAGAATGATATTTGCTGTGGGCTTTTCATAGATGGCTTTTAAGATGCTGAGGAATGTTCCCTCTATCCCTACACTCTGAAGAATTTTGATCAGGAATGGATGCTGTATTTTGTCAAATACTTTCTCTGCATCTATTGAGAGGATCATATGGTTCCTGTTTTTTCTCTTGCTGATATGATCAATCACATTGATTGCTTTACAAGTGTTGAACCAGCCTTGCATCCTGGGGATAAATCACACTTGGTCAGGGTGAATAATCTTCTTAATGCACTGTTGGATCCTATTGGCTAGTATCCTGTTGAGAATTTTTGCATCTGTGTTCATCAGGGATATTGGTCTATAATTCTCCTTTTTGGTGGGGTCTTTGTCTGATTTTGGGATTAAGGTGATGCTGGCCTCATAGAATGAGTTTGGAAGTACTCCATCTCTTTCTATCTTTTGGAACAGCTCTAGTAAAGTAGGTATGATTTCTTCTTAAACGTTTGACAGAATTCCCCTGGGAAGCCATCTGGTCCTGGACTTTTGTGTCTTGGGAGTTTTTTGATGACTGCTTCAATTTCCTCCCTGGTTATTGACCTGTTCAGGTTTTCTATTTCTTCCTGTTCCAGCTTTGGTAGTTTCTGGTTTTCCAGAAATGCATCCATTTCCTCTAGATTGCCTAATTTATTTGCGTATACCTGCTCATAATAAGTTTTAAAAATCGTTTGTATTTCCTTGGTGTTGGTTGCGATCTGTCCTTTGTCATTCATGATTTTATTATTTAGAGTCTTTTCTCTCTTCTTTTCAATAAGTCTGACTAAGGGTTTATCTATCTTATTAATTCTTTCAAAGAACCAACTCCTGGTTTTGTTGATCTGTTCCACAGTTCTTCTGGTCTCGATTTCATTGAGTTCTGCTCGAATCTTTATTAACTCTCTTCTTCTGCTGGGTGTGGAATCTATTTGCTGTTTTTTTCTCCAGTCCTTTAGGTGTAAGGTTAGCTTTTGTATTTGATTTCTTTCCAGTTTTTGGATGGCTGCTTATATTGCAATGTATTTCCCCCTCAGGACTGCTTTTGCTGTATCCCAAAGATATCTTCATTCTCATTAGTTTCCATGAATCTTTTTAATTCTTCTCTAATTTCCTGGTTGACCCTTTCATCTTTTAGCAGGATGGTCCTTAACATCCACGTGTTTGATATTATTTCTTTTTTTTTAATTTTTTATTTATTTATGATAGTCACAGAGAAGAGAGAGGCAGAGACCCAGGCAGAGGGAGAAGCAGGCTCCATGCACCGGGAGCCCGATGTGGGATTCGATCCCGGGTCTCCAGGATCGCGCCCTGGCCCAAAGGCAGGCGCCAAACCGCTGCGCCACCCAGGGATCCCTATTTCTTTATTTTTTTTCCATCTTCCTACCTTGATAGAAGAACGGACTCTTCTCACTATAGCCTTTTAGCTGTTCTCTCTTTAAATCTCAGGCTGAATTCGTAGGTTTTCAGGATGATTTGAAAGTTATCTAGGTAAGTTGGTGGGGACAGGTGACTTGGGGACCCTAGTCTTCTGCCATCTTGCCCCCTCCTGCTGTATGTTTCTATACAGAATTTTGCTACATGCTTTGAAGGCATAGATTTAAGGCTCCCATTTGGATTTCATTCATGCTTCTACCATTGCTGGCTATATGATCTTGGGCAAGGTAAGTAATGTCCCTGAGCCTAGCTACATGTGAAATGGAGAATAATAACATACCCACCTCATACGGTATTTACGAAGAATAAATTAGGTAACACTTGTGAATAGAGTTTGTACATATTATGCAACTTAGGTATTTACATATTCTGAATCTTAGGTATTTACATCATCATCATCACCGTCTTTATTTTTATTTTTTTGTAACACATACCATTCTAACAAGTTGGGAGCATAAAGAAATCCTGTTTCATTCCTCTCCAAATGTCTACATTGGGAGCTGAATATTGCTAAACATAGCATATCACATCAGCACATCTAATGTCCAAGTTTTACTTTTATAACCTGCTCTAAGTTGTACATTCTCCATTAATTCGTAATGCTTTAAGAAAAAGAAAGTTAATTCTTTTATTCCTGCCACCCATATCAAATCATCTGTTGTATTAACCAATCTTTTTCTTCTTATAAGATTAATTAAGACAATCTAGCATGCCAATTCTTGATGGCCAAACTTTCTATGAAGAGTACATGTTTGATCTGAATACTTTTTGGTGGATATTAATTTTAGACATTTGTACTGACATTGGAGCTATCCCAAGCCCCCTCATATCTCCACTGAATGGCATGTCTAAGGCTAGATAAGAGAGCCAGCAATGACATGTTGCTGTTCTATACATTGTGGAGAGATAGTCCGACTCCTCATTTGAACATATTGCTTAAAAAAGAGAATAAGGGATATTTGGCTGGCTCAGTCGTAGACCATGTGACTCTACATCTCAGGGTCATGAGTTCAAGCCCCACATTGGGTGTGGAGCCTACTTTAAAAGAAGGAATATTTTTTTAAAAAAAGAGGAGAATAAGGAGGGCTTTAAAATCTAGTGAGAACATTTCTATTGGGTTTTAGGTACAATGATTGTCTCGTCATTCAAGACCAAGTAATTTTTTTCAAAGGCTAATATTTTTTCCAAGGCTGACTCTTGTCTATCTTTAGAAATTTTATTAATACTTTCTGTATAAGCCTTCCTAGCTATTAATGTTATGGGATAGAGCAGAGAAGGTGCTGGTTGGGTGTTTTTGTACTTTTCTCTGTGTATGATACATGTTGGAAATTCTCTTCCATTTTCAGGTGAATCAGACTGATAAGTCTCATCAGATTATCTTTTGACAAAGTTGAAAGTCAAAGCACAAAGCTTGGTGATGTATATGAAAGCTCCTGTTATGAAAGTTGTCAGTCCTATTATTTGACAGCTATACATGGAAAGACCGTTTTAGCTGAGTCTCATCAAATCACTGCACTTACTAATGTTCCTGTGGTTACAGTTAATGGTAATGCCATGGATTTTTGAATTAAAAATGTTTAATACAAACATATAGGCAGTAAAAGCAAAAATAATTGCTGTACATTCCCAGAAATACACTTTTTGAAGTCTTAACATTTTTAAATAACATTATATTAAGGAATTCCCATAGAGTAACTGAAAAATCCTGATACAAGCAGAACATAGTTTTAAATCAAACTTGTTTTATAGTTGATAATAGAAACCAATAAGTGTACCAGGAAAAGAGATGTGCTGAGGAAGCAGTTCAGTCTTTTATTTTTCTCTCTTTCTCTCTCAAGGTATCTCGCTTGATTGTGCTATTTTCAGAATGACATTCTGCTTACAGCAGAGGAACTCAGATGAACCCAGACACAAGGCCTCGCCCAGTGTGTCATGATACCCCTTACCTTTACTTCATCACCTTCCAGCTATTGACAACGTTAACTTCTCCATGGAAGGTAATTACTTCTCAAAGAATGCCTAGTTCCTGATCTCCATCTGTATACTAATGAAAGAGATTATGACCATGGAATTCTTGTAAAAATTTTGAAGAGCTTTGGGGTGTTAAAACTTAATCTCTTGATTCATTTCATTGAATAAAACTCAAGTGTACTATCATGGGGGCATACATTAGAATCACCTGAGGAACTTTTAGAAAATAGACATGGATTCCCTTCCCCACTTGAGACATTCTGATTAAGTTAGCAACTAGGCATCAATAGTTAAAAAAAAAAAAAAAAAAAAAAGCTTCCCAAGAGATTCTATGATAGTGTCAGGATTGAGAATTCTGTAGGCTGGGAAGAGATATATGTACAACAGAGTTTTTAATGCTGCCTTCTGAATTCCTAGACTTTAGCTGTATGTAGCTCTTGAATCTGAGCATTTATTAAAGATTTAAAAATATTTAAATATAGATCCTTTAAAAGTATTATTTTTTTTAGATTTTATTTATTTATTCATGAGAGACACAGAGAGAGAGAGAGAGGCAGAGACATAGGCAGAGGGAGAATCAGGCTCCATGCAGGGATCCTGATGTGGCACTTGATCCTGGCACTCCAAGATCATGCCCTGAGCCAAAGGCAAATGCTCAACTGCTGAGCCACCCAGGTGTCCCCTTTAAAAGTATTCTTATACAAAACTATATTCTGTAGGATGTGCTGTATCTAAGTAGCCTTAAGGAATTATCTCAGAAATAATATCCAACAAAAATCAAGATGTATGTCCATGGTTACCAAACACTAAAAATAAGAGCAAAGTGATCTGTTTTATTAATCAGATGATTTTCCTTTAAAACACTTTGTATGAGATCAAGGATGGCATTTTTACTAGTCTTCCAAGAACAGATGTAAGCATGCAATATTCTGAGATTCAGATAGAACTGCACTTCCCAGGCTACTAAGAAATATCTCAGATCTAAAGATCCATTTCAGAGAATTTTGCAAGTTAATTGTATTTTTGCCAATCACATGCAAAATAAATTTTATGCCTACAAGTAATGTGTTTAGCTTACCTTCTTTCCTCAATCATCTTTGCATGAATCTAACCACTGAGAAGGTAGAGAAGCATGGCAGGCACTCAGTGACCACACTGAGACGGTATGGGCTCTATGCCATATCTCACAACCCCTAGTGTGGATAACCCAGTTCTCCCTGGAAAGGAGAGCAGCAGCTGGGCTACCCTTCTAGTTCAGAAGCAGCTCATGTAGCACTAGTGAAATAATGCATGGACAGCTACTATAAAGAAAATAAAACATATACAGACAAAATGTAAAATGAAAAAATTTTCTGTTCCCTTGTAGGCTTATGTGGTGGACAGTAGCTTTGTTCAATGCAGTGATGTCTTCTTGGCTCTCTAATTGCTTTACAACTATACTGACTGGGGTGATGAGAATAGCAGATGCCAAAACATAATGGAATAAGAAATGAAACTGGGTATAATCTTTTGAAGAGCTAGAGAAAATGCAGTTTCTTTTGTCATCCAGCTTTGAGTTACCAAGGGAGGAAGACCTCTCTTCATTGTCCTTCCTCCGTTCACTTATGTGCCTGGTGTTTATGAGTAGACTCTTAACATGACTGTGCAAGAATTTGGGGTACACATGTGAGAGGGCTTAGTTCTTCCTGGCACATTAGTCTTCCTGCCATAATAAAGAGAAGTCATCTACTTTACATACTCACTGACTTTTTTTATATATATATGCACCAATTATAAAAGAATTGTTAAGCTCACTCTTAAAATTTTAAATGGAAGAAATATTCTTCCTCTCGACAAATATTCTTTGAGAACCTATTACACACATCATAGTGTTCTAAATATCCAAAACAATTTTCTATATATAAAACCAAAGATCAAAAAACAAAGCCTTATAATTACAGTTGACCCTTGAACAACATAGGATTTAGGGCCACGGTCCCTCTGTGCAGTCAAAAATCTGTGTATTACCTTTTGACTCCCCAAAACGTTAATTAGTAGACTACTATTGACTGGAAGTCTTTCAAATAATATAAACAATAGATTAACACATATTCTGTATGCTATATGTATTATATACTGTATCCTTACAATAAATTAAGCTAGGGAAAAGAAAATGTTATTAAGAAAATCATGAGAAAACACATTTACAGTACTGTACTTATCTTTAAAAAAAAATATGTGTATAAGTGAACCTATGCAGTTTAAACCTGTGTTGTTCAAGAGTCATTTGTACATAAGAGTCTCCTCATGATTTAACCAAGTATGAATATGACTCTGATTAGTCTGCCTCTTTAAGGTTTCTAGGTCCCCCCACCTCATCTTATTTGAAGTTGTTCAGTTGTTAAGGCATTCTGTATTGAGTAGTCTAATTCATCCCTCATCGTTTCACAGCTATTGGTGCTCAATTCTATTTATTTCTTAGTTTTTGTTATTTTTATTATTCATTCTAGACCAGCATCTCTGAACTTACTTTTACAATGGAGGCATAATAGATGATTTGTCTGTTTCCAGATCCATATCCTCTTCATTCTGACTTGTGAAGCAGAGTCACTCAGCATTATATAATCACTTTCTGAAAAATACCAGAGCCTTTACTGCCAAAACTATATTCTTTTAAGTAATTACTTAGCACAGATTTGGTAAGAAAACATAAAATTGATTCCTCAAGCCAGGTGGAACCAGTAAGAGTCTGTGATCAGAGGGTTAGAAGGACAGTAAAGCTCATTTAGTTCAATGACCATTCAATGTTTGAATTCCTCTCAAGACCTCCTAGGGATGACGACCCCACTTTATCGATTTATTCAGTTCTGCACTCTGATTTGAGGTCATGTCAACTAACGTTAGTGATTAACTCCAGTGAAGAAGAAAAGTGAAGAATAAAGTGTTTTTTAATGTGATTTTTATATGATCACTTGTATCTCCTGGTATTTTTCTGAAATTGTGGTGCTTACCATCAGTCTCCTGACAGGAAACAGGTGGCACACTGAGGAAAGCTTTAATGAAACATCCAGTCACTTAACATGACAAAGAATGGTGAGGTACCCCAAGGCCAGCAACCACAAAAACTCCAAATTTCTCAAAGGTCACAGGAAGACCAGTGGACAGGGGGACCACGAGACCTTAAAAAGGAAACTGCTGCTTTTTAAGAGAAAGCCACAGCACAGAAGCTCCCAGAAAAGTGCAGTAGTTGTTTCCAATCCAGAAGCCCAGTGTGGAGGGGTCCAATGGCATGATGGCACTCTCTCCCCACGTTGCATTCCCTTGAGCTCAACGGGAAGTCAGAAGATGAAGGTGTCCATGGTAGGTCTTCATAAAGCAGCGCATCCTGGGCACAGATGGTTGCAGAAGGTGGACCCAGAAAAACAAAAGCAGACTTCCAGCATAGTCCTCCACTTTTCTATGTCAACATCCACTTATTTCGATGTTTATATGAAAAACAAGTGTTCTAGTCAGGGGAAAACACAAAGTCCCATCAGCTATAGGATCACCACAGGGAGATATCAATTCCACCCCAAACACCTCAGACCTAAAGCTTGTTGAGCAGTACAGTGAACTTCCTTAGCTGCATGTAGTTTCACTGGCATGTGGAACTCCAGATGGACAGTTTCAGTTTAATGCCACCAGGGCTGGGTTCTCTAGTGGAAACATTTCTTTCTGATCACCGAACCTCCAAATCTTTCAAGACTGAGAAAGCACAGATCAACACAAAAATACCTGATGTGCACTATTTGGGACAAAACTGACAGCTTCTCCTGCATTCTCTGTGAGTGTACATTCCACAGACATATCTAAAAAAAGCAAAAACCACTTTGTACCCAGAGATAAACCAAAAATAACCTGTATACTTTTAGTCCCCAGAATAAATAAAACCTTGAGAATTTCCTGTTAGGTACTGATTCTCTAACAAAAAGAAATTCAACCTTCATCTCTAATAACTGAATATACCTGAAGATATGTCTGTCATGCCTTTATGGATATGATAATCATGTGAGAAAATCACTCTTTCTCTATCATAAACAGATAAAGTATAAACTCATTAACATTGACAGTTTTGTAGAAGTCTTTCTCATTTTAATGCCTGCTATGATTTGACATGCTGAGTCTTCTGAAGTCTGATTTTCTCTCACTCTTCAGGGAAATTCCTATTTTTGCTTTTCTAAATACTTTTATATTTCACTCTTCTTTTCACATGCCCCTGGACACCTCAGTGACATCTCAGGTCCTTGAACTTTTGGAAGACTTATTTCTGAGCCTATGCTCAGATCTCACCAGGACTGTTTACTACATTTTACTTTCAAGATCCATTTAGCATGGTGACATCATTTTAATGGATGATATACTATGGATTATTAACGTAATCAGGTCTCTCCAAACAATATATTGAAAGAGAATAAGAAAGCAAATATAGCTTGGGGTTAAAACAACAACAAAAAAGGTACATTGTTGTCCTTATCATGTAAGGCAAACTGCATAAAACAATGATCTTTGCTGTTAAGAGTTAGAAAGAAAATATTAGCTCAATAGCTGCACAGCAGGTACCAGATACACAGTGATTTACTCTAGTTAAAATACTATCCTGAGCAAAGTCATTATCTGAGTAAATGTTCAATAGAGCTTGGTCATTCTCCAACATCCTTTCAATTTTTGCACTTGTTATGAAAGAGAATTAAATGAGATATACTAAAAATCACAAACTCTTTATCTTTCAGAAGCTGTATAGAGATATTAATATCTGATATTTCCTCAGGAATATGGTTTCATGTTGTTAAGTAACTTGGAGAAAGAGCATTCTAGGGGTTTCCTTCTATCTGGATTTTCCTGCCTAAAAAACCATTATATAAATCAGGAAGCCAAAGTGGGGACTCTGCATGTTACTAAGTATAATTATTCCCAGTTATGTTTTGGGACTTAGAAAATTACCACATAGTATGTCCACATGACCACAGGATCCAATATGAATTGAATTCAAGCCAAGCATATTTCACTTATATTACATATGGCACATACTCTGAGTGATGTATCACAGTGGCTTTCCAGGGATCTGAAAGCTAGGATGTGAAATAGCTAGTGTTTTCCTTTCCTCAATGTACAATAATTCTGGCAAATAACTCTGGTAAATTCTGGCAAATAACTCAGCATGTCCTTCTAGGGAAGACTTAGATGAAGAGCCATGTGTCCAGGTCCATCCTCAAAATGAACCAGCCTACTCCTCAATCAAAGAACTTCAGTTATATGAACTGGCCTTAGGTCTACTCACCAAGAAAAAAAAAGTCTATAAATCTCTATAGAGCAAGTGGCACCAAGTTTCTGCCCAGTAGGCTTAGAGCTTTACTAGCTTGAAAAATTTTACTGAACATAATAGTCTGTTTTATTTTTAAGAAATACACGATCAGTTGACCATTAACACAGTTATATGGTTCAAAATAGTGATTTTTCAGAGGCAGTTGTGTCCTTCAACCCCCACCAACATTCTAACAAGTGTAAGATGAAAATAATTGGAGAGCTACAAGAGATAGACCCTTTTTAGGGAGCAGCACAAAGGGAAAACAAAGTGGTGAGACAAACAACATATCTCAAAAGGAATTGAATTTGAAACCTCTTGAGTACTGAGGATAATTATAGTAATAACAAACTTCAAAGCCAGCCCAACCTTTAACTAAATTAATGCAAAATTCCATATTTCAATTTTACTTCTGGGTATCTATTCAAAAGAATTGAAAGCAGATTTTTAAAAAAATATTTTATTTTTTATGAGAGAGAGAGCTCGCAAATGAGAGAGCGAGAGAGAGCATGAACAGGGATGAGGGGGTTAGAAGGAGAAGCAGACTCCCTTAGAGAGCCCGATGTAGGTCTCGATCCCAGGACCCTGAGATCATGACCTGAACTGAAGACAGACACCTAACTGACTGAATTACCTACATACCCTGAAAGTAGAATCTTGAAGAAACATTTGCACACTTGTATTCATAGCAGCATTATGTGCAGTAGCCAAGAGATGGAAGCAACTCAGATGTCCATCAATAGATAAAGAAAATGTAGTATATACAAACAATGGATGTGTAAGCAGCCTTAAAAAAGAAGGAAATTCTATCACATGCTACAACATGTATGAACCTCAAAGAGATTATGTGAAGTGAAATAGCCAGTCACAAAAGGACAAATACTGTATAATTCCGCTTATTTGAAGTATCTAAATTCGTCAAATTCATAAATATAGAAAGTAGAATGGTGTTTATCAGAGAGTGAGGGGGGGGAGGGAGTAAAGGAGAGTTGTTAATGAATACAAAGTTTCAGTGTCTGCAAGATGAAAAAGTTCTGAAAACCTGTTTCAAAATAATGTAAATATAGTTAACACTACTGCACTGGACAGTCAAAATGGTTACTATGTTAAAGTTTATGATAAGTATTTTTTACTACATTTTTTAAAGAGCTCACACTAAATGCTTAGCAGAAGAAAAGGCATACTCATTTCTAGGCATGAAAGCTATTTATCTCAATATCAAATATCCTATAAAATGTCTGACTTTCAATAAAAAAACGCAGAACAAAATGGGAAGGAAAAAAAGGGAAGAAAAAAAGTCTGATGAAACAAAGAAATCAAACAAATCCATATATGACACAGATGTAGGAACTATCAGGGAATTTAACATAATTATTATTAATGAAAAAGTAGAGAGCATTTAAGATCCAAGATATTTTCAGTGGAATGAAGAAAATATGAAAAAAATTGAAATACAGCTATAGGTATAAAGAATATCTTCCATAGGCTCATCATCACATTCAACACAGCAGAGTAAAGAATATGTAAACTTTGAGATAGCACAAAAAATTACTAAAGAAAGAAAGGAAAAAAAGAGTAAAAGAAACAAAGCAAATAATGAGCAACTCAAAACAAACAAACATAAACCCTATTAGCCAACAAAAGCAGAACAGAGAATTTAGGAGTCATGATATATAAGTAATTCATATAAGTAACAGTAATTCCAGGAAGAAAAGAGATTAAGGGAGCAGAAATAGTTGAAAAGTAATGGCTGAAAATTTTCTAAAGTTAGTGATAGATACCAAAACACTGGAGGGAACATGCACACACACACTGTACATAACCTAAAAGGAAATAAGGATAGGAATGACAGTAAACTTCTCATCAGAAATCATACAAACAAGAAAATAGTGTTATATTTAAAGCAGAAAATGCTAAAAGAAAAATAACCCATTAGCCCAGGATTTTTATATATTTTGGCATTATCCTTTAGAATGAAGAAATATGAAATGACATCACAAATGGCTACAAATTCTATGAGATTAAAAAAATGGTAGACTTGAAAACAAGTATAGACAGATGTATAATTATAGTTGATAGGATATGTAGATAAAAATAGTAGAGTTATGTACAGACAACCAGAAACATTATCCATCCATCAAATCTAATTGACATTATAAAACAATCCACACAATAATATCAGGGAACACATGAAAAATTCACCAAGGCATATCAAATCCCAGACCAGAACATTACAAAAAAAGTTAACAAATTTATAAGTATAGAAATCATGCAAAGTATGTTTTTAACTTCTAAAAAACTTAAAATGGAAATCAACAAAAGGCGATATCTGAAAAACCTCAGTATTTATGAAATTTAAAAAGTATGCTAAAATTAACCTATAATCTAAAAGTAAATCTCAAAAGAAAATTAAAACAATATTTTGAAATAAAAGAGTAAAAAAGTGAAAATGTCAACAAAATATTAGCAAATTGGATTAAAAAATGTTTAAAAGAATTATACATCATGACCAAGTAGGATTTACTCCAGATCTGCAAGGCTGATTTATTATCTGAAAAACATTTAATCTTCCATCACATCAACAGGTTAAAAATGAAAAATAATATGATTATGTAATAGATGCAGAGAAAGCATTTGATAAAATCCGACACCCATTCATAATAAAAGTTTTCAGCAAGCTAAGGAATAGAGGGAGACTTTCTCAAAGGTATAAAATACATCTAAAAGCCTACAGCTAACATGCTTACTAGTGAGAAGCTAGAGGCTTTCTTGCTGAGACCAAGAATAAGGCAAAGATGTCTTCTCTCAGTTCTCCTATTTAACAACCTTATTAAAAGACCTGGATAATGCAATAAGACAAGAAAAGTATTGCAAAATAAATAAAACCATCTTTATTCACAGATGATATGATTGCCTATGTATACAATCTCAAAGAATCAATAACAGAAAAACTCCTGGAACTAGTAGGTGATTATAGCAAGCTTGAGGATATGAGGTTAATTTACAACAATCTATTGCTTTCCTATATACCAGCAGTGAACAATTAGAATTTGAAATTAAAAACACAATACAATTTATGTTGGCACTCCCCCAAAGGAAATAGGTATAAATCTAAAAAAAATTTGTGTAAGATCTATCAATATATGTACAAGAACTATATGAGGAAGACTACAAAAATAATGAAACAAGTCAAAGGAAAGTTAAATAAGTAGATATTCCATGTGCATGAATGAGAAGAAAATCTTGTCAAGATGTTAGTTCTTCCCAACATGATCTATAGATTCAATGTAATCCTAATAAAAATCATAGCAAGTTATTTTGTGGATATCAACAAGCTGATTCTAATGTTTATACAGACAGGCAAAAGATCCAGAAAAGTCAATACAATATTGAAATAGAACAATGTTGAGATACTGCTTCTACACAACTTCAAGACTTACTATAAAGCTACAGTAATCAAAGGGTATCTGAGTGGCTCATTCAGTTAAGTGTCTGCCTTTGGTTCAGGTCATGATCCTGGAGTCCTGGGATAGAGCCCCACATTAGGCTCCCTGCTCAATGAGGAATCTGCTTGTCTATCTCCTTCTGCTTCTCCCCCCCAACCTCTGTTCATGCTCTCTCTATGTCTCTCATAAATAAATAAATAAATAAATAAATAAATAAATAAATAATAAAATATTTTAAAAATCATTACAGTAATCAAGATTATGTGGTATTAGTAAAATAATGGATAAATCAATAAGACAGAATTGAGCCCCCCAAAAGACTCACATAAATATGGCCTTTGACAAAGGAGAAAAGTCCATTCAATGCAGAAAAGATAATATTTTCAACAAGTGAACATCTACCTTAAAAAGACATAGAACTTTTAAAAATAAAAACCACAGATTTAGAGAATATATTTTAAAAATACATATCTGATAAAAGACTGGATTCCAAAATAAACAGAAAACTCTTAAAACTCAACAATAAGAAAACAATCCATTTTTTTAAATGGAAAAAAAGATCTGAATAGACGTCTCACCAAAGAAGATACACAGATGGCAAGTAAGCACATAAAACACATGAAAAGATGCTCAACATCATGTGGCATTAAAGAATTGCAAATTAAAACAACAATGAGATAACACTATACACATATTAGAATGTCTGAAATCCAAAACACTGACAACACCAAATGCTGGCAAGAATATGGAGTAACAAGTACTCTCATTCAATGCTGGTAGGAATGCAAAATAGTATAGCTACTTTGGAAGACAGTTTGGAGCTTTCTTAACAAAATCAAACATATGCTTACCATATGATCCAGCAATTGCACTCCTAGGTATTTACCCAAATGAGTTGAAAACTTATGTTCACACAAAAACCTGCACATGGATATCTTTAGCAGCTTTATTCATAATTGCCAAAAATTGTAAGCAACAAAGATGTCCTTTGATAGGTGAATGGATAAACTGTGGTACATCTATACAATGGGATATTATTCAGTAATAAAAACAAATAAGCTATAAAAACCACAAAAGAAAAGAAGGAACCTTAAATGTATGTTATTAAGTGAAAGAAGCCAATCTGAAAAGGCTCCAACTGTATGATTCCAATTAAATGACATTCTGAAAAGCAAAACTACAGAGACAATGAAATTTAGTAGTTGCTATGGGTTAGGAGAAAGAGAGATGTAAATAGGCAGAGCACAGAGGATTTTCACCGCAATAAAACTACTTTGTATGATTCTGCAATGGTGAATACATGTCATTACACATCTGCCAAAACCCATAGAATGTATAACACAAAAGTTATTCCTATTGCAAATTATGTATTTTAAGAATGTATCAATATTGGCTCAATTGTAACAAATGTGTCACTAATGCCAGATGTTAATAATAGAGTGAATGTATGTGTGTACAGGGAAGATGAGAGGTATATTGGCATTCCCTGCACTAGCACTCAATTTTCCTGTAAACCTAAAATTGTTCTAAAAATTAACGTGTATTAATTTAAAAGAAGAAAAAATAATGAAAAAGAAACATTAACATTTAGGAAATACAGATAAATGCTTTAGAAGGAAATTCTTTATTTTATTTTATTTATTTATTTATTTATTTATTTATTTATTTATTTATTTATTTATTTTTATTGTAGTTCAATTTGCCAACATATAGCATAACACCCAGTGCTAATCCCATCAATAGCCTCCGTCAGTGCCTGTCACCAGTCATCCCCAACCCCACCCCGCCCACCTCCCTTTCCACCACCCCTTGTTCATTTCCCAGAGTTAGGAGTCTCTCATGTTCTGTCCCTCTATGATATTAGAAGGAAATTCTTAATATTAAATGCTTGTATTAGAAAGATTTAAACTCAATAACTTCATATTCCACTTAGAAAAAACTCGAGGAGAAAATTAAAACTAAAATAAGCAGAAAGAATGAAATAAAACCAATTAGAACAGGTCAACACATTTTTTAATGGAAAAACGATAGGGAAATTTATCATAGTTTGTTTCTTGAAAGACATCAGTATAGATGATACACCTCTAGTGAGATCATAAAGAAAAAAGGAAAGAAAACACAAATCATCATGAAACAAACAGACAACATCAATACTGATCCTACAGACATTTTAAAAAACCCAAAAAACAGGCTCCCACAAGCATCACTGTGGGAGTAAATTTGAAAATGCGTGTATAAACCAATTCCCTGGGAGACTCAGATTACTAAAACTCACTCAAAAAGAAATAGAAAACCTATAAAGCCCTATATTTGTTAAATAAATTGAATTTATAGGTAAAAACTTTCCAAAAAACCCACAAGAAATAAGCTCCATGTCCATAGCTCCATATTTGACCAAGGTGCCCTTCAATCAATGAATGGATTTAAAAAACTATGATATATAAATACAGTGGAATATTATTCAGTAATAAAAACAAATGAGCTGCTGAATCACATAATTGATATTAAATAAATTGGATCAATAAATAAATTGGATCAATAAGTATTGGATCAATATTAAATAAATTGTGAGAAGTGAAAGAAGCAAGACTCAAAAAGCTACATGATTCCACATATATTAACTATTTTTTTAAAAAGGAAAATTATAGGGTCAGAAAACAGATTAGTGGTTGTCAGAGGTTGATGCAAGTGGGGTTGACTCCAAAGGGAACACATATGGAAAATTTAGGGTAATAAGACTGTTTTGTATGGTACTATAATGGTAGATATATGAACCATGCATTTGCTAAAACAAATAACTGTACACTTCAGAATGAACTTAACTGCATGCAAATATCAAAGAAATTATCTAGGATTGGGGAGATCCCAGGATTGGATGCATACTATAATAAAGGAATCTAATTGTATTATAAAGGTATGCATAATCTCATTTAGTTGAATGTGGCAAAAATGAGCTAATCTAAGTACCTTTGGAAAACTGTTTTGAATGAAACCATATTTCTCATTGTCAGAAATACAGCTAATAATATGTAAGGAGAGGGAAAGCTAGAATAAATCCTGAGGTGCTGAGTTAGAAATATCATGAACTCATGTCAAGTTTTATCTGTATATCAATTGTATAGATAGAGAGGTAGGTAGGTAGGTATGTAGATATAGACAACTATGGATATTTGTATACATGGATAATAGACATATTTTTTCTAGCTATATCCACTGAGAGAGTCTAAAAGCAGTAACAAGACAAGAACAATGACACATACAGCACCCAGATCTTAGATTCTAATTCCATTCTCCAATAAAACGAACCAGGTTTCCTTGAAGAAAAGGTTGATTCTAGGGCTGGGGGAGGGGAAATACAAGATAGGGTTAGTGCATCTTGCAGTGGCAGAAAGTAATTTTGGAAGTGCTTAAAGAAATGGTTAGATATAAAAAGGATACAGAGACAATCCTGAAAGAGCTCACAATAGTCAAAGCTGGAGCATTTTGAACAATAAAATAAATAATAGAAATATTGAATTATAATCCAAGGGAAAAAAATCCATGAATCCATAATGGTATAAATAACGTAATAAGTAAATAAATGTGAGAAGGTACAAATCTTTCTTGCAGAAGAATTCCAAGTAATATACATACTCTCCCTTCCAAAATATGGTACTTAGTTCCCCTCCTCTTGGGTTTGGGCTAGACTTAGTGACTCTCCCAAACAAGAAAGCATGAAAAGAAGAAAAAAAAAAATGGCAACCTTATAGTGGAGGAACTTCATCAACACTATCTTAACCAAGTTATCTAGACTAATATCATCAGTAATGAGTCAGTTGCTCTCTTGTGTCCTCTGATAGGATGTGATGAGAAGGGCACTTCACCTTTGTGGTATACTTTTCCAAAGTCCTCGATCCTAGTCTAATCATGAGTAATCATCATATAAACCCAGCTGCAGGCACACAGTACAAAATATCTGACCAAATACCCAAGTACTCCCTAAAATTGTCAAGATCATTAAAAAAAAAAGAGTAAGACACTGCCATAGATCAGAGGAGACAAGATGAATAAATGTAACATGGTATCTTTGGATTGGATTCTGGAGCAGGGCAAGACAATAGAGGAGAAAGTAGCTAAATTCCAATAAAGTCTGTAGTTAGTTAATTGTATTGTGTGATGTTGAGTTCTTAGTTTTGGCAAGCATATACAAGAACTTTCTGTACTATCTTTGCAACTTTTCAGTAAATCTGAATTATTCCAAACCAAATAGGTTTTTCTTTTAAAAAACACTCTAATTGCCTATCTACACCTTTTTAGTTCCATTATCTGGTCTCTACCATTCCAGAATCATATCATTCTGACTGGGAATAGGGAATCCAGTATCCAATGTAGTGCCTTTGACTGTTAATCTCCAGCTACAAAGGAGAGCCATCAATGAATTTTTCAAATATGCTAGTACCATCTATACCAATGCATTCTTTGTGTATTGGTGAAAAGATTATCTTCCAGGTCCTCCTTGAAGCTATTTAAAGACTGGCTGAGTAGGTTGCATGTAAGAGATACCCTTCAAAATGTTCATCTCCTCAACTCTTATGCTCCTTCCTCAAGAGGTTACCAGGAAGCTTTCTACTTCTCAGTTTCAGTAATGTGGGCAGCAGTTGAATGCAGCTTTTAATTGCATTTTAGCAGACTGGTAATACCATTCCACGTGGGTAAGCCAAAAAATTACATTCATGTGATTCCATCTGTATTAATAATTTCAGTCCAATCTCATCCCAAATTTTGTTCATTTTTGTCTAATATTCTTTTTTGATATTTATTTATTTATTTATTTATTTATTTATTTATTTATGACAGACATAGAGAGGCAGAGACATAGGCAGAGGGAGAAGCAGGCTTCATGCAGGGAGCCCGAGGTGGGACTCGATCCCAGGACTCCAGGATCATGTCCTGGGCCAAAGGGAGGTGCTCAACCACTGAGCCACCCAGGCGTCCCCATTTTTGTCTAATATTCTTAAAACTCACTTTCATTTGTGTTTCCTCTGACTCCTACAGATAAGAATTATCAAGTTCTTGCAGCAATGTTGGTATTTCTGTTATCTCCATAAAGATGGCTAGTTCTTCTCTTTCTGGCTTTGCTGGGATCTGATACCCATATGCAACTAGATGCCATGAGGAGTGTTGAGAAAAATTTGTATCTCCTGAGGCAATTGGCTTAGATGCGGTCACTGAAACAAGTTTTTGCTGGAGAAAATCACTCTCTCAGACTTCAGGGCAGGATTGTTGGGTCAGGAGGAAAATTCATGTGGAATGTAGAGTCAAAAATCCTCAGTTCTATCTCTATTTGGCCAAATTCTACACTTGCATTAGTTATTTATTACCGTATAACAAGATTACCGCAAACCTACTGGCTTAACACAATACCAATCTGTTGTCTCATGTTTTTTTGTGTCAGAAGGCTGGATGTGAATCAGCTAGGCCTTTCTGCTTTCAGGTCTCACAAGCTGCAAGCAAGATGTCACCTGGAGCTGCTAGCTACCTCATCTGAGGCTCTGGGGAAGGATCTGGTTCTAAGATCATGCGGATGTTGATAGTATTTCTTATAGGTTGCCAAATCAAGAACCTCAGCCTCTTGCTGGTTATATGTTAGAGGTTACCCTCAGCCTTTTTTCCACATGGTCTTCTCTGTATCGTAGCTCACAATATGGCAGCTCAATTCTTCAAAGTCACAGAAAGAGAGTCTCCTAGTAAGATAAATTACACTCCTATGAAATGTAATCACATGCATCCTGTTACCTTTACCATTTCCAATGTCTGGAAGTAAGTCACAGGTCCCACTCACACACAAAGCAAGTAGATTACATAACAGTATAGGACATAGTGATCATGAAGACAACCCTAGCATCAGTCTAGCACAATCCCCATCTTAGGCCCTTGTCTATTTTACCAGCACCCTGATCTTAACATAAGGGGCATGTGTGGGGGGTGTATATTTAAATGGAACTGGAACTCTTGTACACTGTGGATTGGATTGTATCCCCATTGGGAGTGCAGCTACTATGGAAGACAGTGTGGAGGTACTTCAAAAAATTAAAAATAGAACTACCATATGGCCCAGCAATATCACTTCCAGGTATGTATCTGAAGAAAAGAAAATCACTATCTCAAAGATATATATGCACCTCATGTTCATCGCAGCATTATTTGCAATAGCCAAGATGTGAAAACAACCTAAGTGCCCATCTATAGATGAACAAACAAATAAAATGTCATGTATGTATACAATGGAATATTATTCAGCCACGAGAAAGAAGGATATTCTTGTATTTACAGCAACATGGATGGAACTTGAAGATATTATGTTAAGTGAAATAAGCCAAAGAAAGACAAATACCTCATGATATCACTTATATGAAAAACCTAAAATTAAAAGAAACTTATAGATATATAGAACACATTGGTGATTGCCAGATGTGGGTGGAGAGGTAGCAGGAATGGATAAAGGTGATCGAAGCACAAATGTCTTATTATGAGATAAGCAAGTTCTGGGGATGTAATGTACAGCATGGCAACTATAGTTAATAGTACTGTGCCATATGTTTAAAAGTTGCTAAGAGAGTAGATCTTAAAAGTTCTCATCATGGGACACCTGGGTGGCTCAGCAGTTGAGTGTCTGCCTTTGGCTCAGGGTGTGATCCTGGAGTCCTGGGATCGAGTCCCACATCGGGCTCCCAGCAAGGAGCCTGCCTCTCCTTCTGTCTATGTCTCTGCCTCTCTCTCTTTCTCTCTCTCTCTGTGTGTGCCTCTCATGAATAAATAAATAAAATCTTAAAAAAAAAGTTCTCATCATAAAAAAAGCAATTTGTAACTATGTGAAGTGATGAGTGTTAACTAAAATTAATGTAGTGATCATTTTGGATTATATACATATATCAAATCATTATGTTGCATACCTGAAACTAATACAGTGCTATATGTCAATTATATTTCAATAAAACCAGAGGGGAAAAGTCATCACCCACCAACAACTCCTTCCCACTATAGGTAAATAAATAAATAAATTGAACTGCAACTCTATAACTAATAGTCAGAACCTGGGCTTGGTTTCCACATCTGCCCTTCAGTAATGAAAAAAAAAGTTGTCACACAGAAAGACTTGTTGATTTTCTATCCATGTTCTGAGTTGGGCACATCACACATCAAATTCCCCTTTTCCTTTTGTACATTGTGTAGGTCTACCTAGAACAACCACATTACTACAACATTGTAATCACCATTGCTGCCATAATAACTAAGTTTCACAACCCCTCAACTACTCATTGACTTGCCTTCATGGTTCTTGATACTCATTATTAAACACATATTGCATTGTGCAAAATCCCTTTATATTCAAAACTTTGTTTCTTTTTTCCAATAGTGAAAATTAAATGTAGACTTATCATAAAACACAACAACAAAAGGAAAATAGTACCTATGAAAATTTCACTTTCTTAACAAGAATAAACACCTGCAGTTTTATTGATGTGGAATGACATCCAGCCATGGTATGCTACAGTTTTTTCCAACGAACAATGGGAAAAATCTTTTAATTCTTAAAACAAGTGCTACTTCCTACATTCCAGAAGAAATCATTCCCACAACATCTCTCAGAAGCACTAGTAATCTTGTAGAGGAAAATCATCTCTGCTTTCCTCCATGGGTCATCTGGTTGTACCCAAGACATAAAAGTGTGATAAGGAAGAAAGTAATCTTGGATTTCTGTGCACTTTTGTGTACACGGCTATTGTTTGTAGTCAACTAACTGACACAGCAACAAAAGGTTGAAGTATGTGTTCAGCCTTGAGCAGAGGGAAAATGATAAAAGGCAGAATAGTGGAAGTTTGGGAGTCAGAGTGGGGAGATACCTCTGTAGGTCATAAAGGCCAAGGGATGCTGCACAGAGAAGTTGAGCATTGCACTAGAAGACTAAAAGTAAATAAAATTAAAACCTGGTTACTAAAAGTTAATAAGACCAGGAATTAGGAGATCTGGGTGCTAGGCCCCCAGCACTGCACTGCTAAGCTTCAGTTATCTGGGTGTCAAAGGGAGGCTATAATTACAGTGATGTTTTCTCATTTCCCTTCTAAGCCAGCATTTTATATCCATGACTTAATGACCTCAGTTGTATGTGTCATGGGTGCCACAATTTTTCATTTCTTTTTTTTGTCTAATAGTTTTTCCAACATTGTCAAATAAAGGGACAGCATGGCTTCCCAGCAAAGATGATATTCTCTCCTTATCACTGTGCTTCGTGTTCCATTATGGCCTCGTTTTTTATCTCGCTTTGTGTTCTGTGGAACTGAATCAATAAAACAGCTCCTTTTATTCTGAATCATTAACCTGATGGTTAATGATTCAAACTTAGCATCTGATCTATTTGTTTTTAAAATGTCTATTTTATTTATTTGAGAGAGAAAGAGAGAAAGAGAGAGAGAGAGAGGGAGAGAGAGAGAGAGAAAGAGAGGAGAGGGGTAAGAGGGAGAGGGAGAGAGAAACACAAGCAGACTCAATGACTAAGTGCAGAGCCTGAAGTGGGGCTCAATCTTATGACTCTGAGATGAGATCTGAACCAACACCAAAAGTTGGATGCTCAATAAACTGCACCATCCAGGTGCCTCAGCATCTGATTCATTTTAAACACTTTAAACAAAATAGTTAAGTGTGCTGTTAGATTATCCAACCTCAGAACTAGGTGTGTTTATAAAAATAATCTCCCTAGATGGTAGCTGTTTTATTCTGAAACAAGTCAGTACTTATTTTGTTCACCACCCCACCCCATTTCAGGCATGTACTCTGAGTTAGTAGGATGTCCCCACATACCCATGCTCCTGGGTATTTCAGGTAGTAATGGTAGCACTCTCAAGGAACATAAAACCCTGTTTCCAGCTTCAGAATTTGTTTCTGAAATTCTAGGTCACAAGTGAGTTGCCTTTATCACTAAGTTATTTTGCTATTGTTTAGTTCATAAGACTGACAGATATTGGAAAAATCAGTTTGTCCTAAAGCAAGTAATATTTAAAACCTCTACATAAGGAAAGCTCTAAAATTTAGTGAGTGCCACTAAGCTCTTACGTGGTAGACTGCCCATCTCCCTGAAAGAGGCATACCCACCAATGGCTTTTTGGGACTCTGACTAGGAGCTGTGTCCTTGTGGGGTCTACATAGCAATGCTCAGGCCTATAGTATCATCTACAGTTTATTGGATCATATCTAATGACTCTATGAAGCAGGAATTACCATCATTCCCATATAGGTGAGAATATAATGGTCCCAATATTAAATAACTTACATAGGCCACAGGCCAAGAGGGCCAGGGCTGGGGCCCAGATGCTGACTTTCCAAGATAAAGCTGAGCAACTATGGTCCATCTAGCAGTCCTTGGGCACCATCTATCTGGCAGTCCCAAACTTAGCACACAGCCTATTGTCCTGTGACCCTGCCTTTTGAGCATTTTGCAAGTACCAGGAGGTTCAATCTAAATCAGAAACTTGGGAATCGTTCTTTATTGCCTTTCACCCTCGCTCCTTAACAATCAAGGAATTAGCATGTTCTGCTGATTTTCTTCCCTTAGCAGTACCATTACATTATCTGCTCCTTTAATATTTCATTGAAAAGTGTTGAGGGGGGCTCCTGGGTGGCTCAGTTGGTTGAGTGCTGACTCTTGATTTTGGCTTAGGTCATGATCTCAAGGTCATGAGATCAAGCCTTGAATAGGCTTTGCACTGGGCATGAAGCCTACTTAACCTTAAGATTCTCTTTCTCCCTTTCTACCTACCCCTATCTCTACACCCCTACTCATGGGTACACTATCTCTAAAAAATAAATTAATAAAGGCAGTGTTGAGCACAGACTTTGGATTGAGGTTATCTTTTTTTTTAATTGAAAGTAAATTTTATTCAAACTATTCATCCAGAAAATATATTCAGTAAATATTACAACATAGCAACATATTTGGGCTCATAAGCCTTTGAAATATTCAAGTAATCTTCAATGATGTTGATCAGGAAATTCCTCCATTGGTGGGAAGAAATTACTTGTCCTGTCTCCAGAATTGTGTCACTTGGAAATATTCATTCAAATATTGAAAGGAAATATTCCTTTCAATAATGCCTCTAAATGTGTGATACTGAGTGAGACATTTTACCTCTCTGTGATTCAATTTTCTCACCTTAAAAAGGGTAATAACAGTAGCTACTCCACAGAGTTGTAGGAAGATTGATACATGTAAAATTCTTAGAATAGTACACACAAAAAGTAAGCATTATATACATATTTGCTGCTATTACTATGCAGTTGTGGCTGACTTCTGGAAGTTGTGTTCTCAAAGGCTGGACTCAAAAGCTTCTAACTAGGATAAAGTTCTGAAGAACTGGTGTTTACTTTGATCACGGCAGCTGGCCCAGTTTTTCTAAAAAGGAATTTGACAGTAATTGTGCAGTAGGTATCAGGAGCCTGCTCCTTCAGAAAAGGGCCACCACCTTAGGAGGACACCAGATGTTGAAAAGAACAGAAAAATCTGGCAAGAAGTGTAAGACTTGGAGGACATGTAGGGGCCAGAGCTCATCCATAGGACATCAGGACAATGGCTACAAGGGTATTAGTGGACGCCTGAGATATATCTTTGCCTGGTTAGGATGAGCTCTGGAGTCAGGTTTTTCTTCCTGGCCCCTCTATCCATCCTCCCCTGCCTGGGACATGGTCCCTGGGCCCAGTTTGTTGAACTGCCCTAAGCACCAGCTGCTGTCTCCCGGACGTCTCCATTCACTCCACTGCACTGAGCTCCCTCAGCTCTATGGCCTATCATGGCCACGCAACCACAAAAAGGCCTAAGATTTCAAGCCTCTGTAAACCATGCTTTCCTACTTCTCAGAATTTAGTTGTAATTTTCAGCTTTTGCCATGGTATTGAATGACCCTAATATCCCAATGTGGTATAATAAGAAATATCTCTCCATTACACCACATGGGGGCTATGTGTCAGCTCTGGTCCTCTCTGCATGAGCTCCCATTCTGGAGCTATGTGTGGAGGAGAAGCAGCCCTTATCTCAGATATGCTGTTCCTGAGGCAAAGAGAGAAAGAGCAGCAGGTGGAGCTGAACCACACCACCACCAGCAGAGCATCGCTTCTGATGTGGTTCTCACCACATGTCCAAGGCCAATAATGGATGGAATATGCTTTACTTGCTGGGAGACATGACAAGGGGAGGATGGACATGATGCAGTGTGAATCATTGACACACAGTCTGCTACACTATTGTAGAGAAACCCAACACAAACAGGTAGGCATGTCTCACAGTGTTTTTTAGTCTCTTGTCTGTAAACTGTAAAAAATGATAAAATATTCTCAGTGATAGAATGGATGGTGCATACTCAAGAATACATTGTTATAGTTGGACATGATAAGGCAGACTTTTATGGGATGAATAAACCCCTAAAATGTCCCATTTAGTGAAAAAAAAAAAAAACACTGCAAAATAACAATAAAATAACAAACAGTACAAAACACTAATTTTAGTGGTGCATCTATATGTTTACATACCTTTCAGAAGTGTGGAAGTATGGTAGATTTATTTTTAACTTTTTTGAGGCACTGCCATACTATTTTCCATAGTGGATGAACCAATTTTCATTCCCACCAGTAGTGCACAAGGATTCCCTTTCCTTTGCATCCTGGCCAGCATTTGTTATCTCTTGCCTTCTGGATGATAACCATTCTAACAGATATGAAGTAATATATTATTGTGGTTTTGATTTGCATTTCCCTGATGATTAGTGATGATGAACATCTTTTCATGGGCCTGTTGACCAAATGAAATATTATTCAGCCATGAGAAAGAAAGGACATCTTATTGTTTGTGATAACATGGACAGAATGTGAGAACTATGCTAAGTGAGATAAGTCACAAGGAAAAAGACAAGTACTAGATGATATCACTTATGTGTGGAATTTTAAAAACCTAAACTTGCAAAAGTAGAGAAAGTAAACTGGTGACTATCAGGACATGTGGGAGGGTAGGATAGATGAAGTGTACAAACTTGCAACAAGTAGTAAATGAGCCCTGGAGATTTAATGTACAGTATAGTGAATGTAGAAAACAATATTGTATTATAATCATCAAACTTAATTATTCCAACCACTAAAAAAATGATAATTAATGTAACATAGTAGGTGGTAATTATGGCTATAGTGGCAGTCACATTACAATATATTACTGTATCAATTAAGATGTTGTGCACCTTAAATTTACAAATGTTGTATGTCAAATATATTTCAATTAAAAAAAAAGTATGGCAAGACATTACCAAACTGATAGAAGATGTTGGCAGAGTAAAAAGTGAGTGGGGGAGGGAACAGACTTCAATAAACACCAGGATAAACTACTATTCTTTTCATGTGAGGGAGTTTGTTTAAATTAAACTGTTTTGCCCAAGAAGATAAGAAAACTGACCTTGATAGTGACTACCTCTTCATCTAGTTAGACAAGAACAGCAAATGAAAAAATGACCCCATGGCTCTGGCTATTAAAACCAACTCCTATGTTAACAGTTCTTTAAAACCAAGCCTGCATTGGCTAAATTTAGTTTAAAGAAATGTTAAAATTTCTGGTGGTGGTTTTCGTTTTTCATTAAAATAGTCCTGATTTGATCCCTAGAGGCTGTGTAGGCCCACTGGGTCACTCCACTAAGCTCCCAGGACCCTAGTGGGAGCTTTGAACCACTGGGAGCTTTGAATCACTGGGGTCCAGACACTAGATGATCTGTGTTCATTCTGCTTTGAGTCTAAGGGAAATAAAAGCAAAGCAAGTAACATTTTCTATCCTCAATGAACTCTGGCTGAACCTGACAGATGTTAGAGCTTTTCATTTTCTCCTCAAGCAAGGCTTAATGGAGATTTTGTTACCAGGGTAATCACCATCACACTGTTTGCTCTATTAATCTATGCCCTCTAAATGTTGACTGTAGATATATAAATGTGGCCTAAGTATCCATTTTTCAACAGACTTACCAGCTTGGATTTCCATTTTGCAATTTTACAAATATCAGTCTTCTAATTAAAAAAGAAAGGAAAATCTTCAACTGCCTTGACTGTAAATCACAAACTTGGAAAAAGGAATTTTACTTGTTTTTTGGGCTGTTTTAACAGGAGGATATTACTCTAACTAAACGCTTCTCGGAATGTCTGGGATTTGGAATCACACAGACCTGTGTTTATTCACTTCCTAACTGGGAAAAAAAATCTCTGGACTTGCGTGAGCCTCAGTTTCCTCCCTTGTAGTGCAGAGGTAATTACTACCTTACACAACATCATTAGGATTAAATAAAATAGTATGTGTTAAGTACTAAGCTACTGTCTTGAATATAAGATATGTTCCCTGGAAATGTAATCAATGTTATTGTGGTTACATTATATGGTGACAGTTGGTAGCTACACTTGTGGTGAGCATAGCATCAGCATAGAGATGTTGGATTAATATGTTGTACACCTGAAATTAATGTAACTTTGTGTGTCAATTACACTTCAAAAAAAAAAAGACATGTTCCCTGAATGTTCTTTTTTTTAATTTTTATTTTTATTACATATTTTTTAATTGGAGTTCAATTTGCCAACATATAGCATAACACCCAGTGTTCATCCCATCAAATGCCCCCCTCAGTGCCTGTCACCCAGTCACCTCCACCCCCTGCCCACCTCCCTTTCCCCCACCCCTTGTTTGTTTCCCAGAGTTAGGAGTCTTTCATGTTCTGTCTCCCTTTCTGATATTCCCCACTCATTTTTTTCTCTTTTCCCCTTTATTCCCTTTCACTGTTTTTATACTGAATGTTCTTTTCCAAGATTCTGTCTCTGATGCTGTGTGAAAAGACTGGTTATACTGACTCAGAGTATATCACTCTGATAACATGGCACTGCTCAATGTCCACAATAGCCAAACTATGGAAAGATCGCAGTTGTCCATTGACAGATGAATGGATAAAGAAGATGTGATATATACACAATGTCACATTACTCCCTCTCAGCTGCTACAACGTGAGTACAGGAGTATTCCCCAAGAGGGAGTAGAGGAATAGCTGTTCCACCCAGGGGGAAGGAAGGGTTCTGTAAGGGAAGCCGACCTTCTCAGACCAGCCCTACTCCACATACTGTAGTCTGATTTCATTCACCACAAGCCTCAGGGCAGCCATCTATGTAGATGAACCTTCAGTGCTGGCCAGCCCCTGGACTTCAGGCTGAAAATTGGCCGTAATATAGGACAAGGGGAATTCAAAACACATTTTACCTTTTAGGGTCTTAAGGTTACAGGTTTCTTGTCCCCTGAGTGCCCAAGGTTCTTGGTCATGTTGCTTCAGAGAATGAAGAGGTAGACCAGATGAAGAGTGGTGGGCAGCAAAGCAAAGTTTATTGACCAATAGTACAAAGCTTCCAGAGAGGGAGGGGACCAGAGAAGGTTGATGTTTTCTTGTTCACATCTGGGGGTTTTATAAGCTGTTTGCAGAACTATCCTGAGCATCCTGAGTGTGGATTGGCTGCTCAGGTGTGCCAATCAGAGCTTCGATCATGCACCTGTCTGTCAGATTAATGTTCATGTGTTGATGGTCTTTTGGGCTGAAATTTGCAGACTAAATGCCTCAACTTGTGATAGGACCAATGTTTTATGGTTAATTGTTCTGTTTCAAGATATTATGCAAAAATCACTTCAGCAGAGGCTGCTAGACAGGATGCTATTGTGGTCTTGTCTAAGCTGTAAAACAGGAGGCTAGTGCATCTCTTGTCATAGCTGACCTAGCTTTTTTGCTTTCTTATTGGGGACCCTGGCCCTGACTACCTAAGTGTCCAATTAGCTCCTAACATTAATGCTCTCATGAGGAAAATTAGGGGGTAAGTTTTATTGTCTCTGAGATTCCTTCAACACTACACCCAGAAAAATCATGACTCTGAGGTTCTAATCTGCTGGTACTTGGTAGGTGCAATGTAACTGGATGGCAACTCATCAGTGGTGGATTCTCAGCTTCCTATAGCCATTTCTTTGTGGCATCTTATCTTCCAGGAAATCATAGCTCCTTTACAGATCCCCAAGTACTCTTCTGCAGACGCTTGCTTCCTGGTACACACACACACACACACACACACACACACAAAAGAGTGAGTTATACTGATTAGGTTTACATGTTAGAACTCTGACAGGCAAACTGACAAGGAATGGCAGATTTTCCATGCTTAATTAAATGTTTAGTGACCACTGTTGTGTTATTGTTGTTGTCCTTTGGCTAGCTCTAGACAGAGTGCCAGATTTTTGTGACCAACTAGTTTAAGACCGGGCAGAAAGGAGTACCAATATGTGTTGAGTATCCACAATGGACCTAGTTATATATGGGAAGCTTCAGATATAATATATATAATGTAAATATATAATGATATTAGTATGTTAAAAATAAATAAGATTCCTAAAAATTAATAAAGGGAAATCTCACTAAAGTGAAGTCAAGATGCTACACTGGGAACTGATAGCTGGAGCCGCACCACTCAATGCCAATCACAGGAAGACCTGTCAATTACAGACACAAGAGAAGAATCCTCAACAGGGAAGAATCATCGACAGATGCAATGAAACGCCGGGACACCTGCACCCCGATGTTTCTAGCAGCAATGTCCACAATAGCCAAACTGTGGAAGGAGCCTCGGTGTCCATCGAAAGATGACTAGATAAAGAAGATGTGGTCTGTGTATACAATGGAATATTACTCAGCCATTGGAAACGACAAATACCCACCATTTGCTTCAACGTGGATGGAACTGGAGGGTATTATGCTGAGTGAAGTAAGTCAATCGGAGAAGGACAAACATTACATGGTCTCATTCATTTGGGGAATATAAAAAATAGGAAAGGGAATAAAGGGGAAAGGAGAAAAAATAAGTGGGAAATATCAGAAAGGGAGACAGAACATGAAAGACTCCTTACTCTGGGAAACGAACTAGGGGTGGTGGAAGGGGAGGTGGGCAGGGGGTGGGTGTGACTGGGTGGCGGGCACTGAGGTGGGCACTTGATGGGATGAGCACTGGGTGTTTTTCTGTATGTTGGAAAATTGAACACCAATAAAAAATAAATTTATTTTAAAAAATAAAATAAAATAAATAACAAAAGGAAAGAATCATCGATTATAGGTCCCAATAGGGAAAGATGTACATCGTAACTTCTACAATAAATTGACTACCCCTGTAACTCAGTCAATGAGAAACTGTCACCAACCTGAACCCTTGCTTTTCTTCAATGGACTTCTCTTCAAACTAACCCCTTCCTCCTTCTCTGTAAAATGTTCCTCTCTTTCATTTTTTTGGAATCACTTATGATTTTGCTATGTCTTGCTAGCCCTGGATTGCAATTTTCCACTATTCCCAAATAAACCTATCTTTTGCTGGTAAAATAACTGGCAGTTTTATTTTTAAGGCTGACATCACACATTCTGAAGTCTAGTTATTTGTGTTCAGATTCTAACTTTTCTACTTATGGTGTCACTCTTAAGCTATTCCACTTACTGGGACTCAAATTTCTTATCAGTAAAGTAATAATAACCATCTGCTTTACAAAGTTCTGTGTGAATTAAAAATAATATCTGTAAACCATAGCACACAGAGTAATTTTCTTCATCAGTGGGCATTAGAGCATTACTGAGTGTCTCATGGAATATAAGGGATGCCCTAAGTCACACCTCTACTTTTTGTACTCTTTATGTGATAATTGAGGGGTTAATTTCTCAAAGCCTGTTTCCTCATGTTCAAAAAGGATTAAAAGAACATACACTTCTCAGGCTTGATGTGAAATGCATTTGGCAGAGTCCTGGCAAATAATGAGTACTCAGTAAATAACTGCTACTTTCCTCCACACCTTCTATCATGTGCAGTAGTGATTCCTTTAGAAGAATGTCTCTCAGCTGATCCATATCGTTCTCTGGATATTTTTTTGTTCAATTCAACGCCTGAAATAGGCCTAAAGTTAGAAAGCATTCTATGATATCAGAGGTTTTGCTGGGAGTTATAAACACCTTTTCCCATGCTGCTAACATTTCATGTTCAACAGGAAAAAAATGCCACACATGTTTTTCTCTATGGAAAAACAGAAAAGAGACGCATGGGTGGTTCAGTGGTTGAACATCTGCTTTAGGCTCAAGGCGTGATCCCAGGGTCCCAGGATTGAGTTCCCCATCGGGCTCCCTGTGAGGAGCCTGCTTTTCCCACTGCCTGTGTCTCTGCCTCTCTCTCTCTGTGTGTCTCTCATGAATAAATAAATAAATCTTTAAAAAAAAAAAAAAAAAAAGCAAGAAAAACAGCAAACTTACATTTGCCTCTGATTTCTTCCAGGCAGGACTCAGTAGATCTCATTTGCCACACACAGGACCAAGTATCAGAGGAAAACCTAAAAAGCCAGGTGTATGACAAGATGAGATCTAAACAGAAAGTTGCATTTCAAAGGTGGCTAAAAGATGGAAGGACTTTTTAAAGAACCAGTGTTGGAATTTTTCCCCCATATTTCTACTATAAGCTTTTCCTCTGAGATTAAAACACAGTCATCTTGTAAGAGGCTTTTCTTTCAATATTCTGTGCTATTTTTATGCTATTTTTCTAGTATTCAGCCCTGCAGTTTTTTCCTCCCAGTCGTCTTCACGCTTTTTTAACTGCACATTATTATCACTCTTCTGTGTTTGGAACTGGTCCCTAGGAAGCTTAGATTCTCGCATTTTCATTTCTAATCTAGGCTATGTGTTCTCACCTTTCAACTCTCTGCCTCTGACTTAAATTTTCACTTACATCTACTTGGGACAGTTGGCTTTTATTTTTTTAATCAGCAGACTTTATTTTGTTAAGGCAGTTTTATTTTATATAAAAATTGAGCAAATACTGCATAGAGATTTCATTTATCCCCTCTATTATTATTTTTAACAGATTTATTGAGGTATAATTGAAATACAAAAATCTGCATATATTTAATGTACACAATTTTATGAATTTGGACATATGTACATGCATATGCATGAAACCATCACCACAATCAAGTTAATAAACATATCCATCGCCCCAAAAAAGTTTCTTTGTGCCCCTTTGTGTTTGTGTATGTGTGGGTGGTTATAAGGACACTTAACATGAAACCTACTCTCATAAGCAATTTGTAAGTGCTCAACACAGCACTGTCAACTATCAACATTATGTTGTATAGCAGATCTTTAGAACTTACATATCTTGCATAACTAGCTCTTCTTAATCGAGTGCATTTTATTTTAAAACGTTGTCTTCCACTGCTCTGTCAGTGATAAAAGCTAAAATACTTGGGCCCCATTCCCATAAGGTACATTTTAGATCTTGGCTTCCTTGAGATGCTTCCTACAGGGACTATTTAAGAATGAGACGATGCTTTATGAGTGACAAACCCTAGAAGGGCAGAGATTGTAGATGCTACACTTCTTACTAAGATGTTTTGTTTAATCTTTTCTTCCTAGCATTGCCTTTGGTATCATCTTACCTTTATAAGTTTATATTTGTTAAGGGAAGAATGACATCTTATCTAGAGTTCCCTGGAAAGCAAAGCCCAAGGCAAAAGTTATTCATTACTACTTAGTGCAATTCCAGGAAAGCCTGAGTGAGGGCAAAAGGTAGCAAGACAAGGAAGGAGGGAGAACTAGCCACTTCATGTATGCAGTATGTTTGTTCAACCTTGCTGGCTCATCTTCTGAAAAGCAATATGGAATGCCAACATCTTAGGGCAGCTGAAACAGCAAAAGGAAGGAATAAGAATGTACTGACTGATCTTCACTTCTAACTAGTTGGAGGATCATCCTAATAGTACTTAGGTGTTCCAGTATTTCCAGTTGCACAGAGATGAGCACAGAGCATTTCCTGTGGAATTTTATGGCTCAACACCAGTAGGCAAACCCAATAGGCAAACCTATAACAGATGATGAAAAGTGACTAGTGAAGGCAGGAGGCAAGGTGCTATTGCGTTTTGCCTACCTGGAGTAGGCTGCCTGTGGAACTGAGGCTGGAACAATGCAGAAGGGAACTAGAAGCAGAAGGGCTGAGAGGATCTGAAGTAGCAGAGTAGGTGGTGATATTTGGGCTGTTGATGTGGGAGACTAAATCACAGAAAGGAATAATATCTTCACACAAATAGTATGGCTGAAACAGTGCCATACTGAAATTCAATATTTTGACAGCCACAAATAAGCTATATAACTAAGTATGCAGTCTCCCTAATAACGAATGCTCTCATTCAATAGAAAGTGAATGAAGTTTTGGTTCAAGATGGAGACCAAGAGGCTCCTGAACTCATTTCCTCACTCTGACAATTGAATCTGCAGCTACATACTAAAGAATTCCCTCTGAAAGAAATCCAGAAATTAGCTGATTGACTCCTACACATCAAGTGAACAAGGAAAAAACCCATACTGAACTAAGTTGGAGAGGCAGATACAATCTCACTATTAACCCCACCCTGGGGATGGAAACATGATGGGGTGGAAAATCACAACTCCCAGCTCCTCCCTGAAGAGCAAAGGGTTTAGACCCAACATCCAGTGCCCCATTTTAAAGACTTCCTTTTTTTTGTTAAAGATTTTATTTATTTATTCATGAGAGACACACAGAGAGAGGCAGAGATACAGGCAGAGGGAGAAGCAGGCTCCCCGCAGGGACCCTGATGCAGGACTCGATTCCAGGACCCTGGGATCACAGCCTAAGCCAAAGGCAGATGCTCAGTCACTGAGCCACCCAGGTGTCCCCACGTTAAAGACTTCCACTTGAGGGACAAACCCCCAAAACATCTAGCTCTGAAAGCCAAAGGAGCTTGTGTCCATGAGACCCACTTACTACAGCAAACAAAAAAAAATAGTTCTTAAGGGCCATTAAGGACTCATTGTTTTAATTTAACACAAATCAAGAGGCCCATTACAATTCTTTCCAGAGACTAGAGAGGCAACATATACTATCTTTGTTTTCCCTCTGCTCAGCTCCAGATCACTGATATCTCCTTGATAAGAGTTTGTGTGCATGTCTGGCTGGTGCCTGGTTTTGGCAGCCGACACCTCTTAATCTCCGGGCCCTGGTGGCCAGCAAGACTTTAGTTTATAGGTGCCACAAGACTGTATCAAACAAACAGTTCTTAACCGTAGCTCAGTGTAGAGACAATAGTCACAAATCTTCAACTCCTTGTCTTTTCCTGAAAGAGGCCTATTTACATATTCCAATAAAAAGTGCTTATAAAATTCCAATAAAAATCACAAGCAGATTCTTCTAATCATTGCCATCATAACTCTGCAAATGAAGGAGGAAAGTGCACCATTTGTGGAGGTTCCATCTGACTACCTCAGAAGCTTAGGATGATGAAATTGAACCACAGTCTGAGGGCAATGAATAGAACACACTCTGAGGGCAGAAGTTTTCTTCTTTTTTTATTCATGACAGTATTCTTGCCCTGGCATATAGTAGCGACTTAATAAATATTTGTTGAATAACCAAATGACTAAAATGTATGAATAATACGTATACATGATAGAAAGCTAGGTTCCTCTGTGGAAACGATTGAACTTTGCTAGGCAAGGAGAAAAGAAAGCTCTGCTGATAAGAAGCCAAACAATTACTAGGAGACCTGGAAAACTGGCACACTCTGCCAGAGTTGACAGCATAAGCAAGACTCCTAAACTCTGGAGGCAGGAGTAATTCCCTTAAAAATGGGTCGGCAAGAGGACTGGAAGGGAAGATCTGATGTAAGGTTATGCAAACACCTTAAGCTAGTAGATATTACACATGCCAACAGCTGAAAATACTCTCAATCACACAGATCATTCACTAAGAGAGACAATGTTCTGGGATACAAAACAAATTGTGACAAAATTAAAAGAAAAGAGATTATATAAAGTATGTGTCAGATCATAATAGAATTAAACGAGAAATCAATAAAACTATCTGAAAAAAACCTTCAAATATTTAAACAGCAAACTTCTCAATAGCTCAAGAATCAGAGAAAGTCTTAAGGGATTTTCTTAAATAAAGAAAAGTGAAAATACATCCTGTCAAAATTTGTGGACTGTACCTAAAACATTGATAACAAGGGAATTTATGGTATTAAATGAACATAATAGAAGTTAAGGAAGTTCTCAAATCTTTTTTTTTTAAAGATTTTATTTATTTATTCATGAGAGACACACACAGAGAGAGAAAGAGAGATAGAGAGAGAGGCAGAGACATAAGCAGAGGTAGAAGCAGGGCTCCATGCAGGGAGCCTGATGTGGGGTTCAATCCCTGGATTCCAGGATAACGCCCTGAGCTAAAGGCAGATACTTAACCGCTGAGCCACCCAGGCATCCCAGAAAGTTGTCAAATCTATTATCTAATATACACTGTAAGAAACTAGTGGGAAAAAAAGCAAAATAATTCAAAAGCTAGCAGAAGGAAGCAAATTAAAAATACATGAGCAGAAATCAGTAAAAGTGAAAACAGAAATACAGAAAATCAATGAAACTAAAAGCTGGTTCTTTGAAAAGATTTTTTAAAAAATTGATAAAACTCTAGCCAGACTGATAGGAAAACAGGAGAAAAAACACAGTATTAGAAATGAAGAAGAGAAAAAATAAATAAATAAAAAATGAAAAAATGAAAAAGAGGTTAAAAATACTCAAATATTTTAACAGGATAAATAGGTAATGCTATGAATAGCTCTATGGCCCTAAATTCAATATATAAGACAAAATGTACTAATTCTTCAAAGATAAAAATCTATCAAAATTTACTAAAAAAAGATAATATGAATAGTGGTATATCTATTTCTTAACTGAATTTCCAGTTAAATAGGTGCTCTCTCACTAAAGAAAAAGAAAGAAAACTTCAGGTCCATTTGGATTCACTAACAAATTCTTCCAAGCATTCAAGAAAGAAATACTATAAAATTTACATAATCTTTTCTAGAACATAGAAAACACTTTCCAACCTGTTTTATAAGGTTAATATTACCCTAATACCAAAGCCAGATAAATAAATCACAAGAAGAAAAACTAAAGACCCAAATTCCTCATTATCATAGATTTAAAAACCTACAATAGAGTATTATTTGCAGATTGAATACAGAATATATAAAAAGGATAATATATCACTACCAAGTACGGTTCATGCAAGAATGTAAGACTGGCTCAATATTTGAAAATCAATCAATATAATTCACTATATTAATGGATGAATCAGAAAAACCATATGATCCTCTTAATTGATGTGGAAAAAGCATTCAATAAAATCCAATATCCTTTTATGGATAAAAACTCTATGCAAATGGAATTAAAAAAATTTTTTTAACCTAATAAAGATTATTCACAGAAGAAATTCTACAGCTAATATGCTTGATAGCAAAGGAGGCACTATCTCCCTCCACCCTTCAGAATGTGGTAAAATCTTATATTGGAAGTCCCAGCTAGTGAGGTCAGGGGGATGAAGGGAAAAGAAGAAAAGAAAAAGAAATAAAATTATCTCAATTCCCAGATCACATGATTTACATAGAAAATTCAAAAGAATCTAAAAAATAAGCTAATAAATAATAAATTATTAAGTTCATCTTCATACGTGATCAATATACACAAGTTATTTGTATTCTGAAGTAGGTAAGTGCCAGCAATGAATGATTGGGATTTGAAATGATAAAAAACAAAAAGCCATTTCCAGTAGTAATTTCCAGTGCATGCATACACATACATACATACACACACACAAAAGCACCTAAGTACAAATCAAACAGAATAAGTGCAAAATCTGTATGCTGAAAGCTGCAAAACAATGACAAAAGAAAATATTTTTTAATGCACTAAATGAAGAGGCATACCATGTTTATGGATTAAAGATTTCAGGTCTTTAAGATATTAATTGTTCACTGCATGATCTATAGACACATCACTGTCTAAAGTAATATCTCAGTAAGCTGTCAGATATTGACAATTTAATTCTAAAATACATATGAAAAGTCAAAGAAATTAGAGTAGCCCAAACAAATCTGATCAAGAACCAAATAGGAAGATTCAGACAATCCAATGTTTATAAAGAAAGATAGATGCGAATCAATGGAACATAAGACAGAGTCCAGAACTGGACACACACAAATCTAATCAATTTTTCACAAAGATGCTAAAGCAATTCAATGGACAAAGAACAGTCTTTTCAATAAATAGTGCTGGGATAATCATTCACACACACAAAAATAAAGTAACAGATACATCTCACTTTATACAAGTGGATCGTAGACCTAACTTAAACATAAAAACTTAAATTATAAAACATCCAAAAGAAAATATAGAAAAAAATATGACACAATAACAAAAGGATCATTCATAAAATAAAAAAACTGAAAAACTGGACTTTGTCAAAACAAGATCTTAGTTCTGGGAACTACATTGTTAAAAAAGATAGCAAGACAAGCTTCAGACTGGAAGAAAATATTTTAAAAGTCACACATGTGACAAAGGACTTGTATCTAGAATTTACAAAAGATTCTTAAAAGTCAACAATAGGGGGCACCTGGGTAACTCAAAGGTTGAGTGTTTGCCTTTAGCTCAGGTGGTGATCCCGGGGTCCTGCAATCAAGTCCCACATTAGGCTCCCTGCAGGGAGCCTTGCTTCTCCCTCTGCCTGTGTCTTTGTCTCTCTCTCTGTATCTCTCATGAATTTAAAAAAAAAAAAAAAAGTGAAGCACACAATTCTGAAAATTGGGCAAAATATCCGAATAAACACTTCACCAAATAAAATATAAAGATGACCAATAAGTATATAACAAGAAACTTATTTGACCACTTTGACAGTTATTTGCCATTAGGGAAATGAAAAATTAATATCACAGTGAGACACCACTACACATCTATGAGAATGGCAAAACAAACAAACAAGGGCAATGCCAAACATTAGCAATGGTTCAGGACACCAGCAAAACTCATTTATCACTGGTAGAAATGCAAAATGACACTGTCATTTTGGAAAACAGCTTATTATAAAATTAGCCATACACTTGTTACAAAATCAAGCAATCCCACTTCTGGGTGTTTATCCAAATGAATTGAAAGCCTTTGCTCATCCAAATACCTGTATGTAAATGTTTATAGCATCTTTTTTCATAATAGCTGGAATTGTAATCAGGCAAGATGTCCTTCAACCTATAATGGATAAAACAAATTGTGGCATATTCATAAAATGTAATAATATTCAGCAATAAATAATAATGGGTCACTGATTCACTAAAGAACATGAATGAATCTTAAATGCATTTTGCTGGTGAAAGAAGGCAGACCCAAAAGTTACCTCATCCCTCATCTTCATTTTGAATGAGTATCCCTGGGAAGGGTCTGGGAATTTGTATTTTCTAGTCAGTTTCCAAGTGATGCTGATGCTTCCAACTTCAGGCACAAGTGAGTAGCTCTGTTCTAGCATATATCTACCCCAGACCTCATTGGTCTATTGACAGATAGATGTTCCCATGGACAGGTCTATAGGGGAAGGAACCAAATTGCTACAAAGTGTGCCAAAAAACATTGTGAAAAACAAATGTGAATGGGAGTAGGGGATGTAACTGCAAAAATGTAACTACTTATTTTACAATATGTTTTATCTTTCAGTTTACTTATCTCTCTGAATAGACAGGAGAAAAATGTTTTCTTCAGTTTTACATTCTCATGGCTTAGTATAGTTATAATCAGATTGTGGAAACTAAATATATATGTTAACATGTGAACAAAATCACAAAAATAGAAACCTCTTTCTTTACTGCTTTGTAACCTTGGGAAACTCACCCAACTTCTCTATCCAACTAGAAAATGTGAATAATAACAGTAATAAGGATAAAAGGAGTTAATACATGTAAATTGCAAAGAATAGTGCCTAATACTTAGCAAGTCTCAATAAATGTTAGTTGTTGTTATTTCACTACATGTGTAGAATAACATAAAATGTGGTTTTGTTCAGTACATGCCTAATTACCTTGGAAGGAAAAGTCTATCTGCTGCTTTGTTGCTAGGGAAATAAAAATTTCAACAACAGACTGGTTGAATAAAACATTTTCAGGGATTTAGAGACTTGCATTCTTAACTTACATGCTACTAGAAATAACTGTAATTGAATAATTTTTTTCTCCTCCCAAAGTTTCTATTTTTGAAATGCTACACAACCATAACATTTTTAAAAAGCTTTTCCTTCTCTTTATTATTGCAATAAAAATCTTCTCAAATAAATGTAAGATAGTATAGTGTTAATTAACCTCATGTATGGAGAAAGAATGATTTTATTTCCATTGGAAGTTATACTAGCTTAAAATACAGTTTACAGCTATAATCTTCTTTACTTATCCAAATATAAGCACAAAGTGAAAAGCATTTGATTGAAGTTGCAAAATTTATCAAGTCCCATCACACTCCTGTTTTGATTAGAAATAATAATACATCCCAAATATATAGCAAATTAACAAGAGGATTATTCTTAAGTAGTTACATTCATTTCTATAGCTATTACCATAGAGTTTATTGCCATAACCCAAACCACACTACCCTTACACTCTATAATATAATGGCCACCAGCCACATCTGGCTATTTAAATTAAAAATAATTAAAATAAAACAAAAAAAACTCAGTTCCCCAGTCACACAAGTCACATTTCAAGTGCTCAATAACAAGAGATATAGAACATTTCCATCATCACAGAAAGTTCTATTGCAGAGTGCAATTGTTGCATTAACCAATTGTCAGCCGGAAACATTGAATTTTATATCTGTGCTCTTTTGAGAGCTGTTTCAGAGTGGCTAGTACTTTTCCCTATAATGCTTTCCATCTTTGTAGATGACATAGTTGATGAACTGAAAAGTGTCCTCATGGGGTCCATGAGTAGCTCTCAATCTGCAGAAAGCTGGTCACAACAGATAGCTTCAGTTCAGTGTTGGCCCCTGGGGTAGAACTCAATTAAAAATAACTTTGCACCTGCTTATTTGCTGAACACAACTAAGTGAGAGAAATGCGCTTCTGCACCATTCCCAGAGTCCACTCACCCAGACACTCAACTATCTCTCCTCTGCCCATCTCACACACCTGGGCTGCTTTCCCTAAAAAGGTTTGGGAGATAAATTGTGCCATATTGTTGAAATGTCAAATTTTTGAATTATACAGAATGCTTCTTCAAGTCAGCCAGTTTCTTTTTCAAGAAACTAAAACACCAGCTTAGTACATGTCAGCTCATTTTCAGAAATGAGCTACCTTGATCAGGCCCTAGGTGCTGCAGGTATGTTGAGGACACAGGACTGGATGAGGCTGCGGACATTTTGCAATTGAAATACAAGCCTGGGGGATCCCTGGGTGGCTCAGCGGGCCCCTGCTTTCATCAGAAGGCATGATCCTGGAGACCTGGGATTGAGTCCCGCATAGGGCTCCCTGCACGAAGCCTGCTTCTTCCTCTGCCTGTGTCTCTGCCTCTCTCTCTGTCTCTGTGTCATAAGTAAGTAAGTAAATAAATAAATAAATAAATAAATAAATAAATAAATAAATAAAATCTTTTAAAAAAAATGAAATACAAGCCTGGATCAGAAAAGGTGGGGATTTTGAACCTCCAAAATGTAACATGAGCATATGAGATAACAGAGGGAGGGATTAGAGGCAGAGTGGTTTCTAAAGGGCCATGCAAGTCCACCAAGATAAATTTCCCACAGGGCCAAGGCAGCTGCAGACATCACGCTCCTTGGCAAGCTTCTGCATTGGCCTTTTATCTATGGGAAGGAATTCAGCAAAGTGATGTATAGATAAGCCTGTGGGTGATGATATTCAGTATGACAGGTGGGGAAACCATCAGCTTACAATGGTCTGTGTGGGATTCAACCAGATACCACTGGAGTCAGCAGCTGCTTCATTGCTCTGCTGTAGGATACTGAGACATCCAGTTCAGCTTTTGGAATATCCTGGGACTTTGACAGGCTGTGCATTAATAAGAAACATTTGGTTAGTTAGGGGGAATTTCCCTGTTCTTTGTTCCACAAAAGTGTTTCTGCAGGTATAAATAAAAATGGGGATTCTTTTAATAAATGTGTAAAAACAGAAAAAAAAAAAACTTGCATTGCTCAGAGGTGAGCACATAGCAGCACTGACCAAAGGATACCCTCACTCTCCCAGGCTTAGCCTGCCAAGCCTGGGAATATCCTGGGCTTTAACCCAAGCTTACAGGACTGCTTATTTCATGACATACAGTAAAATCAAAGCCATCATGTGCACAGGACTATTTCAGGAACAATTAATTCCAAGGGAGATGTAGTTGGAGGCTGCTGAGTGTGAATTCAGAATAGGACTAGTATGTTACAGGGTTCAATGACATAATGGAGTCCAGATCTGATCATTCACAGGGCTTTGTTCTTTTAGAGAAAGAGTCTGACTTTGGACCTATTGCATAGGTACCTGTAATAATGCCGTCTTACCCAGAAAAACCCGTGTCTTCATATCTTGAAGGAATATTCATATTCCACTTCATTTACTTGACTTTCTGTTCACCATGGTAAAAGACTCTTAATCCAGCCTGTAGGAATTCCCTGACCTGCTATCCATTTGGGGACAGACTACTGCCTGTGATTCTACTGGGGAAATGAATTTATATATCTGAAGTTACTCAACAATACTTTGGATAAACATAATCCTGCTCACAAATGCCTACTTAGTATGAGGACACATTCAAGACATCTCCCCCCAAAACCACCAAAGAGAGATTTTATTCTTGTCCTTGTGTTTTGATTGTATATCAATCAGGGAAGCGTAAGAAAGATTAAGGGTGCCTGAGCCTGCCCCCTACTTCAGCTGCAGGCTAACCCTGTGGAGGATATCCTTAGCAGTTCTCCCAACCCACCTGGGCAGTGTTGACTGCCCATGTGTCTAATTGCATGAACAACCTGAAGAACATAGCCTACTTTAACTGTGGCTATCTGAGAGTAAAATTTCTGCTACAATAATAAAATAATGAGACATGAAAAAATGAGACATGAAGGAGTGGTCAATGATGAAAAGAAAGCAACAGGAAAGGCTTCCTTTATCTTTTGAGATAATAACCTCATAGCAAATCCGTCCTTCTCCAGATAGGTCTCTTCCATTGCCCTCCTGTCCCTCAACTTCATGAGAAATATGTTATCATTCTCCTTAGTTTACCACAAAAACCCAGAAAACAGATCTTCAGCTTCTCTAGATGCCTCCTCTGTAAAAGAACTCTCTCTCTACACATTCCTGTCTCCCTTGACGACCTCCAGTAAAAACCACACCCAACAGCTTTGTAGGTTTGGGATCAGATGAATCAGGAAAATGGAGGATTCTTAATACCTGAGTGTTCTTCATGAGATCTTCCTCTTAAGGTCTGGGTTACATATCTAGGAACTTCTGAGAAATACTGGGGCTGCTTCTCATTTTTCAGATTTCTCTATTCCTAGACGACCCTTGTGATATGTAAAATAATGGTCCCCAAAGATGTCCAAGTACTAATGTCTGGAACTTGTAACTGTCTTACCTTACAAGGAAAGGATCTTTATAGATATGGTTAAGTTGTGATGGTTTCCCTGGATTTTTCTGGAACCAATCTAATCACAGAAGTCCTTATAAATTACAGAAAGAAGTAAGGGAATCCATATCACAGAAGGAGATGTACTGCAGCATAAGTTGGAGTGATTTGGGGCCATAATGTAAAAATGTGGGTGACCTCTAGAAATTGGAAAAGGCAAGGAACGGATTCTTTCCTAGAGCCTCCAGAAAGAAGACAGCCTCAATAATACCTTTATTTTAGGGTTTCTAACCTCCAGAACTGAAAGATAACAGATTCATGTTGTTTTAAGCCACTAATTTTGTGGTAATTTGTTACAGCAGCAATAGGAAGTTAATATGAGATTAGAAATGTTTGGTTTGGCAACATAGCAATATTATGAATAAGAATCTATATACAATTTTTATTCTTGGGCAGCCCCAGTGGTGCAGCGATTTAGCTCCCTGCAGCCCAGAATGTGATCCTGGAGATCCAGGATCGAGTCCCGCATCAGGTTCCCTGCATGTAGCCTGCTTCCCTCTGCTTGTGTCTCTGCCTCTCACTCTCTCTGTGTCTCAATAAATGGATAAAATCTTAAAAAAAAAAAATCTTATTCTTTGTGTCCATTTACCACATAATGAAATTATTATATACATCATTAAATATTTAGTATATAGACTTGTTTTAGTTTTTAAAATTATAATGCTAAACTTTGCATGGATAAGATACAAGTCTCCATGATACAGCAAAGCTGTACATGACCCTGAATTGAGAGCCAGAAGATCCTGATTCTAGTGCCGTCACTGTCACTTAAGTGTGACCTGTGAAGTATTTCTGAGCCTTCTAGCTTTAACAGTTCTTAACTAAACTGGAAATATTAATTAAGTCTGAGTAGAGAATAAAAACAAAACAAAACAAAACAACAACAACAACAAAACCCTCAGTTTTTGATTCTTGTGATTCATACAAGAGGTAATCAAGTAGCAGCTTTTGCTTTTAAATACCAAATTATAGTTATGGTCATTGGGAGAAATAAATGTACAGCAAGGTGTGCTGATTAAAGCATACTAGTGAGGATGCCTGGGTGGCTCAGCAGTTGAGCACCTGCCTTCGGCTCAGGTGGTGATCCCAGGATCCGGGATCAAGTCCCACATCGGGCTACCTGTGAAGAGCCTGCCTCTCCCACTGCCTGTGTCTCTGCCTCTCACTCTAGTCTGTGCCTCTCATAAATAAATAAATAAATCTTTTTTTTTTAAAGCATACTAGTGAAACTTCAGGATGTGCTATCAGAACCAGTAAAGCAAAGAGCTAAAAGGAAATCTTAATGTTGCCTTATTTCCAGACCTCTTCACACCCTCAAATATGCTCTTAAAATCTCTGCCAAAGACAATTAGAAATATGTAAATTTTTCCTATTAAAAAAAAAAAAAGAAGGAAGAAAGGAAAAGAGGGAGAAAGAAAAGAGACATGATTTATTTTGAGTCTCCTCTCACTACACTAAATTCATCCAAGGCAAAAAAGAGAGATCTAATTCAGCATATTCTGAATAGTGACTGTAAACAGAGGTGATGCCAACCCACCACCAACAATTGCCCTCAGTATAGCATCCACCCCCTAAGCCCATGTGCACACTGGCGCAGACCTTGACCCCTGGATGTGACAATGTCAAAATCAGGCTGAGCCATCATTGCCTTTCATCTCCCTGCCAGAATAATTGCTGCAAGGACTCAGGTTGGCCCTATTAAAAGTGCCCCCTAGGGTTTCAAAATGGAAGCCAGGAAACATGTACATCCTTTCCACTTTGGCGGTGACTTGTGAGGAAGTGAACCCACTGTGTGAGTACCCCGCTTCAGTCTCAAGGAAAAGGCAAGAGCAGATGAAGCAGTCAAAAGGTATGGAGCCTCTACTTTCAGTTACTGCCAACTAAAACCCTGTTTTCCCCCTACCCATAGTCAGTAAAACTGTGTTTTGACAGGCTGCACTCTGTCTTCACCACTGGTGTCCAAGGAATTGGAACTATTACTGAATCAGCCCCAGTGGATGAAACACATCAGGTTATAAGGTATCAGTGTGGTATTCTTCCTCACCAAGTTCTTCCTTTTTTCCCACCTGCAGTGGCAACAATGTTATACACACCACCTGCAATCAGCTCCCAGTGCTTGTGGCTTTGGAATAAATGACTCATCAGAAGTTTCAGCTATGGTATTAGGGCAGTAATAACTTCTCAAGCCCACCAGTATTGAGGTACAATGGTGTCCTCAAGAGCCAGCTTAGTTTTTAAGAATCCACGGGATTGTGGTCAAAGACCCACATGTTATTTGGTGAATATATTCTGTGTATTCACTTTTTACTGGAGATAAGGAAGGTACAAGTGGTTGATCTAGAACAGGATTCAGGTATTGCTTCTTTTTTTTTTTTTTAAGATTTTATTTATTTATTTATTTATTATTTATTTATTTACTCACTCATGAGAGACGCACAGAGAGAGAGGCAGAGACACAGGCAGAGGGAAAAGCAGGCTCCATGCAGGGAGCCCGATGTGGGACTTGATCCCAGGACCCCGGGATCATGACCTGAGCCAAAGGCAATCCCTCAACCACTGAGCCACCCAAGAATCCCAGGTATTGCCAACTTCTTTAGAAGAAAATATTGTAATAATCCATTAATATATCTAAGACCAACTCATTTCATTATGCTTTTCTAGAAGATTGGGAATTTAGCATGCATTTATTTTTTTTTCTCCATATCCCTCATCTTTCCAGGTTTTTGTCATTAAAATAGACATGATTAAGATTGGAGACAATTACCAATATTTGAAAGAAAACCTTAATGTAAGTGTATGGAAAAATTTCCAACCTAGGAGTTCCTATTTCACAAAATAGATTTACAACTGAGGATATGTCATCTAAAGATATTTTAGAGCAGAAACGCTATGACATCTTGCATTATTTTAATGCCTCTCTACCTGGAGCACAAAGATAGAACCAGAGGAGTAGTGGAGGCCTTTTCTCAGTAAACTTGTTATAAAGACAAAATTCACCATCACATAAATCCATGAATCAAGGGTCACCTACTGGGACTTATCTTGACTTAGCTTTCAGAATGCTTAGAGTTTCTGTGTTTGGAAATCCCCAGAGGTACTTCTAGAATGAAACAATAAATGTGAACTCACTTAAAATGACTAGGAAACTTGTGTTGATTTAAGAATCATATAGACATGCTTGCACGAGTTCAGAGGTAATTCAGATCACTTCCTTGTACTTCACCATCTCTCTGCTCTGGCTACTTGCTCTGACTCAGGGGTAAGAGGTTAAGAGGGCAGTCAGAGCCTATCCTTGTGCTTCTCTCCTCTCCTCTGGGGACCTGCCATGCTGGACCATCAGAGGGTACACTCAGGGAATTCTTGTTTGAATGTGTACTTCTGCTTCATGCTGTGTTCTTCCAGTGAGATTCAGCTGTTCCACCATTAGCCAAACCAAGCAGACAGAGCCTCAGCGCACAACATAGCTAGTACGCAAAAGAGCTCAGCTGAAAAGGAAGATGCATATTGTCCACTCCAATAAACAAAGTCACACACCAATGACAGGGGGCTAGGGCGAGGTGGGAGGGGAAATGTCAGGGACATAAGCACATATTATACCAATCGGTCCTTAAAGAAATGACTTTTCCCTGATTTCTCATTTTTAAGGACTGCTTTCAATTTGGAAGAAAAGGCTCCAGAGGAGCCTGAGAAAATGGCACAGCAAGGAGCAGAAAAAGTGTCACCTTAGTCAGTGAGTCATGGGTTCCACTGCTGTGGCTCATCTTCTAAGCAGGATCTGAAACTTTCTACAGATCTCCCTTGCAAATCATGATTTTAAAAAATACATATCTTGAGAAAATAGGAGCTTGAACCCCATCAGATTTCAGGTTTTCTTGCATCCTCTTATAATATGGATGCAGGCAGAAGACCTTCCTTTCATGTGAAAGGAGTGGGTTCCTGGGAAAAATTTCCTCCCCTGGACCAGATTTTCTGGGCACTGCAATGTTTAAAGGAACAAGGCTACAATCCATTTAAAGAGGACTTGTATCATCTGGTGGGGTACAAAGGACATCATCATCTCTAGGCAAGAAGATAATGTGATTTATTTTGAAAAGACAAAATGAGGTCCTGTTAGAGAATGAAAAATAACCTACATTTCAGAACAACTCCATTCTATCTAAAATTTCCATATGATTGTCAATTTATTTGCTGTCTCTTCATATACCCACCACTCTTTCAGCCAGGACTTGTGAAAACTTTTCTGGCATTAGGTCATGTGAGACTGAGACTCAGAAAGTGTGATAAGTGGTGATATTGTGGCAAAAAAAAAAGTACCTTTTTTACAGATGTGTTAATTTTTGTTTTCATGGCTTTGTAACCCACAAGTGTTGTCTAGGTGACCCATCACGATGTTTTAAGGCTGACAGATTTGGACCATCTTCAAATCCACTGTTTTTTTGTACACTCATTAAGCTAAAGTGGTCTGAGTCTAGTTGGCATGCCAGGTTGCTAATTAGTATTAACATTGTCCCAGAACAGTCTGTATATAGGTGTAACTCAGACACTGTCCCTTGCAAAGGAGATGACCAGCATTTCAACAGTATGTCTTCCTGACTCTTACTTCACCTGGGTCACTGGGAGCCAAGACTCTTCCGCATCTACTACTCTATAGCGATAAATACAGGCCACATTCAATTTAAGGTGATTTATTATATCCTGGTAAATGACAATGATAAGTTTTAAAATAAAAATTCTTTTTCTTTTGGAAAAAAACTTGGATTCCAGAGTTTCCCCTTCATGATCTCATTTTGCTATTCATTATGCGAAAAGGAAATGCATCGACCATCATTGCATTTGCAATGATATCTCAGTAATACTGTACCACTTCATAAATGTGTGAGAAACTGATAAAATATAAAGTGCTTTTCAATTATTTATGTTTCCAGGAGCTATAAGTTGTCTAACTTAAAAATGAGGTATGATATGTTTGGGCCAAATATTGTTAGGCAATGAAAAATATCCATCGAACAAAGGAAATAAATGGGATCCTGATCTCCTCAGTAAGAACCACTGAGAAGCAGCCTCCTGCTGGGGGCAAAATTTACTTGGCTGCATTATTAGTAGGAAACAAAACCCAATGTGGCAACACTAAAATGTTAAAACTTGGCCCAGTTGCCTGTTCCTGAACCATCTGTGGTTCCTCAGTGTTCTCTCCAATAGGAGAAATGATCCTTATGTTAGAATGAGGTTTCCAAATACCTTGGAATTCATCTGCAGTACTTCATTTGCTCTTGGGCAAGAACAGGGGATGGGGATATTCTTGTTACCCAGCCTGAAGAAATTGATAAACCACGGGAGAAAAACATTGAGGGCTGAGTTTGTGAAGCTGGCTCCAGTAACCAATTGATTCTGTTTTTGTACATTTAGGAATAATACAGAAGATAGGCTTTGAAACATGATTCATACCAAATGAATATTTAAAGGTTTAAAACCTATGCTAGCAAGTTGTTTATAGATTTAAGCTGCCCCTTCTGTTAACAACATGAGATAATTTCAGTTTCTCTAGATCACTCCACGTAATACAGACTAAAGTGAATTTAATAGTCCAGTAAATTGACAATCAACAAAAAATATAACATGTAAAGATTTAATAGGCAAAGTTTTTTTTTAAGGACTGTAAGATATGTGACTAACAATATAAATCCCTGCAGTGTAAATGAGAAAGACATTTATATTCAAGGTCGTGAAACTTGGGAGAAAATATCATGTATTTCTTGATATCTCTTCTCTGTGTGGCTTGTGACATTCAAATGTGAGTCTAATTTAGGTTCTGAACCAAGTGGAGAAGAATTCTATGGTCTATCTTTGAAATAAATGGTCAATATATTAATTAACCCATCAAATAACAATCAGAATATGCCATGATCTTTGCTATTTTGGTTGGCACCTGAGTAAACACATTGTTAAACCAAGGACGAGATGATGTAAAATGATTTTTCTATAAGCACACTTTCTTCTTAGACTCTCAGATTCAGGCTGTTTCATGTGCCCATATGTGTACTTGGGCACAGACGATGTGAAGAATTATGAGTGGTGAGTATTTTTATAAGTAGATATCATCATAAGCCTTGAGAATAAGCATAAGATGGGAATTATTTCTGGAAAAACAGCCAATTAAAAGGGTGGAAAATTAAGTAAGAAATTCATTCCATTCAGCAAAGAGAACTGTATTTATATAAGCTGTTTCTTCTGGTGCCATAGGCTAAACTAAAGTAGTTTACCAAACTCTTATCATTTGATGAAAGAATTAATTAATTTTGTCCTAAGAACAATACTTAGTTAATTATTCCTCTTAATATAAAATATGACTTTTTTAAAATTAAAGGACATAATAGATAGCAGTGGGAAACAGAGGTGTATGCCTAAAGGTGGTGGCAGCAACACCCTTGAATCTGTCTTAATCCATTCAGGTGAGTGGCTTATAAATAGCAGACATTTATATCTCACAGTCCTGGAGTCAGGGAATTGTAAGATCAAGGCACTGACAGACTCAGTGTCTGCTGAGAGCCTGCTTCCTGGTTTATAGACAACTATCTTCTCATTATGACCTCACATGTTGGAAGGAGCCAGCTAGCTTTCTGGGATCTCTTTGATAAGGGTACAAATCCTATTCATGAGGGTTCTACTTTCATGAACTAAGCAGTTCTCAAAGAGCTCACTTCCAAATACCATGACCCTGGAGATTAGGATTTAACATACACATTTTGGGGGGACACATGCATTCAGTCTATAGCAGGCTCCTCATCCTGCTGTGCTTGATGACCTGAAACACCTTTAAAGGACTGATGCAGGGCACATCTGTGATTCAGTGTCACATCTTCTCTGTTCCCAGGCAAAGGCTGTAAACCCTCTGTCTGTCAAAGATAACTGAGGATGACAGAGATTTTCTCTAATTTTAAACATTTACCACTGTCATTTTCAGCCTCTTATTTGAGCCCCTTTTCTTCTTCAGAGTGACCTCAATAATCAGAATCAGAAACCTTCCAAGTCACTTAAGCTTTTCCTTTTACGGAAATAGGAAGGCATCTGATAACAGCTATCTAAATTTATTGCTTGATCACTTCACTAGAAATTACATTAGAATAGATTCAATTAGATTAAATATAAATGTGCTGAACTACTGGGTATTTACCCTAAAGATACTGATGTAGTGAAACCCCAGGATATCTGCACCCCAATGTTCACAGCAGCAATGTCCACAAGAGCCAAACTGTGGGATTATGCATGATGTCCTTCCACAGATGAATGCATAAAGAAGGTGTTGTCTACATATACAATGGAATATTATTCAGCCATCAGAAAGGACAAATACCTGCCATTTGCTTCGATGTGGGTGGAACTGGAGGGTATCATGCTGAGTGAAGTAATCAATCGGAGAAGGACAATCATCATATGGTTTCCTCATGTGTGGAATATAAGAAATAGTGAACAGGATTATAAGGGAAAGGAGGTGAACTGAGTGGGAAAAATTAGAGAAGGACACAAACTATGAGAGACTCCTAAATATGGGAAATGAACAAAGAGTTGCAGAAGGAGAGGTGAGTAGGGGTTGGGATAACTAGGTGATGGGCAACAAGGAGGGCACTTGATGGGATGAGCACTGGATGTTATACTATATTCTGGCAAATAGAATTTAACTTAAAAAATGTAAAAGAGAAAAAGCATTTAGATTTGGGCTCTCTTTCTCAACTGTGGAATAATGAATTTTGTAATTGCTGGTGAAAGGAGTCTCAGGTATTTATAAGAAGTAGAAATATCCAAGGACACATGACAATGATTGACTTCTTACCCAAGAAGGACTAAAAATAAATTTTTATTCTTAATTTTTTTTACTTATTTTTATTGTGTTATAGTGGACATATAACCCTATGTTTTAGGTATGCAACATAATGATTTGATATTTGTATATATGGTGAAATGATCACCACAATAAGTCAGTATCCATCACCACACATAGAAGCTACTTGATTCTTATGAAGAGAACTTTTAAGAACTACTCTTTTAGTGACTTTCAAGGATACGATGCAGTATCATTAACTGTACAACCATGTTGGGCAATACAATGAGATAATAGAAAATATATATTGGCTCATCCCTAGTACCTGGCACAAAGCTCCAGAATTCTTGTATTTCTTGTAATTTCCTAAGTGATTAGAATAACAGGAGCATCTCTTGTTTTATTTATTTATTTTTTATTAATTATTTTATGTTTTTTAAGATTTTATTTATTTATTCATGAGAGACACAGAGAGAGAGAGAAGCAGAGACACAGGCAGAGGGAGAAAGAGGCTCCATGCAGGGAGCCTGACATGGGACTCGATCCCGGGTCTCTAGGATCAGGCCCTGGGCTGAAGGTGGCACTAAACCACTGAGCCACCTGGGCTGCCCTTTATTAATTATTTTTTTAAATTTCTATATATGTATATTTTTTATTGGAGTTCAATTTGCCAAATCTTCTTTATCCATTCATCTTTCGATAGACACCGAGGCTCCTTCCACAGTTTGGCTAGTGTGGACATTGCTGCTATAAACATTGGTGTGCAGGTGTCTAGGGTTTTCACCGCATCTGTATCTCTGGGGTAAATCCCCAGCAGTGCAATTGCTTGGTCATAGGGTAGCTCAATTTTTAACTCTTTGAGGAACCTCCACACAGTTTTCCAGAGTGGCTGTACCAGTCCACATTCCCACCAACAGTGCAAGAGGGTTCCCCTTTTTCCTCATCCTCTCCAACATTTGTTGTTTCCTCATTGTTGTTAATTTTCCCCATTCTCATTGGTGTGAGGCGGTATCTCATTGTGGTTTTGATTTGTATTTCCCTGATGGCAAGTGATGCGGAGCATTTTCTCATGTGCTTGTTGGCCATGTCTATGTCTTCTTTGGTGAAATTTCTGTTCATGTCTTCTGCCCATTTCATGATTGGATTGTTTGTTTCTTTGCTGTTGAGTTTAATACATTCTTTATAGATCTTGGATAATAGCCCTTTATCTGATAGGTCATTTGCAAATATCTTCTCCCATTCTGTAGGTTGTCTTTTAGTTTTGTTGACTATTTCTGTTGCTGTGCAGAAGCTTTTTACCTTGATGAAGTCCCAATAATTCATTTTTGCTTTTGTTTCTTTTGCCTTCATAGATGTATCATGCAAGAAGTTACTGTGGCCAAGTTGAAAAAGGTATTTATCGTCTGTGTTCTCCTCTAGGATTTTGAGGGATTCCTGTCTCACATTTAGATCTTTCATCCATTTTGACTTTATCTTTATGTATGGTGTCAGACAATGGTCTAGTTTCAATCTTCTGCACATGGCTGTCCAATTTCCCCAGCACCATTTATTGAAGAGACTGTCCTTTCTCCAGTGAATAGCCTTTCCTGCTTTGTTAAATATTACTTGAATGTAGAGTTGAGGGCCCATTTCTGGATTCTCTATTTTGTTCCATTGATCTATGTGTCTGTTTTTGTGCCAGTACCAGACTCTCTTGATGATCACAGCTTTGTAGTAGAACCTGAAATCTGGCATTGTGATGCCCTGGGCTCTGGTTTTCTTTTTCAGTAGTCCCCTGGCTATTCAGGGTCTTTGCTGATTCTACACAAATCTTAAGATAGTTTGTTCCAACTCTCTGAACAAAGTCCATGGTATTTTGATAGGGATTGCATTAAATGTGTAAATTGCCCTGGGTAACATTGACATTTTCACAATATTAATTCTGCCAATCCATGAGCATGGAATATTTTTCTATCATTTACCATTTCTTTCAGAAGTATTCTGTAGTTTTTAGGTTATATATCCTTTACCTCTTTGGTTAGGTTTATTCCTAGGTATCTTATGTTTTTGGGAACAATAGTAAATGGGATTGACTCCTTAATTTCTCTATCTTCAGTCTCATTGTTAGTGTATTGAAATACCACTGATTTATGGGCATTGATTTTGTATCCTATCACATTGATAAATTGCTGTATGAGTTCTAGCAATCTTGGGGTGGAGTCTTTTGAGTTTTCTAAGTACAGTATCATGTCATCTGCAAAGAGGGAGAGTTTGACTTCTTCTTTGCCAATTTGAACCCCGTGCCTTTTATTTCTTTTTGTGTTCTGATAGCTAATGCTAGGATGTCTAGTACTATGTTGAATAACAGCAGTGAGACTGGATATTCATGTTCCTGATCTTATGGGAAAGGCTCCCAGTGTTTCCCCATCGAGAATGATATTTGCTGTGGGCTTTTTGTAGATGGCTTTTAAGATGCTGAGGAATGTTACCTCTAACTCTACAATCTGAAGAGTTTCGATCAAGAATGGAAGCTGTATTTTGTCAAAGGTTTTCTTTGCATCTATTGAGAGGATCATATGGTTCTTGTTTTTCCTTCTGTTGATGTGATCTATCCTGTTGATTGTTTTATGAGTGTTGAACCAGCCTTGCATCCCAGAGATAAATCCCACTTGGTCATGGTGAATAATCTTCTTAATGTACTCTTGGATCCTATTGGCTAGTATCTTGTTGAGATATTTTGCATCTGTGCTCATGAGGGATATTCATGTATAATTCTCCTTTTTGGTGGGGTCTTTGGTTTTGGAATTAAGGTGATACTGACCTCACAGAACGAGTTTGGAAGTATTCCATCCCTTTCTATCCTTCAGACCACCTTTAGTAGAATAAGTATTATTTCTTCTTTAAACGTTTGATAGAATTCCCCTGGGAAGGCATCTGACCCAGGACTTTTGTGTCTTGGGAGGTTTTTGATGACTGCTTCAATGTCCTTCCTGGTTATTTTCCTGTTCAGATTTTCTATTTCTTCTTGTTCCAGTTATCGAGCTTGTGGTTTTCCAGAAATGCATCCATTTCTTCTAGATTGCCTAATTCATTGGCGTATAACACTTCATTATACGTTTCTAAAATTGTTTGTATTTCCTGGTATTGGTTGTGATCTCTCCTCTTTCATTCATGATTTTATTAATTTGAGTGTTTTTTCTTTTTGATAATTCTGGCTAAGGGTTTATCTATCTTATTAATTCTTTCAAAGAACCAACTCCTGGGTTTGTTAATCTCTTCCAAAGTTCTTCTGGTCTCTATTTCATTGAGTTCTGCTCGAATCTTTATTATCTCTCCTCTTCTGCTTGATATGGGTTTTACTTTCTGTTCTTTCTCCAGTTCCTTTAGGTGAGAGGTTAGCTTGTGTAATGAGTTTTTTCCAATTTTTTGAGGGATGCTTGTATTGCGATATATTTCCCTCTTAGGACTGCTTTTGCTGTATCCCAAAGATTTTGAATGGTTGTATCTTCATTTTCATTAGTTTCCATGAATCTTTTTAATGCTTCTCTAATTTCCTGGTTGAGCCTTTCATCTTTTAGCAGGATGCTCTTTAACCTCCACATGTTTGAGTTTCTTCCAAATTTCTTCTTGTGATTGAGTTCTAATTTCAAAGCATTGTGGTCTGAAAATATGCAGGGGAGAATCCCAATCTTTTGGTATTGGTTGAGACCTGATTTGTGACCCAGTATGTGATCTATTCTGGAGAAAGTTCCATGTGCACTTGAGAAGAATGTGTATTCAGTTGCATTCGAATGCAAAGTTCTGTATATATCTGTGAAATCCCTCTGGTCCAGTGTATCATGTAAAGCTCTTGTTTCTTTGGTGATGATGTTGTGCTTCAAAAATCTGTCATTTGCTCAAAGTGCCATGTTGAAGTCTCCTACTATTAGTGTATTATTAACTAAATATCTCTTTAGTTTGATTATTAATTGATTGATATCCTTTGCAGCTCCCTTATTAAGGGCATACCTATTCATGATTGTTAGGTCTTCTTGTTTCATAGACACTTTAAGTATGATATAGAGTCCCTCTTCATCTCTTACTACAGTCTTAGGGATAAACTTTAATGCATCTGATATGAGGACTGCTACCCCAGCCTTTTTTTTTTTTTTTTTTTTTTTTTTTTTGAGGACCATTTAATAATAGGTATATATTTCTCCACCTCCACTCTTTTATTTTCAGGCTGGAGGTGTCCTTAGGTCTAAAATGAGTCTTTTGTATACAGAAAATTGATGGATCTTGCTTTTTTATCCAGTGTGAATCCCTGTGTCTTTTGATGGCATCATTTAGCCCATTCATGTGAGTGCAACTATTGAAAGATATGAATTTAGTATTATCATAATACCTATTCACTCCCTGGTTTTGTGGATTATTTCTTTGGGCTTCCTCTTTCCTTTACAGGGTTCCCCTTAGTATGTCTTGCAGAGCTGGTTTGGTGGTCACATATTCTTTCAGTTTCTACCTATCTTGCAAGCTCTTTATCTCTCCTTTTATTCTGAATGACAGCCTTGCTGGATAAAATATTCTTGGCTGCATGTTCTTCTCATTTAGGACCCTGAATATATCCTGCCAGCCCTTTCTGGCCTGCCAGGTCTCTGTGGAGAGGTCTGCTGTTAATCTAATATTTCTCCCCATATAAGTTAGGGAACTCTTGTCTCTCGCTGCTTTAAGGATTTTCTCTTTATCTTTGGAATTTGCAAGTTTCATTATTAAATGTTGAGGAAATTAAATTATTAAATCTCCTGGATCTGAATGCCTGTTTCCCTCCCCAAATTAGGGAGGTTCTCAGCTATGATTTGTTCCAATGTGCTTTCTGATCCTCTGTCCCTTTTGGCACCCTCTAGAACCCCAATGAAATGTAGATTTTTCCTTCTGAGGCTGTCATTTATTTCCCTTAACCTTTCCTCTGGGTCTTTTAGTTGTTTTTCTTTTTTCTCAGCTCCATTCCTTGCCATCAACTTCATCTTCTATGTCACTCACTCTTTCTTCTACTTCATTAACCCTCATCTTTAGGACCTCCCGTTTGGATTGCATCTCATTTAATTATTTTTAATTTCAGCCTGATTAGATCTAAATTCTGCAGTCATGAAGTCTCTTGAATCCTTTATGCTTTTTTCCAGAGCCACCAGTAGCTTTATAATTGTGCTTCTGAATTGGCTTTCTGACATCGAATTATAATCCAAATTCTGTAACTCTGTGGCAGAGAGTACTGTTTCTGATTCTTTCTTTTGTGGTGGATTCTTCCTTCTAGTCATTTTGCTCAGTGCACAGTGGCTGTATGATTGGGCTGAGTCAAGAATATAACCATGACCTAAGTAAATTTCACCCTAGATGATTCTGATGAAGTTAGAGACCAGAAAATGAAAACAAAGATCAGAACAAAATAAATCAAAAGGACTACTAAAGTGAAAAACAAATTTTAAAACAAAGTAGTAAAAAATAAAAGGCCAAGAATCCCAAAGAAGAAGAGAAAAAAGAAAAAAGAAAAAAAGAAGAGAAAAGGAGTTTAATGTAGGTATTTTCTCCCAAAGTTGTTGCCCAGGACATGTGATTCCAGGGGCACCCTTTGAACCATCACAGCCCGCAGTCATTGAGAGCTTTAGCCCCAGTATCTACAACACTACAGAAAGCTTCAAGGAAAAATTCCTTCAGAAGACCCGCGAGAACCCAATGGTGCCCATAGGCTACCTGGGCACCTCGCTGCCCTAACCTATGGCCTCTTCTGCTTCTACTGGAGTCAGAGCCACCACTCCCACCTATGATGCACACCTGGATTGCTGCCCAGGGCTTCACGGTCGCAGCCATCTTGCTGGGTCTGGCTGTATCTGTGATGAAGTCCTGATCCTGAGTCTGAGACCACCTGGCCTTGAAAGTTACGCAGAGATCACACCCAGTCCCAAGAGCAACCACCAGTCCTGCCACCTGACTTATTCTCTGGTCTCTCCTGACAAGCCCCTGTTTCAGCGGGGGACAAAGTGGCCAATTATGTAACTGACAGGTTTTTCCAAGAATCTCAAATTCGGTTGAGTTTGGGTGTACAGACTTTATTTGTGCCCCACTTTCTCCACTTCCTACTTAATAAACTGATCCACTTGTTAAAAAAAAAAGAAGAAGAAGAAGAAGAGAAAAAAGCAAAAGTAAAGAAGAAAAAAAGAGAAGAAAAAAGGGGGACTGGGAGATGGTGGTGGTGACGAAGTTGTAGTGGAGTGAAAATATAGCCTCCCTGAGGGGTCCTAGAGGGTGATCTTCTTGGTTTTGAGTGTATTAAGTTCTGTATGTTAGAAGATCCTCAGTCCTAAATTTATATAAACCAGAAATACTTATAAAGGGCCCCCAAATTGATCACCAAATCATAAGTGGGATAAAAGCGGGGGGAAGAATGAACCAGCAGAGTATTCCATTGGGTTCTGGGTGCATGCTGGTCATGTTTTAGAAGTTATTAACTTCTGCCATTGTAGAACAAAATGAGGAAGAGAAAACAAAAAACAAAAAACAAAAACCATATCTCATATATCTCCCAAAATTAAATTGAGTATGTTGAGGGAATTTAGAAGTGGAAAATATATCCAAGACATGTGATTGTAGAAATATGAAAGTCAGAAAGGAAGAAACTTAGAAATGAAGAGATGGTAAAATATTGTACTTATGGTGGAAAAAGAGAAAAAATATTGGAAATTTTGAGTCTGTTATAAAAAGTTTTACTGGAAAAGGGGAAAAATAATTTTAAAAAAGGAGGGGATCGGGCAGCCTGGGTGGCTCAGCGGTTTAGCGCCATCTTCAGGCCTGATCCTGGAGACCCGGGATCAAGTCCCACATCAGGCTCCTTGCATGGAGCCTGCTTCTCCTTCTGCCTGTGTCTCTGCCTCTCTCTTTCAATGTGTGTCTCTCATAAATAAATAAATAAAATCTTTAAAAAAAAAAAAGGAGGGGACCCTCTAGTTCTATGTACTATACATCCTTCGACTTCCCTGGAGCTTTCCAGCGCTGCCTGATCAAGAACTTGCTCTTCCCCTGTCCTTCCAGCTGGTTTTCTGGGAGAGGGGCCTGCTGTGCTGATTCTCAGGTGTGTGTACCTGGGGGAGATGCCCTGCTGCCTCCCAGGTGCTGGGCTCAGTGGGAGGTGTTTACCCCGTCCCAGACACAAGGTGACACAAGGAGGAACAACATCACTGGTGGCGGCTGGCTCCCCAGTTCTGGAGTCAGCTCCATGCAGTAACTACCGCAGACTCCCAGTCCATACTGCCCTAGATGCTCCTGGAGTGGGAGCGCTGACCTGCACAGCTTGGGGGCACCTGGTGGCAGGGGAGTCCTCGCTGTTCTGTGCCCTCCCCACTTCCACCCATCCTGAGGGGAATGCAGGATCCTGGGCTGTGTCTGCCCGGCGCCCTGGGATCTGGGGCCTGTGCTGCTGGAATCTCGCTCCTGGGGCTGTGGCTCCTGAAGGCAGCAGGTCGCAGAACCCTTTGCCTGGAGCCCCTGCCTGACCCACCGGCTTCTCCCCAAGCCCCGCCAGCTATGTGCTCCAGCCCTTTACCAAGATTGGCTGCGGTGTGCAGTGTGCTCTCCTCCCAGCACCCATCCTCTATTAGTGACCCTACGAGACTGGAGGCGTCCCTGCCCCTTCTGCGGATCTGCCCAATTTCCCGGCTGAGCACTTCTCTGTCCGGGAAGAACCCATGTGGATTTTTTAAGGTATTTGCTTCTCCAGGGCTGGGCTTTACTGTCCTGAGACTCCCACTGCCCCCACTTAGCCCAGCTCCTCGCGCCCCCCCCCCACTTGATTCTTTTTTATTTATTTTATTCCCGCCTTCCTACCTTGTTAGAAGTGAAAACCCTTCTCTCTGTAGCATTCCAGCCATTTTCTCTTTAAATCTCAGGTCAGATTCGTAGGTGTTCAGGAAGGTTTGAAAGTTATCCAGGTAAGTTAGGGGACCAGGTGAGTTGAGGACCCTACTCTTCTACCATCTTGCCCACCTTCCCTTAAAAATAAATCTTTAAAAGATAGTAGAAAATTCTGATTTTCTAAGTTTCTTCTCCAAAAATTCTTCTGCTTTCCATTTGAGGGTGAGTGAGAGATTGGCTCCTGGGTATGTAGTGCCAGGAGCTACATGGAGTAAAGGTGGGAACCAGCAGGTTGAGCCTTTCCATGAGTGTGACAGTAGCATTGTACCTACCCTCTCTTCATTCCAAGATTTCTGACTGCTATTCTTTCTGATACATTTCAAAACTGTTTGTACTATGTCTTGGAATTCATTCATTCATTCGGTGGATGCTAATTAAGTGTCCACCATATGCCAGACAATATTCTGGGTGTTTGTGAAACATCATTGAATAAAACAGACAAAAACCACTTCTGCTCTTATGAAGGTTATATTTTAACATGGAATAAGCAAACAGTAACAGCAAACATCACAATAGGCAAATTGTAGAGTATGTTAGGTGACAAGAGCTAAGGAAAAATGTATCAGTGTAATGTGCTCAAGGTTATCAGGACAAGGGGACAGGCATCTTTAAATAGGTGGTCCAGGGGCGGCTGAATGGCTCAGTGGTTGAGTGTCTGTCTTTAGCTCAGGTCATGATCTCAGGGTCCTGAGATTGAGTCCCATATTGGGCTCCCTGGAGGGAGCCTGCATCTCCCTCTGCCTAAGTCTCTGCCTCTCGTGAATAAATAAATAAAATATTTAAAAGATAAATAAATAAATAAATAAATAGGTGGGTCAAAAAAAAAAAAAAGACTGGTACAGGATGGGCCTCATTGGAAGGGGGAATCGAGGAAGGACTTGATGAAGTCGAGGGGTTTGGCCATAGGAACATCTGCAAGATGGGTGTCCAAGTCGAGGGAAGAGCAGTGAAAAGCCTCTGGGAACAAGAATGCCCAGCGTAATTAAGAAACATCAAGGAGGCTCATATGGCTGAAGACCAGGCAGTCAGGTAAAGACACACTGAAGGGTTTGGAGAGCTACGAGAGGCTAAGGTAGGGCCTTGTCAGGTACTCTAAGGACTTTAGCTATTACTCTGAATGGAATCAAGAGGTATTAGAGGGTTTTGAATAGGGGAGTCAGTCATATGCTCTAGCTTTTTTTTAAATCATCACCCTGGCTACTGGATCTGGGTCTTAGGAGAGAGCCCTGAGCAGAAGGTTTGATTCAAAGAGTCGTTAGCACATCTATGGCATTTAACACCAGAACAGTGGATGAGATCATGTCAAGAGTGAAAGAGAGAAGAGGACCAAGGATTGAGTTTGGAAATCTCCAGTTTTAAAAGGTCAGGAGGAAGAAGAGGAAATTAATAGAAAAGCCTGAGAAGCTACAGCTAGTAAACTCAGAAGAAAACTGGGCAGGTATGGTCTCCTAGAAAATAAATGAAAATCTTTCCAATGTGAAGAGGAAACAAGACAACAAGACAATGCGTGATTACATTTACAGCTCAACTGTTTACTTTTTTCATATAGACACCATGCTTTTTTTCTACTGCTTTGAAGTTTACATAACTTCCACATGCTGTCTAATTTTATACTCAAACAATACTAGGTAGGTTGTCAAATATTAGGTTCACTGTTTTCCAGATGTAAACTCCAAGGTGCAGAAAGTGTGAGTGACTGGCTTTCAAGTCCCCAAAACCCTTACTGGAGTAAGATAAAGAGCCAGAATTAAGACAAAGTCTTCCAAGTCTAGTCCAGTCTATTGTTCTTTCTTCTACCATATGGTGCTGGAAAACCTGACTGTTTGGGTTTTTTAATCCTTAGGATTGACCTAGGAGTTGATGTGGATTGAGATGCAGAAAAGCTTTTTGACCCTCAGGGCATTTGGCCTAAACTCCTATTGCAGGTCCTAACCCACGGAGCCATCCAGGGATCCCCTCCAGGAAAAAAAAAATTTCTGCCCTCTATTCTGTACATATAATGAGTGCAAAAGTAGGAAAGTAGTAAAACTAGCAAATAAAAAACTCACCAAAGTGGGATATTTATCAGTGAGATAAGGGGAGAAAAATGTCCTTAGGTATTACATAAATTAGATAAATTAGATAATCACTCCTAAAAACCCCAAGGGTGACTATTTCTCTTTTTTTTTTTTTTTTTTTTTTTTTTTAGGGTGACTATTTCTCAGTAAGTAGCAATGCCATTCTTACTTCTGATAAGATTCTTATCTCACTCTTGGTATATTTCTACACCCAAAGCATAGTTTTGGAGAAATAGCAACCTATATTTCCATTCAAGTTCCATCATTTCTTACTAAATAATTTTAATCTTTAAAAAATAAATCTCCATGGGTCTCAGTTTTCTTATCTACAAAATGGAATATTATCCCAATTGAGAGAATTGCTTTAAGGATATAAATCTTATGAAGCCTTATGAAACAACTCAGAAAAATGTACCTGCTCACTTAAAATCATGGTGTCAAGATTTCTTTCATTTTCTACAATAGAAAACCTGATTTTATATTTTAAGCCTGAGTCCAAATATAAACAAAACAAAACAAAACTTTCTGAACTTGTCTAATTGAGTTCAGTTTTATCTTCTATGTACTGAACACATTTGATGTTTTCCTTTATTATAACACCTATTAAGTTGAATTCAAGATTATTTGTGTCTGTATAAAAGTAGGAGTATATAGGGCAGCCCTGGTGGCGCAGCGGTTTAGCTCTGCCTTCATCCCAGTGCATGATCCTGGAGATCCGGGATCGAGTCCCACTTCAGGCTCCTTGCATGGAACCTGCTTCTGCCTCTCTCTCTCTCTCTCTCTCTCTGCCTCTAATAAATAAATAAAAATCTTTTTAAAAAAGTAGGAGTATATAAGTGTAAGCTATAGAGCCTAAGAGTGGATGATTAAGTGAAAAAAGGTGAAGAATTAATTTATAGAATCTTGTTTCTCTACTTGAAGCTCTACTAAAAGGAAGAGTTTTTTTAAAGCAATAAACTAATAAATCCAAAGGAATAAAATAAGAGAATCATCAATAAAATTTTGAAAGCCAAAAGAGTAATAATTGACTTATAAGACTTATGGAATGTTAATTATAAACCAGCATTAGGGATTCTGTAAAACCCCCAGACCTCTTACCTTGTCAACATATAAAAAATAGGCTTTGGAGGAGGTTAAAAGATTCTTCTCTGGAGAAGATGACAACCCTCAAAAGGAGATAGGGAGATTTTGTCTCCCTAAAGATACTGGTAATTAGGGACTTCTCTCTATAATGCCCTAGCCATATTACTACAAAATGAAATTTATAGTCAAAAGCTCCAATGTGTGTAGAGAACTTCCAACCAGCTTTTTAGTGCCCCAGGCTTAAAGACAAGTTGGCAGCCAAGAATCATCATGTATCTGTGAAAGCCTCTCATATGAAAGAGATCAAAACAAAGAGAAAAAGCAACTCGGAGAATATAGATACTACACACAGCATAGAGATTAAAACTTCTAAAAATGAGCTAGCAACAATACCCTCAGAGGAATAAGAAAAAACATTACATTTGTGAAAATAAGAACAGAGTGCTATAAATAAAAGAGGAACAGGACTTTTAGAGGGGAAATACTCCTCTAAGAAATTAAAAATGTGTTGCCAATATTAAAAATTAAATGGATGGACAGAAAGATAAAGTGGAGAAAATCTCCCAAAATTTAAAGTCAAAGACTTCTAATGGAAAGTAAAAGAAAAGAAATACAAGAATATTAAAGTCAATCTATAAAAGTTTAACAACCAAATTAAAGCAATTCCAAAAATAGAAAAAAAAGGGAATACAATGAGGATATATCATTTAAGATATATTTAAAGATCTCTTTTAGGAAATGAAGAATATAAATTTTCAGACTGAAGGACTCCATGACTGCAAAATGGAGCAAAAATAGATCTGCCTCAAGATACATTCTAAGAATACTAGTATGAGTTACATAATAGAAAATATATTGAGGCATCTGGGAGGCTTACTCAGTTAAGTATCTGACTTTGGCTCAGATCATGATCCTGGGTCCTGGGGATACCAGCTGAGCGGAGAGTCTCCTTCTCCCTCTCCCTCTGCCTTGCTTATGCTCTCTGTCTCAAATAATTAAATAAAATCTTAATATATATATATCTGCCCCAGGTTCCAGGCAAAGCATTCCTAAAGCCCTTGTAATTTCTTAAGTTAAGAACACTAGGTCTGTCTTTCATTTTAATGAAGGGCCTTTGGGTGCAGTTCTGGATGGCTCCTGGATGGGGGCTTGTCACTAGAAAAGTCAAGCCATGATTAGAAACTTCGAATTTAAGGTCTCCCACTCCCCTTTTCTAGAGAAGGAATAGGGGCTGGAAATGGGGTTAATAATTGGTTATGTCTACATAATGATAAAAATTTGAAAACTATGTTCAGTGTGCTTCCCTGTCAGGGAACACATCCATGTGTGGGGAGGGTGTTGTAATTCCACAGGGACAGAAGCTCCTGTATTTGGAACCCTCCCAGACATCACCCTATGTATCTCTTCATCTGGCTGTTCTTCTGTGTTCTTTATCATATCTTTTAATAAACTGGTAAACATAAGTGTTTTCCTGAGTTCTGCAAGCCACTAGCAAATTAGTTGAACCAGAGTAGAGGGTCATGAGAAACTCATATTTGTAACATCATTTAGTCAGAAGCAACAGTGACAAACTGGACTTGTGATTGACATTTGAAGTTGGGGGCAATCTTGTGGGACTGAGCCCTTAATCTGTGGAATCTGTTGTTACCTCCAGGTAGACCGTATCAGGGTTGATTTAAATTGTAGGACCCCTAGCTAGTATCACAGGATTACTTGTCAGGGGAAAAACCCCACACGTTTGATGACAAGAAGTGTCAGAAGTTAAGTGTTCTATATGAGTAGTAAAAGAAGAGACAGGTCTTCTAATATCACTGGGGATAAGGAGAAGATTCCAAAAGCTTCTAGAGGAAGGCAAGGCAAAAACAAGATTAAAAATCAAAATGTCTTCAGTCTTCTAAACATTAACACTACAAATGATCGAACATTACCTTGAAACTTCTGAAAGAGGACTAATCCTAATAAAAAAATTCTATTCTATATGAGTGAAAATAAACTTAATTTCAAGTATTCAAACTTTCAAAAAATTATCTATGAATCCTCTCTCAGAAGGTTATTGAAGGATATGACTCCTTCAAATGGAAAAGTGGAATCCAAGATGAGAAGGACAATGAAATCCAAGGAATGGGGAATCCCAAGGATGATGGTCAAAGGCAACTATAAATGGGTACTAGGCCCCTTGAAAAAGGAACAAGCCTAGATGGCAACATTGAGGAAGCTCAAGAAGAAAAGTTTTCAAAAAGGGAAAATTGTTATAATACATTATATTTAAGGATATTTGATAACTAGGGGAGAGGTTAGGAATGAATTAGTGATACAGGAAGGAACTAAGCAACAATAACAAAAATATGATTATTAATCAGAAAAAGAACAAAATCAAGAAAGTATAGGTTAGTACGTACTACAAGTTCCAGCTCTGAAAATACTGCATATCAATCTAATCCAAAATATGGTTATATATTAGATATCTTTAACTATAGTGAAATGATAGATGAATGAGATCCAGGTATATGTATATGGAGGTGGTGAAAGGGAAGTTAAGTCAGTAGTTAATTTCAAAAACCAAAAAATTAAGAAGTAGCAAACATCATGTCAGGTTTAATCCGATCAATAGTGAAATGGAATAGAGAGGCCATGCAAAAGGTCGATACATGCTTTTAATGGGACGCGCTCTCGGTGAGGTTCAGCGTTGGGCAGGGGAGGAAGAGAGCAGGGAAGTCGGGCCCAGGCAAATCGCAGGGGGGTCTATAAAGGGTTTTTGGCAGGAAGATGGGGGCAGGGCAGCATTCCAATTAGGGCAAGAGCTACAGGTCTTGTAAGCTAAGTTAGGGTGGGGCCGCAAGGCCAGGTTATTGGGAGGTTGCTGGCCTGGGGTTGTCTGTTTTGAGGTCCCCAGTCTCACCAGCCCAACATATAGTATTTAGATTTATAGAAGTAAATGCTACAATAATGATGATAACTAAAAATATTGGAAGTCTCTGGGTATCTGAAAATTGGGATGGATTATCAACTGGTTAGGGGGATGCTGGCTCTCAAATGTAGCAATATAGAATAATTTGACTCTAAATTATGTGCACACATACTTTTGATTAAAATTGAAGCTAAATTGAGAAAAGGAGGCTATTCAATCATTTGGAATGCTAAAGAATCAATCATTTGGAATGCTAAAGAATCAAACATAAGGAGGATACAACAAACAGTGCCACCACACCCAGGCAATAGATAAGACTTCCATCCCTGATGCTGTAGGGGGAAAGACCATCAGCCTAGACTGTGGAGAAAGATTGCCATTTACTGAAGATCTACATACAAAAAGAGGAACAATTAACCATAAGCTATAGGAACTTCACTGACTTTTCTAGACAAACGCTAAAGAGAAAAATGAACGAAAGGGAATACTAAAACATGAGGGTTTAAATGTCTAGAATAAGCAAATCTAGAGATGGGAAGTAGATTAGTGGCTGCCTAGAGCTGAGAGGCTCTAGAGAATGAGTGTTAATGGGTGTGAGGTTTCTTTGCTGCTGATGAAAATATTCTAAAGTTTGATTATAGTAATAGCTATTTAACTATGGTTATACAACTCTGTAGATATACTAAGAAGCATTGAATTTTACGGTTTAAATCGGTGAATTTTTTGACATGTAAATTATATCTCAGTAAATCTATTAAATATAATTATTTTCTTTGGTTACAGTATATCATTAGGTAAGTCAATATGGATAGAGAATATAAAAGTGCAAAATATTTGCCAATGGACGTATGATTAAATCTCAGGATGACAATCTCAAAAGGCTATCTGCATGGAGCACTTCAACATATACTTGAAAATAATCACAGAATGTGGTCAGTAAAACTTAAAGTAAATATACATACACACATGTACACATATAAATACATGGTTCTTGGTATTTTTCTAGGGGAGTATAATATTAAGGGCCCCCTTGTTTGTTGGCCTATTGTACTTTAATATTCCTAACATGAACTCAAATTTTTTGTGGGGCTGCTTTGCTTCATCAATAGTAACATTCTACTGTTTCCACTACCAGTACTACCTTTGAGATTTACTCTTCTTAAAACTTCTGCCATCATGGCCAGAGAAGGAACACTGCACCAGCCCTAGGTCAGGACCATGCACTTGCTCAGCTGGCCCTGAGCCAGACCCAAAGTAGGTGCATAAATCCCATGCTTGACCATCTGAGCTACATTTTAATGGGTCTTCTCAATCCCCTGATGTTCCTAGCCTTCTGCTCCACCCCACCTCACCCCACCAAAAGTCCAATCTAAGATCTATATTGCTACCTGCTTTCACTCATTTCTATAGCCAGAGTGGGATTAGAGAACGAATTCATGGTCTGAGGTCATCCTCAGGATTACCGTCTCTGTTCCTTGGTCCTTGCTCAGCTCCCATTCCCATTCTCTTCATCAACTATACAGAACACTTACTGCTCCCAGAAGTCCTATATTTGATTGCTACCTGCTTCCCATCAATTACCCGATTCCTATCAACTCTTACAAGAGGACCACTCCTAACTACGCCAAATTTAGAAGACGAATCATTAGCTTTCTCAACAGCCTTATTGCTGCTCCGTCTCCACCCCCTTTGATCCCACCAGCTGGTAACTTCTCTACATCCACATTCATCCTTCTTAGCCTGTCTCCAGGATTCCTACAGAAGTGTATTCTTGTTTAAAGTCAGCCCATAGGGATCCCTGGGTGGCGCAGTGGTTTGGCGCCTGCCTTTGGCCCAGGGGCGATCCTGGGGACCCGGGATCGAATCCCACATCGGGCTCCCGGTGCATGGAGCCTACTTCTCCCTCTGCCTGTGTCTCGGCCTCTCTCTCTTTCTCTCTTTGTGACTATCATAAATAAAAAAAAAAAAAAAAAAATTAAAGTCAGCCCATATGTGATCTCTCCTGCCTCTCCTCCTCTGGGACCTTGCTTCATCATTCCTCATTCTAGATCTAAAACTAACTACATAAGGCTAACCACATCAGAGGAAATGCTGTAATTAGATCTGGTGCTGGAAACTCTTCCTTTCCAATGGTATCTACCCCAAGTATTTTTGATCATTTTTGATCTCCAGTCCTTCACATGCTAAAGAGACTTTCCACAGTCCCACAGACTCCTTTGGAGGTCTGTCTCCTCTTATCATATCCAAACTTCTCAAACAACAGCATAAACCCTAGTGTCAGTTATTTCATGCCCCATTTATCTTTCATCTTATCCCATATTTGCTTCTTCCCATTCTACTCAACTGATGCTACTCAGAAATAACTACCAACAAGCTGAGTCTAACAGTTGTATTTCAGGTCCCTTGTTATTAGCCTTTAGGTTCTATCCAGTAGTCAACCACTCCTGCTTTTAGGTTCTCCATTCCCTTAGTTTTTTATGCACTCCTAATTTTCCCCATCCACCTCTGATTTCCTGTTTTTTTGCTTATCCAGTGGTTCCTCCCTTACTCTTCATCAGTCCCTAAAAAAACACTTCCCACCACTATTTGGGGGCCACTTTCTTTAATTCTTTATCAATAATCTCATATGCTTTTATTATTTCAACTATCAACCAAAAGCCAATGACTCTAAAATTTGCATATGCACCCAAGACTCTACATTTACCTTCAGATTTGCATAAACCACTGCCTCATGGATACCTCTACGTGGGTAAACTAGTAGTCTTATACAGCATATTAAAAACTGAATAAAAAAAACCAAACTGAATCCTACTTCCTTGCTGGCACCACCACATTACCCCATATAAATACAGGGTGTTATTTCTTATTCTCCCCTCTTTCTCAATTTCCACGTCTATCCATTAAGCCTATGAATTCAAATTATTTTCTTTCCTAACTTATTTTCAAATCTGTCCTTTCCTCTCCATTCTCATGACCATGTCCCTATTTCAAGTCTTGATAATTATTCCCTTAGATAGCTGAGATAACTGCTTAGCCCCACTCACCTCCATTCTTTCCACTTCAAATCTATCTACAACACAATTATTGGCTACAGTCCCGGACACAAATTTGGTCATATCTAGTAATTATTTTTATTTATTTGTTTATTTTTTCTATTTTATTGAAATATAATTGGCACATACATTTTATTAGTTTCAAGTGTACAACGTAATGATTCAATTCACATAGTCACAACTTTTTTTCTTGTGATGAGAACTTTTAATATTTACTCTCTCAGCAACTTTCAAGTATATGATACAGTACTGTAAATTATATATGTATATATAGCTTTAGTTGATATATATATATGTGTATATATATATATATGCCATATTATAAGACCCAAAACTTATTTACTTTTTAACTGGAAGTTTGTCTTTTTTTTTACCTTTTTTTGCCCATTTCCCCAACCTCCAAACTTCCACCTCTCCCCCACCACCAATCTCTTCTATATCTGAGCTGCTGTGTGTGTGTGTGTGTGTGTGTATGTGTGTGTTTTAAGATTTCACATATAGGTGAGATCATAGGGTATTTGTCTTTCTCTCTGGCTTATTTCACTTAGTGTAATGCCCTCAAAGTCCATTAGTTATTTTTACAAGATAGTTAATATTAATTACTTTCAAAAGATAACTTCTACCTACAGGATAATGTCTGTACTTCACCTCTGGGCATAAAAAAAAATCCTATGTAAACTGAACTCTGGTTAGTTATCCACTCTTGCTACTTAGTTTTATATATTTCTACACACATGCCATATCTTTCTTGCCTCTATCTCTGTGCTTCTTTGTACCTTCTCATTAGACTTTATCTCATTCATCTGTGGTATACCTGGCACATAAAGAGTTTCAACTGATATTTATTGGAAGAGGAGGAAAAAAGGAAAGGAAATAGTAAGGACATGTCTCCACTTCTTGCCTCCTTTAGGGTTCCCCTCAAATCTAGATGACTCATAACTTTCACTTACTAATGAATTCTTGAATCACCCCTTCTGAAAGTTTTCTTTGATCCCTCTTTCTTCCCAAGGTCAGTTAGAAATTTTTCTTTTTGCTAGTAAAAATTAATGTTCATGACTCCACCATTTTATTTAACATATTATATTACCATTCTATCAGACTGTGAACTCTTTGGAGGCAAGAATCCACTACTTGAATGTTTTTAATATACTTTACACATAACAAGAACACAGCAAATATTTTTAGAATCAATGAATTATTAAATTTTACAAGTAGTACCAGGACAAATAACAAATGAAAGGACTGAAAGGATCTTTGAGGCATGTTCAAGGGAAAAGTCAAGTAAGACATGGGTAAGGAAATTATGCATCAGGAATGCATCTAGAAAACCTGTGTTTATTTCAAGGTTTCTAAAGTTCCAGAGTATATTTTTAATGAAGCCTTTTAGGAAATAAAAACAATTGAAATAACATAATATTAAGAATTTATTAGACTCAGAAAATATAATTTATGACAATGCTTATTAGTCATGACACAGCACAGAGATAATAAACTAATGCATTCTTCAAAAGATGGAATGTCTTCAGGGCTCAATGTAAGTCATTTAAGATAACATTATGACCATTGATTTCATTATTATTGCACCTCTATCATCAAAGGGAATTCCTGTTACTTGCTGGGTATACAAACTCAACACTTCCTCCGCAGTTTCATTGCAAGTGAGCATTAAATAATGTACAGAACAAAACATATTAAAATTGTAGTTGTTTTTTATTATTTACTCCAACATTTTAGCATGGTTGTTATCATTTCCCCAGTTAGTTACTATAGGAAAAGCAATTTATAATGCAATAAAAAAGTACTAGTAAGGGAAATTTCCAATGCTTTATTATTTCAGCTGCCAAACTGTGCAGAACAGAGCTAAACTTTGCTGTCTTTTAAAGATAATCAGAAGTACCTGCAAGCAGTCTATACACACTGTGCTTGAAACAGTCAATTCATGTTCTATTAATAGATGTTCCCTATTTTTGTTGTGGTCTAGTAGCCATCTTTAGGCTGGTAAAGTTTTCTAATAGTGTTCTCCTTCCCCAGCCTTTTTCCTTTGCTAGTTGTTGTCTGCCCATGTTTACCACACAGTAGCTATCTATTTTGGGAATTCAGTGCCAGTGCTATCATAGTAAATTGGAAGGAATAAATAGTTGTTAGATAAATGCCAACTTTTGAAGTAGGAAATACAATTTGTTTAGATGGTTCACTAAGCATAGTGTGGTCAGAATATGGATTGGCATGTGTTACCTGTGTGAAAGTGAGTTCTTGACTTCATTACTTCTTTCCATATAATTGCCCTTTTAAAGTAAACTTTATCAAACAATAGAGATCAGGCACTCATGAGTCTATTTAACCAGTAAGTCAGTCCACCCCCATCCTAGGCCCTGAGATGAATCTGTCACAGATGCAAAGTCTCATTATCCAGTCATTTTCCCCTCTTAAACCAGGTCCTCATATCTGACTGTATCACTGAATGTGCTTTAAACTCCTGACTAGCACTATATAATATCAATTACCCCTATTTTAAGTAACACAAGACAAATTGCTTAAAATGGAATAAAAAACAAACCTAGAACCTGCTAAGAAAACAGTGTTTATTACTGGCTAAGAAGTTTAAACTCAAGTATTTACATCAGAAACTATGAAAAAAATGTCTTTTTTTCCACTCTAAAAGTGTATACATTTATTGTATGGTTGCTAAAACTCAAGTATTGCACTAACAGCTAGAACTAGAGCTATAAGTAATACTAACATGATCCCCATTCTCATGGTTAAATACACAATTTCATTTCATTGATGAGTTCTATAAAAGGAAAATTAAAGAGTATGTGACAATTCTAAGGAAGATCATCTAACTCAAGACTATGGGGAGGCTGGTCAGAATAGGCTTCCCAGAAAGGTAAGAATGATTAATGTTAATATATTAATTAGTTTAGTGAGGGAAAGTTAGGTGGCATATGATAGTACTGAAGTATTCCAGGTAGTGCCCAAGTAACAACCTGAAAAAAAAGCTATGATTAAAGTGCTCTGTTTTAGGAAAGAACTCAGCATATGTGAACAGTAAGGTACATGGGATGAACAGTAAGAGATAGAGAAGTAAGTTGAGTCTCTTAAACAAAACCATGGAGTTAAGACTTTATTATAAAAGTAATGAAAAGTGAACATGGGTTTATGAAAGAAAATTATATGCCATATTCATACTTTGTTAAGATGTCTCTAGATATAAGTGGAATATAAATTGGAAAGGAACAAAACTGTTGCTATAATGCAGTTAAGAGAAATGAAGGCTTAATCTTGAGTACAGTTGGTGGAGATAGAAAAAAAAAGTAGATGTAATTGAGAGTATTTAGGAAGTAACATTGGCAAGGGAAAGAAGAATAATGTCTGAGCTTTTGGCTTGGGCGCATGAATTGGCAATAATATTAACTTAGATATAGAACTCAAGTAGATCAGGGCACCTGGGTGGCTCAGTCAGCAGGTAAGCATCTGCCTTTGGCTCAGGTCATTAACCCCCAGGGTCCTGGGATCCAGCCCATGCTAGGCTTGTGGGACCCAGAAAATCTAACAAAAATCCCCTACCCCTGGACAAGCAGAGCAGGACTAACTCCATTTTGTGCTATACCCGCCATCTCATGTAAAACCCCCCACATGACCTGCCTATTGTTTAAGGCACTCCCTCATCCTAGTTTAACTATTAAGCACATCCTTATCAGAAACCAGCACACTTAGGAATGCAGGACCTCTGACCTTTAACCAGCCAAGGAATGAAAACCCCTCTTTTGCCCACCAAACCTGCGTGCCAATTCTAACCAGAATAATAGGCTAGTTCAAATGGTCACTATAGGGTGAATCGTGATTCGATTGGCCACCTGCGTGTGGACCAACATGACTGTGCAAAAGAAGCGTATGTTACAATCTCATTGGCCACTGGCCCCTATAACATTGCTGTGCTTCTTAGTCTTGGGGTCCAAGTCCCTGCTCTGCTGTGTGGAGTATACTTGGACCCAAGCTCGAGTTTGTAAATAAACCCTCCTGTGTTTGCATCGGTGTCGGCTCCTTGGTGGTTTCTCTGATTCGCAATCCTGGGCACAACAGTGCTCAGTGGAGAGTCTGCTTCATCTACTCCCTCTGCTCCTCCTCACCTGACTCCTGTTCTCTCTCTCTCAAGTAAATAAATAAATCTTTAAAAAATTTTTTTAAAAAAAGAACTCAGGTAGATCAACAGTAAAAGGAGTATCTTGGGGCATGTGAGTGGTGAAATCCAGTAGACAGTGTAAAGGTCACAAGAACAATTGGGTTTGAAAATAAGCTTTCTGGGTCACTATAGTCATGGTTAACGTATACCTCTGCAGTAAGCAAAAATGTGTACAGAGTCAGAAGAAAAAAGAGCTTGAAATAGAACCTGGTGATGACATCAAAATATTAGAAAAGCAGAGTAAGAGAAACATACAAAGGAGTCTGGGTAGATATGGCCAAAAGGTGAGAGGACAAGGCTGTAGTGTCCTGGACGTAAAAAGAATGTGTATATATATATATATATATTTACCTTCTCAAGAGAAGAGCAATCAGCAATGTCAAATATAATAAAAGAACAAAAAAGATAATGAATGGAAGTGCAGAGTTAGTAATATCATTATGCATTCATAGTAGTTTAGCCAGGTTTTTTTCGTTTCCTTGGCACATTAATCATCATCGTCTGCCCCACCTGTCATCATAATCATCTGCTCTATAAGAACAGTACTTCTTGGTCTTGTGTTCAGACCCATAGCCACATTCTCCAACCCATAACATCTCAATCAATGTCAGATACATGTTCCAGAAATTCTCTTCCTCAGGCTTAACCCTTCATTTTTATAGTTTTAGAAAACTAGTTTTCTAGTTTCTGGATGAAGAACAAAATGAGCTTAGTTTAGTGGAAAACGTGTTTCCTTAGGTATTTGTGGAATTTAGTTTAAATATGGTTGCCAATTCCCATGAGTTCTGGAATAACTGTTCTCACCTATCTTGATAATTTCTGAGGCAGTCAATCAGAACATTCATGCTATCCAGAAGATAGCCCCAAATAGGGAAAATTTTTTCTTAAGCCAGCATATTTTATTATTTTGGTGCAACCAGTTTTAATAGAAGTATACATGTTAGAGTCAATTCTCTAATATGTAACGTTTCTGAAATGTTGTACAAAGCCTGCATGTGATCCATAATTGTCTTCTCAATGGTTTTAACATACTATGATCAATACCACTATTTCTGTACTGTATACGTTAGTATATTGGGGAGGAGAAAAATAAAGATTACAACATTTTAATAGTTTTACCATGACTCTAGGGAATAATGATGAGTAGTCCTTTGTGCAAAGACATGAGTTATGAAAGAATCCTTGTATATTAGCAAGAAATGCAGACTATAATGCTAGATTCCATTTAGTGATAAAAAATTCCAGATATACAACAAGACTATAAATATGTTAATGCATTGGAGACTCACTTAAAATTTTAGAATTGCACTTATTCATGAAACAAAATATTCTCATGTATTTTTCTTATTAATGTCTCTAGCTATATTTGCACATCCAGCTACATGCCAGACATTTATTACTTGATGATAGGAGATACACTTAACACATACAGCACAAAAGTTCTTCCTTTGGCTGCAAAAATCACTTGCCAAAATGTGGTATTAATTTTCATAGTGAACATCAATGAGAAGCAACAACAAAATGTCTGTGATGCAGCTAAGAAAAAAAAAATCCCGACAGATCTACTGTCAATGTTAATAAAATCCCCTTTGAATCCCTGTAGGCATTGCCTTTTTTTGGTAAACTTTAATCATTTTCTGAGCTTTATTTAACTCTGACAGGAAGAGGAGCTGGAGATGTAAAAGGGTATAGGGGAAATCAAAGTTTTGCCCTTAAAAAAAAGTTCTGATGTCATCTCAGGAGATTGGGGCAGCACGTATAAAAATGACTTATATTATTTAGGATGAGAATTAAGTAAAGGCTAGATGAGACTTCCAACTATTCCAGAGTAATATTACTATCTCTTTCAGGCACAAAGAGATGATATAATAGAATACAACCATGTCTGTAACACTAAAATTTGGTATTAATTTAACTGGTGAAATATGGTAGTTAAAAAAGCTGCTTGATACTTGTCTGTCACTTTTCTGCCTCTTATCCTTTCTGCATTTTTTCTTATGTTTGTATGCAAAGTGTTTTGCCATGGATGTTTATGTGAGTGGCAAGGGCGTGTAAAACAATTCAATTATGTGTTTTCACGAGACTATTATTGCTTGATATTTATTGAAAATGTTTAAGATTTTCCACTGACTTGTTCTATGAGCTGAAGTTGCCATAAATTCACAAAACCATCCTTATTGTATTTTTCTTTCAGAAAAAAGTCACTGGAAATGTTTCAAATCAAAGCCAAGCAGGGTGTCCGTCCTTCCTTCCTCCCTTCCTTCCTTCCTTCCTTCCTTCCTTCCTTCCTTCTTCCTTCCTTCTTTTTTTTCCTGCTCTTATTTTTTAATGACGATATGAATTAAATACAGGTTAAAAAGTAATATGGAAGTAGTACTGGTTGGCATAAAATGAATGTTTTCATTTGCTTAATATTCAATTATTCATCATATGATCTCAAAAAAAAAAAAAGAGTGGGATGATATCTCTTGTTTCCCATATGCTAAGTATCCTGCTGTAGGTAATGTTGTCATGGATACTGCTTGCAAAGCTCATGCAGACCTTGACTCGCCAGTGTTTACAAGGAATTGATAGACTGAAACTAAATGTTACACAACAGCATGTTGTGCTTCCTGAAAACCTGGCAGGGCAGGCATGACAGAAGAACTCCTTGTCCCCTTCTGGGTGTGCTCTGATAAGATTAGAAAAAGGCACCATCAGTCCATTTACTTTTCACTGCATTTTTTTTGGGCAGAAAGAGTGGGGGGAGAGGGAGGATCATGCAGGGAATAGACAGGTAAAATACATCCATAAACCTAAATAGATCAATCTAAGAAGATAGATCATAATCAGAATAATCTAAGAAAGCAAATATGTTTATGAAATCCCAATTCTGTTACTTTAACAACCACAGTAAGAAAAGATGCTGTCTGTAGGTAAGGAGGAGAAGCTGGGACCTTACAGAATTGAGTCAGAGTGCTGTGCTATAATGCAGACAGAATGTGCTAAACTGTCCCAAGGGTTGATCAGTTAGCTTCAGCTCTGAGCACGCTTAGAAAAGAACTTATGCTTCTCTAGAAAAGTCCTTTGGTGTTAAAGTAAGACAATGTCTAGAAATTTATGCAAAACCGGGATAATTGTATAGGCTACCTAAAGACCCTCTTTTCATATTGGTGCATACTTTTTCTGTCATGCAAATACACATGACCCAAACAACTGGGTAGTTAATCATTAGAATTGAATGCTGCCTCCATTCTCTTAAAGGAACATTTTGTCAACTTTTCTTCATTGCTGTCTATAGGAAGCAGGCTATAGAGAACATCTTGGAATTTATGGACTTTCCTTACATTTTATATCTTATTTATATTTGTCAAGGCCCCTCTTGTGTTATGAGTTGAATTGTACCCTCCCCCCCACAAATTCATACATTGAAGTCCTAACTCCAGTACTTCAGAATATGACTATATTTGGAGACAGAGTCTTTAAAGAGATAAGTAAGGTAAAATGAGACCGATAGGGTGGGTCTTATCCAATCTGACTGCGTCTTTAGAAGAGGAGATCAGGACATAGGCACTTGTAGGGAAAACCATGTAAAGATACAGTGAGAAGACAGCTATCTACAAGCCAAGGAGAAAGATCTTAGGAGAAATCAACCCTGCCAGCACCTAAATCTCAGACTTCCAGCCTCCATAACTGTGAGAAAATAAGTGTCTTTAGTTTAAGTCACCCAGTCAGTGGTATTTTGCCATGGCAGCCCTAACAGACTTGTACACTGTAAGCTATCATGCTTGTCCCAGAAAAGTGCAACAGGTGGAGTAAAAGGGTCAAAGTATCTAGATTTCCACTTTCTAAAACTGTGCCTCTGTTTCAATCTCATGTCTAATCATCTATGGCTTTGGCATCTGTGCTCTCCCACTTATTCCAGCCTTGCATCTGTCTTTAACATCCCAGCTGAGGATCTGACTGACATCCTATAGTCTCTCCCCTTCTCCTCTATCCTAGCTCAGCCCCATCAATCTCTGCTTCCATTACTTGGCTTCTCTCAGGCTTACTCGACTCTTTCTTCCAGAGCCATATTTGTATCAGTATACCTTTTTCATAGCCTCTCCCTCCTTCCTGGTCCTTCTCTTAGAAATGTGGACTGAAACTTCTTAGCCTACACCTTCTGGCGTGGAGCTTGAGGAGGAAAGTGAAAGTTAGAGGGGAGCTATTAGCTCCTTGTGTCTTGATTAATAGCAAGAAATATCTGAGGGAGTAATTTTGCCTTCTAACTTGATTTTATATTTTCTTTGCTTAGAAAGTGTTATTCTTCATAGTAAAACCAGAGTTTGCCCATTGTAAAAATGTGTATATTTAAGTGTATGATTTTTAAAGCATTCATCAAACATCTCATAGATATGCACAGCTATCTACAGTACTTACAAACATGAATATTAGGATGATTCATTTCATTTTATTCTCATAACATCTTATTGGAAGACCAAGAAGAAAAATGAAGCCAGGAAAAACTGACCTAGGGATGGGGGCATTAGTCCCATTTTTGAAGTTAGAATTGCCTCATTCATTGCAAGAGGCTCCTTTAAAAATCACTGTTGTGAAATAAGTCATTCAGAGAAGGACAAACATTGTATGGTCTCATTCATTTGGGGAATATAAAAAATAGTGAAAGGGAATAAAGGGGAAAGGAGAGAAAATGAGTGAAAATATCAGTGAGGGTGACAGAACATGAGAGACTCCTAACTCTGGGAAACGAACAAGGGGTAGTGGAAAGGGAGGTGGGCAGGCAGATGGAGTGACTGGGTGATGGGCACTGAGGGGAGCACTTGATGGGATGAGCACTGGGTGATATCCTTGTGCCCAAGACTGCGAATCCAAGAAACCACCAAGGAGCCGACACGGATGCAAACACATGAGGGTTTATTTACAAGCTCGAGCTTGGGTTCAAGTATACCTGACACAGTGGAACAGGGACTTGGACCCTGAGGTGGGTTTCAGTTTAGTTTTATGGGCTGGTCTAGGGGACCTCCAGAAGGGGGGGAGGAATTTCTCAAGTTCTGTTTACATTCTGATATGGGGCTTTCAAGGGCATTGAGCTCTGTTCTTATTCTAATATGGGGCTTTCTGCCACTGGCTTGGGCTCTGTTCTCATTCTAATATGGGGCTTCCTGCCCTTGGCTTGAACTCTTATTTCAGCTCTTATTCACAGGGGCCTGGGATGGCTGTACTTGTGCTAACGCTGAACTTAAAGTGGAATGGCCTTAATTTTCTCGCCCTCCACAATGTGCTATATGTTGGCAAATTGACCTCCAATAAAAAATAATAAAAAAATAAAAAAACAAACAAGATAATTAAAAAAAAATAACTGTTGTTTTTAAAGACACAGACACGATTTAGAATCCTGAATAGACATGAAAGATTCACAGAGTGACACAAGGAAATTCAGGTGAGGTTGGTTTGTCATATTTTGAACTTGTGAGTGTTGTGCCAGGCAGAGCAGGTGCTGACTGCCTTTAATGAGGCACTATTTATATGACTGCACTTTGAGGAAAAAATACATTGGGATGGAAGGAAATAGGACACAAACTGATGCTGCTCTTTCCAAAATCAAATGCTGAGATTTTTAAAATGGGATGGCAAAAGGAGAAATCTGGAGTTAAATGGCTATTTGCTCTGATTATGAAATCAGTTAAAACTCTATACCACACTGGCAGAAACCTAAATAAGAATATTTTTAACATTTTATGGAGTTGCAAGTTGAACCAGAAATAATGAAAGCAGATGCTAAAAAGATTGTCATCTAGACAGAATCTTCTTACTAGAACTAGGAAATGGGTTTATTTACATGATTCTTCAACTTTTTAAGAGGATATTAGTTCATACGGCTAGTGTCATTAAAACAAGAAAAGAGAAAACAGAAAGGTAAGAAGCAAAGGAATGGAAAAGTAAAAACAAAATATATTAAGAATAACATGTGTTTTTGGTTGTGGAAGATAAAAATCCTGCTAAAGTTAGAAATAGTAAATCTTGTGACAAATATACATGAAAATATCTGAATGTTGATAATTTGTTATACCATATGTGATTTTTAAAAATTAGAATATTGTTCCCATTTTTTAAAATAAATTTATTTTTTATTGGTGCTCAATTTGCCAACATATAGAATAACACCCAATGCTCATCCCATTAAGTACCCCCCTCAGTGACCATCACCCAGTTTCCATGTTTTTAAAAAATATTGAAACAGGGCAGCCCGGGTGGCTCAGCGGTTTAGCGCCACCTTCAGCCCAGGGTGAGAACCTGGAGACCCTGGATCGAGTGCCGCGTTCAGGTTCCCTGCATGGAGCCTGCTTCTCCCTCTGCCTGTGCCTGTGTCTCTTTCTCTCTGTGTCTCTCATGAATGAATACATAAAATCTTTAAAAATATATATATATTGAAACAACAAAAATTCACAATCATATTCCTCTTACTTAAAAGACAGAAAAACCTAGTGAAACCAAAGAGTAAAGACATAAAACTGTTATGAAAAGTGCCTTAAGTAAAAAATTCCATTGACAGCTTCCCTTCCCTTGGAGATGATGAGTTTATTCTTCGTGGGAATGAAAATTAAAGAGCGAAATGTTTCCCTTTATGATTTGGCTGCTAGGGAGCTTAGAGCCAAACTTCTGATTCAGTTTAACAACTGTCATATTTCTTCCTGGTAGTTAATTCACATCTATATATTTGAAATCCCCTGGTACCAGGTTTTAATTTTTTAAGGTGTTAACTTTTATTTTGCAAAACAAATACATGGTTCTAAAACATACAGTAGAAATAAATACACAAGTAAGAATTACTCAGAAATCTATGTCTCATCACCCAAGACAGTCATCCAAAATGCATTGCAATATAGCCTTCTGGATGAGCACATATGTACATATAAATGTAATGTACGCATAAACACATACATGCACAAACATAAACATACATACATAAACACATAAATGTATGCATAATCAAATACATGAGATCGTGTCCTAAATACTGATATAGATTCTTTGGTTTGCTTTATCATAAATTGATGTCAATAAATAACCACATATGCTATGTTAATATCTCTTTTAGCATTTTATTATATGGAGATAGAATGTTTTATTTAACCTATCAAGTTGTTTCCAACTTTTTTGATATTAAAATCAATGCTAAAATATACCTTCTTGCTAAATCTTGCAATGTTCTTACAAATAAGCTTACAGTAAGTTTCTAGGAATAAAACTGTTGGGTCAAAACATAAGCAAATTTTTTAGATTTTTAACAGTGATTACCAACATTATTTGTCATTCAGGATGGTGGTATCAGTTTATACTCATACTAAGTATGCACATATTTAAAACATTTATCTTTACCTCATCACCACTGAGAATATTTTTTTCTAGTTTGATAATTTGATAAATTGGATACATAGGAAAAAATTCATATTCTAAAAATTAAAGTGCCCTAGATCACTATGAAGGTTGAAAACAAGAGTTTTCTGGCTTCCCCACTCAGTGACAATGCAATGCCTTGAGAGAGCCTTCTTTCTGCTCTCCTTTTACTCTTCCATCTCAGCCAGAGTCCCCTGGTGATTTTCTGTCTAAAAAATTCTGCAGTGTTTACCTCGACAGTCTTAAACTTCATCATGCCTCAAATGAGATATTGAGTTTTCAGTTCCGAAGAATGATCAGCAGCATGTCTTCAGCTGTCATTTTTAAAGGCCCATTTCCAACCCCACATTTGTGTAAAGCCATCATTTCACCAGCTTAGCTCACTATTATTTATACTGGCATGTTTCTAGTTCACAATCAGCCAGACTTCGAGACAAGCTAAACATGCTGGGATGAGAAAGCATGACTTGAAACTCTAGGCAGAGCAAGAAGCTCCATAAGAATAAATAGCTGTTTTTGTCTTTTTCTTTTGGACTTGTATATATAAATTATCATTAGAAAGACTCTCCCTGCTCTAAAGTTATAATGGATTTTGCTGTGTTTTCTATTAGCCATTTTATAGTTTTATTTTCTGTAAGTTCTTAAATTCACTTGAAATCTTTCCTGGTGTATGTCAATCTCCATTTGGTATCCATTTGTCCCCAAACTTTTTTCCCCGAATAGTTGTATTTTTTCATGAGGTATAGCTTACATGGAGTAAAATACACAGACCAAATATTCAATTCTGTGAAGATATAAAATATTTCCATTATCCCAGAAAGTATCCTTGTGACCCTTTTCAGTTAACTCCCCATTCACACCTATTAGAGAGAACTACTTTTGGATTTTTCTCATCATAGATTACTTGAGCTTGTTCTTGAATGTAATAAAGTTGGAGTCGTACAGTATCTACTTTTTTGGTGTGGTATAGATGATATAGATACAGATATAGATGTACATAAATAGAGAAGTTCCCATGCAGGACTGGGACAGGCTTCCTTGCCAGCTTGACTGGGATGGAGATGTGTCAGCATTTCAAATTAGAAAAGAACACAGCAGTTTATTTTTTATTGCACCTGAAAGTTGTAGGGCAAATTTATTCCCTCAGTAGGGAATTAATTTTCCACATTAATTTTGTTTATATTTAGACCAGTAGTCCTTGGATTTATTTGCACACTGGATTCACAGGAAACTTAAAACATTACTGATCTCTGAGTCTCACCTCTTCCCACATATCCCTACAGAGATTGTGATGAATGTATCTAAAGTATGATGTGGTATCTGAAGTTCATTTAATTCTCTGGTGAATATAACTTACAGTCAAGGTGGAGAAACAAGAATTTGTTTCAAGTGCTCTTCAAGTGTGTTAACATTCTCGTAAATTACAAAGGATTCCTGTTAAAATTCAGATTGATTCAGAAGGTCTAGAGGCTGAGAGTACACATTTCAAACAAGCTCTAAGGTGATGTCAATGCTACTCTTAGATTATACTTTGAGAAGTGAGGGATGTGAATGTTCTTCTTGACACTTTCCTTAGACCCAAGACTTTCCTAAACTTTCTTACAATCCTGAAATCCATCACAAAATTCATCCTGTTGAAGACAGGGTTGGTTTCCTGGTCATACCTGCGGTATATTCTCTTTCATTCACATATTAGAGTTTCTTGAGCCTATATACTGAATCCTTTTGTTCTTTTGCTTAATAATTTTTCTTTAGATTGGAGGAGGGGCAAGATGCCGGAACAGTAGGGTCGCCAAATCACCTGTCCCCACCAAATTACCTAGATAACCTTCAAATCATCCTGAGAATCTACGAATTCGGCCTGAGATTTAAAGAGAGAACAGCTGAAACGCTACAGTGAGAAGAGTTCGTGCTTCTATCAAGGTAGGAAGATGGGGAAAAAGAAATAAAGAAACAAAAGGCATCCAAGGGGGAGGGGCTCCGCGAGGAGCCAGGCTGAGGCCGGGGCGAGTGTCCCCAGGATAGGAGAGCCCCGGCCCGGAAAAGCAGGAGCTTAACCAACCTTCCTGGGGGGAAAGGTGCTCCCAGGGAGTTGGAGCAGGACCCCAGAAGGGAGGGATGCCCTCAGGCTCCCTGGGACACTAACAGACACCTGCGACCCAGGGAGAGTGTGCCGAGCTCCCTAAGGGCTGCAGCGCGCACCGCGGGACCGGGAGCCTCTTGGAGGGGAGCGCGAATCCAACAGCGCAGGCCGGGAGCACAGGTCGCCGGGGACACAGCCCACGATCCGGCCTCCCCCCCGGGACAGACAGAGGCCGGGAGGGCCCAAGACAGCAAGGACGCTCCTGCCCCGAGCTGAGCAGATCAGCGGCCCCGCCCCGGAGCCTCCAGGCCCTGCAGACAAGAGAGCTCCGGAGTTACTGTGAGGGCTGAATCCAGGGCTCCAGAGCTGGCCCCGCCACTGCGATTGTACTCCTGGGGCCTCACGAGGTAAACAACCCCCACTGAGCCCCGCACAGGCAGGGGGTAGAGCAGCTCCCCCAAATGCTAACACCTGAAAATCAGCACAACAGGCGCCTCCCCCAGAAGACCAGCTAGACGGACAACTTCCAGGGGAAGTCAAGGGACTTAAAGTATACAGAATCAGAAGATACTCTCCCGTGTTTTTTTTTTTTTTCTTTTTGATTTCTTATTGCTTCCCCCACCCTTTATTTTCACCTTTCTTTCTTTTTCTTTCTCTTCTTCTTCTCTTTTTTCCTTTTTTCTTTTTTCTTTTTCTCTTTTCTTTCCTTCTTTCTCTCCTCTCTTTTTCCTCCTTTTCCCAATACAACTTGTTTTTGGCCACTCTGCACTGAGCAAAATGACTAGAAGGAAAACCTCACCTCAAAAGAAAATCAGAAACAGTCCTCTCTCCCACAGAGTTACAAAATCTGGATTACAATTCAATGTCAGAAAGCCAATTCAGAAGCACTATTATACAGCAACTGGTGGCTCTAGAAAAAAGCATAAAGGACTCAAGAGACTTCATGACTGCAGAATTTAGATCCACTCAGGCAGAAATTAAAAATCAATTGACTGAGATGCAATCCAAACTTGAAGTCCTAACGACGAGGGTTAACAAGGTGGAAGAACGAGTGAGTGACATAGAAGACAAGTTGATGGCAAAGAAGGAAACTGAGGAAAAAAGAGACAGACAGTTAAAAGACCATGAAGACAGATTAAGGGAAATAAACGACAGCCTGAGGAAGAAAAACCTAGTTTAATTGGGGTTCCCGAGGGCGCCGAAAGGGACAGAGGTCCGGAATATGTATTTGAACAAATCATAGCTGAAAACTTTCCTAATCTGGGAAGCGAAACAGGCATTCAGATCCAGGAAATAGAGAGATCCCCCCCCCCAAATCAATAAATACCGTCCAACACCTCGACATTTAATAGTGAAGCTTGCAAATTCCAAAGATAAAGAGAAGATCCTTAAAGCAGCAAGAGACAAGAAATCCCTGACTTTTATGAGGAGGAGTATTAGGGTAACAGCAGACCTCTCCACAGAGACCTGGCAGGCCAGAAAGGGCTGGCAGGATATATTCAGGGTCCTAAATGAGAAGAACGTGGAACCAAGAATACTTTATCCAAGGCTCTCATTCAAAATGGAGGGAGAGATAAAGAGCTTCCAAGACAGGCAGGAACTGAAAGAATATGTGACCTCCAAACCAGCTCTGCAAGAAATTTTAAGGGGGACTCTTAAAATACCCCGTTAAGAAGAAGTTCAGTGGAACAATCCACAAAAACAAGGACTGAATAGATATCATGATGACACTAAACTCATATCTGTCAATAGTTAACTCTGAATGTGAACGGGCTTAATGACCCCATCAAAAAGCGCAGGGTTTCAGACTGGTTAAAAAAGCAGGACCCATCTATTTGCTGTCTACAAGAGACTCATTTTAGACAGAAGGACACCTACAACCTGAAAATGAAAGGTTGGAGAACCATTTACCATTCAAATGGTCCTCAAAAGAAAGCAGGGGTAGCCATCCTTATATCAGATAAACTAAAATTTACCCTGAAGACTGTAGTGAGAGATGAAGAGGGACACTATCTCATACTTAAAGCATCTATCCAACAAGAGGACTTAACAATCCTCAATATATATGCCCCAAATGTGAGAGCTGTCAAATATTTAAACCAACTAATAACCAAAGTGAAGAAATACGTAGATAATAATACACTTATACCTGGTGGCTTCAATCTAGCTCTTTCTACCCTCGATAGGTCTTCTAAGCACAACATCTCCAAAGAAACGAGAGCTTTAAATGATACACTGGAACAGATGGATTTCACAGATATCTACAGAACTTTACATCCAAACTCAACTGAATACACATTCTTCTCAAGTGCACATGGAACGTTCTCCAAAATAGACCACATACTGGGTCACAAATCAGGTCTGAACCAATACCGAAGGATTGGGATCATCCCCTGCATATTCTCAGACCATAATGCCTTGAAATTAGAACTAAATCACAACAAGAAGTTAGGAAGGACCTCAAACACGTGGAGGTTAAAACCATCCTGCTAAAAGATGAAAGGGTCAACCAGGAAATTAAGGAAGAATTAAAAAGATTCATGGAAACTAATGAGAATGAAGATACAACCGTTCAAAATCTTTGGAATGCAGCAAAAGCAGTCTTAAGGGGGAAATACATCACAATACAAGCATCCATTCAAAAACTGGAAAGAACTCAAATACAAAAGCTAACCTTACACATAAAGGAGCTAGAGAAAAAACAGCAAATAGATTCTACACCCAGCAGAAGAAGAGAGTTAATAATGATTCGAGCAGAACTCAACGAAATCGAGACCAGAAGAACTGTGGAACAGATCAACAGAACCAGGAGTTGGTTCTTTGAAAGAATTAATAAGAGATAAACCATTAGCCAGCCTTATTAAAAAGAAGAGAGAGAAGACTCAAATTAAGAAAATCATGAATGAGAAAGGAGAGATCACTACCAACACCAAGGAAATACAAACAATTTTTAAAACATTATGAACAGCTATACGCCAATAAATTAGGCAATCTAGAAGAAATGGACGCATTTCTGGAAAGCCACAAACTACCAAAACTGAAACAGGAAGAAATAGAAAACCTGAACAGGCCAATAACCAGGGAGGAAATTGAAGCAGTCATCAAAAACCTCCCAAGACACAAAAGTCCAGGGCCAGATGGCTTCCCAGGGGAGTTCTATCAAACATTTAAAGAAGAAACCATACCTATTCTTCTAAAGCTGTTTGGAAAGATAGAAAGAGATGGAGTACTTCCGAATTCGTTCTATGAGGCCAGCATCACCTGAATTCTAAAACCGGACAAAGACCCCACCAAAAAGGAGAATTACAGACCAATATCCCTGATGAACATGGATGCAAAAATTCTCAACAAGATACTAGCCAATACGATCCAACAATACACTAAGAAAATTATTCACCATGACCCAGTAGGATTTATCCCCAGGACACAAGGCTGGTTCAACACTCATTAAACAATCAATGTGATTCATCATATCAGCAAGAGAAAAACCAAGAACCATATGATCCTCTCATTAGATGCAGGGAAAGCATTTGACAAAATACAGCATCCATTCCTGATCAAAACTCTTCAGAGTGTAGGGATAGAGGGAACTTTTCTTGACATCTTAAAAGCCATCTACGAAAAGCCCACAGCAAATATCATTCTCAATGGGGAAGCACTGGGAGCCTTTCACCTAAGATCAGGAACACGACAGGGATGTCCACTCTCACCACTGCTATTCAACGTAGTACTGGAAGTCCTAGCCTCAGCAATCAGAAAACAAAAAGACATTAAAGGCATTCAAATTGGCAAAGAAGTCAAACTCTCCCTCTCCACCGATGACATGATACTCTACATAGAAAACCCAAAAGCCTCCACCCCAAGATTGCTAGAACTCATACAGCAATTTGATAGCCTGGCAGGATACAAAATCAATGCCCAGAAATCAATGGCCTTTCTATACACTAACAATGAGACTGAAGAAAGAGAAATTAAGGAGTCAATCCCATTTACAATTGCACCCAAAAGCATAAGATACCTAGGAATAAACCTAACCAAAGAGGTAAAGGATCTATACCATCAAAACTATAGAACACTTCTGAAAGAAATTGAGGAAGACACAAAGAGATGGAAAAATATTCCATGCTCATGGATTGGCAGAATTAATATTGTGAAAATGTCAATGTTACCCAGGGCAATTTCATGTTTAATGCAATCCCTATCAAAATATCATGGAGTTTCTTCAGAGAGTTAGAACAAATTATTTTAAGATTTATGTGGAATCAGAAAAGACCCCGAATAGTCAGGGGAATTTTTAAAAAAAGAAAACCATATCTGGGGGCATCACAATGCCAGATTTCAGGTTGTACTACAAAGCTGTGGTCATCAAGACAGTGTGGTACTGGCACAAAAACACACACAGAGATCAATGGAACAGAATAGAGAACCCAGAAGTGGACCCTCAACTTTATGGTCAACTAATATTCGATAAAGGAGGAAAGACTATCCACTGGAAGAAAGACAGTCTCTTCAATAAATGGTGCTGGGAAAATTGGACATCCACATGCAGAAGAATGAAACTAGACCACTCTCTTTCACCATACACAAAGATAAACTCAAAATGGATGAAAGATCTAAATGTGAGACAAGATTCCATCAAAATCCTAGAGGAGAACACAGGCAACACCCTTTCTGAACTTGACCACAGTAACTTCTTGCAAGATACATCCACGAAGGCAAAAGAAACAAAAGCAAAAATGAGCTATTGGGACTTCATCAATGTAAGAAGCTTTTGCACAGCAAAGGATACAGTCAACAAAACTAAAAGACAACCTACAGAATGGGAGAAGATATTTGCAAATGACGTATCAGATAAAGCGCTAGTTTCCAAGATCTATAAAGATCTTATTAAACTCAACACCAAAGAAACAAACAATCCAATCCTGAAATGGGCAAAAGACATGAAGAGAAATTTCACAGAGGAAGACATAGACATGGCCAACATGCCCATGAGAAAATGCTCTGCATCACTTGCCATCAGGGAAATACAAATCAAAACCACAATGAGATACCACCTCACACCAGTGAGAATCGGGGAAAATTAACAAGGCAGGAAACCACAAATGTTGGAGAGGATGCGGAGAAAAGGGAACCCTCTTACACTGTTGGTGGGAATGTGAACTGGTGCAGCCACTCTGGAAAACTGTGTGGAGGTTCCTCAAAGAGTTAAAAATAGACCTGCCCTACGACCCAGCAATTGCACTGTTGGGGATTTACCCCAAAGATTCAGATGCAATGAAACGCCGGGACACCTGCACCCCGATGTTTCTAGCAGCAATGTCCACAATAACCAAACTGTGGAAGTAGCCTCGGTATCCATCGAAAGATGAATGGATAAAGAAGATGTGGTTTATGTATACAATGGAATATTACTCAGCTATTAGAAACGACAAATACCCACCATTTGCTTCAACGTGGATGGAACTGGAGGGTATTATGCTGAGTGAAGTAAGTCAATCGGAGAAGGACAAACAGTGTATGTTCTCATTCGTTTGGGGAAATAAATAAAGGGAATATAAGGGAAGGGAGAAGAAATATGCGGGAAATATCAGAAAGGGAGACAGAACATAAAGACTTCTAACTCTGAGAAACGAACTAGCAGTGGTGGAAGGGTAGGAGGGCGGGGGTGAGGGTGAGTGGGTGACGGGCACTGAGGGGGACACTTGACGGGATGAGCACTGGGTGTTATTCTGTATGTTGGTAAATTGAACTCCAATAAAAAATTAATTTATTATATGCTGAGTGAAGTAAGTCAGTCGGAGAAGGACAAACATTATATGTTCTCATTCATTTGGGGAATATAAATAATAGTGAAAGGGAAAATAAGGGAAGGGAGAAGAAATGTGTGGGAAATATCAGAAAGGGAGACAGAACGTAAAGACTGCTAACTCTGGGAAACGAACTGGGGGTGGTAGAAGGGGAGGAGGGCGGGGGGTGGGAGTGAATGGGTGACGGGCACTGGGTGTTATTCTGTATGTTAGTAAATTGAACACCAATAAAAAAAAAATTAATTTATTAAAAAAATAATTTTTCTTTAGATTAAGTCATCTTCTCTATGCCAATAATTCACAAAAATTTCTTAAGCTTAAATATTGCTCCTGAGTTCCAGACCTGCACTCCCAAGCATTTAATTTGCTATCTCCTCTTGAATGTCTCACAGAATTCTCAGCATAACTAGGTTCAAATAGAATTTATGTTTGTTTTCCAACCAAATAGAACATCTCCACATATCTTTAAAATATATATATAAAATATAAGATACAACAATTTCATATATAAATAAAATATAATATATAAGAATACATATATTACATAATAAATGGTATCACCCAGATAATTGCTCATGTAGAAAATCTGGGACTATCCTTCATCCTTTGTACCTCTACACCTTCACATCCAACCCACAATATTTTTATAAATCTCCAAAACATATTTTGACTCTTTTTTGCTTCTTTGCGTGTCCACTATTACCAACCTAGCCACACCTAGCCAAAGTTCTTATCATTTCCTATCTGTTCTACTTGTCTATTTTTACCCTGGCTCTTTCATAATACATTCTCTGCAAATCCAGTGTTATTTATTTAACATGTAAATTAGATAATGCCCTAACCGTGTTTCAGACTTGTATGTTCTCAATGCATTAGAATAAAATTCAAAATCTTGTTTAATAATGTTTCTGGTTCTCTTTGTTTCCAAAAATAGTGGCAATGGCATGTTATATTGATGTTGACATGTGCTTCATTGTAAGGTAACAAAGTCACCATGAGGCAGATGCTCTGAAGACTCAAGTTGAGTCCTCATGCTTACATAGAATAAGTCAATGGAGAGGAAGTGCATTCCATAAGGAGGCAAAAGTCTTTTGGGTAAAAAGGCTCCTGTAAAACTCCGTATCATTTCTCCAAACATTTAGAGATTTTGGGGACTATCAAAATGGACTAGGGTTTCCTATTCCAAAGCTCAATGGCAGAAAGAGAAATAACAGGTGCAAAGGCCCTGTAGTGGCATGTGTCCAGTATTCAACGAGTGGCTAAAAAGATGGTGTACTGGAACAGAGTAAGAATGGGTAGGGGAGGCAGGAGATGAGATCAGGCAGTTAAAGGGAAGATAGATCTTATAGATCCTTGTAAGCCATTTTAAGAATGTTGACGCTGAGTAATATGAGAAGTCATTGGAAGATTTTGAGCAATGAAGTGTCATAATTTGTCTTATTTAATTACAGGATTATATTGACTGCTGTATTGAAAATTGACTATGGGGAGGCATGAGAGAAAACAGACCAGTTAAGAGAACACAGCAATAATCAGAGATGGAAGAGATGAAGATGAAGATGAGAGATGGAGCAGGCCAGTGATCAGATACTGGTTATATTTGTAAAGTGGAGGTCACAGGGATTTGTCTATGAATTGGAGATGAGGTGCAAAAGAAAATTAAAAAATTAAGAATGCCTCTAAGGTTTTTGACTTAAGCAACTTTAATTAACTGAGATGAAAAGGGGTTTGGTTGGAACAAGTTTATGAAGGAAGAGCATATTGAGGTAGATGTTACATTCATCTGTAGAATTTACATAGGCTGCTGGAGCTATAAGATGGAAATTGGCAGAGGGGTGTGTGTGCAAGATTCCAGCTGAAGACATACATTTGAGGGTGAAATATGGTCAACCTGGTATAAATACTGTCTAAAGCCAAGAAACCAGATGGGATCACCAAAAGAGACACAGAAGAGGTACAAGCCTGGAGGCATTTCAATCTTGAGAGATTGGAGATGTGGGTACAAACCATAGAGAGAGAAAAATAAAATATGTGTGACATCCTAGGAGGAAATAGCCACTGTTAAGGTAAAACACTGCTGACAGGTCAAATATGATGAAAAATGAAAATTGGCCATTGGATATAGCAATGTAGAAGTCAAATTGATGTTTGAAAGCCATGATCAAGAGGTCTAGTACACAAGGATGGGTATGGACCCTCCCTAGATAGACATGAACTATAAAATGTTTGGAGCAAAAAGGTCCTTTAAAATACTCTAAACCCTTACTCCTCAAAGTCTGGTTAGCAGACCAGCAATATTGGCATCACCTGGGAGCTTAATAGAAATACAGAATCTCAGACTCCACCCCAGATTTGCTTCATCAGAATCTGCACTAGAACAAGATCTCTGACCAATTTAGTATGTGTTAGAATTTGAGACACACCACTTTAACACACCTGGGCCAGGGGGCTTAACATATGCTGTGTACTGCTCCAATGGCATGTGGACTGATGCTACCATAGTCTGTTTGTGAGGACACCCCTGAATGCGGGACTTTTCCTGCTGCCTCTTCTATGAGCTTTAAGGGCATAAGGAGCAAGGAGGTCAAGTTGGGTATCAGAACCAGGGGAGGGGTGGGGGTGAACGGGTGACGGGCACTGAGGGGGGCACTTGACGACATGAGCACTGGGTGTTATTCTGTATGTTGGTAAATTGAACACCAATAAAAAATAAATTTATTAAAAAAAAAAAAAAGAACCAGGAGGGGCTGAGGTTCACCTATTGTGCTTGGGATTTAGTGTTACTGGGTTTTTAGCAAAGAAGACAAAATCCTCCTATTTTGTTTCCTGTTATGTTTGTGATCTTTCTAGATCTGAGTATCAATTTGTTTGTCTCAGCACACAGTGCTCACTAGGGCTTTCCTACTTAAGTAGACACTGGCTTTTGGTTAATCATTTTCATCAGGTACAAAGGCTTGCAATCACTTGGCCTGCACTCCTAAAGCCCTGGGCTCCATCACTTGCATTCAGGCGTGTTGTTGCCTGTCCTTCCCTCGTGCAAGGCTCCAGGTCATCTGCCCTAGGATAACTGTGCCCTACTATGGGGTTTAACTTGTTCTGTAGAATGTTAGTCATACATGAGGTCTTTGTAAAGGGTTCTAGGAAGAAATATATTCAAGAAGCATTGAGAGTTTTTGTTCCCTTAAAGAGTTACACTGCACACTGAAAGGCCTTGAGAAGATCTGTACTAAGAATCCTACCTCTACACCATGCCAATCAGGACCTTAAATCTTGTGGAACTAAATATTGTATGAACTATTTTGGGAAATAATAAACTACCAACAGATTCACCCTTAACCAAATTCCTGCCTCAACCTTATTACTATTCATATGAAAGAAAGAGCAATTTTAAGTAACTGAAATTAAAAATTGTGTGTATGTATCATACAAATTATAACATAGTTTAAGTGTCATATTTTAAGTGAAGACTCATTCTTTTATTAGAGCTATTATCACTTAAAAATTTTCTCTGAATCTGTTATTTCAAGGTGAGTTTTATAACAGTGCAAAATCAGGGAAAAGTTCTAAACTAATTCACAAAAATTTAAACAAAAATTTAGTTTGGGATACAGCACGATGTATAGATAAGCTCCTTTTTTGCTATAGTAATGACATATATCCTTTAATAAAGTTTCAGGAATATTATATGAAAATTTAAAATTCTGAATGTGAATACATATATTTGCATTAAATAAAATGACTATGTTTAAGCAAAGTGACGAATAAAGAACATTTTTTTTACTAAAATACACTTATTACATTCAAGATACCATCCAAAAGAATTCCATTTCTACATATAAATACATCTAGAATTTGAGAATTATAAGAAACAATGACAATAAAACCGGTGATAATTTTTTCTTTCTTTTTCCATCTTAGACTTTATTTTAAATTGCTCTTTCCCTCAGTTATATTTTATTTTATTTCATTTAAAAAAGAGCACCAAACAACCTCTTAACAATTTTTAAATGTACAATATATTAATGTTGACTGTAGATATGTTATACAGCAGATCTCTAGAGCTTATTGACTGAAACTATATGCCTGTTGATTTGTAACTACCCATTTCCCCCTCAAGTCCTTGGCAAAAATGCTTCCACATTTTGATTCTATGAATTTGATTCTTTTAGAACTACATATAAATGGAATTATATGGTATTTGGTTTTCTGTGATTGACCTTTTTAACTTAGCATAATGTTCTCCCTCAGGGTTCATCTGTAATGTTGCATATGGTAGAATTAACTTTTTTAGGGCTGAATAATATTCCATTCATTTATATACCACATTTTCTTCATCCATTCATGACACTTGGGTTGTTTCCATATCTTGGCTATTGAGAATAGTGCTGAGATTAACACAGGAGTGCTAATATTAATATCTCTTTCAGATCCTGATTTCCTTTTTCTTTCAAAAAATTTTTTTTGTAGTTGAAACAGAATGCTGAATTAGTTTCAGGTATACAACATAGTGATTCAACAAGATTATACATTACTATGTTCACCACAAGTATAGCTACCATCTGTCATGATACAATGCTACTACAACATCATTGACTATGTTCCTTATGTTATGCATTTTACCCCATATGTATTCATTCCACAGCTGGAATGCTGTATCTCCCATTCTCCTTCACCCATTTTGCCCATCCCCTAACATTCCCCCCTCTAGCAACTATTAGTTTCCTCTCTGTATTTATAATTCTGAATCTTACTTTTTATTTATTCATTTTGTTCATTCATTAATTAAATGAATATTCACATATTCATTGTTTTTAGATTCCACATATGTATGAAATCACATGGTATTTGTCTTTCTCAGTCTTACTTATTTCACTTAGTGCAGTATACCCAAGATCCATCCATATTGTTGCAAATTGCAAGATCTCCTTCTTTTTTATAGCCGTGTAATATCATTGTGTATATATACCACATTTTCCTTATCCATTCATCTATTGATGGACACTTCGATTGCTTCCACATCTTGGCTGTTGTAAATAATGTTGCAGTAGACATAGGGGCACATATGAATTGTTTGCTTTGGCTATTTACCCAGTAGTGGAATCATTGAATCATATAGTATTTATAATTTTAATTTTTGAGGAGCCTCTATACTGTTTTCCACCGTTGCTATGCTGAATATAAATTGGTACCTTCCCACCAACAGTGTACCAGGGTTCCTTTTACTCCAGATCCTTACCAACAATTGTTATTTCTTATATTTTTTATTTTAGCCCTCTTACAGGTGTGAGGTGATATCTCATTGTGGTTTTGATTTATATTTCCCTGGTGGTGAGTGATGTTGGGCATATTTTCATATGCCTGTTGTCCATCTTATGTCTTCTTTGGAAAAATGTCTATTCAGGTCCTCTGCCCATTTCTTTTTCTTTTTCTCCCCCCCCCCCCATTTCTTAATTGGGTTATTTTTCAGTGTTGAGTTGTATAAGTTCTTTATAAATTTTTAATATTAACCATCAGATATATCATTTGAAAATATCTTCTCCTATTCAGTAGGTTGCCTTTTTGTTTTGTTTATTGTTTCCTTTGCTGTTAAAAAGCTTTTTATTTTGATGTAGCCCCAATACTTTATTTTTGTTTCTGGTTCCCTTGTCTCAGGAGATGTAACTAAAAAAACTATGCCCAATATCAGAGAAATTACTACCTTTTTTCTCTTCTAGGATTATCATGGTTTCAGGTCTTATAGTTAGGTCTTTAATCCATTTTGAGCTTATTTTTGTGTAATACATAAGAAAGTGGTCCAGTTTCATTCTTTTTACATGCAGCTATCCAGTTTTCCCAGCATCATTTGAAGAGCCTTTTCCCATTGTACATTCTTGCCTCCTTTATCATAGATCAATTAACCATTAAAGCAGAATTTTATTTCTGGGCTATATTCTGTTTCATTGATCTATGTGTCTATTTTTGTGCCAGTACCATGCTGTTTTATTGAGATACTGATTTTAATTCTTTTGGAAATAGGATTGCTGGATCCTATGGTAGTTCTTTTTTTAATATCTTGAAGAACCTGTTTTCAATGGCAGCTGAATTTTGCATTTCCATGAACAGTATACATGTTTTTTAAGTTTTTTGTTGAAGGCTGATGTTGTATATAGGACAGTAGCTACTGGAGTATATATATTTTATGCTTGGAAATAAGCATGCCTTTCCTTCTGCTAGGTTTTTAGCACGGCATGTTATGTTCATCTCCTTAGGAATTGGGCTGGATTTGTAGTTTGTTGTTGCTATGGTTACCATCAGCTCACCATTCCTCTAGTGCCTATGTCTCCCGGCTTAGTTTTGGGTCTTCCCTTTATGCTTCCTCACAGATACATCTGTCTTTTACAGATCTGTCACACTTTTTTTTTTTTTAAGATTTATTTATTTACTCATGAGAGACACCGAGAAAGGCAGAGACCCAGGCAAAGGGAGAAGCAGGCTCCTCGTAAGGAGCCCAGTGAGGGACTCGATCCTGGACTCTGGGATCACACCCTAAGCCAAAGACAGATGCTCAACCACTGAGCTCCCCAGGCATCTCATGATCTGTCAGATGTTTTAACTGCTGATTTTTCTTCCACTGCTTGTTAGCCTAGTGGTAATTGAGGGAAGAGAAGGGTTCCCTCTGATGTTCTGATTGATCCTCAGCCCTGGGCAGACACTTGAATCTGACCTTGGAAGTGTGGACTTCCCAGGTACTCCTGCTTCATCTCCAGATAAAACGTTATCTTCACGCTTATTCTTGCCCCTTCCCCAGTGTTTAAGCTTCTCTTTTACTTCTGTTTCCTCCTGTAGGTTCAGTGGGTAGCCAGCAGCACCCTTAGGCTATGGTGTTGGTGCCTTCCCCCTGCAGGGCAGTCTTTTGTTTCTTAAAGGAGATAGACCTTGGTGGATTCTGTTCCACTCTCACCTGCAATAAAGTTCCACAGGAGCCCTTAGGTGGCTACAATTTCCCCAACCCCGGCCAACATCATCTCTGAGCTTTCTTGACTCCCCCCATTTTCCCAGTGAACACTTGATGGACTCCTGGAGGGAAAGCCTCCAAGATGTTATTAAACCCAAGTCTGCTGCCCATAGGGGCTTCACACATTCTCATTAGCCCACATTCAGCCTTCAGCAATTTATTAAAAATGTTAGTTTACTCTTCTTTACCAGATGTTCACTAGTGTTTAATGGTATCTGTCTCAGTAAGCAAATATCTAAGACCTGTTTCTCCCTACTGGTTCCTGTCCCTCTTTAGATTTTGTGCTATTTACTCTATAATTAGAAATAGATTTTTTAGGGGATCCCTGGGTGGTGCAGCGGTTTAGCGCCTGCCTTTGGCCCAGGGCACGATCCTGGAGACCCGGGATCGAATCCCACATCGGGCTGCCGGTGCATGGAGCCTGCTTCTCCCTCTGCCTGTGTCTCTGCCTCTCTCTCTCTCTCTCTCTCTCTCTGTGACTATCATAAAAAAAAAAAGAAATAGATTTTTTAAAAGTCATTAATTTGAAGTCTTACAATTTTTGTTGTTGTTGTTACATGAATGAGAGAAATACTCTTTCCACCTCTCTGTGTTTCTGAATTGAGATCAGAAAACTCTATGCCCTCTTAAATATCAGGTCTGTAATTTAAGTAGTACCTGAGATAACACATTCAATCTATCATTTCTTTAAATGATCTGACCCTAGGTTTCAAAACATTTGTTTGGAAAAAGTCATCTTCATTTTCCCCATTCATTTTATCCAAACCAATTTTTAAATTCGCTTAATAATTACTGAAAAACATAGCCTATGTCACATAACCAGAAATATTTCTGGTCAGTGATCAGAGTAACATTCAGTTACATTTTCCATATATAGTTTATCACTACTTAGCAAATCCTAAATCCACTAGCGATTTAATAAATGCAAACATTTAAGTTGTCTTCTTCCCTCCCTCCAGTCCAATGATATATGTTGACTTAACAGAAAAACATGTTACTATGACTGTTCAAGAATCATGTTTTTAATTAGGAGGAAGCAGACTACAAAGGACTTGTAGGCCCAGCTTATATACTTATCATATTTAATCAAAACTTACCAACCACACTGGGTCTTATCACAGAATTTGATTAAAATATTTTTCTTGCAAGTTTGCAAATATCATTTTTGTTTCATTTCCTTTGTAGGTCAACCCAGAAATAGTAAGTAATTCAATAATAATCTATTTTGTAAAGTTTTATAAGTTCACTTCCATTCAAAGCCTCAGTCTCTGGTTCACTCCGAATGATTAAGACCAGTCTTTAGTAGATGCACATACTCACATGCACAGGGCTGTAGGCACATGCCCTTATGGTCAATTCCCAGACCAATGGAATCAGCTATAATGCTACTTCAAATCTCCTTTTGAGACCCAAATCTTGAGTTGTTTTTCTCTTTGACCCAAGTCCCTTGCTCCAAGTTGGGCTGAGCTCATTATCATGTGCCTCTAGATTTCTGTACCACTAGAGCAAGTGGACTCATGGACCACTGACATTATGATTGCTTCTTGGGTGAAAAAAAAGAAGTATATACCAGAAAAATCTTCTGCTTTAATGGCGTTTTTCTGGGTGACATCTGTTACTAGGGTTTACATTCTTTAGGTATAAGAAGTGATGATAATTATTTCTTGGTATGAAAGAAAACATCCTCTAATGCAGGGACTGTCCTCTGATACTGGCTGTCCTGCCGGCATGATTGTGTATTTCCCTGCATGGTCATTATCTCTCCTTCCCAAGTTAATCAGGACCTTAAATTGCTGGCAAACTTTGAAAACTTGGACTATAAGAGAAGATAGTCTGTTTCTTGAAAGCTGAATCTTTATTTCAACTTCCTCACTACTTCCACGGTATGATCTCTTTTTATGACAAAGCCTAGTGGTACTTATGATTTTTGTTTTCAGTGGTAATTCTTAGCCTGCCTGTCTTCTTCAATGCATTTTCCACACAGCAGCCAGAGTGATTGATTTACTTAGTAAATAATGTCTGGCCACAAGATACATGTGTACAAATCTCTTCAATATTGTTTCTGCTTCTTCCTGTGTGACCTTGAGCAAGTTACTAAACTTCTCTGTAGCTCTGTTCTCTTCTATGTAAAATGAATTTCTTCCAGATAGGATTGTTATGGGAATTAAATGCAAAACACTTAGAATAGTGCCTGGCACATTCAAAGGACACAGTAAATACTACTGTTGCTGCTGTTACATTAACACTCTTAGTACTGATGTTACTCAGTAGAAAGTCCCTTGACAATTTTCCCTTGTGCTTTATTAAAGCCAAACTCCTGCTAGGGCTGTGAGGCCCTGTGTGGTCCCCCTCTCCTCTCTTCTGATTTCATATCTTTTTTGCACTGTAGCTACAGGATCTGGCCTTCTGTCCCAGCTTTCATGTTTCTGTACATGTCAGTCAGGGACTGTCCCTCCACACTGCTCTCAGTTCTGACCTGGGGCCCCAAGTCACACCTCTGCTCCTGGCTGCTCCTGGAGGCTCACCATGGGGGTGGGAGTCTGTTACTCCCCTACTTTCTGTTCCTGTTCCTGTTGCATAGATAAAGGCCCTTCACTCCATTTGCAGTGGTGGAGACAGCTTCTGTCTGTTCTGGTGCTTCCAGAACTAGCTTCAGGGTATCCAGTCAGAGGCCCCTGAAACCAGCACCACCAGCTATGCTGTCTTCAGAGATCTGGCCTCAGGGCTGTAGGCTCAGGTTTGGATCACTCCAACCTGTCCCATTTTTCCCTCCCACCTGCCTCTTCTCTTTATGCAGCTACTGGCTCTGTGTCTCCTTGGCATGCCTGGTTCATGTTGTCCAACCTCCAAAACCATGTGTCCTATTCCTCCCACATTCTATCACCTCTGCTCTTTAACTGACTAATATTGAGTTGAGTCTTTCAAGTCTTGGCTTAAAACCCTCCTCTGTCCTCCCCATCTAAAGGAGACTCTTACTTCTTTGTATTTAGTGCATTAGCCATTAGTTTCATTCCTACATTTCTCCCAGTTTGTAATTACTATTTGCATTCTGCTTAAGCTTTATGAGGGCAACAACCACATTTCTTTATCTTTAACACATCTTTAATTTCATGATCAACACAGTGCCTAGAACATAGTATGTAATCACTAGATACATCTCTATGAGTGAATGCATTCCTACTACCTTGGGACACTTGCAGCAATGAAACTTCTTCCTAGCACCCATGTTTTAAGGTTTGTGTCTATTACTCCTTCTGGTAAACGAAAAAGAAAGTATACTGCATTTGTTGTAAATGTTATTTCCTCTAGGTAATTGAAATACATTTTTTCCTCACCAAATATTAAGACTAGATCTTATAATTACATAGCATCATTAAAATAACCTTTTTTGGAAATCCAGAGAAGTATTTTTTTTTCCTTTTGCTTTTTTTAAAATGGGATTAATATCAGTAAAGCCAGTTAACCTACTGCATTGTATCAATCAGTTTTGGCAAGCATAGACACTAAGGTCCAGAGAAAACTGTATTTCATTGAGCCTTGTTTCACATCATAGTTCTACTTGCCCTGAATGTTTCTCTAAGCAGCATGAAGTTGGGGAGGGATATTTTAATCAATTACCTCAGTAAGTAATTGGATGAGTGTATCAGTGCTTTTCAAAATTCCCTGTTTTTAAATTTTTTTTTTAATTTTTATTTATTTATGATAGTCACACCACAGAGAGAGAGAGAGAGGCAGAGACACAGGCAGAGGGAGAAGCAGGCTCCATGCACCGGGAGCCCGACGTGGGATTCGATCCCGGATCTCCAGGATCGCGCCCTGGGCCAAAGGCAGGCGCCGAACCGCTGCGCCACCCAGGGATCCCAAAATTCCCTGTTTTTAAAGTCAGAGTATTTCCCTTTGTAATATTTGCTTCTTTATGAGGCCTGGCTTCACAGGCAATAATTCTGATTTTCATCTCATAATATCATTTATTTCCTGGTAGGCTATTTTTATGTAACCCACCTTCTAGGCAACCTGTTCTGAGATACAACTAAATGTGAAATATCATGGAATCAAGCAAATGTGTAGAATGGACCACATTAAGAACACATTTAATAAGAAAGAATGTGTTCTCACAACTAGAGGGGATGCTGTGAGCAGTTCACAGAGTCCTCTAAAACTCCTGTTTGGTCTAATGGAGTAGAGGGAGGCAGCTTCATGATCCATTGTCCCATTATCCATAAGAAGCAGTGTACCTACAACTGATCTTATTTCAATTTTTATTCTTGCCAAAGCTTTCCAGTTTTAATTTCTCAATCTCTACCCTTTCATCCTAAGATACCTCAACAAATCTCATTAATATGAAGGTTTGAATATCCCTCAAATGTTAATTATTCTTAAACATATATCTCTAATCCTATAATTTGTATCTTCCTTTCTAGTTATTCTCTTATTGGGAGTACTCCCAGTGCCCTCAACAGTCTCGTCAACCAAGGACTTACCTGAGATGCACCCCTCAAGGCCACCCCCATCATTTTTCCACATTGACTTCTCCTGTCCTAATCCCACAGACTATACCTATCCTCATACATACACACTACTCATTTCATTCTTCCTGTTATGTAAGTGTCCTTGACATGTATCTTCAAACATTTCCAGCTTACTACTGTTTGGACCCATGGTTATAATTGTTTTCCCTTGGTACCTTAAAGATTGGGTGGGCCAATGGAAGATTTAATTTCTCACATGAGATGTTCTAAGACTGTGCACAGTACTGAGCAACATTTGCAATGGTGACTGCTCTATCAAGCAGAGGGCTTGAGTAACCAAACATCTGACTTCCCTGCCAAGCAGTGATGGGTGGGGAGCATTTGCAAGGAACAGAACTTTGTTGTTAGACAACTAGATAGGGAGGTTGCTTATTACCTCAACACACCACTAGCTTCTCATGGATAAGATTCACTTATGTAAATGAACTTCAGCTCCTCTAAGCAACATGTAATTTAAGAACAGAGACAGTAGCCTTTACATTTTAAATGACACACATGGTTATTTCATCCAGTTGTTGCTCTACATTGTTGTGTTTTTTTAAGTTGAGATATATTCAGTAAAACCACACATAAAAGTAAAGAAAAATGTGTGTGGTTATAGGGAGGTGGAAAATTTTCCTTTCTCAACTCAGTGAAATGAAACATGCAGTATGGGTACACTGGTGATTTTTGGAAATGTTCAGGATGGAACTAAGCAAATACAGTGTTGGGTACAATTTCAAAAATGAAAAATAAATTGTGCTGATTTTACATAAAGGAAGCTTTTATTTTCCTGACACAGCTATTTCTCAGGACAATACAAAAATATTTGCTTTACTTTAAAAGCAAATATTATTTACTTTAAAAGTAAAGCAAAATTTGTTTTTAAAACTGAGACAGTTGTCATTTATTAAAACCTCCTATAAGCTCAGCATTTAATTTACAGAGTCAACTTCTGAAAACAATAATATCTAGGAAATGAGCAGCAGTTTTTACCCAAGCACATCAAAGCTTCTATTCAAGATGAGTTTATGTTTCTATGCTGAAGAGCTCAACCTCATCCAATTGAACAAGGAAAGTCTGAAGTCCCAGTCAAGGTAAGGCTTGGACCACCACAGGCTAGTTAGAGTCAGAGAGGTGACTTCTGGCATAGGAACACACCCTGAAAGAGAGATCTCATAGATTCATCTCCAGTGGAATTTCTGTTAGAGCAAGATGGCCAGGGCACCCATCAGGTCTGTATATTTTTTTGAATTTTCTGGGTACAAATCTATCTGTGGAGACTCAATGTCAAGACAGAGTAAGTAGGCATCAAAGTCATTATATGGAGTCATAGAGTGAGAATCAAGAGTGAAATATGAGGTCCAGAGTTTGCAACTGGAAAGCTGGTTTCTCTGGCTTGCTCTTGTATCTCCTTTTGTCTCCTGATAGTCTGCCAGGGCATGCCCCAGGCAGCTTAGAAAGAAAAGAATATTTCTTATTCTGCAAGAATATGAAAAATAAGATCCTTATTTTTAGTATCACAGTATACCTTCATAAAAGCAAAACAATTTGAAAGGGAAAGACTATACACATCTTGTGACATAATAAGAAATATATATTTGGTCTGTATCCCCAGTTCCTGGCACAGAGCTCCTAAAACCTTTGTGATTTCCTGTGTGATAGGTGTGTGGTGTTTCTTTTTTCTTTTTTCTTTTTCTTTTTGGCAGGAGGGTGATAGCAATATCTTACAAAGAGCTCCTTCCAATAGAATTTCCTGGGCGATAAGAGCACACTTGTGCTAATGAGATGATTCTAGGTGAGCTCCTGGATAGCCTCAAGATTGGGCTGGTCACCAGAAAGACCAAGCCATGATTAGGAGCTTTGAAAATTCAGTCCCACCCCACCATCCTCTGGAGAAGGGAGGTTAATAATTTATCTTGAGTTAATGATTTATTTTGTCCTGAATCCCTAAACTACAGAGTTTGGGGAGCTTTCAGGATGGTGAACACATCTGTGTGCTGGAGGGTGGCCCAACCCAACACCATGAGAATAGCAGATCCTGCACTACAGATCCATTAGGACCTCATTTTCTGTATCTCTTCATCTGTCTGTTCATCCATTCTTTATAATAAATCAGTAAACATAAGTAAATGTTCCCTGGAGTTTTGTAAACAATTATAACACATTATCAAACTTGGGGAGGGGGTTGTGGAAATCTCTGACTTACAGCCAGCTGGTCAGAAACACAGGAGACATCCTGAGATTTGTGACTGCAATCTAAAGTGGAGATAGTCTAGTGGAACTGAGCTCTTAACTTGTGGGGCCTGTAGCAACTTCAGGTAGTTAGTGTCAGAACTGAGTTGTAAGCCACCCAGCTGGTGTCTAGAGAGTTGGAGAATTGGTGGATGTAGGAAGACACCTCTCACACACATATTTGGTGTCAAAAGTGCTGTGAGCAGAGGAAACAAGTTTTCTTCTACAATTCTAACAAATCAAGCAAAGCATCATAAAAGCTGAGCTCTTCAGGCATGACACAACCTCAGATTTTCTTCTGAGTTAGGAAATGCAAGTGACCATGTTCCCAAAATAGCATTCTTTTTAAAGGACCAGCATATCCCTGGAGTAATGCAAGCATTAACTGTAATTTAATTTTGAGATCTTCTTTCATGGTTGTTGTTACCACCTTTGGAAATCAATGACCGTGTTTTACTCGGCTATTGAGACTTCTCTCCTGATTTACTGATCTCCCATCATATTCCAGATGGCCAAAGGGGGAGGGACATTGGATGATGTCTCTATCAACCTTTCTGACAAATTCTTGGAATACTAGAGACTTTAAATTTGCTGATTTTTCCTCAGATGCAGCATCTTTGTGTCCAGATTAAATTACCAAGGTTTTTGTTGTTGTTGTTATTTCTTATTATTATAATTTTTAATCCTCTGTGGGTATGTGGTGGGGAGCATTACAAACTAAAATCTTACTAGAAAATACTATGGTTTTTACTGATGGTGAATTGCAAAGCAGGTTTATATTTATTCACTTAGTTTAACAGCTCCTCTTTTTATACTCAGAGAAAGAGAGGCGAGGTGTTGCCTAAATCTTATAATTACCATCACTGCTAGGTAAAAAAAAAAAAAAAAAAAAAAATCTAGATTATGAGGTGTTTGCCATGTTGTCATAAGTAGCAAATTGATATGACACTGTTCTTAAAAAATATGTGCTAGGATTTTTTAAATTTTATTTATGAAGGTTTATGCATTATAATAAAATAATTTTTAAAAGATTTTGTATTTATTTATTTATTTATTTATTATTTATTTATTTATTTATTTATTTTTGAGAGAGAATGGGTACACACAAATATAAGTGGGAGGAGGGGCAGAGGGAGAGAGAGAGAGGAAGAGAGAGAGAATTCCAAGCAGACTCCATGCTGAACAGGGAACCCAGTGCGGGGCTCAATCCCATGATCCTGAGATGATCTGAGCTGAAATCAAGAGTCTGAAATTCAACTGACTGAGACACCGGGCACCCCAGTCAAATAATTTTTTTTAAGACATACCATGAAAAATGGCTGTCAAGATGCTTAGAATTTAGGCAATCTGAAAGAATTTGGAGGAGGAAGGAGGTCAAGACAGATATGTATATTTTTCATCTTAACCAAAGGAAAGATCTTAAACACTGCCATAATGTTCACAAGATGTTCTATTTTCTGTGTTCCTAATTACTTAATTTTCCTCCCACCACCCATTTGTTATACTTAATGGGATTGCCTGTTGATTGTTTAGTACATGAGTTGAAGGAGATGAGAGGGTGCTCAGAACTAGGCACATCAAACAGCCTCAGGCCTCCTAAGCCAGGTCACCATTGTTCTTGTCACCTGACTTTGCCCCGGCCACAGTAAGTATTTTCCACATTTCATCAGCAGAATGACTACATTTATCTTTTCCAGCAAATGCATAATTACCTGTTTGCCTATTGTGTGCCTGTCAGAACAAACCTGTTGAAGACAGTGCCATGGAGTCTCACCCTTGAATCCCTACCTTCTAGCAGTACAGGTGGATCAAAGCAAATTATTGATATGTATTTGCAAAGTAACAGGATAACTTATTAAAAATTGAAAAATTAATATGGAGTCTTATAGACTAAAACAGGATACTAAGAGCTACAAACTTTTAAAATGTATACACAATGGACACTTGGGTGGCTCCATCAGTTAAGCATCCAACTTTTGACTTTGTCTCAGGCCATGATCTCAGAGTAATGAGATCAAGCCCTGTGTCAGGGCTGGGCATGGAGCTGTGCATGGAGCCAGCTTAAGACTCTCTCTCTCTTGCTTTCCTTCTGCCCCTCCCCCTTCTCTAAAACAATGTATATACTAATGCAGCTTCCATAGAAATATAAGGGTAGCATTGGACTACCAACTTCTATTTTGCAAAGTGAAGGTATTTTTTAAAAGTTACAATTAAAACATTCAATGTATTACTTTTATAACATTTTTGTGCAAGCACATGCAGAAAACAAGTTTAGAGTTTTAGAAGGCACTCTGTATTTTTCTTTTTGTTTCCCAGTCTTCTACTGTTTTATTTTTTATTTTTTTTATTTTTTTTTAATTTATTTTTATTGGTGTTCAATTTACTAACATACAGAATAACCCCCAGTGCCGTCACCCATTCACTCCCACCCCCCGCCCTCCTCCCCTTCTACCATCCCTAGTTCGTTTCCCAGAGTTAGCAGTCTTTACGTTCTGTCTCCCTTTCTGATATTGCCCACACATTTCTTCCCCCTTCCCTTATATTCCCTTTCACTATTATTTATATTCCCCAAATGAATGAGAACATATAATGTTTGTCCTTCTCCGACTGGCTTACTTCACTCAGCATTATACCCTACAGTTCCATCCACGTTGAAGCAAATGGTGGGTATTTGTCATTTCTAATAGCTGAGTAATATTCCATTGTATACATAAACCACATCTTCTTTATCCATTCATCTTTCGTTGGACACCGAGGCTCCTTCCACAGTTTGGCTATCGTGGCCATTGCTGCTATAAACATCGGGGTGCAGGTGTCCCAGCGTTTCATTGCATTTGTATCTTTGGGGTAAATCCCCAACAGTGCAATTGCTGGGTCGTAGGGCAGGTATATTTTTAACTCTTTGAGGAACCTCCACACAGTTTTCCAGAGTGGCTGCACCAGTTCACATTCCCACCAACAGTGTATGAGGGTTCCCTTTTCTCCGCATCCTCTCCAACATTTGTGGTTTCCTGCCTTGTTAATTTTCCCCATTCTCACTGGTGTGAGGCAGTATCTCATTGTGGTTTTGATTTGTATTTCCCTGATGGCAAGTGATGCAGAGCATTTTCTCATGTGCATGTTGGCCATGTCTATGTCTTCCTCTGTGAGATTTCTGTTCATGTCTTTTGCCCATTTCATGATTGGATTGTTTGTTTCTTTGGTGTTGAGTTTAATAAGTTCTTTATAGATCTTGGAAACTAGCCCTTTATCTGATAAGATACCTAGGAATAAACCTAACCAAAGATGTAAAGGATCTATACCCTCAAAACTATAGAACACTTCTGAAAGAAATTGAGGAAGACACAAAGAGATGGAAAAATATTCCAGGCTCATGGATTGGAAGAATTAATATTGTGAAAATGTCAATGTTACCCAGGGCAATATACACGTTTAATGCAATCCCTATCAAAATACCATGGACTTTCTTCAGAGAGTTAGAACAAATTATTTTAAGATTTGTGTGGAATCAGAAAAGACCCCGAATAGCCAGGGGAATTTTAAAAAAGAAAACCATATCTGGGGGCATCACAATGCCAGATTTCAGGTTGTACTACAAAGCTGTGGTCATCAAGACAGTGTGGTACTGGCACAAAAACAGACACATAGATCAGTGGAACAGAATAGAGAACCCAGAAGTGGACCCTGAACTTTATGGGCAACTAATATTCGATAAAGGAGGAAAGACTATCCACTGGAAGAAAGACAGTCTCTTCAATAAATGGTGCTGGGAAAATTGGACATCCACATGCAGAAGAATGAAACTAGACCACTCTCTTTCACCATACACAAAGATAAACTCAAAATGGATGAAAGATCTAAATGTGAGACAAGATTCCATCAAAATCCTAGAGAAGAACACAGGCAACACCCTTTTTGAACTCGGCCATAGTAACTTCTTGCAAGATACATCCACGAAGGCAAAAGAAACAAAAGCAAAAATGAACTATTGGGACTTCATCAAGATAAGAAGCTTTTGCACAGCAAAGGATACAGTCAACAAAACTCAAAGACAACCTACAGAATGGGAGAAGATATTTGCAAATGATGTATCTTCTATTGTTTTAATTGAAGTGTTATTTACATACACTGTTCTATTAGTTTTGGGGTGCATCAGTGTAATTCAATATTTTTAAACATTATGAAGCAATCCCCTTAATAAGTCTAGTTACCATCTGTACCCATATGAAGTTGTTACACTATTATTAACTATAATCCCCATGCTGTACATGACATCCCCATGCCTATGTTTCCATAACTGGAAGTTTGTATCTTTTAGTCCTCCTCACCTGTTTCACCTGTCCATCATCAACCGCCCACAGTAACCAATAGTTTGTTTTCTGTATCTATGCTTCTATTTCAAGTTTGGTTTTTGTTTTGTTTTGTTTTGTTTTGTTTTTGTCATTTGTCTTGTTTTAAGATTCTACGTAGAAGTGAAATGCTATGGTATTTATCTTCCTCTGTCTAGCTTACTTCACTTAGTGTAATACCTTCTTGTCACAAAGGGCAAGATCTCATTCCTTTTTATGGCTGGGTAATATTATAGTGTGTGTGTGTGTATACCATATCTTCTTTATCTGTTCATCTATTTTTTTAAATATTTATTTATTTATTTATGATAGACATAGAGAGAGAGAGAGGCAGAGACACAGGAGGAGGGAGAAGCAGGCTCCATGCTGGGAGCCTGATGTGGGACTCAATCCTGGGACTCCAGGATCATGCCCTGGGCCAAAGGCAGGCGCTAAACTGCTGAGCCACCCAGGGATCCCCGATCTGTTCATCTATTGATAAACATTTCTCTATTGGTTCTTGCATACTTTATCCATTCATCTATTGATGGACACTTAAGTTGCTCCTCTATTGGTTCCTGCATACTATGGATCTGTGAAAACTGCTGTATATTTATTATTGTTGCTGTAAGAAATTATTGCAAATGTGGAAATTAAACAAATTTATTGTCTTATAGTTCTGTAGGTCAGAGGTTCAAAATGGTCTACATGGGCCAAAATCAAGGTCTCAGTTAAAGTCAAGGTGAGGATATGGGTTTCCTTCTTTTCCAGCTTCCCAAGGCCACCTAATTTTTTGGCTCATGGCCCTTCTTTCCCCTATAGGGCCAGCACCATAACATCTTTCCAACTCTTCTTCCACTGTCTCATCTCTGACTAACCAAGAAAAGTTCTCCACTTTTAGAAACTCATGTGGTTTCTGTTGGTAAGAATGTAAACTGTGATAGCCACTCTGGAAAGAAGTATGGAGTTTCCTCAAAGCTAAAAATAGAACTACCCTATCATACAGCAATTGCACTACTAGGTATTTATCTAAAAGATAAAAAAATAAAGAATTCAAGGGGAGTACATACACCCCAATGTTTATAGTGGCATTATCAATTATCAATAATAGCCAAACTGGGCAGCCCCTGTGGCGCAGCGGTTTGGCCCCGCCTGAAGCCTGGAAGCCTGGGGTGTGATCCTGGAGGCCCAGGATCGAGTCCCACATCGGGCTCCCTGTGTGGAGCCTGCTTCTCCCTCTGCCTGTGTCTCTGCCTCTCTCTCTCTCTGTGTCTACGACTAAATAAATAAAATCTCTAAAAAAAAGTCATTTAGTAAAAATAAAAAAAATAGCCAAACTAAGGAGAAAGCCCTAATGTCCGTTAACTGATGAATGGAGAAGATGTGGTATATATATATATATATATATATATATATATATATATATATATATCCCATTACTATATATTACTGTAACATATAGTAATACATGGTAATATTTCATTCCTATATGTGGCATATAGTATTGAAATGTTACTAAGCCATCAAAAAGAATGAAATCTTGCCATTTACAATGACATAGATGGAGGTAGAGAGTATTATATAAGTGAAATAAGTCAGATAGAGAAAGATAAATACCATATGATCTCACTCATATGTGTAATTTAAGAAAGAAAACAGATGAATACATGGAGAAAGTAAGGGGGAAAAGAGAGAGGGAAATAAACTGTAAGAGACTTTTAATGATAGAGAACAAACTGAGGGTTGAAGGAGAGAAGGGGGTGGGTGGATTGGGTAGATGGGTGAAGAGTATTAAGAAGGGCACCTGTTGTGATATGAGCACTGGTTGTTGTATGTAAGTGATCAATCACTGAATTCTACTTCAGAAACCAATATAGCACTGAATGTTAACTAAGTAATATATAAACAAATAAATAAAAGAGACTAATAGTTTTTTTAAAAAAGAATTTATGTGATTAAATTGGTCCCCCATGGTTATCTCCCCATTTTATGAATCTTAACTTAATCACACAGGCAAGTTCCTTTTGCCATGAAAGGCCACATAGTTACAGTTTAGGAGATTAGGACATGAACATTTTAGGAGAGGAGCACTATTCTACTGACCATAATTCCTTACTCATGGACTCTGCTGCTCAGAATTCTAGATTAGATTTCCCAATTCTAGATTAGATTTCCCAAGAGAAGGTGATTGATGGGCATGCTCTGAAGAGTGAAGAAAAAGAAAGCTTAAGAACAGAAAATCTTGATGGCCAAATTCTTCTGAAAATATTGCCTAGTGACTCCTGGGAATAATCTGGCCTAATTTATGGAACCGGCCTATTACACAGAATTAGGATTTGCACCAAGCTCCTTTGAAATCTATCTTTATACCACCAGGTCCACAGATTGACATGGTAATTGTGGCAAAAGCAGAAACAAGATTTAGGCTACTGTTTCTCCTTATTGGTGTGTCTGTGGAAATTGTCATCCATGTTGAGGTGAGCACATCTGCACAGCTTTGCAGGACTTGATATCACACACAGATATGCCCTGCCTGAACACACTAGCACTAAATGGCCTTGTTGCTAGGGAAGTTCTGAGGATAAATGCAATATTTGTGTTCCTCATTCAAAACTCTTCATTTTTGGTACTTTTTCTTCCCGTTAATTTTGATGATCCAAAGACCAGAGAGAATTTGCTTAATTTTCTTAATTATAAAAGAATGTCTCCCAGATTTTAATAACTTTTAAGAAGTACATAATTGTCATGTAAGAAAAGTGTCACTGATATGTATATTGCACTGAAATGTAATTATGTACATTTTGAAATACAAGCTTCTGTACAAACCATTATATATAAATGAAACACTGGAATAATTGCATTATTTTTCTCTTACATTTTTATTATTCAATTTGTAAAATAAAATGGTACTGAATGTACTGTGTAAGATTTTGAGTTTTTTTTTTTAATTGCAGCTTTGCAAAGATTTAGTTGCATATTCATAACCACTGGTGACATGGTGCCAAGTGCTGAAACAATTATTCAGTGAATTCTTTGCATGACACTTCAGGGGAAACGATAAAAATGCTGAAGCTGAGTTCTATTTTAAGATCTTTGGCTGATGATTGTTAGAACTGCATAAAAGGACATTGCAGAGCTAAAGAAAGGTTCACGAGGAGGAGAAACAGAGCTTATATGATTAGTTAGAAGGAAAAATTAATGTAGAGTATGGCACATACTGAATTGCTTAAATATTAATTGAATAATTGAAACCATTCTAGTTTTAAAATAAATGCTGCAATTTATATTTTAAAAGTTAGTATTTGTATCTGTTTTGTGATAATAAATACATAACCCCTAAATATCTCATCTATTAAATAATATAGGAAAAAATATCCCATCATGTTGAAATGATATTGTAACTGATCAAAAATGATCAAGAATAATTTATCCCCTTTTCACAAAAGAATAAACTAAGACAAATGGGTTTATTTTTATTTTTATTTATTTTATTTTATTTTATTATTTTATTTTATTTTTAAATTTTTTTATTGGAATTCAATTTGCCAACATATAGCATAACACCCAGTGCTCATCTGCCAAATGCCCCCCTCAGTGCCCATCACCCAGTCACCCCAACCCCCAACCCTCTCCCCTTCCACTACTCCTTGTTCATTTCCCAGAGTTAGGTGTCTCTCATGTTTTGTCACCCTCACTGATATTTTCACTCATTTATTCTCCTTTCCCTTTATTCCCTTTCACTAATTTTTATATTCCCCAAAGAATGAGACCATATAATGTTTGTCCTTTTCCAATTGACTTATTTCATTCAGCATAATACCCTCCAGTTCCATCCACATTGAAGCAAATGGTGGTTATTTATTGTTTCTAATGGCTGAGTAATATAACACATCTTCTTTACCCATTCATCTTTCGATGGACACCAAGGCTCCTTCCACAGTTTGGCTATTGTGGACATTGCTGCTATAAACATCAGGATGCAGGTGTCCCGGCATTTCATTGCATCTGTATCTTTGGGGTAAATCCCCAGCAGTGCAATTGCTGGGTCGTAGGGCAGGTCTATTTTTAACTCTTTGTGGAACCTGCACACAGTTTTCCAGAGTGGCTGCACCAGTTCACATTCCCACCAGCAGTGCAAGAGGGTTCCCCTTTCTCCACATCCTCTCCAACATTTGTGGTTTCCTGTCTTGTTAATTTTCCCCATTCTCACTGGTGTGAGGTGGTATCTCATTGTGGTTGTTGTTGTTGTTGTTGTTTTTTCTTTTTCTCATTGTGGTTTTGATTTGTATTTCCCTGATGGCCAGTGATGGGGAGCATTTTCTCATGTGCATGTTGGCCATGTCTATGTCTTCCTCTGTGAAATTTCTGTTCATGTCTTTTGCCCATTTCATGATTGGATTGTTTGCTTCTTTGCTGTTGAGTTTAATAAGTTCTTTATAGATCTTGGATACTAACCCTTTATCTGATACGTCATTGGCAAATATCTTCTCCCATTCTGTAGGTTGTCTTTTAGTTTTGTTGACTTTTTCTTTTCTGTGCAGAAGCTTCTATCTTGATGAAGTCCCAATAGTTCATTTTTGCTTTTGTTTCTATTGCCTACCTGGATGTATCTTGCAAAAAGTTTCTGTGACCAATTTCAAAAAGGGTGTTGCCTGTGTTTTCCTCTAGGATTTTGATGAAATCTTGTCTCACATTTAGATCTTTCATCCATTTTGAGTTTATCTTTGTGTATGGTGTAAGACAATGGTCTAGTTTCATTCTTCTTCATGTGGATGTCCAATTTCCCCAGCACCATTTATTGAAGAGATTGTCTTTTTTCCAGTGCATAGTCTTTCCTGCTTTGTCGAATATTAGTTGACCATAAAGTTGAGGGTCCACTTCTGGATTCTCTATTCTGTTCCATTGATCTATGTGTCTGTTTTTGTGCCAGTACCACACTGTCTTGATGACCACAGCTTTGTAGTACAACCTGAAATCTGACATTGTGATGCCCCCAGTTATGGTTTTCTTTTTTAACATTCCCCTGGCTATTTGGGGTCTTTTCTGACTCCCTCAAATCTTAAAATAATTTGTTCCAACTCTCTGAAGAAACTCCATGGTATTTTGATAGGGATTGCGTTGAATGTGTAAATTGCCCTGGATAACATTGACATTTTCACAATAGTAATTCTGCCAATCCATGAGCCTGGAATATTTTTCCACCTCTTTGTGTCTTCCTCAATTTCTTTCAGAAGTGTTCTGTTGTTTTTAGGGTATAGATCCTTTACCTCTTTGGTTAGGTTTATTCCTAGGTATCTAATGCTTTTGGGTGCAATTGTAAATGGGATTGACTCCTTAATTTCTCTTTCTTCAGCCTCATTGTTAGTGTATAGAAATGCCACTGATTTCTGGGCATTGATTTTGTATCCTGCCACACTGCCGAACTGCTTGTATGAGTTCTAGCAATCTTGGGGTGGAGTCTTTTGGGTTTTCTATGTACAGTATCATGTCATCGGTGAAGAGGGAGAGTTTGACTTCTTCTTTGCCAATTTGAATGCCTTTTATTTCTTTTTGTTGCCTGATTGCTGAGGCTAGGACTTCTAGTACTAAGTTGAATAGCAGTGGTGTGAGTAGACATCCCTGGTGTGTTCCTGATCTTAGGGGAAAGGCTCCTAGTATTTTCCCATTGAGAATATTTGCTGTAGGCTTTTCAAAGATGGCTTTTAAGATATTGAGGAATGTTTCTTCTTACCCTACACTCTGAAGAGTTTTGATCAGGAATCCATTCCTACTGCTATTTTGGATATCAATAGGAAAGATATCTTTGGATGCTATTTTGTCAAATGCTTTCTCTGCATCTATTGAGAGGATCATATGGTTCTTCTTTTTTCTCTTATTGATGTCATTTATCACGTTGAGTGTTTTAGGAGTGTTGAACCAACCAACCTTGCATCCTGGGAATAAATTCCACTTGATCATGGTGAATATTTTTCTTAATGTACTGTTGGATCCTATTGGCTAGTATCTTGTTGAGAATTTTTGCATCCGTGTTCACCAGGGATATTGGTCTTTATTTCTCCTTTTTGGTGGGAACTTTGTCTGATTTTGGAATCAACGTAATGCTGGCCTCATAAAATGAGTTTAGAAGCATCCCACCACTTTCTATTCTTAGGAACAGTTTTAGTAGAATAGATATTATGTCTTTGAAACCTTTGATAGAATTCCCCTGGGAGGCCGTTTGGACCTGGAGTTTCGAGTCTTGGGAGGTTTTTGATGACTGCTTCACTGCTTCAATTAACTTGCTGGTTATTGGCCTGTTCAGGTTTGCTATATCTTCCTGTTCCAGTCTTGGTAATTTGCAGTGTTCCAGAAATGCATCCATTTCTTCCACATTGCCTAATTTGTTGGCATATAGCTGTTCATAATACAGTTTTTAAATTGTTTGTATTTCCTTGGTATTGGTTATGATCTCCCCTCTTTCTTTTGTGATTTTATTGAGTCTTTTCTCTTTTCTCCTTAATAATTCTGGCTAATGGTTTATATATCTATTAATTCTTTCAAAGAACCAATCCAGGAATGCCTGGGTGGCTCACAGTTGAGCATATGCCTTTGGGTCAGGGCATGATCCCGTGGTCCCAGGATCGAGTCCCACATCGGGCTCCCTGCATGGAGCCTCTTCTCTCTCTGTTTGTGTCTCTGCCTCTCTCTGTGTGTCTCTCATGAATAAATAAGTAAATTAAAAAAAAAAAAAAAAAGAACCAACAGCTGGTTTTCTTGATCTGTTCTACAGTTCTTCCGGTCTCAATTTCACTGAGTTTGCTCGAATCTTTGGTAACTCTCTCTTCTTCTTCTTGGTGTAGGCTTTACTTGCTTTTCTTTCTCAATTCCTTTAGGTGTCAGGTTAGCTTGTGTATTTGAGTTTTTTCCAATTTTTTTGAGGAACGCTTGTATTGCAATGTATTTCCCTCTTAGGACTACTTTTGCTGTATCCCAAAGATTTTGAATGGTTGTATCTTCATTTTCATTAGTTTCCACGAATCTTTTTAATGCTTCTCTAATTTAATGGTTGACCCATTCATCTCTTAGCAGGATGGTCTTTAACCTCCACGTGTTTGAGTTTCTTCTAAATTTCTCTTGTGAATGAGTTCTAGTTTCAGAGCATTATGGTCTGAAAATAAGCAGGGGAAAATCCCAATCTTTTGGTATTGTTTGATACCTGATTTGTGACCAGTATGTGATCTATTTTGGAGAAAGTTCCAGTGCACCTGAGAAGAATGTGTATTCAATTGCATTCGGATGCAGTTCTGTATATATCTGTAAAATCCCTCTGGTCCAGGGCATCATTTAAAGCCCTTTTTCCTTTGGTGATGTTGTGCTTTGAATATCTGTCATTTGCTGGAAGTGCCATGTTGAAGTCTCCTACTATTAGTATATTATTATCTAAGTATGTCTTTATTTTGGTTATTAGTTGATTGATATACTTGGCAGCTCCCACATTAGGGGCATAAATATTCATGATTGTTAGGTATTCTTGTTGGATAGACACTTTAAGTATGATACAGTGTCCTATTACAGTCTTTGGGATAAACTTTAATTTATCTGATATGAGGATATCTACCCCAGCTTTTTTTGAGTACTATTTGAAGAGTAAATTGTTCTAGAACCTTTCATTTTCAGGCGGTAGATATCCTTAGGTCTCAAATGAGTCCCTTGTAGACAGCAAATAAATGGGTCTTGCTTTTATATCCAGTCTGAAACACTGCATCTTTTGATGGGATCATTTAGCACATTCACATTCACAGTAACTATTGAAGGATATGGATTTAGTGTCATTGTGTTATTTGTTCAGTCCCTGGTTTTGTGGATTGTTACCTTGGACTTCCTCTTTCTTTTACAGAGTCTTCCTTAATATTTCTTGCAGAGCCAGTTTGGTGGTCATGTATTCTTTCAGTTTCTGCTTATCTAGGAGGCTCTTTATTCTCCTTCTATTCTGAATGTGAGCCTTGCTGGATAAAGTATTCTTGGTTGTATGTTCTTCTCATTTAGGACCCTGAATATAGCCTGCCGGCCCTTTCTGGCCTGCCAGGTCTCTGTGGAGAGGTCTGCTGTGAATCTAATATTTCTCCCCATATAAGTTAGGGATCTCTTGTCTATTGCTGCTTTAAGAATTTTCTCTTTATCTTTGAAATGTGCACGTTTCGCTATTAAAAGTCGAGGTGTTGAACGGTTTTTATTGATTTTTGCATGGGGGGGTCCTCTCTATCTCTTCCATCTAAACGCCTGCTTCCTCCCCAAATTAAGGATGTTCTCAGCTATGATGTGTTCAAATATACTTTGTGGTTTTATGTCTCCCTTTCAACCTCTTCTGGAATCCCAATCATATGTAAATTGTTCCTTCTTAGGCTATCCTTCATTTCCCTAAGCTTTTCCTCATAGTGTCTTACTTATTTTTCTCTTTTTTCCTCAGCTTCCTTCCTTACCATCAACTTGTCTTCTATGTCACTCACTCTCTATTCCACCTCATTAACCCTAGCAGTTAAGACATCCAGTTTGGATTTCATCTTATTTAATATATTTTTATTTTCAGCCTGATTAGATCCCAATTCTGCAGTAATGAAGTCTCTAGAGTCCTTTATCTTTTTTTCCAGAGACCAGTAGCTTTATAACTGTGGTTCTGAATTGAATCTGACATCATATATGAATCCAAATTCTGTAACTCTGTGGCATAGAGTACTGTTCCAGCTCTTTCTTTTGTGGTGAATTCTTCCTTCTAGTCATTTTGTCCAGGGCAGAGTGGCTGTATGAGTGGGTTGAGGCAAATATATCAACCCACAACCTAAACAAAATACACCCTAAATGATTCCAAAGAGGTCAGAGACCAGAAAATAAAAGAAAAAGAAAGAACAGAAGAAAATTTAAAAAAAGAATTAGTAAATTGAAAAACAAATTTTAAAATAAAGTGGTAAAAATAAAAATCCAAAAACCATAAAGAAGAAAAAAAATGAAAAAGAAAAGAAAGAAAAAAGTAAAGAAAAGAGGAAAAAGTGAAAGAAAGAAGAAAATGGGGAACTGGGGTATGGTAGTGGAGAGAGAATGTAGTCTTCCTGAGGGGTTCTCAAGGGTGATCCTCTTGGTTCTGAGTTTATTAAGTTCTGTATGTTAGAAGATGCTCAGTCCTAAATTTATATAAACCAACAATACTTATAGAAAGCCCCAACACTGACCAGAAAAGCATAAACAACTTAAAAGAGGGGGGTAGAATGGAAGGAAGAGAGAATATAATCTCACAGAATAAACCAGCACAGTATACCACTTGGTTCTGGATGTAAGTTGGTCATGTGTTAGAAGGTATTAACCTCTGCCATTGTAGAACAAAACGAGGCAGAAAAAAACAAAAAAACCCAAACAAAAACCCATATCTCATATATCTCCCAAAATTAAATTGAATATGTTGAAGGGAATCCAGAAGTGAAAAATATATCTAAGACACATAATTGTAGAAATATGAAAGTCAAAAAGGAGGAAACTCAAAAGTGAAGAGCTGGTAAAAATATTGTAGTTAAGGTGGAGAAAAAGAAAAAATATTAGAAATTTTTAGTCTTATATAAAAACGAGTTGTACTAGAAAAAGGAAGAAAAGAGGGACCCTCTTGGTCTATATACTATTTTCCCTTGGTCCTGGAGCTTTCCAGGGCTGCCTGGTAAGGAAAGTTGCTCTTCCCCTGTCCTTCCAGCTGGTCTTCTGGGAAAGGAGCCTGCTGCTCTGACTCTCAGGTGTGTGTACCTGGGGGAGATGTTCCACCCCCTGCCAGGTTTACCTCTGTGGAGCCGTTTACCCTGTGACGCCTCTGTTCCCTGGCAGCCCGGCCTCTCCCAGGCGCAAGGTGACACCAGGAAGAACAAGAACACTGGCGGTGACCAGGTCTCCAGCTCTGGAGTCAACTCTCCACAGTAACTAATTCAGTCTCCCAGTCCACACTGACCTAGATGCTCCCAGGGCAGTGGAGCACTGATCTGCACAGCTTGGGAGGTGCCTGGTGACAGGAGAGTCCTTGCTGTCCTGTGCCCTCCCCACTTCAGCCAGTGCCAGGGGGAGTGCAGGATCGTTGGCTTTGTCCACCTGGGTACCCTGGAATCTGGAGCCCTGTGCCACTGGAACTTCACTCCAGGGGACCACCTCTTCTGAAGGGAATGAGGCTCAGCCACCTCTGTCCAGAGCTAGCCTGCCTAACTGACTGGCTTCTCCCAAATGACCCAGAGGGCTGCAGAGCTCCAGCCCTTTACCATATTGGGGCACAATTTGTGGTGAGCTTCCCCTTGGTGCCCCTTTCTTATAGTGACTCTGGGAATCTTGAGGCTTCATGCCCCTCCTGGAATTTTGCCCGATTTCTGTGCTAAACACTTCCATCCGGGAAAACTCCAGCCCAGATTTTTAAAGTTCCCACTTCTCCAAGGCTGTGCTTTAGACACCAGCTTTAGCCAGGCTCCTCATGGTGCCCCTCCTCCACTTGATTCTGATTGATTGATTGATTGATTGATTTTTCACCTGTCTACCTTGTTAGAAGTGAAAACCCTTCTCTCTGTAGTGTTCCAGTTGTTCTCTCTTTACGTCTCAGGTCAAATTAGTAGGTGATCAGGATGTTTTGAAAGTTATCCAGGTAGTTTTGTGGGGTCAGATGAGTTGAGGACCCCTACTCTTCCACCATCTTGCTCCTCTTCGTATTGTGCCCCTCTGTAAATCTCTCTACCTACCACACTTCATCTGATGTTTCCAAAGCCCTAGTCCTTGGAAAATTGCTGCTTTCTGTCACTAGGTAGTAGTTTGGCTTTTATAAAATTTCATGTAAATGGGATAAAATCTGCGTGGTCTTTTCTTCTTTTCTCATTTCTTTTACTCACTATAGCCACTATGAGATTCATCCACATTGTGTCATGTACTGTTATTAATGAATAGTATTTTATTGTATGAATATATCACAGTTTGTTTATCTATTCACCTTTTAATGGATATTTGGGTTGTTTCCACTTTGGAGCTTGAAAATAAAGTTGCTATAAACAAGTCTTTACATGGCCATATTCTTTAATTTCTCTTGTTAAATAGCTGGAGTGGAACAGCTGGTATATATGGCAAGTATATGTTTAACATTTCAAGACACTGACAAACTATTTTCTAAAGTAAATGAGGTTCAGGAAGTAAAAAATGTTTAAAAGGGGGCAGCTGGGTGGCTCAGCCAGTTTAGCATCCGAATCTTGATTTTGGCTCAGGTCATGATTTCAGTATGGTGGGACTGAGCCCTGCATTGGGCTCCACACTCAGCATAGTGTCTGCTTCTCCCTCTCCCTCCAATTATGCTCTCTCTCTCGCCTAAATAAATAAATAAATAAATAAATAAATAAATAAATAAATAAGATCTTTTTTAAAAAAATGTGTAAAGTAATCCAAGAGCCCAAGGGCAATAATACATTTCCTGTTCATTTAGTGAGTTAGTACGTAAGAATTTCAGTTCCTATCTTCATCAACACTTGGCAGTCAGTCTTTCAAGTATTAGATGCTTTATTGGTGTGCAGTGGGTGTTTTAATTTGCATTTCCTTAATGAGTAATGATGATAAGCATCTTTTTATGGACTTATTTGCCATCCACATATTTTTAGAAGCTTAATTATGACATAATTCATATACCATGCAATTCACCTATTTGAAGTATACAACTCAACATTTTTAGTGCATTCACAGATATGTGCAACCATCACCACAGTTAATTTAAAACATTTTCATCACTTCATAAAGAAACTCCATATTTTTTACCTATCACTTCTCAATCATCTCTACTCCTGAACCCCACTCTCAGCCCTAAGCAACCATTTTCTGTTTTGATAGATTTCTGTATGATAAGAATAGAATCATGGAAACAGTGTGACTGTTTCTTTCTTTGAGCATAACATTTTCAAGGTCCTTACTTGTACTGCATATCAGTACTTCATTCCTTTCTGTGCTTGAATATTATTCCACTCTGAATATGCCAGTTTTGTTTATTTATCCATCAATTAATAGACATTTGGATTGTTTCCATTTTTTGGCTTTAAGCATGATGTGGCTATAAACATTCATGTAGAAGATTCTATGTGAATGTTATTTCATTTTTCTTGGTTATGTAGGAATGGAAATGCTGAATAATATGATACTCTTCCAGACTGTTTTTCAGAGTTGTTATACCATTTTACATTCCTATTCACAGTATAGAAGAGTTCACATTTTTCTACATCTTCACCAATACTTGTTATTATCTGACTTTTAAAATACTAGCCATCCCAGTGGGTATGGAGTGGTATCTCATTGTAATATTTAATTGCACCTCCTTGATAACTAATCATGTTAAGCATCTTTTTATATGTGTATTGGCCATTTATATATCTTTATTGGAAAAATATCTATTCAGATCTTTTGTTTACTTTTTAAAATTGGGTTATTTTTCTTTATATTGATGAGGCATAAGAGTTCTTTATATATATTCTAAATACAGGTACCTCATCAGATGTGAGGTTTGCAACACCATCTTCCTTTCTGTGGGTTGTCTCTTTACTTTATCATGTCCTCTGATGCATAAAGTTTTCTATTTTGATGAAGTCCTGTTTAGTTAGTTTTTTTCTTTTGTTCTCTGTGATTTTGATGTACATTTAAGAATTAATTGCCACATAGAAGGTCATTAAGATTCATCTCTGTTTTCTTTTAAGAAATTTATGGTTTATCCTTTCTATTTTGCTCATTAATTCATTTGTAATCAATTTTAGATATGGTGTGAGATAAGGATCAAAATTCATTCTTTGATTATTATTAGCCAGTTTTCCCAGCAACATTTGTTGAAAAACTGTTCTTTCCCTTTTAGCACTCTTGAAAATCAGTTGATCATAGATTTATAGATAGTTGAGAATGTTTTAAATAAATAATAATAATAAAAGAATCCAAATATTTGGGAAGCTAAAAAGGTAGACTTTACAACTTATTTTAAATTTGGAATAAAAGTTCAGCTGGATTCAAGTGCTCAGCAGTCAGTTAGAATTTACTTTATCAGTTACATATTTTTTTGCTATCCCTATGGCAGATACTTAAATAATTCTGATAAACTGCTTTATTTGCATGGAATGCCTGACTGTGGGAGTTTGCTGAAATTAGTATTGACTGGTAGGTACTGAATATGGCTGCAAATTTTCTCTAGGGATGATATTGAACCATAACTAGAGAGGCAGTTGAGGATTGATTGATAGATCCAAACATCCATTCCAACAAGTCAATGGAACTAATTGGGCAGTTGGAGATAGTTATATTTGGTACCCGATTAGATTGGATTCAGCTGAAAGAAACAGAGGTCCTCCTAATTAATTTTGGATTAAAGAAAACAAGTCTATTTCTCCTTTACGTGAATGTAATTGGGGTCAGCAATTCTAGACTAGTATTGCTATTAGAGTCCAGATTCCTTTTAGCTCACTGTTTCACTGTCCTCTGGGGAAAGCTATCATCTTCAATTCTCTAAAATGGTCAATCATGTTCCAACCATCACATATGTATTCCATACAACGGACTGTGAGATGAAGTATGGAGAAGGAAGTGGGCAAAGGGTACTCATCAGATGTTCTTAAGGAGCTTTCCTGGAAGCTGACATATATCCTTTCCTTATACAGCTCAATCAGTAAAATTCAGTCATAGAGCCACCTATTGGCTATGGCACAAAGCATGGCAGGCCAGGACATATAGGTTTAACTTGGTGCCTTTACAGAGATGAGTTTTATTACAAAGGATATTAGGATGGGCAACTATAGTGTTATGCCAGATGCAGGCCAGTGGTAAACAGCATCCCTGCTTCAGGCAATAACTTGAAAACAGTAATAAAACTGACTACAAGTTTGTCTTTATTAACCATGTACCAGTAAATCTGCACAATGCCAATAGTAGCATACTTTTCTTTGAAAATATCTTTTGGTGATATATTGTCTAAATCAAGATTTCTCAATCTTGGAGCTATTGATATTTTGAATTGGGTGATTCTTTCTTGTCAGAGGAGGACAGCTATCCTATGCATTGTAGGACTTCTAGTATCTGCCCACTCACTCTCAGTGGAGCAACTCTCACTCCATTGTGGCAACAAATATAAATCCAGCTGTTGCCAAAACTTTCTTGAGGGCCGAAATTGTATCTTGTCAAGAACTAGGGATCTCAAAATTTACTACAGTTATTGCTGAATTGTAATACTATCTATAAAATATTCAAGTTAGCACATTTGAATAATTTATCCTTTAATAAGCATGATGGTTTTTCTGTGGAAGTAAATTTGGAAAACTCCAATGATGCTGTTGGCCCAAACACATGCCTTTAGCTAGATGTATCCCTTTTGAAGTTAAGTTTCAATGATTCAGAATAATTTGAGTTTGCTTTGTCTCCAACCACTATGGATATGGATTACACACTCCTGCCTTTAACAATAGATTAGAAAATAAGCAATAAACAGGGTGCCTGGGGGCTCAGTGGGCTTAGTGCCCAACTCTTGATTTAAGCTCAGGTTGTGATCTAAGGGTTGTGAGATCGTGCTCTGTGTCAAGCTGACATGCTGAGCATGGAGCCTGTTTGGGATTCTCTGTCTTCCTTTTGCTCTGCCCTCTCCACCCCTCAAAATAAATAAAATGGAAAAAAGATAAGCAACAAGAGCACAGTGAATATAAGATGAAAGAAGAGAATTTGAGTTATTTAAATTCTATCATTCTTCATGAAAGATAAAACCTTACATTTTTGCATTTGAAACAAATTTCATTTTAGTGCAAATTTTAGATCACGTGTGAAACATTTTAGTGATTTTGTATAATAAATTTAAAATTGAAATTTATTGTACAGAAAACTCAAAAGACTCCACCAAAAAAACTGATAGACTTGATAAAGGAATTCAGTAAAGTTGCAGTATACAAAATCAATGTACAGAAGTCTCTTGCATTTCTATACACCTGTAATGAAGCTGCAGAAAGAGAAAATAAGAAAACAATTCCATTCACAATTGCTCCCAAAATAAGATGATACCTAAGAATAAACCTTGCTGAAGAAGTGAAAGACCATAAAATATGGTTTTTCTGAAAACCATAAAACACTGATGAAAGAAATTAAAGATGACAAAAAGAAATGGAAAGACATTCCATGTTCATGGATTGGAAGAACAAATACTGTTAAGATGTCTATACTATACAAAGTAATCTACACATTTAATACAATCCCTATCAAAATACCATCAGTATTTTCCACAGAGCTAATCAAACAATCCTAAAATTTGTATGGAAACACAAAGCCTTGAATCTTGAATCGCCAAAGCAGTCTTGAAAAAGAAAAGCAAAGCTGGAGGCATCATAATTCCAGACTTCAAGCTATATTACAAAGCTGTAGTCAACAAGACAGTATGGTACTGGCACAAAAACAGACACATATATTAATGAAACAGAATAGAAAACTCAGAAATGAATCCACAATTATATGGTCGATTTATCTTCAAAAAAGCAGGGAAGAATATTCATCAGGAAAAAGACTGTCTTTTCAGTAAATAGTGTTGGTAAAACTGAATAGCAACATGCATAACAATGAAACTGGACCATTTTCTTTTCCCATACACAAAAATAAATGCAAAATTGATTAAAGATCTAAATATAAGACCTGAAACCATAAAAGCCCTTGAAGAAAGCACAGGCTGTAATTTCTCTGATATGGGTCATAACAACTATTTTTCTAGATAGGTCCCTTGAGGCAAGGGAAACAAAAGCAAAAATTAACTACTGGGACTAATCAAAATAAAAAGCTTCTGCACAGCAAAATAAATAAGTCAACAAAACTAAAAGCAACCTACAGAATGGGAGACAATATTTGCAAATGATATATCTGATAAAGGGTTAGTATCCAAGATCTATAAAGAACTTATCAAGTTCAACACCCAAAAAACAAACAATCCAATTAAAAAATGGGTAGAAGACATGAATAGACATTTTTCCAAGGAAGACATACAGATGTCCAGTAGACATGAAAAGATGCTCAATATCACTCAATATCAGGAAAATGCAAATCTAATTTTATAATGAGATATCACCTCACACCTGTCAGAATGACTTAAACCAAAAACACAAGAAACAATGGTGTTGGCGAGGGTGTGGAGAGAGGGGAACCCTCTTGAACTGTTTGTGGGGATGCAAACTAGTGCAGCCACTCTGGAAAACAGTATGGAAGTTTCTCAAAAAGTTAAAAATAAACTACCCTGGGGTGCCTGGGTGTCTCAGTCAGTTAAGCAATTGCCTTCAGCTCAGGTCATGATCTTGGGATCCTGGGATAAAACCCCATGATGGGGCTCCCTGTTCAGTGAGGAGCCTGCTTCTCCTTCTCTCTCTGTTCTGCCCCCCACTCCATTCATGCTTGCACTCTCTCACAGAAATAAATAAAGCCTTTAAAAAAATAGAACTATCTTATGATCCAGGAATTGTAGTACTAGGTATTTACCCAAAGAATACAAAAATATTAATTCAAAGTGTACCCAGATGTTTAGAGCAGCATTATCAATAACAGCAAAATTATGGAAGGATCCCAGTGTCCATCAACAGATAAATGAATAAAGAAAAATATATATATAATGGAATATTACTCAGCCATGAAAAAGGATGGAATCTTGCCATTTGCAACAACACAGATGGAGCTAGAGAGTATTACACGAATCAAAATAAGTCAGTGAAAGAAAGACGATACCATATGATTTCACTCATATGTAGAATTTGAGAAACAAAACAAATAATCAAAGGGAGATAAAAGAGAGACAGAGACAAATAAAAAAACCGACTCTTAACTATAAAGAACAAATTGATGGATACCAGAGGGATAGAGATGTGGAGATGTATGAAATAGGTGATGAGGATTAAGGACTGAGCTTGATGTGATAAGCCCCGGGTAATGTATGGAATCCTGTAAAACACCAGCACCTGGAATAGGTAAAGAGCAGATTCTTCCCCCAGGGCCTCTGGAGTGAGTGGAGCTCTGCTGTGATTTATATTTTGGTCCAATGATATTGATTGCTGAATTTTGGCCTCTAGAATTGCAAGAGAATAAATTCCTATTGTGTTAAGCCTTCAAGTGTATGCTACTGTGATACAACAGCTACAGGAAACTAATAAACAGATATAACCAGAAATGAGGAAAATATTGCTGTGGATTGGTTATCCAGTATACAGATATCAACAAACTTTTTTTTGTAAGTGGCCAGATAGTTAATATTTTTGTCTTTGTGTGCCATACATTAACTCAACTCTGCTATTGTAGCCATCAACAATATGTAAATTAATGGGTGTAGTTGTGTTCCAATAAAACTTTATTTATAAAAAACAAGGCAATGAGCCAGACTTGGCTTGCAGACCATATATAGCTTGCAACTCCTGATGTAGAATTAAGTAAAAAAATAAAAAAATTTAAAAAGCAAGATTAAGAAAAAAAGGGATGATGGCATAATGTGTTACCATTTATTTAAGAAAGGGAAAAAAGTACATATAGAAAACAATGGAAAGGAAAATCAAAAAATATTTTAAGTGGTTACATTTAGAGAAGGCAGGCTATAAGGTGAAGGGAGTAGAGGTATAAACTAGACTTCCTATACTGTATTTTATTTTATAGATATAACTTTTTAATCATAAAAATATTTCATGTAAACATAAATCAAAATTAACTTTATAAAGCAGTACCTATACACTGAAAGCAAAAAGAAATAAATGAACTTGTCTCATTGGTGACATAACTATACAGAGACTTCAAAATATACTTATTTGACCACATATCCATAGCTGGGGGAATTCACAAGGACAAAAAAAAAGAAGAGACTGAGAAGCAACTTAAAATGTTTTCAGTAATAATGTTGTGACTGATTGTGTTGTATAGTTATTCTAATACTGGTAGCTGTATGTTGTAAGATGAAGCAAATGGTTAATTTATTTGGAGTATTTGAGAACATGATTTTTTAATATGAAAAAAAGAAGATGAAAGTGTGCAAAATAAATTACATATAGCCTGAATTCAAATTGTAAGACGATATATTTCATGAACTAATTAAAAATGTGTGTGTATTTCCCACCACTCTCCACTGAAAAGTCTAAAAACAAAGACCAGCTCAGAAGTGACATTCTTTCCAGCGTCCAAATGTGACCTTTGAGCAACTTTTCCCAGCAAATGATACCAGAGTTCCTGGGTTAAATGGTAGGTTCCAGCAAATAAGAATTGCTAATATGACTCTGAAACATGAAAATATATTTCATGTATAGTCTCTCAATGGCCAAATATGGAACAATTTGAGCATCAATAAAGGTAACACTAGAAATGGACTGAAAGGCATTCATGTTGTATAAACCATCAATGCATACTAATATATTAGCAATACTGAACAACCATATCTAATGTGGAAGATGCTATGGAACCACCTAATTATTTTTTATTTTATTTTTTAAAGATTTTATTTATTTATTCATGAGAGACACGGAGAGTGGCAGAGACAGAGGCCAAGCGAGAAGCAGGCTTCATGGAGGGAGCCTGATGTGGGACTTGATCCTGGGACCATGGGATCACGCCTTGAGCTGAAGGCAGACACTCAACCACTGAGCCACCCAGGCACCCCACCACCTAATTATTTTTAAAGCTGGTAGGATACCACAATTCATGAAGTTGTTTTTACAAAGAAAAGAAAAGAAAGTCAAACGTGAATCTCATCAAGTCTTGTAGATATAACTATTTCTTTCCATGAAGCATGGGGAACAAAGAAACACTTAAAGAGCTAACAAATCCAGGGAAAAGGAAGCCCTGCAAGACAAAAGAATTCATCTTCAATAAAAAATTGCAAAAAGAACAGAGGAAGGACATTCCATTGATCGAAAGAGACTTAAAACACACATAAAAAATGACAAGATTTTTCAACTGTTAAAAGAAAGTATAAAAAAAATCATGAGACAATCAGGGACATGGACACTGATTATATTTGAAGATAATAAAGAACTATCATTCATCATTTTTGGATATGAATATCTACAGGTAAAATTGTGTGATGCTTAGGATTTGCATCAAAATAATATGTAACAGAGAAGGGAGGAATATATAGGTAAATCAAAGTTGGTCATGGGGTGATATTTGTTAAAGCCAAGCAATGAATAAATGGAGTTCTTTACAGCATTCTATTTTTTGTTTGGAATTTTTCATAATAAATTTTTCTAAGTAAAGCAAATTTTTAAAAAAGCAAAAAAAGGATATCTTCTCCAAATACTAAAAATATAAATGACTATAATAAATCAAATACATAAATTCATCAAATATATATTCAATACATAAAACCCATGAGTTAATAATGATACTTTTAAGATAAGTAAATTATTTGCTCACCACTGAGGTGGTTAGGACACAAGGTCATTGTTTCTGAAAATGTATAAATACTGGGAGAAAATAAAGTCTTTCTTGAGCAGGCTATATTTGATGAGAAAATGTTATTCTTATAAAAGAATGAGAGCTAATAAAAGTAGAAGGAAAGACAACATTTTTAAATTGCATTTTGCAATTTCTAGTGAAATAATGGAACCAGGCAAAATCAACAGCTGATAAGTGAAAGGTTGAAAAAACTTTATAATGGATGAAATAAGCTAACATCACTTGACCCTGTTGCTTATTCTTAATATTAGCAAACAAGGGACAACCTGGCACAACCTGCCTCTGATATGGTGCAATAGGAAGCACTCACATCACTTATAAAGTTTTTTTTCTTTTTACCAAAAAATTGAATTTCAATCTAAAGAGGCCTCTCTATATATCTTTCTGATTCAGAATATACAGGAGCAGAGGAACTTAACAACACCAGAAAGAAGCAATATGTCAAATCCAAAGTGCCAGAAAAAAACCTCAGGACAACTGATGCAATTTCTTTAGCTATGAGGGATATTCTAGAGGAAAAAAGACCCAGGAGATGATATGCCTGCATCCTGATTCAAACCAATCAATTGTTAAAGTCCTTTTTTTTTTTTTTAGACAATCAGGGATTGGGTATTAGATGATGAATTAATGATAATATTGTCAGTTGTGATAATGATACTGTGCTTCTGTTAAACAAAGAAAACACCTTGTTCCATAAAGACATCTACTAAAATATTTACAAGTGAAATGAAATGAGGTTTCTCTTTTAAGGATTATAAAATAGTCCTTGCCCAGAAAATGTGGTAGAACATAGAATTAAAGATGAAATAGCAAAGCTAAACACAAGAAGAGCAGAATGGAAATGGTTGTTGGAGCTGTATTATGGGTTCCTGGTGGCGTGGTTCATTGTTCTGTGCAATCTGGTTTCATACATGTTTGAAATTTTCCACTAAAATCTAAAGAAAAGAAAAGAAAAGAAAAGAAAAGAAAAGAAAAGAAAAGACAAAAGAAAAGCTTCCACTGCTTCTTTCCTCATTGTTAAATATATCAGTTACCAACTGGTTACAGAAAGAGAATCAATGTTCAATTTTTTGCTTTTGGAAAACATATAAGTCAAATCCTGAAATTAATTTTTCTCTTTTCTTCATCCATATGCAGCTTAGAATCACATTTTAATTTCATCACACAAAAGTTATTAGAATCACAAGAAGCAAAGAGTATAGGTTACATCTGGCAAATGCCTCATTTATAAGGATATGATTGAAAGGCATTTAGGTACAAACTAATATACTGGAAGCTAGGAAGCATGTTGGAGCAGTTAATGAAAACAGCCTTCACAGCCTTTTATATCTAAAAGAAAGAGAAAAAGAAATCCCTCATTCCACACTTTCACCTTGCCAATAGAAAACCCTTGGGGTGATTGATTCTATGTTTAGATTACTTATTCACAGAAAAGTCCTGAAATACAGTCTCACCAAGTGCCTGCTTATGTATTAATCACCATGTGCTCTTTGCTGTCTTGGCTGCAGGCTTTGATCAAGACCTGACCCTGGGCAAGACTGGAAAAGACAGCCTGCATTAAATAAAGACCAACAAAGCCCAAAGATCTTGTGTTGCCCAGGACAATTGTTTTGAGAGATAAGAAGCTGAGGTCCTGAAGGGCTAACTCTGTCAGTTGCAGGCCTGCTGGGTAGAAACAAAGATGGATGCAGTCTGGATTTCCTTTTTTTTTTTTTTTTTTTTTGCAGTCTAGATTTCCTGACTCTCAAGCCTGTGATCTGCCATCCTGGTCAAAGATGCAAAATATGTAGTGCCTAACACTATGGGCTAGCAATGGTGTGGATGAATCCTTAAACGTTTAATCTGTGAGATTTTAAAGAAATTATGATTACATTTAAATTTACATATAGTAAAATGGATGTTTTTGTGGGTATACAGTTCTGAGTTTAAGCCCATGTGTAAAGTCATGCAACCAGTACCTCCCCATCACTTCCAGAAAACTCCCTCATGCTACCCCTTTTGTTGTCACACTCCCAACCCCCATACCTGGCAATCACCCATCTCTGAATCTTTAATTTTTTTTATCAAAGTTGTTTGTCCTGAGATTACATAAATGCTGCCTGCCTACTTCCAGTCAGCTTTGCCAAATACTCCTAATCTTTCCTGAACAACTCTTGTATTTCAGTTGCCAAGTGTGGGAAGGACTCATGCACATGTTCAGGAATAATTTCCATCATTGTTAAATTATCCTTTGCCTTTAAAACAAATAAACTGCTATTGTCAGATCCCTCACATAATTTCACCCAAAACAGGATCCAGCTTTATTTCTCTAAATTGTAGGCCACAGAGAAAAAAAGGCTGAGATGAGTACCTGAACAGCATCAGAGTTAGAACTGTCCAAGCTGGCTGGGTAAACAAGACCTGCAGCAGCAGGAGCAGATGGACTTGAGAAATCATGGAGAAACACACAAGTCCCTACCTGAGGGCCTGGTCATCCACTGAAGGATGGTAAAATAACAGAAGTAAATACTATGGAAGGCCACTTTTATAATCAGTAGCAATTTTGCAATTTTAAGCAAGATTTTGGTCTATCAGACACTGGGTCTGATTGCAAGCTCATGGAATTAGAAAGTGCTGGAAATTATAAAAAAAGATAATTTGCATGGAATGTGTATCTACATGCCAGGTGTCTCTCCCTTCCTGAACTCCTTTTCTTTTTCACAGCATTTCTTCAAGAGGAACAAGGTTAACTGGTGCTTTTTAGAGATGATGGTTAGCAGTTCATGAGCCACAGTGGGCCTAGGATCCAGGTTCCTCCATTTCCAGCTTGTGAAGATACCAGTGAAGAAGAGACAATTTGTTAATGGAAATTCTCTTCATTTAAAAATAGATCTGGGAGGAGGGGCAAGACGGCGGAAGAGTAGGGTCCCCAAGTCACCTGTCCCCACCAAATTACCTAGATAACCTTCAAATCATCCTGAAAATCTATGAATTTGGCCTGAGATTTAAAGAGAGAACAGCTGGAATGCTACAGGGAGAAGAGTTCGCGCTTCTATCAAGGTAGGAAGACGGGGAAAAAAGAAATAAAGAAAAAAAAGGCCTCCAAGGGGGAGGGGCCCCGTGAGGAGCCGGGCTGAGGCCGGGGCGAGTGTCCCCAGGACAGGAGAGCTCCGTCCGGGAGAAGCAGGAGGTGCACCAACCTTCCCGGGGGGGGAAAGGCCTCACAGGGAGTTAGAGCAGGACCCCAGGAGGGCGGGGATGCCCTCAGGCTCCCTGGGACAGTAACAGAGGATCTGCGCCCCAGGGAGAGTGCGCCGAGCTCCCTAAGGGCTGCAGCGCGCACCGCGGGACCCGGAGCAGCTCAGAGAGGCTCGGGCAGAGGAAGAGGTTCCATGCGGAGGGGGCTGTGCAGTTCCGCGAGCAGCTCCTAGGGGTCGGGCGGCGGCTCTGCAGAGGGGGCTGCGCCTCCGGGAGGCGAATCCAAGAGCGCAAGCCCGGGAGCACTGGGCGCCCGGGACACAGCCCAGGATCCGGCCTCCCCCCGGGACAGGCAGAGGCCGGGAGGGCCCAGGACCCCAAGGATGTTCCTGCCCCAAGCTGAGCAGATCAGCGGCCCCGGCCCGGAGCCTCCAGGCCCTGCAGACGGAGAGCTCTGAGGCTACTGCGGGAGCTGACTCCAGGGCTCCAGAGCTGGCTGCCGCCACTGGGGTTGTTCCTCCTGGGGCCTCACGGGGTAAACAACCCCACACTGAGCCTCACAGTGGCCTCACAGGATAAACAGGATGAACATTACTCACTGAGCCCTGCCCCAGGCAGAGGGCAGAGCAGCTCCCCCAAGTGCTAACACCTGAAAATCAGCACAACAGGCCCCTCCCCCAGAAGACCAGCTAGGTCTTGGGGGAGTTCCAGGGGAAGTCAAGGGACGTAAAGTACACAGAATCAAAAGATACTCCCCCGTGTTTTTCTATTTTCTTTTTGATTTCTGATTGCTTCCCCCAGCCTTTTTTTTCACCTTTCTTTCTTTTTTTCTCTTTTTCTTCTCTTTTTTCCTTTTTTCTTCCTTTTTTCTTTTTTTCTTTTTCTCTTTTCTTTCTTTCTCTCCTCTCTTTTTCTCCTTTTCCCAATACAACTTGTTTTTGGCTACTCTGCACTGAGCAAAATGACTAGAAGGAAAACCTCACCTCAAAAGAAAGAATGAGAAACAGTCCTCTCTCCCACAGAGTTACAAAATCTGGATTACAATTCAATGTCAGAAAGCCAATCGAGAAGCACTATTATAAAGCTACTGGTGGCTCTAGAAAAAAGCATAAAGGACTCAAGAGACTTCATGACTGCAGAATTTAGATCCAATCAGGCAGAAATTAAAAATCAATTGAATGAGATGCAATCCAAACTAGAAGTCCTAACCACGAGGGTTAACGAGGTGGAAAAACGAGTGAGTGACATAGAAGACAAGTTGATGGCAAAGAGGGAAACTGAGGGAAAAAGAGACAAACAATTAAAAGACCATGAAGATAGATTAAGGGAAATAAATGACAGCCTGAGGAAGAAAAACCTACATTTTTTTTATTTTTATTTTTTTATTTTTATTTTTTTAATTTTTTATGATAGTCACAGAGAGAGAGAGAGAGAGAGAGAGGCAGAAACACAGGCAGAGGGAGAAGCAGGCTCCATGCACCGGGAGGCCGACGTGGGATTCGATCCAGGGTCTCCCGGATCGCGCCCTGGGCCAAAGGAAGGCACCAAACCGCTGCGCCACCCAGGGATCCCAGAAAAACTTACGTTTAATTGGGGTTCCCCGAGGGTGCTGAAAGGGACAGAGGGCCAGAATATATATTTGAACAAATCCTAGCTGAAAACATTCCTAATCTGGGAAGCGAAACAGGCATTCAGATCCAGGAAATAGAGAGATCCCCACCCCCAAAATCAATAAAAACCGTTCAACACCTCGACATTTGATAGTTACGCTTGCAAATTCCAAAGATAAAGAGAAGATCCTTAAAGCAGCAAGAGACAAGAAATCCCTGACTTTTATGGGGAGGAATATTAGGGTAACACCAGACCTCTCCACAGAGACCTGGCAGGCCAGAAAGGGCTGGCAGGATATATTCAGGGTCCTAAATGAGAAGGACATGCAACCAAGAATACTTTATCCAGCAAGGCTCTCATTCAAAATGGAAGGAGAGATAAAGAGCTTCCAAGACAGGCAGGAACTGAAAGAATATGTGACCTCCAAACCAGCTCTGCAAGAAATTTTAAGGGGGACTCTTAAAATTCCCCATTAAGAAGAAGTTCAGTGGAATATTCCGCAAAAACAAGGACTGAATAGATATCATGATGACACTAAACTCATATCTCTCAATAGTAACTCTGAATGTGAACGGGCTTAATGACCCCATCAAAAGGCGCAGGGTTTCAGATTGGATAAAAAAGCAGGAGCCATCTATTTGCTGTCTACAAGAGACTCATTTTAGACAGAAGGACACCTACAGCCTGAAAATAAAAGGTTGGAGAACCATTTACCATTCGAATGGTCCTCAAAAGAAAGCAGGGGTAGCCATCCTTATATCAGATAAACTAAAATTTACCCCGAAGACTGTAGTGAGAGATGAAGAGGGACACTATATCATACTTAAAGGATTTATCCAACAAGAGGACTTAACAATCCTCAATATATATGCCCCAAATGTGGGAGCTGCCAAATAGTTAAATCAATTAATAACCAAAGTGAAGAAATACTTAGATACTTAGATAATAATACACTTATACTTGGATTTCACAGATATCTACAGAACTTTACATCCAAACTCAACTGAATACACATTCTTCTCAAGTGCACATGGAACTTTCTCCAGAATAGACCACATACTGGGTCACAATCGGGTCTGAACTGATATCAAAAGATTGGGATCGTCCCCTGCATATTCTCAGACCATAATGCCTTGAAATTAGAACTAAATCACAACAAGAAGTTAGGAAGGACCTCAAACTTGTGGAGGTTAGGACCATCCTGCTAAAAGATGAAAGGGTCAACCAGGAAATTAAGGAAGAATTAAAAAGATTCATGGAAACTAATGAGAATGAAGATACAACCATTCAAAATCTTTGGAATGCAGCAAAAGCAGTCTTAAGGGGGAAATACATTGCAATACAAGCATCCATTCAAAAACTGGAAAGAACTCAAATGCAAAAGCTAACCTTACACATAAAGGAGCTAGAGAAAAAACAGCAAATAGGTCCTACACCCAGCAGAAGAAGAGAGTTAATAAAGATTCGAGCAGAACTCAACGAAATCGAGACCAGAAGAACTGTGGAACAGATCAACAAAACCAGGAGTTGGCTCTTTGAAAGAATTAATAAGATAGATAAACCATTAGCCAGCCTTATTAAAAAGAAGAGAGAGAAGACTCAAATTAAGAAAATCATGAATGAGAAAGGAGAGATCACTACCAACACCAAGGAAATACAAACGATTTTAAAAACATATTATGGACAGCTATATGCCAATAAATTAGGCAATCTAGAAGAAATGGATGCATTTCTGGAAAGCCACGAACTACCAAAACTGGAACAGGAAGAAATAGAAAACCTGAACAGGCCAATAACCAGGGAGGAAATTGAAGCAGTCATCAAAAACCTCCCAAGACACAAAAGTACAGGGCCAAATGGCTTCCCAGGGGAATTCTATCAAACGTTTAAAGAAGAAACCATACCTATTCTTCTAAAGCTGTTTGGAAAGATAGAAAGAGATGGAGTACTTCCAAATTCCTTCTATGAGGCCAGCATCACCTGAATTCCAAAACCAGACAAAGACCCCACCAAAAAGGAGAATTACAGACCAATATCCCTGATGAACATGGATGCAAAAATTCTCAACAAGATACTAGCCAATAGGATCCAACAGTACACTAAGAAAATTATTCACCATGACCAAAAGTAGGATTTATCCCCAGGATGCAAGGCTGGTTCAACACTCGTAAAACAATCAATGTGATTCATCATATCAGCAAGGGAAAAACCAGGACCATATGATCCTCTCATTAGATGTAGAGAAAGCATTTGACTAAATACAGCATCCTTTCCTGATCAAAACTCTTCAGAGTGTAGGGATAGAGGGAACTTTTCTTGACATCTTAAACGCCATCTATGAAAAGCCCACAGCAAATATCATTCTCAATGGGGAAGCACTGGGAACCTTTCCCCTAAGATCAGGAACACACCAGGGATGTCCACTCTCACTGCTATTCAACATAGTACTGGAAGTCCTAGCCTCAGCAATCAGACAACAAAAAGACAATAAAGGCATTCAAATTGGCAAAGAAGAAGTCAAACTCTCCCTCTTCGCTGATGACATGATACTCTACATAGAAAACCCAAAAGCCTCCACCCCAAGATTACTAGAACTCATACAGCAATTTGGTAGCATGGCAGGATACATAATCAATGCCCAGAAATCAGTGGCATTTCTATAAACTAACAAAGAGACTGAAGAAAGAGAAATTAAGGAGTCAACCTGATTTACAATTGCACCCAAAAGCATAAGATACCTAGGAATAAACCTAACCAAAGAGGTAAAGGATCTATACCCTCAAAACTATAGAACACTTCTGAAATTGAGGAAGACACAAAGAGATGGAAAAATATTCCATGCTCATGGATTGGATGAATTAATACTGTGAAAATGTCAATGTTACCCAGGGCAATTTACACATTCAATGCAATCCCTATTAAAATACCATGGACTTTCTTCAGAGAGTTAGAACAAATTATTTTAAGATTTGTGTGGAATCAGAAAAGACCCCGAATAGCCAGGGAATTTTAAAAAAGAAAACCATATCTGGGGGCATCACAATGCCAGATTTCAGGTTGTACTACAAAGCTGTGGTCATCAAGACACTGTGGTACTGGCACAAAAACAGACACATAGATCAATGGAACAGAATAGAGAACCCAAAAGTGGACCCTGAACTTTATGGGCAACTAATATTCGATAAAGGAGGAAAGACTATCCATTGGAAGAAAGACAGTCTCTTCAATAAATGGTGTTGGGAAAATTGGACATCCACATGCAGAAGAATGAAACTAGACCACTCTCTTTCACCAGACAGAAAGATAAACTCAAAATGGATGAAAGATCTAACTGTGAGACAAGATTCCATCAAAATCCTAGAGGAGAACACAGGCAACACCCTTTTTGAACTTGGCCACAGTAACTTCTTGCAAGATACATCCACGAAGGCAAAAGAAACAAAAGCAAAAATGAACTATTGGGACTTCCTCAAGATAAGAAGCTTTTGCACAGCAAAGGATACAGTCAACAAAACTCAAAGACAACCTACCGAATGGGAGAAGATATTTGCAAATGACCTATCCGATAAAGGGCTAGTTTCCAAGATCTATAAAGAACTTATTAAACTCAACAGCAAAGAAGCAAACAATCCAATCCTGAATGGGCAAAAGTCATGAACAAAAATCTCACAGAGGAAGACATAGACATGGCCAACACGCACATGAGAAAATGCTCTGCATCACTTGCCATCAGGGAAATACAAATCAGAACCACAATGAGATACCACCTCACACCAGTGAGAATGGGGAACATTAACAAGGCAGGAAACCACAAATGTTGGAGAGGATGCGGAGAAAGGGGAACCCTCTTACACTGTTGGTGGGAATGTGAACTGGTGCAGCCACTCTGGAAAACTGTGTGGAGGTTCCTCAAAGAGTTAAAAATAGACCTGTCCTAAGACCCAGCAATTGCACTGCTGGGGATTTACCCCAAAGATACAGATGCAATGAAATGCCGGGACACCTGCACCCCAATGTTTATATCAGCAATGTCCACAATAGCCAAACTGTGGAAGGAGCCTCAGTGTCCATAGAAAGATGAATGGTTAAAGAAGATATGGTTTATGTCTACAATGGAATATTACTCAGCCATTAGAAACGACAAATACCCACCATTTGCTTCAACGTGGATGGAACTGGAGGGTATTATGCTGAATGAAGTAAGTCAATCGGAGAAGGACAAACATTATATGTTCTCATTCATTTGGGGAATATAAATAATAGTGAAAGGGAATAGAAGGGAAGGGAGAAGAAACGTGCGGGAAATTTCAGAAAGGGAGACAGAACATAAAGACTCAGAGGTCTGGGAAACGAACTAGGGGTTGTGGAAGGGGAGGAGGGCAGGGGGTGGGGGTGGATGGTTGATGGGCCCTGAGGGGGGCACTTGACGGGATGAGCACTGGATGTTATTCTGTATGTTGGTAAATTGAACACCAATAAAAAATAAATTTATTAAAAAAATAAATAAAAAGAAAAAGAAAAAAAATAGATCTGCCCTACAACCCAGCAATTGCACTGCTGGGGATTTACCCCAAAGATACAGATGCAATGAAACGCCGGGACACCTGTACCCCGATGTTTCTAGCAGCAATGTCCACAATAGCCAAACTGTGGAAGGAGCCTCAGTGTCCATCGAAAGACGAATGGATAAAGAATATGTGGTGTATGTATACAATGGAATATTACTCAGCCATTAGAAAAAACAAATACCCACCATTTGCTTCGACGTGGATGGAACTGGAGGGTATTATGCTGAGTGAAATAGGTCAATCGTAGAAGGACAAACACTATATGGTCTCATTCATTTGGGGAATATAGAAAATAATGAAAGGGAATAAAGGGGAAAGGAGAAAAAATGAGTGGAAATATCCGGGAGGGAGAAAAAATGAGTGGAAATATCCGGGAGGGAGACAGAACATGAAGACTCCTAACTCTGGGAAACCCACTAGGGGTCGTGGAAGGGGAAGTGGGCAGGGGTTGGGGGGTGACTGGGTGACAGGCACTGAGGGGAGCACTTGATGGGATGAGCACCGAGTGTTATTCTATATGTTGGAAAATTGAACACCAATAAAAAATAAATTTATTAAAAAAAGGGAATTTTCTTCATTTTTAACTTCTATTTAGTTTTTGATATGATTTAAGTCTTTAATCCTTATCCATTTCATTATCCATATTCTGTATCCTACAGAGACAATGTAGCACTTGGTAATGGCTGTAGCTATACAAATACAATCTTTACAATATAGATATTTATCAATTCTTAGTATTGAGATTATCTCAAACTCCCAAGAATTTAACATAGAAATAATTCTAACTTTGTATTTTAGCTGACTGTTTAACTAATTTATGCAGGGAAAATTTTGCAATGATTATTTTCCCTTCATTTTGATGTTTCCATGTCTTAGAACACAGGAATATGAATTCCACAAAGAAGCTTCTCTCAATTTGTTCTTCCTACATTTGTATCTTACAGGATAATCAATATTGAGCCTTCCAAAGTGGCTCCTTGTCCAATGTGATGGAGATAACAGAAGTGATTGGCATGTGAGCCAGAAATATATGACACAAAACCAATGACATGCACATTACTACTTGGCACCTGAAACAGGCCTAATCTGCTCTGGAGAAACCCAGGCCTCTTCAGCCATTTTTCTACTCTCCTCCCTTCCTTTTTAAAAATCAGTTCTGTAGAGCTGCTACAAACAACTGTAGAGCATTCACCTTTGTATAAATTGTTTGACTACTGCTGCTGAAAAAGGCTATTTTTCCCTTTCAAAAGTTATAAACTAAAACAATGAATCCAGCTTATCAGAAGTGAACTCCGAATAAAAGGGAGAGGAGAGGAAAGCTGTTCTAGTAACAAATATATCCAAGGAGCTCATATAATCCATTCTCTTTACCCTAACCGTTAGATATGAACTGTGATACCATTGAGAAGCAGGAATGTCAGCACCCTTGAACCAGTATTGACCATAAATTTTCTCCTGCAGTCTTGGTTGCTGTGTTCCTTGTCTCCTTGTCATTTACAAAGATGCTGACAGTGGAGCCTCTGCTTCTTATATTCTAGGTATAAAACCAGCAAACATGTATTTCATTTAACCTCTCTGCGGTGTCTTCCTTGGGCTCATCACCATTTAGAGGTAAAGGGAGCCATTATTCTGCTTTGGCTCCCCAGTTCCTCAGGATGGTGTTTGGAAGAAAACATCTGGTTAACAAAGAATGTTGAGTGTTGTTTCCTGGAAGAACTACTTGTGGAATAAGTAAAGGTAATGGGACTATATAGATTAAAGAAAAATGTTAGGTGCATGACAATTAATACAAATATATCTACTGATGGATTTCTCAAGGGGTTGAGAAGATATGGAATCCACAAAGGAAGTAAAAGGGTCAGAAGAAAAGAAAATGCCTGCCTACAGGTAATTTTAAAATCACATACAAAAAGGAAGTACAGATAAAACTATTTTTTGAGTTGGATTTTATTCTTGATAACTTGCCATATCAACACAGGCATTCATAACAAAGCACTTCCAGGTCTGATCATCTTCTCCCAAAATACCACTAGTCTCCAATCATTCTTTTACAGGACCTTGGTCATGACTATTCCTCTCCACAAAGAAACAAAGAGAAGTATACAGTTTAAATGATCCCATACTGAAACAAGTCCCCAACACTTGCAAAACTGGTTTGCTTAACAGAGCACCAAAAGCAGATCTGCACCATTATTGAAACTCTCTGCCTTGCTCTGCCATCTAATGTCCACACTCTCTCCAGTATGCTGGCTGCTTACTGCAGGAGTCAGGTAAGGCATGTCACAGAGTAAGGGATCCCCAGGGGAAAGACAGAGATCATCTCCTGAACCAAGGGCACCCCCAGCTAGGTGGGGGAAGAGAGGCAGCCTTTTTGATGCAGCTTGAAATGCGGGACAGCTTGTTCTGCTGATTCTCCTTTTACTCACATGTTTATTTCCTTCTTTAAACAAATGGTCTTAGAGAGACTTGCTGTGGGTTCCAAAGACTCTGGAATTTTCCCGACTTTTTATTTCCCTAGAGCTATCCACTTACCCCTGAGTTTCTCTTTGGAGACCCGAGTTCTGAGTCCACCACAGGCCTTTTTCTGGTGCTGAGTTTAACCATAGATGAACATCCTGAGGGAATCCTTGATTCAGAGCTCTCTGCCTACCATCTGCTCCACATTTCTCAGTCATGGTCACCTGGCCCTCACTGCCTCCCTAGAGGCTCCTGGGGTGGTTGTAAGGCATTGTTTATTTGAAAGTACCCAGTCTTATTTGGAACCTAGTAGACAAAGATTTAAAAGTAGTTATTACAAGTATGATAGAACTAAAGGAAGCCATGTTTAAAGGACTAAAGACAGACATGAAACAACTTATCAAGTAGAGAATATCAACAGAGAGAAATTATTTTTTTAGAAAAACAAATGAAAATGTTGGAATAAATATAATACAATAAACAAAATGAAAAAAATCACTAGGGAGGCTCTATAGGTGAATTGAGTTGGCAGAAGAATCAACAAACTTGAAGCTAGATCAATAGATATTTTGTAGATTGAAGAACACACACACAAAAGAAAAATGAACAGAGCCTTAGACAAAAGTGGGACAGCATAAGTACATCAATATAAACATAAGAAGAATACCAGGAGATGAGAGAGAAAAGAGCAGAAAGAAATATTTAAAGAAAGAACGGCTGTAAACCCTCTGGATTTGATGAAAAACACTAGTCAACTTATCCAAGAGGCTAAATAAACTCCAAGTTTGAAATTTTATTTTTAAACACAAAGAGACCCTGACTCTGACACATAAGAATAAAAATGTTGAAAGTCAAAGACGAAGAGAAAATCTAAAGCAGCGACTCATGTATATGACTTTAGGTACAAGACTAATGTACATGATTCATCATAGACAAAAGAACCACGAGAGGATCAATACTGACTCCTCATCAGAAGCCATGGATGATAAAGGGCAATGGGAGGAAATATTCAAAGTATTGGAAGGAAAAAGAAATATTTTAAAAATGAAGGTGACATAAAGACATTAACAAAAACTAAGAGACCTATTATTAGCAGGTCTGTCTTATAAGATATACTAAAAGAAGTTCTTCAGCCTAAGAGAAAGGGATACCAGAAAATAATTTGAATCCAAATGAAAAAGCAAAGAGTATTGGTAAAGATAATTAATTTAGGTAGTAATAAAATATACTATGATTATATATTTTTCTTTCTTCCCTAATTGATTTAAAGATAATTTACATAAAGCCTCATTCATTAACTGTATTATTTTACTTATATAAAAATGCAATATATTTGACAATGACAATATAAGGTAGAGTGGGAATGAAACTATGTTGTAGTATCTAAATGACAGCAGAAGATAACTTGACTCCACAATAAAAAAAAAATGAAGCAAACTAAAAATAGTAAGAAGCTAATATTTATATAAAAATATAAAACTTCTTACTTCACATAGTACACTGTATTTACATATTTAAACTCTATTGGGGCATGTAGGTGGCCCAGTCAGTTAAGCATCCAACTCTTGGTTTCACCTTGGGTCATGATCTCAGGATCATGAGATAGAACACTCCATCAAGCTCTATGTTCAGCATGGAGTCTGGGATTCTCCCTCTCTCTCTCTCTCTCTTTCTCCCCACTCTCTCTCTAAAAATAAATAAATAAATAAATAAATAAATAGATAGATAGATAGATAAATAAATAAATAAATCTTTAAAAAATAAACTCTATAACTCTCTTTGCCTCCTTAAAGGACATAAGACTCTACAAAGCAATAATTATAGCAATATATTGTTGGTTTTGTAATGTACATGAGCATAATTTGTATAATAATAAAAATAGGGGATCCCTGGGTGGCTCAGCGGTTTGGCGCCTGCCTTCGGTCCAGGGCACGATCCTGGAGTCCCGGGATCGAGTCCCGCATCGGGCTCCATGCATGGAGACTGCTTCTCCCTCTGCTTGTGTCTCTGCCTCTCTCTCTCTCTCTCTCTGTCTATCACGAATAAATGGATAAAACCTTTAAAACAATAATAAAAATAATAAAATAATAATAGTACAAAACAAGTAAATGGAACTTATGAAAGTACTTATTAATTATTATAATTAATTACTATAAATCTAATGTAGATTCTATATGGTAAAACCTACAATAATTACTAAGAATGTAACAAAAATTTTAATACAAAAATAGAGGTCTTAAAATGGTACCCTGGAGAATATCTAGTTACAACAAGAAAAGGTAATAAAAAATTGGATAAAAGTGGTCAAAATGTACAAATGTCCCATTATAAGATCAATAAGTACTGGCAATGTAATGTACAACATGATGACAATAGCTAACAACTGCTGTATGACATACTGAAGAGCTGCTAAGAGAGTAGATCCTAGACGTTCTCATCACAATGGAAAAAACATTTTCTCTTTTTCTTTTTTTGTACAATATGAGGTGATGGATATTAAGTAAATTTGTTGCAATAATCATGTTGCAATATATATGTCACATCATTATGCTATGTACCTTTAACTTATACAGTGATGTATAATAATTATATCTCAGTAAAATGGAAAAAAAGAGGTAGTCAAGGAGGAACAAATGTATGACTTGTAAATATTTTCTCCCTCTCTGAGAGTTATCTTTTCACTTCATGACAGTTTAAGCCCAAAGGTGCTAAATTTTGATGAAGTCCAATTGTCAACTTTCTCTTAATTGTTGTGTTTCTGATGTCATATGTAAGAAATCATGGCCTAATCCAAGATCGTGAAGATGTGCTTCTGTGTTTACTTCTAAGTGTTTTGTATAGCTTTGTGCCTGGTGAGAGGTAGGGGTCTGACTTCAATAGTTTGCATTTGTCTCAGTGCTATTTGTTAAACAGATTATTCTTTTTTTTTTTTTTTTTAAGATTTCAAATGATTTATTCCAGGTCTACACACACCCACACACAGTCAGAAAGGGAGTATTATATTGGCAACAAGTATTTAAAGCCCCAAAATATTCATGCCCTTTGTTTTTTTTTTTTTAATTTTTTATTGGTGTTCAATTTACTAACATACAGAATAACCCCCAGTGCCCGTCACCCATTCACTCCCACCCCCCGCCCTCCTCACCTTCTACCACCCCTAGTTCATTTCCCAGAGTTAGCAGTCTTTACGTTCTGTCTCCCTTTCTGATATTTCCCACACATTTCTTCTCCCTTCCCTTATATTCCCTTTCACTATTATTTATATTCCCCAAATGAATGAGAACATATAATGTTTGTCCTTCTCCGACTGACTTACTTCACTCAGCATAATACCCTCCAGTTCCATCCACATTGAAGCAAATGGTGGGTATTTGTCATTTCTAATAGCTGAGTAATATTCCATTGTATACATAAACCACATTTTCTTTATCCATTCCTCTTTCGTTGGACACCGAGGCTCCTTCCACAGTTTGGCTATCATGGCCATTGCTGCTATAAGCATCGGGGTGCAGGTGTCCCGGCGTTTCACTGCATCTGTATCTTTGGGGTAAATCCCCAATAGTGCAATTGCTGGGTCGTAGGGCAGGTCTATTTTTAACTAAACAGATTATTCTTTTCAAAAACACCAAACGCCAAAATATTTCAAAAATGTTAGATTCATAAAGAGAAATAAAATTAAATTAAGTCACCTGGCAACTCATATCCTTGTATATTGCATGAACAAAGCAAAAGTAATTTGAAGTCTGGAGCTAAGACATATATTGGTACCATCAGAAGAAAGAACCAATGTACTGAAAGGGGCAGCAGGAAAGCCCAAGGGCCAAAGCAATTTTGTGTGAAAGGAGGTAGTGATGCTACCCTAGTTGTCAGGGGGAATGCATGAAATGCAAATGAAGTGTTCAGAGCAGAGTCTGGCTTGTGTGAGGACTCAATAAATGTTAATATTTTTAAAGTAGGTATTGTTCCAAATTTACATATGAGAAACTTAACATTTAGAAAGCTTAGGAAAATTTTTCAGCTAGAAAGGGACACAGCTGAGATTTGAATCAGTCAAGTCTGCTCAGCTTCAAGTATATTTCTTGTTATTGCCCACCAGTGTCCAGATTATTACTCTCCCCCTGGAGAAACTACCACCTCTCAGGAAATATGAAACTTCGTGCACACATTTTTCCACTAGGAATTATTCTTGTTGGGAACATAAGCACTGCAAAATTTTTCTTCCTTCCTTCCCTTCTTTCCTTTCCTTCCTTCTTTTCCTCCCTTCCTATAAACATTAAGAATTTATCTTTTAAAAAATTCTGACATGGAATAAGTTTTCTTGGCTAGATATTTCAAAACTGCTGAACAAATATGTTAGGGCTTCTGAGGAATTTAGTTACAGAAGTGGGTTTCAGTCATCCCTACCTCTGATGCAATTTGCTCAGGAATGGCAAATACCTGTTAGAAAAGACAAATGAAAATCCTGGATGAATATTCTGAAGTTAAACCTCACAATGTAGAGGTAAGCCAGAAATAAGAAGCTGACTGTATTTAGTTTAAAAAAAAAAAGAATCATTGTTCATAAAGCTGCCAAACAATAATCCCCTGGAGAAAGTTTAATAATGCGATCGCTGACCAGCATCCACTCCTCCCCACCCCATACAAGTCGCAGTGCTGACAAAATTTAACAATATTGGTTCTGCCTGCCAAATTTAGCATTGGCAGGTGCAAGTGATTCCAGCTCAGTGATTTGGAGAAGGCAAACAATCAAACAAACATGAGAGACTTCTTATTTGAAAGCAGTTTTTTTAGGTGTGTTCCATAGTTTTCATTCTGTTCTCCCACAGTTGAGGACAAATCCAAGCTCACAAGGGTCATGGTCTTTCACTTTAGGAGGCATTCAACAATTTGCATGGGAATATCTTTAGCTCTACAACCAAGTTCACCACTTACAAGTTCTACTTTCCACAGCACAGAAATTTTGCTAATATTTCTGCTGCGAAGTAACAAAGATTTCCCTTCCCCCAGTTCAAAAAATGCATTGCTCACTACCTTCTGAACCTTCACTCACTGTATCCAGATTTCTACCAACGGTCTCTACAAGGTAATTCAGTGAGACAAGTGGCAGAAGGACCTGGATATTGTGGGGTTCCAGAGGGAGGCTTCACAAGGAGGGAGAGATTCTTGGGGACAGGAAAATACTTTAGAAACGAGGAGTTTGTTTCTTGGGCACTTATTGATTAGCAAAATATGGAAGCAATGGAAGATATATGGGAGATGTTGCTAAAACTGGATAGTCATTTGGAAAATAATAGATGCATATTTTTACCAAAATTTATGCACCAAAATAAAATCCAGATGGATTAGAAATACAGATTTAAAAGCAAAAGTATTCAAGTACTAGAAGGCATGGATGCATGTCTGTATAATGTAGAAATGAAAAAGCCTTTTAAATATAAATCAAATTTGAGAAGACTGGTAATATAACTACATTAAGAAAAGCATAACAAAAATCATAAGGAAATAATCAAAAGACAAATAATCTTGAAGAAAAAATTTGCAATTCATATCATAGACAAAGAGATCCATTTCCTTAAAATATAAAAAATTAAGAACTTTTTAAGACCAAAAAATTAGCACAAGCCATGGGCAAGATACATGAACATGCAAAGATACTCATAGTAAAAGTAATGCACATTGAAACTGGATGAGATGCCCATTCCTCACCCACCAGGTTGGCACAAATATGAAATTTAACAACCCACTCTGTTATTGGCAGGGCTATGGAGAATCACACACTAAATGGAAGGGAATTTGGCAAAACCTTACAAAATTGCAGATGCATTTACCTTTCTATCCAGCTATCTCACTTTTGGGACTGTCACATCAAGATTCATACCAACAAATACAAAACAACATATTTCCATGCTTATTCATTATAGCATTAAGATAAAAAATAACCCAAAATACAGTAATTGGGTTGACTAAACTATGGTTACAAACTGACTAAATAAACTATGAAGTAAAAGAAAAAGGAACAATGACACAGATTTGGAGTGAACTGCAAAATATATTAAGTACAAAAAACGAGGTACAGATAGTGTATATAATGTGCTTTTTTTGTGCTCAGAAAAGGACCTTTTGCATACTATTTTTGCAACTTGCCCATTGTATAGTATTTTTGTTTACATTAGATTGAGGATTCTTGAAGCAGAGGTTTTCTTATTTGTTTTTGCTTTGTTTTGTTTCACCACCCCAGTGCTGGGGTACATTAGATATTTTCAATAGATGTAAACAGACTATTTCTTCGCTCTCTCTTTCTCCTCTTTTGAGGATTTTATATAGACCCTTTGGGGCGACTGATCTCTAATTGACTTTAATAATAGAATTGGGCCCTCACCTTGTGTTTCATTCAAACATCTTCACTGAGTTATGTCTGGGTCTGCAGTTCTCAGATGCTGATTGAAGGATCTCCCATCTTTCTTGGTTGCTTGGTAACACCATTCAGTGATTACATTTACTGCTCCCATGTGAATTGTGTATCACAGCTCTAATTAATGTTTCAAACAAACATTCCTGGAATTCCAGAGAAACACTTAATCCTTTCCACTTACCCTTCTGTAGAGGAACTCCTGCTCTTGCCTTTGAAGATGTATAACAATGGGCAATATTTTTATTACATAGCTTACATGCGTTGGGTCACAATGCTCAGAAAGAAATGTTTCTTCAAATTCTCTCCAACCTTCAAAGTTTCATTTTCTTTGTTTTTACAAAAGGTTAGCTATAACTTAAAATTAATGCAATAGAAACCTGATATCTCACCTCTTCCAAGACATCACTCTATTTTTTGGTATGCACCTTCATGGAAATTGTTGTGATGTAGAAATGTATTCAACCCACCTGTATGTTTCTATCAAGCCAGTTTTCATTCTTTTTCACAACTAAGTATACTGAAGGCGTATGTGCACTTCCTTTTTACATCTTTTCTTGTCAAGTACATATATGTATTGTCTGTGATAATCTATTTCTTTTCAAAATTACCCAGGTAACAAATAGAATATTTTAAGAATGTACAGGGATGCAACAATATTCTTCTCCAAGGTCAACTGCAAGAAAGAAGACAACAATAATAACAAAACCCATAGAGAAAACTGAGAGGGGTCAGTGGGGTGTTAAGAAACATATTTGCATATATATATATATATATATATATATATATATATATATATATATATAAAAGAATGATTGCCAAGATACATAAGAAACAACTGATAATAATTACTCATAACAGGTAACAATGGAGGGCAGGGCTCAAAGCAAGACTTTCCCTAGTCTACCTTTTTATGTGATCATGAGCTCTGCACTTATTTTCAAATGGTCCAGAAAAAAAAATTAAGATGGGTAGACAAGAGATGGTTGATAGATAAGTTATAGATACATAAATAGAGTATAGATAAGATACAAATGGAAGATGGATATGTAATAAATAGATTGAAAGGAGATTTAAATTTAATGAGGCAAAATTCAGTAGAATGAGGGGGTACTTGACATGGGAAGATGGTAAAACTGCAGATAAAAGAAAATCTCTTTAATTCTCAAGTGCCATAATTTCCCAAACCACAAGGGTTTATTGAGAGAGGCTTCAAGTTTATATGGTAGAAATAAGGTATTGCTAACATAGTCTTTACCTTTAAAAAAATGAAAATAACAGAAAGAATGACAACCACAATAGAATGACTTCCTATCCAGTGAGCTGGGGCTCATATAATGAGAAAAAGCCTAAATTCATAAGGAAAGTTTCAAAGGAGAAGTCATACAAAGCCTGGGGTTGAAGAATTTATAGGAATTCCCCAGTAGACAAATAATAAGGAATATTGCTGGCAGGTGGTACAAAATGTAGGCTGTGAAAGGGATGGTGTGTTTGGGACTAAAGTCCAAACTTTAGTCCCAAACACAACCCCATGGAGGGCTATAAGTCATGATGGGCTAAGATTGTACATTTTCTTTCAATGACAAAAGAATAAGTATTGAGAGGAAAGAACATGATCGAATTTATCTTCTGGAGAGAGTTCATTGGTTGCGTGTCAAGCTGAGTTGGAAGATGAGACAGAAGGCCATCTACGTGGGGTTCTTCATGTGGCAGCAACATGCAATGTTCTGGAGGCTTCTGAGTCAGCAATGGCCTGTTTGAGTTTGATTCTTAAAAGTCATTTTGAGTAATAATTGAATTAGAGTTAAAGACATGAATCTTGGCTCAGTTCATGGTTCAATCAAAGGGAGCTTCATTGCATCTAGCAGCCAATTAGACATAATACGCCTAGGTGTTAATACAACTTGTATAATCTCCAACGACTCTTTACTGGACCTCAAATTCATTATTGGAAGAAAATAAGGTGTGTAGTAAGATGTCCAGATGCTTTTTTAACTTCAAAGTATGTGATTTCCCTTATGAACTCTTAATTTGAAAGGAAAATTTGAGTCATATATTTTTCATTCATTCCATTCATATTTGCATTTCTCAGAGTAAAGTTGCTATATAAATTCATAATAAAAAATAGTAATGTTGAAATGTTCATTTTAAAAACTATCCATAATTTAAGAAAGACCGGTGCCATTTTGATACCATGTTTTATACATTATTCTTAGAAAACATATTTCTGTCTTAAAGCATCGGAGGTGTTTCTCTTTGACAAAGTTGATGATTCAGATTACAATTCTCATATATTATAATTTAGTTTATATGTCAAATTTGGGGAGTTATGAGATACTGGGGTTTATTCTTGGGACTCAATTTGTATAAAACTAAGGTCTGCATATTAAACTTTTCAAAATATTTCTATTATCTAGCCCTCACTCCACATCTCCACATCTGGCTTACCTTAGTTTAGGCCTCACATCTGAGGTTTTAACTTCTTATTTCTCTCTATCTGCCTCTATTTTAGAGACCTGAGGAAATATAAAAGCAGGAGAAAAGTTGCCAGGAAATATTAACTATGGGTCTATATCACTATCACCAATTTTAAAAGGTGATTTAAAATTTAAAAGTATGATTTAGACTAACACATGAGGATCCGGAATCCACATTATAACCATTCCAAAGATAGATAGGTTGGCTGAAGTCTACTTCTACTCTTAAAAGTAAGGCACAGCCCAGAAGGAGCCAGGGCCTGCTCTATTTGCCAGACACAGCCCTCCATTCAGATGTGTGTCCTCTGTGCTTACTCTTCAGGTGAACATGGTCCTGCAGCCTTCCATAGCAGGACCCTACTTTACAGGTTCATAAGATCAGCCTCAGGGAGAACAATTTTCATCCACCAGTGAATGTCTCATGGGGTCTATGAATGGTTCCACCACAGGCCATTACTCTGCAAACACAGAGGTGTGCAGTCTGAAGGAAGAAAGTAGGAGAAGAGTTGAGCATGGTACCAAGATTGGCACACAGGGTCTGGGGGCTTTGGCTGACATATATAAGTTTTCAATGAGTTCTACACTCACTGTTTTTAATAAGAGACACCTAATGAAAGGTGAATTCCCATTTGAACCCAATAAAGTGCATTTTTTTTCACGTGGATTCTACTCTTGTGTTTATCTTTTTATCTTGAACTCATGTACATTTCATCCTTGCAAGTTCCTTGACCCCTCTGCAATGATGCCATTAGGCCTAAAGACTACAAAGGATATAATGCATATTATGCACTTAAAATTGAAAGTATGGTAATGACTAGAAAGCAAACAATGTAAAACATGAATGCAAGAGTATTTATTGTCCACTTAATGAATCACTTTGACTTTCCCTTTCATCGTATATAGTAGTGTCTCCTCTATCAACAAGACTTTATCCTTTCCTAACATTTGATGCTGAACTTTAATTCCACTGTGGTGGATTTAAAAGTGCCCCCCCACCACCACCACCACCAAATTCACATCATCCTGGAACCTCATAATGTAATCTTATTTGGAGTAAGGTCTTTGTAGATGGATCTTGAAATGAAATTATGGATTTAGAGTGGATCCTAAATCCAATGATTGGTATCTTTATAAGAGAAAAGGGAGATATAAGAGTCACACAGAAAATAAAGCTAAATGAAGATGAAGATGAAGACAATATTGGAGTTATAATTCAGAGAATGCCAAGGATTGCCAGCAAACACCTGAAAATAGGAGAGATGCTTGGGACAGTTTGTTCTCAGAGCCTCCAGAAGGAACCAACCCTGCTGATATCTTGATTTCAGACTTCTGGCTGCCTGACCTGTAAAAGAATTGATTTCTGTTGTTCTAAGGCACCTGGGTTGTGGTAATTTGTACAATACTTCCAGGAAACAAATGCACCCACCTTTGAGGCTCAGTATCAGGATACTTGTATGTGGAGTCTTATCTGCTGTGCTGGGTGGGCTGTTAGGTGTTCCCTCACCACTCTGACCTTTGAGTGACCCTTTGAGATTCTCTATTTCTGTGTTTAAGGTACTTAAAAGACACAGACCTACCTACAGGTGAATATATGTTTTTTTATTCCTGTGTAAAAACTTACTTTTTTAAGTTTGTATTTAAATTCCAGTTAGTTAACATACAGGTAATATTAGTTTCAGGTGTACATATAGTGATTCAACACTCCAATACAATACCCAGTGCTCATCACAAGTGTACTCTTTAATCCCCATCTCCCATCTAGCGTATCCCCCTGCCCACCTCCCCTCTGGTAACCATCAGGTTGCTTTCTATGGTTTAGGGCCTGTTTCTAGGTTTTTCTCTCTTTCCCACACCATGTTTGTTTTTTCTCTTAAATTCCACATGTGAGTGAAATCATATGGTATTTGTCTTTCTCTGACTTATTTCACTTAGCATAATACTCTCTAGCTCCATCTATGTTGTTGCAAATGGCAAATTATAATGAAATCTGTATATTATTCAATGATCATATATTATATATATATATGATATATATATTCCATTCTTCAGTAAATGGACATTCAGGCTCTTTCCATAATTTGGTTATTGTCAATAATGTTGCCAAAAAATCAGGGTATATGTATCCCTTTGATTTACTATTTTTGTATTTGGGGGGTAAGTACCTAGTAGTGCAATTGCCAGATTATAAGGTAGTTTTATTTTTAACTTTTTAAGGAACCTCCATACTGTTTTCCAGAGTGGCTCCACCAGTTTGCATTCCTACCAACAGTGTAAGAGGGTTCCCCTTTCTCCAGATCCTAAAACCCGGTGTAAAATCTCTACTTCCTATAGCCATGCTTCTATGCCCTGCCCCATCCTCCATCTCCTCCCCACTCTGAACTCCCCTTTCTGAATGTGTTATGCTGAACTAGCACCACCCCCAATGTTCTCAGGTTTCCCAAAACTGTCTGGATGTTACCACCACCACCAAGGACAATTGTGTCTGCATTTCTCTCTCTCTCCATGCATCTTCTCACACAAAAATTCGGGTCAGGTAGGAATTCTCAAATCTTAGGACTGTCATGCACTATGGCTCATAGTGAAGCTCATCTCAGATTTTCAAATTTGTCTCTGGATCTGTGAAAGCCAGGATTTCAACATTATGGACTCCGAGAAGTGTAGTTGAAACTAAACATTGAACAATGGCAATTCTGTTCTCAAGGAAGCAATAAATGCTGTTGATTCAATGGATGGGAAAACATGGGGCAACCCGCTTTACCGCAAATTAAAATGTATTAACTACTCATTTTTCAAGATAATAACTACATACACGGTCTTCCATCCATTCACTGATTCGGTTTTCAAATATTTACTGTGTTCTGGACCCAAGAGATGACAAGAGTGTTCTTGACCTTGGGAACCTGCAGTATACAATGTGATCACACACAAGGTAACAAGTCTCCAGTAGGTATAAGTACTGCCTCATGTAGAGAACCTGCAGGGGAGCTGAGGACCAAATGTCACGCCTTACTGCCTTTCATTCCAGGACTGCTGCATGCCTAACCCAGTCACCTTTATAAGGCTGGCCCCACTAACCAGCAGTGATATTACAACTGCTTAACCAGGCATATGGCACAAATACTGAGTATGTAATGGCCAGTCAGCATGGATGCAGATGTAAATAACCGATGCCAGATCTGCCCTTCAGTTGCTAAGTATCCTGATATCTAATATTTGAAGGCTTTAAAATTGCTTTGTAAGGTGGGAGATTATTCAATGAACACCTCTTTTTCAGCTGGAGATGAAACAATGAGTGATGATGCGGTCTAGTACAAGAACTGTTTCCCTTTCGGCCTCTAGGGGGAGCCCGAAGCTCTTTGCTGTCCCCATCTCTAGTACCCAAGGAATTCGAATCTAAGGACTGATGATCAGGTGTTCCAGGAGTTTGGCCTCCTTATCTGAAGTTACATCTTTCAGATAAGATAAAGAACATAGACATTCTCTGCTCTCTCCATTTCCTGCAGCCCAAGGAGGCGGTTCTCTTTGGACAGGTTTTGTCTCTCATAGTAGTCTCTCAGGCCCTTGTTCCAGGGTGATAGAACATATTCTCCTGCCAGTTTTGTTTCTTGATCTTCCCTCTGCTGCTAGCTGGGAGGTGTCTCACTAGGGATGCCAGATAGAACACAAGACATACAGTGAAATTTGAGTTTAAGACAAAAGTGTGTCCCAAATGAGACATAGTCATGCTATCTCTGGGTGCCAAAAGGGCAGGGCTGGGTCCTATTATTGCTCTCACTGAGCATCCTAGAATTCTGCTTTGAGCTGAGAGTCAGAGCTTATCCAGATACCTTGCTTGTTGTGACCAAGTAGGTACTAGCATGTTTCTGAACCCCAACCTGATATCTGGTGAAACTCTCTGATTAAATATGACTTTTGCTAGTACTCTGGGCTCACTTTGCAAGATGGCCTATCCAATCCCAGTAGGTCCAAGTTAATGCACAACACAGATCCAAGACTCATCTCCATCTTGTTTAGAATCCACTCTAGAGGACTGAGAATCAGGGTATTTTTTTAATGCCTGAAATATAGCAGGTTTAATTTAACAATTAAAAATATGGTTATATTTTACATTCCTAAATTTTTTGAATAGAGATGTGCCCTACCCAAATCACTTTCAGCTATGCCTGCAAGCAGTGACATTCTGCTTGTGGCATTCAGAGTTCTATCTTTGAATGCCATGGTAATCACTTGCTTCCCTTTGAGGCTGTCGTGTCTGGCATGAAATATAAGAATTTAAAATACCACCTTAGCAGGCTCATGCCCAACAGAGATGGCACATTTAAATGTGCAGATAATGATTGCACATAGGGTGTATTTCAATTTTAAAACTGAGGCGAGTGGTGATGGACAGTTAAAAAACAAACAAAAATCCCACAAATAAATTAAAAATAAATACTTCATACACAATTGCAGCGATGTTCAAGGTTATAGATAAAAAATTTGAGATTCTTTCACTTATGAAGTAGCCAGGCTTGATAAGAGCTTTTGGCTTGCTCAGAGCCCCAAACCAGGTGAACATTCTCAAGTTGGCACTTAGCTCTGAGGATGCAGGGGGACAAACATCAGGGATGAGCATCAGAGGAAGGAGTTCTCCCTTAGCTCAGTATTCTGCCTAAACTCAAATATGCATGTAGCACAGAGTAGATACTCAATTAGTATTTGTTTAATTAATCTCTTGACTTAAAATTCTAAGGGAAGGAAGATATCTGCCTGGAAAAAATTTTCCCAGTGTCCTTGATTATAAACTAAAAAAAAAAAAAAAAAAATAGTGTAAGTGTATTTGGTGTCCTTCCCTTCTGTAACTTTCTCCTATTCATTGACCTCATGCATGCTGAATAAAATATAATATACCTTCACTATAGACACAGCCAAAAATTCATCCTGAGAAACTGCTAGTACTTTCAGTATTTTGCACAATCATTATGAGCTTAGGAATCAGGGTAGGCCTATTTTCTTATGGCATTTCAACCTTATCCCATAGTTAAATGTATAAATATAAAGTGATTCTCTAATTTAGAAAGAGCAAAGTCTCGTATTTAGCAGATCTATTTCTGATACTGCACACATAGCATCACTTCAGGTATAGCCAGTGATTAAATACAATCTTGGAAGTAATTTAGTCTAGCAAGGCTGAGGAAAGTGGCAGATGAAAAATAATGTGAGCAAGAGCAAAATAACACCTCTAGAAAAAGAAAAAAGAAGCTTAAGCTATTTTTTAAAGATTCTTAGCTCTGAACTTTCAGCTAGGATCCAGGAAATGGACCTCAGACTCACTATAAACCATTTACTGAAGACATTACTTAAATGTGCTACTGCTGCTACCAGAAAGGTCAGCCAAATGTTCTGATTCACCAGGAAGAACTAGAAATGATTCAGAAAGAAAAACCTTACCTACTTGCAAAATCATGATGCATCTTACACCCTCAGTGTGCAATTGCCTGACATTATAGTTACTGGACAACAAGAAAGTCCTAGCAAAACTGAATCAACTCAAATAAAGGAAATGAAATAATCACTATGATGAGGACACTTGTTAGAAGGGAGATGCTGAATCTCTTTCAGATTGAGTAATGGATAAGGTAAGACTAAACATTGTAAAACATTGTAAAAACAAATATCAGATTTCAAGTATGCTTTTGGAATTTTATATGTGGTTAGGAGAAATGAAGAGCAGAATTAGTTTGCAAAAGAAGAGGAAAAATTATCTTATTAAAGAGGTACTAATGTTGGAAAACCTAAATAAGTTCTAAGAGACTTGAGATACATCTTTTATAATTTGAGTTTATTGAGAACAAATACTATTTGGGAGAGTATTCTTAATATTTTGAATGGAACATTACTACAAAATGCTGCACACCAGGAGAAGTGAGCAAATCCAGCACTTACATATTGGTTTCTCTTATTCTCTGACTAAAAGAATTAGGGTTCTTTGGAGTGGCTGATTCTAGAGTTGGAGCAGGGAATATATAAGATAAGCTTGGAATATCTTGTAGTGCTCAAAAAAACAAATGATGGGCTTGAGGAAGGAACATAGGCGCCAACTGTAAGAGTTCTCAATGGCCGAAGCTGGCAGAATTTGGGCAACAAAATAAGTGACATCATACTAGACTATAAACCAGAGCACAAAATAAATATCCATGAGTCCATACTGATATAAATAAATGAATACACAAGAAAGTATGAGAGAATAGATGAATCTCCATGCAAAAGAATACTGATTTCCTTCCAAAATGTACAGTATGAGAAGGGGGTAGAAAGAATAACTTCACAGTTGGGAAATCTGACGGTATTCCCTCTACCAGATGCTCAAGATCAACATCAATAATGATTAGTCATGTAGGTAGCATATGCCCTTGTTATTATGTGATGAGAATGGCACCTTACCTTGGTTTTCCTCCCAATAATCCATAAATTCAGCATAACTATGAGAAAAATAACAGACAAATCCAAACTGGGGACCTTCTTAAAAATGGTCAAGATCATCAAAAACAAAAAAAGTTTGAGAATTGACCACAGATAAAAGAAACCTAGGGAACATGATAACCAAATGTAATGTGGGATCCTGGTGGGCTCCTGGAACAGAGAAAGAACAAAAAGTTAAAACTCAGAATATGTGAATGACCTATGACCTTCATTAATTTTTAAAAATGCCTTATAGTACCAGAATAAGACCGTGGCTCTAGAATGGACATTCTTCAAATTATTTTTAAAATAAGAGAAAGTATGTAAATAGATGTATGAAAGGAGATGGGATGAATGGGGGTAAGTGTAATGAACTGATACACTTGAAAATTTGGGCTTCTGGGTCCTGAGATTCTGTCTGGAGGTAAATTAAGATGCTCTTGACACAGCAAGTGAATCAGCACCTTGACTTCAAAGTAAACAACCAAGAAGATGTTAATTTTTCCACATTACACACATAGACACAAACTGAGGGGAAACACTGTGCTTGTACATATGGCCTTCTGTAAAAATTTGCCTTTCAGGAAGACAGGAGAAGATGGCAGCAGAATAGCAGGACCCAAAGCTTACCTCATTCCATGAATAAAACTAGGTAACTATCCCAAATACCCCAGAAATAGATCTCAAGACTGACAACAATCTCTACAACTAAAGGTAGAGAAGAGGCCACACTGAAAAAGGTAGAAGTATGGAGACATGGCTTGGGAGAGAAATGAAACACAGCACCTGCGGTGAGGAGGAAGCTGCAGTCATAGAGGAGGGCAACAGGCAGACTAACAGAAGAGGAATGCATTGCTGAAACAAATCCCCACAGCAATTGGTTTGGAAAGTGAGAGGGCCTGAATTTCATGAGTTCTTGCAACCAGTGGGGCTTAAGGCCTAGAGTTTGAAAGGTCATTGTTCTTGGCTCTGGAAGAGCTCAGAGGACATTGGGGCTGCTCATGGGAAAAAGGCAGACAAACATTCCATGGACATACAGCATTGAAAAAGGGATCTGAAGAGTGCCTAGGGTACACAGTGGGGACATTTGTTGTTCCTCTTGGAGCATGTGCCAGAGAGGCAGTGTTCATGGAGAGACTTCTCTGGGAGAAAAGCAACTGGCCAGCACTATTTGCCCCCCTGTGCCTTAGCCTAAGCACAGAGCCACCTAAAGGAACCAGCACAACTTGACACATTCTACTTTGCTTACACCAAGTTCCCCTCCTCCCCATGCTCTGGTAGAACTGCCCTTTCCAGTCATGTTTGCCTCAGTACCATTGCAGCAAGCCCCCTCTCTAAGAAGACTGGCCCAAATACCTGCCAACACCCCATCTCCCGACCCAGGATTTTTGTGAGGCTTCAGTTCCAGTGGCAGGGGTGACAAGATCAAATTCACAAACAGATCACAGCACTCCTAGTTAAAACATGCCACATTCAGGCCAGGCACCAAACACTGTCCATAACAGAAAAGGAAGCCTCTGCAAATGACTGGCCAGCAGGATAAGGTGGTCAGGACACAACAGCACAGTGAATGCAGCACACATTGGAGATACTCCTGGAAGCACCAGGCCTGAGGAACTGGAGATACCACTAGACAACAGGGTACTTATAGTATCTCTTCTTCATAAAGACACTATTCTTTATGGCTTTGGTTGTAATGAGCTGACTTTCCTAACACAGAGAAATAGGCACAGGGACTTAGACAAAATGAAAAGACAGAGGAATTTGTCCCAAATGAAAGAACAAAACATGACTATTGTCAGAGATCTAACTGAAACAGATGAAGGTATATGCTTGATGGATATTAAAGCAATGATCATAAGGACACTCACTGTACTTGAGAAAAGAGTGGAACACATGAGTGAGACCCTTAACACAGAAATAAGGAATAACATAGTAGAGATAAAGGGCACAATAAATGAAATGAGAAATACCCACCATAGAATGAACAGCAGATGGAAGAAACAGAAAAATGAATTAGTGACTAGATGACAAAGTAAATAGAAAGTAATCAAGTTGAACAAAAAAGAGAAAAAGAATCATGCAAAACAAGAATAGATTTAGGGAACTTGGAGCACGCATCAAATGCAATAATAGTCATGTTATAGAAGTCCCAGTAGAGAAAAAAGGAGGCAAACACTTCAAGGTACTCACAAAACAAAAGGATGTTAAATATGATACCATTTAACTAAAATATGGGGAGGAGAGGAGTTAAAGAACTTAAATGATCAACTTAAATGATCATCAAGTTAAAATAGATTACAATATGCAGAAGAGGTTATATACAGATCTAATCATAACCACAAATCAAAAACCACTAATAAATATGCGAAGAATAAAGATAGAGAAATTCAAATCCAAAGCAAGAAAAAGAAAAAGACAAAAAGGGATCAAAGAAAATCTTTAGAAACTACAAAACAAGTAATAAAATGGCAATAAATATAAATCTACCAATAATTACTTTGAATGTAAATGGACTAAATGTCCCAATCAGAAGACATGGATGACAAAATGGATAAAAAGACAAGATCCGTCTATCTGCTGCCTAAAAGAGACCCATTTTAAACCTAATGACACCTGCATGTTGAAAGTGAGGGGATGAAGAAACTATTTATCATGCAAACGAATGTCAAAAGAAAGTCAGAGTAGCAATACTTCTATCAGACAAAATAGACTTCAAAACAAAGAGACAAAGAAGGACTCTATATAATAATAAAGTGGACACTCCAACAAGAAGATATAACAATTGTAAATATTTATGCACCTAACATGGGAGCACCAATATAGATAAAACTATTAATAGTAAACATAAAGGAAGTAATCAATAATTATGCAAAACATACAAAAATATAAAAATAATGCCTACATCAAGAGACAAATTATCTAAGCAGAAAATTAACAAGGAAACAATGGCTTTGAATGACACACTGGATCAGGTGGACTTAACAAATATATTCAGAATGTTCCAGTCTAAAATAACAGAATACACATTCTTTTCAAGTGCATATGAAATATTCTCCAGAATAAATCAACAAATTTTAGAAGATTAAAATCATATTATGCATCTTTTTTGACCATATTGTTATGAACTAGACGTCAGTCATGAGAAAAAAAGTTTGGAAAGACCACAAATACATGGAGGCTAAATAACATGCTACTAAAGGAATGAATGAGTCACCAGGAAATAAAAGAAGAAATTTTTTAAAAATAATGGAAAAAAACAAAACACAATGGTTCAAAATCTTTGGGATGTAGCAAAAGTGATTCTAAAGAGGTTTATAGTGATAAAAGCTACCTCAAGATGCAAGGAAAATCTCAAATAAACAACCTAACCTTGCAACTAAAGGAGCTATAAAAAGAAAAACAAAACCTAAAACCAGCAGAAGGAAGGAAATAAAAGATTAGAGGATAAATAAATGATATAGAAACTAAAGGAAAAACCCCAAAAGAACAGATCCATGAAACCAAGAGGTAGTTCCTTGAAAAAAATCAATAAATTTGATAAGCCTCTAGCCAGACATAACAAGGGAAAAAAAGAAGAAAAAAAAAAGGGAGAGAAAAGACCTGAGTAAATAAAATAACAAATTAGAGAGGACAAATATCAACAAACATCTCAGAAACACCAACAGTTATGAGAATATTATGAAAAACTATGCCAACAAATTGGACAACCTAGAAGAAATAAATTCCTAGAAACATATAACTTCCCAAAAGTGAGCCAAGAAAAAATAGAAAATTTGAATATTTACTAGCAAAGAAATTGAATCAGTAATCAAAAAACTCCCAATGAAGAAAACTGCAGGACCAGATGGCTTCACAGACAAAATCTACCAAATATTTAAATAGGAGTTAATGCCCATTCCTCTAAAACTATTAAGAAAAATAGAAGAGGAAGGAAAACTTCCAAATTCATTCTATGAGGCCATCATTACCCTGATGCCAAAATTAGATAAAGACAGCAAACACAAAAAAGAGAGAGCTTACAGGGCAATATCTCTGATGAACACAGATGCAAAGATCCTCAGCAAAGTACTAGCAAACTGGATCCCACAGCACATTAAAAAAAAAAAAAATCATTCACTATGATCAAATGAGATTTAATCCTGGGCTGCAAGGATGGTTCAATATTTGCAAATTAATCAATGCATTACATAACATTAATAAGAGAAAAAGTAAGAACTATATGATCAGTTTAATAGATGCAGAAAAAGCATCTGACAAAGTACAATGTCCATTCATAAAATAAAAAACAACCTCAACAAAATAAGTTAAAGAGGAATATATCTCAAAGTAATAAAGGTGTATATAAAAAATTCATAACTAACATTATCCTAAGTGGGGAAAAACTGAGAGCTTTTCCCCGAAGCTCAGCAACAAGACAAGGATATTTCACTCTCACTTTTTTTTTATTTAAATTCAATTTGCCAAACTAATACCCAGTGTTCATCCCATCATGTGCCCTCCTTAATGCCCATCACCCACTTACCCCATCCCCTACCAACTTCCCCTTCTGCAACCCTTTGTATCCCAGAGTTAGGAATCCCTTTTTTTTTTCTTTCAAATTTTATATAGTCAATTTATTGTTTCTCGCCCCTCTGTGGTTTCTGAGCTCAGACACATTTTCAACACTCTCAGAAGATAAAATAATCATCTGTGTATTTTTCTTTTTTTCTACATATTTTATTTTTAATTAGAATCAAGAGGCAGACAAATACCACTTCTCAGTTTCATGAGGAGCATTCAATAATTCATCAGATGCATAAACACCCAGTGCTCATCATATCACGTGCCCTTTTTTTTTTTAATTTTTTAAATTGGAGTTCAATTTGCAAACATATAGCATAAAAACCAGTGCTCATCCCGCCAAATGCTCCCCTCAGTGCCCATCACCCAGTCACCCCAACCTCCCGCCCACTTCCCCTTCCACTACCCCTTGTTCATTTCCCAAAGTTAGGTGTCTCTCATGTTTTGCACCCTCACTGATATTTTCACTCATTTTCTTTCCTTTTCGTTTATTCCCTTTCACTAATTTTTATATTCCCCAAATGAATGAGACCATATAATGTTTGTCCTTCTCTGATTGATTTATTTCACTCAGCATAATACAGTCTAGGTCACTCCACATCGAAGCAAATAGAGGGTATTTGTCACTTCTAATGGCTGAGTAATATTCCATTTTATACATAGACCACATCTTCTTTACCCATTCATCTTTCGATAGACACTGAAGCTCCTTCCACAGTTTGGCTATTGTGGACATTGCTGCTATAAACATTGGGATGCAGGTGTCCTGCTGTTTCACTGGATCTGTATCTTTGGGGTAAATCCCCAGCAGTGCAATTGCTGGGTCATAGGGTAGCTCTATTTTTAACTCTTTGAGGAACTTCCACACAGTTTTCCAGAGTGGCTGCACCGGTTCACATTCCCACCATCAGAGCAAGAGGGTTCCCCTTTCTCCACATCCTCACCAACATTTGTTGTTTCCTATCTTGTTAATGTTCCCCATTCTCACTGGTGTGAGGTGGTATCTCATTGTGGTTTTGATTTGTATTTCCCTGATGGCCAGTGATGCGGAGCATTTTCTCATATGCTTGTTCTTGTTGGCCATGTGTAGGTCTTTTTTTTTTGGTGAAATGTCTGTTCATGTCTTCTGCTCATTTCTTGGCTGGATTGTATGTTTTTTGGGTGCTGAGTTTGACAAATTCTTTACAGATCTTGGATACTGGCTCTTTATCTGATATGTCATTTGCAAATATCGTCTCCCATTCTGTAGGTTGTCTTTTAGTTTTGTTGAGTGTTTTCTTCATTGTGCAGAAGCTTTTATCTTGATGAAGTCCCAATAATTCATTATTGCTTTTGTTTCCCTTGCCTTTGGAGACCTGTCTTGCAAGAAGTTACTGCAGCTGAGTTCAAAAAGTTGCTGCCTGTGTTCTCATCTAGGATTTTAATGGATTACTGTCTTACATTTAGATCTTTCATCCACTTTGGGTTTATCTTTGTTTATGGTGTAAGAAAGTAGTCCAGTTTCATACATCTGCATGTGGCTGTCCAATTTTCCCAACACTATTTACTGAAAATACAGCCTTTTTCTCAGTAGATATTATTTCCTGCTTTTTTTGAAGATTAATTGACCATAAGGTTGAAGGTCCATTTCTGGGTTGTCTATTCTGTTCCACTGATCGGTGTGTCTGTTTTTGTGCCAGTACCACACTGTCTTGGTGATCACATATTTGTAACATAGCTTGAAATCCGGCATTGTGATGCTCCCAGCATTGGTTTTCTTTTTCAATATTCCAAGCTATTCGGGGTCTTTTCTGGTTCCACACAAATCTTAGGATTATTTGTTCCAACTCTCTGAAGAAAGTCCATGGTGTTTTGATAGGGATTGCATTGAATGTGTAAATTGCCCTGGGTACAAAAAAAAAAAAATTGCCCTGGGTAGCATAGACATTTTCACAATATTTATTCTTCCAATCCATGGGCATGAAATGTTTTTCCATCTCTTTGTGTCTTCCTCAATTTTTTCAGAAGTGTTCTGTAATTTTTTAGGGTACAGTTCCTTTACATCTTTGGTTGGGTTTATTCCTAGGTATCTTATGGTTTTGGGTGCAATTGTAAATAGGATTGATTTCTTAATTTCTCTTTCTTCAGTCTCATTGTTAGTGTATGGAAATGCACTGAAATACTGATTTATGGGCATTGATTTTGTATCCTGTCACATTGCTGAATTGTTGTATGAGTTCTAGCAATTTTGAGATGGAGTCTTTTATGTTCTTCTTATACAGTATCATGTCATCTGTGAAGCTACTCTCACCACTTGTATTCAGTATAGAAATGGAAGTCCTAGCCACAGCAGACAAAAGGAAAGAAGGAAAAAAAGAAGGTAGGAAGGATGGAAAGAAGGAAGGAGAAAGAAGGAAAGAAAGAGAAAGAAGAAAGAAAGAAAAGAAAGAAAGAAAGAAAGAAAGAAAGAAAGAAAGAAAGAAAGAAAAAAAAGAAAGAAAGAAAGAAAGAAAGAAAGAAAGAAAGAAAGAAAGAAAGAGTGAAAGAAAGAAAGAAAGAGTGAAAGAAAGAAAGAACGAGCATCCATACTGGTATGAAATAAGTAAGTAACACTTTAATTATTTGCAGATGACATGATACTATATAAAGTGAAAAGTCTCCATCAAAAAACTTCTAGAACTGATAAGTAAATTCAGTAGTCCCAGAATATGAAATCAATGTGCAGAAATCTGTTGCATTTCTATACCCCAATAATGAAACAGCAGAAAGAGAAATTAAGTAAATAATCTTGTTTACAATGTTGCCAAAAATAATAAGATACCTAGGAATAAACCTAACCAAAGAGGTGAAAGACCTGTACCCTGAACACTATAAAAACACTGATGAGAGAAATTCAAGATGACACAAAGAAATGGAAAGACATTCCATGCTCATGAATTGAAAGAACATTATTAAAATGTCTATACTACTCAAGGCAACCTATGTATTTAATGCAATCCTTATCAAAATACCAACAACATTTCTCATAGAACTAAAACAAACAATCCTAAAATTTGTATGGAACCACAAAAGACCATGAATACCCCAAGCAATCTTAAAAAAGCAAAGCAAAGCTGGTGGCATCACAATTCTGACTTCAAGTCATATTACAATGCTGTAATGATAAAAACAGTATGACACAGGCATAAAAACAGACCAGAGATCAATGGAACAGAATAGAAAATCCAGAAATAAACTCACAATTATATGATTAATTAATCTTCAAAAAAAGCAGGAAAGAATATACAATGGGAAAGACAGTTTCTTCAACACAAATAGTGTTGGGAAAACCATTTGGACAAGGGTATTGGACAGTAACATGCAAAAGAATGAAACTGGATCAGTTCCTATATCATACACAAAACTAAATTAAAACCGGATTAAAAACCTATGAGACCTGAAAGCACAAAGATTCTAGGAGAGAACACAAGCAGTTACTTCTCTGACATTGGCTGGAGCAATTTTATTTTAGCTATGTCTCCTGAGGCAAGGGAAACAAAAGCAAAAATGAACTACTGGGACTTTATGAAAAATAAAAACCTGCACAGGAAAGGAAACAACCAACAAAACTAAAAGGCAACCTACAGAATGGGAGAAGATATTTGAAAGTGATGTGTCTGATACAGAGTTAATATAATATATAAAATATATAAAGAACTTATAAAACTTAACCCTCAAAAAAACAAATAATATAATTTAAAAATGGACAGAAAGCATGAACAGACATTTCTTCAAAGAAGACATCCAGATGGCCAATGGACACATGAACTGATGCCCAACAACAAATCGCAGAACTATAATGAGGTATACCTCACCCTATCAGAATGGCTAAAATAAAAAACACAAGAACAAATGATACTGGTGAGGATGAGAAGAAAAAGGAACACTCAGGTAAGAATACAAACTGGTGCAGCCACTGTGGAAAACATCATGGAGTTTCCTCAAAAAGTTAAAAAGTAGAACTACCCTATGGTCCAGCAATTGCACTACTATAGCAGCATTATCTACAGTAGCCAAATTATAGAAGCAGCCCAAGTGTCCATCAGTAGATGAATGAATAAAGAAGAGGTGATCATATATGTATGTATATATGCACATATATGTACACATGTGTACATATATATGTATATATACACACAATGGAATATTATTCAGCCTTAAGAAAGAAGGAAACTTTGCCATTTAAAACAACATGGATAGAGCTAAAGAATATAATGCTTAGTGAATTAAGTCATAGAAAAACAAATACCATATTTTATTCATGTGGAATTTAAGAAACAAACAAAATAACAAGCAAAATAAATGAGCAAACAGAAAAAAAGAGAGAGGCAAACCAAGAAACAGACTCTTAACTACAGAGAACAAACTGGTGGTCACCAGAGGGGAGGTGGGTAGGGGGATGGGTGAAATAGATGATGGGGATTAAGGAGTACACTTAAGCACTGCGTGATTATAATAAAAAGTTTAAAAATATATGCCTTTCAGTGAGTGACTTTGACTTTGAAATCAGGGAGGCTGTGCCCCTCTGTGGCTGTCAAGAAGCTTAGCTTTGTGAAAGTCACACCACAAGGGTGAAATACAGGATATATTTTGAAAGGATAAAATATGAGCTTCTTGCTTTGTTTTAAGGAGCCATGGCTAGTTCCATGCACACAATTCTCATCTTTTATGGCAGCTAGTCAACAACTTGCATTGAGCATCTATTCTGTGCCTGTTACTGCACCCAGCTGGGGCATAAGACACTTAAAGGAGGATTCTTGCCTCAAACCAGCAAGTGTGCCCCAGGGTGATGTCTGGGTACTGGGACACACCAGGGAGGGGTCTCTGACCAGACTCTGAGGACTGATGATGCATCCTGGAGGAGATGATGCCTGAAGATATGAGAAAGGAGTTGCCAAAGTGAGGGTTAAGTTGAGACACTGGATTGTGGGTGTTGAGTGCTGTGACCTGAACAGTGCAAAGGAACATGCTAAGGGGACAACAGGCAGACCTGGTCACCTAGCTTTCTGCTGGTATGCCCAAGAATTGTGTTTCTCATTATACAATATTTTAGAAGAGGAATAACAATCAATTTTGTACTTTGGAATTATGGAAACCATGTGGGAAATGGTCTGGATGGCAAAGCGATTGAAGGCTTAAAGGCAACTATCAACCTGATGCAAAATCCAAGAGGGCCTGACCCAAGGGAAGAGCTCCTGACAACAAAAGGGGGAATGGATTAGAGAAGCCATGACTTTGACATGGGGCCAGTTCTAAGGGCTGGCACCGAATGTGTACAGGACAGTCTCCACCTTCCAGATATCAGACATGTCATAAGCAATAAGAGCTGTGACAAGTGTTATAAAAGGGAAGATTGGGTATTGCTGGACACTGTAGCCAGGATTTCCTATGACCTGGGGGAAGAGGGGAAGGTATCCTGAGTGAGTAGCATTTAGGTTGAGAATGAAGAATGACGGGTGTCCATCTGGTGAAAGGGTATGGAAGCAGATGTGGAGAACAGGGCTCTGGCCAGAGGCAGCTCCCTGCACAGGCCCTGGCAAGATGGACTCTGCTGGGGAGAGAGGTAAGGGGTTGCCGCTGACCTGCTAGACAGGGAGCCATGGAAAGCTGCCAAGGACTTCTCATTCAGAAGACTGAGAAGCCACCGGAAGAGTTTAAGCAGGAGGACACTGATTTGCACTGTCAAACATGTCATCTTTCTACCACATAGTAAAACAATAGTGGGGGGGTGTTAAGAGTAGATATTAAAGGACTTGGCAGGAGGCTGGTGCGGAGGGGGGGATGATGCTTGGTCATTGCAGGTTTCAAGAGAGATTCAAGAGCTCTTCAGGAACTAGGAATGGTAGAGGGCTGGATGTTAACCAAAGAGGGGCAGGTGGAGGGAAGTGCCCTCCTGGCTTTCAGCAGATATGGCATCATCCCTCACGGCAAACAAGCAGGGGCCTGTGCATGCTTGCATACGTGGATGTGTAAGTTGAGTTTGGATGTTCAGCACTCAGAGAATAACTGGACAATAGTTGGTTTTATAAGTCTGGACATAAGAGAAAAGAAAGGTAAGTATGGGAATCATTCACACATAGACGTGTGCAGAAGGGAAGTGCAGAAACAATCAGTCATGGGACAGGGTATAAACAGAAGACACCTGATGCCAGAAATGTACTGAATCCCAGTATTTAAGAAGTGGGCTGAGGAAGATGAGCTTTGAGCAGAGTGGTATGCTGGCAGTGGTTTAACACTAGCTCTATGGGAAAGGGAAAAAAAGGCCCTGAGTCATACACTTGCCAATTTCAAACACCGACGCAACATTAAATGGCTAGCAAAATGCCTGAAAATGGAACAATTGAATTTGAGCCTGCCCCAGCACATCCCTGGCCTCCTGGAGCAGAGGAGGGGAGAAAAGCCAAAAGAATGTTCTGGCAAGAGGCGAGAGAAGAGAAGGCTTTACAGACCAAATACCACCGAGAAGTCACAGAGAGATTGTAAAGTAAATTTTGGCTTTGCAGCTCAGAATGTCATTGATTTGTGAGAGCGACTTCTGTGCAATACCAAGGGCTAAAGTTTGACTGCAAGTAGTTAGGAACTGCCTAAAGAGGAAGGAAAGTGCTAAATGCCATTCTTTTAGGATCACACTTAAAGTCAGACATCCTGTCTTGCTTTTAAAACCCCTGATTTAAATAAAAGCCAAGGAGGTAATAAACTGACAATATGAAAGTCCACACTGAAAGAAACCCTTCTTCTTCTGCTTTCAGAACGTTTGCAGTTTTTAGAAACTTGCCACCTCCCTTCATGTTATGCATGCCAAAGTAAGTAAAACAAAACAAAACAAAACAAAAAAACAAAGTCCTCTAGCTCAGAAGCCATGCAGTGTTTAACCTTCACTGACATGTTGTGACCTCAGACAGGTCCCTCGCTTCCTCTGTACAGGCAAAGAGGGTGCACCTGAAAGGAGGATACACTGGCAAACCTCTCTTGGAGTGGCCCTCTGCAGGGTAAAGTTTGCTTTCATGGGCATTGTGGGAGCTACAGGTCTACTATGCTTGATCTGGGGACAGAGAGAGCCAGAGCAGGAGAGTCAGGGAGTCCCCTAGGCACACAAATAACAAAAGACAGCGCAGAGGCTTCATTCTACCATTTTTGACTTATGCCCAGGGGTCCTTGCATTTCATGACTCTCGAAATAGTCCAAATAAAATGAGACAAAAAAGCGACAGTGATTGAGGAAAAAAAATATTTTAGACATTTGCATAATAAAGTCACATTATTTTTTTTGAAGTCACACTATTTTTATGTGACATATTTAATAGTTAAAATAGCTAATGTTTGCTTACTACTTACCATATACCCATCATAAAATATGATGATCAATTTACTTGTATTGCTTTGTCAATCTCTCACAATAAGTCTGTGAAATGAGTGCTAGTATTATCCTAATCTTAAGGGTGAATAACTCGATGTTAAAAACAGGGAAAGCGTCAACTTGCTCAAGGTGGCATTCTGGTCAAGGGTAGGCCTATGTTACACACATTCATTGGTGGGGCATGTCTCACCAGTTGGTGACTGGGATTTGCTCTCCCAGGCTCCCCCATCTCACTTGCCATTTCTTCTCCCAGCCTACTGAGCAGAAACAAGCAAAGAAATTTTGAGCCCATATTCTCAGAAGCATGCCTACAGAGACAGTTACGTTTATTTATTTTTTTTAAAAGATTATTCATGACAGAGAGAGAGAGAGAGAGAAGGCGGGGCAGAGGGAGAAGCAGGCTCCAAGCAGGGAGCCCGATGTGGCACTCCATCCCAGGTCTCCAGGATCACACCCTGGGCTGAAGGCGGCGCTAAACCAGTGGGCCACCAAGGCTCCCCAGACAGGTATGTTTAAAAAGCACCAAGGAGAGCAAAGTAAGTAAAAAGATGCTAAAAGGAGAGAGGTGGAAGGAGGGTAAGGCAGGGAGACCAGCCATCAGGAGTAGAAGCAGGGTAGACAGGACTCAGAAGATGAGCACCTCTCAAGTCTGGATTTAGCAATGCATCCCTTGGAACCCCTCACCTATAGTCGCCAATCTGCAGCTCTAAATATGAGTGCCCCTCAGTAGAGGGTGGGAGGCTTGGATCAGGCCAGGGAGGTAGAGCCTCAGTTCCTGATCAGGTAGGAGTGGACTGAATTAGTTGAGTTTTCCACTGGTGTCCATGTCAAAGCAGTAGCATGCTTATCTTCTGGGACGGAACTTAACAGCTGTATAAAAATCAGCAGATGAGCTTTGATTTTAGCAGCAGCAAGGTGATTTTCTTTAGTTATTATTTTTCTTCCACTCATTATTTTGACATCTAAGAATTGATGCTAATTAGTCAAGTCATTTAATTTGACTACAGTTGAACTATTTTCAAATTATATATATTCACAGGGTCTCACTTATTTTCAACTGATAGGAGACCTTGTTACAGAAAGCATCGTGATTATCTGTGTGGTAGGTTTTCAACAGCAAGCACAGGAAAACCATAGCAACCATTAGGACACAGCAAAACACATGATCACTGAAGCTCCATCAGTCTGTGGAAAGGTCCTGTGTGGAGTGCAGTGCCTTGTCTGCTCTGTTGTAGAGAAGGTGGGAGGAGCCTCAATGCCCTCTGAGGCTTTGTCAGTTTGGAAAGTGTATTTGTTATTGATTGCTGTATAACAAATTTACACAAATGAAGCAACATAAAAAAACACCCATTCATTATCTCAGAGTTCTATAGGGCAGAAGTTCAAGTGGGCTCATCTGGGTTCTCTGCTCTGAGTCTTGCAGATCTAAATCAAAGTGTTTTCTGGATGGGGCTCTTATCTGGAAACTAGGGACAATCTGTTTCGAAGTTCATCCAAGTGCATGGATTTAGTTTATTTCTTTTTTTTAAAATAAATTTATTTTTTATTGGTGTTCAATTTGCCAACATATAGAATAACACCCAGTGCTCATCCCATCAAGTGCCCCTCTCAGTGCCCGTCACCCAGTCATCCCCACTCCCCGCCCACCTCCCCTTCTACCACCCCTAGTTCATTTCTCAGAGTTAGGAGTCTCTCATGTTCTGTCTCCCTTTCTGATATTTCCCACTTGCACCATACACAAAGATAAACTCAAAATGGATGAAAGATCTAAATGTGAGACAAGATTCCATCAAAATCCTAGAGGAGAACACAGGCACCACCCTTTTTGAACTTGGCCACAGTAACTTCTTGCAAGATACATCGATGAAGGCAAGAGAAACAAGCAAAAATGAACTATTGGGACTTCATCAAGATAAGAAGCTTTTGGATTTAGTTTCTTGTGGCTGTAGTACTGAGGTCCCTGTTTCCTTGAGGGCTGCCAGTCAGGGGCTGCTCCCGACTGCTAGAGGCCATCTGCATTCTTTGACAAGTACACCACCCTCCTGCCTCCCAAATTTTCCAGCTAGCAACAGTATGTCAAATCCTTCTTACGCTTACAGGCTAATTTCCTTTTCTGCTGCAGCTTGAGAAAACACCTCTACCTTTAAAGGGCTTTCGTGATTGGTTCAAGCCCACATATAACATTGGTATCAATTACATCTAGAAAATCTCTCCACAGCAGCCCCTACATTAGCATCTGATTGAATAATCAAGGGACTGAATCTTGGGGTCATCCTCAGAATTGTGTCTATCAAAGAGATGTAGGACAGCCACCACGAGACTATGATGAACACAAGAGAGCATAAACCAAGAGTGTAAACATACATACATACATAGACACAGAAACACAGCTAGCCAAAAAAGCCTGCATGGGGGAGAAGGCTTTAGTGGGGAGCACAGGGAGGCTTTGGTGTGCAGGTAAGGAAAGGTACAGGTGTATCCCCTGAAAGAAGAGCAAGCAGGTACTGCAAGCCCATGATCATGTTGCTGTTGTCCATGAACAGAAATGATGGTGATGCTGTAAGGGAACAGACCCAAGTAAAATGAATGAAAAGAAAGGTGATGAGGCAAGTATTAATTAAGGAATAGTGAGTGATCCTCCCAATACTACCTGCCATTTAAAAGATACAAAATGAGGTAGGGAGCTCCAAGACCTTCTCATAGGGAATTTTGTGATGTTGTTGGAATGTGAATATGCAACACACTTGTGTGAGTTTCTTAGCACTGACATAACAAGGTAGAAACTGCGTTCTTTCTGGGGACTGCAAGTGGGAATCTGTTCCAGGCCTCACCCATAGCTTCTGGTGGTTTGCTGGCCAGCGTTAGTGCTCTTTGATTCTAACAGCAATACCCCAATCTTGTCTTCATTTTCACATGATATTCTCTTGTTTGCATATCTGTGTTCAATTTCCCCCTTTCTATAAGAATATCAATCATACAGGGTAGGGCCCATCATATTCCAGTTTGATCTTAACTAATTATATCTATAGTGAAAATATTGCTCAAAAGGTCACATTCTGAGGTACTGGGGGGTAAGACTTCAATATATGAATTATGGGAAAAAAAATATATATATATGAATTATGGGGGGCAGAATTCAATTCATAGTGTTTACCCCAAAAATATAAAAGCATTAATTCAAAGGGATACATGCATCCTTATGTTTATTGCAGCATTATCTCTACAATAGCCAAAAAAAAGAAGCAGCACAAGTATCCATCAATTGATGAATGTATATACAGGTATATAAACATGTATATACACACACACACTATAGAATATTATTTAGCCATAAAAATAAATGAAATCTTGCCATTTGCAAGAACATGAATGGAGCTAGAGAGTATAATTTTAAGCAAAATATGTCAGAGATAGACAAATACCATATGATTTCACTCACATGTAGAATTTAAGAAACAAAATAAAACAAACAAACAAACAAAAAACAAAGAAAAAAAGAGAGAGAGATAGACCAAGAAAGAGACTCTTAACTACAGAGACCAAACTGATGGTTACCAGAGGTGGGTATGGGGAGTGGGGTTAGGTAAAATAGGTGATGAGATTAAGGAGTGAACTTGTGATGAGCACCAGGTAATTGGAATTGTTTAATCATTAAATTGTATATCTGAAACTAATATAACATGGTATATTAATTATACTGTAATTAAAATTTGAAAATTTAACCCATAATCGTCCTCTTTGTCTAGGAAACAATAGTCCTCCTCACTTAAGAGTAAGGATAGTATAACTTACCCGTTATTTTGAGTTGAACTGTAGGTAGAATTCAGTCTCTTGCTTCTCAAAGAGTATTCCTCAGACCAACAGCATTGGTATTCCCTGGGGGCTTGCAAAAAATGCCAAATTTTAGACCCCACCCTTGACTCACTGAGTCAGTATCTGCATTTTTTATTTTTATTTTTATTTTTTTAGTATCTGCATTTTTTAAGCAAGATCCCCTAAGAGATTTTTTTTGCATATCAAAATTTGAAAGACAGTGTTTAATTCACCTCTTCAGAAATGAATAGAAAATTCTTTAAGGCAAAACTATAATATCAACCCCAAACTAGCGATTTAAAGAAATCATAACTAATTTTTAAAAGAGATGGTATAATAACCTTAATTTAGTTTATTTCTGATAAAGCAATAGATGAAGTTCAAAATAAATTTAAGTGGTTGCTTATTTTTTAAAAGGATACAACCAAACTTTGTCCTAGAAAAGACTTTAGCATGTTCACTTAATTAGTGTAGATGAGAAGCCAGAGGAGGGGGCAAGATGGCGGAAGAGTAGGGTCCCCAGGTCACCTATCCCCACCAAATTACCCAGATAACTTTCAAATCATCCTGAAAAACTATGGATTCGGCCTGAGATTTAAAGAGAGAACAGCTGGAAGTTGTTCTATCAAGGTAGGAAGATGGGAAAAAGAAAGAAAAGAAGAAAGAGAAAGAAGAAAGAAAGAAGAAAGAAAGAAAGAAAAAGAAAGAAAGAAAGAAAGAAAGAAAGAAAGAAAGAAAGAAAGAAAGAAAAAGAAAAAGCATCCAAGGGGGAGGGGCCCCACGAGGAGCCGGGCTAAGGCCGGGGCGAGTGTCCCCAGGACAGGAGAGCCCCGTCCCAGAGAAGCAGGAGCTGCACCAATCGTCCTGGGCTTAAAGGTGCTCGTAGGGAGTTAGAGCAGGACCCCAGGAGGGCGGGGATGCCCTCAGGCTCCCTGGGACACTAACAGACACCTGTGCCCCTGGGAGAGTGCGCCGAGCTCCCTAAAGGGCTGCAGCGCGCACGGCAGCACCCGGGAGCAGCTCAGAGGGGCTCAGGCGGCGGCTCCGCGGAGGGGGGCTGCGCGGCCAGGAGCCCGAATCCAACAGCGCAGGCCCGGGAGCCCAGGGCGCCAGGGACACAGCCCAGGATCCAGCCTCCCCCCGGGACAGGCAGAGGCCGGGAGGGCCCAGAAGGGCAAGGACGCTCCTGCTGCCGGGCGGCCCCAAGCTGTGCAGATCAGCCCCCTGCATCCCCGGAGCATCCAGGCCCTGCACACAGAGAGCTCTGTAGTTACTGCGGGAGCTGACTCCAGGGCTCCAGAGCTGGCCGCTGCCACTGGAGTTGTTCCTTCTGGGGCTCACGGGGTAAACAACCCCCACTGAGCCCTGCACCAGGCAGGGGGCAGAGCTGCTCCCCCAAGTGCTGACACCTGAAAATTAGCACAGCAGGCCCCTCCCCCAGAAGACCAGCTAGACGGAGAAGGGAAAAACAAGTTCTTGGGCAGCCCAGGTAGCTCAGTGGTTTAGTGCCGCCTTTGGCCCAGGGTGTGATCCTGGAGACCGATGATTGAGTTCCACGTCAGGCTCCTTGCATGAAGCCTGCTTCTCCCTCTGCCTGTCTCTCTCTGTCTCCCATGAATAAATAAATAAATAAATAAATAAATAAATAAATAAATAAATAAAGCAAGTTCTTGACCAAGCAGCACTGGAAGAAGAGGGATTTACAGTATATAGAATCAGACGATACTGCCTTTGCTTTTTGTTTTCTGTTTGCTTCCCCCCCTTTTTTTCTTTTATTTTCTTTTTTCTCTTCTCCTTTTCTCTCCTTTTCCCAGCACAACTTGTTTTTAACCACTCTGCACTGAGCAAAATGACAAGAAGTAAAAATTCACCTCAAAGGAAAGAATCAGAAACAGTCCTCTCTCCCACAGAGTTACAAAATTTGGATTACAATTCAATGTCAAAAAGACAATTCAGAAGCACAATTATAAAGCTACTGGTGGCTCTAGAAAAATGCATAAAGGATTCAAGAGACTTCATGACTGCAGAATTTAGATCTAATCAGGCAGAAATTAAAAAGCAATTAAATGAGATGGAATCCAAATGAGAGGTCCTAACGATGAGGGTTAATGTGGTAGAAGAACGAGTGAGTGACATAGAAGACAAGTTGATTGCAAGGAGGGAAACTGAGGAAAAAAGAGAAAAGCAATGAAAAGATCATGATGATAGGTTAAGGGAAATAAATTGACAGCCTCAGAAGGAAAAATCTGTATTTAATTGGGGTTCCTCAGGGTGCTGAAAGGGACAGAGGTCCAGAATATGTATTTGAACAAATCATAGCTGAGAACTTCCCTAATTTGGGGAGGGAAACAGGCATTCAGATCCAGGAAATAGAGAGATCCCCCTCCCCTAAAATCAATAAAAACCGCTCAACATCTCGACATTTAATAGTGAAACTTGCAAATTCCAAAGATAAAGAGAAGATCCTTAAAGCAGCAAGAGACAAGAAATCTCTAACTTTTATGGGGAGAAATTTCTGATTAACAGTAGACCTCTCCACAGAGACCTGGCAGACCAGAAAGGGCTGGCAGGATTTATTCAGGGTCCTAAATGAGAAGAACATGCAGCCAAGAATACTTTATCCAGCAAGGCTGTCATTCAGAATAGAAGGAGAGATAAAGAGCTTCCAAGATAGGCAGAAACTGAAAGAATATGTGACCATGAAGCCAGCTCTGCAAAAAATGATAAGAGGGATTCTGTAATAGAGGAAGTCCAGGGGAACAATCGACAAAAACAGGGACTGAATAGGTATCATGATGACACTAAATCCATATCTTTCAATAGTAACTCTGAACGTGAATGGACTTAATGACCCCATAAAAAAGGCGCAGGTTTCAGACTAGATAAAAAAGCAAGACCTGGGATCCCTGGGTGGCTCAGTGGTTCAGGGCCTGCCTTTGACCCAGGGCATGATCCTGGAGTCCCAGGATCGAGTCCCACGTCGGGCTCCCTGCATGGAGCCTGTTTCTCCCTCTGCCTCTGTCTCTGCCTCTCTCTCTCTCTCTCTCTCTCTCTCTCTGTGTCTATCATGAATAAATAAATAAAATCTTTTTTTTAAAAAAAAAAAAGCAAGACCCATCTATGTGCTGTCTACAAGAGACTCATTTTAGACATAAGGACACTGACAGCCTAAAAATAATAGGTTGGAGAACCATGTACCATTCAAATGGTCCTCAAAAGAAAGCAGGGGTAGCCATCCTTATATCAGATAAACTAAAGTTTATCCCGAAGACTGTAGTGAGAGATGAACACGGACACTATATCATACTGAAAGGATCTATCCAACAAGATGACCTAACAATCATCAATATTTATGCCCGGAATGTGGAAGCTGCCAAGTATATCAATCAATTAATAACCAAAGTTAAGACATACTTAGATAATAATACACTTATACTTGGTGACATGAACACAATGCTTTCTACAATTGACAGGTATTCTAAGCACAACATCTCCAAAGAAACAAGAGCTTTAAATGATACACTTGACCAGATGGATTTCACACATATTTACAGACCTTTACATCCAAATGCAACTGAATACACATTCTTGTCAAGTGCACATGGAACTTTCTCCAGAATAGATCACATACTGGATCACAAATCAGGTCTCAACCAATACCAAAAGATTGGGATTCTCCCCTGCATATTTTCAGACCACAATGCTTTGAAATTAGAACTCAATCACAAGAAGAAATTTGGAAGAAACTCAAACATGTGGAGGTTAAAGAGCATCCTGCTAAAAGATGAAAGGCTCAACCAGGAAATTAGAGAAGAATTAAAAAGATTCATGGAAACTAATAAGAATGAAGATACAACCATTCAAAATCTTTGGGATACAGCAAAAGCAGTCTTGAGGGGTAAATACATTGCAATACAAGCACCCATCCAAAAACTGGAAAGACCTCAGATACACAAGCTAACCTTGCACCTAAAGGAGCTGGGAAAAAAAAAGCAAATATCCTACAGCCAGGAGAAGAGAGTTAATAAAGATTTGAGCAGAACCCAATGAAATAGAGACCAGAAGAACTGTGGAACAGATCAACAAAACCAGGAGTTGGTTCTTTGAAAGAATTAATAAGATAGATAAACCAATAGCCAGCCTTATTAAAAAGAGAAAAAAAAAGAAGAGAGAAAAGATTGAAATTAATAAAATCATGAATGAAAAAGGAGAGATCACCACCAACATGAAGGAAATACAAACGATTTTAAAAACATATTATGAACAGCTATATGCCAATAAATTAGGCAATCTTGAAGAAGTGGACACATTTCTGGAAAACCACAAACTAGCAAAACTGGAACAGGAAGAAATAGAAAACCTGAACAGGCAGGCCAATAACCAGGGAGGAAATTGAAGTAGTCATCAAAAAACTCCCAGGACGCAAAAGTCCAGGGCCAGAGGGGTTCCCAGGGGAATTCTATCAAACATTTAAAGAAGAAATCATACCTATTCGACTAAAGCTCTTCAGAAAGATAGAAAGAGATGGAGGACTTCCAAACTCGTTCTATGAGGCCAGCATCACCTTAATTCCAAAACCAGACAAAGATCCCATCAAAAGGAGAGTTACAGACCAATATCTCTGGTGAACATGGATGCATAAATTCTCAACAAGATACTAGCCAATAGGATCCAACAATACATTAAGAAGATTATTCACCATGACCAAGTGGGATTTATCTCTGGGATGCAAGACTGGTTCAACACTCGTAAAGCAATCAATGTGATTCATCATATCATCAAGAGAAAAAACGAGAACCATAGGATCCTCTCAACAGATGCAGAGACAGCATTTGACAAAATACCGCATCCATTCCTGATCAAAACTCTTCAGAGTGTAGGGATAGAGGGAACATTCCTCAGCATCTTAAAAGCCATCAACAAAAAGCCCAAAGCAAATATCATTCTCAATGGGGAAACACTGGGAGCCTTTCTTCTAAGATCAGAAACAAGACAGGGATGTCCACTCTCACCCCTGCTATTCAGCATAGTACTGGAAGTTCTAGCCTCTGCAATCAGGCAACAAAAACAAATAAAAGGCATTTAAATTGACAAAGAAGTCAAACTCTCCCTCTTCGCACATGACATGATACTGTATGTAGAAAACCCTAAAGCCTCCACCCCAAGATTGCTAGAACTCATACAGAAATTTGGCAGTGTGGCAGGATACAAAATCAATGCCCAGAAGTCAGTGGCATTTCTATACACTAACAATGAGACTGAAGAAAGAGAAATTAAGGAGTCAACCTGATTTACAATTGCACCCAAAAGCATAAGATACCTAGGAATAAACCTGACCAAAGAGGTAAAGGATCCATACCCTAAAAACTATAGAACACTTCTGAAAGAAATTGAGGAAGACACAAATTGATGGAAAAACACTCCATGCTCATGGATTGGCAGAATTAATACTGTGAAAATGTCAATTCTACCTAGGGCAATTAACACATTTAATGCAATCCCTATCAAAATACCATGGAGTTTCTTCAGAGAGTTGGAACAAATCATCTTAAGATTTGTGTGGAATCAAAATGACCCCGAATAGCCAGGGGAATATTTAAAAAGAAAACCATAGCTGGGGGCATCACAATGCCAGGTTTCAGGTTGTACTACAAAGCTGTGGTCCTCAAGACAGTGTGGTTCTGGCACAAAAACAGACCCATAGATCAATGGAACAGAATAGAGAATCCAGGAGTGGACTCTCAACTTTATGGTCAACTAATATTCGACAAAGGAGGAAAGACTATGCATTGGGAAAAAGATAGTCTCTTCAACAAATGGTGCTGGGAAAATTGGACATCCACATGCAGAAGAATGAAACTGGATAATTCTCTTGCACCATACACAAAGATAAACTCAAAACGGATGAAAGATCTAAATGTAAGACAAGAATCCATCAAAATCCTAGAGGAGAACACAGGTAACAGCCTTTTTGAACTTGGACACAGGAACTTCCTGCAAGATACATCCATGAAGGCAAGAGAAACAAAAGCAAAAATGAACTATTGGGACTTCATCAAGATAAGAAGCTTTTGCAACACAAGATACATTCAACAGAACTCAAAGACGCCCTACAGAATGGGAGAAGATATTTGCCAGTGATGTATCAGATAAAGGGCTAGTTTCCAAGATCTATAAAGAACTTATTAAACTCAACAGCAAAGAAGCAAACAATCCAATCATGAAATGGGCAAAAGACATGAACAGAAACCTCGTAGAGGAAGACATAGACATGGCCAACAAGCACATGAGAAAATGCTCTGCATCACTTGCCATCAGGGAAATACAAATCAAAGCCACAATGAGATACCACCTCACACCAGTGAGAATGGGGAAAATTAACAAGGCAGGAAACCACAAATGTTGGAGAGGATGTGGAGAAAGGGGGACCCTCTTACACTGTTGGTGGGAATGTGAACTGGTGCGGCCACTCTGGACAACTTTGTGGCGGTTCCTCAAAGAGTTAAAAATAGACCTGCCCTATGACCCAGCAATTTCCCTGCTGGGGATTTACCCTAAAGATACAGATGCAGTGAAACACCGGGACACCTGCACCCCGATCCTTATAGCAGCAATGTCCACAATAGCCAAACTGTGGAAGGAGCCTCGGTGTCCATCGAAAGATGAATGGATAAAGAAGATGTGGTTTATGTATACAATGGAATATTACTCAGCCATTAGAAATGACAAATACCCACCATTTGCTTCGACGTGGATGGAACTGGAGGGTATTATGCTGAGTGAAATAGGTCAATTGGAGAAGGACAAAGATTATATGTTCTCATTCATTTGGGGAATATAAAAATAGTGAAAGGGAATAAAGGGGAAAGGAGAAAAAATAAGTGGTAAATATCAGAAAGGGAGACAGGACATGAGAGACTCCTAACTCTGGGAAATGAACAATGGGTGGTGGAAATGGAGGTAGGTGGGGCGGGGGTAACTGGGTGACGGTCAGTGAGGGAGGCACTTGATGGGATGAGCACTGGGTGTTATGCTATACGTTGGCAAATTGAACTCCAATAATATATATATATATATATATATATATGACATTCTGCTTGATTATAATTTTCCACCAGAAAAAAAAAGTGATGAGAAGTCAGACAAAATTTATTCACTCAACAAAACTCTGCAGAGTTTAATATGCCAGGAACTCCATTAAACATAATATCCATTGGAATCCTAGCCATGCTACCTCCTGGGGTCATTGCCCTCTGTAAGCCTCAGCCTTTGCATGGCTATTATTATTATCAAACTGGCTATAATAAGAGCTGACCTCATAGTGCTGGGTGCAGGATAGGCGCCAAACAAATGCAAGCATGATGCTGTTCCAGCAGGTCAGTGCTGTAGTCTCTGTCTAGACTGGAGGGTGGCAGGGGAAATAATATGTGCATACTGACATATATACCAGGTAGGATACGAGTGCAAAATAAAAAAGGTCAAAATGTAAAAACCCTTTGAGGAGGGAAAAGCAATGTAGCAAGGCTTGGTGACAAAGAAGAGAGCCTTATGAAGGTGCTGGCATTGACATGGTGGCCTCACATCCCTAGTACTTGAGAGACAAACAGGGAGAAAGCATTATTGTCCTTTTGAGATATATCCAGTGGCGGGAGCCCCTTTCTGAATCAACATGAGAAGCTGGGCTAGTTTCTCTCTTTTTAAAAAGATTTTATTTATTTATTCATGAAAGACAGAGAGAAAAAAAAAAAAAGAAAAAGAAAAAGAAAGACAGAGAGAGGGAGGCAGAGGCAGAAGCAGGCTCCCTTCTCCCTCCGCAGAGCAGGGAGCCTGATGTGGGACCGGATCCCAGGACCCTGAGATCATGACCTGAACTGAAGGCAGATGCTTAACTGACTGAACCACCCAGGCACCAGCTGGGCTAGTTTTTTACTTGACTTCACCATCCCAGGTGGTAGCAGCCCTGCCTAGGAGGCACTTGTCAGGACTTCAAACTGCAGCTGAAGCCTGCAGCGGGCAAGACCTTTTTCCTCTCTTTAGCTGTCACTAGGCCCTAGTGGGGGAAATGGAATCTGGAAGACAATATGAGGAGATGGAGGAATTGTGCCTCTGCTCTCCAGTCCCCTTCCCTCCTCTCTTCTCTCTTCTCAACTCCTCTCCTCTCCTCTTCCCCTCCACTTCCCTTCATCTCCTTTCTTCTCTTTTCCTTTCTCATCCCTTCTCTTCTCTTCTTTTCTCTTCAACTTTCACTTTTGATGACTGGTCTCTTCTGTTTAATTTCATACTGTTTGCGGTTTGGGGAAATCTGTTTTTCTTACCCTAGTAAAGGACTTTGGAGAGAATACTAGCCTGGCCAGCTGTCACTGCAGCCAGAACCAGGAAGGGGACCTGCTCAGGGAGGATCTGCCCTCCCAGTGTGCCAGCTGGCCACAGAGTACAGTTCTATGTGCCTGAAGACCTACAAATGATGGAGGCTAGCTCTTCCAGGGGTTTTCTTGGGAGATTCTCATGCCTAGGGACCCGTTTAGTTGCAATTCCTATGACAGGCACATTATTGTGTTCCCCAGGAGGGGATATTTCTTGATCTCTGTGATGACCCTCCCAATCACCCCTGGAGTAGCTCCTGCTCTCTACTGTGGTCCATGGGAAACATAGGCATCTCTGGACACTGGCATGCTGGCCAGGCCACTCACCTTCCTACCCCTGCCACCAAAGCTATCAGCAGCCATCCCAGCCTCTAGAATTCCCAGGGCCATCAGACCCAGGTGGAGATGTCTCCAGAGACATCTTAGAAAGATTCTCCCTAATTCTGTGAGAGGAAGCAGAGAGCTACACACACCTCTGGGTGTGCGGGAGGAATGGGGATCCATTGCACTGCAGTCATGCTCACCCCAGGAAGATCACCCCTCCAGTCCTCTCTGTTCCTGCTCTCTCTCTCTTTTCCAGATTTTATTCTCAACTCTCAGAATGAATCTCTAAGATTTTTCTTTTGTATATTCTGCATGTGATGGTCTGACATATCACTTTGCCATCACACTTCAATTGTATCTCAATGCTTATAGGAAACTTGCATTTTAGCAGACTGTTAAAAGTATTTTCATGTGGTAGACTCAGCTAAGAGACCTGAAAGGAGACAAGGTGGGAGCAGGGTCAGATGGGAGGGAATTAAGGCTGCAGGTTGGACTGCAATGCAGACAGTGTCCAAGGGGGTATAACACACTAGAGCCCAGCACGGGCAGAGCAAAGTGCACAGTGGTGGGCAGGACTAGACAAATCCAGGAATGAGGGAAGCAGGATGTCAAGTCCCACCTGTGTGGTCAGAGTTAAAGGGAAGATATAAGTCATAAAAGGTGAGCAGACAAAGCCCCAATCATGGTGATGATGGATGGACAGGGATGTGTTTCAGGCTATGGCTGAAAGACATACTACTCAAATACCTGGGTCCAACTCTTTCTAAACTTCCTGCCTGTGCCAGCATTGGCTTCCTACAGTGGTCCTCCATCCTAACTGGGCAGTGGAATCCCCTGGATAGTTTTTAGCAGCTACCAATATCCTTTCTCTGCACCTTAAGATTTTTTATTGTTCTGGGTGCAGTTTTTGTTTTTGTTTTTTTTTTAAAGCTCCCATGGACATTATATGAACATGCTAGAGGTAAAAGGTAGGATTAGGGGAACCTAAGTGGGGAACCCTGTCAGTAGGCTGTGGAAGGCAGGGGCTGGCAAAAAGCTGGAAAAGTGGGCTTGGATTCCTTTATATAAAGCACTGAGGGCCAGACTGTAATTTATGTGCAGCACCAGCATCATGCTGACAAATTTGGGGTAGGAAAATTATATGATTGGAGCTGTGTTTTAGTAGGACAAGTTTGGCTGTTTTGTGTAAGATGTGTTGGCTAGAATTCAGAGACCAGTTTGGAAGCTATTGCAGAAGATGTGTAATGAAGACATCAAAAGAAAGATAAGGGTCAGGGGGAAATTCCAAATCCTAAAAATATTTCAGCTCCAAAGGGCAGGTGTTGCAGCCTGAGCCACCCACTGTGAGGAGGCAGCCAGCTTGTAATTAGCCTGCACACGCTTCATTGTCGCCTGAGATCAGGGTGGCTGCTGGCTAATTAGTGCTTCCTGGAGGACAAAAACAGCTGGTATTTAACTTTCTGATTCCAGTAATGACGTCCTATTTTAACATAATAAAAGGATTCACTGGCAAGGGAGGGAGGCTGAGATGAAAGGCCTAGGTGACTAGGGGCCCCTCTAGTTGTTCAGACACTGCTCAGAGGTCCAAGGAGCATTGCAGGTCTCACCAAAGGAACAGCCAGCATTCTGCTGCAGTGTCAGAATGTCGAGCTTGTTCTAAATTTACATAGCAGGATGATTGAAGCTCATAGGAAGCTCAGAATTGTCTGTATTATGTTTGATTCTTCAATCCTAAATCTTGCTGTTTATGGTTAAGAAGCAGAGACACACACATGCCCAGCAGCAGCGCTGACCCATCAGTCACCCTTAGTTCCCGCTACCACCTTACATGAAACAGAAAGGCAGGTGGAACCCTCTCCCACGTCGGATAAGGCTCTAGTAAAATCTTTTCCCCTAGAGAGTAAGCTTTTGATATGAAGAATACTCCACCCTGGGTATACATCCTAAAGCTTACTTCTCCCCTTATGCTAGAGCATTGAAGGATCTTCCTTGATCCTTCACAGTGAGAACCTGAGGCTACTTCCTAAAGGTAAAATACACAAATAGATAGGTGGTAGCTTCCCTAAGCCTAGGACCTATGAACTTTCCCTCTTGCAGGATATTTCACAGGATATGATGCTCCATTTTATGTCTCAACTTGGCTAGGCTGTGGTGCCCAGTTGTTTTGTTAAACACCCATCTAGATGTTGCTATAAAGGTATTTTTAGGTGATAGTAACACTTAAGTTGGCAGATTTCCAGTAATGCAAATTACCTTCCATGATGTGAGTGGGCCTAGTTCAATCAGTTGGAGGCCTTAAAAGAAGACTGACCTCCCTTGAGTAAGAAGGAATTGTGCCTTCGCACTATCTTTCAGCTTGAGTTTCACCATCAACTCTTCCCTCTACTTCCACTTCCACTTGGCATTCTTGCCCTACAGAGTTTGGATTTGCCAGCCTCCACAATTGTGTGAATTGATTCTTTAAAGCCTCTCTCACCCTCTTCATGTATATGTATGCTTATGTATATGTACATATATACACTCTATTGGTTTTGTTTCTTTGGAAACCAATACACTCAGCCTCTAGTAATTCATCAAAGTTACCTTTTGAATAAAGGAACCCTTGTACACTGTTGGCAATGCAAAATAGTGCAGCTACTGTGGAAGATAGTATGGCATAGTTCCTCAAAAAGTTAAAAACAGAACTACCCTATGATCCAGTAAGTGCACTATTGGTATTTACCAAAAGAATACAAATATACTAATTTGAAGAAATACATGCAACCCAATGTTTATAGCAGCATTATCAACAATAGCCAAATTATAGAAAGAGCCTGAATGTCCATTGACTGATGATGGCAGAATAGTGATATATATATATATATATATCAGATATTAACCTGAGCCAAAGGCAGCCACTTAGGCGCCCCTAAGTAGATCTACCCTTAATGATATTTATGGCTAATTTGTTGAATGCTGAAACTGAAAACTCAAAGTTTTTACATGCATTATCTCATTTAATCCCTATAAGGGATTAAAACACCCTTCCTATGGAAATACCATATGATGAAAGTTTTATTATTATGCTCAACTTTTAAATGAGGAAAGAGATTTAGGGAAGTTAAGGTCTTCAAAATTCGAATTCAAAATCCTGTAGGAAAATGGCAAAGACTGGATTAGAGAAAAAGAAAAGGCTCTAAAGCAGGAAATATATAATGAATATTCAATGGAAATATAATGATAAAAATATAATGCAGATTGTGGTATAATTAAAAATGTTTAATGTCATGTTAAAAGAAAAGTAAACAGGTAAAATTAATTTTAGTAATATTTTTAATACAATATTTTCAAAATACTATCATTTCAATGTACATTCAATATAAAGTTATTAGTGAGATTCTTTACTTTCTTTTTTTTCTACCAAGTTATTGAGGTCTGGTGTGTAGTTTGCACTTATTGTGCATCTCTGTTTAGCCATCTCTGAAGTATGAGGCAGCAGTCCTAGACTAAATGGTTGATATTTTTATATTTAAGGTTGCTGTACACAGAGGAAAAGCCTTATACAGACTTCAGGAAGATCATCAAGGAGACAGTATTGGGGGAGGGGGGGTGGATGAGGAGGAACAAGACAGGAGGCTCAGAGATTAGAAGCAGGCATTGGCATTTACCAGGAAAGAAATTGTAAAACGCGAGCAAAGGAGAATAGAAAAGAGAGAACAGAAAATAGATACGAAAGAAAAATATTACATCCATATGTTTATGATAAAATTCAACAAGACTTGGTGACAGGTTGTATGTTGGTGATAAGAAAAAAAGATGTCTAGCATAATTTGTAGTTTCTTTCAATAGGATGAGTATTTTCACTTAAGTCTCAGAAAGATATTGGACAACAAAGAAAAGATTTGGGAGAAAAGATTAATTAACTTTGATCTCTCTGTGGGCCTCCCAAAAGAGATGTCTGCTGGCTAATTTGTGTGAGTGTGGCAAGAACTTTTGTTTTCTGCTTTTAATCCATTTGTTGTTAATGCATCATGGAAAATCTAAGAGGTTTGTTTTGTTTGTTTCTTTGTTTTACTGTGTTTTGTGCCTTGAAGTATTTTTGCTTCAGTTGTAAGTAAGTGATTTCTCTGTTGTACGATTAGCCAGAGAAAATTCTGCCTCCTAATCCATTCAGTAGTGCTGGGTACAATTTCTTTCACTTTGGGATATAATGGCAGACAAACAAGGCACAAGTTCCTTCCCTCATGGAGCTTATATTTTTGTTGGGGTTAGGGGTAGGGTATAGGAATAAATAAGATAAACAGTCTGGACAAGATGATGTAACTCTTTTCTCACTGCTGCTCTAAGAACAACTATAAAACTTGGAGATAACACAAGAGACAACCAAAGAAGAACCCTGAAAGGTAGTTAGAAAAAGGTGATCTTGTTTAGAACTCCAGGACTGCAGGGACAGCACAACAGCAGAATGTTTTATATCCCCCACCCAACAGAATGGGGCTACTGAGACCTGGCATTGCTCAACACACAGCCTAGCAAAGGGAATCTGCCCAAGCAGGTTTACTGCACACTGCCAGCCTGGTCTGGGAACTCCTTTGTCCTACTGAGCCCCAGACCCATTTCCTTACTGGGTGATTCCAGATGGAACCTATAAGAAAGAGACAGCCACAACAAGCAGCCCAATCTGGAAAGCTTCTTTGGCTCCAGAGACCCTACCACACTGACAGACACTCAGTGGCCCAGCTTGGGGAAAATCATAGACACCATGTCAGCAGTACCAGCAGGGATTAGTGGTGCCACCTGGGGTACCATATAAACCAAGCAGACAAAAACAGCACTGCAGAGGCTCTGAAAATTAAACCATCATTGGAACCACAGCTCACAAAAGTAGGCTAGGGCCTCAGTACTAAACCTAAACTCAAAACCTAAACAGGGTGACTTCCTACTAGAATAATAGATTCAGGTAGGACTCAGTATATCCTGGACAAAAGTCCTAGATGTAGCAAAATATCACTTGTGCCAAGAACCAAGAAAATCATGATTTGAATTAAAAAATACAATCAGTTGACGCCAACACCAAGATGAACCAGATGTTGAAATTATTTCACAAGAAGTTTAAGGCATTCATCCATCCATTCATCCATTCATATATCCTAACCTACAGATTTAATAAGTGGAAAACAGAGTAAACCCAAAGTAATTCATGCCAAGTATACTAATTAAAATAATGAAAACTTAAGACAAAGAAAAAATATTGAAAGCAACTAGAGAGAAGCATGATGCATTACCTATAGGAAAATATCAATTCAAATGCCAGTGGATTTCTCATGTAAAACCATGGAAGCCAGAAGGACATGACTCAACACTTTTCAAGTGCTGAAAGAAAAGAGCTTTTAAGAGTGATATGTCTAGCAAAACCATCTTTAAGAATGACAAGGAAATAGGAACACCTGGGTGGCTCAGTCAGTTGGATGTCTGCCTTGGCTCAGGTCATGATCCCAGGGCCCTGAGATCTGCCCTGTGACATACTCCCTGCTCAGTGAGGAGTCTAGTTATCCCTCTGCTCCTCCCCCCACTCATGTGTGCATGCTCTCTCTCTCTCTCTCTCACTCAAAGAAATAAATAAAATATTTAAATAAAAAAGAATGAGAAAGAGATAAAGGCATCTTTAGAGGTAAACTAAAATAATTTGTTATTCAAATGCCTGCCCTTGAAGATAAGCTAAAGGAGCTCTTCAGGAGAAAGAAATGATAAAAGAAGGGATCTTGGAGCACCCAAAAGGAAGAAGGATCAGAAGGAAAAGCAGAAATATGGATACATATGGTAGGTTATCCTGTTCTTCATGAAATTTACAAATCATATTTGATGATTGAAACAAAACTTATAGCACAATGTGATACTCAAAACAATATTCAAAAATGAGGAAAATAAAGGATACTAAATGGAAGTTAGTTTTCCACACTTCTTCTGAAGAGGTAAAATGGTGATACCAGTAAAATGTGTGATAATTCACATATGTATGTGGTAATACCCAAAGCAGCCACTATGGAAACAATGCAAAGAGGTACATTCAAAAACCTTATAAGTAAATCAGGTAAAATCCTTAAAAATATATATTCAATAGACCACAAGAATATAAGAAAAAAGAAACAGGAATGAGAAACAGAATAAACATACATAACATAAATAGTACAGAGGCAGGCTTAAGTCCTAATACTGCAATAATTATTTTAAATGTAGCTTAATTCAACAATCAAAAGACAGAAATTGACACAATGTATAATGAAACATGCCTAATGAAACATAACTCAACTACATGTTATAAAGAGAAACTCATTTCTAATTCAATGACATATAGGTTGAAAATAAAAGGATGGAAAAAGATATACTATGAAAACATTAGTTTCAAAAAATCAAGAGTGACTCTACTAATGTCAGATAAAATAGACTTCAAAGTAAAGATGCATACCAAAGAAAGAGGGATATTACTGATAATAATAAAATGATCACTCATTTTAGGAAGGCATAGTAATCCTAAATGTATATGCACCACAGGCAACAGAATATAACAAACAGAAAATACAAACTATGGAAGCAAAAAACTAATAGACCTGAAAGGGAGACAGAGAAATCTACAATTATAGTGTGGACTTCAACACTCCCTTCTCACCAACTGATAGAACCATTCAACCACAAATCACCAAGAATAGGGAAGACCTAAACAACACAATCAATCAACAGGACCCAAATGAAATCTAAGGAATACTTCCCCAACTAGAGCATAATTCATATTTTATTCAAGTGTTCACACAACATTAAACAAGTTCTTAACTGGCATCAAAGTAGAAATCTATGACAGAAAGATAATAGGAAAATCTTTATACACGTGGAAATTAAACAACATACCTGTAAATAATGCATGGATCAAAGAGGAAATCTCAGAGGAAATACAAATGTATAGAATAGAATGAAAATAAAACATGTTGAAATATGTGGAATGCAGCTAAAATAGTGCTGAGCAGACATATAAGCCTAGGAGTTTGCACTAGACACAGGAAAAAGTCTCAAATCAACAATGCAAATTCCTCCAATAATTTTTTTTTTTTTTTTTTTTAGGCACGCCTGGGTGGCTCAGTGGTCAAGCATCTGCCTTTGGCTCAGGTCATGATCCTGGGGTCCTGGGATCAAGTCCCACATCGGGCTTCCTGAGAGGAGCCTGCTTCTCCCTCTGCCTGTGTCTCTGCCTCTCTCTGTGTGTCTCTCATAAATAATTTAAAAAAAAAAAGTTGTGTTTTTTTTTTTTTTTTTTTTAAGGAGAAGGAAATAAACTCAAAGAAGCAAAAGAAATAAAGAGTAAAGATAAGTGTAGAAACCAAGGATATGCAAAATGGAAAAAGAAAAGAAAAAAGAAACAAAAGCTGCTTCTTCCAAAAATCAATAAAATCAGTAAGTCTCTAGAAACCAGCAAACATAAAAAATATACACATTACCAATTTTAAAAGTAATAGGGTATACAACCACAGATTTTATAGCCTTTAAAAAGATAATAAGGGAATACTACAGACAAATTTATACTCATAAATCTGACAATTTAGAAGAAATGGACTGGCTCCTCAAAACCTACAAACTACCAAAACAATTAAGATGTTATAGAATCTGAAGAGTCCTGCTACCTTTAAAGAAATTGAATTTGTGATTTAAAATCTCCTGAAAAAAAGAAATCGGGAGAGGCCCACTTGATTTCATTTTAAAATTACATTAAACATTATAAAAGAATTACTAATTTTGCACAATCTCTTCCAGATGATAGAAGAGAAAATTTCCAAATCTTTATCTCAAGACAGTATTACCTGCTAGCAAAGCTAGAAAAGGTTTTGAGATAGACACAGAGAGAGATACAGAAAAAAAGAAAACTAGAGATCAACATTTATTAACTTTGGTGCAAAAATTCTCAACAAAACATTAGTGGTAAAATCCAACTGTGTATAAAAAGGATTATACACCTTGACCCAGTGGGAATTATTCTAGTTCTAAAAGACTAGCTCAGCATTCAAAAATCAATCAATGCCATCCATCACATCAACAAATTAAAAAAGAGAAATCATGTAATCATATCAATTGACACAGAATAGTATTTGACAAAATCCAACACCCACTCATTGTAAAAACTTAGCAAATTGGGAATGGAGGAATATTACCTCAACTTGGTAAAAAGTGAATTAAAGAAAAAAACACTATAGTTCATATCTTACTTATTGCTGAAAGACTGACTGTTTTCTCCTAAGATCAAAAACTTAGCAAGGATATATCTCCTCTAATCACTTTTAATACAGTACTGGAAGTTCTAGCCAGTGCAATACGTAAGAAAGGGAAAAAAAAAAAAAAAAAAGTCAAACAGGTCAGAAAGAAAGAAATACAATGTCTTATTTACAGAGATGATACAATATTATCTAAGTAGAGAATTCCGGGAATCTAACCAGAAAAGGCAAAGCAAACTCCTAGAACTAAGGATTCCATTAAGTTCTCAAAGTATAGGATAACTTAGAAAAACCAATTGTATTTCTCTATACTAGAAATGAACACATGGACACTGACATTAAAAATACAATTCCATTTTCAATCTCTCAAAAATGAAATACTTAAGTGTAAATCAAATAAATCATGCTGAAAACTACAAAATTCTGATGAAAAGAAATCAAAGCACTTAAATAAATGGAGAGACATACCATTTTTATAAATCAGAAGACTCAACAAAGCAAAGATACCAATTCTCTCCCAATTGATTTATAGGTTTAATGCAATTTTTGTCAAAGGCCTAGAATTTTTTTGTGTGTGTGGACACAGACAAGCTTATCTAAAATAATATCGAAATGCATAGGTCCTGGAATAGCTAAAGTAATTTTTCTTAAGATTTATTTTTGTTTATTCATGAGAGACAGAGAGAGAGGCAGAGACACAGGCAGAGGGAGAAGCAGGCTACGTGCAGGGAGCCCAACGTGGGACTGGATCCTAGGTCTCCAAGATCACACCCTGGGCTGAAGGTGGCATTAAACTGCTGAGCCACCCAGGCTGCCCTGAAGTAAGCTTTACAAAACATAATCAAGTGGAAGGAATCACTATTCCTGATACCACTGAGATTTCAGGATTTGTTTGTTATTACAACATACTTAACCTGACTAATGAAAGGGTTTGAGTAGGGAGTAAACATACTTGATTTACATGTCAATAAGGTATCTCCAGGCTGTTCTGAGAATAGGCTAAAAAGAGGAGGGGAGTCGTTCGGAAGCTATTTCAACAACCTAGACAGACAGGGTAACAGCCCTTAGCACAATGGTAATATTGGAGGTAGTGGTTTCTGAATATATTTTGATGTTAGATTCCAGAGCATGAGTTCAGTTTTGTGGATTCTAATTTGAAATGGATATGGGAAATTTAAATTCAGGGGAGTGGTCTAGATTAGGAATTATGGGGTGTGGAGAGGATTCAGTTATGCTTTTCAGATTTCTAATTGCACCCTGCTGCTAGGGGGATGGCATGGTTGTAAAGGTGGTTATTGTTCTTTCCCTAAGTGCCTTTCACCTAAGCCAATACAATTCAGATGGGAGTCATCATCATATTTGAAATGTACACTCCTCAGGTTTCAGCTGGAGGCTGCATGAAAGTTTCCTCCTTGTGCCACATTTTGGTCTCCCAAAGAGTAAGAACTATAGCTATTGAAAAGTAAACTAAGAAGCTGGCACATAACCCCAAGATATGCTTTGTCTCAGAAACATAGTCTCATGAAGAAAAAATATTCCTTCTGTGAGTATGACCTAGACTTTGCTCTGTAATGCAAGAATAAACCCCTGCTTTTCGTGGCAATTAGCATTTAACACATTCCTGAGTTGCAAGAGACACCAGACATTAGGGGATTTCCCTTTGCCATGCAGCAGAGGAATGAGTCCAGATCCAATTAAATTATTTTGTGTTTTAAATTTTCCTCTTTGGCTGAAAGTTAGGGAGGTGGAAGGTGGAGTGAGGAAAGTATTTCTAATGCCTCCTGCTGTGGCTATATGGAGATAGAATTCAGAAGAAAGGAAGAGCTGCAAATGTATATATTCTTGTCTGTGAGCCTCTTGGGGAAAATAATTTCCCCTCCTCACTCTCTTTACCTGAACCCACCTCTTTTACCACCAGGAAAAGGAATCTTTCATCCAAGTGGGTCAAATGGAGGAATCAGAGACATATCTTACTATTAAAAAGTTCATATGGCTGAGTGTGGTTGTTTCTTCCTCTTATTTCCACACAGCTAGACTTTACACCCACTAAGCAATTGTACTGCCATCTACCCATCTCATACTCTTTCTATGGTGAGTCCCTATTTTTTCTCTCTGTGCCTAAAATAAGATTATAGTAAGGCAAGGGTTGCAGTTACTTAGTTTTACTTTTCTTTAATGTTTCTCGTAAACACATGTGGGCATCTCTTTTCAATAAGGGGAGCAACTGCTGGCAAGATTTTGAGTGTGGTCTTTGGACTGAAAGAGCTGTGGTTGGGCCTAGGGCTTCTGGTTTGCACTTCAATCCATTTTGACAGTTCTGTTTCGGAGTTTGGAGGACAAGCTTAGTACTACCTATGTAGTAAAAGTTGGATTTCCTAGTTCTTGTTGCCTCTGTTCACATTTCTATTTGGGAACTTTTAGGGGTGGGAAGGGACCATGTTTGGGGGTAGGTTTGAAATATTAATTACTTCCTCTGGTATAATGGATTGGAAATCCATTCCATCCTTCCCTAACAGAGATGTCCACCAGTGGTGGGTTTGGGGAACTTAATTCAATCCACTAATTTTTGGGAAAGTTATTTCCCTTCTCTGTACCTGTTTGCTTATCTGTAACATGGAAATTACAATAGCTCCCATTTTATAGAGTTGTATGGATTAAATGTATTAAATATAAACCATTTATATGTAGGAAACCATGTTCCTAGCATGGCTATGTGATTGTTTCCAATCATTATTTTCTGCATGTAGGGTTAAAATCATGGGTGTGATGAGATAAATCAGGAAAAATAAAACTGTCTGGATAACTTCTTTTTAAATCCTTTCTAACCCTGAAAATGTTTGAAACCTGGATGCATTTTTTAGGACTGAGACAAATTTACCTACCCACATTTTGCAGATGTCGTTTCTTGTATGGGAGGTGTCAAAGGGGTTCCTGATGGTTTCAAACACCACCTGACCACAAGATGGCATTAGAAGTCAAGACCAGTCCACGGGGCTGAGAAACCTGCCTCAGACAGAGGAAGGTATCTGGAATTCAAGAACTAAAAAACAAAAAATCAAACCAAACCAAGACAACAACAACACAATTCTCTGTTCAGGAAGCATAACTCTCAGGTAATGGCAAAAGCAATCATAAGAGTGTATGCAACAGCCATTATTATTATTTTTTGAAATGCTGGTGGGAAGCAGAGAGCTTAAACATTGCTTAAAATTAAGGAGTCTAAATAAAGACAAAAAGAGAAAAGGGAAGAATGACTAGATCATTTGAATATCATTCCAGTTGACCTAAGGAAAAAGCAGGTCAGAAAACTGAGTAAGTGAGAGAATGAGACGTGACTGCTGAGTTTTTAATTTTAGGTGGAGATTCCTGATGACAAATACATCTCAGGCAATGTTTGAGGTCAGGACCTCTGTGTGTACTTAGCTGCAACCTGACAGGTTAGATAGAGCCCAGTAGGAATTCTCAATTCATAAGTGGCAGAATAAAAGGGTACATTCAGTCCCACTCTGGCCCTGAAAATTGTTGACTCATTCATCAGTGGCAGTCAACCAGACAGCAACAATATGAACATTAGGGATCAACTCTTCAAAGACTGAAATTAGAAGTAATCTTTCACTAAACCTTGCTTCAATAATGTCTCGCTTCTGTAACTGAGTAGTGTTTTTCAGGACACTTTCATCCCATAGAATTAATCATTCTGACTCTGACAAGATAAAAGTAGAAAGAAACTGTATTTCCTTCCTTCTGATTTTTTTTTACTTAATTTGCTCTTCTGTTTCTAGTTTCATAAAGTGGACACTAAGTTCATAAAGTTGTTGTTTTTTTTTTTTTAAATAGGTGTTCAATGCTAAGAATTTCTTCCCAAAAATACTTTAATTGCATCACACAAGATTTGATGTGCTGTGTTTTCATTTTTGTTTAATTCAAAAAGATAATTCTAATTTCACTTTTTATTTCTTCTTTGACACATATTTTACTTAGAAATATGTTAGGTTTTTAGTTTTTAGTATTTGAGAGTTTTTTCAGCTATCCTTCTGTTAGTGATTTCCAATTTAATTCCATTGTAGTCAGAGGATGTACTCTGTATGATTTGAATGCTTTTAAATTTACTGAACTTGTTTTATGGTTTATGATGGTAAATCTCATAAATAGAAATGTTGTCTGTGCATTTGAAAAGAATATGCATTGTGCTATTCTCCGTCTAATTGTTCTAAAAATTATTGGGAGAGGAGTGTTGAAATTCACAATTGCAATTATGGATTTGTCTATTTCTTTCTTGCAGTTCTACAGATTATACTTGAGTGTATTTGGAAGTTTTGTCATTCAGTATATAAAAACCCTTAATATTGTTGTGTTCTCTTAAAAAATTGACCACTTTATCATTATAACATGATCCTTTTTGTCTCTGATAGTATTCTTGGCACTGAAATCTACTTTGAGTAATATAAAAATACCTGTTCATGGTATTAACATGAAATATCTTTTTCCATCTTTTCACTTTTTCGTGTCTTTGTATTTAAAGTGAATTTTTGTACACAGCATATAGCTAGGTTTTGTTTATTCTAAAAAATCTCTTTGATAATTGGGTTGTTCAGATCATTTACATTTAATGGGATCATTGATGGGGTAAAGTTTAAGTATACCTTGTTCCTATATATGTCCTGTTTTTTTTCTATCTCTTCTTTATTCCTGTTTTCTGTTTTTTCTACTATCCTTTGTATTAACTTAGTTTTTTATTTGCATGTAAATTAAGTTTTTTGTTTGTTTAGATTTTGTGTGTGATTCCATTCCATCTCCTTTGTTGGCTTTCTAGCTATAACTTTTTAACAGTAGTTGCTTTAGGATTTATAATGCATATATCTTAAACTTAACATGGTCCACATTACTGTAATATCGTACCATTTCAGAAAGAGTATAAGAAACTTATGCTTCCTTTTCTATTCCTTTTTTTTGTGTGTGTTGGAACTGTTTTGTATCATTTACTTTTTATTTGTGTTATTGAAGTCCGATTAGCCAACATATTGTATAACACTCAGTATTCATCCTGTCAAGTGCCCCCCTCAGTGCCTGTCACCTAGTTACCCCAACCCCACATCCTCCTCCCTTTCCACAACCCTTTGTTCATTTCCCAGAGTTAGGAATCTCTCACGATTTGTCTCCCTCTCTAATTTTTGGCACTCAGTTCCACTCCTTTCCCCTATAATACCTTTACTATTTATTATATTCCCTGTATGAGTAAAACCATAAGATAATTGTCTTTCTTCAATTGACTTACTTCACTCAGCATAATACCCTCCAGTTCGATCCACATTGAAGCAAATAGTATCTGTCATTTCTAATGGCTAAGTAACATTCCATTCTATATATAGACCACATCTTCTTTATCTATTCATCTTTTGATGGACACCGAGGCTGCCTCCACAGTTGGCTATTGTGGACATTGCTGCTAGAAACATTGGGATGCAGGTGTCTCAGCTCTTCACTGCGTCTGTATCATTGAGGTAAATCCCCAGCAGTGTAATTGCTGGGTCATAGGTTAGTTATATTTTTAACTCTTTAAGAACCTCCACACAGTTTTCCACAGTGGCTGCACCAGTTCCCATTCCCACCAACAGTGTAAGAGGGTTCCCCTTTCTCCACATCTTCTTCAACATTTGTTGTTTCCTGCCTTGTTAATTTTCCCCATTCTCACTGGTGTGAGGTGGTATCTCATTGTGGTTTTGATTTGTATTTCCCTGATGGCAAGTGATGCGGAGAATTTTCTCATGTGCTTGTTGGCCATGTCTATGTCTTCCTCTGTGAGATTTCTGTTCATGTCTTTTACCCATTTCATGATTGGATTGTTTGCTTCTTTGCTGTTGAGTTTAATAAGTTCTTCAGAGATCTTGGATACTAGCCCTTTATCTGATACGTCATTGGCAAATATCTTCTCCCATTCTGTAGGGTGTCTTTGAGTTTTGTTGAATGAATCTTTTGCTGTGCAAAAGCTTCTTATCTTGATGAAGTCCCAATAGTTCATTTTTGCTTTTGTTTCTTCTGCCTTCGTGGATGTATCTTGCAAGAAGTTGCTATGGCCGAGTTCAAAAAGGGTGTTGCCTGTGTTCTCCTCTAGAATTTGATGGAATCTTGTCTCACATTAAGATCTTTCATCCATTTAGAGTTTATCTTTGTGTATGGGGTCAAAGAATGGTCTAGTTTCATTGTTCTGCATGTGGATATCCAATTTTCCCAGCACCATTGATTGAAGAGACTGTCTTTTTTCCAGTGGATAGTCTTTCCTGCTTTATCGAATATTAGTTGACCATAAAGTTGAGGGTCCACTCCTGGATTCCCTATTCTATTCCATTGATCTATGTGTCTGTTTTTGTGCCAGTACCACACTGTCTTGATGACCACAGCTTTGTAGTACAACCTAAAATCTGGCATTGTGATGCCCCCAGCTATGGTTTTCTTTTTTAATATTCCCCTGGCTATTTGGGGTCCTTTCTGATTCCACACAAATCTTAAGATGATTTGTTCCAACTCTCTGAAGAAAGTCCATGGTATTTTGATAGGGATTGCATTGAATGTGTAAATTGCCCTGGGTAACATTGACATTTTCACAATATTAATTCTTCCAATCCATGAGCATGGAATATTTTTCCATCTCTTTGTGTCTTCCTCAATTTCTTTCAGAAGTGTTCTATAGTTTTTAGGGTATAGATCCTTTACCTCTTTGGTCAGGTTTATTCCTAGGTATCTTATGCTTTTGGGTGCAATTGTAAATCAGGTTGACTCCTTAATTTCTCTTTCTTCAGTCTCCTTGTTAGTGGAGAGAAATGCCACTGACTTCTGGGCATTTTTTTGTATCCTGCCACACTGCCGAATTGCTGTATGAGTTCTAGCAATCATGGGGTGGAGTGTTTAAGGTTTTCTATGTACTGTATCATGTCATCTGTAAAGAAGGACAGTTTGACTTCTTCTTTGCTAATTTGAATGCCTTTTCTTTCTTTTTGTTGCCTGATTGCTGAAGCTTGGACTTCTAGTACTATGTTGAATAGCAGTGCTGAGAGTGGACATCCCTGTCTTGTTCCTGATCTTAGGGGAAAGGCTCCCAGTGTTTCCCCATTGAGATTGATGTTTGCTGTGGGCTTTTCGTAGATGGCTTTTAAAATGCTAAGGAATGTTCCCTGTATCCCTAAACTCTGAAGAGTTTTGATCAGGAATGGATGCTGTATTTTGTCAAACGCTGTCCCTGCATCTATTGAGAGGATCATATGTTTCTTGTTTTTCCTTCTGTTGATGTGATCTATCCTGTTGATTATTTTATGAGTGTTGAACCAGCCTTGCATCCCGGGGATAAATCCCACTTGGTCATGGTGAATAATCTTCTTAATGTACTGTTGCATCCTATTGGCTAGTATCTTGTTGAGAATGTTTGCATCTGTGTTCATCAGGGATATTGGTCTATAATTCTCCTTTCTGTGTGGTCTTTGTCTGGTTTGGGAATTAAGGTGATGCTGGCCTCATAGATCGAGTTTGGAAGTATTCCATCCCTTTCTATCTGTTGGAACAGCTTTAGTAGAATAAGTGTTTTTTCTTCTTTAAACGTTTGACAGAATTCCCCTGGGAAGTCATCTGGCTCTGGACTATCATGTCTTGGGACTATCATCATGTCTTTGATGACTGCTTCAATTTCCTCCCTGGTTATTGTCCTGTCCAGGTTTTTTATTTCTTCCTGTTCCAGTTTGGGTAGTTTGTGGTATTCCAGAAATGCTTCCATTTCTTTTAAATTGCCTAACTTATTGGTGCATAGCTGCTCATAATATGTTTTTAAAATCATCTGTATTTCCTTGGTATTGGTGGTAATCTCTCCTTTTTCATTCATGATTTTATTAATTAGAGTCTTTTCTCTTTGTTTTTTATTTTTTTTATTTTTTTTTAATTTTTTATTTATTTATGATAGTCACACACACACACACACACACAGAGAGAGAGAGAGAGAGAGAAGCAGGCTCCATGCACCGGGAGCCTGACGTGGGATTCGATCCTGGATCTCCAGGATCGCGTCCTGGGCCAAAGGCAGACGCTAAACCGCTGCGCCACCCAGGGATCCCTCTCTTTGTTTTTTAAAGACTGGCTAATGGTTTATCTATCTTATTAATTCTTTCAAAGAACTAACTCCTGGTTTTGTTTTCTGTTCTACAGTTCTTCTGGTCTCTATTTCGTTGAGTTCTGCTCAAATCTTTATTAACTCTCTTCTTCTGCTTGGTGTAGGTTTTTTTTTTTTTAATTTTTATTTATTTATGATAGTCACAGAGAGAGAGAGAGAGGCAGAGACACAGTCAGAGGGAGAAGCAGGCTCCATGCACCGGGAGCCCGATGTGGGATTCGATCCCGGGTCTCCAGGATCGCCCTGGGCCAAAGGCAGGCACCAAACCGCTGTGCCACCCAGGGATCCCTTGGTGTAGGTTTTATTCGCTGTTCTTTCTCCAGTTCCTTTAGGTACAAGGTTAGCTTGTGAATTTGAGGGGTTTTTTTCCAATTTTTTGAGGGATGCCTTATTGCTTTTGCCGTATCCCAAAGATTTTGCACAGTTGTATCTTCATTCTCATTTGTTTCCATGAATCTTTCTAATGCTTCTCTAATTTCCTGGTTGACCCTTTCATCTTTTAGCAGGATGCTCTTTAACCTCCACGAATTTGAAATTCTTCCAAATTTCTTCTTGTGATTGAGTTCAAGTTTCAAAGCATTGTGGTCTGAGAATATGCAGTGGACAATCCCAATCTTTTAGTATCAGTTGAGAACAGTATGTGGTCTATTCTGGAGAAAGTTCCATGTTCACTTGAGAAGAATGTGTACTCAGTTGCATTTGGATGCAAAGTTCTGTAAATATCTGTGAAATCCATCTGGTCCAGTGTATCATATAAAGCCCTTGTTTCTTTGGAGATGTTATTCTTAGAAAATCTGTCATTTGCAGAAAGTGCCATGTTGATGTCTCCTACTATTAGTGTATTATTATCTAATTATGTCTTTACTTTGGTTTTTAATTGATTGATAAACTTGGCAGCTCCCACATTAGGGGCATAAATATTGTTGATTGTTATGTCCTCTTGTTGGATAGATCCTTTAAGTATGATATAGTATTCCTCTTCATCTCTTACTGCAGTCTTTGGGATAAACTTACATTATCTGATATAAGGATTGCTACCCCTGCTTTCTTTTGAGGACCATTTGAATGGTAAATTGTTTACCCTTTTGTGTTTAGCCTGGAGGTGTCCTTAGGTCCAAAATGAGTCCCTTGTAGACAGCAAATAGATGGGTCTTGTTTTCCTATCCAGTCTGAAACCCTGCGTCTTTTGATGGGATCATTTAGCCCATTCATGTTCAGAGTAACTATTGAAGGATTTGTAATGGATATGTGTCATTGTAATACCTATTCAGTCCCTTGTTTTGTGGATTGTTTCTTTGGTTTCCTCTTTCTTTTACAGAATTCCCCTTAGTATTTCTTGCAGAGTTGGCTTCGTGGTCACATATTCTTTCAGTTTCTGCCTATCCTGGAAGCTCTTGATCTCTCCTTCTATTCTTAATGAAAGCCTTGCTAGATAAAGTATTCTTGGTTGCATGTTCTTCTCATTTAGGACCCTGAATATATCCTGCCAGCCCTTTCTGGCCTGGCAAGTCTCTGTCATGAGGTCTTCTGCTAATATGATATTTCTCCCCATATAAATTAAGAAACTCTTGTCTCTTGCTGCTTTAAGGATTTTCTCTTTATCTTTGGAATTTGCAAGTTTCACTATTAAATGTTAAGGTGTCGAATGGTTTTTATTGATTTGGGGGGCCTCTCTATCTCTTGGATCTGAATGCCTGTTTCCTTCCATAGATTAAGGAAATTCTCCTCTATGGTTTGTTTTAATATATTTTGTGGTCCTCTCTCCCTCTCAGCCTCTTCTGTTATTCCAATTATATGTAAATCATTCTCAGAATATCATTTATTTCCCTAAGCCTTTCCTCATGGTCTCTTGTTTTTCTCTTTTTTCCTCAGCTCCCTTCGTTACCAGCAATTTGTCTTCTATGTCACTCACTCTCTCTTCCACCTCATTAACCCTAGAAGTAAGACATCCAGTTTGGATTACATCTCAGTTAATCTATTTTTAATTTCGGCCTGATTAGATCTCAATTCTGCAGTAACAAAGTCTCTAGAGTCTGGGTGTGCAAGTGATGAATTATCTCAGCTTTTGTATATAAAAAACTACAACTATTTCCTCTATTCCTGTTGAGTAATTATTTCCTCAATTTCAGATATGTTCCTCATGTACCTGTGCTTTACTCAGCTGGAGACTGAAGAGGGACCTACTTTGGATCTGCAGAGCTCTCTCTCTGTATTCTCTCATCTCTCTTCCTCTCTTCTGGGAATCGTGGCTGCTGTGGTCTTTTCAGATTCCCAATTCCATCTTTTCAACTCAAAGAGGCTGTTGGAGATGTCCTGGGCTTCCCATCCTGTCTTGAAGCCTAGAAACTTTCTCCAGGCAGTAAGCAGGGTGGTCATGGTAAACCCATTTGTTTTTGTTTTTAGGGAACAATATACATATTGTACAATGTCCATATCTGAAAACTATTGTTCTATGTGTTTTGTCAGGTTTCATTGTGTTTTGCAGGCAGTTAAATCCAATGTCTTTCCTCCATGTTGATCAGAAAAAAAAGCAAATGACTCATTTAATGTATAAAATACATGTATTATAATTATACATCTAACATGGATATTTGGCTTTTGGATTTATAATAGACCAAATGTACAGAAATGACAACCAGTTAGTTCCATTATACCAAAATCTCATTATCAGACATACAAAGTACTTTCTAAGTCATTTTTCCCTCTGAATTATGCTATGGTTTCCCTCTTACTCTTGTTCTCTCACTTTCTTTCTCTTACAACTGAAACAAATAGATCATTATGGGTTTTGGTTGCTTCATTAGTAAATGGGATGATGATACCAATTTCTCAAGGTCATTGCTAATATTAATGAGATAATATTTATAAAACATTTGGCGCCTGATACATAGTGAACCTTTAGGAAATGGGCATCATTGAAGGTAAATTTCTGTCTATTAAGTGAGATATGGACTTGAAAGAGAAGAGAATGACTCTCTTGACTTGTGACTTGTGACTCTCTTGACTCTCAATTACCAATTTATAGCCTTTATAAACTTTCTAATTCCTTTCAGGATATTTCCCCCCAGTGTTTTTATTTTTATTATTTGTTTAAGATTTTATTTATTTATTTGACAGAGTGCAAGAAAGAGAGAGAGCCCAAGGAGGGGTAATGGCAGAGGGAGAGGGAGAGGCAGGCATCCCACTGAGCAGAGAGCCTGATGTGGGGCTTGACCCCAGGACCCAGATCATGACCTGAGCTGAAAGCAGACACTTAACTGACTGAGCCACCCAGGTGACCCAACCCCAGTGTTTTTAAATCTAAACTATAATAATAAAAATGCCTTCAAAAAAAGCTCAGGTAGAGAGAGCTGAGAACCACATATCTCCCTCACTAAGAGAATGATGTGTATATTGTCTGGCATTGTGTGTGGCATTGTGTTTAAAAACCTGACTGTCTGGAGCATGACATGGTAAAATCCCAGCTCAGCCACCTCCTAGCTGAATGTTCTTGAACAACTTATTTAATTTCTCTGTTTCTTCATTTGAGGGGATGAAAAAATAAAAATGAACCTAATTCATAGAGTTGTAAGAACTTAGATGAACTTAATACATAAAGTACTTAGCACTGCGCATAATACATAATACCTAAATTCATATTAACTAATATTCGTTTATTATGGAAAGTAGCATTCTCTCACAGGATACATTACATATACCCACCTCTTATTCTTTAAAATTAGAACAGAACACCAAGCACCTTACTAACATGAGAGCCATGGCTTCCTTGGAGAAATAGCTAAGAGAGAATACAGCTGAGGGGGGAGGGGCTGCAAATGGTGGATCCATGTCACACAAGTTAAAAGGCCACTCAACACACACAAAATAATAGAAATCCCACAAATGTAATCATCATCACAACCCATTTTTGCTTCTTACAGACAGCCACCTTATAAGCAACTATTAGAGCACAATTTAATTGGGGTGGTATATATAGGAATATGATGTAATTATAGGGGCACAGCCCATGCTGTTCTTCAAATGATTACATGCTGCATGGCTAAGGGATGAAGCTTTAACAGTTGTTCAACTTCTTCTTCTTTTTTTTTTAGTTGTTCAACTTCTATCACTAGTTTCTTATTACCTCCACATCCAGACAAAGCTAGAGTTACTAATATTGATTATTAGAAATGCAAGTTCTTTCTTGGCACTTCCCTGTGACACATTGAAAATACACTCCCTTAGTACTGATCCCTGTCAATGCCAGTCTAGGATCCATCCCACATAGCTCCCTCCTTATCAACTCCTCTTTGCCTAAGCAACAAGCCAGTAGAGCCGCCTGCCTTAGCAGCTCTTAGTGTAGAGATTTATGTCAGTTGCATGGAAAAACAAAGGAGTAAGCATCCCTCATCATTTCAGAGGGTTTATTTTCAATGCTGGAGTTTTTGCAAAAGGCTGAATCTAGCTCCAAAACCTATGTTTTGGGGCTTCCAACATATTTCTCAAAGTTACCATGTCTCAGATAAGTCTTCCTCTGGTGCTCTATCTTATTAACACTAATATTAGTAAGAACTATTATTTTGACTAAAACTCAGTTATACTTTATTTCATCACAAACATAGTATGGGCCCTGAAAGTATGCTGTAATGATAAGGAATGAAAACATCTTGTTTTCTTCCAACATGCAGCACTTAGTTTTACTGTTTCCTGGTGATGTATCCTTGCTTATGCATACTTTCTCACTTATTCTGAGGTGATTGTTACTTACTCAAGAGGAAAGAGGAGAAATATTGATATTTAAGCAATAATAGACTGCTAGGCTGAAAATTATGATTGTAGGCTTTTCTTGGGGAGTCTTTAAATAGAGAGTGTACCTGCTGGCTGAAAGGATTCTTCGTGAAAATGGATGGAGTATATTGAAAGGGAAGGGTTTCAATGGCTGTTGGCCATCATATATAATGACAGAAAAAAATGCCTCTCACTTACTTTTTCTCTTTAGACACTTACACATTCTGCTATATTTATTATAGAATTTGCCCATTATATAAGAATAGTAATCTTTAAAATGAATTTTGTGCATCTAAAGAACAAACTTTTTTTGAAGAAAAATACAGCAAGATTGTATGGCATAGCCAAGACTAGACCAAGTTAACTTAACCTTCAGAGAATTATCACCTCAGGATATTTCAGACATAAATCTGTTCAATACTAAAAGTTTAGGTTCTTCTATGGATTCCCAGGGTTGTTTGAAAGATTCCATTTATGAGAAACTTGTAAAGCAATTTCTGTAGGGAATACTGCATTTCCTGAAGGATTTTGAAAAATGTTTTAAATAGAGATGGAAATTGAAACTATGCTGCCAGCAACTCAGGAGGCCTAGGGCTAGGGATTTGCAAGAAGAAAATTCTCATCTATGTGCAGCTTGGGAGATTTCACAGTTTGGCTTCCCTGAAAGAATTACTGCCTGAAGCAAATGGCTTCCTTCTTCTTGCTGGTCTTATTGCTTATGCTCTTCTTTATCTGTGGCCTTGCTGAGCCACATCTGTGCCAGTGGCCTAGAAATTTCTTCTGCCAGCTATAAAAAAGGTTTATAAAACTCCATTTACACAAAAAAACCTTCCAGTAATTATTTCAAGTGAAATAGGGCTCCACCTGGGGCCTATGACATCAGCACTGCCTTTGAGGTGATCTATGCTTGGTCTGGATGTTGGCAGAGGAGCTGTGACTTGAATACTCTAAATTTGGGGTCCCCTTTTTACCTCTTGTTATCAAACCATCTTCCAGAGACAGTTTCATACATCTGAAACTAATATAACACTGTATGTTAACTACACTGGAATGAACATATAATTTAAAAAAAGGAAAAAGGACTTCTGAGGATGTGATGTACAATATGACTACAGTTAACAATATAGTACACTTTAAAGTTACTAAGAGAGTAAATCTTTAAAACTTTAATCTGTGGAAAAATTTTATAACTATTTGTGATAACTGATGTTAACTATATTTATTATGATAATCTTTTAGTGATATACACAATTGTCAAATATACTGTACACCTGAAACTAATGAAAATTTTTTAGGTCAATTAAGAAAAATAAAATTATTATTGCTATTTTTTAAGTAACCTCCATGACCAACTTGGGGTGCAAACTCAGACCTAGATATCAAGAGTTGCATACTCTGCCAATTGAACCAGGCAAGCACCCCAGTTATTGCTATTTTGGATTACTATTTACCATAAAAAATAAGGGTGTTGAGGGATTCTGAAGAGAAAAAAATGGAAGGATGCATCCAACATTGCAAAGAGACCCAGAATGCAGACTTGTTATTAGACAGCTTTGTGAAGTCATATGACAGGATGCTGTATATTTGTTTGATCAGTTAGTGATCCTAGACTAGACTTCTATTTTGTCATTTGAAACCTGGTAAACCAACACCATTAAAATCCCTTTCTGGGACACCTGGGTAGCGCAGTGGTTGAGCATCTGCCTTTGGCTCAGGGAGTGGTCCTGGGAACTGGGAACCTGGGATTGAGTCCTATATCAGGATCCCCACAGGGAACCTGCTCCTCTGTCTGCCTGTGTCTCTGCCTCTCTCTCTGTGAGTAAATAAATAAATCATGAGTAAATAAATAAAATCTTTAAAAAAATAAATCCCTTTCTATTCCCTCATGTTTATGAAGAAATTGCATTGTCTTACTAGGTAGGTTTCCAACACACAGGGTCCAGAATGAGGGAAGAATAAAACAATGAAGGTACCCACACATTGTTATGTTACAGTAGCCACAGGATGAGTTGCACAGCTACAGGAGTATTTATGAAACATTCAGGTATCAGGTATTTTACTTCAAAGGAGAGAAAGATATTTGTCACTCTCGGTTCTCCCCTGGGAATTTGTTATATACATTTCACAGCTGTAATGTGACAGTTATATTTGCTCCAGTTACAAGAGGCATAAATGATACAGCAAATGCTGGATATTTCCAGTAGGCACTGCAAAGTCCAGTGCGCTTGTGTTCCCCTGGAACTATGATCACTATATGGTTTCTTCTTCTTCTTCTTCTTCTTCTTCTTCTTCTTCTTCTTCTTCTTCTTCTTCTTCTTTTCTTTTCTCTTCTTCTTCTTCTTCTTTCTCCTTCTTCTTCTTCTTCTTCTTCTTCTTCTTCTTCTTCTTCTTCTTCTTCTTCTTTCTTCTTCTTCCCTGATGCTTAGGAAATTCTCCTGAAAATATATTTTGCTCATAAAAAAATGCAACACTCCTAACTATGTAATGTAATATTGTGGAGAATGCAATTCTCATGTAAACACTTTCTCTGAAACATTGTGTTTTCATAGCATAAGAAATATCTCACACAATTCTTCTTTGTACTTGTGCACTTCTGTGTGGGTGTTGCTCACTGGAGGAAAACAATCTTGGGTCTCCCAGGGCATTGAATGTCTCTAACTGGCATTGTCTGCTCTTCCCTCTACATGCAGCATATGGGAAAGGCATAACAAATGTTTATTGAAACAAGTCTACATATTGGGGGGAAGTGTTCTTTTCTTTTGACAATTTTTTTTGAAGCTAAGAATTATCTTACGGTTTAATAATATCCCTCTGTAAGCAGCATTTGTTATAAATCACCCTTCGCCTTGTCTGACCACAGACCAAGCCTCAAGGGAGACTTCAGGGGTAACAGAAGGTTGACTGTAAAAGTCAGTGGAGCCCACTTAGTCCATGGGGCAGTCAATGGAATCATTGGGAATGATATATTCATCCTGTGAAATGAGAACTAGGTATCATTTTCTAGATTAAAGAAAAAATTATTACATTCCAGTGTAAAGGGGTGTAATACTTTGGTATTTATTTCTGCTTTTCTCATTAAAAATAGTAGAAACAACAAAACCTGTTAGCTCAAGAGTAGCTGGGGAATGGTCTCTCTCCTGGAACCAGGCACATCCTCCTCATTATCTGTTTCTGTGGTTGTCTCTGTAAGTCCCACAATGCTTGTTCTTTTCCAGAATGCTCTTCAAACTGCAGGCAGCCAATGCATTGATACTTGAGCTGGTTTCTCCATCTACAGGACCTGGTGATGTACACATTTCCTGGCCCTTTTTGGATGCCTTCTGGAGAGGCTAAGACACAAGCTCTAGTTTGGGCCTGCATGGCTTTGATACATCATGGATTTCAGTGTATCAACAGCTTGTCTAGTCAAAAGGTCAGTACCCCTGAAAGAGACAAGTGCCCATGGGATATCATATTAGTAGGGCACACATTTTTTATGATCACAAAGCTCCCCCCAAAATATAATGAAAAATCAACTCACTCTTCCCTTGTCAGTGGTCCATCTCTCCAAGCTCTCCTGAGTCACAGAGGATCCCTGCACACAGTATAGAGGAAGAAATTTTCTGGAAAAGCAATACTTCTCTCTCTCTTAGGGTCAAAGGAAGCTCTTGGGCAAAGACCCAGGCACGTTCAGTATATAAGCTCTATGTAAAAGTATACAAATGGCTGTGTGTAACTCAAAGGTACTGGGTAGTTGAGAAAGAGATCTCCTGAGTGTGGTATGCACTAGCTGGTGTTTTTTTCCTTCACTCTGACTCTCTCCTTACATGTAGATTACTAGTAAATGACAGCATCTTAATCTAAAATTTTGAGTGTTTGATTCTATTTTGAGAGATTTGGGCAAGGAATAAAGTCCTAAAATGGTAAATTTAAGGACAACACAAAAAGTACTGGTTTCACAATAAAGGACACCATTTTATTGCTGAGAACCTTGTGAACCCAAGTCCTCTACTTCCTGCATGATGCTGCTTGAGATTCTGGCTCTGAATTAGTCTAATATATACAGACCCTCAACCAAACTCATGAGAATGTGCTGGCAGCTAGATATAAACAAAGTAATCCAAACCAGATTGTATGAGCACTAACTCTAACCCTGAACCAACAGGGTGGAATCCACAAAGTTCCCACAGATCCTTATGGTGAACCACTACAGATGCAGAAACCCATTTGTTTTATGTGATGGTAAAGAGTTAATCAAGCAAGCTATTTACCTCCTTTGTCAGCCCAGCAATACCTCCTCACCTGTAGCCATTTCTTTTTTTTTTTTTTTTTTTAATTTTTATTTATTTATGATAGTCACACACAGATAGAGAGAGAGAGGCAGAGACACAGGCAGAGGGAGAAGCAGGCTCCATGCACCGGGAGCCCGACGTGGGATTCGATCCCAGGTCTCCAGGATAGCGCCCTGGGCCAAAGGCAGGCGCCAAACCGCTGAGCCACCCAGGGATCCCATGTAGCCATTTCTTAATTACACCTTGGAGTCTTTCTTGCATTGCTATTCTCTAACACTCTTCTGCTTGTCTTTTCAGTTTTTATATGTTTACATTCTTTGAGGAAAGAAGTTAACACTGAACACTCTCCTATAATTCCTACTATATATAATGCAGTGCATTTGAATGTTTATTACTGTTTCTTCAATCTATGAAGAGAGTTGAAACATGCACACAATCAAATAGTCCACATCTCTATGGAGGGCTCACCGTGTGACTCGATGTGAAGCCATTGAAGTACAGAAGACACAGTCCATGGTTTCATGCTGTGTCACTGAATATCCTCCTCTGGTCCTACCTGATTCTGAGAAAGACATTTAAAATCATATTTTAACTTTGGAACTGCTTTTGAAAAAAAAAAAAAAAGAAACAAGATCTTTACTTCTAACCTAATGGATTTGACTAAAATAACTTTATGAACAAAGGAATATACTTGATGCTTATACAGTGAATTAAAATGTTTTGCTGATTTGTTTTTGATTCAATTTTCCCCTTTTATCCATATTCAGATTCATTAACTCTGCTACTGAAGGCAATACTACAGGCCATTTGTCAAGACTGGAATGCTGGAAGTCTTGGAAGCCTTTCCAAGTTAATCAGCCCTGGGTTTTTGGTGATTTTTGCAGTCCTGACTCAACTACCATCATTAGAACTAAACAAGCCCAAAGCTTAAGAAAGGTATCTATCTTCTTGGAATAAATAGCACCTTCTCAACCCTCAAAATGATTAAGCTCTCTTGTTCTGTAACTCTTTCCTAGAAAAGCTCCCCCAGCATCAAACATTTCTTTTGTTCCTAACAACATCAGTCAACCTTCTCAACACATGAATAATCAGTGTCACTGACACCCCCATCTAAATATATAGATGTGATAACCAGCCTTAACTTTTTTCACTGGTGTACCCTTGAAGAAATATGAGGGTACTAGGGAAGGAATAGTTTTGACACTGCATGGATATGAAAAGTAGGTCATATTTATATATTTTTTACTAGGTACCATGAGAAAAAAACTTTCTTTTCATACATTCTCTCTTTTTCACTGTAATGATTTAGACCTTTGGCAAGGGAGAGAGAAAGGTCAGGAATGGAGACAGAGGGACCAGACAATGAAGAACACTGTGATCAGCCTCAGAACTCCAGCTGGCCAAAGTCTCTGATGGTTGCTGCCTCTACCTCTCCAGGTCTGCAAGCCAACAAACATAGAGACACTATCCTAGCCCTCGATTTTGGTGTGACAGCATTGCTAGAATAACCTCTGCCTTCAAGAGAATAGTTGGATGCAGTTGTTCTTGGTAAGTGACTAGAGGTTTCAAATAAAAATGAACATATAATTCTGCATTTTCTGTGATTCTTAATTTGTACAAAATTTTTCATGAAGAAATTGGCTAATACTTAAATAAAAAAGTTGTATTGGCAAATGGACTAGAAATTGTGTGGATTAGATGCAGTTGAAGAAGCTGAAGATACTCAAACATAGAGGATACTAGGAGACTGCCCATATGTATTTTTATTTTTTATTTTTTATTTTTTTGCCCATATGTATTTTTAAAGGCCACTTGGAAAAATTATACATGAATAGATATATAAACCTAAGTTTTCAACACTCAAAACTTTACAAACTTTTAATATATTCATATTCATATATATTAACTCATTTAATCCTTTGAACCACCCTGTGAGGTTCAATGGTTATCACCTCATTTTACAGAAAAGAAAACTGAAATATAGTCACTTAGCCAGTTACCCAGACAACAGCTGCTGAAAATAAACTAAGATATAGAGTTTAACACACACACAAAAAAACCCACCTCTTCTAATCGAAAATCTATAACTTTTCACTGTACCACATTGAGAAAGGAAATTGTATTAATTTTGTATTATGCCAGAAGACATGAAAATTTGAGGAGGAGGGGAAATAAGATTTCCAAAGGAAAGAGCCATCCAACAATGGGAAGGGTTGCCTGTGTGGAAATGAGTCCATCCCCTCCACTAAAATTCACCCACCCCTTCCCGTAAATAATCACAAGCCTTGGGGGACAGATTGGGAGGTGTGTTATCAATCACCATAAACCGAATGGTTTGAAACAATACAAATTTATTATCTTATAGGTCTGGAGGTCAGAAATCTGAAGTTGGTTTTCAATAGGCTAGAATCAAGATGTTGGCAGGACACTATTTTTGGAGACTCTAGGAGAGGAGCTGTCCCCTTACCTTTCCCAGCTTCCAAAGGCTGACCACATTTCATGCCTCTTGACTCCCTCTCCATCTTCAAAAGCAAAAGTGTGCTGCCTCTCAAACCCTACTGTCACCACATACACATATTTAACCATCCAGGAAAGGTTGTGTATTTTTGGCACCCTTGTAACTACCTTGGGGCATTCTGGATAATCCAGGATGATTTCTTCATCTCAAGGTTCTTAACTTAATCATACCTGCTAAATTCCTTTTGCCATGTAAGCTAAAATTTACAGGTTTCAGGCATTAAGACATCTACATCTTTGGATTGATATTATCCTGCCCTCCACAGAAGGGATTTTAAAACCTTGTTTTAAGTAAAGATAAAGTCTTTTTACTTTCTGAGATTCTTGGGGAAATCTCTGATTTATGCTTCCTGCCACTTGAATAATTATTTTATTGGGGTTAATCATGCTTCTGCATAACTTTTATTAAGTATATTATTCAGCTCAGGCTGCCATAACAAAATACCACAAACCGGGTGGCTTAAACAACAGAAATTTATTTTCTAACGGTTCTGGAGCCTAGAATCCAAGATCAAGGTGCAGACAGGTCTGATTTCTCTTAATCTTGCAAATGTCTTCTCACTGTGCCACAGGGTCTTTCCCCAGTGTACACATCCCTGCTGTCTTTATCCAATTTTCTTATTTTTATAAGGACACTGGTCATATTGGTTTACAGTCCACCCTAGTGGCCTCATTGTAACTTAATAAGCTCTTTAAAGGCCCTATCTCCAGATACAGTCACATTTTAGAGAATTTAGCGATTAGGACTTCAATGTATGAATTTTGGGGAACATAATTCAGCCCATCACACTAAGGTTTTAAGGTACAGAATACACAGGGCTTTTCACTCAAAAGCATATGCTTCAAGGCCTGACCTGAGTAAATACAAGGCAGATTCACTACCCATTCAATGCCAGAGCAAATCATGCTTTATGCTTCATCTCCTGTATCATCCCTGTCTCTGCAGAAACACAGATGTCTCCCTGAGAAGGACCTCTACTCCAAAGACCCCTACAGGATCAGAGGTCCCGGGATCTTTCTCCTCTCCCATCCAGGCTCTTACCTTCATGTGGGGACATGGAGATTTTGGAGGAGAACAGAGGGGAAATACCTCCCACTCCACCTGCTCCCTGGGTGGAAGATAGTTACCTTTTCCCCAATAAACTCCATAAACTTATCTATTCATTCTTTGTCCTATTTCTAGGTTCCTGTGGAGTCCTACTCTTCTCTTTCCTTTGTCCCATGTAGGAAGTCAAGGCTGAAATTAGTGAAATACAATGCAGTGATAACCTTGTCAATAGGTTACTCTTGGGAAAATAATTCCTCTTATATTTCTAGTTTCAGGGAATTATATGACTCAGTTTTAACTCTCTCTAAAAGTGGCATATGTTTACATAATTTGGATTTTAATGAGTGAATCTATTTGTCTCATGTGGCAAACTCTTATACTGATTCAGCTCCCAATGACCAGTATAATATCTATGATATTTACTTAAAATATAACTATCTGCACTCTCTTTAAATGTTATTTTATTCTTCAAAAAATTCTTCAATTCTTCAATTGGAAGCCATTGTTTAAGGCAGTAATTTATTTTAATTAATAATGGCAAAATGGTCTATTTACTCGTGGAATAGTCATTTATTCCCAAATGGCAGTGAAATATGACAATTGGCATATTGGCCTGGCCAGAGACCTGTCCAGCTCTGCCTCAATACGAGGTTGTGGTGTTAGAGGCCAGAAGCAGTTATGGTTGCCTACAAGGTTCTACCACCCAGAATTTATCTGTGCTCGATTGAGTCCTTTGGTCAGAATCTGCACTAATCACTATCTCTCTAAGCCTTCTCAAGAAATAATACACACACACACACACACACAAAGAAAGAAAGAAAGAAAAAAGAAATAATACACAAAAATTAAGTCTGAAAAAATCTGTTTATTATTAAGGCAATTACATATTTAAAACATGTCCTAAAACAATTTTGTGTAAGCACTGAAATATAGTATATTTTAGCCTGAAAAGGGAGGGAATATAAACTACTTTAAAAGAGATTATTGATTAATGGTGCTAGTCCATGATACCAGTACTTATTAGCATTTGAACAATCCTCAAAGCTCTGAAAACCCAAATCTGTGTTAAATTTGGCACCAAAACTCATCAGCCAGCATGACCTTATCCAAAATGATGGAAAGATACTGATAGATCTTATTTATTCCACTTTGGGATATTTCAATATTTCACTGAAGAGTATTAAAGTCTTTGATTCCATGGTGCTCTCAGATGCTGGTAAGGTGCAATATGCATGCTAATATTCACCAAATGACTTTTTAGGTCCCAAATTTTAAAATTCCTAAACATATCTGGCCATAGTACTTCTGTGTAAGGTACTCTGGACATATAACTAATAAGAATACTTTAAGACTTACTTGCAAGTACATTTAAGTGCTATCTACATGGTACCAAAAGAAGTACTCAATATAGTAAGTCAATAAATAAATAAATAAAACTCAATGAATCAATAAAAAAGTAAAAGTAGTTCTGAGTGGTTTTCAGACATGAGCACTGCCTAACTACACTTTTTTTTTTTTTCCATTTTCAAACAGTTGGGTAAAACAGCTTTAATATGCACCATGGAAAATTCTCCTTGTTCAGTTGAAGGAAATGCATATATCTATTTAATATGTGTTGAGTGTATCATCCCCTGTATGGCTCTGTGCTAGGTACTGCTGGAAAAACAAAACTACTTGTTTTACTAGAAAAAATTATTACCTCCTGTGAAAATTTTTATATAAATCTTAAAGCTATAATTCTTCCACGTCTCTGAATTAATTCAGGTGGGTTTTTTGCCTCAGAGTCCCCTTATTGTTAAACATATTAATGAAGTTCATTAAGGTTTTAATAATTTTGCTAATGTTATTAGTGTTACTGTTAAGCTTATCTTTTATTCTTTTTCCTGAAGCTTGTGTTATAGTTATGTAAAAGCTTCAAAAACTTTTTTAGAAGTTTAAATTAGGAATTTATCTTGAACTTGAAACTTATTTCTTCAATGTTTATCTGAATTTCTTTGATCTAACATCAGACTGAATTTGTAAAAAGAAGCAGTAGGCTTCTCTTTACAAATATTGCTTCTGGTAGGATCAAAGTTCAGTGAAAATAGTTTTCTCAAGGGATTTAGAAAGGATTTCTTCCAGGCTAGGTTGCAAAACCATGTGAAATCAAAAGGAGGAGAAACATGTTATTTGAGCTATTCAGAAACTCCTAGTAGAATGCATTCTGCTTAAACCCTAAGTCAAAGTTCTAGAAAGCAAAATCCATTAATTAACCCTTTTTCAAAATGTGGGTATATGTATTATTTATCAAGAATATTTATTTTAATTAAAAAAAATTTTGTCATTTCAAAAGCTGTTACTGCCAATATAAATTTAGAAAATAGAGATCAATAAAGTAAGACAGTGATGATATACTCTGCCACCCAGAAGTGGCTCTACCTACACTAGCAGATTTCTCTAGATCTTTTTCTTTGTACATGTTCTTCTACCATTATAGTTTTACCAAAATGAGATCATACCATAGATTATATTTTTAAACTAACAGTGTATGTCTTGTTATGTCAAAAGTTTTATTCTATGCAATATCAAATTTCCTCAGTTGTCTGAAAAATGTCCTTTACAGTTGCTTGGTCCAAATTAGGATTCAAATCCATGACTATGCACTGAATTCTGTGGTAATGATTCTTACATCCCTATTACTTTGGTACAGTACACCTCCTTTGCCTGTCTTTATTCATGACACCAATTTACAGAAAAAAATTCACAAGCTAGATATCCTGAGAAAAACATCCAGCCTGTGGGATTTGTCTGGTTATGTCCCTGCAGTCTTTCTCAGTTTAGTGCTCTAGCTCCTATAGTTTCTGCACATTGGCAGTTAGGTCTAAATACTTGATAAATTCAGGCAAAACATTATTGGCCAGCATTCATTCTGTGTGATATTGTATACTTTGTACTGCAGGACATCAGGGTGCAGGATATCTGGTTGACTAGTGGTCAGTGATAGGAAGTCAACAACTGAATGAAGGTGATGACAAGATGACCCTTCCTGTACAAGTGGGTTGACACTAGTCAATGGGAGATTATGCTAGCACTCTGTGAAAACCCAGTTCCCCATAAACAATACATGGTGCCATAATGATGATTTTTCTAATTCTATGACTTCTCTCATTCCTATCATTATTAATTGCTTTCTCATATAACAAAGAATTTTCTTCATCACCCAGGCTTATTTTTTACTTCATCTGTAGTTCCTACTAAAAAAGCAAAATGACACCAATTTTCAAAGCAATAGTATGAGTTTTAAAGATTTGTTCTGGCACTCTCTTTTCTGAGTTGCATGAACCTATGTAGTCATTGCTTAAATTTATTTCCATCTACTATAATAAAACATTTGGATCCATTTTATGTGATCTCATTAGTCTTTAAATGCTTTCTTGTTCTGTGGCACTAGATCCCTTATTCACCTTGTTCTTCCTGTGTTCCTTTTACCACCATTTCTCCATTGAGCCAATGATTTATCAATGACTGAAGGAGGTTAAAGTTAGATTCCTTAGAGCTTAGAAGATGGCAATTTTAATGCTAAATCAATAGAAAGTTCAAAGCCATTTCTGTCAATTTCTATTGATTAAAGAGACCTCAAGTTTAAAAGGTTAAACTACTATTATAATAAAAAGTACATCACTCAACGTAACTGTTTCATACTTACACATTGAAAATTCAGGACAAAGATTAATCAAATGAATTTTTAGGATTTTTTTTTTTTTTAGAATTACAAAAATTTGTCTTAGGAAATTTTAGACATGCAGCCAGATCTGATTTAAGCTTAGATTCAGACTTCCTTTCACTGGGAAATTGAATCGAGACTCCCTGAATCTAAGTGTTTAAGGCCATCTGTTACTAGCAACATTCCTATAATATTTCAGTTGATTGAATGGGAGTCAACTGCGTGATGGTACAACCAGCTGGACATGGGACATATAAGAAGAGGAAAGGTATTCTCTGCAAGAAGGAATTGGTCATTAGGAGTGAATTAGATGAATAGTTTATTTTGTCCCAGAAGCTCCCAAATCCTGGCAGCAGATCCCATGCAATATTTGGGACATACTTATACTAAAAATTGTGCTGTTTATATGAACTTAAAATTTAATTAGGTGTCCTGTAATTGATCTAGTAACCCTACACATAAAGCAAAGTTTTGCATGGTTGGAGGGAGTCATATCTTCTATTGCTGCCCCATATCTTACCTGAACATAAGTTTCCTCCTTGCTGGAATCTTAGCCTCACCTGCTACTAGGCTACTCCTAGGTCTCAGGTTGCATCAGGGTCTTATGATATTGGTCTCTATGCCTTACTTTTCCTTCCCACCCTAGGTGATCATCCAGTTTCTGCTGGTTATAGCCCTTCCCACAATCCCATGCACCCTTCTAATGTCCAGACATACAGTTTTGTAGCTCAGATGACCTTTATATATGAAAAGAATCCTAATCTGTCATTGTAAAGGCTTTACTTTATGTTATGTTTATTACAGGGATGGTAACAAATTGTGTTTCATGAGCCTATTCTGCTTTGTTAAAAGTAACTCATTGTTGATTACATTGTAAGGGTTTTTAAGAAGCAGTTGGTTAGATTGTCTCTTTTCAAAGTTAACTGGGTGACATGGGTGTTGGCATTTGTCCTAATAACATTTTGAATGAATTATCCTGATCCTGGAAACATGTTACAATGTTACATATATTACAAGGTATACATGTCACTCAGGGAGGTTATCTAGCATTGTTTTGCTTTATTTTGTTTTCAGTATTGCTGCCTTGTCCCTACTTCCAGAAAATCTGATTAATTTGATCTTGGGTTTGACCCCAACAATTGTATATTTTAAAGTTTTCCTGGTCATTCTAATGTGCATCACAATTAAGAATAACCTAAAATGAGACAGAAATTGATCAAAGTACCATAGTTAATACTTACTATATGTTACTATTGGTCCACTAAAAGTAGAATGAAACCAATTATGAAGGGGTAGGTTTTTGGATAATACCACTCTAAGAAAGAAGAGGATTCTAGATAGCTGGCAGAGCAATCAAAGCACTACTAATGAAAGAATGTATGGCATGTTTTGGAAATGAAAGGTAGATTGATAGGACCAGAGGTACCCCTAGAAGAGGCATATGTATTTAAGCATGAGATTCTTATCTGCTTATAAGTCTTCTTCAAAGAGTTTATGGAATCAGCATTGAAGTATTAAATACTACTGAATGTACCCAGAATATATAATGTTCATTAGTCTTTAAAAGTTAATTAAATGCCCAGATTCTCTGTGAACTAAAATCAAGAATGATACTAGAGAAGACCTGGATTAGAGTATTGACAAATATTCAGGAGCCAGTACCAATAGAAGGATGAGGAAAAGAACACTGGTTTGCATGTGAGGTTGTTTCCAACTGGATATTATGCTTAAATTGGATGGCACATTCCAGCTTCTGGATAATGCAGCTTGATAATGGAGTTGCTTCCATGCAGGTGTTCTTGTGTGTGCATATAGACACAATACATCTTCTCAATCTCACCCACACTTCCTAAAATATTCTTTCCACTGTTCACCCTAGCCTTTTCTTACCTTCACCTGTGGAAGAATTCAGTCTTTCTCTCTGAATATTTTAGAGGAACCTACATCATAAATTATTGTAATAATTTTCTCATGTTTAATAAAAAGTGAAAAACTAATCTTTCTGAAAATTTCTCCCCAGAGAGAAATGACTTAAAGTGAATACAGATCTTTCCTCCCTATTTGTATCATCACAATCATCATCATCCTTAAAAGACTTTCAGTAAACAAGGAAGATCTGATTACTGTTGTTTTCTGGAAGGCCTTAATAAAGAGAAGCGTGACTTCAGCCTATACACATGTGGATTAGAAGACCATGAAGCCTCTCCTCATTCTTTCAATTATGTGACAATGATTCTGGGGGATAAATGATCACCATAGTGCTCTCTAGAGATGGGTTTGTGGAAGTGGATGGGAACAGTGAGTGTGGTTAAATTGCTAACTTCACAGAGAACAAGGTGCCAGAGATGTAGCCACTCAGCTTGCCTCCTTCCATACAGGCTCACTTCCAAAAACTTGGTGCTGCACGTCTTTTTTCTTTTCTTTCTTTTTTTTAAAGATTTATTTCTTTGAGAGAGAGAGAGAACAAGTAGGTGAGGGGCAGAGAGAAAGGAAGAGACTCTCAAGCAGACTCCTCACTGACTACGGAGCTCCACATGGGGCTCAGTCTCACAACCCGGGAATCATGACCTGAGCCAAAATCAAAATTCAGACATTCAACTGATGAGCCACCCAGGGTCCCTGGTGCTGCACATCTTGTACCAGATGCTTAGCCATCCTCATAAAGTGTAGACCCCATGCTCACTTAGGCACCAAAACAAACATTTTGGTTTTAGTAACACCTTGAGGAGGAAATTTAACTGTGCTTCATCCTAGAAAGGTAAGTGGGGGCTTTCTCCCTATATATTTCCCCTTGTTATATTTTTAAGAATATATAATCCTGAATCATCCATAAGAGCAGGAATGGATCTGTGTCATTTATGACTATAGTAGCCTCAATGCCAGTACCATACCTGTCCCAAAGCAAGAGTTCAATGAAAGTTTGTCAATAAATATATGAATGAAGGAAGGAAACTGAAAAGGAAAACTGACTTTTTAAAAAGATTTTATTTATTCATTTGAGACAGAGAGATACCAAGAGAGAACATGAGCAGAGTGAGGGGTTAAGGGAGAGAGAGAAGCAGACTCCCCACTGAGCAGGGAGCCTGAAGTGGGGCTCCATCCCAGGACCCCAGGATCATGACCTAAGCTGAAGTCAGACAATTATTTGAGCCACCTAGGTGCATTTCTTTTCTTTACAGGAAAAGAAAATGTAATGTATTACCTAATGTAAAACTTCATGAAAGCAATGATTTAAATGTGAATTCTGAATGGAAAATAAACTGGCTAATAAACCACATTTTTTTTTTCACAAAAGCTTAGGAAGACTCTGTTCTAAGAAAAAGAATTTACCCATCTCATAGATGCAAAGATTGATAAAACATGTAGTATGAAAAGAGAAAAATAAAAACACCTTAGGTGAATATACTAGTTTATCAGAAAAAAAAAAAACAATTTAAATCTATCTAGTGAAAGGTAAATACCCCTTACATAATCTATGACCATAACAAATTGAGATAATGATGATGGAAATTAATATATAGCTGGATTTTTTTTTCATTCTCATTTTTTTGAATAAACACATGACTCATTTTGTGATAAAATCATTCATGAAAAGTAGAGATGGAATTGGTATGAGTTGAAACTGGACATTCTTCTCTTGCATTATACATGAGCAATTTGCCAAATTGCCAACTAACTGTCCAGAGGCCCATTTTAAAACACATGGATGAGCTAATGTAGCCGTGCAGATAGTGGTAAAAGGAGTTCACCTTGCATTAGCCTTGACTCATCCCAATAAATTAAAAATGTTACCAGAAATAGTTGTCATCTTTTTGTGAGTGACCTACATGCCATGATTTAAACATTTGCACGTCCAAATTCCTTGATGGAGGGCATTTTGCTTGCCTAAAAAGATATGTCTCTTGAGGGAAGAATGCTCAGTGAGGACCCAGAGGCAAAGTTAGTAGCTGGTGATGTCACGAGGAGGATGCCACTTGAAAGTGGTGGTCTAGTGCTCTGCCTGCACTGAGAGATTCCATAATGAAGAAGTCAAATTATGAAGGAATTGATATTAATGGGAATATTCTTTACGCTAATTTTCAACCAAAGAGCCTCCTTTTTAAAATCTTTATAGTAGAGAGATTATATCCTAGTTTTTCCATGCTATCCTATAGATTGAAATATATTGTATAATTATCGTAATCATTTATTCAATTAGGTTGAATCATAGATGAATAAATGATATGAATTTAAAGTGAGATATTCCTAAGAGTCTTGGCTCTGTCACTTTATTATGTGTAAATCTGGATGAATGCCCCAGTTTACTAGAGCCCAAGTTTCTGTATTTATGATGTGTGGATAACAGTTCCTACATAATGAGGTGAGGGTAAGGAGCAAGTTATTAATACATGTAACTTTCTGTTGTAGTAATGGCAGCCTGTGATGTATGAAGAATTCAGTACATGATGGAAACACACAGAAGAATGAACACTCTCCCACCCCTCAAAAATCCTAGAGTCTTGTGGGGAAGTTATACATGAAATAATATTTAGAGCATGACCCATATGTCCAATAACTTCAATATGTGGAAAACTATGAAATACAGTAGAGGAATTTTCCCTCTCAGTTCTATTTCTGTCCTTTTCAAATACTTGTTTTGTTTCTATCTCTATTTCAAAGATCTTCTGTAAAAAAAAGTGTGATTTTTTTTGGAAATTTAATTCCCCTGATTCCTTTCTCTTCTTCAGGATGACGCTTACATTTTTGGGTATTGAGGTTTTTCTTAAGCAGACTGTAAAAAATCATCTCAAGACACATACACGATGATCAAGAGGATGGAGTATATAATAAACAATTCAATTTAAAATCAAAACTGTATGAGATCAATAGCAAATAAATGTCACAGATCATGAAGACTTACAGAAGTAAATATCTGATTCTGACATTTCACATTTTAAGTTAGATTCCTAGGGATTTAGTGAGTGCATTGACAATTTATTATGATACTAGAATGAATAAGTTATGTATTGGTTAAGATGGGAGGTCATGCTGCAGTAGTAAACAACTCAAAACCCAAATAACTTACAAAAAATATTATATATATGTATAATATTTGTATATATGTATATGTATCTGTATAACATGTATATACATATATATATATATATATATAATATTTGTTTTGTTTTTCACAGGAAGTCTTTGCTCATTTCATGGTCACCTGGGTGCTCAGGCTAACAGAGGTTCCATTGTTATCTCAACTCAAACTTCAGGGTATGCCGGGCTTGGGGAAGAGAGCTTAAAAGAAGTCAAACTCTTCCTCTTTGCCAGTGACATGATACTCTACATAGAAAACACAAAAGACTCCACCCCAAGATTGTTAGAAATCATACAGCAATTTGGCAGTGTGGCAGGATACAAAATCAATGCCCAGAAGGCAGTGGCATTTCTATACACTAACAATGAGACTGAAGGAAGAGAAATTAAGGAGTCAATCCCATTTATAATTACACCCAAAAGCATAAGATACCTAGGAATAAACATAACCAAAGAGGTAAAGGATCTATACCCTAAAAACTATAGAACTCTTCTGAAAGAAATTGAGGAAGACACAAAGAGATGGAAAAATATTCTATGCTCATGGATTGGCAGAATTAATATTGTGAAAATGTCAATGTTACCCAGGGCAATTTACACGTTTAATGCAATCCCTATCAAAATACCATGGACTTTCTTCAGAGAGTTGGAACAAATCATCTTAAGATTTTTGTGGAATCAGAAAAGACCCTGAATAGCCAAGGGAATTTTAAAAAAGAAAACCATAGCTGGTGGCATCACAATGCCAGATTTCAGGTTGTACTACAAAGCTGTGATCATCAGGACAGTGTGGTACTGGCACAAAAACAGACACATAGATCAATGGAACAGAATAGAGAATCCAGAAGTGGACCCTCAACTTTATGGTCAACTAATACTCGATAAAGGAGGAAAGACTATCCACTGGAAGAAAGACAGTCTCTTCAATAAATGGTGCTGAGAAAATTGGACATCCACATGCAGAGGAATGAAACTAGACCACTCTCTTGCACCATACACAAAGATAAACTCAAAATGGATGAAAGATCTAAATGTGAGACAAGATTTCATCAAAATCCTAGAGGAGAACATAGGCAATACCCTTTTTGAACTTGGCCACAGCAACTTCTTGCAAGATACATGCACGAAGGCAAAAGAAACAAAAGCAAATATGAACTATTGGGACTTCCTCAAGATAAGAAGCTTTTGCACAGCAAAGGATACAGTCAACAAAACTAAATGACAACCTACAGAATGGGAGAAGATATTTGCAAATGACATATCAGATAAAGGGCTAGTATCCAAGATCTGTAAAGAACTTATGAAACTCAACAGCAAAGAAGCAAACAATCCAATCATGAAATGGGCAAAAGACATGAACAGAAATCTCACAGAGGAAGACATAGACATGCCCAACATGCACATGAGAAAATGCTCTGCATCACTTGCCATCAGGGAAATACAAATCAAAACCACAATGAGATACCACCTCACACCAGTGAGAATGGGGAAAATTAACAAGGCAGGAAACCGCAAATGTTGGAGAGGATACCGAGAAAAGGGAACCCTCTTACACTGTTGGTGGGAATGTGAACTGGTGCAGCCACTCTGGAAAACTGTGTGGAGGTTCCTCAAAGGGTTAAAAATAGACCTGCCCTACGACCCAGCAATTGTACTGTTGGGGATTTACCCCAAAGATTCAGATGCAATGATACGCTGGGACACCTGCACCCCAATGTTTCTAGCAGCAATATCCACAATAGCCAAACTGTGGAAGGAGCCTCGGTGTCCATCGAAAGATGAATGGATAAAGAAGATGTGGTTTATGTATACAATGGAATATTACTCAGCCATTAGAAATGACAAATACCCACCATTTGCTTCGATGTGGATGGAACTGGAGGGTATTATGCTGAGTGAAATAAGTCAATCGGAGGAGCACAAACTTTATATGGTCTCATTCATTTGGGGAATATAAATAATAGCGAAAGGGAATAGAGGGGAAGGGAGAAGACATGGGTAGGAAATATCAGAAAGGGAGACAGAACATAAAGACTTCTAACTCTGGGAAACAAACTAAGAGTGGTGGAAGGGGAGGAGGGCGGGGGTGGTGGTGACTGGGTGGCGGGCACTGAGGGGGACACTTGATGGGATGAGCACTGGGTGTTATTCTGTATGTTGGCAAATTGAACATCATTAAAAAATAAATTTATTATTAAAGAAAAGAAAGTTGGTTTCTTATCTATATTCACTCAAAAGGCATACATTTCTTTACTTTGCATTTCCTTAATAAAAACTAGCTATAAGGTCACCCCTAAAATCACAAGGATTGGAGTGTGCTTTGGGAGAGGGAAGACTCAGTAATGAATGACACCTACTAATGTCTACTACAATCAACCCTTTCTTTTCCAAATAAAACTAGCCAACTCTCATCTCCTTTCCATTAAGTACCCCAAATCCCACTTAGTATATCATCAAGCTCTCAAGGATTCATAGAAATGTCTTCAATGGGTACCAATACGGCTCCTTTTAATCCTTTTGACCAATGAACTAAAACAAACAAAAAACTGGGTATTTTCCCCCATTGAATTACTCTACAGTGGCAGAACAGGGATAGGATCTCTGCATCGAACATTACCCTCTGGAGAGGGAAACAATAGGTGCTCATAGTCACTGGTACAGAGCAGCACTGAAACACCACTAACCAGATGACATGAGAGTCCCTGAGCTGTGAAAGGAGAGTATATCTTAATTCCCTTTCTTGGAAAGAATTCTTAATTCCACTTTCCAAAAAGGATTGTTCATGTTCCTTCATTTTCTGCCTTCAGCTTGTAGAGTCTTCTGTTTCCATTTTCTTCTTCAACCACAGTAAAGAAGTTGCTGAGGATGAACTCCGTCCAGCGGGGGAGGGAGTGGAAGGAAGAGCAGTGAGAACTTCTACATGTTCTATCTAGATGGTTAGGCACTCAAAGGACATTTTACACCTAAAATAATCTCAGCCTCCTGGTTCCCTCATCAAAAATTTAGCCAGTTTCTTATCAGTTTGATTCTAGTGAGTGGTGTTTGTGAGTAGTCAGAACTTTTTGTTTTGTTTGTTTCTTGGCTTCAAGGAGAGGTTTATCCAATTCAGTGACTAGGACCTTGAACTTATTTAACATGTATTGGGAAGGCCACAACAGTTCTGATTTATCCTCTACCTTGATTTTAATCCAATTGAAAATTTTCCTGGTTGCTAACTCTACTTCTGATCCATTCCCGGATGCATTTTAAATGGTTAAAATGTTATACTGAGTATTTGGACCTGGAAGCTTTTCTAAATTTTATCTTTTACTGTTTGGGATCAAAAATATTATTGTCTATCTTTCCAGGTTCTGAGTTTGTGGATGTTTTACATTCCTTTTTACTTCTGTTTTGCATACAGGTCAATTCTTTCCAAATCTAATCTTTATCTTGTAATATCTTGCCAAATAAAGCTGACAGCAATCAACAACACTACTAATGTTATATGTATTAGCTTTTAGAGCTATAAATCTATTAGGTACATGGTTCACGAGGGTCACTAGGCACAACTTCCTCTGAAGTCAGATGAGAACTTCAAAAAATGCTTTGCCACTGCATTATAAGGAAAGCCTTGTCTTAAAACTCTTATTCAATATCCTGTTTTCCACATAATTATATTTTGTTTATTGCTATACTCTTTTTCCATGTGGCAATCACTGTATTTGTCAGGATAGATTAGATAATGCTATGTAACAAATAAGACCAAAATCTCAGTGGGTTTCAGCAACAAGAATTTAATTCTTGATTATGTCTCATGTCCAGTGGAGGTTGTGAGAACCAAGGATGGGAGAAAATGTTGGGGGAAAGCTCTATTTATCTGGTATCCAAGCTGACAGGGGCTGCATCTGCTCATAGTGCCCTCTACAGCCAAAAATGAAGCTGTGTGATGTAAAACCACTTAACCAGTTCAATTAAGGCAAAATATCTAACTTAAACTTTGTGAATTGAAATACAGACTGAAATATTTTTATGATGTTTTAAAACATGTATATATTTGTAGACCCCACATATAGTATGCCTGATATCAGAGAATGAACACTTGAAACATTTCTCACTTTTTAACATTGATAAATATCAGAGGTTATTGATCGTGTTAAAGTACCTATTCTTTCATTTCAATTAATTGCTGAATGAAATGTTTTCAAAACTTCTTTTCAAAGTTGAGTAGTCATTGTAAAAATATAGATAAATGATTGACCAAAGCAAATAAAAACAAATATCCTACACTGAAACAGTTAAATTGGTCCTAACAGAAAGACATTGTAAAAGTACGAAGTACACAACTTACAAAATAATAGCTAACCTAATTTTGACTAAGTCTTTGCATCCTCATACTTTCAGAAAGAATTTCCACTGATGCAGAAACAGACCGTGGCCCATGACTGGGACCTTGCTGCTCAAATGTGGACCAGTAGCATCAGCATCACCTGGGAAGTGTGTTAGAAATGTAGAATCTTGGCCCACAAGGCTTGAGTTAGAATTTGTGTTTTAGCAAGATGCAGGTATTTTCTGTACATGTTTAAAGTTTGAAAAATGCTCATCAGAAGATTGTAAAATCATTTCAACCTTGTTAAAGAAAGCCCTTGACAGTCTGTACTGCCCCCTGAAAACCTGTAGGCATAAAGAAATTGAAAGTACCTTTCTTCTAGTCAGTTTTGAAATTAGAAAATTCCTGAGAAGATAGACATAAACAATTTGTCTCCTCCTTCCCCTGCTTTCCAGATCACATAAACCAATAAGTAATCTATGGGCCCTGCAGAAGCCTTATCTGAAGAAGACAATTATATCTTCAAATGTCAAGTCTACAAGACTTTGATGTTGCCTGTGTGTTAAAGCCTACAGATTTGTGTCAGACCCTCTGACTTGGCAGGGCACATTTGGTAGCATAGATTGTAGAGGAGAGAGAACCTTCTACTTTTTTCCAAACCAGTAGAGAAGAGAATTTACCCTCAGAGAAGAAGGTGACTCCATCCTGTAAGATGGACTCTGGGGTGGGAGAAGGAATATCAGGGGCTGTAGAGGAATAAATACCACAGCCACCTACAGTGATATGTCAGGACTAAGCAAGAATCACTGACATGTGTGGCAGCTACACGTGCCCTACTCACCCTTTCAAAACAGCGATCAGATATGCTACTCTGCTGCAAATCCTGCCTGTAGAGACAAGACTCAGGCTCTGTCATGTATTTCAAGCCCTGCAGGATTTAGTCTTGGTGATCTCTCCATCTTCCAGCTACCTTCCATGCTCCTCACTTGACGTGTTCAAGATGCACTAGGGGCCACATATATGCCAGCCTCAGGTCCTCTGCATTTACCTTCACCTCTTTCTGGAATGTTCTTTCTCAAACACACACAGGCTAAATCCCTTGTCACTGAATTGATGTTTCCTTATCCAATACTCCTTACCCTAGTCCCACTGTGAATGCCCATTGGATACCAGCACCCACTCCACCCCAGATCCCTCTATTCTTTCCCTCTTTTATCCTTTATAACACCTATCCTTATCTAACATATATATGATTAATTATTTAATTAATTGCCCCTGACAACCAGAACGCAAACTCTGTAAGAGCAGTGACTTTGCCCACTGCAGTGATCTGTGTCCAGTGTCCTGAGTAGGGACCAGCCCTGTAACAGATGTTCAGTGAGTAGCATGAATGACAAAATCAGTGCCTGAACCAAGGTGGTTGTGATGTTTCTGTAAGTCCCAGGAAGCACTCTTCCTCCCTCAAGACCTGTCACCAGCCCCTGAGACCTCAGTCCACTGTCTTCTCCCAAACTCAAAACCTCTGGTTTATAAATGAGCCTACCTTCTGCTGTCATTTAAGAGGAGCACTACAGGAGACAGCAAGGTGTCACTGAGTGTATCCTTAATTTCCAAGGAGAACTTGCTTATAAGTTTTAGCCTTTCCCATATATAGTTTCTGGTGGTTTCTATCGCAAACTACCACAAACTTTGTGGTTCAAGACAACAGAAATGGGTTCTCTCATCCTTCTGGAGCCTAGAAATCCAAAATCAGCACTAATCAGCCAAAATCAAGGTGGCAGCTGGCATTCCCTGGCTTTTGGCTGCATCACTCCAATCTTTAAGACCAGAATATTCAAATCTCTGTTTCATCTTCTTTTCACCTTCTCTTCTGTGAATTTGTCAAGTTTCCCTCCTCCTCTCTTCTAAAGATGATTGCCTTTAGGAACAACTAAAAAAACCCAGAATAATAATTTCTCCATCACAAGATCCTTAATTGATCATATTAGGAAAGACCTTTCTCTTTCTTTTTTTTTCTCTTCCCTTCCTTTCCCTTCCCTCCTTCCTTTCCCTTCTCTTTCTCTTCCTCCCTCCCTTCCTTCCTCTTTCTTTCTTCTTTCTTTCTTTTTCTTCCTTTCCTTCTCCTGCTCCTTCCTCCTCCAACTTCTCCTTCTAACAGGTCCCAGGGACTAGGGGATTAGGACATATATGTTTTTCAGGGAACCCTTTTTCCATCTACACACTACAGATTCTGTAATTTCTATTAGAAGACAATTCATAAAATATTTTATCAACATTTCAAAGAGAAAAAAATAAGGCTCAAAGAACTAATTTTTAGTATTCACATGTAAAGTTGTATCATTTTTCTTCTCTTTTTCCCCCAAACAGTATGTGCTTCTTGGAACCACTTTGGTTTTGGTGGCATTCAATACGGGAAAATTAATTATAGCTGCTTCTGATGAAATGGAGTATTGGCTTAAAAAATGCCAAATGAAATTAAATCTTACTATAAAAATGAAAATTATTGTTAAGGAGGAAGAGTGTTTGGTGCTCTGGTTTTATAATGTATATGTTTACACATAAAAGAAACAATATATCTGTGTAGTTTTTGATAATATGAAGCCCTTTTGTTATTTATATGTAACTGGTACACAGAAAGCATATTGTATAAGGCATGGATAATATTTGAATGGTGATATAAATATATTTTTAGGCATGAATTTTATCTGTTGCACTTTAAAGAAAATACTATTTGCATATATTCATGGGTTATGTATACATGAGAGACACTGTTTTTCTTCATCTAGTACTTTTATGTTGGTGGAGAACAGAATCATCTAGTTATTAACAGATTTAGTTCTCTGGCAAAATCCTATAAGAGGAAATTGAGAATGCCATGAATAATATTGAAGACACATAGATCCAGAAAATGTTCAACTGGCCTGGATTTAAATGCTCTTAGAATCTTTTCAAAACCTAAAACAACATGTGGTTATTTGAAATGCCATGATATGTTATGTTGGCTAAAAATGTATTTTTTAAAACGTATTTATAATGCAGGTTGTGTAAAGAAAAGAAAATAGTGTCAGGTTATGTTTGGTTGAGATGATTTAAATTCCCTTTCACCTTTGAAATCTTAAGGTCCCATTGTTTTCTGAACAATAGGCTTCTAATAATCACACATTCCACATTTCCTCCAATTCTAGGATGCATGTTTTTATTTTTATGTTTTAGTATTTCTTTTTTTTTAATAAATTTATTTTTTATTGGTGTTCAATTTACCAACATACAGAATAACACCCAGTGCTCATCCCGTCAAGTGCCCCCCTCAGTGCCCGTCACCCATTCACCCCCACCCCCTGCCCTCCTCCCCTTCCACCACCCCTAGTTCGTTTCCCAGAGTTAGGAGTCTTTATGTTCTGTCTCCCTTTCTGATATTTCCCACACATTTCTTCTCCCTTCCCTTAAATACCCACCATTTGCTTCAACATGGATGGAACTGGAGGGTATTAGGCTGAGTGAAGTAAGTCAATCAGAGAAGGACAGTGTATGTTCTCATTCATTTGGGGAATATAAATAATAGTGAAAGGGAATGTTTTAGTATTTCTGATGTTGAGAAACACTTCTGCTATAAAGGGAGGAATAAGTTGTGATACCTCTAGACACGTACTTCTTTATCCAAGTGGAAATAGCCACTGGGGCAAGGCTTGTTTTCATTTGATTTTCACTGGTAATTCCATAAGGAGTTAACTCATAGAGTTTTTAAAACTCTTGCTGTTGTTTGAAATGCTTTCCATGAGATGACATTATCATTCCTTATTGAAACAAAAAGCTGGACATGCATAATATAGTCAGCGCTGAAACTTGGAGCACTGTACGTTTCCAAGGCTCTTGGAATAAATTGTAGAAATTTCACAGTTAGTTGAGGTTGGTATCTTCAAGTATCATTGTGCTAACATTGAAAAGCTCACCCTAAAAAATTTAAATAAAATAAAAATAAAAAATAATTAAAAAAAAACACACTGTGATTCTATATAGTATTGGATAACAATTCTCTGTGACCTCTAAGTCCTGGAAAACATTCAGCTCAGGCTTAACTCATGGGCCATGGTTACTATGGTAGAATTACTACCACCCCCAGACTTCCTTCTTATAGGCTAAAGTGGAGTCTGCACTTGCTACTACATCCTGCCTTATCTGAACTAATGTTCCTGCTGAGGAGAAAGATCAATGCAGAAACTTAAGGAGAAAGACATCTAGCTTTCTAAGGCATCCCTGATAGTTTATGAGACTTATTCACCTCTTAGCTCTGGGATCCGGGGTGTGGGGGACATGGCTGAGACAAATACTGCAGGTTGTTATCATCCTGCTACTTGGAGTCCTAGTGGGTGTAACTTTAAATGCTATATGAGACAAATTGAACAAATTTGGTCCCAGTCTCTGCCAATCAGGTTAACCAGAGTGGCTGACAGAGTGATGTAGTCATGGGAAAATTTGCCAAGAGTCACAGTGGTGTAGAAATGATGGGTGGATTTTGTTAGGTGCAAATCTCTATAGGTTGCTTATGTTTCTTCTTGTGAGCAAGGTGCTGACTGCCCTGATGGCCTTCACTCTGGACTACCATTTTAAGCATGTTTATACAGTCAACAGCCTTGGAAGACAGAGATAGTCTCTTTTTCTCTGGAAAAAAAGGGCAGTCATGTTTACTGCCCATTATAAATAGTTTGAGTTTTTAAGATCAGAATTCCTTTCCTGTAAGGCCATCCACTGCATGGTCAGGTGTAATGTGGCTCTCTTGATGCTATACAGTAGGCACAGGTCTCAAGGAATTATCACAAAAATGCTAACATCTTGGTTATTGCTATTGTTGTGAGTAGCTTGCAAGTATGATAGAATTGCAGACCCTTTACAGTTCTTTTTTTTTTAAGAGTTTATTTATTTATTCATGAAAGACACACAGAGAGAGAGAGAGAGAGAGGCAGAGACACAGACAGAGGGAGAAGCAGGCTCCCTGCAGGGAGCCCGATGAGGGACTCCATCCTGGACCAGGTATCACACCCTGAGCCAAAGGCAATCACTCAACCACTGAGCCACCCAGGTATGTCCCCTCACAGTCCTTGACATATAAGAGAAACTGTCTAACTTGTAGCAATACGTTATTCAGTTAAGAAAAAATGAAAAAGCAATAAGCTTGACAGAAATGTGCATAGAATTTTCTCTGATATTCTTTGATTTCCCTTTGAAAATTATACAGTCAAACCTAAAGGTTATAAATTAGTCAAAAATCTCAAGCACTAGATAAGGAAAGAAAGTTGTATATACAATACCCTTTATAACTGCTAATGGACAAAAGAAATTCAGAAAAACCTAAAGTCTGCAAATACAAGCACAATTTAGAATCAAACTTTGATTATGGAAATGAGGAAACGAGAGGTAATTGTATGCACAAGTGTGTACTATTGTTACACCGGCTTTTAAATTATATTTAATGTAAGATACCTTTTTTCTCCCAAAGTTTTATCACCTTCACTGTACATCAAATAATTGATGGAGACCCCACCAAAAAGGAGAATTATAGACCAATATCCCTGATGAACACAGATGAAGAAATTCTCAACAGGATACTAGCCAATAGGATCGAACAATACATTAAGAAAAATATTCACCGTGACCAAGTGGGATTTATCCCCGGGATGCAAGGTTGGTTCAACATTCGTAAAGCAATCAATGTGATAGATCATATCAGCAAGAGAAAAACAAGAACCATATGATCCTCTCAATAGATGCATAGAAAGCATTTGACAAAATAGAGCATCCATTCCTGATCAAAACTCTTCAAGTGTAGGGATAGAGAGAACATTCCTCAGCACCTTAAAAGCCATCTACGAAAAGCCCACAGCAAATATCATTCTCAATGGGTAAACACTGGGAGCCTTTCCCCTATGATCAGGAACATGACAGGGATGTCCACTCTCACCACTGCTATTCAGCATAGTACTAGAAGTCCTAGCCTCAGCAATCAGAAAACAAAAGGAAATAAAAGACATTCAAATTGGCAAAGAAGTCAAACTCTCCCTCTTTGCAGATGACATGATACTGTATGTAGAAAACCCAAAAGCCTCCACCCCAAGATTGCTAGAACTCATACAAACAATTCAGCAGTGTGGCAGGATGCAAAATCAATGCCCAGAAATCATTGGCATTTCTCTACACTAACAATGAAACTGAAAAAAGAGAAATTAAGGAATCAATCCTATTTACAATTGCACCAAAAAGCACAAGATACCTAGGAATAAACCTAACCAAAGAGGTAAAGGATCTATACCCTAAAAACAACAGAACACTTCTGAAAGAAATTGAGGAAGACACAAAAAGATGGAAAAATACTCCATGCTCATGGATTGGAAGAATTAATATTGTGAAAACGTCAATGCTACCCAGGGAAATTTACACATTTAACGCAATCCCTATCAAAATACCATGAACTTTCTTTAGAGAGTTGGAACAAATCATCTTAAGATTTGTTTCGAATCAGACAAGACCCCGAATAACCAGGGGAATATTAAAAAAGAAAACCAGAGCCTGGGCATCACAATGCCAGATTTCAGGTTGGACTACAAAGCTGTGGTCATCAAGACAGTGTGGTACTGGCACAAAAACAGACACATAGATCAATGGAACAGAATAGAGAATCCAGAAGTGGACCCTCAACTTTATGGTCAACTAATATTCGAAAACGCAGGAAAGACTATCCACTGGAAAAAAGACAGTCCCTTCAATAAATGGTGCTGGGAAAATTGGACAGCCACGTGCAGAAGAATGAAACTGGACCATTCTCTGACACCATACACAAAGATAAACTCAAAACGGATGAAAGATCTAAATGTGAGACAAGATTCCATCAAAATCCTAGAGGAGAACACAGGCAACACCCTTCTTGAACTTGGCCACAGGAACTTCTTGCAAGATACATCCATGAAGGCAAGAGAAACAAAAGCAAAAATTAATTATTGGGATGTCCTCCAGATAAAAAGATTCTGCACAGCAAAAGAAACAGACAAGAAGACTAAAAGCAACCTACAGAATGGGAGAAGATATTTGCAAATGACCTATCAGATAAAGGGCTAGTTTCCAAGATCTATAAAGAACTTCTTAAACTCAACAGCAAAGAAACAAACAATCCAATCCTGAAATGGGCAAAAGACATGAAGAGAAATCTCACAGAGGAAGACATAGACATGGCCAACACGCACATGAGAAAATGCTCCGCATCACTGGCCATCAGGGAAATACAAATCAAAACCACAGTGAGATATCACCTCACACCAGTGAGAATGGGGAAAATTCACAAGACAGGAAACAACAAATGATGGAGAGGATGTGGAGAAAAGGGAACCCTCTTACACTGTTGGTGGGAATGTGAACTGGTGCAGCCACTCTGGAAAACTGTGTGGAGGTTCCTCAAAGAGTTAAAAATAGATCTGCCCTACGACCCAGCAATTGCACTGTTGGGAATTTACTCCAAAGATAAGAGATGCAGTGAAACACCAGAACACCTGCACCCCGATGTTTCTAGCAGCAATATCCACAATAGCCAAACTGTGGAAGGAGCCTCGGTGTCCAACGAAAGATGAATGGATAAAGAAGATGTGGTCTAGGTGTACAATGGAATATTACTCAGCCATTATAAATGACAAATACTCACCATTTGCTTTGACGTGGTTGGAGCTAGAGGGTATTATGCTGAGAGAAATAAATCAATCGGAGAAAGACAAACATTATATGGTCTCATTCATTTGGGAAATATAAAAACTAATGAAAGGGAATAAAGGGAAAGGAGAGAAAAATGAGTGAAAATATCAGTGAGGTTGACAAAACATGAGAGACTCCTAACTCTGGGAAACGAACAAGGGGTAGTGGAAAGGGAGGTGGTCAGGGGTTGGGGTGACTGGGTGATGGGTGCTGAGGGGGCACTTGGTGGGACGAGTACTGTGTGTTACGTTATATGTTGGCAAATTGAACTCCAATAAAAAATAAAACAAATAATTGATGGAATTTTGTACTCAAACGTTTTTAATTATTTCTCTCAAAGATAATTTATTGTATCTACAAAAAGTACTAAAAACCCCAATACTCATAACTTTAGACTCTTCAAATTGTGAGAGAGATTGAGAGAGAGAGAGCTGATGGATGCACCTGAAAAAGTAACAAAAGAGAATTGCTTTAGATCAAGATGAAGTTTGGAAAGTGAGAAATTATTTTTCTTATAATTTGCGTATTTCCGTTTTGCTACCTTAAACTATAACACCAAGAATTTTTTTATGATTTGTCTTATAATTTTTGGAAGCAGAGTCACTCTCTGTTTCCATTTCTCTTTTTACTGTGTACATACTTGAAGTGATAAAGGAGAAGCCCATCATTCTTGGGGTCTCCCTGCGGGGAGCCCAATGTGGGACTCAATCCTGGACCAGAGATCACGCTCTGAGCCAAAGGCAGATGCTCAACCGCTGAGCTACCCAGGCATCCCAACACAACATTTTTGTTAATGACCATGTATGTAACAGATAGTGTGTATCTGTTTAAAGACACTTTATTGGAACACCTGGGTGGCTCAGCGGTTGAGCGTCTGTCTGCCTCCGGCTCAGGATGTGGTCCCGGAGTTCCCGGATCAAGTCCTGCATCGGGCTCCTGCATGAAGCCTGCTTCTCCCTCTGCTGGTGTCTCTGTCTCTCTCTCTCTCTGTATCTCTCATTAATAAATAAATAAAATCTTTTTTAAAAAGACACTTTATTAAATACATATTATTGATTCATTAACATTGAACTCATGGCCAACAACACTATAACTCATGCCTGAAGGAAGCTTATCTAGATTTTTTTCTGTAACACATCACAGAGTTCTTGTACTTGGAAAAATTAAACAGTACTTCAGTATTACACTTGGGGACCATTTTAAATAGTGAAATTACTAAAAAGGACAAAAGTACAAAAAATTACACTAAATACAAAAGGGACACTGGTTTGCAGTATGAGAGCTGAAACAAGAAAACAGATTACTCTAACCTCAGTTGGGGACATGTACATGGGCAGACTCAAACTTTTTGCTGCTCTGTGCATGTCTGCAAATGACAATGAAAGCACTGAGGGTGTAGATTTGGGGGTGACAAACTTCAGTGGCTAAGGAAGTTTGCAAATATGGAACTTGTGAATAATAAAGACTGACTATACACATATTAATTGCCCTTCTGGTCACACTTAGTTTCCCAAAGGAAGATTTGAACTTAAATTGCTTCTGAGACACAGGTATTGGCACTGAAAACACTGCATTTAGGACCTTGTTATCAAGTATACATTTTTTAAAATCCCAGCATATATTTTCCAGATCATGTTTTCTCTATTATGCTTATGTAGCTTTACAAACTTTAGACACATATTTCTCTATAAACAGCTTTGTTCTTTTCTTTTTTTTTTTCCTATGGAATAAATGTTTAAAGTATATTTGTTTTTCACTATCTGCATAAACAAGAATCACCCTTTAGTTTTATTTCCAAAGAAGAACACAGGATGAACCATAAGCCAGACATATAAACACAAAAAAATTAGGAATTATAGCAGACAAGAAGAGTCAATCAGCACAAGTGATCATTCCTCAAAGCTTGATGGAAAGAAGAGCAGCAGATATGAGAGATAATAGAGATCACAGATTAACCAATGTTCCAAGAGAACAAGTATCCCTGCAGATTCACTGCAACATCTGAATTAGTAATTTATATAAAAGCCTCTGAATTACTCAATTACAGAAAACTCTGAATTACTAATAGTTTACACTATGAAACAAGCTTTTCATAGGTCAAAAAATAGGCAATTTTACATGGTTCCAGGCAATAATTAGAATGGGTTATAATAAGGCATAACAGAGAAAATAGTAAATGGGTGTGAGGCTTCCAATGGCTGGCACTTCACTGTCAGATAGCCACAGAAGTGGCTTGCAGAAAGGTGTTGAAAGCGGCAAAGAGGTGCAATGAGGGAGGGTGTTGTGTTTTTGTACAACATGTAAACCAGGCTCATAATTGTACTACTGAATCTTTGGTACAACTATAATTTCTGCTGTGATGACTCTGAATTGTTGGTGGGGAAGACAGTGAACTACCTGAGGGATGTCTGCCAACAGTTATCTTGGTGACTGTGATTTGATAATGGTAACCATGCACCGTTTAACAGGAGATGGCTGTAAATTTGTAAGTAAATTTAGAAATTTACTTTGTGAATTGGGAGATAGATGACACATATCTAAATATAATTTCATTTATTAATAGCTCATCATACACCTACACTTGTAACCTTAAGTGGAAAGTCATTGCCAACATTGAACAAATGTCTGCCGTGGTTAAAGCACCATTTTAAGATCTGGGGAGAACACAAAGTGGCATAAGACATAATTGCAATCCTTTGGGATTTTAAATTCTGGTTGGAAACATGATATATATTACAAAAAACAGAGAGAAAAGTACACTTTTTAATAGTTTTTGGATTATGATATGAAAAAACAATTCATTATTGTTATTAGTTCAAAGTTTTGCTGTGGATCTAGGTGCGTGGCTCACTTGCAGTGGTTACACACAGTAGGGACTGCTCTGGTGTTCTGTTTCCACACAGTCTCCAATGCTGACTAGCCAGTGGAAGAAACTGGGCTTGGGCATCCAAGATGTCCTTCTAAGCCACCCAGTATCTAAACCACCTGAGAATTAAGCAAAGACATCAGATGGAGAACCAAAGCACCATCCTTTTACAGAACAACACTAAGTGTGGAAGAATACTGGAAGTATTCTTAAATCAGTGGACATGAGGACTTTTCAAACTGTATCCTAGAATAGACATCATGTTCTCAGTCATCCTCATGGTGAGAGGACTAGAGAGGAGGTGCTCCTCTTCTCAGAGGAGGGAAGAAGATAGATCCAAACTGAGCATTCTGGGTTTGTCCTGCAACTCAGAGTCAGCGGCACACCGTCACTCCTGCTGTCAGGTAGTCCTCAGTGCACATTTTATCAGTGAAAGCAGAAGGGTAATACAAGGCACATGGTACCTGAAACCTTTAACATTGTCAGTTTCTATACACTGCAAATAGTCATAAGCAGAGGGACAAACGTATAGATTCGGGATCATAATTCAGGAGCAGTAATTAGAGTGCTGGTTTGGACACCACTGATCATGTAGGTCTTTCAAGTTACCAAAATAACAATCTAGGACCAAGCTTTCCAGGATGCAAGTTCCACTCTCTCACTTGCCCTTTAATGAAATGCAATCTTCAATTATCTCAAAGACACTGAGTTCTCAATAAAGAAACAGAACTTGATGTTAAAATGCTAATTTCCACATATAAGTAATGAAGGTGGGGGCAGAAGAACTATGAGCTCCATTATTGCCGCTTACAGGATAATTAAGAGATTAATATTATGAAAGTTAATTATAAAATTATATTAATTAATTTTAATAGCCCAATGATCCTTCTGGAATTGATGTCTGAGAAGAATGCAGTCCCTAGGGAGGCCCAAAAGGAAAAAGCTAAGTCAGACTGACATTCAGGCCCAAATGATGCCCTCTTTGGTCTGAACTATAGTTCAGGTTACACAGGATACATATAAGGTATGGATGTAAATGTCTCAGATTCTTAGGCTCTTGTGGTGGAGTGGGTGGTGAAGGAGTAACAGCTGTTCCCAAAGGTGAGTTAGTGGCAAGAAAATCCTTTCAAGGACCAAGAACTAAGCCCTATGACGACTTTATAAGCTTTATCAGCCTTACATTACACAAGTGGCATTTTTTTAAATATCATGATGATCTTTCCTAAATGTAAGATTTGATGATACATTCGCTATCCAAATTACTGCAATAATGAACTGTCTTCTGGTCCATTTCTAATATAATTTTGAGATCTATGGCATGGAGAATTAGTTTAATGCTGAAACTCAACACTCTGTCAAGGCCACAAGCCTTGGGTTTGTCCTGGTGATTCAAAGCATTCTCATTGTGATATCATCTGCAGTCTGTCTTCCTCCCTAAAATTCATAAATGATGTTCTTTTTCAGGTTTGTTTTGCTTCCAAATTAAGAAAAATCTTCAATTTTTCATATTTCAAGGGAAAAGAGACACATGGAAGCAAGAATAATAAGTTTCAAACATCATTGTGAAGGAAAAAGGATTTGTTTGTATGAAGCCAGTGATTTTGGTCTAACTGTCACACATTACATGTCAGACATCATCTGAAAGAAGTGATGGTAGATGTAATGATTTAACCCTGAGCCCATTAATTGAAGAAGTGAGCACACTGTTAGGGGCATGGGCTCTGGAGAAAGATTAATCTTTACTTTCCCCCTACCAGATCTTGAACTGTTGTGCTGGTGGCCCCCAAGACCACTTTCAACAATTTGATAGATGGACTCATAGGACTCAGAAGAATACTCAAGCTATGGTTTATTACCATGGAAGGACATGATTAAAACCAATAAAAAGAAAATACACATAGGATGAGGTCCAGAAAAAAAGGCACAAGTTTCCAGAGGGAAATAGTTGTCTTTTCCACGTGGAGTTGCATAGAAAATGCTTAATTCTACTAGCAATGATGTATGATAGCACCTACTAAGTGTTACCAACCAAGGAAGTGCACCCAAGCCTTGGTGTCCAGGGCTTTTATTGGAGGTCAGTCATAAAGGCATGCATCAACCATAAGACTGACAGCCACTCAGTCTTTAGCACCCCTATAGGTGAAACTGACACAGCATGCCTAATGCCTCAGGCATACAACAATAGATGGTCATGTAAGTCACATTCTTAGCGTAAACCCTCTGGTCATATTGATACAACCTGTTCCAGGGTCTGAGCCATACAAAACCCTTCTCCTCAGGCCCCAGAGGGCATCTCTAAAGAGATGGTTGCAAGACCACTCCTTTTTTTTGGAGTGTGCAGAGTGTAACTACCCAAGCCTGCTTAACCAACCCTTCATTGCAGAGTTACTCAGCTTCCCTGGGGCTTAGTGTCTTTTTGGGAAAACTGGGCTGAAAAAAATAGCTGCTTCAAAAGCTTACCATGAGGATAAGATATATACATATACATAAAATATTCATGTGTTCATAAGCATGCCTGGCTCATAATAAGAACTTCATGTGATCATTTTTAGACTTTAAAAGAAAATCATACCAATTACTTCCACTTCCAAGAAGATGGAGTATCCATGCATTTTCCTATTCCTTCCATCAACTAAAACCTTGGAGATTATATATGAGATAATCACAAAAAGACTCTGAAAGGTGGAGAGCAAAAGGTAGAGTTAGGAACCAGGTTACCCAAGGAACAACACAACAGTGAGTTCTCTAGGCCAGGACGTTTTGCCTCATATATCCCCAACTAAGAGCTGAAGAAGCTGGTAAGCCAGAAATGTCAATAGGAGCAGACAAATTCCCAGGGAAGCCTCTCTAATCAAAGTGGCAGGAAAGTGGGAGCCTAGTAAGACAGATAACTCTTAGACAATAACCTCTCTACTGCAGCTAAAGACTGTAGACCTACATGCACTCAGGCCAGCAAAGGCCAAGTGGAGATCCTAAACCTCCACTCTCACTAGGTATAACAAAGGGCCCTGTATCCTATCCCCACTGAGGTAGTGTCAGAGAAGGCTGATGGGGAGCAGGGATGTTGATCCCTGATGAATAGTAATGAGCTTCTTCCACCTCCTCCCCACCCAACCATTGTGTCAGTGGAACCATATAAGAAGTCTGGACTTTCATCACTGCCCTGTAGTAATAAGACCACACTACACTTCTCTCATCCCTATGGAAGCCTTATGGACAGCAGTAAAGGCAGTTATATTAATCCTAGGCAGGGTGACATCAGCAGGGTCTACTGTAGAGCTGAAACTCCTATCCCATCCATTCATTACAAAGAGGCAGTCTAGTCTCTTCCTCAAGTGTCAGTGATGGCTGGATGGGGAGGGAGGAGTTAAAAATATGCTCAAAGACATATGGGGTGAAAACATCTCAAAGTTTGCAAAAGCCATTAACCTGGAGAAACATGAGGCTGCACAAATCAGAAACAGGATGAACCTAAAATAATCCACTCCATGACCTATAATAGATCTCTGCCAACTAAGGACAATGAAAAAAAATGGAAAAATGTGAGAAATAGCAATTTACTTATAGGAAAAAAAAATTTGAGTGACAACAGTTTCCTTATGAGAAATTGTGGGAGCCAGAAAAAAAGTGGTATGACATATTTTTATGTGCCATATCCAGTAAAAGAGAACAGAGTCCAAAAATAATCTTCATTCCAAAGACAATATAAAATTTGGAATTTTTTTTCCTTCCTTACCTGAATTAAAGTACTTATTTGCTGTTTCAGGATTAATCTCTTACTAGAATGAATATAGGAAATCTAGACACTAGAGGAAACCAACTACTAGCCAAAGTAGTATATTTACTCAAGTCATGTGGCTCAACATGGCAATCACAGAACAGCTTGACATTGGTACATTTCTCAAATTTGTAGATGACTTTTACCTCTGCATTGTGTAAAATTGTGCTACATTTAGTTTATATGATGTTAAATTTTCTTTTGTGAAAATTTGTTTAGGAAACTACTTTTTACACCACTGATTTCTAACCTTCTTACATACGTACTTTTAAAACAATATCATGCTGTAAGGGAGAAACATCTTAAACATCTGGACAATCTACTTGGACAAGTCTACACTGGAGAGCTGCGCCTGCCAAAGCAGCCATGACTAGCCACATAAGGTCATTTCAATTCACATTAAGTAAAATTAAAATTCAGTCCCTCTGTTGCATTAGGTACACATTAAGTGCTAAATCTTACTAGTGGCTCCTATATTGGCAGCACAGATCCAGATCATTTCCAACATTGAAGAAAGTTCCAAAAACAGTCCTACTTCGCAAATGTATTTAGTTACTATTACTTAGGATGTAGTTTAAATGAATTGTGAATTGTAGAATTAAGTATCTAAAATGTATATCAAAGTATATCAAAGTTACCACATGGAAAAAAAATCTAGTTTTACTTTAATGTTCTCCATTTTTTCTTAATATTTGCATCTCTTTGTCAGAAACATCCAGCTGCCCAGTGGAAACATTAACTGCCCAGAAATGCAGATCATTGTACTTGAAGGAGGAAACCAAAATAAAGCCTTAAAAAACTTTAAAAACTTAAAATATAAAGTACACAGATTTATTTAAATTGTCCCTCTCCCAAAACCCCACCACACATACCTATGCACACACACACACACATATAAATAACATTAAGCAAAATTCAAGGTTCCCAAGTTGTTTGTGGACCTTGTTTAAATGTTAATAACATTTAATTGGAAGGTTTGAATGTTTCTCTTGCTATCTAAAATGCCTTCATAGTGCTCTCATGCAACTATTTTAGAACTGGGACTGTATTTAACACACAAATTTAATTGAATAATTGTATACAATGCCCTAAACAAGTATACTTGTTATTAACATTAATTTAAATAATTAGTTGTGACTATTTCCACTATATGGAGGAATCATTTGCTTAAGTGACAACATAAAATATTCACATAGAAGTGGTAATACTGGGTTACTGGCATTTACTGTAGGCCCAGAGTTAGGAAACAGCCCCAAATGCAGAAGATCTTCAGGCAGAGTAATAATACGTGTCTCATTATAAAGGAGAAAATCTAAAAACTGGTGAAGCTATAGAATCAAATCCAAGAATGTACCCTTGATAAGAATAGGCCAGGGCACTTGGATGGCTCAGTGGTTAAGATCTGACTCTTGTTTTTGGTTCAGGTCATGATCTCAGGGTCCTGAGTTCACTCAGTGGGGAGTCTGCTTGAGATTCTCTGACTCCCTCTCTCTCTCCCCCTCCCTTGGAGAGGCCACATTGACTGTCCCTCCCTATTCTTCCCTGGTGTACCACTGCTCACCTTTAGTATAACGGATTCTCAGCACTTCTTTATTTTTGGTTAGGTCAGTGATTCCCAAACTTTAGTGTGCTTATACATCAAGTGAAGAACTTGTTAAAATGCAGTTTCCTGAGTTCTGTCAACAGGGATTCTGATTCATTGGCTTGACACTAGACACAAGAATCTGCAGCTTGAAAAATACTCCATCTTAACAGATGTAGATATTCCAAACACACATGGATCAGACATGCATGGTACTTGTTTTTGAAAAACATGAACCAAAGTCCTATTTTCTTCATAGATTCTCTAATCTAAATTATGAACTATTTTTATACAATGGATAATAATGGGAATTAGAGAATCAGGGAGTCTGGGATTAATCTACATCTCTATTTGGTCTTACTAACTGGACAAGTTACTTACTGTTTTTAATATTGAGTTAACTCTCAATATTATTATAGTTGTTCTTGTTATTACAACGTACCTTCAGTGGTCATCACCAGCTTAGAAACACATACATAGTTTTTATCATGACCTTGCATATGGCAGAAGAATATCTTCCAGACAGCTATGTAATATCCTATTAGACTTATAGCCCACTAAACACCAGAGTCACAGAGTTATTTTCATCCTTTCTGTAGTTTTAGAATCATTACTCTTTTACTCTTCGCTCATTCCTTTTTCTTTCCTTCCTCCCTTCTCTTCTTCCTTCATCCCTCCCTCCTTCCTCCCTTCCTGATAGTTCTAATTCTGATGTTTATTCTTAAAACTATAATTTCTCCCATGTTCCCCAAGATACCACAAAAATATATATGCAATCTGTTAAATTCAAATGAGAAATTTTATTTCTGGAGGTTTTCATTCTAACTTTGGGTTTATTGAACTAGGATCATTTTATTGACACAAAATTTTAAAGATTGGTTAAAGTTCTTAGCAGTGACTTTTCTGGTAATTGCACAAAAGGAAAACTATCCTAAATGCCCAACCGCAACTCACAAATATTGTGTCTGCATCATCACTATGTTAATTTTTATTCGAGTTGAATACTATGAAATTGGTCTGCTTTATATTTATTGAAAAATGTTTTTACTTAAATTTTGCTTTGGTCCAACAGTTTGGTCTTTTTTTAAAGATTTTATTATTTATTCATGAGAGACACACAGAGAGAGGCAGAGACACAGGCAGAGGGAGAAGCAGGCTCCATGCAGGGGGCCCAATATGGGACTCGACCCTGCAATTCCAGAATCATGCCCTGGGCCAAAGGCAGGCATTAAACCCCTGAGCCACTCAGGCATCTCTTTGATCCAACAGTTAAATCATTTTTTTTTTATTTGCTCCATTTGTGTATGGGTTGCTGTGCTAGAATATTGGATAATCCAGCTAATTAAATAGTCTAAGCGTCATCTCAGGTAATCTATTCACTACAAAAAATGGCAGAAAGATGTGATGCAAATAGCAGTGCATTCTCGATACTCTTTGGGTTCCCTTTTAATTGACATCAGCATGTAATCAGCCAAAGCAGCATGGCATAATGGGTTCTTCCTGTGGGTGTGTGCATGTGTTCATGGATCACGTGAATATACTACCACAGTGATATAAGTTCCCCTAATTGAATTTCAACTAAAGAGCAGTTATAGTTGCCAAGCAACACACACTTGGTCACTCTATTTCCTATTAAATAAACAAACAAGGGAAAATACTGGGAAAATGGCTAGCCAGCCCTGAGGTGTAATTGGTTCATGACCCAATTTTTTTCATATGCTAAATAATAGGCTCAATAATAAAAAAGCCTGGAGCCCTGTGTCCTGATCTATTGAAACTAATGACCAACTTAAAATCAACAAATGAAATTTCTTATTTTTTTCATGAATTATATTGGCATTTATTTATTCGTTATTTCATTTCTTTATTCAATATATTTGAATATATTTTATGTGCCAGTCAAAGGTGATTAAACAAAAGCCTTCTGGGAGCTCATAGTCTAGTACAAGAGACAGACTACTAGAATTCTAATGCCATGTAGGAAGAAATAGTGCAACCCAGGGCATGGCGTGGATTTCAGACATCCAGATACTTGATTTATCATGCCAGGCATTTAGGCACCACTGTGCCTTTGCTCAATCTGATCAATTCCTATAGCCACCTTCCTGGACTTATGCAATAGATGAATTTAAACCTGTTCTTTGACAACTAGTTCAAATATGACCCTTTCTCTGAGGCTTTCCTTTATTCTTCTTCCTTCATCAGACTTTCCACACCACCCCCAGGCTCCTTTCAGGTAAAATCCGTCATTCCCTTCTCTGAGTTTCCCAAATGTTTAGAATATGCCTTTGTAGAGCAGTCACCCTATTTTATTACATTTGTGGCTTTGATATGTTTCTCTGAATAGAAGAAGACTTTCTGGAAAGAAGAGAACTGTCATTCTCTGTCCTTGCAAAGCCTCTGGTCCGCTGTAGGTATTAAAAATTATGTTCTGGATTGTATTGGCTCAAACAGAAGAGCCGTGGACTGTGAACTGCTATCCACTCTCCAAATCAGCCCCAGCACTACCTGTCTTCTTGTCTTTCTAAAATGCGGCAGGGTGATTTTGCAGCAAGGAATAATAACAGGTAGCCCTCTTGTGGATGAATGTGAGATGAACCAGATCTTATTTTTGTGAAAAACAGAAAAGGCTTCCCGATCAGACATACATGGTACTTTGCCACCACCATTCCAGGGACTGCCCCACCTTTACGGTTCAGTGCTGAACCCTTATAGGAATCCTGGGGCGTCACCTTGTGAGGCCTGTGTCTATAGTTTGGCTGGTGTCAGGACTTTCAGATAAATGGAGTATTTTGGCCATAAGAACATTTTTCTGTGCTTTGGCCAAGAAATTTCATGGCTATGAAACTGGAAAAGCAGCAACTCCAGTGGTGATTAGCAACTTTAGTCTGTCAATAAGCACTGTGTATGAAATCTCTCATGTTCTAAAACCCAGTCACAATCAGAGCTGTGTGTTATAAATTAGATCAGATTGAAGTAAATAACAAATTTAAGTAGAGAACCTAATTTACTGGACCAAACTGTCCCTAAAATTTAACAGAGATACCTCACCTTGGGCTCATCATTTCTTCTTTCAGGTTATTTATAATACAATGCAAGAAACAGTATGTTTTTTCTTACCTTTAAGGCCTCTCTTTACCGTTTGGAATATTCATCCTTTTTACGCCATGGGAAAAAAAATTGTTGGAAAAAATTAAATTTTAACTTACAAATTCTGGGCATGTTTCAGTGTAAAAGGAAAATCACTGCACATTTTGGGCAGTATAATGAATCTGAAGTCTGTCACACATGTAATTGTCTCCTAGGAGACCCAAGCGTAAATCATCACCATGGAGACCACTTCAGCCTTCACTGCTTGAAATTATTAGCATGGATAATCAGCTGGGCTTTGTTTTGGGGGAAGAAAGACTATAAATATCTGGCCAAGCCTTACACACTATTACAGAAGCTGTGTGCCTGAAGGTGAGCTGTGGGATGCAGTGATTCCAAGTCTCTCCAGGATTGTGGGTGGGAAATATCATGGGCTGTGTTCTTAAAACACCTCTTGCACCCAACAACAGATGGGGACAGACACAGAAATGCAACAGCAACAAGGAAAGATAGCAGGTAGACAACCATTGCAGGAGAAATACTTCACTTGAAAGCAAAATTGGAAAGATGCCTACCCAGATTTAGCCTTTCTTTTATTTGCCTTGTCTGACCTTCCCCCTTCTCTGAATGTGTCCAAGGTGGGGCGGTCCTAATTAGAGGGAGGGGCCCACCATAATGCAGTAATGTTTTAGGACTGTCTAAAAAGAAGGAAAAAACACATGATGTTCTGTTTCTTGTTAGATTTCCTGAAACTCAATTTGTACACAATAACAAAAATAATAATACGAACAATTCTAATAATCATAATAATTAAAGCAACTGTTTACTGAGACCCTCCCTTATCAGAGCTAGACATGGAGCTAGGAGTTCTAGATGTTCTTTCACCGGCCTGGGGAGACCCGGAAATGGGCCTCTGCTGCAGCCCTACCCTCTACAGCCTGCTCTACCTTTATTGGTCACAGTGCTTGCAGCACACCAGCCATACGCAGAGAACGGTAACCATGTCAAGAAAATATTTGGACAATATTTCCTAGTGGGAATAGTGGCAATGTTGCCTGGTAAGCCACTCCTGGGGGCTGATTTGGTGAAAGCTAGAAGATGATAAGGAAAGGGAAAATGTGAATTTACCTTAATAAATAAATAAACAAACAGCTCTCAAAATAAGTGCCTTTAGCAAGATCACAGAATACAAGTCAATATGCAAAAATCAATGAAGGGATAAATATGATGGAAGAGGTTAAGACATGCACATTAAAACTATAAAATATGACTGATAGAAATGATTGAAGAAAAGGAAATCAAGAGATATTGTTTACAGATTGTAAGATGAAATATGGTTAACATGTCAGTTCTCTACGTATGAATCTACACATTGACCTCAAAGCTAAACAAAATACTAGATATATTTTTATAAAAATTGATTAAGCTGATCCTAGAATACATATAAAAATGCAAAGAACTTAGAATAGCCAATTTTGATGGAGAACAAAATTAGAGAAGGTACACTACCAGATTTTACACTAACAGATTTCAAGATTTACTAATCAAGAGAGTGTGTTATTGGCATCAGAATAGGCATGTAGATTAATGCAGCGTGATGCACTGGCCCAAAATATAATTACATGTGTAGGGTCAGTTGATTTTTCAACAATGGTGCTAACATAATTCAGTAAGAAGTAAATGGTTTGTTTGGTGTTTTTTGTTGTTGTTTTTTTAGGAATAATAGCTTTTTAAGAAAGGAGGGAGGGAAAGAAAGAAGGAAGGAAGGAAGGAAGGAAGGAAGGAAGGAAGGAAGGAAGGAAGGAAGGAAGAGAGGGGAGGAGAGACGGAAGGGAAAAATGGCTTAAAAAGATAAATATTGAAGTATTGGTCATTGTGTAGCAGGCAGGCATAACATTCTCTTCAGATTCAGGGCAGTTGACATTCAAGTTATATACATGGTAGGAAATGTGTTTTCTGATAATTTATTTTTACTCATATAAGTTTGGATGCTGATAATATTTAAACATATTTCTAACCCTTTGATAGCTTATTTATTAAGTGAAGACTTAGTATGTCTTCCACTTTTCTTGAATCCCTAAGAGCACTTTTCCAGATGTACAGTTCTCTTTTAGAACTCATGTGTACCTCCTCCTGCATGATGCTTTCCAGACTTCACAGTCTTCTCTGCCCACCCCTCCAACTACCATGCTTTTGTGGTATTTAGCATGCTTTAGTTTCATTTACCCAGGCCTGACTTCTCATGTGACAGTTGTACACATAGCTGCTTTCCCAGCTGTCCTGGAACTCCTAGTAGGAAATGCGTTTGTGTAATTTATCTTCCAGTACCTCATTCATTCGTTCATTCATTCATTTATTCATCATTCACCCATTTAAAAAAAAGTGTTTATCAAGCACCAAAGACCCAAGCACTAACAATACAATGCTGAAAGAGACTAATGGGATCCCTGGGAGAGAGGCAATAAAGTTGACAAACAAGGGGTTCAAAAGAACAATGACCTGGCTCCTGCTCTGAGAAGCAGAGACTTGCTGCAGCCAATAGTTAGGGAGAGCCACCCTGAAGGACAAAAGATTAGCCCTGCAAAGAGACAAGGAAAAGAGGCAAAGCATCTAGTCTGAGGGAAGAGTGAATGCAAAAGCCCAGAGTGGGTGAATAGATAGGGAATGTTCTAGAAACTTGGAATAGACCAATATGGCAGAGGTTAATATGGGAGAGTAAGAGGTTTCTAAGAGCAAAAAAGCTCAGGAACATTTGGATGCTGCATCCTACACTCACCTTTTGGAGATTTACAATATATTATCAAACCAGAGATGCAGAAAACATTTAGTAAAAGGTTCTTTCTTAACTTTCTTTAGCATGGAATGTCAGACATATTTGACCATGGGATCAATTTTTAATTTTGTTATACATGTTAATATTCCATGGTATATACATTAGGGAATGCTGTTTTAATTGAGATGAGTAGGAGGCTTTTGGAGGAATAGAACAGAGAAACCTGGAGAACAGAAACAGAATCACCAGGAAAAATAAACAAAAACAACCAGAATGAATGCTTATATAAAATATGCATATATAAGTACACTATAAAGTACACATTTTTAAAGTATGTTCCCTACTGAGGTCTTTTGTTCTAACAACTATTGTGAGATAGGCAAAGCAAGAGTTATCACAGATAATTTATGAAAGGGCAAGCCTCAGGAAAGAAGTGGCTTATGTAGGGTGAGGTTCTTAGTAAAAGAAGATGAACCTTGAATCTGACTCCAAACCCAAAGCGCTTCCTACTATAGCAGACTGCTTCCACATGCCATTGAAGCACTTATGGATTTCTAGAGAAATTGTCAGAAATAGCATTGAACAGGTTCCTTGAACCCACATCTCATACGGATCAATAAAGTGAAGCCTCTCCAGCCACATAAAAAGCTGATTAGGAAAAGAGCTGGTAATCAGGTATAATTTGCCATCTGTTGGAGCAGGACGTCTCCTGATGAAACTCCCATGAATGATTGGTGTGGTGACATAACCTAAAATCTACTCTCCTTGAAGTTCTTAGAGGGCTCAAGGTTAGAAAAGAACTCATCAAGCACCTGAATAGGAGAAACCAAGCAATTTTGATGTTCATGTACAGATATTCTATATGGAAATGCATAAAATGAATAAAATAATGTAAGAAGGCAATAAAATAAATGTTCCCCTTAACTCAAAGGGCGATACTGTGTTCTAAGAGCTGAGGGTACAAGATCTACATCTCAGGAGTGGTATTGGGACTGTAGAAAGTATTTTTCTTTCAGACAAAAATTATATGACCTTGGTTTCAAACATTCCACTTGCCTTGTTGACTATTGGATCTTTCTCTTTTAAACAAAATTGTGGTTCATTGTTCTCCCATATTATTCTAACAATCAATTTGACATTTTCTCTCTTCTAACTTGACATTACTGCTAGAGAACTTTAAATGTGGAAGTTTCCATATTAGTGACTATTAATCTGATTTTTTTCTACCTGCTTTGGAACATCTGTTTTATTCAATTCTTGTGCCCTGAAATTTTTGACTCCTGAAACTGTTCTTGTTCTAATTAGAAATTTGGTGCCCTTGGTTCTTCAAAGCATCTCACTTCTTCCTCTGGCCTCTATGGATAATAAAAATAATCCTAATATATATGTATGTCTTCTCTGGAAAGTATTTCTAACCACTTACAAATGGGCATGAATAACAAAAGATGTTGCAATGTTTGAAATACATTTATGTAGGAAAATCCATCCATAAGACAGGGATGTAAGCAGATGTAAGAATGAAGTCCAAATGCGGGAAATTGAATGCAACTGAAAAAAATCCACAATTCTAAGCTTCCAGATGCTCATTAAAGTGTACCAGACTCAGTCTGTGTGGGCTGATGGGAAATAGCATGGCTTGGCTATGCATAAGGAAATATCCCACCCCCTAATGATGGTATTTCGTTCCTATATGTCTTATACATCATGGCAGAGATGGAGAAAAAGACAGGGAGGAACATGTTGTTTGAAATAGCACGTTTGCCCTTTTTCTGATTTGGTCCTTCCTATTGTACAGGTGGCAAACAATGGAGTGGATGGTTAAGTGTTCCTCAGGTTGGGAAAAAAATCTGATCTGGTTAATTTAAGTCTCCCTGCTTCACCATTCCATATAATACATTATTTCTGCCAAATTCACTATTAAACTGTTAATCACAACCACTACAACAAATATCAAACTAATATTTTCTATGCCATAAAATCCACATGAATGTCTTTGACCTACAAGTATTTAGCATTTGTTTGAATGAACAGCATAAATCTCACCCCAAAAGATAATCTCACAGAAGGTCATCAGAGAAGAGGATGGGGAAGGTTACAAAGAAAATGCTGCATCAAATGGAGGTGTTAAAATCAAATAGAAAACATTCATGGATGCCAGCTTTATGCAATGAACGCTGAATAATAATGGTCTAATTTAAACTTATTTATCAGATAATCACGTAGAATACCCACAATATTTATAAAGGGAATTTATAGAAGTCACTTTCTTGGTTATTTCATATCCTATGCTCTAGTGTTCATCTCGTGTATAAATTGTGTCTCATTTGTAGCCTTGGGTGTCACTGTGTGCCTTCCACATCTCTTACACTGTCATTGCCATAGTAACTAATGTACTTTGATGACAGCAAAGCACAGGGAGACTAAAATGAAGTAATAAAAGTAAAAAGGATACAGTATTGTTAAGTTGCATATCAAACTAAAAATATACTTATGTATATTGATTTTATTAATATAGATTTACAAAGACATGTCAGACTCCTGTTTGAGCTGCCTATAAATAATGACAATATTGAATCATCAAGATATCACTTGTATTTTTTCTTTAGGATCCAACTTTTCAAATTAATAACTGTTTTTATTTATTTTCTCAAATGAAGCAACGGAAAATTAGGAATATGTCCCCATTTATTTTTCACACACAGACTTAAATGAAGTCAACATATTCCTAACATTGTTATATGATCAGATTTATCTGTCTGGCAAGGCTAGAGTTTGGGGGCAACTTTTATATTAAGGGTATAAGAATGGAAGTAAAAATTAGTTTCAGCAGAGTAAGTAGCAGAGAGGTGCAAAAGGAGTCCAAATGAGTCTCTCTGAAAGGGAATAAAATAATTAAGAATGAAACAGGAGGGGAGGAAAATGTGAAATGAGAGACCAGTGTAGAGAAGTCTTGAAACACTTTTCATTCTGTTGACTTTAACCAGCTCACAGGTCATTGCACTGAGAACCTGTTGCATGACAAGCATCTTACAAGATGCTCCTGGGAGGCACAGAAGAGGGCATGCACAGCTTATAGGGGCCTTGCATTTCGTAGACATGATGGAAAGACCAGGCAGATATGCAAGTTTCTCTTAACATTGAATACTATTTTCAAAGAACTGCTAGATACCAGACTTGCCAGTATGGTTTTATTTCCACTTTAGTCTCAGTTTTGAAATGATAAAGAAAGAATCAAAGGGAAAGATTACCTTGTTCTGCACCCCTTCTGCCATTATCACCAGATTTCCTAACTACATAAGAGTAATAATTATTATTTACTGAATATTTAAAATATGCCAAGAATAATACCAAGGCTTCATAAGCATTGTCTTATTTTATCTTCACAATGACAATGTGAAGGAGGTATGATACTTGTTCCTGTTTTCAAATGAGTAAACCAAAGGACACAGATCGATCTGGGTCCTAACAACTAGGTACAAGTGCCTTGTAAACACACATCCTAGCTTTCCAGTTTCCAATGGCTTCTACTCTGGAATAACATGGCACAGTGGGAACTGCTAGTGAATGGAAAACCCATTACTTGTTATAACTCTGAAATTGTTATTGAACGCCTCTGAACTATATTTATAAATGAGAAAAATAATAACATCTAACTAGTTGTTATTTAGGGCTTAAAGAAATATTGTTTGTGAAAGCATCTCTCCCAAATGGACTCAAATTGAAGAGAGTTTCCTTTTCTTCTTGAATAAAGATGATCTCCACTCTGCCTCAACAACTGCATTATGGGCACTGAACATTGCCCAAAACCAAGCAATATATTTTGAAAATCCCTTCTCTAACCATCGGCTATGTTTATCCAACACTGGCCCAAATCTACTCATCATTCTCATGGCAAAACCTCCTGACCAACAGTGCTATGTCTTGTACTCCTCTCCCTGGCTTCATAGGCTTCAACCCTCACCATGGACCTTGTGAGTCAGCTTATCAGCATAGACCTTCTTTAGGATTTTCTTCTGTGTCATGAACTCTCTCTCAAAACTAAAATATTTTAGTGCTTTTCAAAGTGCAGGAGGATTACCTGACTCCTGGTTAAAAATGCAGACCTCAGAACCTGAGCCCAGACTTATCAAACCAGATCTTTGGATGCACAACACAGAATTTGAATTTTAGTAAGTCTCCCAAAATGAATCTTAGGTTTATGAAAGTATAGGGAAAAGAAAAAAACCCAATTGATCTTAAAACCAAGAAACTTGAATTCAATCCTTAGGATTAGATGTTAACAGCAATTTCTAGCGATTGTACTTTACTGTTATACAGATGTTGTTCTGTGATATTAAGTATCATAATTAGAACTATGTACACTATACAAAAAATAATTACAGTGATGCTCTTATTGTTGTAGAGAGAAAGTAAACAAAAAGCAGGCTGAACGTGGAAATTACCAGATAATAGGGTCAGATGAAAAGAAATCCAATCAAATGTTTCCCAAGACTCTCCTTCAGAGAGCAAGAGAAAGAGAACTACTGTAAAATCCTATCTCCTAAAAAGTCTGATACAGAGTACTAGTGTCTAAGACAAATGTATAGTGGGTCATCTAACAAGATTCAGAAAACCTCTATTCAAATAGACATCAGTATGAAAAGAAGGTCTCGGATACACCAAATAAATAAAACTCTACACACAAGTTGGAGAGTTCAAACCCATTGTTCAAAACCCCTGGATTTAGTTATTATTTCTTTAGTATTTTATTATAAAATTTTTCAAATATACAAAAGAGTTGAAAGAAGAGTATAATAAACACCAAAGTACTCTTCATCTAGATTCAACACTTGTTAACATCTTGCCATATTTGCTTTATCGCTAAATAAATGTACATTTTTTGTATGTGTTCAAACTCATTTGAAATTATATTATAAGTATTCCAACATTTGAGCTCCATATAGCCTAGGATGTAAGAATAAGGTAATTCTGTAATATTATCTATACACATTCCATATTTAAATTTTATAAATTATACACAAAATTCATTTTATAGTTTTTTTCCTCCTAATTCCCAGAAAAGATCCAATCAAAGGTCATGTGTATATCAGACTCCTAAACTCCTTTAGTTTTTTAGAACCTAGAACCTAGAACATTCCTCTACTTATCCAGTCATTGACTTTCTCAAAGTCCAGGATGGTTGTCTTTTTTTTTTTTTTTTTTTAAAGACACATTTATTCAGCGTCATGATCAGACTATTACATTTAGCAATCAACAGCATGGGTGCAAAAAAAAAAATCTACATTAAAACCCTTTGTTGGAATGCTTTACACTTTCCACAGAACAGAAACTAAAATAACCTATTATACAATTAGTCACAAATACAGTCCTCGAGTTTTTTGCCCATACACATGAGTATTGTCTAAAACATGTCTTCTTTGTAGCAGCTAGGCCCTGCCACCACTGTGCTTGGCTGAGTTCACAAATCTGTTGTAACCTGTAGCTTCCCTGTCCCTTCTGTGGCTCTCCTCTCCTGCTAAGCTTTGTTTCCCGTCAGTAATTAAAAACCTGCCACTGCCATAGCTGCTGCTGCTGGAACCGCCATAGCCACCTTGGTTTCGTGGTTTGGCAAAGTATTGGCCTCCACCACCATAGGGGCCAGAGCTTCTGCCTCCAAAATTTCCTCCTTTCATGGGTCCAAAATTTGAGGATTGATTGTTGTAATTGCCAAAATCATTATAGCTTCCGCCACCTCCAAAGTTGCTTCGGTCATTACCAAATCCGTTCTAGCCATCCCCACTGCCACCGTATCCACCACCACCTTGACTGCCACCGAAGCCACCTCGACCACTGAAGTTCCCTCCACGACCAAAGTTGTCATTCCCACCAAAACCACCTCCACGACCAGCACCAAAGTTTCCAGAACCACTTCGGCCTCTTTGGCTGGAGGAAGCACTAGCCATCTCTTGCTTCGATAGGGCTTTCCTTACTTCACAGTTGTGGCCATTCACAGTGTGGTATTTTTGAATGACAATCTTGTCTACAGAGTCGTGGTCATCAAAGGTCACAAAAGCGAAACCTCTCTTTTTGCCACTGCCTCGGTCAGTCATGATCTCAATCACTTCAATTTTCCCGTACTGTTCAAAATAATCTCTTAGATGATGTTCTTCGGTGTCTTCTTTAATGCCACCGACAAAAATCTTTTTCACAGTTAAGTGGGCACCGGGTCTTTGAGAATCTTCTGGGGAGACAGCCCTCTTTGGTTCCACGACTCTCCCTTCCACCTTGTGCGGCCCAGCGTTCGTGGCCGCGTCCACCTCCTCCACGGGGGCCTACGTGACCAACCCAAAGCCTCTGGAGCGCTTGGTGTTGGGGTCCCTCATTACCACACAGTCCGGAAGCGTCCCCCATTGCTCAAAATGGCTCCTCAGACTCTCATCGGTCGTTTCGAAGCTCAAACCTCCGATGAAGAGCTTCCGCAGCTGCTCGGGCTCTTTGGGAGACTCTGACTTAGACATGGCGGCCGCGGGAGGGGAGACTTTAACGATGCTTCCTCGGCGGCGTCCAGGGGCAGAAAGGAATATCTAACGACCGTATCTCCAGGATGATTGTCTTGTAGACTGTTCCACATTCTGAATTTGCCAGTTTCCTCATGGTGTCATCTAGTATATTTCTGTCTCCTTTATTTTCTCTGTGAACTCTAAGTTATATCTAGATATGTGATACTTCTGGAGTAAGCATTTTGGCAAAAATACTACACAGGTGACACAGGTACCTCAGAAGATACATGTCAGTTTGCCCACCATTGGTGATGCTAACTGATCTTTCAGTAAAGGTGGTAACTACTTGATCTCTCAGTCTTAGCACTGCATCTTCTTTGAAATCCATATGGAGGGATCCCTGGGTGGCGCAGCAGTTTGGTGCCTGCCTTTGGCCCAGGGCGCCATCTTGGATATCCGGGATTGAATCCCACGTCAGGCTCCCGGTGCATGGGGCCTGCTTCTCCCTCTGCCTGTGTCTCTGCCTCTCTCTCTCTCACTGTGTGCCTATCGTAAATAAATAAAAAGTTAAAAAAAAATTAAAAAAAAAAAAAAGAAATCCATATGGATTTGAAGGGGTGATACTTTGCATTGGATGAACACTGCTCCCCCAAAATCTTTCACATAACAATCTCAGCATCTATTTGATAATTCTTGCCAGAATCAGTTTTTATATTTGTATTTGCAAAATGTTTTTTTTTTCACATTCTATGTTTTTTTTTGGCATTGATTAGGTGATGTTCTTTTATCAAGAAGAGCTTTCATTTTTTTTCTCTTTCTTTTTTTTTGGAATATCATTCTGAATTCCTTAATTTCTGTTCATTTGGTGTATGTTTTAGTCATTATGGCTGTGTAAAATATTATATCAATGGAAAACATATACATATAATGGAATGGTTTTATATATATATTTATATATTATTTTATTATTTTCCATTTTATATGGAATATATATATATATAATGGAATGCAATTTGGTCTTAAAAAAGGAAGGAAATCCTGACATTGGCTACAACATGGATGTAGCTTGAAGATATTAATCTAAGTGAAATAAGCCAATTACAAAAGAAAAAATGCTGTATGATTTCACTTATAGAAGGTACTTCAAATAGTGATATTCATGAGACAGAAAGTAAAATGGTGGTTGCCAGGGATAATGAGAAATAGAGAGTTATTATTTAATGAGTACAGAGTTTTAGTTTGGGAAATTGAGAGAGTTCTAGAAATAGATTGTAGTAATGACTGCATAACAATGTAAATATACTTAATGCCAATAAATCGTATACTTAAAAATAGTTAAGCTGGTAAATTTTATGTCATGTATATTTTACCACAATTTTTAAAAGGTCATAAAAGTAAATACATAAAATTATCTCAGAATGTAGTGGCATAAAATAACCATTTATTGTTTTTACTAGTTATATGGGTCAGGGCTTTGAGCAGAGCACAGCAGGAATGGTTCATCTTTGCTCATCTCAGCTGGAAGATGGAAAGACAGGAACTGAGATGATCTGAAGGGTCACTATGCACATGTCTGACTGTTGCTTCTAGCCTCAGTTCCTCTCCACACAGTCCTCTCTGAATATTACTGTGTTGGTTTCTTCACTGTCTGGGGTCAAGGGCAATTTTTAGGAGAGGAAGGGAGAGAGGCAGGCTTTAAGCTTTACCTTCTCTATGACCTCTCTTCAGAAGTCACTCATTTTTCCCCAGGTCCAAGTAGCCACAAAAACTGATCTGGATTCAAGAGAAAGAGACGTAGACCATTCATCTCAGTGGGAAGACTTTCAGTTAAATTGTATAAAGAACATAGAACACGTGGGAGCGCACTTGTATCCACACTCACAAACACACATACATGCACACGTACATACACACACGGTCTTCATGGAAAATATTATTTATCAGCCATAAGATACTATCAATTATATTCATCTTTTTTCATGTTTAAATTGTTCCCTGCTGCATGAGTCCTTTCAAACTGGTGCCCACATCTTTTTGACACTACTTGATGAGTGTTTGTGTCCTACCTTACTTTCTGGCTCAACATGATACTTCAGACTCATTTTATTCTCTTCCTGCCCTACCTAACCTAGGCTCAGCATTTCACAAAGGAGACCTAGTTACTCCTCTGTGGGGAATCTACATAGACTCATTGACACTGGGGTGTCATTGCTTCTGGGCCTGTTCAGTGAACTGAACTAAGAAATATTTTTTTTAAAAAATGGCTGGGGTGCTGGTTGGCTCAGTCAGTTAAGCTTCTGCTCTCAAATCAGTTCATGATCCCAGGGTACTAGGATCCAACCCCACTTCAAGCTCTCTGCTCAGTGGGGATCCTGCTTCTCCCTCTCCCTCTGCCCCCCCTTTTGCTCTCTCTCTCAAAGAAATAAATAAAATCTTAAAACAACAATGGGAAGTTCATATTGCTATTTCCAAATAAAATTTAATTGGAAGGCAGCTATGCTCACCACTATACCACCAACGCTCCAAATAAAATTTAATTGTATGAAGTTTATCTTACTTTGTCTATTTAATTTTTCTAAATCTTACATGAAAATCATGGTTCCTAAAAATGTTAACATTTTTATTCATTTGCTTTATCCTATAATACTCATTAAAAATTTCAAACACCAATATTACAACACCAAAATTAATAATAAAAATACCAAATGAGCTTTAGGGTACCTAGATGCTAAAGTTGGTTTAGCACTGGACTCTTGGCTTCAGCTCAGGTCCTGATCTCAAGGCAGTGAGATTGAGCACTGAGTCAGGCTCCAGCACTTGGCACAGAGTCTGCTTAAGCCTCTCTCTCTCTCTCTGCTCCTCCCCGCAGCACATGCATGCATGCTCCCTCTCTCTCTCTCTCTCTCTAAAATAAATAAATAAGGTACACTTGGGTGGCACAGTGGTTGAGCATCTGCCTTTGGCTCAGAGCATGATCCTGGGGTCCTGGGATCGAGTCTTGCATCAAGTTCCCTACAGGGAGCCTGCTTCTTCCTCTGCCTATGTCTCTGCCTCTATCTCTGTGCCTCTCATGAATAAGTAAATAAAATCTTTAAAAATAAATAAATAAACTTTTAAAAAATGTTTATAGTTCTCATCGCCTGTAGAATATATCTTACTAAATATGTTCAGACAACTACATAAAGGATTACTTTAATAATTTTCTCTACATCTATTTTATCAATTTGATATATATTTGGATTTATTTGTTTCTAGTTGTGTTCAATATTAGGGTCTATCTTTTTCTTTGATTTAACTTTTTGGAGATGTCATGTATGTATGGACAAATAATATATACACACACATTGATGCATATACACTCACATATACATAGTTCAAAAGTCAAAATAATCTTAAAAAGTATTCTTAGAGTTGTCTCCCTTGCAACCCTATCCCTTTACTCTACTGCTTGGAACACTCTACAGCTATTTTCTTTTTTTTCTTTTCTTATTTTCCTTATGGTCTTTCTCTTTCTTATGCAATTAGGAGCCTACACAATTTTCTACACATTTTCTTGACTTGGAAGAATGCAATAAGATGGCAGTATAACAAAATGGAGGAATCCTGGCCGAGATTCAGATCATGGAGAAGCCTCATTCTGGTCAGCATTGGGCTTTGTATGAACTTGCCTTCAACTTGTGTTGTGCTCTGCTATGAGATTTCAGAGTTTGTTACTACTAATAGCCCGTCTTATCTTGATCCCCCTTTCAATTCCTACTGCCACTAAAGTTACAAGATAGAAGTATCCCTGACACGGAATTTAGCAGATACGACATCCCCTACTCAAACCCTCTCACTGACATGCTTAAATCCCTCATTGTTTTGTTCCTGGACCACTGACCTAGTTTCCTAAACAAGCCCTGATTCCTGTTCTTTTACATATTGATAACCTAGACACTAACTTTATTTCTCAAATGTAAGTATCATGAAAATCTTTCTTCATCTCCAATGTAATTTTCATACTATTACTCCTCCCTAGTCATATAAAAGCTCTCCTCTTCTACTATCTATCCCTCCAAATTCTTGCCATTCATACATCTCCCTGGTGCTCTCATTTATTTATTAAACATATCAGTCCTTGGTCCACCCCCTTCCTTTCCACACACAGTGATGCTGTCAATCCTAGACAACTTCGCTGTTTGTGGATGACCCATGCAAAATCTAACCTCTTTATTCCTTGACCTCCATGTCCTAACAACTTTAATTTTCTCTCTATTACCCATTTCCTTATAATGAAGCACTAAATATAATGAGCAAAAGTTAGAAATATTATATTAATGAACACAAGTATTTACTGGAGTCTTCTTATAGAACCAATGAAATGCATATTGTTTATACTCCTGCTCAGTGAATGTAACAAATTCTTTATGTGGATTTGAACACTTGGCAGGCAAACTTTTTTTGTTGATCATTATAATGGTCCATTAGCATCTAGGGAGAACTGATCCTGGGAACATGATTTAGTCAGAGCAAATTGGCATACTTAAAAGTTTTGACTAATGGTGGGTGTATACAAGCTTGGAGACTGATGCTTCCACAATGCTAAATCTCTTTGCATGAAATAAGGAGAGAGTTTGAAAAGGAAGAGGAAGAATCTGGAAACGAAGAGTCAGGGGCCTAATGGCTTGAGAACTGAAGCAGGAGAAAGGCAAAGTAGACATAGTATCCATGGTGCAGAAACAAAGAACCTTGGGGAGGAAGCATGTCTACTCAAAATGCCCCCATGTGAAATCGTTATGCAGTGAAAACTTCTATCTCCCCAACAGTCATCATTAATTTTTTTCATCTTTTAATAATGTTATCATAAAAAAGGAGTTTTGTTTTGGAAGAGTCCAATTAACATACCTAGGTGAGAGCTGACATATGGGTTAATATCTATTAATAGAAAAAAAAAGATGTTAATTAGGGAACACTGAAGGAGCATGACATCATCAGCCTACCCTGGGGCACATACCTGTCTAGGTGACCCTGCTGCCTGACCTATGGCACCCTGGAGCCACTTTGATAGGAAACAACTTCCAAACACAGCAGACATCTTTTGCTTCTTACTTTTATTAGCTCTTGGCAACATGTGATACCAGTAGCTCACGCCCACCTTCTTGAAACAGTCTCTTCTCTGGGCTTCCTAAATTTCCTTTATGAGTCCCAGTTCTTTGCAAGAAAAAAGAATTTCTGGGATCCCTGGGTGGCGCAGCGGTTTGGTGCCTGCCTTTGGCCCAGGGCGCGATCCTGGAGACCCAGGATCGAGTCCCACATCGGGCTCCCAGTGCATGGAGCCTGCTTCTCCCTCTGCCTGTGTCTCTGCCTCTCTCTCTCTCTCTCTCTCTCTCTCTCTCTCTCTGTGACTATCATAAATAAATAAAAATAAAAAAAAGAATTTCTAGGTATTTTGAAAAGAAAAAAAAATTTTAATCCAGAGAATCAGTTGTTTAACAAAAATCACTGACTGGACTATAAGAGCAGAAGTCAGTGTCTTTCACTGGGATACAGAATTTGATAGTACATCAGCAAAGCAGCAATGTTAGAGACCAGGAAGTTGCAGCTGCCACACTAGTGACCTCAATTGCCTCTTAGAACGAACAAAGCTGGTAACTACACTGGAATGCTGAGTTAAGCCACTGTAACCACCACCGACACTCATGGATTCACAGACTGTTTACCAGTATTGCCAGCAGGAGAAAAATAGCCTCTATTCCCTGCAGCTGTCCATGTGCTACATTGATGCATCTAGATACTCTTACTTACAAAGGCCTCTGGGAAAATTTTGGACTGTTTTTGCTTTTACCTTTCTCACTTCTCAAACTGGAAAGAACATGAAGTGAAGGTAAAGAGTGTCTGTACACTGTCTTCACCCAACTCCTGTTTGTAGATTTTCTCCTGCCTCTATGACTATACTGGTCCCCGTAGCATTGGTTCCTCACTAGGCCCATATCTCATAATCACTTATTCACTGGGAGGATCTTAATCCCTTCTTGCTTTCAACTTTCATCTGTTAAGGAGTCTCAAATCAGTGTTGCCAACCCAGATCCCTCCCAGCTGCCAACAAAAAGCATTAGAACAAGTGATGCTGGGTTAGTAAATTATCTCATTCAGTTAAAAGAACACTATTTTCAGCTCTGCAAATCACTAAGGTCTCTCTTTCCCACTTTTTCACATTCTACTGCATCTAACCTGACCTGTCTCACCAACTTCATCCATCTCTTACCTGACATCTTTGAGTGTCAGCTTAGCTATCCCTTAGATGGCAAACCTGAATAGGCAATGCTTTTATATCCTCCCAGCAATCCTGGGAACTTGATTCTTATGGAAAGCAGAAACAGAGCTGTATTGTTCACAATGCCTGGGCCACAAGACCCATGTCTTCCAAAGAATGGCAAACTTCAAAATCTGTTAATGGCTCAACACTTCTTACAAGTTAAATCCCATAGTCCAGGTCCTCCACAGGAGAGCAGCAGCTCAACCTGCAGCCTAATTTTTCTGCTCTGCAGCTTCCCTCTGCTGCAAAGAACTTGCACTTTTCTCTGGTGACTGAGCATTTGTCAGAGCTTTCCACATTTGTGTCATTGTTGATACAGATCCTCAACAGGGCTGGGATTTCCCAGCCTCTCCTTTCAGGCTACTGAGAGCCTTCTCAGTCTCAAGTCCTACTCCAAACAGACCTTCTCCAGTAAGTTTCTCCTCACCTATCAGTAGGATTGTGTCCTCTCATGTTTGAATCTCTCTGTACTTTGCCTTACCTCCCCTAAAGACTCACTATGTCCTTCACTTGAATTAAAAGGCAACCATGAGCATGTGATGTCTGACAAATCCCTGTGCTTCATAGAGTAGTCAAAAGAGCTGCTTATGAAGACTAAGGCTTGTCCTCTTGAAATACCCCAAAAGGCAAGAAAAATCTCTTCCAAGTATCAAAGAACAAAAGATGCAGAGTAAAGACACAAAAATCCTTATAGCCTCCTTACAATTAGATTAATTCATGAGATACCATGGAAGACACATTCTTCTATACCTACCAATGTGGAGAGAAGCCTCTGGTTTCACTTCTGAAATCAGTTTCACCATTTTACAGTTAAACTAACTTCAATAGCATGCCAAGAAAATCACTGCACACAAGACATTTATTGAAAGAAAACTGTACTAATAGTCCAAGAAACAAGAAAAGAAAAATGCTGTTCTGGTTGTATTTCTTAGAAGGAGAGCAGTTGAAATTAGTAAAAAGTCAAAATCCAGATTAATTAAATGCAAAAATATGGACCAGAAATTTATACTGTAAACTCACCATAGCACACTGTTGGGGGGATTGGCTGTCATTTCTTCTTCATAGCCTTCAGACCAGGGAAGGATATGATTATCTCCACTTTATAGGTAAAGAAACTGAGACTCACAAAGGCTCATAACTTGTCTAATATTACAGTCAGTAAGTGGAAGAGTCTGGATTCCAACCCAGGTCTCTTATTCTTTATCATTCTGCTGTACTTTAAAAATAGACCTGCAATTAGTACAGATTTAAAAGGATGGGGAAATTCCTTGGAGGAGTTACTTTAATGAGTAGGTGAGTGTGATTGTAATTAGTATATCAACAATCTCTAAGTAAATTAGTGCTTCCATATACAGAGAGGAGGTAAAAAATGACTTGAGTTAGGTGGGGCTCTGTGCTCAGCCTTTCTATAAGGAGCATCTGAGCATCCTATAATTCCACACCTCACTAGCAGACTCATCATTCCACCATTGTGAAGGTGAAAATTAATTATATTTGACTGCATATATTTCATCAAACCAGAAGAGTAAAAATCATTAATCACCACCCTTTTTTTCTATACTATCAATTTAATTAACTTGAAGCTGGTTTCCCAATGAAGGGCAATGCTTTGTTACGTTAGATTCCCAGTCTCCACTGAGCCTCATGAATATGGAGCCTCTCCTGACATGTCTTTTTATACTAATGGGTGCTCGGATTGCATCCTACATAGGAAGAATTCACTGGAGACACCACAGATCACATGAATTGGAACCTTGCTCTGCACTGCAGAAATGTTAGTTATCAATGTGCCCGGGTAGCTCAGTCAGTTAAGCCTCCAGCTCTTGATTTCAGCTCAGGTCATGATCTCAGGGTTGTGAGATCAAGCCTTAAGTCAGGCTCTGCACTTGGCATGGAGCCTGGTTAAGTAAGATCCTCTCTCTCTCACTCTGCCCCCTGAAAAAGAAAAGAAAAAGAAAGGGGTTATACTTGCATATGGTTAGTCTCCATAAATGCTATTATTATTATTATTATTATTAGCAATTTTATAGAGGTCGTTCAAGAGATGTTTTGAATTTGGAAATTGTTCTGAACTGAATGCTTCTGTTCTCCCAAAATTCATATGTTGAAATCCTATCCCCCAATGCAATGGCATTTTTTAGAGATGGAGCCTGTAGGAAGCAATTAGGTCATGAAGATGAACCCCTCATGATGGTATGAGTGGCCTTGTAAGAGACAGAAGAGAGCTTACTCTCTCACTACTCTCTGCCATGTGAAGTTACAAAAAGAAGAGAGCTGTCTGCTAACCAGAGAGGACCCTCACCAGACACCAGATCTACCAGCACCTTGATCCTGGACTTCACAGCCTCTGAAACTATGAAAAATACATGTTCACTGTTTAAGCTACTTAGTCTATGGTATATTTGTTACAACTCCCTAAACTGACTAAGACAAGGATTAAGAATAGTAAGGTAGGAAGGGAGAGGAGAGAAGTAGAAGACATCTGGAAAACATTTTTTTAGAAATGTTTTAAATTTTGAAAAGATTTCAAATTCATGCTGAAAACTCTGTTCTGTAGAACTCGAATGCCTCACTCTGCTGGGTCTCCTAAAAGAATCTTTTTTTTCCAGGACATTATCAGAGCAACTCAGGTTTCCCTGGGGTATGCCAAGGAACATCTCTTTACAATGAGGTCAGCCCAGCAGCCACTGGAGAAATCTTGAAAACAGGCTCTTGACCTCTAACGCATCCTTAAGACCACCAGCACCATCCCTGGATCATTAGCAGGCTTCACGCTGGCACCAAAGCTGTGTAATCTGAGTTCAATAACATTAAGAAAAAAACCAACATCCTGGGGATGATACCAGTGATTAGGGCACTGTAATTGCTATAATTAAAAGCAAATCAAACACTGCAGCAAAAGTAGGTCAGTCATCCGCTTGGTGCAATCTTGATGAGAGTGGAAAGCAAAATTAAAAAAAAATTGCAGGGTAAACAAGTTTCTATAATGCTTGAGCAAGAAATTGGTTGAGATCCTGCATGGATGTGTCTCAGCACAGTGCTGGATATTAAAAGGTTAACCTCATCAGTGCAGTGATAGCTTAAACAATATGCCAGAACTGTGCCATCTCAGAGAATACAGGGTGTTTTATTCCACTTCATGTTCCATGATGTTTTTGTTTAAGTAGCAAACATATTGATCCAAAAAAAAAAGCTCACTTTTCCTTGTGTGGGGACAATTCTCTTTAAATCCAGAGCAAGGAGATATGGTTTTTCTATAATTGTTTTATCTGCTGAAGTCTTATATCCCTGGAAGCCTTATATTTCTCTTATTTCCTCTGCAGTACTATGTACATTATAGATGGGCATTGAAATATTGACTGCACACATGCAAGCCTTATACACAACAAATAAATCATGGAATCTGAAGCTGGGACCACCAGCGGGAACTGGAGAAATGCGCTCTTATTTAAGAGCACACTTCTGTGATTTCTTCTTTAGGTGGACAATTTTGTGCAAGGGTTACATGCTAAGTGAACTTGGTGAGTTCTTATTTCCTGAAGTCTTTATTTCCTTTTCTATAAAATGTATACAATAGCAAAAAAAATGAAACAATATATACTAAATAATAAAGTAGTATTGTGTTGGTATTCAATAAATGGAAACTATTTCAGGAATTTACTCATATTTTCTCAAGATGCTACATTTTTCAAGTTCTAATTTTTTCTATCTGTGCAAGCCCAGCTAAGCATCAGTTTCAGAAGAAGGAAAAGCCCACCCTGTCAAGACAAGAAAAATAAAACCAGCCTCTCTACCAGTACCTTTGTCTCAGGTATTGAGGAAAAGAAAACCAGAGTCCAGTTGTTGCCATGCCAGCCAGTAGTAACATTCATGCCTCTCAAATGCACCCACGCACTTCCCAGAGGCTCAAACATAATCATGGCTGGTTTTAAATTCTTCAGTCCTTCTGCCTGCCTATTTTGTGAAGATGCTTTTGTTGCAAAGTGAGTTCCTCCTGGAAGAATAAGTTACATTTTAGTGAATGTCAAATGCCCCCCTTTTCCTATGCAGTAGACTTTTTGCTTTGCTTCTCTACCTATCCTAGTAATTTACAAAAAGAAAATCTTTGTTCTTTGGTTGGTGAAAGGGGGGAGGATGGGCATGAGGGACAGATTCTCAAAGTTTCCTGGAACCCATTTGGTGATAAACTGGAAAAAGCAAACAGAAAACCAAAAGCATGTTAACATATCCACAAGGAGATAATTTTAAGAAGATAATTACTAGATGGGGATCTTTGGTGCTTCACTGACCCCCATCCACAAAGTTATGTTTGCATATGTCAAGTCTTGGGATGTGCTAAATTTAGGAGTCCCTAGAAGAGGGATCTGTTTGGTATTTGTGGCTGTTATGTTTTGTTCTGCTTCAGGCTGCAAACCCTGGATTCCATCCAACATTGTTATACTACTTTGCTTCTAGAAGGTTCCAGGCTGTGTCCTAGATGTGAGCATCCCCAACGTTCATGGGCATGGGGACCTTTCTTATTTTGATCTTTGATGTATCTCAGAGTAGTAAGTAAGTGTGAAAAAAATAATTTCTGTAGGTTGAAAGCAGAGCTCCCTTTATTAATGTCCCTTTTGGTGACCATTGTTCTTACTTAAATTTTATATTGAATTACATTGAAATGAATAAAGAAAGGGTAACATTATCAGGGTTTTTTTTTTTTTTTTGAGATAAGTGGAGTTTTGTTACAAAAATGTTTCCATGGCTTCCTATGATTGTCCTTGATAGCTTTCTCTTTTGTATGCTTTACTCATAAATGTAACCTGACTTTTCCATAGGACCACCAAAGTTTCTCCTAAATCTTCCATTTTTTTTTATTCCTGAGAGACAGAGAGAGAGAGAGAGAGAGAGAGAGGCAGAGACACAGGCAGAGGGAGAATCAGGTTCCATGCAGGGAACCTGATGTAGGACTCGATCCCGGGACTCCAGGATCATGCTCTGGGCTGAAGGCAGGCACTAAACCACTGAGCCACCCAGGGTTCCCCTAATCTTCCATTTAAAGATGAATTTTCCCAGTTCTAAATGGCACTCCTTTGAAGCTACTATTTAGGGACATTGTACCAGAATTAAATAGGCAAGCAGTTATTTGTTCTAATTGTTTTGACATAAGACACTGAACCTGGTGTACAGTGTACACTAAAGTGACTACAAAGCACCCAGATGAAAAAAGAAAAATATCATCCAACAGTTGGCATTTTTAATTTAACTTTTCATCTTGAAATAAAAAAAATAGAATCATAAATACAAAGAATAAACTGGTGGTTGCCAGAAGGGAGGCGGTGTCGGGGATGGGGGAAATAGATAAAGGGGACTAAGAGGTACAAACTTCCAGTTATAAAAATTATAAGTTAGAGACATGATAAGTACCACATGGGGAATATAGTCAATAATATTGTAGGAACTTTAGGGTGACAGATAACAACCATATTTATCACGGTGAACACTGGGTAATGTATAGAATTGTCAAATCACTAAGTTGTACACCTGAAACTATTATAACATTGTGTATCAATTATACATCAATTAATTAATTAATTAATTAACCAATTATTTGCAATGCAAAGCAACACAGAGAGGTCCTTAGTATTCTTCACCCTGTTTTTCTCAATGGTTGCATTTTACATAACAAGAGTATAGTATCAAAACTCAGGATCAGGATACCACTGGCTGTGGGAGATCTTTCCCCACTAGAGAGTTGACACTACCATGAGGCTGTGGTTTTCCTGTGGTGTGTGTCTGGAGTTTTTTCTAAAATTATCTGTCTTCCTAGACTGTCCCTTTCCTGGCCTTTTAAGTAGAGGTAAGCAAGCTTTTCTTGGAGCTTCTGTTGTCTGTGCTCATTGACATTTCTGGGTTATTGACTTCTCCAGAATACAGTCCAGCATATATGAGGCAAAAAGAAGCTCAAAGGTATGACATTTCATAGTCTTGAGGTTCCCAGCAGGTTGCCTTTTACTCTCCACTTTTCTGAGTTTTATGCTTATTTTATATATAATGACCAGGGGTGGGATTTTAGCTGTTCTTGTGGGATGCATAGGTAAAAGTGTGTCATTGTTTCAGAAAGACCAGAAGTCTTTCAGACTTTCCTTTTCTATGTTTAGATGCTTGATTTCTCCAAAAAGGTAAATCATTTCTTTTTTTTTACGTGAACACCATCAAATTAAGTACAGTGCCAAACAACAAAAAACCACTTTAAAAAAACAAGGTATTAGCTATTGTACCAAACAATAACCTTACTGTTTTAAATAATGAAAAAGTGGCAATGAGGCCATCCTTGGTGAAACACAAGGTCCACAGTATACATCTTGACATGTCATCCCTCCTCCAGCTCCCCTGACATTTATATTTAATCTGAATATAATAAACATCAAGGATATTCTTCTCAATAGGACTGAGAGCTTAAGTATAGGAATTGCCATTGGAAGGTTCTAGCCGGGCTCACTTATGTTGTCATGGTGATAGCAGAAAGAAGGTGGGTACTGCTTACAAATGTCTCAAATCTTTTATAAAACCAATTTGTGGGCATGGCTTATCATTTGTCCTCTGTCTTTTACCACCTTCAGTTCCTGCACAGCTATCCTCACTAAGTAAGGCCAAAACAATGTTTCACATTAACTTATTTTAGAAAGAGTTTCTACCAAGTAGTGGTGATTCCTGTATGTCCTTTTGAAATGAATATCCCTTCAATCTACAGAGCAATTAAAATAAGCAATTTTTCAATGTAATGACTGATTCAGATGAGAATCACTGAATACCCAAGCCATTAGAGAAATGGCAGTTGAAAAACGAGATATTTGAAGGTGCCAAACAGTCTCCACAGAGAGTCCTTGCTGATTGCGAAAGGACAATGTATCTTTATGACAGAGAATCTGCTAGTCACCACCTGGGACAACAGGTGTTATTTGCTTCCTAATGAATGTGAAGCACACAGCATCACCTATGAAGTACTCTTGACAAAAGTTTACCCTGAATCTAAAGTAATCACCTAGCTTTAACTATCAGTTCACAGAAAACATGAGAATATCCCACAAGAGGGCACCTGGGTGGCTCAGTCAGTTAAGCATCTCCCTTCAGCTCAGGTCATGACCCAGGTTTCTGGGGTCAAGTCACACATCAGGCTCCCTGCTCAGTGGGGAGTCTGCTTCTAACCTCTCCCTCTGCCCCTCCCTCTGTTTGATCTCTCTCATGTTCACTCTCTCTCTCTCAAAATAAATAAAATCTTTTTTAAAAAATCCCACAAGAAAAAATAATCTACAAATGCAGAATATTGGACACAGAAATGGTACTTTCAGACTTTTCAAAGCTAAAAATCATGGAAGAAAAGCATGGGCTATTTTAAAAAGACTAGAGATTCATTAAAATGCAATGTAATAATAAAAAAAATAATAAAAAATAAAAAATAATGCAATGTAATGAGTAAACTTTGAATAGATGCTTAACAAGAAAAAACATACTGGAAGACATCTTGGACACACTAAGTCAAACTCAAGATGGTCCAAAAATTAGGTAATATTTGAGAATTAGTGTTAATTCTTTAGTTATGATTATGACATTGCAGTTAAGCAGGAGACTATCTTTATCCTTAGGAGATGTGTACTGATATATTTAGAATTGAAGAAGTGTCATATTTTACATTCAAATGTAAATAATGTTATTTATTTACAAAATATGTAAACAATATTAACTATTGCTAAACTACTGGGAGCACGATTTCAGCAAACTATGACCCATGAGCTAATTCTGGTCAAGTATCTATTTTTGTCCAGATCTAAGAATGGATTTTACCTTTTTCAATGATTGAAATAAATAGAAAGAAGAATAATATTTTCTGGCATGTGAACATTATATGAATTCAAATTTCAATGATCATAACAAAATGTTATTAAAAAGCAGCCACACTTGCTCATTTACATATTTATGGGTGATTTTGTACTATAATAATAGAGCTGGGTGGTTGAGATAGAGACTGTATGGATCACAAAGCCTGAAATTTTTTACAAACACATTAAAAGTAAAGAAATTGAATTCAGAGGACAGGTTAAGCGACTTGCCCACCAACCTCCTAGTCACAGAAGTGAGCCTAACCATATGTATAGTAATAGAGGTGAGCCTAACCACATGGATCCTTGACTCCTGGCTACTTTTATCCTCATGTTCCTGCTCCTGATGAAACCATTTTTAAAATAAGGGTTTTTCTCAATTGATATATTCTAAAACAATGGCAATCAGTGGTTAAAAAAACATTTCTTCAGTGTTCCAAAAACCTTTTCCATAGGTATTGCTCCATATCTATATTATGTGAAAAGTATAAATTCACAAAAATGTGTGATAGTGAATATCTCTGGAGCAGAAAGGAAGAATTTGTCCTGGGAAGAAACAAACAAAGAGAGGTGGATTGCAATATATCTGTAAAGGAATTTTTGTTGAATTTGAATGAATCATGTCAAAATGTTAACAGTTGTTCATCATGGGTGGCAAGTATATTACCCTATTCTGTTTATCTTTCTGTAATGTTTAATTAAAACAAAGGAAGATCTTGATACTGCTACATAGGTGGTCTTCTTCCTAGAGCACTCCCTGTGGGAGTGAGCACTGCTCTCCTTGCCCCATTTCTGTTCTGAAAGACAAAGGCTCTCTCACTTTTACTGGCCCAGAGCACTCCATCTTCTCTTGATGTTTTGCCAAATATCTGCTTACACTTTTAATCATTAGTCCTTTCGTTAAATGCTCTCCTAAAATCACTCAATTTTGAGACAGAGGTACAGCAAGAATGTATAATTTCACCACTATTGTTTATTACTTTTTCTGAATGTTCTAGTCAAAACAATTTCATAAGAGGAATAAATGATGTGAAAATATTGGAATGTAAGTGGCAAAATTATCATTATTTACAAATGATATGATTACATACTTATAGAGTTAAAGAGAAATCAGTTACAACAAAAAAAGAAATAAAACCCTTTACTAAGTGGGTTTATTAGAAAATTATATATAGGAGTGCCTGGGTAGCTCAGTTGATTAAACATGGAACTCTTGATTTTTTCTCAGGTCATGATTTCAGGGTTATGAGATTGAGCCCCATGTTGAGCTCTGCACTGAGCCTGGAGCCTCCTAAAGATTCTCTCTCTCCCTTTTCCTCTTTCCCTCTCTCCACCTCCTGCTCTCCCTTGCCATCTCTCTCTCAAAAAAATAAAAGAAAGAAGGAAGGAAGGAAGGAAGGAAGAAAGAAAGAAAGAAAGAAAGAAAGAAAGAAAGAAAGAAGAAAGAAAGAAGAAAGAAAGAAAAAAAAGAAAGAAAGAAAGAAAGAGAAAGAAAGAAAGAAAGAAAGAAAGAAAGAAAGAAAGAAAAAGAAAGAAAGAAAGAAAAAAGAAAATTATATACAAAATTAATAATTATATACAAAGACTACCATTAAAAGTTAATAGAAAACAAGAAGGAGGAATGGACAGTCAGAGCACAAAAGATTTTTAGGTCATTGAAACTACTCTGGAAAAAAAAAAAACCTACTCTGTATGATACTAATGGTGGACACATGTCATTATATAATCGTGCAAACCCATAGAGTATACAACACTGAGAGTGAACACTAATATAAAGTATAGAGTCTGGATGATAATGATGTGTCAGTTTAGGTTTATCAATTGTAATGAATATACCACATGTTGAGGATGTTCATGGTGGAGGAAGCTATGTATATGGTGGGGAGGGAGTATATGGGAAATTTATACCTTTTTTTCAGTTTTCCTTTGAACCTAAAACTGCTCTAAAAAGTGAGGTCTGTTAAAACATTATTTTTATAAAAAATACTTGGTTGGGGGCAGGGCAAGATGGCAGAGGAGAAGGATCCACAAGTCACCTGTCCCCACCAACTTACCTAGATAACTTTCAAATCATCCTGAAAACCTATGAATTCGACCTGAGATTTAAAGAGAAAACAGGGCAGCCTGGGTGGCTCAACGGTTTAGCGCTGCCTTTGGCCCAGAGGGTGACCCTGGAGACGCAGAATCATGTTCCACATCGGGCTCCCTGCATGGAGCCTGCTTCTCCCTCTGCCTGTGTCTCTGCCTCTCTTACTCTCTGTATCTCCCATGAATAAATAAATAAAATCTTTTTAAAAATAAATAAATAAAATAAAGAGAAAACGGCTGGAAGGCTACAGAAAGAAGAGTTTGTGCTTATAACAAGGTAGGAAGGTAGAAAAAAATAAAAAAGAATCAAGTGGGGGAGGGGCCCCTGTGAGGAGCCAGACTAAGGCCTGGGCAAAAGTCTCCCAGGGACACGAAAGCCCAGCGCCAGAGAAGCAGGAACTTGAAAAATCCATACCAGATTCTTCCCAGAAAGGCGCTCAGCAGGGAACTCGGGGAGAACCGCAGGAGGGGCAGTGTAGCCTCCAGGTTCCTGGAGTCAGTAATAAGAGGCAGTGTGCCTGGGGGGGAGCGCCCCACACCCCGCGGAGCTCGAGAAAGGGCTGGAGCGAGCCCTGCGGGGCCTCAGGAGAAGCTCAGGTGGTGGCTCAGGCAGAGGGAGCTGCACCCTGCTGCCTTCAGAAGCCACAGCCTGGGAGCATGATTCCAGCAGCACAGGCCCCAGATCCCAGAGCGCCGGGGGACACAGCCCAAGCTCCTGCATTTCCCAGGGACAGGCAGAGGTGGGGAGAGTACTGGGTGCCCCCAAGCTGTGGAGATCAGCGCCCTCTACCCCCAGAGCATCCAGGCCAGTGTGGACTGGGACACTGTGGTAGTTACTGCGGGAGCTGACTCCAGAGCCTGAGACTTGGCCCCCGCCAGTGTTGTTGTTCCTCCTGGTGTCACTCTGTGCCTGGGATGGAGCGGGGCTGCCAAGGAACAGGGGCCTCATGGGGTAAACAGCTCCCACTGAGCCTGGCACCCAGTGGGGGGCCAGGCACCTCCCCCAGGTGCACACACCTGAGATCCATACAGTAGGCCCCAAACCCCAGAAGACCAGCTCCAAGAACAGGGAAAAAGCAAGTTCTTCAACAAACAGCACTGGAAAGTTCCAGAGGAAGTTGAGAGATTTACAGTATATAGAACCAGTGGGTACCCCTTCTTTTTTTTTTTTCTTCCTTTTTCCAATACAACTCGTTTTTATATCACATTGTAAATTTCCAATTTTTTTCTCTTTTCCCACCTTAACTACAATATTTTACCACGTCTTCATTTTTAAGATTCTTCCTTTTTGACTTTCATATTTCTACAATTACAGGTCCTAGATATATTTTCCACTACCAGACTCCCTTCAAAATACCTAACTTAATTTGGGGAGATATACAAGATATGTTTCCTTGGTTTTGGGTTTTTTTGTATTCTCTGCTTCATTTTGTTCTACAATGGCAGAAGTTAATACCTTCTAAAACATGAACAGCATGCACCCATAACCAACTGATATACTATGCTGGTTCATTCTGTGACATTCCTCATTCCTATTCTGCCACCCTCTTTTATCTCATTTATGCTTTGGTGGTCAATGTTGAGGCCCTCACAAGTATTATTGGTTTATATAAATTTGGACCTGAGCATCTTCTAATATACAGAACTTAATATACTCATAAAAAGAAGATCATCCTCTAGAACCCTCAGGTAGACTACATTTTCCCTCCACTACAACTTCTTCACCATGACCATCTCCCAGTCCCCCCTGCCTTTTTATTCTCTTTTTTCTTTTTTTTCTCTTCTTCTTTAGGATTACTAGCCTTTTATTTTTTACTACTTTGTTTTAAAATTTGTTTTTCACTTCAGTGTTCCTTTTGTTTTATTTTGTTCTGATCTTTGTTTTCCATTTCTGGTCTCTGAACTCAGGAGAAATATCTAGGGTGAAATTTGCTTAAGTCCTGGTTGATATTCTTGATGCAGCCTGCTCATACAGCCACTCTGCAATGAGCAAAATAACGAGAAAGAAGAAGTCACCACAAAAGAAAGAATCAGAAACAGTCCTCTCTCCCACAGAGTTACAGAATTTGGATCATAATTCAATGTCAGAAAGCCAATTCAGAAGTACAATCATAAAGCTACTAGTGGCTCTGGAAAAAGGCATAAAGGATTCAAGAGACTTCATGATTGCAGAATTTAGATCTAATCAGGCTGAAATTAAAAATCAATTAAATGAGATGCAATACAAACTGGAGGTCGCAAAGATGAGGGTTAATGAAGTAGAAGACAGAGGGAGTGACATAGAAAACAAGTAGATGGCTAGGAAGGGAGCTGAGGAAAAAAGAGAAAAACCATGAAAAGACCCTGAGGAAAGGTTAAGGGAAATAAATGACAGCCTCAGAAGGAAAAATCTCATATAATTGGGATTCTAGAGGGTGCCAAAAGGGACAGAGGATCAGAAAACACATTTGAACAAATCATAGCTCAGAACTTCTCTAATTTGGGGAGGGAAACAGGCATTCAGATCCAGGAGATAGAGAGGTCCCCTCCTAAAATCAATAAAAACCCTTCAACACCTTGACATTTAATAATGAAACTTGCAAATTCCAAAGATAAAGAGAAAATCCTTAAAGCAGCAAGAGACATGAGATCCCTAACTTATATGGGGAGAAATATTAGATTAAAAGCAGACCTCTCCGCAGAGACCTGGCAGACCAGAAAGGGCTGGCAGGATATATTCAGGGTCCTAAATGAGAAGAACATGCAGCCAAAAATGCTTTATCCAGCAAGGCTCTCATTCAGATTAGAAGGAGAGATAAAGAGCTTCCAAGATAGGCAGAAACTGAAAGAATATGTGACCACCAAACCAGCTCTGCAAGAAATATTAAAGGCGACTTTGTAAAAGAAAGAGGACGCCCAAAGAAATAATCCATAAAAACAGGGACTGAATGGGTATTACGATGACACTAAATTCATATCTTTCAGTAGTAACTCTGAACGTGAATGAGCTAAATGATTCCATCAAAAAACGCAGAGTTTTAGACTGGATAGAAAAGCAAGACCCATTTATTTGCCATCTATAAGAGACTCATTTTAGAGCTAAGGACAATTACAGGCTGGAACTGAAAGGTTGGAGAACCATTTACCATTCAAATGGTCATCAAAAGAAAACTGGTGTAGCAATCCTCATATCAAATAAATTAAAGTTTATCCCAAAGACTATAGTAAGAGATGAAGAGGAACACTATATCATACTTAAAGGACCTATCCAACAAGAGGACATAACAATCAACAATATTTATGTCCCTAATGTGGGAGCTGCCAATTATAATAATCAGTTAAAAGCCAAAGTAAAGACATACTTAACATAATAATACACTAATACTGAGAGACTTCAACACGGCACTTTCTGCAAATGACAGATCTTCTAAGCACAACATCTCCAAAGAAACAGGAGCTTTAAATGATACACTGGACCAGAGGGATTTCACAGATATTTACAGAACTTTACATCCAAATGCAACAGAATACACATTCTTCTTAAGTGCACATGGAACTTTCTCAGAATAGACAGCATACTGGGCCATAAATCAGGTTTTAACCAATACCAAAAGATTGGGATTGTCCCCTGCATATTCTCAGACCATAATTCTTTGAAACTTGAACTCAATCACAAGAGGAAATTTGGAAGAAATTCAAACACGTGGAGGTTAAAGAGCATCCTACTAAAAGATAAATGGGTCAACCAGGAAATTAGAGAAGAATTTAAAAGATTCATGGAAACTAATGGGAATGAAGATATAACCATTCAAAATCTTTGGGATACAGCAAAAGCAGACCTAAGAGGGAAATATATCACAATAGAAGCATCCCTCAAAAATTGGAAAAAACTCAAATACACAAGCTAACACTGCACCTAAAGGAACTGGAGAAAGAACAGCAAATAAAACCTACACCAAACAGAATAAGAGAGTTAATAAAGGTTCGAGCAGAACTCAATGAAATAGAGACCAGAAGAACTGTAGAACAGATCAACAAAACTGGGAGTTGGTTCTTTGAAAGAATTAATAAGATAGATAAACCATTAGTCTGCCTTATTAAACAGAAAAGAAAAAAGACTCAAATTAATAAATACACGAATGCAAAGGGAAGATCACAACCCATACCAAAGAAATACAAATGATTTTAAAAACATATTATGAGCATCTATACGCCAATAAATTAGGCAATCTAGAAGAAATAGACGCATTTCTGGAAAACAACAAACTACCAAAACTGGAACAGGAAGAAATAGAAAACCTTAACTGGCTAATAACTAGGGAGGAAATTGAAGCAGTCATCAAAAACCTCCTAAGACACAAGGTCCAGGGCCAGATGGCTTCCCAGGAGAATTCTGTCAAACATTGAGAGAAGAAACCATACCTATTCTACTAAAGGTGTTCGGAAAGATAGAAAGAGATGGAATACTTCCAAACTCGTTCTATGTGGCCAGCATCACCTTAATTCCAAAACCAGACAAAGACCCCACCAAAAAGGAGAATTATAGACCAACATCCCTGAAGAACACAGATGCAAAAATTCTCAACAAGATACCAGCCAATAGGATCCAACAGTACATTAAAAAGATTATTCACCATCACCAAGTGGGATTTATCTGCAGGATGCAAGGCTGGTTCAACACTTGTAAAGTAATCAACGTGATAGATCATATCTATAAGAGATAAAACAAGAATATACGATCTTCTCAACAGATGCAGAGAAAGCATTTGACAAAATACCGCATCCATTTCTGATCAAAACTCTTCAGAGTGTAGGGCTAGAGATAACATTCCTCAGCATCTTAAAAGCCATCTACCAAAAGCCCACAGCAAATACCATTCTCAATGGGGAAGCACTGGGAGCCTTTCCCCTAAGATCAGGAACGTGACAGGATGTTCATTCCCACCACTGCTATTCAACATAGTACTAGAAGTCCTAGCCTCAGCAATCAGGCAACAAAAAGAAATAAAAGGCATTCAAATTGGCAAAGAAGAAGTCAAACTCTCCCTCTTCATGGATGGCATGCTATTCCACATAGAAAACCCAAAACACTCCATCCCAAGATTGCTAGAACTCATGCAGCAATTCAACAGTGTGGCAGGATACAAATCAATGTCCAGAATCATTGGCATTTCCATACCCTAACAATGAGACTGATGAAAGAGGAATTAAGGAGTTGATCGCATTTACAACTGCACCCAAAAGCATAAGATACCCAGGAATAAACCTAACCTAAGAGGTAAAGGATCTATACCCTAAAAACTATAGAACAAGAAATTGAGGAAGACACAAAGAGATGTGCTCATGGATTGGAAGAATTAATATTGTGAAAATGTCAATGTTACCCAGGGCAATTTACACATTTAATACAATCCCTATCAAAATACCATGGATTTTCTTCAGAGAGTTGGAACAAATCATTTTAAGATTTGTATGGAATCAGTAATGACCCTTAAAAGCTAGGGGAATAATGAAAACAAAAGCAGGGGCATCACAATGCCAGATTTCAAGTTGTACTACAAAGCTGTGACCTTCAAGAGAGTGTGGTACTGGCACAAAAACAGACACATAGATCAAAGGAACAGAATAGAGAACCCAGAAATAGGCCCTCAACTCTATGGCCAGCTAATGTTTGACAAAACAGGAAAGAATACCCACTGGAAAAAGGACAGTCTCTTCAGTAAATGGTGCTGGGAAAATTGGACAGCCACATGCAGAAGAATGAAAATAGACCATTCTCTTACACCATACACAAAGATAAACTGAAAATGGATGAAAGATATAAATGTGAGACAAGATTCCATCAAAATCCTAGAGGAGAACACAGGCAACACCCTTTTTGAACTTGGTCACAGCAACTTTTTGCAAGATACATCTATGAAGGCAAGGGAAACAAAAGCAAAAAAGGAATTATTGGGACTTAATCAAGATTAAAAGCTTCTGCACAGCAAAAGAAACAATGAACAAATCTAAAAGACAACCTACAGGAAGGGAGAAGATATTTGCAAATGACGTATCAGATAAAGGACTAGTATCCAAGATCTATAAAGATCGTATTAAAATCAACAGCAAAGAACCAAACAATTCAATCATGAAATGGGCAAAAGACATGAAGAGAAATCTCACAGAGGAAGACATACACATGGCCAACAAGCACATGAGAAAATGCTCTGCATCACTGGCCATCAGGGAAATACAAATCAAAACCACAATGAGATACCACCTCACACCACTGAGAATGGGCAAAATTCACAAGACAGGAAACAACAAGTGTTGGAGAGGATGTGGAGAAAGGGAAGTGCTCTTGCACTGTTGGTGGGAATGTGAAATGGTGCAGCCACTCTGGAAAACAGTTGGAGGTTCCTCAATGAGTTAAATATAGAACTACCCTCCAACCCAGCAATTGCACTGCTGGGGATTTACCCCAAAGATATAGATACAGTGAAATGGCAGGACACCTGCCCCCCAATCTCCACAATAGCCAAACTGTGGAAGGAGCCTTGGTGTCCATCGAAAAATGAATGGATAAAGAAGATGTGGTCTTTATTACAATGGAATATTACTCAGCCATCAGAAGGCCCAATACCCACCATTTGCTTCGATGTGGATGGAACTGGAGGGTATTATGCTGAGTGAAATAAGTCAATCGGAGAATGACAAACAGTATATGTTCTTCTTCATTTGTGGAATATAAAAAATAGTGAAAGGGAATAAAGGAGAAAGGAGGAAAAATGAGCAGGAAATATCAGAGAGGGTGACAGCACATGAAAGACTCCTGACTCTGGGAAATGAAGTGGTAGTGGAACGGGAGGTGGGTGGGGAGATGGGGTCACTGGGTGATGAGGGGGGAACTTAATGGTCACTGAGGGGGGAACTTGATGGGATGAGCAGTGGTTGTTATGCTATATGTTGGCAAATGGAACTCCAATAAAAAATATACAATAAATAAATAAATAAATAAATCTTTAAAAATAATCAAACTCGCATACTTTCATTGTAAATTCTTACAGTAATTGGAGGAAAAGTTATATTTTTATATTACTGTTCTATAAATGAAGATATTTCATTATTTATGAAGGTATTTGATTTCAGAACATAAAAAAAAGTGAATGGATAAAAGCATATGAACAAGGATTTGTCTAACAACAATCACAGAGGACTTCACTTATAATTTATAAAGAAGAAATAAAATTATAATAAAAGAGTTTCCAGTTCCTACTGAAATGGAATGAGTTCTTTCTAGCTTCTCTCCCCCTATAATTACAACTAAATTTTCTGGACAAAATACAGTATATAACCCCCCGAGGACTCTGTCAATTGTGTAAAACAAAAACAGATGGAATGTGAAAAGGAGCTAAAACTTGAGTAGCAACCTGTAGGGGATGAGGTTCCATACCTCATATTTTGTTCTTGTGGCTTTTAAATAACTGTGGATCCCCATTGGAAGTCTTACATCAGCTAATATAGCTAAAACTCTGATAAAAAAATATCTTTTTATCTAGAGGAATCATTAAAAGTGTCCCTCGTGGTCTGAGGATGGTAGAAGTAGCCTGTGTGTGTGTGTATGTGTACTTTTTCTCTGTGTCTTTTCCTCAAGAGCAGGAGCCCACAATGGTACTGTTGCTGCAGCAATGGCAAGAGTACTTAAATTTTTTTCTGTCCAGAAGAACCAGATAAGGTATCCTTTCAAGTTAAAGTGGGGAATCCTACAGAAGAGACAGCTGAAGAAGAGGATCTCTTAATTCTCTGTATTGCTCACACATCCCTGAGCTTCAGATATGCAGGACAGCATATCAAAGGCTTGAGAACCAAACTAAGGTTTAAATCATCCCCTAAAACTTAAATTAACACATTAGTGACACATATGCAAAATAGAACCAAAGTGATGAAAGAAAATGCTTGAAACAAATCTATGAAGGGAACCAGAACTCACAGAAAATAGGAAAGAACCTAGGGCTAGACCCTATCTGGTTTGAATGAAAATGCCAAAATGAAAATATTAACATTTTCCAGGAATTTGAATCAGACTGAAACAGCAGAACATAATACTCAAAGATTTTTAAATAGCAAATATTATTATATCAACTGAATAAAGATATACAATTAAAATAAATGGAAAGCAGTTTTCAGCAAAGAAATAAAAACTAAAAAAAAATGCAACTGATAATTTAAAAACTTAAAAGTACAATATTTGTAATAAAAAAATTCACTGGATAGGCTCAAAAGCAGAATAGAGATGATTGAGGAAAGAGCTAGCAAACTTGAAGCTAAGTCAATATAAATTATCAATCTGAAGAAAAGAGAAATAGAAAAAAAGCTGAAAAAACAAATAGAACTTTGAGGAAATGCTATTTACGTGGAAATATATTAATGATACATTTGTCTAACATTCACATCATTGGAGTCCCAGCAAAAGAAGAGAAACTGGTAAAGAAAAAAATCGTATTAATAATGTCCAAAAACTTACCCCAACCGGTGAAATTCATAAGTGTGAATATTCAGGAAGCTCAAAGAACCTCAATAAGATAAACATTAAGAAAATCATGGTCAAAGATAATGATAATCAAGCTTCTTTATAGCAAAGATAAAGAAAAATCATGAACAATTAGAGAAAAAAGAAGATATACAAAAGAAAATTGATACAAATTACCACAGATTTCTCAATAGGAAACTTGCAGACCTAATTTACTATAGTTACACAAAGAAATACTTAAATTGTTGATGGAACAGATAAACAAAATATATATATATTCCATAATATATATGTATGTATTACAATGGAATAGTATGCAGCTATAAAAAGAAGGAAATCCTGCCATTTGTGACAACATAATGGACCTTGAGGCATTATGCTAAGTGAAATAAGTCAGAGAGAGAGAAATACATACCATATGATTTCACTTACATGTAGAATCCAAAAACAAACAAACAAACAAACACACACACCCAAATGCAGAGAAATAGAGAATATACTGGTATTTGGCAGGGGCAGAGCTATAGGGAAAATGGTCAAAGGGCACAAACTTCCAGTTATAAGATGAATAAGTTCTGTACATTAGAATGTACAGCATAGTGACTATAATTAATAATATCATATTATATACTTGAAAGTTACTAAGTCAATTTTAAAATTCTCACCACACACACACACAAAAGGTAACTATGTGAAGTGATGGATGTGCTCAGAAAAATTACTGTGGTAATCATTTCACAATGCATACATATATCTAGTTATGATGTTGTACACAAACTTAACACAATGCTATCATGTCAATTATATCTCAGTATAGCAGGGTAGAAAAAAAGAAAAGAAAACACAAACAAGAAAGAAAACAGTAAAACATAATTGTTGAAAGAGTTGAAGGAAAAAGACTCTAAACACAGAATTCTATACCCAGCAAAAATATCTGTCAGGGCTGAAGGAAAAGTAAATATATTCTCAGTTAAAAAAACAAAAAATTAGGACAATTTGTCACCAGCAGAATTTCCTTAAAGTAAAATTTAAAGGACATACTTCAGATTAAAGAGAAATTTATATTTTAAGGAATGAAAGAAGAACTCCAGAAATTCTGTTTGGATAAATATAAAATACTATTTTTTGTTTTTAGATTCGAAATATAACTGAAATTATATGATATTTGTCAAACAAATGAACAAACAAAACTCAGACTCTTAAAACAGAGAACTGGCGATTATCAGAGGGGAGGTGGATGGAGGATTGTGTGAAATAGATAAAAGAGATTAAGAAGTACAAACTTTAGTTATAAAATAAGTAAGTCATGGAAATGAAAAGTTTAGCATAGGGAATATAGTAATAACATTACATGGTGACAAATGGTGACTCCTTATGTGGTAAGCATTGAATAATATATAAAATTGTTGAATCACTATGTCATACACCTGAAATCAATATAACACTGTATATCAGTTATACTTCATTAATAATAAAAGAAGATGGGATGCCTGGGTGGCTCATTTGTTGAGCATCTGTCTTTGGCTCAGGATGTGATCCTGGTCCAGGGATCATGTCCCACATCAGGCTCCCTGTGAGGAGCCTACTTCTCCCTCTGTCTATGTCTCTGCCTCTCTCTGTGTCCCTCATGAATAAATAAATAAATAAAATCTTTTAAAAATAATAATAAAAAATTATTTTTCACTTTTAAAGTTCTTTAAAATATATAAAACTATTGGAAGCAAAATGTGTAACATTGTATGGTGGCATTTCCTATGTATGCTGTTGATTTCTTAGATATAATACCAAAACCATAATCCATCAAAAATAAATTGATAAATTAGAGATCATCAAAATCTAAAAATTTCTGTTCTACAACTTAGACTCTTAAGAGAATAAAATATAAACAACAGACTAAAAGACAATATTTGTAAAACACATATGACAAAAATGTTATATCCTGAATATATTAAGAACTGCCAGAACAAAATAAGAAAACCAATGACCTATCAGAGAAAGGCCAATGAAAACTACAAGGAGATATTATGTCACAAGTCAGAACAGCTAAATCAAAAACATATATTCAAGTAAATATATATGGAATGGAATATATATGATATATATTGAAATTAATATTAGCTATATGTTAGCTAACTGGAATTCAAATAAAAACTTGAAACTAAAATAAAAATAAAGTAAAATAATAAAAAGAAAACTGATGACCTAATAACAAATGAGCAAAAGATCTGAACAGCATTTCACCAAAAAAGATAACACATATAGCATATAAGCATGTGAAAAGATGCCCAACATCACATTAGGGAAATACAAATTAAATCACATGAAATACCACTACATATGTAATAAAATGGCATAAATAGGCAGATGATAGATAGAAAGATAAAGAGATAAATAACAAGTTGTCTTGTTGCGGTAGGAGAATTTGTGCACTATTTTGGAAAAACAGTTTTGTGAAAACTATGAAAAATTTAGTGAACACAGTCTTATACACAATAATTCTAATTCTGAGGATTAGTTTCCACACAACCAAGCAAAGATGTACAAGGATGTCCACTTAACATGTATGTATATATGTATGAATGTTTTATATCCATTAAAATATGAAACAAGGGATTGTTAACTGTAATGAGCTAAATAAGAAAGTAGAAATGGGAAAGGAAACATTTACTTTTAAATTTATACTTTTTTCTAATGTGTGATTTCTTTCAAATTTTTACCATATGTTTGTATTTCTTCTATAATTAAAAATCTAAACAACTGAGGTGGATGCAAATTAATATACAGTGAAATAGACAGGATGAGTTATCAGCTTTTGGCAAATTGAAGGATTCCAAGTTCCAAGTTGAAACACTTTTGGAAAACTGTAGTCCAGTAAATTGCAATGTACCATCTGTTTTTGGCTCCTTGTCAAATGCAATGTGGTGCCTAAGATAGTGTCTCTGTTTAATAAGTGTAATTTTATCACCTAAAGCTATGTTCTTTCTGTCATTGTGTCAGTATAAGATAGCCCCTCACCCATGTTCTGAAGTCTGGTTCTCCACAATGGGTATTATAATGTCATACTTTATTATCCACCCCTATTTCAATCTTTTATAACTTTTTGAAAAAGAAAAAAAAAACTGCTATGTATTCTCTGATCTCTGTTTATTTGGATACAATGCTTACCAAAGTCTGCTAAGGCAAGATAAAAATATGGTCTCTGTCCCCCATGTTGTGGGTCTCTACCTCAGTTTAGGGCCTCATGAACTGTTGCCTTGATTATAGCAATAGACTTAAAAATTGGTCTCTGAAGTTCCAGTCATCAGATACATCCCTCAAGCCTTCTGTCCACATAGTAACCCCGAAGGAGCTTTCTAAAGCACAATTACTGCCATGGTACTCCCTTATAAGGTCCATCAGTGCCTCCCTGTTCCTACCAGATGAGTCTTATTTCTTTCAGATGACTCCAGCCTCATTGCTCATCATTACATGCCTAATTTATGCCCCAGTCACAGAGAACTTGCCAGCCACAACACACCCCAAGGCAAGGAGCATCCTTTTCTCTTTCCCCTCTACCACCTCCACTCCAGCTCCTGCTGTTCTTTACCAGATGCCTTTCTTAACTAAATTGTCTGAGTTAAGAATCCCTCCTAGTAGTTTATTTATCTTCCTATGCTTCCAGCTAACCAAGGTACCTACACTATGTGCCTGAGCTCCCAATTACTGCATAAGTTCCAAGGGCAGGTAGGGTACCTGATTCATCTTCCTGTCTGCTCTGCAGAGCACATCTACAACAGAGTCAATATTCTAAAAAATACTTGCTTAACTGAATAAGGAGATAATTCTCAATAGTGGAGAAAACATCTTTACCTTGACATTCAGTTGCCTAGAAGTGATTAAGATGATGATCATATGAATCATCATATTTCAGTCAATAAAAACAGGAAGCCACTAATCAACTGATTTCTTTCACACGCATTTCACTTTTTAGAGCAAGAAGCAATGTAAACAAGTTGGCCATTTGCTAACAGTTCCATGGATATGGATCAGTCGATGTATAATTCATCTGCTTTTGGAACAGTTGTCCTAAAATCTATCTTAGGATTTACTCACCTTTCAATTATGCCTCCTTGCTTTATTTTTTGTCCTTTATTGGTGCCTTTTTACTGAATTGAATTATACAACTTCTCAGATGAAACATGAGTTCATTGATAGTGAAATCTCAATCAGCTACTGCATGTATTAGACAAGCATGATGTGGATTATTGGTCACTTGCTGAATTGAGATGTGTGAGGCAAAAATAATCTAGGAAGTCTGTGTGCATATGGGAATGACAGGGATGATGGTTTGGTTTTGGTTTATTTGTTTGTTAAAGGAATAATAAAAGAAAAAATCCAAAAGTTCAGAAGGTTGAGGAAACTTCCAGACAGAGATTGTCCCCTCTGATGTCTGGCCAGCCAGATCAGTGATATAACCATTTCTCCATGTACCAGACAGAGGCTGAAACCATTGAGGTAGACACCTCCTGTGCACCGTTCTTTTGGTGTGCAAAGGAGTACATTGAAGTATATTGAACAAAGGGAGTTTAGGAGTTTGCACAAGAAACCCAGCTAACCAGTCTGAGAAGCAGCTCAAACTCAGCTCCCATGGCTCTAAGTCAACGTTCTGTGTCCCTCACTGTCCAGTCAGATGATATTATATGTGAGGATGAATGAAGAATTCTGGCACACTATAGATATCAAATGTGTGAACTAACTCCATGCTGTTCCCTTCTTTTTTTTTTTTTTTTTTTTTTTTTTTTTTTTTTTTTGTTCCCTTCTTTTTATTTTTAGACCAGGATTCAGCCACTTTTCAGAAAGGACTGCATTTCATTCTCCTGCTCAGGAAAGAGGGTGGACATGGTGTACAGTCCCCACAGCCAACCCACCCTCACATTTTCCCAGTGCAGCTATGGGTGACCTTTGTGAGCAAGTGGCACTACAGGATCTAGCCTGTGCTGGATCAGCATCAGGTCTGTTCTGTTGCAAATCTCACTGCACATTCTCCTTCTCATTTCTCTTAAAGGTCTATGGAAACTCATGTTCTAATAGGAACAAAAAGTGCTTCATTCACTTTTTCACACTTGGCCCGTCACAGGTGAAAAGCCAAGACTCTCTCCCAAGGACTCACCCAGGGCAGCATACACAACAGGTTCCAGCAACCACAGAGTGAATGAAATTGCTTCTGCCCAGAAGCAATTCTGTTGAAATGAAATTTCAACAATTTCCGTGTTGCTAAGACTGCCCATTTATTTATCTCATTTAACAGTGGAATGTTCTGTGGAGCTGAGAATCAATACGGAAGCAGATGTCAGAGGTCACTGTTTCCTTGATTTACTCAATGTTTGAAAACTCACACATTTTATTTATCATAAAGTACTCCTAGTCTGCTTAAAATAAGGAGGTGCCATTATTAAGACCCCCTCTGTAACACTGGATTTTCTCCATAACAATTCACAAGACTTGTCTATAAAACACTCTGTGGTATGCCTTCTGTGCAGTATGGTTCAATTATCTGAATTTTAGAGCAATATCCCCAGGGGTTCCAAACTTTTGTGTATTCCAACTCATCTTCATTTATATGCAATGCAGCTGTTAGTAAGCAGCTGTTGGCCCCATCAGATTACCAGTGCTTGTTAACAGCAGTTCTGGCATCTCAAGGCCTCTTCTGTTTTACGTGCATAGTTTTTATTTAATGGTCACTAGAGCCCAGTAGAGTAGATATTAAGGTGTGTCTTTTAACAATGTGAGAAAGGAGGTTTCAAGTGTCTGGGAAACCAGGGCAAGGATACAGTTTATAAACAGACTGTGGAGATACTTGAACCTCCTGCTCTGTCATAGGCAGCACCTAGGGTCCTGATTTCGTTCTCTGGGCAGTCATGAAATGGTTGCAGATGCCACACTCCCAGGCAATGCCCACAGCTCCTTGTTGCTATGCTGAGATCTGCATGCTGTGTAGAGCCATCTAAGAATGCAGGGTGGAAACACGGCAAACTCTTAGGAAACACTTCCAGGTTTATGGAAACCCACATTCTTTTTTTTTTTAAGATTTTATTTATTTATTCATGAGAGACACAGAGAGGCAGAGATACAGGCAGAGGGAGAAGCAGGCTCCACGCAGGGAGCCTGATGTGGGACTCGATCCTGGGACCCCAGGATCACGCCCTGAAAAACCCACATTCTAACTGGTATCCCAGAAAGTCAGACTCAATGTGCATATAACTTTGTACACTTAAAATCTTGATGTGTTTACTTATGCAGAATGGACAAGAAAAGACTTCCAATGCATTATTAATCATTAAAGTTAAACATTGCATAACAACCAAGTTCACTACAGCTATGCTGATTCTAGCAGCCTGCTGAGCAGGAGACATAACTCCATCTTTTAACTATTGACCACATTGGCTCTCATTGTTTCCTGTCATTTTTTTTTCTTTATAAAATCTTGATTTTTATTGCTTTCTGAATGCTTTTCTTTTTATTTTATTTTTGTATAAATTTATTTTTTATTGGTGTTCAATTTGCCAACATATAGAATAACACCCAGTGCTCATTCCATCAAGTGCCCCCCTCAGTGTCCGTCACCCAGTCACCCCCACCCCCTGCCCACCTCCCTTTCTACCACCCATAGTTCGTTTCCCAGTGTTAGGAGTCTCTCATGTTCTGTCTCCCTTTCTGATATTTCTCACTCATTTTTTCTCCTTTCCCCTTTATTCCCTTTCACTATTTTTTTATTTTATTTTCTGTAATTATATATCTGAATACAGAGACTGCATAGATCATGTGCATCTTTCTGGAGGAATAACAGTGTGTACTGGCAGAGGGCCCTCTGACACTGGAATTCTCTGAGCTTTCTACTCATGCATACACACCAAGTAATGGTGTGATTCAGCCCCAACTCAGAGAGGGGTTGACTTTCCCTGAGTCAGGTTTCTCTTCTCCCATTCTGGTGCTGCAAAGTTAAATATACAGACCACAGCATGGCTTTTAAAGATAAAATATCATTAGTCTTCTTCTTCTTCTTCTTCTTCTTCTTCTTCTTCTTCTTCTTCTTCTTCTTCTTCTTCTCTGCTTCTGCTTCTGCTTCTGTTTCTCCTTCTGCTTCTGCTTCTTATTCCCTGAGACTGAGTGAGGCATGAACACATCACAGGGCAACCAACACATGAAAGACCAGCACAGTCCATCCTGAGGATCCCAATAAGATAAGCCCATATTAACCTTCAATAACACAACCCTCCTCTTCCAAGACCACCCATCCCAAATAAAAGAAAGAGGAGTGAGAGTTCAAGAGGAAGTGAGGTAGTTAGGAGGTGCTGGGCTCCATATAAGAATCTCTCCTTGTCATCCCCTGGAAAAAAATATCATGAATTGCCTTAATGAGGACTCAGTGACCATGGGCTGGCTATCTTCTCTTCAGCTAGGCTGACAGAAGTATTTCCATGCCTCTCTTCCAAAGTGCTGCCCCTTACCTGAGAGGCAGTGTTGATTATTATAATGTTCTGATCATGTATCAAAAGATCCATAAGTTCTTGGAAGAGGATGAAGGAAACAATATTTCAAGGTGAATCCCACCCCCTCCAAAAAATAGTTTGGAGACTGTAGCTGTCAGAAAACTCAGTATGAGTCAAGTGTGAGATTGTATCATTTTCTCTCCATCCCTCACTCCTCTCAATAGCCTAGGAAACTTAGTTGGCAGCTTATTTAGAATGACTTTAATCTACACTGGCCACACAATAGCAAGAAAATGGCATCTTATGATGGAAAACATATACCAGGAAGGAGAAGGTCTTCCTGGAGCATACTGAAGGAAGTGACTAGGTTTGATGAGCTTGGAAGTAGAGTGGGGGAACTACCACTTTGTTTAGCCCATACAGAGTTTCAAATATGATTTAAACTTACATTTAAATTCAGACTATATCACATACAAATCTAGATCCTTGTTTTTTCATTATAAATAATCAGAAGAACTAATAAAAATGTTCCATTTTTCCCCAAGGAAATCATGGGCAAGAGAGAAGAGCTGCTGCTTTATATAGGGTATATGTTCCCAGCTGGACTCAACCCCTCTCTGGTATGTGTCTCTTCATCACTGAAGCTGACAGTTCATTATCAATTACCATCAGGCCTGTGGCATTCTTCTAGTAGAGGTATATTTCTCTGTTCTCATGTTCATCAAAAGTAGCAAAAGTAAAGATTTCTAAATGTAAGTAAAGAATATTTCTATATATTTAATGCAAAAAACAGGCCCACTTCACTCCTCTATTTTACTTGCCTGGATTCTATAAACTAATTAAATGTTTAGCCCCTAAGGTGTTTTGCCTAGGAAATTGCTGAATGATGTGGGAATTATTAACCCAGAAGAGAGAAGACTTGGGTATTTCATGAGATTAGGTTCAATACATGTAGGGTGAGTCACAAGGGAGAAATATTGGATTGACCTGCAAGGTCTTGTGAAATCCATCAGGAGAAAGGTTTCTGCTCAGTGTGAAAAAAAAATCCATACTACAAGAATTTTTCAGTAATAAAATGTGTGTCTGGAAATTACAGTGATCCCCAGTGACTGGTGGTATTGAAACATAGAAGGGTACCCCTAGGTAGAAACCAGGATGCAGATTGAACAATTGAGTGTGCAGTTATACCTGACCAGAGATGCTCACCTGCGTCAGTGCAGTCTGAGCAACTTTATGGATGGCCTTAATGGGCCCATGAGTCATCTGGAATTGTCTGCAGATGTGGAAATAGGATTCTCAAAAGAAGAAAATATGTAAACTTGGATCCTTACAATTCACTAAGTAACTCAACCTCTCCACACTATCAAATCCTGGTATTTTCTATCACCTGATAAAGGCTTTCCATAGCATCTCATAAAGCATTCAAATAGCCACCTCTATGCAATTGCAGTAACTGACTGTGGCCACATAGCCTAGCCCAGAGCTTGCACTAACTAGATAATGAGAGGAATGATAGGGTGTCTGTGTTTGTGTGAAGAGTTTGCCTGTTAGCTTCCCATAGGTCTTTAATATACCTGATGAGCAACAAGAGCTGTGTTTCCAGGTGACTGCTACCTATATAGATTTATTTGGGCCTGAGAATTAGAGCAGAACATTAATGTTTTCTATTGGGATGCAGTACCATTCAATTATTACACTATTATTTAAGTGGAACTTTGCTTTATCTATTCTCTTAAAACTCAGAGAATAGGATCCCTGGTGGCTCACTGGTTTAGTGCCTGCCTTCAGCCCAGGGCATGATCCTGGAGTCCCAGGATCGAGTCCCACATCGGGCTCCCTGCATGGAGCCTGCTTCTCCCTCTGCCTTTGTCTCTGCCTCTCTCTCTCTCTCTCTCTCTCTCTCATGAATAAATAAAATCTTTTTAAAAAGCTCAGAGAATAAATATGCTATTAGTGATGATGAAATGGGGAGGGAATAACTTCCAACAGTGGCAGACCACATAACAGCACTCTCTACCCTCTGTGAGCATCCAGAAAAATGGGATTAAATATATTATTTTAAATCTGTTTGGAGACATGGAGAGTAAGCAAGGCAATAGAAAAAAATAAAGGCAAGATCCCGTGAAAGAACACAACCTTGAGAAGCAAGCCCAGAATTTGGGCAGTCTCTTGATAGGGGCATCTGTCTATTCTGGACAACCTGGGAAAAGGCAGAGGTGGGTAATGGCACCCTGATAGCCTGGTGGGCCTAGGAGAGTCAATAGTAGAGTCCAGAGCCCACTGAAGTAGAATCTGATAAACCATTTACTGTTTAGTTTAGAGCACAAGAGAATAACACCTTAAGACTATTAAGAAAAAAACAACATCATAAGATTAGAATTATAATGTATATGGAGGTAAAGGGTATGACGCTAATAGCACAAAGGAGGAGATCAGGATAATAAAATAAAATTCAATCACTGTAAGTGAAGTGGGCTATAAATAAGTGAAGCATGATATTGACTGTACATAGACTTTTATAAGTTAATACAATATGGTATATTAGCCCAAGAATAACAACTAAGAAAAGCAGTAAAAACAACAAATAAGAGGGAAGTTCTAAGAAGAGTCTGACTCAATTTTTGATATTTGACTGTTCATATCTTTTAAGCATCGCTCATCCCTTTTCCTCTCCACCTCACAAATGGGCAAGCTGATAAGCAAGCTGAGGTACCACCCCCTTTAGTGTTGGGGCACTTCAAACTATGCAAACCTCCAGCTTACACAAGAGAAGGTTCTCCATGATTTCATCCCATAAATACCAAAAAGCTACCAATCCAGCTTACTTTTGCTGCCTAAATCCACTTTCAGACCAGCTTAGCAGTCTGTCCTTCTCTCCCCAGAAAGCCTTATTATGTGAGTAATAAATTTTGTCACAACTTCTTGGAGTGTGTGATGCCACCAGTCCTGATATCCATACCAAATTTGAGATAGGGACCCTACCCATCCTTGTAAAGAACCTCCAACATCAATGAAAAATAAAATTAAATTAAATACTAAAAATGAAGAAAAATAAATACTTGATACAAAATTAAAGAGTTTGTTATTAGCATCCTCTGTAAGAAAATACTAAAGAATATTCCTCAGACAAAAAAAAAAAAAAGGCTACCAGAAAGATGATCAGATTGAAAGAGGAGTGAAAGTCAATAAATATTTGGGTAAATTGAATTGAATATTGAGCATATAAAAATAAAAATATTATTAGTTTTTAGAATTTAATATATATCTTATTTTATATATGAACATATAGATACATAGAATTTAAAGTTACATATACACTTTAGGATAGATAAATGGTATTAAAGGGTTTTAATATTTTTGCATTGTCTGAAGGAAGAAAAAATATTGATTTACATTAGAGACCCAGAAGTCAAAGGTTTGTGTTGTAATCTCTGGGCTAATACCAAAATAAAGAATGATAAAAGAACATTAAACTTCTAAAGAAATAAAGAAAATGAAATACTAAAAAAAATACTCTAAAAGGGGGCAAGAAGTATGAAAAATCAACTTATAGATAGAAAAATAGTAAACAAGTAATGAAATGGTGGATCTAAATGCAAATCTATTTTTAAAACTAAGTACTTTCATCAAACAAAGATTTTCAGACTTGAAAAATAAAAACTTGTGTACCAGTTGCAAGAGATTTTATCTAAGATATAAAAAGTCACTAAGATTGAAATTAAAGACAGAGCACCTGAAGAATAATTTTATATCAGGAAGATATATCAATTCTAAGTTTAAAGGCAAAGCATCTTTTAGTTTTAAAAAGAATAAAGGAAAGATTAATAGAATTACAAGAAAAGTCATCAAGTCTACCATAGCAGGACATTCTAACATGCCACTCTGTGAACAATCACATCAGAAATGAAATAAAACAAAACAAAACCAATGGTAAGGATATAAGAGATTTGAATAACAAAATATTAGTATGATGTAGCTGGCATATATAACACTGCATTCAAGAACTACAGCATAATACACAAGATTTCCATGCACTGACAGAATATTTAACAAAATTGGCCAAGCACTATGCTATAAAGCAGAGATCTACTAAGTTCATATAATTAAAATTATACAGAATAAGTTTTCCGCCACAATGCAATTGAGTAAAAATCAATTACATATGTAACTAGAAAATCTACATATGGAAGTTAAAAATATTCTTCTAAAAATACATGAGTTAGAAAAGGAATCCCAAATGGAATCCAGAAAACAATTTGAGATGATTTTAAGAGTAAAACTATACATTAGAATAATGTGAGATATAGAGGAAAATTTATAGAAAGGGAGAAAGGCTAAGAATTGATCAGAACTGATGAACTGATCAGAAAACATTGAAACTGATCGGAAAACATTGAAAAAGAACAAAAAATTTAGCCCAAAAGGAACAAGAAGGATGGAAATAGTAAAAAATAAATGTGAAAGTCAATGAATTAGAAAACAAATGTACAATAGAAAAGATAAAACAACCTAAATTTTAATTCTTGGAAAGACTAAAGTTATAAATCTCTGGTGAGACTGACCAAGAAAGATACACATTCAGAAGGATTAAAAAAAGAGATCAGAAGGATCATTATGATTTTTTAAATGAGGGCATTATAAGGATATTACAAATATCATAGGAGGAAATTATTATAACACTAGGGCCAATATATTTGAAAATGTAGATAAAATGAGCAAAGATTAGAAAAATACAATTAACAATAGAAAATGTAGAATCCTATAATTATTAGAGAATTTGAAACTGTAATTACAAATCTTCACACAAAGAACTCCAGGCCCAGCTGGTTTTACCAGTTAATCCTGTCACAAATTTAAGGGATAAAATCACCCATCTTGCTTAATTGTTTCATAAACAAGAAAAAAATAGATTAATTTCTGCAACTTGTTTAATATAAAACCAGCATAATTTTGATTCTAGGGACACCTGGGTAGCTCAGCAGTTGAGCATCTGCCTTCAGCTTAGGGTGTGATCCTGGGGTCAGGGATAGAGTCCCACATCAGGCTCCTTGCAGGAAGCCTGCTTCTCCCTCTGCCTATGTCTCTGTCTCTTTTTCTCTCTGTGTCTTTCATGAATAAATAAAATCTTTATATATTATATATATATAAAAATATGTATATTTTTATATATATAATAAAATTCTATATATATATAGAATTTTGATTCTGAAATCTGACAAAGGAAAAACTAGTAGAAAAAAATTATAGGTACAACTCCCTCATGAACTTACCAATAAAAATTATAAACAAAATAATAGCAGATAAAACCTCGCACTACATGAAAAGGATAATTCCTATCAACCAAGTTTATTTATTCCGGGAGTGCAAGATCCATTTAAAACAAGTGACTTATTTAAAAATCAATCATTCTAATTTACCATTTTGAAAGAAAAATTATACAGTTATTTCAATAGATGCAGGGGAAAAAGTAGGGTAAAATCTAACACCCATTATTTTTTTAATAATAAATTTATTTTTTATTGGTGTTCAATTTGCCAACATACAGAATAACACCCAGTGCTCATCCCGTCAAGTGCCCCCCTCAGTGTCTGTCACCCATTCACACCACCCCTTGCCCTCCTCCCCTTCCATCACCCCTAGTTTGTTTCCCAGAGTTAGGAGTCTTTATGTTCTGTCTCCCTTTCTGATATTTCCTACCCATTTCTTCTCCCTTCCCTTCTATTCCCTTTCACTATTATTTATATTCCCCAAGTGAATGAGAACATATAATGTTTGTCCTTCTCCGATTGACTTATTTCATTCAGCATAATACCCTCCAGTTCCATCCATGTTGAAGCAAAACACCCATTATTATAAGCTCTCTTAGCCAACTAGGAAAAGAAGAGAATCCCCTTAATCTGATGGAGAGCACTGTTCAATTTCCTTTCATTTGAGATTGGGAATGAGACAAGAAATGTCTCTTCTCTCCACTGCCATTCAACAATGTATTAGGAGTTCTGCTGGTTCAATAAGCCAAGAGAAAGAAATAAAAATTAAAATGGTTAGAAGACAGATAAAACATTATTTTGAGGTTATAATTATATTTATAGAAAATCCAAAGAAATTTATAGATAAACTATTAATTAATACATGAGTCCAACAAAATTGTTGATCTACCAAAAATAAATAAATATAATTCTATATACCATATATTATATATGATATAATTCATGATGATAAAAATGTTAAAACCTAGGAATAAGTCTAATGAAGATAGGGAAGATCTCTACATAGAAAGTATGCAATATTATTAAAATAAATAAGAAAAGGTCTGAATAATGGACATGCATGCCAAGTTAGTAGATCAGAAGACTCAATATTTTAAGTATGTAAATTCTCCCTAAATTGATCTATAAAGTCAATTCCATCCTCATCAAATACCAACAAGGTTTTTTTTGGGGGGGGAGGCGGAGTTGACAAAATTATTTTTTATATGGAAATTAAAAAGAATAAGATATTGTTAAAGAAGAACAATTGAACGATTTTGTCCCACAAATATTAAATATTAAAACAGTATTATTGACATAGGAATTATGAAGATTCACAGAAGAGAAAGTTGAGAAATAAGCTCACCTGTATATGCATACTTAATTTCTGATTAATCTGGTACCAAAATAATAAAGGAAAAACATTATTTTCAATAACTGTACTAGGTCAATTAGATATCAATATCCCAAATTATGGGTTAAATTATATCCCCTTAAATTCATATGTTGGAGTCCTAGCCCCGAGTACCTTGGAATATGACTCTAGTTAGAGATGGGGGTTTTAAGAGAGATAATTAAGTTAAAATGAGGACTGTAGGGTGGACTCAAATCCAATATGACTGGGGTCTTTGTAAAAAAAGGAAATATAGACACAAACACACACAGAAGATAAACCATGGGAAGACGAGGAAGGAATGGACAACTGGAGGCCAAGAAGAGAGGCTTCAGAAGAAACCAATCTTTCCAGGACCTTGATCTCAGACTTCCAGCTTCCAGAATTGTGAGAAAATATATTTCTACTGGTTAACTCACCCACAGTATGGCACTCTGTTATGGCTGCCCTTGCAAATTAATATACCCTAAATTTCATCATTCGCAGAAATTAATTCTGTGTGGATTATAGAGCTAAAATCAAAATAGTATTGCATCTAGAGATGTTATGGGTGATATCTTTACAATATTGAAGTATCAAATGCTGTTTTAGGTCACAAAAAGCACTAATCATAAAAGAAAACTTTGATAACTTGGACTTTATTAAAATAGGAGGTTCAATTTGAAAAAAGATATTATCAAGAATGTTTAAAAGTCAAGATAGGAAATGACGAATGATTTAGTAAAACATAAGCAAGCAAACACAAAAAGGCTTGTATCCAATATGTACAAAGAATGCTTTGTACGGATCATTAGGAAAAACACAGTCTAATAGAAAAATTAGCAAAAAACTTAGGCACTTTGTAAGAGGATGTGCAAGTACGTTAGCCTGTTCAGGCAGCTATACCAAAATAGCATAGACTAGGTGGCTTAAAATCAGATATTTATTTCTCACAGCTCTGATGCCTGGGAAGTCCAAACCAAGGTGCTGGCTAATACAGTTTCTGCTAAGAGCTCTCTTTCTCACTTTCAGACAGCTGCCTTTTCCTTGTGTCTTCACTTGACAGAGAGACAAAGAGAAAGAGAGAGAGAGACTAAGAGAACCCTAATCCTAGGGTACCCACTCTAATGACTTTATCCAAACTAATTACCTCCCAAAGGCCCCTCCTCCAAATATTATCATATTGGTTGTTGGGGTTTCAACAGATGAATGTTAAATAATAATAATTATTATTATTATTTTATGATAGTCACACAGAGAGAGAGGGAAAGAGAGAGAGGCAGAGACACAGGCAGAGGGAGAAGCAGGCTCCATGCACCGGGAGCCCGATGTGGGACTCGATCCCGTGTCTCCAGGATCGCGCCCTGGGCCAAAGGCAGACGGTAAACCACTGCGCCACTCAGGGATCCCCAACAGATGAATGTTAAATGAATGTAGACATGCAGGCCATAACATTGAGGATTGATAGCACGTGAAAGGACGTTTGCCCCTTTATTAGTAATCAGGAAATGCAAATTAAAACCACCATGTGATACCAAAACATGTCCAACAGAAGGCTAAAGTTTATGAGACTGACAGTAGCAAGTGTTGATTAGGAGTGAAACAGTTGAGTTTTCATGTACTGCTGGGTAAGAATGTATCTTGTCCAACTACTTGGGAAAGCAGTTTATAACCTGCTTTAGTTGAAAATTTGCACATCCTATGACCAAGCAATGCTAGTTCTATGTATATGACCAACAGGAATATTCCTATGTGGAGGAGCAGTCAAGTACATGGGAACATCTACAGCAGCATACTCATGATAATCCCAAACCATAAACAACTCATAAGTCCTTCCTATGAGATTGGATCAATAAATGTGGAATAAACATACAGGAGAATATCATACAATAACAAAAATGAATGAAATGTAATGACATACAACATGGATGAATACTACAAATATAATATTATTGATTGAAAGAAGCAAGACACAAAATAATATATACTGTATATTTCCATTCTATGAAATTCAAAAACAGGAAAAACTTAATTTTAGTGTAAGAATTTAGGACAGAGAAGTCTTCCCTCAGCAAGTAAGAACCTGTCTTATTAGAGTTATTGGGACACTGACAGTGTTATGGACTAAACTTCACCCCCCTAAAAAAAAATTTCTATGTTGGAGTCTTAACCACCAATATGTCTTGTATTTAGAATTAGCTTCTTTAAGGAGATAATTAAAGTTAAATGAAGTAATAATAATAAGACTCTAAATGTGATCTTTTTTTCCAGTGTACACTGCTGCACTTCAATAATGAATCTAACCTTTTTCTTACCCCAACTACCTGAGCTTTGATATTTTAGAAGAGAATTATTTAAATAATTAATTATGCATAATAATATTTTGTAGGTCAGAGCACCTGGGTGACATAGTTGGTTAAATCTCAAACTTTTGGTTTGGCTCAGGTCATGATCGCATGATTTGTGGGATTAAGCCCCCAGTTGGTCTCCGTACTCAGCATGGAATTTGCTTAAGACTCTCTCTCTTCCTCTGCCCCTCCCTCCCACTCTAAAATAAACAAATAAATAAATCTTTAAAAAATAATAATACTAAAATAATAATAATAATAATAATAATAATTTTTGGAGGCCATATTGACATAGACCTAGACATATATATGTGGGTATATTTATACATCCACAGATATATATGAAAAACAAGGTTCAGTTTGTGAAAAGGCTAACTAATATTAAACATTTGGATGGTGATATTGAGGGACTAATTATTGTAAAAGTCATTTTTTCCCATTTTTCATCTAGTGGTAAGTTCATGGGAACATTGGCAGATGTAGATTATTCTTTTTCTGTCCAAGGGTTAACCTCCCTATACTTTAATGCTTTCATTTCATAAATAAATGTATGCAACCTGTCCCACTACATATCACTGTTGTAAAAAGAACATTGGATACTAGGTATAATAAGACTTCATTAAAAGCATTAAGCCCTATGGAAATGGAAATAATCACTAAAAGCCATGGCATGACATTTTATAAGGACCCACATATCTCTTATGTTCTTTACAAGAGCAATAATAGGCAAATTGGAAATTTGTAACAGTTTGAAAGATAAATAAGTTCTCAGAAAGAATAGGGAAATGAAATTGTCATTCTCCATTCCATCTTCCAACTGAGAAAATGCATTTGTGTATTCATCTAAAACTAAGTAAATCAAGTTTAAATATGTCATGTGGTTCTCACTGAGGAGAAAAGGATAATAATCTAAATAATCTATTTGTTTACCTCTGAGTTCAAGTTTCTAAGTAGAATTGGATTACCGAATACTATAGTTGAAATGGAGTCAACAAGTGCCTATGAAGTTTACACTGCATGTCAAGCAGCTTGTAGGCATTTGGGATCATTTGGTTCATTTCATTCTTCCAACAATGCAGAGGAAGATTTTGTTGACTTCGTTACAGAGAAGAGAAAATTGGGATTTGGAGATTAAGTAATTTGTCCAAGAGTAGGTGAATGACACATCCAGGATTTGAACTCAGATCTTTTGATCCTATTTCCAACTTATTTTCATAAGGAACTTTAAAAAAATCATTTATCATATGCAGAAATATATCCAGAGAAGGCAAACTACTTTTACAAGATTACTCAGTTAATTCATTCAAATCAATTAAAAGATGCTTCCAAGGTTTCACCTGTGCAAAGTCCTGTGCAGGATAATCATAAACCACAGATTAAAAATGTTTTAAATGAAAAGAAAATAATAATAACAGGGTGTTCTGGAATGTCTGTATCTCTCTCCAAAACCTAGACCCGCAGGGTTCTTCCTACTGATAATGTTTAACTTATGGAAATCTGAGAAACATTTGCTCAAGGATTCTTGCACATAACAAATATAATTAAATTCTAGGTCGGGTTTATCACCAAAATCAACTATAGAGGATTGCATGGGATTTGAAAATAAAATCAAAATCAGCAAAGTTAATTACTGCCCAAAGTCTCAGAAATATTTATTAAGTCACCAAACCTCTTAGACCAAATTTCTGTTCCCTAACACAGTGAAACTCCAGCTAGTCATTGACCCTTTGGAACATTCCACAGGTTTAATTCAGTGAACTCACATATTTCATATGTCCAAGCCAAGTTTCCACTTGAAAATTATTCTGTGAGTTAAGATCTTACTTAGCTCCAAAAAGTTTCCTAAAAATAGCTTCACACATTTATTATAGACTTCCTTTTCATGAAAATGTTAAAAACTCATTCTAGGAGAACCTCTATAAAAGTCACTTAACATTTTTTCCTGATCAATTAAAAAGAACCTTAGATGTAATTAACAAATACAATATACATAATACTTTATTTAGGAGAAATAAAATCATGATATTTCTGTATGTGAAGTAAACTATTTTTGCCCTCTAGTTAATAGTTATGGATTTCCTCAATAAAACTGTCTTTGCTTCATTCTCTTATTCAACATCAGATTTAACAATGGATGCACATTTAATTCATCAAGTACACTAGGGGTTACATCTCCATGTTAAACCAAGTCAATAATGTTTTTGCATTGATATTTATTAAGCGACAGTCGCTAAATATGACTTGCAGAATGCATGGATGTTTGAGTTGGAGTAATGGACATTGCAAAGCCTCATGTGTGGTTTGGACAAAATAATGGGTTTGGCTCCCCTAACAGCATTCATGTAAGAATGAGCATAGTAGATTCCAATTAAAATATGAGATGTGTTTGGTAAACCATGAGGCTATGGTCCTGTTGTTTCCTAACTATAAGATTCAGCTAATTGGTATCCCAAGGGCCAGCCATAAGCCCAGTTAACAATGTGAAATAAATTAATGCTTGGATTAAAGCTGATGAGGTCCCTAAGAAACTTGGGAAAGACCTGCCCTTCAGGGGAGAGAGAAAATGACTTCTTTTTAAATATCTGGAAGGAGATTTCATGAGCCTTCACTAGTTGACCTCGTGGGAATTTACGAGCATTTGTATACATGGGCGTACCTGCTCCTCTAGTTTATGCTGGAAAACTCTACCAGCTTTCCAGAAAACTTCCCCAGGGACACTTCTTTGGCTAAGATTGGTCCCCAACCACCTTTTCTTTCTCATTGCAGGGCACAAATTGACTTGGTTTTCTCTTCTATGTACCTGCCATTACCCACTCTATTCCTAGGGCTGGTTCCTTGCTCAAAGACAGCCCATTTGGGGTATAATCTCCCCACTTTTCTTTCCTTCTCTTCTAAAAACAAGCACATTTTATTTGAACCATGTCAACCTAAGTCTTAAAGTGAATCAAGGAAAAAAAAATAACAAAATAAACTTTTGAAGTAAAAAAGTATATCTTAATATGGTAACCTATAGAATTCTTACAGCCTCCATCCCCAAACTACAGCCTGACTCCCTTGTTACATGATAACTGGATTTCCTTACCTGATTTCCCTCTTTCTCCTCCAGTTCCCCTTCCCACCACATTCCAACAATGAGTTGGAGGGTTAGATTGAATGTAATTCAGTTAATGTCAATATAAACCTCATATATTTATCAGAGTCATCCTCAAAAAGCTTGATTGTCCTCCAAGCACAAAATTTTCAAAAATGAAAACGTTTTCATCAATAATTCTGATGCAAGCTCTGTCCAGCTGCTTAAATAGAAGAACTTGGGATGCCTGGGTGGCTCAGTGGTTCAGCATCTGCCTTCGGCGCAGGGTGTGATCCTGGAGTCCTGGGATCAAGTTCCACTTCGGGCTCCCTGCATGGAGCCTGCTTCTCCCTCTGCCTGTGTCTCTGCCTCTGTGTGTGTGTGTGTGTCCCTCATGAATAAATAAATAAAATCTTAAAAAATAAATAGAAGAACTCATGCACTGTGATGTGAGAATGATTCTCACAGAGCCTGTTTTCAAACTTGTGGAGCCTGCCTCTCACCTTCTTTCTTGAGCTCTTACAAGCTTTTCTGCACCTGAAATATAAATTCCCTTATAAGAACTTATGCTTTGAGCACCTGGGTGGCTCCTTTGGTTGAGTGTCCAGCCCCCTTGGTTTTAGCTCAGGTCATGGTTTCGAGCCTCAAGTTAGGCTCCAAGTGTAGCTGGGAGTCTGCTTGAGGATTCCCTCTCTCTTTTCTCTTTCTCTTCCCATGCCTCCCACCCCACTCACTCATACTCTCTCTAAAATAAAATAGATAAATATGTTTTTTTAAAAAGGAAGAGAAAAAGAAAAAAAAAAGACTTTATGCCTTAAGTAGGTAGAGGGAAGTGGAAAAAGGGAAACTGAAAAGTGTTCTGTACACTTGTACCAAAATGTTCTTTCCTAAGTGAAAGGCATTTGATTTGTCTTTCACAGGATTTAATTAATTATCTCCAAATAGCAGGATGAGGCCTATCTCAATCATGATCCTTATCCCAAAGTTTCATTTAGTCAGTTTCAAACAAGTCCCAGAGACATCGTGCCTTTGAGATAACTAGGATGTAGTCTAAGGTCAGACTATTATCCAGTACAACCCATTCAAATAAGTTAGATTGACTTTTCCAGTCTTCAGTAATTACAGAAGAATTATATACGTCACAAAAATCCCTATTTCCATTGAAGCACATTCTATTGCCCACAAACATATAAACCAAAGTGGTGCAGCCTCTTCCAGTTGGGAATGTGTTGCCACCACTACATTGATGTGCTTAAGTTACATGGGCTATATCACGGAGTAACTGCAGCCTGAGTCACCACACATGGCATACCTAAGGCCACCTGGACATCCAGAGAAGCATACACATTTGCATCAGTCAGATCAAAGAGGGCTGTTGAGTCTGTGGGTCTGTATGCATCAGACAAAGAAGAATCAGGACCTGCCATGTCCACAGTTTTTGTTTTCATACGACGTGGACTAGACAACAAACCCAGCCTCCAGTCAGATTGTAAGCTGCAGCTGCTATCTGACTCAGTCATTACTGTTGGATCTAGGGACAATGAGAGCATTCATTGTCATTACCACCACCCTTGTACTTCCTAAGGTCTAAGGAATTCTTTCCCCATGGGCTAAGGTCCTTGCTCTTCTTACACCACCCTAACATTGGTATGCTCCATCCCAGTTCCTATTTTATCTTTTCCAATCATATCCTGCTTGACTAGACCTTTTGTTCTGAAAGATCAGAACAGAATCTTCTCATTTCAAAATACCTAAATATAACCTCCTATAATGGGTAAGCTCTACATGTTGGTTCTGATCATTACCAAGGAAGCAACAGAAAGGAAACAATCCCTTTATGGGAACAGCTGCATCCAGTGACCAAACTGCCTTTAAAGAAAATGTGGAGACCTGGAGGAGGTAAGGGAGCTATAGTCAGGAATTGTTTGAGTCAATTTTCTAAGAAGCCATTTCAGGGTTCCTCAATACCAGATGAATGTAGATGGTAGGGAGCAGGAAATGTCTGTTAAGCACTTTGAACATTGGCCCACAGCTGGGTGGCCTTTGTGACAAAAGATATAATATTGTCATACTGGAAAAGGTCCAGAAGCTGAAAGCATGATACAGCTGTTTCAAGAGCCATGATAGGGTAGCTGGAGTTGGCTGATAAATGGGAACCACACTTAACTAATTTCTCAGTCTCATTACTACTGCCATTTTGGGACAGATAACAGTTCTCTGGGTGAGCACTGCCTGTGTGTTGTGGGATGTTTGTCATCATACTTGTGTCTACCCACTAGATGCCAGTTGTACATCTCCCCAAGCTATAAACAACCACGGCTCCAGGCAGTGTCAAATGTTCCCTGAAAGACAAAATTGCCCCCAGCTGAGAATCAGTACCATAATCTGAAAGCCTGTCAAAAGTGATGAGGCACACTGATAGCCTGGAGGAAGGGACACAAATGCAACAAAGTCACTCCACTCCCTGGCAGGAGTCCCAAGTGCAGAATACAGTAGCAGCCTCTACATAAAACTATTTGCTGCTTGGTGGCCAGCCTGTAACAGTGGCAACATGAGTGGAGGGGCTCTACCACAAATTTGAATTCCATCAGTCTCATCAGAAAAAGAGCCCATACCATCAACATGAGTGACCAGACAGTTCAATCAGCAGCCATGATTCATTTCCACGGTTCAAGTCCCCCACCCCCAGAGGTGTGTCTTTAACCTGCAACCTAGAGTTTCCCAAGTGGCAGACCAAACACTACAGGATTGACAACAGCCCTAGGGTCATTAAAAATACAAGCTTCATTAAGGGAGTGCTGGCCAGAGCCACAAGAACAGCCTTGAGTATTACCCACCAGACAGTGAGTAGGTCCACTTTTGGTTCTGCAGAGCTGGTGCTGGAGCCAAACAGCCACCACAGCCCAGTGGACATCAGCAGCTTTCAGCTCAGCTGAAGCATCAGTGAACTAGCCCAGGCACGTAGGGAAGTCAGTGCACTGAGGGCCCTGCTGAGCCAGCACCTTTGCTTCAGGCAACCAAGGGAGGGATAGTTTCTCCAAGAGAGGTAGATGCCCCTCCTTCATGCAAAATGATGGGATGACATGGTCAGGCCGGCTGCTCTGGCACACACCATTTCCACTTGGCCAGGAGGCCCCTTTAGTGCTCAAATACTCTGTGTATACCAAAGAAGTCCAATAAGGCACTTGGGCCTACTATCTGGTAGGGGTTGCTGAAAGGAACATAGTTTCTCTTTGATTGTCAGAGGAATTGAACTTTGTAATTTGCTCACATAGTCCCAAGAAACTGTACTTGGCTAAGAGACCCTCTGACTTTTGTTGGGGCTTATCAGCTACTCTTACTGATAGGTGTGATGAGACTGCAGTCAGGACCCGTGAGGCTTGTCAACTGACATTGGGATAAGGGCTTCTGAGGGCATTCATTAGAACATCATCTAGAGGGTGAACACTGCCCATCATGCTAAATCCTCATGCTAAATCTTGATCCACACACTGGTGGCAAAGGGCAAGGGAATTTGTCCCACTGGCACTTCTTTACATACAGATCTGCCCTGAATGGAAGAGGGAGCCTCTTCATTGAGTAGAAATTTCACTTAACATTCATTCTCTTTAGGTTTATTATTTAGGAAATGTTCTCTGGACATAATTACCAAATTTCAGGACTTTTCATACCTAGTGAATTTCCACTGTCTCTATTACATCTTAAAACAAGGAAATTTTTTGTTCTATATTTTCTTACTAGATTTGACCATGATCTACTCCACCATCATTCTCCCCTTCAAAATGCTTGATGGGATGAGCACTGGGTGTTATTCTGTATGTTGGCAAATTGAACACCAATAAAAAATTTATTATTAAAAAAAACACCCAATGTGTCTCATGGCCTTGGGACTGGTTATTAGCATCTCAGTCTTTTTAAATTAGTTTATCTTAATTAAATGTACAGGAGGTAAAGTTGGGTATCTTCAGCACACTTCTTAGGAATTGCTTTAATTCAGGGAATAGATAGGACAGAATGTTAAAGGGATATTGGGTCTTCTAAGTGCTTCTTATACTGTTCCCTCATTCAGTCATTCTGTTCCTTGAAGGAAATCTATTTCTTTTAAGCATAAATGTCCCAACCCCAACATCAATTATTGGCAGCTAACTACAGCTGCATAATTTTCTCTTCTGCTTTAAAATGCTTCCCTCACCCCTAGAATGAATCTAATAGATAGAGGTGAGACTCCTGGCCCAAGATTAACATCTTTCTGAGGAAGACATCACCTAAAGATAATTGAAATCAGTCATTCTTACCTAGGAGGAAAAATAAAATGTTGTTGGCACAAGCATTGGTCTAATAATCCTTTGTAAAGGCCACTGTGTTTTAGTTAGGGTTAGCCAAAAAGCAGAACCAATAGGAAATATATAGAGAGACTGAGATGTCCCAGAATCTGCCATTTGCAAGCTGGAGAATGAGGAAAGCCATTAGTATAATTTACATCAAATCCAATTCAGTGAACCCAAGACCTGAGAACTAAGGGAGACAGTGGTATAAATCCCAGTCCAAAGGTACAATAAGATGAGATGCACTAGCTCAAGCTGTGAAGCAGGGGAAAGGGGGGGGGGAATTCCTCGTTCTTCCACCTCTTGTTCTACTTTGTTCCATTTTTTTTAATCTATTCAGGCCCTCAACAGATTGGATACTGCCCACATTAGGAAGGGTCATCTTCTTTACTGAATCCACCTACACAAATGCTAATCTCATCTGGAAACATCCTCACAGACACACCCAGAAATGAAGTTTAACCTGGGCATCCATTTGATACATAACATCAAACATTATAAGCATTCTGCTTTGAAACAAAACCTGAATAGGAGCACCTAGGTGGCTCAGTGGTTGAGCATCTGCCTTTGGCTCAGGTTGTGATCTCAGGATCCTGGGATAGAGTCCCACATCAGGCTCCCCACAGGGAGCCTGCTTCTCCCTCTGCCTACAATTCTACCTCTCTCTGTGTGTATCTCATGAATAAATAAATAAAATATTAACAAAAGAAACCTATATAAAGAAAAATAAAATTAACTTGTCTACATCTTTAACTAGCAACAATTTTATTTTCCAAGCATATTTTACCTGAATAGTTTCATGTTGGCTCAAGCATTATAAATTTACATGTGTTTTAAACTGGGTTTTTGGGGAGTGAAGTAAGATGGCAGAAAAGGGGGTCCTCAACTCACCTGGCCCCACAAACTTACCTAGGTAACTTTCAAAACGTCCTGAACACCTACAAATTCAACCTGAGATATAAAGAGAGAACAGCAGGAATGCTACAGAGAGAAAAGTTTTTGCTTCTAACAAGGTAGGAAGGTGAAAAAAATTGAAAAGTACTAAATTGGGGGTGGGGAACAACTAGCAGGTCTAATGGGGAGCAGTGAAATCCTCCAGGGCCTGAAAGCCCAGCCCTTGAGAAGAGGTAACTTTAAAAATCCGAGCCTGAGTTTTCCCTGATGTAAAAGGGCTTAGCAGGGAAATAGGGCAGAATCGCAGGTTGGGTAGTGAAGCATCAAGAGGCAGTGAAGCATCCCAGAGTCACTATAAGAGGAGGGGTGCTCGAGGGAAAGCTCACCCCAAACCTCGGTCTGATCTCAGTAAAGGGCTGGAGCGCTTCAGCCCTCTGGGGCATTTGAGAAAAGCCTGCTGGTTGCAAGGGCTGGCTCCAGAGATGCCTTTACCCTAGAGTCCAGCAACAGAGGAAGTGGCTGTCCTCCATCTCCTTCCAGAGGTAGTAACCAGGAGAATGGGTCCACTGGTGCAGAGTTTTGGATCTGAGGGTGCCGAAGTGGACAAAACTAGCTATCCTCCATTCCCCCTGGGACAGGCAGAATGGGAGGGAGTACTGCACACAGGAAAGCAAGAATTCTCCTGCCACTGGACACCCAGCAAGCTGTGCAGCTCAGTGCACCCGCACCTACCGACAGGAGCATCTAGGCTAGTGTGGACCCGGAGACTGTGGTTAGTTACTCTTGGGGAGCTCGACTCCAGAGCTAGAAATTGGCTGCAGCCTTTTTTTTTTTTTTTTTTTTTCATTTCTCTTGGTTTCACCTTGTGCCTGGGGGAGGCGGGACCTCTAAGGAACAAAGGTCTCACAGGTACACAGCCCATACTGAGACCAGCACCTGGCAAGGGTGGAGCATCTCCACCCAGGCACACAACACCTAAGAATCAGCACTGCAGACTCCTCCACCAGAGGACCAGCTGGAAGAACAAGGGAAGACAAAGTTTATTGACCAAACAGAACTGGAAAGCTCCAGGACTGAGGGAAAATAGTATATAGAACAACATGGTCCCTCTTTATGTTTTTTTTTTTTTCTTTTTCTTTTTTCATTACAACTCATTTTTACATCAGGCCAAAAATTCCCCAATATTTTTTTCTCTTTTCCCATCTTAACTACAATATTTTACCAACTCTTCAATTTTAAGTTTTTTTTCCTTTTGACTTTCATATTTCTACAATTACATGCCTTAGATGTATTTTTCACTTCTGGATTCCCTTCAATGTATTCAATTTAATTTTGAGACATATACAAGATATGAATATTTGTTTTTTGTTTTGTCTGTCTTGTTTTGTTTTACAATGGTGGAAGTTAGTACCTTCAAACACAGCACCAACATACACCCAGAACCAAGTGGAACACCGTTTGGGTTCATTTTGTGAGATTATATTCTGCCTTCCTTCCCATTCTGCCTCTCTCTTTTATCTTGTTTAGGTTTTTGTGGTCAATGTTGGGTCTCTATATAAGTATTGCTAGTTTATGGCATTGAGCATCTTTGAACATACAGAACAAAACACACTAAAAACCAAGAAGATCATCTTCTAGGATCCCTGAGGGAGATTATATTTTCTCTCCACAACCACTTCCTCACCACCACCATCCACCACCACCCCCTGATTTTGTTTTCTTTTCTTTCTTTTTTCTTCTTCTTTGCTTTTTTTTTTTTATTTTTACTACTTTGTTTTAAAATTTGTTTTTAACTTTAATGATCCATTTTTTTTTAATTTTGTTATGGTCTTCCTTTTTTTAATTTTCTGGTCTCTGAAGATTTTGGAATCATCTAGGGTGTATTTTATGTAGATCATGGTTGATATTTTTGACTCAGCTCACTCAGCCACTCTGCACTGGACAAAATGAATAAAAGGAAGAATTCAACACACACACACACACACACACATACACACACACATACAAAAGAACAGAAGCAATACTCTCTGCCACAGAGTTACAGAATTTGGATTTAAATACATTGTCAGAAATTAAATTCAGAGGTATGATTATAAAGTTACTGGTGGCTCTGGAAAAAGGCATAAGGGACTCTAGAGACTTTGTTACCATAAAATTGATAACTAATCAGGCTGAAATTAAAAATAGATTAACTGAGGTGCAGTCTAAACTGGATGCTCTAACTGCAAGGGTTAATGAGGTGGAAGAGAGAGTGAGTGACATAGAAGACAAGTTGATGGAAAGAAGGAAGCTGAGGAGAAAAGAGAAAAACAACTCATGAGGGAAGGCTTAGGGAAATAAATGATAGCTTGAAAAGGAAGAATATATGTCTAAGTGGGATTCCAGAAGAGACTGAGAGGTAGAGAGGACCACAAAGTATATTTGAACAAATCATAACTGAGAACTTCTAACCTAGGAAAGAAAACAGGCATTCAAATCTAAGAGATAGGGAGGATCTCCCCAAAATAAAAAAAAACCAATTAGCACCTTGACATTTAATAGTGAAACTTGCAAATCTCAAAGATAAAGGGAAAATTCTTAAAGCAGCTAGAGACAAGAGATACTTAACTTATCTAGGGAGAAATATCAGTTTCACAGCAGACCTCTCCACAGAGACCTGGCAGACCAGAAAGGGATGGCATGATATATTCAGGGAACAAAGTGAGAAGAACATGCAGCCAAGAATACTTTATCCAGTAAGGCTCTCATTCAGAATAGAAGGAGAGATAAGGAGCTTCCAGCATAGGCAGAAACTGAGAGGATATGTGACCACCAAACCAGCTCTGCAAGAAGTATTAAGGGGGACCCTGTAAAAGAAAGAAGAAGCCCAAATAAATAATCCACAAAAACAGAGACTGAATGAGTATTATAATGACACTACATTCATATCTTTCTATAGTTACTCTGAACATGCATGGGCTAAATGATCCCATCAAAAGACATTGGGTATCAGACTGGATAGAAGAGCAATACCTATCTATATGCTATCTACAAGAGACTCATTTTAGACCTAAGGACACTTCCAGACTGAAATTGAAGGGGTGGAGAACCATATATCATTCAAATGATTCAAGATGGGGTAGCGAACCTCATGTCAAATATATTAGAGTTTATCCCAAAGACTGTAGTAAGAGATGAAGAGGAACACTCTATCATACTTAAAGGGTATATCCAACAAGAGGACATTAACAATCAACAATATTTATGCCTCTAATATGGAAGCTGCCAAGTATATCAATCAATTAATAACCAAAGTAAAGAGATACTTAGATAATAATAAACTGATAGTAGGAGACCTCAACACGGTACTTTCTGCAAATAAGCACAACATCACAAAAGAAACAAGGGCCTTGAATGATACACTGGACCAAATAGATTTCACAGATATATACAGAGCTTTCCATCTGAACACACCTGAGTACACATTCTTATCAAGTGCACATGGAACTTTCTCCAGAATAGACCACATACTGGGTCACAAATCAGGTCTTAACTGATACCAAAAGATTGGGATTGTCCCCTGCATATTCTCAGACCACAATGCTTCGAAACTTACACTCAATCACAAGGAGAAATTTGGAAGAAACTCAAACACATGTAGGTTAAACAGCATCCTGCTAAAAGATAAATGGGTCAAGCAGGAAATTAAAGAATCATTTAAAAGATTCATGGAAACTAATGAAAATGAAGATACAACCGTTCAAAACCTTTGGGATACAGCAAAGCAGGCCAAAGAGAGAAATACATCACAATACAAGCATCCCTCAAAAAATTGGAAAAAAAACTCAAATACACAAGCTAACATTGCACCTAAAAGAACTGGAGAAAGAACAGCAAATAAAATCTAACCAATCAGAAGAAGAGAGTTAATAAGGATTCGAGCCAAACTCAATGAAATTGAGAACAGAAGAACTGTGGAACAGATCAACAAAACCAGGAGTTGGTTCTTCGAAAGAATTGATAAGATAGATAAACCATTAGCCAGCCTTATTAAACAAAAAGGAAAAAGGACTCAAATTAATAAAATCACTAATGCAAAAGGAGAGATCACAAACCATACCAAAGAAATACAAGTGATTTTAAAAACATATTATGAGCAGCTATACGCCAATAGTTAGGCAATCTAGAAGAAATGGATGCATTTCTGGAAAACAACAAAGTACCAAAACTGGAACAGGAAGAAATAGAAAACCTGAACAGGCCAATAACCAGGGAGGAAATGTAAGCAGTCATCAAAAACCTCCCAAGACACGAAAGTCCAGAGCCAGATGGCTTCCCAGGGGAATTCTATCAAACGTTCAAAGAAGAAAGAATACCTATTCTATTAAAGCTGTTCCAAAGGATAAAAGGGGATGGAATATTTCCAAACTCGTTTTATAAGGCGAGCATCACCTTAATTCCAAAGCCAGACAAAGAACCCACCAAAAAGGAGAATTATAGACAAATATCCCTGATGAACACAGATGCAAAAATTCTCAACAAGATACTAGCCAATAGGATCCAACAGTGTATTAAGAAGATTATTCACCATGACCAAGTGGGATTTATCTCCGGGATGCAAGGTTGGTTCAATACTTGTAAAGCAATCAATGTGATTGATTATATCAACAAGAGGAAAAACAATAACCATATGATCCTCTCAATAGATGCAGAGAAAGCATTTGACAAAATACAGCATCCATTCCTGATCAAAACTCTTCAGAGTGTAGAGATAGAGGGAACATTCCTCAGCATCTTAAAAGCCATGTACCAAAAGCCCAAGTAAATATCATTCTCAATGGGGAAGCACTGGGAGACTTTCCCCTAAGATCAGGAACAAGACAGGGATGTCCACTCTCACCACTGCTATTCAACATAGTACTAGAAGTCCTAGCCTCAGCAATCAGGCAACAAAAAGAAATAAAAGGCATTCAAATTGGCAAAGAATAAGTCAAACTCTCCCTCTTCACAGATGACATGCTACTGTACATCGAAAATCCAAAAGACTCCACCTCAAGATTGCTAGAACTCATACAGCAATTTGGCAATGTGGCAGGATACAAATTCAATGCCCAGAAGTCAGTGGTATTTCTCTACACTAGCAATGAGACTGAAGAAAGCGAAATTAAGAAGTCAATCCTATTTACAATGGCACCCAAAAGCATTAGATACCTAGGAATAAACCTAACCAAAGAGATAAAGGATCTATATCCTAAAAACTACAGAACACTTCTGAAAGAAATTGAGGAAGACACCTTTGTGTCTTTGTGTCTTTAGACACATCTCTTTAGGTGGAAAAATATTTTATGCTCATGGATTGGCAGAATTAATATTGTGAAAATGTCAATGTTACCCAGGGCAATTGACACGTTTAATGCAATCCCTATCAAAATACCATGGACTTTCTTCAGAGAGTTAGAACAAATTATCTTAAGATTTGTGTGGAATCAGAAAAGACCCCGAATAGCCAGGAGAATATTAAGAAAGAAAACCATAGCTGGGGCATCACAATGCCAGATTTCAGGTTGTACTACAAAGCTGTGGTCATCAAGACAGTGTGGTACTGGCACAAAAACAGACACATAGATCAATGGAACAGAATTGAGAATCCAGAAGTGGACCCTCAACTTTATGGTCAACTAATATTCAACAAAGCAGGAAAGACTATCCACTGGAAAAAAGACAGTCCCTTCAATAAATGGTGCTGGGAAAATTGGACATCCACATGCAGAAGAATGAAACTAGACCATTCTCTTACACCATACACAAAGGTAAATTCAAAATGGATGAAAGGTCTAAATGTGAGACAAGAATCCATCTAAATCCTAGAAGAGAACACAGGCAACACCCTTTTTAAACTTGGCTACAGCAACTTCCTGCAAGATCCATCTATGAAGGCAAGGGAAACAAAAGCAGAAATGAATTATTGGGACTTCCTCAAGAGAAGAAGCTTCTGCACAGCAAAAGAAACAGTCAAAAAGACTAAAAGACAACCTACAAAATGGGAGAAAATATTTGCAAATAACATATCAGATAAAGGGCTAGTATCCAAGATCTATAAAGAACTTACTAAACTCAACAGCAAATAAACAATCCAATCATGAAATGAGCAAAAGACATGAACAGAAATTTCACCAAAGACATAGACATGGCCAACAAGCACATGAGAAAATGCTCCACATCACTGGCCATCAGGGAAATATAAGTCAAAACCACAATGAGATACCAGTGAGAATGTGGAAAATTCACAAGATAGGAAACAACAAGTGTTGGAGAGGATGTGGAGAAAGGGGAACACTCTTACACTGTTTGTGGGAATGTGAACTGGTGCAGCCACTCTGGAAAACTGTGTGGAGGTTCCTCAAAGTGTTAAAAATAGATCTGCCCTCGGACCCAGTGATTGCACTGCTGGGGATTTACCGTAAAGATACAGATGCAGTTAATGGCAGGACACCTGCACCCCAATTTCCACAATTGCCAAACTGTGGAAGATCTGGAGAGTATTATGCTGAGTGAAGTAAGTGAATCAGAGAAGGACAAACATTATATGGTCTCCTTCATTTGGGGAATATAAAAAATTGTGAAATGGAGTAAAGTGGAAAGGAGAGAAAATGAGTGTGAAATATCAATGAGGGTGACAGCAGATGAGAGACTCCTAACTCTGGGAAACGACCAAGATGTAGTGGAAAGGGAGGTGGGCAGGGGATTAGGTTACTGCGTGATGAGCACTGAGGGGAGCACTTGATGGAATGAGCACTGGGTGTTATGCTATATGTGGCAAATCGAACTCCAATAAAAACATATATAAAAATAAGTAAATTTTAAGAGTGTAAAAATACATAGATACATACATACATACATACATACAATTTAAATAAAATAAACAGGGCTTTTATTTCATTCACACCATTCCCAGTCAGTTGCCTCCAAAGGTTGTAGATGGAGTTTATATCTTTCATGTGAAAGAAACTTGGATTCAGTCAGAGACCCATCATCAACTCTTTCCCCTGCTAGCTGGATAATCTTGCACAAACCACAAGAATTTCAAAAAGCTCCAACTTGCCGTTTTGTAGGAAGAGATCACTAATAAATATCCTAGTTATTGAATGAGGGTGAGTCCTCCTGCTGTAAGGTTGTCTGTGATAGATGTCACTTCCCAGGTAAAGAGTAGAAGGGTGGCTGTGAGCTTTCCATGTGCTGTCCTTCCCTTTTGGTATAGAGCATGGAAGCCATATGACTACATTGGCAGGAGCCACCAGGATTGCTGAGGCACAGCATGGAGAGGGGCTGTGTTAGGGGAACTGTCCAACATGCTTCAGGATTTGTGTGGTGAAGAACTAAATCACTATAGAAGGTCATTGAGATTTTGGATGTATAGGTCACCATAGCTAAACTTTGCCTAGCCTCTCCAATATACTATTCCATTTTTATTGCATGAGAAGCTATCCTTGAAAGTGAAACATGCACAGTTGATTTAACAAAGTCCAAAGACAATCATTATCTCTACCATCCTCCCAAACAATAAAAGTACCTCTGAATTCTTAATTACATTAGCTACTTTCCCTTGCAATCTTACATGTGATTGTCATCCGTTTTAGTTCCATCTTCACTTAAAACCTCAATATTGACCATTTTATTATGATTTTTTATTCTTTATACAAATATTTTTTCTTTAGATCTACCTACAGAGTTAGTAATTTTTGCTCACCCTTCCTTGCTGCATGACACTATTCAGTTCAGGTTTCATGTCTTGTACTAAAGTAAATCCTTCAACAGCCATTGCTACACTAGACAGGAAGATAAATTTTCTAAATTTTTCCTTTTTTCTGAAACGTTTTTATTTTACCTTCCCTTTGGGAAAAAATAGTTAAATGGGTATAGAATTTTAGTTGTCAACAGTTTTGTCTCAGAATTTTAAATATAGATCACTGTCTCTTGTCCTCCATAGCAGGGGTCAGAAAACTTTTTCTGATAGACCATATGATTCCCATCAGAGCCACTCAACTGTATTGGTTGCATGAAAGCAGCCATAAAAATATGTAAATGAATGGGCATAACTGTGTTTCAGTAAAACCGTATTTGCAAAAACAAGTCTCTGAACCATTGATTGTTGTTTGCTGATCTCTGCTTTATAGTAAAATTGAGAAATCTGCTCTGAGTCTGATTGCTTTCTTTCTTTTAAAGTAATCTGCCTTAGGCTCTCTTCTTTGTCTTTGGTGATCAGTATCGTGGTGTAATTTATTTCATAAATGAGACTTCCTCTGAATTAATGCCTCCTGAATCTGAGGAGCAATATCTTCAATGATTTCTAAGAGAATTACAACTACTACCTCCTCAAACACCATCCCCCTCCCCTCCCCCCCACCCCAGCCATTCTTTCAGCTTTTGCTTTCTGGAAGTTATAGTAAATATAAATAAAAATGGACTCCTGGGGCATCTGGGTGGCTCAGTCAGTTAAGCATCCAACTCTTGATCTCAACTCAGGCCTTGATCTCAGGGCCATGAGTTCAAGCCTTGCATTGGGTTCCACACGGGGCATGGAGTCTACTTAAAAAAAAATAAAAAATGAACTCCTAACCAATGTATCATTCATATTCTGGTTCATATTTTTTATCTTGTTTTTCTCTGTGCTGTATACTCCTTAGATGTTTAATTCATTCAGCAAGTCTCTCTTAACCTATGTCTAACATGCTGTTTCACACACTGAAGTTCTCTTACTTCCTTTAAAAATATCTCTCTTTTTAGAGGTGCCTGGGTGGCTCAGTTGATTAAGAGTCTGACTCTTGGCTTCAGCTCAGATTGTGATCTCATGGGTCAATAGACTGAACTCCAGGTCAGGCTCCACACTCATCCAGGAATCTGCTTGAGGAATGTCTCCCTCTGTCCCTACCCCTTCTTGTTCATGCACACACATGCTATCTCTCTCTCTCTCTCTCTCAAATAAAATAAATAAGTCTTTTAAAAAAACTTTCTTTTTTAAAGTATCTTGTTATTTGTCATGGCTTTTCAATTCTATCTTACATACTTTTAACCATTTAAAAAATATTTTTATGGTGTTTATTTGATAGTTTTATCACCTGACATTTTTTTCAGGGTTTAATCTTATAGTTTCTTGCTTCTATTGACTTTCATTCATGGCAAATTATTTCCTCCTGTCCTTTATGATTGTAGATTATGAGTTCATCATCATCAGGGCTTTATCTATGGGAATCATGTGAGAATTATCCCCACAAATAAGGCTTGCACTTTCTTTTGCCAGAAATCCCATGAAAATGTGCCTTCAACCATTTCATATATTAATTCCATGGCTGGGGAATTATTGTACTACTCTAGCAATATAAATATGAACTTCAAATTCATGTAAGTTGCAGGCAGAATATTGTAAATTCTAAGATTGGCATTTTCTCCATTCAGAGCTTAGACTAAGACTGGGTTTCACTGAGAGTGTAGGTCTTTATGTTTCTGTCTTGGTGTGTGAATCTCAGTTTCTAATATACACCTGGGGCTCAGAGGCATACCTTATCTCCTTACCTGGTATCAACATTAAAGTTCAAGCTCTTCAATTACAAACAGCAGGAGTAAGTTTCCTCAAAGCCAAGCAGCTGTAATCATAGCTTACACTTCTTGTTATTTCTTTCTTCTTTGTAGTCTCCTATAAAATTATCTCACACTTTTCCTTTGTTTTTGTTTCCTGAAAGAAAAACACACACACTTAAAGGATATTTGCCGGGCTTTATCCAACACCCTATGTGATGGGGAAAGAGAGGATTTTCACGTTGTGCTTCTCAAATATTTATTAGGTCACACTTATTTTGAAAGGATAGTGTAATGTGTTATCTATAGATATGACAGGCCTGGATTTAAATCCAATAAGTCAAAATAATAAATCTCATCCTTATCGGTCAGATCAGTTTCAGGAAAAAAAAATACTTTAACCAATTAATGAAGCAAGGGATTCCATACTGAGAATTAGATGCTTAAACCTGTTCACAGAGCCAGAGTGGTTGGCTCTAGACTTCCTGATAGAATTGATGCCCAGAACTAGGGAACTGGGCTCTCAAAAGAGCTATTGCCTTTTGGAAGCACAGTGTTCACTGTGATGCAGAAATGGGAAACTACTGTACTGTGACACAGCCATGCTGCACCTGCTAACCCACAAAAGCAAAACACAATGCAGATGGACATTCTCAACCCTGTCTCTTGATAACCCACTAATGACCAAAGCCAGCAAGTCAGCCAGAAGTGTACCGCCCACACCATCTCTGGCTTCCTAATCTAAGACTTTCTATTTGAAACAACAAATCAGTCAGAACTCACATCTGCAGTATGATGTGGCAAAGGTAAGATCTAGCTTTCCATCTTCTGTAGGATAGATGCTAAAAGAGCCAGTTCATGGTATCAACAAGGAGGCTGAGCAAGGAATAAATGAAGCCATGTATATTAAGTGTTTGGCACTGAGCCTGGCATATAGCAAATGCCCTTTCAGTTCCCAGTGCCCTGAGTAATTTAAAACCATTCCTAGTGAGGCAGAACTTGTGCCATCTCAGAGGTCCCTTAGACATGAACACATGGGGCTTGCTCACTCATGAAGGCATTAATTTCACTAAAACTTGATTTCTTTTATGAAAAGAGAACAATAGTGGTGATTTAGAAATTAAATCCATGGTTATCCTCCATGGGGTTTCATTACTTGGCCAGTCAGACAGGGATTAATGCACCAACTATAGCAGTCACAACATCAACTCTGAGGGCTAGCACTGTGTCCAAAATATGGAAAGCATTCCTGTTCCAGATGGTAGCCCATACACAGCAGTGCAGAGAGTGGCAGTGTGGTGACTCCATTACTGAAGACAAACCCCAACAACTCCTATGGCCATTCACATACAGGGCCAGCAAGGACAAGTTCAGACCCCGCAGCTGAAAGCATCTCTCCTCCTGATGGTATGAAATGCTGCCCCAAATACCTCATCCTGCCCATGAGGTATTCTTCATTGTATGTAATGTGGAATTCTGCACAAAGAGGGAAAAGGGCATAAATACTGTAGCTGAAGGTATTTGACACAAAAGAAATAAACTAAAATAATATAAAATTCAAAAAATAGTAAAATAAAACTTCCACAAATACCTTTCTCCTGACACTGTGAAGTATATATTAGCAAATTACTACTAAGTAGGCCAGTCAATTATGCATATGCATAAATATGAAATTATACTGTGAAGTGTTTCAATATAGGAGTTTTTTAAGTGGACATAAAGGAAAAAAGCAGAATCGACTTTTATACTGCGTGACTCAGCATGGTATTTGCCATCACATCTGACCCACAGCAAGGCTGTCCAAATCAGAGTTGTCACAGTGAGTTCTCTGGTTCAACATTTCTACATTCATCTCATTTAATTCTCATAGTGACTCCTGAGGCAGACACAGGCTACTCACCACACAATTCAATTTGTTCCTGGAGAGAGCTGCAAGTCTGGACATTTTAAGGTAGATCTTATCTTATATGGGTAAAATTGTATACATTAGAGGTCTTGTGCCAGAAATCAATTTCGTCCTCACAAAAATATCAGAATTGATTACCAAAAATGAATGAAAAACAAATAAGGCAAAAACTTATGTTTTGCAAAGACATGTAAAGACTTTATGGCCAAATAGTCCATGTATATAACATGACCATTTGGAGGAAGGACAGGGGTTCCATCTGCACTACACTGGCTGGCACTTATAACCTTGTGAAACTGGACTCCAAATAATGTCTCCTTTTTCTGATAAATCTCCTGTATTAAACATCTATTCAAAATCAGGGTCATTGTCGCAAATCTTCTCTTTGCCAGTTGGATACTCTCCCATGCCTCTAAAATCAGGAAACACATGGCAAATGCTAGGCCAGAGATATTTTCATTCAGTTCCTTTTAAAATATTTGACTCTGAACACATTCACATCTTTGCTGGGAATCTTTTTTGTTTCTTCACTTCCTTTTATATGTTGTTTTTCTGATTATTGAATTATAGAAATTTTTTATATACTTTGGATACAAGGATATAAGTTCTTTATCAGATATATGTATTACAAATATTTATTTTATTTTATTTTATTTATTTTATTTTATCTTATTTTCATCATGATAAGTGTACTTTTTAATCCCCACCCCCTATTTCACCAATCCCATCACCTACCACTCCTCTGGTAACCATCAATTTGTTCCCTGGCTAACAATCTGTTTCCTGGTTTTTCTCTCTCTCTCTCCCTCTTTTTTTCCTTTGCCTGTTTATTTTGCTTCCTAAATTTACTGGGTATCCATTTAGTATGTACACTGGCATTAATCCTGAAGACCATACTTATTAGCATTACAAAGCTTCTAATAGTGGCCAGAGCATGTAAAACCCTTCCAAATCAAGGACCACCTGCTTCAGAATCCCCATTGAACAGGTGATGTGCCAAGAGGAATTTTTTAACTTGCCTGAAGTCCTGAGCATAAGTGTCACTCTGTACTTGATTTCAATTCTAACTAAAACTTCAAGTTGTTTTTTCCTCAGTGGAGGACCTTTCTAATGACAATATATATTTGTTCAACATAAGAAGTACCAGGCGTGAATAGACATTTCTCTACAGAAGATATACAAGTGGCCAAATAACAATGAAAAAATATTCAACATTATTAACATTTTTTCATCGTTTTTTGGCCACTTGTATATGAGATAATACCACACATCCATTAGGATGACTATAATAAAACATCAGAAAATTACTGTTGTGAGTGGGCAAAAATTGAAATCCTCATGCTCTGTTGATGGAAATGTAAAATGGTGTAGCCACTACGGAAAACTGTACAGTTGTTCCTCAAAAAATTAAACATAGCATTTCTATATGATCTGGTAATTCCAAAAGAAGTGAAAGTAGGAACTTGGACAACTATCTGTATATTTATTTCAATGCATTATTATTCACAATAGCCAAAAGGTGGAAACAACATGTCCATCAATGGATGAATAGATTTTAAAAATGTGATATACCCATACAATGGAATATAATCCAGTCTTTTTAAAATGAGGCAATTTTGACACATGGTATAACATGGATGAACCTTGAATACATTATTCTAAGTAAAACAAAAAGACAAATATTGTATGATTTCACTTATATGAGGCACCTAGAGTCACCAAATTGATAGAGATAGAAAGTAGAATGGTAGTTGCCAGGGGTTGGGAGGGTGAGGGAACGGAGAGTTAATATTTAATGAGTGCAAAGTTTAGGAAGATGAAAAGTTCTGGAGATGGATGATGGTGATGGTTGCACCACAATGTGAATGTACCTGAGCCACTGAACTGTACACCCATAAATGATTAAGATAGTAATTTTATGTTATGTAAATTTTACCACAAGTTAAAAAAAAGTACCAGCCATTCGACTTAGTAATACCCATCACTTTTCTTGGAATTGTGCCACCAGACCCTCCTGACAGTTATCTTCAGCCTGATGTGGCAGATAAGGAGATGTGTCATGCAGACCAATAGTCTCAGCACCCACAGCAGGTAACCAGACTCCAGGACATCTGTTCATTCAATCACAAAGAAAAGCCAGCCAGCAGCAGTGCTGCAACACCACTGCAGAGTCCACAGAGCAATGCAAGCTCTTAGCTGGTGGCAGCTACATGCTCCTTGAGAAATAGGCCCCAAGCACCTGTGTCTCCAGCCCAGTGACCTGAACAGCTCTCTAAACTGGGTCAGAAAGGGGAACAAGGAATCCATTCATCATTTAGAAACTGCACATTGAAGTTACTGAAGTTTTACAGCATTTCAGTTCTGCCAATATAAATGGAAGAAGTGGGTGGATGAGCCTTCAGGGTAAATGCTTGCCGAAGAAACCTAGCTTTTAGGTATATAGCTTTTACTCAATTAAAATGATATCCAGTTGATATCTTTGACATTTTCCCTCTTGAATATTTTCCTTTAAAGTCCTAACACACTAATCAAGTGATATGGTTTTATTCACTCAAGAGAAACTATTAACAAAACAAAGCAAAAAAAGAAAAGAAAAACAAAAGCCCCAAATGGAGTCATTTGCCCTCCATGACAGAAAACCAAGACCTAATTACAAGTTTCAACCTATCCTAGGAATGTGATCTTCTAAGCATTAATCTGAAATTTCCTGATCACCACTAGTGAGGTCACCTGTGAGATAAAAATCCTGCTGTTCTCTTCCTCCTCCAAAAGAAGGTGACTAGGCCTGAAACTGTCCTTTCCTTTCTTTTCCTAACAATGTTTTGCCTCCCCTCTCTTTCCTATAAAAGCCTCCCACTTTATACGACTCCTAGAAGCATCTCTCTACTTGCTAGAGGAGATACTGTCCAATTCATGAATCCATTGGTAAAGCCATTTAGATCTTCAAGTTTACGCAGTTGAACTTTGTTTTTTAACATAACTGATTAACTACTGTGTGCAAGAGAACCTTAAAAGGCAAACTTTTATGTCTTATTCTCAAGGAATCTACATCCCCTTAGAATTGAATTCTCATCTTTTCTCCTGAATCTCCTAAATGGGTCCGAGGAAATAGATATACACAAAGGTGGTCTCTAAAAGCCAAACCAGAAAACCAGGTTATGCAGAGTCAACAATCCACTGCCTGATACTTAGAATTTAAAATCTGAAATTTTATTTTCGGTTTGAAATTATTTCCAGCCATTATAAAGATTGTTAATGAAATGTGTTTCTCTTCTAAATTCAATAAAAACAGTGGTAATCTACCTGACAATTCTCAGCCATGGAGGAGTAGTTCATGTCAACACATTCAAACAATTTCCCAGTGGTCCTGTCAAAACTAATGAATTTAGACCCGGTAAGAACCCAGAATGTTGAAAGGATTAGAGCAAGTGCCACACTCACAATGCAGGGATCTCAATGCTGTGAGGAAGCTTCTCTAGAAAGTTTTTGCCTTCTGCAGGTAGAATTAGTGGGAGTACAATGTGAAATTGGTGAAGTAGGAAATTTGAAACCTTTTGGGAGTTTTTAATTACAGGCCAGATTCTGAGTAATGATAGCCTGTTGCCCTACCATTCCTTGGATATTTTTAATCATGAATTTATTTCTACCACTTTTGTTTTAGCCATTTCAATGGGAGCAAGTCATCTTTTGCATCCTCTTGTGATTTTCCGTGATATGTTTTGAAGAAAATAGCTTAAATATATTTCACACCTATAATTTTGTTGCTTGGAAAGGACTCCAGGCCCTGGCAGGCATGGTGATGAAATCCTTTAGTGATGAGCCTGTGGTCTCCAGGGAGCCTAACTCAGCAGCCCTGATGAGGTGGAAACCTCACTGCATACACATTTCTTCTCCCCCATACAGATACCTGAATTTTTACCTATTGCAGATTCATGGAAACTTCTCAGGGGGTTGACATTACAGAGAATCCACCTGCAGATCTGGAGACCCTCACCCACTTTCTTCCTGCTATATCATACTCTCCATTCTTATGCCCATTCCATGACCTGCTCCTTTTATCAAAAATGCATTAGACTCCTCTTTTCTAAAATGCTATTACTTTCAACTCAAGTTACTATTTCCACTACCTCTATCATGATTGTAGATTGATTCATGATGTCAATCTTAAAAATAAAACAGCCAGTTCTTTTACTTGCAGAATGAGTTTATTAGGGAATAGCAGAAAATTGCAATTCAAGACAAACAAACTATGATGAACCATCGGCAAGTCCAAGCAGACAAAGGGAAGGTCAGCTTTTACTAGGTTCTAGGAGGAAATTGACGAGGGTTGTTTTAAATAAAAATTAAGTGGAGAAGAATATGAGTTTGAGGTGTAGTAGTTTCCCATTGGCTATTAGCTGTGGTTAGTGCATTGTTGCTGAGGCAGAGACATCTTCCTTCTTTTTCTTAAAGGCAGGAGATAAAATTCTTCTGTGAAAAATGCCCTCCTTTGTCAAGATAATTCTAATCTTCTTTCTTTCTGTTGGTTTTACAGGCTGTAAGGAATGATACATGAAAGCTCCCTTTTCAGGGCTTCCTGACTCCATTTAATATGAGGTTTCCTTTTCTTTCACGGTGTATTTCCAGTTTCACTAATATGCCTGTAGTACAGTTGGAAGTGTTTGGTCTTTGTCACTAGGGCTAGGCACAGAGTCCTAAATCCTTGGAATTTCCTAAGTGACAAGAATATCTTGTCATTCATGAGAAGCTTTTTGAGCCCACCTGAGATTATGCTAATGAAGTGACCTAGGGTAGTGGAGACCCTACATCGCCTCAGAATGGGGCTTGTCACTAGAAAGACCAAATAATAAGAAGATTGGAACTTTCACCACCACTACCACCTCCCTACCCCCACTGACCTCTGGAAAGAAAAGCAGAGGTTTTACAGATTAAGGTCCATAAAAACTCCTGAAAGGTGAAGGCTTATGAGTTTCCACATGCTGGGAGGGTGGTAAACCCCAGTTCCATAGGAACAGAAATGCCTTTGCTCAGACCCTGACCTCATCCTCTGTACCTCCTCATCAGGCTGTTCATCTGTATCCTTTATAATACCCTTTATAATAAACTGGTATGGGTAAGTAAATGCTTCCCTGAGTTTGGGCACCACTCTAGCAAATTAGTCAAACCTGAGGAGAGGCAAGGACCTCCTATTTGTGTAGCTAGTGTGTGAGAAGTCCAGATGACAGCCTGGATTTGTAATTAGTGTCTGAAGTGGGGGAAGTCATGTGGAACTGAACCCCTAACCTGTGAAATCTGATGCCATGTCCAAGGAGGCTGTGTCAGGATTGAGTTAAATCTGTGGGACACGTGGGCAGTGTTTGCTAAGAACTGGATAGTGACTTGGTGATGTTGGAAAAGATAAACATTGGAATAGCATTATCTCATTGGGCCCTAGATGGCATCAACTGTCTCTTTTTTATTAATAAGGATGCATTTATGAATACTTCTGTCCTTTATTTGATTTATAATTTCAAACTAGTAATAATTATTGAGTACCTATCAGCTTCTATCATTATAAAGAGCACTGAGATTTAAAAATGGAAAATAATCCTGAGCATCTGACTTCAAGGAACTCAGATTCTACCATTTCACTCAGTTCCATTTCATCCAGTGAAAAAAAAAGGCAACTCTGCAAGTAAAGGATGTGCAGGATCTCCCTGCTCCCATACAGGATGGCATTGCAAATAATTATCGCTGAGATGGGCAACTGCTTAAGTGGAAGGGATGTGAAGGTGGCATAGCCTTCTGAGATCATTGCAAACTTCATTTCCCATGGCCATCATCTGTACCACATCCAGGAACCACTTCACTTCACAGGCACCCTGAACATTATCAAGACCTGAACTATCCTACCTTTAATAGTCATTACCATCTCAAATGACTGCAGCCTTCCATTTCAACAACAGGGTTGCTATAACCCTCAATTCTCTAGCTTTTGGTCTTCCTGTCTTACCAGCAGACAAACCCCTACCCTGAGAAGACTATGTATCTCTTTTCTCGGAACTCACATGACCTAGCAGTTCTGAAGAAAACCACATAATAGAACCGGTTGTTTTCACATAAACTCAGAATGACTAACAAGACTTCACCACAGCTCACAAACCCTATTCATTTTCTGTAAATGCTACTCAAAGCAATGGCGTTTCAAATCTCCTGCCTCTCCTCATACCCCCACCCACCTGACTTCTTCTTGCTGCTATCACATCTCCTACTTGGTATAGAAAATAAAAACTACTAGAAGTGAAATTCTTCCATTTTCTCTCACCAAACTGTCAGACCTGCCTGTCTACATTGTTTTCCAGCTTCCTATCATGGTAAGAGAGGCTCTCTTTCTCTTGGACAAACGCTAATCCTTCACTAGGGGTAGGTTTGATCTCTTTCCACAGCATAACTTATCTTTTCTCTTTGGGATAATCTACTTTTCATTCTAAATAGCTTTACCCCATCTGCAAGCATGCTTGAGCTCATGTACCCCACACCTCTATCACCTGGCTGCAATGACTCCTCCACACATGGTCAGGCTCAAGTATTTAAAGCCAATCCCAAATCAAGTCAGTGCATCCATAAGGCTTCAGTACATATCCCTTAAAGAAAGGATTTCTAAAAAACATAACTAAAATACCTTATCTCACCTAAAGGACTTAACAAAAATTTACTAGTGTCAAATTTCTAGTCAGTGTTCAGATTTCCCAATTGTCTCATAATTCTCCTCCCATAGTTGGTTTGTCTGAACCAGATTCAATATTTGACTAACATGCCTGTGGTAGGCTGAGTAACAGCAACTAAGGTGTCTACATCCTAACCCCTTGTGAACTTGTGAATGTTAGTTTATGTGGCAAAAAGGGCTTTGCAGATATAAATAAATTAAGGCTTTTGGGATGGAGAATATTATTCTGGATTATCCAGGTATACCTAAAATAAACATAAGGGTCCTTAAAAGAGAAAAGCAAGAGTTTCAGTCAGAGGAGATATGACAGCAGAAACAGAGGCTGGAGTAATATGGGACCAAGAGATAAGGAATGCTGGCAGCCTCTGGAAGCTGGAAAGACAAGGAAACAGACTCTCCTGGAAACTCCAAAAGGAAGAAGGTCTGCTTGTTCTTATAATACTGTGTACCTCCAGAACTATGTAAGAGGATAAATTTGTGTTACTTTAAGCCAATAAATTTGTGGTGGTTTGTTACAGCAGAAAAAAGAAATTAATGCAATACCTCTTCAGTTAAAAGTTAATCTATGGCATTGTCCTGTTTCTTTTGTTTCCTTTTTGTATTTTATTTGTTGAAGAATAGTGTTACTGTCCTGTAAAGTTTCCCATATTTTGGATTTGGCTGACCACATCCCTGCAGTTGTATTTAACTTGTTCTAATATTTTTTTTTTAATTTCTTGTAAACTATTAGTTTGACCTTGAGGCCTGGTCAGTTACAAGCTTAAGTTTCTGGAAAGGAGACTTCATAGATGGGGCAGTAATTCCTTATTGCATAATCTCAGGAGGCACATCATGTCTGATTCTCTCTTTGCGAGTAAGATTAATCACTTGATTCAGGTTTGATCATTCTTTTATGATGTTTTCATCAGCCTTTCAAATAATGGTTTTAGTGACATTGTCATTAAGGAAGGCAAATGGTCATATCCTCACATCATTTCTTCTGCAGTTATGGGTTTGATTTATTTCATTCAAAAAACCTTTCCTAATCAAATATTCATATATCTTGAGCTACAGTTTGAAAAGGAAAAGTAAAGTGTTTTTCTTTATCAATTTTCAGAAAAAAGATTATATTTTGTATCCACCAAAGGTGATCAATGAGTTGGGTTCTTTTTTCTTTTTTATGATAATCACACAGACTCTAACATATTTTATTTATTTCTATCCATTGCAATTATTCTTTTTGCTCTTAAGTACATCCTCTGGCCAGTGAATGGCCCTGTGTGTGGATGTTGACAAGTGCAGTTCATTCTTTCAAATACCCTCTCACAACCCAGCACTTGTCTGGATTCCAGGGCACTAGCCCAGTTGGTGGTTCTCTTTTCCACTAAAAATTAATTTTTTAAATAAATTATTGAAGTATAGTTGGCATACAATGTTATATTATTACTTTCAAATATACAACATATTAATGCAACAATTCTATGTATTAATGCTCACCACAATAAGTGTACTCACCATGCAATGTTATTACAAAATTATTGATTATTTCTATTGACTATTGACTATACTCCCTATGCTGTACTTTTCATCTCTAAGACTTATTTATTTTATAACTGGAATTTATATTTCCTAATCCTCTTTATCTATTTTGCCCTCCTTCCCACCCTCCACTCTGGCAACCACCAGTTTGTTTATTCTCTGTATTTATGAGTCTGTTTCTATTTGTTTATTTGTTTGCTCATTTACTTTGTTTTTTAGATTCCACATATAAGTGAAATCATATGCATTTGTCTTTCTCTGTCTGACTTTATTTCACTTAACGCAATGCCCTCTAGATCTGTCCATGAGATTGTCATTTTTATATTGAGGTTTATGTTAAAATCCCACTCTCTGGGTGGGTCAAAGTCACAGGCAGTGTTGGCATATATGTGTGAGGAGCCTGGGTTCAAGTCCTTGGGGTGAGTCATTATCCAGTTTGCACAGACTCACAGGAAGTGATTATGCTCTTCCAAACTCTGTGTTCAGTGATGTTACATTGGTAGTTTGAAATTAGCCTTGGTAGAAGTAATTACCTCATGGAAATTGGTAAACATAACCAATTAAAGCTTTTATCTCCTGGAGATCAGATATTAAACATTTATCCACACTGCTGTAAATCCCCAGAAGCCACCCAGCATTAGTCTCAGTTCTTCATCTGGCTGATTTTTATTTCTATTTTTGGTTACTGGGAATTTCATTTAGTTTACTTACATTAAGTGCTGTATCTGATTCAAAATGCATTTGTGTTTCTGGCAGGAAAGAAGGCCTTTCCAGGGTACCATGTTGTTAGAAACATATATAAGTAACTATGATACAATTTGAGGATTCATTGAATATGGGATAGAGAGGGGGTAACACAGGGGATAGAGAATGCCAAAGAACCAGAACCTGTCCACCATCCCTTACCACCCAGGTCCCATGATGCGTAAGCTCCAGAACCGTTAGCCCACATTCAAATATTTTTAGAGCTTTATAAGGTGATAGCAACTCAGAACAGCAAAAGGGAAATATGCTAAGACCAGGGAATGCAGATTCAAACTCAGGATACAGAAGAAACTCTCACAAGGTAAAGGTAACCTTTCAAATCAGTGAGGAAAACATAGGCTAGGACTCAAAATCTTTTTTTTTTTTTTTTTTTTTTTTTTATGATAGTCACAGAGAGAGAGAGAGAGGCAGAGACACAGGCAGAGGGAGAAGCAGGCTCCATGCACCGGGAGCCTGACATGGGATTTGATCCTGGGTCTCCAGGATCACGCCCTGGGCCAAAGGCAGGCGCCAAACCGCTGCGCCACCCAGGGATCCCTAGGACTCAAATTCTAATTAAGTATGTTAGGATGTGGGACACCTGGGTGGCTCAGTGATTGAGCATCTGCCTCTGGCTCAGGGCATGATCGGGGATTGAGTCCCACATCAGGCTCCTTGCATGGAGCCTGCTTCTCCCTCTGCCCAGGTCTCTGCCTCTCTCTCTCTCTCTCTTTCTCTTTCTCTCTCTCTCTTTCTGTGTCTCTCATGAATAAATAAATAAATAAAATCTTGTTTAAAAAGTATGTTAAAATAATTATAAAAACAGAATCCTTAACTCACCCCTTGTAGCAAATAAGCTTCAGATAAAAAACATTTCAATTTTTCAAAGGAAATTATAAAAATAAATTAATACAAGAAGATTCAGGTGAATATTTTTAAAATATTGTTTTTGTGACCAAGGATTCAAAATTAATGTTATCAAAGCTAGAAACTAGTAAGAAAAATATTGATAATGTTTATCCATATAGTATAAAATGTCTTTTTTTCATGAACAAATAAGACAATAACTGATCTTAAAGTATCTGCAATATTTATGGATTTTTTGAGCTTGACAAAATTATTCTAAAGTTCACTAGACAATAATTAGAAAAAAAATTTGAAAGAGAAAAATGATGCAGAACATTAAACTTTATTATAAAGCTACAACTATAAGAATATCATCCCAGCACAGAAATAGGCTTGTGTATGTTAACCAATTCTATTTTATATAAGAATTTATAAGTAATCATTTTAATTAGTGGAGAAAGAAAGGTTGTTCAATAGATAATACTAAACCATTTGCTTTATTATAAGGAGAAAAAAATAAGCCAGATTTCACCATTACAGGACACATGAATATATATATGAATATATTCTATATATATATATTCTATATATGAATATATATATTCTATATATATCTATATATATATTCTATATATTCTATATAGTTCTTAGAGGTAGTGCTTTGTCAACTATTTTTTAGTCAATTTAAAAGTATAATAAAAATCAGTTAAACAACTAAAATCAACATAGGATTTTTCTGGAAAATCTTTCCACTACAAATCTGATAACACGAGAGTTGGAAAAAACACTGAAATACTGGAATTTGCACATCTGACTGGTGGGAGTGTTCATCATCCTGGAGACTTCAGACTGTTCACACTCAGGTTGAAGACAGTAGCCATCTGTCTCATAGCTCCATTGCTAAGACATCTCTCCTTAGGAACAAGAGCATGTGTACAGCCCCCAAAATGTGCAAAGATGTTCATGGCATCGTTGTTTCAAATAACAAAAAATGGAACCAACCTAAACACGTTTCAACAAGAGAGCAGATAGTCTATACCTTGGTGTAAATGAATGCGTGAGATCTATATCTACTAACTGAGATATCCCCACAAATATTAAGTGAGCAAAATGAAATTAGGTAAGAATCATAATTCTTATTTTTCAGTATTATTGAAATATTGACATACAACACTGAAAAAGTTTAAAGTGTACATCATTATGACTTGAGTTACATATATTATGAAATGATTACTATAATAAGTTAACATCCATCATCTCATATAGATACAAAGAAAAAGGAAAAAAAATATTTTTCTTTGTAATGAGAACTCTTAAGATTTACTCTCTTAGCAACTTTCCTCTGTGTCTTAAGTGTTAACTATAGTCATCATGTTGTGCATTACATCCCCAGTACTTATTTATCTTATAACCAAAAGTTTGTATCTTTTGACCATCTTTTTCCAATCCCCACATGCCACCACAACCTCTGATAAGGTTTTTCTATGAGTTTTTTGGTCTGAGTTTTGGTTTAGATTCCACATATACGTGAGATCATACAATATTTGTCTTTTCTCTCTGTCTGCTCATCTCAGTTAACATAATGCTCTCAATATTCATCCATGTTGTCACAAATTTCTTCTTTTTTATGTTTGAATAATAAAGAATTGTAATTCTTATACAAATATCTCAACATATAAATGAACAGTATCTATATATTATGAACAAATACAAATTGAATGTTTTTGCTCTTTTGTACAAAGTACAAAATAAGGTGTGCATGCTAAAGAAGACTCACCAAATTTAATAGTAACTTCTGTGACCAAAGCCAGGGAGAGTGATGGGACTAAACTGTATTTGTAATGTTTCATTTAAAAAGATTAATATTCTAGAGCAAATGACATGAGTTATCTGTTGATGGCAATTGGCATGTACATAAATGCTTTACATTTTATCCCTCAACTTTTCTGAACTATTTTATAATTAAAAATTTAGAAATGATTAAAGAAAATATTGACTAATGTTTAGTCTCTCAGATGAGAAATACCTTTCTAGATCAAACAGGATAAAAAGAAACTAAAAGCTAGAATACCCCAGAAAAAGCCATCAGAAAAATTAAAAGGCAATTTAAAAGCTGGAGAAAAGTATTTACGAATCTACAAAGAGGCATAAAAAACAATTTTTAAAAAGGCAGGAAGGGGGGTGCCCAGGTGGATCAGTTGGTTAAACCTCCAACTTTTGGTTTTGGCTCAAGTCATGATCTCTGGGTCATAGGATCCAGCCCCGAGTTGGGCTCCACACTCAACATGGAGTCTGCTTTCTGCTTGTCTCTCTTCCCCTGTTCCTCTCCTTCTGTTCCTCCCCCTGCTTGTGCTCTCTCTCTTTCTCAAATAAATAAATAAATCTTTTAATTTTTTTTTAAAAGAAGAAATGTCACTTTAGGAAAATGGGCAAAGACAATAACCAAGAACAAACAAATATAGAAAAACAAAAGAAATTTAGACACTCATTGTCATCTTAGGAAAAGGATATGTTTTTGGAAAAGCAGAAACAACCTAAAAGGACACTGTTCAGAAGCAAATAACCACAAAGGAATATCAATAAAGCAGCGAGTTGGAGCATTTAGTTTCTTTTTTTTAAGATTTATTTATTTATTTATGATAGACATAGAGAGAGAGAGGCAGAGACACAGGAGGAGGGAGAAGCAAGCTCCATGCAGGAGCCTGAGGTGGGACTCGATCCCAGATCTCCAGGATCACACCCTGGGCTGCAGGTGGCACTAAGCCACTGCGCCACCAGGGCTGCCCAAGCATTTAACTTCAAGCAGAAGACTGTCTATACTAGGCTATTGCCTTATTTAGATGTGGAGTAGGAATGACAGATTTGGTGGATGAGGAGGGGTGCATGGGGTAGGAGGAAGAGCATCAGGGAGTGCAAAGGGTGATGAACTCTGCATTCTTTGCATATAATTGAAGTACCTAGGTTCTTAATTTTAAGAAATGGGGAAAAATCTGCTCTTCAGTGATGCCCTTTTCCATCAAGATAAGGCTTGTATAAAAGCAGCTAAATCACAACCAGGGCAATCCTCACAAGGCAAAACAGTCTAGATGCTGAAAATATAGCAGAGGACCAAATGAAGCAGGTCACTTTCCTTCCGTGGAAATAAATACAATCCCAGAGAGACAGTGGGAGGTCAGTTGGTGGTCCCAGCAGCAGGAGCAGAGGAGATGAAGATGTGTGGTGTGGATAGAGCAATGCCATTTTCTCCTGCCTGAGAAGGCCTTTCTAGGGAGGGTGCCCTTGGAGTACTGAGTCAGACAGGTGTCTGGGCCAAAGGGAGTCAGGGAGAGAGAAAGCAAGCATGAAAGCCTGAAGAAGGGTATGCCAGTGTATTCAGGAACTAGCAAAGAAGACAGTGCCATGGGGGCAATTATTTTACAACATGATATTAAGTAGTTAAGGAAATGGTCATAAGATATTATTGAGCATAAAAATAAGGCCAAAGCATAGGAAGATTATAGTTCTGAATTTTTTTGTTTAAAACTGTATACGAAAGGAAAAAAAGCATAGAAAGTCATATGACAAAAGTTTTAAGCACAAATTTTTGTTTAAGAACTTGTACATGTAGGGGTCGGGGGGAGCCTAGAAGAGTATACCATGATACCATGGATACCAGGATTCCTTTTTGGTGCTGGGTTAATTTTTATTTTAATTTCTTCTTTTTATTTCTCTGTTTTCTAAAATTTCTTGAATATATTTATTTAAGTTTTTAAAATTAAGCAAATATCAAGAATTGGTAACTTCCTTTTGTGATGGTATGGTGAATTTAACACCCTGAAAACTCCTCCTGCCAGTTAAAAATGGTGGAAAAGTTTTAAGATATTTTTGAAATGAGTGGGTAAGATAATAAGACTCAGAAGCCTGGAATGAAATGAAAGCAGAGACCAGGTTAACAGGGAGCTGGCTTTGTAGCCCACTTCCCTAAGGGGCACATATAGCATCTGTGGCTGATTTGGGGGTTGGAGATGGGGGTGGTGGGATCAGGACCAGAAGGACACAGAGACTCCAAGGGCCTGGAGATACTAGGGCCACAGAAGCTGAACAAGAAGGAGAGAGAGGAAATGTGGCTGCCTCTAATCTCAGTGAACACAATAACCGTAGACTGGTCCCACGTGGCTGGTACACCCAACTCATAATTGTCATTGACTCCTAATCCCTAATCTAAGATTGGGAATTTGTCCTAATGAGATCCCAGATTAATAGTGAATACTGGCCTGATCAATGTGACTTAATCTCAGAAATATAATGATGAAGAAAATAAGTAAATCACATAAGAGTAAGTATCAGATGAGGGTAGTCAAAGGTAAAAACTTTCCGTTACAAGGTGTGTAAGTACTGGGGATGTAACGTACAACATGATGACTATAGTTAACACTGCTGTGTGGTATATATGAAAATTCCCAAGAAAGTGGATCTTAAAAGTTGTTATCACAAAGTAAAACACGTGTGTGTGTGTGTGTGTGTGTGTGTGTCTATGAGATGATGGAAGTTAACTAAACTTACTGTGGTAATCATTTCAAGATATATGTAAGTGAGGTCATTATGCTGTACAACTTAAACTCACACAATGCTGTATGTCAATTATATTTCAATAAAACAGAAAGGAAAAATACATAAAATGTGCTTTCATTTCAATGCTTTCCAAAAATATAAAATGTTTAACCATCTATTGTTCAGGACTGTGTGTGATACAATTTTAAAGAAAAGTTCTATAGCTTCAAAATACACAACTCAATTTCTACATAGGGGTAGATGTATTCATCTCTTTCAGGAAGGGACAGGTCAAATTGATGAAATAACAAAGATAGGGAGACTCTGAATTTACAATTACCAAGGTTACATTCATTCATGAAAGAAAAGGCTCTTTTCAAACACATATATAATTTTCAAAGTAAATTAACCTGTTCTGAGAAATTTGCTATAAATTTTAAGAAACTGTATCATTCAGGGACACCTGGGTGGCTCAGCAGTTAACCGTCTGCCTTTGTCTCAGGGTGTGATCCCACAGTTCCGGGATCGAGCCCCACATCGGGCCCCCCTACATGGAGCCTGCTTCTCCCTCTGCCTATGTCTCTGCCTCTCTCTGTGTGTCTCTCATGAATAAATAAATAAAATATGTAACCAAAAAAAGATACTGTCTCTTCAAACCACATTTATTTTTATAAAATAAGAAAACAATTTTTTTAAGAGTCAAACATTTATATATCTTTAAATTAATAATCAAATAAAAGTAGAAACTGTAGGGGTGCCTGGGTGGCTCTGTCAGTTAAGTGTCTGTCTTTGGCTCAGGCCATGGTCCCAGAGTTTGGGCTCCGCACTCAGGGGGGAGGCTGCTTCTCCTTCCCCCTCTCCCTCTGCCTGCTAGTCACTCTGCTGTGCTCACTCTCTCTCTCAGTCAAATAAATAAGTAAAAATCTTATTTAAAAAGTAGAAATTATAAACCATTTGTAACTGAATAACAAGAGCACCATATTTCTAATCTCATGGAAGGAGGGAGGCAAAAGGGACATTTAGAAAACCATATTCTTAAATGAATTGAGTATATTCAAAGGCAGATTAAAATAAAATAAATTAAGCTTTCCACTCAATCATCTAAATAAAAAAGAATACAATCTAAGAAATTAGAAGGAAACAATTAATAGAGATAAGCAATTTAATTCAATAAAATAGACCCACACACATGTTCAGATGATCAGCAGCAGCAATATATATATATATATATATATAATATGAAATCACCAACAAACTTTTAGCAAATAAAATCAACAATAAAACAGGGAAGACACAAGTAATATAGGGAACAACTGGCACACAAGAGTGCCAATACAGAGAGGATTAATATGTTATAAAAGATGTATGTGCAACTTTCGTTCAATAAAAATAAAGGTTGGTTTGAGAACCATGGCATATATTGGCAACTCCTGTGCATCCTATTTTATTTCTAAAATAGGGTTTCCTAGTATATGACCATGAAATGTGAATCTCCTGTCTGTTTCTTAATAACCTACACTGAAAAGCAGACATTTTAAATGAAGAGTAGTACTGGAATTTTGAGCCCTTAGGAAGAGGGCAAGGGAAAGTATGTAAACCACGGTGCTTGTGCCAAGGAGAAAAAAGTAGTATGGATCAAATCACTTTTCATCATTTACATGCAGCTTAAACAAATGGTAGGTGCATTTTTGCCAATAAGAACATGAAGGCTGGGATCCCTGGGTGGCTCAGCAGTTTGGCGCCTGCCTTTGGCCCAGGGCGCGATCCTGGAGACCAGGGATCGAATCCCACATCAGGCTCCCGGGGCATGGAGCCTGCTTCTCCCTCTGCCTATGTCTCTGCCTCTCTCTCTCTCTCTCTCTCTGTGACTATCATAAATAAATAAAAATTAAAAAAAAAAAAAAAAAGAACATGAAGGGTAGGGGCGGGCAAAATGGTGGAAGAGTAGGGTCCCCAAGTCACCTGTCCCCACCAACTTACCTAGATAAATTTCAAATCATCCTGAAAACCTACGATTTTGGTCTGAGATTTAAAGAGAACAGCTGGAATGCTACAGTGAGAAGAATCTGCACTTCGATCAAGGTAGGAAGATGGAAAAAAAATAATAAAGAAATAAAAAAGCATCCAAGGGGGAGGGGCCCGCGAGGAGTCGGGCTAAGGTCCCACAGCGAGTGTCCCCAGGACAGGAAAGCCCCGCCCGGAGAAGCAGGAGCTGCACCAACCTTCCCGGACGGAAAGGGGCTCCCAGGGAGTTGGAGCAGGACCCAGAAGGGCGGGGATGTCCTCAGGCTCCCGGGGACACTAACAGACACCTGAGCCCCGGGGGAGAGCGCCCCACACCCCGCGGCCAAGCTCCCTAAAGCTGCTGCAGCTTCTGCTCCGGCCCAGGAGGAACTCCCGAGCGGCTCCCGCAGCGGCTCTGCGCGGAGGGCGCTACGCGGCCCCGGGAGCGCGATTCCAGCAGCGCAGGCCACAGAGCCCAGGGCGCTGGGGGACACAGCCAAAGATCCGGTGCTCCCCCCGGGACAGGCAGAGGCCGGGAGGGCCCAAGACAGCAAGGATGCTCCTGCTGCCGGGCCCGAGCTGTGTTTTAGTGCCTGCCTTCAGCCAGGGATGTGATCCTGGAGTTCCGGGATTGAGTCCCGTGTCAGGCTCCCTGCATGGAGCCTGCATCTCCCTCTGCCTGTAACTAACTCTGCCTCTCTCTCTCTCTGTGTCTCTCATGCATAAATAAATAAAATCTTTTTTTTAAAGAAAGGCGCAGGGTTTCAGACTGAATAAAAAAGCAATACCCATCTATTTGATGTCTACAAGAGACTCATTTATACTTAAGGACACCTACAACCTGAAAAAAGGTTGGAGAACGATTTATCATTCAAATGGTCCTCAAAAGAAAGCATGGGTAGCCATCCTTATCTCAGAGAAATTAAAGTTTATCCCAAAGACTGTAGTAAGAGATGAAGAAGGACACTATATCATACTTAAAGGATCTATCCAACAAGAGGACCTAACAATCATGAGTATTTATGCCCCGAATGTGGGGGTTGCCAAGTATAGCCATCAATTAATAACCGAAGTTAAGACATACTTAGATAATAATACACTTATACTTGGTGACTTGAATGTAGCGCTTTCTACAATCAATAGATATTCTAAGCACAACATCTCCAAAAAAACAAGAGCTTTAAATGATACACTGGACCAGAGGGATTTCACAGATATCTACAGAACTTTACATTCAAACGCAACTGAATACACATTCTTCTCAAGTGCCCATGGAACTTTCTCCAGAATAGACCACATATCAGGTCACAAATCAGGTCTGAAGTGATACCAAAAGATTGGGATCGTCCCCTGCTATTTTCAAACCATAATGCTGTGAAATTAGAATTAAATCACAAGTTTGGAAGGATTTCAAACACATGGAGGTTAAGGACCATCCTGCTAAAAGATGAAAGGGTCAACCAGGAAATTAGAGAAGAATTAATAAGATTCATGGAAACTAATGATACATGATAATGAAGATACAACCATTTAAAATCTTTGGGATACAGCAAAAGCAGTCCTGAGGGGGAAATACATCGCAATACAAACATCCATTCAAAAACTGGAAAGAACTCAAATACACAAGCTAAACTTGCACCTAAAGAACCTGGAGAAAAAACAGCAAATAGATCCTACACCCAATAGAAGAAGAGACTCGATAAAGATTCAAGCAGAACTCAATGAAATGGAGACCAGAAGAACTGTGGAACAAATTAACAAAACCAAGAGTTGGTTCTTTGAAAGAATGAATAAGATAGATAAACCATTAGCCAACCTTATTAAAAAGAAGAGAGAAAAGACTCAAATTAACAAAATCATGAATGAGAAAGGACAGATCACCACCAATACCAAGGAAATACAAATGATCTTAAAAACTTATATGAGCAGCTTTACACCAATAAATTAGGCAATGTAGAAGAAATGGATGCATTTCTGGAAAACCACAAACTACCAAAAGTGGAACAGGAAGAAATAGAAAACCTGCACAGGCCGATAACCTGGGAGGAAATTGAAGCAGTCATCAAAAACCTCCTAAGACACTAAAGTCCAGGGCCAGATGGCTTCCCAGGGGAATTCTGTCAGACATTGAGAGAAGAAACCATACCTATTCTACTAAAGCTGTTTGGAAAGATAGAAAAAGATGGAATACTTCCAAACGCGTTCTATGTGGCCAGCATTACCTTAATACCAAAACCAGACAAAGACCCCACCAAAAAGGAGAATTATAGACAAATATCCCTGATGAACACAGATGCAAACATTCTCAACAAGATACTAGCCAATAGGATCCAACAATACACTAAGAAGATTATTCACCATGACCAAGTGGGATTTATCCCCGGGATGCAAGGCTGGTTCAACACTCTTAAAGCAATCAATGTGATTGATCATATCAGCAAGAGAAAAAACAAGAACCATAGGATCCTCTCATTAGATGCAGAGAAAGCATTTGACAAAATACAGCATCCATTCCTGATCAAAACTCTTCAGAGTGTAGAGATAGAGGGAACATTCCTCAGCATCTTAAAAGCCATGTACCAAAAGCCCAAGTAAATATCATTCTCAGTGGGGAAGCACTGGGAGCCTTTCCCCTAAGATCAGGAACAACACAGGATGTCCACTCTCACCACTGCTATTCAACATAGTACTAGAAGTCCTAGCCCCAGCAATCAGGCAACAAAAAGAGATAAAAGGCATTCAAATTGGCCAAGAAGAAGTCAAACTCTCCCTCTTCACAGATGACATGCTACTGTACATAGAAAACCCAAAAGACTCCACCTCAAGATTGCTAGAACTCATACAACAATTTGGCAATGTGGCTGGATACAAAATCAATGCCCAAAAGTCAGTGGCATTTCTATACACTAACAATGAGACTGAAGAAAGAGAAATTAAGGAGTCAATCCCATTTACAATTGCACCCAAAAGCATAAGATACCTGGGAATAAACCTAACCAAAGAGGTCAAGAATCTATACCCTCAAAACTACAGAACACTTCTGAAAGAAATTGAGGAAGACACAAAGGGATGGAAAAATATTCCATGGTCATGGATTGGAAGAATTAATATTGTGAAAATGTCAATGTTACCCAGGGCAATTGACACGTTTAATGCAATCCCTATCAAAATACCATGGACTTTCTTCAGAGAGTTGGAACAAATCATCTTAAGATTTGTGTTGAATCAGAAAAGACCCTGAATAGCCAGGGGAATATTAAAAAAGAAAGCCATAGCTGGGGGCGTCACAATGCCAGATTTCAGGTTGTACTACAAAGCTGTGGTCATCAGGACAGTGTGGTACTGGCACAAAAACAGACACATAGGTCAATGGAACAGAATAGAGAATCCAGAAGTGGACCCTCAACTTTACGATCAACTAATATTTGACAAAGCAGGAAAGACTACCCACTGGAAAAAAAGTCTCTTCAATAAATGATGCTGGGAAAATTGGACATCCACATGCAGAAGAATGAAACTAGACCATTCTCTGACCCCATACACAAAGATAAACTCAAAATGGATGAAAGATCTAAATGTGAGTTAAGATTCCATCAAAATCCTAGAGGAGAACACAGGCAACACCCTTTTTGAACTTGGCCTCAGCAACTTCTTGCAAGATACATCCATGAAGGCAATAGAAACAAAAGCAAAAATGAATTATTGGGACTTCATGAAGATAAGAAGTTTCTGCACAGCAAAAGAACAGTCAACAAAACTAAAAGACAACGTAGAGAATAGGAGAAGATATATGCCAATGACCTATCAGATACAGTGCTAGTATCCAAGATCTATAAAGAACTTATTAAACTCAACACCAAAGAAACAAACAATCCAATCATGAAATGGGCAAAAGACATGAACAGAAATCTCACAGAGGAAGACATAGACATGGCCAACAAGCACATGAGAAAATGCTCTGCATCACTGGCCATCAGGGCAATACAAATCAAAACCACTGTGAGATACCACCTCACACCAGTGAGAATGGGGAAAATTAACAAGGCAGGAAACCACAAATGTTGGAGAGGATGTGGAAAAAGGGGAACCCTCCTGCACTGTTGGTGGGAATGTGAACAGGTGCAGCCACTCTGGAAAACTGTGTGGAGGTTCCTCAAAGAGTTAAAAATAGATCTGCCCTACGACCCAGCAATTGCACTGCTGGGGATTTACCCCAAAGATGCAGATGCAGTGAACTTCCGGGACACCTGCACCCCAATGTTTATAGCAGACATGTCTACAATAGCCAAACTGTGGAAGGAGCCTCGGTGTCCATGGAAAAAATGAATGAATGGAAAAATGAATGGATAAAGAAGATGTGATATACGTATAAAATGGAATATTACTCAGCCATTAGAAATGACAAATACCCACCATTTGCTTCGACGTGGATGGAACTGGAGGGTATTATGCTGAGTGAAATAAGTCAATCAGAGATTGACAAACATTATATGGTCTCATTAATTTGGGGAATATAAGAAATAGGGAAAGGGAATAAAGGGGAAAGGTAGAAAATGAGAGGGAAATATCAGAGAAGGAGACAGAACATGAAAGACTCCTAAGTCTGGGAAACGAACAAGGGGTGGTGGAAAGGGAGATGGGTGGTAGGTTGGGGTGACTGGGTGACAGGCACTGAGGGTGGCACTTGATGGGATGAGCATTGGGTGTTATGCTATATTGGGTGATTTTGAGATCTGCCCTTTCTCTTCCTGCCACCCACCTACATGTCACTCACACAGCAAGGAGGGGAGGCTCCTGTACCATGTCATGTCTAGCACTCAGCACACTGATTTATTGCCCTATGACATGTCTCGGGAGGAAACTCAGCACCCCCATTACACTTCTAGGTGCAATTTTCCAAACAAGGGAAAAATAAAATCCCAGAGAATGATTATTTCCATCTCACTGATTAAAGAGGAAGATAATTTCACCCAGTTCTCAAAAGCCAAACATAGCTAATCTTGGCAAGGTGAAGTGTATTCTGCACTGTGTCTCTGGGGTGGGGCAACTCAGAATGTCTGTGGTTGGTTGTGGTTCAGTGGACATTCACCTTTACAGCCTCAGAAAGTCCACTTCCCTGACACACACCACACTCTGCATCCTCACATCCCTGCCAACTTCCTTGGCTTCCTTCTGTAGCACCTGTTGGTAACACGGGAGAGCTTGGTTATTGTGTCACAGAGTTGAAGAATGAATCTTGCAGGCACAGAAGAGTGAGTAAAGCAATAGAAGTTTATTAAGCAAAGATACAGAGAAAGCTTGCAGAAGTGAGAGGGGTCCTGACAGGGTATCCACTGACTGGCCTTTTATTGGGAACTTAACTAGGGAACCCAAGGCCTTGAGATGTCTTTGTGCTATCTCAAGTGATTGACATATGGCTCTTTGGGGGTCTGGTGAATCTCTGGGATAGTCTGGTAACCAAAGGGAGATACTCTCTAACACCTCAGACCTAGGGAGTCTAATTTATTTTCTTCTCTGTTTTTACTGTCTTATCTCTGTTTTCTTGGGATGGGTAGGTGACTCAGGACTAGTTGGTGTCCTTGGGATTTGTGGGAGTCCACAGATTTATGGGATCCCAACTCTGGGCCTTTCCTTTTTCCTTCCCTGCCTAGCCCCCATCTGTCCCTAACTCATTCCTACATCACTGGGGCTCTGCATATGACTTTGCTCCAGCAATGACTATCTGCTAGGCTCAGGCTGAATTTGAGCTTCCTGAGCTTTCAATACAAACTAAACTCCTAAAGAAAGATTAACAAGCTGTTCCCCTTCCTCCTTCTCAGCTGTTGAACAAACCCTGCAACCTCCATTGCTAGAACAGGGTTCCCTGTTCAGACTGGGAGCCCTCTAGGAAGCAGGCAAGGAGCACTCCCCCAGAGGAGCAGCATTTGGCCCTCCAGCTTGCTCTGCCCATTTTCAGAGGGAGCAAAATCTCCCCCTCCCACAAAGTAAGGCACTCCTGCACTCCTGTAATATTGAACAGTAATGAGTATAAACCCCTAAAGACCTAAGGTGGAGAGAAGGAAAGACTATATTTTCTAGTCAAAAACAACTCTCGATCAACCTGGCATATATTTTAGAGTTGTTTTGCCAGGAAGAGATTTCTTCTTTTTTTGAATAACCGTTTGAGAGATTTGACCTGCTGTGTTTTCCCTCCAAGAGTGGGCTGCCTGATGAACTGGGGAGGTCCCAGACGTTCTGGGTGCCCCACATCTGTCTATCTACCACCTGGTTATCCTACCAGGACAGGCCTCAGGAATCCCCATGGCCAGAACAGATGGCAAATCTTTCCTGTGCCACTTGACAGGGCTCAGGACATGTTACCCAAATAGATTTCTGCATACTGAATTCTTAAGCTGAAGGAACTTGAGAAAATGGCAGAAGCAAGTTGACTCTGACTCCTTGCCTCCACCTGAAACAGGTCATAAATCTTTCATATGAGTGCCCTCCAAATGCCAGGAAGGATTTTTATCACCAGAGACAGGGTGCTGGGGACCACGAAATCTGTTCAAACAGACCTTAGAGAACTGTTACCTTCCTAGTTACTCTTTCACCATTACTCCCTCTAACACAATCCCCTTTGTTTTGTCAATTGTTTACAAATATATTATTTCTTTGTCTAAAAGATAGAAAAGCTTCCTGCTCTGGCCACTTCTTAAGTATTCATTTCCTTGTGAAGACTCCAGTACACATGTGGCAATTCAATAAATAACATGTGTAGGCTCTTTGCCTGCTAATCTGTCTTTGTTGGCGATGTATTTTTCACTCAGACAGGGACCCTAAGGAGGATAAGGAAAACTTTTTCGCCCCTCCGTCATAATACTTGGAGCACTTGGCTCTCTTAAATCTTGCAGTCTCTGTGTTCACAGTTCAGGGCAGTGGTCATATATGACCTTTTAGCTGAGCAGTATAACCAGATTTAATCTTTTAAAAAAGATATTATTTATTTATTTATTTATTTATTTATTTATTTATTTGAGAGAGACAGAGAGAGCACATGAGTGAGCATGAGCAGGGGAAGAGGCAGAAGGAGAGGGAGAAATAGACTATCCACTGAGTGCAGAGTCGGGTATGGGCCGACCCCAGGTCCCTGAGTTCATGATCTGAGCTGAAGTCAGAGATTTAACTGACTGAGCCACCCAGGGGCCCTGACCAGATTTAATTTTAGTATGCAAGATTAGGAAGTCACTTCCATGTTTCTACTTTTCAAATAACTTGTTTCTGATAAAAACAGTGTCAGTATTATTATCATTTTAGAAGTTCAATGGGGAGTTTATTCTAAATTATAAGGATATGTCTCTTAAAATTTTAGTGATGTAGGAATGAGTTAGGGATAGATGGGGCTAGGCAGGGACAGATAAAGGAAAGGCCCAGAGTTGGGATCCCATAAATCTGTGGACTCCCACAAATCCCAAGGACACCAAATGGTCCAGAGTCAGGCTTCTACCCATCCCAAGGTAACAGAGATAAGACAGTATAAACAGAGAAGAAAATAAATTAGACTCCCTAGCTCTGAGGTGTTAGGGAGTATCACCCTTTGATGGTTACCAGACAATCCCAGAGATTCACCAGACCCCCAAAGAGCCATATGTCAATCACTTGAGATAGCACAAAGACATCTCAAGGCCTTGGGTTCCTTAGTTAAGTTCCCAATAAAAGGCCAGTCAGTGGATACCTTGTTGGGACCCCTCTCACTTCTGCGAGCTTTCTCTGTATCTTTGCTTAATAAACTTCTATTGCTTTACTCACTCTCCTGTGCCTGCAAGATTCATTCTTCAACTCTGTGACACAATAACCAAGCTCTCCTGTATCATGAGGATTCAAATGTATTCATTTAAAAATATAACCTTTCATAAAATGTCTCTCCCAAAAATTACAGTATAAATAGTGTGTTGTGTTTAGTAAACCATTACGGAGACATACAGAGAACATAGGCTTGAACTCTCCATCCCCCGTCACATTTTTACCTCTAGTCCTTCCACCAGGTAGCCACTTTTAACTGGGTGGACACCACTTTACAAGTCTGTTCGTTATACCTTATGAAAATATAAATGCATTTATATATGTAAACAAATGGTATCATATATTCACATGTGTAAATGGGAACTTTTGTTGTTGATAGTTTTTAACCATCTAACTTATAGGATAAGTGATAAATTTATACATAGTGCTAATTTCAGAAGATTCAAAAGATATCCACAAGTGCATGGAGTTGAACAGTGTTCCTTAAAAATGTGTTCCACTCAGAGCCACAGAATGCCTCCTTATTAGGAAATAGGATCATTGAAGATCTTTTTAGGATTTCATGATAAAATCATCCTGAATTAAGGGTGGTCCCAAATCCATTGATTGGTGTCCTTCTAGGAAGCAAGGACATCAGAGTCAGAGGGAATAAGGCCAGTGAAGACAGAGTAGAGACTGGATTATGTTGTCATAAGCTGAGGAACCTGGGGCCACCAGAAACTAGAAGAGGCAAGGAGATCCTCCCTAGAGCCTTCAGAGACTGCTCAGCCTGGCCAATATTTTGATTTCAAGCTTGCTGATTTCAGATTCTAGCCTCTAGAACTATGAAAATAAATTTCCATTGTTTTAAGCTAAAAAAGTCTTTGCTAATTTATTATGGTGCCACAGAAAACTAATATAAAGGGGAATATATAATGCACCCATTCTTTTCTCATGTTCCCAATTTCCTTTTTGGTATAGTTACTCTTACTAATTATATATATTATATATAATATATGTATATAGAAGGAGTTGATGCTTAACAAGCACATGCACCTCTATATGCCTTTTCAGTGAATGGCAGGATGCAGCACACTGTTTCGTACCTCACTTTGCTCATTTAATGATAAATCTTGGAGTTCAGTTTATATTAGTTCATATACCAGAGTCTCATTCTTTTAGCGCTGGATTATGTTCCTTTAATTATTTTTCCCAATCTTTTGCTGCAAACAATGCTGCAACGAAGGCTCCCATACATTTTTCATTTGCACATGTGTGAGTATATCTATAGGCTGTATTTCTATCAGTGCAATTGTTGAGCAAGGGGTGTATGTCTTTTAAACTTCAACATGTTAAGAAACAAAATCCACCTGAGTAAATTTGTAAAAAGATTTTTTTAAGATTTTACTTATTTATTCATGAGAGACACAGAGAGAGGCAGAGACATAAACAGAGGAAGAAGCAGGCTCCATGCAGGAAGCCCCATCTGGGACTTGATCCCAAGACTCCAGGATCATGTCCTGGGCTGAAGGCAGACACTCAACCACTGAGCCACCCAGGGATCCCTAAATTTGAAGATCTAATTGGCTTCATTATACAACTCATGATCAGGCAACATCCCATCTAGCAAGTAGAAGGGAGCTCTGAGGAATCTTGCAAAATGGGAAGTTTCTATAGGAAGGAAGGTAGGGCAAGAAAGACATAAACAAAAGGAAAGAAAGGATTCTTCCAGACAAGGTCACCTTCCCTTAGGGAGTAGGGCAAGTGTTACCTCATCTTCCCCTGTGGGATCCAGAGGGCCCATGTGACAGATTAATTTATTGGTGTTGATCAGAAAATTCCTAATTGACAAGTTAAGACTACATTTGGGAAGAGAGGTGGTAAAATTGCCATTAGGTTAGGTATTCATCTTAGTTTACTGACTTGGGGCCTCACTTAAGTGACGCCATATTTTGGGCCTGTGGTTTTGTTTTGAATAGTAGTTGATGGGGAACAGAGGGCTAGCTGAGCACAACTGATATCCCACAAAGGACACCCCCCTTGGGTGGGGTATGTGTGACATTCTTCAGGAAGTTCCCTACTGTCTTAATGTTAATGCATTGCTAGAGGGAAAAACCACCTTAACTTGACAATGGGAAGGCCTCCAGTATCTTGTAGGTCCTCTTTAGCATATGAAAGCCTTTTGAAATTTACCTTTTCCTTACCCCTCTCAACTCCAGGGTTTATAATCAGTGGCTACACACAACCCTGGTTCCTCCTACCCACAGGTCCTCTCCCTATGCTTTAAAAAAAATACCGTTTTGCACCAAAGACATCTCAAGAATTCTTTCTTGGTCATTGTCTCCGGACCTCACCCCAGCAAAACTCATCTATATTCCAAAACTTCATCAGTAGTTACGGCCAAACTGTGTGATCCCCGTCATATGCCAGTGCCTCGGTTTCTGCACTCATGTGGACAAAGTATGTTATCAACCATTTTAATCTTTGACAGTCTAAGGGAAAATAGCATTATGATTTCAATTGATTGTCTATTCACATATATAGGAGTAATTTTATTTCCTGCAAAAAAAATAAAATCTTTGTCTTTCTATTTCTCTGTTGCTTCGTTGAGGATTCTGTTGATTAAAGGTGCTCATTATAAATTAATAAAATTTGTATTTTCCTGTGATACAAATTGAGTAAAACTTTCCTGGGGGCCCCTGACTGGCCAAGTCACTTGAGCACTCAACTCTTGATTTTGGTTCAGGTCATGATGTCAGGGTCATAGGATTGAGCTCAGTGCTTAGTGGGGAGTCTGCTTGAAATTCTCTCTTTCTCTTTCACTCACTCTCTCTCTCTCTCCCCTTCTGCCCCTCCCACTTCTTCTCTCTCTCTCTCTCTCAAATAAATTAATTAAAAAAACAACAACAAACCTTTCCCAGATTATATGTCTTCTGATTTTATTTATGGTAATGAGTGGTTGCTATTGATTTTTTAAAGTTACTTTTGTTTTATGTTGCTATAATTTTTTATGGTAAAATATACACAACATAAAATTTAACATTTTAACCATTTTTAATTATAATCTCTATAGCATTAAGTACATTGACTTTGTTGTACAACCATCACCACCATCCATCTCCAGAACTTCTTCGTCTTCCTGATGCAGGCAGGCCAGGTCTAAGGACTAGCCAAGAGAGTCGTTGGCTTTACACAGTATGAAAACCAAACATGAGCCAGTAGGAGGTGAAAGCAGAGATAATTGAAGATATAGAGAAAGCAGATGCAGACAAACTGCGTATCCAGGAATCTCAGAAAGGAAAGGAGGGAGTCTCCCCCTTGTCTGGGGTCTGGAGTTTTTATGGGCAATTGTGGTCTGGTGTATGTGTCCTTTCAGGTATCCAGGAATTGGTCAGAACAAGGATAGGGTCCAGATATCCTTCATAACTCATTCATCTGAAACCAGGGATCTTATCATTGATATTGAGTGCCAGTGATCTAGAGTAGGCACATGATGTCTCTGTCTGGTCATTCCTTAGATAACATCCACTGTGCTGAAAGACTCAAAAGACACCATTATGCCTTTGTCCCTTACAGGGAGGATAGAGCTTTTTGCACTGCAGGGTGTGTGTAGAGTGGGGTGGGGGTGCAGGTCCTAACAAGAATAGCCAGAAAGAAGCAAAGATGAAAAAAAAAAACAAAACCCAGCTCTTTCTTTCACAGTATTCTTTCTCATTCCCAAACAGACCCTCTGCACCTAATGAATATTCACTCTTCATGCCTTCCTCCCCCAGCTCCAACAACCACCATTCTTATGGTGCTGTATCTTTGTATCATACCAACAAAGGCATTGCCTATTCCTTATCAACATTCTCTTACATTTTATTGAGTTATTTTTTGTTTAGATTTTTTGATTTAAGTATTTAATGTATTTTTAATTTATTTTGGTAAAAATGTAAAGAAGGCATATAAATTTACTTGGATATGCAGTTTTCATAATCCATTTGTGAATCTATTCCCTACCAATTTTTATTCTAACTTGGTCACATGAATTGAGTGTATTTGGATACTTGCAATTTTTCCATTTATTTTTCTCTTCAAGAGCAGGCATCATTCTTTTAATTATGAAATCTTAAAATATGTTTTAAATTCTGGTAAAGCTTACTTATAATTTTCTTGGCATCTATTTGTTTATTTCTTAATACAAACTGTAATCAGTTTGTTGGGCTTCCAAAAACATATTCTGTTGGTATTTTATTGTAATTATGTTAATGTGTAAATTACTAAAGTGCCACTCAATATCATTATGATACTAATTCTTCTTATCCAAGAAAAGGGACTATCTTTCTAAGACAGAGCAGAGACTGTACTCAGATCCCACAAGCCTAACCATAAAATCCAGGATTTCTTGATTTCTTGATGCCCCTTGAGTAACATATTTTGCAGAAATGTGGAAGCAAGGATGCTTACCTAAAGGAGGTACTGGAGTATGATGAATGAAGATTAGCAAAGATAGAGCCAAAGGGCCAAGGTAGACCCCAGTGCTGACCTTTCATGACTTCTTCCTCATTATAATACTAAAAATCATACCCAAGGAGGGAGATCTAACATGCTATTTAAACACACAATAAAAGGAATGATCTTTAAGCACACAGGCACCAAGAAATCCCCATCTCTACTCATTTAAACATCAGTCCTTTCTTGCCTCAGTCCTTTTAAAAACTTTCCCCTGCCTTTGAGAAATCAGCCTGAAGGACCATTTTCTTTGTGCTGTCACCCTTGTGCTCAAACATAAGCTCCAATAGGGGTATCTGGGTGGTTGAGCCCCCAGCTCTTGATTTCCACTCAGATCATGATCTCAGGGTCACAAGATCAGCACCACAGTAGGTTCCAGCTCTTCAGGGAGTCTGCTTAAGATTCTCTCCCTCTACCTGTCTCTGCTCCCCATTCTTGCTGTCTCTTTCTCTCTCTCTCTCTCTCTCTTTCTCTCTCTCTCTCTCTCTCCAAAGAAAAAAGAGAAAAACAAAAATAAAAAGTATAAGACCCAATAAAAGCCTTGCCTAGAATATCCATTTGGATCCAGTCACTTTCTAGGTGCCCAATGTCCTGAGTTGGTAACATTTCCATTTGTTGATGCTTCTTTTTGTATCACTCAGAAGCATTTTAAGTATTTCTTCATATCAATATTACATGTTTCTTATTAAGTTTATTCTTAAATGTTTACTTATTCTTATTGGTAAAAAATTATTCTGCCATTAAATTGTTTACCTAGTTGTAGCTTGTATATATGATGTCAATTAATTTCTGTGTATTAATTTTGTATTTAATCTATTGATTGCATCCTTCATTTGCTTTAATATTTTCTTCCTCCAATTTTCTTATATATTTCAAATATATAAATTTATGGACTATAATTGATGACAATTTTATTTCATCTCATGTCTTTGGCTTCTCACATTAGCTAGTAATTCTGGAACAATGTTAAATACTAGGGTAATGTTTCACATCCTTGTCTTTTACTTCTTTTTAATGGAAGAGATTCTTGTGTTTTCTTATCAAACATGATATTGGCCTTTATGTAAGGTTATGCACACACATACATTAAATTTAATTATATTAAAACTTTTAAAACCTTTCCCCTGCCTTTGAGAAGCAAGCCTGAAGGACCCTTTTCTTTGTGCTGCCACCCTTGTGCTAAACATAAGCCCCAATAGGGGTATCTGTTCTTTTTATTCCTTATTTTTTTGATACATTAGAATAGAGTACTTTTAATCTGTTCTTATATTTTAAAAGTGTTCCATCAGAAACAAATGTCGAAATTTTAAAAACTGTCTTTTCAGCATCTACAGAAATAATCCCTTTTTTATACATAAATGTATCAATTATATTAACAAAATTGTAGTTTATTCAAAAAACTGTATTATGATATTTCTCAGTAATTAATTACACTTGTATTTAAAAAATAAACCAGAAATTAATAAAATATTTTAATATTGTTTGATGGAATACTAAATATTTAGTTTAGAATGCTTCATCAATATCTATGTTTCATCAGTCAGTAGTTTTATTTTGTTCTTTTATTATTGTTCTATGTTTCATAAATTTTATTTAAATAATTTGAGAGATTTTTTTGCTTTTTGTCTGTTTTCTAACAGTTTACATAGACTTAGAGTTACCTACCCTTTACAGTTGGAGTAAAATTCCTGTCAGTAAATTTTATTGCAAATTCTTTTGAGCTTATAACTTTCATTTACAGTGTTTGCTTTGTTTGGTTTTATGTTTGTGTATCTTTAACCAACCTGGAAGATTTTATTTAACTTTTGTTCCAGCAATGAACTTTATACTTCTAACACCACTAAAAACACAATCCTCTATGTTTTTAAAGCATCCGTTATTTGCTCACTGTAATAATGACCCTGGTGTATTCCCAGCACTAAATACCTTCCCTAGTCTCTCTTCCACCACTGTATTTTAGTTGATCATTATTTAGTATTTACCTTTGAAATTTAAAAACACTTATCCCTCTATTTTCTTATTTGTTCATTTTGAAATTATTATCTCGCTGCTGGCTTTAAAAGACAAGGCACCAGAAAATTCAAATCACTCTTTACCCTTCTTCTTTGGAGTTATGGCTAATTGGGTATTTCTCGACAGCATTAGGACCTACAACACTCACAACACATTCCCACATTGGCTTTCATTTTACTTCAATCAATAGATTTAATCTCAAATGTCTTCTTTTCTCCACCTAGTATGTTCATTAAGCTGTTGATTATCTGAAATTTGTCTTCAGCACTTTTTTCAAGACCAACTGAAAGGATCTATGCAATTTTTTAAATGTTTGTTCTACAGCATTTATAATTAAAAGGCTCTTTGCCTTGGAATAGAATTTTGGCCATACTTCCATTTCATGAGATCTTAGAAAATACTGTTCTATTTTCTTTTAATACTGAATGTTTATATAAAAATGTCTAAGGGACATTTTCCTCCTTAAGTGGAAAGGTCACACTTCCTGCATGAAGAAGTGTGTGAGCCAGTGTTTCCCTTTCTCATTAAATGTGACTTAATCATCTAAATGGATGCAAAGAGATTTCTCTATTCAGGAAGTTCAGCAATTATATATTTTATATTTTATAAAAATACATGTAATATGTAATGTTCTGTGTTAGTGTTTTCTGGACAGTTTGTGGATTGAAATTGATTTCTTTATGGGATGTTTTCTTTAAATATATCTTTAAAAATTTCCATAGGATTGCCCTTAAATCATACCTTTTATTTTTCAGCAATCATTAACACATAGTACTAGCTCTCTGTCAAACTATATATATTAAAATATATATATATATAAAAGTCTAATATATATATATATATATTAGACTTTTATATATTGCATGATTCAGGGATTGGCAATGTTTCCATCTATCTTGAGATTTCTTTTGCAATTGAAGTACTATTGCCTTCAGAAACTTTTACAAGTGTTTTATTCACCTATAAATTGGCAGGTAATATATTCTAAATCAATGCATATCCAAAAATATCATCTTTAATACTGACAAGTTAATGGCATTTTAGTTGGAAACATGTTCTTGGGCAAAAATTCTTTCTTATTAGTATTCTCTAGACATTATTTCACTGTCTCTGAGTGCCAGAGAAGAAAGGTCTGATGCTAATTTCAGTTGTGTCTGTTTATTCACTTTGGAAATTGAAACAATTTTCTCTTTATACTTGAAATGTCAGAATTTCAAGAAGACATGTGTAGGCATCTCTTTATTTTTTAAAGGAATCTTTTCTCCACCTAGTGAATATTTTTCAATCTTCAGACTCAAGTTGTTATTTATTTTATTGTCGAAGGAACACAACATGAAATTTCTCTTATAAAGAATTTAAGAAAAAAAAAAGAATTTAAGTATACAATACATTATTGTTGTCTTTACGTTCAATGTTGTACAGCAGATATCTAGAGCTTACTGATATTGCTTGGCTGAGACTTTGTCTTGTTGACTAGCAATTCTCCATTCCCCTCCCCCAGCCCTTGGCAACTACCATTTCACTCTTTGATTCCATAAATGTGACTATTTTCGATATTTAAGTGGAATGGTGTAGTATTTATCTATGATTGCTTTATTTCACTTAGCATAATATCCTCAGGTTCTCCATTCATATATTGCAGAAATCTCTTCTTTTTTAAAGGTTGAATAATATTCCATTATATGTTTATGACCAAATTTTCTTTATTCATCTTCCCATGGAGACTTTAGTTGTTTCCATATTTTAGCTATTGTGACTAATGCTTCAATGAACATGGGAGTACAGATATCTCTGAGATTCTTATTTCAATTTTTCTTTTTTTAGATTATCTATCTATATCTATCTATCTATCTATCTATCTATCTATTTATGAGAGACACAGATAGAGAGGCAGAGACATAGGCAGAGGGAGAAGCAGACACCCTGTGGGAAGCCAGATGTGGGACTCCATCCCAGGACCACAACCCAAGCCAAATGCAGATACTCAACCACTGAGCCACCCAGGTACCCCTCTTATTTCAATTATTTTGTATAAATACCTAGTAGTGAGATTGCTGAATCATATGGCAGCTCTATTTTTAAGTTTTGGGGGGAGCTTTCATACTGTTTTCTATAATGGCTGCACCATTTTGCATTCCCAACAATATGCAAGGGTTCTGCATCTTCACTAATACTTGCTTTTTGTATTTTTGATAATAGCCACCCTGATAGGTGTAGAATAATATCTCACTGTGGTTTTGACTTCCATTCCCTAATGTTTAGTGATGTTTCGTGTACCAGTTGGCCATGTATAACTTCTTTGGAGAAATGCCTGTTCGGGTCCTTTGTCCATTTTTAAATCGGGTTATTAGAGTTTTTACAAATAAGTTATTGGAGCTCCTTATATATTTTGGATATTAATCCCTTATCAAATGTATGGTTTGCAAACATTTTCTCCTATTCTGTAAGCTGTCTTTTCACTCTGATTGTTTCCTTTGCTGTCCAGAAACTTTTTAGTTGGGTATAATTCCACTTGTTTGTGTTTGTTTTTGTTGCCTGAACTTCTCATGACATATCCACGATATCATTGCCAAGAACCAATGTCATAAAGATTTGCTTCTATGTTTCTTCTAGAAGTTTTATATTTTCAGGTCTTATGTTTAAATGCTTAATCCATTTTTGAGTGGATTTTTGTATATGGTACAAGATAGAAGGTCTAATTTCATTCTTTCATCTGTGGATATTCAGTTTTTGATGACAAGGCTTTATCACAGAGAAATTTTCTTTTTTTTTTTTTTGAGAAATTTTCTTTGTTTAGTTATTATCTCTCTTTGAACTATTTATTTTTATCTCTTTGGACTGCTGAATTATTTTATTGTTATATTCCCTAAAACTACTCTCAGTTTCTAACATTTTTTCCTTTCATTATTTCTATTCCTTTGGTACATTTGTTCTAATTGTTAAATGTTTTTCCAGTTTGTCCATAAAATTTAAATTTCAGGAAGTAATTTCTGTGCTCTAATTGAATCTCCTCTAAAGGATAATTTTTTGTTGTTAAAATTGTCAACTTTTTTTTTTGCCAGTCTGCTTCATTCATGTTGACTTGCAGCATAATTTCCCTTAGATGTGTTATTACTCTTTGTTTATGATTCTGTACATGCCCTCAGCTGCCTGGTCACTAGAGTCTGTTGAGAAGTGGTAAACCACTGTAGGTAAATCTATTCTCTTCATGCTAACTGGCAGTAAATAAGTTAATAACAAACTATTAAGCCTTTCTTGAGAGAGGATGAAGCATTTTATATATATATATAACCTGTAAACTGCAGTTCCTCAAACGCGGTCCTTCAACAAAGAAACAAAAAATTATATACCCAGATATAGCCCAATGCCTAAACCCTATACCAAGATTTCTTTTGTGCACTCTTCAGTAAGGTCAGCCTCATCTCTTGTATGTAACATTCCTTTTCTAAATAGTAAATTCCCTGTTCACAGCAATGAATAAATTTACACAACAGCTAAATCCCCAAGCAATACCAGGCAAAGAGCTAAAAAGATGAAGGCCTGACACATGTATTATTTCATTTCATCTCTATGAAAGCCCTGTGAAGCATAGGTGATGATCCTACTCCACAAATGAGGAAACAGAGGCTCAAAGACTTAGCCATTATCTCATTTCAAAACCATAGTACATGGAGAGGCTGTGGTGCTGAGCTCTGTCTGAGCTTAAAACTGGCTCTGTGCTCCATATGCTCCCTTGGACTTGATCCCTGAGGAAGGACACACATCCAAGACAGCAAAAGAAGCAATTTGTGTCTGTGACTCAGACTGAATGAATTGTCACTGAGACCACAAATTAGTACTTTACAAAAACTATTATAGGAAACTAATTTCACATATAATAAAAAAATTAAAAACTAGTAAATTAAATACATCTAAATTAACATAAGATACCATGTTGGGCTGACAGCCTGACAAAAATGAAAACCACTGACCTTAGTGCTGGTGGGAGTGTAATGGTAAGCATTCTCAGTATCTGCCAGTGAAAATAAAATGTTAGCAATTCTGTGAAAAAAAAAAAAAAAAAAAAACACTTGGATGTGTATATCAAAGAACTTTAAAGGACTATTAGAATTTTATATGATAATTCTAATTCTGGGGTTTAATCTAAAATGAGGTCAAAGATTTATGAAGCATGTGGTTTGTTTCAGCATGATTTAAGATTAGAAAAAGTTGAAAACCAATTAAATGTCCAATATAAAGAAAAAATATGTAAAGGGAAAGATAATCCCACAGGAGAAAACAGTCCAGAAGAAGTTGTAACAAATTGGTTAAGGTAGCTATTCCTGGATAAAGGTGTGGATAAGTATATATTTTTATAATTACACATATATTCAAAATTTTCTAGCCGCATCATTTGATTGTCATATCAAATGTAGCAGGCCCTGCCTTGGCCTGCTGGATGGCATAACAGAGTTTAAAATGATACATAGAATCACGTATGTTCAATAAAGCAAAAACATCCTTCTGCTATAGGAGTGAGATACTGATGGGGCAAAAGGTCAGAATATAACCAAAGAATCTACACAAATTATAAATAATCATGTAAGAAGGTATTCATCACCATTTTCCATTAGGAAAACGTCAACTAACTAAAACAACAAGATACCACAACACATTTATTAGAATGACTAAATTCCCGAAAGCTGACAAAATCATTTGCTGGCAAGGATAAAGAGAAAAAAGAACTCTTGTTCATTCCTGGTGGAAATGCAAAATGGCACAGCCACTTTGGAAGACAGTTTGTCAATTTTCTACAAAGCCAAACATCCTTTTACCATGTGATCTGCCAGTTGCACTCCTGGGTATTTATCCAACTGAATTGAAAACTTATGCCCACACAAAAAACACCTATAAATGTTTATAGCTACTTTATTCATAATTGACAAAACTGGAAACAACCATGATATCCTTTAGTAAGTGAATAAATAAACAAACTTTCGATGGAGTACAATGAAACATTATTCAGTGATAAATAGAAATAAGCTATCAAGCCACATAAAAACTGTAAATCTTCAATACATATTGTTAAGTAAAAGAAGTCAGTCTGAAAAGACCACATATTGTGTGATTCCATTTATATTATATTCTGGAAAAGGCAAAACTATAGAGACAACAAATAGCAGTTGCCAATAATTTGGAGAGGTAAGACGGTTGAATTAGAAGGGATCTTTTAAGGTAGTGAAACTACTTTTCTCTGGTACCATAATAGTGAGTACATGAAACTATGCCACCATCAAAAAGCATAGAACTTTACAACACAGAGAGGAACCTTATACAAAAATCATTTAGGAAGTCAGGAGCCCCCAAAATGTAATGCAGGCTGTGACAAAAGAATCTAACTGTATTACAAATGTATGACACATCCTTTCAGAAGAGAGCAGGGAGAAAAAGTGTGGACCTAAGTAATTTTAGAAATGAGTATATGATACTAAAGACAAAAGGATCTGCACACATGTATGGTACTCTAGGTGGATATTTTTTTTCAGAATATGGGTTAACACATCTGAAACTACACAAATATGGAATTGAAAAGAAAGTAGATGGTGAATGGTGAGTGTAAGGTTTCTCAGTATTGAATCAGAATGTTACATATAAGCATGGCTAGAATAATCTATAGGTAAAGGATTAGAGCTGGAGACATCAGTATGAACTCATGTTTAGCTTCATTTAGATGAGCACATATAGAAATATTAATATCTATATACATAACATATAGATATGTTAGTATCTGTAAGTATAGATACATATATAGTATGCATACACACATAAATTTCCTTGCTCTTTCTGCCAAGAAGACCTAGAAGCAATGATACCCCAGTAGCAATGAGCACACTCAGCACACAGATTTTGGTTTCTAGTAACATTTTCCAAGAACTCCTTGGAGAAATGGTTTACTCTTGAGGCAGGGAATATGCAGGATGAATCTGGAGCATCTTATTGTGCTAAAAAACAAGGAAGTACTAAAATACAGATACACACACACAATAATTAAATAAATAAATGTGAAATGATAGGCTAATTTCCTTTGCAGAAGAATTCCAAATAATTTATGCAGATACTCCACATTAAAGAAGGTAGAGTATAACTGTCCCTTCATTAAGCAAAGGCTGGGTATCATGACTTCTTTCCAAAGTGTGCTTAGTCAGTTCTTCGATAGGTCTAGTAATCAAATTAATACAAAACAAATTTAATTACACACATACAAGTGTCCCTTAAGAATATGAGACCCAAAGACAAGCCAGGATTTGAAGCTTGTATGCCACTTTGTGCTAAGAAATGAGATAGGGACCTGGGGTTTCAAAGGGAAGAGGGTGAGTCACAGGACAATAAGAACAGATGTTTGGTGATTAGGTATTTGTAATGCTATTCAGATAGGAAATTCAGATAAAAATTTTATCTCTTGGTAATAGCTCTCTTTCTTGGTCAGGACCCCTATCTAAATTCTTCCAGGCAGTTTAAGGGAGAGGTAAATTTTTTTCTTGAGAGTGCTGGGCCTTGATTGCCTTCAGCTCAAAATTCTCCACATGCCAAAGTGGCACAGTTTGGGAAGACTTTCTGAACCCTTTCAGTACAATATACAAAGGGAGAGAAGAATAACTTCTTTCTAAAGAAACCTGGCAAAACTTCTCAACCAGCTGATTAAGGTTAATATCAACAATGATGAGAATGGCACTTTACTTATGTAGTCTTCCTTTTAGAAACCCGTATGCCCAATCTAATCATGAGAAAAATACCAGTTGAATCTCAACTGAGGGGCATTGTGCAAACCATCTAATGAATACTCCTCTAAACTGTCAAGGTCATCAAAAACAAGGAATTTTAAGAACCTAAGGAGATACAATGATTCAGTGTAATGGTGGTGTTCCAGATGAGATCCTGAAACAGAAAAAAGACATCAGTCAAAAACCAGGGCAATCTGAATAAAAATATGGACATTAGTTGATAATAATTTAATAATATTGGCTCATTAATTGTGATAAACATACCATACTAATGTAAGATGTTAATAATAGGGAACACTGGCCATGGGGTATAGGAGAATGTTATATGCTATCTTCACAACTTTTCTGTACACCTAATACTATTCTAAAATTAAAACGTACTATTAAAAAAGATAACAGGGCAGCCCAGCGGTTTAGCACCACCTTCAGCCAGGGCCTGATCCTGGAGACCCGGGATCAAGTTCCATGTCAGGCTCCCTGCATGGAGCCTGCTTCTCCCTCGGTCTGTGTCTCTGCCTCTCTCTCTCTCTCTCTCCCCCCCCCCCCCCGTGTCTCTCATGAATGAATAAATAAATAAAAATCTTAAAAAAAAAAGATAACAGGGGATCCCTGGGTGGCGCAGCGGTTTAGTGCCTGCCTTTGGCTCAGGGCGCGATCCTGGAGACCCGGAATCGAATCCCACGTCGGGCTCCCGGTGCATGGAGCCTGCTTCTGCTTCTGCCTATGTCTCTGCCTCTCTCTCTCTCTCTCTCTCTCTGTGACTATCATAAATAAATACAAATTAAAAAAAAAAGATAACAATATTATCATTGTATTTAATTAAGTGCAAGTTTATACATAAATTTTTTAATCAAAAAATTATGGGAATATTGGAATCTTAACTTATAAAACCAATGTAAAAGTTTGATTCACAAGAAATTTAACCTTGGTCTTGAGCAATCCAAAATGTCATACTGACATTTTTTATAGTGAACTAATTGTTAAAGATGCTGAATCACCTCAAGGTTTTCTTCTATTTTGAAAATGAAGCCTTTTCTTGTTGTCTCCTATCTAGAGTCACAAAGACTATTATGTAAATATAATTTTCAGTATCCACAAAGAGAAACATAGTTTGCTAACTTTTTCTTTCTTAGACAATTTTGACTTTTGATCTGAATTAAATATTCCTGGAATACACATATAATGATTGGATGACCTTTTTTATCTCTTAATCTGTAAAGTTTCTCCAGAAAGGATAAAAGAATGGGACAAAAAGATGTGAGGAAGCAATCTTCAGACAAATCGCTAACTAGCTCCTTCTGTAAGGAAAGGGAAGCAAGTTAAGATGTATTTTTTAAAAAAGAGTTCAACATATACACACAAACGAGAGTATTATGCAGCTGGTTTTTGACACAATGTAAGTCCTTGAGAATTTTATCAAGTCATCTGATCAAAAAGCCCACACTTAGTAATTTCTATGGATGAAAATAAAGGAGGAGATTCTTCCACTTAAACAAAATGATGTCTCTTCTAGACAAATAAAGCAATTCCCTCATGAGGGCTATTAAAATTTTCTGAAGTCTGTGGAAAATGCTCAAATATTGAAGTTCATGCAAGAGGTGATTTGCCAGATATTTCTTTATTAACAATCATTTTCTGACTTTAAGCCATCAAGAATAAAGGTGGGAAAGTCTTTGGAAATGTAGTAGCTAATCTTGAACACCATTTAAAAATGTGGCTTAGGAAAACAATGCTGCTTAGAGAGATACTTTCTCACATTTTTCATTAGCCTTAGCTAAAGAATATTTTATGGAGGCAAATTTGGGCCTAAATTGCATCCAGAAGTCTCCTTATACCAATTAAAGGAAGCAGACCATGGGGCAGTTGGAATTTTGCTTCCTTTCTGTTCTAAAGTGCTGTTCAAGTAAACTATCTTGCCCATATTAAAAATTCTCTAAGGTGGTGTCTGTGATTTCAAATGTCTTGGTAAAGGGGCACCTGGGTGACTCAGATGGTTAAGCATCTGCCTTCAGCTCAGGTCATGATCTCAGGGTCCTGGGATGTAGCTCCACATCAGACTCCCTGCTCAATGGGGAATCTGCTTCTCCCTCTCCCCCTACCCCTCCCCTGCTCATGTCCTCTCTCTCGGTATCTCTCTGTCTCAAAGGATTAAATAAAATCTTTTAAAAAAATGTCTTGGTAAAATTGTGCCAGTTAGAAAGACATGTAAAATAATTAGAGTTATAGTGATAAAACATAAGGACAGGAAAGGGTCAGCCTGGAGAAGTGTAGTTTATATTGAAAAGACCAAGTGAAAATTACAAAAATGTCTATAAGGATGGCTTTTGTAGAATTCTGTGTTTCTGGAGCCTGGTAAAGACAATCATCACCTACTGGGGCCAGACAAAACCTGGTTTCAAGTAGACAAAATTAAATAAAAGCAGTTTTTGAGAGAAACAAAAACAAGACTGAGGAAGTTCTTCTTACCAGGTTTTGAGGTGGTGACTTGGGACAAGGTTGCTCAAAGAACACTGGGCTTTTTTTTTTTTTTTTTTTAAGATTTTATTTATTTATTCATGAGAGACACACAGAGAAAGAGAGAGACGTAGAGACACAGGCAGAGGGAGGTGCAGGCTCCATGCAGGGAGCCTGATGTGGGACTTGATCCTGGGACTTCAGGATGACACCCTGAGCCGAAGGCAGGTGCTAAACCAGGGATCCCCAAGAACACTGGTCTTAAAAGAAATATCAATTTCTCAGCCTCTGAGATGGCTTGATGATAGATTTCTCAGGTCTAGATCTATAGACTTCCTCCCACAAAAGACAAACCACTTTTAAGACACCAGACAAGCAGACAGGGCATTAGACAAGCTGGAGTTAGGTGCTAATAAACAATTTTGTGAACGAACAATACAAATCTAGTCTCATAAGTAAAAATCCCAAAAGACCTAATTCCTAAGAAAACAAAATAAATCCAATGTTGAAAAGGCTTTTAAAAAATAGGGGAGTTTATCTTCCTGCCAAGGCAGATGGCAATTGGTGCGATTTTAGAGGCAGAAATCCCAAATGTGTGTGCCATCACTTGGTAGAGCATGCCAGGCCAAGGCATGAAGCTCTCAGTGCACCTGAGTGAAGCCTCTATTTCTGTCAATACCCTTCAGCCAACCACCAGGGCACACCAGTAGCTGAACAAATTGGTTTTATTACTTTCTTCAGTTAGAGAGAATATGTGCCACAAGGAACCATGGCATATCCACAAGAAGCTGTTCCAAAGAACCTATTATATAATTAGGGTTCTAGTTAGCTGAACTGAGAAAGAGCCAGAAGAGTTTGTTATATTTGGGATGCTCTCAGAAAATGTAGGCAATTCGATAACTGGGTATCCCAATTCATCTTATCTAGGGGGAGAGCCCACCAGATGAGATTAAAAAAACAAAGTTGCAATTGATCAAGAAATTGCAGTCACTCATTTTAGCCAAGAGAAAGGGGGTGTTTGGTACTTTGTGGGTGGCATGGGGACCTTGTTTTTCATCTGTACTTAGACAATACTATGAAATAACCTTTCTTTGTCTCACTTTATCTTGGCCTCAGAGGGATCTTGTCTGAGGTTTGTGTTCTGTAAGATTGCTTTTTTCCAATAGAAAAATAATATGATCTAGCTATGAGCACCAGGCCAGTTCCCTAGATATCTGGGGCTATATATTTTTTTTCCTTTCTCAAAATTAAAATTTTGGGAAATAGACACAAGCAAACAATTAGAATTAACTAATCATAATACAGGGTAAGAAGTGAGTTAAAAGGACGTGTACAAGGTAGAGTGGTGGCATGATGTAGAGAATCATCCATTTGGGGTATGGTTGGAGGCCACCATTGAGCAGAGTTTGGTTCCAAAAAGATGTCCACAATGAGGTGATATTTAAGCTAAGTCTTTTTTTTTTTTTTTTTTTTTTTTTTTTTTAAGCTAAGTCTTGAGAGATAAGGAGACATTTCTTAGGTAAAGTGGATGAGGGACATACACAAATAGGAGGAAGAATGCATTTTAGCAGAAATAAATTGGTGCAAAGGAAAGGAATTTTTAGGATGACACATTAGGAGAAACTACAAAGAATCCAAAGCATAGAGAAACAAGACTGTATGCAAAGGTCTGAGTCGGATGTTAATGACCTTTCTGAATTGCTAAAGAATTTGACCTTTTATGATAAATAACCATTGGAAGGTTTTAAGCAGTAGACTAATGTAACCATATTAGATAGGCAGCAGCAAATCCAGGTGCAGGGAGACCAGCAGGGAAGCATTTTCAGTCATTCAGGAGTGATCCAAGGAAGGTCTCAACTAGGGCCTTGTTGATGGGCCTCTTAGAGCCATAGGTGAATTTTCCCTGAAACTTTCAGCTTCAGGAAGTCTTACTTTGCACTGGCATTTTTCAAGTCCCTGGGAGTACCCACAAACTGTCTTAGGTAGTCATATATTTTTGTAAAGTTTATAAAACAAGATATTTTAACTACTATCAGGTTAATGCCTCTTTCCCCCTTGGAATTCCGCTCCTTCAGAGCTCCCCTCAGGTTGGGTAGAACTGGATGGCTCTGAGAATTCGGGGTCTGGCTGAAGAAAGTAATACAGGGGGCATTAGAATTTAATAAGTAAAAATACTCTTTTCTAGATTTTTTATTATCTATGTTTTTCATTTTCTAAATGTGTAATTAGTTGTGATTTCTTCTTACTGTAGACGAATATTCACTTTCATACAGAATTTTATATTCATGAGTTTATATTCTTTTTCTTTAAATGGTTCTCAACATTTGTACAAGTGCTAAGCCCCACAGATTTGAGCCTCACTAGGCCAATCACCCAGTAGTGTGACACAAACAGCTAGAGGTGTTATCTTGATAAGAACATTTCCTATGGCTCTGGCATTGGAACATGTCTGCAGTTTGATACTTACAGAGCCAGAAGCTAGCCTGTGGAAGATTTTTCCAATTACAAGACATGCCAAATTTTAAGTAGAGGATGACATTATCATTGGTCTCCTCTTAGGAATATACTTGATAACATTCAAACACTCCCAGATACATTTTGGATAGGAATCATTTGGAATATAATTTATAAGAAGTCCTATGATTGCAAGACACAAATTCACAGCCATCCTACAAACTGTAAAGTTGTGTTTTGCACATTCCAACACAATGGATCACATCATGGGGTTTCCAAAAATCTTTGACAGATCACTGAAAGTCACATAGGGGATCCCTGGGTGGCTCAGCAATTTGGCGCCTGCCTTTGGCTCAGGATGTGATCCTGGAGTCTCGGGATCGAGTCCCACATCAGGCTCCCTGCATGGAGCCTGCTTCTCCTTCTGCCTGTGTCTCTGCCCCCGCCTTTCTCTCTGTGTGTAGTCTCTCATGAATAAATAAATAAAATCTTAAAAAAAAAAAAAAAGAAAGTCACATAAATCTTACCAAAGTAATAATTCATTAACAGGAAGATATAAATTTCAAAAAGAAGCCCAATTCAGATTGGGTGCCTGGGTGGCTCAGTTTGTTAAGCATCTGCCTTCAGCTGAAGTCATGATCCTGAGTTCTGGGATCAAGCTCCACTTCAGGGTCCCTTGCTCAGTCCCTGTGTCTGCTTCTTCCTTTCCCTCTGCCTCTCCCACACCCCCTGGCTCATGCTCACTACTGCTTTCTCTCTCAAATAAATAAACTCTTTAAAAATAAATAAAAATGAATTCTTGGATTCTTTGATAATCCAGTTAATAAAAAGGAGCAAATCATATTAATTCACTGGCAAGATATTTAAATTTCCTACTGATTTAGGACACAAAGTATTGATTTCAACAAAGATTGCAACAACCACAAAACCTTATAAGATGCCAGTGCAATGAGACACACAGAGCAAACTGATAAGTAGGTATCATCAATACAGGGAATATTGGAAATATCCTGGAGTGTTATGATTCATATATGAAAGAACCTTAACAGAGGTTGCCATAACTTAATAGCAGTGTTAAAAATATATAAGATATTAATAATAATATCAATAATATATCAATAATAATAATCAATAATGAGTTGAGAAACAAAATTTTCTCAATTATTAACAAAAGAACAAATTTCAAAAATCATGCTAAAGACCACATTATCTTTCTATTCCTTATAGAAAATATTACATTCTCTGTCATATGAGGAAAGACCAAAGAGTGTGCAGCCAAAAAAACAAACATAGGGGGCATTAGAAGTTAATAAATAAACATTTTTCTCTAGACTTTTAAAATATATGTGGTATTTTTCATTTGTTAAATGTGTGATTTGTTGTGATTTCCTCTTACTCTAAATAAATGTTAACTTACATACATAATTTTGTATTCATGATTTTGTGTTTCTTTTTTTTAAAATAGATTCCAACATTTGTCTAAGCTCAAAGCCTCACTTGAATAGGTTCTGCTCAACCAGTAAAAATCTGAGTCTGCGTACACTCAGTTATCTCCCTGATGACTTCATTTCTACTGAAAACCAGGTACAGCTTCACTATTAATGTCACAATCTTTTTAATGGTTGCTTCAATCTCTCTAAACACTTGCTAATTCTCTCAAGCAATGACTGGTTTTTTAACATACTTGGAAATGCAACTTATTTTAAAGGAATCCACATTTTAGAGATGAATTCATAATGCTTTTTTATACATTGAAAAAATTCTTTTCTGCCCCTAAGAATTCAGGAGTTTTCAGTGATTTAAAAAAGGTTGAAGTTATGAATCATATTTCAACTCTGCTCTTATACACCCAGAAGAAATTTGTTAAACAAATACTCTATGACTGCTCTCTTCCCACCCCTCAGCCCTTCTAAAATAAATATTACCCACTCGGCTTTCATCTTTGCATGGTAATTTTAAAAAGCAAAGTATCTATATCCTGGAAGAAAGTATAGTTTTTTATTACTGCTGTTGAAGTGGATGTTGGAAAGACTCAGATTTTAATTAAATAGTATGCTTTCTCTAAGTCTTTACTATTATTAGATAAATCTGGATACGTTACAGTTAAGGGAATAATTGTCTTTTTTTTTTTAAGATTTTATTTATTTATTCATGAGAGACACAGAGAGAGAGAGAGGCAGAGACACAGGCAAAGAGAGAAGCAGGCTCCATGCAGGGAGCCCAATGTGGGACTTGATCCAGGGACTCCAGGATCATGCCCTGGGCTGAAGGCAGGTGCTAAACCACTGAGCCACCCAGATGTCCTGGGAAGAATTGTCTTGGAACATGGAATTTCCATTGTAGTAAATCAAAACCAGTGGAGTTATTGGCAGTTCTATGCAGCTAGCCTGATATAACAAACAATTACTTTTTAAATAAAAGTTTGGTTTGGCTTGGAGAATAATCAGAGATGCTCTATGGGAGCACTGCCAGTTTTTTTGCTTCCTTTGAGTGTGTTCATTAGAGCAAAGAATAAAGGTGGTTACCATCTTGCTTCCCCACTGGACACATTTTTGGAAACATAAGGAATTAAGGAATGTGGACTTACCAAAATATTACTTCCATAATCATACTACTATTGTAAAGAAAATAAACCAATAAACAATGGTTACATATTTATCTTGTACTAGGCCCCATGCTTGGTATGGACAGGGTAGAGAAACAGTTCAGACATGTTCTTACCCCAAGGTGCTCACATTCTATTTGAGGTTTTTTAAAACACGGATACAGAAAGATGATAAAAACTGCAAGATCTTAAACAATTGTTAAATATCTGATAGAGAGTAAAAGCATTGATTGCCAAGATTCCAGCAAAAGAATGAAAGCAGGAGAGAAACAGCATGCACTCAAATGCAGAGAGAACACATGAAATCTCTCCAAGTAATGTGGTCAAATACTGGCTGTGTATGCTTAAGCATGTCACCTTAGCTTTCTTCAGAGGTCTGGGCAGCCTGAGTGTGTACTGGTGAAACGACAACACTGACCAAGTAGCACTTTCATTTCAGGCAGGATGCTTAGAACTTGCCTTCGCAATGACTCACTCACTGAGCTATACATGGATGTGGGTGGGGACATGGTGGGGAGGACACCCATTTTCCAAGATTTCAAAGATTTAATTCAAAACTTAACAGCTAGTCAACTCTTGGATTTAGGATTTATGCCAGGTATATCTGACTTCGAAAGTGTGTGTACATATACACACAGGCATTATTCATATTATTCTATTTTAACCTTCATGTTATGCAAGTTAATAAAAAAAAATGTATTACCAGTAATCTTATTCCTGCCAAATTACAATTCACAGAAAGACATTAGAATTTAATACTTTTTATTCATAATGTATATTGTCCTTGGAATTTTCTATTCCTTTGTGGGGGAACTGCTTTCTAGTTTTTATTCATTTCAGCATATTCCAATATTATTCTTATCATGGAATCAATACAAGAGGATCTCCTAAACGGATTTTACTAAATCTATTAGTTGGATGATTTAAATTCCTGCTTATTTTTGAAGTTCTGGCCTTGAAAATCCCCAACGTTATCTTTTTAGATTATAAATCTAAACTCTAAATTACTAAAATATATCAAATATGTAATAAAAGAAATGTCAAATATTAACTCCAAATTTTTTTAATTACTTGAGTTAATACTACCAAATGGAAGGATTCCAAAGCACTGTTTTGTAAAACAAAGCAAAATATTTGAGCCTTTGTACGCTACTCCAGTTTTTACCAAAAACAACACCATAACCATTGCCTGAGGCACTTACTTACTAGAAAATTCTTTTCTATGTGTTTTGCCCTTATCAATTTTGGAACTTAAGCATTATTTGGGATACTAAATACCCGGGGCACTGAGGAGGGCCTCGCAGCCCGCGGTGCTGGCCACGCCCGTGGCGCTGCAGAAACAGGAGGAGGAGGGGGGCAGGAGAGGGGAGGTGCTGCCCGAAGGCCGCGAGGGCTCCCGGGTCTAGAGCTCCCCAGCTGCAGCAGAGGGGCAGGCGCCGTGCTTTCCCGCCAACAAGGGGAATCAGGCGGTCCACGTGGGCCTGATAAGACGGGGAATTTCCCCTGTAACAAAGGGAGCTTCAGCATCTGCTTGGCAATATTCCTTAAAGTCTCCGTCCCCAGGCAGACCACACACAGGTGGCTCCAAATATAGCCTTGCACCGGGGAGGAGAGGGAGAAAGACGCATGTGGCCTCGAGCTTGCGTAGCATATCCCAGCCGAAGAGCGAAGAGCGGAGCTGGGCAGGAAGGAACGTGAGAAGGGGAACCCATCCAGGCCGCGAGGGAGGAGTGCGGTGGCCCGGGGAGTAGCGGGGTGCCGTCAGTTCCCACCACCACCACCCGAAAGGGGAAACCGGCCCCCGAGTGGGAAGGCGGAAGAGTAAGTCCCCCCCACCCCGCCCCCGCCCCCGCCCCCGCGTCCCACAGGATAAGGGATGCTGCACTCCCCTCCTCGCTGCAGCCGGGCGGACTCGGCCGGGTCGGGGCGGGGGGCTCCGAGGCCGGGCGCCGTCCGCCGCTCCGCTCTCAGTAGCTGGAGGCTGGACTCAGCGGCTCAGGGGTTCCCCCGCGTGGAGGCGCCCAGGACCCTCCGAGCCCCGGGCAGGCGGATTTCCAGGGGCCCGTGGTTCGGCATTGAGGGCCTGGCCGCGTTGGCTCCTTGGGATTGGACCGAGGGAGGCGCATCCCTCGGCTCCGCGTCTGAAGCAAGCCCGGGCGGGGTCCGGTTGGTCCCCCCTTTCTGCCGGCCCCGACGCCCGCCAGCCGCCCGGCCGCTACCAAGGCTTGGGCTGGGAATTGGACTTTCTGCAACAAAACTTAATTTCTAAATGTAACAATAAAATGTACCTGTTAGTTGGCAAGCTGTTTCCACCCCAGAGTTTCTCTCATTCCATCTTGTGGCTCTGCTCCCTCCTGCCTCAGGGGAAAGGGGCTGGGCAAGATGCTGTGCCCAGCAGGGCAGGGAGACCCAGCCAGCCAGCCACTCTTCATTTTTCAGAATGGTAACGAATCATCCTGAAGCCTGTGCTGTGCTTCTTGATCTCCCATGCCAGGGATCTGCAGGGAGTACGAAGAGGCCCCAAGACTCTCCTGAGACCTCTGCTTCCCATAGAATCTTCCCTAACACCCTACTATCATAGGGTGACTGGCTATAGGCAACACAGAATTAAAAGTACTGGATTAAATACACACCTTTCACATTTCAGTAGATAATTGCCAAGTTGTCCTCCCTATCCCCACAGCCCATTTCTGTCCTCATTGAACCAATTCCTCAATGACACTGGCTATTGTTTTTTGTTTTTTTTTCCCCCTGGAATTTGTTAACTAATCAGAACTCCTTGCCTCTCTGTCCACTATTCATATCTTTGACCCTTGCTCCTGTGGATTCCCCCAGATGTTAAACTCATTGTATAGTAATAATAGTCACCTTTTCCTGTCCAACGTGTTTCAGACATTTTCTCCCAATCTGTAGCTAGAATGTTGACATTATTTATGGTTCCTTTCATGCCAAAAAAAATGTTTTTAATTCTTAAGAATTTTTATTTTTCAACAGACAATTGAAATTCTTTGAGATTCAGAATACTTTAATCCCTCCACCCTTCCTTGATTTTTGAGTAGAGTGATCCTGGCCCTCCTTTGTGGTAATGTCATTGTGCCCCTAAGTGTGTTACTTGCACAGCACTGTGTTTTGGTGTTCGCTGCCTGAGAAGCAGTTCAAGAACAATGCTGGTTTTATAAAAATTAAAAAATAAAAATGGTTGGTCATAAACACCAACCATTTAGGAAATCCTGACACTGTGCCTCCTTGATCAAGTTTGATAAGTTTGATGAGTTTCTAAGCACTTCCTTTCTTCCATATCTTTGCCAACACTTGACATTTTGACACTTATGTTTTGTCCAAATGCTAGCTGGAGCCAGGGAGGTCGAGATGTTTTTCAGATGGTTTTGTCCGAGGGGTTCCTCTCCAGCTCATGGCCTATTCACAATAAATTCTTTTACATGGCAGTGTTTGCCTAATTTTAAATCATGTGTAGTTTATATGAAAGCAACCCTTTGTATGTTCATCTCTCAATCTGTTGGGGGTTTTTTGTTTTGTTTTTTCACTTTTTCCCCCCAAAGTATGAGTTGTTCACCTGGTGCAATGTGTGGATTTTTCCTTTATGGTCTGGGTGTTTTGTTCTGATTTTGGCCTTCCTAAACAAGAGTGTAAACACAGTAGTCTCCCAACGTTCTCCACAGGTTATTCAGGGTACGCAGACTTGTGAACGCACGATTCCAAGGGCTTAAATCCTCATGACGGCAAAGACCCGGGCTAAGGAAAGGTTTTGGGCCACAAGGTCAAACTGGGGAACTGGGACCTGGGAAGCCAATGTCATAACGTGCTTCTCGAGCCACTCCAAGCACTCTTTTCCAAATCCCACGGCCGGAGCTCGTTCCCGGAGCTCGTTCGCAGCACTTTCTGGGGAATGCACCTGGCCGGCGAGGGCGAGGGCGAGGGCGAGGGGCGGGGGAGGGCCGCCCGGGGTCGGCGGGCGCAGCACCGGCGCAGAGCCGCCCTCCGCCCTCCCCCAGCCCGGAGGGACGCCCGGACCGTCCACAACCAGCAACGCCGAAAGCCACGCAGGCGCAGAAGGCGGGCGCGCAGGGGGCGGGGCCGCGCGCGGAAGGCGGAAGTCTGCAGGAGGCTTTTCAATCCACTTGCACTGGAGGCCGCTTCTGTCGCCTCCCATATGGTCTAGCGGTTAGGATTCCTGGTTTTCACCCAGGCGGCCCGGGTTCGACTCCCGGTGTGGGAATGCTGGAGTTTTTATAAAAAAAAATTGCTACCCAGCGCATTTGTATCCTTCTTAGCAAGAAAGCGTTGAATACAGTTGTTGACAGCTGAAATTCTGAAGGGGAAATGTTGAGGCATAAGGACCCGAATCTTGTTGGTGTGTTTCTCCAGCTTGGAAAACTTGCTTGTGTAATTAGTATTGTTACTTCTGCCCATCACACAACTCATTTAAAATGTCATAATAAATCATCATAATTAACATTTAATTGTCAAACTGTATTAAACGAACGGATTCATTTTTGCTACTGTTACTCAGATAGTTTACATATAACATTGTGTAAGTTTAAAGGTGTACAATATGATTTTATATGTATATGTATATACACACATATATTTGCCACAGTAGGGTGAGTTCATACCTCCATCACCTCATGTAATTGCCATTTCTTTCTTTTTTTTTTTTTTTTAAGATTTATTTATTTATTCATGATAGACATAGAGAGAGAGAGAGAGGCAGAGACACAGGCAGAGGGAGAAGCAGGCTCCATGCACCGGGCGCCCAACGTGGGACTCGATCCTGGGTCTCCAGGATCGCGCCCTGGGCCAAAGGCAGGCGCCAAACCGCTGAGCCACCCAGGGATCCCTGCCATTTCTTTTATATTTCTTACAATTTCTTATGTTTTGGCCAATTTACTGCTTTTATGCCCCCACTAAGTATTTCTGGCCCAAGAATAAAGAGATGGAGAACAAAACAAAGAGAGGAAATGGGGTCTTAGAAGCTAAACCCAAAAGGAGCTGATATTTTAGGGCTTTTTGGGGAAAGCAAAATGCTTTTTTTTTTTTTTTTAAGATCTTATTTATTTATCATGAGAGAGAGAGAGAGAGAGAGTCAGAGACACAGGCAGAAGGAGAAGCAGGCTCCATGCAGGGAGCCCAATATGGGACTCCCAATTTTGGAGGTCAAGGATCACACCCTGGGCAAAAGGCAGATGCTCAATGGCTGAGCCACCCAGGCGCCCCACAAAGTGCTTCCTGAAGCAAGAGTCTCTATGGCTGGGATGTAAAGAAATGAGAGGTCTCCAAGTAGAAGTATAGCTTTAACAGAGGTTTAACAAGGGTAGGGAGTAAAAAGAAAATCAAATCCATTCAAATAGCTAATTTTCACAGAACATGTGGGAAAACTGACAAGCATGAAATCAGCTTCTGGATAGTGTGGTTAGGTTGAGGTCAGTACTCAACAAACTCAAATTTTGAGAAGGAGGAGGGCCTTGAAACTTTCTCAGCTTCTAAACCATTTCCCAGATAGGAATAAAGTATTTTTCTGTGAATAGGCCTGCATGTTTTTTAATTATACTGAAGTCTACTGGGATCGAGTCCCATGTTGGGCTCCCTGCGTGGAGCCTGCTTCTCCCTCTGCCTGTGTCTCTGGCTCTCTCTCTCTCTCTGCCTGTCATGAATAAATAAATAAAATCTTAAAAAAAAAATTATACTGTAAGTCTAGATGAGCAGCTGTCAAAGCACACAATGCTATCTCCTTTGAAAGTTCTATTGTTTGAACCAATCCTATGCCATTCACTAAGATCAATCAATTCATGTGGGCAAACTCCAGGTACATCAGTTGTGGATATCTTGCCCTTGATCTGGACAATAAAATGGCGAAAATATCCAGCAAACTTGGACTTACAGCCACTCCCAAATACTTAGACTAACTCCTGGAATACATATCAACAACTTTAGCCCAATCCATTATCTTCTGCCTACTTGATGTAATAATCTTAGTATCCATTTTTATATCTATTCCTCAAATGTTTTCAAATATAAATTGGCATAATCTTATAATTAATTCAATGTCTAAACAATATTATGCTGGGTCAGACTATATGTATACCTGACCTCCTGGCAGGCTTGGGACTGAGTTCCAGTTTTGTGTCTGAAAACTTTGGAGAGTGATGGTTTGGAATGGGCATCCCCATGCAAGGTAACCACCATGGTTAAAATCCATATTGAGTTCCTTGGTGTGCAAAGTGTGGTCTGTGAACCAGCAGCAACAGCATCATCTAGGCACTTTCTAGAAATACAGAAACTCAAGCACCTCCCTTGGCCTACTGAGTCAAAATGTGCATTTTAACCAGATACTCAGGTGATTCTCATGCACACTAACATCTGAAAAGCACTGATTAAGTCCTCAAGCAAGTAAGACTAGCTTCCTTAGACAGAGGGAGAGAAGCTGCTTCCATGACAAGAAAAAGCTCAAGGAAATTGGGGGCTTCATAATTCTCAGATTCATCTGAACCAACTTAAATCATCCCATTCCTTGTTTTAGGGTTCCATTCTTTCTTAACCATTACAGTGGCTTTCACTTAAGTAATATGAAGAAGCTATGAGTCAAACTTACATTGTAATTCTATTTGTGGAATCAAATTGGGTTGATTTTCAGCTGTACTTATTATGACTTATTTCTATAAAGGATATGGAATTATCCAAGGGCCATCATACAGGATCTCCAGTTCTCTGACCATATATTGAGTTGAGAGTTTAAAACCCTGAATGACTCTCTCTATATATATCTATCATAAATAATTTTTAAAAAAATCTTAAAAATAAATAAAACCCTGAGTGATTCATTTTCTTTGGATAATTCTCCAGTACAGTCAGAAATAACCAGCCCACCATCACAGTAGTTGACTGTAGCAGTCTCTTGATCTCCCAACACCTTACCTTCAATAGATTTTATTTCAGGTTATGCCAGGTTATAGCTTAAGTAAGTATCTTGTCACTATGTATATGAACTACCAGTATCTTATTTTCCATTAATAGTGAAGTCATTACTTTTTCCATGTCCAAGGAAAGACAATCAGTCTCAAATTTTCATCTTTGAGTGTTTATTTCAAGAAAGCACTACTGGTTACAAAAACAGTATAAATGGATGTCTAGCTAGACAATCAGAAAACACTTCAGATACCTCTTATAGATGAAGGGATAGAAGAAGAAAGAGGAGGGAGGCGGCTCTAACAAAACTTAGGAGCATCTCACTGCTGACATTGTTAAAGTCTGAGAATAATACAGCTGGAACCATCCAGACTGCTCGTGGTGGCTACTGCAGGAGCGTGCCAGTTACTTACACACACTGCCTCAGCTGCTTGAACTACTGATGCTCATGACCTCTGTTGGAAGTGACAAAAACACTGCAGCCAGAAGTCAGTCACTGCCTTTAAAAAAGAGAAGAGGGGGATCCCCGGGTGGCTCAGTGGTTTAGTACCTGCCTTCGCCCCAGGGCATGATCCTGGAGACCTGGGATCAAGTCCTGTGTCAGGCTCCCTGCATGGAGCCTGCTTCTCTCTCTCTTTCTCTCTCTCTGTGTGTGTCTCATGAATAAATAAATAAATAATCTTAAAAAAAAAAAAAAGAGAGAGAGAAGAAAAAGAAACATCCCTGCTGTCAGTGTCTTCAGTTGACTGAGCCAGGTGAACTGGAAATATATGTAAGAATGCCCCTGTGCAATACAGAGAAGCATATGCTTGCCCAGACAGGGGAACGATGGCAGCGATGGAGAGGAGACAGCTATGACATCCATAAAGATGTTTACTTTGTTTTCAAATATGTTCCAAGGCTAACTCACAGTTTCTCAGTGTTGGCCACCCTCCTTGTCCTCTCTCTAAGTCCCAGTTTCCTTTTCCTACTTTGTCTCTGAGTGCCTCTTACAGATATATATATACAATAGTTTTATTTGTAGCCTCAGTAAAGGATGTTTCATTTTTGTTGATAAAGCAAAATGCTTATAAACAAAACAAAACAAAAAAGCAATTGATCTTTTACTGAAGCCTGCTTTATTAAAAGGCATGCATTCTTAATGCTTCCTGAGAGAGAAGCAAAACAACTGAAACCTGTGGCATATAACCTAAAGTGTGATGGTATTGGCTGTAGTCATTTTCCTAATATTTGTAGAAATTGCAAAAACCCTATTTTCTCACCAGATAGTTCATTTTCAGTTTGTCTATCACACTTTCTCTTATAGTGTGAGATTTATTTTATTTTGGTTTGTTTGTTAATAAAAATATAAATAATTTGTGTCAGTATATTAATAAATCCTATTAATTATTTTAAAAAAAATTTAAAACAAAACAAGAGACCCCAAATAGAGTTAGACTAAACCCCACATCACTAAACCAAGACTTAATTACAACTTCAGCTCTCTCAGAAATGGAATCTTAAAACCAATCAGGAAACCATCTGATCAGCACTAGTTAGGTAATCTGCCTAATTGACCCCTTCCATAGGAAAGTGCCCTTACAGTAACCAGTCTGATTTTTTGCCTTGTATAATTCCCTCGTCCCGACTCCTGCCTATAAAAGTCTTCCATTTTATATAGCTCTTCAGAGCCCCTTTCTATCTGTTAGATTGGATGCTGTCCCATTCAGAAGTCACAGAATAAAGCCAATAAGATCCTTAAAATTTACCCAGTGAAATTTTTTTAACAAAAAGTTAATATTATAACTACCTTAGGATATAAATAAGAATACAGAAAATAGGCTAATAATGGGAGGATGCAAGGGCACTGGGTGACTTATTCAGTTAAGCAGCTGATTCTTGATTTTGGCTCAGGTCATGATCTCTGGGTTGTGAGATCAAGCTCCAAGTTGGGCTCTGCTACTGGGCAAGGAACCAGTCTAAGATTCTCTCTCTCCTTCTCTCTCTCTATGCTCCTCCCTCCCCATCTCCCTCTCCCCCACTTTCCTGAGTGTTCTCTCTTTCTTTTTTTATCTTTCTTTCTTTTTTTTTTTTTTTTTTGAGAGAGAGAGAGAGAGAGGATGCGAAAGTATAAATGTTTACTGAGGGTTCAAGTCATGCCTTGAACTTTGACTATAGAGGAACATAGTCCTGAGAGCACACATTCTCTTTTAGACAGGATCAGGCAGGTGGTAAGAATCCTGGTGAACAGGCTTTGAGCTTGTTAATATGTCCCAGAGACAGTTATCAAGGTGGTTGAGCTAAGTATCTACATCAATACCTATTGTAGTGTAAGAACAAAAGCTCATCTAAGAAGCATGCAATGACTATTCTAAGCATAGAATGGTCAGCATAGCCAGCTTTTGTAGACAGCCCAGAAAGATGACCTAATTATTACTCTCTAGGATGTTCTTGTAAGGAGTGGTTGTTAGAGGGGGAAAAAGTAAAAATATTGGTAATGTGCCCATTGATTCTCCATTCACCCATACAGGAAAACCTGAGGGCTTTTGTTACTTCTTTTCATTCATAATCAGCGTCTAGTCTATAATGATGTTTTCTTTAGTTGATCTAAAGAGCTCCTCAGAAATCTCGGAAATCTCCTCCTCTCCCTCCTCTCTGCCATAATTTAGTACTGAGCCCAAAACATCCCACCTAAAAGATCATGAGCCTCCGATTTGTTTTCTTAAACATTCAGTAGAGAGATTTTGGTATTGGAGTGGTGTCACATGGCTGCCTGATATGTACACTGAAGACTCCTTAAAATGGCATATCATGGCCAGAAACTATGACTTTTTACAATCTTAGCTTCACTTTTACCTCCTACAACCAAAGAGACCAAGCAACATACAAGCATGATCAGAAGGTCCCCAGTTGGAGCATCTGGGTAGCTTAGTCAATTGAGCATCCAACTCTTGGTTTCAGTTCAGGTCATGATCTCAAGTTTGTGAGATTCGAGCCCCACCCAGCCTTGGGAATCTGTGATCAACAGGGAGTCTGCTTGAGATTCTCTTTTTCTCTCTCCCTTCACCCCTCCCCCCAGACCATGTACTCTCTCTCTTTCTCTCTCTCTCTCTCAAATACGTATAAGTAAATAAGTAAGATTTATGAGTAAATAAATCTTTTTTTAAATAAAGGTCCATGGTTGGACCACTGGAGATGGAGTTGGCTTACCTCCTGAAGGTAATGGGATGCCAATCACAAGACAGTTGGGCCCCTGTTGCTCCACCTTCACTTCCTCACTCATCCCACTCCCCTCAGTCACTGCTTCCACATAAGTTAAAGATACAGGACTGGACAACAGGGGAGGCATCACTCAGTGAAATTAATTCCCCAGAGGAGGACTGCTTACTGAGAGGGAGGCTTTGTCCACTGCAGGAGGCATGATCAAAGTGACTAGTGGTATTTTGGGGTAATATTATCCTGCATATTCCTACTGCCCTACTGCCATCACCAATAGTAGCATCTTGCCTGCCTGTGATGTATTGGGAGGAAAAAAATTTACAATGTTCAGTATTATGGGAGGAGCTTTTTAAGTTAGACATAGAACTGTTTCCTACCACCTCCCTCTTCATTTCTCTCTTTCCATTTCTAGACTGCAGATCCAGAAAGCAAGCCAGATCTGCTGAGCTCTTGACAGATTGCTGCAGTGAACAGGGAAGTCAATTAAGCACAATACCATTCTGGAATTGCAAAAAGCCTGAAGAATCTGCAGGTCATTATAGAGAAATGCTAGTGGATCATTTGCAAGAATCTGAGGGTCTCACAGAGCATGTTGCCAATGGGCTTTGGGAAATGCTAGCAGATTCTATAGGGAATCCTTATAGGCTACTAGTAAATTGTTAGTGCAAGATTTTCAGTTCCAAGAGGGACCACTGATCTTTTAGCTCCTGACTGCTTGGCTGACCTTCACCAGTGCATCAGATCAGAGATGCAAAAGAGGGAATCAAAGAAAGCTGAGGAAACAGTTCTCAAGCCACCACTACAGTAATTGTTAATGGGACCAAAAGATGATGGTGGGTGGAGGGAGTTTTTGTGAGCCTAATGACTCTAAGAAGGTCCCTGGTGCTGGTAAACACCCTTGGTACAGCAAGCTGTTGGAATTTAGAGCCCTCTGGATTTGCTAGATCAGTGGCCCTAAAAATCCTTAGAGACATAGACCTCCTCAAGAGATAATCTTGCTAAGGCTAGTAAGGGAAGTGACACAGTGTGAACCTCTTTCAGAGGGCTGTGACAATAGTCCTGCCAGGATAACTGGATTCAAGCTACAGGCACAGACTCCTGGACACTAAGCCATCTCTTGCAGGAAGCTGGCTCAGCTCAAACCTGTGCCTACAGCCAGGAAATAGCTGTCTACTTGGTCCACTGCACTGCCCAGCTCTCCTTCCTTCTTCCTCCCCAGGTAACTTGTGGCCAAATCCTCAAGGATGCTCCTGTGACTGACACAGGTGCTGTGCCCTCCACAACTATATTTTTTGTGTACATGCCCTGCCTGCCAAGACACTGCCCCAGTCCTAGAACGTGTTTAGGTCTTCATGTCAGCTTCAACCTACTAGTCACTGCTGTGTCATGCCTGAACTGATGTCTTGGACCTGGTTAAAGAGATTCCTACAAAAACTTAAGGAAGAAGCCATTCTAAAGGCTGACTTTCTAAAGTATATACTAAAAGGCCATGAGGCATCTTTCCTTGACTTGGCAACTGTTGGGACTCATGCCTACATTCAATCCTCCAGGCAGGCCTGGTCAATTGGCCTGGAATAGCATTGATCTTGGCCTTGCCTCAGACTATTCAACCAATTCTTGTCACAGCCCAACAGAATCTAACCTATTTGGATTCATGGTGGGAAGTCTATGCTTCTCAGTTGGGTCTCGAAAAAAAATCGAAGCCAAAAACATATAGGTGATTTTTTTGGGCCTAACCACAGGCAATTACAAGGCTCTGCCAGGCAGGCCTTGGGGGTAGCTGCCCTGCCCACACCAGGCTTGGTGATAGCCAAGAAATGGCAGTCTCTCAAGGACTCATGCACTCCCCTGCCCTGCCCTCTAGCAACCCATACACTTATGTACATCTGCATTCCTAGCCAGGCATCCTCATTCACAGGTATCTTTCAGGGCCACTATGCTTGGTTTCTTTGGTTGAAGGAGATAAAAGTGCATACTGACTTTGTAAAAAGTCATTGTTTCTGACCATGATGTATCCATTTCAGGCATCTTCATAGATAAAGTAATAGAAAAATTAGAAAATTAATAGAAAAAAAGATGTCTTGGCAGCTGCCACCTGACACCATACCATTCCAAAAGTTGCCCTACTGAATGTTTAAGAAAGCCAATGGGAGGCTGATGATCTTTTACGTGGGATGTTTTGTGCTCAGAACTAAGTCCATGGTACTGAGAAGAGGGTGGAGGGAATCTCTGGGAGCTTTCTAGAAGATCAGCTCGATGGAACAGTATGATTGATTAAATGTAGATTATGAGTGAAAAAGTGCCCCTATTGTTCGTATATAGGAAATTATAAGGATATAGGAATTGTGTGTCAGAACATGGCACAGTGCCTCTGCTAGATTCTTTTGTGGGAGAGGGGGCAGAGGAGAGACTTGAAATACTTTTCTCCAATTAGAAATTTTCCTCGCCCTTGCTTCTTTCCCTCCCCCATAATCCCTTCTGGGTCCTTAAAATAGCAATAGTTGTTTTTTTAAGGATTCCCCCAGCAGTGAGATGATCAGCACCTGCCATACCATGTCTGTGCTGACCCATCTGACCCTTAGCCAGAATGCTGATCCATGAAGGAAAATGAAAGATGAGGAAGCCAGCCCTTTCTTTGGCTTAGCCTCCTGCTTGTGCAGTCATGGTAAATGATTAAAGTCTTGACCATTACTTTCCTTACCATTTGTCTTAACCAGCTATTCAGACATCTGGCAGTTCAACTGTCTCCAGTTCAGCTGAGCCACTAAAAAGGAAAAGGTACTAGTGCAGGCCAATGAAGCTGCACCCAAAAAACCCTGTCACCCTTAGAAACTGAGCCAGGAGTTCCACATGCTAGGCTGTGGTCCAGCTGGAGAACTAATAGGGCAAAAGCACACTGTGCCTATTAGTTGACATTATTGAGAATGCTTGAAGACAAAATTATCAATATGTGGCCTGTAGCAAAACACTATGAAATGGGAATAATAATATCATGGAGGCTTCAAAAGCAGCAGACCCTTGAAAATTATTTTTAGAAATGACAAACTCATCTAGACAACCACTTGCTGCTTTAACCTATTTGTAAAATGTATGATGTTTATGAAACAACAGTAATGCAGGAAGAGAAGAGAGGCTGATGAAAAGCATATGAAAAAAGAAGGTGTTGAAAAGGAAACAATGCCAAATGCAGAATGGAATGCTTCTTAGAATGAGAAAAGAAAAAAGAAAAGAAAAAAACAGCAGAATCAATGCCTCAGAAAACTGAATCTATCATAAAAAAGGCAAATTGAAGGCTGTTTCAGAAACATGCAATGTGTAGACAGGAAAACACTAAAGGCAGTGCTGTTTGTTACAGAGGACAGAAAAGAGTCTTTGGAGCAAAGAATTAACAAGTTTTTCACGAGGCAGAAACTACAGAAAGTGGAAAAGAAGCAAAAATCATAGAAATAATTAAAGACAAATAAGGAGACAAGGAGCATCCAGCTGGACAGGGCTCACTGAATTCTAGGCAAAGAGGATAAAAAGACACTTCCACATTCTGCCAAAGCTTATTGTCATGTCATATGGCTTAAACATTCATAAACTTTGTTAAATATGATTTTAAAAGATAATTTAGGTGATACAAACTCTATTGAAAACTCCATGAAGCAGGCAGTCTCTGTTCTCAGTGGTCCACAGAACTGCCAAATGGGGCAGAGGGCAAGAAGTTCTTCTATGATAAAGAGTAAGGAACAGGGGCTGCCCCGGTGGCGCAGTGGTTTGGCGCCGCCTGCAGCCTGGGGTGTGATCCTGGGGACCCGGGATCGAGTCCCACATCGTGCTCCCTGCGTGGAGCCTGCTTCTGCCTCTGCCTGTGTCTCTGTCTCTCTCTCTGTGTGTCTATGAATGAATAAATAAAATCTTTAAAAAAAAAAAGAGTAAGGAACAAAGAGAAAAATAGAAAATATTTGGTTGCTCCTGGGGCCACATAGTCAAACTTCTTTGGGGTGAGAGGAGCAATAAAATATAGAGCCCAGAGTTGGCTTGGCAAATGGGGACTGGCTACCAGTACTCTGCATTTCTGATTAAGTGAAGCATTTACACAGACATGAAAGCTAAATTTTGACTCACTGACATGCACCTGGGTAGGGCAGTTCCATAATGGTCATAGAAAGTTATTTTAACAACCTCTACTTGGAAAAATTACATTATCTAATGTATCAATCTACTTTTGGTTTATAAAACAGAGCCACTGCAAAAGACCAAAGGAATGAAAAGATTTAACACAGGAATTTGGTCTTGTGTAAATGTTGGCAAGTTGAAGGCCTGAGAAGCTGCCACCAGGAAATGGGCAAAACCATCACCAACAACTTTGGCATCAGCTTCTGGGTGAGCTGAGAAGCTAGACCTCCCAGAGAAGTCACCACACCATAGTGAGCTGTCATGACCAAACAAGAAATTCTTATTCTTCCTTTCTTCCTCTCTCTTTCCTATGCCTTCCAGATCTCACCTTTCCTTATGCTAGAAAACCCTAACCCAGAACCGTTCAGCAAAAGGGAATCTGCAAGTGCAATTCCTGATGTCAAGTGACAAAAATATTGCAATTTAGTAATGAATTTTGTGTCCTTTTTTTAAGGGAAAACAATCCATGGCCTGAGGGAGTACAGTGCCTCATAAGAAATGGAACACCTCTCCCAAGGAATTTTGGGCAAGATTAGATTTTATAGAGCATTCGGAGAGACAAGGTGGACACGAGGTGTGATTAGCCAGGTCAGAGATTTCCTTACAAGGCTAGCAGATCCTATTGTCTAAGATAATGTAAACTAGTTAAATCTGAGTTGGAGGATTCTGACTGGTGTATGTTAGGTTTCCTTGGTTTCCATGGCTTCCGGTGCATAGCTCCTAAAAACCCTTGTAATTCCCTATATAAGATCCATAAAGCATATTTTGTTATAATATTTAGTTTTGCTCCCACTTTCTAAAACAGTTGCAGTGATCATGGTGAACTGGGTGTCTTTTGTTATTCATACCAAATCCCTTTCAACCATATCTGAGTTAAGGAGATGATTTTTGGAAAGCATCTAGATAACTACAGGATAGGGTTGGTTGCCATGAGAACAAACCATGTAATTAGAGGGATGGAAGTTTCAGTCCCACACCCTTTAACCTCCAGGGAGGGTAGAGGGGCTGGAAGCTGAATCAATCACCAACCACCAATGATTTAATCAAACTTTCCTACCTAATGAAGCTCCATAAAAATCCAAAAGAATTTGGAAATTTCCAAGTTGGTAAACAAGAACAAATTCACATTCTGGGAGGGTGGGAAACCTAAATTCCACAGGGGTAGACACCTCTGTACTCAAAACCCTATGTATCTCTTCATCTGCCTGTTTATCTGTATTCTTTAATATCCTTTGTAATAAACTGGTAATCAAGTGAGTAAACTGATTTCCTAAATCCTGCAAGCTGTGGTGGCAAATTAATTGAACACAAGGATGGGGAACCTCCAATTTATAGTTAGTTGGTCAGAAGCACAGGTGATAACCCAGACTTGCCATTGGGTCTCAAGGTGGGTGAGAGCCTTGAGGCTCCTGTGTGAATGAGCCTCAATCTGTGGGCTTTGATACTATCTCCAGGTATCAGTTAATTCAGTTAAATTATAAGATACCCAACAGTTATCACAGAATTTCTCAGCATGAGGGAATACCCCCCACCCCCAAATTGGTGTCAGAAGTGCTAGAGTGGAGCAGAGTATTGAGACTAGAGAAATGTTTTTCTTTCAGAGCAACATTATGGTTAGCCTTGGTCCTGAATCACTTTTCTCCATTTATTGCTTCCATATTTTAGCTTTATTCAGTACAAGAAAATATGCTTCTCAAGTCTTATCCTTTCTCTACAGTTCAGATGTGATTTCTCATCATGTTTCATAACAAATTAAAGTTATTAGTATTGTTCTGTTTCAGCACTTGCTCTCATTATATCAACTACTATCTTGAGCAAGTTTGAATTTTTCCGTTTTTTTTTTAAATTATGTTATCAACTATTTTTAAATGTTCTTAGGGAGGAGATAAAATGAAAATCAAAAATGTTAATGGAAATCTCTGAACAGTAGAATTGTGGATGACTTTCAATTTTTTCTCTAAACTTCTCTGTATATTCTAAATGCCATTCAATGAGCAAGTATTATTGTTTAAGTCAGAAAAAAGTATACTAATGAGTCAGTGGGAGTTCTTCCTGTCTTCCTTCCTTTCCCTTCCTATGGAGTCTGAGAGCCTGAGTAGGATGAGAATGACATCTACACAGAATGGTCTATCACAGGGTTTTGGAATGCAAGCATGGTGAGGTTTCCTCCTGGATGAATGGCTCAGCATGGGGTGTCAGAGAGCAAGCAGAGTCAGGAAGGCAACTCTGCCTAGAAGGGAGAGCCTGGTGGCAGAGATGGGAGATTAATTAATACAGGGGGTTGCTCACATAAGTAAATATATCAAGGAAAAAGGGAGAAGTTTTCTTACTATTGGGGAGAAGACTTACTAATATGGAAAAGAGAGAAAATTTCATGAACCTTGTGCTGTTATATTGATATTGAATGTATTAGTGTAAACTCATGTCTTTCAATATCATCAGAAAGATGATAGATCAGGTAGATAGGTAGATAGTTAGGTACACAGATAGATAGAGAAGTTAGTAAAGATACAACTCTGTGTGTGTGTACATACATTTGTCCCTAGCTCTGTTCTCTGAGAAAGCCTAAGAGCATTAGCACTGCAGTAACAATAAACACACCTAGTGCCCCTATGTAGTGAAGAATTTTATCTTGTCCAAAGAAAAGTCTGGGCTTTGCACTTCAGCTTCTAGTAGGTCATCTATAGATTCTTGGAATAATATGCCTAATATGATTGTTTTTGTTTGCTGGAGAGTCTTGGATCATACTGGATAGTCTAACAATGTGAGTTAAGGGAGGAGCTGACTACATCCGGGTAGCCTTAGTGTGGGTGCTGGCCATGCCAGAAAGACCAACAATATGACTTAGGGTGAGGACTTTGGGTCACATGGTATCAGTGTATCTGAAGTCTGAGATTAACCATGTGGACAATCAATTGATACATCATGACTATGGAATGAAGCCTCAGTAAAAACTCTGGATACCAAAGCTTGGATGGTCTTACCTAATTGGGAACTCTTGTGTACTGTCATACATAGAATGCTGGGATGATAACTCAGTCTCCACGGAGGAAGGATAATGGAAACTCTGTATCTGGTATCTCTTTTAGACTATTCTTTCCTAGGTTGATTTTAATCTGTACCCTTTCCCTATAATATGCTATAACCATAAATGTAATAGCTTTCGGTGATTTGGGTGAGTCCTTCTAGTGAATCATCAAATCCAAGACCATTTAGGATACCCCTGAACTTGTAGCTGGTATCAGAGTTTAGGACGGTTTTGGAGGACCATGCCTTCTAACTTTGCAGTTGGCCATCTCAAGGCCCCCAAGGTAGCTCCTAAATCCCATGCTCCACTGAATGGAACCAGAGCTCCTTAGAGGAAGGGCTGAATCAAGGGCAGGGGCAAGAAAAGTACAAAATGAGCTAACTTATCCTTTTTGTGCCAGAAAACAAGTGCTCAGAAGGATAAGAAAGCATAAAAAAGATACAGGAATCAACTTGAAATTCTCCCACTGGCCAAATCAGGGGATTTGATCGGTGCATCAAAAGGAAAAAACAATAATAGTGGATTATAACCTTTTGTAAAAATAGGAAGATATATACCCATACAGATATTAATGGATATTTAAATTTAAATTTGATGAGGAAGAGATATTTACATAGTTTCAAAGTTCTCAAGAACTCTGAAGTTTTACCATTGCAATTTTACAGGCTAGCTGCTGATGGATTCATGAGGCTGGAAGAAGACAAAGGACTTTTATTCACTGAGCAGCAGGCAGCATGAACTTCATGTTTCTTTTCGTTCCATTTGTTCCCTAAGTTCCATAGAACAACAGGAAGTGGCCAGGTAGATGCTGCATGCACAGCAGGTTCCTCACAACTGAGAAGCCCTGAGCTTAGACAATCCCAAACTTTATAACAACCTCCAAGCAACCTGCCCAACACTTGCCTCTGAGTGAAACATTATCTTTATTACTCTGGATTGCAAACAAACTACCCTGTGCTCCAGAAGGAGACATCACATCTGTCTAACAAGGCTCTTTGCCATAAAAACATCCTTAAAAAGACAGACCAGAACAAAAGGTAACCAGTGCCTCTCAGAGGTGCAGAAATGCAAGAGAATTGTCTTCCAACAGGAGCATTTCCACAGAAAATACTTGTCAATTATAGGACTAAAGGAGTCACTCTCAGTGGAGAATTCTAGTTGACAACTTAATCAAACAATTAGTATGAACATCATCAGTAGTGGTGCAAACCAAAGTCAAGCATCCACCTGATAGAATAGGAAGAATACACATCTCTTCTGTCATTCCTGCTGAACATCCATAATCAGATTCTAATCATAAGGAAACCTTATGCAAAAGCAAATGCAGGGACATCCTATACCAGAATTTCCCTAAAACTTTTGAAAGTGTCAAAATCATCAAAGTCCTCGAAGATAAAAGTACTGTTAAAGACTATAAGACATGTAACAGACACAACAGCCAAATGCAACAGGGGATTCTGAGCTTACCCTCTTTCTCAAAATGACATTGGGGAACACCTGGAAGAAGGTTAAGTCTGAGGATCTGAGGATTATGCATTATGTTAATTTCATGATTTTTTGTTGTTTTTGGATTATGTTAAAATGAGATCAGGTAGCAGAATGTCCCTGTTGTTAGGTATTTGAGTGGAAAATGAGAGCGGATGCACCCAGTGGACAACTTACAAATGATTAAGGGTAATAAATTCTTTGTACTGTACTTCCAACTTTTTCTTAAGTGGTGATTATTTTTAAATTAAAAAAATTAGATTTTACAATTTTTATATGTAAAAATGTCTACATATACCTATATGGTTATGAAAAAAAAATATTGAAGTGAGTTAACAATGGGTGTTTCTGGTAATGAGACAATTGGTACTTTCTCCTACCTCTACTAATCATACTTTCCAGTTTTCATAATGAGCTGATAGTAATTGCATAATATGAAATATACATATAAGAAGCCCAGAGGTCACTCATTAGGTAGAGACCAGGCCCTCCTTGACTCATCAAGTCATGATGAATGGGGTCTTCCACAAACTGTATACTCGCAGCATCAGCACTCATCCTCTCTCACTCCACATACTCTTCCATTTGAGCCATACTTCTTCATTTCTAACAGTTTCCACAAATATCCTGTGCTGGTTTGTGTCTTTTTGATTTAAAACAATCTTTTCTTTTTTTCTGTCTAGCTAACTTCTCCTTAGGCTTCTCATTAAATTTCATTTTCTCATGAAATTTTTTTCTAAAGCTCCTGATTCCAAGAATCCTCTATCCCACTGTATTCAAGTGTCCATATACTTCTATTGTACTATTTACCTTGCTGCCTTATTTATCACTTTGATTGTTTGTGCTGCCCTCTAGATGCCAAGACAGAAGCAGGTACTATATCTCACTGTCTTTGCCACACCCACCTAACCACTGAAATAAGGTCTGTCCCTAAAAGGGTTTGGTGGATGAATAAACTAACATGATTATAATGGTGAAACTCTGCTGAAGTCACCTAAATCTGCAAGTTTTGTTACATTTGTTCATTGCTTCCTTTAAAAAATACATTGAACTCCTTTTATGGGCCAACAAATAAGCAAGGAGGCTTTACTTTGCCTCAAGGAGCTCACAGTCCAAAAGGTTAAGATGAACCATTAACAATTACCAGAGAATGTGGCGAGTGTATGGATTGTATAGAGACACAGCAACATGGGGCTGTCATGGAGGTGGGAGTTAGAAGCAAACAAAACAAGTGACTGGGATTTGAACCAGCTCAATACTCTGTAGCTTAAAGTACTAATAAGAAAGGAGTGTACCACCCATGCTATTTGAATTTTGTTTTTTGTTTTCCTTTGTGTCTATGTCCTTATGGAGCTGCATAGAGGCTCTAATAAATAAATAGGTACATCAATCATTCCCTTGACCCAGGTCAAGGAGCCCAACTGTAACCAGGTCTGGAACAAGTAGTGTGAATATGGGTTGTTGGGGGTGTGAAGATTTGGGTTTTCGTCTCAGCATCATGTCATGTGGACATGTTATCTCATCTCTATTTTCCTTATTGTTTACAACTACAGGAAGAATCTGTATAACTTCTTTTCCATGTGTGTCATAAAAATGTCTTGTCTAGACATTGCCTGTACATTTTTTAATATCTGTAAATACCTTATCTGTAAATAGTGAATCAGCCTCCTGATGTGGGGTGCACTATTATTTAAGAATTCACAGGATGTCTCATTCTGCTGCAAGAAATAGGTTTTATACACCCCTTGTATAGCTATGAATACATTTATATCCATCCTTACCTACATACATATCCATCCAAACCTACATACGTATATATTTTCAATTTATGTATCAAACATTAAAACACTAAAAAGCACCAACAATATAAACATATTAAAAAAATTTTGAGCTGGTGATTTTTGATGTTACACAACTGCTCTCCTTTGTGATGACTGTTGTATTTTTAGCTTCACTTTGATTACTGCTGCTGGAAACAGCTGTTCCCACAATCTACAAAAGTGTATAGTGCATACATTCATCATGTGATCCTGGATAACCACCATCAGGCATCTTCTCTCACAGCAGAGTTTCACTCTCCAGTTGTTTCCTGCATTCTCTTATTAGTTATCCCAGTGCTGGAAAAACAAATCTTCCAGCCAGGTTCCTGATTTCCACATTAATCTCTTATTCAATAATACCATTCCTTACAGAGCTGCATTAATTAAAAGCAAGCACCACAAGAAACCTGTCACTTCAAGTGTCATTTGTCACAACAACCTGATGTTCTTTTCTTTCTGTCATTTTTAGAACTTCGGTTACTATGGCAACCTGTGGCCCCTTTTATATATAGCATCACTTATATTCAGTTGGTTTATTTTTTTTCCTTTTTTCTTTTTTTACCATGAGGAAGACAAGATGTTTTTTTCTTCTTTTAACAAAGCTCATAATGTGGTAGAATAATCAGGCATAATGATAGGTTGCTCCACAAAGGAATATTACATGTTAAATGAAAAATTATTATTTCTCTATATTAAAATGCTCTGTTTAAAAAATAAAATCTCCACAAAGAAGCAAGTCCAGGTTTAATCTCCCAGGTGCTGGCTCATTAGAAGTCTGTAGCCCTAGGATATAATTAGCATCCTGTAAAATAGTAGATAAACAAAACAACTGTGGGTTTAAGGGAAATTCAGGTGTGCATAACAAGCAATATTTAGCCTTAAGCTGGCCCCATCCATTCAGGAGTTGTGGGGCTCACTGACCCAGTCCAGGTCACTCCTGGGATTCTCAGTGCTTCCAACCAACCACTTCCTTAGAACCAACTCCAACATTCATTGAGGACAAAGCCTTTATGTGATGGGAAGTTGGGAAAAAGCAGCCTTCTGCAAGGTACAGATGACATTCCTGGATTCCTAACTACCTGCTATCAGGGACAGATGGGGAAGACACACCACAGGAGGGAAGTGTGTCTGGTCACAGTATCAAGCCAGCCAACTTCCACAACCAGCCCACCATACATCCACAGGCAGTTCTCCATTCTCCCTAAACACCCTGTACCTTCTAATCTGCCCAGTCTCATTATTCCCAAGATAATACAGGTCTCTGCTCATTTGACTTCACTTTCTCATTGTAAACCCACTTACTTTTTTTTTCCCCTCCCATCTAAACCCTGTTTTCTTGCTGACTCCTCTTAGCATCTTAGTTCTTGGCAACCTCTTAACTTGCTTTTAATCTCTATTATTCTTATGGTCTCCATACTACTTGGAATTAAATATATGGCCTCCTTTTATTTAGTTCTATGTGTACTCATTGAGCACTTACTATGTGCTAAGTCTTAAGAGGTATTGTGGAAAAAAAGATGAATAAATTTAGATTTCAGACTACATGCTTTCAGTCTAGTTTGTGTGTGGGGGGGGAACCAACACAAAAACAGGTTAATTTTAGTATAAGTCAGTAAAATAGAGATATTCACAGTCCAGGCAGAGGTACAAACTATACTTAAGAATATCTGGGGTTTCTTGGAGAAAAATGCTGGAAATGAATCTTGAAAAATGAGGAATATTTAACAATGGAAAGAAAGAATAAGGGCACTCTAGGAAAAGGAAGAGTATGGACAAAGACCCAGAGGCATGGAAACTTGGAGGCTATGAGGAAAGACACAACAAGTATTGCTAGAAAATAAAAAGGAGAGGTGGGGAGTTGGAGATGTGAGTAGCAATCATGTATTAAAGATCTTTGCTTGCCTTGAAAAGGCACGTGGTATTTATTTGGAAAAAAGGAAAGAGTAAAGGGTTGTGGCTTAGGAATGACATGTTTGAATTTGTTTTTAGTTTAAGATGTTTTACATTCCTAAGTCTATCAATGTTTCCTGGTATATATAATTTTTATTGCTTTGATTAGGTGGTATTTGAAAATAGAATTTGCTTTTTAATTTCTTTTATATGTACTACAATCTAGAATACATAAAGAACTCTAGAAATAAATGAACCTTCTAAAAACAACTGTTCCTGATTTTCTGTGACTTATTGAGATAGCCACAAGAGTCGTGTACAGAGAAGCCCTAGATACAAAGATATTATGAACTTAAATAGCCTATCATCAAAAACATCTGATGTGAATTGACTAAAATTTTTGGGATACCGTGAAGACAGTGCTCATAGGGAAATATATTGTTGTAAATGTCTGCATTAAAAAAGATGATCTCAAATTAATGACTTAAATTTTACATCTTAAGGAAATAGGAATAAAAAAGAACTAAACCTAAAGCCAACAGAAGGAAGGAAATAATAAGAAAAACAATAGCTAAAATCAGCATAACCTAAAGAAGATTCTCTGAAAAAAATCAACAAAATTGGCAAGCTTTTAGGTACATAAATAAAGGAGAGAGAGAACTCAAATTATTAAAACAGACATTACTACTGGCCTTACAGGAGTAAAAAAGGAATATAAGAGAACACTATAAGCTATTTTACACCAACAGTTTAGATAACCTAGATGAAATGGATAAATTCCTAGGAATGCACAAACTACCATAAGTGACTCAAGAAAAAATAGAAAATCTGAGGAGACTTATAGGAAGTAAAAAGATTGAATGAAGAATCAAAAACCTCCCAACAAAGAAAAACCCAGGACCAGATAACTTCACCTGTGAATTCTATCAAACATTTAAAGAAGAATTAACAGCAATCTTTCTCAAACTCTTTCAAAAATAGAAAGGAAGGAATGCTATTTATTTGATACTAAATACTAACTTATTTGATAAGACTAGCATCAGCCCTGATACCAAAGCCATACAAAAACAGCACAAGAAAACTACACTCAAAAGTACCCTATGAATATTGATGCAAAAAATATCAACAAAATACTAGAAAACTGAATCCAACATTATATTGAAGGGACTTATACCATTACCAAGTGGCATCAATCCCAGAAATGCAAGAGTGGCTCACCATATGAAAATAAGTCAAAGTAATGCATCATATGAATAGAATGAAGGAGAAGAGCTATATGATAATCTCAAAAGATGCAGAAGCAGCATTTGACAAAATCCAGCATCCTTTCATGATATAATCATTTACCAATCTAGGTAGATAGAAACTTCCTCAACCTGATAAAGGGCATTTATAAAAAACCCACAAGTAACATCATACTCAATGGTGAAAGCCTGAAAACTTTCTCCCTAAGGTCAGGAACCAGAAAAGGGTTCATGCTTTTGATATTCATATTCAGTATTGTACTGAAAATTCTAGTCAAAGCAATTAGACAAGAAAAAGAAATAAAGGATATTCAAACAGAAAAGGCAGAAGTAAACTATTCTATTCATAGATGACAAAATCACATGTATAGAAAACCCTAAAGAATTCAACAAAAACTATTAGAGCTAATAAAAATTCAGCACTGTTGTAAGATTTAAGAGTTGTATAATAGTAAGAAGAGAGCCAAAAAGGAAATTAAGTCAATCCCATTCACAAAAGAATCAGAAAGAATATGGCATCTAGGAATAGATTAAACCAAGCAACACTCTAGTCACACTGAAAATTACAAAACATTGCTGGAATTGAAGAAGACTTTAATAAATGGAAAGATATACTCTATTTATGGGTTAGAAGATTCAGTATTGTTAAGATAACAATACCACCCAAAGCAATCCACAGACATAAAACAATCCCTATCAAAACTCCAGTGGCCGGATCCCTGGGTGGCGCAGCGGTTTAGCGACTGCCTTTGGCCCAGGGCACAATCCTGGGGACCCGGGATCGAATCCCACATTGGGCTCCCGGTGCATGGAGCCTGCTTCTCCCTCTGCCTATGTCTCTGCCTCTCTCTCTGTGACTATCATAAAAAAATTTTAAAAAAAAGAGATTTTTAAAACTCCAGTGGCCTTGTTTACAAAATAGAAAAGACAGTACTTGCATTTACATAGAATTATAAGAAACACCTAATAGTCAAAACAATATTGAAAAAAATATCCCACCAAAGTTGTAAGACTCACATTTCCTGATTTCAAAATTTACTATAAGTCTACAGTAATCAAAATGTTATGGCAGTGTCATAAAGATAGACATATAGATCAATGAAATGGAGGTGAAAGTCCAGAAATAAAGCCATATGTCTATGGCCAATTGATTTTTAATGAGTTTGCCAAGACCATTCAAAGGGGAAAAAAATAGTCTTTTCAACAAATGGTGCTGGAGAAATTGGATAACCACATGCAAAATAATGTTAGACCCTTAATTCACATCATATTAAAAATAATTCAAAATGGACTAAAGAGCTCAATGAATGCAAGAGATATATTTGTAAAAATTTCCAAAGAAATCATAGGGCCAAATCTTCATAATCTTAGATTTGGCAATGGATTCTTAGATGTGAACCAAAATTATAAGCAATTTAAAAAAGGCAAATTGAATTTTATCCAAGTGAAAAACTATTTAGGCATCATAGGACATTATCAAGAAAGTAAAAAGACAACTTACAGAATGGAGCAGAATATTAGCAAATTATTCATCTGATAAGTACCCAGAATACATAAGTCTAGTACCCAGAATACATAAAGATCTATCACAATTCAAAACCTAAACGTTTTTTTTAATGGATAAGAGGTTAATAGACATTTTTCCAAAGATTTACAAATGGCTAACTAGCACATGAAAAGATATTCAAAACCATTGGTCATCAGGAAAATGAAAACCACAGTGAGGTACCACTTCAAACTCACTAGGATGGCTGGCATATATATAAATATAAAGTAGCTTTTGATTCTAAAATTTACAATTCTTTTTTAGATTAGATGTTTCTTATACATTTTTCTTTTTCATATATAGATATATATGTATGTATTTTTAAAGGAAAATAACAAGTCTGGCAAGCATGTGGAGAAATTTTAATTCTCATACATTGCTGGTGGTAATGTAAAATTTTCAGCTACTGTGGAACACAGTTTGGTGGTTGCCAAAAAGTTAAATGTAGAATTACCACATGACTCAGCATTCTTAGATGTACACCTAGAAGAATTGAAAAAGGTCCTTAAACAAATCTGTGTACACACATGTTCATAGCAGTTCCATGCACTAGAAGGTGGTAATAGCCCAAATCTCAATCAATGGAGAAAGAAATTGTAGTATATACACAAAATAGAAAATTATTAAACCACAAAAACGAATACCACCATATGAATAAATCTTTAAAAACATTATGCTAAAAGAAAGAGCCAGACTCAAAAGGTCACATAATGTATAATTCTATTTATATGCCATACTCAGAATAAATTCATAGAAATAGAACACAGATTAGGGTTTACCAGACACAGAGGAAGGGGAGGAATAAAGAGTGACTGCTAATGGGCATGGTATGTTTTCTTTTGGGATAGTGAATATATTTTGAAACTTGACAAAGGTGATGGTTGTACAAATGCCATTGTGCTAAAATCCCATTGATTTTAGACTTTAAAATGGTTAATTTTAATGCTATGTGAATTTCACCTCAATGAAAAAAGAAATTAAAAATTTATAAGAAACATCTAATCTGAAAAAGGAATTGTAAATTTTAGAATCCAAAGCAACTTTAAAAAATAAATGTAAAAAAAAGTTAAAAAAAAAAAAAAAAAGGAGCAACTTTAGAAGCCTCTGATCCAAGACCCTTGCAGAAATTGTCTTGGTAGTTGTTTAGCTATTTTCACACTTTTTTGGGGATTTACTTCCTACTTCCCTTCTTTCTATCCAATTCTCATTTCCATGATTCCAATGGGAACATTTGGGCTTACACAACTGGATACCAACACAACTGATCCTCACTCATCAAAAGTAAACAATCTTGGAATGATCACCTGATCCAGACAAGTCAACCAGAGACCATGTTCATATAAAAATTTGGAATCTGAGGGAGGACATTTCAGTTTCTTTCTGGCTGACTTCAATGGAAGAAACACAGACCCAGGCTGCAGATGGTATATTCCAATATATTTTATCAGGAATCCAGAGTAGAGAAGGCTTATGTTGTAAGAAATACAAAGCAGGTTTAAGAGAGGAGGAGAAAGAAAAGAGAGCGAGAAATTACTGACTATAGATCATTCCTTGGAGTAGTTCTTCCCTAAAATCTGGTTATTCCGTGGAAATTGGGTTCCATCAGAGGCCCTATAACTCTCTTTAATTCTCATTTTTTCACATAAGTAACTTGAATGGATTTTTATACCTTGTAGCCTATACACTTTTCTTATGCAGATGAGAAACCAAGGATCATGCATGATTTGACTAAAAAAATTAGTTATTTAATCATAATTTGTTAAGCATTCATAAGAAGCATTAATTATAAGCAGCTTAATCAGGGAAGTGATATCAAAAAATGATTATGTTGGTGTTATTATATTTTGTTGATTACTATTGCCAGAAAAATAAAATGTGCTTAAAAAACAAAAGCAACAATTCTTTGTCCCTGCCTACAAGCCCCTAATACTCTAGGTAGAATGCAGAATTTTGCTACAAGATATCCTATGGTTGACTCATGGGGAAAAATGAGAGACACACAGAGAGAGAGGCAGAGACATAGGCAGAGGAAGAATCAGGCTCCAAGCAGTGAGCCCAATGTGGGACTCGATCCCTGGACTCCAGGGTCATGCCCTGGGCCAAAGGCAGATGCTCAACCAGTGAGCCACCCAGGTGTCCCCAAAATGACAAAGTCTTCACACAATGGAGAATAATTGTACTTCAAGAAAGAATTATGTAAAGAAGTCTTCAGATTGTAAAATCTGTTTTAATGTATCCAATTCATTAAGTATACATTTGTCTGCATTTATAGATATTCAAACATTTGTTGAGTTTTTGTTTAAGTTACATTTTTTCATTTTGCTTTATCAGTGAAATATATATTTTATTATTTTCCATATTCATTTGCAAATGCTAACAGTGTAGTTACATAGAACTAAAAAGATGTATTCCAAAAAAATCTCTGGCATTGGATTTGTCTTTGTAGCATTCAAAAAATTCAGGACACAGTTTGTTTTTTGGAGTATGTATTTCTCTGTATAGCAAAGAAAGCTACTCTATTTATTTTCTCTCCAAGGCTTTGACAAATGTGTAGTCAAAGGAATGCTGTTTTGGTACAGGACTTCCTTGTAAATCATATATGCAAAATTTTCAGTTTCATTTTTTTAAGGTTAAGAAGATGAAAAAACTAAAGTTTACATTAATACATTTATCAATAGACTGATATTATAGGCATGGAAAGGAAGTACCAAAATGTAAACCAGAAAGTGAATAAGTGGAATTAATTAACTGACACCTGATTTTGTTACTCACACTTAAGCCCATTTTTTTCCCATTGAAAATTAAGTAAAATCTGAAGATATAGTTGAAGTTAAGTTTGTATAGAGGGTGTTTCTTAGTCATGGAAGTGATGCTACTATGTATACTCCTAAATCTGTTAAAGACAAAGGTATATATTTATAATAGATGTTCCCTCACTGACCATTATGTTCTAAGACAACACAACAAAATCTGTAACAGTCTCAACTTTTGCACTACCCTTTGTTATTGAGGAATATAGAGGCAGAAGTCAAAAAACAAAGTCACATAATTTATTTCTGTCTCTGTGTGTGTGTGTGTGTGTTCATGGAAGTATGCATGGAAGGATGATAGAAATAGAAATAGAGGATCACAGAACATCATGATTTATAAGAGATTGAATTTGGAAGACCCTAAAGAGTTTTCCTTGAAGGTCTAGAATGCTAATGCTACCTGTTTAGGTGCCTTGTGTAGTAAGGAATTTGTTTTACTCCATTCACGTGTTCTTTTAGTAATGTGTCCAGTGTCCAAAGACACAAAGCAGAAATTCTAGCCCTGAAAAATTTATTTGTAAGTGCACAAGTCTAGTACCATGCCAGCTAATCTTCTGGTTGTAGGTAGGGCTCTGTGAGATGTAATACTTAAGAGGGATTCCACTTCCACAAACTAAGTAAGTAACACTGTTTTCACCTACTGGATACTGTTGAATTGTGGGAAATTGAGTGGGTCACCAAAGTAAAGTAACTTCATGAATTTGAATAAATTCATTGGGAATAGATAATAGATAATAAAGTCAATAGACAAAGTCAATCCTTTGCTTTGTAAACCCAAGTTTGTTACCCTATCTTATTTCATTCTTGCGACTAGAGTTCTAGGTATAGGGTAACACATTTCTTTTCTAGACAAAGAAATGTGTTATCCTCATGCACAGTGTAAAGTGACAACATAAAGCTCACTCCTTACAACATTTCAGCAATGTATTAATTATGTAGCTTCTTATGCAGTAGGATGGATAGATATATAAGACAGGAGGAGGTTGAATAAGGCAGCTTTTGTTCTCTTTCTGTCATATCCTTGAAATTCATGACTTATTTATTCCTCTGTGAGTTAGAATTGGTGTTTGTTAAACCATTCCAGGAAAGCTGACAAGTCTCAAAAGCAAATGAGATTATTTTTTCTATCCACAAAATAAACAGAAAGGTTTCATAAATATTTTTTCTCTAGGAATGCTCATAGCCCATTTTCTATTTGAAAAAAAAAAAAAATTCAAGTCCCAATCACCTGAAAACCTGAACCTTCTCCAGCTGGAAAGATGTGTGCAGTTATGCAGATTCCCTGTGGCAAAGCCTCTTTTTGAAGAATTTCACTTTGTTTTTCGTACTCAAACCAGGAAGCAAATTTCAATATAGTTCCTAACACTCCAGGGCTTTCATGGCAAGTCTTAAAGTTGGTGTCTCTAGTTCTGTTTAAAAAATTTCTCAGACTCATTTAGAAGCCATTCTGGTCTCTTATCAGATGTCGTTCAAAACCAAATCATAATCTATAGTTTAATATTTCTTTTATATGCTATTTTGAGTTCTCTTGTTTGAAACAAGTATTTATTTTGTTTTAATGCCTCTCTAGCTCTTGCTAGAGGTCTTTCTTGAAATAGATAAAGTCAGTCCTATTCTCTGTAAGCCCAAGCAAATTTTGCTATTTGCATGGTCATATCCCAGGGTAACATTGGGGAAATGAAATGGTTGTCAGAAAATTGTGCAAATGAGTCTTTCATCTGTGATAGATTTAGAAGAAATAGTGACAGGGAAAGCCTTAAACAAGAAAATGACAGACAGCATATATTGATACAAACATTAATAGTAAATTAAGAATAAATAAGATATAAAGGAGACAGACAATAGATGAAGAGAGCTATGTCAGAATAATCTTTGCAAAGTTTTAAAGGAAAAATCTGAAAATTATTAAAATAAGTGTGAGATATGAAGGCAGATGCATGTTTTAAGAAATTACACTCTAGCAGCATTTTTCAAGTGCTTCTAGATGGTCCTTTGTTTATCATTAAAAGTTGAAGGAATCAGAGGTACTTGTTGAACTGGTTGCCAGGACTTACAGAGCCCCCACTGCCTGACCTGGCAGATACTTCCACTGGGGTCAGCTTCTGGTTAACTATTTGTTTAACAGTCACATAAGGCAAGGTTTTAAAAAGAGTACTGAAATATACTTTGAAAAAATATCAGATTTAAACACATAAGTAATAAATATGCTTTTATCTACAGCTCTTGTCTATAGACCAAGATTTTTTTCTTTGAGTATGGTTGTAGCTCTTTGCTTCTTCCATTAATCACACTTATAGCAATTCTGTTTATCAGCCAGTGAAGTGAACAACTTAAAGAGAATTGCAGAGATGCCTGGGTGGCTCAGTGGTTTGGCACCTGCCTTCGGTCCAGGGCATGATCCCAGAGACTTGGGATCAAGTCCCACATGGGGCTCCCTGCATGGAGCCTATTTCTCCCTCTGCCTATGTCTCTGCCTCTCTCTGTGTCTCTCATAAATAAATAAATAAATAAATAAATAAATAAATAAATAAATAAATAAATACAATTGCAAAGCAATTTGTATGTAGAATCTTCCCAAATTTTTATGTTTTCCTTGAATTTGACCCTTGCCTATTCAATAGCAACATTATTGTCTTTCAAAAAACATTCAATTAATTTTCTGTAAAACTCTCTTTTAAGATTGTTTTTCTGGGATTGTGTAATTTTTTAATACATCGTACAATTATAATAACATATATGCTAGTTATAATTGTGCAATGTAAGGAAATAGTACGTACAAGACTCAAAGGTTGAACACAACCTAGTGGCTTTGAGTATTTTGTGACTGTTAAGTCCATTGACTTTAGAAAGTAATGAAAATCTGTTACTCTCAGACTCCAGTACATGGTGGTTAGGTTAGGATACATCCACTGTACCATGCGAGTAGAGCTAGGGCACCTACTCTCATCTGCTCTGGTGCAGAAATGAGAAATATTCAAGGACAGTGTGGTATACAAGAGAAATGAGGAAAAGACAACAGAGGGCACACAGAAACATAAAAACAAAAGTCACAAAGCATATAAAAATATGGAGGAATTCTATTGGAATTTTTAAATTTTTGATTATTATAATTTTAGAAATTATTTAATTTGTGGGCAAGGAGAATTACATTTTTGTATTTTGAATTAACACAACATTCAGTAGATTAAAAGCACAGTCGCCTCTAAATTAACTCTCTGAATTTTCATGTTTGTTTCTCATTAAAGAACCTCGTTGTTGAGTAAACACCATTTATAGCATACTCATTGAGTACCATAACAGAACTGAAGGCAGTGGAAAATGTGGGTGATAGCTCAATTCCACTCCCCTTTAGCTCTAAGACCATACAAAGGATCACATGAAGTGAAGGGTGTAAAAACATTGTTATCCCATACCACAAGTAATCTTTGTGTTAGAGTTAGCATACCATAATCTGTAGCTAATACAGTAAGTAGATCATATGTTTCTAAATTTCAATATAGTTCCTAACACTCCAGGGCTTTCATGGCAAGTCTTAGAGTTGGTGTCTCTAGTTCTGTTTAAAAAATTTCTCAGACTCATTTAGAAGCCATTCTGGTCTCTTATCAGATGTCGTTCAAGACCAAATCATAATCTGTAGTTTAATATTTCTTTTATATGCTATTTTGAGTTCTCTTGTTTGAAACAAGTATTTATTTTATTTTAATGCCTCTCTAGCTCTTGCTAGAGGTCTTTCTTGAAATAGATAAAGTCAGTCCTATTCTCTGTAAGTCCATCCCTTCTCTGTAAGGCTATCCCTTACTCATTTGGGGTATTACCAAGTCTACCTAGTATATGTCTTTTCCATCAGGGAAACTCAACAAATGTTTATCAAATTAAATTTTCTGATGGTAATACTATGCCTCATATATCCTGATATTTGCCTCACACACGTATGCTTCTAATGCTTTTCAATTATTGTGTGGTGATGGATGATATAAAATAAGGAATTGTTAGGAATCAATGTCAGTTTAATAATCTTATATTTAACTCATTTCTCACAAAAGATCTGAAGAGCCTAGAAGCATAAAGTTGGAAGAAAAAACTTTCTTTGACATTACATAAGTCTCTGTAAGTCTCATCCTATACAAAATATACACTGATTAAAATAATACTGAGATTTTTAAAGTTTTATTCATATTGAAAGAAAATTTGGATGACAAATAAATATTGAGGATTTTAGTCTCATTAGAAGTAAATGTATATGAAACATTCCACTTTCAGATTGTTTTAAACAACCATATAAAACAATGCCTATAACTAGGAGCTCAGAAAACTTTTTGATGAACACCAAGATTGTTGTGTTATCATTTATCATTTCCTAACCTCTCGGGAAAATTCAGACAAACCAAGCAAAGTGTTTCTTTTCCTCTATTTTACTTTACTTTAGACTTTATCTTTAAAAATGATGTACAAGGTATAGCTATTAATTAAAATTCCATTTATATGGGAAAGTTTGTTGAGCTCTTGAGAAGGTAAAGAAATTATAACAATTAAAAAGGTAATGAAATTCATTGTAATGATAGATTCTGGATATATAATTACCAGAATACATTCTAAATAATGGTTTCTTCCTTATACATAATATTTTCCTGATAGTTCCAATAAATCTCTGTCTCCTTTCTTCTTCAAAAATGGATGATGGATAATGATTCTTACACCAAATTCTGGATTCAGAAGGCCTATTTACAGGCTAGAGCAGTGAAGTTTTAATATTTCTGTAGACTATCATCAAATAGTTTCATTTAGTTCATCACTGTTTGTTGGTTGGTTGGTTGGTACTGATTATTTAACTCATAAATTCTTAATAAACCCAATCTATTCTCTTTCTTCGTGGGACTCATTTATTCATTAGCATACCAAGCAGAAGAAACAGAAGGAACAAACTAAAATAACATGCAAGCTCATCCATTTTCTTCTTGCTCAATGTAGATAAAATTTTCTAAACTTAAATCATCTCAAAACCATGTCTAAATGCCACCCATTCTCAAGGTTCCCACTATTTCCTGTGTTTTAGTAATTCCAAGTAGGCATATTCATTTTGCATCTCCCTCCTGCATTCTGAACAAGTCATCATGGTGTCTTATTGCAATTAAAAAATTCTTTGCTTCAAAAGCCATGCTCATATTTCTCTTCCACAAATCTGTACTTCTTTTTTGGTACCTGCCTTGGTTAATAACATCACTATTCACCCAGTAGCCTAAGTTGACAACTTGAGAGGAATCTCTGGGGATTGCTGATGGATGGAGAGGCAGAAGGAGAGAGTTGAATGGAATGATGTAGAGACAAAACTCAGCCAACCCCTGGATGGCTCAGCAGTTAAGCATCTGTCTTCGGCCCAGGGCGTAGTCCTGGAGACCCGAGATTGTGTCCCACATCGGACTCCTTGCATGGAGCCTGCTTATCTCTCTGCCTATGTCTCTGCCTCTCTCTGTGTGTGTCTCTCAGGAATAAATAAATAAAATCTTAAAAAAAAAAAAAGACCAAGACCTCATTGCCCTTTCTTTGGTTGCTTGTGACATCTTCATGGTTATGTTCTCAACCTACAAGCTCTCTCCTATTACTTATTCTATATACTGTAGCCAAATTTATGATCCCGAAACCCAAAACACAGATCTAATGGAGTGATTATTCTAAGAGCCTTAAGATAACCCCTCCAAGATGAAGACCATAGTCTGACCCTTTCCTTCTCTCCTACCACTATCTTCCTCTCTTACTTCCACCTCTTCTTATACTATCTCTCTGTGTGCCATCCTCCTATTTACCTCCCTTGAGCCACTTGGAATCATTCATTCTTCTCTCCAAGTAGTGTCACCCTTTGACCTTTGCTCCTTTCTATCATACTTCTTTCTATATCTTGGAATGCCTCCCAGTTCTCTCTCCCTCTGCTAAACCTTCACTGCCCAGCTCCAATGTCATCTATACCATCTTTTCTTTGACAAATTTATGGACTCACCAAGGAAAAAAATAATTGCTTTCTTTTCTGGGCTTCTGTAGCATTCTGTCCCTAGTGGCAGCAGAATCTTTATCACATGGAATGGGTAGTGTCTCCTGTTACTCTCACAGGGAGTGTGGCAATGGCCAGTAAATGCTTATTAATGAATGGATGGAATTAATGAAAAAAACAAACTAATGAATGAATGCATAGTATTATCTGTAGACAAAAATTATTGTAAAGGAAAAATCAATTTGGAGCTATTTTTAAGTTTAACTAAATCTAGCCTCTCTTCCTAGTGCTTTCTATATTCCCAGTGGCATGTCATTACTCTGAAGGAACCATGGACCCCACTCTGAAGCATCTCACACAACATAGCTGAGTAAATGACATCTAATACATAAAAAGTTAACATAAATTAGATTGAGAGTAATTGTCAAATAAGTCCCCACATACTGCACATCAAAATCTTCTGGGTTCATAAAAAAGTGTAATTCCCAGCTCTCACAATAGACCCACAAATCCTGTATTGTTAACAAGCTCTCAGGTATACTTATATACCAGTTTGGGCTGTTCCACAGACTAATATTTGGGAGGAAATGGGTTACTGCTCATAAATATTTCAGATGACTGATAGATGGAGCAATGAGAAAAGTACTCATGGAAGAAGGAAGAAGTAAAGTGGTTTCAGGAGGATGGCTGGGATTTGGAGGTGGAGAAAGTATTCAGGTAAGATGAACTATTTTGTGAATTCATAATGGTAGGAATAAACACTAAGTATGTAGGGGCTGGAGAGAGTTCACCAATTGGCTAAGATGGAGGTAACTGATAAAGATACGGTTGGAATTGTGAGTGAAAGCCATATTTCCCAGAGCCTTCAATGACAAGAAAGGTAATTAATGGTATTTTAAAAAGAGGGATGTGTGATTAAGCTGTTATTCTAGGGAGTTTTACAGTGTGAATCAGATAACAAGGTGTGTAGCCAGGGCTAAAAGCAGAGATACTAACACAAAGTTTATTGAAAGGAAAAGCAAAAGCCGCAAGAGTAGAACAGGAAAGATAAGAAATCAGTGGGATGCGTGATCATAGGGGCAAACAGGCTAAAGAAATAAAATAAGCTCATAGAAAAAGAATGACTAAACCATCGTAAACATAATTCTGGAGAAGAAGCCAGGCTGAAGTGGAAAGGGGAAGTTTGGTTTGTAGTTCTTTTGAGTCTAATGCAAAAACACAACAGAAAGGAAAACTAGGGCTTGTGCTTTAAACAGAAAACATGCTGGAATAGCAATTTTCGAATCATGTTCATAGAAATAATAGCTTTAAGCTGTGATACTTTCTGAGGGAAGGCACAGACACACAGAGGACTGACCAGAAAAAGAGAGTCATTAGGAGTTAAGATGTAAGAGAGGTAAGATGATGCAAGAATAAGCAGATCTCTGTGATTCAGTCATTGTGAGCAGGCCTGTAAATCTCCTCCTTGCTTTGTGACATGTGACAGTAGGATGTAGGCAGTTCTTTTATCTTTTAGGGTATCTGTGTGGTGATAACAACTCCTGCCCAGCTCTCAATCCCTGGCTTCTTCATTATTTTTGCCAGATGTTGCTACTGTCATGTGCTAATCAGGAAGAGATATTCCTGTGGGGAGGTTTCATCAGTTCTCTGAAGGCTTTGCCCCATGACTTGCACATGTCACTTCATCAGCCCCTTCCACTGTATCCAGAGGAGGGGTTTATAAGGATAAAGACACAAAATGAGTTGTGGGTATTAACCTTAAAAATAAAGCTATCAGTTATTATACCAGTAAAAATGGACTTATTCAGGAACAACAGAGAATTATAACCCAGGACAAGCAAGCTACAGCAAAACCGTAAGCAAGTTCACAGAACAAAGGAGAAGAATGCTCTTTTATAGAGGAAGGAGGTATTAGGAAGGAGTGTTATAAACAAAAGGCTACTGGAGTCAACGAGGAGTTCAAAGTGTTGTGCCTTTTCATTGGCTGAGTTGTGACAGATTGTCATTGGCTGGGCTATAGCCACCCGGAGAAAAATCCTTCTTCCCTCTGCTGGGATAGTAAAGTATAGGCTGTTCCTGGTGGGAATGCAGGTTACCTCTCTTCCTGTTTGGTCTGCGTTTGACTGGGAAGGGAGAGCATGAAACTCCCCTTTCTGGCCTCCTGACTCCATTTTGAATAAAGCTTCTTTTTATTAATTTTTACACAAAGAATCACAACTTTGATGATATTTTATGTACTCATCAACCTAGCTCAAGCTCCTTAATGTAAACAATATTTTACCACAGTAAGTACACATGTACCAAATTCCTCTGGGGAAGGGATATGGCCACAAAGCACTGAAGGAAGAAGGGAGAGAGGGACCACCTGCATCCAGTGCATTGGCCCTTTACCATGACTTAGGGCACCTCAGCAAATCGCTCAATCTCTCTGCAGTTCAGTTTCCTAATTGATTAAGGTATAAAACAGAACAAACTTACACAGGGTTATTATGGGACTAAATAAATCACTATACATGAAGTCTTCAGAACAGGGAGGCACTCCAAAGGATTTATGTAAGTGCAGCCTTCCACAGCAATAGTTATGTAGCTAGAAACTCTACGTTTAGTGCTACAAAATCCCTGCAAAGGAGGTATATTCTGCACATGTCAGGAAGAATTCTACTGAGTGGTCATGTGTCTGTACCCACCCAAAACTATAAACTCCAAGAAGACCAGGGACCATGATACTTTTATAAATTGTTGTATTCCTAAAACCTAGTCCATAGAACAACACAATAAAAAGATATTTGTTGAATGTATGCTAGTGGGTGGATATATGGATGGATGGATGGATGGATGGATGGATGGATGGATGGATGAAGAAATGGATGGAGGGACAGAGTAAGTAAAGGAGAGGCAGAGAGAGAATTATGCAAAGAAATAGATGGAAAGAAGGAGCAGAGGGAGAAAGAGAGAGGGGGAGGAAAGAACAGAAGGACAATGTTGTAAGTTTATCCCTTAAAACATGTGGCAGATGTCACTGGGGTTGATTACCTTTTATTGTAAAATGTGTTTTGCAGAAGGGTTTTATGATTAGATTTGTCCCGTAATCTGCCCTAATTTTCAGTTGAAATATAACTGCTTTTTGCTTTAGTAGCCTGTACATTCTCTCCCCTTCAGCCAGTTTAAATTCAGCACTCAATGCAACTTGAGCCTTCAGGCATTTCTCCTCCCTGTTCCCTTCAGACAGAACACCTCCATATTGCCTACATTTCCTTACTGATAAGCTATTTGATTGGCTGACTCTGCATTCCAATTTGATTTTCATTGGCATTTCAGCTGGCCATTTCCAGGGAACACTCAACAGCATAGGATTAGGGGACAGTTTGCCTTTCATCTTCTTGTAAATTCTTGTTTAATGGCTTCCAATAACATTTTGCTTCATAATTATTGTTACACTTTCCTGAATGTAGTTTTCCACAATTGAGTTCAAATGGTTTGCTTTTTCAATTGACAAATTATAGCAGATAAGAGCCACCAATTACTGCATGAACATTTAAGAAGCTAGAAGGATTTACCCAACTGCCCTCTTGTTGTGCTTGATTTGGAATTTTATTGACTCCGTTTGTATACTGCCATAACAGAACCACCTTTACTGCATGTTTCAGAAGTCAAAATTTACCTGCCTCTGGTCACTTTCTCTATTAACATCGGTAAAAGCTGGGATTCCCTGGGTGGCTCAGCGGTTTAGCGCCTTCCTTGGGCCCAAGGCGTGATCCTGGAGTCTAGGGATCGAGTTCCACATGGGGCTCCCTGCATGGAGCCTGCTTCTCCCTCTGCCTGTGTCTCTTCCTCTCCCCTTCTGTGTGTCTCTCATGAATAAATAATAAAATCTTTAAAAAGAGAAACATTGGTAAAAGCTGAGGCCACTCATATCTCGAGATTCTACAGAAAAATGGCAAGGATTAGTTGAGCAGTGAAGTCTCTCAGCCAGAAGACAGAATGGCTAGACCTGACCTTGGCAAGTTTTCCAACCTTCAATTCTCCACTTCCCCATGTGAAAAATGTGCAAAATGTGCACAGGGATTCCCAGCCACCTGGATATATGAGAACTGAATGGAATGGTGCATCTGGGGACAGCACCCATGAGGCAGGGGAAGTTGAACCTGAATCTGAGCCACTCTTTCTCTGAAGCCCTATTTACTTCAGCCTTTCTGAATCTGAGCCCTATTTACTCTGGAATTGTCCACAAAAAGCTTCACTTTGTTTAGGTAACTATCAAAAAAGGAAAGTGTAAAGCAGGCATTCATGAATTAAATCATTGATTTGTCAACCACTGCCCAGTCTTACAGTGATTATTTTTAAAAACAAAAAAATTCAGAAAAGCCAGCAGTTGCATCAAAGAACTGAAAGGAGGTATAAGAATTTAAACCTTGAGCTCCAGGGCAAACTCCAAGTGTGAATGTGTGAGTGTGCCTGGTGCTTGGCACCAATGCCATGAGCTGTCATAGCTGAAACTGAGTCATTATATCAATCAAATATACTGCTCAGTGCAGTTGCTGTGTATGCCCCATAGGAATTACTAATTTAAAATATTTGAAATCCAATGAAAGCACTTAGTAAAACCACATGGAAACAATTGCTTTTATTTGAAAAGCATTTCAGCATCTTCAGTGCCTCCTCTGCTCATTACAGAGCCTCAGCTTTGTCACCATGAAAATCAATCACCTCTGTACTAAAGATGCTGTCATTATGGTCATCAATAAACATACATAAGGTATCGACTGGGTTCTTTATGCTTCTGATAACAATTATTATATGTTGATGGGAGAAGGGGATTTTTTAAAGTCCTGATAATTGAATACCAAATAACATAGCATTTACTGCAAATGACTTTGGAATATCTGATGATGTCATATGTGATTCCTGAAATATTTTAATCATATATTCATCACAGTGGTACAATTAACTTACAAACAACCAAGATATTCCAAGCACTCCAGGAGTGGAGCGGGTGGAGTAGAAGCTATGCCAGGATACAATGTATAGTTTACTTGTTCCCCCATCAAACACACTGGACATTTACTGCAGACCTACTCAGTGCCAAGCACAAAGGATTCACTCATGAGCAAAGACAGGTGTGGTCCTTGTCTTCAAAGAGGCTTCAGACTAGTGAAGGAGCAGCAGCCAGCTAATGTGACATTATCACACTAGTTAGTTAGCTGTCATCCAAACAACCACTGGGGACTTGGGAGAATGAGTGATGGAGGGATCTGACTTGGCCTGATTGATCACAACTGAGTTAAGATACAATTGATAAGACTTAACTACCTGGAAGGGGAGTTTTGGTCCAGAAGGAACAGCAGGGTGAGGAGGGAACACAGTTCATCAGTACATGGAAGGAGGCCAGTGTGGCTGGAGTTCAGAAAGAGAAAGAGTGGTAAGTGAGAGGCCAAGCAGGTGTGCCCAAGGTACAATGGCAGGAAAGGGGACATGATCAGATCTGCTTTTCTGGTCTTCTGTCAGTCCTTGAAGAAAATAGACTGAGGAGAGAAAGAGTGGGTGCTAGACCACTCCACAGACTCTATCAACACAAAGACAAGACTTAAACCAAGGTCACAGAGCCCATGAAAATGGTAGCTGGCTGGAGAGTGTGCAAGCTTTCATAAAGTAAGCCAACAGACAAAAGAATATATGACAAAAAGGAGCAATGGCAACATAACACCTTGAAGCCCAACTTAAGAGGTGGGTTGTACATGCCAGCAAGAAGGCCACAGAATCCTCTCCCCAAGAAGCAGGGAAATGTATTCTTCCCTCCTGACCTCCAAGGGCTGGATAACCTGACACGCATTCATTGAGTCCAATTCTGCAGCAATGCTACCCCTCATTGTGTAAGGTGCAAGCTCATGACTAGAGGCCGAGGATGATGGATAAGAAGAATTGCAGCTCAGCACTAGTTTCTCAGCCGTATTTTCGAGATGATAGAGACACCAAGTTAAAAAGTGCCAAAGACCAGGCATCTCTGGTCTTTAGTTCTTCCTTCAAATGACAGCCCACATACCTGAATACCCATTGAAGTACCATGAGACATTGAACAGAAAGTGACCTCATTTCTGAAGATAGTTGTAGAATCAAATCAGTGCCATTTCTGTAAACCAAAAATTATTTTATTTTGTCTAGGCTGATAACAAGTTCTGCTTGACTTGAGCTATCAATGTGGTACCAGAGATCATCCAGAGAACTTCTACTGCTTTTAAAGCTCAAGATCTATAAGAGTCAAAACCAAAGAAACATCAAGGAAACAACTGCACACTGATACCAGGCCAACCTCAAACCAAATGTCTCATGCAGCCATCACCATTCCAAGGAAGTATAAAATGCTCAGAGAACTAAAAAGTTCCTTAGAATGAGATCCAGGAGCAAAGCTGTTCAAGTCAATCTCTTGCTAATGTGAAAAACTGGGTGAATCCTCTTTTATTACAAACCCGAGTTTATTTTGATTAAGGCAGAAACATTCCAATAATCTTTTTTTTTTATTTTGGCATGAGTCAACTCACTATACAACCCACCATGATTTTCTGAAACTGCTCTTCAAAATTTGATCATCATAAAATGGCTTACTGAAAATCTAATGGGAGAAATACATTTACATGCTACAGTGACCTAGTTTTGAAATAGTACAATGTCATCAATAACTTCAGTTATTTACAGAGCACTCATTTATGAAGATGAATGAGTCACCTGATTTCATGCCCCTGAATCGTGCCTTACAATGATTTACTGGCATACCCCCACCCCATTGCTTCATTCATTGCCTTAGTTGGCAGTAGTCTGAAGCTTTTCCCATGGCCCAGGCTTCTGGACATGAGGTGGTCATGCCCCTGGGAGAACCAACTTAGCCAGCTCAAGACATAAGGATGTTAAATTTTTAGCTTTTAAGCTTTAGAAATAATAAGAAACCCCAGGGGCATACGAATATAGAAAGGTTTTAGGTTTTTTTTTTTAATTATTTTATTTTTTTCATTTTTATTTTATTTATGATAGTCACAGAGAGAGAGAGAGAGGCAGAGACACAGGCAGAGGGAGAAGCAGGCTCCATGCACCGGGAGCCCGATGTGGGATTCGATCCCGGGTCTCCGGGATCGCGCCCTGGGCCAAAGGCAGGCGCCAAACCACTGCGCCACCCAGGGATCCCAGGTTTTAGGTTTTGTATATTTACTGAATATACAAAGGATCTTATAAACTGGAAAGAGAGAAAGAAAGGGTTTGTGAAGAAATAAGAGAGTTGAGTAAGGGTTAGCTGTGGAGGGGTTCTTCTACACCAAGACACCCACAGCTCTCCTACCTACACCAGTATCACAATATAAAGCTGTGGAGTTTCTCAGCTCTCTGCAGGGGTGTGGGAAAATGGCAAAAAATTTCCTGCATCACCTGGAGGAACTCAAGTGTGGGGATGACAGCAAAGGTTCTGGAAGGTCCTCCCGTTAAGACCAGGGCACATTGCCTGGAGAGTGTCCTTGACCATGCCCTACAGAAGATGCATTTTATGAATATTCAGGAGGAGTTGGAGGAGTTCTCATGGTGAAAGCATTCATGATGCAGACACAGTGTGCAAGAGAGGCTCACCCCTGCCCCTCAAGCCATAGGAATCTACTACCAATTCTCCATAGAAGAAAGGGAGAAAACTTGAAAACCCAAATTTGATGTATTCTTCTTTTTGAAGGGGGACTCATAAAACAGGAATTTGAAATAGGAATTAAACTGAGCCATGAGAAAATAACCCACATTTTCCTTTTCACACTGAAGTTTGTAATATGAAATCTTATGCCCACCACAGGGGACTCTATGGCAAATAAGCAAGCTCTGCAGATGGCTTGAGAATAGCAAAGACTTACTGTGCAGTCATTATTGGTTGTGAGATTTCTATATTAACACAACCAAAGATGAAAGAGATAACAAGTAAGAGGGGTTGGGGAGATATGGCACAATTCTTGATATACTACAGCTGTATTCCAAACCTTATTTTCAGTCAAAAATATGTATGCCATTGTTTATTGCAGTAAAACGGGATGAAAATTACTATATTCAACTTTCACTAAACAAGTAACATGTATATTGTGGGTTTCCCCATTGTTTCTTTTTAAGCAATTTACAGAGCATGATTAAGGTTAATAGGAGTTCAGGCCAGTGTGCCACAACTTTGTCGTCCATAGCTGTGTCCAGCTAGCTAGGAGGACCTGATGTGCTTTGCAAATTACTGAACACATTAAGTGCAGGATGGTTGGTGGGATGAAAAGGCTTAGTATCTTCTAAATCCTCTTTTAAAAAAATATTTTATTTATTTATTCATGAGAGACACAGAGAGAGAGAGAGAGAGAGAGAGGCAGAGACACAGGCAGAGGGAGAAGCAGGCTCCATGCAGGGAGCCCGACGTGGGACTCGATCCCAGGTCTCCAGGATCAGGCCTGGGCTAAAGGTGGTGCTAAACCGCTGAGCCACCTGGGCTGCCCCGATCTTCTAAATCCTCTTTTTAAAACATTTATTTATTTAAGTAAGCTCTGTGCCCAATGTGGGGCTTAAACTCATGACCCCAAGGCCAAGAGTCACATGCTCTACCAACTAAGTCAGCCAGCCATTGTCTTCTAATTTTGGACACCTGTGACCCATGAATGAAGTAGAAGACAGCCCTTCTGAAGCCAGAATAATCTGGTCCTAGTTACTAATAACCCTAGTAACCCCACAAGTGAATGGTGCTACCACTTTTACAGCCAATGCTGAGATCAAATACATACATTTTAAAGACACAGATAATTAAACATGATAAAAACTGTTACATTCTATTTGCATTTCGTATGGGTTTATCTACACTGTCCAACATTATGGTCATTTATCATAGTAAACTTCTTTTTTCAAAAAAAAAATAAGATGTTATTTTTATTTATTCATGAGAGACACACAGAGAGGCAGAGACATAGGCAGAGGAAGAAGCAGGCTTCCTGTGGTGAACCTGATGCAAGACTCAATCCTAGGACCCCGGGATCATGACCTACTACAGTATAGTTCTTGAATGTGACTATTTGAAATTGAGATGTGCTATATAAGTGTAAAATGCACACCTGAGTGAGTACAAAAAAAGCTTAAAATATCTCATTAATAGTGTTTTATATTTATTACATGCTGAAATAGTATTTTGGATATATAGAGTTAAATTAAATATATTAATTAATGTTACCTATTTCTTTTGCTAATGGAGTACTTGAAAATTTCATATTGCATACATGGATTTCATTATCTTTCTTGGATATTGCTGCTCTGTATCATCCATATCCTTAGAAAAATACAAAAGGAACATTATTCCATATATATTATGAATATTTCTGGATGCCATCATATCAGGAAAAGAAATGTGAATATAACTAAATTTAAAATATTTGGCAATTGTTCATAAATGAAATGTACATTTTTTTAGTGTCTACTGTGTGCCAGATACTGCTGGGTGTTTTACATATATAATCTCAAGCTTCATATATCAGACAAGAGACACTATTTAATCAGAGAAGTGAAACCACTAGGAAATAGACATGTATAAAAATAAAATAAGGATCAATGCTAGAAATTGATCTGATGCAACTATGAGAATTGGTTAGATAGTCTCTGAAAGGCTTGTGTCTCTCACCTAAATCTTCAACTTGAAGTTTTCAGAGCAGGCAGATGCTTGCAAAGAGAAGAAAATTAAGGACGAACTGGAACTCACAGGCATGTGTTGAAACTGATAAAAATGAGCCGGACCCATGCCAGCAGTGGGTTAGAGCCTAGAGACTTCTCGTTCCAACTCACAAGAGTCTATTGTGCATATCTCTTCCCAGGTTCACATTCAGTAGCTTGAAATTATCCAAAAAGGATCTATTGGCACCATGCATACTGGCAAACACAGCAAATCAGAGCTTTTTTTTGTTTGTTTGTTTTGTTTTTCAGGAGAGTTGATTTTAAAACACTTCTTTTTTTTTTTTTTTTTTTTAAGATTTTATTTATTTATTCAGAGAGTGAGAGAGGCAGGGACACAGGCAGAGGGCGAAGCAGGCTCCATGTAGGAAGCCTGACATGGGACTCGATCCCGCGTTTCTCCAGGATCATGCCCTGGACTGAAGGTGGCGCTAAACCGCTGAGCCATCTGGGCTGCCTTAAAACCCTTCTTAATACACCTCTGTGTATCAGTCTCTCACTGCCTCTAATTTTCATGACATAAGTGATGTAGGAGAAGCTGACACCCTTCACTGTTAGCTCCTGACCCAGGAATTGGAGAAGCTAGTGGAAAACCAGCTGCAGGGTTGACTGCTGGTGCACATCAACAAGGAAACAAGCAGTTAAGTGACGTCATGTGTGCCCTTGCTCCAACCTTCCAAGCATAATAGCTTGGAAGTGAATAGCTTGCACATATACACACAACTGTTTCACTTCTGCCCTCCAAATCCATGCAACATGTTTCTTGAGGCCCATTCCAACTGGAAACATACAAAGAGAATTCTGAGGAACATAGTTTGAGCTTAGCTACATTGACACATTACAAATTCACTAAAGTCTAAAACCATCTGAGAGATAAGGAGATACCCATTTTAAAGATAAAGATGTCAGGGAACCTGAGTGGCTCAGTGGTTGAGTTATCTGCCTTTGGCTCAGGTTGTGATCCCAGGGCCCTGGAGTCAAGCCCCACATCAGGCTCCTCTCAGGGAGCCTGCTTCTCCCTCTGCCTATGTCTCCGCCTCTTTCTCTGTGTCTTTCATAAATAAATGAATAAAATATATATTTTTTGAAGGTAAAGATGTCAAGATCCCAAAAGCTTAAACTACATTTCTCTAGTTGCAGAGCTGGAAAGGCAGAATTTGGACAGGACCATGTGATTCTAATTCTCATGTTTTTCTCACTACCACACACTGGGCACCAAAACAAGGACTTCCTTTAGAATAGGTATATCCTCTCCACAGGGAGTTTCCATTTGAAGGAGGGGAAACTCACCTCATTGAATAGTTATTCCATGCCTGTCCTCGTGCCAAATATTTCACAGTCAAGATCAACTCACTGAATTCTCATAAACCCCAGGAGATGAGAAGATGTTACTTACAGGAGAAGAAGATGAGGTGCTGGTTGGTTATCAAAACTTCAGAAATCTTATAAGAAGGTAGTGGAATACAGAAGGGCCAGAATGCAGACAAAGCCAGAGCACTTTCTGGCCTCAGCCAAATGACCAAGGGGAAAAATAATTGAAGTGTGATACAGTATTTGAAAATGCTTTAAATCTGTCACAAAAATTAGACACCTATAAAGATATATTTCTTCTAATACAGTATGAAATGGCACAGTTCTCCTAAAGACAAGAAATTAAGACCCATCCATATCCAAGGAATCAATCCTTCCTGACTTTACCTCATAGAAGGAGTGAGTTTTAAACAACTGTTTGCTTCTAACCTGATGAGTATGGGAAGAGGATTGTCTAGGTCTTCCAAGTCTCCTCCTCACGAACCAGATCTGCTCACTAAGACCCAGAAAGTTTATCCCCTCTGCAGTCTCCCCCACTTCTTCCCATTTAAGGCCAGGCATAACCCCATCACCAAAATAGGCAGATGGCAGAGATGGGAAATGAGGTCAGGATACCCAGTTGGAGGTGGCTACAAGAGCAGGTAAGTGGCCTGGTAGCCTGAGTGGGCCTTTTTGATTCCAAGGAAAGGGCAATAATTGATTCTTCCTTCAGTTTTATCACTTATGAATCATAAGATTCATCTTATGATTATGGGCATGTGTTTCAGGCATGTCCTTAACTTTGCCTTAGTTCAGTCTTCCCGTATTATTTTTCTAGCTTGTATTGATGATAGTCTATCTAGTTAAGTTTTGTTGGTCCAGAAGGATAAAATATTAGAAAGGAATATTAAGAGCTCTAATGGTTCAGAGGGAAGACATTTCTAAAAATGAGCAGTTTTGTTTCCCAGGAATATGATCACATTTTCTCTCACTTTTCTAATTTACAATGAAAATATTATTTATTTCTGAAGGATATTTGATTATTTCCTTTGCAATAATTTTGTGGGAAATAATTAATTTTACCTATAGATATTTATTTTGATAAATATACATATACACACTCAGAGACAAGTCTAAAACCATCTGAGAGACATATTTCTTATTAAGATGTTTCTTATTAAGAATATAATATATGTCCATAATGTGGTACATTTTAAGTAACATAGAGAACATAAGACTTCTCTCTCTGAAAAGAGCTTCTGCTTTTATAAAAAATTGTATTGCACTCAATTATTTTCATAAATATTAGTAAGAATATTGGTTATCCATTCACATGGCATGAATACTTATATGAAATTTCAACCCGAGAAATATTTGCTTGCAAAGCAGCTACAAGAACACATCTGTTAATGGTAACTCAAAAAGGAGATGTGCCCTTTTAGAGAGAAGAGCCTTTCAATCACTGCTCAGGCACAATGGCATTTAAGAAGTTCATTTTATTCTGTGGTCAATATTAAGCAGAATTACTGAGTTGTAGCTATAAAGAAAGAACTTGTTTTTCAAAGAAATGTGAAATATCCTAGAAATTGGAATTTGACACCCCCTGCTGGATTTTCTGGTTTGTACAATTATTTTAATAATAAAAAAGAAAAACCTAGATGTTATGCACATTAGAAATGTCATCAGTACTTCGGATAGAATCATCTGCTCTCCAACTCACGCTGCAGTAGATAAACCTTATGATTCATTGTGGAAACTAGCATTTTGAAGGCAAAAAACTCTAAATATGCAATTACTGAAGGCATTTTTCCCCTGAGGACATGTGCTTCCATGATACTTAGGAAGTATTTTAAAGCAAGGAAAAAGCTGTTGAAATAAATAAGAAATCTCTTTCTGTGACTTTATTTCAAAACCTGATATACTTCATATGTTAGCCTGACTTCCTTCTCCTGGACCCTTCCAAAAATAGACAAATCTGGTAGATACCCAACCAGTTGTACTACAATTCAATTCTGGCACTAACCACCCAGAATAAGCACAGACCCCACATGTTAAAGGGCATGGTCCCCAACAACACTTACTCTTACTCTAGAGGTCAGGAACACGTGAGGTATTCCCAGGCCACTCATGCTTCTGGCTGACTGGCTATAAATTTCAGAGTTTCTATATCCCCCTCAGGTTTCATAATTTGCTAGAACAAATCGCAAAATTCAGGAAAATGCTGTACTTATAATACATTTTTCTTTGTAAATGGTGCAAATCAGGAGGAACAGTCAAAAGAAAAGATGCATGATAAAGATCAAGGAGAGATGCAGAACTTCTATGCCTTCTATAGATCAGGGCAGCATGTCATTGTCCCATTATATCAGTGTGTTCACCAACCAGGAAGCCCTAATGAGCCTCGTGTTCAGGGTTTCATGTTGGAAGTCTCATTACAGAACCGTGATTGATTAAGCCATTGGCCACTTGTTTGAACTCAACTCCCACACCCACTCCCTTCCCTGGAGGTTCAGTTGGCTCAAAGTTCTAATCTTCTAATTATGTGAATAGTTTTCCTGGACCAAGCCCCCAATCCTGAAGTTACCTACAGGTCAACTCTGACTCACTTCATTGACATGACAGTGAAAGCATAGAAATCCAATGGCTCCTGATTAACAGAGGCTCTTCTATCACTTGAGAAATCACAAGGGTTTTAAAAGCCCTGTGCCAGGAACTGGGACAAAATTAGTTCTTTATTATACAACAAAGACAAAACAGATTCAGTGTTATTTCCCCTTCCCCCTTTTTTTCTCCTTTCCTCTTTTTTTTCTTAGTCATCTTTTCCCTTTTTAAAAAAAAAAAAAAGATTTTATTTATTTATTCTTGAAAGACACAGAGAGAGAGGCAGAGACATAGACAGAGGGAGAAGCAGGCTTCCTGTAAGCAGCCTGATGTGGGACTCAATCCCAGGATCCCAGGATCACAACCTGAGCCAAAGGCAGATGTTCAACCACTGAGCCACCCAGATGCCCATCTTTTCCCTTTATACAAAGAGTTTTAAATAACATTGATGTTGCTTATGCTATGCCATCAAATGGAAAAGTTAATACAAAAATTGTATATGCAATGACAGACATCTCAACTCTGTGTGTGTGTGTTCCAAGTTTTATTTATTTTTTATCTAGATATAATCGAAAGATAGCATTATGTTAGTTTCAGGTATACAACATAATGATTTGACATATGTATATATTGTAAAATAGTAACTTAAGTCTAGTTAACATCCATCACTACACATAGTTGCAAATTATTTTTCTTGTGATAACTTTCAAGATATATTCTCTTAGCAACTTTTAAATATGCAATACAGTATTATTAACCTAGTTATCATCTTGTACATTGCATGCCCAGGATATATTTATTTTATAAATGGAAGTTTTCACCTTTGACCACCTTCACCCATTTTACTAAACTCCACCCTCATCAACTGTTTTAAAATTCAAAAAAGAAAGGAGAAAGAGACAGAGGGAGAGAAGGGAATGTGCCAAAATTTTAAATGATGGGATTCAGGGAAATTTTTCTACTTATAAACTTCTGTTCTTTCCAAATTAGCTAGGATAAGTATGTATGCCTTTTATAAATAGAATTTAGAAAGAGAGAAAGAAGAAAAAGAAAAAGAAAAGAAAGAAAGAAAGAAAGAAAGAAAGAAAGAAAGAAAGAAAGAAAAAAGAAAGAAAGAAAGAAGAAAGAAAGAAAGAAAGAAAGAAAGAAAGAAAGAAAGAAAGAGAAAGAAGAAAGAAAGAAAGAAAGAAAGAGAAAAGAAAGAAAGAAAGAAAGAAAGAGAAAGAAAGAAAGAGAAAGAAAGAAAGAAAGAAAGAAAGAAAGAAAGAAAGAAAGAAAGAAAGAAAGAAAGAAAGAAAGAAAAAAATGTAAGGTCTAAGTATTTAAGTGGGGCAATGCTGTGCAGAGGACATGATTCAGTTCTGTACTATTTGAATGCATAGGAGCCTGAACTGCCTCTGGTGAAGCTGGACCACCACATGACTTCTTCACAGGGTAGTGCACCAGTCTCTAATCCATTTCCTCATGAGCTCTAAAACCATCAATAAATTCTATTTCCCAGGAATTTCCACTGCAATGTCCTATAAAATATCTACCTTATCATTTGATTCCATATGGATTTTTTTTGTTTTTTGTTTTTGTTTTTGTTTTTGCATACCCTAAGTCACCCAATGCCACCCATATCAATGATTTCTCAGGTTCAAAATTTCAGATCACTCTTTTTAAGTTTTTCTCATACCTATTCCAAGACATTGAACAATGGACAGTGTCAAGTACCATCAATTCTGTGGCATTTCTTTCCTGTGTATCTCCTCCTCTTGTGCCTGTTCCCAGTAATGCAGACCTTCTTTCCTTTCACCAAGACAATCACAATAAACTTCGGCTTGACTGCAATGTCCAGTTTCTGCTCCTACAATCACTGTTGCCAATTGCAGGCGGACTATTCATCTTCAGTCAGAGCTCTGATTGAGACAACACTTATTAAGACTGATGTCCCTTCTCTAAATAACCAAGGCTAGCTGTTGTCCAAAGGCAACCTTCACTTTTGCATTAATGCCTATTATCTCTATTCCTTGGCTGGTCCATCCCATATCGAGGAACTGTCTCTTCTCTGCAAACATAGGTCTATTTTCCAGGTCCATTATTCTTATTATTCATTCTCTTTTCTACCTATATACATCACACCCAACTCATGTTGCTACATTTTAATTTTTACTTTAAATGTACTTTATTTGAAGACAATGTAGAAAATATGGGAAAATATAAACAAGACCTAAAATCTCCATAGTCCCACTATTTAGAGATAACCACTGGTAATATTTTTGGTGTGTTTTCTTCATATTATTAATGAAAATGTGATTTTCAAGACTTATGTATATTTTCCTTAGTGAATATATTTTAATTTACATATATTTTCCTTTAATGGTAGAGGAATTGCTTCCAGTTTTAGTTTTTATAAATATTTCACATGAACATGATTTTTCATATATTTGTAGTACTCCTTTGAAATAGATTCCTAAAAGTGGAAATCCTCTACAAAGTTTATGGAGTCCCTCAAGACTTGCAAAACATGATGCAGTGTTGCCTTTCAGAGAGTATTATACTGAAGATTATAAGTTTTTTCCTAATCATTGCTGAGTTGTCAAGCCAAAAAAATGTTATTTCATTTTATTTTGCATTTAGTTATCAATGAAGTTGAACATTTTTGCGTTAAGTCTTGCCATTTTGATGTCTTATGCTTGGTCACTTAGGAAATTTCTTATTATAATGTGTATTAATTTTTAAGAACCCATTGTATATCAGGATTCAGCAAACTAAAGCCTATGTGCCAAATCTGGCAACCTGCCTGTTTTTGTATATACCACAAGCTTAAGAATGTTGTTTGCACTATTAAATAATTGAAATTTTCCAATAAATAGAAGAATATCTTGTGACATGTGAAAATCTAATGAAATTTAAATGTTTTATTGAAACATAAAAAATGTTTTATTGAAACAAAGCCACAATTATTTTACATATTGTCTATACTTGCTTTTGTGTTAGAATAGTAGAGTTGAGTAATTGAGACAAAGATCCTCTGTCATGCAAAACCTAAGTATGTTATCCTTTATAGAATCAAGTTGCCATCCCTGGTATATATGAGAGAGAAAAAGTGTGTCAACATTTCTTCACTGTATTCTTATTATTGGCATTTTCCCTTGTATTTTTTCTAACTTCAGAAAGTTTACCTTTTTATGTAGTAAAATAGGTCCATTTTTTTCTTTCTTTAGAAATTTGTCCAGTGTTTTCAGGTTTAAAAAGCATTTGTTTAGGGCACTTGGGTGGCTCAGTGGTTGACCATCTGCCATTGGCTCAGGGCATGATCCCAAGGTCCTGGGATCGAGTCCCACATCAGGCTCCCCAGTGGGAGCCTGCTTCTCCCTCTGCCTATGTCTCTGCCTCTCTCTGTGTGTTTCTCATGAATAAATACATAAAATAAAAATATTTAAAAAGCACTTGTTTATCCAAGAATTGGTTAACTATTAGGCAATACTGTTTTCTATATTTTTAGTATGGTTTGATTTTTTTAAATTGACTTTATTTTATCTGTATTTTTACAATGGTAAAATATATTTTTTTGAGAAAAAATATACTGTTTATTATTCATTTGAAATATCACATGCACTTCTAAATATTAAAATTCTTTAGTTAAAATTTTCAATAGCACTTTATCAATTTGGTGGCAAAGAAACCTACCAAAGACAAATATTTTGAAAATCTTTACAAAAATACATTGCACAAGGTATTATCTTGCATCTTTAAAAACAAAGTAATATTCAAAATATTTCCACCCCAGGCTCAGTCAGTTGGACACTCAACTCTTGATTTTGTCTTAGATCATGATCTCATGGGTCGTGATATCAAGTCCTATGTTGGGCTTTGCACTCAGCGTAGAGTCTAGTTCTCTCCCTCTCGTCTGTCCCTCCCTCTTGCCTTTTTTCTCTCTCTCGCAAATAAATAAATAATAAAAAAGTATTTCCACCCTAACTCCCAAATTTAGTTTTACAGAAGAAATGTTTACCTATATATTTATCCTGTAATATGTGAAATGTCTGTATATATTTATCCAACTTAACTGTGGAGGCATTAGTTCCAATTCTAAAGACAGTGAAAAAGCACTACTTTATGTAGTTTTTGTAATTTGAGAACTGTTGTGAAATATAAAATTCAAAAAAAAATCAGCACCATCATTTTCACTTTTTCTGAAAATACAACATTTATGGTTCACCAAAAGCTGTCTTAATCCATTAAAATTTTTATTTTCATTTTTGTTCCAAATAGTTCATTTACCCAATAATATCTGTTGATTTTAAATTCTTTTCATATGATTTTCGAAATTCTTAGAACTCAATGCAGGATTCAGGACTATATATTCTGTTCCATTGATTTATCCCTTCATTTCTGAGCCATTAAGGCACTAATAAGACCTAAATTTGGGGGGTGTGCATATAGTTTTTTAATTAATTTTTTGTATACAATGAATTTATTCTTCTAATTTCAGAATCTCCTCCCTCCAAAAAAAAAAAAAAAAAAAAAAGGTTTTATAGCTCTTCTTGTTGCCTTTCCAATTCACCATTTGTACACTCAAATACTTACTTAGGGAACATAGAGCTACCAATAGAAGTGTCAAGAGAACATAGTTCCTGTCCAAATGAATTCAAAATTTAATGAAGAATATTGACACATAAATTAGAGGGCACCTAACCTAGAATATGGAAATCTAAACAGATACTATGGGCGAATAGCAGTTATATGGGCAAGAAGAGAGGTAGGAAATGTTTTCCAGGGGATTGTAATTGCTGGTACTATGCTATATCATGGAGATGCAAAGATTTCATGTTATTGCCTTTTTACCATAGTCCAAGGCAATGCAATGGGAAAAGGAAAGTCTCTTTAATAATAGTGCTGGAACTCTTGAATATCCACATGAAAAAAGTAATTTAAGGTGAATTATAGGCTTAAATAAGAGATAAATTATAAAATCTTATGGAAAGCAGAATATCTGCTTAACCTTGGGGAATATTTCTAAAACAGGACAAAAATGCACTAACCATTTAAATAAATGATAAGTTGAATGTCATCACAATTTAAATTTTCTGTTCGTCTAGCTGTGGGGGAAGGGGAGGTGGGTGGGGGGTGAGGGTGACTGGGTGACAGGCACTGAGGGGGGCACTTGATGGGATGAGCACTGGGTGTTATTCTATATGTTGGCAAATTGAACACCAATAAAAAATAAATTAAAAAAATAAATAAATTTTCTGTTCGTCCAAAGACACCATTAAAAAAAATTAAAGGACAATCATATACAGGGAGAAAATATGTGCAATATACACATTTGGCAGAGAAAATATATTATTATATCAATAGGATATTATAATTATATATATCCAGAAGCACAAGCAAGGGAGCTTAATATCTTTAGTTATCAGGGATGTGAAAATTAAAAGCATATGAGATATTGCTTCACATATGCTAAAATGGCTAAAATAAAGAAGATTTATAATATCAAATTTTGACAAGAATGTGGAACAAGTGGAACTCTTAAACATGGTTGGTGATACAATGAGTTTAGAAAATAACAGGTTTTTTTTTTTTTTTTTTGATACAGTTAAACATATGCCTGCTCTATGACCTGGTAACTCCATTCTTAGATATTTATCCAAGAGAAATGTATACGTATGTTCACAAAAAGACAGAAAAATATTTATAGCAGATTGATGAGACTGTATCAAAATGACACAGAATCAACCCAAAAGGGCTCTTATTGACAAAGTATTGGATAATTTGAACATCAAAAGAATGAAGAATATAATAAATTGAAATTCAATAAATACATAAAAAAAGTCCTAGGATCCAAAATGACACTGAAAATTAAAAAAAAAAAAAATCCACCAGGCATCATTGTAGTAAAGTGCATAACTCAGTATTCAGAAAACCAACATATAAAGGAAAAGAACCAAGCACGTATCTTACCTTATTATGTTATACAGGCAACCAAACTGTTCATATGGCAAGATTTTCTTTATGAAGAAGTTCAGCTAATAAAGGCCAAGAAAATGGTAGAATTATAAAAAAAATATGTATACCATTTTATAACCCAAGAGGATCATGGGACCAGTCTAGGATCATTTGATATGATATTCCTTATGTGAAAGTGGATGTGGAAGGAAAAGAAAGTGGATATGGAGTTACATATATCTAAACACTCTAACTACACTTAAAGTGGGACATCCAGACATATGTTTATCCTGTTCTAATGGAATAGTCAGCACACAGTACCATATCTCACATACCATTAAAGCAAACCACTATGTAGGAAATATGGGGAGAGAGGAACAAGTGAGTCTATACCTCAAGGAATCCATTGGCAAATATATAGGAAATTTTATAGGAAAAATGACACATAATGTTTTACAAATATTATGGGAGGAAAATGAGGGAGAAAATGATATATAATAAAAAAAATTATAGGTTCAACTTCTCCAAGAAGCAAAGCATTTATTTAGGCAAAATGCCTATAAAGGGAAAAAATTGAGAAAAAGAGGAAATGGGAAGAGCCTTCAGATCACAATGCATGTCTTCCCTCTGAAGGAGGGAAGTAAGAAAGGAGGGTTGAGTAGGAAGAATCATAACTGTAGCACACTTATGCCTTCCTAGGTACCAACCAGCTGATGGGAGACTTTGAGCCAAAGTTGGCCACTGAACGATTTCTTTGCCTATATGAAAGAGGTACAGTCTAATCCCAGCCATGATCCAAAACTGACTGGGAAGAACCCATGAGTATCATGATCTCAGCGCAACTGCACTGGAGAATTCCAAGAGCAGCAGCTGGGACTGAAACTCAATTGTGGTCCCAGAGCAGACGTCAGTGGCATATTTTCATAGCCATCATAAACAAACAAACAAACAAAAAAGAGAGATGTATCTGGACATATTAGTCATATGCATTTTATGCACCTTATTTGGATCCCAATGTAAATAAACTAGCTTTGTTTTTAAAAGGTATTTTGAGACAAATGGAAACATGCTAATATAAATTGTATATTATATATTGTTGTTTTTGACAGGTTGATAATGACATTATAGAAAAAGAAATTTTTCTCTATTAGAGATGAAATCATAATAGACTGAATGATTTGAGATCTGAGATTTCCCTTAAAATATATCAGGAGATAAAAAAAAAGGTGGAGAGTTCTACCAAATAAGATTAACAAAATGTTCATAATTGTTGAAGCTGGATAAATGATTCATGTGAACTTATTACACTATTCTCTCTTTTGATACTTTTAAAAATTCCCATTAAATAGTTTTATATGTTTTGATAAACTTATTCTAGGATTTCTACAAATAAATATTGGGAACCAAAGTAAAAATATTCCAGAAAATAACCACAAGGATCACTGATACAAGGTATAGTAACAGGAATAAATCTGAACCACTAATAAAGTAATGACACAAGAGAATTGTGTTGTATTGGCAACAGGGGGAGGGGCTCTGTATGCTTTTGTTTTTCATATTAAGCAAACCTACAAATCATCAATTCCCCAATACAATAAAAAACTCTAAGCTGTTGATTATATAAAGAATATGTATTTGTTTTTTTAAAAGATTTTTTTTATTACTTTTATGTACAGAAAATTCAACAGCATCCCTTCAGCTCAGTTTGGTGACTAGTTTTTAACCTTCACCTTTTCCAGCATGGTGATGTGAGCCACCAACTTCTGACTCAGGATGTTGCCTCCCCAGTGGCAGTGGATCTCATCATTTCTATCATTGCAATTGGTCCTGATGGCTTCCACCAGCTTAGCCAGAGGTCATTTGTCTTCTGCAAGTTAACCTGTGTGAAGGCAACAGTAGTGCAGGTCTTCCTGTGGACCAGATGCCCCAGGCTGACCCTTCCCTGGATAATGCAGTAGGGAACTCCTGTCTTATGACACAGGGCAGGCAGAAAGACAACCAACTCAAAGGGATTCACATCATGTGCAATCACTACCAACTAAGCCTTCTTTTTTTTTTTTTTAGGATTTTATTTATTTATTCATGAGACAGAGAGAGAGAGAGAGAGAGAGAGAGAGAGAGGCAGAGACACAGAAGGAGAAGCAGGCTCCATGCAGGGAGCCCGATGTAGGACTCGATCCAGAGTCTCCATGATCATGCCCTGGGCCAAAGACGGCACTAAACCACTGAGCCACCCGGGCTGCCCGCCTTCTAGTTTTCCACCAAAGTGGTGAAAGTTCAAAGGACAGGAGGCCTCTTAGTGGGGACATCCCCTTTGCCCAAAGCTTTCTTTTTGGCCTGGGACAACAATCTCTGATGCTTCTCTTGCCTTGTCTCTAGTCTGTACTTGTGGGCCAGCTTAAGCAGTTGAGTAGCAGTTTGGCCATGCAAGTCCTGAGAGAACTGATTAATCACAGGAAGCACTTTCAGAGCTTACAGAGAATAGCCCTTTGCCAGTGCAGCTGAATGTGGCAGGGCCATTTGACAAAGCATATCATGTCCCTTTGGGGCTGAATGTCCTTTCCAATGCCAAAATTCTTGGGCCTTTTCTCAAACAGGGGATTGACCACCTTCTTGGCCTGCTGCTTCTTCACAACAGCAGGGACTGGAACCACCTTCTTCCTCTTCAACTTCTTTCCTTTGGGCATCTTCTGTTGCTGGAAGAGAGAGCTATAAATTTGCTTTTATCATGTATGGCTACATTATTAGGAAAATGAGCTGGCTATGAGATGGCAAAACATTTTCTGGATGTGAGCTTGCAGAAAAATTGAGAACGTTCAGATTGATGAATAGAGATTACACAATCCAAAGAACAGAATGAAAAAGAACGAAGAAACTCAACAAATCCTCAAATGTGAAATGTTATAAAGTACACTAACAAGTTCAGTGGAGTATTAGAGAAGAGAGAAAGAAAGAAGCAGGAAATAATATTTAAAGAAATAACAGATGAAACATTCCCAAATCTGATTTTAAAAACCTTAATCTACATATCCAGGAAGCTCAACAAACTCCAATTATTAACTTCAAGAAGATTCACACACAGAAATACCACAGTAAAAATGCTAAAGAAAGGGGATCCCTGGGTGGCTCAGAGGTTTAGCACCTGCCTTTGGCCCAGGGCATGATCCTGGAGTCCTGGGATCGAGTTCCGCATTGGGCTTCCTGCATGGAGCCTGCTTCTCCCTCTGCCTGTGTCTCTGCCTCTCCCTCTCTCTGTGTCTCTCATGAATAAATAAATAAAACCTTTAAAAAATGCTAAAGAAAAAGAGAAAATATTGAAAGCAACGAAAAAATGATTTGTCTTACACAAAGAAACCTGAATAAGATTAACAACTGATGTCTCATCAGAAATTATAGAAGCCAGAAGGCTGTGGGATGACATATACAAAGTTCTAAAAGAAAAGTATTAACAACCAAGGATATTATATCCAGAAAAATTGTCTTAAGAAAATGAAGGAAAATAAGAAATTTCCATATGAATAAAAACAGATAATTTGTTATTAGCAGGCCCACTCTATAAGAAATACTAAAGGAAATGCTTCAGACTGAAAGCAAATGACCTCAGAACACAGACTAAAATCTATCATATGATGCAGCAGTACATGTATGTGTGTATACATATATATATGAAATATGAGATAGAGATATCTGTGGATATACAAATAAGGACAGAGATATATACAGAACTAAAGGTATATTATTTACCTTTAATAATATATTATACATATATTTATATACATATATTTATATATAATATATATGTTAATATATATAGTTAATGTATGCCTATATTCAGTTTCCTACATCGTCTGTGACAAAGAAGAACACATTGGATTACTTTTAACAGTAGAAATGTATTATCTCACAGTTCTGGAAGCTAGAAGTCCAAAATCAGGATATTGACAGCGTTAGTTCCCTCTGGGAGCTCTGATGATGAATCTGTTCCATGCCTCTATCCAAGCATATGGTGGTTGACAGAAATCTGGCATTTCTTGCTCTGTATCTGCATCACTCCATTCTCTACCTCCATCTTCACATGGCATTCTCCTCCCTTATGTCTTAATGTCTCTATGTCTTCACATTGTCATTGAATTTAAGATTCACCCTAATCCAGTATGATCTCATCTTAACTAATTATATTTGCAAATATCTTGCTTCCAAATAGGATCATATTCTGAGGTTCTGGGTGGATGTGAATTTTGCAGGAAAGTACCCAACCCAGCAAAGCTTTTAACCTAGAGAAATGAAAACATATGTCTATACAATATTTTGCACATGAGTGTTCATAGCATAATTATTCATAATAGCCAAAAAGATGAAAACAACTCAAATGTCCATACACTCATAAATGGTTAAAAACTGGTTAAGCAGGAAAACATCAAAATCCTAGAGGAGAACACAGGCAGAAACTTTTTTGACCTTGGTTATAACAATTTCTTTCTAGACACATCACTGGAGGCAAAGGAAACAAAAGCAAAAATGAACTATCAGGACTTCATCAAAATAAAAACTGCACAGTGAGGGAACAATTGACAAAACTAAAAGGCAGCCTAGAGAAAGGGAAAAGATATTTGCAAATGACATAGCAGATAAAAGTATCCAAAATCTATAAAGAACTTATGGGAAAAATAGGGAAAAAAAACCATAAGAGACTCTTGGCAATAGAGAACAAACTGAGGGTTGATGAAAGTAAGTGGGTGGGGGATGGACTAAGTGGATGATGGGTATTAAGGAGGGCACTCCTCATGATGAACACTGGGTGTTATATGTAAGTGATGAATCACTAAATTCTACTCCTGAAAACAATTACTTTGTGTTAATCAGAAGTTTTTAAGATTTATTTATTTGTTTGAGAGAGAGAGAAAGCAAGTGTGGGAGAGGCAGAAAGAGAGAGAGAATCTCAAACAGACTCCCTGCTGAGCATGGAGCCCAATGTGAGGCTTGACCCCACAACCCCAAGATCATGACCTGAGCCAAAATCAAGAGTCAGATGCTTGACCAACTAAGCCACCCAGGCACCCTTTAGCTAACTAGAACTTAAATAAAAATTTGAAGAAAACGAGAACGGTGGTATAGTTATACAATGGAATACAATTCAGCAGTAAAAAAAAAAAAAAGAATAAAGAATAAAGTATTAATACGTTCTACCAAATGAATGAGCCTCAAACACAAAAAGGCACATACAGTATGATTCCATTTATATGAAATGTCCAAAATAGGCAAATATATAAAGCTAGAATGTAGATTAGTGGTTGCTAGGGGCTGACAGTGGGGAGCTATAAGAGCTGACTGCTACTGAGTATAGTGTTTCTTTCTGGTGTGATGAAGAAGTTCTAAAATTAATTATGAGGATAGTTATACGATTCTATGCCCTTTCAGCCAGAGGTAACCAAAAGTCAAATATTTTCTGATAGAATATGAGTAGAAATGATCCTGTGTACCTCACAGACCAAGGTCTTAAAACTCTATAACATCCTCCTCCATGCCTTTTCCCCTAACCAAGAGTTGAAATCAAACAAAACAAGAGTAAACTTCTAGACGTCATGAACACAAGAGAGAAGCAACCTTGTTCTTTGAATGGCCACATGGAGTCAAGAGTTTATATATATTCATATTTATGGTCTTTTAGATTAGAAAAAATAAACATCTGTGTGCTTAATACATCAAATCATTATTGGTTCATTTCCATACAGCCACTTTTCCCTGCCCCTGACTAACACAATATTATTCCCAACTGTTCAGTCAATGCCTGTTCTTATCCTGATTTGCTGCAGAGATGGAGACTAGCAAAAGAGACAACCATGAAGCTCTCTACAGATCATTATATTAATTCCTCAAAGGGTACTTAATTAGAACTCTTAGCAGATGACACCTGTGAGTAACTGCTTGTTTTGAAAATACAAAGTGATGGGGTATAGAAAAAGAAAAAGCAGAATCTATATATGTTATCAAGGATAACATATAGAGAGTTAAGGAGTTCAAAATTGAGGGGAAAAGTCTGGAAAACAAAGAGAAATATGGAAAGACCAAGGATGTTTTAGAACATTATTGTCATTAATTCCACTTTGCTGATAGGTGACAAGATTTTTGGTGGGAGGGGGATAAAAAATCTTAATTTGACAAAGCTAAGTTTTGGACATTTGGAGTAGTCTCATAAGAAAGCTATGTTTCAAATATATGGTTCTCTCCTGGTAGAGGCAGAATTTTAAGATGGCTCTCAGGACCTTTGCTCCCTAGTCATATTCCTGAGATTATGGTATTATATTGCAAAAAATAAGTTATGGGGAAGGGGCTGTAATCTAAGTATATAGGCCCTTTAAAAGCAGAATTTTCTTCAGCTGAAAATGGAAGAGGTCAGAGAGTTTCAAAGCATGAGAAAGACTCAATATTGCCAATGTGGGTTTGAAGATGGAGGAAACCACATGAAAAGGAAGGAGGGTAACCTTGAAAATCTTAGCTGAAAGCCAGTAAGGAAAGTCATAAGAAACAGAAGCCTGAGAATAAGCTGAATGAGCTGGGAATAGGCTTCTTCCCCAGTGCCTCCAGATAAGAACCCATTTTAATTACTATCTTTATTTGGCCTTTGAGATCCTAAGCAGAAATCTCAGCTACTCAGACTTCCAGCCTATACAGCTTTCAGATACAAGTCTGTGTTGTTTTGGGTCATTAAGTTTATGGCAATTTGTTGTGAAGCTTCTCAGTCATGAAGATAGGAGCAGATTCCTAAAAGTGAAATGGTCAAAGGTGGGAATGCTGGCCTGAACCCAACAAGCAAAAGCTGGAATTCATATTTGATGAAGGGGAGATAGTGTGAGTCTGGTAATGGGAAACTATGGTACTGATCTCCATTAGGCAGGTGGCCTGATAATGTCTAGGACCTAAACAGTTATGGTAATCCCAGGAATTGTTTTCCACAGAGGTCCTTTCTCTGTGCAGCTCACAAGTGCAGCATTCAGCTTTATGCACTCTCCTGGTTGAGCATAGTCAATAAATAGCCAGGGAATGAGAAGAAAATGGATCAATGGAGTTAACAAAAAATAGACAAGTATCAGGAGCCCAGCAAAATAATCTGGGTTTAAGAAGTAGTATTATGTGATGGGATGGAGGTATTAGCTAATGCTATGGTGGTAATCATTTTTGCAATGTCAAATCAACACATTGTACATCTTTAGCTGATACAATGTTATGTACCAATTAAGTCAATAAAATTAGGGGTAAAAAGAATATCAAAGGACATTTTAGAGTCATCCTATATATTCAAAAAGCTATGGAATTTTGCAAGGTATTTTTTTCCAGTCACTCTGATGAGTGATGTTAAAAGTTCTCAAAAGTTGAAAATTGATTCTTTTACAAGTTTAATGAGTTATTCTTATAATTTGAACATTATTTTGCATCTTTTCCTTTCAATATTTTAAGTTAGTGCATGATTATGACAGATGGGATGATTGTGAATTCTACAGTGCACTTGTCTCCTTTCACTTGTTCATTTACTATGTACCTATTTATTTAATGCTTATTGTGTGTCAACAATATTGTAAAACAAGACAGATACAGTTCCTAAGTTCATGGACCTATATTCTGGTGAGGAGTCAGAATATAAAAGTAAATAGCAATAAATAAATAATATTAATGGTAAAATTTGGAACAAAAATAAAAGTCTGGTGGGAGAACAGGATTCTTTTAATACTGACAAGTAGACAACCTGGAAATATCACCCAGAAATCAGGACTGAGCCCCAATACCTAGGAGAGAAGAATGGATGTAATCAGGTTGAAAACAGGGATTAAGGGCAGCCTGGGTGACTTGGCAGTTTAGCGCCACTGTCAGCCCAGGGCCTGATCCTGGAGACCTGGAATAAAGTCCCACATCGGGCTCCCTGCATGGAGCCTGCTTCTCCCTCTGTATGTCTCAGACTCTCTTTTTGTGTCTCTCATGAATAAATAAATATAATCTTTTTTTTAAATAAATATAATCTTAAAAATATTTTAAGTAATCTGTATATCCAAAATGGGGCTTGAACTCACAACACTGAGATCAAGAGTTTCATGCTCTACCAACTGAGCCAGCCAGGTGCACCTTGTGTATTTTCTTTTTAAAAGATCTTTAACTATTAGATTCTTCTTTATTCACTTTGAATTATGATTGGAACTCATGTATTCTAGTCCTAGGTTTTCTACCTTTATCATTAACATTTTAACAAACATGTTTACACATATTTTTCTATCAACATTAAGAAGTAATGAGAGTTCTCATATATTGCCAGAGGAAATGTTTAGCTGTTTAAAAAACATCTTGGGGGATGGGGCAAGATGGCGGAGGAATACAGTCCCCAAGTCACCTGTTCCCACAGATCATACTGAAAACCTATTTGGCCAAAACCAAATGGTCAAACCAATTTCACCTGAGATTTGAAGAGAGAACAGCTGGAATGCTACAGAGAGAAGAGTTTGTGCTTCTAACAAGAAATATCTAGGGTGAAATTTACTTAGGTCCTGGTTGATATTCTTGATACAGCCCACTCATACAACCACTCTGCACTGAGCAAAATACTAGAAAGAACTCACCACAAAAAGATCAGAAACAGTACTCTCTGCCACAGAGTTAGATTTTGGATTATGATTATGCCAGAAAGCCAATTCAGATGTACAATCATAAAGCTACTGGCGGCTTTGGAAAAAAAGCGTAAAGGATTCAAGAGATTTCATGATTGTGGAATTTAGATCTAATCAGGCCTAAATTAAAAATGAATTAAATGAGATGCAATCCAAACTGGAGCTCCTAGTGACAAGGGTTAATGAGGTAGAAGAAAGAGTAAGTGACATAGAAGACAAGTTGATGGCAAGGAAGGGAGCTGAGAAAGAAAAACAAAGACCTTCCTCAAAGACCATGAGGAAAGGTTAAGGGAAATAAATGACAGCCTCAGAAGGAAAAATCTATGTTTAATTGGGGTTCCACGGGGTGCTGAAAAAAAGGGCCAAAAAGCATATTTGAACAAATCATAGCTGAGAACATCCCTAATTTGGGGAGGGAAACAGGCATTCATCCCAGGAGATAGAGACATCCCCTCTTAAAATCAATAAAAACTGTTCAACACCTCGACATTTAATGGTGAAACTTGAGAATTCCAAAGATAAAGAGAAAATCCTTAAAGCAGCAAGAGACAAGAGAACCCTAACTTATATGGGGAGAATTATTAGATTCACAGCAGACCGCTCCAGAGAGACCTGGCAGGCCAGAAAGGGCTGGCAGGATATATTCAGGGTCCTAAATGAGAAGAACATGCAGCCAAGAATACTCTATCCAGCAAGGCTGTCATTCAGAATAGAAGGAGAGATAAAGAGCTTCCAAGAAAGGCAGAAACCGAAAGAATATGTGACCACCAAACCAGCTCTGCAAGTAATATTAAAGGCACCGTGTAAAAGAAAGAGGATGCCCAAAGAAATAATCCACAAAAACAGGGACTGAATAGGTATTATGAAGGCACTAGATTCATATCTTTCAATGGGCTTAATGATCCCACCAAAAGGCACAGGGCTTCAGACTGGATAAAAAAGCAAAAACCATCTATTTGTTGTCTACAAGAGACTCATTTTATACCTAAGGACACCTAAAGCCTGAAAATGAAAGGTTGTAGAACCATTTACCATTCAAATGGTCCTCAAAATGAAGCAGGGGTGGCAATCCTCATATCAGATAAATTAAAGTTTATTCCAAAGACTGCAGTTAGAAATGAAGAGGGACACTATATCATACTTAAAGGATCTATCCAACAAGAGGACCTAACAATCATGAATATTTATGGCCCTAATGTGGGAGCTGCCAAGTATATCCATCAATTAATAACCAAAGTTAAGGCATACTTAGATAATAATACACTAATACTGGAAGACTTCAACACGGTGCTTTCTGCAAAAGACAGGTATTCTAAACACAACTTCTCCAAAGAAACAAAAACTTTAAATGATACATTGGACCAGATGGATTTCACAGATATTTACAGAACTTTACATCCAAACGAATCTGAGTACACATTCTTCTCAAGTGCACATGGAACTTTCTCCAGAATAGACCACATACTGGGTCACAAATCATATCTTAACCAATACCAAAAGATTGGGATTGTCCCCTGCATATTTTCATACCACAATGCTTTGAAATTAGGACTCAATCACAAGAAGAAATTTGGAAGACTGTCAAACATGTGGAGGTGAAACAGAATCCTACTAAGAGATGAATGGGTCAACCAGGAAATTAGAGAAAAATTAGAAAGATTCATGGAAACAATGAAAATGAAGATACAGCCATTCAATATCTTTGGAATACAGCAAAAGCAGACCTAAGGGAGAAACATCACAATACAAGCCTCCCCCCACCCAAATTGGAAAAAACTAAAATATACAAGATAATCTTGTACCTAAAGTAACTAGAGAAGAACAGCAAATAAAACCTACACCCAGCAGAAGAAGAGAGTTAATAAAGATCCGAGTAGAACTCAATGAAATAGAGACCAGAAGAACTGTAGAACAGATCAACAAAACCAGGAGCTGGTTCCTTGAAAGTATTAATGAGATTGATAAACCATTAGCCAGACTTATTAAACAGAAAAGAAAAAAGACTAATTAATAAAACCACGAATAAAAAAGGAGAGATCACAACCCTAACCAAGGAAATACAAACGATTTTAAAAAAATATTATGAACAGCTATATGCCAATAAGGCAATCTAGAAGAAATAGACACATTTCTGGAAAACCACAAACTACCAAAATGGGAACAGGAAGAAATAGAAAACCTGAACAGGCCAATAACCAGGGAGGAAATAGAAACAGTCATCAGAAACCTCCCAAGACACAAAAGTCCAGGGCCAGAAGACTTCCCAGTAGAAGCTTTTTCCCAGCTGTTCCAAAAGATAGAAAGGGTTGAATAATTTCAAACTCATTTTATAAGGCCAGTACCACCTTAATTCCAAAACCAGACAAAGACCCCACCAAAAAGGAGAATTATAGGCCAATATCTCTGATGAACAGAGATGCAAAAATTCTCAACAAGATACTAGCCAAAAGGATCCAACAGTGCATTAAGAAGATTATTCACCATGACCAAGTAGGATTTATCCCCGGGATGCAAGGCTGGTTCAACACTCACAAAGCAATCAGCGTGATAGATCATATCAACAAGAGAAAAAACAAGAACCATATGATCCTCTCAACAGATGTAGAGAAAGCATTTGACAAAATGCAGTATCCATTTCTGATCAAAACTCTTCAGAGTGTAGGGATAGAGGGAACATTCCTGCATCTTAAAAGTCCTCTTTGAAAAGCCCACAGCAAATACCATTCTCAATGGGGAAACACTGAGAGCCTTTCCCCTAAGATCAGGAACACGATAGGGATGTCTACTCCTACCACTGCTATTCAACATAGTACTAGAAGTCCAAGCCTCAGCAATCAGACTATGAAAAGAATTAAAAGGCATTCAAATTGGCAAAGAAGAAGTCAAACTCTCCCTCTTCGCTGTTGACATGCTACTTTACATAGAAAACTCAAAAGACTCCACCCCAAGATTGCTAGAACTCATACAGCAATTCGGCAGTGTGGCAGGATACAAAATCATTGCCCAGATATCAGTTATATTTCTCTACACTAACCATGAAACTAAAGAAAGAGAAATTAAGGAGTCAATCCCATTTACAATTGCACCCAAAAGCATAAGATACCTATGAATAAACCTAACCAAAGAGGTAAAGGATCTATACCCTAAAAACTACAGAACACTTCTGAAAGAAAATGGGGAAGACAGAAAGAGATGGAAAAATATTCCATGCTCATGGAGTGGAAGTATTAATATTGTGAAAATGTCTATGCTATCCAGGGCAATTTATACATTCAGTGAAATCCCTATCAAAATACCATGGACTTTCTTCAGAGAGTTGGTACAAATCATCTTAAGATTTGTGTGGAATCAGAAAAGACCCTGAATAGCCAGGGGAATATTGAAAAAGAAAACCAATGCCAGGGGCATCACAATGCCGGATTTCAAGCTGTATTACAAAGCTGTGGTAATCAAGACAGTGTGGTGCAGGCACAAAACAGACACATAGATCAATAAAACAGAATAGAGAAGCCAGATATGGGCCCTCAACTCTATGGTCAACTAATATTCAACAAAGCAGAAAAGACTATCCACTGGAAAAAGGACAGTCTCTCTAATAAATGGTGCTGGGAAAATTGGACAGCCACGTGCAGAAGAATGAAACTAGATCATTCTCTGACACCAGACACAAAGATAAACTCAAAATGGATGAAAGATCTAAATGTGAGACAAGAATCCATTGAAATCCTAGAGGAGAACACAGGCAACACCCTTTTTGAACTTGGCCACAGCAACTTCCTGCAAGATACATCTATGAAGGCAAGGGAAACAAAAGCAAAAATGAATTATTGGGACTTAACCAAGATCAAAAGCTTCCTCACAGGAAAAGAAACAGTCAACAAGACTAAAAGACAACCTACAGATTGGAGAAGTTACTTGCAAATGACCTATCAGATAAAGGGCTAGTATCCAAGATCTATAAAGAACTTATTACAGGGGGTGGGGGTGAGTGGGTGATGGCACTGAGGGGGACACTTGACGGGATGAGCACTGGGTGTTATTCTGTATGTTGGTAAATTGGACACCAATAAAAAATTAATTTATTAAAAAAAAATAACAGGAAAAAAAAAGAACTTATTCAACTCAACAGCAAAGAAACAAACAATCCAATCATGAAATGGGCAATATACATGAACAGAAATTTCACCAAAGAAGACATACACATGGCCAACAAGTACATGAGAAAATGCTCAGCTTCACTTGCCATCATGGAAATACTAATCAAACCACAATGAGATGCCATGGCCCACCAGTGAGAATGGTGAAAATTAACAAGACAGGAAACAAGAAATGCTAGAGAGGATGTGGAGAAAGAGGAACCCTCTTGCATTGTTGGTGGGAATGTGAACTGTTACAGCCATTCTGGAAAACTGTATGGAGCTTCCTCAACGAGTTAAAAATAGAACTACCCTCCGACCCAGCAATTGCACTGCTGGGGATTTACCCCAAAGATACAGATGCAGTGAAATGGCAGGACACTTGCACCGCAATGTCCACAATAGCCAAACTGTGGAAGGATCCTCGGTGTCCATCGAAAGATGAATGGATGAAGAAGATGTGGTCTATGTATACAATGGAATATTACTCAGCCATTAGAAACGACAAATACCCACCATTTGCTTTGATGTGGATGGAACTGGAGGGTATTATGCTGAGTGAAGTAAGTCAATTGGAGAAGGACAGGCATTGTATGGTCTCCTTCATTTGGGGAATATAAAAAATAGTGATAGGGAATAAAGTGGAAAGGAGAGAAAATGAGTGGGAAATATCAGTGATGGTGACAGAACATGAAACGAACAAGGGGTAGTGGAAAGGGAGGTGGACGAGGGATGGGTGACTGGGTGATGGGCACTGAGGGGGGCACTCGACAGGATGAGCACTGGGTGTTATGCTATATGTTGGCAAATTGAACTCCAATAAAAATACACCAAAAAGAAGAGAAAAATAATAATAAAATTTCATAGTTTGTAAAACTGGGGTATATTTCCTATCTCATCATAAAGGTAATATATATGGGGTAATTTTTTAAGCCATCAAGAGAGAGACTGATGTATAATCCAGAGTGTTAATCATTACCACCACCACTATAGTTATTTTCATCATAATCACCATCACCACCATCATCACAATGACTACCACCATAATCATCATCATCATCATCACCACCACCACTGTAACAAAATTGGTCTAATAAATGAGCATCTGATTTGATACTTCAAATGAAACCAATGAGATCATAGTAGGCAGGCCATAGCACTAACCCTGCCTATTTGAAACTATTTTGGTGCCAGCCATGGCAAGAAATTATCCATTTTTATTAGATCCCATAAGCTAATTAATATTTCTTAGATATGCAGTTGGTTGGTGTCAATACAGTGGTAGGATGTAGCAATGATCATATACTTGCTGGATTGCCAATGTCAACATTAAAAACAAGCAAAAAATACCTCTCTTGTTTTTCCCCCTCCAAAATGATTAGGAGTTGACTTTCTGCTACCAAATGCAGTAATCACTGGAAGGTTGTCAGCCAACCACTCGTGGAATTTAAGGTATTATGCATGATTAATTACTGAATAATTCAGGCAGGCGCTGTTTGTAAGGAAAGCATTTAAAGCCTTCCTGGTGGCAGATTGTGCTGCTAACAAGAAAAAGAGATGCTTTAATACTGCTGAGTCTATAAATGCATTTTTTTAATAAAAATTTGTGCTATCATATAAATATGTGCAGTCTTACTCTGGGATTTTAGATATGGCCATCCTAAAACAATGGCTCCTTCCCATCTTGCTAAAGAAGGAAGTACATTAAGGTACACATGAAATGGTACAACTCTCCATCAGCATTAGGCAAACTGACCTATTCATTTGGATTTTTTTCTCGGAGATTGCCTATGGACATATTAAAAATCTACCTCTAGCTTAATATTTTAAACCTCTTTCAGAGTTAGTAGGTTTAATAAGAAGCAGATTTTTTTAGAAAGAACTTTCATTCTAGAAATGCAGTCACCTCAATATCATTTTATAGGAAATTGTTTTTTATAGCCAGTGTTATAGCTATACACTGTTTCACAAAGAAAGGAAAAGAACATTGATCTGGTATTAGTGCTGGTACTTTGTGAAGTACAATCATTGGTTGGGGTGATTCTGCACAGACTCTCCAAGTAATTGGGTAAATAAACTGAGGGAATTTGGGCTCCCCCTAGAAAACCACTAAAAAAAACATTGCTCACTCCACAGAAAATTATTACTATAAAGAGTAAGTTATGAAATATAAGTGACCATGATTTGCAATTCTACACAATGGAATGTCATGCTATCATCAACGTTAAGGTCATGAAAATATCCTGGAAAAACGTGATAGAATGTTAAAAGACAAAATTAAGAAATAAAACTGTATAAGCAGTATATTTCATCTTGTTTAAAAATTTTTTTTCATCTTGTTTAAAAATTTAAAAAAAAATTTAAAGCACCAAAAAGAAATAGACCAAATGATTCTTTTAGACTTTTTTTTCTATTTAGCAAATGCCTTTATGTATCATGTTTTACTCTTGTGGCAATAAAGGAAAAGACAATAAAACAAGAATGTGTAGAGGAGAGTAGTGAGCAAGACTTGGGAGGCCCAGTGTGGAGGAAACTGTGCTGCTGATTGGCTCTGAATCAGGACTTAGCTTCTGGCACAGTCACCTTTTCCTTCTCAAAGAAAGGGGCAAACAAAGATGATTCTCAGCACAGGGGCATGAAGGGTATTTCTAGACATGTGCACATATTTCCTTTACTAGGTGAAGTTTCTTGAAAGCAGAAACCTAAATTCATGAATGAAGGCAAATTTACTAACCTAATAGGCACATCTTTTAAGCAGGCTTTGATCATTTTCAAATTATTCTCATGAAGTATAGTTAATGACACAGTTTACATGACTCCAGTCTTCCCAATTGCAGTGGTCAGCCTTTCATGCTAGTAAGCATTGCATGCTCAGATTTCAAGGCCTCCAGTCCCACACCCCAGCTGGAAGATGCTACTGTTCACAGAGGAAAGGTGATCTGTGATGGGGCATTAAGTGAGGGCAACCCCAAAATCAAAGAGCAGAGATACTGAGTCCTGTGGCTGCCACTAATCAAAACACTGTGTCTGGCCATCACCTCCAGCCTTCCAGCAGTGAGAGCCCTCTGGCCTACCACCTCAAGTGGTTTTCCCTCCAACCTCCTTCTCTGTCTACTTTGCATTGAAACCACACTTTGTTTTTATTTTTTTTAATTGATTGATTGATTGATTTTTTATATATATTTTTACTGGAGTTCGATTTGCCAACATATAGTATAACACTGAGTGCTCATCCTGTCAAGTGCCTCCCTCAGTGCCCCTTACCCAGTCACCCCATCCCCCCTCCCACCTCCCCTTCCACTACCCCTTGTTCATTTCCCAGAGTCAGGAGTCTCTCATGTGCTGTCACCCTATCTGATATTTCCCACTCACTTTGAAACCATGCTTTCATCTCAACAATCTGCTAGTTGAGGCAGCAAAGACTTGTACCTCCTCAGGGAAGCCTTCTCACCCTCTGAAAAACTTCCACAAATGCTAATTACTTGCCTTTTACATGCTTGTAACTAACATCCAATTATTTGCCATCACTTCAATGGCTGTCCTCTCTATATTTACATTAGACCACAGAGAGATGCATCACATATGGTCTGTGCAACATTATATCCTCAACCCGTGGCATAATGCCTGGCACACAGTAGGTGCTCCATAAATGTTGCTGGCTGATTCATGGACTGATTCTACCATGATGCCAGCCCTGGCAAACATTTCACTGAGGTATGCTGCCTATCCCCTGGTTAGAGAGCATGAGTGTATGAGTATGTATGCATGCATCTAAGTGTGTAACTGTACAGGCAAAAGTAAGTGGGTATGAGGATATAAGTGTATAGTTGTGAGCCTGATTGTGTGTGCCTGTGTGGGTCAGAGTCTGTGAATCTGAGTGTAACAGTGTGAGTGTATGTATGGGGGTAAGTGTGTGAGCAATGTGTCTGTGAATGTGTGGGTGTATGTATAGTCCTTCACTGCACTTATTTGTTTGAGCATAAGAGCAAGGGTTCTAAAGCCAGCAAAAACCAACAAATATTAATTCTGTTCAGATACTTCACATCTTCCTATATTAAAGATATATCCCAAAACTGTTCCTCAAGTTTTCCAAAATGTGCATTTATTCAAATCTAAATGATGATTTACATTTGGCTTTGAAAATGGCAAGGAGCTACCAGTCTAGTCTCTGAAAATCTCTATCCCTGTCCATAACTATTCTGATTGCTGGTCTTGTTTGGCACTAGTGAATGTATTATTGGCCCTTCCAGGCTAAATGCTTACTGAATTGTTGAATCAGTGTGGTTTGATCCATTCCCTTCCTGAAGATTAGAAGCTAGTGTCTTCTGTTCTCCACTCTGTGCTTTTATTCAGTTCAAGGTGCATTTAACAAGCCTCCAGGTGTGGAATGTGTGGAGCACAAAAGTGAATAGAAATAAGTCAGTCAAAAAAAAAAAAAAAAGAAAGAAGTCAGTCAGAGAAGGACAAACATTATATGGTCTCATTCATTTGGAGAATATAAATAATAGTGAAATGGAATAGAAGGGAAGGGAGAAGAAATGGGTAGGAAATATCAGAAAGGGAGACAGAACATAAAGACTTCTAACTCTGGGAAACGAAGTAGGGGTGGTGGAAGGGGAGGAGGGCGGGGGATGGGGGTGACTGGGAGACGGGCACTGAGGGGGGCACTTGACGGGATGAGCACTGGGTGTTATTCTGTATGTTGGCAAATTGAACACCAATAAAAAATAAATTTATTGTTTAAAAAAGAAGTGAATAAAGTAGGAACCAGGCCTCAAAGAGATTACATCATAATTTAACTCTAGAAACCCCTGCAACCACAGTGTGCTGAGCCCCAGTAAGTATTCAGAAGATGCTACATTTGTCTTTTGAATACAATAACAAGAAAAGACTGTGACGGTGCAGTCAAACCAACAACTGCCACTTTAGGAGAGGTAGATGGGGGCATTTTATAATTAAGACCCTTTGAAATACAGGACTCTTCTGTCTTATGTTCCCCCAGACATTTCCTCCCTGGGTGTGTGCTTCAACCCTGGCCCTCCTTGGCCTCACATTCCTCTTCCTTCAGACAGTGAAGGAATGTCCCAAAATGTCCCCAATGGAGACATTTCAATGACAGGAACCCCTGGAAAAACAAAAACAAATAAACAAACAAACAAACAAAAAAACCTCATGGTAGGCAGCCCATGTTCCATTAAACTTCTCATATTTCCACTATTTGAATTTCTTCCCATCCTACTAAGTAGAAAGCCTTTTAAAAATCTCTTCTTATGAGTAGCAACTATGTTTTAATTCTGGGAACTTTTTTTCAGTAGTGTTTGTGCTACTTTCCCAAGTTTTGCTTGATTGGAGTTGCTCTCCTCCGATAGGCAGCAACTCCTCCATATATGACCTCAAGGAACCCTGCAGCAGGCAGGCCTGTGGGTAATAGATGCTGCTGCTGGGGCTGCCCACCCCCACCAGCAAGCTTTAGATAGCTGTCCTATCAGCCTGGATGCCATATAGAGGTGCTCCCTTTAAGAAGTGTATATGTCAATTGTGTGCAGAGGAAGGCAAAGAATCCAAGTAGCTCTATCTTACAACACCAAGTTCTGCAGGGTCAGTTGGGCACATGCTGTTGAGCCAAGAAATATCTAAGCCAAAAGAGGCCAAGTGACCATGTGAGGTGACGATCATTGAGATAAGGGGGGAGGTTTGGGTGTGTAGCAGAAAAAATGCCAGATCTCCACTGACAGAGAGTGAGACCCAGTAAACCAAGGCACATTTGGATAACCAAAATAAGCAACATCAGCCCTACAATAAAGGCAGAAAGCCTCCTGTGGGAGGTAACAAAGTATTAGGAGGAGAATGCTGGGGAGCACTGGATGGCTGGGAGAACTTGACAGTAGGCAAAAAAACAAAAACAAAAACAAAAACAAAAACAAAAAACCCAGCAGCCTAAAAAACCAGAGGGTGTTAGGCTGTTTGCAGGGACAGCAATTCTCATTAGAGATGACTAATTTTCAAATAATTGGGTGGAGGGAGGGGAAAAAACAAAGCTGGACAGATACATTTGTTACTATTTTTTAAAGGATTTATTTATTTATTTGTTTGAGAGAGAGAGAGAGCACGGAGAGGGGCTTGGAGGGAGAGAAATCCTCAAGCAGACTCCCCACTGAGCACAGAGCCTGACCTAACGCTTGATCTCATCACTTAAGAGATCACGACCTTAGCTGAAATCAAGAGTTTTCTGCTCAATAAACTGAGCCACCCAGGCACCCCACATTTGTCACTTCTAATAGCTTGTGGCAATAAACTTTAGTGAATTTTATAATGTTTATAAGCTTATTAATTTTATGCTATTTGGCATATTTAGTACATTTGTACGTAGTCAGACAGAACCTGAATAATACAATGAAAAGAGGTGTGCTCCTTTTGATGAAGAAATCGGTTATTTTTAGTTGTGAGCTGAATTTCAGTCAAACTGACTTCTTTGCACAACCCTAACAACTAACATTTTTCTAAACTCTGATCTTGAAAAAATCAAACATTTATCCCAAGAGCAATTATCAAAAGTCTTTTGAGACATAAGGTAGAAAGTTCCAACTGATTACAAATGTGACCCACTGAAGGGAATTTATATGACAAATGTATAAAATGGAAGTTCATAAGATTCCTCTAGTGGTGAAATCTTTCAGGCAAGCAGCAGTCCGTGCATGGGCGTACAAAGCAGGCTCTGGAAGAGGTTATGTTTTTAAACGTTCAATACTAAGCCTGGTCTTTCTTTTCTGCAAATCATAATTATTACTATGGCAGACCCTTATGAATGGACAGATTGATAGGAGGAAATGTATCATTATCCATTAAAATTTGATGTGAACTTTTAAATTTTTCATAAGAAATGAATGTACATTGACTATTTTTCCTGTAATATTCCAAAATTTAGATTTATGCAATGGGACAAGCCAGCTACTACAACACACCTTTATGTTGAACTAAACCTGCACATAAACTATGGAATGAGATATTTCTATATGCAGCAATAATTTGGCAAGTGAAGGCAGAATATTCAGCAGCCAAAACCTAAGTGAAGTTGGAACTGAGGAAGGTAAGCCAATTTTTTGAGAGCATATGACAGACCCAGTGAACTTCAGCCTTGAGTTCCAAGTCCTGTTGAAGCAGGGAGGGGAAGGTCAGAGCCTGCCCAAAGAGGGGGCCCAAGAGGCATCCTTTGCAGACCTTGCAAAGGCAATCATCTGACTCTATCAAACCTTAGCTCTGAGTGGAATGGAAAAATATTCTCATTGATGATCCATGATCACCAGCCAGCTCTCAGGAGTTTTCAGCCTAAATTTGGATTTCTTAGGTACACAAGAAAACCTCAAGTTGAGAATTCAGACAAATCTCTGTCTGATAGTGCTCTGCTGCTCAGTAGGAGAAGGACGTTTGTCTCTTCCCTGAAGAATCACTGCAGCAAGGACTCAAAGGATTTCCATGGTAAAGGTCCAAGATAAAATAATCACTAAATTCACAAAGAAGCAGACAGCCAAGTCAGATTTGTAAATATGTCACAGATGGGGAAATTAAAAATTGATAAGTAAAAGGACACCTGGGTGGCTCAGTCAGGTAAGCAGCTGATTCTTGATTTTGGCTCAGGTTGTGATCTCACGACTGTGGGATAGACCCCTGTGACAGGCTCCAAGCTGGGAGTGGAGCCTGCTTGGGATTCTCTCCCTCTCCCTATGCCCTTCCCTGTGCTCACTCTCTTTCTCCCCAAAAAATAAATCTTTAAAAAAAATAGATGAGTGCATTAAAAAAAAATACTAAAAGGAAAGACTAAAAATGTAGATGAAAAGCAGAGATTTTATCTATCTATGAAATTAATAGCCTTGGAAAAAAAACAAATCCAGCTATATGTTGTTTAAGGGACATTTCATTTTCTAGAAATGAAAAATATGTAAACTAAAAATAAACATTTTGTCAACAGGTTAGAGAATTAGTGACCTGAAAGTTCAGTTTGAAGAAATTATTCAGAATGTAACACAAAAATACAAAGAAATGAGAAATGTAAAAGAGAGATCAGGATATGAGAAGCTTTAACTTATATAAACAATTCAGGAGAAAAAAGAGAGAAAATAGCATACAGGTAACATTTGAAATGATAATTTTCCAGGTTTAATTAAAGATCACTTAGGAATATATGATATTTATTATAAATAATTCTCACATAGGACACATTTTTAAAATGTCTACTTCTAGACAGTGAAACAGTTTTTTTTACAACATGAACGCGTATCTTTCAAAACATCAAGGAAATAAAGATATTTGCAGTTAAATAACAACTCAGCAATTTTGCCACCTATGGACCATAACTAAAAAAAATTCTAATAGGTATTCTGAGATATATATTAAAGAACAAAAGAAGTCTTAAATAACTAGGTAATAGGGGCATCTGGATGGCTCAGTCAGTTAAGCATCTGACTTGATTTCAGCTCAGATCATGATCTCAGGGTCATGATCTCTGGCTCTGTGCTGAGTGTGGGGCTGTTTAAGATTCTCTCTCTCTCTCTCTCTCTGTCTCCTTCTGCCTGCCTCCCCCCCAACACTTCCACTCTCTTTCTCTCTAAAATAATAATAATACATTATATTTAATATTATATTATTAATGTATTATTAATATTATTATTAATAATAAAATAGAATAGGTAACAAAACAATCATAGTATGCAAGTCAGAAAGTGGGCTGTTGCACTTTGTTCTTCCTAACAAGACCTGCCCTCAGGAGAAACTAGTTAATCAGAACCTAGCTTGCTGGAGTTTTATTAGAGCCAATGGACCTGAGTAAGGGAAACACCCAACTCCAGCCCACTCCAGCCATCCTGTCCTACTTCAATAAGAGGGAGGAGACTGAGAAGCATGGATGAAGTTCACAGTTCAGAGGCATAGGTCCACTAAAAGATTGAGCTTTAATTATAGATCTATAAAGCACTTCCCTTTATCCCACCTCACTACCACATTAGTAAAAGCCCTACGGTAGTTCTTTTAACCAGTACACCATATTCTGCTATCAAGAAAAAATTATAAGACATAATAAAAGCAAAACAAAAAAACACACACAGTTAGAAGGGACTGAGGAAGCATTGTAACCAGACCCAGATATGACAGGAATGTTGTAATTATCACACCAAGAACTTAAAACAATTATGATTAAGATGCAAAGGGCTCTAATGGAAAAGGAAACAGCAAGATGGGCAATGTAAGCACAGAGACCGAAATTCTAAGAAAAAAAACAAAACAAAACAGAAATAAATGCTGGGAGTTAAAATCACTAACAAAAATGAAGAAATACCTTTGGTGGACTTAGTAATCTGAACATGGCTAAGGAAAAAACCTCTGGATGTAAGGATAGCTCAATAGAAATCTCTAAAACTAAAAAACAAATAGGAAAAAAGAAATCTACAAAAAGAGAGACAGAACAGAATATTTAATAATTGTGAGATTGCTGCAAAAAGTGTAACTCATGTAATGAGAACTCTAGAGGGAGAAGAAAGAAAGGAACACACACACACAAAAAAAAACTCGGACAAGAATGACAGAGAATTTCCCCAAATTAACATCAGCTGCCAAGCCACAGGATAAGGAACTCAGAGAACACCAAGCAGAATGAAAGAAGAAAAAAAATACAACTATACCTAGTTGTATCATTTTCAAATTACGGAAGTCAAAGATAAAGAAAAAATCCTGAAAGATGCCAGAGGGGGTGGGAGAAGCACCTTCCCTATAGCGGAGCAAAGATAAGAATTATATCTGATGTCTTCTCAGAAATCACAAGAGCTAGAAGAGATGGTGTAAAATATTTATTAGAGAAAAAAGTGCACCTAGAATTCTGTTCTTATCTTTCAAAAGTGAAGGAGAAATGAAGTCTCTCTCAGATAAAAATTGAAAGAATTTGTTACCAGTAGAACTGCCTGTGAGAAATGTTAAAAGAAATTCTTCAGAAAGAAGGAAAATTATAGATCCGAAACTTGGATCTACATAAAGGACACTGGAGAGAAATATGTATAGGTAAATTTAAAACTTTCCATTATTCTTGTTCTTAATATAACCCATAACAGTTCAGAATAATAATAATGTTTTTGTTATATCTGTGCTTATGGATATGTAAAATGTGATGAACAAATGAATGACACAAAGGATGAGAGGGAAGAATTAGTATTATTTTTTTACATAAAGTATTTGCACTACCCATTGTGCAGCATAGTGTTATTTGAGAGTAGACTTAGATTAGTTGTAAATGTATACGGCAAACTCTAGGGTAAACACTAAAAAAACATAAAAACAAAGTACAACTGATATATTAAGTAAAGAAAGAGTTGGAGACTCTAATGTTTGTCTACCAGAAATGGACAGATCCCCTAGGCAGAAAATCTGTAAACACCTAATTAAACTGAACAACACCATCAATCAACTAGATATGAAGGATTACATGAGAACTTCCTTATGTAATAACATGTTAAAATGGAAGTTTCTATAAAGACACCAAGTCATGATACATGATATATGTTAAACCAAATCACTGCATGGACAATTTACAAAGAAAATATTTACAAACTGGTTTAAGATCTCTTGAACTCCTCCCCAACTTTAAGATAATAAAGAGTCAAAAGAGAAAAGAAAGTCCGCGGAAAAAATAGAAAAAATAAATCCAAATATAGTAGTAATAAGGATAAATAAAAATGAAATAAATACCAAGTAAGTGATAAAGAATAATAAATATCATACTGGATAAACACCAAATCCAGCTATATGTTGTTTAAGGGACATATCCAAAATAGGACACCTAAATATTAGGAAGAAAAAAATGGGGGAAAAAGTTTATAACAGGTATGATGTAGTGAATACTCACTGTGTGCTAGTTAGTTATGTAAACAATTTATATGTGTTAACTCATTTATTTCTAACAATAATCCACTAAATCTACAAAACTCTAAGTTCCACAAGGACAGGAATTTCTGTTTGCAGCTATTTCTCCCAAGCACAGAACAAGCCCTAACACATGATAAATGTTTAATAAATATACAGTAAACTAATGAATAAACAACTTTGTGAGGCCGATCTTGTTCTCTCCATTTTGGAGACAAGAAAACTGGAGTACAGAAGAGTAATTAAGTAACACAAGTTCTAACCACTAAAAACAGGGCCATTAGTACAATCTGATGTATCTATATTAAAATCAGACTTAATATAATTTGATGGCAAAAAGCATTACAAAAGATAAAGGTCCTTAAATAATGCAAAATTATTCAAGACCAGAGAGCTATAACAGCTCTAAACTTGCAGCTAATAACAAGTCTTAAAATAATAACATAGTCTAAAATATAGTAAGCCAAACTGATAGAATAACAGGGAAAAGTGGGATAAATCTAACATACTAATAGAAGGTATTAATACACCTCTTTTGGTCATTGTAGACCAAAGAGACAAAAATATAAAAGTAGGCAATAGAACATTTGAATAGCAAAATTTAAAACCTTGACTTGAACATATACAGAACACGTGATACTATAAATTACACATACGTTTCAAACACAAAAAGAATTTATTGACTAGATAATGGGAAATAAGTGAGTTTCAGCAAATTCTAAAATATTGGTATCTAACAAAAAAAACAAGAAAAAAACAATTCTAAAATATTAGTTTTTTTTTTTTTTTACTATGAGATTGTACAGCAAACAAGATAATGCCTTTACAATGGATTTTCAAGGATAATTTGGCACTATGCAATTTTTACCCTATGAATGGGTTTTAGGGCCAACCTCCCCAGGAGAGGAGACTCTGTTGGACTCAGTATCTCACTCTCTTCTCTGAGTCTTGATCCTATTTCTCTGACTCCCCTTCTTGAGCAGGAGCCTTGCAGGGGAAACTGAATAAGTTTCAGGAAGGGTTGTGAAAGATGCATTTGTTACCTGCATGTACATTCTAAAGAAGAGAAAGTCTTGGCTACACAGGTACCCTTTTCTGGTACCTAATCTATGTTCTCTGCCATAAAATACACCATGATCAAGAGAGATTATTCCTGGGATTCAAGGATGGTTCAACATACGCTAATCAATAAATTTGCTATACCCCCATTCATAGAATAACAGTTTAAAAATAATGATCATTACAAAATATGCAGAAAAACCATTTGACAAAATATAGCATCATTTCATTAAAAAAATCTCAACAAATTCAGTATTGAAGGAATATACCTCAACATAACAAAGGCCATATATGACAAGTACACTGCTAAAATCATATTCAACAGTGAAAGGTTGAAAGCTTCCCCCCTAAGATCAGGAACAGGACAAGGGTGCCTACTTCCACCACTCCTATTCAACATAGTAATAGACATCCTAGCCAGAACAATCGAAACAAGAAAAAACAATAAAGGCACCCAAATCAGAAAAGAAGAAATAAAATTATCTTTGTTTGCAAATGATATATTCTTCTTATATGGAGAAAATCCTAAAGACCAAAAAACTTTTAGAATTAATAAATTCAGTAAAGTTGCAGGATACAAAATCAACCTACAGAATTCAGTTGTGTTTCTATACAATAATAATGAAATACCTGAAAAAGAAATAAAGAAAACAAATCTATTCATAACAGCAGTAAAAACAATAAAATATGAAAGAATGAAAATAAAACCAGAATCTCAAAGAAGTATATGCATTTCCATGTTCATTGCAGCATTATTCATAATAGCCAAGATACAGAAATAACCTGTGTCAAATGGGATGAAAACAATGTGATATATACACACACACACAATAGGATACAATGGAATGTTATTTAGCCATAAGAAAGAAGGAAATCCTTGAGTATAGACCCTGAGAACCTTATGCAAAGTAAAATAAGTCAGGCAGAGAAAGACACTGTATGATCTCATATGTAGAATCTCAAAAATCTGACTTATAGAAAAAGAGAGTAAAATGATGGTTCCCAGGGGCTGAGAGATAGGTAAAATGGGGAAATGTTAGCCAAAGGATATAAACTTTCAGTCATAAGACCAATAAATTCTTAAATTCTAGAGAACTAATGTACAGTATGGTAACTACTGTGTTATATTTTTCACAGTTGCTAACAGAATAGATCTTAAATGCTTTCACCACAAAAAGGAAATGGTAATTATCTGAGATGACGGGGTTGTTAACTAACTACTATGTTAAACACTTCACGATGTATGAGTATATTAAATCTTCACAAGGTTATATGTCAATTAATAATTGTTGTATAACAAAAATTAACAACTTACTTACACAGTATGTTACCTCTATAAAGCTGGAGAGAATAATAAAAGCAAAACTAAACAATGCGCAATTTAGGGACACAGATATATGCATTAATATTATAAAGAAAAGTGAAAGAATGAAAATTACAAAATTCTGCACAGTAGTTTCCTCGGATGCTGCAGGGCGGGGATGGGAATGAGTTGGAAGCAAGAATATCTTAGGGGATTTACATGTGTCATAGTTTTTTCCTAAACTATGTTGCCTGCACAGAACTTTTATTATGTAGAATTATTTTATCTTACACGGATTTTATAATATCATTTTTTAATCTATTTTATATCTAAAGACAATAAAAACCTTTTATAGAAGAGTCAGAATTTTCCCAGAAATATTCTAGTATCTTTATTTTCAAAAGCTGTATAATCCTTATCCAAAAATATCTCCTGTGGGACTCCTGGGTGGTTCAGTTGGTTGGACGACTGACTCTTAATTTCAGCTGAGGCTCTGATCTCAGAGTGGTAGTATCAAGCCCTGCCTCCAACCCCACACTCAGTGTGGAGTCTGCTTGTTTCTCTCCCTCTGCTCTTCTGCCCCACCCACCAAATAAATAAGTAAAATCTTTTAAAAATGTTTTTTAATATCTCTTGATTGGGGCACCTGGGTGGTTCAGTTGGTTAAGCTCGCAACTCTTAATTTTGGCTCAGTTTCTAATCTCAGGGTTGTGGAGTCAAGCCCCAAAACAGGCTTTGCACTGGGTGTGGATCCTGCTTATGATTCTCTCTCTCACTTTCCCTCTGCCCTTTACCACACCCCCTCTATAAAAACAAAACACAAACAAAAACACCTCTTAATTAAACCAAATACCTGGGGAATAAATGAGCCAAGGGATGTTAGCTTTAAATTTTTATTTATTTTTATTTTTTTTTATTTTTTTTAATTTTTAGTTTTTTTAATGAGAAACAGCAAGAAAACAATTTACTACTGATGCTACAGATTGAGTAATGTCTACTTGAATATTATATAGCTGAAAATAATACTCCACCTATGGTTATATCCAGATAACATTAGATTGGAGCAAAGGCAGCTGTCGTGCGCACAAAAATCTAAATCTAGCATGAAGAAGAAAATCTCTTCTAAATTAATCTCAGAAGGAACTCCTGAGGCCTTCTTTGTAGAATGAAGTATAAAATGAAATTCATAAAAGTTTGGTATCACTGGACAATATTATCACTTTCTTAGTAAATTGGTCTGACAATTGCATGTTTTGAGAGGTAGTTATGGTGCTGACTTAGTTAAACATGTAGTACTTAGTATTTCACTCAGAAAGCATCCCCTCTGAGCAGTGATTTCTAGGTTCACTGTATCCACCACAACAGACACAACTAATAGAGATGACAATCACAACATTAACATATTTCATAGAAAAGCTAGCAGAAAACAGCTAACACACTATAGAGCTCAAATATATCTCCTAGATAGCACTGATTCTTTGGCATAGTCTGACTCATCAATCACTTGGTCAACAATTTCCTTCTTGGTGTTAAGTATTATGTTCCATTGTCCCAGAGCACTTTCATTTTTTAAATAGTGGTCAATAGTTGTCAGATAATGGAAATTTGGGTCAGACACAGGTTATTCATACACTGCATAGTTCCCACATGCGTGAATTTTAGATACATGGTATACTGACTGTGAATAATTTCATAAAAGGCAAACTCAGCTGCTAACTCTTCAGTCTACAAACCACTCCATAAATAATAACTGTGCAGCAGGATCAAGTCTGCTGCTGATGGATCAGTGAGCATTTGTTATCAAGCCACACACAAACAGCAAACCACACAACTGTGTTGTTTCCCCTCTCAGTGATAAACCCACCTGACATTTTACCAAAAAAATGGGTCATTGAAAGAGAATTGGCCAACAAAGATGAAAATGCAGAAATAAATGAAAAGTGGTAAAGTGGAAGGGAAATAAGAATTGAAAGTGAATAGAGTTATAGAGGAAAGAGCTGACCAGGGGAATGTTGTCACTGCTGCCACTTGAGAAACTAGATACACAGCTTGATGATCTTAGTGCAGAATTTATTGGCATATATTAGAAAAGCGTCTGTGACAAAGAGAAGGAAAGTTGTCCCAGAAAGTGTGAGGTGGGCAAAATAAAATTATGTGACAGGGATATTTTACAGCATTGAAAACACAAAGAATAAAATGTAGAAGTGATCCAAATAAAGGACTGTGACAGTTCACCAGGACGTAGAAAAGATGCTAACTCCATATTATAAGCTACACCATGAGAAGACAAGTGCTGTTCAAACTGATCCCAGAAAGCTTTACAGTGAAATAAAAACACTTAAGTTCTAGGATTTCTAATGTTTTAAATTACAATGTACTCCTCAAGGCATCTGGGTTGCTCAGTGGTTAAGCCTCTGCCTTCAGCTCAGGGTGTGATCCCAGGTTCTTGGGATCGAGTCCCACATCAGGCTCCCTGTGGGGAGACTGCTTCTCCCTCTGCCTGTGTCTCTGCCTCTCTTTCTGTGTCTCATGAATGAATAAATAAATACTTTTTAAAAATCTAAAAAAAAAATTACAATATACTCCTTAAACACACACAATATTATATGTCAATTATACCTCAATAAAGCTGGAAAGAATTAAAGTTAAAAAAGGAAAAGGTTGCAAACCTGCTCCAGATTAAAAGAAACTAAAGAGATGTGACACTTCAATGTGATGCATGGTCTTGGACTGGATCCTGCAATGGGATAAATATCTCTAAAGGATATTACTGGGACAGATGACAACACTTGAGCACAGACTGTGTATTAGTAACAGTATCAATATTACATTTCCTGTTTTGATCATTATACAGAGTTCCTTGTTCTTAGAAAATATACTCGGGATCCCTGGGTGGCTCAGCGGTTTAGCGCCTGCCTTTGGCCCAGGGCGCGATCCTGGGGTCCCAGGATCGAGTCCCGCGTCGGGCTCCCGGCAGGGAGCCTGCTTCTCCCTCCTCCTGTGTCTCTGCCTCTCTCTTTCTCTGTGTCTATCATAAATAAAAATAAATAAATCTTTAAAAAAAAAAAAAGAAAATATACTCTGGAGACAGTGAGTGGTCCCAAACTTTCTCTCAGATGATTTAAAAGAAGTGTGGAAGAAAGAAGAAAGAGAAAAAGTAATAATGAGAAAGCAAATAGGGTAAAATGGAAACAATGGACTAAAGTTCCATATACTAGTTTTACATTTTTTCTGTAAATTTGAAATCATAACAAAATTAATTTTCAACAAATAATTCACAAAAAACTTACCCAGTATAATTTTTATTTATTCTATAGTATACACTTTATTTATTTATTATTTACTGTATGTCCCTACACATTTAATGTGTCATCAAAATTGAATGTTTCGGGATCCCTGGGTGGCGCAGCAGTTTGGCGCCTGCCTTTGGCCCAGGGCGTGATCCTGGAGACCCGGGATCGAATCCCACATCGGGCTTCCAGTGCATGGAGCCTGCTTCTCCCTCTGCCTGTGTCTCTGCCTCTCTCTCTTTCTCTCTCTGTGACTATCATAAATAAATAAAAATTTTAAAAAAATTGAATGTTTCAACAAATATTAAAGTTTATTTGAAATTTTAATGTTAATAGTTTATATTAAATTTTAATTACATTGAAGTATAATTAAGAAATTATAATGCAATGTTTAATTACATTAACATTAAATTTTAAAATTTGAATTACATTTGAAAACATTAATGTTTAGGGGAGTCTGAGTGGCTCAGTTGACTAAGTGTCTGCCTTTGGCTCAGGTCATGATCCTGGGATCGAGTCCCATGTCCTACTGTGCACTCAGTGTGGAGTCTTCTTGAACTTTGTCCCTCACCCTACTTATGCTCTCTCTCTCTCTCAAATTAAAAAAAAAAACAAAATCTTTGAAAATACAATGTTTAATATTTTAATGTTTCAATAAATTTTGATGTTACAAAAAAATTTCTAAAGGTTTTAGAAGGGTCCTTTTGATTGTTCTTCTTTGCATAGTTCCAGGTTGGATGGCCATTTTTATAGTCCTGTACTGCCAAGGACTGTCCATGTTGTGTTCCCTGTAAAATAGCTTTTTATATCTACACTACTTCCTGGTCATGAAAGAAGGTTATGAAGATGAGTTTCTGTGAAAATTTACAATTTTCAGACTTAGGCGCATGTGTAATTTCTTCCCAGAAGAGCCTCAGGAACCATTCCCCCATGGAACCAGATTGAACCCAACACAAAACAGGACATGAAAGCACATTCTAATATCCAATGAGGCCATTTGACTTACACTGCACCATAGGGGATCTTCCCTTTGACAGTGCTGACTCTTGTATAGAAATATGGCTGTTAGGTTATTTAGGTTACTTGGGTAATAGAAAATGTGGTGCCTTGATAATAATGATAAACATGGAAATAAGGGAGGCAGAATCTCATAGGAACTCAGGAATAGGGTGTCAATGGGCCTTGCACAAAACTAAAAACCATAATTGTGCCAGAAATCTCAGCGGCAGGTCACTAAGGATTCAAGGCAGCAGTAGGATGTGCCATCTTCATTCTCTGATCATTCAGCTTCCTTATCACTGTAACACTCCTATTTCTTCCACCTGCACACCTCACCTGGTTTCCTAAAGAGCTTTCTTTTTCTTGCAATTTCTGGTGACTCAAACTTCCAGCTCCCTCATGGTCTCTTTGCCCCTTCATTTCAGCACCTTCTCCTGAAACTGATTGGACCTTCCTCTCTCCATACTTCCCTGTCCATTTAAAAAAGAGAAAATCTGATTGGCCTTGCTTATTCCACCTATTCTTGTCTATAAAGAGCTTTTCTACTACTCTGGGTTACTCTCTGACATCGGTCAGGAAAGAACAGAGGCAGGGATCTGGGACAGAGCAGGAACATATGAACAAGTTCTTTGGAGAGGCTATGGCCAATGACCAGGTGAATCCATGTTCTGGAGGTGCAGGCAGTTGGGCCAAGTGTGCTGGTCACACAGCATCAACAGGACTCAAACATCCTCCAGAAAGAAAAGATGTTCCTTGCATCAGATAGATGAATGCCTGTCTTACACATATTAAATGATGAGGAATTAAAACATGTTTTTATACATTTTTGAAAATCTAATGACTGCTATTATATTCATGAGTCATTATCTTATTAATAAAAGATTATTTCTCTGTCCCTTCTGGTATTTCTTTGGTTTATTGTGCTACCTAAATGGGAGAGGGGGAACAATCAAGGGCCTTTTCTTGCCCACACACGATTGCACCCACAAATATACTTGAATTATATACTTGAATTTTAGATTGAACTAAGAGCATAACGCAGAGCAGAGACAAATCTTGTTTGTCCATAGTAGCACATATTAGCACTAAGAAATAAAATCAAAAATATTTTGAGAATATTTTATCCACTATCTTATTTTTAAATAAAATTGTAGTGGGAACTTATTTGCAGCTGAATAAATGATCTCTGAGTTTGGCCTGCTTGCCCAACCCCTGTTAAATTCTGTAAAACAAAAGAGAATCTGAAAACAGCTTATATAAAGAATTAGCCCAGAAGTTCAAGAGATACTAACAATATAAAAAAAATCATTGTTGTAGCAGAAAGGTATCTTTTACAGTCCACAGACTACTTCTTGCCCACTTTCTCATAAATGTAATAATTTATGAGAGCAAGGGATGGAGAGAAGGATCCTGGTTCTCCATAACAATGTTCTAAGATGAAAGCATGTGATGTAGTAATAATAATTATTTTGTCCAAGTATTATATTAAACATATTATTTGCATTCTGTATTTTAAACTTTACCACAACCCTATACAATTGATGTTATTTTTATTATCCTTATTTTATAGACAAACTGATGATTATACATGTATATAACTTACCCAAGGCTACATAGGAAATAAATACCTAAGAGACTGACTCTGAATCTGTGCTCTCAACCAGATTCTGACTAGGAAAAGGGGCAGGCAGGCCTGCATTCTTTAAAAGTCAGTCCTAAGGGTGCCCTGGGTGGCTCAGTTGGTTGAGCTTGGACTTTTGATTTCAGCCCAGGTCAGGATCTCAGAGTTGCGCAATGGAGCCCTGCATCAGCCCACACTGCTTGGGATGCTCTCCCTCTCCCCTCAGCCCTCCCCATCTCACTCTAGAGAGGAAAAAAAAAAGTTAATCCTAGGACCTCCAGCCCTCAGGAGAGAGACGGTGAGTCTCTGGAGGCTGAATGCCCTCTGTAGTGTGCAAGAAGGCTGAGCTCTGTTCCTCTTAATCCCAGCAGTCATACCTGCTCCTGTCTTAGCATTTCTCCAGGATCAACCTACCCCAGAATGGTGTAGAACACAGTACATTCACCTGTCATTCAACCACCATTCTGGTCCAAGGCTGCATCATTCCACAGGACTGGTTAGAGGGTTGTTAATGTTTTTGCTCCTGAGCCTAATTTCAGCTGCTTATTTGAATCCTGGCTGTGCAATGACTACCCCTGGCTGCTGCCCTCCTCTCCATAGTCACTGGGGCCTTTGACAAATTGTTACAGACTATGTTCGAGGGGATACTTTGCAGACACCAAGGCAGATGTTTTGGTATTCTCAGCTTTAATCTTTGCTGGACTATGTTATCTCAACTATGATGATGTGAGTATCTGCAAAGCTATCGCCATGCTATGGAAGCTCTGGCCTTTTGGACTTAATACCTTGATAATTGATTGCACACCTCTTTGCCTCTGGCCTGTCATTCTACTCAACTCGCAGTAAGGAGGAAATAACAGATAAGTCAAAACCTCTTCTCCTAATCACCTGGTTATTTTTAGAATTTAGTCTTTGAGGAAAAGACTTGAGAGGAATTGTATCCAAGAAATTTGGACACTGAGTTCCTTGTTCTCAGCTACTTACAAGATTCACAGCATAACTAACCACTATGTATGAGCTTTTGCCTGTTAGCTTATCAAACTTTTTAAGGGAATTCAGCTTTATTGCTTTTAATACCTGATCAAACTTCGGTATTTGTCCTGGGAATGATGGAGAAAGGGAAAGCTTTCATAAGTAAAGACTCTGCAAAAAATTAGTCAGTGTTTAATTTTTGAAAACGTCCGTCTCTGTTCAGTTGATACCAGTTACTGATAGTTACATGTTCTAGAGAAACTTTAAAATTAGGAAATAGTGATATTTCACATGACTAATTTCTAAATCCTAGGAAGAAGAGCCTGATGAGCTTCTGAGTATAGAGAAGTTCCATGTAGGGAAGAGGTCCCCTAATAGATGTATTAAAATATTACAGAATCTAATCAGAGACTTAGTCCTCAAATGTGTTTATTTTACTTGTCCTAAAATAATCTGTCTACAAATATAAAACTATAAGTAATAAATTATAATTTTCTCACTGTAGGACTCTCTAATGTAAAAATATATTCTATGAAAATAAAGTTTTTAAAAAAATAAATGTTATATTAAGAAAAAAGTCAGATCTAGCCTGGTAGATAGCTTGCAGGAAGTAAAGGTGGATTCCACATCCAGGTCTTTTGATGCCTGATCCAGTCCCTTTACTGCAAAAAAGCAGTTACTTTAACTGTGAAATGGAATAAGAAATTCTGTTTCTCCTCAACCTAGCCATTTCATAATATAAGGTGTTATTAATGTCAGGATGTCATTTCTGACTCCTGTAATTTTAATTGATTTGCTTAGCAGGACTTTAATGTATATCTAAGAGTTTAATTCATTGTAATTGAAGAGTCCATTGTAAGTTAATTAAAAGTGTTATTATATTTTAAAATAGCAGATTTTAATGAGCTCCTAATGATACAGAGTATTTCTTTATACTGATGTTTTTGCTTTATTCTTTAATTGTAGAGTATTTGTATAATCAACTACCATTATTGCCAACTTAATGACAAAAGAAAATAAAAAGTAATATTCCAAATATGAAAATTACAATTCATAGATAAAAGCAAGAAGATAATGACACCTCAGATTTTTAGAATAATTATGATGTTATGATAATCAAACCTATGACATTTCTGTGGAACAAAGAAAAAACCCTGATGGGTAAATTATAACTTAATGATTGAAAATATTTCTTCCAAGGAAGCCAGCATGATGACTTTGAGGAAGGAGAGTTAAGGTTTTTGGCTCCAGGAATAATGGCATGTGAGTTTGTTTCTGTCCTTTCCTTTCATTCAACAACAAAATTAAGATAAAATGGAGAGGGAGGCAAAACATAAAACATTCTTAACTATAGAGAATAAAGTAAGTGTTGCTGGAGTGGAGGAGGATGGGGGAATGTGCTGAATGGATGATAGGAATTAGGGAGGGGACATACAGGGATAAGCACTCGGTGTTATATGTAAGTGACGAATCATTAAATTCTACCCCTGAAACCAGTACTACACTATATGCTACTTGATTTTTTTAATTGAATTAATTTTAAAAAGCTTTATTGAGTTGTAATTGGCATACAATAAACTTAACATATTCAAAGGAATACAGTTTGGTAAGTTTTGACATATGTATGTACCCATAAAACCATCCCCACAATCAAGATAGTCAACATTCTCCCAATTTCTTTGCATTCCATTGCAATCCTTCCCATTTGCCAACAACCCACCCTAGCAGCCATTATCTGTCCTATCACTATAGATTCATTTTCATTTTCTGGAGTTTTATATAAATGAAATCAGATTGTTTCCTTTTTTTTCTTTTCTTTTGCATCAACTTCTTTTATTGAGTGTAATTTTTTGAGATTCATTTATCTTAAATGAATCTCAAAAAATGAAGGAATCAATAGTTCATTCATCTATTTTGGTGTTGGACATTTGGATTGTTTTCAGTGTTTGATTATTACAAATAAAGCCACTATGAACCTTTGTGTTTATGTGGACATACACTCTCAGACCTCTTAGGTAAATAGCTAAGAGTGGAAAGTTTGGAATTGGATGGTAGGTGAGTTTTTAATTTTTTAATTTTTAATTTTTCTTCTTTTTTTTTTTTTTAGAGAGAGAGAGAGAGAGAGAGTGATGGGGAGAGGCAGAAGGAAAGGGAGAGAGAGAATTTTAGGTAGGCTTAACACCCAGCATGGAGCCTGACCTGGGGCTCCATCTTACAACCTGAAATCATGACTGGAGTCCAAATCAAGTCAGATGCTTAACCTACTAAGCCATACAAGCATATAGATTTTTTAATTATTTAAGGAAGTACTGAACTGTTTTCCAAAATAATTTCATATCCATCAGCACTGTATGAAAATTTCAGTTCCTCTTAATCTTTGCTGACATTTATTATTGTAACTCTTCCTAAATTTCCTCATTCTAATAAGTATGAAGTGGTATTTCATGGTGGCTTTACTTTACATTTCACTGATGACTAATAATGTTGACAACCTTTTCATGGGCTACCTTGCCATCCATATATGCTCCTTAGTGAAATATGTGTTCAAATTGGGGTTCATTTAAGAAAATTGGGTTGTTTTCTTATTTAGTTTTGAGAATTCTTTGTATATTTTAGATACAAGTGTTTATCAGATATATGATCTGCAGATATTTTTACTCAGTCTATGCTCATCTGTTTTGTTTCTTAAATTCCATATATAAGTGAAATCATATGATAGTTTCCTTTCTCTGATGGACTTACTCTGTTTAGCATAATACTGTCTGGTTCTAACCACATTATTAAAAATGACAAGATTGCATTCTTTTTGATGGCTGAGTAATATTCATTTGTCACCTATACCACATCTTCTTTATCCATTCCTCTGCCAATGGAAATCTGGGCTCTTTCTGTATTTTGGCTATTGTTCCTCTAAATGTTCATCTAAATGTAACATCGTTCCTCTAAATGTTGGGGTGTATGTTCCCCTTCAAATCAGCATTTTTGCATCCTTTGGATAAACATGTAGGAGAGCAATTGCTGGTCATAGAGTAGTTCTATTTTTAACTTTTTGAGGAAACTCCATACCATTTTCCAGAGTGGCTGCACCAGTTGCAGTCTCACCAACAGTGCAAGAGGGTTCCCCTTCCTCTGTATCCTTGCCAATGTCTGTTGTTTCCTGAGTTGTTAATTTTAGCTATTCTGACAGGTGTGAGGTGGTGTTTAATTGTGGTTTTGTTTGTATTTCCCTTATAAGGTGTGATGTTGAGCATTTTTCATGTGTCTGTTAGCCATGTGTATGTCTTCTTTGGATAGATGTCTGTTCATGTCTTCTGCCCGTTTCTTAAATGGATTATTTATTTTGAGAGTGTTGATTTTGATGAGTTCTTTGTAAATTCTGGATACTAGCACTTTATCTGCTATGTCATTTGCAAATATCTTCTCCCATTCTGTAGGTTGTCTTTTATTTTTGCTGCCTATTTCCTTTGTTGTGCAGAAAAGTATCTTGAGGAAGTCCCAATAATTCATTTTTGCTTCTTTTTTCTTTGCTTCCAGAGATATGTCTAGTAAGAAGTTGCTATGGCCAAGGTCAAAGAGATTTCTGCTTGTGTTCTCTAGGATTTTGATGGTTTTCTGTCTCATAATTAGGCCTTTCATCCTTTTTGAATTTATTTTTGTGTTTGGTGTAAGAAAGTAGTCCAGTTTCATTTTTCTGCATGTTTTTGTCCAGTTTTCCCAACATCATTTGTTGAAAAGACTTTTTTTCCATTGGATATGCTTTCCTGCTTTGTAGAGATTAGTTGACCATGTAGTTGTGAGGCTATTTCTGGTTTCTCTATTCTGTTCCATTGATCTATGTGCCTGTTTTGGGGCCAGTACCAGACTTTCTTGATGATTACAGCTTTGTAATGTAGCTTGAAGTCTGGGATTCTGATGCTTCTCACTTTGGTTTTCTTTTTAACATTACTTTGGCTATTTGGGGTCTTTCTTGGTTCCATACAAGTTTTAGGATTGTTTGTTCTAGTTCTGTGAAAAAGTGCTGGTGTTATTTTCAACATGATTCCATCGGATGTGTAGCTTGCTTGGGGTAGTACAGACATTTTAACAATATTTGCTCTTCCAATCCTTGAGCATGGAATGTTTTTCCATTTCTTTCATAAATGACCTGTAGTTTTCAGAGTACAGACCTTTTATCTCTTTGGTTGGGTTTATTCCTAGGTATCTTATGATTTTGGGTGCAGTTGTGAACGAAATTGATTCCTGATTTCTCTTTCTGCTGCTTCATTATTGATGTGTAAAACAAATATTTGCACATTGATTTTTATATCCTACAACTTCACTGAATTCCTGTATCAATTCTAGCAAATTTTTAGTAGAGTCTTTCAGATTTACATATAGTTTCATGTCATCTTCAAAGAGTGAAAGTTTGACTTCTTCCTTTCTGATTTGGATTTATTTTATTTCTTTTTCTTGTCTGCTGAGGCTAGGGCTTTTAGTACTATGTGATCAACAGTGGTGAGAGCAGACATTCGTGTCATGTTCCTGATCTTAGGGGAAAGCCCCAAGTTTTTCCCCATTAAGTATATTAGCTGTGTATCTTTTGCATATAGCCTTTATGATGTGGAGATATGTTCCTTTTATCCCAACTTTCTTGAGGGTTTTTTTTTTATCAAGAAAGGATGTTGTATTCTGTCAAATGCTTCTTCTGCATATACTGAGAGGACCATATTGTTCTTATCCTTTTTTATTAATGTGGTGTATCACATTGATTGAACCATCCCTGCAGCTCAGGAGTAAATCTCACTTGATCATGGTGAATAATACTTTTAATGTATTGTTGGAACCAATTAGCTAGTACCTTAATGAGAATTTTTGCATCCAAGTTCATCAGGGATATTGGTGTATAATGCTTAGTGGTGTCTTTGTCTTGTTTTGGAATCATGAAACAATGCTGGCCTCATAGAATGAGTTTGGAAGGTTTCCTTCTATTTCTATTTTGTAGAACAGTTTCAGAAGAACAGGTATTAATTCTTCTTTAAATGTTTGGTAGAATTCCCCTGAGTAGCCATGTGGCTCTGGACTCTTGTTTTTTGGGAGATTTTTTTTATTTACTGCTTCAATTTCCTTGCTGATTATGGTTCTCAAATTTTCTATTTCTTCCTGTTTCAGTTTTGGTAGTTTTTATGTTTCTAGGAATGCATCCATTACTCCCAGATTGCCCAATTTGCTGGCATACAGTTACTCATAATACTCATAATATTCTCCTAAAAATGTTTGTATTTCTGTGGTGTTGGTTGTGATCTCTCCCCTTTCATTCATGATCATATTTACTTGGGTCCTTTCTCTTTTCTTTTTCATAAGTCTGGCTAAGGATTTGTCAATTTTGTTAATTCTTTTAAAAAAACAGCTCCTAGTTTAATTGATCTTTTTAATAATTTTTCAATTTCTATATCATTTATTTCTACTCTAACCATTATTATTTCCCTTCTTCTGCTGGCTTTGGGCTTTTGAGACTTTGCTTATTTCTTGAAATATACCTGTATTGCTGTGTACTGCCCTCTTAGCACTGCCTTTGCTGCACCCCAAAGTTTTTGACTCTTATGTTTTCATATCTATTTGCTTCCATGCATTTTTTAATTTCTTCTTTAATTTCCTAGTTAACCAATTAATTCTTTGGTAGGATGTTCTTTAACCTCCATATATTTGTGGTCCTTCCAATTTTTTTCTTATACTTGACTTCAAGTTTCATAGCATTGCAGTCTGAAAATATACATGGTATGATCTCAGGTTTTTTGTGCTTGCCAAGGCCTGATTTGTGACACAGTATGTGATCTACTCAGGAGAATGTTCCATGTGCATTTGAAAAGAATGTGTATTCTACTGCTTTAGGATGAAATGTTTTGAATATATCTGTTAAGTCCATTTAGTCCAGGGTGTCATTCAAAGCCATTGTTTTCTTGATGACTTTCTGCTTGGATGATATGTCCATTGCTGTGAGTGGAGTGTTAAAGTCCCCTATTTATTGTATTGTTATCAATTAGTTTCTTGAAATTGATGATTAATTGACTTACATATTTGGGTGCTCCCAATTTAGGGACATAGATATTTACAATTGTTAGATCTTCATTTTTGGGTAGGCCCCTTTATTCTGATTTAGTACCCTTATATATCTCTTGTTATAGTGTTTGGTTTAAAATCTAGTTTGTTTGGGGTGCCTGGGTGGCACAGTCTGTTGAGTGCCTGAGTTTTGATTTTGGCTTAGGTTGTGGTCTCAGGGTCATACGTTTGAGCCCTGTGTGAGACTCTCCACTCAGGGCAGAGTCTGCTTAAGTTCGTCTCTTTTTCTCCCTCTGCCTTGCTCTCCTGCACTCTCTCCCTATCAAATAAATAAATCTTAAAAAAATTAAAACCCAGTTTGTCTGATATAAGGAATGATACTCCAGGTTTCTTTTGATGTCCATTAGCATGATAGATGGTTCTCTACCCTCTCACTTTCAATCTGGAGGTATCTTTGGGTCTAAAATGAGTCTCTTATAAGTAGCATATCAATGGACATTGGTTTTTTTTGTTGTTGTTGTTCATTCTTCTGATACCCTGTCTTTTGATTGGCACCATGAGTCTGTTTGCATTCAGAGTAATTATTGATAGATATGAATTTAGTGCCATTATATTACCTGCAAAGTCTCTGTTCCTATAGATTGTCTGTGTTCCTTTCTGTCCTTTGTTACTTTGGGATCTTTCTTCACTCCAAAGGTCCCCTTTAATCTTTCTTGCAAGGCTGGTTTAGTGTTCATGAACTCCTTTAGTTTTTGTTTGTCTTGGAAACTCTTTAACTCTCCTTCTATTCTGAATGAAGGCCTTGCTGGATAAAGTATTCTTGGATGCATATCTTTACCATTTAGCACATTGATTATATATCATGCCACTTGATTCTGGCCTGCCAGGTCTGTTTGGACAGGTCTGCTGATCACCTTACATGTCTACCCTTGTAGGTCAAGGACCTTTTATCCCTAGCTGCTTTCAGAATTCTCTCTTTATCTTTGTACTTTGCAAGTTTCATTATGATATATGTCTTGGTGTTGATCTGTCTGATATTTTTTTTTAGGACAGTTGGGCTCTTGGGCTTGAATGCCTGTTTCCTTCTCCACTAGGGATGTTCTCAGCTATAATATGTTCAAATAAACCCTTTGTCCCTTTTTTCCTACCCTTCTTCTTCTGGGATTTCTATGATACAAATATTATTGCACTTCATGGAATTGCTGATTTCTCTAAGCCTATACTTGTGATTTAACAGTTTTCTTTCCCTCTTCTTTTCGGCTTCATCATTTTCAATAACTTTGTCTTCTATATCACCTATTCAACTCTATGTGTCTTCCATCCCAGATGGAAGACATTTGGGATGATTACATCGTTGATTTTGCATCTCAGTTATAGCACTTTTATTTTGGCCTGACTAGATTTTAGTTCTTTTATCTTTGCAGCCAGGGTTTCTCTTGTGTCTTCTATGCTCTCTTTAAGGCCAGGTAGTGTGAAAGGAGAGAAAATGAGTGGGAAATATCAGTAAGAGTGAGAGAACATGAGAGACTCCTAACTCTGGGAAACGAACAAGTGGTAGTGGAAGGGGAGGTGGGCAGGGGAATGGAGTGACTGGGTGATGGGCACTGAGGGGGGCACTTGATGGGATGAGCACTGGGTGTTATGCTATATGTTGGCAAATCAAACTCCAATAAAAAATATACCAAAAAAATAAGGCCAGGTAGTATTTTTATGACTGTTGTTTTAAATTCTTGTTCATATATATTGCTTATGTCTCTTTTGAACAAATTTCTGGCTGTGATTTCTTCCTGATTGTTCCTTTGGGTAGAATTCCTCCATTTAGTCATTATATCAAAGTTTCTGCCTGAGAGCTTGTTAAGTTTCCTGCTCCCTATTAATACTATATTAAGGGGATACCTGGGTGGCTTGGCAGTTTAGTGCCTGCCTTCAGCCCAGGGTGTGATCCTGGAGACCTGGGATTGAGTCCCACATCAGGCTCCCTGCATGGAGCCTGCTCCTCCCTCTGCCTGTGTCTCTGCCTCTCTCTCTGTGTCTCTCATGAATAAATAAATAAAATTAAAAAAAAATACTAGGATCCCTGGGTGGCTTGGCAGTTTAGCGCCTGCCTTTGGCCCGGGGCGCGATCCTGGAGAGCCGGGATCGAATCCCACATCGGGCTCCCGGTGCATGGAGCCTGCTTCTCCCTCTGCCTGTGTCTCTGCCTCTCTCTCTCTCTCTCTCTGTATGACTATCATAAATAAATAAAATTTAAAAAAAATACTATATTAAGAAGGGGTCATACACTGTCCAGGGCCTGGAACTTCAGGAAGTTTTTCTGATGTGTGCACTATGCTGTTGTGTTTTGCTTTTCCCACAGGTCAGTCCTCTCCATAGAGTTCCTCCTTGCTTGCAGTGGGGAGAGCTTGGACCTTTAACTAGGTGTGCTTTGACTTGTTTAAGATAAGCCTGACTTACCAGTTCCATCCACATCGAAGCAAATGGTGGGTATTTGTCATTTCTAATGGCTGAATAATATTCCATTGTATACATAAACCACATTCTTTATCCATTCATCTTTCTATGGACTTAAAAAAAATGAAAAAAGAAAGCCTGATCCAAGAAAAGAGAAAAAGGAACAAAAAAGCAAAGAAATAGATAAAATACTATAAGCCTGATTTCAAAGAATAAGAAGGGAAAAAAAGAAAAACCAAAAGAAGCCTGATCCAAAAAAATGAGAAAAAGAAACAAATAAAAAACCATAATTTGATACCAAAGAAAAAAATAATGATAAAATAAAATAAATAAATAAATAAACAAACAAAAAAGAACGCTTCATTCTCTTTTCACCAGAACTAAAGCTGATGCTTTGGAGTGCTCTGTGATCAGTAGATCTGGTACATGCAGAGGGGCCTGTGTTGGTCTTCTGAGACCTGCCTTGTAAAAATGCCCCTGCCAGATGCTGGGGGCAGGGTTTAGTGTGACTCCAGCCTCTTAAGTCTGATTGTATTGGTGGGCATGGAAAGGTTGGAAGATGGTGTCACTCTGCCCTCTTGCCCCCAGAAAGGGGATCTCATGGCTGTCACTGTTCAGGAGACCCTCATAGTAAAGTGAAGAGTCTCTATATGTTCCAGGCTTTAATCAGACCCCTGTCCTCAGCCTGTCTGTGCCTTGGCCATGGGCATACCCGGTGCCACAGGAGTGTGTTGTTTGGTTTTGTCTTGTTTGTTTTTGGTTTTTTGTTTGTTATTTTGTTGTTTTGTTTTTAGTTCTCTTATGTTTTACCTCTGGTCGGTGCCTAGGATTCAAAACTCCAAATCTTAAAGGACCCAGCAAGGTGTGAACCCACTCCCCTCTGCCAGAGGAGAGACTTGAGTTGTTCCTGGCACCATTCTGTCCCAGAAAAGGAGTTGCAGGGCATGCACACTGGTTGGAGTCTGTAGTGAAGTGCAGCAAAAAGCTTCAACTGGGTTATCTGCCCTTTGCAGTGTGTCTGTCCTATGCTGTTGAACAGCCACTCAAAGGCACCTGGCAAGACTTTTGTCCTGTCCTGAGGAAATATGCTGTCTTCCTAATATACTCCAGGAAAGGGAGTGGTCTCTCCCAATGCAACCCAGGGGATCCCCACATTATGGCATCTTGTGCAAACCCAATGTGCTGCTCTCTTTCCCACTCTCCCTCTCTCCCTGACTTCCTTTCTCAAAAAGTGCTCCCTCCCCTTCAGGGCACCATGGTTTTTCTCTCCTCTAATCCACGTCTCTGAACCTCACATCTGCTAAGTTCTCTCCTTCCAACTTTTTTTTCTTTCCTTGCAATTGTACAGATTGTTTTTTTAATCCTCAGATCGATTTCCTCATTGTTCAAAATGATTTGATGTTGATCTAGTTGTGTTCAAGGGACAAGGCAAGTTCAGGGTCCCCCCTACTACTCTGCCATCTTAACTCCTTCTTCTTTAAGAACACCAGAAATACAAATCTTAAGAATGAGAGGTAAAAGGGGCACCTGGCTGGCTCATTCGGCAGAGCACGCTCCAGGGGTCAATCCCATCTCAGAATACTGGTTAGACCTAAGCACCATCTACACAGTGTTGACCTTCCTATGTCCTTTCTCCTATTTGCTTGATCCTAGAGTTGTGAGTTCAAGCCTTACATTGGATGTGGAGATTACTTAATAATACAATCTTAAAAAGATAAATTAGAAGTAAAAGTTATCTAGCCCTTGCTATTAAAATGTGGTCCATGTACTACCAGCATCAGCATCATGAGGAAGCCAATAATAAATTCAGGTTCTCAGGCTCCACCCATACCTACTGAAACAGAATTTGCATTTTCACAAGGTTGCCATCCTCTTAGGTGCATATCAAAATTGGATAAATGCTGCCTGAGACAAAGTGTGTCTCAGGGCAGGACTGTCCTTGAGGGGTGTGGGATATGCTATTGTGCTTCTTTCCTCCCCCTGTTGGAGAAGTAGGGGATAATGTGTGCCCTTCCACCCCACACATGCAGGGAGCTGGCACATGAATTTCATGCTCTTCTTTCCAAAAGCTCTGGCAGCCAAACAGACCACAGAGGTGTAGAGAGTGGAGAGGCTGGGGTGGGAGGAAACCATACATATTAAGGCAGTTCCAACCTGGAGCCTAGTTTGCATATGAGCCTGAGCCACAGAAAGAGGTCAATCCCCTCAGAAAACTGATTAGACCTAAGCACCATCCACATAATGCTGACCTTCCTATATCCTTTCTCCTACTCTCTTGTTGTGGGATCCCAAAGGATTTCTCTCCTCCTCCCCATACAAGTTACAGCTTTGTGGCCATAGCACAACTATCAAGAGCAGCTCGAAAATCATGGCCACTACCAACATGGCGACTCAGTTTGTGCTAGTCATAAACGCCTGCCTATCTGTTCAGTCTTTCCTTTTTCAGTGAATAGCAAAGGCACCTTCAATGGGGCTGGCTGTCTGATGTAGTTCTAAATCTCAAGCCAGCAATACTGATTTTATATTTTTTGGTTCTAGGATTCTCCAATGAGTTTTATAATTTGAATACACAGTTGAAAAGTTATTAAGAAAAAGACATCAGGGGCAGCCCGGGTGGCTCAGCGGTTTAGCAACGCCATGGGCTCAGGGTGTGATCCTGGGGTCCCGGGATCGAGTCCCACGTCCTGCATGGAGCCTGCTTCTCCCTCTGCCTGTGTCTCTGCCTCTCTCTCTGTCTCTCGTGAATAAATAAATAAATTAAAAAAAAAGACATCAAGTAAAAACAAATCTAGTGACCTACAAATTAAGTTCTAAGTAAAAAATACAATTTGGGAAAGTGTCTACATAGGTAGAAAACCATAGGACAAGCCTGTTCCTCTGCTATGATAAATGAGGATGGAAGTAAGGCAGCATTAATGATGACAGAATAATGTGTAGACTAAAAATAGAGAAGATAGAAAAAAAAAAAAAGGAAGGTTGGCATTAAGACTCTCCTAAATACAATGCATGGGACATTTAAAAATCTCTTTAAGTCTGCTCCTAAATATGATTTACTAAGCCACTATGCAGTGTGGTTGATTAGATAAAGGCTTCCTATACATAAGCTTCATAGTAGTTCATGTGATACCACAATAGGCTCTTTTATAATATTTCAGAAACATTCTTTGAATGGATTCAAAAATAAGTTTTTAACGTAACAACACTCTCCTGGATTCCATTTCCTTCAAGATTCCTGATTCCAGGGGAGCAGATGCCATGAGAAGAACTAAATCTTGTTAATGATTCTGAAGTTCCCTGGAAAGTGTTAAGTTGTCACAAATATGGCTTATAGAAGGGGAAAAATTAATTCATCTATACCTATTGGTTATTCTCTTTCCTGGTAGAATTAGTGGTATTGATTTTTATTTGTAAGCATAAATCTAGTTCCATTTTTCTCCCCTTAACTGAATAAACATGTCAGTTAAAATTTCCCTCTAGAAAGTCATAGCCTCTGGATGTGAGATCTGACTCTATTGAATTAGCCATGACTTCAAACAAGTTATTTGATCTCTCTAGGTGTATTCTTCATATATATATATATATATATATATATATATATATATATATATAAAAGAAGAAGAAGAAGCAATCAGGTTTTGAGAATTAAATTAGATAATGAATGCAAAAGTGCATTAATAAATGTAAAGTACTAAAAACAGAAATGTATTATCTATTAATATTTTAATTTCTATTATTTTAACTAATTCATCTTATGATTAAGTTGACAGAGGAATCCGAACAGCTTTGTGACCTACCCACTACCTTTCTATAAAAACGGATTCTAACAGATCTCTGTTGTAGAATGTACAAGATGAAAACTACAACATTCAAATATATGCATTGCCTACCTCAAACAATTCCTTAGGGCTTCAAATAGACCTGAATTAAGTGCTATTTATTAATTCTGTATGTGGTGACTATAAACATTAGCATCTCTGGTCTTCTCTGTATGCAATCTTTCCTGACCAGGAAAATAAAGATAATGTCTCTTTCTGTGTCATTGGCTGGGGTTTCCCTCAGGTCTCCTACACTACAATATAACCCCACCTGTCCACACTGTCCACATAGGCAAGGGAACAGACATGCACCAAAAACTCAGTCTGCCTACTATCTCTGTCTCTGAAATTTTCCATATTTTGCCAGCATCTAAGATATGGTGGCAGGCTAAGTTACTAGCTTAAAACTAGTATAAAATCTCCTATCCTTCACAGTTTTTGATTGTAACTTTCTCAGGGTGGCTAATTATAACTTCTAAAGTATTTGGGCATCTTTGAAACATCCTGTTAACTAATGATCTGGACAATCCCCCCATCACTAGCAAAAGGGACCATCAGACCATATGGATATGGCTGCTAAAGCAGAGCTTCTCAGACTTGAATAAAAATTCAGATTTCATTCAGTCAATCTAAGGTGGGGCTAAGATCTGAATTTCTCACAGCTTCCAGGTGATTCTGCACCTGCTTGTCCATGGACCACATTCTGAGTAGGGAGGGTCTAAATCATTGTTATTCCAGGTGTGACCACAGGATAATCTGATTCAGATTCAACCTTGGATGCTTGCTAGAGATAGCCCTGGACCATAACCCAGGATTTATCAGAAGCTCTTAAACAGGACTGCATTTTTAATAAGTCTTGCAGTGATCCTTTTGCATTCTAGTGCTGAGGGGATCCATTACAATTTCCAATGACTCAGTGAATGCAGTCTTCTGCAGCTGGTTCCATAGTGGTAGAAGTTCTAGTTCTCTTCTTTATCATCTCCTTGTCAAAGCCTTTAGAGGGTGAGGCAAGGCAGCATGGCCCCAGGAATCACCTTTACCAGATCACAGTCAGCAGGATTTGGAGGATTAAAGCTGATCTGAAGAACCATATCCTGTTACCCTGTGTAGGACAATTGACCTACATGGAATCATGTCTCCCATTCTTGTTCTGAGAGGGCTGCATGATCACTCACTCTCAAAGGCACTTGTTTGCCAAGCAGTCACATGTAGCCTGTGTCAGAAGCAGAGCAACATTATCTTGCACTGATGTAAGCTTCTGAGAGTTCCACACAGTCTAAAATATGGACTAACAGGGCTAGGAGAAAGTGTCTGAAGAGTTCTCACTCACATTTCCCCATTGGGTGGGCTGCACTAAGTCACTTGCCTGGGCCTGAATGATCCATCTGTGAAATCAAACTTTGAGGCCAGATTTCTGAGAAAGATTTCCTCCAGCTCTCATCTGCTAGATTCTAAATCATGTTCTCCAAATGGAATCTATCTATTATAAGTTGAATTATGTTCTCTCAAAATCCATATGTTGAAACCCTAACCTACAGTACCTCAGAATGTGACTGTGTTTGGATTGGACCTTTAAAGAGAGAATTAAGGTAAAATGAGGTTGGGCTCTAATCCAAACTGACAGGTGTCCTTATCAAAAGAGAGAATTTAGATGCAGACAACATGCAGACCAAGTGATGATCATGGAGATTTAGATATAACATACATGCACAAAGCTAAAAGACCACACATGAGGACACAGAGAGAAAATAGCTGTCTGCAAGCCAAGAAGAGACACCTCAGAAGAAACTAACCTGCCAATACCTTGATCTCAGAAATCCAGCCTCCAGGACTGTGAGAACTTATTTCTGTTGTGTAAGCCCCCCATTCTGTAGTACTTTGTTACACAGCCATAACAGACTAGCATACTATCTTACAATTAAAGGGGTTCCCAGAAACAACGTTCTCGGTCCATTCTACAATCCCTAACAGGTATTTTATACTGATATAAATTAGGAGGTTCTTTAAAGCTTATCTATATCTCTACTACTGAGATGAAGCTTCTTTTTCTTGCTTTTCTTTAATAATAATGAGAATATAGCCATCATTCTCCATAAAATAGCTTTTCACAAAGAGAAGCCCTTTAAATAAATCATCCTTTTTGAGATTGAATATTGAACTTCTATAACTCAGCTAGGAAAAAAGAAAAAAAAACCCACTTTGGTCTAAAGGTGTACACATTAAAAGAAATGGATGGGGGAGTGGCAATAATGAGAAACAGTGATGCTGATGAAAACGAGGCTGCAGGTCTAATTTCCCCTTTCTTTCCTCCCTGTTGCATTTTGTGTTTGGTTTCCATGGAAATCTGCATTGTGGGTGATTTCTCCTCACAGAGACACAGGCAGATTTCTCAATTTACATAATGCAGTGATTTATGGAGCAGACATGAAGCTGGCAACAAGAGTAGGGGAAGGAGGGTGCAGTGATAACCAGTGGGGTAGGGCTGGCTGACCTGTTGCCTTGTGTGTACCCAAGAATCCTCAAAGGGAGGGGCTTTAAGTCATGAACCAGGAAGTCTTTGTGCTTTAAAAAAACACAACTTGCCATTTTCTCAGGGAAATTCTTTTTGCAAAACGTAAGGCACCATCAAATCCAGGGACTGGTATCAAACATCCAGGATTGCATTTCTGTTTGTAATAGCACAAATGTCATACAGAAGTACATGCAGGGACACAGATTATGATCTCCTCACCTGCTCCAGGTTTCCTGCTCTGAGCTGGTTCCAAGCATTGGGGTCTGGAAACCCTGCAGACCTTATTTTCTCATTCAACCTTGGCTCCCATTAGAATCACCTGGGGAACTTTTAAAACTCTCCGCCCCTCCCTCTACAGACCAAAGACTTCAGCCTCCATGGGGATGCCTGGAATCTCCCAAGCAACTGGACCCCAGGCTGGGTGTGTGAGGGAGCCAGCTCCATTAGGGCTGGTGGGAAAGTGGGCAGAGTGGGTAGTGCTGAGGGATCATGAGTGTGTTCATTGCTGCGACCCCTTTTCACTCCTCATTCTGCAATAACCCTGATGCTGCCACCAGCTGGCTAAGTTGCTTGTCAGACTCCTATCCTCCTTTGGGGTCTTTCTGAAAGCCCTCCTGCATCAATGCCTCACCCTAGCCTCCTAAAGGCTTAAGTTACAGGTTCCAACCCAGTGTTACTACTTTGGTCTCCCTGCACTGTGACACTCCCATGGGAAGTGGAAACCATGCTATTCCCATCAGAACAGGTCTTTCAAGGATGCCAAGGTGCCACATGAAGGGCTTAGAATTCCATAAAGAGATTTGCATTAAACTCATCTGATTGATCAGATAATATACAAGAATCCAAGCTCAGAGGAGGGGCAAGATGGCTGAAGAGTAGGGTCCCCAAATCACCTGTCCCCACCAAATTACCTAGATAACCTTCAAATCATCCTGAAAATCTACGAATTCGGCCTGAGATTTAAAGAGAGAACAGCTGGAACGCTACAGTGAGAAGAGTTCGCGCTTCTATCAAGGTAGGAAGACGGGAAAAAGAAATAAAGAAACAAAAGGCCTCAAGGGGTAGGGGCCCCGCGAGGAGCCGGGCTGAGGCCGGGGCGAGTGTCCCCAGGACAGGAGAGCCCCGTCCCGGAGAAGCAGGAGCTGCACTAACCTTCCCGGGCAGAAAGGGGCTCGCAGGGAGTTAGAGCAGGACCCCAGGAGGGCGGGGATGCCCTCGGGTTCCCTGGGACACTAACAGACACCTGCGCCCCGGGGAGAGGGCGCCGAGCTCCCTAAGGGCTGCAGCGGGCACAGCGGGACCCGGAGCATCTCATAGGGGCTCGGTCGGTGGCTCCGCAGAGGGGGTTGCCGGCCCGGGAGCGCGAATCCAACAGCGCAGGTCCTGGAGCACAGGGCGCGGGACAAGCCCAGGATCCAGCCTTCCCCCGGGACAGGCAGAGGCCGGGAGGGCCCAGGACAGTGAGGATGCTCCTGCCTGGAGCTGAGCAGATCAGCGGCCCCGCCCCGGAGCCTCCAGGCCCTGCAGACGGAGAGCTCTGGAGTTCCTGCGGGGGCTGACTCCAGGGCTCCAGAGCTGGCCGCCGCCACTGGGGTTGTTCCTCCTGGGGCCTCACCGGGTAAACAACACCCACTGAGCCCTGCACCAGGCAGGGGACAGAGTAGCTCCCCCAAGTGTTAACACCTGAAAAATCAGCACAACAGGCCCCTCCCCCAGAAGACCAGCTAGACGGAAAAGTTCCAGGGGAAGTCAAGGGACTTAAAGTATACAGAATCAGAAGATACTCCCCCGTGTCTTTTTTTTTTTCTTTTTGATTTCTGATTGCTTCCCCCACCCATTTTTTCCCCTTTCTTTCTTTTTCTTTCTCTTTTTCTTCTCTTTTTTCCTTTTTTTCTTCCTTTTTTCTTTTTTCTTTTTCTCTTTTCTTTCCTTCTTTCTCTCCTCTCTTTTTCCCCTTTCCCGATAAAACTTGTTTTTGGCCACTCTGCACTGAGCAAAATGACAAGAAGGAAAACCTCACCTCAAAAAAAGAATCAGAAACAGTCTTCTCTCCCACAGAGTTACAAAATCTGGATTACAATTCAATGTCAAAAGCCAATTCAGAAGCACTATTATACAGCTACTGGTGGCTCTAGAAAAAAGCATAAAGGACTCAAGAGACTTCATGACTGCAGAATTTATATCCAATCAGGCAGAAATCAATTGCATGAGATGCAATCCAAACTAGAAGTCCTAACGACGAGGGTTAACGAGGTGGAAGAACAGGTGAGTGACATAGAAGACAAGTGATGGCAAAAAGCAAAACTGAGGAAAAAAGAGACAAACAATTAAAAGACCATGAAGACAGATTAAGGGAAATAAACGACAGCCTGAGGAAGAAAAACATACGTTTAATTGGGGTTCCCAAGGGCACCGAAAAGGACAGAGGGCCAGAATATGTATTTGAACAAATCCTAGCTAAAACTTTCCTAATCTGCGAAGGGAAACAGGCATTCAGATCCAGGAAATAGAGAGATCCCCCCCCATAAAATCAATAAAAACTGTTCAACACCTTGACATTTAATAGTGAAGCTTGCAAATTCCAAAGATAAAGAGAAGATCCTTAAAGCAGCAAGAGACAAGAAATCCCTGACTTCTTTGGGGAGGAATATTAGGGTAACACCAGACCTCTCCACAGAGACCTGGCAGGCCAGAAAGGGCTGGCAGGATATATTCAGGGTCCTAAATGAGAAGAACATGCAACCAAGAATACTTTATCCAGCAAGGCTCTCATTCAGAATGGAAGGAGAGATAAAGAGCTTTCAAGACAGGCAGGAACTGAAAGAATATGTGACCTCCAAACCAGCTCTGCAAGAAATTTTAAGGGGGACTCTTAAAATTCCCCCTTAAGAAGAAGTTCAGTGGACAATCCACAAAAACAAGGACTGGATAGATATCATGATGACACTAAACTCATATCTGTCAATAGTTACTCTGAACCTGAATGGGCTTAATGACCCCATCAAAAGGCACAGGGTTTCAGACTGAATAAAAAAGCAGGACCCATCTATTTGCTGTCTCCAAGAGACTCATTTTATTTTATTTTTTTAAAGATTTTATTTATTTATTCATGATAGTCACACAGAGAGAGAGAGAGAGGCAGAGACACAGGCAGAGGGAGAAGCAGGCTCCATGCACCCGGAGCCCGATGTGGGACTCGATCCCGGGTCTCCAGGATCACGCCCCGGGCCAAAGGCAGGCGCCAAACCGCTGTGCCACCCAGGGATCCCTCATTTTAGACAGAAATGAAAATAAAAAGTTGGAGAACCATTTACCATTCAAATGGTACTCCAAAGAAAGCAGGGGTAGCCATCCTTATATCAGACAAACTAAAATTTACCCCGAAGACTGTAGTGAGAGATGAAGAGGGACACTATCTCATACTTAAAGGATCTATCCAACAAGAGGACTTAACAATCCTCAATATATATGCCCCAAATGTGAGAGCTGCCAAATATTTAAACCAATTAATAACCAAAGTGAAGAAATATTTAGATAATAATACACTTATACTTGGTGGCTTCAATCTAGCTTTTTTTACCCTCGATAGGTCTTCCAAACACAACATTTCCAAAGAAACGAGAGCTTTAAATGATACACTGGACCAGATGGATTTCACAGATATCTACAGAACTTTACATCCAAACTCAACTGAAAACACATTCCTCTCAAGTGCACATGGAACTTTCTCCAGAATAGACCACATACTGGGTCACAAATCGGGTCTGAACCGATACCAAAAGATTGGGATCGTCCCCTGCATATTCTAAGACCATAATGCCTTGAAATTAGAACTAAATCACAACAAGAAGTTTGGAAGGACCTCAAACACATGGAGGTTAAGGAACATCCTGCTAAAAGATGAAAGGGTCAACCAGGAAATTAAGGAAGAATTAAAAAGATTCATGGAAACTAATGAGAATGAAAATACAACCATTCACAATCCTTGGGACGCAGCAAAAGCAGTCCTTAGGGGGAAATACATCGCAATACAGGCATCCATTCAAAAACTGGAAAGAACTCAAATACATAAGCTAACCTTACACATAAAGGAGCTAGAGAAAAAACAGCAGATAGATCCTACACACAGTAGAAGAAGAGAGTTACTTAAGATGCAAACAGAACTCTACGAAATCGAGACCACAAGAACTGTGGAACAGATCAACAAAACCAGGAGTTGGTTCTTTGAAAGAATTAATGAGATGGATAAACCATTAGCCAGCCTTATTAAAAAGAAGAGAGAGAAGACTCAAATTAATAAAATCATGAATGAGAAAGGAGAGATCACTACCAACACCAAGGAAATACAAACGATTTTAAAAACATATTATGAAGAGCTATACGCCAATAAATTAGGCAATCTAGAAGAAATGGATGCATTCCTGGAAAGCCACAAACTACCAAAACTGGAACAGGAAGAAATAGGAAACCTGAACAGGCCAATAACCAGGGAGGAAATTGAAGCAGTCATCAAAAACCTCCCAAGACACAGGAGTCCAGGGCCAAATGGCTTCCCAGGGGAATTCTATCAAACGTTTAAAGAAGAAACCATACCTATTCTACTAAAGCTGTTTGGAAAGATAGAAAGAGATGGAGTACTTCCAAATTCGTTCTATGAGGCCAGCATCACCTTCATTCCAAAACCAGAAAAAGACCCCACCAAAAAGGAGAATTACAGACCAATATCCCTGATGAACATGGATGCAAAAATTCTCAACAAGATACTGGCCAAGAGGATCCAACAGTACATTAAGAAAATTATTCACCATGACCAAGTAGGATTTATCCCTGGGACACAAGGCTGGTTCAACACCCGTAAAACAATCAATGTGATTCATCATATCAGCAAGAGAAAAACCAAGAACCATATGATCCTCTCATTGGATGCAGAGAAAGCATTTGACAAAATACAGCATCCATTCCTGATCAAAACTCTTCAGAGTGTAGGGATAGAGGGAACATTCCTCGACATCTTAAAGGCCATCTACGAAAAGCCCACAGCAAATATCATTCTCAATAGGGAAGCACTGGGAGCCTTTCCCCTAAGATCAGGAACACACCAGGGATGTCCACTCTCACCACTGCTATTCAACATAGTACTGGAAGTCCTAGCCTCAGCAATCAGACAACAAAAAGACATTAAAGGCATTCGAATTGGCAAAGAAGAAGTCAAACTCTCCCTCTTTGTCGATGACATGATACTCTACATAGAAAACCAAAAAGTGGGATCCCTGGGTGGCGCAGCGGTTTGGCGCCTGCCTTTGGCCCAGGGCGCAATCCTGGAGACCCGGGATCGAATCCCACATCGGGGTCTCGGTGCATGGAGCCTGCTTCTCCCTCTGCCTGTGTCTCTGCCTCTCTCTCTGTGAGACTATCATAAAAAAAAAAATGTTAAAAAAAAAAAAAAGAAAGAAAACCAAAAAGCCTCCACCCCAAGATTGATAGAACTCATAGAGCAATTTGGTAGCGTGGCAGGATACAAAATCAATGCCCAGAAATCAATGGCATTTCTATACACTAACAATGAGACTGAAGAAAGAGAAAATAAGGAGTCAATCCCATTTACAATTGCACCCAAAAGCATAAGATACCTAGGAATAAACCTCACCAAAGAGGTAAAGGATCTATACCCTAAAAACTATAGAAAATTTCTGAAAGAAATTGAGGAAGACACAATGAGATGGAAAAATATTCCATGCTTATGGATTGGCAGAATTAATATTGTGAAAATGTCAATGTTACCCAGGGCAATTTACACGTTTAATGCAATCCCTATCAAAATACCATGGACTTTCTTCAGAGAGTTGGAACAAATTATTTTAAGATTTGTGTGGAATCAAAAAAGACCCCGAATAGCCAGGGGAATTTTAAAAACGAAAACCATATCTGGTGGCATCACAATGCCAGATTTCAGGTTGTACTACAAAGCTGTGGTCATCAAGACAGTGAGGTACTGGCACAAAAACAGACGCATAGATCAATGGAACAGAATAGAGAACCCAGAATTGAACCCCGAACTTTATGGTCAACTAATATTCGATAAAGGTGGAAAGACTATCCACTGGAAGAAAGACAGTCTCTTCAATAAATGGTGCTGGGAAAATTGGACATCCACATGCAGAAGAATGAAACTAGACCACTCTCTTTCACCATACACAAAGATAAACTCAAAATAGATGAAAGATCTAATTGTGAGACAAGATTTCATCAAAATCCTAGAGGAAAAAAAAAAAGGGAAAAAAAAATCCTAGAGGAGAACACAGGCAACACCCTTTTTGAACTTGGCAACAGTAACTTCTTGCAAGATACATCCAGGAAGGCAAAAGAAACAAAAGCAAAAATGAACTATTGGGACTTCATCAAGATAAGAAGCTTTTGCACAGCAAAGGATACAGTCAACAAAACTAAAAGACAACCTACAGAATGGGAGAAGATATTTGCAAATGACGTATCAGATAAAGGGCCAGTTTCCAAGGTCTATAAAGAACTTCTTATACTCAACACCAAAGAAACAAACAATCTAATCATGAAATGGGCAAAAGACATAAATAGAAATCTCACTAGGAAGACATAGACATGGCCAACATGCTCATGAGAAAATGCTCTGCATCACTTGCCATTAGGGAAATACAAATCAAAACCACAATGAGATACCACCTCACACCAGTGAGAATGGGGAAAATTAACAAGGCAGGAAACAACAAATGTTGGAGAGGATGTGGAGATAGGGGAACCCTCTTACACTGTTGGTGGGAATGTGAACTGGTGCAGCCACTGTGGAAAACTGTGTGGAGGTTCCTCAAAGTGTTAAAAGTAGACCTGCCCTACGACCCAGCAATTGCACTTTTGGGGTTTTACCCCAAAGATTCAGATGCAATGAAACGCCGGGACACCTGCACCCCAGTGTTTCTAGCAGCAATGTCCATAATAGCCAAACTGTGGAAGGAGCCTCGGTGTCCATCGAAAGATGAATGGATAAAGATGTGGTTTATGTATACAATGGAATATTCCTCAGCCATTGGAAACGACAAATACCCACCATTTGCTTCGATGTGGATGGAACTGGAGGGTATTATGCTGAGTGAAGTAAGTCAATTGGAGAAGGACAAACAGTGTATGTTCTCATTCATTTGGGGAATATAAATAATAGTGAAAGGGAATATAAGGGAAGGGAGAAGAAATGTGTGGGAAATATCAGAAAGGGAGACAGAACATAAAGACTCCTAACTCTGGGAAACGAACTTGGGGTGGTGGAAGGGGAGGAGGGCGGGTATCGGGGTGAATGGGTGACAGGCACTTGACGGATGAGCACTGGGTGTTATTCTGTATGTTGGTAAACTGAACACCTAAAAAATTAATTTATTAAAAAAATAGATGTATACATAAACGTGTAAGGAAAAAAAAACATAAAATAAAAATTAAAAAAAAGAATCCAAGCTCAGCAAACCCAAGCAGAAGTTCCCCAACTTGCTTTTACAGTCCAACTCTGTAATCAGAGATGCCCTCTTCTCTCCATATTCTACTGACTCCAGTTCTGTCCCTCCTAATGCCCTAACATCTCTCAAATCCTGCCTCCTTCTTTTCCCCTGGCCCTGCTCTGGTTCCTACACTCTTTACTGCTGAATCAAGGGTAGACCCAGACTAGGGGCTCCTGATAAGATTGCACCTTCCCCAAGAAAGTCACAGTTTTCAGGAGCTTTTCTCTCCTTTGTGATGATCAGGGAACCCATCTTTTCATATGTGCACAGTGGTCCCCATGAGGCCAGGACTCCCAGATCACCTCTACAGAGTGCAGTGGCAATTGGGCAACCATTCCTGCCCTGCTTCCACTGCCTCTCCATCCTTTCCATAGATGTTAGGATCAACCAAGGATACTATGTCAGCACCTCTTTGTTTTACCACCCATCGCCTCTAGCTCCTCAAAGACAGTGTATTCTGGCTATTTTGTTTCCAAGTCCCCAGAGCCTGGAGCTTTACTAACACCCTCAAAACATATGTGTTAGACAAAAGAACAAATGAATGAGGAGCAAAGAAATGAACTGCAAACTAATGAGTAACCATCCTCCTAATTTAGAATGTCTTCCTTTACTCCCACCTACTTAACAGTCCCTTTTCTGACCATCTTAAGGACCTGTCTGAAATTCAAAACAGATTGTTTCACCTATCAAAGGAAGTTGTTTAAGTAATGACTCCTGTGTTTCCTGTGTAATAGTCCGAGGTTAGAATTCCACAGAAGGCTTTTCCTGACCTTCTCCTATCTTCTAGCACAGCCTAATTTCTGAGGGTTCTGCACACCTGGATGCTTTCCTAGCATTTCAGGCCTCTGCTGGGAACATTCCCTCCTACCTCCAGCATGCCTTTCAAGACTCAGCTCATGAGTGACTTTCCCCAGATTTATACATAATTATGCCCTGATATATAATTGGCTTTCTCCTGTGCTAGCATTTGTCACAATGCCCAGCATGCATTTCCCCAAAGAGAGTGTATACTCCTTAAGAACAGACATTATATACTAGATTTTTACTCCCTCTGTACCAACAAAGCACTGGGCATAAGCTTTGGGTGTGTTTAACCCAATTTATCTTGGAATCTATTGTTAATTAATTTATTTGATTAATATATGCCAATTCTACTTCACTAATTAACAAGAGTCAATCAAAAGGTTTTTTTTTATTATAACAAAGTTGCATTTAATAAAAATCCTACTGGAACTCCTGAGTGGCTTAGTCGGTTGGGCATCCAATTCTTGGTTTCAGCTTAAGTCATGATCTCAGGATCTTCAGGTAGGCCCAAGTTGGGCTCTGAGCTCAGGAAGGAGTCTGTCCCCTACCCCCACTCGCATGCATGCTCTCTCTCAAATAAATAAACTAAAATCTTTAAAAATAAATAAAAAGTCCTCCTATACCAATAAACATTATGCTTATACAGCCGGTCCTCATTATTCACAGATTTCATATTTACAAATTCACTTACCAAAATGTATTTGTTATCCAAAAATCAATTCCTAGTCTTTTTCAGACATGTGCAAAGCAACAGAAAGTTTGAGTCACCCAACCCTCATCTTCCCAGCTGACATATCACAAAGTCATGCTCTACTTTCTTCTTTCAGTTCTCATACAGCAACAAGTATCCTTTTGTGGTGTGCATAGTGCTATGTTTTCCACATTTTTGTGCTTTTTGTTGGTGAGTTCACTGTTTAGAACATGTAGTGCTAACGTGCTATCTAGAATTCCTAAAGTGCAAGAAAACTGTGATGCGCCTTATAAAGAAAATATGTGTCATATAAACTTCATTCAGGCATGAGTTATGGCGCTGTTGGCTATGAGTTCAATGTTAATGATTCAACAGTGCATGTTAAATAAGGTGTCTTTAAATAGAAACACACATAAAACAAGATTATGTGATGATCAGTTGATAAAAATGTTGTGGCCAGAGGTTTGAAGGAACATAGCCCTGTATTTCCCCCTGGGAGCAATAGTGTTTAGGGATTGCTAATTCAGTGTTCACAGAGATTTAATAGAACACAACTGTTTCAAATAATGACAATTAACTATTAGTTATTAACTAATAAACTGTTCACATTTACAGACCTTATAAAGGACAGAATTGAAACACACTTGAAAACCCAAGGAAATTTATGCTACTTAGGGGTCCTTGGACATGGGCACAAGTCTGCTAGTCAGCAGACTGGTTCATGTGACCACAGCAGGACAGTATAAGTAAAAGCTGTCACATAGCACAGATGTCATGTCCATTACTATTAGAAACAACACACACTGTAGTATACTCATATTCTACGAGCTAGCTGTACAACTATGGACAAGTACATTAAGCATTCTAGTTTTATGAATTTATCTGAAAAATTACAAAGTTTGACCAAATGACTTCAAAAGACACTTTTATCTTCCAAATGTTATGTTTCTATAGTTATAACATAAAAATGTCTTTTCCTTTTTACAAATGGGGCCATGTATAAGCCAGGCCCTCAAGCACTTCTCTTCACTAAGTAGAAGGAGAACATTTGTCACTGGGATGTTTCAAGGATATTTGAACAGTCTATTGTGCAAATTTTTACTTTCAAGCAACCAAAACAGGTAAAGAGCCAAAGCATGCTCAGCTTGGGCCAGGCCTTGGCAGCAGAGGGTACAAAGACGGGTTCTCAGTGGCTGACATTTCAATCTGGGTGGAACAACAAAATAAATGCAAATGAAACAAATAGTAGGAGTTCAGTGGCTGAGTAGGCCTCAGTCAAAGACTCTGGAAGCAGAGGCACCTGGTGGCTCAGTGATTGCCCTCTGTTCAGGTCATGATCTCGGGGTCTTGAGAGCGAGTCCCACATTGGACTCCTCACAGGGAACCTGCTTCTCCCACTGCCTATATCTCTGCCTCTCTCTGTGTCTCTCATGAATAAATAAATAAAATCTTTTAAAAAAAGATTCTGGAAGCAGAACTTCCCCAAGAGCTGCCCACTGTTGGCTTCCTATGGCATTAAGTGGCTCCACAGCCCATATATCCCTGCTCAGTGACCCAGATGTTCCCAAGCCATGGGATTCTCAGATCCAATAGGAAAAAAGAGCTGAAATTATTGATGGCTTCCTGAGTCCATGTTTCCAAACTGACCCTGTGTCTTTGACTTTCCATCAATCTCTAATAATTTCAGAAGCTGGAAGAAGACGCTTAGACCTTGGAACCAACAATGTCTCTTTTGGAAGCCTTCTACTATGGCTGTGCAATGATATTTTATTACCACAGGTGATCCTTCCAATCCTAATAACCCAAGCATCAAGGTGCAAGACAGTTAATTGATAATGTTGATTATGCCATTGTCTTCTGTGGCACACTAACAAAGTAGCATTCATCCTACCTGGGGATTACAAAAGCCACCTTTTGGTTGGCAGAAGAAGGTCCCTTGGGATATAGGGCCCTTGTACGTATTTTCCACGCTGTGCTTTCTTTCTTGATGTCTGCAAGAGGGTATTTTGATGTGTATGATAAAGCAGGTGATGTCTCAGGAGAGATCAGCTTAGGGAAAGGAACCAGAGTCTTTCCAAGTGATCTCAACCAAGTTCTCTAAGCTTAATGCCATGTCTATTCATCAGGGATAACCTTACATTTACCCTAGGGCTGTCTCAAGGGTTTTGTGAGGATTAAGTGAGGCACAATGTAAGTAAACATCTAAGACACTGCCTGGCACCCAACATTCCTGATGCTTATCATTATTTATTAAGCAGAAGACATTTCTTATTGATCACACAATGGTTTTAAAATTCAGTTCCAGTTTAAGCACATCTATGTAATATTAAAGCAGGGCTTTATCCTTCCCTCAGGAGGTAAAAGCAAAATGCAGCCCTACTGAATAGCAAGTTTCAGCAATAACGTAGTATACCTGACCTCGGTTGAACAGAAAAAATGAACCAACATAGTCATCCTTGTTCAGAACCTCCTCCTACGGGCCACAAGCAAGACCTAAATTTGTTTTCCTGAGAGGTCATTGTTTCCTTTAGAAACCTGCCAGGAAATTGTGATGACTAAAATTATAAAGACAGAACTTCAAATTAAAAGATTAACAAAAATCCCAGTAGACTATGATTTGAAATTCAAGGTGTGTTTCCACTTCAACTTATTCCCATCTCCACTCTGAGTAAATTGAGATTTGAAAGAAATGAAGAGAAGGAAGAAACTTTTGTTTTCCTCCAATAATCTCCTCACAGCTTTTGTTCATCAGCTCCTCCTGGGAACAACAGTGTGTTTAGGTGGCAGAGCTTCAGTCGCCATAGAAACACATCATAAAAGGTCCAGTTATTAAGGAGCAGGGTCTTCTGGTTGCCATAGGGAATGGTTCCCTAATAGATTTTCAAGGCTAGTGATGTGCTTATGGTCCGTGTGACTATTTATTTGTATCAAAGATTACAGCGTGCCTTGTGTGATCTTTAACATTTGCTTGCAGTTAGATTTTCCTTTCTTTTGTCTGACTTCCAGTTTGTGAAAACAAATTAATCTCCCAGAACATTATAAACACTACACACCACCTTCAGTAAGAAATGTTGTCTGTTAAAAAAAAAAAAGAAATGTTGTCTGTTAAATAAAACCAAGTTATAGAAAAATAAAGCATCGTTTCTTCATGTTTGATAAGTATAATAAGAATGTCCATTTAGCCTGTGCCCCTCACCCTGGGATATTTAAATCTAAACTGAGTTCCCAAGAGGTAGAATCACTAGAGACAGTAAATGGGAGGAAACATTGGGGGACTGCCCAAATCAGACAGAGACTGACCTCACCTTCTCTCCAACCTCTGCTTCTCTGAGGACGGGCAGGATCAAGAGAGCACAGGCACCTACTTGTTCATTCATTCATTCATTCACTCATTCAATCATTCACTTGTTAATTCATTCAAAGTGCATGTATTAGGTATCCAGCATGTATAAACCTGTATAGACCCTAAAGTGGACACAGGATTAACTCAACATTGTGTCATTTCTCATGATGCTGCTGCGGAAAGAGTGGTCCACGTCTGAGGACAGGTTTGGACAGATAATGCAATACTACAGAAGTTTTCCTACAGATAACTAAGAAGTAAATGCAGTAACTTAGATGAAAGATAAGGCCTATCTCTGGCCATATTGAAGGTCTCCTTAACTTACTGGCTACAAAGGAGTAGAAGATTCTTTCACATGACCACACAATATTCAGGGCAGGCTAAACATTACTACATCTGTTTAGTCATATTTCAATAAGATGTTGCATTTATTGCTGGGGGATGTTGCTGATTTTTGTGTTGTTTTTTCATCATCACACACCTTATGTTGTGTGAGCCTCCTGAGGGTCCTAAAGAGACTCCCAAGGAGCCGAAAGGACTTTAAGGTCTGCCTCTGTGGCATATACATCAGAGGAGTTTAGGAGCTTTTTTTTAGGAGCTTGTTTTCTGAAAGCATGTCACCTGACCGCAAGGTGAACTTTGGAAGGTGGGTTTGATTCCCACTGTCATCACCTTCCCAGAGCCAAGACAGGTAGGGATTGCCTTCATGAACCTCACAAATGCAATCATGATAAATCATGATGACTACCTCTGACAATGCTGCCTTAAGGATCAATACTGAGCACTATGGGCAATTCTTTTTGGGGAGACCTGAGAAAACATCAACATACTGTTGTGGTGATCTGTTTTAGATCACTCTTGAAGGCAACTATTTTCTAATAGTCTGACTTGAAACCACTAGCAAGATGCATGCCATGCCCATGTGGCTGTGTTCTTCAGTGTGGAGCTGGTGTGAGAAATGACCAGGCATGCCACACCCATGCCACACTATGAAACAGTGACAATCCTCTGGGCTGGAGCACTGGGGAGGGGTGAGGGATACATAGTCGCATCAGGGAGCCACCTGTGGCATGTGGGTGATATTCCACAGCAATTAGTGATGATTGCATGTGTCCAAGGTGAAGAGTGTCACAATGGGATTTATCCTGGCTTTCTGTGATATGAAATCAGCTTATGACCAGGACTTTTAAATAACTTCATAATTCAGTCTCTAAAGATGGGTACCTGAGACCAGCTTTCAACAATTTAAAATATTCTCAAATATAGTATATTAAGGGAAAAAAGCAAATTGTAAAACAGTGTAAGCTCAAGGTAACCATTTTGTTTAAATTAGAAAGAGAGAATAAGGAAATGTGGCTTATAAATACCAAAATAAATACAAGTAAAACAAAATAAAACAAACATCTCTGAAAGAATAACATTTCGTAGAGTAGGGAAATGGAACCTAAGCAAATGGGAACAACTGAGGAGAGACTCTCAGACCACTTTTCATATTTTTCATACATGAATCTTATTAATGTACTATGATTAAATATTAATTAAAAAATCTTAATGATATTGTACGAGGATTTACAGATGAGGAAATTACAGATCTCGGAAGTTAAATCACTCTCTGAGGCCACATAGCTCATTGACAATCATGATGAGATATTCAGCTTCAGCTGGCTTCCCCAGATGAACTTGTATGGAGCTGCTGCTCACTGCCTCATTCAGTCCATGCCTTGGTCCTCACTAATGCAGAAAATTGCTCCTACCCTCATTCTCATTGCACCTTATTTAAGTTGCTATCATGTATTACATGGCATTGTGCTTTCCTGATTAAATATCTGTCTTCTTGTTAAGTATTCCCTTAGAAAGAATCTAGTATTTATTATTGAATGTAATTTTCATCAAATGTAATAAAGTAGTTCTTATTTCTTTTATTATAAAATTGAAGCTAAGAGTGACAGATATGGACTGAAAGTTTGTGTCCACCCAAAACTCTTATGTTGAAACCCTAACCCTCAATATTATAATATTTGGAAGTGGAGATTTTGGGAAGTAATGAGGTCATGGGAGTGAAATCCCCATGTTGGGATTAGAGTCCTTATAAGTAGAAGAGACCAGAGCCATTTTCTCTTTCCAATGCATGAGGATACATATAGTAAGAGAAATTTCACCAGGAATCTAAACACCTAGCACCTTGACTTTTCAGCTTCCAGAATTGTGGGAAATAAATGTCTGTTGTCCAAGCCACGTAATCGGTGGCATTTTGTTATAATGGCTACCAAGGTACAATTAAGTCAGCATAAAGTCACGCAGCTCTTGAGCCTCAGAATTGAAGTTTAAATGACAGATTCCCAAATCCCACATCTCCCTCTATATGGTGCTCTTTCCTAATGAGACTGGAAATATGTTAGTCTTTGTTTTACCAACACTCTCTAATGCCTGGCAAAAGATCCTGGCTACATTTGTTGTCTGCATGGACCCTGAAGGCAAACTCATGCTGGATTCAAGTATATCGTTGAAAGATTGTCTTGGCAATATTTGACAACCCTTCCATGATTTTTCTAGCAAGATGACGATGACAGTTTCAACATTAGCTGACAAAATTAGATCTTTTCCTAAAATCAGACCCGGAATCCCAAAATAGAGAGATGGATCCATAATCATGACTAAATTCACCAACTCTAAGAACGCTTTTGAAACAAAACCACTCTGTCCCAGCACTCTAGAAGAGATAGAGCCAAAGGCATATTTAACAGTGCTTCATCTTATCACAATCAGTTCTGGAACTACTTACTGCCTTAGGACTACTTCTGTCTATAGTAAAACATATGCTTTACCCACATACATTAACTGTGTGCTTCTAGTGTTTGTGGTTCAAATGATGAATCTGTCTGAAGGGACCATAACGAAGTCTCTTTCTTTTCTTTCCACTAAAGGAACTCAAGTGTACCAAGTCTTCAGGAACTGTCCTACTTTGTGTTTTACTCCTAGACTGACACTTTACACAGCATCTTGTACATTTTCTACATCACATTTACAAATAGGTACACCAATCCTATCCCCTAAAATGGAAAACACACACTTTCAAGAGACATCAAAACATTAGACTCCAAACAAAATACCAATTTTCATTCTGCTCTGTCTATATCATACTCAAAATCACAATGCACGCCTAATGGTTGGCCAAAGTCCTTGAGCACAGCCTATTTCACAGCACTTAGCTCCTAATTGAAATTTCACAGTACAATACTTAAGACACAACTCCTAATTGCATTGCCATTTAAGCAAATGTGTTTTCCTAGCCATTTATTTGTGATTTCCTCTCGCTATATGCTTCTTATGATTTGCTGTTGGTTGCTATTGCAATTAAGACCTTCAGTATCCATTTGAGGATATTGTAGAATGTCCTATCTCCCTGTGAATTAAATTTAACCCAGTAGTATATTAATAGCTTCCCCCAGTTGTGTGCCTTTGGGAAGAAAAAGAACATTTCCATTCTCAGAGGAGATACTAGTTCTTGGCTCTCCCTATCAAAGACTTTTCCAAACTGTAGTCCTTATTGGTTTCTTCACTTGTTCTCTCAGGTCTGATTTTAATATGAAATTGTGTAGGAATTCAGTTCCACAGATAAGAAATACAAGCAGCTTTTAAATATTATTTGAAAACATCGAAGTGTGTTAATAGAACAAAATACAGTGACAATCCTTTACTTTCTCCTTCTAGAAAGATTTTTAAAAATTTATTACAGACATTTCAAATAAGCAAAATCATAAAATAGTATAATGAATTTCCCATATATCTATGTTCCAACTTCACAGCTTATTTATTTTGAGTCAGGACCCAATTAGGTCTACATATTTGCTTCTGATTTTTCTTTTATCATATGAGTTTTCCATCCCCTCACTTCTATGCCTTCAATCTGTAGATAAAACCTAGTCCTTGGATTACCACCTTGACCCCATTCTGGATTGGAGAAATGGCTTCTTTGTAGGATCATATAATTGTTCATCTATGTCTATCTTCTATATTTCCTGCAAATATAAATCTATTTATAAATCTATTTGGTGGTAGGTCTAATGACTTTCACCTTTCAGGTATCTTGTTAACAGAAATACAGATCCAGACACATTGAACTACAAGACTTATAGGCCTCTCACTTTATCTGACATCCGATACTTGAGTCCTCTCTACAGTGCTTCCCAGGTGCTTGCCTAGAATCAGACATTGTCTAAATCACTTCTTGCATGGATAGGGAGACTTAGTCTGAAAAATACAGTTAAGAAGGAGAACTGGGAAAGAAAGAGAGACTTAAAAGGGCCCTATCCAAATCCCAAGGCCAATACAACTCAACTTTTAAAACATCACATTGAAGAGTTTTAGCCAGGAAGTAGAGCCAGTGATTGAGGAAATGGATTACAAACAAGGCCCTCAGACAAATGAAGTTGTTTAACATGGAAGTCAAGAACCTGGACAGAGCCTCTCAAAGGCTTAGGTGGGAACAGCAGGAGATTTTTTTGGTTTGCCCATTGAGGTACTGAGGCAGTTTGGAAGCACTGGCAAGAAGAGACTAAGCATTAAATTTCTCTTCTAAAATATGGAAATTGATGTTGAACTTTCTGCATTCACTTCTGGAAAGCTCTGTGGATATGACTTTATAACTCTAGCTTCTAACAGCACAGACTGACTACATAGTCTACAGTCTACACAGTTGACTCAGGCAAGGTTGAGGCCAAGCCCTGCATGTGGAGGTTGGGGGGGCTCACCAATAAAGCAACTTTTGGGAGTCTTTTATTCACCAACATCTTACTGTTCTTGAAAACCTGTATCCTTAAATAAGCCCAATATTTTGTTTTTGTTTTTTTTTTTCAAATTCTCCTGCCATTTATTTTTTAAATCCCTGCTAATGCAGAGTCATTCCTCCTTCTTTGTCTCAGCCTGTCAGCCCATAATCTGATCTGCTGAAGGAGAAGATTTTTTTCATGGTATCATTCACAAATTTGAGGTACTTAATGTAGGTACTTCTAAATTATTCTAAAAATGTAGATCAGGACAAGGCCAACAACCAAGCTCTGAAGCTCTCCAATGGGACCTCCCAAGACAGTTCCAGTAACCAGGACCCTGAGGAATCATCACTGGTTAGTGGTTGACATATATCCTTTAGCCCAGCTTCCAATTGTCCTTGAAATCAACTTCATGGACAAGATACCTGGAAATATGTTACAAAAGGCTTAGTTGTGAAGTCCATACTTTTTACTTGTCCAGGAAACTTTCTTATCTAAAAAAAAAAAAAAATGGGGGGGAGGAGTAATCAGAGCTTCTTCCAGATGTGCCTCTCTCCTGGTTTCATGGAGTTTCCTCCTCACAGCATGGCCCCGAAATGCCAGTCCTTGCTCGGGCATCAAATGAAGAAACCAAGGCTGCCTCCTGCGCCCAATCCGGAGGAAACATCAACCTCTCAGAACTTGCTGAAGGGAGAAAAAGAACAGCAAGGAGCAATTGAACATATTGATGAAGTACAAAGTGAAATAGACAGACTTAATGAACAAGCCAGTGAGAATATTTTGAAAATAGAACAGAAATATAACAAACTCCACCAACCATTTTTTCACAAGAGGTTGGAATTGATCACCAAAATCCCCAATTTTGGAGTAATAACATTTGTCAACCATCCACAAGTGTCTGCACTGCCTGGGGAGGAGGATGAAGAGGCACTTCATTATTTGACAAGAGTTGAAGTGACAGAATTTGAAGATATTAAATCAGGTTACAGAATAGATTTTTTATTTTGATGAAAACCCTTACTTCAAAAAAAGTTCTCTCCAAAGAATTTCACCTGAATGAGAGTGGTGATCCATCTTCAAAGTCCACTGAAATCAAATGGAAATCTGGAAAGGATTTGACAAAACATTCAAGTCAAACACAGAATAAAGCCATCAGGAAGAGACAGCACGAAGAACCAGAGAGCTTCTTAACCTGGTTTACTGACCACTCTGTTGCAGGTGCAGATGAGTTAGGAGAGGTCATAAAAGATATTTGGCCAAATCCATTACAGTACTACTTGGTTCCAGATATGGATGATGAAGAAGGGAAAGAAGAAGGAAGAAAGAAGAAGAAAGAAGAAAGAAGAAGAAGAAGAAGAAGAAGAAGAAGAAGGAGAAGGAGAAGGAGAAGGAGAAGGAGAAGGAGAAGGAGAAGGAGAAGGAGAAGAAGAAGGAGAAGAAGAAAGAAGAAGAAGGAGGAGGAGGAGTAAGAAAGAAGAAGAAGGAGGAGGAGGAGGAGGATTGGAAGATATTGATGAAGAAGGAGATGAGGATGAAGGTCAAGAAGATGACAATGATGATGAGGGGGAAGGCAAGGAGGATGAAGGAGAAGATGACTAATGGAACACTGATGGATTCCAACATTCCATTCCAATTTTCTCCAGTCCCTGGGAGCAAGTTGCATCTCTTTTGTCCCCCCCCCCCCCTTGTGCTCATTTGTCCTGTTTTTTTGAAGTCTCTTTTCTCTCCCTTTATACCATGGTTCTCAATTTATTTTGGGGGGAAACACCTTGAGCAGAATACAGAGGGAAAAGAATCTCTACCGCTTTCTGTTCCAAATTCATTTTTATCCCTTCCTGTCTCAACAAAAACTTTATGGAATCAACACTACAGTACTGCTCTGTGGGAAGAAAGAAAAACCTTCTGCTCCCTTAGCTTTGCTGGAAGCTGGAGGGTGCTAGGCCCCTGTGTAGTAGTGCATAGAATTCTAGCTTTTTTCCTCCTTTCTCTATATATTGAGCTCAGAGATTACACTGTGTCTTTATGTGAAAGTGGACAGTTAGCATTTACCAACATGTACCTGTCTACTTTATCTTGTTTAAAAAAAGAAAAAAACTTTTAAAAATGGGGTTATAGAAGGTCATCAAAGGGTGGGTTTGAGATGTTTGGGTGGGTTAAGTGGGCATTTTGGCAACATGGCTTCTCCTTTGGCATGTTTAATTGTGATGTTTAATGTACATCCTTGCAGTTTAAGATGACACTTTTAAAATAAAACTCTCCTAATGATGACTTGAGCCCTGCCACTCAATGGGGGAATCAGCAGAATCAGAGGATCTTATTTGGAATTGACATTCTCTATTGTAATTTTGTTCCTGTTTATTTTTAAATTTTCTTTTTGTTTCACTGGAAGGGAAAGATGCTTAGTTTTAAACGTTAAAAGTGTACAAGTTGCTTTGTTACAATAAAACTAAATGTGTATACACACACACACACACACACATGGTAAAAATAAACTCAGTTCATTGTGGAGTACTGAATACTTGCTTCCTTAAGTGCTTTTCTATTTTTTCCTCCTTGTTGAATCAGAATTTAAGTGTGGATTGCTTCTCCTCTTCTTGGGTAGATTTCTGCCATGAGATTGTGTCCCTCTTTTCTCTGAACCTTTTGAAATATGTCCTCTTAGGCTCTCAGGCACATAAATGATTCTCTCACACATATCTTTGCTGAGCAGTAACATTATACCCTTCACAAAAACCATTTCACAATGGATTGCATATCTAAACATAATGCAAAACTCTAAAACTCCTAAAAGATAACACAGAAGAAAATCTTTGATGAAAACTTTTTAGGTAAAACACCAAAGGTATAATCCATAAAAAAAGAATTCAAAAGTTGGGCTCAATTAAAATTAAAACCTTTGGCTCTATGAAAGACACTGATAAGAGAAGGGGAAAATAATGAAAAAATAATTACAAAACACATATCTGATAAAGGACTGTTATTCCAAATGTGCTAAGAAAATTTAAAACTCAATAATAAGAAAATGAACAACCTGATTAAAAAACAGGCAAAAAGATCTGAACAGACACCAAATAAGATATACATATGGCAAATAAGCATATGAAAAAATGCTCAACATCACGTCAGTGTGAATTTCAAATTGAAACAAGATACAACTACACCCCTATTAAAATGGATAAAATCCAAAACACTGAGAACACCAAATGCTGGCAAAGATGTGGAGCACAGGAACCCTCATTCATCACTGGTGAGAATGCAGAATGGTATAACTACTTTGGAAGACAGTTTGACAGCTTCTTACAAAACCAGACGTACTCTACCCATATGATCCAACAACCATACTCTTTGGTATTCACCCAAATGAGTTGGAACCTTATGTTCACACAAAAACTGGCATATGAATGTTTAGAACAACTTTATTAATAATTGCCAAAACTTTGAAGCAATATGTCCTTTTGCAGGTGAAGAGGTAAATAAACTGTGATACATCCAAATGGTAAAATATTATTCAGGGTTAAAAAGAAATTAGCTATGAAGACACAAAAAGGCAGGGGGGAAGCTTAAATGCATATTTACTAAGTGAAATAGGCTAATTTCAACCATATGAGCTTCTGAAAAAGAAGACATACCTGGAGACAATAAAATATTATGGCTTTCCAGGGATTTGGGGAGAGGAAAGAATGAATAGATGGAGCTTTAAGCTAAGTGGGTTTCTAAGGCAGCAAAATTAATTCTATACACTCTAATGGTGAATATATATACATATAAATGTTTCATATACATATATGTATATACATATATATGTTTCATATATACGTTTATATGTATATACACACATACACAACATTAGGGTTGGTTGTATACATTCTATGGGTCTTGACAAACATATAATGATATGTATGATATGTATTCACATATACATATATGTATTCACATATAAACATAATGATATGTATATACATATAAACTTTCATATTTATATGCACATTTTGATTTTTGGAGCAATTTTAGCTATAGAGAAGTTGAACAAATTATATAGAAAGCTCTCATATACCTTCTGTCATGAACAAAGTTTCCCCTTAACATCTTGCATTACTGTGGTATATTTGTTACAATTAATGAACCAAATTTGCATTATTCTTAACTAAAGTCTATAGTTTACATGAAGATTCACTCTTTGTGCTGTAAAGTTTTATAAGTTTTGACAAACACATAATGTCAGGTATCCAATATTACATCATGCAGAATAGTTTCAACATACCAAAAATCATCTCTAATTCACCTTTTCATCCCCACTCCTCCCCCAATCTGGCAATCATTGATCATTTTGTCTACCTATTTTTTCAAGGTCATATAGTTGGGAGTCATTTAGTTGGCTTCTTTCTAGATTGGCTTCTTTCATTTAGCAATATGCATTTAACGATCCTCCATGTAGTTTTGTGACTTGATAACTTCTTTCTTCTTAAAGCTGAATAATATTTTATTGTATGGATATACTGCAGCTTGTTTATCCATTCATCTATTAAAAGATACTTCTAGGGGGATCCCTGGGTGGCGCAGTGGTTTAGCGCCTGCCTTTGGCCTGGGGCACAATCCTGGAGACCCGGGATCGAATCCCACGTCGGGCTCCCGGTGCATGGAGCCTGTTTCTCCCTCTGCCTGTGTCTCTGCCTCTCTCTCTCTCTCTCTCTCTCTCTGACTATCATAAATAAATAAAATTTTTTTTTAAAAAAAGATACTTCTAGGGATGTCTGAATGGCTCAGTGGTTGAGCATCTACCTTTGGCTCAGGTCGTGATCCCAAGGTCCCAGGATCGAGTTCCACATCGGGCTCCCAGCAAGGAGCCTGCTTCTCCCTCTGCCTGTGTCTCTGCCTCTCTGTGTCTCTCATGAATAAATAAATAATTTTAAAAAAAAAAAAGATACTTCTATACAATGGGACACTATTCGGCCAAGAGAAATTTAAAAATCCTGCCATTCATGACAATGTGGATGAAGCTTGACATTATGCTAAGTGAATTAAGTCATACAGAGAAAGAAAAATGCTGCATAATGTCACTTATATGTGGAATCTAAAAAAGCCAACCTCATAAAACAGAGTATAGAGTGATAGTTACCAGGAATTGTGTGTGTGTGTGTGTGTGTGTGTCCAGAAAAAGGGATAGGGGGATGGAAAGGTGTTAGTCAAATAGAACAAACTTCCAGTTATAAAATGAATTAGCTCTGAAGATCTAATGTACAACATAGTAACTATAGTTAATAATACTAATATGCTTGAGATTTGTTGACAGTAGATCTTAAATGTTCTCACCACAAAAAGAAATGTAACCATGTGACATGGTGAAGGTGTTAGCTAATTCTAGGGTGGCAATCATTTTGCAATATAGAAATGTATCAAATCAACACATCCTACACGCGAAACTTACAAAATGTCATATGTCAATTGTATCAGGTAAAGCTGGAAAAAATAAAATAAATAAATAAAACAAAAATTAATTAAAAATAAATATTTCAGTTGCTTTCAGCTTAAAGCAATTTTGGGAAAAGCTACTTTCGTGTGCACGTTTTTATGTGGTCATAAGTTTTCAATTTAATTGAGAAGATACTTAGAAGTCTGACTGCTGTATTATATAAAATTGTTTTGGTCTGTGAGAAACAGTCTCCCCTCAGTGGCTGGACCACTTTACATTCATACTAGCAATGGTAGTTCCTGTTTCTCTGCATCACTGCCAACCTTAGATATTATCAGTGTTTTGGATTTTACCATTGTACTGGTTTTGTAGTGCTATCTCTTCATTTTAACTTTTAACATCTTTCAATGTTGAATTGGCAAATTCTCTAATGACATATAATGTTGAGCATTTCTTCATATGTTTATTTGCCATCTGTATATCCTACATTGCCAGGACTGCTGTAACAAAATACCACAGACTGTTTGACTTTCACAACAGAAATTTACTTTCTCACAGTTCTAGAAGCTACAAGCCTGAGATAAGGTGTTGGCAGGTCTGATTTCTCCTGAGGCTTCTTTCCTTGGCTTACAAGCCATCTTTTCACTATACCCTTGTGGTCTTGTCTCTGTGTATGTGTATGTTATGTCCAAATCTCCTTCCTTTTCTTTTTTTTTTTAAAAACATTTTATTTATTTATTTATTTATTTATTTATTTATTTATTTGAGAGAGAGAGAGAGCACAAGTGGTGTGTGGGCAGTGCAGCATGGAGGGGTAGAGGGAGAAGGACAAGCAGATTCCTCACTGAGCAGGGAGCCTGAAGTGGGACTCGATCAAGATCCTGGGATCATGACCTGAGCTGAAGGCAGATGCTTAACCAACTGAGCCACCTTAAGGAGATAAGATATCCTAAATCTCCTTTTCTTATAAGGACACCAGTCAACTTGTTTAGGGCCCACCCCAAAAACTTTCACTTAATTACCTCTTTAAAGACCTATCTCCAAATCAGGATACATTCTGAGGTACTGGAGGTTAGAACTTCAACATACAAATTTTAGGGAACATAATTTAACTCATTCATAATTCAGCTTCTTTGGTGAGGTATCTGTTCAGATATTTCACCTATTTTTAATATGATTTTATAAGCATTGAGTTTTAAGTGGTTTCTTGTGTATTTCAGATATAAGATTCTTATCAGATATGTATTTTGTAAATATTTTCTCCAAGTCTGTGGCTTGTCTTATTATTCTCTTAACAGAGCCTTTCATGGAGCAGAAGATTTTAATTTTAACGTAGTTTTATTTTTCTATTTTTTTATTCACAGATTGTGGTTTTTGTGTTGTGTCTAAAACACATTGCCAAAGCCAAGGTCATTTACATTTTTTGTTACCTTCAAGAACTTTTATAATTCTGCTTTTTTATAGTTAGGTCTATGATCCACTTAAGTTAATTTTTGTAGAAGATATAAAGTCTTTGTCTACATTAATTTTTTTTGCATATGGATGTCCAATTGTTCCAGCAGAATTTCTTGAAAAAACTATCTATTCTCCATTTAATTACCTCTTCTCCTTTGTCAAAGATTGAAAAAGATTCTTTAAAAAGATCAATAACAGGGCATCCCAGGTGGCTCAGCGGTTTAGCACCGCCTTTGGCCCAGGGCGTGATCCTGGAGACCCGGGATCGAGTCCCACGTCAGGCTCCCTGCATGGAGCCTGCTTCTCCCTCTGCCTATGTCTCTGCCTCTCTCTGTGTGTGTCTCTCATGAATAAATAAATAAAAAAAATCAATAACATTGCTAAACCTCTAGCACAATAACTAAGAAAAAAATTAAAAAGATACAAATTACTCATATCAGAAAATGAGAGATGAGCAATACTGATTCCATGGACATTGAGCTAAATGAATTTAAAGAATCAGCTTTTACTTTTGTTGGTATTTTGTTGACTTTTGCTTACTTTTTGTTTTCCTGTTTTTATTATTTTTATTCTTCTACTTGATTTAGGTTTATATTGCTCAGATTTCTTAGTTTTTTAGGGTGGACATTTTCTCTAGGCTTCTTCTTCAGTTCATGTCTTATTCAGGTATGCATTGCTTAATCTCTAGGTATTTTGGAATTTTCCAGCTATCTTTTTGTCACTTATTTTTAGTTTAATTTCATTGTGGGTTGAAAGCATATTTTGTATGATTTTTATTCTTTGAGATGTGATAAGGTGTGTTTTATGACCCAGAACGTGGTCTATCTTGTGAATGTTCTATGTGAATCTGAGAACATGTATTCTTCTGTTGTTTGATAAAATTCTATATAAATATAAATTAAATCTGGTTAAATGATTATGCTGTTCATTTCAACTATATGCTGGCTGATTTTATACCCACTGGTTCCATCAATTACTAATAGAGGCACATTGATGTCCTCAACAATAATATTGGATTTGTCTATTTTTCTTGCAGTTCTAGTAGTTTTTGTTTCAAGTATTTTGATACCTTGTTTTATGTGGATACATGTTAAGGATTATTATGTCTTCTTGGAAAATTGATCCCTTTACCATTATGCAATGCATCTATCTTTGCCATCCTGTTTTGTTTTAAGGTCTGCTTTGTCTGAACTTAATAAATCTACTCTACCTTTCTTTTGCTTGATGTTAGCATGTCTTTCTCCATTCCTTTCCTTTTAATCTATGCTTTATATTTAAAGTTGGTTTCTCATACACAAGTTAGGTTGGGCTTTTTTCCTTTTTTTATTCACACTTACAAGATCTGTGTTTTAATTAGTACATTAGTTCACAGACATTTATTTTTTTGTTTTGTACTTTTGTACTTTTGTTTAAGTAGGCTCCATTCTGAAGTGGAGCCCAATGCATAGCTTGAACTCACGACTCTGAGTTCAAGACCTGAGCTGCCATCAAGAGTCTAATGTTTAACTGAGCTACTCAGGCACCCCTAGTTCACATGCACTTAAAGTGACTATATATTCAGATTAAGATCTATCATGTTTATGACTGCTTTCTATTCACCGAATTTTTGAAACTTTCTTTTTTATTCGCTGAATTTTTGAAGCTCTTTCTTTTTCCCACTTTTCTAGCTTGAGCATTTTATATTATTTTATCTCCTTTCTTAAAATATGTATCTTTTTAAAAGTTTTAGCACTTGCCTTTGAATTTGCAAATATATATTTATAACACATCTAAATTCACTATCAAGCAACTCTATTCTGTTTCCAAGGTAGTGCAGATACCTTATAAGACAGCAACTCCAATTATTGTCTCCCATTTCTTTATCACTGACATTCATTTCATTTATCCATAACCTGCAATCATTCAATATATTATTATTACTTTGAACAAACAGATATATATTAGGTCAGTTGAGTAATAAAAATTAAATATGTGATTTTACTTCCATTTATTCTTTGATGGTCTTCTTTCTTTATGTAGACACAGGTTTATAACCTATAGCATTTCCTTCTCTTTGAAGAGCTTCTTTTAACATTCATTGAAAGGCAGGTCTACTGGCAAAAAATTCCTCCAGTTTTTGTCTGGGAAAGTTTATTTCTCCTTCTTTTTTGAGGGATAACTTTGCTATATATAGAATTCTAAGTTGGTGGGGGTTTTCTTCCAAGATTAAATATGTCACTATACTCATCTCTTGCTTACAGTTTCTGATGAGAATTTTGATATACTTCTTATTCTTTTCATCTACAGATAATGTGTTTATTTTCCCTTTTGGTTTCTTTCAAGATTTTCCTTGGCTCTTTGTTTTCTGCAGTTTGAATATGATATACCTAGTTGAAGTGTGTGTGTATATATATATATCTTGTGTGTATCTGGATTTGTGGTTTGGTATCTGTTAATTTTGGAAAATTCTTAGCATTATTACTTCAAATGTTTCTTCCCTTTTTTTCTATTTCTTTCTTTTTTCTGTCTTTCTTCTTTCTCTTCCTTCTGGTATTCCCAATACATGTACATTACACTGTTATAAACGACCCACAGCTCTTGAATAGCTTTTCCATTTTTTCTACTTTTTTGTCTTTTTATTTCAATCTGGGAAATTTCTATCAACATATCTTCAAGATCACTAATATTTTTCCAGCTCTGTGCAATCTATTGATGAGCACATCAAAAGCATTATTCATTTCTTCACAGTATTGTTATTTCAAATATTTCCTTTATGAATCTTTCTTAGCTTCCATCTCTTTGCTATAACAATCATCTGTTATTACAACATTGTCTGTTTTTCCAATTCATGCCCTTAATATGTTAATCATATTAATTTTAAATTTGCTATCTGTTAATCCCCAAATTGCTGTCATATTTGACCTGGTTTTCATGAATGCTTTGTGTCTTCAGGTTGTCTTTACTCTTGTCTATTAGCACACCTTATAGTTTTTTGTTGTTTTTGAAAGCTGGACATGATGTACCTGATAATAGGATCTGAGGTAAGCAGGCTTCATTGTGGAAGTATTACGTTTATCTGGTTAGGAATTGGGTTGTTTCGGGTTTGTTGTAGCTGGACAAGCCAGAAACTTCAGTTTCCCTAGTTTCATCGTGTTTTGCTTTGCTTTCCCATCTTGCCTTTGTTTCCCCAGTAATTCTTTTTTAAATAGTTTTATCTTGCAGCCCTCTCAGTTGTAATTCACTGTTTCTATCTTGGAGCACTGCTGATGTAGCCGTAAGGTGTTAGCTAGGGAAGGCATTTTTGCAATATATGATTGAATTTTAAGTTTTTAGTGGTTCTAAGTCCCTGGGTCTGACCTCCAGAAACATTTCTTGGCCGTTTTGGTTTTTTGCCTTTCCTAAGGTGAGACAGAAAGATCATAAGCTTCTTACCTAATTCTCCTTCCCCCAGATCAGGTAAGTCTCTGGCAGAATAGTGTCCCTTGAGAGCAGTCCTTTGCTATGGAGAATGCTCTGGGCTTATTTCAAATGACTATTTTTCCCTTGAGTTTTTCTCTGATTTTCACTGTGAGAATCTGCTGAGGCTCCTGTAGGTAAAATTGAATAAACTATGGGGGGTCTCAAAAGATGACTTCCCCCAGGAGTTTTTAACTCTCAACCTGGTCTACAACTCATCCTTTAGCAATTTGTCAATTTCTAACAGTTATTGGCTCTAGTGGCTTCTGCCCAAGGTTAGCTGAGTTCAGCTATAATCCTCTATATCTGTCCATCTTTCCAGTTTGAGGGATGGCAGTTTGCCCTGTGATCTCAACCTTCTGATGGATCTAAGAAAAGTCATTGATTTCAGTTTCTTTAGTTTTTTTTTTTCTTTTTGTGTGGATGAGAGTGATGTCTTCCAAGTGACACCAGATGTTCATAAATAATTGTAAACATAACTAATTTATAAAATATAAGTCTAGATGGTAGGAAAATGTATAATCAAATAAGTATGTTGGTGGATGTGGTGTCTTAGGTCACTACCATCACCTTCCAGGTCACACAGAGATTTTGTCACTTGTTCCATCTTCTGATGTTTTAGGGCAGTTTCCATAATTTATAACGTGGCCTGTGGATAGTCCACAAAGCAGGTTATTCTTGCCAGTCCATTCTCTCTTAGCCTCCAGGGCACACACAAACACCCCCATGAACAGACTCTGTCAGGCTTAGCTCTTTCTTTTTTTCTGTTTTAACTTAGTTTTCTTATTATTTATGTATGGAAAGTCCAGCAGATGAGAAAACAACTGCCATTTAAAAGATCATTATTGGAAGATGCCTGGGTGGCTCAGTAGTTGAGTATCTGCCTTCAGCTCAGGGCATGATCCTGGGGTCCAGGATTGAGTCCCACATCAGGCTGCTTGTGGAGAGCCTGCTTCTCCCTCTGCCTGTGTCTCTGCCTCTATCTCTCTCTCTCTGCATCTCTCATGAATAAACAAATACAATATTTAAAAGGGGAAAGAAAAAAAGATTTTTATTGAGGTGCCTGGGTGTCTCAGTCAGTTAAGCCTCTGCCTTCAGCTCAGGTCATGATCTTGGGGTCATGGAATTGAGCCCTGCATCCGGTTCTCCGATCAGCAGCATATCTGCTTCTCCTTCTTTCTCTCCCTCTGCCATCTCTTTCACTCTTACTCTCTCTTAAATAAGTAAATAAAATCCTTTTAAAAAAAGATAGTTATTAAACTCAAGATCCCAAGAAACACACCTTGCCAAGGAGAGCTACACAAACACCAGGTTTGGTCAGGAGGCAGAGGGAGTAGGGGGAAAACACAGGAAAGAGATTTTATTGTGATTTCCCTGTGAAGCAACAGGCAAGGCAGAATTGGCTAGTTTGATTAATTTCAGTGAGCTTTGGGGCATAGAGGCTATTCCTAGTTGTCTGGTACCTAGTCCTGAAGTAATTAAGGCAGAGAATAATGGCTTGGACTTTGAAAGCCCAAGAAGTAGGTGATGAGGGTGTAGACTCCCAATCAGTTAGTTTGCTTTTGAAAAGTGAACCCTTAGGAAGAAGAATCCTCCCAAAGATTAGAGTGAGGGGTAATGAGGGATGCAGAAGGTCAAAGAAAGAAGACTCGATCCTGTCAACACAGTGCCCAGACCAAGACATGTCTAGCATCTTCAAGTAGGGCAGATGTTAAAGCATCATGTTTACAGAAGCCACAAACATGGCTAATACAATTAAAACATTTCTCCACACACCCAAATGTGCCTGATGGTGGAAAAAGAGAGAAGGTTTCATTTCCCACTTGCCTTACCAAATTCAAAAACAAAAATCCATCCCATCTTGCTTAGCTTTTAAACCGACTTTTCTAAAAATTCTTTGGCTCTCATCACATTTCATCTCTACTGTTGCCCTTGGGACAAATTTGTATTTTACAGTTTAGTGGAAAATGCTTCTCTGTAACTGACTTGTATATGGGGGAGATGACTATTGTAGACATTTATAATTTGAGAACAATCAGTCTTCCTCAGGGAGAGAGTCTAAGTAATTAAAAATTATGATGATTAATGTAAGAATAATAGAATGGTGATCCCGCTATTTCCTAACAGCATTAAAACATCTTTAGCCACAAAAGATTTGTAGGAAAAGAGTGAATTGACAACCTAAGATAGAAACTAATTTGGAATACAATTAATTTTGGTGCTCTTGAAAAGTAATACATTTTACATTATGGCAAATGGTTGCAACTAATTGCTATCTGAGGAATACTGTAAATTGGTTATTTGTTCTTTATTTAATATAGTTTCTGTGATTGTTTGAACTCTTATTTATGGGAAGGTCTGGTTTTCAATTTAAAATAATTATTAGAAAAAGAAGAGAACACAATTTTGCTATGAACAAACAGACGTAACCCTGGGTAGCACTAATGGTTGGCAGAGTTTATTTTCACTGCCTCTGTTTCTCATAAGAACATGCCTTCCACCCATCTACACCTGTGCAGTGTTCTGTCATTACACCCACTGCTTGGAGAACCTACAGGCTCCCCTCTAAAGAACAACAGAAATCTGCGTAACAGAAGTCTTCTTACCAAGCCTAAGGTAAATCCTTTACTATTATTACTGCACTAATTTCCAACCAATCTTATAAGGTAGAAGCTATTTTTATTTTAAAGGTAAGGAAACTGAGGAAAAAAGTTCAATAACTTAGCCAAGGTCATCCAGCTAGTAAGTATTAGAGCCAGAATTCAAAGCAGACATTCTGACTCTACAAGAGACTTTAACAGTCAAGTTATCCCACCTCCCAATAGTCCTGACCCATGTTCCATTCTTGCCAATGCAGTCGTCTGTTCCAATGAGCCTGCTTTCCCCTTTAGCACGGGCTGTTTCAGTGGGATCCATTTGTTCTTTATAGGTCTGCCTTAATCAGGCACGTTCAGAGGGCCAGAAGGGCCCAGGCTACTTTCAGGTATTGAAGCCATTAAACATAATACCAAAACAAAAAAAAAAATGTGAAAACAAAATAAAGTAGCAAACAACTGCCATTGTGGCCTTTATTTTTTCTCCAGGACTTTTTTTCTCCATTGAGAAAAACTTTATACTTGAGGGCTTTATCTCTTACCCAATATGAAAATCAATCTGAATTAATTAGGAGACTGTTCTAACACCAAATAACTACCATATCATTTTTGAAGCCCACCTTGATCTTGGGATCCTGACAAATGACCTCTCTTCCCTCCATTGCCATCTTGCCCCCTCCAAAGCCTCACAATGCCCCACCCTCAGATCATAGCCCTGACACTAATTCTTTAATAACAGGCTGTATCAATCAATTGTATTAATGACAGTTCTTCACTTCTCTTTTCATTCACACTCTGTTATATGACTTTGCAGCTCCTCTTGTTAAGGAAACAAGCTATTCCCTGCCCCTTGAAACTGTGCTAGCCCTGAGACATGTTTAGCCAATAGAATTGAAGTAGTGATGTCCCAGTTTTGTTCCAAGTGTCAAGAATCTTTGCATGTTTCCACTCACTCTCTTTTGCCAATAGCATTACTGTGAAAACATGCCCAACCTAGTCTGATGGAGGATGAGAGTCATGTGGAATGAGCCCAGTAACTTCAGTTGATCAGCCTAGGACAACCTAGATTTACCAACCATCCGCTGACTCCTCAATTGTTAATAAGCCCAACCAAGACAACGAAACCTCTTCATCAATATGCAAAGCTAATCTCAGGCACAGCAGGTCTAGATATATATTATTACTCACTACCAAGATTTTTGTGGTTGCCAGAATTATTATGGCAATAAATTTTGATGCAGAATTTTTGGCTTTGGTAGAAAGTAATAGTACCTTGAATATCACATGCTTTTTATAAGAGCTATGGACCTTTTGAATGTAAATAAATTTCAACTTCAGCAATCCTAAATAAGAAAATATTTTTCCCCTCATCCCCATCCCTACTTTGGTATTCTATTTTAATTTTGAGTTAAAAAAAATCTCAAATCTATACATATATGAAATCACAAGCAAATATAACTGTGTCAAAGATCTAAGAGTAACTCCCCAACATAAATTGAAATTAATTTGGAAACTTAAATAGATTAAATTATATGTCTTAACTGGCATCTAATACTTCCCCAAAATTCTGAAACCTTGACAAAGCTGATTTATCAGAATTGGAATAAAAACCTGAAACTAAGTTTTTGTTTCATTTTGTTTTGTTTTCCTCAGAGCATTTATCTTTACTTTCTCTTCCTTTGACCTTGAGTAAGTTGGCCTATCAGTTACTGTTTTAGAGGTCAAAGAATAATTGGACAGATTACTAGTTTTCTTGGTATACTTACCAAGTACTTTCTTATTACTTTGTTTGAAACAGGGATTCATATTTTTGTATGCCACAAACTAACACTTTCAATGATATGCTTAATTACTTTCAATTTTTCTGTTAGAGCCACTTAAAAACCAAAACAGGACTGAGACTCCTTCCAGTATACTCTTACAGGAAAAGTAATCAACTGACTTATTTTTGTGCACTGAAGGCATAAATATCTGAGTAAATGGTACTAAATGTTCAGTCACTAATTGGGACAGACATCTTCAAGACCATTCCTGTTGAGAGACTTTCCCAAGTCAACTAACTTTGCTGAGCACAACAGCCAGCAACACCCTGAGATGCCACAGCTGTCATTTCCATTGAGATAGTATATCCAAAGAAAGTTGTTCTAGCAGATATAACTTTGAATTCTTCATCTCAGTCATGAAAAGAAATCAGGTTAGACATTTCCTAATAGAATATTTTTATGTGGTTTCAAATGGGTTGTTTGGAAGAAAGTCTTGTTCACAATTTCAGTACTTCTATTTTTAGGGTCCAATAGGACTTCAGGGCTATAGGACAGTGAAAGGCAATTAAAAGTAAATATGCTGCTCAGTGTATTTGCAAATCTCTGGGAAAATATGTGTTTTAGATGAAATCAATCCTCAGGACACCTGGGTGACCTGGTCAGTTAAGCATCTGCCTTTGGCTTAGGTTATGATTCCAGGGTCCTGGGAGAGCCCCATGTCAGACAGACTCCCTGCTCACTGGGGACCCTGCTTCTCCTTATGCCTGCCATTTTCCTGCTTATGTGCTCTGTTTTTCTCTGTTGAATAAATAAATAACATCTTTAAAAAAAAGAAATAGATGAACTCAATCCTTATTTTACTTCCTCTGGTAGGATTCTTGTGAAATCACCCTAACCCACACTGCCTTTGCCATGACCTCCTGACATTCATATGTATCTCCTCCTAGAACTAAAGGGGGATATGAGAGCTTGATGTCCTTATAGGAATCTCCATCATCTTGAACTCAGCACAGAGGCCGGTGCATTGATTGGAGGCAAAGGAAAAACACAATAAAAAATAGTACAACAAGTATGGAAGACAAGCAGAAAGGAAGCTCTCCTTCCAAACCAAAAGTTCCTTCAGGGTACTGTGCACCTTCTCTCTCTCTGTGTGTGTGTGTGTGTGTGTGTGTGTGTGTGTGTGTGTGTTTAAATCTCCACACAGCACTTTAGCATTGTAGACTATCAGAAAATACTGGCTAACTGAATTCATGGATACTTTAAGTTCCGTTATGATAAAGCAATGTTTGTCATCCCTGTCTTGTATTCCAGCACATTGTGTTAACCTAGGATGATAACAGATGCTCCAGAAGTGATTGTTGAGTGAATAAACAGAAGGTGGGGAGGGAGAGAAAGGTGTAGGAAGAGAAAACTCTTCCTCATGAAGCAAGTTGTGTCTTCAAAGTCACATCCCTCCAGGAAGATGACATTTCAGTTTAATATTTAGACATTTACGAACCTGAGATCCTGGTCCATATGCTCAGTTTCTCTCTCAAAGTTTTCCTAATTAATTACCTGTGACTCTAGCCTCCAGGAGATGGGAGGAGGGAGAGAGGGAAGGAGAGAGGAAAGAGAGAGAAGGAGAAGGAGGAGAAGGAAATAAGGGGGGAAATTTTAATAAAAATTTTACAGAAGAAAACAAAGTGTCTTTTTAAAATAGCATCCATTCAATCCTGGTTGTTGATAGATTTTTCTGTCTTTTCATTTTTTCACATATATCTGAATCAAATTGTTCTTAAGATGCTCTGTGGCATCTGTTTCTATACTGTTACAATCACTGTGGGAAGTCATGAGCTCCCAGTTACAGACTTGATGAACTGGGGCAGAAGCCAAGGGCATAGCTTGGCACAGTGCTGAGAAGCAGGCGCTGGGGGGACGTGCCAAGAGCCCTCACCCTACTACACAAACACACTGAATTTTGACTACTTGTGTTATTCTAAGGACATTTTTGACCTCCAAGGACTCTTCCCACACTCACATGCCAGCTGCACATTTCAGCAATTGAATGAAACCTGTGGAATGCCCTCTTTCCAAGATGGCCATACTCTCCCCTAATTGTGGAGAGGAGGAAAAAGTAAGGACCAGGCAGGTGAGCCCATTTTTAAAGATCTGAACTTTTACACATGAAGTATTCCAATGGGTGTCAAAGCCTAACAAACTCTCAGAGCCTGACCGCCAGTGAAAGTAAAGAGGGGATCCTCCAGCCCAGAGCCTCACTGGCATGCAATCAGGCCCAGGAGTTCCTTGCTAACTTCTACTCTTCCACTCAGAGCCACTTTATATGCAGCTTTCCAGACTGCCAGCTCTCACAGATGAAGAAGAAATGATTCTTCCTCCTGTGGCAAATGGAGATCAGTAAAACTCAGCTAATTGTCCAAAGCCCATCCTTCCCAACAAAAGCAATTTTTCTGATGCCCTGTATTTCTTTCACTAGTGCTATCAAGAGTTCATGTTTGTGTTCCATCTTCTTTGGCCTTTCCAATCATTGAGCATGATTGTAATAGTAATGTTCTATTCTTGTAATACCACACCTGGCAGGAGGTATAAACAAAATTACAGACCATAAGCTACAAAAGATAAAATAAAAAATACTGTGTGAGCAATATCAGATGCTGAATGCAGTCTGTACATATAGAAACCCATGAATCTCAAATGCTGCCCTCTGAATCCCCATCAAAAATTTTAGTCCTGCTCAGGAAATCTGCTCTAATTCACTACCTCTAATTATACAGCTGGAGCAAAAAGAGAATGGTGTCTTTGTTATAAACTCTCAGTATTAACAAAAAGCTCCCTAGAAAAGCCAAGCCCCCATTTTTCTTTCAGATTTACACTGACATTTGTGTCCTAACATTAACTCTATTTTCACCCTCATAGAGTAAATAGTTGGACCAGTAAAATTCACAATTTCAGCCATTAGCCTTTATAAGTAAGTGACATTCACTCAAAAATATATATCTTTATAGAAAGAAAAGCAAACACTTGAGGTACAAACCACTCCAGGTTATGTCTTAGAAAGAAATTCTGACTTTTAAATCAACACTGGCTGGAAGGGGAAAGTTACTCTCTGGGTCATGAGAAAATGATTTCTGCTTCTCCTACCCTCCCACCATATCTTTAGTTAAAGAAAAATGCCTGCAGTGTCTTAAAGACATGGCACTATTTATTCTATAATTATATATTAGTCTAAAAGTGACTATCCCTACGAGAGGTTATAAGTCAACAGATGCTAAAACATTCATAATTAAGCTTTTGTCAAAAAGAAGGAAACAAGAAAAAACAGAGTGTCTATGAAAAGCCCACAGCAAATATCATTCTCAATGGGGAAGCACTGGGAGCCTTTCCCCTAAGATCAGGAACAAGACAGGGATGTCCACTCTCACCACTGCTATTCAACATAGTACTGGAAGTCCTAGCCTCAGCAATCAGACAACAAAAAGACATTAAAGGCATTCAAATTGGCAAAGAAGAAGTCAAACTCTCCCTCTTCGCCGATGACATGATACTCTACGTAGAAAACCCAAAAGTCTCCACCCCAAGATTGCTAGAACTCATACAGCAATTCGGTAGCATGGCAGGATACAAAATCAATGCCCAGAAGTCAGTGGCATTTCTATACACTAACAATGAGACTGAAGAAAGAGAAATTAAGGAGTCAATCCCATTTACAATTGCACCCAAAAGCATAAGATACCTAGGAATAAACCTAACCAAAGATGTAAAGGATCTATACCCTCAAAACTATAGAACACTTCTGAAAGAAATTGAGGAAGACACAAAGAGATGGAAAAATATTCCATGCTCATGGATTGGCAGAATTAATATTATCAATGTTACCCAGGGCAATATACACGTTTAATGCAATCCCTATCAAAATACCATGGACTTTCTTCAGAGAGTTAGAACAAATTATTTTAAGATTTGTGTGGAATCAGAAAAGACCCCGAATAGCCAGGGGAATTTTTAAAAAGAAAACCATATCTGGGGGCATCACAATGCCAGATTTCAGGTTGTACTACAAAGCTGTGGTCATCAAGACAGTGTGGTACCGGCACAAAAACAGACACATAGATCAATGGAACAGAATAGAGAACCCAGAAGTGGACCCTGAACTTTATGGGCAACTAATATTCGATAAAGGAGGAAAGACTATCCATTGGAAGAAAGACAGTCTCTTCAATAAATGGTGCTGGGAAAATTGGACATCCACAGGCAGAAGAATGAAACCAGACCACTCTCTTTCACCATACACAAAGATAAACTCAAAATGGATGAAAGATCTAAATGTAAGACAAGATTCCATCAAAATCCTAGAGGAGAACACAGGCAACACCCTTTTTGAACTCGGCCACAGTAACTTCTTGCAAGATACATCCACGAAGGCAAAAGAAACAAAAGCAAAAATGAACTATTGGGACTTCATCAAGATAAGAAGCTTTTGCACAGCAAAGGATACAGTCAACAAAACTCAAAGACAACCTACAGAATGGGAGAAGATATTTGCAAATGACATATCAGATAAAGGGCTAGTTTCCAAGATCTATAAAGAACTTATTAAACTCAACACCAAAGAAACAAACAATCCAATCATGAAATGGGCAAAACACGTGAACAGAAATTTCACAGAGGAAGACATAGACATGGCCAACAGGCATATGAGAAAATGCTCTGCATCACTTGCCATCAGGGAAATACAAATCAAAACCACAATGAGATACCACCTCACACCAGTGAGAATGGGGAAAATTAACAAGGCAGGAAACCACAAATGTTGGAGAGGATGCGGAGAAAAGGGAACCCTCTTACACTGTTGGTGGGAATGTGAACTGGTGCGGCCACTCTGGAAAACTGTGTGGAGGTTCCTCAAACAGTTAAAAATAGACCTGCCCTACGACCCAGCAATTGCACTGTTGGGGATTTACCCCAAAGATACAAATGCAATGAAACGCCGGGACACCTGCACCCCGATGTTTCTAGCAGCAATGGCCACGATAGCCAAACTGTGGAAGGAGCCTCGGTGTCCAACGAAAGATGAATGGATAAAGAAGCTGTGGTTTATGTATACAATGGAATATTACTCAGCTATTAGAAATGACAAATACCCACCATTTGCTTCAACGTGGATGGAACTGGAGGGTATTATGCTGAGTGAAGTAAGTCAGTCGGAGAAGGACAAACATTATATGTTCTCATTCATTTGGGGAATATAAATAATAGTGAAAGGGAATATAAGGGAAGGGAGAAGAAATGTGTGGGAAATATCAGAAAGGGAGACAGAACGTAAAGACTGCTAACTCTGGGAAACGAACTAGGGTGGTAGAAGGGGAGGAGGGCGGGGGGTGGGAGTGAATAGGTGATGGGCACTGGGGGTTATTCTGTATGTTGGTAAATTGAACACCAATAAAAAATAAATTAAAAAAAAAGAAAAAACAGAAAAAACAGAGTGCATAGAACACATGAGGGTAGGAAGGTAAAGTGAAAGATGGGCACTGACAAAGGATGTCTGGGATATTACAGGCAAGCATCACCCATTGTGCCTCAACTCTTCTAAGACACCTAATCAGAAATACATATGTTAGATGGAGCTTGCCAAAGCTTGCTGCAAGGAACAGTCTTATGTGTATATTGGCTAGTTTCCCTGAGCTTCTTTAGTAAAACATCTCTGTAAGATCCAATTTAAGTAAAATAATCAGTCTATCTTTATGTATGACATATAGAGATAAATAATGTATATATATATATTATTTCTAAGATGCTTCTGTGGACATTATGTAATTTTATTTTGCAGATTTATAGAAATACTTGTTGAATTCAAATAATCTAAATATCTCATTTGTTTATTTCAAGAGAAAATGTGCTTTTTAATGGCCATTTTATGTGGATGAGCAAGCGCCCTCATTCACCACACCCTTCTCTTGCTAATTCTCAAGATAATCAGGTTATAAGCTGCTCTGTAAGCTAACTAGAACACAGAAAAGGAGAAGAAAAGAACGCCTAAGAGCTTATGGCTTCTGAAAATTCCAAGCAAGAGATGAATGATAGTAATGCTATGAATAGCTACACATAAATCTAAACACTTTTTAGTCCATTGCTTGCCCTGAAAGAGCTCAGTAAAAACTTCATAGCACCACAGAGAGCTTTAGGCACATTCTATAATTAGCAGTAAATGGCTTCCCCAGAAAATCCCCTGTTATTGACCTTCATCCAGAAAATGTATCCTGGTTTTATTTTTTTCTTTCTCTAACACTGCAAATTAAAAGAAAACATAAAGCAACTTGATTTTTCCCCTGGCCAGTCAGCCCACATCAAATGAAAGCCATTGTTCTATTGAATATCCACCAGCTCAATGATCTTGTCTAATCAGATGTTTTAAGATTAAAATATTGGCTCCTCAAATAGCCATGTATCCAATGGGTTGTAGGGAGCATCCATTACACTGACCAAAAGATTTGTTGTTTTTAATTAAATCCAGTAACAGTTATTGCCACTTTTGCACTAATCTTGAATGCTGCAGTGTTTTTAGAAATGATGAATCTAGTTTCAATAAAGCAATGTGCAAAGTTCCTTTCTTATTAAATTTAAATTAGTTGGAGAATTTAAATATATCATCACTGAAAAAAAGAGTGAGCAAATATTATCAGCTCAAAAAATCTATCCCTGTACAATGAAGAAGACAAGCTTATATTAACTGTTAAGCTGCTTATGAGAGTTACATCTACTGGAAGTACTTGGGGAAATAACTCATAAATAAAACACCAAAATACAAAGGGAACATTCCCTTTATATTTTATCTTCTAGTGTTCTATTCCAGTTGCACAGCTTTGGTTTCTCCCTCTGACCTCACTTATAGCACTTATAAATTCACCAATGTTGTCAACATGATCTACCATTTTTATAGCAAAGGTAACCCAGCATGAAGCAAAAAGAAAAAAAAAAGGAGTAAGATAACTAAAGAGTTTCTAAGTGTATTTTTAAACCCTATATACCACTACATAGTTCACTTCCATAATAACTTATAGTTTTTAAAATGTGTTCCTTCTGAAAAGACAAAGGGAAAATGTTGAAAGACATAGTTTTAATGGATAAACACTTTATTAAACTGTGTAGATTTTTTTTCACATTATTTTTTTATTGGAGTTCAATTTGCCAGCATATAGTATAACACCCAGTGCTCATACCGCCAAGCACCTCCCTCAGTACCCATTACCCAGTCACCCCAACCCCCAACCACCTCCCCTTCCACTACCTCTTATTCATTTCCCAGAGTTAGGTGTCTCTCATGTTTTGTCACCCTCACTGATATTTTCACTCATTTTCTCTCCTTTCCCTTTATTCCCTTTCACTAATTTTTATATTCCCCAAATAAATGAGACCATATAATGTTTGTCCTTTTCCGATTGACCTATTTCACTCAGCATAATACTCTCCAGGTCCCTCCACATTGAAGCAAATAGTGGGTATCTGTCATTTCTAATGGCTGAGGAATATTACATTGTATACATAAACCACATCTGCTTTATCCATTCATCTTTTGTTGGACACCGAGGCTCCTTCCACAGTTAAGCTATTGTGGACATTGCTGCTAGAAACATGAGGGTGCAGGTGTCCCGGTGTAACACTGCATCTGTATCTTTGGGGTAAATCCCCAACAGTGCAATCACTGGGTCGTAGGGCACATCTATTTTTTTTTCTATTTTTTTTTATTTATGATAGTCACAGAGAGACAGAGAGAGAGGCAGAGACATAGGCAGAGGGAGAAGCAGGCTCCATGCACCGGGAGCCTGATGTGGGATTCGATCCCGGGTCTCCAGGATCACGCCCTGGGCCAAAGGCAAGCGCTAAACCGCTGCGCCACCCAGGGATCCCGGGCACATCTATTTTTAACTCTTTGAGGAACCTCCACACAGTTTTCCAGACTGGCTGCACCACTTCACATTCCCACCAACAGTGCAAGAGCGTTTCCCTTTCTCCACATCCTCTCCAACACTTGTTGTTTCCTGTCTTGTGAATTTTCCCCATTCTCACTCGTGTGAGGTGATATCTCATTGTGGTTTTGATTTGTATTTCCCTGATGGCAAGTGATGCAGAGCATTTACTCATGTGTTTGTTGGCCATGTCTCTGTCTTCCTCTGTGAAATTTCTGTTCATGTGTTTTGCCCATTTCATGATTGGATTGTTTGCTTCTTTGCTGTTGAGTTTAATAAGGTCTTTATAGATCTTGGAAACTAGCCCTTTATCTGATACATCATTTGCAAATATCTTCTCCCATCCTGTGGGGTGTCTTTTAGTTTTGTTGACTGTTTCTTTTGCTGTGCAGAAGCTTCTTATCTTGATGAAGTCCCAATAGTTCATTTTTGCTTTTGTTTCTCTTGCCGTCATGGATGTATCTTGCAAGAAGTTGCTGTTGCCAAATTCAAAGAGGGTGTTGCCTGTGTTCTCCTCTAGGATTTTGATGGAATCTTGTCTCACATTTAGACCTTTCATCCATTTTGAATTTATCTTTGTGGATGGTGTAAGAGAATGGTCTAGTTTCATTCTTCTGCATGTGGATGTCCAATTTAACCAGCACCATTTATTGGAGAGACTGTCATTTTTCCAGTTCTAATTTCAAAGCATTATGGTCTGAAAATATGCAGGGAACGATCCCAATCTTTTGGTATCAGTTAAGACCTTATTTATGACCCAATATGTGGCCTCTTCTGTAGAAAGTTCCATGTGCACTTGAGAAGAATGTGTATTCAGTTGCGTTTGGATGTAAAGTTCTCTAAATATCTGTGAAATCCATCTGGTCCAGTGTATCATTTAAAGCTCTTGTTTCTTTGCAGATGTTGTGCTTAGAAGATCTGTTTTTTGCAGAAAGTACTGTGTTCAAGTGACCAAGTATAAGTGTATTATTATCTAGGTATGTCTTAACTTTGGTTATTAATGGATATACTTGGCAGCTCCCACATTCAGGGCATAAATATTCATGATTGTTAGGTACTCTTGTTGGATAGATCCTTTATGTATGATATAGTGTCCCTCTTCATCTCTTACTACAGTCTTTCGGATTGAGGGCTCAATCCTCTGATATGAGGATTGCTACCCCTGCTTTCTTTTGAGGACCATTTGAATCGTAAATGGTTCTCCAACCTTTCATTTTCAGGCTGGAGGTGTCCTTCAGTCTAAAATGAGTCTCTTGAGACAGCAAATAGATGGGTCTTGCTTTTTTAACCAGTCTGAAACCCTGTGCCTTTTGATGGGGTCATTAAGCCCATTCACATTCAGAGTTACTACTGAAAGATATGAATTCAGTGTCATCGTAATGACCTATTCAGTCCCTTTTTTAGTGGATTATTTCTTTGTGCATCCTCTTTCTTTTAGAGTCCTCATTAATATTTCTTGCAGAGCTGGTTTGGAGGTCACATATTCTTTCAGTTCCTCCCTATCTTGGAAGCTCTTTATCTCTCCTTCTATTCTGAATGAGAGCCTTGCTGGATAAAGTATTCTTGGCTGCATGTTCTTCTTATTTAGGACCCTGAATATATCCTGCCAGCCCTTTCTGGCCTGCCAGGTCTCTGTGGAGAGGTCTTCTCTTAACCTAATACTTCTCCCATTAAAGGTTTGAGATTTCTTATCTCTTGCTGCTTTAAGGATCTTCTCTTTATCTTTGGAATTTGCAAGTTTCACTATTAAATGTCAAGGTGTTGAGCTGTTTTTATTGATTTTAGGGGAGATCACTCTGTCTCCTCTATCTGAATTCCTGTTTCCCTTCCCAAGTTAGGGAAGTTCTCAGCTATTATTTGTTCAAATACACTCTCTGGACCTCTGTCCCTTTCAGTGCCCTTGGGAACCCCAATTAAACGGACATTTTCCCCTCTGAGGCTGTCATTTATTTCCCGTAACCTATCCTCATGATCTTTTAATTGTTTTTCTCTCTTCCTCAGCTCCCTTCCTTGCCATCAACTTGTCTTTTATATCACTCACTCATTCTTCTACCTCATTAACCCTCATCATTAGGACCTCCAGTTTGGATTGCATCTCATTTAATTGATTTTTAATTTTGGCCTGATTAGATCTAAATTCTGCAGTCATGAAGTCTCTTGAATCCTTTATGCTTTTTTCTAGAGCCCCCAGTAGCTTTATAATAGTGCTTCTGAATTGGCTTTCTGGCATTGAATTGTAATCCAAATTTTGTAACTCTGTGGGAGAGAGGACTATTTCTGATTCTTTCTTTTGAGGTGAGTTTTTCCTTCGAGTCATTTTGCTCAGCACAGAGTGGCCAAAAACAAGGTGTACTGGAAAAAAAGGAGAAAAAGAGAGAAAAAAAGGTGGGGGGAACAAATAGAAGACAAAAAACAAGGGTGAGTATCCTCTGATTCTATATACTGTAAATCCCTCAACTCCCCCTGGAACTTTCCAGTGCTGCTTGGTCAATAACTTGCTTTTCTCCTGTCCTTCTAGCTGGTCTTCTGGGGGAGGGGCTTGCTGTGCTGATTCTCAGGTGTGTGCACCTGGGGGAGCTGTTCAATTCCTGCCAGGTGCATGGCTCAGTGGGAGCTGTTTATCCTGTGAGGCCCCTGCTCAGTCCTAGGTACAAGCTAACACCAGGAGGAGGAACAACAGTGACGGGGGCCAGCTCTCCAGCACTGGAGTCAGCTCCTGCAGTAACTCCCACAGCTCCCAGTCCGCAGGGGCCTGGATGCTCCAGGGGTGGGGGATGCTGCCCTGCACAGCTCGGGGCCACCCAGTGGCAGGAGCGTCTTCACTGTCCTATGTCCTCCCAGCCTCCGCCTGTCCCGGGGGAGCGCCAGATCTTGGGCTGTGTCCCCCAGAGCCCTTGATTCCTGCACCGCTGGAATCGCGCCTCTGGACCACATACCTCCTTCCGCTCGGAGCCTCTGCTCCAGCCCCTCCGAGCTGCTCCCGGGTCCTGCTCCAGGGTCCAGCCATGCGCGCTGCAGCCCTTTAGGGAGCCCGGGGCGCAGGTGTCTGTTAGTGTCCCAGGGAGCCCGAGGGCATCCCCGCCCTCCTGGGGTCCTGCTCTAACTCCCTGCGGGCGCCTTTCCACCCGGGAAGATTGGTGCAGCTCCTGCTTCTCCAGGACGGGGCTCTCCTGTCCTGGGGACACTCACCCCGGCCTTAGCCCGGCTCCTCGCGGGGCCCCTCCCCCTTGGATGCTTTTTTATTTCATTATTTTATTTCCATCTTCCTACCTTGATAGAAGCGGGAACTGTTCTCACTGTAGCATTCCAGCTGTTCTCTCTTTAAATCGCAAACCGAATTCATAGGTTTTCATGATGATTTGAAAGTTATCTAGGTAAGTTGGTGGGGACAGGTGACTTGGGGACCCTACTCTTCCACCATCTTGCCACGCCTCTCGTATAGATTTTAAATAGGAAAATAGCACAATCTCTCTTGGTCATGTTGATTTACTGTCCCAATAGTTTCATTAAACATTACATATTATCAGCTTCCTTACATACATCCCTAACTACCCTTTAAAATTCCACAATTCTGGGGCAGCTGGGTGGCTCAGTGGTGGAGTGGCTGCCTTCTGCTCAGGTTGTGATCCCGGGGTCCTAGGATCAAGTTCCACATCAGGCTCCCCGGCAGGGAGCCTGCTTTTTCCTCTACCCATGTCTCTGCTTCTCTCTGTGTCTCAAATAAATAAATAAATAAATAAATAAATAAACAAACAAACTCTCTAAAAAAAATTTCCAAAATTCTCCTTACTGTCCCCCAAGTACACACAGACACACACAAACACTGGTAAGAAACAATTTTTCCATGATCGCAGGGGTTTACATATTCACTCACAGGGATAAAACACTGAGGAATTATGAGTTGCTCATATGGTCAAATGACCAAAGTATATTTCTCATATATATTTGATCTTCATCCACAGTTCCTGGCTTACAGTTCCCAAAACCAAGGAATTTCCTAAATATTGAGAGTGTCTGCTGTTATGTTAATAATATGACTTTTAGACTTCACCTGCAAGTATAAGGTCAATTGCCAGGAAGACCAACCTTTTAATTAGAGGGTTGAAATTTTCAGTCCCACCCCCTCATTATCCTCACTAGGGGAGAGGGGAGAAAAAGGGTCTAGAATTTGAATCAACCAATGGCCAATGACTTGGTAAATCATAACTATGTAGTGAAGCCTTCATAAAACTGAAGAGGATAGGCTTTTGCTCCTTTTTTGGAGATCTACCACATTTGGAGAACCAGAATGCTTCCATGTGCCACAAAGATGGGCCGCAAACTCCACAAGGATATTGGTTCAGGACTTCACCCTCTATCTCTTCATCTGGATGTTGATTCATATTCTTTTTTTTAATATAAATTTATTTTTTATTGGTGTTCAATTGCCAACATATAGAATAACACCCAGTGCTCATCCCATCAAGTGCCCTTCACCCAGTCACCCCCACCCCCCGCCCACCTCCCCTTCCAAGACCCCTGGTTCATTTCCCAGAGTTGCGAGTCTCTCATGTTCTGTCTCTCTTTCTGATATTTCCCACTCATTCTTTTCTCCTTTCCCCTTTATTCCCTTTCACTATTTTTTATATTCCCCAAATGAATGAGACCATATAATGTTTGTCCTTCGATTGACTTACTTCACTCAGCATAATACCCTCCAGTTCCATCCACGTTGAAGCAAATGGTGGGTATTTGTCATTTCTAATGGCTGAGTAATATTCCATTGTATACATAAACCACATCCGCTTTATCCATTCATCTTTGGATGGACACCGAGGCTCCTTCCACAGTTTGGCTACTGTGGACATTGCTGCTAGAAACATTGGGGTGCGGGTGTCCCGACGTTTCATTGCATCTGTATCTTTGGGGTAAATCCCCAGCAGTGCAATTGCTGGGTCATAGGGCAGGTCTATTTTTAAGTCTTTGAGGAACCTCCACACAGTTTTCCAGACTGGCTGCACCATTTCAAATTCCCACCAACAGTGCAAGAGGGTTCCCCTTTCTCCACATCCTCTCCAACATTTGTGGTTTCCGGACTTGTGAATTTTCCCCATTCTCACTGGTGTGAGGTGGTATCTCATTGTGGTTTTGATTTGTATTACCCTGATGGCAAGTGATGCAGAGCATTTTCTCATGTGCTTGTTGGCCATGTCTGTCTTCCTCTGTGAGATTTCTGTTCACGTGTTTTGCCCATTTCATGATTGCATTGTTTGTTTCTTTGGTGTTGAGTTTAATAAGTTCTTTATAGATCGTGGATACTAGCCGTTTATATGATACATCATTTGCAAATATCTTCTCCCATTCTGTAGGTTGTCTTTGAGTTTTGTTGACTGTATCCTTTGCTGTGCAAAAGCTTCTTATCTTGATGAAGTCCCAATAGTTCATTTTGCTTTTGTTTCTTTTGCGTTCACGATTGTATCTTAAAAGAAGTTACTGTGGCCTAGTTCAAAAAGGGTGTTGCCTGTGTTCTCTTCTAGGATTTTGATGGAATCTTGTCTCACATTTAGATCTTTCATCCATTTTGAGTTTATCTTTGTGTATGGTGAAAGAGAGTGGTCTAGTTTCTTTCTTTTTTTTATAAAGATTTTATTTATTTATTCATGAGAGAAAGAGAGGGAGAGAGAGGCAGACACAGGCAAAGGGAGAAGCAGGCTCCATGCAGGGAGCCTGACGTGGGACTCGATCCTTGGTCTCCAGGACCACACCCTGGGCTGAAGGCAGCACTAAACCGCTGAGCCACCCAGGCTGCCCAGTGGTCTAGTTTCATTCTTCTGCATGTGGATGTCGAATTTAAGCAGCACCATTTATTGAAGAGACTGACTTTCTTCCAATGGATAGTCTTTCCTCCTTTATCGAATATTAGTTGACCATAAAGTTCAGGGTCCACTTCTGGGTTCTCTATTCTGTTCCACTGATCTATGTGTCTGTTTTTGTGCCAGTACCACACTGTCTTGATGACCACAGCTTTGTAGTACAACCTGAAATCTGACATTGTGATGCCCTCGCTATACTTTTCTTTTTTAATATTCCCCTGGCTATTTGGGGTCTTTTTTGATTCAACACAAATCTTAAATTAATTTGTTCCAACTCTATGAAGAAAGTCCATGGTATTTTGATAGGGATTGCATTAAATGTGTAAATTGCCCTGGGTAACATTGACATTTTCACAGTATTAATTCTTCCAATCCATGAGCATGGAATATTTTTCCATCTCTTTGTGTCTTCCTCAATTTCTTTCAGAAGTGTTCTATAGTTTTTAGGGTATAGATCCTTTACATCTTTGGTCAGGTGTATTCCTAAGTATCTTATGCTTTTGGGTGCAATTGTAAATGGGATAGACTCCTTAATTTCTCTTTCTTCAGTCTCATTGTTAGTGTATAGAAATGTCATTGATTTCTGGGCATTGATTTTGTATCCTGCCATGCTACCAAATTGCTGTATGAGTTCTAGCAATCTTGGGGTGGAATCTTTTGGGTTTTCTATGTAAGGTAGCATGTAATCAGCAAAGAGGGAGAGTTTGACTTCTTCTTTGCCAATTTGAATGCCTTTTATTTCCTTTTGTTGTCTGATTGCTGAGGCAAGGGCTTCCAGTACTATGTTGAATAGCAGTGGTGAGAGTGGACATCCCTGTCTTGTTCCTGATCTTAGGGGAAGGGCTCTCAGTGCTTCCCCAATGAGAATGATATTTCCTGTGGGCTTTTCATAGATGGCTTTTAAGATGTCGAGGAATGCTCCCTCTATCCCTACACTCTGAAGAGTTTTGATCAGGAATGGATGCTGTATTTTGTCAAATGCTTTCTCTGCATCTAATGAGAGGATCATATGGTTCTTGGTTTTTCTCTTGCTGATATGATGAATCACATTGATTGTTTTACGGGTGTTGAACCAGCCTTGTGTCCCGGGAATAAATCCTACTTGGTCATGGTGAATAATTTTCTTAATGTACTGTTGGATCCTATTGGCCAGTATCTTGTTGAGAATTTTTGCATCCATGTTCATCAGGGATATTGGTCTGTAATTCTTTTTGGTGGGGTCTTTGTCTGGTTTTGAAATTAAGGTGATGCTGGCCTCATAGAACGAATTTGGAAGTACTCCATCTCTTTCTATCTTTCCAAACAGCTCTAGTAGAATAGGTATGGTTTCTTCTTTAAACGTTTGATAGATTTCCCCTGGGAAGCCATCCGGCCCTGGACTTTTGTGTCTTGGGAGGTTTTTGATGACTGCTTCAATTTCCTCCCTGGTTATTGGCCTGTTCAGGTTTTCTATTTCTTCCTGTTCCAGTTTTGGTAGTTTGTGGCTTTCTAGGAATGCGTCCATGTCTTCTAGATTGCCTAATTTATTGGCGTATAGCTCTTCATAATATGTTTTTAAAATCGTTTGTATTTCCTTGGTGTTGGTAGTGATCTCTCCTTTCTCATTCATGATTTTATTAATTTGAGTCTTCTCTCTCTTCTTTTTAATAAGGCTGGCTAATGGTTTATCTATTTTATTAAATCTTTCAAAGAACCAACTCCTGGTTTTGTTGATCTGTTCCACAGTTCTTCTGGTCTCGATTTCATTGAGTTCTGCTCGCATCTTAATTAACTCTCTTCTTCTGCTGGGTGTTGGATCTATCTGCTGTTTTTTCTCTAGCTCCTTTAGGTGTAAGATTAGCTTTCGTATTTGAGTTCTTTCCAGTTTTTGAATGGATGCTTGTATTGCGATGTATTTCCCCCTTAGGACTGCTTTTGCTGCGTCCCAAGGATTGTGAATGGTTGTATTTTCATTCTCATTAGTTTCCATGAATCTTTTTAATTCTTCCTTAATTTCCTTGTTGACCTTTTCATCTTTTAGCAGGATGTTCCTTAACCTCCATGTGTTTGAGGTCCTTCCAAACTTCTTGTTGTGATTTAGTTCTAATTTCAATGCATTATGGTCTGAGAATATGCAGGGGACGATCCCAATCTTTTGGTATCGGTTCAGACCCGATTTGTGACCCAGTATGTGGTCTATTCTGGAGAAAGTTCCATGTGCACTTGAGAGGAATGTGTATTCAGTTGAGTTTGGATGTAAAGTTCTGTAGATATCTGTGAAATCCATCTGGTCCAGTGTATCATTTAAAGCTCTCGTTTCTTTGGAAATGTTGTGTTTGGAAGACCTATTGAGGGTAGAAAGAGCTAGATTGAAGTAACCAAGTATAGTGTATTATTATCTAAGTATTTCTTCACTTTGGTTATTAATTGGTTTAAATATTTGGCAGCTCCCACATTCAGGGCATATATATTGAGGATTGTTAAGTCCTCTTGTTGGATAGATCCTTTAAGTATGAGATAGTATCCCTCTTCATCTCTCACTACAGTCTTCGGGGTAAATTTTAGTTTGTCTGATATAAGGATGGCTACCCCTGCTTTCTTTTGAGGACCATTTGAATGGTAAATGGTTCTCCAACCTTTTATTTTCAGGTTGTAGGTGTCCTTCTGTCTAAAATGAGTCTCTTGTAGACAGCAAATAGATGGGTCCTGCTTTTTTATTCAGTCTGAAACCCTGCGCCTTTTGATGGGGTCATTAAGCCCGTTCACGTTCAGAGTTACTATTGACAGATATGAGTTTAGTGTCATCATGATATCTATTCAGTCCTTGTGTTTGTGGATTGTTCCACTGAACTTTTTCTTAAAGGGGAATTTTAAGAGTCCCCCTTAAAATTTCTTGCAGAGCTGGTTTGGAGGTCACATATTCTTTCAGTTCCTGCCTGTCTTGGAAGCTCTTTATCTCTCCTTCCATTCTGAATGACAGCCTTGCTGGATAAAGTATTCTTGGTTGCATGTTCTTCTCATTTAGGACCCTGAATATATCCTGACAGCCATTTCTGGCCTGCCAGGTCGCTGTGGAGAGGTCTGCTGTTACCCTAATGCTCCTCCCCATAAAGGTCAGGGATTTCTTGTCTCTTGCTGCTTTAAGGATCTTCTCTTTATCTTTGGAATTTGCAAGCTTCACTATTAAATGTCAAGGTGTTGAATGGTTTTTATTGATTTTAGGGGGGGATCTCTCTATTTCCTGGATCTGAATGCCTGTTTCCCTTCCCAGATTACGAAAGTTTTCAGCTATCATTTGTTCAAATACATATTCTGGCCCTCTGTCCCTTTCGGCACCCTTTAGGGAGTTCGGCCATGGGGTGTGGTGCTCTCCCTGGGGCGCAGGTCCTCTGTTGTGCCCCCGGGAGCCTGAGAGCATCCCCGCCCTCCTGGGATCCTTCCCGAGGTCCCTGCGAGCACCTTTCCATCCGGGAAGATTGGTGAAGCTCCTGCTTCTCTGGGACGGGGCTTTCCTGTCCTGGGGACACTCGCCGCTGCCTTAGCCTGGCTCCTCACGGGGACCCTCCCCCTCAGATGCCTTTTGTTTCTTTATTTCTCCACCGCTCCCCGCCCCCCCGCCCCCCCCCCCCCCGTCTTCCTACCTTGATTGAAGTGTGAACTCTTCTCACTGTAGCATTCCAGCTGTTCTCTCTTTAAATCTCAGGCCGAATCTGTAGGTTTTCACGATGTAAAAGGTAATCTGGTGGGGACAGGTGACTTGGAGACCCTACTCTTCTGCCATCTTGTCCTGTCTCTCTTGATTCATATTCTTTACCATATCAATGGATCAACTGGTAAAGGTCAGCATTTCCTTGAGTTCTGTGAGCCATTTAGCAAATTAATTGAACCTAAGGAGGAACCTAAGGAGGTTTTTGGAACCTCCAATATGTAGCTGGTCAGTCAAAAACATCGGTAGCCCCCTGGGACTTTTGACCAGTATCTGAAGTGGAAGGTGGGGAGCAGTCTTATAGTCCTGAGACTTTATTTAATCTGTAGAACCAACACTATCTCTGGGCAGATAGTGTCAAAATTTAGTTGAATTCTCAGTCACCCTGCTGGTGTCCAAGAATTGCTTGGTTCCCCATCTCTCAACATTGAAATCGGAACAGAAAGCCTACAAGAAACACAATGCTAATTCCCTTCAATGTTTACAACTTTCTTTAGAGAGGTAAGCATATGCCATGTTCCAATATTCTATTGAATGTTATAACTGTAAGAACATTAGAAATGATACAACCTAATTCCTTGATTTATATGTGAGGAAGCTGAAATTTGGAGCAGTAAACCCATCACAGAATGATCAGTGATTGCACTAAGAGTAGAATCCATTATCTCATGTTCTAAGCCAAAATTCTTTCTATTATAGCAAATTATGTTCATTAAAGAAGTTTACTGAAAGAAACTAAAAATGAACATTGTTAGTGAGCCCTTTCCCCTAACTATAGACTGCAACAATTAATGCCAAAAGTAGAAAAGACCACTTAACTCATGCTCTAACTAAAACCCATTGTTCTTATTTGTTATCTCACTTTCTTGAAGCATTAACAATGTCTTACAATGACTGGAACATTCCTACGACCAGACCAGAAAAGCTCTAATAACAATGGAATGCCTAAAAGACCACATCTTTCATGCCCCCTTTCCTGCCTATGATCACCTATTGAACATCTGGACCACCACTGGTAATCATGTGCTCTCTGCCTGCTCTCTTGCATGTACCTCCCTCCACTTCTCCCTATAATACTCTAGTTGTTCATCTTACAGGCTGGTTGTTAAGGCTTGGGCCTGCCACCTATCCCTGGCTGCTGGCACCCAATAAATTTCTCCATTTCTCTTCTCCAATCCCTTGTCTCTGGAATTACTGGTTTCTCTTGTGATTAGTTTATTCAAGTTTATTCTGCAACAGTGTTGGCAAACCCATCCAGGAGCTACACTTCCAATTTGTCCAGCCCCCTTTGGATTCTGAAACAGAGCAGTTGGCTCAGCAGCACACCAGGGCTTACCTATTTGTTTCCTGAGTTAGTGGTTATGGTAGATAGGTAAGAAGAGGAGACACCAGGCTTTTCCCTAAACTTTTATATCCAGAATGCATTTGTGAGTAGGGAAAGGAAGAACTTCAAGGGTCAAGAGTTTGGGCATGGTAAACTGAGAAAAGGAACAGATGAGAAAGAAATCTGCTTCAAGACTCAGCTCTGCGGGGTGGCCTAGTGGGCGGCCTAGTGGTTTAGCACTGCCTTTGGCCAGGGGTGTGATCCTGGAGACCCGGGATTGAGTCCCACGTCGGGCTCCCTGCATGGAGCCTGCTTCTCCCTCTGCCTGTGTCTCTGCCTCTCTCTCTCTCTTTCTCTCTCTCATGAATAAATAAATAAAATCTTTAAAAAAAAAAAGACTCAGCTCTAAGATTTACTATGTGGTGCTTGACAAACCACATTGGGCCTCAGTTTCTTAATTTAAAGAAGTTTGGATTATCTGATGAGCTGTTTTCTTCACTGATAAGCATCTGATAAATAACTGAAGAGAGATGTTAATTCCAGGACATACAAATCATATTATTATAATATAATGCCATGCATTCCAGTTCCTGAATCAGCAAAATAAAATATAAAATAAGGAGCTTTAAATGTCAAAATCCAGCATATAATAAAAAGTTATTAGACAAACAAGGAAGTAGAAAAATACAATCCAAAATCAGGAATGTGGGAAAATAGTCAATATAAACATACCCAGAGATGACAGATACTGAGTCTTACAAATAAAAATCTTCAAACACATGTGAAAAATATGCTCAAGAATTTATAGGAAAAGGTGGACAGAATGATTAAACAGATGGGATATCTCAGCAGAGAAATAGAAAGTATAAATTGGAAATTTATAAAACTGAAGTTGGAAATTCTAGAACTTAAAAATTCAATGTCTGAAATAAAAATTAACCATCTGGGCTTAAAAGAAGATTGAACACTGCATAAGAAAATTTTAGTGAACTTGAAGACAAGTCAATAAAAGCTATCCTAACTAAAGCATGCAGAAAAAAAAAATACTGAATCAAAAAAGTTTGGTACTGGTACAAAAAAAAGACACATAGATCTGTGGAACAGAATAGAAAATCCAGAAATAAATCAATGTCTTTATGGTCAATTAATCTATGACAAAGGATGCAAGAATATACAATGGAAAAAAGAGTCTCTTCAACAAATGGTATTGGGAAAATGGACAGCTACCTGCAAAAGAATGAAACTAGACCACTTTCTTATATCATACACAAAAATAGTCTCAACCTGGGTTAAAGTCCTAAGTGTGATACCTGAAACCATAAAAATCTTAGAAAATAACACAGATAGTAATTTCTCTGACATTGGCCATAACATTTTTCTAGATATGTCTTCTAAGGCAAGAGAAATAAAAGCAAAAATTAACTATTGGGACTACATCAAAATAAAAAGGAAGTAAGCCATCAACAAAACAAAAAGACAACCCACTGAATGGGAGAACATATTTACAAATTATGTATCCAATAAGAGGTTAATATCCAAAATATATAAAGAACTTATTGTAACTCACTACACACAAAAAAGCAAATAATTCAACTAAAAATGGGTGAAGAACATGAATAGCCATTTTTCCAAACAAGACATACAGATGGCCAATAAGCACATCAAAAGATGCTCAACATCACTAATAATCAGGAAAGGTAAATCAAAATCACAATGAGATATCACCTCATACCTGTCAGATTGACTGAAATCAAAACCAAGAAATTACAAGTATTGGCAAGGATGTGGAGAAAAATAACTTTTGGGCACTGTTGGTGGGAATGTAAATTTGTGCAGCCACTGTGGAAAACAGTATGGAAGTTTCTCAAAAAATTGAAAATAGAATTACCACATGATCCAGTAATTGTACTACTTAGTATTTACCCAAAGGAAACAAAAACATGAATTTAAAAAGATATGTTCACTATGTTTATTGCAGCATTATTTAGAATAGCCAGGATATAGAAGCAGCCTAAAGCCCCTGCATAGATGAATGGATAAAGAAGAAAGTAGAATATTAACATGGAATATTACTTAGCCATAAAATAGAACGAAATCTTGCCATTTGCAAGAACATGGATGGATCTAAAGGGTATGATGCTAAGTGAAATATGTCAGAGAAAGACAAATACCATATTTCACTCATATGTGGAATTTAAGAAACAAAACAAAGAGATTAAAGACACACCACCTACAGAGGATAAACAGTAAGAATTATCACTCATCAGACATTCTGATATCTCATCAGAAACAATATGATCCTTTTTAAAAAGGGGTGGAGGGTGAAGGCCAAACCATACCAGGCTGTCTGTTCTGACATTAAATGTCACTGAGAGAGCAGACAACTAGGAGGGTACAGCAATCTACCTAATATGGCTCTCAAAAACAAATTGAGCCCATACACCAATCCTCAGCCCCAATCAAAATCCTTCATGTGTCCCAGAGTCCTGCATAATCTGCCACAGCCAACGGCTCCAGCCTCAACTTGCTCCGTGCTCCTCTCATTCTTTGCTCTGGTTATGCTGGGTTTCTCCCAATTTCCTGAACAGTGCACTGTTCTCTCCTAGTAGACAGACGGTCTTTGCACCTACTGTGAAAGAGTCAGTAATATTGTCCCACCTCCACCTGTCTTTGTCAAGCTAACTCATCTTCCTTCACCTCCCAGCTACACAGGCATTTCTTAGGGAAGCTGTTTCTGAGCTCCCTAACGTGTTTGTCATGGACCTCTGAGGGCACTTCATCTGCTACAGAACAAAAAAATGTGTGCTTATTGCATTCATGTATATTTCTGCATGACTGAAAGTTCTATGAGGGCAGGGTCAGGTCTTTGTTTTATTGTCTTACTATTATAACCCAGAGCTTAGTGGGGTGTATGGTCTTGACCGAATATTTATAAAATAAAGGATTATTGAACACGGAAGAAAAGAGGATTGGAGGTTAAAGCTGTTAAAGAAGAGAAAAGGGGTCAGAAGTGGTGTCACTTGTGATAAGCTTCACATCGGCAAACTAAGACATATCTAATGTTGACTACAGTTCCAGCTTTCCAGGAACGCAACTTTTAACCAGTCAACATGGAATGATGTGGTTACCACTAGTGAAATAATCTGCTCAATGGGCCCTTTCCATTTCCCTTAGGAAGGTGACCTTACCAGAAACAATGCATTCTTTACTAAAAATTTCTTTTTCCAACCACCTCTCTGCCTTTGAAAAACCTGCCATTAGTATAGGCCTTCAGAGCTCCTCTCTATTTCTATATGGGATGCTGCCTATTTCATGAATTGTTGAATAAAACCAATTTGATCTTTAAAGTTATCCAGTTGAATTTTTGTTATTTAACACAGCCAAGTAACTTCTTCCTTTTGAGTGTGCTGGCCCTTGAGGCATGGTGCCCAATGTAGGAAAGGGACTTCAGAATGCCAGCTAAGGCTACACTGGAGGAGATGGATCATTGAAGCCAGAGTCTGTACAGGGAGAAGGAGGAATTGCCTTTGCAGAAATTCAAGGCAGAAACATAATCTTGGAAGCAGGAAGAAAAAAAAGTCCTCTCTTGTTTTAAATACAACTTAACCAGGAGTGGTTAAGGGGGAAAGGAGACACACACATACATAAACATGCATACCTTATACTACACTGACAGTTATAGAAATAGCTGCAAAGTTGATGGCAACTAGCCAATGATTTATATCATTCTTTTCTATTTTGGGGGAAAAACAATTTGCGTGGATAAAAATTCAAAGAAGATAATAATGAAAAAGTTATTTCCATTCAGCTGCATCAGCTTCTTAATCTTGAAACTAAACCAAAGAAAAGAAAGTACCAAGGGACCAACCCCCCTCCTGTTCTCAAGAGCAAGTTGCATGATTTACATGGATGTCTGCTGTGAAATTGGATAAGGCCACAAAGTGCCTTTTTCTCTTTTGAAGGTCAAAATACATATTTCTTTCTCCAAAATAACCTATCAAATTTGCTGGTAGCCATTCTTCCAACCTGTAAAAATTTTCTTTATGAACAGACTCATGAGTTGTTGAGTGCTTCCTTCATTTCTCATTTTAGAGAAAAAAGTGATCACATGCATTTATAATGACTGACATTTCAATTCAGTAAATTATATGCTAAGGTGCAAGAAACATGATTCTCTTGCCTTTCAAAGTATTACTTGGTATATTTTATTCATCCTGCCTTTCATTTTTTTTTAAGAGATCTTGCCTGAGAATTTGGAATAAATAGGTCTTTGTTAAGATCATCTTCTATTTTCTATGACTGTTACAAAGCGTCCTATTCTGCCAGGCCCTATGACTCACTGGTAATTCCAGTGCTCACCAATGATAAAGGCAGGTCTGACACAAGGCCTGATCCAGGTCTGCAAGTACATGCTTCTTTGTTCTGCAGAGAGATGCAACTTAGATGCTCTTTCTTTCTACCAGCCACATAGATGTGATCAAACACACACATAAATATAAATATGCATGCCCTCAGGTGCACGCATGTGCATGAGCACACACATAGGCTTGCACACACACACATATTTACATATGTACATGCACAGTAAAATTTTGGATTAAAGATACCTTTGAATTAAAGATACCTTTAAATTAAAGTGGATTTAGAATAGATGCTAGAATTCCCTTGAAGTAAAGGATTCCTTTAAGATAGGTAGGATCTAATATTGATTAGGTCAGTTCAGATATGTTTTAACTAATGTAATGCAGTGAATAAGTAAACCTTAAAGGTTCCACTTAACTCTATGTTCTATGCTGTATCTGATATTGAAATATCAGCCAATTAGGGTTGCCAGATAAAATACAGGACACCTAGCTAAATGTGAAATACTTGGGATATACTTACACCAAAATACTATTTGTCATTTATCTGAAATTCAAATGTAACAGATGACTTATATTTTTATTGTCAAATCTCACTGGCAGTCCTATAGTCAATGAACTGAACTACAAGAAAGCTCTTAACATGAGCCCAAATTCACCTTGATTCTCATTATCCCGAGTTTTTACCTGAATTGGCTGCAGTGGGCTCAGTCACAGCTTTGTTCAAGATGAGGAAGTGCAGAAAATCCCAGGACAGAGAGCAAGACCCACGTAGCTCAGGGACCACATGGCCACAATGGCTGTGGCCATTACCACAGCTGAAGGCTAAGCTCATATTACTCAACAAGCTAACCTGTGAGGGGTATGGAGATACTGTCATTCATCGTGGACATAGCCACTCGCTTGCTCAGTACCCGCCTTTCCTGTGGGCCTTGCCACACCTGCAGGAGCTCCATGCAGTAAATGGTTCACAGCAGGAGTTCCCGTATCCAAGCCCCCAGTCTCTCCTCCCCACTTGTTTTCTTCTCAGTGAAGATTCACCACTGAAAATCTCAGGGCTAAACTTGTGGTTTTTGTATACATCCTCTTGCATATTTTTGTAATTCACCTATATTGCTGCTGGTTCTAAGAGAGACAGCCATTATCCAGCATTTACAGTTGAAGAAACCAAGGCTGCGTCTTAAGTATATACTGTGCTTTTCAGGACTTCATGTAGAAGACATGGAAAACACGACCCCTTGTGCACTAGGGATGTGATCTAGCAGGATAGTAAAACATTTATATACTATACACATTTGTAGATACACACACAATAGACCAAATGCAATTATAAGATGTAGTTCGATCCATGAGCCCTTTGGACAGACAGAAATAGCCCGTGCCCTCCTTTGATTTATCTAGGCCATCTAAATGAATACTATGACTGAAAGCAAATGAAAGCAATAGTAAGTTGAAATATGATTTTTCAAACCCACATTTTCCTCTCCATGTTTCCCTTCTACCCCGTTGATAATCACAGAGAATGTTTTTCCTCTCTTGTGACATATGTACACAATTATAAAGTTAGCATTTGGCATTTCCTCAGATGAATCCTGGCTTTAGAGAATATGTCCACAGAAATGATTCTATAATTGTCATTCTTACTTTGGTTTCTCGATATGTTCTCACAAACAATATCTTGAAACTTGCAAGTATCATTGGCTATGGAGCTGATTTCAAATCCTACAGTTGTATATTAGATCCCCATTCTTCCCTTTGCAGAGCTATGATTTAGAGGAAGGATGATGTAGGTCAGGGCCAGTAAAAGTGGGAAGTCCCTTAAATAAACCCAAGGAAAGGAACAAAAAGGGACCTGGAAGTACACTAAAGGTCTCATCTTGTTCACTATATGAATATTACAGATCTAATTACTTTTTTTTTCTCTAAACAATGCCTTATTGCAATATAATTCACATACCATCAAGTTCACAATCCAGGGGCACCTGCTAGCTCAGTTGGTAGAACATGCAACTCTTGATCTCAGGGTCATGAGTTCAAGCCCCACATTGGGCATAGAGCCTATTTTTAAAAAAACTAATTAAAAATAAATAAACTATACAATATAATGGTTTTATTATATTTACAGATATGTGTAGTCATCACCACTATCTAAATCCAGAACATTTTCTTTGGTGCATAAAGAAATACCATACACATTTGTAATCACTCTCTATCCACATCTCCCCTAACCCCTCTCAACCACTAATGTACTTTCTGTCTGAATATATTTGCTTATTCTAAACATTTAATATAAATAGTATCATATAAAATGTGGTACATCATGGCTGGTTATTTTATTATGTTTATTATGTTTCTTATTTCTGGTTAACTTTTGCACACTGTGGTATGTATCAGTATTTCATTCCTTTCTAAGGCTGAGTAATAGTCCATCACATGGATGGACCACACTTTGTTTATTCTTCCATTTCTTCATGGACATTCAGGTTCTTTTCACTTTTGGGACATTATGAATAGTGCTGCCCTGAATATTAGTATGCACACCTTTATGGGGACACATATATTCAAATCTTAGTTACCTGGGAGTGAAATTTCTGGGTCCTATGGTAACTCTGCTTATCTTTTTGAGTAACTGCCATGATGTTTTTTATTTATTTATTTTCTTTTTTCATATATACTTTTTATTGGCATTCCATTTGCCAACATATAGCATAACACCCAGTGCTCATACCATAAAGTGCCCCCTCAGTGCCCATGACCCACTAACCCCAATACCCAGCCCACCTCCCTCTCCACCACCCCTTGTTCATTTCCCACTTTAGGTGTCTCTCATGTTCTGTCACCTTCACTGATACCTCCCACTCATTTTCTCTCCTTTTCCCTTTATGCCTTTTCACTATTTTTTATATTCCCCAAAGGAAGGAGACCATATAATGTTTGTCCCTCTGCAATTGACTTAATTCACTCAGCATAATACTCTCCAGTTCCATCGACATGGAAGCAAATGGTGGGTATTTGTCATTTCTAATAGCTGAGTAATATTCCATTGTATACAAGGGCACATCTTCTTTATCCATTCATCTTTCAATGGACACCAGGTCACCTTCCACAGTTTGGCTATTGTGGACATTGCTGCTAGAAACATCGGGGTGCAGGTGTCCCGGAGTTTCATTGCATCTGTATCTTTGGGGTAAATCCCCAACAGTGCAATTGCTGGATCGTAGGGCAGGTCTATTTTTAACTCTTTGAGGAACCTCCACACAGTTTTCCAGAGTGGCTGCACCAGTTCACATTCCCACCAACAGTGCAAGAGGGTTCCCTTTTCTCCACATCCTCTCCAACATTTGTGGTTTCCTGCCTTGTTAATTTTCCCCATTCTCACTGGTATGAGGTGGTATCTCATTGTGGTTTTGATTTGTATTTCCCTGATGGCAAGTGATGCAGAGCATTTTCTCATGTGCATGTTGGCCATGTCTATGTCTTCCTCTGTGAGATTTCTCTTCACGTCTTTTGCCCATTTCATGATTGGATTGTTTGTTTCTTTGCTGTTGAGTTTAATAAGTTCTTTATAGATCTTGGAAACTAGCCCTTTATCTGATCCGTCATTTGCAAATATCTTCTCCCCTTCTGTAGGTTGTCTTTTAGTTTTGTTGACTGTATCCTTTGCTGTGCAAAAGCTTCTTATCTTGATGAAGTCCCAATAGTTCATTTTTGCTTTTGTTTCTTTTGCCTTCATGGATTTAGCTTGTAAGAAGTTACTGTGGCCGAGTTCAAAAAGGGTGTTGCCTGTGTTCTCCTCTAGGATTTTGATGGAACTATGTTTCACATTTAGATCTTTCATCCATTTTGAGTTTATCTTTGTGTATGGTGCAAGAGAGTGGTCTAGTTTCATTCTTCTGCATGTGGATGTCCAATTTTCCCAGCACCATTTATTGAAGAGACTGACTTTCTTCCAGTGGATAGTCTTTACTCCTTTATCGAATATTAGTTGACCATAAAGTTGAGGGTCCACTTCTGGATTCTCTATTCTGTTCCACTGATCTATGTGTCTGTTTTTGTGCCAGTACCACACTGTCCTGATGACCACAGCTTTGTAGTACAACCTGAAATCTGGCATTGTGATGCCCCCAGATATGGTTTTCTTTATTAAAATTCCCCTGGCTATTTGGGTTCTTTTCTGTTTCCACACAAATCTTAAAATAATTTGTTCTAACTCTCTGAAGAAAGTCCTTGATATTTTGATAGAGATTGCATTAAACATGTAAGTTGCCCTGGGTAACACTGACATTTTCACAGTATTAATTCTGCCAATCCATGAGCATGGAATATTTTTCCATCTCTTTGTGTCTTCCTCAATTTCTTTCAGAAGTGTTCTGTTGATTTTAGATATAGATCCTTTACGCCTTTGATTAGGTTTCTTCCTAGGTATCTTATGCATTTGGTGCAATTGTAAATGGGATTGACTTCTTATTTTCTCTTTCTTCAGTCTCATTGTTAGTGTATAGAAAAGCCACTGACTTCTGGGCATTGATTTTGTATCCTGCCACACTACCAAATTGCTCTATGAGTTCTAGCAATCTTGGGGTGGAGTCTTTTGGGTTTTTTTAAGTACGGTAGCATGTCATCGGCAAAGAGGAAGAGTTTGACTTCTTTGCCAATTCGAATGTCTTTAATGTCTTTTTGTTGTCTGATTGCTGAGGCTAGGACTTCCAGTACTATGTTGAATAGCAGTGGTGAGAGTGGACGTCCCTGTCTTGTTCCTGATCTTAGGAGAAAGCCTCCCAGTGCTTCCCCATTGAGAATGATATTTGCTGTGGGCTTTTGGTACATGGCTTTTAAGATGTCAAGGAATGTTCCCTCTATCCCTACACTCTGAAGAGTTTTGATCAGGAATGGTTGCTGTATTTTGTCAAATGCTTTCTCTGCATCTAATGAGAGGATCATATGGTTCTTGGTTTTTCTCTTGCTGATATGATGAATCACATTGATCGTTTTACGAGTGTTGAACCAGCCTTGTGTCCCGGGAATAAATCTTACTTGGTCATGGTGAATAATTTTCTTAATGTATTGTTGGATCCTGTTGGATAGTATGTTGTTGAGAATTTTTGCATCCATGTTCATCAGGGATATTGGTCTATAACTCTCCTTTTGATGGGGTCTTTGGTTTTGGAATTAAGGTGATGCTGGCCTCATAGAACGAATTTGGAAGTACTCCATCTCTTTCTATCTTTCCAAAGAGCTTTAGTAGAATAGGATAGTTTCTTCTCTAAACGTTTGACAGAATTCCCCAGGGAAGCCATCTGGCCCTGCACTTTTGTGTCTTGGGAGGTTTTTGATGACTGCTTCAATTTCCTCCCTGGTTATTGGCCTGTTCAGGTTTTCTATTTCTTCCTGTTCCAGTTTTGGTAGTTTGTGGCTTTCCAGAAATGCATCCATTTCTTCTAGATTGCCTAATTTATTGGCGTATAGCTGTTCATAATATGTTTTTAAAATCGTTTGTATTTCCTTGGTGTTGGTAGTGATTTCTCCTTTCTCATTCATGATTTTATTAATTTGAGTCTTCTCTCTCTTCTTTTTAATAAGGCTGGCTAATGGTTTATCTATCTTATTAATTCTTTCAAAGAACCAACTCCTGGTTTTGTTGATCTGTTCCACAGTTCTTCTGGTCTCGATTTCATTGAGTTCTCCTTGCATCTTTATTAACTCTCTTCTTCTGCTGGGTGTAGGATGTATTTGCTGTTTTTTCTCTAGCTCCTTTATGTGTAAGATTAGCTTTCGTATTTGAGTTCTTTCCAGTTTTTGGATGGATGCTTGTATTGTGATGTATTTCCCCCCAGGACTGCTTTTGCTGCATCCCAAAGATTTTGAACAGTTGTATCTTCATTCTCATTAGTTTCCATGAATCTTTTTAATTCTTCCTTAATTTCCTGGTTGACCTTTTCATCTTTTAGCAGGATGGTCTTAACCTCCAGGTGTTTGAAGTCCTTCCAAACTTCTTGTGATTTAGCTCTAATTTCAAGGCATTATGATATGATCCCAATCTTTGGTAACGGTTGAGACCCGATTTGTGACCCAGTATGTGGTCTATTCTGGAGAAAGTTCCGTGTGCACTTGAGAAGAATGTGTATTCAGGTTCGTTTGGATGTAAAGTTCTGTAAATATCTGTGAAATCCATGTGGTCCAATGTATCATTTAAAGCTTTTGTTTCTTTGGAGATGTTGTGTTTAGAATACCTGTCTTTTGCAGAAAGCACCGTGTTGAAGTCTTCCAGTATTAGTGTATTATTATCTAAGTATGTCTTAACTTTGGTTGTTAATTGATGGATATACTTGGCAGCTCCCACATTCAGGGCATAAATATTCATGATTGTTAGGTCCTCTTGTTGGATAGATCCTTTAAGTATGATATAGTGTCCCCTCTTCATCTCTTATTGCAGTCTTTGGGATAAACTTTAATTTATCTGATATGAGGATTGCCACCCCTGCTTTCTTTTGAGGACCATTTGAATGGTAAATGATTCTACAACCTTTCATTTTCAGGCTTTAGGTGTCCTTAGGTATAAATTGAGTGTCTTGTAGACAGCAAATAGATGGGTCTTGATTTTTTATCCAGTCTGAAGCCTGGTGCCTTTTGGTGGGATCATTAAGCCCATTGAAAGATATGAATCTAGTGCCTTCGTAATACCTATTCAGTCCCTGTTTTTGTGGATTATTTCTTTGGGCACCTTCTTTCTTTTACATGATGCCCCTTAATATCTCTTGCAGAGCTGGTTTGGAGGTCACATATTCTTTCAGTTTCTGCCTTTCTTGGAAGCTCTTTATCTCTCCTTCTATTTTGAATGACAGCCTTGCTGGATAAAGTATTCTTGGCTGCATGTTCTTCTCATTTAGGACCCTGAATATATCCTGCCTGCCCTTTCTGGCCTGCCAGGTCTCTCTGGAGTGGTCTGCTGTGAATCTAATAATTCTCCCCATATAAGTTAGGGATCTCTTGCCTCTTACTGCTTTAAGGATTTTCTCTTTATCTTTGGAATTTTCAAGTTTCACTATTAAATATTGAGGTGTTGAACAGTTTTTATTGATTTTAGAAGGGGATCTCTCTATCTCCTGGAATGAATGCCTGTTTCCCTCCCCACATTAGGGATGTTCTCAGCTATGATTTGTTCAAATATGCTTTTTGGCCCTCTGTCCCTTTCAGCACCCCATGGAACCCCAATTAAACATAGATTTTTCCTTCTGAGGCTGTCATTTATTTCCCTTAGTCTTTCTTATGGTCTTTGAATTGTTTTTCTCTCTTCCTCAGATCCCTTCCTTGCCATCAAATTGTCTTCTATGTCACTCACTCTTTCTTCTACCTCATTAACCCTTGTCATTAGGAGCTCCAGTTTGGATTGCATCTCATTTAATTCATTTTTAATTTAGGCCTGATTAGATCTATTTCCACAGTCATGAAATCTTTTGAATCCTTTATGCTTTTTTCCAAAGCCACCAGTAACTTTATGAGTGTGCTTCTGAATTGGCTTTCTGACATCATTGTAATCCAAAATCTGTAACTCTGTGGCAGAGAGTACTGTTTCTGATCCTTTTGTGGTGAATTCTTTTTAGTCATTTTGCTCAGTGCAGAGTGGTTGTATGAGTGGGCTGCATCAAGAATATCAACCAGGACCTAAGTAAATTTCACTCTAGATATTTCTTGTTAGAAGTTCAAACTCTTCTCTCTGTAGCATTCCAGCTGTTCTCTCTTCAAATCTCAGGTCAGGGATCCCTGGGTGGCGCAGGGGTTTGGCGCCTGCCTTTGGCCCAGGGCACGATCCTGGAGACCCGGGATCGAATCCCACATCGGGCTTCCGGTGCATGGAGCCTGCTTCTCCCTCTGCCTGTGTCTCTGCCTCTCTCTCTTTCTCTCTCTGTGACTATCATAAATAAATAAACATTTAAAAAATTTTTTAAAAAAAATCTCAGGTCAGATTCGTAGGTTTTCAGTATTATTTGAAAGTTATCTAGGTAAGTTAGTGGGGAAGGTGACTTGGAGACCATATTCCTCCGCCATCTTGCCCCATCCCACAAGATGTTTTTTAAACAGCTAAACATTTCCTGGCAATATATGAGAACTCTCATTACTTCTTAATGTTGATAGAAAAATATGTGTAAACATGTTTGTTAAAAGGTTAATGGTAAAGCTACACAAACTAGAACTAGAATACATGAGTTCCAAATCATAATTTAAAGTGAATAAAGAAGAATCTAACAGTTAAAGATCTTTTAAAAAGAAAATACACAAGATGCACCTGGCTGGCTCAGTTGGTAGAGCATACAACTCTTGATCTCAGTGTTGTGAGTTCAAGCCCCCTTTTGGATATACGGATTACTTATAATATTTTTTAAGATTATATTTATTTATTCATGAGAGACACAGAAAGAGAGTCAGAGACATAGACAGAGGGAGAAGTAGGCTCCTCACAGGGAGTCTGATGTGAGACTCAATCCCTGGGCCCTGGATCATGCCCTGAGCTGAAGGCAGACTCTCAACTGCTAAGCCACCCAGGTGTCCCTACTTAAATTTTTTTTAAAAAGGAAAATATACAAATTACTAAATTCTTGCATATTTCCACATATCAATCAACTGTACCATGATAACCATGAGTTCAGTGCATCAAATAATCCCCATTCCAGAGATAGGACCTTATTCCAATTTCCTTCTCGTGAGATGTGGCCACACAACATGTTTTAACCACCAAAGTGTGAACAGTAGGTATGTGTGTCATTGCTGAGCAGAAGCTTTAAGGATCAAGATGGGATTTACCATGGACTCTTACACCCTGCCACAGAAACCATCCACTCTCCAGATGGCACATTCCTGTTGGTTTGGGAACCTAAACGACAACAAAATAGAGGTATATATATTTCCTTATTTATTTTTTATTTATTTGAGAGAGTGAGAACAGGAGCAAGGGGGAGAAGGAAAAACAGGGAGCCCAACATGGGGCTCAATCCCAGAACCCTGGGATCATGACCTGAGCCAATGGCAGACACTTAACTGCCTGAGCCACCCAGATGCCCCCAAATCTGCTTCTTCAAACCATGAAATTTTGGAGTTATTACCACAGCAAAACCTAATCTATCATGAAAATACAAAAATAGTACCAGGATTGGGGACATCATGAAGAATTTATAATATATGATATTGACTTAGGTGTCAGGCAGCACTCTTGTGAGAAAATTATTATTGGAGGCCAAAAGGATCACAATCTACATAATACAGTAGCAAAATATCTGGTAAAACCATGGCTTGCAATAACTCAGAAGTCAGATTGTATGCCTAATGAACTTATAACTCAAAGGGAAGAGGTTGGAAATGCTAATTGTTATAGGTAATAACACCTTTTTATGGGATAAAGAAAAAGAACTCATAAAGGAATTGGCCAATTTTCAAGTAAAAGTAAAAGGAAATAGAATCTAAAAAGTCATGGATTTGCAGAGTTTAAAGAGGGACCTTTTTCTCAATTCCAAATGGTAAAAGAAAACTGAGGTGGTTCCCAATGGGATCCACCCCTGTATTCAAGAAGGCTTCGAAAATTACGTGATTTCCAAGCCCCATTTTGAGATATAGTCAGTGATCTGCCAAGTTATAAAAGCAGTGAAGATTGTTCCAGACACAAAGGATCCATGGACAAGAGAAAATATTTGTGAAGCAACTTGGAGTGTTTGGGGGAAATACAAGTAGTCAGTATTACATCACAACAGTTTTCAAACTCTCCAAAGCTGAGGGTACTTTTCAGGATCTAAAACCTGTGTGAAAGGAGACTTGTTCCAGGTCCCATGGATCACATTTTGAAAATCACCTGAATATGCAGCCAGCCTTCAGGGGCCATGTTATCTCTCAAAGCCAAACCAAGGGAAAACAAAATTATCTAGTAGAGTAGTGACAGAGAGTTGGAAGGGAGTCACTATAGATAAACTGACCAAATAAGAGACTCTTTCAATAGTCAAAGCATGAATGAATGAGGTCCTAAAATTTATGATATCTCTGAGGATAGCTTGGAGAGGATATATTTCAGAGATATTAAGAGAGAGAGTCAACAGGTCTGGACCACTGATTATATGGATGTTGGCAAAAGGATAGGGAGAGGAGAGGAGAGGAGAGGAGAGGAGAGGAGAGGAGAGGAGAGGAGAGGAGAGGAGAGGGTCATGAATAAGTTCCAGATTTCCATCTTGGGAGACAGGATGAGTACAGGTACTCCAACCAAGACAGGAAACACAAGGGGTCAGAGGCTGGCTCAGCTGGCAAAGCATGTGACTCTAGATCTCAGAATTGTGAGTTCAAAGCCCACACTGGTGCAGAAATCACTTTAAAATAAAATCTTTTTTTCTTCTTTTTCTTTTTTGAAACTGCTTATTTTCTATCAACCTTATTTCTATTTTATTTGTTTTTGTGGAAGAGAAGCTAAGACCACTCAGTGGTTGTTGCCACCCATTCAGTAGCAACAGTGGGAATGGGAGCTGCAGACCAGTCTTCAGTGGCAGGTGGAGTGCTCCAGTCTTCTGTAGGGAACTGATCAACAGGCACAGAGGGCACCTGCAATGCCTTCAGACCAGTCTGTGACTTGAGGTTGAGTAGCCGTGAACTCAGGAACTAGGGCAGATGTTTCACCCTGAAATTCCTCCTTCATCACAGCCTTTTTAGCAGTGGCCTGCTGTTCCTTTTCATTCTCTTCAGGTTCTCTGTAGAAGTAAAGATCAGACATAACCTCTTATGGGTGTTCACAGGAAATGGTGCCATGTAAGCACAGAACTTTCTGGGCCATCCACATCAAACCCACTGAGTAAGCTCCCTTATTGTTGCAAGGGATGGCAATGTTTACATAGCACAGAGGAGAGTCTATGTTACACAGAACACTGGTAGGCAGGTAAGAGAGCTGGGACTTTGTAGCCGCCTATGGACCAAGCACTGGGTGCAAATAGTCCCCAGGGAGCAGGTATAACTTAGACATGTCAATTCCCCAGTGGCTGTTTATCTGAGTAAATGGTCATGGGTTTCTTTGGGGAAGAACAGGACATGTCATTATCATTTACTCTTTCCACGGTGTCATAGGGTCATTTCTCATGGGTACCCAGTCTCTCTTCTAGTCAATGGGGCTTAGATTCAATTTTCTATAAACACTAGCCGAAATATATTGCTGAAAACATGCTTTTTTACTGAGTACTTTGCCTCAGAGAATGGATATACTATTTTGGTCATGGTTTTTTTTTTCAGAGCAATCTTAACATGGAGAATGAAAACTGATGAGCTTATGTTCAATACAAGAATTCTTTTTATATTTTTTAAGCCAAGAAAAAGAAGTCTATGCATTACATGTATATGTCTACTAAAATCTGTGTGTGTGTATATACGTGCACTGTGCCAATTTTGCCCTGATGAAAAATAGTGTTCCTTTAATGGCACCCCTGTTCAATTCTAGCTTATTTGTTACATGAAACAAACTTCATTTACTTCTTACTCACTTCTTTCCCCTCATCATCATTCTAGACCCCAATTTCTATTTGAGTCAACTTATACTCATGAGCATGTGCACAATATATAACTCAGCAGACATCTCTTTGTCTGAGATAAACACCCTTAGCTTTTTGCCAGTGTTGTCCATAGGAGTTAAGACAATAATGCAAGGAAAACCAGAATCATAGATGATGAATTAAATGTAATTTGTAATTAAATGAATTAAATGTAATTTAAATTATGTAATCAGATTACCACATTAAATACAAAAGGCCCAGTTAAATTTGAATTTCAGATGAATTCTATATACATATATGCACACATTTATATTAGTGTCAGTATGCTCTATACAATATTTTAGACATACACTAAAAATTGTTTTTTATTAATATAAATTCAAATTCACTGGACACCTTGTGTTTGTTTCTTTGTTTTGTTAACTCTGCCAAGTCTATTATACACAATCAGTAGACAATATTCTTCTATGCTTCTTACTTTTACATCTGCCCTTCAATCTTATCTATCATTGAAATCCACATTGTCTTTCCTCCTTAGAGAAGTATTATGATCATAGAAAATACTAAAGACAACAGAAAAAGGGGCACATCTGGCTCTCCCATTTACATCATGGAAAAGTTGGAACCAAACTACTTTCTCATCTTAAAAAAAAAAAGCACTCAAGTTTGTTCAGAAGTTTAAACATTCTTGTCAGAACTTTTCAATAACAATCACACATAAATATACAATACCGGTTTTTTTGTGATCTGCTTGCCTGGTACATCATAAAAAGAATCATTTCAAATGCTAACACCTCACCCTTTACATAATTCACAGTTTTTACTACATTATCTCAAAATGCTAGGACTTAGAATAATTCTTGATGACTGCTCTCACATCTTTGGGTCAGCTGGTCAGTTCAGGCATCTGGGCCAGACTCAGTCAAGTTGGCTATGCTCTCTGGGCAGCTGCTATCAGTAGGCTGCTCAGTGAGGGAGTGGTTGTGCTGGGAAGTGTTGTTTGTCTGGGAGCAGGCAGGTTGTTGGCAGAGTATAGGTGATGGAGACCTCTGTCTCCCATTACCCATTAGACTAGCTCAGGCTTGGCAGAGGTCCAAGAGAGAAGTGGGCAAGGATATGTGAGGCCTTAGAGTCAAAACTAACATGTCTTTACTTCCTCTGCATTCTATTAGCCAACACATGTAAAAAGCCAAACCAGATTCAGAGAGGAGAAAACAGACTTCATTTCCTGCAAAAAACATGGATACTGAAAGGGCTAGAAAACTGGATTTATTTTTCTAATCTGCCCATCATTAAATACACTATTTAATGTGCAGACATTTTGTGAGGGAGAAAGAAGTCTTCTTAGGGCAAAAAGCCATGGACTGACTTACGTCCTGGCACAAGCTCCTTACTCTGGTATCTGATCCAGAATGGTTACCTGTCATTGTCACCTCAACATCAGAACAACCTCCTATGCAAAACTAAAAAGCTCCAAACCACCTTTGTTAACTAGGCGATCCTTTATGGCTTCACACCCTTCAGAGCTTACTGTGTTTATTAATAACGAAGCTGAAAAACAAAGTTCTTCCTTCATACCAGCACCATATTCAATTGAACATTTATCAAAAGGACTACTATTATATTTACATTATTTGTGCTTTCATTAGGAAAAATTAAGAAACATGTCACTAGCTGTACTTGTCATATTGATGGTGCTTCAGTACCTTCTATGCCACATATTCATCCAGTACTTTGAAGGAACCATATCGATGCTATTTTTCATGAGTCTTGCCTCTTGGTCTAGCCTCCTAAAGTTCAGCTGTTTTAGAAGCCAGCAAAGTACTGATGTGTAATATTTAGATATATAATATTAAACTTCTGATATTATTGCCTTTAAATCTCATACTTTTCTCTAATTTTTTGATTTTTTGTTGTTTTAACCCAATCCTTCATTTCCTATATGAAACCACTTAAATTTTTGAATGTGTCCTTGCTTCACTACCCAGTGCATCTCTGCAAATAACATATAGGTGGTTTTGCTCTCTCACCTCCAACTACTGCCAAAAGAACAAATTCATGTTGTACAACATCATGAAGTGAATTGTACCCTTTAAAATGGCTACTTTTATATTAGGTGAATTTCACCTTGATTTAAAAACTCTTTAACAAAACACAAATTCAGTACACAAGAAATAGTGCTTCTGAGTAATATGAAAACAGACTCATTTGGTCTTCATTGTCTCAGACCACTTCCATCCTCACCACTTGGTTTACTAATATATTTTCTTGGTTAAAAAATAATCTAATAAAACATGTTCCACTGTCAGCAAATTAGGATTAAAAATAAATAATACAAATTTCACTTAGTTACATTGACACTGGTTTGATTTTAAATTACAATGATTGTGGCTAATGTTTTATGGATTCAAGATGGCAGTATAGGAGTCAGCTACTCAGCTTTCCATGAACCTGATGATGCAGGCAGACCTGATCCTCAGGGTGCACTATGAAACACTGCTCAAAAAAACATCCACCAAGAGACAAGCTACATCACTACGGTGGTGGCTGAGCTGATCCTGAGCAGCTGCCCAGACAAGGACTCCAGAGTCAGCCTTCTGAATGGCGCGGTCCATCCAGATGGAGGATGAGAGCACCAAGTGAAAGCACAGGATTGAGCAACTCAAAAAATAGCAGTGACCAGCCCACAGCAGCCAGCCTGTGGAAGAGGAAGCACATGGACTGCATGATGGTGGAGTGCCTCTTGCACTGCAGCTACTACAAGACTGTGGGAAAGCTAGCATACAAGAGTGGCATGGAGAGCTGCCCCGGAGTTCATCCTAAGGATTCAGGAGTTCATTGTACTCACCCTGCAAAACGAGACTGGATTCCATGAGACATGTGAGAGAGTGCTTTGGTCAGGCTGAAGGGAGCTAGCTGGCCAAGGTCCACCAGGTCATGGATATGCTCACCTTCCCACCAGAAATGCACATCTGGCTGTACAGGGATCTACTAGACCCAGCCCGGTGGCAGATACTGAGCCAGCCATTCCAGTACAATTACTAGCTGCACCAGCTGAGGAATAACTCTGTGTTCACCCTCACTCTGAAGGCCAATCTCTCAGTGATAAAGACACCACAGTTCTCCATGGAGGACTGCTCTCCAAGAGCCCTAAATGATCTGTGTGCAGCCACTTTCTGAATGATCAGTGCAGCCCCTGCCCATGGCCCACTGCACCAATTCCTGCTTACTCGGTAAGATTTCAGGGGACTCGATGATGGAGAACAATCAGCCCCTCTCAAGGCTGTCCGATGGCCATAGCTAAGTCTACATCTACAACTCTCTGCCATCTGTCAAAAGGACAAAGTCATTTGTCCAAGAACCAAAGAAGTCTCCACTTCTCACAATCTGAGAATATGTAGGCATTCTGCATCATGTAGGCAGAGCCGCCCAGAACACCCCAGCCCTGGCACCCCCCTCCTGTCTGCATTTCTGTTTCTGGTGATTAAAGATCAGTGAAGGACAACAGGTGCTCCTAGGAGAAGAGTCAGATGGGGTATATCTGTGCTTGGGGACAGTGTTTCCACTGGTAGGATTCCAAAGTGCCCCTGAAGTACTTGACGCCTGCCTTTCAGAGAGACTTTCATGCCCTGGGAGCTTCAGCTGCTTTGGAAACGGGAGTCGGTCATTTCCCACACCACTGACCCTATTGTTCTCCCTCCAATGGTCCCTCCCTCCCACCACGGAGGAACCAGGAGGGGTGGCAACCACAACCTGACTAGCCTAGAGTGGTGGAGGTGCCCTGCAGAGCTGTGGCCTGCAGAACCCTGCCCACAGGGCTGGCTCAGATTGTGCTAGTTTCAAGGGCAGTCATTCAGGCGACCTTATTCCTGCTTGAGAATGTATTCATGTGGAAATTCACTGGACCAAGTTCTGCAGAGACCTTTCTGATGTCTCCACAAGTGGCAGATCTATTGCCACTCCTTATGGAAAGTAGTAGTTCAGTTGAAGTAACCACCAATGACCTTTCAAATCAAATGAATCATTGAGGATTACACAAAATCATACCATAAAGGCTTGCATTTAGCACTTATTTTTGCATGTTGATGTTGATTAGCTAATAAACTGCAAATGTAAAACATTTAATTAAAGTGTTTTCTATTTCTTAAAAAATAAATTATAATAACTGTAAAAAAAGATGTTGTGGATGAAATGCCTTCATTTTCTCAAATGTGTAAGTACGCACTGTAGTTGAAAAATCACCCTTAAAGTCTGCACACTGTAATGTGGTCCCTATACACATGGCTCATCTGCAGCTCACACTGCAAGCATCTCATCCCCAATTCCTGAACTGATTCATACCTATGCACTGAGACAATTTCCTGATAATATGGTTGTTGGGCGTCAGGTTTCTATAAAAATTTCTAAATCTATATCCTCCATTTTATGCTTATAACCTTACTTGGAGTAACAAAGAGTTAGCAGACTTTGGGTAGAATTTGACAAATGGGTTTTTGAAACTGATTTAAATAAACTGCTTTGTAGATACCTTAGCAGGGTCCCTTTCCTTCAGGAATTCTGTCTTTAACATGTTAACAAACATTGGGAATTTGCGAGAGAAAAATAGAGCATGCAACATTTCTCACATTTCAGCATCTCTCACATTTATTCAACCCCAGAATTTTATTTTTCACTGAGCATCTCACACTACTAAGTCTTCTGTACAACAGACATTGGAAGGTAATATGTAATCACGTTCAACACAGACATGGAGTCCAGAAGCCCCTGCTCACTGCTGCTCTCTCCGGGCAAGCCAACTTTGTTCCAAAAGATAAAATGGAAACAAGCTGCTGCCACTGAGTGTCTCAAAATTGATTAGAAGTTTGTCTAACTTTCTTCATTTGTGCATTCATTCCAGCCAGTCATGTATGGAGACATCACTGGTTTCTCCATTTGTAAGACAGACTTTTTTCTGGTTGCTTGAATTATGCATTCCCTTCTTGGTAATCCCAACAAAGTAACAGAACTTAACTTTCTCTATCTATGGCATGCCACTTACACCCACTCAATTTTGCCTGTGTCACTTGATTAAATTGAATACCCTTGCTGTGTCTCTCTACAGATAATAGCAATGAGTAAACACATGAAAGCCCCTTTCACAAACAGACTTATGTATAAAAAGCAATGTCCAAAAAAATAAAAAATAAAAAAAAAGTAAAAAGCAATGTCCTTTATAAGAACCATTGGATTTAATAAAATAAAAAACAGTGGGAGCCCTCAATATTATTGATGAGGGAGCAGAAGGTAAGCTGAGGACGAAGTACAAGATGATACCACCCCACAAACCTCTCCCCACTACTCCTGGGTGTGATGTGTGTGACAGTCCTCCAGGAAGCTTCCAACTGCCATAATGTTAATGCCTTGCTATAGGGAAAAACAACTTGACAATGGCAAGGTGTCTGGTACCCTGTGAGTCTTTAACATCTGAAAATCCTTTTGAAACATCCTTTCTCCTTACTTCCCCCAAGTCCCAAGTAAATAATCAGTCACCCCTCATAACCTGGGAGCAGTAGCTCTTTCTGCCTAAGGGTGCTGTCCCTATGCTTTAATAAAACCACCATTTTGCACCAAAGACGTCTCAAGAATTCTTTCTTGGTCATTGGCTCCGGAGCTCACCCACCAAACCTCACCTATATTCCAAAACAACATCATTTTGAAGACCTTACTTTGAGAGCACTGAAGAATAGAAGGATGAAGGGCTTTGTGTAGGACCACCAGCTGGCTGTTGGCAGAACTAAGCCTGCACCCAGGAAGTAAAGTATCCTGAGGTGTAATAGTTTCTCAAAGAGCAATAATGATTTCTAACAATATATAATAATCATTTGACATTTCCAAATTGGTCACATTTCATTTCATATGTACTTTCTTCCTTCTGACAGTTTCCAGGTGCTTGGCAATTTAATAAAGTTTGTTAGTATTTAGCAAAATGCCCTACATCTTGACAAGAATCATATATTTTCATAATAAAGTATTCATTTCCAATTTAAATTACTATTGTCTACTTATTTAATGTAAGTTGTCCACTGCTAGGACATCAGTCTCACAAAATATAAAATGTCTTGGACATAAATGGGGTTTCATTCACTTTATCTATTCATTCATTTATTCACTCAATCATCATTGAACTGAAATTAACAAATCTAATCAATATTTTGAATGCCTATTGTATGCCTGGTGTAAGAGACACAACTAGGTTTGGAAAAGGCATAATCCCATCACAAAGAATCTCACAGTTTAGTTGGAAGACAGGTATATAGCACAGAGGGGGATCCTGAGCCCAGTATGGGTGCCAGAGAACATTTCATGCAAGAGTATGGCCAAAAATGAGTCTCAAAGACTGTAGGAGGCAGTTATTCATGCAAAAGGCAAAGGAAACACGTGAAAGAGGGAAAGGAAAAGACAACACAAGCAGAAGAGACTACTGCCCAATAGGCATGAGAAAAGACCCAACAGGCACCTACTTTCAGGGGCTACAAGGAAATCCATGTTGCTGACATAAAAGGCAAAACCAAGGAAAAGTTGTGAGCCATTCCATGGAGGGCAAGGGTGTTGGGCAGCACTATGTGGGCTTTATTCTAGGTCAGAAATGCCTAACCTTGGTGCTGCTGCTATTCGGGGCTGGATGATTGTTTTTGGGACCATTCTATTCATTGTAGGTTCTCTGGGTTTTCCCCCACAAGATGCTTATAGCAATGATTTAACCCAAAATGTCTCTAGGCACTACCAAGTATCACCTTGGGAAGGAGAGGGGGAGAAATCATCCCTAGTTGAGGATTACTATTCTAGGCAAAAGAGAACCATTCCAGTATATCCTGCAAGAAATGACAAGGTGATTTGCCTGAGACTGGACAGAGAGCCTTGGCAGAGGTCTGTGGCAGCCATCCTCAGAGCTCTGGGTCAGGTCAGAGCATGAGTGGGTAGCAGCAGCATCCAGAGGAGTTTGTGGCCAATTGGAAGTGAAAATAGAAGAGAGTCATACTGAGGGAAAGGTGGGTTTAGTGGAGAAAGATAGTAAGTTCCTTTGGGAGCATATCCCATTTGAGGTGTGAGTGTGGTGTCTAATTGATCATAGAAATTTTTGGCATGAACCAGGAGGGAAAGGGAAGCTAAAGATTTCTATTTGAGCATCATTGACGTGTAGACAGTTTCTGAAACTTTTAGTCCCACTTTCCCAACCTCAGGGTAGGGGAGAGAGACACAGATTAAATTAATAGCCAATTGTCAAGAATTTTTGTAGACAGTTTTTGCCCAGTCTCTCAAATTGGCTTCTTCCTATGCATTGCCAAGGTCCCTGCCCCTAAAGGGTCATCTATAGATCCCCTGTGGGCACAAGACTACATCTAACCACTTGGTCTTGGCATCCAAGATTCTCTTCCATATAACCTTCACCAGTTCTGCTTCCAATTAATTCCTATACATAGCCTGTGTTCATGGCTCCATGGTGAGGGAAAGAAACATCCTGAGGATGAGAACACAGAAGGTTGGTTCTGTCAAATGAGAAAGGAGTGAATTTCCCTCTCTCTGTATATGGTCCATGCCTCCAGTGGCTCCAGAGTCTCCAGTGGCTTGCGGAAGTTCCTAGAAGATAAGTGTGATATTATCATTTAAGATAATAAATATATGAGTGGTCTTTGTCCTGTTCCTAGAACGAATCTCCCTTGGAATTTCCAAGGGTTAAGCACCATAAAGATGTATTTTGTTATGTTTAAAGCCCCTAGGTCCCCTAAGGTTCAGGGTTGGTCACCAGAGGAACCAACCATGTGATTAGGAGGTTAGGACTTTAAGTCCTACCCTCCCAACTTCAGGGTAAGGGAGAGAGACAGACATTATTAATTTAATAATTAATAGCCAATTGTCAGTAATTTAATCAGTTGTGCATATGTAATAAAGCATCCATAAAAACCCAAAAAGATGGTGTTAGGGATCTTCTGGGTTGGTGAACATGTGGAGGTCCTGGGAGAGTGGTGCTCCCAGAAAGGGCATGGAAGTTCTGGGCCCCTCCCCATACTTTGCATTATGGATTCCTTCCATCTTTCCTTTCCTGAGTTATATCATTTTATAATGAACAGTAATCTTGTGAGTAAAATGTTTCTCTAAGATCTGTGAGCCACTCCAACAAATTAATCAAACCCAAGGAAGGGGTCATGGGAACCTCTGATTTATAGTGGATCAATCAGAAGCACAAATGACAATCTGGACTTGCGATTGGCATCTAAGGTAAGGGCAGTCTTATGAAACTGAGCCTTTAACATGTGAGATCTGATGCTATCTCCAGGTAGATAGGGTCAGAACTGGGTTAAACAGTAGGACAGACAGCTACTGTCACAGAATTGCTTGATGGTGCTCTACCACATCAGAATTGGTGATCTGAACTATAGATTCCACCTGAATTTCAGGCAGAGTTGAAATACCAGGGCAATTCCAGGGTAGACACTCACAGCAGGGTCAGGGGGAGATGGGTCTCAAAGGACAATGGAAACCCCACAATCAGTCTGGGCACTCTGAATCGCTGGCCTAGTTGGTGACAAAAGCCAAAGGCAAGGGGTTGGCTGAGGGTGTTGTTAGGTCACCATATCACAAAGCAAGATTGACTTACCTGCTACTTCACAGGGTCTGCTTTGGACCTGAGATGGGGCTGCATGCCAACTAATTCTTACACTTAGCCTGGTGGGGCAGCAAGTGGTATTCTCCTGGCCTTGCAAGTAAAGAAAGCTCTGTCTTAGAGAGGTCTGGCACTTGCCCTTGGTCAGTTCCATAATCAGTCAGTCCAGAACTTGGCCCAGCCCTGCCGTCTCTGTTCATCAACGTCGCCCAGAGGGAAAGATGCTCAAGTCACTGTTGTGTGACGTGTGTCAGTTCATTTTTCCCCTTGCTCAACTTTTCCATCACTGTCTCTGTAAAATATCCCTCACATGGCAGAATGCTTTCCATAAAAGTCCCTTTTTAAGATTCCAGGCACCGTGCAAACTTTTAATGATAGAAAGCCATGCACAAGTTGAATTTTTATATCTTCTCATTCAAAGGCAGAGCTATGGGTGAACTCAGTCAGTAAAAGGTTTATGGCAAAAAGAAAAAAAAAAAAAGAAAATTTGAAAGTCTCAGAAACTACAAGCCAGGCCTCCCAGAAAACTGAATTGCCTTGTCAAAAAGCAAAACCCATGACTCCATACAAATATAGAACAGACGTATGTCAAATCTTTCTCTACCCAACAGTGACGGGTCCAGCAGGATAGCAAAACTGGTTCAAAGTTCATGAAATGAGGTTTAGAGCATCACTCAAAAAGGAAGAAGGAAAAGAGCCACAGAAATACGTTCGCCAAGTTAAAGACAAATGGAACAAAGGAAAAAAAAATGATAAAGACTTCTATATGATCCTCTCCCCTGGACACAATGGTTTACAACTCTCCTGACCAAGTTTACTAATATAAGTTTACTAATAATAGTTTACTAATAACCTTACAGGATCTGGGCCTATGCTGGAGAATCTAAAATGACTCCAGAACTTATCATAATCCCCAGGACAGTGAACATGAGGAAATAACACATGGTTACTTCACATGGCAAATGGGATTATGCATATAATTAAGGTTACTAATTAGTTGAGTCTGAGTTCATCAATAGGGAGACTGCCCAGATAGGCCTCAACTAATCACATGCTTTCTCAAAAGCAGAGATTTTTCTACTAGTCACAGAAGGGGAAATCATAGTGGAGGGTTTATAAGAAGAGGTTCTGGGTTGCTGAGATGTAGGGGGCATGTGACAAGGACCCACAAGCAGTTTGTAGGAGTTAAGGGTGTCCCAGGCTGAAAACTCGCAAGGAAATGGAACCTCAGTCCTACAACCTCAAGGAAGCTGCCAACAAGCTGGATATTACTAAAAACCAAAAGCAAACAATAGTCATATGAAGGAGTATAAGAAGTTCAAGATGAATCCATCTCATAATGCATTCATGCCCTTCCTCATAGTCTTCTGGATCCTTGAATCTCTGCTCCATCCCAAGAAGAAAGGGTAAGGCAGAGCTTCCTATCAGCAAATCAGCAAGCCTGTTTTTCCAACATGTATTCCAACATGTTTTACTTTACCTACACAATAGGAAATATACTTTAACTCTGAAACCAATGTGAACACAAACATACCCATGAATACTTAAAGGCAGAGTTTCATGGAAAACCCTGCCTTGATCCAGATCAATACCTTGATCCCAGACTTCTAATCCAAAACTATAAGATTATAAATTTCTGTTGGTAAGCCACTCACTCACTCTGTGGTACTTTGTTATGGCAATCCTAGCAAATGAATACATGATGTACTTTGATATTTTCTAGTCTGCTCCATTTCTTCCTTTTTTAATGCTGTTGAGGACAAAATTGATTTCACAATGATAAATGAACCACACCCACAGCTTGAAGAACAGAGAAAATTCTATAATCCTTGCACTTTCTACCCAAGTACTAAGATATGTGTTACCGATAGCTTCAGAAACAAAAGATTCTATATATCCAATACAGGGAATTGGCTTGAGGGGTAGGATATAAATGTAATGCCTTTAATGGGGGAAATGAACTTCTCCAATCATCCCTGACCAGAACATAGTGGTACTTCTACTGCTCTTTGAAGAAGGGAGAATACATGAACTTGAGTTTAAGGAGAGGAAAACAATTTTTTTAGTTCTTTCTGAAGTTATGATCCCATTTTTTTGAACGGGTCTTGGCTATTTCCAGGTTATACTGCAAAGAAGAAAACAAGGAAAGGGCCTTTAGTTTTGATGCTACCCATCCTAGAAACTTTGAGAAAGAGCACTACATCTAAGAGTTGGAGAAATCACTTCTCTACCAAATAGATAAGAAATAAGACCAAATCTAAGTGAGAGCTTGTAGCATTTCTAAGAGTAGGGCACTGCTATAATCACAAAGTTCCACTCTTCAAAGATCTGAAAAACTAAAGTTTGGGGTAAATATCATTACCATCACCATCACCACCCCATCATCATCATCATCATCATCATCATCATCACCATCATCATCATCATGATTATTATCATCCTCATAATATACTGGTAAGAATTACAATAGTAACAGCTCCATGTATAAGTAATTTCACAGCTTACTGAACTAAACAGTTCCCACAAATAGCATTTCAAGAACTACTGGATCTTTCATGAGTCTGGTGTTGGTGCACAAGGGAGCCAGGCCTGGAGTATGGGGTAGAGGTCCATGCTGTGGAGGCAGATGGGAGTGGGGCAGAGCCCCATATGGTATCCTCTATGAGTCCCTGTTTCTCAGCATTTCATTTATCCTTCATCAGGATGCAGTGAGGAGTAAGCACATTGATCCCATAAAGCCCTTAGAATAGTACCTGCTATACTGTTTCTGCTCCAGGGATGTTGGTCCTTATTTGAACACAAAGCACCTGGAAGTTTTGTGGAAATGCAGATTATGACTCAGGGCCTAGTGTAGGGCCTGAGATTCTACTTTTTTCCAAAATCCTACATTATACTGATGATGCTGTCCACTGGCCCCATTTTGTGTAGCAAGGATCAAAAACATGCAAAGAAATGGCTTATCAGAGACAAAAAGAGGTTTAATACAGTTAATCATTTTTAGACATCTCTGCATGTATGTATAAGTTAAATAATTAGTATATAATTACATTAAAATAATTATAATTAATACATAATTATTTATAAAAATGTATACATAAAGATATGTAATTGTGTATATATTTATATGTAAAATATGTATTATATATATAATATATTTTATATTTTATTTTATATTATTATGGTAAGAGTAATATATATATTATATAATATATTATATATATAATATTATGTGTATATGTGCTATGATGTCACAGTCAGTAACAGGAAGTACAAACCAAGGACCAGGTCACAGTCCCTGGCCAGGCAGCTGGAAGAAATGCAATGCAGAGTATCTGGTGTTTAAAGTAATCACTCACCACTGTAATTAAAGGGAAATCATCAAATCTGTAAACACCAGGGCCTGCCAGCCCACATGGTGACCCAACCACAGCTCCTGCCCAACTGGTAAAGCTCAGAGATCCTTCAAAAGCTAATTAAATGGTTTCTGCTCCACTGGTGAGCCCTGCTTGGCACGTTCCATTGCAACTGCGCATGGACCCTCTGCCCACATCTATTCCAAAAAGCAGCTAAAATTTCAGAAAGCTTCATAACTACTCACCTCCAGTTCTGTCATCCTCATAAACCAAAATGTTTTCTTCCCCAGCTACTTTATTGACCTTACTCCACCCCAGTACTAGGTGGGATATAATTCAGGGAGTGTAAAACTCTCCCCTGGCACCATTTTTCCATGTCACATTACTGATGCTCTCTCTGGAAGGCAAATAGGGATGTCAATAAGATGTGGGCTCTTGTCCTCTACCTAACACACAGCACATGGGTTTAGATGAATTGCTGCTCCTCTCAATTCTTAATCTCTAAGTTGACCAGAGAAACAATTCTTGCCCATCTGAACTCAATGGTCCAGCCTTCCCATTATGTTACTAGAACCCTTCTCCTGGAACCCCCAGCCTCTTGCACACTGTGGCACCTTCTGTTCTGTCCGCCAACATGCACCTCTCCACACCACCACCATATCTATAGGAGGCAGAGCTAAGGAGCCTCTCCCAAGGAGACTGCAGTTCAACTGGGCTCCTAAGGAAAATGAAAGAGAGAGAACATGGGATCTCACTTGTAAGCTGAGAACTGGGAGTTAAAAGCTTAACAATGGAACTCAGAAGTACTATAAAAAGAGAATAATGTAGTCAGAACATTTTCTAAATGGGTGAATTCCTGTTGGATATAAAATTCTAATGGGGTTTATAACCCTAAATATGAAATGTTTCAGAGTAAATACTGAAAAGTTGGTTTTACACTAACAAAAATAACAATGCTTCAGTATTTGAAAGTAGCACAGTATATTAGAATATACTGCCCGCCCCTGCCTCCAAAACTAGCACTACGGAAATAACTTGATACTCAAATGAAGTGGACAGAAAGTGGGTCAGGGTGTCTGCAGAAAACTGCTTCTCTGGAAGAAAGCAGGGAAGAGCCGGCGGTAGGTGAAGGAAGGACTCCACAACCTCCCTGAACCCCTCACACCCACCTGGAGGAACCCACAGGAAGCCTTCCTACTGACCTTTCTTTTGTTCTTTCTTTAATACATTGGTTACAGTTTGGATTCAAGTTTCTTCAGAAACAGATGTCCCTGTTTTCAACACCCTCCCGGTGTTTTATGGAGATTCTATCAATATTAGGGTTCTCTGGAAAAACAAAGTCAATAGGATTTATATAGATACAGGAGAAGATTTAGTATGAGGGATTGGGTCATGTGATTATGAAGGCAAAGAAGTCCCATAGTCTGCTGTCTGCAAGCTGGAGGCCCAGGAAAGCTGGCAGTGTGGTTCCAGGCCAGACTGAAGACCAAGAAGCAGGAGCAGTAATGCCTGAGAACAGGACACTCATGTCTCAGTTTGGGTAGACAACACATTCCTCCTTCCTCTGCCTTTTTGTTCTATCTGGGCCCTCCAAGGGTTGAATTATATCTATCCTATTGGTGAGGGCAATCTCCTTTACTCAGTCAGCCAATTCAAATGTTAATCTCTTCAGGAGACACCCAGAAATAACGTTTTGCCAGCTATCTGGACATGCCTTAGCCCAGACAAGTTGTGTAAAATTAACCATTATACCAGCCATGACACATCTCAGGGAGACACTCTCATTCTGAGAAGGTTCTCCTATTAAAACATGTCAGACCTTTGGAAAAGTAGTTTGACATAAAAGTATCCAAAATTTTAAGAGTGATAAAAAAAAAAAAAGCCAACTATGTCATACTTGAGGCTGTTAACCATTGCTATCACCCAGTGATTGTAAAATTCTAAAATTCCAATAAAAACAAATAGGTTGTCCTCTTCATATCAAAGTTGGAGGTATTGAAACTTTGTCTGTCTCCAAATCTTGTGTCAGATGAATATAATACTCCATATGGGTGCAGACTTGTCCCCAGTACCCCATGCAAACAGCTAAGAATCCTCTGATAACCTCCTCAAAGAACTCAATAGCATAGGGAAAGCCTCCCATGACCCATAAATATATATGAAACAATACAGCTAGATTCTAAAGATGCTTCAGGATACAGCTTCTGATGTCATCTGGGGGCTGGGACCACATTCAAGCCATGCAGCCCTGCCATGATCCCCACTAACTTGTAAGATCTTCTTGATGACCAGGAACTGAATTCCATGAGTAATTGTAATTCACTTGTCATAAAATCACTAGCAAAAATGGCACTTGATCATGATATATAGAAGAAAAAAAAGAACCCTCTAAAAATAATTTCAGAAGTCATGTTATAGATAAGGTTTATGTCTAAACACAGATGCCAGGGCATTTCTAGTCACATGTTTCAGATATTAGAGCAAGCACCAAGGTTGTATTTTAGTAGCTTTAATTTGAAAGACTGCACGTAAAAAAAAACCCACCATAACTCAGTGATATTTTAAAATTATTTTATATTAGTCTCGATTAGATCTGGAGACAGTTGTGAAATAATACATGTAAATGGAAGACAGACGCTATTTAGTCTATGACACTGTTGAGTATACTGGGGAGGCAGCCTTGGGACCTCTGCTCAAGATTGGGAAAGGTGATGCTGCGTGAGAAACGGCTGACTGATAGATGGATTGGGGTGGATCTGTCTGACCTTTCTGGATCCAAGCCACTTCAAACAAATAGGATTTTATTTCCTCAAATAAATATGAAACATGAGATACTGAGTCTCCTGAGGGAATTAAAACTCTGTAAAAGACAAACTCTGGACATTTATATTTTTGACTTGCTAAACTATATTAATCTCTAGGCCAATTTCATATATTATTCTTAATTGCTATAAAACAGTATGTATCACTAAACACATTTCCCAATAAATTCGCTGGACTAAACACATATATCTAGGTACCCTTATTCCATAATACATCAAATATAAAAAAAACTGGGGGAAATTGGGAGATGCTTTTTTTTCTGCCTGCATGAATGATTGATTAAAGCTCAAACTTGTATAGCAATGCATTTCATTTGTAAATGTCCAAATGACAACTCTTCCTTGTCACAAATTTCTTCATGACTGCTCCTCATACTGGCATAGAACATTGTGTTGTTCTTATTTGGAAGTTGTCAAGTTAAGTTACTTTTTATGAAGAGAAATTGTTCATGGGACAGTCACAGGTTTTCAGGGAAATGGTATCATGATGCACATGAATTGTACATTTAGAATGCCAGTTCTTTAGGACCTTTAACAAACGGTCAAATCATCAGGATACCAAACTGTCCAGCTGTTTTCCTGGACTCTTACAGAATTCCCAGAGCCAGAACAGATCCCATCCTCACTTTCTAAATCCTCTCACTATAAATGCTGGCTTTAGATAAGAATAATTCTTTGGCTGAGGGTGTCATGTTACCAGAAATAAATCTAATCAGAACATCTTTTTGTCTCACCTACCAAATACACTGTGTAAAATTCATTTTCCATATCAATGTTATAATCCTCTTTATAAATTAAGTGGCTGAAAAATGTAGAGGTGAAGGTGAACTCACCGTGGGTTGGCTGTACATTTTGCTTCTTAAATAAAATTCAAAGAAGGAGACCCATGTTTTAAAAGTCTAGGCTTGGGATCCCTGGGTGGCGCAGCGGTTTGGCGCCTGCCTTTGGCCCAGGGCGCGATCCTGGAGACCCGGGATCGAATCCCACATCGGGCTCCCGGTGCATGGAGCCTGCTTCTCCCTCTGCCTGTGTCTCTGCCTCTCTCTCTCTCTCTGTGTGACTATCATAAATAAATAAAAATTAAAAATAAAATAAAATAAAAGTCTAGGCTTCGGGGCACCTGGATGACTCAGTTGGTTAAGATGTGCCTTCAGCAAAGGTGATGATCTCAGAGTTTTGGGATCGAGCCCTGCATTGGGCTCCTGCTCATAGGGAGTATGCTTCTCCCTCCTACTCTCCCTCGGTGCTCGTTTATTCCCTCTCTCTCTCTCAGATAAATAAAATCTAAAACAAATAAAAGTCTAGGCTTCATTCTCTGTCTTGCTTTATGTTGGCCCTGTCTTTTCTTTCCCTCCCTACATAATGCCTGGACTTTCAGAAGGGTCCTCATCCTTGGGCCTTTCCAGGCCCACAGTGCTCCTTCATTTGTGGGAAACTCATTTGCTTCTGTGACAGCCAATCAGCTGATCCTTCAGCCTTGCTCTTCCACATGCCTCAAGTGTTGGATGATTGACTATTAGGTTTGGACCTAGAGCATGCTCACTTCTTAGACCCCTTTTCTATCAAACATAAATCTGAAAGTAGAGATTTTTCATTATGATATTTTCCAATTAAAACAGGAAAATGGATTTGGTGAAGGCTACCATTGAGGCAGCAAGTGAGTGGAGGTTGATTTTATCTTAGCAACCATTAGCTGCTGTGGGAAATATCTAAAATAGGGCCAGATGTATGATAAAAATTACATGTTTATTTAAAGTCCAGGAAAGGGGAAAGGAGAAAAAAATGAGTGGGAAATATCAGAAAGGGAGACAGAACATGAAGACTCCTAACTCTGGGAAACGAACTAGGGGTGGTGGAAGGGGAGGAGGGCGGGGGATGGGGGTGAATGGGTGACGGGCACTGAGGGGGGCACTTGACGGGATGAGCACTGGGTGTTATTCTGTATGTTGGCAAATTGAACACCAATAAAAAAAAAAAAAAAAGTCCAGGGAAGGAATTAAAATGTAAAGCAAAGGAGTGTTTTGGGGTCATTTGTGTCAAGTGTTTTCCCTAGAAGAGTTCCTTGACTAGCTGAAGGCGCCCGGTGGCTCAGTCTGTTGAGCATCTGCCTTGGCTCAGGTCCCGACCTCGAGGTCCCGGGATAAAGCCGGCCCGGGGCTCCCTGCTCCGCGGAGGGCCTGCTTCTCCCTCTCCTCCACCTGTTGCTCCCCTGCTTGCGTTCTCTCTCTTTCTCTGTCTCTGTCAGACAAACAAAATCTTGAGAGAGAGAGAGAGAGAGAGAGAGAGAGAGATTGAGAGAGAGGAGACATGACTGCAATCTCTCAACTTGCCGTTTCCAACCAAGCTTCCTGTCGGGTCATTCTCACCGCCGCTGCGTTTGCACCACAAGATGGCGCTGCCGTCCATGGCACACTCCCTACTTCGGCAAGTTTTGCCTTCCTGAGCGAGGCAAAGAGAAACCCCAGTTTCCCCACGCACGCTGTCCTGCGCTCAGCATGCAAGAGACCACAATGTCTCTCTGTTTTTTGGGTTTTTTTTTTCCTTTTTTTAATAATAAATTTACTTTTTATTGGTGTTCAATTTACCAACATACAGCATAACACCCAGTGCTCATCCTGCCAAGTGCCCCCCTCAGTGCCCGTCACCCAGTCACCCCCACCCCCCGCCCTCCTCCCCTTCTACCACCCCTAGTTCGTTTCCCAGAGTTAGGAGTCTTCATGTTCTGTCTCCCTTTCTGATATTTCCTACCCATTTCTTCTCCCTTCCCTTATATTCCCTTTCACTATTATTTATATTCCCCAAATGAATGAGAACATATAATGTTTGTCCTTCTCCAAATGACTCATTTCACTCAGCATAATACCCTCCAGGTCCATCCACATTGAAGCAAATGGTCCACAATGTCTCTTTGCCTTCTGATCATACCACACATGTCAGAGGCCTGCAGCAGAGCTTAATTACCCTCTACAGCCCTCCCCAGGGCCCGGACGATGGATGGACAGCAAACACCAGCTCAGGCTGATTAGCATGATGTACCAAAGGCATTAAGTGTGCAAGCTGCATCAGCCAGAGAATGAGCCACAATCTAATTCAAAGAAAACATTGAAAGTCCTTCGGGAGAGAAGCAGAGCACGTGGCCCTACCGATTTTGTGAGCTACTGATGGCTTGGGAGGAATGCACTTAGCTGGACAAGTGGCGGCGGTACCCACGGCTGCTTGCAGTGGGGTGGGGTGTGGAGCAGCGATGTTCTGTTCTCGTGTGGCCACAGGTAAAACACGGTATATGACACACAGAGTTGAGGCCAAATTCTCTTCCTAAATATCACCCTGGTGGCTATGGACACTGTGTCTCACCCCCTGTAGTATCTGTTCTTTGCAAAATGGAGAGGAGACCCAGGGTGGGCAGGATTAGGGCTCTGAGGAGCTGTAAGTGGGGGGTGAGTGAGGGGACAGATACCAAACAGCTCAGACACATAGAGAGGATGTGCTATCACTTCAACCACTTTCTTGAGTGGATATATTGCAATAAAATAAGAATCACTTTTCACATCGTAGCTTTTTTTTTTTGAAACTAAATGTTACAATTTATTCCATCTTCATGATTACAGACATTGCAGGGCAGGGTGGGTACACAAGGCAAATAAAACTCTTGTCCCATTTAACCAGATGCAGCATTTTGGCAGTTTTATGGTAATATAGGTAGACCTAATTAATTGACTTGGGCTGAAAGCTGGGAACAGCAAATCTCTGCAATTTAGGATCTTCTTCCATTGTTACTCCAAGGATCTTAATTCCTAAACTATACTATGAGCTCTGAAATCGTGTGTGTAGTGCAACATTCGTCAAGCTTTCACACCTTAATCAGAAATCTGACACCTTTTCTTAAGGCAAGGAACTCTTAAGGCTGTCTTCCTCTTGGCTAACCCAGTCCACCAGCAATCTTAAAAGTTGTTACATAAAAATAAAACTGTTCCCCAAGCACTGATTAAAACCCTTGTGCCCTTGTGCTGGAATCCCATTTTAGAGCCTTGGCTCCGTGAGAGAAGAGAGATCCTAACCAGTTGCTTCCATGAATAATAATAACCCTAGTACAATCTACCTAATGTCATTTGAAGCAAACTCAAGAGGGCAGGCAACCTTGATCATCCTGACAAGTTTATCAGTATTTACACACAAAGGATATTTAAAGCTAATCCTAGACCAAGTATTGCAACCATAATCCCAAGAAATCATTCAGTTTTAGCAGGTGAGGTTCCTGCAAGATGCCACAGCATCAGTGAGAAATCATCTCAAAGCAGAGTGATGGTTCATCATCTTTTACAAGTGAGAGGAAATCAAGGAGAAAAGAAAACTCCCTCTTAAGCTCCTCATCAAATCAATGGCTATTTTCACGGCCTTAATTGATGAAATCCAGTGTCCTCAATTTCCTGATTGGAGGAGTCTAGTTTCAAGGTGACTGTCAAGTTCAAGAAGAGCTTTCAGGCTTTTCTTTGCCGTGGCCCATGAATTCCAGTCCTTCAGTGGGAATCTCCTTCTCCTTTATTGCTTTCTGAACACACTGCTGAGAGCGCTTGAAGAGTTGGGGCGCGGGTCCCCCTTAAGGAACTTCTCGGCAAACCAGCGATTGAAGCTCTGGTCTGGTCGTACTTGCGGGCTTCCCCTCTCCTTGGTAGCTTGTAATTGCACCTCAGAGTCTGCTCAAACATACGAAGCACTATCCCGGCTCCTAAATCAGGTGAGATTTAGCTATTCCTAAAAGGTGCACCAAAGGGTGAGAGTTGAAGGGGCAAGTGATGGCACCCTCCGTGAGAGACCTCACCCGGGGTCGGTTCTGGGATCCACTGACTTTCGTGACAGTCTGCCAGAGGTGCCAGGGAGCCTGACTGGCACGCTGCTGTGTGGCCCTCATGGACTTTACAGCTCTGTGCTTTGCTACAGTTTGGGAACAGGACAGCTAGTACATCACTTATGTGACAACCTGCCATACACCAGGACAATCTCCCTTTCACACAGGGAAACAAGAGGGTTCTATGAAGGACTTTCAACACAGTCCTCTGGAGTCAAGCAAAGCACGTTTCCATTTTGGCAGCCGTCCTACCGCGAAGCACAACCCTAGCCTTCAGTGGAGTTTGGCGCTGAAATGGTGGCTCTAGGCATTCACTTTCTACGCTTCCCATCTCTACACCACTCAGGTACCCTGAAGGCCAAATGAGCAACTGTGTATTTTTTAAGAACTAAAATTTCCCAAAGCCCTAAACACTCTGAAAGAAACACTTTTAAGGAAAGCTATTTTTGTCCTTTAAAGTTTTGGCCACTATTTCACCTTCTCCATGAATTGTTCATTCTTGCCTTAGGTTAGTACTTCCCAGGTTCCCAAGAAAAAGCTACATTCAGGGTGCAAAGGACACAGGCTGACTGTGCTGGGGGTGAGTGGAGCCCCTGAGACACTGCTGGGGATCACATGCTTCCACAGACACCCTGAAGAGGTGCAAGTGTGGGATAAGACCTCATTTTACTGGGTTTTTCTTCTACGCCCACATTCAAGACTTGTTGAAAACTGAACTCTCCTCCAGAGCCAAACTGTAACTCGAAGACAGAACTTGGGATAAAGAGGAACAGTAGTTTTATTGCTTTGCTGGTCAAAGGAGGCTGCAGCAGGCTACAGCCTTCAAAAAACTACATGCCTGGCTGAAGGAGGGGGCAGGGGAGGGGGTGGCTACAGGGGAAATACAGGATCTAGGTGGTTTTGACAAGAATTGTGTACTTGCTGCCAGCCTCCTTTGTCCTGTCTTTAGGGTGGTGCCAGGTTCCTGAAACAAAAGGCTAAGAAGGGATGAGGGGAGGTTTACAGAAAAAAGGGAAGAAGGTTACTTTAAAATTGAGCTTCACTGAAGCATTATAGCAATCACTTTGATTTTTGTTCAACTACTTGCTTTTAAGTAGTTTCAAGTTCACTGAGAAGGTCTGCTACTGGTGTGGAAATGGATCTTCACACCTCTGTAGATTACAGCCAACTTTATATACGAAAAAGACAAAAGACAATGTGTGCTTCCTTTATAGAATAAGGTAATTGCCTTCTTTTTATATTACCTAATTCAAATTCATATCTGAAGGAATTTTAAATTTGTGAAATTAATCATAAATGCTCTCTAACAACCTCTTTTCTTCCTCTTAGCCTTAGAATTCAAGAACTGGGGGGAGGGAGTGGTCATCATCATGCTCTTCCCATTGTTCCACCTTCATGTGTAAGTGCTGCCTGGGCACAAGGGTGAATCATGTCCACATGAGGTTCGCATGCTATGCAGGTGCATTAGATGTGAAACTGAGTGTCTTTTGCAATTTGGAATAATGGGGTAAGTGTTCTGAGAAGGACCCCCATTGTTTAGACCATCCCCATAATAGCTAGAATTTATTGAGGGCTCACTAGTGGCCCAGGGATCTCCTGAGCACTTTATATCTATTAATTTTTTACTCTTCATTCCCTTAGGGCAAGGTTTCTCAGTTCCAACAAGATCAATACTTTAGGCTGGATAATCCTTTTTTTTGAGAGAGAGAAAGAGAGCATGGGGGGCGGTGAGGAAGCAGAGGAGAAGGGAGAGAGGGAGGGAGAGAATCTTAAGTACAGTTTGATCTCAGGACCCCGAGATCATAACCTGAGCTGAAATCAAGAGTGAGACACTTAACCAACTGAGCCACCCAGATGCCCGTAGGCAGTATGATCCTTCATTGTAGTATATTTACCTGCATCCATGGCTCTATTCACTAGTTTCCAATAGAGTCTCTTCCCCAAGTTATGACAACCGGGCATCCTCCACACATGACCAAATGCCGTCTAGGGGTTAAACCACCACCCACCCACCTGCATGGAGAACGGCTGCCCTATTTCCTGTGAAGCAGGAAATAGCTGGCAGGAATGTGAAGGCAGGGAGGTTGTTTGGGGCTAAGCCATGAACTAGGAAGAATGCCCCCAGTGGCAAAGTCTCCAAAGAACACAACAGTCAAAGCTGGAAGACCCTTGGGGAACACCGGGTGGTGGGTGGAGGAGAGTTTGGAGGTATTAAGAAAGAGAATTCTGATAGCGACTTCAGGATGGGAAGGAAGGGTAGACTAGAAGTAGAGAGAAATATTGAGGTATTTATCTGTCTGCAGATGACCAGCTCATATCACACCTATGTACTGAGCACATCCCTCAGCAAACCCACTCCATGTAGGGGTCTGCATGGGTATAGTCTCACAACAAAGTCATGGAAACTGTGTCAACTACAGGGATGAAATAAAGGCCCCTTTTCCTTTGTACTCAGCATGGCAAGGCCACTTCTGTGTTCATTTGGGTCATCACATGTCAAAGAACATCAACACATCACAACATAGAGATAGAAGAGTATCTAAGATCATGACAGCACCCAGCACTAAGTCCTAAGTGGAATGACTGAAAGAATAGTCTGCATTCTGAAAAAGAAAAAAAAAATTAAATTATGTGAAAGAGCCTCTGGTATATCAGAGTGCCTGGTGCATTATAAATATCAGTAAATTTTAGGAAAAAATAAAGATGGGATGCAGGATAACTGCCTTCATACAACTGAAATTCTCTCAGAGCAGCAAATGAAGACTAATGGGTACTGGAGATACAAGTGTCAGAGAAGGTGTCAATCTGAATGATTCTGAGATTCTCTGATTTCCATCCAATCTCTCCATACTCCCCAGTGGATCAATTGCATCAGAAGTTATGCTAGGCTCCAAATGCCACATTTCAAAAGGTATTTTGACAAGCTGGGACAGTCTCAGGAAAAAGCACTATCTTGCTGTGAATAGCATTAGTATATTCATTCATGTTTACAAGTTACTAGGAGTTTTCTTTCTCCCCCCTTACGAATAACATTTACTGTTTTATTGGATTCTAATATTTTTCATACTCTTCAGAGGATGTTTAGAAAATATAGCTGAGAGTAGTCCCACTACCTAGAAATAACCATTTTTAATATTTTAATACTCATATTGCTTTCCATGATTTTTTTAAAAGATTTTATTTATTTATTCATGAGAGACACAGAGAGAGAGAGAGAGAGAGAGAGAGGCAGAGACACAGGCAGAGGGAGAAGCAGGCTTCATGCAGGGAGCCCGACATGGGACTCGATCCCAGGACTCCAGGATCAAACCCTGGGCCAAAGGCAGGCGCTAAACTGCTGAGCCACCCAGGAATCCCCCCATGATTTTTTTTTCTATGCAGATTCCTACGTTCAAACATAAAGAACATTACAAACTCCTAATCAAAAATTTCCATTAGACACAATTTTCAAAGTGTTTTTTTGACATTATGAACACCATCATTAATTTTGAATATTTTCCAAACAATTGAGCATAAACTCTAAGTCAAAGCCATTATGATTACAACTGATGGGCCCTTCAGATTTCCAACTTCTTGTTGATTTCATTGTTTGTGAGACCATCTCTTGCCATAGCTCTTTCAAGTTTCCATTTTCCTCTCTATTTTATAAAATAATAAGGACAAAGTGTAATAAAATGTATTCAAATAATTACCAAAACATTGCCAAAATTAAATATTTGACAAGTAAGCAGTGTCCCTATGAGATAGCTCAAAAATAATGGTCAGTTGATGTGTAAAGTGCTCAATCATCATGCAGTAGGAGGATTGGGGAAAAGTGCAAGTCAAACAAAAAGAAACTCAAGGTGTTGACTCTTCTTTTCATAAAATGTATGTAGTATGTAAGGGGTTTATTTTGTTTTTTTTTTTAAAGATTTTATTTATTTATTCATGATTTTATTTATTTATTCACAGAGATAGAGACAGAGACACAGGCAGAGGGAGAAGCAGGCTCCATGCAGGGAGCCTGATGTGAGACTGGATCCCAGGACCCCAGGATCACACCCCGGGCAGACACTAAACCACTGAGCTACCCGGGGATCCCCTATATGTAAGGTTTTGGATTCAGCTCTTTGAACATTTTCTTGGATGAAACCTATCACTAGCCCCCATAGCCCCTAAAATTCTCCACCAATTGAGAAATCTGTTCAACAGCCAGCGAAGGACCTGACTCCTCATGTTACTGAGCCAGTAGGTTTAGGATGGGTCCCAAGAATTTCAAGTGAGGGCCTAGGTGATCCTGATGTACAAGGTCTAGGAGGCTGTGGCCACGTGGGTTATAAGCACAGGTCTAAACTGCATTTTGTTCCCTCTTCTCATAGGCCTTTAAACTAATCCTGGGGGTAAGCATTGCTTTTCTGGGGAGAACATGGGTACAGAAAGCTACAAGGTAACAACTTTGTAAGCTCTATAAATTCGCAAGCTCTTCCCCAAGTCTCTATAGCTGGTTCAGATAGGATCTCCTTCTACAATGCCTTCCCCAAATACAAAAACAGGGTCTGTGCCTCACCCAAGCCCAGTTGTTTAAAAGAGTGTAAAAGACAACCAAACTAAGAGACTTATCTAAATATCATCCTTCAATAGCTACTAAAACACCTTAAGCCTGCATAAGACTTTGCCTTCCTGCTCTTATGCACAGAGCTGTCACTGGTGACACTGTCCCTATAAGCTGAGACTGTGGTCTTTGTTAGGAGGTTCCAAATTCAGTCTCTCTGTAGTGCAGTAGTGGCAGTGACCTCATCCTTTTCAGAGTCTTGCCCCCGGCCATTCTTGTTAAAGGATGCATAGCTCCTGAGCTAGGGTCCTGTGAGACCAAAGAGAGTATCCGATTCTAAAAATATATTTTATTCAAGATTATCAAATTTTCAAGATTATCAAATTTTTTCTAGATATGCAAGACAGGCAAATAAATATTTGATGTGCTTTCTTTCAATGTAACATTCAGTAAAGAAATCAAATCTATGTGGTCAAACAAAATCATGAAATATTTATTCCAGTTATATCTCACCTTTATATGTTAGATAGAATGTTCAATATGTTCTGCCTTTTATTAACAAAAAACCAAAAACTATATATACAAGGAATAAGAATCAAAGAAAATTTTGTCATGTTATACAAAAAAAAAATTAATGGATTTCTTTTCCAAAATTTTATTTTTTTTCTTTTCCAAAATTTTAAAAAGTGATTCTTGTTTAATAATAATTTAGAAAGCTTGTTTAATTTTAATTTATGCCAAACACTAGACTTCAGTGCATGTTTACCTACACATTTATGGATGGGATATCAAAGTTTCTCCTATGCTCCTCATCCATATGTGAAGTCTAACTACATATAACACTTCATTATTACAAATTAAGTGATGCTAAACAATATTGTTAACTTTTATTTATCACCTAATAGAATAGATAATTGATTAATGTTTAATCAGCATTGTTTTAATCTTGACTGCTATTAGTAATCTATCCTCAAAAACAGGTTCCATATTGGGATCCCTGGGTGGCGCAGCAGTTTGGCGCCTGCCTTTGGCCCAGAGCGCGATCCTGGAGACCCGGAGATCGAATCCCACATCGGGCTCCCGGTGCATGGAGCCTGCTTCTCCCTCTGCCTGTGTCTCTGCCTCTCTCTCTCTCTCTCACTGTGTGCCTATCATAAATAAATAAAAATTAAAAAAAAAAGGTTCCATATTTATTTCCCAACATTTTTTGTAATATTCCTCAACATGTATGTTAACTCATTTATTTGCACGTAAAAACAATGTTCTAACAAATTAACTATGATGTGATAGGTGGATTAATGTGACAGTCATTTTGCATAGATGGAGTAATTTAAATCTACAGCTTCAAAGTTTTGACAAAAAAATATATGTAGGGGCACCTGGGTGAGTCAGTTGGTTAAGCATCCAACTTTTGATCTCAGTCCAGGTCTTGATCTCAAGGTCATGAATTCAAGCCCTGTGTTGAGTTCCATGCTGGGCTTGGAGTCAACTTAAAAAAAAAAAAAAAAAAAAAAAAAAATATATATATATATATATATATATATATATATATATATATATATATGCATGTGTGCATGTGTGTGTATGTATATATGTAAAGTATATGATAAAAGTATTTTATCAAAAAATAATACTTATTTTGCAAAAGTATTAGAAAAGGTGTTTTGAGATTAATGTTTCAATTTTCCCAACCCTTTATTCGGAGCCTAAAAGTGAAAAAGAAACAAGAATAGTGAAGAGTGAAGATGGAAGAATAGAGGACCGTGGTTTCATCTGATCCCTTGAATTCAGCTAGATAATCTATCTAATCATTCTGAACACCTATGAATTCAACCTGAGATCTAAGAAACACATTGCTGCAATTCTACAAATAGAAAATTGACCACTTGTTATAAGGTAGGAGATGCAGAGAAGTGAATCTGAGGGAAAATATCAGAAGATAAACCTGGGGTAAGGGAGCCTCTGAAAGCTGGCTGCCAGAAAGAGATAGAGCAGTGGAATGCAAAATCAGAACTTTTAGAAATCTGCTCCTGTGAGGGAAGTCCCTGCTTGAAAGGTGTTGGGAGGGTGGGGGGTGAAGCAGGGATGGAATCCTACCTGGGACAGTGTGGTCTCAGGATCCCTGAGGTCACAGAAAGAATGGGGAGGGCCTGAGTGTGGCCAAGTTCCTAAGCATTGGAGCAGCTGCAACAAGTGAACCTAGGAGTGGGCTTTCAGCTTGGTGTTGCCATAAACTGTGAACCACGGCATGATCGGGCAAATGCTCTCAGATCAGGGGCCAAAGAAGCAGCAAAACCACTGCAGGACCCTGCTCCTTCCCCTAGTGTGGGTATGTGTACCATCAGGCAACTGCTCCCAGAGCAAGAGCCCAGAAAACAGCCTTGTGCGGTAAAACCCACCCTCACTCCTGGGAGGATTGGTGAGGGGTGTGCACTGTAGCAGTCTGCAGAGTTTGGAGCACACAACAGTGATTGACTGCTTTTCCCTGAAGGTGTACTGAAGAGTGGGAGCTGTCATCCTTCAGCTCTGGAGCTGAATATCGGGGTGTCACCATTTTTTTTCATCCTCTAAAACCACTCTCATAAAGCTTTCAGGGAACAAAAGCCACAAAGAGCAACCAGAAGCAGCTTACACAGCCCGGCCCCTTGGCAAGGGGCAGTATAATTCTGCCTAAGCAAGGACACCTGAAAATCAGTGCCCCCTCCCCCAGAAGATCAGCAGGAACACTGGGCTAATAGTAAGTTCACAAAGCACACAGAACTAAAAAACTCCTGTGCTAAGAGAAAATAGTATATAGAATTTGAGGGTTTTTTTCTTGGAATTCTTAATCTTCCAGTTCAAAATTTTCATTTTTTTCCCTTTCAACTAGCTTCTTACTTATTCAACTCTTCTTTTTAAGTCTTTTTTAAATTTTCATTTTAAAATTTACATTTTATAGATATATTCTTCATTTTTGGCTTTTTTTTTTTACTGTATTCAGTTTTATTTTTGTATATATATGTTTTTCTTTCTTTACAATTTTGGAATCAAGTGTTTCTGACAAACAGACCAAAACCACCCAGGACCAAGTGTATCACCATGTTCTGTCTACCTGTTTAGTTATATTCTCTCTTTTTTCCTTTTTTGGTTTTTGACCTCCTCTGATTTGCCTAGTGTATATTTTGCCAGGATCATGGCTGTTATTTTTTTTATTTCTTTTTTTGTTCTCCTGTTCATATATTTTACTTTGAACAAAAGGACCAGAAGGAAAAATTCCCAGAAAAAAAAGAACAAGAGGCAGTACTCACTGCCAGAGACTTAGTAAATTTGGATATTGGTAAAATGTCAGAGCTAGAATTCAGAATGATTATAAAGATACTAGCTGGGCTTGAAAAAAAAGCATAGAGGACACTTAGAGAATCCACTTCTGGAGAAATAAAAGAACTAAGATCTAATTAGGTTGAAATAAAGATGGGTATTGCTGAGATGTAATCAACAACGGAGGCTCTTACTGCTAGGATAAATGAGGCAGAAGAGAGAATTAGTGATACAGAAGATAAAATTATGGAGAAAAAAAACTGAGCAAAACAGAGATAAACAATTATGAGTGGAGGATTTGAGAAATCAGTGATACCATAAAGCAAAAACAATATTAGAATTACTGGAGTCCCAGAGGGAGAGAAGTGAGGGGGGCAGAAGGTATATTTGAGCAAATTCTAGCTGATAACTTCCCTAATCTGGGGAAGGAAATAGGCACTCAAGTCCGGGAGACACAGAGAACTCCCCTTCAAACTAACAAAAATATATCAACACCCCAATATGTAATAGTGAAGCTTGCAAATCTCAGAGATAAAGAGGAAATCCTGAAAGCAGCTGGAGACAGGAGGTCTTTAACCTACAAAGTAGGAACATTAGACTGTCAGCAGAGCTGTCCACAGAGACCTGGCAGGCCAGAAAGAGTTGGCATGATGTATTCAGTATACTAAACAAGAAAAATAGGCAGCCAAGAATACTTAATCCAGCAAGACTGTTATTCAGAATAGAAGGAGAGATAAAGGGTTTCCAGGACAAACAGAAGCTATAAGAATTTGTCATCACTAAAGCAGCCATGCAAGAAAAATTAAAGGGGATCTTGTAAGTGAAGAGAGAAGCCAAAAGTAACATAGACCAGAAAAGAACAGAGACAATCTGCAGAAACAGGTATTTTACAGGTAATACAATGACACTAAATTCATATCTTTCAATAGCTACTCTGAACATAAATGGGCTAAATGCTCTAATCAAAAGACACAGGGTATCAGATTAGATAAAAAAGCAAGACTCACTGATATGCTGTCTATAAGAGATACATTTTGGACCCAAAGAAACCTTCAGACTGAAAGTGATGGAATAGAGAACCATTTATCATGTTCATGGACCTTGTCTATCCAACAAGAAGATCTAACAAGTGTAAATATTTATGCTTCTAACTAGATAGCCCCCAATTAAATAAACCAATTAATAAAAAATTAAAGAAACAAATTGATAATACTACAATAATAGTAAGGGACTTGAAACCCCACTCACAGCAATAGACAAATCATCTAAGTAGAAGATCAACAAGGAAACAAGGGCTTTGAATGACCCACAGGACCAGATGGACTTAAAAGATATGTACAGAGCATTCCATCCTAAAGCAACAGAATACACATTCTTCTCAGGTGCACATGTAACATTCTCCATAATAGATCACATATGGGATCACAAATGAAGTCTCAACTGCTACCAAAAGATAAAGATTATTCCCTGCATGTTTTCAGAACACAATACTTTGAAATTTGAAATGCAGAAGACATGAACAGACATTTATCCAAAGAAGACCTACACATGGCTAACAAAAACATGAAAAAATGCTCAACATCACTCCTCATCAGGGAAATACAAACAAAACCACAATGAGATTCCACCTAACACTCGTCAGGATGGCTAAAATTAACAACACAGGAAACAACAGATGTTGGTAAAGATGCAAGAGAAAGGGAAACCTTCTTGCACTGTTGGTAGGAATGCAAGCTGCTACAGCTACTCTGGAAAAGAGTATGGAGGTTCCTTAAGAACCTAAAAATTGAGCTACCCTATGACCAGCAATTGCACTACTGGGTATTTACCCTAAACATATAAATATAATGATCCAAAGGGGCACCTGCACCCCAGTGTTTATAGCAACAATGTCCACAATAGCCAAACTGTGGAAAGAGCTGAGATGTCCATCAACAGATGAATGGATAAAGAAAGTGAGAGAGAGAGAGACAATCAAATACTACTCAGTCATTAAAAAAGATGAATACTTACCACTTACATCATCATGGACAGAACTGGAGGGTATTATGTTCAGTAAAGTAAGGCAATCAGAGAAAGATAATTATCATATGGTTTCACTTATATGTGGAATGTAAGAAATAGCACAGATCATAGGGCAAAGGAGGGAAAACTGAATGGGAAGAAATAAGAGAGGGAGACAAACCATAAAAAACTCTTAACAATAGGAAACAAACTGAAGGGGTACCTGGGTGGCTCAGTGGTTGAGCATCTACCTTTGGCTCAGGTCATGATCCCGGGGTCCTGGAATCAAGTTCCACATCAGGCTCCCTGCATGAAGCCTGCTTTTCCTCTGCCTATGTCTCTGCCTCTCTCTCTCTCTCTCTCTCTCTCTCAATGTGTGTGTGTGTGTGTGTGTGTGTCTCTCATGAATAAATAAATAAAATCTTTAAAAAAAAAAGGAAACAAACCGAGGGGTGCTGGCAGGGAGGTGGGTGGGGGATAGGATAATTGGGTGATGGGCATGAAGGAGGAAATATGTGATTGATGAGCACTAGGTGTTATATGCTACTGATGAATTACTGAACTCTATATCTGAAACTAATGATGTATTACATGTTGGCTAATTGAATTTAAATTAAAAGAAAGGAAGAAAAGAAACAAAGATAGTCATCATAGAAAATTTGTTTCACTGGGGAAGTATGCATTTGTCTAGATTCTAGAGCACACATTTTCAGTGTATCGAATTTTTGCTTTCCTCTGCCATGAGTTATTTTACATTCCCAGCAGATTGAAGACAACTGATTGCCCAGCAAAATCCTCCCTGCTTATAGCACTGTAAACTCCACCTTCCTGTATAAAGGCAACTGACTTTCTCCTCCAAATGGAAGAGGCCAAACTTTGTGCATTCGATTGCACTTTTCTGCCAATATTCCTGATCTTTAAAGAGTCTCTTTTCTTGTAATTTCCCTTGAATTCATTGTAATGTCTTACTAGTTTCACTGTAAGGATAAATTAAAAATTCTAAATAAATTTCATTTTATAAATGTATGAGAATTATGATTTCATCTTTTTAAAGTACCTTTTCACTTTTTTTTAACCTTTTCACTTTTTAATCCTGATAAAGTCTTTTTTCTTAAATATCTCCCAGAAATTGAGAGAGTAAATGACTTTCCTGGCTTGATAACAAACCCCACAGCAAGTGTGATTCCAATTTTTGCTTTTAACAAAATTTAATCAAGCAGTCAGAAAATAAATCCTTGAAAATAGTTTATAATGATGGATTATTTTGTGATTTGGAGCATATAACTCAAGATATCCACAGAATTAAGTATCTCTATAATAAAAGTCAGCCCATATACACCAAGACATTTTAGTGCTCCAGCTATAAAAAGCTAAAATAAGAATAGATTCAATGTTGAACTCTATCACAATCTAGCATTAAGCAATGTTCATTTATGGATGCATAGACTAAATGGAAAAGAATCTTCATCCATATATCAAGTTTATCAAGTGATGTATTTCCAATACAGTTATCATATTTATTTAGTAATAGTTTTAATGCATTTTTATGTTTTGAACAATTTGCATGTATATTTTGTGACAGAGAAGTATGATAGGATAGTCAATAAAAGACATTTAAGCAAAATATAAATTATGTTAAATTGTATGGAGAAGTGAAAAACAAACACAGAAGAAAGAAAAACTTATATCGTCCAGCTGTCAGAGATTTTGCTCATATTTAAGAATGAGCAAATATATATTTCTTTCATATCACTAGAATGAGCATATATTTCTTTCATATCACTAGAGGATCTAGAATTCATTTTATACACTTAAAAGAATGGCATAATACGCATATCATTAAATGTCAATATTTGCCATATACCAACAAAATACATCCTTTTCAAGTATTTAAACTTTAAAAATTTCAAAAAATGGCTTTCGACATGTTTCATCTTAAGTTTAAAAGATTTTATTTATTTATTTGATGAGGAAGAGAGCACAAGCAGGGGAGCAGCACGCAGAGGGAGAGGAAGAAGCAGGCTTTCCGCTGAGCAGGGAATCTGATGTGGGACTGAATCCAAGGACGTTGGTATCATGACCTGAGCTGAAGGCAGACCCTTAACCAACTGAGCTACCCAGGCTACCCCAAAAGCCATTTTTACAATGTGTAAAATGTATGAAGTTTTTCAGGGTAGTTTTAGGAATTTGTAAGAAAAGGTTTGAAAACTATTATGATAACTACTAATGTTTCATTTTAGTTGACAGGGTTTTTTTTTGACATATAGAAGTTTAAAATTGCTATACAGTCAAATCCTGTGATATCCCTTCAGGTGATTATTTTCACTGTCTTGTTGCTTAGATATTCCTCCCATATTCACTTATATATTCTAGACTTTTTAGTAGCTCCCCAGGAGTGGATTTTAGCAGAACATTCTAATGCCTTAGTAATCACTGTTCCAATAACACAATCACTGTCTTTTTTTTTTCACTGTCTTTTTTAAAAAATATTTTATGTATGTATTTGAGGGAAAGAGAGGGAGAGAGAGAGAGAGCAGTAACAGAAGGAGAGGGGCAGAGTGAGAAGCAGACTTCCAGTCAAGCAGGGAGCCCAATGTGGTGTTTGATCCCAGGACCCTGGGGTCACGACCAGAGCCAAAAGCAGACACTTAACTAACTGAGCCACCCAGGTGCCTCAGCACTGCTTCTCTATGACCTCGGGGAGTCCACCCTCTAATCCTGGTCCTCTCCACCAGGGACTGTAAACCTGTGGACTTTCACTCCATAAAAAAAAAGTGGAGGGACAAGGGGCAAGATGAGGGAAGAGTAGGGTCTCCAAATCACCTGTCTCCACCAAATTACCTAGAAAACCTTCAAATTATCCTGAAAATCTATGAATTCGGCCTGAGAATTAAAGAGAGAACACCTGGAATGCTACAGTGAGAAGAGTTTGAGCTTCTATCAAGGTAGGAAGACGGGGAAAAAGAAATAAAGGAACAAAGGCCTCCAAGGGGGAGGGGCCCCGCGAGGAGCCGGGCTGAGGCCGGGGCGAGTGTCCCCAGGACAGGAGAGCCCCGTCCCGGAGACGCAGGAGCTGCACCGACCTTCCCGGGCGGAAAGGGGCTCGCAGGGAGTTGGAGCAGGACCCAGGAGGGCGGGGATGCCCTCGGGTTCCCAGGGATAGTAATAGAGCAACTGCGCGCCCAGGAGAGTGCGCCGAGCTCCCTAAGGGCTGCAGCACGCACCGCGGGACCCGGAGCAGCTAGAGGGGCTCGGGCAGAGGAACAGGCTCCGTGCGGAGGGGGCTGCACGGTTCCAGGAGCAGCTCGGGGGGGCTCGGGCGGCGGCTCCGCGGAGGGGGTTGCGCGGTCCGGGAGCGTGAATCCAACAGCGCAGGCCCGGGAGCACAGGGCGCCGGGACACAGCCCAGGATCCGGCCTCCCCCGGGACAGGCAGAGGCCGGGAGGGCCCAGGACCCCAAGGACGTTCCTGCCCCGAGCTGAGCAGATCAGCGGCCCCGCCCCAGAGCCTCCAGGCCCTGCAGACGGAGTTCCTGCCTGAGCAGAATCCAGGGCTCCAGAGCTGGCCCCGCCACTAGGGCTGTTGCTCCTGGGGCCTCACGGGGTAAACAACCCCCACTGAGCCCTGCACCAGGCAGGGGCACAGCAGCTCCCCCAACTGCTAACACCTGAAAATCAGCACAACAGGCCCCTCCCCCAGAACACCAGCTAGACTGACAACTTCCAGGAGAAGCCAAGGGACTTAAAGTATACAGAATCAGAAGATACTCCCCCGTGGTGCTTTTTTGTTTTGTCTTGTTTTGTTTTGTTTTGCTTTTTGATTTGTTTCCTTCCCCCACCCCCCTTTTTCTCCTTTCTTTTTTTTTTTTTTTTTATTGGTGTTCAATTTACTAACATACAGAATAACACCCAGTGCCCGTCACCCATTCACTCCCACCCCCCGCCCTCCTCCCCTTCTACCACCCCTAGTTCGTTTCCCAGAGTTAGCAGTCTTTACATTCTGTCTCCCTTTCTGATATTTTCCACACATTTCTTCTCCCTTCCCTTATATTCCCTTTCACTATTATTTATATTCCCCAAATGAATGAGAACATATAATGTTTGTCCTTCTCCGACTGACTTACTTCACTCAGCATAATACCCTCCAGTTCCATCCACGTTGAAGCAAATGGTGGGTATTTGTCATTTCTAATAGCCGAGTAATATTCCATTGTATACATAAACCACATCTTCTTTATCCATTCATCTTTCGTTGGACACCGAGGCTCCTTCCACAGTTTGGCTATCGTGGCCATTGCTGCTAGAAACATCGGGGTGCAGGTGTACCGGCGTTTCATTGCATTTGTATCTTTGGGGTAAATCCCCAACAGTGCAATTGCTGGGTCGTAGGGCAGGTATATTTTTAACTGTTTGAGGAACCTCCACACAGTTTTCCAGAGTGGCTGCACCAGTTCACATTCCCACCAACAGTGTAAGAGGGTTCCCTTTTCTCCGCATCCTCTCCAACATTTGTTGTTTCCTGCCTTGTTAATTTTCCCCATTCTCACTGGTGTGAGGTGGTATCTCATTGTAGTTTTGATTTGTATTTCCCTGATGGCAAGTGATGCAGAGCATTTTCTCATATGCATGTTGGCCATGTCTATGTCTTCCTCTGTGAGATTTCTGTTCATGTCTTTTGCCCATTTCATGATTGGATTGTTTGTTTCTTTGGTGTTGAGTTTAATAAGTTCTTTATAGATCTTGGAAACTAGCCCTTTATCTGATATGTCATTTGCAAATATCTTCTCCCATTCTGTAGGTTGTCTTTGAGTTTTGTTGACTGTATCCTTTGCTGTGCAAAAGCTTCTTATCTTGATGAAGTCCCAATAGTTCATTTTTGCTTTTGTTTCTTTTGCCTTCGTGGATGTATCTTGCAAGAAGTTACTATGGCCGAGTTCAAAAAGGGTGTTGCCTGTGTTCTTCTCTAGGATTTTGATGGAATCTTGTCTCACATTTAGATCTTTCATCCATTTTGAGTTTATCTTTGTGTATGGTGAAAGAGAGTGGTCTAGTTTCATTCTTCTGCATGTGGATGTCCAATTTTCCCAGCACCATTTATTGAAGAGACTGTCTTTCTTCCAATGGATAGTCTTTCCTCCTTTATCGAATATTAGTTGCCCATAAAGTTCAGGGTCCACTTCTGGATTCTCTATTCTGTTCCACTGATCTATGTGTCTGTTTTTGTGCCAGTACCACACTGTCTTGATGACCACAGCTTTGTAGTACAACCTGAAATCTGGCATTGTGATGCCCCCAGATATGGTTTTCTTTTTTAAAATTCCCCTGGCTATTTGGGGTCTTTTCTGATTCCACACAAATCTTAAAATTATTTGTTCTAACTCTCTGAAGAAAGTCCATGGTATTTTGATAGGGATTGCATTAAACGTGTAAATTGCCCTGGGTAACATTGACATTTTCACAATATTAATTCTGCCAATCCATGAGCATGGAATATTTTTCCATCTCTTTGTGTCTTCCTCAATTTCTTTCAGAAGTGTTCTATAGTTTTGAGGGTATAGATCCTTTACATCTTTGGTGGGTTTATTCCTAGGTAAATAGGTAAATTCCTATTGTAAATGGATCTATGCTTTTGGGTGCAATTGTAAATGGGATTGACTCCTTAATTTCTCTTTCTTCAGTCTCATTGTTAGTGTATAGAAATGCCACTGACTTCTGGGCATTGATTTTGTATCCTGCCACGCTACCGAATTGCTGTATGAGTTCTAGCAATCTTGGGGTGGAGACTTGGGTTTTCTATGTAGAGTATCATGTCATCGGCGAAGAGGGAGAGTTTGACTTCTTCTTTGCCAATTTGAATGCCTTTAATGTCTTTTTGTTGTCTGATTGCTGAGGCTAGGACTTCCAGTACTATGTTGAATAGCAGTGGTGAGAGTGGACATCCCTGTCTTGTTCCTGATCTTAGGGGAAAGGCTCCCAGTGCTTCCCCATTGAGAATGATATTTGCTGTGGGCTTTTCATAGATGGCTTTTAAGATGTCGAGGAATGTTCCCTCTATCCCTACACTCTGAAGAGTTTTGATCAGGAATGGATGCTGTATTTTGTCAAATGCTTTCTCTGCATCCAATGAGAGGATCATATGGTTCTTGGTTTTTCTCTTGCTGATATGATGAATCACATTGATTGTTTTACGGGTGTTGAACCAGCCTTGTGTCCCAGGGATAAATCCTACTTGGTCATGGTGAATAATTTTCTTAATGTACTGTTGGATCCTATTGGCCAGTATCTTGTTGAGAATTTTTGCATCCATGTTCATCAGGGATATTGGTCTGTAATTCTCCTTTTTGGCGGGGTCTTTGTCTGGTTTTGGAATTAAGGTGATGCTGGCTTCATAGAACGAATTTGGAAGTACTCCATCTCTTTCTATCTTTCCAAACAGCTTTAGGAGAAAAGGTATGATTTCTTCTTTAAACGTTTGATAAAATTCTCCTGGGAAGCCATCTGGCCCTGGACTCTTGTGTCTTAGGAGGTTTTTGATGACTGCTTCAATTTCCTCCCTGGTTATTGGCCTGTTCAGGTTTTCTATTTCTTCCTGTTTCAGTTTTGGTAGTTTGTGGCTTTCCAGGAATGCGTCCATTTCTTCTAGATTGCCTAATTTATTGGCGTATAGCTGTTCATAATATGTTTTTAAAATCGTTTGTATTTCCTTGGTGTTGGTAGTGATCTCTCCTTTCTCATTCATGATTTTATTAATTTGAGTCTTCTCTCTCTTCTTTTTAATAAGGCTGGCTAATGGTTTATCTATCTTATTAATTCTTTCAAAGAACCAACTCCTGGTTCTGTTGATCTGTTCCACAGTTCTTCTGGTCTCGATTTCGTTGAGTTCTGCTCGAATCTTTATTAGCCCCCTTCTTCTCTTGGGTGTAGGATCTATTTGCTGTTTTTTCTCTAGCTCCTTTATGTGTAAGGTTAGCTTTTGTATTTGAGTTCTTTCCAGTTTTTGAATGGATGCTTGTATTGCGATGTATTTCCCCCTCAGGACTGCTTTTGCTGCATCCCAAAGATTTTGAACGGTTGTATCTTCATTCTCCTTAGTTTCCATGAATCTTTTTAATTCTTCCTTAATTTCCTGGTTGACCCTTTTATCTTTTAGCAGGATGGTCCTTAACCTCCATGTGTTTGAGGTCCTTCCAAACTTCTTGTTGTGATTTAGTTCTAATTTCAAGGCATTATGGTCCGAGAATATGCAGGGGACAATCCCAATCTTTTGGTATCGGTTCAGACCTGATTTGTGACCCAATATGTGGTCTATTCTGGAGAAAGTTCCATGTGCGCTTGAGAAGAATGTGTATTCAGTTGAGTTTGGATGTAAAGTTCTGTAGATATCTGTGAAATCCATCTGGTCCAGTGTATCATTTAAAGCTCTCGTTTCTTTGGAGATGTTTTGCTTAGAAGACCTATCGAGTATAGAAAGAGCTAGATTGAAGTCACCAAGTATAAGTGTATTATTATCTAAGTATTTCTTCACTTTGGTTAATAATTGATTTATATATTTGGCAGCTCCCACATTCGGAGCATATATATTGAGGATTCTAAGTCCTCTTGTTGAATAGATCCTTTAAGTATGATATAGTGTCCCTCTTCATCTCTCACTACAGTCTTTGGGGTAAATTTTAGTTTATCTGATATAAGGATGGCTACCCCTGCTTTCTTTTGAGGACCATTCGAATGGTAAATGGTTCTCCAACCTTTTATTTTCAGGCTGTAGGTGTCCTTCTGTCTAAAATGAGTCTCTTGTAGACAGCAAATAGATGGGTCCTGCTTTTTTATCCAGTCTGAAACCCTGCGCCTTTTGATGGGGTCATTAAGCCCGTTCACATTCAGAGTTACTATTGAGAGATATGAGTTTAGTGTCATCATGATATCTATTCAGTCTTTGTTTTTGTGGACTGTTCCACTGAACTTCTTCTTAAAGGGGAATTTTAAGAGGCCCCCTTAAAATTTCTTGCAGAGCTGGTTTGGAGGTCACATATTCTTTTAGTTGCTGCCTGTCTTGGAAGCTCTTTATCTCTCCTTCCATTTTGAATGAGAGCCTTGCTGGATAAAGTATTCTTGGTTGCATGTTCTTCTCATTTAGGACCCTGAATATATCCTGCCAGCCCTTTCTGGCCTGCCAGGTCTCTGTGGAGAGGTCTGCTGTTACCCTAATACTCCTCCCCATAAAAGTCAGGGATTTCTTGTCTCTTGCTGCTTTAAGGATCTTCTCTTTATCTTTGGAATTTGCAAGCTTCACAATTAAATGTCGAGGTGTTGAGCGGTTTTTATTGATTTTAGGGGGGGATCTCTCTATTTCCTGGATCTGAATGCCTGTTTCCCTTCCCAGATGAGGAAAGTTTTCAGCTAGAATTTGTTCAAATACATATTCTGGCCCTCTGTCCCTTTCAGCGCCCTCGGAAACACCAATTAAACGTAGGTTTTTCTTCCTCAGGCTGTCGTTTATTTCCCTTAATCTATCTTCATGGTCTTTTAATTGTTTGTCTCTTTTTTCCTCAGTTTCCCTCTTTGCTATCAACTTGTCTTCTAGGTCACTCACTCATTCTTCCACCTCGTTAACCCTCGTCGTTAGGACTTCTAGTTTGGATTGCATCTCAGTCAATTGATTTTTAATTTCTGCCTGATTAGCTCTAAATTCTGCAGTCATGAAGTCTCTTGAGTCCTTTATACTTTTTTCTAGAGCCACCAGTAGGTGTATAATAGTGCTTCTGAATTGGCTTTCTGACATTGAATTGTAATCCAGATTTTGTAACTCTGTGGGAGAGAGGACTGTTTCTGATTCTTTCTTTTGAGGTGAGGTTTTCCTTCTAGTCATTTTGCTCAGTGCAGAGTGGCCAAAAGCAAGTTGTATTGGGAAAAAGAGAAAAAGAGGAGAGAAAGAAGGAAAGAAAAGAGAAAGAGAAAAAAAAAAGGGAAGAAAAAGAAAAAAAAAACGAAAAAAAAAAAAAGAAGAAGAAAAAGAGAAAGAAAAAGAAAGGAGAAAAAAAGGGGGTGGGGGAAGGAAACAAATCAAAAAGCAAAACAAAACAAAAACAAAAACAAAAACAAACAAACAAAAAAAGAACCACCGGGGAGTATCTTCTGATTCTGTGTACTTTAAGTCCCTTGGCTTCTCCTGGAAGTTGTCCGTCTAGCTGGTGTTCTGGGGGAGGGGCCTGCTGTGCTGATTTTCAGGTGTTAGCAGTTGGGGGAGCTGCTGTGCCCCTGCCTGGTGCAGGGCTCAGTGGGGGTTGTTTGCCCCGTGAGGCCGCAGGAGGAACAGCCCCAGTGGCGGGGCAGCTCTGGAAACCTGGATTCAGCTCCGGCAGGAACTCCGTCTGCAGGGCCTGGAGGCTCCGGGGCGGGGCCGCTGATGTGCTCAGCTGGGGCAGGAGCGTCCTTGCTGTCCTGGGCCCTCCCGGTCTCTGCCTGTCCCGGGGGAGGCCGGATCCTGGGCTGTGTCCCGGCGCCCTGTGCTCCGGGGCCTGCGCTGGTGGATTCGCGCTCCCGGGCCGCGCAGCCCCCTCCGCGGAGCCGCCGCCCGAGCCCCTCCGAGCTGCTCCTGGAACCGCGCAGCCCCCTCCGCACGGAGCCTCTTCCTCTGCCCGAGCCCGGCCGAGCTGCTCCCGGGGCCGCGCAGCCCCCTCCGCGGAGCCGCCGCCCGAGCCCCTTCAGCTGCTCCGGGTCCCGCCGGGTCCCGCCGTGCGCGCTGCAGCCCTTAGGGAGCTCCGCGCACTCTCCTGGGCGCGCAGTTGCTGTTACTGTCCCCGGGAGCCCGAGGGCATCCTCGTTCTCCTGGGTCCTGCTCCAACTCCCCGCGAGCCCCTTTACCCCGGGAAGGTCGGTGCAGCTCCTGCGTCTCCGGGACGGGGCTCTCCTGTCCTGGGGACACTCGCCCCGGCCTCGGCCCGGCTCCTCGCGGGGCCCCTCCCCCTTGGAGGCCTTTGTTCCTTTATTTCTTTTCCCCCGTCTTCCTACCTTGATAGATGCGCGAACTCTTCTCACTGTAGCATTCCAGCTGGTCTCTCTTTAAATCTCAGGCCAAATTCATAGATTTTCAGGATAATTTGAAGGTTTTCTAGGTAGTTTGGTGGAGACAGGTGATTTGGGGACCCTACTCTTCCGCCATCTTGCTCCTCCCCTCTCCTTTCTTTTCTTTTTTTTTTTTTCGATTTTTTTCTTCCTCGTTTTTCTCTTTCTCTTTTCTTTCCTTCTTTCTCACCTCTCTTTTTCTCCTTTTCCAATACAACTTGCTTTTGGCCACTCTGCACTGAGAAAAATGACCAGAAGGAAAACCTCACCTCAAAAGAAAGAATCAGAAACAGTCCTCTCTCCCACAGAGTTACAAAATCTGGATTACAATTCAATGTCAGAAAGCCAAGTCAGATGCACTCACTATTATACAGCTACTGGTGGGTCTAGAAAAAAGCATAAAGGACTCAAGAGACTTCATGACTGCAGAATTCAGAGCTAATCAGGCAGAAATTAAAAATCAATTGAATGAGATGCAATCCAAACTAGAAGTCCTAACGACGAGGGTTAACGAGGTGGAAGAACGAGTGAGTGACATAGAAGACAAGTTGATAGCAAAGAGGGAAACTGAGGAAAAAAGAGACAATTAAAAGACCATGAAGATAGATTAAGGGAAATAAACGACAGCCTGAGGAAGAAAAACCTACGTTTAATTGGTGTTTCCGAGGGCGCTGAAAGGGACAGAGGGCCAGAATATGTATTTGAACAAATTCTAGCTGAAAACTTTCCTAATCGGGGAAGGGAAACAGGCATTCAGATCCAGGAAATAGAGAGATCACCCCATAAAATCAATAAAAACCGTTCAACACTACGACATTTAATAGTGAAGCTTGTAAATTCCAAAGAAAAGGAGAAGATCCTTAAAGCAGCAAGAGACAAGAAATCCCTGACTTTTACGGGGAGGAGTATTAGGGCAACAGCAGACCTCTCCACAGAGACCTGGCAGGCCAGAAAGGGCTGGCAGGATATATTCAGGGTCCTAAATGAGAAGAACATGCAACCAAGAATACTTTATCCAGCAAGGCTCTCATTCAAAATGGAAGGAGAGATAAAGAGCTTCCAAGACAGACAGCAACTAAAAGAATATGTGACCTCCAAACCAGCTGTGCAAGAAATTTTAAGGGGGACTCTTAAAATTCCCCTTTAAGAAGAAGTTCAGTGGAACAGTCCACAAAAACAAGGACTGAATAGATAACATGATGACACTAAACTCATATCTCTCAATAGTAACTCTGAATGTGAACGGGCTTAATGACTCCATCAAAAGGCGCAGGGTTTCAGACTGGATAAAAAAGCAGGACCCATCTATTTGCTGTCTACAAGAGACTCATTTTAGACAGAAGGACTCCTACACCCTGAAAATAAAAGGTTGGAGAACCATTTACCATTCGAATGGTCCTCAAAAGAAAGCAGGGGTAGCCATCCTTATATCAGATAAACTAAAATTTACCCCAAAGACTGTAGTGAGAGATGAAGAGGGACACTATATCATACTTAAAGGATCTATTCAACAAGAGGACTTAAAAATCCGCAATATATATGCCCCGAATGTGGGAGCTGCCAAATATATAAATCAATTATTAACCAAAGTGAAGAAATACTTAGATAATAATACACTTATACTTGGTGACTTCAATCTAGCTCTTTCTATACTCGATAGGTCTTCTAAGCAAAACATCTCCAAAGAAACGAGAGCTTTAAATGATACACTGGACCAGATGGATTTCACAGATATCTACAGAACTTTACATCCAAACTCAACTGAATACACATTCTTCTCAAGTGCACATGGAACTTTCTCCAGAATAGACCACGTACTGGGTCACAAATCGGATCTGAACCGATACCAAAAGATTGGGATCGTCCCCTGCATATTCTCAGACCATAATGCCTTGAAATTAGAACTAAATCACAACAAGAAGTTTGGAAGGACCTCAAACACGTGGAGGTTAAGGACCATCCTGCTAAAAGATGAAAGGGTCAACCAGGAAATTAAGGAAGAATTAAAAAGATTATGGAAACTAATGAGAATGAAGATACAACTGTTCAAAATCTTTGGGATGCAGCAAAAGCAGTCCTGAGGGGGAAATACATCGCAATACAAGCATCCATTCAAAAACTGGAAAGAACTCAAATACAAAAGCTAACCTTACACATAAAGGAGCTAGAGAAAAAACAGCAAAAAGATCCTACACCCAGCAGAATAAGAGAGTTAATAAAGATTCAAGCAGAACTCAACGAAATCGAGACCAGAAGAGCTGTGGAACAGATCAACAGAACCAGGAGTTGGTTCTTTGAAAGAATTAATAAGATAGATAAACCATTAGCCAGCCTTATTAAAAAGAAGAGAGAGAAGACTCAAATTAATAAAATTATGAATGAGAAAGGAGAGATCACTACCAACACCAAGGAAATACAAACGATTTTAAAAACCTATTATGAACAGCTATACGCCAATAAATTAGGCAATCTAGAAGAAATGGACGCATTCCTGGAAAGCCACAAAGTACCAAAACTGGAACAGGAAGAAATAGAAAACCTGAAGAGGCCAATAACCAGGGAGGAAATTGAAGCAGTCATCAAAAACCTCCCAAGACACAAGAGTCCAGGGCCAGATGGCTTCCCTGGGGAATTCTATCAAACGTTTAAAGAAGAAACCATCCCTATTCTCGTAAAGGTGTTTGGAAAGATAGAAAGAGATGGAGTACTTCCAAATTCGTTCTATGAGGCCAGCATCACCTTAATTCCAAAACCAGACAAAGACCCCGCCAAAAAGGAGAATTACAGACCAATATCCCTGATGAACATGGATGCAAAAATTCTCAACAAGATACTGGCCAATAGGATCCAACAGTACATTAAGAAAATTATTCACCATGACCAAGTAGGATTGATCCCTGGGACACAAGGCTGGTTCAACACTCGTAAAACAATCAATGTGATTCATCATATCAGCAAGAGAAAAACCAAGAACCATATGATCCTCTCATTAGATGCAGAGAAAGCATTTGACAAAATACAGCATCCATTCCTGATCAAAACTCTTCAGAGTGTAGGGATAGAGGGAACATTCCTCGACATCTTAAAAGCCATCTATGAAAAGCCCACAGCAAATATCATTCTCAATGGGGAAGCACTGGGAGCCTTTCCCCTAAGATCAGGAACAAGACAGGGACGTCCACTCTCACCCCTGCTATTCAACATAGTACTGGAAGTCCTAGCCTCAGCAATCAGACAACAAAAAGACATTAAAGGCATTCAAATTGGCAAAGAAGAAGTCAAACTCTCCCTCTCGCCGATGACATGATACTCTACATAGAAAACCCAAAAGTCTCCACCCCAAGATTGCTAGAACTCATACAGCGATTCGGTAGCATGGCAGGATACAAAATCAATGCCCAGAAGTCCGTGGCATTTCTATACACTAACAATGAGACTGAAGAAAGAGAAATTAAGGAGTCAATCCCATTTACAATTGCACCCAAAAGCATAAGATACCTAGGAATAAACCTCACCAAAGATGTAAAGGATCTATACCCTCAAAACTAGAACACTTCTGAAAGAAATTGAGGAAGACACAAAGAGATGGAAAAATATTCCATGCTCATGGATTGGCAGAATTAATATTGTGAAAATGTCAATGTTACCCAGGGCAATTTACACGTTTAATGCAATCCCTATCAAAATACCATGGACTTTCTTCAGAGAGTTAGAACAAATAATTTTAAGATTTGTGTGGAATCAGAAAAGACCCCGAATAGCCAGGGGAATTTTAAAAAAGAAAACCATATCTGCGGGCATCACAATGCCAGATTTCAGGTTGTACTACAAAGCTGTGGTCATCAAGACAGTGTGGTACTGGCACAAAAACAGACACATAGATCAGTGGAACAGAATAGAGAACCCAGAAGTGGACCCTGAACTTTATGGTCAACTAATATTCGATAAAGGAGGAAGGACTATCCATTGGAAGAAAGACAGTCTCTTCAATAAATGGTGCTGGGAAAATTGGACATCCACATGCAGAAGAATGAGACTAGACCACTCTCTTTCACCATACTCAAAGATAAACTCAAAATGGATGAAAGATCTAATGTGAGACAAGATTCCATCAAAATCCTAGAGAAGAACACAGGCAACACTGTTTTTGAACTCGGCCATAGTAACTTCTTGCAAGATACATCCACGAAGGCAAAAGAAACAAAAGCAAAAATGAACTATTGGGACTTCAAGATAAGAAGCTTTTGCACAGCAAAGGATACAGTCAACAAAACTAAAAGCAACCTACAGAATGGGAGAAGATATTTGCAAATGACATATCAGATAAAGGGCTAGTTTCCAAGATCTATAAAGAACTTATTAAACTCAACACCAAAGAAACAAACAATCCAATCATGAAATGGGCAAAAGACATGAAGAGAAATCTCACAGAGGAAGACATAGACATGGCCAACACGCACATGAGGAAATGCTCTGCATCACTTGCCATCAGGGAAATACAAATCAAAACCACAATGAGATACCACCTCACACCAGTGAGAATAGGGAAAATTAACAAGGCAGGAAACCACAAATGTTGGAGAGGATGCGGAGAAAAGGGAACCCTCTTGCACTGTTGGTGGGAATGTGAACTGGTGCAGCCACTCTGGAAAACTGTGTGGAGGTTCCTCAAAGAGTTAAAAATAGACCTGCCCTACGACCCAGCAATTGCACTGTTGGGATTTACCCCAAAGATACAAATGCAATGAAATGCCTGGACACCTGCACCTCGATGTTTATAGCAGCAATGGCCACCATAGCCAAACTGTGGAAGGAGCCTCGGTGTCCATCGAAAGGTGAATGGATAAAGAAGCTGTGGTTTATGTATACAATGGAATATTACTCAGCTATTAGAAATGACAAATACCCACCATTTGCTTCAACGTGGATGGAACTGGAGGGTATTATGCTGAGTGAAGTAAGTCAGTTGGAGAAGGACAAACATTATATGTTCTCATTCATTTGGGGAATATAAATAATAGTGAAAGGGAATATAAGGGAAGGGAGAAGAAATGTGTGGAAAATATCAGAAAGGGAGACAGAATGTAAAGACTGCTAACTCTGAGAAACGAACTAGGGGTGGTAGAAGGGGAGGAGGGCGGGGGGTGGGAGTGAATGGGTGACGGGCACTGGGGGTTATTCTGTATGTTAGTAAATTGAACACCAATAAAAAATAAATCTAAAAAAAAACAAAACAAAAACAAAACAAAACAAAACAACAAAAAAAAGTGGAGCTATCACATATTTCCTTGCTTTTATTTAAGTTGACATTTAAAGTTTATATATATATAATTTTATATATAATTTATATATATTTACATATTATATATTAATATATATAAATGTATATATACATTATATATAAATATATATAATATATTATATATATGTATATATATGTATATATATATATTTTTTATTGGAGTTCGATTTGCCACCATATACTATAACACCCAGGGCTCATTCTGTCAAGTGTCCTCCTCAGGACCTGTCACCCAGTCATCCCCTTCCCCCACCCACGTCCCCTTCCACTACCCCTTGTTCATTTCCAAGAGTTAGGAGTCTCTCATGTTTTGTCTCCCTCTCTAATTTTTCCCACTCATTTTCTCTCCTTTCCCCTTTAATCCCTTTCACTATTTTTTATATTCCCCGTATGAGTGAAATAATATGATGTTTGTCCATCTCCAATTGACTTACTTCACTCAACATAATACCCTCCAGTTCTATCCATGTCAAAGCAAATGGTGGGTATTCGTCCTTTCTAATGGCTGAGTAATAGTCCATTGTATGCATAAACCACATCTTTATCCATTCATCTGTCGATGGACACCGAGGCTCCTTCCACAGTTTGGCTATTGTGGACATTGCTCCTATAAACATTGGGGTGCAGGTGAATCAGTCTTTCATCACATTTGTATCTCTAGGGTAAATCCCCAGTAGTGCAATTGCTGGGTCATAGGGCAGGTCTATTTTTAACTCTTTGAGGAACCTCCACACAGTTTTCCAGAGTGGCTGCACCAGTTCACATTCCCACCAATAGTGCAAAGGGGTTCCCCTTTCTCCACATCCTCTCCAACATTTGTTATTTCCTGTCTTGTTAATTTTCAACAATCTCACTGGTGTGAGGTGGTATCTCATTGTGATTTTGATTTGTACTTTCCTGATGGCAAGTGATGCGGAGCATTTTCTCATTCTCCCATTCTATAGGTTGTCTTTTAGTTTTGTTGACTGTTTCTTTTGCTGTGCAGAAGCTTTTTATCTTCATTAAGTCCCAATAGTTCACTTTTGCTTTTGTTTCTCTTGCTTTCATAGATGTATCTTGCAAGAAGTTGCTGTGGCCAAGTTCAACAAGGGTGTTGCCTGTGTTCTCCTCTAGGATTTCGATGGATTCTTGTCTCATATTTAGATCTTTCATACATTTTGAGTTTATCTTTGTATCTGGTGTAAGAGAATGGTCTAGTTTCATTCTTCTGCACATGGCTGTCCAGCACCATTTATTGGAGAGACTGTCCTTTTTCCAGTGGATAGTCTTTTCTGCTTTGTTGAATATTAGCTGACCATAGAGTTGAGGGCCCATTTTTGGGTTCTCTATTCTGCTCCATTGATCCATGTGTTTGTTTTTGTGCCAGTACCCAATGTCTTGATGATCACAGTTTTGTAATATAGCTTGAAATCTGGCATTGTGATGCCCCTGGCACTGGTTTTCTTTTTCAATATTCCCCTGGCTATTTGGGGTCTTTTCTAATTCCACACAAATCTTAAGATGATTTGTTCCAACTCTGTGAAGAAAGTCCATGGTATTTTGATAGGGATTTCATTGAATGTGAATCACCCTAGGTAGCATAGACATTTTCACAATATTAATTCTTCCAATCCATGAGCATGGAATATTTTCCTTCTCTTTCCGTCTTCCCCATTTTCTTTCAGAAGTGTTCTGTAGCTTTTAGGATATAGATCCTTTACCTTCTATAGGTTAGGTTTATTCCTAGGTATCTTATGCTTTTGGGTGCAATTGTAAATGGGATTGACTCCTTAATTTCTCTTTCTTTAGTTTCATGGTTAGTGTAGAGAAATGCCACTGATTTCTGGGCATTGATTTTGTATCCTGCCACACAGCCGAATTGCTTGTATGAGTTCTAGCAAGCTTGGGGTGGAGTCTTTTGGGTTTTCTATGTACAGTAGCATGTCATCGGCAAAGAGGGAGAGTTTGACTTCTTCTTTGCCAATTTAAATCCTTTTAATTCTTTTCATTGTCTGATTGCTGAGGCTTGGACTTCTAATACTATTTTGAATAACAGTGGTGAGAGTGGAAATCCCTGTCTTGTTCCTGATCTTAGAGGGAAGGATCTCAGTTTTCCTCATTGATAATGGTATTTGCTGTGGGCTTTACATAGGTGCCTTTTAAGATGCTGAGGAATGTTCCCTCTAACTCTACACTCTGAAGAGTTTTGATCAGGAATGGATGCGGTATTTTGTCAAATGCTTTCGCTGCATCTATTGAGAAGATCATATGGTTCTTGTTTTTTCTCTTGTTAATGTGATCTATCACATTGATTGTTTTATGAGTGATGAACCAACCTTGTATCCCGGGAATAAATCCCACTTGGTCGTGGTGAATACTCTTCTTAATGTACTGTTGGATCCTTTTGGCTAGTATCTTGTTGAGAATTTTTTGCATCCATCTTAATCAGGGATATTGGTCTATAATTCTCCTTTTGGTGGGGTCTTTGTCTGGTTTTGGAACCACAGTGATGCTGGCCTCATAATATGAATTGGAAGTATTCCATCCCTTTCTATCCTTTGTAACAGCTTTAGTAGAATAGATATTATATCTTCTTTAATTGTTTGATAGGATTCCCCTGGGATGCCATCTGGCCCTGGACTTTCATGTCTTCGGAGGTTTTTGATGACTGTTTAAATTTCCTCCCTGGTTATTGGCCTATTTACGTTTTCTATTTCTTCCTGTTCCAGTTTTGGTATTTGTGCTTTTGCAGAAATGCATCCATTTCTTCTAGGTTGTGTAATTTATGGCATATAGCTGCTTATAATACGTTTTTAAAATCATTTGTATTTCCTTTGTATTGGCTGTGATCTCTCCTCTTTCATTCATGATTTTATCAATTTGAGTCTTTTTTCTTTTCTGTTTAATAAGTCAGCTAATGTTTTATCTATCTTATTAATACTTTCAAGGAACCAGCTCCTGATTTTGTTGATCTGTTCTACAGTTCTTCTGGTCTCTATTTCATTGAGTTCTGCTTAGATCGTGGACTGTGTCCCCCTGCACCCTGGCATCAGAGGCCTGTGCTGCTGGAATCGCTCCCAGGCAAGGATTCCTGAAGACAGCAGGACGCAGCCCCCTATGCCGGGAGCCCCAGCCTGACCCACTGGCTTCTCCCTGAGGCCCCGCTGGCTGCGGCTCCAGCCCTTTATGGAGTTCGACCATGGTGTGCAGTGCGCTCTCCCCCAGGCACCCTTCCTCTATTAGTGACCCCGGGAGACTGGAGGTGCCCCTGCTCCTCCTGCAGTTCTGCCCGATTTCTCTCCTGAGCATTCTCTGTCCAGGAAGAATCCATGTGGATTTTTAAGGTTCCCACTTCTCCAAGGCTGGGCTTTCCTGTCTTGAGGCTCTCGCCACTGCTCTTAGCCCAGCTGCTCGTGGGGCCCCTCCCCAACTTGATTCTTTTTTATTTTTATTTTTTTCTGCCTTCCTACCCTGTTAGAAGCAAAAACCCTTCTCTCTGTAGCTTTATGGCCATTCTCTCTTCAAATATCAGGTTGAATTCGTAGGTGTTCAGGATGGTTTGAAAGTTATCCAGGTATGTTGGTGGGGACAGGTGAGGTGAGGACCTTACTCCTCTGACATCTTGCCCTGCCTTCAACTTTTAACATTTTTAATCACACATTGAAATAATTTAAAAGGTTTAACTTTCAGCATGCCATAAGTTAACATTACAAAAAGTGCATACTTCTTAATCCATGGAATCAAAACAGCCTAAAAATTTGATACCTGCCATTATCCATTTTAAAAATGGAAAAACAAGCTCTTTCTTAAATAAAACAGCTTAATTGTATATTATTCATTTTTTCCTTCAATCCATATTTTTCCCCTTCTCGCACATATTAGAGATGATTTTAATAGTTTAAAAATAATTTTAATAAAAAATTTTAGCATAGTATTTTAGTCTTTTGTAGATAACAAAATTGAGTTTTCTGAAACAAAAATAAGTGTAGAAATGGAGTATTTTAGTTTTCCATACATGACCTTATCCGAGGAAGAAAAGGAGAGAGAGAGGAAGGGAAAAGGAAGCTCTTAGTAAGGTGATTCTGAAAATCAAGGAGAGTTTTCCTTATGGTACAAATGCAAAAACATGGGATTATGGAAAAAAACTAGAGCAGCATGGAACTTTTTGTCTCCAATTTGTGTTTCCTGTTAACGCATTTCATACTTCCATGAAATTGCAGAGAAAATTGAGCTTTGCTTTTTTCTTTTTCAAATCCTGTGACCTCCCCCCCAGCCACGCCCTGAGGAAGTCTATACTGTGAATGAAGCAATAGTTCTACAAGGAACACAAGGGCACCCTCCTCACACCAAAGAGCCTAGAGTTGCCAGCGCAGCTCAGTCCCCTGTGACATACATGGTGGCCACCAGGGGTTGGTTTTATAGGTCATGGGTTTCCTGCCAGCTTCCTCAACCACTTAGCACTGTTGCCCCATTGGTTCTAAGGTTAGGAGAGAGACTGGGGGCAGCTCTCAGAGGAGAGTTTTGGAGTAATTTGAGTTTAGATATTGAAGGCTTTCCAAAATCTTTTTCCAATAGAAACTACCTTCTCGGTATTTCTCTATCATTCTTTTTTTTTTTTTAATTTTTATTTATTTATGATAGGCACACAGTGAGAGAGAGAGAGAGGCAGAGACACAGGCAGAGGGAGAAGCAGGCTCCATGCACCAGAAGCCCGACGTGGGATTCGATCCCGGGTCTCCAGGATCGCGCCCTGGGCCAAAGGCAGGCACCAAACCGCTGCGCCACCGAGGGATCCCTTTCTCTATCATTCTTACATACATACTTGTGTTTGTTGATTTAGAGTGAAGCTTCCATACTCTGTTATATTCTACTCTTCACCACCGTACATTGGATTCAGTCTTCCAGAGCTACTGGCTCTCCTACCTGTTAGGTTGTTTACTTGAACACTGGTGTGATATTTATTATATACAATAACAATTACAACAGGGCTGCTTGGGTGGCTCAGGTCAGTTAAGCCTCTGACTTTTGATTTTGGTTCAGGTCATGATCTCAGGGTGGTGAAGTCAAGCCCCACATCAGGCCCTGTGCTAGGCATGGAGCCTGTTTAGGATTCTCTATATCCCTCCTTTTGCCCCTCTCCTATTGATCTCCCTTTCTCTAAAATAAAAAAATAAAAATTTAATAATAATAATAATAATAATAATATCCCTTAAATTCCACAACAGAAAAATCATTTTAACCTATCACATCAATAGGTGAAAGAAGAAAAATCACTTGATCATATTAATAGATGCAGAAAAACCACTTGTTAAAGTTAAATACCACTTATGACTACTATCTGTAACTAGATACAGAGAGAAACTTCCTCATTTGGATAAAGAACATCTATAAGAAACCTATAGCTAATATACTTACTGGTGAGAAACTGGAAACCTTCCCACTGAGATCAGGAGCAAGGCAAGTTTGTCCCTTCGCAACATGCTTTTCAACATTGTACTGGAAGTCCTAGCTAATGCAACAAAAGAAGAAAAGGAAATAAAAGATTAGGAAAGAATAAATAAAAATGTCTTTATTTGCAGATGACATGATTATCTTTATGAAAATTCTTATAAAAGTTACAAACAAAAATGAAAACAAATTTACAAAAACACTTCTGGAACTAATAAATGATTATAGCAAGGTTCTAGGACATGAGGTTAATGTACAAAATTTGATTGTTTTCCTATATACTAGTAATGACAAAGTGGAATTTGAAGTAAGCACTATTAGTGCTTTATGATCATTTTGATTTGTGTCCCTAGTGTTTAAATCAAATTCAACTTTCCTTCCTTATTTTTTCCTTTTTTAGTTGTGGATTTCATCTTCTTGTTTTCTTTAGCTCCTCTTTGCCCCTATTGTGTCTTCCAGGTCAAGCTCAGGAGAACAGCACATCAGTAAGCAGCAACAACACAGTGCTTATTCAGTCACTGCTGTCCTGGGAAAGAGTTACAAGTAAGGCAATAACTTACCTACAGTTTTTAATGTATGCTTTTATGGTCAATAAATTGAATATTTGTAGGTTAAATGCAATAAACACTTATGGTTTGGAACACTGTATTTTCTTCTATGAGAACAAGGAACTAAGAAGGACTTTTGCTCCTCTAACTACATGAGACATGAGAGTAAAAAGAAAAAAAATTTTTAAAGAATTTTTTTGGGGGAGGAAAAGGACTGTGAGACTTTTAGAGTATACAAAATGACATTTCGGGACACCTGGGTGGTTTGGTGGTTGAATGATTGCCTTCAGCTCAGGTAGTGATCCTGGGGTCCTGGGATGGAGCCCCACATGAGGCTCCCTGCAGGGAGTCTGCTTCTCCCTCTGCCTATGTCTCTGCCTCTCTCTCTCTCTGTGTCTCTCATGAATAAATAAATAAAATCCTTAAAAAATAAATAAAAGATCACATTTCTTTTTTTAAGATTATTTATTTATTTATTTATTTATTTATTTATTTATTTATTTGAGAAAGAGAGCAAGGGAAGAGAGATTCTGAAGCAGGGGCTCAATCCGATGAGCCTGAGATCACCACCTGAGCCAAAGCCAAGAGCCAGATGTTCCACCCAGGCACCCTAAATGGTGACATTACTATAAAAGAAATGGCATCTTTTACTATATTATAAAAGAGAATTAGAATTTAATGTGGTAATGAAGCTACTTTCTTTGCACCTAGGTAAGCTCACAAATTATGATAATATTAGGACCTAATTCTCTAGAATGTGCTACATTATTGTGAAGAACCGAAGTCAGATGTAAATTTACTCATCTAACTTTCTTTTTAAAAGGGCCACACCAGGGCAGCCCGGGTGGCTCAGCGGTTTAGCGCCACCTTCAGCCCAGGGTGTGATCCTGGAGACCAGGGATGAGTCCCAGTCAGGCTCCCTGCATGGAGCCTGCTTCTCCCTCTGCCTGTGTCTCTGCCTCTCTCTTTCTGTGTCTGTCTTGAATAAATAAATAAAAATCTAAAAACAAAAAACAAAAAAAAAAAAAACAAAAAAGGCCACACCAAGGTTTTCTACAGTGAGTATGCATCTTGTCAACTTTGGTTATAGAGCTCAAAGGATCCTGAGTTGATGATATTTTTAATATTTAATTGAAGAATTGCTTACTGTATCTAAAATTAACCACATCCAAAACTTAACTCTCCCCATTATTAGCCATGCTACTGATGTCTCTTCTCTGCCCTCAATTTCAAAGGTTCATGATGATTCCATCATGGAATCGGGATGGATTCCCGATTGGAATGGGAACATTCCAACATCTCATATTCACCCATCTTCTGAGTCTAGCCTGCATTTCCATATACTATGATACCTCTACTCCCTCTTCTCCTACCCCAACCCCAGCATCATTTTTCCAACAGTAAGAATTCATTACCATTTCCTAAACACCCAAGTCCCTGCCTTCTGGCCTTTACATACTCTAATCCTTATCTAGGCATCTCTCCTCCTACACAGCCATTTACAGCTACTAAATCCAATAATTCTTCAAGCCAATCATAAATGCTGCCATCTTATCAAAGGTTTCCAGTTACAAATGACTATCATCTTCTGTTCCCACCTTAGAACTTGGGATTTTAGTCTAGCTTTCATCACATTCACTCATTCAATTTAATTGAGCACTTCATTAGGCTTTAGCAATTTATCAAGCTCTAGCATATATGTTTGGCAACTTTCTATTAAATCATCCCAGCCCTCTAGTCACTTAGGGCTTTTCTTGATGTTGCAGTAATCGTGTTTCTTCTTCTTCATTAGATTGTAGGCCCACCCAGGACAGAAACTCTTCTACTTAGTTTTCTGATGGGTTAATGACCAATGTTAAAGGAAGCCAGTGCAACTACAAATTAGCTCATGACCAGAAGACTACTCTTGGCACCTGTGGGGTTATAGACTCTGCCTTCAGATAATAATCCAATGAAAGTGGCAGTAAAAGATCTAAATGTACACTTTGATTACAATGTTCATATGGAAAGATAAACAAAAATAGAAAAAATTTGGAAGAGGAGTGCCTGAGAGGCTCAGTTGGTTAAGCGTCCAACTCTTGATTTTGGCTCAGGTCATGATCTCAGGGTTGTAAGACCAAGTTCTACTTTGCATTCCATGCTGGGCAAGGAGACTACTTAAAATTCTCTCTCTCTCTCTCTCTCTCTCTCTGTCTCCCTCTGCCCCTCCCAAGCTCCCTTTCTTAAATAATTAAAAATAAATAAAACAAAAGCTTAAATACACCCTAAGAAATCAATCAATTAATCTTTGGAAAAAGTAACAGGGGAGGGAACTATTTCTAACAGATATTAAAACATGTTATAAACTTTCATTCATTAAAATAGTGTTGGCAAATGAGAGGATGACAGGCCAATGAAATGCAATATAAAGTCTTGAAAAAGAACAAAGTACATATGGAGATAGATTATATCATAAAGATGGCTTCTTATATCAGCCAGTAAAAAAATAGAATTCTAAAATAAATGTTGGCACAAAGGGATAGTTACCTAGAAAAAGTAAAATTGTATCCATAAGTGCACTTCTCACCAGAATATGTTACAAACATAACAGAAATATAGATACAGAATTTTGAAATTATGTAAATTCTAGAGGAATAAGAAAACCTCCCTGATTATGTTTCAAAATTCAAAATTTAGAAGCTATGAAAGAAACAACCCTACAGAAGACTAGAGAGTGAGTTTACAGGAAGAAAAAAAGTATAAATAGCCCTTAACCATGTAAAAAGATGATCAACTCACTCAAAATAAGAGAAATACTGGGGATGGGGGGTGGGTAAAGTGGGTAAAGATGAGCAACAGGCACAAACTTTCAGTTATAAAATAAAATCTGAAGATGTAATGTACAGCATAGTGACTATAATTTATATCATACTGTATATTTGAAAGTTACTAAGAGAGTAGATCTTAAAAGTTCTCATCAATGGGGCACCTAGGTGGCTCAGTTGGTTGAGAATCCAACTCTTGATCTTGGCTCAGGTCTCCATCTCAAAGTCTTGATCTCAGGGTTGTGAGTTCAGGCCCACGTTGGGCTCCATGTTGGGCATGGAAGCTACTTAAAAAGTTCTCATCACAAAAACAAACAAATCTGTAACTATGTGTGATGATGGATGTTGACTAGACTTACTGTGGTAATCATTTCAGAAGATACACAAATATCAAATCATTATGTCTTACACCTGAAATTAAAGCTATCTTTTATGCCAATTATATGTCAATTTAAAAAAAGAATTTGGGAACGACTTTTACAAATTACATATTCTAAGATACATGTTTTAAATAAGTTTTTAACTCTAGTTGAATTCAAAAAGCTAGTGTATATTTTATTTAGATAGAAATAAATGTTGATATTTCAGTTCACTTTTTTTAAAGATTTTATTTATTTATTCATGAAAATAAAGATAAATAAAGATTTTATTTATTTATTCATTCTCTCTGATTTATTTATTCAGAGAGAGAGAGGCAGAGACACAGGCAGAGGGAGAAGCAGGTTCCATACAGGGAGCCTGACGTGGGACTCGATCCCTGGACCCCAGGATCATGCCTGGGCTGTAGGCAGCCCTAAACCACTGGGCCACCAGGGTTGCCCATCAATTTTTCACTTATATAATAATTTGTAGTCCTTTACGAGAGATATCATGTTCAACATGTAATAATGATTGATTTCAAAGAATTAGGACCATTTAAAAATACAAATCTAGAATTATACTGAATATATAATATTTCTTCAAAGAGATTTACTTTCAAATAGAGGGGAAAGTGTTTTTGTAGGTTTTTCTGATTGTTCTGACTTAAGTGGGAGTTGGTTGTAACGGGAGGGGCTAAGATTAGGCATGTGTACCACAGGTATCTTTATAGCACCCAAAGCAGACATCACTAGTTGATCATGGAATATTTAATCCTGTGAGTCTAGATTCAACCACAGAATATTTTTCAAATTAGTGCTCAGGTCAACCCCAACAACTGATTCCTTAATACCTGTTACTATTCCTTGCCTTTGCAAAAAGAAAAAAAAATTATTATCTTATTTTATTTAAATTCAAATAGTTAATATAAAGTGTATCATTAGTTTCAGATATAGAGTTTAATTATTCATCAGTTGCATATAATACCCAGTGCTCATTACATCACATGCCCTTCTTAATGCCTGTCACCCAGTTAGTTACCCCATCCACCCATGCCTAAAAGCAATCTTTAAATAGGAGTGGAATAAAGCATAAATGATCAGGATAACAATGTGTACATCTTCATAATTCTGAACAATGGGAAGAAAATAGAAGAAATACAACTTAAAACCAAACTGGAATACCATTTCTTGCCTACTGGGTTGACATAAATACAAAAGGTTGATAGCAAACTGCTGGAGAGACCATGAGGAAACAGACACTCTCAAATACAGGAGTTGCTAATGTAATGGAGAAATTTGGCAATATGAAGCAAAACTGCACATGTACTTGTTCTTTGTCTCTACAATCACACTTCTAGGAATCTAGCTCAAAGATACCCTTGCAAAAATGTAAAAAGATGTAAGCAAAAGAGCATTCATTGCAGCAAGAGAACAGAAACAGCCCACATGTCAAAATAGTCTCCTAGACTGAATGCTCTACATGTCCCATGAAATGGTAAATATGAAGCATTCTGGGCAGTGGTTATGTTAGGGTTGTTGTGTTATTCCCTTCACTTTTGTATTTGTTAAATATATTTTTATCATGAAATGTTAAATACTACCCTTTCCTCCCCTTTCCCAAGATTGGCTCTGGAAGAATATTGGTAATTTTTTTTTAATTCACCCTAAGGGTCTCTTTGTTCATTAAAGCAAAGATATGAGGGTGGTCTGAGCCTCTTTAGGAGCTTGCAACAGCCATCTGTTCAGGGAATATTGAGTGTTTCTAAAGTTTGAAAGCCTTTGATATATCGGACTTATGCCTGGTTACTTCACAGAGAAATATTTTGTTGCCATCACAATTCTTTTCCACTCTTCAAATTTATGAGTCCACTGTCCTTCAGGCTTCCATTGGCTGCATTAGTTTCAGCTGGTACTCTCCCTGCTGTTGTCTTGTAACTGCAATGAAATGTTGTTGCTATAATTTGAGGTATCTTTTGCCTCTTCAGTATATCACAGCTCCAAAGTCTCTGTTTCTGGTCCCTAGGCAGCGTTGTTCATAGGGTGAGGACATAACAAGTTTCAACAGGATGTTAAATACTTTTTCAGAGCCTAAACACGCACTCCACCCCATGCTCTACCTTCTCTCCCTACCATAAACTAGAAAGAAGCCTTGCAAATAATTATGAAAATGAAATGAGATTGTGTTGGTAAATAGAAAGTGCAAGGGAAATTGAGGGCTAATCAAACAGGAGGTAAGTTATATAAAAATACCAGTTTCACCATCCCAAGGTTTTTAATTCCTATAAAGCCTGGCTTGGCTCATAACTTGTTCCACCCAACTCAAACTAGTATGTGTAAATATTTCCATTCTAACCTAAACATCTTCCATTTACATTTCCTAATCTTTTATTTCCTTCCTCCAACTTAAAAGAAATAAATTGAAAGTAGTAACTTTAATATCCTATAGAAATTTCCCTCACTACTCAGAGACAGGGTAACATTTCTGTAGAGAATGGGTGAAGGATTTATAACCATATGCTTATTTTGTAGTTTAGCTAAATATTTTTTTCAAGGGTCCTGTGCCAGGTCTCACTTATATCTCAACCCTCCTCTCAACTCCCCACCTTGATGTCATCACATCAGATTTCTCACAAGCCTCAGAAACAGAAACAGTCTTCAGAGTACTGGCTGGGTTCTATTTCACCCTGTCATCCTTCCCAGCCTCTCTCTCTTCCCTGCAGGCTCCTACTCGGACTCAACTGACTCAGGCCTCCTTCTCATTCCAAAGACCAGGAAGAGTCATGATTCTATCTTAGAAAATTTTAAAAAGAACATGTATATATTCCATTGCAATCCCATGCCATTCCATACAGAGGTATAAATATATTCAAGATTTTATTTGTTTATTTGAGAGAGAGTATAAGCTGGGGGGAGGAGCAAAGGGAGAGGGAGAAACCGACTCCCTGTTCAGCAGGGAGACCCATGAGGGTGGGAGGATGCTCAATCCCAGGACTCCCATGCAGGGCTCAATCGCAGGACCCCAAGATCATGACCTGAGCCAAAGCCAGATGCTTAACCTACTGAAACACCCAGGTTCACCCAGATACATATTTTTTTAAACAAAATATATGGACTGGGCAGTCCGGGTGGCTCAGCTGTTTAGCGCTGCCTTCAGCCACTGTGTGATCCTGAAGCCCTGGGATCCAGTCCCACGTGGGGCTCCCTGCTTCTCCCTCTGCCTGTGTCTCTGCCTCTTTCTCTCTCTCTTTCTCTCTGTCTCTCATGAATAAATAAATAAAATCTTTAAAAAAAAAATAGTGAACTAAGGTTCAAAACAACCAGGCCCTGGAATTACCAAACAGGCACAGTGGTTAGGTGGGAAATCAAAAAAAGTGAATTCAGAGGAGAATTCAGGCTTCTAAAACTAGAAATAGTAACCTTAGGAAATGTCAGGTGCAAACTCAGAATTAGGTTGTTTAAGAGAATCTACATAACATATTAAAAAATGCACAAAAGTGAATTTCAAAGCATCAGAAAAAAAGGAAGTCTGCTGAGGAATCAATAGTGAGCAAAGCATGAGAAGAGCCAGTATATTCAGGAATAATGTCACTGGGGGCCCCTGGCTGGCTCAGTTGGTGGACTATGTAACTCCTGATCTTGGAGGTTGTGTGAGCTCATGTTGTGTGTACAGATTACTTAAAAAATAAAAATCTTTAAAAAATGAAGCAACAGTCATTTGAAAAAAAAAATGGCTGCAAGTGGTAAATAAAATGCATATTAAGGCAATAAAACACAGTTTTATAACTAATAAGTTAACCAGTATATAATGAAAATCCTGGGCTGGTAAGCTCCATGCACATTGGTGTCCTGACATGTACACATATAACCTCCATCCTCTTTCCCCTATAGCAGAAACACTTCCCCGAGCAAGGTGTGAGCTCCAGGACTGCTGGCACAGAACAGGGGAATTGGGCAAGATTTTGAGTAGGAGAGGAACAGAGATAGGGCCGGGGGCAGAGGCGTGGGTGAATTTGACTGGAGGCGAACTTCCCGTCTCACTAGCCTTTTCTTTGACACCAGCCTCAGAGAAGTTGTGTCCTGCCCCATTTCTCTCTGTTCCACTTCACATTGTTTTCCACTTCACTGCCTTTCCTATGGGATGAGGAAGAGCAAATATTTGTATCCTAACAAAAACCTGCATGATGTGATAATATGCTGATGTTGACTAAGGTGTCATTCCCTTTGTCCCTCCTCCCATTTGAGCCCCAACCTGGAAATTCTTGTCTTACCGGCTAGGAAACAGTGGCCAGAAGGGTGCAGAGATATAGCACTTGGGTTCTCAAAACAGACTTTGGAAACTTTGTGGCAGAGAAAAACCGTTGAGAGACACTTCGGGGAGGCTCATGATGAGAGCCATTCCTCTCCTTCACTGCCACTCAGCTTGACAATGATGCCAGAGTCCAGCAGAGAGGATGAGGAGAGTCCACGGGGCTAGCTGGGCCAAGGGGCACAGGACAGAGAGAATCTCTGTGCAGTCTTTCTCTCACTGGCTTCTCCTTACCATGGACTTTTTTCCTGCTGTTTCAGTCTTTTGTCACATCTGTGTTTGTTCTGCTATTTTTGGTCCTATTTTCTATGCCTCAAAATCTCTGTTGCCCTTTATCTCAAGTTCACATATTACTAAGTATTGTTATTTTATGTGTGTGTTTGTGCATACGCACTTATGTGTAGTTTATTAGCTTCTAGCTTCTTATTCCCCTTTCTCAACTGTCTCACTTATTCTTCAAATATTTATTGACAACATACTATGTGCCAGACATTGTTCTGTGCACCAGAGCTATAGGAGCAAAGCAAATATTTCTATCCTCCTGTTTCACAAACTTTATATCCAAATAGATTAGGGGTAGTAGCACAAAAAAGGCACGCCATCAACAAAATCAGCACCTAGACGACAATATCAGGCAGTGATGGGGGCTTTGGAGTAAATAAAGGAGAGGGACCAAAGAGTCAGAGGAAGAAGGAATTTCACCTGTGAACAGGTAGGCAGAGGCCTGTGAGAAGGGGCATCCAGGCTAGAGGACCAGCACAGATGGGGGCTGAGGTTGGAGCAGACTTAGCATGCTCAAGGGAGAGCCAGAGGGTAGCGTTGCCTGCACAGGTATGAGCAGGGGAAAGGAAGAACACGGGGCTGTGGAATCAACTGAAGGTGAGCATGCTGGGCTTGACTATGGAAGGGACTTTGTAAAGTCAGCCCAGGGTTTTGGGCAGAGGTGTAACCTTATCTGATAGACATACTTAAAAAGATCACTCAGGATACTATATAAGAAATACACCAGAGTGGTGGGGTAGAGGCTGAAGGCAAGAGCCTATTATAGTACTTTAAGGGAAAGGTTGTATCTTGGACCAAGATGGTAGCAGTCAAGATGGTTACAGTGAGGAGAAATGGGTTAAGGTATGTTATGAGCATAGAACGTGTAGGAGGATTTGGTTATATACTGGAGTGGGACATGAAAGAAAGTAAGCAGTCTCTTCTCTCTGAGCCCTTACTTCTTTTTTCTTTTTTTTTTTTTCGTTTTTCTTTTTTTCTTTTTTTCTTTTCTTTCTTTCTTTCTTTTTTTTTTTTTTTTGATGTAGACTCCATGCTACCAATGTGGGGCTTGAACTTGTGGCCCTGAGATCAAGACCTGAGCTGAGATCAAGAGTCTGATGCTTAACCCACTGAGCCACCTGGGCACACCTGAGCCCTTACTTCTGTTTCCCCTTCTTGAAGTTTCTCTTTTCTCCCTCTTTTTTTTTTTTTAAGTTTTTAAAAAATTTTTATTTATTTATTTATGAGAGACACAGAAAGGCAAAGACATCAGCAGAGGGAGAAGCTGGCTCCCTTCAGGGAGCCTGATGTGGGACTTGATCCCGGGACCCCAGGATCATATCCTAAGCCAAAGGCAGATGCTCAATGACTGAGTCACCCAGGCATCTCCCCCCTCCCCTTTTTTTTAAGTAGGCTCCACAACCAACATGAGGCTTGAACTCATGATCTCAAGATCAAGAGTCACATGCTCCACTGGGGGAGACAGCCAGGAACAGCCCCCCTCTATTTTTAACTTTTTTTTAAAATTTTATTTATTTATTCACTAGAGACCTAGAGAGAGAGGCAAAGACACAGGTAGAGGGAGAAGCAGGCTCCCTGCAGGGAGCCCGACGTGGGACTGGATCCCGGGTCTCCAGGATCACGCCCTGGGCTGAAGGCAGGCACCAATCTGCTAAGCCACCCAGGGATCCCTATTTTTAACTTTTTGATACTAAAGATCTAAACCAAATGTTGTATGTTTATTAGTCTTTCTGGAAAAAAGTTTCATGCCTTAATTTAAACATGTCTTTTGAATATTTTATAAATTATTTAAATTAAAAAACAATAGGGGCATCTGGCTGGCTCACTTGGTGGAGCATGTGACTCTTCATCTCGGAGTTATAGGTTCAAGCCCCACATTGGATGTAGAAATTACTTAAAAAGAAAATATTTGGGGCACCTGAGTGGTTTGGCTGGTTAAGTGTCTGACTCTTGATTTTGGCTCAGGTCATGTTCTCAGGGTTGTGAGATGGAGCCCTCCATCAGGCTCTGTGCTCAGAGCTTGCTTAGGATTTTTTTTTTCCGCTCTCTCTCTCATTGCCCCTCCCCCCTGCTCTATCTCTCTCTCTCAAATTAAAAAAATAAAAAAATATTTAATAAATAAATAAATAATAAAAATAACACAAATTACTGATGTTTGTGATAGGATGTTTTTTATTTATATGTATTATTCCAATTCCTTTTATCAAAGTGCCAGGAGCCATTTTTCTTCTTACTTTTCATTCCAAATAAAAATGCCTTTTTTTTCCTACAAAAATATATGAGATAGATAGAGGCACCCGTGGCTCAGTTGGTTTAAGCATCTGCCATCAGTTCAGGTCATGATCTCAGGATCCTGGGATCAAGATCTGTGTCAGGCTCCCTGCTCTCCCTGTCTCTCTTCCTGCCACTCTCCCTGCTTGTGTACTCTCCCCCTCCCTATCTATTAAATAAATAAATAAAATATTTTAAAAAATGAGATTTTCATAGTCACATATTAGAGCAATGACCACTACAGTAGTAATGAACACCCTATCACACAGACTACAGTTTCTAAATATCCCATTTCCCATACAAAATCATCAGGGGTTTTTGAAGAAATGGTTTATTCCAGAATCAATGTAGGAAATGTGTAAGATGAGCCTGGAACGTCATGCTATCCAAAGATGATGGAAACTATCAAGTATAATTTGACCCAGAAACCAGCCTGAATAGACTCTTACTAACCAGTAACATAAAAACCAGAACACCAAAATGCTATCTGCAGTGATTGAAAGACATTAATATGTTAAAATCCACAAGCTCATTTTGATTCAAAACAGAATACCCAAACTGATCACAACTGGAGGATGCTGGGAACCAATTCATTATTCTGTGAACTAGTTAATACAGGGAAATAATACAACATTTTTTTTTAAAAGACTGAGTGGAATGCCAATATATTGAGAGGTCCTTGGGAAAGTTGATTTAGCTTAGTCTGACAATGGCAGTTAAACAGAGCCTGATTGCTAAGAAGACTCCCAAGACTCAATGGCAATGTTTACAATTACATAGGTTATTATAGAAAAAGAATCCAATGTACTGCGTATAGCAACAGCATTAAAATAAAGACATGCATCCCTGCCAAAGACCATCTCCCAGGAAGGTGTCTAGAGGGGTCAGCAGCAGGCTACCCCTGTGTTCCCTCTGACAGGGCTGTGGCCAGAGGAACATTCTCTCTCTAATAAGGAACCATGTGGCTGGAGAGTTCAGGGCTAAGTAGGCTAATAAAGCAGAACCCAGATGTAAAGCCAAATTGGGAAGGCAAGGTACAAAGATCCCCAGAGGCTAAGGCCAGAGAGGTGACTCTGAATAGTTCTCCATTGTATTAATTCACATTGAGATGGTTTCCAGTTTTTAGTTAATTTGAATTAAATTGCAATGAACAAGGCTTTTTGTGTACATGTATTTTTGTTTCCCTAGAGTACATGCCAAGGACTAAAATTTCTGATCACAGGTATTAAATTAAATAAAGAACTACCAACTGTTTTTTCCAAAGAAGCTGTACCAGTTTTACACTCTCGCCAGCAATGCATGAGAGTTCTAGTTGCTCCCCATCCTTGCTAACTCTGGGTATTGTCACTTCTTTTCATGGTAGCCATCCTAGTGCATGTGTAGTTGTACCACCTGGTACTGAAGTTGCCTTTACAGGAAGGTTTTGATGATGAACTTAGTATCTTACATTGATATAGAGCTATTCATATTTCCTCTTCATTTTGTAAGAGTTTTGACAAGTCATATTTTTCCAGGAAATTATTTTTTCCACCTAATTTGTTGAAGGTATTGGCATGAAGTTATTTGCAATATTTCTTCATTATTCTTTTAATACCTGGAGGCTGTAGTAATAATGTAATTCCATTTAATTTCCAATTTTTGCACTATTGTTGCCCTATATTTTTTATATTAATTATAATATAAATAATATAATAATATAATATATATTATATATATAATATAATAATATAATATATAATATAATATAATATAATAATATAATATAAAATAATTATAATTATTTTTTATATAATTATATATAATTTTTGCTTAGACAATCATTTGCCTCTTAAAGATATTAAGAAGTGAAAAATAATATAGAGTATTTAATATTTTATATTTACTATATCCAGTAGTATTTACTGCTTTCAGCTGATCTGGATTTCCACCTGGTTTCATTTACCTTCAGACTAAAGAACTCCTTTTAGCTTTTCTTCTAATTCAGGTCACTCAGTGACAAATTTGTTTATCTTAAACTATCTTTATTTTACCCTTATTTTGACAGATAGTTCTGTTGGACATAGAGTTTTGAATCAACACGTTTTCTTTCAGTGTTTTAATGATATTCTTTTACCTGCTATTCTCCATTGTTTCCTTTTTTTTTAAGATTTTATTTATTTTTTCATGAGAGACACACAGAGAGGCAGAGACTCAGGCAGAGGGAGAAGCAGGCTCCCTGCGGGGAGCCCAATGTGGGACTTGGTCCCAGAACCCCAGGATCACAACCTGAGCCAAAGACAGGCACTCAACCACTGAGCCACCCAGCTGCCCCTCTCCATTGTTTTTTATAAGAAGTAGCTGTAATTCATATCATTTCTTTGTATATGAGTGTTTTTCTCTGGCTGCTTTCACAATTTTATCTTTATCTTTTATTTTTAGCAATTTGATTCTAATGGCCTAGTTCTGTTTTTCTTTTATTCGTCCTGCCCAGAATTTTCTAAGCTTCTTATAAACTCATGGAAGCTTACATTTTTCCCAAATTTGAGAAACTTTTCACCATTATTTTTCTCAAGCACTTTACCTGCCCCATCTTTCTCATCACCTTCTGACCTCCAATTATACATATCTTAGACTGCTGAATATTGTCCTACAGGTTAATGACTCTGTACTTAATTTTTCAGTGTTTTTTTTTCTTTTTCTTTTTCAATTTGGTTAATTTATATTTACCTATCTCAATGTATCCTAAATATACTTATGTTATGGGGCAGCCCCGGTGGCGCAGTGGTTTAGCGCCGCCTGCAGCCTGGGGTTTGATCTTGGATACATGGATCGAGTCCCGTGTCAGGCTTCCTGTATGGAGCCTGCTTCTCCCTCTGTCTGTGTATCTGCCTCTCTCTCTCTACTTCTCTCTCTCTCTCTCTTTGTGTGTGTGTCTCTATGAATAAATAAAAATATATATATACTTATGTTATCTTCAATCTATTGTTAAGCCCATCCAGTAAAATTTTAATTTCATTTATTGTACTTCTCAGTTTTAGAATTTCCACTTAGGTCTTCTAATAATTTTTTTTTTTTTGGTCTTCTAATAATTTTAATTTTTCTGCTGATATCCTCTTTTTTTTTCAATTCATCATGACTATATTTTTATTTGCATATAAACGTATGTAAAATAGCTAATTTAATGTCCTTGTCTTCTCATTTAAAATCTGGGTCATACGGATTTGTTTCTATTTTTTTGTTTGGTTTTTGCTGGTTATGTATCAGATTTTTCTGTTTCATCTCACATTTTGTGTGACATTGTATATGCTAGGTTGCTAAGAGTTGTTTTGATTTGGTTGATTTTGACTTCCTTTAGATCTGTGTGTGTGTGTTTTTTTTTTCTGATAGGCAGTTAATTCATTGGTATTCAATGTGACCCACTTGAGACTATTTCTAGGCTTTGATATTGTAGCTCTGGAGTAGCTCTTACTCTTGGACTGATATAGTCTCTCCATGAGACACAGCCCCCCCGAGGCCATTTGAATGAATATTCAGTGTATCAACATTATGTCTTTGAAGAGAGAAACTTCTGGTGAATGAGAATTTCTATATTCCCCAGCCACCTCCCCAGCACTGTGCAATCTCTGGAATTTCTGTTCAACTTGACAACCAGATTTTGCAGAGTATTGACTTATACTTTCATAGCTTAATATGTAACCAAAGACAGGTGGATGCTATGCAAATTTCTATAACTCCTTCCTTACACATTTCTTTGCTCTTTCTGATACTCTACTGTACAAATTGGCTTTGAAACAACTCTGAACTTTAGGCAAGGACCCTACCACTCAGTGAGGTCATGTGTTTTGTGTTGGCTCTATCTCTGTCTCCAGCTGCAGTTTGAACAATACCCTCAGGTAGCAATTGAGACAATCTTTGGTGTTCACCTCATGTTTTCCCTTTATTCAGGGTCACAGTCCAGTGCCTGAAAACAACTGCTTTATGTATTTTGTCCATATGCATAGTTGATTATCATGGAAAACCTACTTTAGTATCAGTTACTCCATCATGGCTAGAAGTAGAAGCTGACAAGAGGCTTCTTCTTTTCTTTCCTTTTTTAAAATTTTGTTAAAATTTGTATTTCAATAATTCACAAACAATATCACATACAGATTATAATTTATGTAATTTTCTATAAACTTTAAAACAAGAAATAAATACTTGAACAAATATACAGTATGAAAGTAAGTTTTGAAATAGCTTGATTTAAAAAAAATATTTTGAGGAAATCAAATAACAGAGCCCTTCTGTTGACTCTGCTTCAAATGCTACCTCCTACCATGCTGGCACATAATTCTCTAGGTACTAGGATTTAAAATGCACTTGCAGGGGCAGCCGGAGTGACTCAGCAGCTGAGTGTCTGCCTTCAGCCCAGGGCATGATCCTGAAGACCCTGGAGAGAGTCCCACGTCGGGCTCCCTGCATGGAGCCTGCTTCTCCCTCTGTCTGTATCTCTGCCTCTCTCTCTCTCTCTCTCTCTGTGTCTCTCATAAATAAATAAATAAAATCTTTTAAAAAATGAAATAAATAAAATAAAAAAATAAAATGCACTTGCAAAAGCAGATAAGAAATAGATGTGTATATGTAGTATAGGAAGAACTATGTTTGGTCTTTATCTCTAGCCTTGGCAGAGTTCCTATAACCCTTGGAGCTTCCTGTGTATAAGTAGTGTCTTTTATCATTCATAAGGAACCCCTTTTGAGTCCACCTAAGTTTATGCTAATGAGGTGGCATAGGGTCCTTAGGATGGGACTGGTCACTAGAAAATCTAAGTTATTAGAAGGTTGGAACTTTCAGCCCCACCCCGAAACCCCTGGGAAGGGGAAGAGAAGCATGCAGATTAAGCCCATAGAAGCTCTAAAAGAGGGAGATCTGAGAAGTTTTCATATTGGTGAACACATCCACATGTGGGGAGGGTGGTGTACTCAAGATCTACTGGAACAGAAAAGCCCTCCACTTGGGACTCTTTCTTCCAGACCTTATCCTCTCTACCTCTTCATCTGACTATTCTTGCACAACATTTATAATAGCTTTTATAGGGGCACCTGGGTGGCTCAGTCAGTTGAATTCCCAACTCTTGGTTTTGGTTCAGGTAATGATCTCTCAGTTGTGAGATCAAGTCCTGCACTGGGCTCTGTGCTCAGTGCAGAGTCTACTTCAGATACTTTCTTCTTCTTCCTCATGTGCTCTCTCACATGCTAATGTTCTCCCCTTGCTCACTTGCTCTCTCTCTAAAAATGAATAAATAAAATCTTTTTAAAAAATAGCTTCTATAATAAGCTGGTAAATCTAAATTAATATCTGTTAAAGAACAAAAATTCACCTTAGTTGGGGTACCTGGGTGGCTCAGTTGGTTAAGCATCTGGCTCTTTTTTTTTTTTTTAAGATTTTATTTATTCATGAGAGACACAGAGAAAGAGAGAGAGGCAGAGACACAGGTAAAGGGAGAAGCAGGCTCCATGCAGAGAGCCTGATATATGGAACTCGATCCTGGGACTCCAGGATCACACCCTGGGCTGAAGGCAGACACTAAACCGCTGATCCACCCAGGGATTCCCAGCATCCAGCTCTTGATCTTACCTCAGGTCTTGATCTCAGGAATGTCAGGTCAAGCCCTGAAGTGGGCTCTACACTAGGTGCGGAGCCTATCTGGAAAAAAAAAAACAAAAAACAAAAAACAACTCACCTAAGTAAATTTGAAGATCTAATTGGTTGTATTAACTGATTCTCAAATCACACAACATCTCATCTGGCAAGTAGAGGAAATCCCTGAGGTTTTGTTAAAAATGGAAGGTTTTTATAGGAAGGACGGTGAAGCAAGGATTATTAACAAAAGAAAACATTGTTTCAGGCAAGGTCATCCTCAGGTCTCCTCAGGGAGAAGGACAAGGGTTCTTACTAGGTGGATTACTTCATCTTTCTTTGAGGAATGGAGAGGGCTCCTGAGACAGATTACCTCAGTGGTGGTGACCAGAAAATTCCTTACCAACTATCTAAGACTACATTTCTGTGGAAGTTGATACTGCAATTAGGTTAAATATTTTGCCCTAGTTTGGTGACTTGGTCTAATGGCTCCATTTTGGGTGTGATTTTCTTTTTAACATAGATAAGTTCTATAAGCCACCCTAATAGAAACTGGGGAAGGGGTTGTGAGAACCTCCAATGTGTAGCCAGTTGGTCAGAAGCACAGTTGACAATGGCAATTGGTAACTAGACTTGCAATTAGCTTTTGAAGTGGGGGCAGTTGTGTAATCAAACTCTAGGGATTGAGAGCAGAAAAAACAGTTCCTAGTTGAATTGTATGCATTATTGCTTGATCAGTCTCAGCATCTGGGCAAGTTTAGGTTCCTGAAATGCCTGGAAAAGGCATCCCATACATCGTTTAAAATGGGCTTAGAGCAAACTTTTTCTTCAGGGCTGCCCTAACTCTACTTAAAACTGGGGGTAGCAGCCTCAATCAGTTTTCCTGAGTTTCTTGACAAAGCTTAGTTAGAGTTCTGTTACATCTTTCAAACTTCCTGGATGACTCTCTTCTCTAGGCAGCATTGTAGCTCCATTTTATGCCTAGATCAGGGGCCACATCCATAGCTATTTTAGAGGCAAATGCTGGTCCAATATAATTTTGTATTGTTTGGGGAAGACTAAACCTTGGAATCACTCCTTTTAGCAAATCCTTGGCAAACTCATTTGCTTTTTCAGTTATTTTTTTTTAAAGATTTTATTTATGTATTCATGAGACACACAGAGAGAGAGGCAAAGACCTAGGCAGAAGAAGAAGCAGGCTCCCCGCAAGAAGCCTGATGTGGGACTCAATCCTGGACCCCAGGATCATGTTCTGAGCCAAAGGCAGACGTTCAACCTCTGAGTCACCCAAGCATCCCTGCTTTTTCAGTTCTGCAAGGGAAAGCTTCCATCCAGTAAAAGTATCCATGAAAATCATGAGATATTTATATACTCCAAGGGCAGTTGGCATAACCATAAAATATACCTGCCTGTCTTCCCCACCTAAAGCTCTTCTAGTTTGTATTATTTTGGCTAGAGGTAGAAATACTGGGATAATTTGTATATCTTTATTTTTTAACACAGTACATACATTTCTGTGGAGTTTCTTTTATAGTGCCTCTTGGGATCTTTCTGAGTGGCCCACAGGCATGAAGGTTGTGTAAACATGGGCCATTGTGGCAATATTATCAGAATTTTACCTTAAGTTGTCTAGTTTGAGACTGCAAGGCTTCAGGAAAAAAGGCAGGTCTAGTTCCAAAGAATGGGAGAAAATTGGAAATCTTAGTTTAGAGAGTCATAGCCAGATAATCAGTGCACCCAGAAGATTCAGGATCCAGCTCAGTTTTATAGACAAACAACAAACACACAAATGCAATTAATCAGACTGTAATTTGATATTCACAGAGGTTTGTTTCTGAGATATAATTTTTCTCTCTAAAATCACCCTAAATTTCCACCAAACGTAGCCAAATTTGTTTGTAGAACAAGTATGGTTTTAATGAACTTGGTCTATATATTTACATAAATGCAGCAAGAATGGTGATTGTCAATATAGGTTCTGCTTTGCTGGAACTTTCTATAAGGAGTTTCAGATTAAATGTTTAACAGCTTCTCAAGGCTAAGTCAAGCCAAATACTTGCCATCAGATCTGCCTGCAATATTATATAGATTTTGGTTAATTACTCTCTTCTTCAGGTTTTCAAAGTATCTTCATGTTCCTGAGTATGCCAGGAAATCACCTTCCTTACTTGGTAAGGCTCCCAGGAAAGCTGTAAGCAGGGTCCCAGGTCAGTTTTTCCAAGTGGCTTATCTGATCCATAAAGTCAACCTTATTTCCTTAAAGCTCTCTGGTCACAGCTGAGTCAATGCGTGTCTCTCTCAAATATGATATTCCAGTCAAAGCCTTAGCAATATGACCAATGTGTCCAATGGTATTCTTTTATAAAGATAAAAAGATTTTTATTGAACTTTTGCAAATGTTTTTTACAAAGGAATATCTTCCCAAATTTTTGTAAGTCATAGGTAGCTTAAGAGAAAAAGTTTCCTTAAATCTGGAAGAGCAAACATTAGAGAATCAGCAATGTTTCAAACAAGAGTCATAAAAATTATAATCATTGCCAATTCACTCAGTCCCAAATTACTAATTCTTGTTCTGTTTGAATGTAGTTTTTTCTGTTAGTTCCAGGAATTCTTACTCAGTTTAGTTTTATGATCTTAAGGGTATCAGAAACCTGTATTTGTCAAAAGTCCTTTCCCTGAATCTTCTTGAAATGAAACACATTTACAAGAACATCAGGACAATATTTGTAATGACAAAAAGCTCAAAAATAACCACGGTTGAAGATCTTATCAGAGTACATTACAATGTAGTTGACAAGGAAATTTGATTATTTTTGTGACACACAATACTTCAATAACTAGAATTACAAGTGATGACATTATACCAGGATGTATTAAAACTTGAGACATTTCGTATAATTTCTAGAACAGTTAGAGCATTTATCCATACAACATCACCTAAGGTTTATCATTTGTTTCACAATGCTTCCCATGTAACTTAATATATAAAATAAACAAGCCAAATTAGTCAAAAGGACTTTTTAGAATTTCATTTTGGAGGAGTTTATTAAAGACCTCAGAAGGTTTTAAAGCACATGCCAAAATAGGATTACAAATATTACAGAACTTAATACTTAATTATCTATTTAACCAAGGTAACAATAAGAGATTCTACAGAAGGTTACATAGTTAAGAAAATATAGCTCTTTTTTTCTCTTTTTAAAAAGTTTTTATTTTAATTCCAGTAAGTTATTTTAGTTTCAGGTATACAATATAGTAATTCAACAAAAAATTTGGCTTTTTAAATTTAATTTTATTTTTTAAGAAGGCTCCACACCTAACACAGAGCACCCAAAAACCCCCCCAAAATATTTATTTATTTGTTTATTTATTTATTTATTTATGAGAGAGAGCTTGTGTGCGCAAGCCAGGGGAGAGGCAGAAGGAGAGGGAGAAGCAGACTCCCCGCTGAGCAGGAAGCCCTACATGGGGCTGAATCCCAGGACCCTGAGATCATGACCTGAGCTGAAGGCAGGAGCTTGACCGACTGTGCCACCCAGGCGCCCCTGAGAAGATTCAGTTTTCTTAATTAATCAAAGACCTGATAAAGATAAAACACAGAAACTTTGTTTTTTCTAGACAGATTAATAAAATCTTCGTTTACAATTTCTTATCAAGAGATGACCAATAATCTAAGAAAACTTTTTCATTTTAACAGAGAGAAAAATCAAATTCCAAACTTATACCAATATTCTTTTAAAACTCATTCATCCCCATCTTACTCCTGACAACATACAGAACAATTTTCCAAAGATTTTTTTCATAAACTTTCTACAACTTTCTTTTTTACATTCAGATTTGTTCTCAGTTTCCCCTCTCTAAACAACTAGTCTGTTTTTGTTTTTGCTTTTTAATTTTACTTTTAAGTAATCTCTACACTCAACATGGGGCTCTAACTCACAACCCTGAGATCAAGAGTAGCTTGCTCTACCAACTGAGCCAGCCAGGTACCCCCTAACTGGTCTCATTTTAGGACAAAATCACTTTCTTTTTCCTCAACGAAATTGTATTCCCATTTGTCATGACTTTCTTACCAAAAATATATATCTTACTTTCCTTGTATACAGAGTTATTCTCCCTATTATTTACGGTGGCCTTAATTCCATTTATTAGAATCCTTAACGCTGAGAAACCTTAATTTCTAGTAAAAGAAAAAAATAAGTGGTAAACAATTGTGAACTCTCTGTTATACTGAAATTCTTCAGATTGGCCAATTTATGAATTTCTAGGAATATGTTCTTCTCCATAGTACAATCTTTGTATAAAGCATGAAACATAACAGACACAAATTTATCTTTAATTTCTCTGTAATAAGACAAAAGTAGGTAAACCTATGTTAGTAATCAAAATTTCAGTATCTCACTTGATGAAGACTTAGCCATCCAGTGAATTCAACCCAACTTATCATTTAACCTAGCAAAATTTTAAAGTTCTAGGTTATTGAGGATTTTGGAAACTATTTAAAAGTGTACCTAGACCTTTTTATCTGTTTAGCCTATTTGTTCTTAATGATTACCCATGAAAACTCCATGAGACAGATAAATTAACCATCATTTTAGTCATGTTTGCTGACAAATTGCAAGAGATAAAAAATGAATTTAACTAATAAATTTAGGTAGAATAAAAGTTAATTACCTGTATATTTGATTTTGGTAACTCCAAAAGACTTACCTACTTTAATTAAACCAACAAACTTACACTTTAATTTACCAGAGATTATCCCAGATCACATTAACCTGAAAAACATTTGAGATGGTTTCTACCTTTTTGAGTTTTGAAGTGCCCGGTTTTTAGGAGTATTTGTCTTCTAGTCAACTAAATAGAGCTTTTTTACCATTAATTTTAGCAATATCATCTGGAGGTAGAAATGTCACCTATAGACAAACCAAACAAAAGTCTTATAGTTGAGAGTTGTATTTATCTTTTTTTTTAATTTTTTAGAAGATTGTATTTATTTGAGAGATAGAGAATGGGAGGGGGGTTGCAGAGCAAGTGGTGGGGTGGCACAGAGGGACAGAGAGAAGCAGACCCCTTGCTGAGCAGGGAGCCAGACACAGGGCTCAATCCCAGGATGTCAAGATCATAACCCGAGTGACCCAGGTGCTGCAAGAGTTGTAATTCATTTTTTATCTAAATAACCTTATGGAATCCGAGGGCAAGATTTTGAGCAAGGGTGATTTTCTAGTCTGTATCCTTTAACTTAGGAATGGGGAATGATCCAGATAAAAGTTCCCAGAGAGGTTGAAGGACATTGAATTGTTTCTGAGACCATATTTATATCTTTTGCAATGATTTGTAAGATAAGGACAGTTGCTTTCAATCCCTGGAGGAATTGGGTTAAATGACATCATAGGTTGATCTACGCATCTGATTACATTTTTCTCAATTTGCTTCTACCTCTCTGGGTACATGGTTCTAATTTAGACTTAGGAGAGAAGATCTTAAAAGAAATTCATACCAGATTCTGATTATCTGCTTCCATTCTGGCCAACTTGTAACTACAGAGTTGTCATTGCCTTAGTGGAGTGAGGAGGATTTTGATTTTAATGCTTTGTTCCCCATGTCCCATATCAAGGATGTGAAGAAATTAGAGTGGTAAGAAGTACTTCTTCAGGAGTTGATATTTTTGAGCTCAATTTTGTCACTGTTTCAAAAAGTTTTTTATTACTTTCTTGCATGGATAGTATCCTGTCAATATTTTTTATAAGATTCCAAATACCAATAAAAATATGTATCCTGCTCAAATTGTTTAGTTAATAGGGGGCTTTCTTGGGTTGAGTGTACAAATACACTTGTATCAAATATATTAATTAGGTATTTCAGATGATCCTCATTTAGGACATTTGAGTGTTAAAATCATGCTTGGTATAATCCTAAAATTTTTGTTATCCCAGTAACCTGTACCTAGTGCATGCTTCTATGCTTCTAGTGACCCAGGATGCTCTTGCTTCTAGCACTTGAGGGTTTTTAAAAAGATTTCATTTATTTATTTGAGAGCAGAGGGAGGGAGAATGGGAGAAAAAGCAGACTCTTCGCTGATCACAGAGCCCAACGTGGGGTCAGTCTCAGGACCCTGGGATCGTAACCTAAGTACAGACACTTCAATAGACTGAGCTGTGCAGGTGCCCTTCACTTGGGGATTTCTAAACTCTCCTTGAATAAGCATTTAATCCCCCAAAGCATTTACCTATGGGGGTCTTTTAAACAAACAACCTTTCTTCTGACCTTGGATTTCCTTGGTAAGGATTTCTCCCAGCTGCCAAGGTCTGTAATAGGGGTTAGTAGAGACACAGATTCAGCTGGTCTTAGCCTACTGGAAATTCCTTCTCTTGAAATTTGATAAGTAAGCTCTTAAAAGCTCTAAAAATGCATGCTCAGGTTATTCAGGTATACAAACCTGGCACCTCTCTTGCAGATACTTTCCAGAACATGAGATTTATTTTATGGAGGCCTTCAATGATCAGGCATCTCCTCCAACCAGCCTCCAGAACTTACAATCTCCTAGACTCCCTAACAGGACCAGATTGGATAGCTGCGCAGATCCTGAGCCCTCGCTCTCCCATCTAGAGGGGCAGAGCCCTAAAGCATATCCATGCCAATTAATTGCTACTCACTTCATCAAATGGCTCTCCCATTAAAATGTCCTCAGCAGGTACTGAACTCATTCAGCTTGTCAAGGTGCATGAACCTGACAAACTAGGCACTTAGAAAGATTCTCCTATGCCCTTCCCGCAGGTTCCCCAGCAACATAGATGAATTTGCCCTGCTCTGCCCCTGAGTCCTACCCCAGGTGAGCTACCACAACTCCATATATAACTGGCTGGGAGCTGAGGGAACCCAAAGGGGTTAGGCAAGAAGTCCCATCTGAGTCACCAAAATTTGTAACCGAACTCAAGAAGTTTGCTGCTTGGGTGCACTAAATTGAACACAACCCAACAAAATGTTGAAAGCCAAAAACTTGTCATTACTTGTTACAAGTAAGGAGACAGTGAAGTAGCCCTCAAAGCATAGTCCCCCCCTTGGGGTTAGTAGAGAAGGCTTTTATTCAGTATATTAGGGGCAGAGGAGGGAGCTTGCATACACATTAAGGAACTTATGCATATTTCTATTACTTATGCACTTGGGTTCAATTGTGCATGCCTAGCATGTCAGCATGCTAGTACATATATTGTAGGTTAAAAAAATGGCAGAAAACCCTGCCCATAGGAGGGAGATCTTAGTATTACCATGAGGTAAAAGAAACTTCAGGACAACCAGGAGGCTTCTGCAGGTCCTCAGCTCCAAACTAGCTAGAACTGGCTCAAGCAAGGGGCTACCATGTAAAACACCTAGTTGGGTGCCTTTGTGAGACGCTTCCTCATCTCACACCCTAAGCCCTATATATTAAAGAACCAAAATCCAAATGAGTACATTTGAAAATCTAATTCACTTTATTAAGTTATTCTTAAATAAGGAAGCATCCCATTTAGCAAGTAGAGGGAAGTTCTGAGGAGTTGCACAAAATGCAAGATTTTTATAGGAATGAGGGTGAGTTGAGGAAGTTTTTAGCAGAAGAAGGGATTGTCTCATGCATGGTCATCTTCCCTTAAGGGGAAAAGTAGAGACCTTATCATGCAGATTATTTTATTTATTTATTTATTTATTTATTTATTTATTTATTTATTATTTATTTATTTATTTATTTATTTATTTGAGATAGATAGGGCCCATGTGACAGATTACCTCATTTGTGACACCAGAAAATTTCCTGACAAAGAAAGAAAGAAAGAAGAAAGAAAGAAAGAAAGAAAGAAAGAAAGAAAGAAAGGAAGAAAAGAAAAGAAAGCAAAAAAGAAAAGAAAAGAAAGCAAAAAAAGAAAAGAAAAGAAGAAAAGAAAAGAAAAGAAAAGAAAAGAAAGAAAAGAAAAGAAAAGAAAAGGAAAAGAAAAGAAAAGAAAGAAAAGAGAAAAGAAAAGAAAAGAAAAGAAAAAAGAAAAGAAAAGAAAAGAAAAGAAAGAAAAGAAAAGAAAAGAAAATTTCCTGCCTGATGGGTAAGAGTACATTTCTGGGAGAGGTTGAAACAGCAATTAGGTTACATATGAAGACCAGGTCTGGTGACTTGACCTAAGTGAGGCTATTTTTGGTCTGTGGTTTTCTTTGTAACACAGACATACTGAAGTCCTTGCAAGAGGCCCCTAAATACTTGGCTATTTTACCCTTTGCTTATACCATGATCTCTGCTGTGTCCCATTTTCCCTCTTGTTGTCAAACTCCTATTCTCCTTTCAAGACCCAGTTCAAGGATATGTCTGGTTAGAAGCCTTTCTCAACTACCTCTGTCCTATTAACATTAACTTTTCTCTGACAGAATCCTGCAGAGGTTTCTATCACAGCGGTGGAATCATGTTGGGGCACTTAGGTGTTTACAAGTGGAAGGAGGTAGGACCTAGTGATGTTGACCTTGGAAACTTGTTTTGCTTGCTCTTCCAAGTTTGGAACTTTCTCTTGATCATTTGGGAGTGGAAGAGATATAGGAGAGGAAGGATAAATGAGGAAGGATATATTTCTTAGAGATTTGGGGTTTTGTTTTTCTTGCACAATATGCTTTTGAGAATCAAAAAGGAAGGTCTGAGGTGCTATAATATAGCAGAAATGGAAACAGTGAAGGAAGAGCAAGATGACTCCATGGCTGGAAGACTGTAGGAGGTTGCCTGCATAGGGGCCCAAGAGGCAAACATCTGACCTGGTAGGCTATTGTGGATACACTGGCACACTGCCTGACTTCCCCCTCCACAGTTGCTGAAAGCCAGTAGAAGTAGAGTTACTACATGCAGACAGACTACATTTGTTAGGAACCTCAGATGTTGCCCTGATGCTTTTCTCCTCCCTTTAATGTATATGCTGGTCATCCACAGTTGCCATCAGGAATTTCCCAGCCAAATTTTACCCCCATGTCATGCTATTATTTTGAGCCTGCTCAGAACTGTCCTGGTAGACATCCTTTTCTGTTTAATCACACAGGACACATCTGTGTTCTTCCAAAACAGAGATGAGGTCCTTAATACCTAGAGGGACAACAGTGGTGTGGAAGGGAAACCTTCAGTCTTGGCATGTAAATGTGGCTGGAGAGAGATGATAAAGTCATAGTACATCTCTGTACCCCACACAACATGGGCTTCTGTGGGCAGAGACCAACTGCTATTCTAGTGCTATTCAATTAGCATATCCACCACTGTTATTTGCCTGCCACAAGATTAGGAATGCAATGACAGGTGAATGGATAAAGAAAATGTGTATATATATACTTATATATTATGTTTATATATATTATATACGTATAATATATATTGTATACATAGACACATAATGGAGTATTATATGTACACATTGTATATATGTATACAATGGAGTATTAATCAGCCATCAGAAAGGATGAATACTTACCATTTACATCAAAGGTGGATGGAACTGGAGGATATTATGCTGAGCAAAATAAGTCAGTCAAAGAAAGATAATTATCATATGGTTTAATTAATATGTGGAATTTAAGAAACAGCATAGAGAATCGTAGGGGAAAGGAGGGAGAACTGAAGGGGAAGTCATCAGAGACATAGAGATTATTTTTAAAATAATAAGAAATGTCAAGGGCTAGGAGGGAGGAAATCAGGAAAGTCTCCCCTGATGAGGCCCCAAATGAGCTGAATCTTGAGAGATGAATCTTGCAAAGGCAGCCATCAGTGACACTTGGTCACCCAGAGCAGGTCAATCTACCTAGGATTTATTTTAGTTTATGATATGAGATTAGGATTTGACTTTTTTCCCTAAATAGTCCATTTTTCCAGTATGCTATATTGAAAAGTTCTTCCTCTCCTCTATTGATTTAAAATTCCACATTTATCACAGATCAGATTTCCATAAATACAGAAATTTATGACTTTTGTCCTAGGTATACATTCCTTCATGAAAACCATTAGGAATAATAGCTTTAATTGACATATAATAGGATATCTTCTTCTTCTTCTTCTTCTTCTTTCTTCTTCTTCTTCTTCTTCTTCTTCTTCTTCTTCTTCTTCTTCTTCTTCTTCTTCTTTCTTCTTCTTCTTCTTCTTTCTTCTTCTTCTTGAAAGTGGAAATTATAGTGTTTTTTCCCCCACCTTTTAAATAAATCATTTGGTATATAAACATTCTTCATTAGATATGTTAGTTATAAAGCATAAAAATACACTTGAATAATAGTTATCTATTACTAAAAAACAAACAACAGTCACTTAAAACAATAATAGTTTATTGTCTTTCAGTTTTGTGGTTCAGGAATTCAGGAGAAGCTTAGCTGATGGTTCTGGCTTGGGGTCTTCCATAACCCCAAGATGCATTAAGATGTTGACCAAGGCTGCAAATATCTAAATGCTTGATTAGAGCTGGTGGCTCCACATCCAAGATGACTGGCAGTTGGCAGGAGATCTCAGCTCCTTGCCACATGGATCTCATAGGGCTTCTTAGATGCACTTCACCACAGTAGCTGGCTTCCCTGGAATGAGTGATCTAAGAGAAGCAAAAACTGCAATGTCTTATGACCAAGCATCAGAGGTCACACGTCATTTCCTCAGTATCCCATTTATACATATCATCTCTGTTCAGTGTAGGAGGGAACTAGATCACTGGGGCCACAACACAGAACAACCATGAACTCACCACCACCAAGACCAAGAAATTGTACACTACCAAATAATTTGCATCTACCCATGTGTCTTTTCCTTACCACAGCCTCCTGCCTCCCTTTGGTATTTATCATTCCACCCTGATTTTTTTTGTCTGTGTGTGTGTGTGTGTGTGTGTGTGTGTGTGTGTGTTTTAAGATTTTCTCTCTCTCTCTCTCTCTCTCTCTCTCACACACACACACACACACACACACACACAAATAGGCAGAGGGAGAAGCAGGTTCCCTGCAGGGAGCCCCATATGGGACTTGATCCTAGGACCCTGGGGATCATGACCTGAGCCAAACACTCAACCACTGAGCCATACAGGTGTCTCTGTTTTGTTTTGTTTTGTTTTTAATGTCTGCGTTCTCAAAAAAATTATTTTGAGATAATTATAGATTCATATACAATTGTGAGAAATAGCACAGGGAGATCCAGTACATTTTTTACCAAGTTTACTTCAGCATTAACACCTTACAGAACTATAGCACAGTACTATAACCAGAAAATTAACATTAATATGATTCATCAACTTTATTAGAATTTCACCATGCACTCATGTGTGTGTATTTGTGTGTGAATTTGGTTGTTTTTTAAAATATTTTATTTTTAAGTAGTCTCTACACCCAGTGTGGAACTTGAACTCACAACCCCAAGATCAAAAGTTACATGTTCCACCGACTGAGCTAGCCAGGCACCCTGTTATGTAGGAATTTAGTTCTATATAATTTTGTTGCATGTGTTGATTTATATGATCACCACTATAGTCAAGATACAGAACACTTCCATCACAAGACTCCTAGGAATACCCTTATACCTCCATAGCCACTTCCCTTCATCCCTCCTCCCAAACCACCAGCAAGCACATTTGTTCTCCATCTCTATTACTTTGTCATCTCAAAACTGGAATGGAATCATACAGTATGTAACCTTTTGAGATTAGCTTTGTTTCTGAGCATAATTCCCTTGAGATCCAGCCAAGCTCTTGTGTGTATCAATAGCTCATTTCTTGCATTGCTGAGTAGTTAGTTCCATGATAGAGATGTACTACAATCTGTTTATCTACTCAAATGTTACAGACACTCGATTTCTTTCCAGTTTCTAGTTATTGAGAATAAAACTGCTGCTATAAACATTTGTGTACAAGTTTTGTGTGAATGTGAGTCTTATCTAATAGTGTAATCACTGAATTGCATGGTTAGCACAGGTTTAGTTTCATAAAAAACTGCTTTATCAAAGATAAAAGTGCTGAACAACTTTTTGCTCATAAATGCTAGCATTTGTGCTCTGTAAAAACAATATTGTCATGTATGTAGTCTTCTGGGACTTGCCTTTCCACTAACATTAGGTTTCCAAGATTTCTTCACATTGCTGAATGTAACTGTAGCTTGTTTTCATAGCTATACAAATGTTTCATTTTGTGATTACTGTACCCAATCAAAGGGTAAACAAATTGCTCCCTTTATGAACAAGCACATCATTTACAAAGGAAGTGTTCAGGTGTAAGATTTACTTGGCATATTCTTAAGTATGGGGTGCTGAGATTTAAAGACTTTGTTCAAATTTCAGATGGAATACCAAATCGCTAGCCAAAGTGGCTGCATCCATTCATACTTCCAGTGGCAATGTTTAAAAGTTCCTTCTGGAGTTGAGGCAAGATGGCAAAAGAGTAGGTGTCCTCAACTCACCTGGACCCACCAACTTACCTGGATTACTTTCAAAACATCCTGAACACCTACGAATTCGACCTGAGATTTAAAGAGAGAACAGTTGGAATACTACCGAGAGAAAAGTTTTTGCTTCTAACAAGGTATGAAGGCAGAGGGGGAAAAAAATCAAGTAGGGGAGGGGGAACCAGGAATAAGCAGGGCAAAAGCAGTGCCTCAAAAGCCTCCAGGGCACAAAAGCCCAGCCAGAGACAAGTGGGAACTTTAAAAATCAGCACCTGAGTTTTCCCTGATGGAAAAGTGCTTAGCAGGGAAATTGGGCAGAATCGCAGGAGGGGCAGTGAAGCATCAAGATTCCCAGAGTCACTATAAGAGGAGGAGCATTCAGGGGAAAGTGCACCACAAACCTCAGTCTGATCTTGGTAAAGGGCTGGAGCACTGCAACCCTCTGGGACATTTGGGAGAAGACAGTTGGTTACACAGGCCTGCTCCAGAGCTGTCTTTACCTTAGAGCCCAGCAACAGACGGTGTCAGCTGTCTTCCATTCGCTTCAGGAGAGGTGGTCCCCAGGAGCGCAGGTCTAGTGGCACAGGGCTCTGGATCTGAGGGCTCTGAAGCGGACAAAGCCTAGCTGTTCATCTGGTAGACAGCTGAGATAGCACAGGTGTTCTATGCTCAGTTCCCCCCAGAACAGGCAGAGGTGGGGAGGGCACAGGACAGCAAGGACTCTTACTGTGGGCACCCAGCAAGCCGTGCAGATCAGTGCACATGCACCTGTCTCCAGGAGCATCTAGGCCACTGTGGACTGGGAGACTGAGGTTACTCATGGGGAGCTCTACTCCAGAGCTGGAAATCTGGTCACTGCCATTTTTTTGTTTTCTCTTATTTCACCTAGCACCTGGGTGGGTGGGTGGGGGGGCTCTAGGGAACAAAGGTCTCCAGGTAAACAGCTCATACTGAGCCCAGCACCTGGCAGGGGGCGGGGCATCTCCACCCAGGCACAGACACCTGAGAATCAGTGCAGCAGACCCCTCCCCCCAGAGGAGCAGCTGGAAGAACAGAGTAAGAGCAATTTTACTGAACAGGTGGCAGTGAAAAGCTCTAGGACTGAGGGAAAATAGTATAAAGAACTAGAGGGTCTTTTTTTTTTCTTTTCTTTTTCTTTTTTCTTTTTTCTTTTTTCTTTCTTTTTTTTTTTTCATTACAGCTCCTTTTTATATCAGGTTAAAAATTTCCAATATTTTTTCTCTTTTCTCACCTTAACAATATTTTACCCACTCTTCATTTTTAAGCTTTTTCCTTTTTGACTTTCATATTTCTACAATTACATGTTATAGATATATTTTTCACTTCTGGATTCCCTTCAATGTATTCAATTTACTTTTGGTAGATGTATGAAATTTGAGTTTTTGTTTTTTTCTATCTCATTTTTTATTACAGTGGTGGAAATTAGTACCTTCTAACACACGACCAAAATGCACCCAGAACCAAGTGGAACACTATGTTGGTTCATTCTGTGAGACTATATTCTCTCTTCCTTCCCATTCAGCCCCCCTCTTTTATCTTGTTTATGTTTTTGTGGTCAATGTTGGGTCTTTATATAAGTATTGCTGGTTTATATAAATTTGGGATTGAGTACCTTCTAACATACAGAACAAAATGCACTCAGAACCAAGAGGATCACCCTCTAGGTCCCCTCAGGTAGACTATATTCTCTCCACCACCACTTCCTCACCACCACCACCCTCCACCTTTTTTTTTTCTTTTTCTTTTTCTTTGTTTTTGATTTTTATTTTTACTATTTTGTTTTAAAATTGTTTTTTCACCTTAGTGGTTCTTTTGTTTTATTTTGTTCCGTTCTTTTTCTTTTAATTTCTGGTCTCTGACCTCTTCAGAATGATCTAGGGTATATTTTACTTAGGTTGTGATTGATATTTTTTGACTCAGCTTGCTCAGCCACTCTGCCCTGGACAAAATGACTAGAAGGAAGAATTCACCACAAAAGAAAGGACCAGAAGCAACACTCTCTGCCACCGAGGTACTGAACATGTCATAAATTCAATTCGGAAGTACAACAATAAAGTTCCTGGTGGCTCTGGAAAAAAAAAAAAAAGCATAAAGGACTCCAGAGACTTTGTTCCTGCAGAATTGATATTGAATCAGGCTGAAATTAAAAATAGACTGACTGAGATGCTGTCTAAACTGGATGCTCTAACTGCTAGGGTTAATGAGGTGGAAGAGAGAGTGAGTGACATAGAAGACAAGTTGATGGGAAGGAAGGAAGCTGAGGGAAAAAAAGAGAAAAACAATTAAGAGCTCATGACGAAAGGCTTAGGGAAATAAATGATAGCTTGAGATGGAAGAATCTACATCTACCAGAAGAAGCTGAGAGAGAGAGAGAGAGAGAGAGAGAGGCAGAGAGAACCACAAAGTATATTTGAACAAATCATAGCTGAGAACTTCCATAATCTGGGGAAGGAAACAGGCATTCAGATCCAAGAGATAGAGAGGAACCTCTCCCCAAATCAATAAAAACCATTCAACATCACATTTAACAGAGAAACTTGCAAATTTCAAAGATAAAGAAAAATTCTTAAAACAGAGCACGACAAGAGATTCTTAACATATATGGGGAGATAGATTAACAGCAGACCTCTCCACAGAGACCTGGCAGGCCAGAAGATATTCAGGGTCTTAAATTAGAAGAACATGCAGCCAAGAATGCTTTATCCAGCAAGGCTCTCATTCAGAATAGAAGGAGAGATAAAGAGCTTCCAAGATAGGCAGAAACTGAAAGAATATGTGACCACCAAACCAGCTCTGCAAGAAATATAAAATGGGACCCTGTAAAAGAAAGAGGAAACCCCAAAAAATAATCCACAAAAAACGGAGACTGAATAGGTATTATGATGACACTAAATTCATATCTCTCAATAGTAACTCTGAACGTGCATGGCTTTAATGATCCCATCAAAAGATGCAGTGTTTCAGACTGGATAAAAAAGCAAGACCCATCAATTTGCTGTCTACAAGAGACTCATTTTAGACCTAAGAACACCTACACCATGAAAATGAAAGGTTGGAGAACCATTTACCATTTCAAACGTCCTCAAAAGAAAGCTGCGATAGTAATCCTCATATCAGATACATTAAAGTTTATCCCAAAGACTGTAGTAAATGAAGAGAGGCACTATATCACACTTAACGGGTCTATCCAACAAGAAGACCTAACAATCATGAATATTTATGCCCCTAATGTGGGAGCTGCCAAGCATATCAATCAATTAATAACCAAAGTAAAGAGATACTTAATAGTAGGAGACTTCAACAAGGCACTTTCAGCAAATGATAGATATTCTAAGCACAATATCACCAAAGAAATGAGGGCTTTCACTGATACACAGGACCAGATGTATTACACAGATATATACAGAACTTTCCATTGGAACACAACTGAGAACACATTCTTCTCAAGTGCACATAGAAGTTTCTCTAGAATAGGCCACATACTGGGACACAAATCAAGTCACAACCAATACCAAAAGTTGGAATTATCCTCTGCATATTTTCAGAACACAATGCTTTGAAACTAGAACTCAATCACAAGAGGAAATTTGGAAGAAACGGAAACACGTGGAAGTTAAAGAGCAGCCTACTAAAAGATGAATGGGTCAACCAGGAAATTAGGGAATAATTAAAAAGATTCATGGAGGAGACGGGGCAAGATGGCAGAAGAGTGGGGTCCCCAAGTCACCTGTCCCCACCAACTTACCTAGATAACTTTCAAATCATCCTGAAAACCTACGAATTCGGTCTGAGATTTAAAGAGAGAATAGCTGGAAGGCTACAGTAAGAAGAGTTTGCGCTTCTATCAAGGTAGGAAGAAGGGAAAAAAGAAAGAAGAAAGAAAGAAAGAGAGAAAGAAAGAAAGAAAGAAAGAAAGAAAGAGAAAGAAAGAAAGAAAGAAAGAAAGAAAGAAAGAAAGAAAGAAAGAAAGAAAGAAAGAAAGAAAAAAGCATCGAAGGGGGAGGGGCCCCCACGAGGACCCGAGCTAAGGCTAAGCAGCGATAGTCCCCGGACAGGAAAGCCCAGGCCCGGAGAAGCAGAAACTTTACCAATCTTTTCGGACCGAAAGGCGCTCACAGGGAGCTCGGGCAGGACCCCAGGAGGGCGGGGATGCCCTCAGGCTCCCAGGGGCACTAACAGACACCTGCGCCCCGGGGAGAGCGGGCAACACACCGGGCAACACATCGCAGGCAGAGCTCCTTATAGGGGTGGAGCGGGGCCCTCGGGAGAGGCTCAGGGGTGGCTCCACTCAGAGTGGGCAGCGCAGCCCCAAGAACACGATTCCGGCGGTGCAGGCCCTGGAGCCCAGGGCGCTGGGGGACACAGCCCACAATCTGGTGCTCCCCCCGGGACAGGCGGATGTTGGCAGAACACAAGGCAGCAAGGACGCTCCAACCCCTGGGCCTGCTGGGCGCCCCCGAGCTGTGCAGATCGGCACCTGCAGTCCCCGGAGCATGCAGGCCCCTGCGGACTGGGAGCTGCGTTAGTTACTGTAGGAGTTGACACCAGAGCCAGAGGAGCTGGCCGCCGCCAAGGTTGTTCCTCCTCCTTGTGTCACCTTGTACCTGGGACTGAGCAGGGGCCTCACAGGATAAACAGCTCCCACTGAGCCCTGCACCTAGCAGGGGGATGGGCAGCTCCCCCTGGGGCACACTCCTGAGAATCAGCACAGCAGGCCCCTCCCCCAGAAAACCAGCTGGAAGGACAGGAAAAAGCAAGTTACTGACCAAGCAGCACTAGAAAGTTCCAGGGGAAGTGGAGGAATTTACAGTATATAGAATCAGAGGATACCCTCCATTGTTTTTTGTTTTGTTTGTCCCCCCCCCTTTTCTTCTCTCTCTTTCTCCTTTTTTCCAGTACAACTTGTTTTTGTCCACTCTGCACTGAACAAAATAACTAGAAGGAAAAACTCACCACAAAAGAAGGAATCCGAAACAGTCTTCTCTCCCACAGAGTTACAAAATTTGGATTGCAATTCCATGTCAGAAAGCCAATTCATAAGCACAATTATAGGGCAGCCCCGGTGGTGCAGTGGTTTGGCGCCGCCTGCAGCCTGGGATGTGATCCTGGAGACCCGGGATCGAGTCCCGCATCCGGCTCTCTGCATGGAGCCTGCGTCTCCCTCTCCCTCTGCTGGTGTCTCTGCCTCTCTCTCTGTGTCTATGAATGAATAAATAAAATCTTAAAAAAAAAAAAAAGGAAGCACAATTATAAAGCTACTGGTGGCTAGAAAAAACATAAAGGATTCAAGAGACTTCATGACTGAAGAATTTAGATCTAATCAGGACGAAATTAAAAATAAATTAAATGAGATGTGTTCCAAACTGGAGGTCCTAACAATGAGGGTTAACGAGGTAGAAGAACAAGTGACATAGAAGACAAGTTGATGGCAAGGAAGGAAGCTGAGAAAAAAGAGACAAACAATTAAAAGATCATGAGGATAAGTTAAGGGAAATAAATGACAGCCTCAGAAGGAAAAATATATGTTTAACTGGGGTTCCACGGGGTGCTGAAAGGGACAGAGGGCCAAAAAGCATATTTGAACAAATCATAGCTGAGAACATCCCTAATTTGGGGAGGCAAACAGTCATTCATTCCAGGAGATAGAGAGATCCCCCCTAAAATCAATAAAAATGGCTCAACACCTCGACATTTAATAGTGAAACTTGCAAATTCCAAAGATAAAGAGAAGATCCATAAAGCAGCAAGAGACAAGAAATCCCTAACCTTTATGGGGAGAATTATTATGTTAACAGCAGACCTCTCCACAGAGACCTGGCAGGCCAGAAAAGGCTGGCAGGATATATTCAGGGTCCTAAATGAGAAGAACATGCAGCCAAGAATGCTTTATCCAGCAAGGCTCTCATTCAGAATAGAAGGAGAGATAAAGAGCTTCCAGGATAGGCAGAAACTGAAAGAATATGTGACCACCAAACCAGCTCTGCAAGAAATATTAAGGGAGACTCTCTAAAGGAAAGAGGAAATCCAAGGAAACAATCCACAAAAACAGGGACTGAATAGGTATCATGATGAAAGTAAATTCATACCTTTTTTTTAAAGATTTTATTTATTTATTCATGAAAGAAAGAGAGAGAGAGAGGCAGAGGGAGAAGCAGGCTCCGTGCAGGGAGCCAGATGTAGGACTCGATACAGGGTCCCCAGGATCAAACCCCGGGCCGAAGGTGGCACTAAACTGCCAGGCCACTGGGGCTGCCCTAAATTCATATCTTTCAATAGTAACTCTGAACATGAATGGGCTTAATGACCCCATTAAAGGTGCAGGGTTTCAAACTGGATAAAAAAGCAAGACCTATCTATTTGCTGTCTACAGGAGACTCATTTTAGACCAAAGGACACCTACAGCCTGAAAATAAAAAGTTGAGGAGCTATTTACCATTCAAATGGTCCTCAAAAGAAAAAAGGGGTTGCCATCCTTATATCAAATCAATTAAAGTTTATCCCAAAGACTTTAGTAAGAGATGAAGAGGGACACTATATCATACTTAAAGGATCTATCCAACAAGAGGACCTAACAATCATGAAAATTTATGACTCAAATGTGGGAGCTGCCAATTATATCAATCAATTAATAACCGAAGTTAAGACATACTTAGATAAAACACTAGTACTTGGTGACTTGAACACAGCACTTTCTGCAAGAGACAGATCTTCTAAGCACAACAACTGCAAAGAAATGAGAGCTTTAAATGATACACTGGACCAGATGGATTTCACAGATATCTACAGAACTTTACATCCAAACTCAACTGAATACACATTCTTCTCAAGTGCACATGGAACTTTCTCCAGAATAGACCACATCATGGGTCACAAATCAGGTCTTAACTGATACCAAAAGCTGGGAATCTTCCCCTGCATATTTTCAGACCATAATGCTTTGTAACTAGAACTAAATCACAAGAAGAAGTTTGGAAGGATTTCAAACACGTGGAGGTTAGGGACCATCCAGCTAAAAGATGAAAGGGTCAACCAGGAAATTAAGAAAGAATTAAAAAGATTCATGGAAACTACTGAGAATGAAGATACAACCGTTCAATATCTTTGGGATACAGCAAAAGCAGTCCTGAGGGGGAAATACATCGCAATACAAGCATCCATCCAAAAACTGGAAATAACTCAAATACAAAAGCTAACCTTGCACCTAAAGGAGCTGGAGAAAAAAAGGCAAATAGATCCTACACCCAAGAGAAGAAAGAATTAATAAAGATTCGAGCAGAACTCAATGAAATAGAGAACAGAAGAACTGTGGAACAGAGATCAATAAAACCAGAAGTTGGTTCTTTGAAAGACTTAATAAGATAGATAAACTATTAGCCAGCCTTATTAAAAAGAAGAGAGAAAAGACTCAATAAAATCATGAATGAGAAAGGAGAAATCACCACCAATACCAGGGAAATACAAATGATTTTAAAAACATATTATGAGCAGCTATATGCCAATAAATTAGGCAATCTAGAAGAAATGGACGAATTCCTGGAAAGCCACAAACTACCAAAACTGGAACAGGAAGAAATAGAAAACCTGAACAGGCCAATAACCAGGGAGGAAATTGAAGCAGTCATCAAAAAACCTCCCAAGACACAAAAGTCCAGGGCCAGATGGCTTCCCAGGGGAATTCTGTCAAACGTTTAAAGAAGAAACCATACCTAGTCTACTAAGGCTGTTCAGAAAAATAGAAAGAGATGGAATACTTCCAAACTCATTCTATGAGGCCAGCATCACCTTAATTCCAAAACCAAAGACCCCATAAAAAAGGAGAATTATAGACCAATATCCCTGATGAACACAGATGCAAAAATTTTCAATAAGATACTATCCAGTAGGATTCAACAATGCATTAAGAAGATTATTCATCATTACCAAGTGAGATTTATCCCCGGGACGCAAGGCTGGTTCAACAATCATAAAGCAATCATTGCAATTGATTATAACAGCAAGAGAAAAAACAAGAACCATACGATCCTCTCAGTAGATGCAGAGAAAGCATTTGACAAAATACAGCATCCATTCCTGATCAAAACTCTCCAGAGTGTAGGGATAGAGGGAACATTCCTCAACATCTTAAAAGCCATCTTTGAAAAGCCCACAGCAAATATCATTCTCAATGGGGAAACACTGGGAGCCTTCCCCTTAAAATCAGGAACAAGATAGGGATGTCCACTCTTACCACTGCTATTTAACATAGTACTAGAAGTCCTAGCCTCAGCAATCAGACAATGAAAAGAAATAAAAGGCATTCAAATTGGCAAAGAAGAAATCAACTTCTCTCTTTTCACAGATGACATGATACTTTACATAGAAAACCCTAAATACTCCATCCCAAGATTGCTAGACCTCATACAGCAATTTGGCAGAGTGGCAGGATACAAAATCAATGCCCAGAAGTCAGTGGCATTTCTATACACCAGCAATGAGACTGAAGACAGAGAAATTAAGGAGTCAATCCCATTTATAATTGCACTCAAGAGCATGAAAAAAATTGAGGAAAACACAAAGAGTTGGAAAAATATTCCCTGCTGATGGATTGGAAGAATTAATATTGTGAAAATATCTATGCTACCTGGGGCAGTGTATACATTCCATGAAATCCCTATCAAAATTTAGGATCCCTGGGTGGCGCAGCGGTTTGGTGCCTGCCTTTGGCCCAGGGCGCGATCCTGGAGACCCGGGATCGAATCCCACGTCGGGCTCCCGGTGCATGGAGCCTGCTTCTCCCTCTGCCTGTGTCTCTGCCTCTCTCTCTCTCTCTCTCTCTCTCTCTGTCTCTCGTGAATAAATAAATAAAAATATATTTAAAAAAAAAAACAAAAACAAAAAACAAAATTCCCTTGGACTTTCTTCAGAGAGTTGGAACAAATAATCTTAAGATTTGTATGGAATCAGAAAAGACCCTGAACAGCCAGAGGAATATTGAAAAAGAAAACCAGGGGCAGCCCGGGTGGCTCAACAGTTTATTGCCGCCTTCAGCCGTGGTCTCCTGATCTGGAGACCCGGTATCGAGTCCCATGTCAGGCTTTCTGCATGGAGCCTGCTTCTCCCTCTGCCTGTGTCTCTGCCTCTCTCTCTCTCTCTGTGTGTCTCCCATGAATAAATAAATAAAATCTTAAAAAAAAAAGAGAAGAAAACCAATGCCAGGGGCATCACAATGCTGGGTTTCCAGCTGCATTAAAAAGCTGTGATCATCAAGACATTGTGGTACTGGCACAAAAACAGACACAGAGATCAATGGAACAGAATAGAGAACCCAGAAGTGGACCCTGAACTTTATGGTCAACTAATATTCGACAAAGGAGGAAAGACTATCCACTGGAGAAAAGACAGTCTCTTCAATAAATGGTGCTGGGAATATTGGACATCCACGTGCAGAAGAATGAAACTAGACCACTCTCTTACACCATACACAAAGATAAACTCAAAATGGAGAAAGATCTAAATGTGAGACAAGATTCCATCAAAATCCTAGAGGAGAACACAGGCAACACCCTTTTTGAACTTGGCCACAGCAACTTCTTGCAAGATACATCCACGAAGGCAAGAGAAACAAAAGCAAAAATGAATTATTGGGACTTCTTCAAGATAAGAAGCTTCTGCACAGCAAAAGAAACAGTCAACAAAACTACAAGACAACCTATAGAATGGAAGAAGATATTTGCAAATGACGTATCAGATAAAGGGCTAGTATCCAAGATCTATGAAGAACTTATTAAACTCAACAGCAAAGAAACAAGCAATCTAATGAGGAAATGGGTAAAAAACATGAACAGAAATTTCACTAAAGAAGACATAGACATTGCTAACAAGCACATGAGAAAATGCTCCTCATCACTTGCCATCAGGGAAATACAAATGAAAACCATAATGAGATATCATGTCACACCACTGAGAATGGTGAAAATTAAGAAGACAGGAAAGAAATATTGGAGAGGATGTGGAGAAAGGGGAACCCTCTTGCACTGTTGGTGGGAATGTGAAATGGTGCAGCCACTCTGGAAAACTGTGTGGAGGTTCCTCAAAGAGTTGAAAATAGAGCTACCATATGACCCAGCAATTGCACTACTGGGAATTTACCCCAAAGATACAGATATAGTGAAACTCTGGGACACCTACACTCCAATGTTTATAGAAGCAATGTTCACAATAACCAAACTGTGGAAGGAGCCACGATTTCCATCGAAAGATGAATGGATAAAGATGTGATCCATATATACAATGGAGTATTACTCAGCCATTAGAAAGGATATATACCCACCATTTGCTTTGACATGGATGGAACTGGCAGGTATTACGCTGATGAAATATGTCAATCACAGAAGGACAATCATCAAATGGTTTCACTCACATAGGGGACATAAATAGTGATAGCGATTATAAGGGAAAGGAGGAGAAGTGAGTGCAAAAAATTAGATAGGGAGACAAACTATGAGAGACTTCTAACTCTGGAAACAAAGGGTTGCAGAAGGGGAGGTGGGTGGGGTTTTGAGTACTGGGTGATGGATCACTGGGTGACTTGATGGGATAAGCACAGGGTGTTATACTGTATGTTGTCAAATTGAATTTATTTATTTTTTATATATTTTTTAAATATTTTATATTTTTATTCATGAGAGACACAGAGAGAGAAAGGCAGAGAAACCGCTGAGCCACCGGGGCTGCCCTCAAATTGAATTTAAATTAAAAAATGTAGGGACACCTGGGTGGCTCAGCTGTTGAGCACCTGCCTTCAGCCCAGGGCATGGTCCTTTGTCCCAGGATCAAGTACTGCATCAGGCTCCCTGCATGGAGCCTGCTTGTCTCTGCCTGTGTCTCTGCCTCTCTGTGTGTGTGTCTTTCATGAATAAATAAATACAATCATTAAAATTAATTAATTAAAAAATAAAAATAAATACAGGTTCCTTCCTATCCACATCCTCAAAAGCCTTAAGTATTTGACTTCTTAGTTTTTGTCAGTGTAATGGGTTATTAATTTCCTATATCCAAAATGTTTCTTTAACCTACTTATCTTCATTTATTCTTCCATTACTTATATTTAAACTGTCGAGTTGAAAAAAATCAATCTAATTGCAATTAGTTTGGAAAACACACAAAATCCACAGGTTAGTTTAAGAAGCAAAACACCTCAGAGAAAGTGCATTATTTTTCCATTTATTCAGAGATATCTTCCTTTATCAGCTTCATCAATTGTTAAGTTGGCTACACATTGTGATTACATATTCCTCATCTGTGATATTGGGATAAAGATTCTCTTACCTCATGCAATGGGCAGGAGATAAAATGTGGAATTATATGCTTAGTAGGCATTACACTCCCTATGAGGGCTAAATATTATTGCTTCTATTGTTGATTTTTGTTATGATTATTCGTATACATCTTGAACTGACATTTTTTGCTTTTTGTTATATATTTTATATTATTCTAAAAATGAGATGCTTCTCTTGATCCATTACATTTTGTAATTGGTTTTTGCTTATACATGAGAAACTTCTGATTGTACATCTTTATCTCATAGTTAGCCATATTACTAACCACTTTTCTAGATAAAAATCATGATGCTTTTGGGCACCTGGGTAGCAGAGTTAGTTAAATGTCTGACTCTTGGTTTTGGCTCAGGTCATTCATGATCTCAGCTCAGGTCATGATCTCAGGGTCATGGAGTTGAGCCCAGCGTTGGGCTCTGCACTCAGTGTGGAGTCTGCTTGGGTTTCTTTCCCTCTTCCTCTCCTTTCCCCATTCCTTGTACTTGTGTATGTACTCTCTCAAATAAATCTTTTAAAAAAAGATTAATGTTGCAGATAGTGATAAATTGTGCTTTTTCTTTTCTGGTTTTTATCCCTATAAACATTACTATATGTAATAAGCTATAGATAAACTATGCATGGTTCCTTTGCAATTACACTTTCCAATTTTTATTTTATTTTTTAAAAAGATTTTAGTTATTTGAGAGAGAGAAAAAGAGAGAAAGAGAGAGAGAGAGAGCGAGAGCATGCATAAGTAGAGGAGAGGGGCAGAGGGACAAGCAGGCTCCCTGCTGCTCAGGGAGCCCAATGTGAGATTTGATCCCAAGACCCTGGGATCATGACCTGAGCCAAAAGCAGGTGCTTAATTGACTGAGCCACCCAGGCACCCTCCAATTTTGAATAGGAGGTTTTGCTAACTTTGTGGAACAAATTAAGAAGGTCTCAATATCTTCCTATACTAAAAATAAATCAACTGTTTTGAAGTTTCAATAGAATTTGTCTGTCAAAGGTTCTCCATCAAGTGCTTTTGAAGAATGGATTTCTGAGGAAGCTTTCAAGGCTTCCTGGGGCTTAATATATTAATCTATTCAAAATTTTTCTTATTTTTCTGAATCACTTTCATTAATATGTTAATTTATATTTTGCTAATTGTAGGAAGTAATTACCATGGATAGTAAGGTAATACTTTTTTTCTTTCAGAAAACAAGCATGGGTTGTCTCTGAAGGCTTGCTTGTCTACAAATACATTAAATGCCAGGATAGCTGGATATCAGTTTGACAAGTATGGAAATTTATATTTAATTTTGTTAAGATTGTATTTATTTATTCATGACAGATACACATTGAGAGAGAGAGAGAGAGAGAGGGAGAGAGAGAAAGAGAGGCAGAGACACAGGCAGAGGGAGAAGTAGGCTCCTCGTAGGGAGCCCGATGTGGGACTCGATCCCAGGAACCTGGGATCATGCGGAGCCAAAGGCAGACACTAAACTCCTGAGCCACCTAGTCATCCCGGAAACCTATATTTAAAATATGCTTCCCACAGAATGGTGCTGAAGTCTTTCCATCACATAATGAAAGTAAGGATTTATTTGTTGAATGCTTATAAGAGGCAGCTTGTGTGGCACCCCTCAGAGGCACATGGTCATGGTGAATGGCTAGACATGGAACTCTGCCCAGTGGAGCTCAGGTCTCCCAGTGCAGGAGAAGGAGTATCTCACAAGAAAGCATATGGCCCATCAGATATGTCAAATTAGAGAGAAATGGTTGGGGACAGGATGGGCTGTGTGGGAAGAGGGGCCTAGAGTCCTGTCCTAAGTGCGGGACTCTGTTCTCTGGTTTCCTCCTCCTTCTGGGTGTTAGCCTCATTACCTTTGCTCTGTGTCAGCTCTTAGATGCTTCCAAATAGATTTTCCATAAATGTTTTGTCCATCTTTTCTAGATGTCCTCTAAAGCCTTGGTCCAGTTTATACCTTGTCTACCAGTAGCACAGGTCAACAGGCAAGGGATTATCTGGATCCATCCTCCAGATTTTAGCCTCTTCTCTCCTATTTTCATTTCTTTATCTTTATGCCCTGCATTCTGAAAGAATTCCTCAATTTGATCATCCAGACCACTAATTTTGCCCCTCCATTATGTTTTAAAATTATGATAAAATATATGTAAAATTTATCATCTTAAACATTTTGGGGGTGTATATTCAGTGATAGCAAGTACATTCACATTGTTGTGGACTGTGTTTTTTTTAATATTTTATTTATTTATGAGTGGCAGAGAGAGAGAGAAAGAGGCAGAGACATAGGCAGAGAGGGAAGCAGACTCCCTGCAGAGACCTCGATGTGGGACTTGATCCCAGGACCCCAGGAACATGCCATGAGCTGAAGGCAGATGCTCAGTCACTGAGTCACCCAAGCAGACTGTGTTTTTATAAAATATGTGATCTGTGCTGTCTTTACTCCCAAGAATTCTTTAGTGTCCCTCATTTTCTTCTTTTCCATGGTAATTTTATGGATAATAATAACATTTAATATTATTTTCTGTGTTCTGTTAGATCTTTACCCTGAAAAAGGAAAAATTCACCTTTGTGGAGTTTGCTTTCATTTATGCTACTAGTTCTTCTTAAATGTAACAGGGAGAATAACTACTCAAAATAGACAGCATCAGGCCTGGAGTGGCACATTTATCCTGGATGCAGTGAATTATTGAACTTTTTATCTCCCCAGATGCCCTACAATGGCTTGTGGTCCCAGGCCTGCCTCACATTTGGGCTTTCTTAGGAGATCTTTTTGGAGCCCCCACCCCGACACCCCCTTTTTAAAAAGCATCATTGTCTACTTGATTAAATAATGTAATTTCTTATATTTATTAGATTTCCTCACCAATTAACTTTTATCTGCTTTTTATCTCTCAGATATCCCTCATTATCTTCTGAAGAATCTTCTTTTGTCTGAAGATACTTTCTCCAGTTTCTCAGCACAACTATACATTTTTCCTTTCAAGTATATCATCTGTCTTTTTTTTTTTTTTTTAAGATTTATTTATTTATTTGACAGAGAGAGTGAGAGAACACAAGCAGGGGGAGCGGTAGAGGGAGAAGGAGTTCTCTGCTCACCGGGGAGCCCCATGCAGGACCCTGGGATCCTGACCTGAGCCACCCATGTGCCCCTCATGTGTCTTTTTTATAGGAATTTCGTATGAGGAAAAGGAGAACAATTGTGCTCAGGCAGGTAACCTAAAATAGAAATCATTACTTAAGCCTCTGGAATTTGGCATTTCTGGGATTTGATACATTATCATGGATTCAGCTTGTTGGATCATTACCCAATTAATGTAACCTCATTTTTGCAGCTCTATATTTTGATAATTTAATTTAAATGAATGTTAAGGCCTTGTTAATTAATAGACAACATCTGTGCCTAACTTTACACATTACAAATTCTAGAATCTCTTGACTTTTTATTTATTTTAATTAGAGACACTCACAAGAGTAAATATTAAATGCTATCAGGTTAAAATGTAGAATGTGTTTTTATACTTACTGCATAAGCATTTATTAAGCATCATACCACCAGAGTAGTGCATGAAAGCTGGAAGCCATCTTCATGACTGTTTCATCCAATTCCCTACATTTCTCAGGGAGAAAGTATCCTCCAAAGTCTCTTCTATTTACATTCTACCCATAGGTACAATCTTCTCATCACACAGCTCTAACTCACAGATATCTTCTGACATGGTCCAGATCTGTCCCTCCAGTGCTGGGTCTTTCTGTCATGCTGACGCTCTGCTATCACACTGCCTGACATCGGTTAGCTGTCAAACAGGCAGCTCAAGCTTCACACGGCATGTGTTAGCTTTTTGTATTTTCTTCCCCAATCCTATTCTTTATAGGAGAGTAAGAAATTTTTTCCTTCTTCCATCCTAAGTTCTTGGTTGAACTAATAATTAAATTCATAGGAGAAAAACAAATTTAATTTCATACTTACAAGGGCCCCATAAAAATATGAGACCTAAAGAAATGACCAAAGCAAGACACTTTTATACCTTTTAGAAAAAGAAATAATAAATTTGTGAAAAATTGACAAGACAAAGGGGTTTGGGCTTGGGGTAGGTAATTGGTGAGGTGACATGGTCTGTTTATAGAGGCTTCTTGGTCTTAAATTCCCTATCTCTGGTGATAAGTGTGGCTTCTACCCCCCTGGTACAGCAAGGATACCTTTCACATATAAGACTTGTTTCCTGCTTTCATAGGGACAAAGGAGGGTCAATGTGTTTCCCTCTTATACTCACTGTTTCTTAAGTCACTTTTTTAAAGATTTTATTTATTTATTTGACAGAGAGAGAGTGCAGGAGAGAGCACAAGCAGGGGAAACAGCAGAGGGAGAGGGAGAAGCAGGCATCTTGCTGAGCAAGGAGCCTGACGTGGAGCTCGATCCCAGGACCCTGAAATCATGACCTTAGCCAAAGACAGACACTTAACCTCCTGAACCACCCAGAACCTCAAGTCACTTTAATTCAAAATAATCAATATGCCCAAGAGGCATATTTGGGGGCTGGAATATTCTACAATCTTTCATCTCCATGTCATCAACTAAACACTTCAGTGTTACTCTTGATTCACTTCTTTTCCTCATCCAAATATCCAACCTGTTGGTTTATCATGTTAACCCTACCTGGAAAATATACTTACAGTTTTTCCACTCTGTCTATCCACTGCCTAGAGCCTAAGCTACCACCTAATTCAGTGTCTTGCCTGCTCCCACTGGGCTCCAAATCTATTTTCTCGCTTTTATTTTTTTATTTATAATAAATTTATGTTTTATTGGTGTTCAATTTGCCAACGTACAGAATAACACCCAGTGCTCATCCCGTCACATGCCCCCCTCAGTGCCCTTCACCCATTCACCCCCACCCCCGCCCTCCTCCCCTTCCACCACCCCTAGTTCGTTTCCCAGAGTTAGGAGTCTTTATCTTCTGTCTCCTTTTATGATATTTCCCACACATTTCTTCTCCCTTCCCTTATATTCTCTTTCACTAATATTTATATTCCCCAAATGAATGAACATACAATCTTTGTCCTTCTCCGATTGACTTACTTCACTCAGCATAATACCCTCCAGTTCCATCCACATCGAAGCAAATGGTGGGTATCTGTCATTTCTAATAGCTGAGTAATATTCCATTGTATACATAAACCACAGCTTCTTTATCCATTCACCTTTCGATGGACACTGAGGCTCCTTCCACAGTTTGGCTATTGTGGACAAGGCTGCTAGAAACATCAGGGTGCAGGTGTCCCAGCGTTTCATTGCATCTGAATCTTTGGGGTAAATCCCCAACAGTGCAATTGCTGGGTCGTAGGGCAGGTCTATTTTTAACTCTTTGAGGAAACTCCACACAGTTTTCCAGAGTAGCTGCACCAGTTCACATTCCCACCAACAGTGCAAGAGGGTTCCCTTTTCTCCGCATCCTCTCCAACATTTGTGGTTTCCTGCCTTGTTAATTTTCCCCATTCTCAGTGGTGTGAGGTGGTATCTCATTATGGTTTTGATTTGTATTTCCCTGATGGCAAGTGATGCAGAGAATTTTCTCATGTGCTTGTTGGCCATGTCTAAGTCTTCCTCTGTGAGATTTCTCTTCATGTCTTTTGCCCATTTCATGATTGGATTGTTTGTTTCTTTGCTGTTGAGTTTAATAAGTTCTTTATAGATCTTGGAAACTAACCCTTTATCTGATACGTCATCTGCAAATATCTTCTACCATTCTGTAGGTTGTCTTTTAGTTTTGTTGACTGTATCCTTTGCTGTGCAAAAGCTTCTTATCTTGATGAAGTCCCAATAGTTCATTTTTGCTTTTGTTTCTTTTGCCTTCGTGGATGTATCTTGCAAGAAGTTACTGTGGCCGAGTTCAAAAAGGGTGTTGCCTGTGTTCTCCTCTAGGATTTTGATGGAATCTTTTCTCACATTTAGATCTTTCATCCATTTTGAGTTTATCTTTGTGTATGGTGCAAGAGAGTGGTCTAGTTTCATTCTTCTGCATGTGGATGTCCAATTTTCCCACCACCATTTATTGAAGAGACTGTCTTTCTTCCAATGGATAGTCTTTCCTCCTTTGTTGAATATTAGTTGACCATAAAGTTGAGGGTCCACTTCTGGGTTCTCTATTCTGTTCCATTGATCTATGTGTCTGTTTTTGTGCCAGTACCACACTGTCTTGATGACCACAGCTTTGTAGTACAACCTGAAATCTGGCATTGTGATGCTCCCAGCTATGGTTTTCTTTTTTAAAATTCCCCTGGCTATTCGGGGTCTTTTCTGATTCCACACAACTCTTAAAATAATTTGTTCTAACTCTCTGAAGAAAGTCCTTGATATTTTGATAGGGATTGCATTAAATGTGTAAATTGCCCTGGGTAACATTGACATTTTCACAATATTAATTCTGCCAATCCATGAGCATGGAATATTTTTCCATCTCTTTGTGTCTTCCTCAATTTCTTTCAGAAGTGTTCTATAGTTTTGAGGGTATAGATCCTTTACCTCTTTGGTGAGGTTTATTCCTAGGTATCTTATGCTTTGGGGTGCAATTGTAAATGGGATTGACTCCTTAATTTCTCTTTCTTCAGTCTCATTGTTAGTGTATAGAAATGCCACTGACTTCTGGGCATTGATTTTGTATCCAGCCACGCTACCAAATTGCTGTATGAGTTCTAGCAATCTTGGGGTGGAGGCTTTTGGGTTTTCTATGTAGAGTATCATGACATCGGCGAAGAGAGGAGCTTGAATTCTTCTTTGCCAATTTGAATGCCTTTAATGTCTTTTTGTTGTCTGATTGCTGAGGCAAGGACTTCCAGTACTATGTTGAATAGCAGTGGTGAGAGTGGACATCCCTGTCTTGTTCCTGATCTTAGGGGAAAGCCTCCCAGTGCTTCCCCATTGAGAATGATATTTGCTGTGGGCTTTTCGGAGATGGCTTTTAAGATGTCGAGGAATGTTCGTTCCCTCTATCCCTACACTCTGGCGAGTTTTGATCAGGAATGGATGCTGTATTTTGTCAAATGCTTTCTCTGCATCTAATGAGAGGATCATATGGTTCTTGGTTTTTCTCTTGCTGATATGATGAATCACATAGATTGTTTTATGGGTGTTGAACCAGCCTTGTGTCGCAGGGATCAATCCTACTTGGTCATGGTGAATAATTTTCTTAATGTACTGTTGGATCCTATTGGCCAGTATCTTGTTGAGAATTTTTGCATCCATGTTCATCAGGGATATTGGTCTATAATTCTCCTTTTTGGTGGGGTCTTTGTCTGGTTTTGGAATTAAGGTGATGCTGGCCTCATAGAACAAATTTGGAAGTACTCCATCTCTTTCTATCTTTCCAAACAGCTTTAGGAGAATAGATATGGTTTCTTCTTTAAACGTTTGATAAAATTCCCCTGGGAAGCCATCTGGCCCTGTCTTGGGAGGTTTTTGATGACTGCTTCAATTTCCTCCCTGGTTATTGGCCTGTTCAGGTTTTCTATTTCTTCCTGTTCCAGTTTTGGTAGTTTGTGGCTTTCCAGGAATGCGTCCATTTCTTCTAGATTGCCTAATTTATTGGCGTATAGCTGTTCATAATAGGTGTTTAAAATCGTTTGTATTTCCTTGGTGTTGGTAGTGATCTCTCCTTTCTCATTCATGATTTTATTAATTTGAGTCTTCTCTCTCTTCTTTTTAATAAGGCTGGATAATGGTTTATCTATCTTATTAATTCTTTCAAAGAACCAACTCCTGGTTCTGTTGATCTGTTCCACAGTTCTTCTGGTCTCGATTTCGTTGAGTTCTGCTTGAATCTTTATTAACTCCCTTCTTCTCCTGGGTGTAGGATCTATTTGCTATTTTTTCTCTAGCTCCTTTATGTGTAAGGTTAGCTTTTGTACTTGAGTTCTTTCCAGTTTTTGAATGGATGCTTGTATTGCGATGTATTTCCCCGTCAGGACTGCTTTGGCTGCATCCCAAAGATTTTGAACAGTTGTATCTTCATTCTCATTAGTTTCCATGAATCTTTTTAATTCTTCCTTAATTTCCTGGTTGACCCTTTCATCTTTTAGCAGGATGGTCCTTAACCTCCACGTGTTGAGGTCCTTCCAAACTTGTTGTTGTGATTTAGTTCTAATTTCAAGGCATTATGGTCTGAGAATATGCAGGGGACGATCCCAATCTTTTGGTATCGGTTCAGACCCGATTTGTGACCCAATATGTGGTCTATTCTGGAGAAAGTTCCATGTGCACTTGAGAAGAATGTGTATTCAGTTGAGTTTGGATGTAAAGTTCTGTAGATATCTGTGAAATCCATCTGGTCCAGTGTATCATTAAAAGCTCTCGTTTCTTTGGAGATGTTGTGCTTAGAAGACCTATCGAGGGTAGAAAGAGCTGGATTGAAGTCACCAAGTATAAGTGTATTATTATCTAAGTATTTCTTCACTTTGGTTATTAATTGATTTAAATATTTGGGAGTTCCCACATTCGGGGCATATATATTGCGGATTGTTAAGTCCTCTTGTTGGATAGATCCTTTAAGTATGATATAGTGTCCCTCTTCATCTCCCACTACAGTCTTCGGGGTAAATTTTAGTTTATCTGACATGAGGATGGCTACCCCTGCTTTCTTTTGAGGACCATTTGAATGGTAAATGGTTCTCCATCCTTTTATTTTCAGGCTCTAGGTGTCCTTCTGTTTAAAATGAGTCTCTTGTAGACAGCAAATAGATGGGTCCTCCTTTTTTATCTAGTCTGACACCTGTGCCTTTTGATGGGGTCATTAAGCCCATTCACGTTCAGAGTTACTATTGAAAGATATGAGTTTAGTGTCATCATGATATCTAATCAGTCCTTGTTTTTGTGGATTTTTCCACTGAACTTCTTAAGGGGAATTTTAAGAGTCCCCCTTAAAATTTCTTGCAGAGCTGGTTTGGCAGTCACATATTCTTTCAGTTGCTGCCTGTCTTGGAAGCTCTTTATCTCTCCTTCCATTTTGAATGAGAGCCTTGCTGGATAAAGTATTCTTGGTTGCATGTTCTTCTCATTTAGGACCCTGAATATATCCTGCCAGCCCTTTCTGGCCTGCCAGGTCTCTGTGGAGAGGTCTGCTATTACCCTAATACTCCTCCCCATAAAAGTCAGGGATTTCTTGTCTCTTGCTGCTTTAAGGATCTTCTCTTTATCTTTGGAATTTGCAAGCTTCACTATTAAATGTCAAGGTGTTAACGGTTTTTATTGATTTTAGGGGGGGATCTCTCTATTTCCTGGATCTGAATGCCTGAATCCTTCCCAGATTAGGAAAGTTTTCAGCTATGATTTGTTCAAATACATATTCTGGCCCTCTGTCCCTTTCGGCACCTTCGGGAACCACAATTAAACGTAGGTTTAACGTAGGTTTTTCTTCCTCAGGCTGTCGTTTATTTTCCTTAACCTGTCTTCATGGTCTTTTAATTGTTTGTCTCTTTTTTCCTCAGTTTCCCTCTTTGCCATCAACTTGTCTTCTATGTCACTCACTGGTTCTTCCACCTCATTAACCCTCGTCATTAGGACTTCTAGTTTGGATTGCATCTCATTCAATTGATTTTTAATTTCTGCCTGATTGGATCTAAATTCTGCAGTCATGAAGTTTCTTGAGTCCTTTATGCTTTTTTCTAGAGCCACCAGTAGCTGTATAATAGTGCTTTGAATTGGCTTTCTGACATTGAGTTGTAATCCAGATTTTGTAACTCTGTGGGAGAGAGGACTGTTTCTGATTCTTTCTTTTGAGGTGAGATTTTCCTTCTAGTCATTTTGCTTAGTGCAGAGTGGCCAAAAACAAGTTGTGTTGGTAAAAGGGAAAAAGAGAGGAGAGAAAGAAGGAAAGAAAAGAGAAAAAGAAAAAAGAAGAAAAGGAAGAAAAAAAGAAAAAAGAGAAGAAAAAGAGAAAGAAAAAGAAAGGAAAAAAGGGTGGGGGAAGCAAACAGAAATAAAAAAAAAAAAAAAAAAAAAGCCACGGGAGAGTATCTTCTGATTCAGTATACTTTAAGTCCCTTGACTTACCCTGGAACTTGTCCCTCTAGCTGGTTTCCTGAGGGAGGGGCCTGTTGTGCTGATTTTCAGGTGTTAGCACTTGGGGGAGCGGCTCTGTCCCCTGCCTGGTGCAGGGCTCAGTGGGGGTTGTTTACCCCGCGAGGCCCCAGGAGGAACAACCACAGTGGCGGCGGCCAGCTCTGGAGCCCTGGAGTCAGCTCCCGCAGTAGCTACAGAGCTCTTCATCTGCAGGGGCCTGGATGCCCCGGGCGGGGGGGGGGGCGCTGATCTGCTCAGCTCGGGGCAGGAGTGTCCTTGCTGTTCTGGGCCCTCCTGGCCTCTGCCTGTCCCAGGGGAGGCTGGATCCCGGGCTGTGTCCCCGGCGCCCTGTGCTCCTGGGCCTGCGCTTTTGGATTCGCGCTCGGGGCCGCGCAGCCCACTCCGCGGAGCCGCCGCGAGCCCCCCGGAGCTCCTCCCGGGTCCAGCCGTGGGCGCTGCAGCCCTTAGGGAGCTCGGCGCATTCTCCCAGGGGCGCAGGTTTCTGTTAGTGTCCCAGGGAGCCTGAGGGCATCCCCGCCCCCCTGGGGTCCTGCTCTAACTCCCTGCGAGACCGTTTCCTTCCAGGGAAATTGGTGCAGCTCCTGCTTCTCCTGTACGGGGCTTTCCTGTCCTGGGGACACTCGCCCATGCCTTAGCCCTGCTCCTTGTGGGGCCCCTCCCCCTTGGATGCCTTTTGTTTCTTTATTCCCCCCCCCCCCCCCCCCCCCCCCCCGTCTTCCTACCTTGATAGAAGCACGAACTCTTCTCACTGTAGTATTCCAGCTGTTCTCTCTTTAAATCTTAGGCCGAATTCATATATTTTCAGGATGATTTGAAGGTTATCTAGGTAATCTGGTGGGGACAGGAGACTTGGGGACCCTACTCTTCTGCCATGTTGCCCCTCCTCCTATCTTTTCGTTTTTAAAAGGGAAAATAAGATCCTCTCATCTCATGCCTCTGCTTGGGGTAGTCCACAGCTTCCTGTTGCACTATCCCTTTCAAAGGCAGGCATGGCCCCTACATGCTGGCCCTTTTGCCTCCCTCCTACTCCCAGCCACACTCTCCTCAACCCAGATCCAATCTCTGACTGTAGACTGACCTCTCTGGCTGGGCCTCCCAGAAGACCTTGGCTGTGGGCACCTCCACCAGACCTCTGCTCCTGGGGCCTGGTGACCATCCTTGGCATGACCCTCCCATTGTATTCCAGCCTCAGCAACTCAAGTTATCAACTGCTTGGGCCCTCCTCAACTCTGCTGCTTCTTTCATACCCCACACCCAGTTCAACAGCATATCATGCCTGCTTTAACATGGCCATGCCTACTCTGCACCATGGCCACACCCACAGGAACCAGAACCTTTCTTTCCAGGATTATTGCAATGGCCTCTTACGATATCTCCTTGCTACTGACCCAGTCCATCTTCATTCTATTCACCAGCAACTGATAATCTTCGAAAACCTGAGTTCAGTCACATGACTCCTGTGCTCAAAGCGCTCCAAAGGTTCCCTTCTGTCTCAACTAAAAGCCAAAATCCTTACTGCGATTCTTTAGGCCCTACACGAGCCCACTCTCTGCTACATCTCTATTCGCCCACTTGGCTTGAGACACCTGGATCATCTCACGGGGCCTGGAATTTGATACTGTCCTGTACTTGCTTGTTCTTCACCAAGACATCTCTGTAACTTGTTTACTTAGCCTCTGCTGAGGATTGCCCTGGGAGGTTCCCTCTAAAAGCCCTGGCCACTGTAGCTCAGGCACACCCCTCCCTGATGGGTTCCCCATGCCACTCCATTTCCTGTGTCCTTCTTTTTGGAACATCCTTCAGAGAACATAGCATTCCTGAGCACTTAATGGTGTTCTGAGAGTGTCTTGTTTAGATGCTGCCAATGTTAAGGGATGCTGATTCTGTCAGGTTTTCCCCCACACCACTAAGCAATTCTTTGACACCAGTCAGTTGTCCTATAATTCAACCTAATTCTGAGACTTCTTGTAAGCAGTGTCAGATCTCACAGTTAAGGGCTCAATCCTGCAAGACTACCTCCCAACACATACACACACACACATTTCAGATGCTAGTCACATGATCACCTGTGCTTCTGACCAGCTATATAGATCAGACGTTTCAACAACCCCGTCCTTGGGTTTAATTAGGTTGCTGCAGTGGCTCACAGAACTCAAAGAAACATTTTACTTACCAGATTCCCAGTTTATTATAAAATGGTATAACTCAGGAATAGGCAGATAGATGAGATGCATAGCGCAAATATGGGGAAAGGGCATAGAGCTTCCATACCCTGTCTGGGAGCGCCATTCTCCCTGAACCTCCAATGTTCACAAACCTGGAAACTCTCCAAACCCCATCCTTTCAGGTTTTTAGGGAGGCATCATTACTTAGACTCATTAAAACACTGTTTGTTGGCAACTGATTCAACCTCTATCCAGCTCCTCTCCCCTCCCTGGAGATGAGTGGAGTGGGGCTGAAAATTCTCTTTAATCACATGGTTGGATCCCCTGGCAACCAGCACCTATCTAAACTGTTTTCTAAAAGTCACTTTATTAAGATAAACTCAGGTGTGGCTGAAAAGGGTTTGTTATCAATATCAAGACAACTTCAGCATTCATTGCTTAGGAAATTCTAAGGGTTTAGGAGCTCTGTGCCAGAAATAGGGACAGAGACCAAATATATATGTATTGTTATAAATCACAATATCACAGTCTCTTCCTACTAGAATGTTAGATCCATGAGAATTATCTATTGTCATCAACAGATCTGACTTTCAAGTCAGTTCTCAGTGCCTAGTATAGTGCCGGGCACATAGTGGGTGAAGAATAAGTATTTACTGAAGGAGGACAATTAAAGTGACTTGCCCAAGGCCCAACAGCACAGCCTTGTCAGAGCTCAGCGATTCAGACTGCCAGCCCAGAGTTCATCCAAGCTTGGCTCTGGCCCAGGCAGTTGCGTCTACGAGTTTAACTGGCAGAAGACATCCAAGCTCAAAATCCCAGCAGAACAATCGCAGGGAGGTTTATATATCACTGCGTATATATCAGAACAGAAGTAATTTCATGAGGTTCAATGGATTATGCAGTGTGGAAACCTCCTTGGAGGCCAGGTGAATGAGATCTTACTGGAAGTATTGAATTTGGATTGGCGAAAAGCAGGTGGGGGAAGATTCCAGGCTTCAGGAGCAGTGTGACTCATGGAATCTTGGAACCTTATAGTGGAATGTAGATGGGAATGAGCAAGGTCTGTTCTGAGAAGGGTAAGGAGACCTCTTGTCCTGGGGCTGGGCCAGGAGTAGGGAGGGTGGAGTTAAATCAGTAAGTTGGTGCCAGTTCCCCTGAGGGCCTCAAGGGACCTCTGCCTGAGGAGTCAGCATTTGACCTTGTAAGCAACAGGGAACTCCGGTAAGCTCCAGGGTAAAGAAATGAAGGGGTCCAGTAGGTCAAGGAACCACTTAGGCAATATGTGGACTGGTTGAAGCAAAGAGACTGGGAGTCAGGGAGACCCACCCAGAGACACTCGGGCCACACTGAGGATACCTGTAGGGATGGCAGCATCTAGACATGGACATCCATAGACATGGAGCCAGTAGGCTCTGGGGCCTCATTTAGGTTAGATGATGGAGGAAAAGAAAGGAGGGTCCATGGGGTCTTAGTCATTGGAAACCAGGGAAGCTGTGGTCCTTCACTTGCTATTAATACCCAATTTGGGATGCCACTGATTCATCGTGAGACCTAACTTCTTTCCCTGAAAATGCAAGTTCTTTAGCCAAATCTTTCTCTGACTCAGGCCTCTACACATTAATATTCTACCCCTAGGAATGGCGTGGGGAAGAGGCTTGATATATGGCATACGATATTTTCTTAGTATCTGTCACTCTACCCTTCTTACTGGATTCTGACAAATATTGTGGTCTGTGGCAAGGCTCCCCGTAGAGACATGAGACCCTGGCATGGCTGGATGGGTTGTGAGCCCCAGAGTACAGGAGGTGAGTGAGTGTCATGGGGAAGGCGTAAGTGGTTTGAGCAAAGCTATGGAAGTGACCTGTAGCAGGCACAAAAGGGACAACCCAGGGCTGAGGTGGTCTGGTGGGAAATGACTGAGTATCCCAGGGCAAGAAGAGAAAGGAGGCGCTGGCCTGCAGGAAGCCAGTAACTCCCAGAATCAAGACAGTCCTCATAAGGGCTCTTCTTGCCCAAATCCTCAGCCAGAGTCTCCCTGGCAAGAAATCTCTGCTGCTTTTCTCTGTGCTTCCAAAGGAGAAGGCCACCGTGTTACCTCTGTGCATGTCTGGTGGAGAGTGTTACTTGCAGAAGTAGGAACTCAGGAACTCCTCAATACCTTTTGCCATACCCAGCATTCTCCCACCCCCGCCATTCATATGCAACTCTCTCCTCGGACTCCCCATGAATACTGAGGAGAGCCCTTTGTCCCAAAAGACACTTCTGCAATTCTGGTCCTCTCCTCCCCTTCCAGTCACCACCTACAATTTCCTGTCACAGCTTCTCCTAGGCCACCTCAGAACTGCAACACACAGGGGTATTTTGTCTCTGAGGTTTTACCAGAGAGGAAAGGAAAAATACCTCAAACCAAAGTCTGCCTTTGCCACCCGAAATATTCCTCCTTTCAATTAAAAGATAGAAAAGAAAAGAAAAGAAAAAAAGAAGCCCTTTTAGGGAAGTAAGGAAAGGCAGCGATAATTAGGGAAAGGACAAAGTCTAGTTACCCAAAAAGTGAATCTGAAAGTAGGTGGAGGTTGACAGGGACAGGAGGGAAGGGTTTAAAGGCAACAGAATCCCGACTTTTTTTTTTTTTAGATTTTATTTATTTGTTCACGAGAAATACACACACACAGAGAAAGAGAGAGAGAGAGAGAGAGGGGCAGAGACGCAGGCAGAGGGAGAAGCAGGCTCCTCGCGGGGAGCCGGGTCCTGGAACCGCGGGGTCACGCCCTGAGCCAAAAACAGATGCTCCACCGCCGAGCCACCCAGGCGGCCCAGAGTCCCGACCTCTTGGGCTCTCTCTAAAAGCAGATACCCTTGGCAAGTGAGGCACAAAAGTCATAGCACTGGTGTGACTCATGTGGATTTTGAGGCCAGCCGGTCGCAGGAGAGGGCTCCCTGCCGGTTTCCTGGCCCGCGTCCCCCGTCCGGGCCTGAGGCAGAGCGAGCCAGGGAGCCTGCCGGCTGCCGGCTGCGGAGCCTGTTCTCTCAAACTCTGCAGGTTCTCCCCACGCCCCCCCTCCCCCCCACGGTGCCAGGGCGCGTCGGCCTCGTTCTGGAACCAACTGGTGCTTCTAGAAACGAAACGAAACGAAACGAAACGAAACTGCTTTAAAGTTTGCATCTCCGGCTTTTGACGTTCCCCGCAGTCCGCGGAACCCCAGCCGGGGCGCGGCGCGGCGCGGCGCGGGGCGGGGCGGGGCCGGGAGCGACGGCGACGGCCACGGCCCGGCGCGCGGGAGGACTAGGGGTGCTGTGCGCCCCGCCCCGCCGGCCCCGGACCGCGGAACCGCGGGCTGGCGGGGCGGGGCGGGGCGGGGCGGGGCGGGGCCGAGCGGGGCCGAGCGGAGCGGGGCGGGGCGGGGCGCGCGCTGACCGCGGCTCCTTGCGTCCCTTAGGCGGGGAGCCCGCGCCCCCGCGCGCGAGCGGCCGGCGATGATCACCTAGGAGGCTGGCGCGGGCGGGCGAGAGCGGCGGAGGAGCCGGGCACGGCGACACGCGGCCATGCAGCGGGAGCCAGCGGCGGCCGAGGAGCCCGGGTGCCCCGGCGGGCGGCGGCGGCGGCGGCGGCGGCGGCGGCGGCCCGGGGACGGCAGGACGCGCGTGGTGCGCTCCAACCTGCTGCCGCCCCCGGGCGTCGAGGACCCCGCGGCGGGCGCGGCCAAGGGTGCGCGGCGGCGGCGGCGCGGGGGCGCCCAGCGCCTGGCCGACAACCGGCTCAAGACCACCAAGTACACTCTTCTGTCCTTTCTGCCCAAGAACCTGTTCGAGCAGTTCCACCGCCTGGCCAACGTGTACTTTGTCTTCATCGCGCTGCTCAACTTCGTGCCGGCGGTGAACGCCTTCCAGCCCGGCCTGGCGCTGGCGCCCGTGCTCTTCATTCTGGCGGTCACGGCCTTCAAGGACCTGTGGGAGGACTACAGCCGCCACCGCTCAGACCACGAAATCAACCACCTGGGCTGCCTTGTCTTCAGCAGGTGAGCGGGGCCGCGGCGCCCCGGGAGCCCGGCGCTGGGCGCGGTGAGCGGTGGCACCGGGCGGGGCGGCCCAGGCGGCGGCCCTGGGGGTGGAGGCCCTGGCCTGCGCGCCCGGGGCGCAGGAAGCCGGACACCTCGGGCTGGGCCCGCGGGGGGTGCCCTGCCCCTGCCCGCCGTCCAGATGCCGCATCCACACCGGCACGGTCCAGGGCTGGACTCCAGCAGCCTCATCCCCGGCGCCCCCGCCTTTTGAGAAAAAGGAGGGACATCCATGCCCTGATCTCTGGTTTGAAGTCCCAACTTCAGTTTTTGGCCAGGCTTTCTGGGACAGGTTGTTTAACAAGTTTAACTACCAAGCACAGGTATATAAAGCTCAAGCTTAGATAACCCCTTTCTTGTTTTGGGACAACAGTGAAATTGTCACCAAGGTTTGGTGTGACCAGCACAGACATATAGAAAAGCAGGGGTGATAGTAGCAATGTCCATCCACTGATGTGAGTTTGGAACAGGCCACCCAGCTGGGTGCCATCCCATAGTTGACTGTTTAATGTTAATTTTCTAAAAATCAACCCCAATTTCCAAATGGAAAACGGAGGCTTTCAGGGGTTTTCGAGCCCTGCCCATGCTTGGTACAAGGGAATGTCATCACATTGGGCACTTCCTCTCTCCCGGCACCTCCCCAGAGTTTTGGACTCTCCGCGTGGGGGAATGCTCTTTTCCGTTTAGACTCCTCACCCCCAAAAAAGCCATTTGGCTGCAGAGCAGTCTTGGAACAGCGTCTAGTACCTGAGCCCTTCAGGTGGAACCTCTCAGGAGGACAGATGGGCTTGGCTTCTCTCCAGAGCTCAGCCCAGCTTTCCTTCCTGTTCACCTTGCTTGACTCCTGCTGTAGGGGGCTGATGTGGGCCTCTGTGTTAAAGACATGATCTTGTCCAGCTTCCATTGCATGTGAGAGGCTTCCAGGAAACCCCTTATGTTCACAGTGGCAGATTGTTCCCTTAAAAGATGAGGGTCATGGTTATTCCTACCTCTTAGGATAACGTAGATGCAGAGTATTATTTCTCACTCTTCCAGCAACACTGGTTGTGCTTCATACTTATTTTACAAATGAGTAAACTGAGGTTCACAAAGGTTAAGTAACTTGCCCATGGCCACACAGCTGCTGTGTAGTGGTATTCAAATTCAATCCAGTTTTTTTTTTTTTTTTTCTTTTTCAGTTCTACAGCTTTTCCAACATTACTGGTGCTTGAGGTTCTTAAATTTATATAAAACTCACTTGAGGAGCTTGTTAAAAATAACTCTCAGGCTCCATGGCCAGTGTTTCTGACCAAGCTCTTCTGGGACTGGACCCAGGAATCTGAGTATTTAATTAGCACGGAGGTGATGCTTATATAATGGCTCATACTTTGAGTAATGCTGCCCTCTTGCTCTCAAGGGGTGCCCACTGTCCACAGTCAGCAAGCATGATGTCAGTGGACAGGGCCGTGGAATTTCCTGGCTCCTGTTCACAAGAAGCCTGAGGCCAAGAATGGAGGAGGCACCTATTTCACAAACGTCCTCTGTCCCTAGTGTGAGGACTTTGGAAAGCTGTATATCTGCCTTCTGTATGACATAATTGGTGGGACTCCAGCAGGTTTAAGTCTTTACACTCATACCCCTTCCTGTTATCACTGAGCCAGTCAGTAGCTCCTGTGGCCTCCTTTTCAGAAATACTTGGGCCTCAGGAAGTATAGTATAATTTTTAATTGACAGAGTGTTTTTAACCCATTAAGTCAATTGACCCTTAAAACAATTATCACCCCCAACATGCAGATGAGAAAATAGAGTGGGACCCAAAAGCGGTTCTCTTTACTTGACCTTGGAAGGTTTCATGGGATTTTGAAGCATTCATCTTCCCCTTGGACCATACCTATCTGTGTTCTCACCTTCCATCCTGACCAGACTGAGATTCTTAAATAATCGGTACAGCCCTAGGGGCAGGTCCTCAGGGATAATGATGCTTTCAGGAGTTCCTAAATATCTCCCAGCTCCCAAGTTGAATGCATTTCTGTGGGAGAGAAGGGGTCCTTTCTTTAGGAAGGTCCCAGGTGCTTATGCGTAGGTATGACAGGGGTGTTCAGAAGCCATGTCAAACTCCTCCAAGCCCAGGGGGTCTGAGATTGATGTTTTCAGGATTGAGCTGTGAGTGGTATGCATTTCTCAGCCCTCCCCCGTCCTCTGAAAATGGTGAGAGACTTGTGTTCCCATTGCATTCCAGGCTGTGTGTAGCTGCCTTGAAACTCCTGTCCATCAACTCAAACCAGTGCCCTGATTTGCTCCTCACTCTGCCAGGCCCTAGCTAGACCCTGGGATAGAAAAGGAGGAGGCTGGGTCTCACCTAGAACTTACTGCAGGGAGTGATTACACTTCAGGATGTATCCATGCATGGGAGACCCTAGACCTAGCCTAGGGATGCAGGATGCAGTTCAGGAGAGGCTTTCCAGAGGAGGGCATGAGTGAGGATTAGGAAGGATGTGGGTGTGAAGGGAAGATGCTGCAGTGGAGGGAACATGGTGGTGGTGGTAGGGCATGGGATAGGGTCAGGGCAGCCTGAGACTACAACCAGGGCATAACCTGTTTGTGGGGGCAAGGTGTGTGCTTGTAGCCCAGGACCTCAGGGGGCTGGCATTGGGCCAGAGAAGTCCAGGAGATGACTTATTTTATGTCAAACCAAAATTTGTTCAGTGCAGAGACAGTGGGAGGTCAAGTTCTGTTTTGGGCTGTGCCATTGCTCTGGTTGATGTGCAGAGGGATGTAAATGTAGTCAAAGCATATGTAAATCAGAGTATGAGCAAACTTTAGTTGGGGAAGCGTTACCTACTGACACTGTTTCTGGCATTCCTTGGACATCTCTTTGTGTTGTGACTACAACTGAAAGTGCGTCAGTTATTTACACCATTATTTATGTTTCCCTCAGTAACATAGTCTTTGGGTCCCTTCTTTATGAGAATCTCCATCAGACTTGTTAGAAATGCAGTTTCCCAGGCTCTCCCTTCTCACCCCTGAACTCTTGAGCCTGTGCAGGTGGGAGAGCTGGCATCTACAGCATGGCTTTGTTTACACATGAAGTTTGTGAAGCAGTCCTCTGCTTCCATGTCCTGAGCCGATTGCATCCTCTTATGGATTTCAGATTGTTGGTATTTAGGAAGATCCTCCTGAGCCATGCCCAGTGGGATGAGAGAGAGGTGGGTGATCCTGGGGGGTCAGGTCCTGTCAGTGGCCTCCGAGCTGGTGGGATTGGTCAGTTTGAGTATCACTTAGTCATGGTCTGGTGGGTTGGAGTGGGTGTGGGAAGTCCTTCATAGTCATGCAGACTCCTTGGTGCTAGCAGAGGCTGGCTAGAGAAGTCATCTCCCTTGGGGCACCAGGTGAAAAGAAAGGGGGCTTATTGAGCAGCCAGCTGGGACAAGGTTGGTGTCATCAGGGGCTTGGGCTAAGAGGGGGGTAGGTGGTTGCAGGGTGAAGGCTGATGGGGCTGGAAGAGGTGAGGGGATGGGAGCACAGAGTCCGCCTGCAGAGTGCTGATTCTGGTGGCAGAAAAGCAGAGAATAGTTATCAGAGAAGGACATTGATGAAAAAGTTGAAGACTCCTAGAAAGGAATGTTGCCCAGAAGAGGCAAAGGGAGGAAGCAGAGACCATGCATAGAAGAAATCCTCATCCTCCTCTTCAACCATAGGGGCAAGTGGATAACACTGTTAAAACAAACAAACCTCACCCCCTGCCTAATAAGGGTGCAGCTTGAGGTAAGGGTGCTACCCAAGGCCCCTGCCTTACTTGCACAGTGTTTCCTAACTTGTCAAGTGAGGTGCTGGCCCCAGGCCAGGTACCCCTCCTGGTGCTCTTGTCCTCTGGCCCTCCCTCCCTCTGCCCCATGCCTTGCCTGGGTCAGGGTGTCATTTTGTTTTCCTTTTGTCTCCATTCTCTTTGTAATAATTCAAATAGACTCTTATGGACACCTTCCAATATCTGTCTCCTAGATGGTGGAAACAGTATTTCTGCAGGAAATAATCTGAGATGACTTTTCCCAGAATCATTTGGGCTTTGTACATGGATTTGAGTGTGGTGGGTTGGTGTCTTTCCATCCTCCTTTGGGAAAACAGGTAGTCAGGAGGTGCTCTAACGCTTGCTTATCTTGGAATTGCTCAAACTTTGTTCCCTTTCCTTTGATTCTCACTTCATTTCCCCAGCTCACTGGGGTTATCTGTCCAACTGGCTTACCCTGGACTTCATGATTTGTTTTTTCAGAAGAGCCTGAAATGACACCCAGCAAAGTTCTCCTTTTGTTTTCTGTTCATTTATCTGGCCTCCCCTCCCCTCCCCTCCCCTCTTCTCCCCTCTCCCCTCCCCTCCCCTCCCCTCCCCTCTCCATCCTTCCCTTTCCTGGGGAGTTGCATCTCTTCCTTGTCAGCAGCAGAAACATAGCGACTTTGTCTTAGTTGGAGTCAAAGATTTGCAAAAGCAGAGATACCAAGACCAGATCCAGGAGACAGGAATATGCCCGAGTAATGCATGACTTCTTTAAGCAGGGCTGTCTCTCAGGTATGCTAGGCAGGACAACACTTGAGGAATTATATTTGGACATTGACATTCATATGGCTTTTAGAAGTTATTTTTCTTTTGATACCTGTCATGTTTCACATGTGACTGGGCTCATGGTTGTCAAATTGTAGAAAAAGAACCTTTCTTTTCCTAGAAATTTGGTTGCCCTCAGAAGGTAGGCATGGGGCAGTTCTTTACTTGTTGATAGGAGGCAAGTGGCGGGGAGCCTGATGCGGGATTCAATCCCAGGACTCTGGGATCTCCACCTGAGCCAAAGACAGATGCTCAACCACTGAGCCACCCAGGTGCCCCAGTATAATTCTGTCTTAACCTAACACCAGTCATATTTTCACATTTCCATTTTTTTCACAGATGGGGAAACTGAGGCCATAATTCCATCTTATCCTCCCAACAGTACCATTACTTTTTATATCCCCATTTCTCAGATGGGGGAAACTGAGACTTCGTATGCCTAAGGTCTCCTTTAGGAGGCAGCAGTACCATGGTTTGAAACCGTAGTCCTCCTGCTCTGACTTCACTTTTGCAGTTATTTTTGTGTTTGAAACCTCTACCCCCAGGAGAAGTAGGCTTCTTTTTTTAAAAAACTGTTGAAAATTTTATTCATCTCAAAGTACTTCCTAACTTCCTCTATGAGTTTTTTTCTATGACCCATTAGATATTTAGGAATGTCTTACTTAATTTCCACATATTTGTGCATTTTCCAAATTTCTTTCTGTTACAGATTCTAATTTCATTCTATTCACACATATGGAGAAGTACACATATAATGTACCCTCATGAGGTTTCAACAGTTAGCAGCTCATGTTTCATCAGTGTTTTATCCTACCTACTGCCTCTCTCTTTTATTTTGAAGTACATCCCAGATATTTCTTCTGTAAATGTTTCACTATTTATCTTTAGAAAAGCAATGACTCTTCAAAACTAAACTGCAGTGTCATTACTATACCTAAATTGATACTAAGTCCTTATTAAGTACCTAATCTGTGTTCAGATTTTCATTTGTTTCATAAATACCATACATATTTCTGTTGATCTGTATGTTTCAATCAGATCCAAATAAAGTCTTACTGTGATTGGCTGGTAGGTCTCCTTTAATCTGTAGATGTCCTCCTCTCAAACTCCATTTCTCTTGCTCATTTTCTTCTTGCAATTATTTTGAAGAAACTAAGTTATTTATACTGTAGAGTTTCCCATGGCCTGAATATTGCCAATTACTTTTCTGTGGCATCATGTTACATGTTCGGTTCTGCGGTAATTCTGTTTAGTGGTAGATTGGTCTGGATGCTTTATCAGAACTCCCTCAGGTACAGATTTGACTTTCTTTTCATTTTTTTTTTTTTTTGGTCAAAACCATATTCATAGATGTTGTGTACTTCCATCAAGAGGAACATAATGTTTCTTTGCCCCTGTTTTTCTGAATGGATATTAGCAGCCATTTGATGATCATGGCCTCCATCTATTAATTTGTTGGTGGATGCCAAATGTTGATGGTCTAGTTTACTATTGGTAATACTTTTATAAAAAGACCCTTCCCCTCATCTACTACCTAAGTTCCCAGTGGTACAAATCAAGAAAAAGAGAGAAATGTTTGATTTGCATCTCTAGCATCTTCTGGTGGGAACCAGTTGGCTTTCTAAAATTTTTAACCTTTTTATTTTGAAATAATTTGCAGAAAAGTTGCAAAAATAGTGTAGAATTTTTGTATATCCCTCACCTATCCTCTTCTAATTTTAACATTTTACTTGACTGTATTACAGTGATCAAAACTAAGAAGTTAACATTACCACAAAACTATTGATTTTATTCTTTATTCAGATCTAAACAGTTTTTCCTTTAATGCATTATTGTAGGTCAGTTATTTTGCACTGTCATGTCTTGTTCCTGATCTGAGAGGGAAACATTTAGTCTTTCACCATGAAATATGATGCTACGTTCGGCTTTTGTATAAATGCCTTTATCAGGTTGAGGAAGTTCTCTTCATACTTTGCTGAACTTTTTTTTTTTTTTTTTAAATCAAGAAAGAGTGTTAGATCTTGTTAAATGCTTTTTCTTATCTGACATGATCATCTGGCTTTTGTCCTTCATTAAATTGATATAATTATTACATTGATTTTCGGATGTGAAACTAAATTTTTCCTTCCTGGGATCCATCCTATGTAGTCATGGTCAATCCTGTGTAGTCATGGTGTATAATCTTCTTTATAGTTTACTGGATTCAGTTTAGTAGAATTTGCTGAAGCTTTTTGCATCTGTATTTATATGGGATATTGGGGTGTGTGTATATATATCTCTTTGGTTTTGCTCTAAAGAAAACACAATCCTGGCATCATAGAATGATTTGGGGGTGTTCCTACTATTCTCAGTTTTAGAAGAGTTTGTGAAAAGTTGGTGTTCTTCACTAAATGTTTGGAAGAATTCAACACTGAGGAGAACTTCAATCTAGGCTTTTCTTTGTGTAGTTTTAAAATCACTAGTTCAATCTCAATACTTGTGGGTCCATTCAGATGTTCTATTTGTTTTTGAGTCAGTCGTGGTATTTTCTTATTGTCCTAGGACTTGTCTGTTTCATCTAAATTATCTTATTTGTTGTCATACACTTGTTCATAATAATATCTTCTAATTCTTTTTATATTTGTAAGGTTGGTAATAATGTATCATCTTCTATTACTGATTTTAACAATGTGAATGTTCTTATTTGCTTGCTCATTCTAGCTAATGATTTTCCAATTCTGTTGATCTCGTCAAAGAATCAAGTTTCTTTGTATTGATTTTTCTCTATTGTTTTCCTATTCTCTATTTCATTTATTTCTGCTCTAATCTTTATTATTTCCTTCCTTCTGTGCCTTAGGCTTAGTTTGATCTCCCTTTTATAGTTATTGAGGGTAGAAGATTAGGTTATTTTCTAAGTAATTTTTTCTTTGTTTTTAAAGATTTTACTTATTAATGAGAGACAGAGAGAGAGAGAGACTGAGGCAGAGACACAGGCAGAGGGAAAAGCAGGCTCCATGCAGGGAGCCTGATGTGGGACTCGATCCCAGGTCTCCAGGATCACTCCCTGGGCTGAAGGCGGCACTAAACCGCTGAGCCACCCAGGCTGCCCTTTTTCTTTGTTAATAAAGGTATTAACAGCTACACATTTCCCTGTAGAAACTATTTTAGTTGCATCTCATAAGATTGGTTGTATTCTTTTTTCATATTTTTTTGTCTCAAAGTATTTTCCAGTTTCCCTGGTGACTTCTTCCTTGAATTCCTGGTTATTTAGTAATGTAGTAATGTCTTATAAATTTTTACATGTTTGTGAATTTTTCAAATTTCCTTCTGTTAGTGATTTCTAATTTCATCTGATTGAAGTACTCTGTGTGATGTCAATCCTTTAAATTTGTTGAGGCTTGTTTCATGATCTATCCTGGAAAATGTTCCATGTGTGCTTGAGAAAAATGTGTATTCTGTTGTATAAAGTGTTCTAGAGATATTTGTTAGGTCTAGTTGATTTAAAATGTTTACATTTTCTATTTCCTTGTTGATCTTCTGACTGATGTTTTAGTCATTATTGAAAGTGGAGTGTTGGAAGTTTCCCAAGTCTTACCAAATCTTTTATTTCTGTTAGCTTTTGCTTCATGCATTTTGGGGCTCTGTTAGATACATATCATTTTTTTTTAAGATTGATTTATTTATTCGCGAGAAACATGGAGAGAGAGGCAGAGACACAGGCAGAGGGAGAAGCAGGCTTTATGCAGGGAGCCCGATGCGGGACTCAAACTCAGGACTCCATGATCATGCCCTAAGCTGAAGGCAGACGCTCAACCACTGAGACACCCAGGCGCCCCTGCATAGCTTTTTATTTTATTTTATTTTATTTTATTTTATTTTATTTTATTTTATTTTATTTTATTTTATTTTATTTTATTTTATTTTATTTTTAAATTTTTTTTAATTTTATTTATTTATTTATTTATTTATTTATTTATTTATGAAAGTCACACATAGAGAGAGAGGAAGAAGCAGGCTCCATGCACCAGGAGCCCGACGTGGGATTCGATCCTGGGTCCCCAGGATTGCACCCTGGGCCAAAGGCAGGCGCTAAACCCCTGCGCCACCCAGGGATCTCCTGCATAGCTGTTTAAAATGTTTATGTCTCACTGATGAATTAACCTTTTTATTAATATAAAATGCATTTTTGTCTCTACCAATTCTTATTTTAAAAATCTGTTTTGTCTAAAATTAATATAGTTATTTAAGCTCTCTTGGTTACAGTTTCCATGGTCTATCTTTTCTCATCCTTTAACTTTCAACATATTTTTGTCTTTGAATCTAAAATGTTTGTCTTGTAGATGCCATATGGTTGAATTTTGAATTTTGAAAAATTTATTCTGCCAATTTTTGCCTTTTGTCATAGTATTTTATTAACATTTAATGTAATTACTGATAAGGTAGGATTTATGTCTTCCAATTTGCTGTGTGTTTTCTATATGTCTTGCATGTTTCTGTTCCATAGACTGCCATTATTGCCGCCTTTCAATATTTTCTAGTGTACCATTTTAATTCCTTGTTGTTTCTTTTACTAATTGATGTTCTTAGTTATTTTTGTAATGGTGCTATAGAGATTGCAGATAGTATCTTAATTTAAAATAATGTAGTTCACATTAATACTAACAATTTCCATTGTGTTTAGAAAATGTCAGGTTTAATCCAATTGGTAGTGAAATGGAATAGAGAAGCCAGGCAAAAGTTGGTCAAACAAGCTTTTAATGGGACACGATCTCAGCCTATGAAGTTCCGTGGCCGGCGGGGGAGGGAGAGAGCAGGGAAGTCCCGGGCAGGGAAGTCGCACCCAGGCACACCTCTGGGGGGTCTATAAAGGGTTTTGGGCAGGAAGATGGGGGCAGGGTGGCATTCCGATTAGGGCAAGGGTTACAGGTCTTGTAAGCTAAATTAGGGTAGGGCGGCAAGGCCGCGTTATTGGGAGGGTGCTGGCCTGGGGTTGGCCGTTTTGAGGTCCCCAGTCTCGCCAGCCCAACAGAAAATTCATTCAGTGCCCCCCTCAGTGCCCGTCACCCAGGGTGTTATTCTATATGTTGGCAGATTGAACACCAATAAAAAATAAATTTATTAAAAAAAAGAAAAAAAAAGAAAATTCATTCAGTATAATTCTATTTTTTCTTTCTCCTTTGTGCTATTACTATCCTATAAATTTGTACCTTTACACGTCGTAAGTCTATCAACACAGATTTATAATTACTGCTGTATGGAATTGTCTTTTTTAGAAACTTTATTTAAATGCAATTAGCCGGGATCCCTGGATGGCGCAGCGGTTTGGCGCCTGCCTTTGGCCCAGGGCGTGATCCTGGAGACCCGGGATCGAATCCCACGTCGGGCTCCCGGTGCATGGAGCCTGCTTCTCCCTCTGCCTGTGTCTCTGCCTCTCTCTCTCTCTGTGACTATCATAAAATAAATAAATAAATACCTTAAAAAATTTAAAAAAATTTAAATGCAATTAGCCAACACATAGGACATAATTCATATCTGATGTAGTGTTCAATAAGTAATTATCTTTTAAGTCCACATAGGAAAAGAAACAGTTATGAAAAAATATACTTATCTTTTTTGCATTAACTGGTATATCACCTTCAGGCAGCCATGTGATGTGGAACTATTGCTGATGATTCTTTTTTTTTTTTTTTATTTATGATAGTCACAGAGAGAGAGAGAGAGAGAGAGAGGCAGAGACATAGGCAGAGGGAGAAGCAGGCTCCATGCACCGGGAGCCCGATGTGGGATTCGATCCTGGGTCTCCAGGATCGCGCCCTGGGCCAAAGGCAGGCGCCAAACCGCTGCGCCACCCAGGGATCCCTTTAAGATTTATTTACTTTAGAGCACAGGCAGTCCCACATGAGTTGGGGAGGGGCAGAGAGAGATTCCAACTGATGCTGCCGCCAGAGCAGAGCTTGAGGCAGGGCTGGATCTCCTGGCTGCAGACGTGACGTGAGCCAAAACATAGAGCTGGACGGTAACTGAGAGAGTCAGTGAATGCTCTGGGTATTGGGCTTTACCCACAGAGAAGGTCCAGCTCAGCTCCCATTACAACATTGTTCTGAGGCTGGGACTTTGTGAGTTACTCCGAACTCAGCCTGCCTTTTCTGGAAGGGGTCAGATATCTCCTCCTGTCTGGAAGCAGGACTGCCTCCAGGTGTGCTTGCAAATACTTAGTTATCACAATGACTGCTGGTCTTCCTCGTGCTTGTGCTTGGTATTCACGGCCAGGCTGCTGCATGGTATCTGATCTACTTGCTTTGCTCTGGACAGTCCCACCCCATAAAAAACTGCCCTGCCACCAAGGCCATTTAGGCCCTCATTGAAAAGCATTTTGGGGGCACCTGGGTGACTTAGTTGGTTAAGCATCTGCCTTTGGCTCAGGTCATTATCCTGGGGTCCTGGTATTTAGCCCCACATCAGGGTCTCTGCTCAGTGGGGAGTCTGCTTCTCCTCTCCCCTTTGCTTGCCACTCTATCTGCCTGTGCTCATACCCTCTCTCTCTTTCTCTTTCTCTCAAATAAAACCTTAAAAAAAAAAAGGATTTTGGGAAGACTTTGAAAGAAAGCACTTATCCATGTTTCTGGATTACTTGACTTGAGAAGATTCAGAAAGGTCTGTGTGACATTGGGGTCCTGCCCGTCACAGTGGGGTGGTCCCTATCTGCTGAATTCCTGAAGCAGGGGAGCCCAATGTACTTATTTGTACAAGTCTTAACCTTGCTATATATAGTACATCGAAGGAACTGGCAGTTAAAAATGGAAAGGCTATTTTGATTTTGATTTTTTTTTTTAGAATACTCTTAGCTTGGTTTTCCATGTTTGCTTGTTTTGCATTTTCCCAGAGTACAGTTTGTATGCATTGCCCTGGATATACACTCTGTGGTTATTTTTCCCCTGAGTATACTGTAGTTTGAAATATTTTGCCTACAAAACTATTTTCATTAGGTAATAACACATTCTTTTGCCCATTTTAAGCCAATCAGGGACAATTAAAACCCCTTCAATGAGGTTGAACCCTTGCCAACAGTTAGATGCTGAGCAGGCTGCATCTCTCTTCAGCGCAGTGCCCTCATTTAAATAGAAGGGAGGACTAAGTGACATGATGCACAAAAAGGCTGAAGCAATGCCAGGCAGGCAGGTGTTTGAAGAAGTTATCTATAGCTCATTATTATGATTATTACTACTACTATTATTTCTATTATTGTTCAGAGCTTTTGGTCAAAATCTTTCTTAACATTGTTAATTACACTGAAGTAGATGTATTGCCAGCCCAAACAACGAACTTTAAGTGTCATTCAGTCTGTGTGGTTTCACCATAGGTAAGTGGACAGTTTTGGAAAAGCATTTTGAAATACTGAAATAATGGGAGCAGTGGACTCCCGTTGCTACCTTCATGAACCCTTGATAATCCAGGGGTACCCTTGGTTGGCTCAAGTATCTTCTTAGAAATGCACTTCACTGGAAAAGCACTACAGGGAAATAGCAAAATTAAGGCATTTTTGTTTCTTAGAAAGCAGTGTGATGTAGTTCATTATTTGGCAATAACCCTTTTATAAATGTATCAAATAAGTTAAATTCATTGATTCATTTAACGGTGTCTTTGAAATTCTCATTTTTGTTTAATCAACTGTTGTAAAAATTAAAAAAAAAAAATCCTAAAGTAAGTCTTTGGTTTTCAAAAGGAAAACAAACCTAGAGCTGCCAGGACTTGCTTCCTCCAGAGATATATTCTACAGGACTCTTCGGACAAGTGCTTCCCAGGCATCCTAATCCATGATCTGTGATCTCAGAACAGTCAAGACATAAGATCAGTGTGGGAATCTGCTTTAGTTTTTCTTGCCCATCAGGTTTGCCTCTTTCAGGAACTGTAGGACTTTTCTAGGAAGGCCCCAGGCTGTGAGACGAGGGGGTAGTCTGGGTCTTATAAAGCTGTCCATCCCAAAGCTCTGGAGCCCCCCTGAGAATCCCATTTCTCCCACTTCTTTTCCTGTTGTTCTTCTCTCCCCATCAGTGCTTTTATGAATGGAACCTGCTGCCCCCAAAGGAATCCAGTAACAGAGGGGTTAATGAAATGGAAGGAAATGCAGCTGTCACCAGACAGTTGAGCTGAGCTCTTTGTTCTCACTTCTTACTACTCTTCTATCCCACCCTTTGTTTTTGTGTATTTCTAATAGCAGTTTTTTAAAAATCAAGTTCAGGAGGGTCTGTTTTTGGTTCCTGTTTGCATACTTCGTCAAAATGTGACCTTGGGACTCTTGGTGGTATGTATAGTATGTCAGCTGTGGATAGGGAGGTGCATGTGGTGGATGCTCAGTGGCACCCCATCTGTGCCACCCAGACTTCTTGTTCCAGCAGCCTCATCTCATTTGGGTGGCACCCAGAATCTGGGTTTCATCTAGACGTTCCAGTTCTCTCAAGAGGTGAGTGGGTAGAAGAGGGGGCCCTGGGACCTTATTCTGAGGATGTTAGCATAACCTTTTTCTGTGCTTGGGCAGAGATGCAGATGGGGCCTCTCCCCCAGCCCTCTGCCATGTTGGACATCATTCTCATTTCAGTTACAAAATCTGTCCTCTCTCTCTCTCTCTCTCTCTCTCTCTCTCTTCATTGCACAGTGGCTCAGGAAATGTATTGACTCCAAAAACTCAGGACAATCTGAGACAAAAAGGCAACGCAGGAAGTTGAGTGTTATCAGGAGGGAGACAGTGGTTCCTCTTGGGATGCTTTCAGCTTTTGTCTCTCTCAGAACAAGCAAACCATTTTAAAACATAAATCCAAATGATATATTTCAGAATGTCTTCTATAAATGACAAATAAGGGCCAGAAATGTTCCCCACAGATGTTCTGCCGTCTCAAGATACACATGGCATTTATTTATTTTCTAAAAAAGAGCACTTTTATTAAATTGCCTAATATTAGTTTTGTCTTGTTACTCACGGCTAGTTGATAGAAGCCTAGGTGGTACCTTTCCATATTGTAATTGTTATCACCCTCATTCTTTTCTTTGTTCATTTTGCCAGGACAGACTTTAGTCAAATCAGATGTGTGCGACTTTTCCTGGCACTTAACTGGCATTGTGACTTGCATTGTAACATTTTCCATTTACAATTTTTCTTTTTTTGGAAAGAAAATCGTTGCCTTTAAGTGGGATGGAAAGTTTGATTCATTACACTGAAATCTGGTTGCTGCGTTGCCTTCTGTAACAGCACGGTGAGTGTTACACCATGTTGTGGCTTGGATGCCAAGCTTGCAGAGGCCCCTGGTGCTCTTTCATACAGAGATGGGGACCCGAATTGGGTCCCAGTACTGTGGCAGCAGCCCCATGGATAGGAACTTCTTCATGGGTTCTGTTTAGACTCACTGTTGATCACTGTGAACCCCCCTGCTTATGGTCTTAGTTTCTTTTTTCCTTTTGGTTTCACATCCTCTTAACAGCTCTGTGAAGTGTGTGGGGGATATAATGGGGATTCCCTCATAGTAAGCCTGTGGGGCTGGGTGGAGGGAGCATAGTGTCTGTGATTCCTGGCTCTGTTCCAACAAGTGTGTACAGTAACGTCTTAAATCAGTCCCTGCTTTTTCAATCCTGTGTTAACTTTGTCTTTTCATTGTCTGTATTTGAGGCTTTGACATCTGGGGCCCTATGGATCCTGGTGGTTTACAACCCCTCCCAGGACCAGCCAGTTCCTAGTGAAGGCCAAGGACTTGTCTGTGAGTGCACCTTTCATATGCAAACCAACCAATCCAGAGCCCACACTCCAAATACTTCTTTATTAGGCTGTTATCCTCAGGACCACCATCTCCCTGCCCCCAATGGGCGGGGGTGGGGGGGTGGGGGTGGGGCCAGGGTGCAGGTGCCAGACAGCTAGGCACCCCTGTGTACCAGAGCTCACTGAAGTTGTTGCTAAGCCTGCTTACCCTACCTTTCCTTCCAATGGAAACCACAGTAAAGAGTTGCTCACATTGTCCCCTTGTCCTGATGGGCCCAAGTGCTTCCCTGAGTGACTGCCTGTGGTGTTGCATGCCTCTTCCTCTTGGAACTGTGAATAACTGTATTTTTAATGGCAGTCATCTCCTGATCTGTTGGCCTCACCACACCTGAATAATAATAAACCCTTCATTTTAAGACATCCCAAGAAGCTGCTTCCCTCAGGCCTTCTTCACCCTCCTTGTGTGCTTGACTTGACTTGTCCTATCTACTGCTGCCTTTGTCAGTGCCTCACTTCTGGTTCTCCTTCCTCATTGTCACTAGAGCTGTATTTTTTGGATTATAAATATGTCATGTCTTTTTCTTTGAATGTTGGAACCTACCAGTAAGCCTGGAGGTCATCCCACTACATGGTGGGGTGCAGCCCTGGACCTCTGTGCATGGGATCCTGGGACACCTGTAGCCCAGCCCCTCTGCACTCTGCCACCCTCACCCCATCTCTAGGCCTTTTTTCTATGACTCCTGATGACTGCTCTCTCCTGCTGCCATCTATGCTGGGAGCAGAAGTCCCCCCTCTGTACCCTGGGTATTACTGCTCTTCTTCTGTTCTAGCTGTTTCTACGGACATACTGCTCTGTCCTGCTCTCTGGTCCACTCTGGGACCAGCCAGTTTTCACTGTCCCTGTGGTTATTGTTCCAGAGCAGGGCCTCAGCATCTTTGAATATATAGATGAGTGAGTGAACTAATCATGATATATGGGTCATGGCACGATGAATGCTTGTGTTAGAATAATGGCCCCCTAGAGATCCTGGTCCCCAGAACCAGAGACTATTAAGTTATATGGTACAGAGGTATTAAGGTTGGTGTGATGTGAGGGCGGTTGCTAATGAACTGACCCTGAGATGGGGACATTATCTTAGTTCTTAGTCGAATCACAAGTCCTTAATGTAGAAGAAAAGAAGGCAGAAAAAGATGCAGTGTGAGAAGGGCTCAGGAATTCTCGCTGGCTTCAAAGATAGAAGAGCCACAACTTGAGGAATGTAAATGGCCTAGAGAAGCTGAAAAGTCAGAGCAACAGACTTTCTCTTGCATCCTCCAGGAGGAGCACTGTCCAGCAGAAACCTTGGTTTTATTCCCGTGAGACTCATGTCTGACTCCTGATTTCCAGAACTAAACAATAACACATTTATGTTGGTTTAAGCCACTGAGTTGTAATTTTTAACATCAGCTTTAGGAATTGAATACATTAGTGTTCCTGGGAGGATATAACAAATACCAAGTGCTTTAACTACAGTTTTTGGTGTGTTACTATTGAGTTATATAGTATCAGTTAAAAACATCTGTAACTATTTGAATTAGCTGAGAATACATGAGGATCTCACTTTGCTTAGTGGGATCACAAAGACATGATATGTTGGATATGTTGGAAAAGAGGTGTTTATTATTTTTCAGTTGAAATATTTAATAATTAAACATTATGCATTTCTCTAGTATGGTATGCTTTCAGAAGTATGCTTTCAGAATTTTACAGTTTTTTTTTTTTTTTTTTTTTTTTTATGATAGTCACACAGAGAGAGAGAGAGAGGCAGAGACGTAGGCAGAGGGAGAAGGAGGCTGACGCCTCCGGGAGCCTGACGTGGGATTCGATCCCAGGTCTTCAGGATCGCGCCCTGGGCCAAAGGCAGGCGCTAAACCGCTGCGCCACCCAGGGATCCCGCTTTCAGAATTTTAAAGAACTTGTACGGTGAAGTTCCTGGCTAGCCTTGTAAATTCTTCATTGACCCTCTCTGGAAATGGTGGCTGAAGAGAGGCCTCAGCTCAGAAGGTCCAAAACTGGAGAGTGGAGAGGTGGCCCATGGGCTCTGGGATCCCAGGTGATGTTACCCAGGGCCGCTGACCACCTTCTTGTCATGCACTACCCTGCATGAGCATCCAGGGCCATCTTCAACTTGGATTTCTGTGTAGATGGGATCCAGTTGTTTAAATATTTCAGGCTCTTGAGAAAGTGTCTCAAACCAGATAATTATCCTGATAACATGACGAAACCAGAATTTACCAAGGGTAAATGACAAAGAGGCTGCATATATCCTTTTTAGAAAAAATTAAATGTTATAGACAGTCTTTTTAGTGTAACTGGATCATGAGTCATCTTCAATCCTTTTTTTTAATTGGAGTTCAATTTGCCAACATATACCATAACATCAAGTACTCATCCCATCAAGTGCCCCCCTCAGTGCCCATCACCCAGTCACCCCCACCCCCTGCCCACCTCCCTTTCCACCACCCCTGTTTGTTTCCCAGAGTAGCAGTTTCTCATGTTCTGTCTCCCTTTCTGATATTTCCCACTCTTTTTTTCTCCTTTCCCCTTTATTTCCTTTCACTATTTTTTATATTCCCCAAATGAATGAGACCATATAATGTTTGTCCTTCTCTGATTGACTTATTTCACTCAGCATAATACCCTCCAGTTCCATCCACGTCGAAGCAAATGGTGGGTATTTGTCATTTCTAATGGCTGAGTAATATTCCATTGTATACATAGACCACATCTTCTTTATACATTCATCTTTTGATGGACACCAAGGCTCCTTCCACAGTTTGGCTACTGTGGACATTGCTGCTATAAACATCGGGGTGCAGGTGTCCCGGCGTTTCCTTGCATCTATATCTTTGGGGTAAATGCCCAGCAGTGCAATTGCTGGGTAGTAGGGCAGGTCTATTTTTCACTCTTTGAGGAACCTCCACACAGTTTTCCAGAGTGGCTGCACCAGTTCACATTCCCACCAACAGTGCAAGAGGGTTCCTCTTTCTCCGCATCCTCTGCAACATTTGTGGTTTCCTGCCTTGTTAATTTTCCCCATTCTCACTGGTGTGAGGCGGTATCTCATTGTGGTTTTGATTTGTATTTCCCTGATGGCCAGTGACGCGGAGCATTTTCTCATGTGCATGTTGGCCATGTCTATGTCTTCCTCTGTGAGATTTCTGTTCATGTCTTTTGCCCATTTCATGATTGGATTGTTTGTTTCTTTGCTGTTGAGTTTAATAAGTTCTTTATAGATCTTGGATACTAGCCCTTTATCTGATATGTCATTTGCAAATATCTTCTCCCATTCTGTAGGTTGTTTCTTTTGCTGTGCAAAAGCTCCTTATCTCGATGAAGTCCCAATAGTTCATTTTTGCTTTTGTTTCTCTTGCCTTCATGGATGTATCTTGCAAGAAGTTGCTGTGGCCAAGTTCAAAAAGGGTGTTGCCTGTGTTCTCCTCTAGGATTTTGATGGAATCTTGTCTCACATTTAGATCTTTCATCCATTTTGAGTTTATCTTTGTGTATGGTGCAAGAGAGTGGTCTAGTTTCATTCTTCTGCATGTGGATGTCCAATTTTCCCAGCACCACTTATTGAAGAGACTGACTTTCTTCCAGTGGATAGTCTTTCCTCCTTTGTCGAATATTAGTTGACCATAAAGTTGAGGGTCCACTTCTGGGTTCTCTATTCTGTTCCATTGATCTGTGTGTCTGTTTTTGTGCCAGTACCACAGTGTCTTGATGACCACAGCTTTGTAGTACAACCTGAAATCTGGCATTGTGATGCTCCCAGCTATGGTTTTCTTTTTTATTAATATTCCCCTGGCTATTCGGTGTCTTTTCTGATTCCACACAAATCTTAAGATAATTTGTTCCAACTCTCTGAAGAAAGTCCATGGTATTTTGATAGGGATTGCATTAAATGTGTCAGTTGCCCTGGGTAACATTGACATTTTCACAATATTAATTCTTTCAATCCATGAGCATGAAATATTTTTCCATCTCTTTGTGTCTTCCTCAATTTCTTTCAGAAGTGTTCTATAGTTTTTAGGATCTAGATCCTTTACCTCTTTGGTGAGGTTTATTCCTAGGTATCATGCTTTTGGGTGCAATTGTAAATGGGATTGACTCCTTAATTTCTCTTTCTTTAGTCTCATTGTTAGTGTATAGAAATGCCACTGACTTCTGGGCATTGATTTTGTATTCTGCCACACTGCTAAATTGCTGTATGAGTTCTAGCAATCTTGGGGTGGAGTCTTTTGGGTTTTCTATGTACGGTAGCATGTCATCGGCAAAGAGGGAGAGTTTGACTTCTTCTTTGCCAATTTGAATGCCTTTTGTTTCTTTTTGTTGCCTAATTGCTGAGGCTACGGCTTCTAGTACTATGTTGAATAGCAGTGGTGAGAGTGGACATCCCTGTCTTGTTTCTGATCTTAGGGGAAAGGCTCCCAGTGTTTCTCCATTGAGATTGATATTTGCTGTGGGCTTTTCAAAGATCAATTTAAGATGCTTAGGAATGTTCCGTCTATCCCTACACTTTGAAGAGTTTTGATCAGGAATGGATGCTGTATTTGTCAAATGCTTTCTCTGCATCTATTGAGAGGATCATATGGTTCTTGTGTTTTCTCTTGCTGATATGGTCAATCACATTGATTGCTTTACGAGTGTTGAACCAGCCTTGCATCCCGGGGTAAATCCCATTTGGTCACTTTGAATAATCTTCTTAATGCACTGTTGGATCCTATTGGCTAGTATCTTGTTCAGAATGTTTGCATCCATGTTCATCAGGTATATTGGTCTATAATTCTCCTTTTTGGTGGGGTCTTTGTCTGGTTTTGGAATTAAGGTGATGCTGGCCTCATTGAACGCGTTTGGAAGTACTCCATCTCTTTCTATTTTGCTGAACAGCTTTAGTAGAATAGTTATGGTTTCTTCTTTAAACGTTTGATAGAATTCCCCTGGGAAGCCATCTGGCCCTGGACTTTTGTGTCTTGGGAGGTTTTTGATGACTGCTTCAATTTCCTTGCTGGTTATTGGCCTGTTCAGGTTTTCTATTTCTTCCTGTTCCAGTTTTGGTAGTTTGTTGTTTTCCAGAAATGCGTCTATTTCTTCTAGATTGCCTAATTTATTGGCATATAGCTGCTCATAATATGTTTTTAAAATCGTTTGTATTTCCTTGGTGTTAGTGGTGATCTTCAATCTTTTTTGATCTCAGACCCCTGTCAGTAAAATGTACTTTTTACTGCATGTGCACTTAATGTGTGTTTATTTATGTATGTCATAGGCATTCAGTACATGATTGAATGAGTAAATAAATACACTAGTAAATATTTATTAGTTAATAAATCAATTAGAGAGGAATATCAATTATAAATCAAAGTTGTGATGTTTTTGCAACCCAGTGATCGTGTATTTTTTTGTGTGTGTCCACTTCTTCAGGGACCGTTGCCCTGGAACATCTTCAAGTAGCTTTATGTTGTAAAATCATCTCAGACCACTGAAAGAACATTGTATAGTTTCAGTTGTATGTCAGCCCAATTCATTCTCTTGATTTCCCTTTTATGTGAGATTACTTATGAAATTTTGAAAAACTATAGGCACCACCATGTACACAAAGGGACAGTCCTTACTTTTGTGCAGTGGGGTTGGTTCTGGTGGTCAAGAACTGTGAGGTGCTGGGTATCTGACTAGGTTCACTTTCTGGACCTTTGTGGGTGACTGCTGGTACAGGTGGTAAGCCAGCATGGGCTTGTAACTTCACACTGGGCAGCCTGAGCTGGGCTGCACAGGCACACCAGCCTCCTGCCTTTGAGTGTGCCTTTCTCATATGCCTTAAAATTTTGGATTTTTTTTTACTATGGTCAAGTATATGTGACATTTGCCATCAGAACTGCCTTTAAGCTTACAACTCTGTGGCATTAATTATATTCACATTGCTTGCAGCCATCACCACCACCTGTCTCTAAAACTTTTTCATATTCTCAAAGTGAAACTCTGAACCCATTGAACACTAAGTCCTAATTCCCTTCCCCAACCCTTGACAACCACTATTATACTTTCTGTCTCCATGATTTTGATGTACCTCTAGATACCTCATATGAGTGAAGTTATTCATGTAGTATTTGTCCTTTTGTGACTGGCTTACAAGCTTCGCATAATGTCCTCAAGTTTCATTCATGTTGTAGCATGGGTCAGTATTCCCTTCCTTTTTGAGGCTGAAAAATATTTGGGGATGTGTACATACCCCATTTTATTTACTCATCCTTATGGCAATGGACACTTGGGTTGCTTTCATCTTTTGGCTGTTGTGAATAATACTGCTGTGAACATGGCTCTGTGCAAATAAATGCTTGAGTATCTTGTGATTTATGTTTATGGTAACTTTTTGCATGAATTTAATTTGGATATCCTTTTCAAGGTCTGTATCCAGGATGGTACAGTGAGGGATGGTTATTAGGGCACCATGAATTGTGTATGGGGTCATTTTCCTACTGTTAGTTTTTGTGTTGGTCTCATGAACTCTAAAGAAGGTTGCTCTAGCCCTTTAACTGGAGATGACACTGCCAATGGACAGGCATCCAGGATTTCCAGCCACATGTTTACTTACCACACTTGTCTCCACCCCTCCCTGGTACCCCTTCTCCTATGGACCAGGGCACACACTCAGCTTGGAGGAGTTGCTATCAACAGAGACAGTGTCATGTGCTCCTCTATGCTCTCTTGCTTAGCTATTACCCCACTATTTATCTTTGAGTTTGAGATTCCTTTTGAATCTAGAGGCAGCCCTGCTTGCTGGCTGCCTCGGCACTGCTGTGGGCCTGCAGTGTAGTGTGGGGAGCAGTGCTGGAGGCTGAGGGGACACTGCTGGAGGAGGTCAGGCCCGGTCACTACAGCTGCATTCCCATGGTGGCCTCTGATGCACAAACGTAGAATGGGCCATGCTGACTTGTTAATTTTGAAGCCATTGATCTTGATTGCCGTTCAGTCAACTATTTTATCTCCATCTGTCTTTATGGTTATCCAGAGCATGCGTCCTTTGTTCACACTGACCTTTGGCAGTCAGGTTAAGGAGTTTCCTGCTAGTGTATCTTACGGCTGAGGGGGGTGGGAGCTGATGTTTTACTTGGTGATTGTCCACCATGCACACAAAGGTACCACTTCTCCCTGCATTTGGGGGATTGCTTCTGGCCAGTTCAGCCCATTGATAAGGCCTTTGTTCTGGGCTGTGCCCCTTTTGGTCAAATCGGATGCATGCAGTGATTGATTATGGGAGGAACAGGGAGGTCAGCCTTATCTAAAACTTTGTCAGAGGACAAGTCTCCAGGTCCAGAGTGCTGGCTGCTTTGCAGCTGGGAGCTGAGCCAGGGGTGTGGGGCAGGGCAGGGGGTCATGGGGAGAGATGGGGGAACTGCACCCTGGCAGCTGTTTCTCTACTTCACTCATTTCTCATTGTGTAATCATAACGCCCCCTCTGAAAGAGGCTGGTTTTAAACCTTCTTTTACTAATGAGTGAGGGCTTGCTCTACCTATATTTTAAAGGCTTCAGGAACACAGAAGTTGCATCTAAAGGAAGATAATTTCCCTTATTTATTTTCCTTTTGAATATCTGTAAATTTCGTTTATCTCTTTAAAAATAATGAGGCATTCATAAAAATGAATACATTAGGAACATAGTGATAGGTAGAAAAATATCTCTTAAGCTTCATTATTCTAGACAGGATCCTTAGTTTTGGAAAACTTATAAACATGTATTTTATTCGCATCATAGTTCACCTCGAAGCTGCAGTTGCTTAACCCTTCCTTCTGTGGAAGGTCCAGCTGGCTTAAGGATGGGATGCAGAGAGAAACTCAAGAGTTATTTTCTCAAGGGCATTTCTACTGAATGGTGAATTCTTTTTTTGAAAGTGTTCAGATTGCAACAGTATGACATACAACCAATTGGAAATAATAGATATTATCAAAGTATATGACAAAGAACTTTTAAATAAGGTAATGATTTGTCTTGAACAAAAGTTTCTACTGTGGTGGGCTTTGTCACAGTTTTGTCAGAGGATTATACTGTCATTGTAGACAGAAACTCCGAAACTGTACCTTGAGACCCTGGGAAGAGGAATCAGGTGAAAAGGAGCCCTTTCTGACAGTTGCCTTTTGAGTGTTCTTGAATATAGAGTTTTGTACATCAACTGAAAAGAGCATCCAGAAATAGCTTCTAGAATTAGTGGAGTCTGTGGCAGTAGCTGTGAGTATGGTGTGATTTACCCAGGTAACTCAAATGTTGGGAGTTTCGTGTTTGTGGTTACTCATTTGTCTTTTATAATTTGGGAATGAATTCTCCTTGAATATCCTCAAAAGACCTTTTCTATTCTTGATTCTTGGATGAACTCTGAATACACGGGAAATAAGTGAGGTTATTTATGGCTAAAGGGGGGTGTTGAAAGAATATGTATTTATACATAGATGCCTAAAAGACCTGATATGTGGCATGTGTGTGCCCTATGTGCACACAGAGCTGTGCTTGCTATAATATAATGTAGAATTATAATGACAAAGCACTGTACAGAGAGGAGGATCTCTTTTCCGCACCAAATATGAACTTTGAATTGGGAAAATGTATCTTTGTGTTTATATAGGGGTAAAATTCAGTTTCTTTTTTTCCCAATAAAAGATAATTTATTATGTTTTCTACTATTTAAATCACATCTCTCTCCACTTGTAGAGAATTTCCTTCCATTTCTAGTTTTCTGCTTTGAAGTTTAATTTCTGCAGAGCTGTGTTCCCTGAAAGCCTCTGTACATACTGATGTGGGTTTGGGCAGTGATAAAGGACTTTGGAATGCCACAGCTACATAGACTGATCACAGTAGGCTCGTGGAGAGTGGACTTGCTGCTGTATGGTTCATGTCAGCCCTCTGGCACCAGGGAGAAAGCATATGGAGTGACCGTATTGGACACAAATTCAAATGACTTAATTGTGTACTCTCCCTCTAACATTAAACCATTGGCACCTCCTACGGCTATTTAGAATACTAGGTTTTGAAATTCTGGAAAATGGAGAGAGGTAATCTTAATATTTAATTAAAACTTTTTGATCATAGAGTCAGACTTTTACAGTTAAAACAGACTTTATAAAATTAGGAATGAGGTTTAATGATTGTGACCTAAAACCCTGCTGACATCAATCATGAATGTCGATTATATAAAATCTGTTCATCACATTCTGTGGAAACCATATGACTCTTATATAAATATTTCAGAAAATACAAATGAATATAAATTAATGTTTTAATTTCTAGCAGTTCCTTTAAACACAGTAAGTAGAAAAATGGAAAACAGAGACTTTTGGTTCCAGAACAGGAAGGTATAGATTCACTTTTCCCAGCCCCTTTATATAAATACAATGAAATCCTAGAAGTAATTCAATAGGAATAGTAACAGGACACTAATAGTTGGAGGAGAAGGCAGACTGGCTAGGTACCTCAGAACCTGAGGAATGATAACATGGTGAATTCACCAGATTTCCTTTTTATTTTATATATACCCAGACTAGATGTGGAGAGGCCTGTTACCAGAACTGTCAACAACTATGGACAAAAACAAAACAAAGAAAAAAAAAAAAAAACATGGCCAAAGAAGAAGGCCCACAGAGACTTTAGTGAGAGCCCAGAGTCCTGCTCTACCCGCATGATGCCAGCAAGCAGTCTGGTCCTCCTCTAGGGGCAGCATCACAGAGATCTGTGTTCTCATGCCCTCATCTAGGGGCAAAAGGAGACCCAGACCCAGGGGCTTCTGCCTACCTGACCACACTACAGCAGAAGGTGGCCCAGGGAAGGTGCCTTCCATTCCCTTACGAATAGCATTGACAGAAGGACCTACAGAATCATAGTTGAAAATCTGATGCTCCCCCCAAAGAATGAAAACAAGACAAGAATGTCTGTTCTCATCAACCTTATGTGATATAATACTAGAAGTTCTCATCACTCAAAAAGATAAGAAAAAGAAGTAAAATGCATACAGCTTGGACAAAAAAAACCCCAAAACCCAAAACCTCAATTTGTAGACACATGATTATTTATGAAAAAAATTCTTAAGGAAGCCACCAGAGATACCCCAAAACCTCTGCTAGACCTAATACATTTCCTCATTAAGATTACAGGATACCTACAGATTTGATGAAGTCCCTATCAGAATTCCAATGAAATTTTCGTGGAGCTAGAACAGATAATTCTAAAAATCTTATGGAACTTAAATAAAATCTCTCTCTCTTTTTTTTTTTTTTTGTTTAAAAAAAAAGGGGGCAGCCCTGGTGGCCCAGCGGTTTAGTGCTGCCTTCAGCCTGGGGTGTGATACTGGAGACCCAGATCAAGTCCCACGTCAGGCTCCCTGCATGGAGCCTGCTTCTCCCTCTGCCTGTGTCTCTGTCTCTCTCTCTCTCTCTCTCTCTGTGTCTGCCATGAATGAATAAATAAAATCTTTAAAAAAAAACAAAATTCTCATGGAATCACAAAACACCCTGGATAGCTAAAGTAATCTTTAAAAGAACAAAGCTGGAGACATCACAATTTCTGATTTCAAACTATATTACAAAGCTATAGTAATCAAAATAGTATGCTGTTGGTTTAAAACAGAAGCATATATCAATGAAACAGAATTGAGAGCCCAGAAATAAACCCCTGGATAAATGGTCAGTTAATTCATAACAAAGGACAACTCAGAAATAAGTCCACGGAACTATACTCAGTTTTTGACAAAGAAACAAAAGCAATTCATTGAGGGAAATATAGCTTTTAATAAATGCTACAGGAACAATTGAGTAAACAAAAAACCCAACAATATAAACCTTGTATCTCATATAAAAGTTAGAAGGTATCATAGATTTAAATGTAAAGCTATAAAATTTTAGAAAGAAAACATAAAGAGGATTTGGGACCTACTGCTAGGCATAGAGTTGTTAGTCTTGACCCCAAGAACATATTTGATAAAAGGAAGTAATTGATGAATTGGACCTCATCAACATACAAACATGCTGTGGGACAAATGTTGCTAAGAAGAAGATAGCTTACAGACTGAGAGACAATATTTGCAATTCACAAATCCAACAAAGCATTTGTATCCAGAATATATAAAGAACTCTAAAAATCGAACATTAACAAGAACAACAACAGAAAAATCCAATTTGAAAGTGGTAAGACCTAAGGAGACATTTCACTGAAGACAATCTATGGAAGGCAGTAAGCGCATGAGTAGATGTTCAGCATTCTTAGATAACATAAATCAAGTTAAAACCACAAAGAGATTTCATTGCACATCTACCATAGTAGCAAAAATAAAAACAGTGATAACACTAAAATGGTGGTACATCCATACCATGGAATACTATTCAGCAGTAAAAAGGAATGAACTCTTGATACATACTACTTGGATGGGCCTCCAGGAAACGTTCCTGAGTTCAAAAAGCCAATTTCAAAAGGAAACATCCTGCTTTATCCCATTATGTAACATTTGTGAAATAACATAATTATGGAGATGGGGAACAGATTAGTAGTTGTCAAGGGTTAGGAATAGAGGAAGGTGCATGTGGCTACAAAGAAGGAATGAATATAAGGCCATTTATTTGATGTGGTTTTAAGAGGCTTTACACATGGAAAATTACATAGAAGTACATACACAAATACACTCATATGCTCAAAGCTGGTGAAATCTGAAGAAGCTCTGTGGATTGTACAGAGGACAATGTGTTGCTGTTGTACTCTGGTTATGCAGTATCTTAACATGGGAGATGATGAGTGAAGGGTGAACAGGACCTCCCTATCCATTTCTTTGCAACTTCTTGTGTATCTATGATTATCTCAAAAAAAGTTTAAGAGTAGTCATTTCATTATATGAACTATAATTATTAAATATGCAGTTGAGACACAAACTTATTAAACCTAGTGCACAATGAGAATGTGAAACTGCCAGGACCACAGCCTCAGGAGGGAGCCCTGGTCCTCTCAGGATGCTATGCCACTTCAGATGAGAGTAGGGGAGAAGATACGCCTGCTACTTTTTCTAGGGAGAGGTAGCATCATAGGTTTACATTCTTTTCAGCAAAGATGAAACACTTAGGTAACAATATCTCTTATGGCTGTGAGCATAATCATGTGAAATTTGTGAATAACTATAATTAAGGGCAAATAGAAGGTTCTTACTATTTTTTCAGACTTGACTTTAAGGAGACTTAGTTCTCTGGTTATAAGGGAAATAAAAAACACTCAGGAATATTAGTTTATTAAATTAATGCCTGGAAATATCCACCAATATTTTATTTTAAAGTACTTTTATCTTCTAGTCATGAGAAATTCAGATAATTGCAATTGGAAGGGATGCACCAATGCACATCCCCTGCTGCTTATTATCCCTTTCTCAATCCTAGGAGTGTCACAGCCCTTTGCCTTTTAAATCAGAACTGTAATTGTGTGCTCACAGCCTATGCCTTCCATAAAGAACAGGTATTGGATAAAAACATATTGTTGCATCATGGTCCATACCTAAGTAGTTATGCATCTTTAACACATTTACAAGAAATGCATACTGTAGCAAAATACTACACTGCTGTGCGATGTTTCTAAATAAACAAGCTTGTAGTCAGAGACATTCACTCCCATGAGACAAAACATGGTAAAAATGGGGCAGGTGTCTTGCACTAATGGACAGGTGAGGAAGTTTTCAATGGGAAATGCTTCCAAAAACACACTAATTGTTAACTATAAAAAAAAAGACTCCTTCTGGAACTGAAAGAATATCCTGGAGTAATACACACTCTTACTCTGTTTTCTCAGGGGAAATAGGTTTTAAGGAAATGCCTCATGCAATATTATCAAGAACCATAACTCTCAATGGGATGCTTCCTGTAAAAAAAAGAGCAAGGGACTCTGTTGCAGAGTAAGTCTAAAGATACAGAAAATCCAATCTCGATCTGCATTTCAGTAACAACATCCAGTTATTGGATTAACGATAGATTAGCTGTGCAGAATTAGAGAGTATGGAGCCAAGCCCTGAGGCTATAACTGGGGTGCTATATAATGCCATCTAAGATGGCAGAGGCCCTCAGAGGCCCTTTGGGCTTTCCCACTAACAGTGTGACTGGGACGTAAATAAATAAAAGCTTCAAAAAAAATGAACTGAGATTAAAAATGTAGTTCAAAGTGCAAGTCCTCAGAGATTCTTTTTTTTTTTTTGAGATTTTATTTATTTATTCATGAGAGACACAGAAAGAGGCAGAGACTGAGGCAGATGGAGAAGCAGATTCCCTGGAGGGAGCCTGATGTAGGACTCGATCCTACGTCCCCAGGATCACGACCTGAACCGAAGGAGATGCTCAACCACTGAGCCACCTAGGTGTTCCAGTCCTCAGAGATTCTTAATGCTGAGTGTTGGTGTCACCTGGAAAAAGTGAAAAGTATCACAGTTTCTGTTAGCAGGTCTGAAGTATCACAGTCTAAAGCAGGTCAAAAAAGAACCTGCAGAAAGCAGGGAAACTGTGCTTCCCTGGGTATACACTTCATGGTAGGGCCTTCCTGTGTGACCAGCCACTTATTGCTGGGGACATCTGGTGTGGAGCTTCATGGAAATAGCAGAACATCTTCTAAAGTTATGCTAGATCCCCCAAGAGCACTGGTTTTCAAAGTGTGGTCCCTGGACCAGCATCATTGCATTACCTAGGAACTTGTTGGAGGTGCACATTCTATCACCCTGTCCCTATCCAGCTGAATCAGAGAGTCTGGAGTGGACACCATGATCTTTTTGATGCTGTCACATGCTGAAGTTAGAGCATCCTGTCCTTGAGCATGGTTGCTGTCAGCTGTCTCCCTGCTCTTGTCCTCCACACTGCCAAGGAGCAGCGCCCTGCAGCCAAGATCTTCCTTCCAAAAGCATAGTCATCTCGTTTAGGGTCTATGCCTGCCTTGTAAACAAGGCCACCTGTGTTTTTCCCCTTCCGTTTACCCAGTCTACCGCATGTTCTCAGCTGTTTTTCAGGGGCCCTCCTGCTAACTAGAAGCAGGCAGGTGATTTTCACTGAATTGGCTGTTTGTGAATGTGCATGTTCATTATCCATTAGTGTCCATTTGTGTTAAATAATAGTTCTGAGAGCTTAAAGAATATTGCAGCTTATAACTTCCTGCTTTGTTCTTCAAGTCAGTGTCATTATCTACACATAGAAAGCCCCGTTCTAGGTGCTTTGTGAACAGAGGTGACATATTAGTCTCTGCATTTAAGGAACTTACAGCCTAGTTGGAGGGACAGACATGCGCATCTATGACATTCCTAGATGTGTGGCTCTTTGCAAGTGACTTTTACTCTCATGCTCCTCCTCTGTGAGTCAAAGATGATTTGCTGTGGAGTGTAGTGCCCATGAGCCAATACCTGCAAGTCTTAGGACAGTTTTACTATGTTGTTGGCATTAATTGAGTAGAGGAAATCTGGAGAAGGTGGGGCTTTAAGGGGCCTTAGGAATATCTTAGTGTTTGAATAGGCAATTAAATTAGTTAATTGAATTAAGTGTGTTTGTGCTTGATTGCCTTGCTTCAGTGTTGGCTAGGTCAATTCAGCTCATACCATGAGCCTTAAATGCTTCTCACCTTGATATCAGCACTGCCACCTCTGTGGTCAGGGAGTGTTTCCTTTGTCATGCCACACTTATGGGGTAGTCAGTTCATACAACACTCAGAAAGGCAGTAAGAAGGAAAAGAACATTAACAAAGAAAAAAGGATACAGAGAAAGGGATGAGGTATCTGGGAAAGATGGGGCAGGAAGAGTATAAGAAACTGAAGGGAAGAGAACATGACAATGGATCAGAGTGGAGTTTGGGATGCTCTTGTGCCCAGTGACAAAACTCGTGCATCATCTTCATGTAGTGCAGAATGCCCTGACTGCTGGAGCCCAGAAAGCAGCTTTAGAGGCTGAGTGAAAGTCTGTGTCCCCACACTCTCTGTCACAAGTCGGGGAGCCATTTCTGAGAGAGATTGCCCCTGTTGAGAATCAGGATGGCCCATGGGTCATATATATATTTTTTTAATCTTAGACTTAAAAGTGAATAGAAATGTTGGTAGCAATACTCTACTGCAAAATGACTTCATTTTTAAAAAAAGATTTTATTTATTTGTGAGACACAGAGAGAGAGACAGAGACACAGGCAGAGGGAGAAGCAGGCTCCCTGCAGAGAGCCTGATGTGGAACTCGATCCCAGGACCCCGGGGTCACACCCTGAACCAAAGGCAAACACTCAACCACTGAGCCACCCAGGCATCCCAAACGACTCTTTAAAACATAGAACTGGGTGTTATCAGAGGAAGATATAGACATGGCCAACATGCACATGAGAAAATGCTCTGCATCACTTGCCATCAGGGAAATACAAATCAAAACCACAATGAGATACTGCCTCACACCAGTGAGAATGGGGAAAATTAACAAGGCAGGAAACCACAAATGTTGGAGAGGATGTGGAGAAAAGGGAACCCTCTTACACTGTTGGTGGGAATGTGAACTGGTGCAGCCACTCTGGAAAACTGTGTGGAGGTTCCTCAAAGAGTTAAAAATAGACCTGCCCTACGACCCAGCAATTGCACTGTTGGGGATTTACCCCAAAGATTCAGATGCAATGAAACGTCGGGACACCTGCACCCCGATGTTTCTAGCAGCAATGTCCACAATAGCCAAACTGTGGAAGGAGCCTTGGTGTCCATCGAAAGATGAATGGATAAAGAAGATGTGGTCTATGTATACAATGGAATATTCCTCAGCCATTAGAAATGACAAATACCCACCATTTGCTTCGATGTGGATGGAACTGGAGGGTATTATGCTGAGTGAAGTAAGTCAATCGGAGAAGGACAAACAGTGTATGTTCTCATTCATTTGGGGAATATAAATAATAGTGAAAGAGAATAGAAGGGAAGGGAGAAGAAATGTGTGGGAAATATCAGAAAGGGAGACAGAACATAAAGACTCCTATCTCTGGGAAACGAACTAGGGGTGGTGGAAGGGGAGGAGGGCCGGGGGTGGGGGTGAATGGGTGACTTGCACTGAGGGGGGCACTTGACAGGATGAGCACTGGGTGTTATTCTGTATGTTGGTAAATTGAACACCAATAAAAAATTAATTTATTAAAAAAAAGAACTGGGTGTTATAATGAGAAAGCTAGCACAAAATGGCCTGCAGCCAACCCTCTTTGGTGCTATAGACTAGGTTTCACTGACGCTAGATTCCAAAGAGACATCAGTATTACCTTTCAGTGAGGTCTTTGGGGAGCATGACTCACATGCATGTATGCTTTGTGATCTTTTAATTTCTTTAGGCTATCGCTTATGCCTATTTTTATTTTATTTTCTACTTTACATGTAGTATATCAAAATAGAGTGACTGATGGAAAGGAAATGTATTTGAAGAAAACCTGGAATCCATTTTAAGTAGGACCCATCATCATAAAACAAAAAATGGAATCTGCCCATCAGCAACCGGGCATGTAAAGATGCCCATTTGGAATTCCAGTGATTAATCCAGAGTGTCTCCAGTCTTTATGATGTCTGTGACTTGCATAGCACACTCAGTGTAATCACCCTCCCAGAAATGAGGCCTTGTGTCAGCATAGAAAATAGCGTTCAGTTCTCCACCATTACCATAGTAGTCTCCTAGGGCTGTTGTAACAAATCACCACAAACTGGGTGGCTTAAGACAACAGAAGTTTATTTTCTCTCAGTTCTGGGAGTTAGACGTCTGAAATCAAGCTGTCAGTAGGGCCATGCTCCCTCTGACAGCTCCAGGGAGGACCCTTCCTTCACTCTCCCAGCTTCTGATGGTGGTTGGCAGCCGTCAGAGTTCCTTGGCTTATAGGCTCCAGTTTTTGTCTTCATCAAAACATGGCCATCTTCACTCTGTGTGAGTCTCTCTCTTTCTTTTCTTTTGTTATAGGGATACCAATCATTGGATTAGCACCCCCCCCCCCCCAACTCCAGTATGGCCTCATTTTTTTTTTAAGATTTTATTTATTGATTCATGAGAGAGACAGAGAGCGAGGCAGAGACATAGGCAGAGGGAGAAGCAGGCTCCCTGCGGGATCACGACCTGAGCCAAAGGCCGATGCTCAACCACTGAGCCACCCAGGTGCCCCCAAATGGCCTCATTTTAACTTGACTAATTACATCTGCAAAGACTCTATTTCTAAATAAGATCATGTTGTTTGGTTCTGGGTGGGCATGATTTTTGGAAGGATGCTATTCATCATAGTATAATTGCTCTAGTCACTTACTGACACTTGCAAATCTCTGTAGAGAGTATTTTTAAGGATTCCATTTTGGTGTAAGAAACGAGGAGTTATTAAGAGCAGAAAGTTTTAAGGCTTTTTGGAAATCCATGACAATGTTTGTCTTCTGGATGTCTGGATCAGGCAGTGAAGTAATATACCCAGGAGCCTCTCTGTAAGTTCAGCGAGAGTGTCACAGTACCCCATGCCCAGCACAATCCCTTGCACACCATCTGAGCTCAGAGTTTGTAGATAAATAGAAACTCAGAAAACATGGCACATTAATGCCTATGGTATTTAGAAAAAAAATCCTTTAAGGCAATCTAATTGATTGCCATATATTTCAAGAATATTGCTGGGTCAGCTTTACTTTGACATCTCTACACATTGAATGTGTATTTTTAGAAAATTCCCAAATGTGGTTCCATCCCGTATTAGGAATTGCCCGCCCACGGCATTCCCCCGGAGAATGTTATCAAGGAGATTAACTGTGTCCGTGAATAAATCTGGCATTTTTCTGAGGGAGCATAAACACGCAGAACCCATTACAGTTATAGTAATGGCCCAACAGCGTGTAATTGCAGCACGTACCTTGTATGGGAGGAGTCCGTGGAGAACCCGAGCCACACATGGCTTTGGAATGAGCTAGCCTTCCTTAGAAAGGAGAGGATGTGGGCAGCAATCCCAGACATCCAGACAGAGTTGAGGGGGAGCTAGGCCCAGGGGCTAGCCTGTCAGATGAGGGTAGGACAGGGTGTGGTGGGGAAGGTGGGTCGGTGGCCAGGAGTTTTGTTGGTTTTGTTTGCCTTCATTGCAGATTTGTCATTCACTCCAAAAATGATTTTGGCTTTGAATAATGTGGATGGGCAGTCAGCCAAAGGAAAGTCTGACAGGACATGAAGCTGTGAAGCCAGAGAAGTACTGATGTCTCCCTCTGAGAGTACTGCTAGCTCAGCTAATTGTTTTTTGGTGCCTTTTGTAAGTCTGAGGAAATGAGTTTCTTAAATTGGAAATACTGATTCTCATAAGTTATTAGATATTGAAGCTCTTATCAGATGACAGGTTTCCCAACTAATTTTTTTTTAAAGGGCGTAATAGTTAACATGAGAAGAGATAATCTTCAAGTGTAATGTCTTCCTGGGATAGCTTGGGTGTGGGAAAATGAGTCACAGACTTAGAGTTCTGGACTAAAGATCCAGACACAGTGAAAGGAGGAGAAGGGTCATAATAGAGCAAGTAGTGCTTTGGTAAAGCGGAGATGTGGTGTCTGGGGACACCTCTTGAGTAAGGTGAGAGTGAGGATGGAGGTGCAGGGCCAGGAGCTGCCCTGTGCACTTTCTTTCCTGCACTTAAACCCCTGTGATGCTTGTGTGGTGGGGTGAACCCTCTACATGCCTTGTTCCATTTGTAGATCCATCCACAACTCCCACTGCTTTTCCCTGAGGACCTAGCTGCCTCCCCTTACTATGACTGACCTTGGCAGCCTAGCTGGCCTCTCTGCCTTTACTCTTGCCTATTCCTGCCTTTAACCCTTGCCTTAGCACGCACTGTGTACCCTCCACTCAGCTACCACAGTGGTGCCTTAAACTATAAAGCAGATCATATGCATCTCTGCTTGGAAGCCCCCCAGCCCCACCTGCCATATGCCCTTTCCTGGGCCTGCAGGTCTTTGTACCTGGCTGTCTGCTTTCTCTCTCCCTCATGTCGTCACCCTCCCACCTTGCACCTGCCTTATACCACCTGGCCTCCTGGCAGTGCCCTGCCTCAGGTCCTTTCTGAAACCTTCCTCCAGTACTCTGTAGGTCCAGTGTCATATCCTCAGGGAGTCCTTCCCTGACCACCCTATCTTTGTCCTTAATGCTGGTCTGGTTACCTCGACAGCACTTCACCACCACCTGTCCTTTTACCTGTTTGACCTTTAGCTGTTTTGCAATCCTGCCTCCTCATTATAAGGTAAACTCCAGAGAGGCAATGACTGGCTGCACACCTGGCTCCTAGAGTAGAGTGATGCTTGTCTCCTAAATGATGCTCAAAAGTATATATATATATATATATATATATATATATATATATATATATATATAATATTTAATGTGTATTAACATATGCATGTATGTATTTTAAAGATTTATTCATTTATTTTGAGGTGGGGGAGGAGCAGAGGGAGAGAATCTTTCAAGCAGACTCCATGCTGAGTGAGGCGCCTCACTGGGGTGGGGGAGTAGGGCTTGATCCCACAACCCATGAGATCATGATCTGAGTGGAAACCAAGAGTTGAAACACACTCAACCAACTGAACTGAGCCTCGCAGGCGCCCCAGTGTGTATGAGTATATTTGAAAGAACAAAGAACATCAACACACTCAATATTCATTGACTCAGTTACAAAATACTTTTACTAAAAATATCTATTTATGGGGTACTCTATTTTAGCACTTAAAAAAAAAGATTTCATTCATTTATTCATGAGAGAGAGGCAGAGACAAGGCAGAGGGAAAAGCAGGCTCCCTGCAGGGAACCTGATGTGGGACTTGATCCCAGGACCTCTGGGATCATGGCTTGAGCTAAAGGCAGACCCTCAACTGGTGAGCCTCCCAGGTTCCCCTATTTTAGCACATTTTTAATATGGAACTGATATTACCTTCTCAGTGTAAGTTTCATCAAATAAATTCAAAGCCTGTGGGTAGTCATTGATCATTGGATGTTGTCAGAGGTTATCATTGTTTTTGTTGATGTCAGTACCACACATGAAACCATGTGAGCTGACACCCTTTCCTTACATGTATGACCAAGGTTTGTAAAAATTCTTTTATGAAAAAGTATTCTTTTGATCAGCATATGTTGTTACAAGAAAGAATGGGAAAGGATGGAATACAACTGGTTCCACTTCCCACACCTTACCATGTTGATTCTTTTTTTTTTTAAATTTTGATTATTCATTTGAGAGAGAGAGAGAGAGATAGCAAGAGAAAGCATGAGGGGGCCAGGGGGTGTGAAGAAGGCGAAGCAGACTCTCCACTGAGCAGGGAGCCCCATGTGAGGTTTGGTCCCAGAACCTCAGGATCTTAACCTGAGCTGAAGGCAGGTGCTTAACTGACTGAGCCATCTAGGCACCCCTACCATGTTTTGTTGATTCTTATATTGAAAGTATGATGTTTGCCACCTGTCCTTTTTCCCCAAACATTACATCATTACATATGATGTTGATGTAGCTTTACAAATAAGGTTACCAGGTATCACCAGCCATAACACTTGTGTTTAATGCACATTCCATTTCTACAAATATAATCTGGGGAAAATAATCTTTAACACGAAGATTAAAGTGCTGTGAAAGACAGCCAGTATTTGGGACAGCAAAAAAGGAACACAACTTAATGCTGTCAAATTGACACAACAGATATTATGGTAATTTCAATTGTTAGAATACTGTATAATATTGTATTTATTAAATTGCACTTAAAAATAGCTTTAACTAAATGGAAATGCTTACATTTGAAAAGAAACATAGAAATTATATTAAATATAGGACATTAAATTTCCCTCCAATCACTTTTTTGGCTGCATCCTTTAAATTTTGGTGTGTTCTGTTTTTGTTTGCATTTATCTCAAAGTATTTTCTAATTTCCCTTGTGATTTCCTCTTTGACCCAATGGCTATTCACTAGTATATTGTTTAAGGTCCACATGCTTATGTATTTTCCAAGTTTGCTTTTATTACTGAATTCTGAGTTCCATTTCATTGTGGTTGGAAAACACAGTTGGTATATCAATCCTTTAATCTTACTGAGGCTTGTTTACGGCCTAACATATGGTCTATGCTATAGAGCATTCCATGTGCACTTGGGAAGAATGTGTATTAACTGTTGTTGGATGAAATGTTCTGTACTTGTCTGATAGATATAGTTCACTTTTGTTGTTCAAGTTTTCTGTTTCCTTGTTGTTTTTCTGATAGTTGTATTCATTATCATAAATGGGTTTTTGGAATCTTCAATATTTTTGAATTGTCTGTTTCATCTTTCTGTCAATTTTTGCTTTATGTGTTTTGTGACTCTTAGGTGCATTTATGTTTGTAATTGTATGACTCCCTGATAGATTGACCCACTTGTCATTAGAAAACATCCTTTGTTATCTCTCTAGTACCAATTTCTATCTTAAATCTATTTTTTTCTAATATTAGTATAGACAATCCAGCTCCCCTGCTTACGATTTGCTTATTATACTTTTCCATCCTTTTACTTTCCACTTTTTTATATTTTTGAATCTAAAATGTGTGTCTTATAGATAGCATGTAGATGGATCATGTTTTTTAATACGACTCCATTTTGTTGGGGCACTTGAGTGGCTCGGTTGGTTAAACATCTGCCTTTAGCTCAGGTCATTGTCTCAGGGTCCTAGGACTGAGCCCTTTGTCTAGGGCTCTTTGCTCAGCAGGGGAGTCTGCTTCTCCCTCTCTTTCCATGCACTCTCTCTGTCTTTCAAATGAATAAATAAAATTAAAAAAATCAAAACCCTCCATGTTGTCAATCTCTGCCTTTTAGGGAGTTTGATTCATTTACCTTTACTGTATTTACTGAGAAGGCAGGACTTAAATATGTCATTTTGCTATATTTTTTTTTATTGTGTCTTATGTATTTTTTCCTCTGTTCCTCCATCACTGTCTTATTTTTTGTTAAGTAGATATTTCCTTGTGTACTATTTTTTCCCTCCGTGTCATTTATTTATTTGTTTATTTTTGGAGGGTGGAAAACAAAGCAAAGTGTATTATCATAAAGTTTAGCAAGGTTTATTGAGGGATAATACAAAGGTCCCCAAGAGGGGTGGGGACCTGAGAGAGTTATTCTGTTTTTTGATATCTTAGAAGTTGGCCTGGGTATTAATATTAAAATTAACATCCTAATTTATTGCAATCTAGTTCAGTAATAACACCTTAATTATAGTATTGTAAAAATTTTGCCCCTAATGTCTTCATTTGCTCTCCCCTTTCTTGTGTTATTGTTATGAATTACATACTTATGCCTTACATGTCCATCAACATAGATTTGTGTATTCTTTTTAAAAGATTTTATTTATGAGAGAGCACGAGGGGGTGGGGAGAGGCAGAGGCAGAGGGAGAAGCAGGCTCCTCACTGGGCAGGGAGCCCAAACGGGCTTGATCACAGGACTCCAGGATCATGACCTGAGACACCCAGGCACCTCCCATCAACATAGATTTGTAAGTGTTGCTTTATGCCGTTGTCTTTTATTTATTTATTTATTTATTTATTTATTTATTTATTTATTTATTTAAATTTTTTCATTTATTTATGATAGTTACACACAGAGAGAGAGATAGAGAGAGAGAGGCAGAGACACAGGCAGAGGGAGAAGCAGGCTCCATGCACCGGGAGCCCGACGTGGGATTCGATCCCGGGTCTCCAGGATCGCGCCCTGGGCCAAAGGCAGGCGCTAAACCGCTGCGCCACCCAGGGATCCCCTATGCAGTTGTCTTTTAAATCAACGGGAAAAAGAGAAAACTATGTTTATACTGTCTTTCATGTTTACTTAGTAGATACTTTTACCTGGTGCTCTTTATTTCTTCATGTGAATTCAAGTTACTGATAGTGTGCTTTTATCTCAACCTGAAGGATGCTGCTTAGTAGTTCTTGTCAGGGAAATCTGCAAGTGATAAATTTTCCCAGTTTTTGTTTATTTGTTAATGTGAATTTCTCCTTCATTTTTGAAGGACAGTTTCTGTTGGATATAGACTTAGTGGATGGCAGCCTTTCTTTCAGCACTTTGAATATGTTATTCATCTCCCTTTATGATTTCTGATGAGAAATCAGTTAACACTTATTACTTGATAGCATATCTGAGATGAGTTGCTTCTCTCTTGTTGCTTTCAAGATTCTATTTGTTACTAAAATTGGGCTTTTGACAATTTGATTATGATATGTGTTTTTAGACCTCTTGAGTTCATGTTACTTGTATTGTAGTTCATTGAGTTTCTTATGTGTGTATATTAATATTTTTCATCAAATTTAGGAAGCTTTTAGCCATTATTTATGTACTTTCTTCCCCTTTTTCTCTCTCTTCCATTGTGACTTCCATTTTGTATGTTTCCATACACTTGGTGTCCTACAGGTTTCTAAGGCTCTGTTGGTATTTATTCCTTTTTTTTTTTTTTGTTCCTCATACTGAACAATCTCAGTTGATCAGTTTTCAAGCTTTCTGATACTTCTGTCTGCTCAGAAATCTGTTGAGCCTTTCAGTTTTTTCATTTCAGCTATTATACTTTATAATTCCAGAATTTCTACTTGGTTCTTTGTAAAAATTTTTATCTCTTCACTGATATTTTTAATTTGGTGAGATTTAATTCTCATATTTTCATTTTTTTAGACATGGTTTCCTTGAGTTCTTTGAACATATTTAAAATAGCTGATTTAAAGTCTTTGTCTTTTAAATCCAACATCTGAGCTTCCTTGGTGACAGTTTTGCTTGTGTATGGGCTGTACTTTCTTGTTTCTTTGCATTGTCCCCTAATTTTTGTTGTTGCTCTGTTGAAAATGACATTTAAGGAATATGATCCAGAAATCTGATTCTCTCTCCTCCCCACAGTTTGTTGTTGTTTTTCTTTGTTGCTTGCCTGGTGACTTTTCTGAACCACTTTTCTAAAATTTGTGTTCCTTGTTTTATGGTCACTGAATATTACTTGATTACTAACTTAGTGGTCGGATTATGATTGAGCAGCCCCCTAGTCTTTCCTGGTGGGCTCTGTATTCATGTTGTGGCATGTCTTTAACACTCAGGTAGGCAGTTTACCCTGTTTTAGCCTTCACTTTCTGCTTATTCAGAACTTCACAGTCAGAAGTTAGAGCTTAAGGCATACTTAGGTCTCTTCTGAGCATGCACACAGCTCTGGGCATGTGCATATTTGTATGCATGCTTATGGCCTTTTAGATTCCCAGGAATATGTTGGAGTTTTTCAAAGCCATATATTATCTCATTTTCCAGATTTTCTTTCTTTCTTTCTTTTTTTTTAAATTTTTAAATTTTTTTTTTTTTAAGCTTTTGGTCATCCTGTTGTTTGCTTCAACTCTGATTCACCATCTGAGGCAGCCTATACACTTGCCTTTAATTGTTTTTAACCAACACCTCCAGGAAAAAGGCTTTTCACACTGACTGAGTTCCAAATCAAATCAAATGAAGACAGTTTTGTTAGAGAGATCTTCCAGGGAACAAACTGACTAGTCAAATAATTATACATCTGTGAGGATGGGCTGTGCAGGCACACGTGTGTTTTGTTACTCCCAGTGGTTTCCAGGCTGTGAATTTTCACTGTGGTTATGGCTACTATGAAGCTAGCGTGAGGGTAATAGGAATGAGTAGGGAAAGTTAAAATGCCAAAAGCTCACTGCTCTTACTGAGTTTCAGCCATTTTTCTTTAATAAATATTCCCAGATTATTGCTAGTCTTTGATTAGTTTTCAGATATCTGAAAAAGTTGATTTTGACAATTTTTGCCAGTGTTGTCTTTGCTTATCTTGAGGAGAGAATTTTCCTCTAACATGGAGGAGGAAGTCAAGGCTTCAGTCCACTGTTTGCATCGACAACCTAAACATAGGATGTTAAAAATATTTTCTTAAAATTTGTTAAAATGTAAAAATGTTAAAAATATAAGAAATAATAATTGAGATTTTTTCAGTTACTAAAAATTATCTCTTCTTTCTGAAAGTCAGAAGCATTAACAATAAATTTAAGTTCATACACAAGTAAGTTTGCCTTATAGCAAATTATTGGTAACTGGTGAGTGGGAGCAAACTATGACCCGTTTTTGTAAATAAAATTCTGTTGTATGGCCAATACCGTTTGTTTCCATATTGTCTGTATCTATTTTGTGGTACAGTGGCAGAGTTGAGTTAATGCAAAAGAGAGCTTATGGCCTGCAACATTTACTCACTCTTAAGCCCCTTACAGAAAAAGTTTGCCAATCTCAGGAATATAGTAAAATACGTAGCTATTTTATTTATTTATTTATTTATTTATTTATTTATTTATTTATTTATTTATTTATTTTTTATTTATTATTTATTCTTGAGAGGCACAGAGAAGCAGAGATACAGGCAGAGGGAGAAGCAAGCTCCACGCAGGGAGCCCGATGAGGGACTCAATCCCGGGACTCCAGGATCACGCCCTGGGTGGAAGGCAGGCGCCAAACCACTGAGCCACCCAGGGATCCCCAAGTAGTATTTTAAATTACCTTTTTTTTCTTTTTTTTTTTTTTTGTTATAGTGATGAATTGGAAAAGTGTTAGCTTAAAGTTTGCTTATTACTATGTGTACTTTCAAGACCATAATGTCAAGAATTCATAAGAATATTTTGGTTGTAAGCAATGTTACACTATGAAAATATTTTGCTTGCCTTATACTGATTGAAATTAAGATGTTAAATTAATGCAAGTGATGTTTTTGTGTTCCGAATAAATTGTATACTAACTACCTTGGCAAATCATTTACTTATAAACAATTTGGTCCAGCATTTGAAATACAATAGTACACATTTCTGACCATAAAAGGAAGTATACCTGTGTAAAGACACTAACGCTACAAAAGAATATCTGGAGAAAGTCCTCAAGTTTTTAGTGTCCAGCTGTGTGAACTTGAGCAGGTAACTTTGTCTTGCCGGCTTCAGTTTTGTCCCCTGTTAAATGAGAATAATACAATTCTTCTGGAAATGCTTTGTGAAAATTGGGTTATGTATGTGAAAATTTCACATAAACTATAAGAGCTAAACAATGGTCTATGTCATTATTATTACTAATATAGTTATTAATAGATAATAGATATGTAGAAGATACTTTTTTTCCCCTAAATGAATACCATTGAAGCTAGAATATTTTTGTGTGTTAGTAAGCTCTTCATTAACTTAACATATTAGGCTTTTCCAAACTTAAATCACAATTTCTCTTTCACTCTTGAGGTTTCTAAATTTAGAAGTCTACTAGAATATGTAAAAAGAGTTTTTTCTTTAATTGATTAACTTATGAAAGTTTGCACATTGCAGGGGTATCAGGAGATCTTTTTTAGATTAAATGGTTCATAACTTAATGAAGGTAGAATTTACAGCCTTAGATGGAAAATCTAATGTAAGAAAGACGTTATATAGAAATCCAGATTTGTTTTTATTTTAGGTTAGAATCAGCAATTCAGTTTGGCTTAAGCTTTGGTTTACCGTGGTTAAACTTTTAAATGTTTATTTGCTGTGAATTAACAGTACACCACTTTGTGTAAGGTGTGAAAGGAGAGGAAATTGTTATATGTAAGATAGTTTTCCCTACTGACATTATTATCTAAGTTGTAGGTTCACTCTGTGTGAGAGAATACATGAGTTGGTATGTCTTTGGAGTGAAATAGACCTGGATTTGGCTCCAGCTTACCTTAGAGGCTAATTAATTTGAACAGATACATAAAGCCCATGTTCTTCTGTAAAAGAGGAATATTACCTACCTTATAGCCTTATTGTGAGTTATGCAAAGGCATGTCACATCATTGTGACATGCCTGGTTAGCAAGGATAGGAGGAAAAAACATAAACCAGAAAAATAAAATTCACATGCTGTCCCAAAACTCACAAAGCCAGGGTAAAATTCTAATGTAATATTGAAATAAACATAAATTATTTGCACCATGAATTGTATTTTGAGAAGTAGTACATAGCAACTTAGTATCATACAATGCAAAATAACATATTTTATGATTCTAAAATGTATAGGTTAACTATAGATCATTTGGAACATACAGAAAGAAAAACACAGCCATCATGTGTAACCTTTTCTGCCACTCAGAGATATTTTTACTATCCTGATATATCTACAGCTTTGTATCTCATGTTGGTCGCATCATTACTGTATTTCCTGTGTAATAAAATATTTTGAAAATGTATGATTTTGAAAGACTGCAGAGTTTCTGCTCTAAAGATTGTCACCATTTACTTCATTGCTTGTTAATTTTTGAACTAGTTATGCATCCTTGTGCACAATTCCTGTTGGTTATCTCTGGATATATTGCTTCAGGGCTCCTATGAGTTATGGGCAAAAGCCCTTTCTTTCTTTCTTTCTTTCTTTCTTTCTTTCTTTCTTTCTTTCTTTCTTTCTTTCCTTTCTTTCTTTCTTTCTTAAAAAAATTTTTTTAAGATAATTTATTTGCAGAGAGGGGAGCAGAGTGAGAATCTCAAATAGACCCCCACAGACATGGGGCTCAATCTCACGATCCTGAGATCATGACCAGAGCTGAAATCAAGGTTCTGATTCTTAACCGACTGAGCCACCCAGGCACCCCCAAAGCCCTTTTCAGTATTAGGTGCCACAATTATAATGCTTGCTCAGAGTCCTTTTGCTCAGGCTTCCCCGAAAGAGGCAAAAATGGCATCTTTTGCTTTTAATTTAGGTCTCTTTGATGACTAGTAAGATTGTGAATTATTTTCTTAAGGTTACAAGCTATATGTATTTCTTGTTTTTAAATCACCTATTTCTATTTCTTATTTAATGAAAAATAAACACCTATAAATGGTGTTTATTTTTCATTAAAAATTTATAAAATATATAGATATCCCAACCTATAAATTGATTTTTATCTGGTATATATGTTGCAGGTACTTTTTCTTCCACTTAATCATTTCTTTCTATTTCTTTTATGGTGAATTTTTTGACATAAAGTTTGAAAATTTTCATTTAGACAAACCTATTCTTAGCTTCTTTTATACCTTTTTCGCTTTAAAAGTTCTTCCAAATCCTGAAATATGCAAATAGTCACCTATGTCACCTATATTCATTTCTTTTCCTTATGATTTTATAATGTCTTAATTTAAAAGTTTTACAGTTTGAGAGGATAGAGGTATATTTTTCCTCTTCGTATAACAAATCTGTCGAAAAAGAATGTATTGAATTCTTTCTTCTTCAACAATTTAAAATCCTAAAAAAAAAAAATTTAAAATCCTACTTTCATTGTATTAATTTTTAAAATCTTATTTCATACCACTGATCTTACCTTGCACATTACATTGCATATTTATAAGCATTTTAACATGTCGTCATGAAAAATCCTTCTACTTCAGTAGTTTTCTTGGGTATTTTCATCTGTTTATTTTTCCATATAAATAGTAGAAATATTTTCAAACCACCCACTACCTCCAGAAAAGTCCCTTTGGAGTTTTGGTTGGGCTTGCTCTTATATAAGAAGAATCAACATTAGTAAGGTGCAGAATGCTTCCATTTAGGGCAGTGGGGTGGGTCTTTGTGTTAATCAAGTTTTTTTAAAATATTTATTTATTTGACAGAGAGAAAGAGAGAGAGAGAGAGAAATGGCAGGCAGAGGGAGAAGGTGAAGCAGGCTCACCACTGAGCAGGGAGCCTGATGCAGGGCTTAATCCCAGGACCCCGGAACATGACCTGAGCTGAAGGCAGATGCTTAACTAACTGAGCCACTGAGGCACCTCTAAGTTTCCTTTAAGTCACTCAGAAAGCATGTTGTTTTTGTCCATATAGATTCTGCACATTAAATTTTTAAAAATATTTATTTTAAAGGTTGGGAAGGGGCAGAGGAGAGAGAATCTTAAGCAGACTCTGTATTGAATGTGGAGCCCAATGTGGGGCTCGATGCTTACTCAGCTGCTCCACTCAGGTGCCCCTCTGCACATTAATTTTTAAATTTATTTCTTTACAAATTTAATTTTTGTGGTATTGTGAATGGACTGCCTTCTCTGGACAAGCGTCCTCCCTCAGATTTTTGAACTTTGTGTCAGTGCATAACTATATTATTTATAGTTATATTTGGTTATTTCATTGAAGTTGGTATTGTAATCATGATGGTTCTATCATATATATTTATCAGCATACTGTGACCTATTCATTTAATGTCTTTTATTTAAAAATATCTTCTTAGTATTAATTTGCTGTCTTAAAAAATATTTTTTCTTATATGTTTGTCCTCTGTTTTTCCACATTAAAAGTTCCTTTTCAGTTTCAGTTTGCTTTAAGTGTTATCTCTTGTAAAGAACAAATATTTTGGGGTACCTGGTTGGCTCAGAGAGTGGAGCATGGGATTCTTGATTGTGAGGTCATGAATATGAGCCCCGTGTTGGGCATGGAGCCTACTTTAAAAAAAAAAAAAAAAAAAGAATTGAAAAGAGCAGGGTGCCTGGGTGGCTCATTGGCTAAGTGGCACTGCCTCTTGGTTTCAGTTCAGGTCATAATCTCGTGGTTGTGAGATGGAGCCCCCCATTGGGCTCCACACATAGTTCAGGGTCTGCTTCAGATTCTCTCTTTCTTTGTCCTTCCCCCTGCTCACTCTTTCTCTGTTTCTCTTAAATAAGTAAAGTAAACAAACAAAATCTTTTTTAAAAAGGAAGAAATATTTTTCTTTTTATACAGTTTTGGCATAAAAATAAAGTTAAATTAGTTAAATTGGCAATGTAAAATTATTCCTACATTTCATTTTAATGGGATTTAAGATCAAATAAATAATGACATAGATTAATTGTATTTTTCCATGTGGCTTCTTATATTTGTGACTTTACCTCACAGTTATTTCAAACAAATTGCATGAAAATGCAGTTTACTAGAATATTAAAAGTAGTTTCTTGTGTAAAGTAAAAATAAGTATCTTTGTACTCTACCAAAAAGCATGTGTGTTTACAAGCCACATTTTGCTTTATCGTCATCATAACATTTCATTACATATAATTCTTCACATTCTTTAGTACTCTTAATCTTTGAGAGAGCCCCATGTTGTCTTGTTTCCATTTTGGAGATAAGGAATCTGACCCTGAAAAAGGCTAAATAATGTGTACCCAGCTGGATCTGCATCTGTTAAGAGTTGAACTGATACTTGAACCTCATAATCATTTTTCACTGACTGCTTCCTCCCACCTGTAATCTGATTGGACAAGAAAGTTTGGAGAAAAGAGTGTGAGCAGTTTATGTTTATGTACATTTGGGCAGTTGTCTTCACTAAAGACATTACCTTATCAATCATTCCTTGTAAGATGAAGTATGTTACATGAAATTAAGTTCCCCAAGTGAATAGATAGTATTTTCATTTTAATCGTCTTTGTACTATCAGAATTGGAAGTCAGTCTATTAAACTGATCTATTTAAATATGGGTTTTACTTTCCCATGGGATACAGACTGTTAAAAGAAAGAGGAAATGTTATATTGTAAATAGTTGATTACATAGACTAGTGAAATTATAAAATATGGGCAGAATTTTTTTCCTACACATTATCAAGTTCTAGGATAGGGCCCTACCCTTTTGTAGCCCAGAGTATAAGCTACAACTGGAATTCTTACTCATTCCTTCAGCAGGCTTTTCTTTGTAAGTATCCCATCTCCCTGATGAGGAGAGCAGTACTTTAAACATGGGATCTTATACTTTTTACTTTGCAGATTGGTCAGACCTCAGAAATTCATATGGGTAAAACAAAACACATTTTTTTCTCATTTTTAAAATTTCTTGTAATATTGTACTATCTCAAAACTGTAGTACAATGGCCGAGAAAGAGGGAGAGAGGTGGCCAAACCTTTAGCATGGTTGACAGTTACCTTTTAAAATGATATTAAAGGTGTGGTAGTATTCTGGAAATATTAAACAAAGTTATACTTTACAAAAAGTACATAGAATTCTATATTTCATGGATTTTTACTATGCCTATCTCTTAATGGAAATCTGCATTTTTAAGTTATGTAAAACCAATCAGAATTGGTTGGCACAGTCAGAAAGGAAAAACTTTGAATTCGTTTGATTTTCCATACTTTTACACTTTAAGCTTTTAAAGCAAACCCAGGGGCAGCCCGGGTGGCTCAGCGGTTTAGCGGTGCCTTCAGCCCAGGGTGTGATCCTGGAGACCTGGGATCGAGTCCCACGTCGGGCTCCCTGCATGGAGCCTGCTTCTCCCTCTTCCTGTGTCTCTCACTCTCCTCTCTCTCTCTCTCTCTTTCTGTCTGTGTCTCTCATGAATAAATAAATAAAATCTTTTAAAAAAATAAATAAATAAAAGCAAACCCAGAAAAGCAATGTAAAATTTTTCATTTTATTCATCCTAATTTTCATTGTTCTGCAAGTTCTATTTATCAACTTCAGTTTAATTTGTAAATTTTAAATATTACTAATTTTAAAAATAATATAATGGGAATATCACACTCTGAGAAATAGTTTTAATTTTTTCATGAATTAATACAGGTATTCTAGATCCTTACCATGGAAATTTCTGCTTAAAAAAAGATTTAAATAATTTTCCTCCTTTTCTTGAAACTCTTTCATACAATGTAAATGTCAGATATTTGCCAGATTATCAGCTTGGAATTGGAAAGATAAAGTTTTCTTATATTTCTAAGAGTTGGAAGTAAAAAAACAAATCACTTTGAACTACAAAGGTATCAAGTTTTTAAAGCAAAAATGTATCATTCTAAGCAGAGTAGCTAGTTGCTTGGTAAGGTTAACATATTCTCTAAAATTGCTAATAAACCAGTCTTTTGTTTGAACATTTCCACCACAATCTCATTTTCTTGGGGAAAGGTGCTTTTCACATGTGAAGAAAATATAATCATTTTAAAAAAAAAGCTTAATGTTTTTGCAGAATTCATTTCTGAGTTTGGGTGTATTCCATGCCCTGTAATAACCATTGAGAATTGGAAGAGGTAAGCAAGCCCTAAGGTTCTTTGCTTTCTAAGATTCTGCATTTGAAGAACATCTGCTATTAAATAGCAAAAGTGATACATTGAAGTTTCCTACTCCTGGCTTTGGAAATGGAAAGCTGGTGGAGCAGGAGAGGAAAGCTAACTGAGAGGGTGTGTGCACCCAGAGGGCAGGCACCCCACGTACATATTACTGTGCCTACAGAAGCCCCTCAGCCCCAGGAGATGCCCTTGTTCTCATGGAGTTGCACTGTTGGCTGGGTTTCACAATAAGCTAGACATGGAGATTTTTATAAATGTCTTTTTATAAGCTTCTTTTTTTCAACCAAGGGCAGAGGTTATTGTGGGCCACTGGTTAGAGACCTCAACACTCCCGTGGAATAGACTCTCTATCCACACTCTAGGTACCATTTTTAGAAGAGTTCAAAATAGAACCTTGAGACAGAGAGCCACAGTTCCTACTTTATGCAGTGAAAATGCATTTATAAAGCATACTTAAAAAAAAAATCAGAAAACAGGCCCAGAGTATGTGAATGGCCAAACTGTCACTACTGTATTTTGGCTCTGTTACTTCCCTGTGCCCCCCTCCCTAGGAGGCCACACAGATTTCTCCTGTTTTAGAATTTGAGGTTATGTTAATAATTTGAGCACTGGTCATTTCAACTGATCAATAATCTGAACTAATTATATTGATTGAACAGGCATCTGGTTTGATTTTTGTTTTTTGATGGAGCATACCAGCATGAGTTACGGAATTTAACTTGAGTGTCTGGTAGTTTTGATGTAAGGTTGGTAGAGGATGCAGCAGATAGAGGGAGTTCAGTTTAATCAAACTGATTTTAACAAACAGCAGGAGGTTCAATTGTAATATCTTTTTTTCTTAACAGGACCTTCTAGTCTCTTGAGAGAACCTTTGTCCATACATACTGTTTACAGTCCAGATGGACATTTCCTGTTTAGAAGGTATACACCATAAGCAAAAAGTGAAAATATTTGTATGTTTTCCCATTAATTTTTAAACATTGGTCCCAGACTCTGACATACTTTAGAATTCTAGGTTCTGTGACTCACTCAGCCTTTATCATCTTTCTGTGCTCAATTTTGGAAATATAAAATATTTTTTCACTTTTTATACACAAAATAAATTCCCAAACCAGAAATAGTTCCAAGGGAAATCCAAAGTAGCCTAATTTAAATGTAAAAAAAGGCTCATTCATTTATCTTTAGACATAACTGACTCCCATCTGCCCAGCTTTAGGGCTGTGGAAACCTGCAGGCATCACAAGGAAACATGTATTTTCCAGAGCAACTTTAAAGAAACAAAACAACAAGGTCCCAGTAAGCATGGATAGTGCTGAGGAAAAGGGCAAATGAGGATTTGCACTTGAGACCCAAAGGTGTGGATGTGCAGGCGTCACTGGTGACACCAGGCACCATCACTGTTCCTGGTGCCTCTTGTGGCTTTTCTTACATATGCAAGGTTTTCACCTGGGATCATTTTCCTTTCCCAGAGTACAGGTCAGCCTGGATGAATTCTGTTCATTTTTCTGAACCTGAAAAAGTTTTCGATTCTCCTGTGTTTTCAAAATATATTTTCCCTAAGTATATAGTTACAGATGGACAGTGTTTTCTTTCAGTACGTTAAAGGTGTTTCTCTACTGTCCTTTTGCTCCATGGTTTCCAGTAAGAAATTTATTTTTCTTTGCTTTGCTTTTATGTACCTAATGTATGTTTGTTTCTGTTCTAAAGGTTCTGTCATTGATTTTAAACAGTTTGAATAGGATGAACATGGGAGTTGTTTTTTTCTTGTTTCTTGTGCTTGGGATTTATTGAGTGTTTTGAAACTGTGGCTGTATAGTTTTCATTACATTTGGGAAATTTGGGGTCATTATTTCTTCCTCCATTTTTCTGTGTTCCACTCTTCCCCCTAGTCTAATTATAGGTACATTAGATTACTAGAAGTTGTCCCATAGCTTCCTGATGCTCTTTTCATTCTAATACCTCATCTTTTTTTTTTTTTTTTTAAGATTTATTTATTTGAGAGTAAGCCAGCCCACTCATGTGGAGGAGGAACAAAGGGAGAGGGGGAGGGAAAGAGAGAATCTCAAGCACACTTCTGACGAGTGCTGAATTCAGTCCCAGGACCCTGAGATCACTTGTTATAGCTCAACCAACTGAGCCACCCAGGTGCCCCCAAGCCCCCCATCTTTTTTTTTTTAAATCTGTGTTTCATATTGGAGAGTTTCTGTTGCAGTGTGTTAAAGTTCCCTAGTTTTCTTTTTCTTTTATGTCTAATATGCCATTAATCCCATCTAGTGAGTTTTTTTGTTTGTTTGTTTTGTTTTTTTAAAATCTCAGACATTGTAGTTTCAACTCTGGAAGTTTTATTTGGGTCTTTATTTTTTAAATCTTTTGTGTAGCTTCTTGAACTCATGCATTATAGTTATCACAACTATCTTAATGTCTTACTTATTTTATTTGTATCATTTAGGGATCTATTTGTAATGATTGATTTGTATCCTCATTATTGGTTATATTTTCCAGTTTCTTTGCTTGGTAATTTTTATTCTTTTTAAAGATTTTATTTATTTATTCATGAGAGACATACAGAGAGAGAGAGAGGGGCAGAGACACAGGCAGAGGGAGAAGCAGGCTCCTGTGGGGAGCCTGATGCAGGACTTGGTCCCAGGACCCCGGGATCATGACCTAATAAGCCAAAGGCAGATGCTCAGTCACTGACCCACCCAAGTGCCCCTGCCTGGTAATTTTTTATTAGAAGCCGAGCATTTTGAATTTCACCTTGTAAGGTGTTGGGCTTTTTTGTGTTCCTATAAATGTTCTTTTTTTTCTTAAATTGAAGAATAATTGACATACAATATTGTATTAGTTGCAGGTATACAGCATAGTGAATATTTATGTATACTGTGAAATAGTCACCATTGAGTCTAATTACCAAGTACACCATACAAAATTGTTGGTATTACTGAATATGGTCCTTTTGCTATACATTACATCCCAATTCATTTATTTAATTGGATGATTGTACCTCTAAAACATTTTTTTTTATTTATTTATGATAGTCACACACACAGAGAGAGAGGCAGAGACATAGGCAGAGGGAGAAGCAGGCTCCATGCACCAGGAGCCCGACGTGGGATTCGATCCTGGGTCTCCAGGATCACGCCCTGGGCCAAAGGCAGGCGTTAAACCGCTGCGCCACCCAGGGTTCCCCCTCTAAAACATTTTTATCTGTTTTGTCCTTCCCTCTATCCCTCTATTCTCTGGCAACCACCACTTCTCAGTATCTATGAGTCTCTTTCAGTTTTATTTTGTGTTTGTTTTTTATTTTAGATTACAAGTGTAAGTGAAATTGTATAGTATCTGTCTTTCCCTGTTTGGCTTATTTCACTTAACAATGCTCTCTAGGTTCATCCATGTTCTTGCAAATGGCAAGGTCTCATTTCTCTCTGGGCTGAGGAATATTCCACCACACACACATATTTTTTCTGTATATATATACATATATATATGTACACATACACAAAATGGAATAATATTACATGGAAATTCATCTATTAGTGGACATTTAGGTTGCTTTCACATCTTGGCTATTGTAATTAATGCTGCAGTGACCATAGAGGTACATATATCTTTTGGAATTAGTGTTTTGTTTTTTAAGATTTATTTATTTTAGAGGGGGGAGGGCAGATGGAGAGAATCTCAAGTAGACTCCCTCTGAGCATGAAGCCTGACATAGGGCTCCATCACATGACCCTGAGATTATAACTTGAACCAAAACCAAGAGGTGGATGTTTAACCAACTGACCTGCCTGGGCACCCTAGTGTTTTTGCTTTCTTCAGATAAATATCTAGAATTGCTGGATCATACAGGAGCTCATTTTTAACTTTTTGAGGGATCTGTATATTGTCTTCCATAGTGGCTGTACCAATTTATATTACTATGAACAGTGTATTCTCTTTTCTCCACATTCTCGCCAACCCTTGTTATTTGCCCTTCTCATGCTCGTCATTCTGATGTGAGCTGATATCTCACTGTGGGTTTTTCTTTTTTAAAGCTTACTTATTTAAGTAATTTTTACACCCAGGGTGGGGTTTGAACTCACAACCTGGAGGTCAGTAGTCACATACTCTTCTGACTGGCCAGCCAGGCTCCCCTCCTTCTGGTTTTGGTTTCTGTTTACCTGATGACAAATCATCTTTCTGTTTACCTGATGACAAGACATCTTTTCATATGTCTATTGGTGGTTTGTATGCCTTCTTTGGAAAAATACTGATTTTTTTTTTGTTTTTTTGATACTGAGTTTTAGGAGTTCTTTATATATTTTGGAGTTAATTCCTATAAATGTTCTTGAGTTTTGTTCTCAGTATAGTTAAATTGCTTAGAACAGTTTGGTCCTGTGGAGGCTTACCTGTATGTGACCTTTGTGGGGCAGGATCAGAGCAGCCTTCAGTCTGTGACTCATTTTCTCCCTACTACTGAGGTGTAGTCCCCATCAGATCACTCTACCTGAATTGACATGTTCTACCCTGGCTGGTGACAGCGAGGACAGTTCCTCTACCTCTGGGCTCCAGTGATCTTCCCTTTGTTTTTTTTAATTTCAGGTGGCTCTTTCCTGGTCTTCAATAGTTTCCTTACATGCAGTGCTGATCTCAAACTCAGCTGAAAACTCAAGGGGGGACCCTCTGTTGACCTCCATTATCTCTCTCTTTCCTATTCAGTGGATTTTATATCTCAAACTTCATAGTTGTCGACTCTGGAAAATTTATTTTGGTCTTTATTATTATTATTTTTTAATCTTTTGTGTAGCTTCTTGAACACATGGATCACAGGTATCACAGCTGGGCAGCTCTCCCCTGTCTGGCCCTCTGCCCTGCAAACTGCAGCTGTTCCCTGTGCTTAGACCTTGGGCTCTGCCTGGTTCCCTGTCCCATCTGCAGCCCACATCTTCCTCCAGACAATACAGTGGGGCAAATGTAGGCCTCGCCATGTTTGTACCACTCTCCTTCAGTCCCTGTGGTCCAATGTTGGAAAACTGGTATTTTTTTTCTTTAAAGGTTATTTATTTATTCATGAGAGACACACAGAGGCAGAGACACAGGCAGAGGGAGAAGCAGGCTCCATGCAGGGAACCTGACGTGGAACTCGATCCCAGGACCCCAGGATCACAACCTGAGCCAAAGGCAGACGCTCAACCACTGAGCCACCCAGGTGCCCAGAAAACTGTTTTAAAAATGTTTTTTGTTCCAGTTTCTTACTTGTTTCACAGACGAGGGTAAATCCTGTACCTTTATTTCATCTTGATTGGAAGTGAAAGTTTGTGGTCATTTTTGAAAATGGAATTATTCTTGGTCTTCTTTAAAAATCCAACTGAGAGATTAATAATGTGTTTTGCTGCCCTTCTATAGTTGAGAGAGAATAACAGTACAAGGTTTCAGAATAGTGTATTCCCCTGTGTTCAAAGAAGAAGAAGGACAGCCTCGTACCAACAAAAAATAGCTTGTTTTAATTTAAAGTGAAACAAAATGAATATTTTTTCCCCTGTGTTTAAGTGAGGCTGATCGTAGATAAATTAAAGCGCTTTGATATCATCAGTAGAGCACTCTTGCCAGCCCAAGAACAAATGCAAGTGTTCTTGGAAAAGGTTTGTGGGTGTGCTTAGGGCGTCCTTGTTATTTTCCCTTGCTTTGAATGAAAAAAGAAAGGTATTTATTTTTGTAGTAATGTTTCCTCAAAGTGATTGTGTAGCAACGGGTAGAACATAAAACTCTACATTACAAAGCAGAAACAAACAGAGCTTTGTAGTCTGTACAGGGCATGATATCCAAACTACAGAAGTGTTCTTTAATGCTGTAAGAATCTCAGTGAGGTTCCTGTTTCCTGACTTGTTATTTTTTAAGTGTGCTTGATACCATGTTCCTCACCAGAGAGTAGTCAGAAACTAAGGAAACTTAAAAAACAAAAAGCAAAAACAAATAGCACAAAACTAAAACTCAGTCATTTTGGTTGTAACTCCTAGGCTTCAGGTTCTTAGTGTGTCAGGCAGGGACCAGAGCTGTCATCTTTGCTCTTAACAGTGTTCATGTGCTCTGTCTCCTAGAGATCTTTGGTCCATTTCAGAGGAGCCGTGTGGGGAGAAACCTGGAATATGCACTGAGAACTATCCTCGTGCACTGTGCCTGGATGGTGCTATGCACTGCCAAGGGCAGTGGCTATCAGCCCACAGGCAGCTCCCAACCACATGCCTCAGTGTCCCCTAGCCTCTAGGACAGTCTTGTAGAGTGGAGAGCAGTGGGGTGCATCCAGGCATGGACAGATACACAGGGGGCTGGTGGGGGGACAGCTGAAGCCTAGCCATACTGAGGAAGCACCTTGAGTCCAGACTGAGTCTGAGCTCAGTCCCCATGTGTCAGAGAGCCTGTGTGCACTATCTTTATACTCTTGATGCATGTGGTTTTTTCTCAGCCCCTGAATCTCTTCTTTCCCACAATCTCACAAGTGCCTTTTCACTATCTTTCTTGTAAATTTTTGGATTGCTTTTCCATTTAGGCATGGTCTTGCCACACACACTTGAAAAATAGTGGAGAGGACAGTTTATACTATCTCCATCTGTTTAAAGTGGAAGCAGACCCTCAGGGGTAGTTTCCATTTGAGGCCATTGGAGGGCTTCTTGCACGCCCCACACTATTAATTTTGTCTTTCTCCTCTGTTCTCCTCCTTATCTCTGTTCCTTTCTCTTAGAGTTTTCCTCTCCTTACTTCTCCCAACCCTGCCTTATGTCCAGTGGGATGCATCACTCTCTTTATGGCCAAGAACTAGCCCTTCAGCAAAATTTGCTTCTGGCCTTCTTCTCTTAATCATTCAACTCTAGTGTCTATGAAGAGGCCATAAGAACTGCGGGCTCTGACCTCCTGGCAGCTCCCTCTGGGTCCATGCACTGTCTTCTGATGCTGACTTTTCCTCAGTCTCCTATGTCCCACCCACACTGACCCATCTAGGACCTATTTGTCAAAGATCCTATTGTCTGGTAGCTGAAGAGTGTTAATGGATTGTAACTAATCCATTGAAGTAAAATTCCTGCTAAGGTGCTCTCAAGGTCATCTTGACCCCTGCTGGATAACACAATTCCGACACCTCATTAAACACACGATGGTTGTCATCTAGCTTGAGGACGTCAGCCGACTCACATCAGGGCATAATTCCTTTTTCTCTGCTTTGGTAAGGTTGTTGTCAAAGGGAGGCCATCATATGCCCTCTAGTTAGCTTGTAAATATAATTGATGGTGTTTGGGTCTTTGTAGCACCTGACCTTCTTGGCTTTGTGGATGATTCTCCAACCACCCAGTGGTTGCCTGCTGGAATGCCAGGAAGGGTATTTTGTGTGGAAGGCTTTTATGTCAGATCCTAGGCAGCCTTTGCCCTCTAAGTCCTGCTGGGACTGTTTGTTGTTTTCAGACGATGGCACAAATGTCTGTTGATCTTATGCCTGTTGCAGGCAGGTATGAGGTAGAACCCTGTTAAACAGGGCATTATATGTTGGTCATATAATCTGAGTCAGTCTGGCTATTATTTTCTTTGGCTGTATTTCATGGTGTATTTTATTATTATTATTATTTTTTTTTTCAGTGAGCTCTGTGCCCAACATTGGGCTTAACTTCCTGACACCAAGATAAGGAGTCGCATGCTCTACTGACTGAGCCAGCCAGGTGCCCATTAGGGTGTATTTTTAACTTTTGCAAAGCAGTTTGTGTGCCCAGAACCCTGTTGGCATTGCTGTACTTTGAAAACAATTAAGTACATAGATGTGCATTTCCTAGAATACCTTCAGATTTAAAGGAACCATAAAATATTGCAGGCAAGAGGATTGGTCTGCAGTTAAACTGCATATGAATGGTTGTGACTTCTAAGAGATACAAGTGGGGGTGTCAGACTCTGATTGGTTGGTAACTCACCTGTCTTCTGCCCTGGTCTCCTCTTCTTCCTGGCAACCCTACCCTGTGTGTAACAACTATCTTGTTAGGTGACTAAGGACAGCAAAATTAGGGAAACTTGAACTAGGCTCTTGGGCTTTCTGACAGCAGATTTGATTAAAAGGTTTGTGGGAAATGAGCTTGGGAATGGTTTTCCTTCTCTGGCCTCCTTGTTCCTTCCTTTCCATCACTGCCATGCATCATTGGGAGTTAGCTGTAAGTGATGGAGTAACTGCCAGCAGACCTTAGTCTTTGATTGGTGACCCTGATTTTTAAGACAAGGCTCTAAAATACTCTTTTGGTTATTTCAGAAAAAAATTCTTGTAATTAATTTCTTATGTTCAGATAGTTTATCATACATGTCCTAGATATACATGAAGTACTTATACTTAGAGTCTTTAGCTTGGTGACTTCAGGACAGGCCGCTTCCCTGTTAGGTGACCAACAATGATCTAAACTCCCAAGTAGCAGGGCTCCAACGGTGGAACCAAGAATAAAGGCCTTGGGAAAGAGGGCTAGGTGTCTTTGGTCCCTTTCTTTCTCTCTGTTTCGGGATTTTTAGTAGCAAGTCCCATACTTAAATCACAATGTGTTGCTGGAGACTAGATCATTGTGTTAGTGGAAGTGTCTTCCTGCTTTCCTGGTATATCCTGGGTGATGAGCATGGTTCTCAGGCACACTGTACATCTGTGGACCTAGGAGTGACTTTGAGGTCTTCCCAACAATAAGAGGGAAGTGAGTACAAATGAAACATATAAGGCAGAAATTTAATTATGTGTTACAAAAAAACCTCGAAATACCATTCCCGTATAAAGTAAATGTTCCCTTTATTTCAGCTCACAACAAATTTATGAAGTGGATGGGTTCCTTACATTAAGGTTTGATGCTCAATTTGATTTTTTTCCTTGTCTTTGATTTTTTAAAAATCTTATTTAAAGTTGACAACATAGAGTATAACACTCTGTGCTTGTCTCTGATTTTGAAAGAAAAATATATTTCTTAGAGAAAATCAGAGTGAAATGCATGTTCCCCATTACCATGGCAAGCAGTAATTGTTCCTGAAGGGGACTCCCTGAGGGAGTTAATGTACTTGGTTCATGACACACCTCTTTCCCCTACTCACCCCTAGAATATGTTCAGGAACCAGGGGAGTTACAGGCTTCCTCCTATATGCTAGGACCTGTCCTCCACCATGACATCTTTCAGGGCTTGCATCATCCTACACAGCTGGACTCTTTCTGGTAGTGGTCCCTCCTCTCCACCTCATAACATCCCATCCATGGTCACCAGGGATGCTCTTACTCAGGATGCAGTTCATCCCAGTGCTCAGTAAGCTTGTGTAGGGCCCAGGCCTCAGAGAATACAATAGGGACTCTCTCATTTAACCATCATATCTCTTTTATCCCACAATGGTGCCGCTCTTCTGTTAGGACCTTATTGCTGGCATCTGGTGCCTCCCCATATCCCCATCTCATGGCCAATGAGCACATCACATCCTCCTAACCACTTCAGTTTTTCCCAAAGTCCAGGAAAGCTTGTTTTAATGTTAGCACTTGTGAATTTCTTACTGTCTAATCATAAACCCACACCCTACCTTATCCAAGAAACTTCACTAGGTTTCTCCAAAGAATGGACAGTATTTGGCATAAAAGTACCATAGATCCAGACTTGCCACTCAGGAAGGGTACAATATTGGCATAAAAAGATGAGTTGGGAATCATTAGTTACTTACACAAATGTTTCCCACCTGAGAAACAAGTCACAAAAGAGAGAATGTTTTAATGAGGATTGTTGAGCAATTGTGTTGAAATAATCTTTTGTTCATTAAATCGTTAATTATGGCTAGCTGCTTATTAATCCAAATGCCTGGCAAGACAGGCCACAGTGAAACCGTGAGAGAAAGCAGATGCAATATGAAAACAAACTTGAGAACTAGGAATGAACCTTGATATCCAGGGGTGGGTGACCATGGCAATGTTATTTTCAAATTGCAAAACAAAGGGTCTTATTAATATTAACATAGTACAGCATGGAAATAAAGAGTTAAGTCAGCTTGGAAACAAAGAGTTAACTCTTTTTTTAATAATAAATTTATGTTTTATTGGTGTTCAATTTGCCAACATACAGAATAACACCCAGTGCTCATCCCGTCAAGTGCCCCCCTCAGTGCCCGTCACCCATTCACCCCCACGCCCCGCCCTCCTCCCCTTCCACCACCCCTAGTTCATTTCCCAGAATTAGGAGTCTTCATGTTCTGTCTCCCTTTCTGATATTTCCCACACACTTCTTCTCCCTTCCCTTCTATTCCTTTTCACTATTATTTATATTCCCCAAATGAATGAGACCATATAATGTTTGTCCTTCTCTGATTGACTTATTTCACTCAGCATAATACCATTCAGTTCCATCCACGTTGAAGCAAATGGTGGGTATTTGTAATTTCTAATGGCTGAGGAATATTCCATTGTATACATAAACCACATCTTCTTTATCCATTCATCTTTCGATGGACACTGAGGCTCCTTCCACAGTTTGGCTATTGTGGCCATTGCTGCTAGAAACATCGGGGTGCAGGTGTCCCGGCGCTTCATTGCATCTGTAAGTCAGTTAAGAGGGGGTATGATCTATCAACCTGATTTATTTGACTCATTTGAAAGGTAAATATATTTAGCTTTAAGTGTTATTTGATGATTGCTTATTGCTTTTTTTCTTACTGATATGTTCTTCCGTGGTCTCCCTCAAAGAAATCAGATTTTACCTTCATCTCTACTATAAAGACAGCTACAGAATTCATAAGGAAGTCATTTCAGTGTCTCAACTGACACCAATCAATGCATTTTCCTTTTAAAAACATTTGGTTAATTAGGATTTCATTTAAAACAATTACCCCCCCCCAAAAAAAAAAAACCAATTATCCCATAAAGAATGCTTGACTGTCACAAGAATTGTCAAAGCCTTCTTTCATTCAGCCAGAGCATGTCTGGTAGGCCTGCTGTAGGTGGGTGTGGGGATGGGTGGCCTGAAGACCAGCTGGGAGAGGGCTGTGCACAGGGCTGCAGGAGAGTGGGTGAGAAGGCTCATGGTCAGTCTAGGGCACTACCTGGCTGCCTGGCCTCCCTGCCTGGGGTGCAGGTGCTCAGAGACTGGGCACATGATCACCTCAAGAGTTCAGAGGTACTTGGCAGTAGAGATAAGAAGGCATTTGAGCCACTTCTTGAAAAATTTAAAGGTTCTACGAAGTGAGGAAGTGAGTAAAGGAGGTTTTGCTAGTCTCACACTCACTATGGTCATTCTTTAAAAGTTCTGAGAACCTCTCAAATCGTCCCTTTTGCTCTTTTGTTGCCTAATAAAAAGCTACACTCTGAGCTGTGGTGGAGGCCCATCTGTTTGACGGAAACATGGGTGTGTTGAGGTATAAGCTGTGGTCAGAACTGTAATTTAGATGCAGTAGAGAAAAATATGTGCTTGCCCTTCAGTTATTCCTGGAGAAAGAATGTATTATGACTTGGGGAAAGGAAACATTTACGGTAGGGAGGAGGAAAAGAATGTGTTAGGGCAGCTGTTTGGTGTAGTTCATGGAATGAATGAAAAATCACTTGTTCTATGCATGGCCAAGAGGACATTTAGTCTTCTGTATAGAAATAATCATCTTCAGCAGTTTTCACTGCTGCTTCTCAATGCAGTAAGGACCACATGTAATAAGATAAACTTCTTGGCAAAATTAGTTGAAATAAATATGATATGTGCCTTCCATCTTTGATTCCAAAATACTGTTTTTTCTAATTGGTTGGTTTGGGAATTATAAGAATTACAGGTTTTATTTTTGTCTTTTATTTTTAGTAAAGGTAGAAAATTATTTTCATGAAGCAAGTTATCAAATGTTGGGCAATCCCTAGAGTTAGATGAGTTTGGGGAAGGAAGATAGCCCAACCTTCATATTTCATCTATGGATTTAACATTTCCTTGTGTTCTTCCCCTAGAAGATAAACATAATCCTTCAGTCTGTGGACCCAAAAAGGTGCTAGAGAGAAACATGACCCACATTTCTTGGGCTATAAGACTGATTTTTATCTGGACTGTACTTGTATGTTAATGCATTATTTTTCTCCTCAAGATCTATGTATAGTCAATTCATTACTGTTTCAACTCAGAGAGAGTATAGAAGTAAATGTGAAGTGTGCTGCAGTGGGCAGGTGTGTTTTTTTTTTACTAAAAGTAAATGCAAGTACTGAAATATTGATGATGATAAAGGATTTTTTTAAAAAATAAAGGTGGTATCTCTTTTCCCAGATCATGACTCTTAGGCACAGTAGAATGAACTTAAAGCCATGTAGGTGGCAGTATAGTTCCAATCCTTTTTGAGGTACTGGCTCCGATGCCCGTGTACGGCTGAGTATGACAGATTGCATCTGCAAAGTGGGTCAAAGGGACTCAACTAGTAATCCAAAATCAAGCTTGGAGTGTTTCATTGAGTAGGGACCCAGCAGGCTCATGTGGGCCCATGTGTTGAAATTGGAGCCGGCTTCTCCAAGAATATCCCCATGGACCACCATTGATGTACTGTTCTAGCAATGCCCCTTATATTTCTTTTTAAAAAATTTTTAAAGATTTATTTATTGGGAGAGGGGGACAGCATGTGCATGAGTATGGGAGGGGCAGAAGGAGAAGGAGAGAATCTCAAGCAGACACCCTCCTGAGCCCAGTGACAGGACTGAATCTCATGACCGTGAGATCATGACCAGAGCTGAAATCAAAAATTGGATGCTTAACTGCTAAACCACCCAGGTGACCCAATGCACTTTATATTTCAAAAGAGTTTTTACTTTTCCTCCATTCTTGCCTATTTTCCAAACCAAGAGCATTTACCTACCCAGGATTTATTATAATTTAAGCAAATCTCAAAAGCTAATACTTAAAATTCCTAATATTTCTGTAATATTTGATACTTTTAGAAGAAATTTCAGAATCATTCAACTATTTAAGAAACTTTTATTTGAATATATATATTAAATATTCAACAAATACCTGATGTTTGCTAGGAAAATCCTGATTTGTTTCCCAGGGACAGTTCTGAGAGGCAATTTGCTTTGCATCATTAGCCATATTTTACAGATAAGATGACTTAATGTTCATGTTTACAGAAGTTGGATGGTGCACCCAGGCAGTCAATGGCAGAGATGAACTTGAGCAGTTGCTGTTTATTTTAGGTCGCATGCTCTTTCTCCTCTATTTTGATGTCTCTTTTATGTGTATATCCTTGATGTATATACCTATTTGCAAGTGCATGTGTGCACACACACACCCCATACATATAGATATACACACACATACACATGCCCACACATGTCTTGGGGGCAGAGCATTGTGAATACAGACCGGCAACATGTAGGTGGCGTTGGAAGTACATGCAAGCCTGAGTCTGGGAGGAAAGCTGCTGCTTCCATTCTATACTCAGAGAAGCCAAGGCCCATGGAGGTTTGGGAACTGCCCAGAGTGGCCAAAACTGAGTGACCTTCACTGTCAGGTTTTCTGAATCCACTATTCAGTTCCCCTGCTGGCACGTCCATTATGAGCCATCTTGCAAGTACAAACAGGATTGGCAAGATGCTTTGGAGTTTTAAGAATGTATATCCTTAAAAAAAAAAAAAAAGAATGTATATCCTTAATGGGATAAGTGCTGATGACAGAGCCACTTGCAAATGGGAACTGGATTTCCTGAGGATAAAGCCAGCTACACTGGGGCCAAACTCTGGTTCATATGGACTCACAAAGACAGAGGAATTTAGGCTGCTTATTTTGATTCTTAGGAGAACCCTTGAGTGAGTAAATTGCTCTAGAGGCACAGTCCTTGTAGCCAAGAAGCAAAGAAAATGTGCAGATGCCCAGATGGCAAGAGGACATTGGCAGACCCACCTTGCTTAACACCTGATGTGTCCTTAGCACCTCGCATGAGCCCTGCAGAACCAACTTGATATTTCAACAGATGAAAGAAAGAAGGAGCATGGGATGCCTGGGTGGCTCAGCGCTGTAGTGCCTGCCTTCGGCCCAGGGCGTGATCCCGGAGTTCTGGGATCGAGTCCCACATCAGGCTCCCTGCATGGAACAGGCTTCTCCCTCTGCCTATGTCTCTGCCTCTGTGTGTGTGTGTGTGTGTGTGTGTGTGTCTGTGTCTCTCATGAATAAATAAAATCTTAAAAAAAAAAAGGAGTGTAGGTGGAAAAGTGTAATTCAAGTGTTAGAGGAGACATTATGATAGACTGGGAGGAAGAAGACCAGCACGGTCTGCAGTGTCACTACCTACCTTCTTACTAATGATTTGTTTCCCTTCGGACCCCTGAGGGAAACAAACCCCCAGGGGGCCAGATGAAGGTGTATTCCTGAGACTTGGCTTTGCCTTATCAGGAATTATCCACCTGAAAAAGATCCCTTGGTCATGTGGACACCAGGTGGAAACTAAGTTCCTGGTGAGATCCCTAAAATGGCACACCCCATTGAATATTAATCACACTTTCCTCATATGTACAATGCAGTTGTATGTACCAAATTTTGGTCTGTGATTTATTTCAGGCAAAACAATGGCCTCCCCAAATATGTCCATCTTCTAATCCTCAGAACCTGTGAATATTTTAGGTTACATGGCAAGGTAGAATTAAAGTAGTTAAAATCATTTAGGCTTAAAATAAGGAGATCCTTTTGGATTTTCTAGGTGAGCCCAGTGTAATCACAGAGGCCCATAAGGTAGAAGAAAGAAGAAAGAGAACCAGAAAGATGGCAAATCAGTAGGAAAGACTTGGCCTCCATTGTTGGCTTTGAAGATGGAAGAAGAGGTCATCAGCCAAGGAATGTGGGCGGCCTCTTAGAAACTAGAAGAGGCAAGGAAACAAATTCTCTCTTAGAATCTCCAGAGAGGGACACAGCCCTGTTGATTCCTTGATTTAGCTCAGGGAGACCTGTATTGGGATTGTGACATCCAGAACTCTAAGATAGTAAATTTGTATGGTTTTAAGCTACTGAGTTTCTGGCAATCTGTTAACAGCAGCCATAGGAAACTTGATTTGTGATATTATTGACCTGGCTCAATAGACTGTCCACATAGCCCTAGGTTGCAGTGAGAGGGGTTCTCAGGACTGAGAAAATCTGCCCGGATATTTATCAATGTGTTCATTTCAGTTTTCAAAGAGGAAAGCCCAACTCTGTGTTTGCGATGTTAAGACAACACAGTCTGTACTGTGGAGATGGGCATATGCCAGTGTTTCCACAGTGCACTTTGCCCAATTTCTGTTCTGTTCTAAGAAGAAAAGCATCCAGACAGAGAGTTCCCAAATAACGTCTTGGCCCAAAAGCAACATTTTACTGATTTAAAACAGGAAAATCATTTAAAAAGTCTCTCTGGTGAACAAAGATGGCTTTGTATGTGGTACTGAACCTAAGTAGGCCACATGCCTCCCTCATGTGGAGTGCATGTTCCCTGTGTTGACATAAAAATGTAGATGAGATCCTTCCCTTTGGAATACTGGGAGCCTTTAGCCAAAGGCGTGTGGCTGGCTGCTCACCAACCTGGATCAGTTATCAGTGTGATGAATTCATAGCATAGGAGATTTGCTGCTATAGTGGCTTTTGTATTCTGGCAGACACTTTAGGGTTCAGAGATTAGTGTGAGGGACTCCCCAAGGGGGGATTGTGATGCCCTTCCTGCTCAGTGGTGGGAACGGGCAGCTGGCCAGGTAAGCTGTAGGTATAGTGGTATCAGGGCCAGGGTGCTTTATAGAGCTAGGATGTGTAGTTTTCCATGCCAGATAGAACAGTTTTACCAAAATGAGCAAATTGAGGCCCAGATGTTGGCTACCTGGGACCTGAATAAGAATCAGCATTTTAAGGCTGTGGGATTGCACTGTCCCCCAGAAGCTTACACCTGAGATGCATTCACAGCAGCCGTGACTGCATACAGAAGCAGCTCAGGGCTGCCTTACTCACATTAACAAACCTGTTCCCCAACCACCCACGATGCTGTCACAGAAACTGGTGTCCTCACTTTACAGATAGGGACACTGAGGCTCAGAGACATGACTGCCTGTGCAGACTGCAAGTGCCGTATCAGAGGCCAGTGTGGGGCCTGGTTCTGCCCTGACTTCTCAGCTCACTCACCTCCTGCTGTGTGCCCAGGTGCTGCTGAGGGGTATCCAACCCTGTCCACTGTGCATGACTACCGCCTTGAGGGTCTGGGGAGCTGCTGGCTGAGTAGCCTCCTAAACTCCCAGTGTGTACCCAACAGCGTATAGGGGAGCACATGTAGGATAAATCCCCTAATACAGCCCATCTCCCTGGGGACACTCCACACCTTCACTCCAAAGGGTTTTCTTTTCTTCAAGTTAGTTACCGAAAAGGAAACACATTTTCTTTTCACCCACAAGGGCTCACCAAACTCTTGGCCTGCAGCTGAAGCTCTAGTCAGGGACAACAAAAGGATAGTGCAGTCATCCAGTTGTTCAAACACCAAGAATATACTAAATGCATGGATTTTACCTCTGTAAAAACACAGTCTCTGGTGTCATTGAAATACTGGTAATAAAACTGATAAAACAAGTAAATAAGAAATAGATGCTTAACATTGTTACTGTGAGTATTGGTGTTTGAAGTAAAGTGGATTTAATTAGGACAGGTAGGAAGCTTCAGGGAATGTTCCAGAGTGGGCTGGAACACTAAACAAGGCTTAGTTTTACATTACTGGGCCTTTCCACACTAAACAAGGCTTAGTTTGCATTACTGGGGACTCCAAGTGGGGTCAGTCTATCTGTTGTCCATGTGCTAGTGGCACTGTATGTGTTTCTGAGGAGGAGGAAGGGATGGTTGGCTAGAGTGGTCAGGCAGCTACCACAGAATTGGGTTTTGCTCCTGTGATCTGGAGAAAGTTTGTTCTTTTGTTTAGTGTTTGTGTGTCATCCAGTCCACTTTAGCAGTGGAGATCTGGAAGCTGTTTCACCAGATTGGAATCTGGCACTTTGCAGGAAGGAGAAAATCAGAAAGAGCCTGGTTTTTCTCCTGTTGATTTGAATCTTCTCATTGTTCCATGCTGCCTTCCAATGTGTCCTTGGTCATTTGCTAGGATGTCTATAGGCAGGCTGAGACAGGGGATCTCCATCCTTCCCCCACCAGGTACATTTCAAGAGTCATGATTTCACATGTCCATTCTGTCATCCATGTGAAGTGGGGGACTTAGTCCCTTCTCTTTGACAAATGACCTGCACGACAGTGTCTCCTGGGCTTCCTGGGCCTGTTGAAGCTCTCCTGGCTGCAGGAGGACAGCAGGCAGTGGGGGCTGGGTGGGCACCTATGACTCTCACCCCAGGGCACTAGCCTCAGAGATGGGAGTCACCTTAGTTTCGACTCCAGGCCCTTGAATCACAAACCACAGACTGAACCTGGCACCTCAGGAACACTTGCCTCCAAGATACTTTGATTTAGTTGGCTCTAGAGTCCAATCCTCCCAACCAGGACAGGACCGTCATCACCAGAAGAGTGTCAGATGTCAGAGCCTGCTAGGAGGTTATAACTGCAAGTTAAAGGAAGAGGGCAGGTGGGAGATATATGGGGTTCTTTCTTGGCCAGAAGAAGTCCATATCCCTGATTGGTGGCCTTGACAAACCTTGCAAGGGTTATGTTTTGAAGAAGCCTAAGATCACAGTTGTAAGTCATAGACCCTCTCCTAGGTCTTCTGACTTCTACTTGTGAGTTTTGGGGCATGGACTTAACCCCTTCTGACCTTAATTATCTTCATCCTTAAAATGAGTATGTCACCACCTCAGGGGCACTGCAGAAACAGAACGAAAATGATGACATGCAGGTGATGGTCAGCATGGCCACTGTCACCATATTTTTACCCAAGGAGGAAAACAAAGAGTTCACCATTCCTTCCTAATTCTAGCATTGTTGATTGTTCTCAGAAAAATATTGGGTGAAATCAATTTCCCCGGGTTAGTGCTACCATTACTGCTCTACTAGAGAACACTGAAATTTGGCTCTGAAGCTATTAATACCAAAGGTTTCTTATATCACCATACAAACTGCTTCAAAAGAAATTGTGTCACCACAGCATACTTTGATCTATTTTTAATATTCCCTCTATTTTTCTCTGACAAGAGCAGTGCTTATTTGAGGTTTTTTACTGACCAAACTTTGTAGCTTGTCATAATTGAGGGACATTTGTAATATGGAGAAATGTTGTTATACTGATTCTTTTAGAAAGGCTTAATATAGACAAGAGATTGCTTGCATGATTTCTAATTCTGCATAGTAGGGAGAAACCCAGGTTGTTGGTCAGGGACCGATCTGGAAGTTAGTGCTGTTCAGTAAGCCCTAGGAAGACTTCCCAGTGGTGCAGTGACAGACAGTTTGGGCTGCACTGACCCAGTCTGCCATGCCCATTGGTTAAGAAAACTGCTGTGCTGCTCTGGTTTTTAGTCCCCTCAGAATAGCAAATGGGAGGAGAGGATCTTGTCATCAATGAAGACTTTTACCCTTCAAATTCTGATTCAGAGGAAGCAGGGAGCTTTGGGGAAATGGTAGCCAGCAAACAAACCCTTTCCCCCTCCAGCCCTCACACACCTGAGCAGGGTGGGGCACTGGGGGCTAGGTGCCTCTGGAGCAGTCTTTAGTCCATCTGGGGCCATGGAAGGCACTGGTGCAGCCTACCCGCCATGGGCTGCAGGCACTGGAGAGCACCATTAGAAAGCCCTGAGGTGAGTCCCACAGAGCAGAGCATCTTGGAAAATACCTGGGCCTGCAGAAGTCTTCTAGCCTTTAGTGGGGAAGGTGACAGTGCGTGCAAGGGTAACCACATGCCCTGGTCCCTGGTGTCATTCTTGCTCTTGGGGCTGGAAGAGACTGCCAGAGAAGGCGGGGTAAAGGTTTGTGCTCCTCTCTCAGCTGGGGAGCTACTTCACCTGCCACAGGAGGGGACCTGCCATCACTGTTGAAAGCACAGCAGAATCCAGGTGTGTTAAACAAGAATAGTAACCATTCCTCCAAAGGGGCTGGGCTGCCCGGGGGAGGAAGATGGTTTGAACAAGAGAAATCGAGCTGGGGGCAGCGACACTTGTGGCCACACAAACAAGAACTGCTCATAGTAATTGAGGGCACTGAGTCTACTGAAGAAGGGAAGTGGGGAAGATCAGCTACTGAAAGTAGGAACAAAAACTGTAAAAGACCTCAGAATAAATTTAAAAAGAAAGGTTCAAAGCCCTTCTATGAAAGTGTAGTACCTTTCTGAAGGATGTCAGCAAGCACTCAGCGATGAAAAGCTTCCTGTGGCCCTGCGTAGGAGAGTCAGTGCTGTCATAATCCCAGTACTCCCAAGGGGGATATGCCTGTGTGTAGTGCGATGCTGCTTAGAAGGTGGGACTGAATAAAATGGCCTTAAAGGTTTATAATGCTCCAGTAGAGCCAAGACATTTTTTAAAAGATGAAGGAAGGACTTTGTACCAGTTAGTGAAACCTGGGCTGCAGCATAAGGGTGTACACGACTTGCAGGTGCCTTGCAGAGTAAGGGTAAGGAACCCATCCAGCAGTCACTCTGCATTGCTGGCCCAGCTGGTTTGGGACCTCTTTCCCCCAGAGGGGGGCACCCAGTGCTGCAGCTGATCCAATACACTGCAATCAAACCACTAGTATCACGGTGTGGACAGGAAAAATGACACGCTGATTGCTTGAACACAATAGATAAACCTCCGATACTGTATGTGAGAATTTTAAAGTAGGTATTTAAGTTCAATGGGAAAAGGATTATTTAATAATTAGTGTTTATACAATTGGCTATGTGGAAGAAATAGCATTGGATCCTTGATTGTACCTTATAAAAATGAATATCAGTTGGTTTGAGCATTTAAATATGAAGAGAACTCTGCATTCCTACCCCCAATCACCCAAAACAAGGAAGCCACATTACAGCCAGGGGCACAGGAGATTTTCTGAGTTAGGCCTAGAAAGGTCAGGCATATGTAACTAAATAAAAATTTTAACTGTTATATGACAAAATATGCCACAAATAAACATTATAAAAACTGTAATACTTTAGAGAAAAAAAATTCAAGGCAGAGGACAGAAAGGAGGTGAATATTTTTAATATGAAAGTTCTCACAAATTGTCAAGAAGGAAGCAAAAAGTATAGAAAAAATGAGGGGAACATAGGCATTAATTCGCAGAATAAGTCAGGGAGATGCAGATAGAAAGCTAGAGTGCCCTCTCCTACCTTTTCAACTGGAAAGGGAGGATTTTGGAAAATGAAGCAGCTGTTGCTTACAGAAATAAGGGGGCTGGTACTCTAAGATACCAATGGAGAAATGTAATTGGTGCCTTTAAAATTATTAAAGACACAGGACCTCTTCCAGCTTTAGGGCATTGCCTGCCAGAATGTGGATCATATTATTTCTGCCCATTTTGTGAGAATATCATACCAACAAGTGAATTACTGTAGTAGAAATTACCTTGGCAACTCTAAAAGTGTGCCCCAAGTGTTTATTACATGCTTCAAACGGCAGTAATCGTATTATTATTGAGATGACGAATCTGATACCCTGGTCTTGATATCTAAGGAATTATTTTTGAGAATGTCCCATTAAATTCAGAAAAGACTGCAGTAGAAATGATTTGTCCAAAAAAAAAATAAAGTTGAAACTCACCAGGGGTTTTCTAAGTGATCTGGCTTAAGGTATCATTTTGCTGTCACAGGCTAGTATATTTCCTGAGAAAAATTGTTTCTTCTGGATAGGCAGTGCTGCATTGTAGCAAATAATTGTGCGGTCCCAGCATAATACAGTGTAGGCTGGGAAACTTCATCTACCTCACCTTCATTCTAAAGAAGCCTGAGGCCCTTGTTACATGGGAGATTCTGCATTTTCTGACTGTATCTCAGAGGGCTCAGTATAGACTCATTTGAGCAGTCTTCTCCATGCACACATGTGCTTCTATATATATCTGGAGCATTTCTTACTATGCATGTAGCTTTTAGAAGACATCTGGAATAATAAGTATTTTAGAAAATACATTTCATACATATGGGTTAAACTACCATACTTTTGGTAATTTTGCTAATCATTAAGATTAACTGCAGGAAAACCACTCCCAAAGATCTTCTCACTGCCTTTGACTTTTAGTATTAAATTGAAAAGCCATTAGCATGTCTCACCAGAGGAGCAGATGTTTCAACTTAGGGTAGAAAGAAGACACATTCTGGATGTTGTGCAACATACTTGGGTCAAGTTCCTGTGGCAGATTTTGCCATTTCTTTTTCATTGCTGACTTCTCATGTATATGATTTAAAAAATATGTTGGTTTAGTTAACGTTTACTTGATAATCCATTTTCTAGAATGTTTGTCACAGGTGCTTTGAAGCAGTGCTTCTCAACCTGGGATGATTTTGTCCCCCAGGAGGCATTTGGCAATGTCTGGAGCCATTTTTAGCTGTTACAGCTTGTAGGGAGGGGCACACTGCTGGCATTTCTTGGGTGGAGGCCAGGGATGCTGCTTAACATCCTGTAAGGCAAGGTGGCTAGCTCTCTGTGGCCCAGGGACCCCTGGGTGGCCCAGCAGTTGAGCGGCTGCCTTTGGCTCAGGTTGTAATCCTGGGGTCCTGGAATCGATTGAGTCTTGCATAGGGTTCCTCATAGGGAGCCTACTTCTGCCTCTGCCTATGTCTCTGTCTCTCTGTCTCTCTCTGTGTCTCTCATGAATAAATTAAAAATCTTAAAAAAAAAAAAAAGAATTATCTGGCCCAAATATCTGTGCTGAGGTTGAGAACTCCTGCTTTAAAGCCACTGTCTCTCATTCTGGGCTCTTCATTTCTCTGCCTTTGTGTAAATGAGGGTTTATTAAATTTGAGATAATTTTAGAGTCTCAGTGGATCTTTTTAAAGTGCTGTGAGAATTTTTCCTGTCTGTGTCTCTCTCTCTCTGTGCTCCACACACACGCCTTCATTTGTTTACAAGATGAAAAATAACTTCCATGGAGGATTTTCTTATCCCCAAGGCATTGGGCCTTGGCACTGATGATTATTCCACGAGGTTCTTGGATCACTTGCCGTGAACCTCCCATTTAGGGCTTGCCTCACCGTGTCCTGGTTTCTCCTTCATTCTGTTTGCTTCAGACGTGTTGTGCTGCTCTCCCCTTCCTGGGCCCGAGGAGTCCTAAAGTCCAGCCAGGCTGGGGATGTTGCAGTCTAGTTGGTTTGCATGTTAGGTTTGTTCCATGGTCTTCTCTTTTTCTTAAAAATGTGTTCTGTGGATCTTTATATATACTTTACATTTGAACATAGCTCAGCCTTGAACTATTCAAGAGAGGAAGAATATGGATTCAGTTCTTGTCTAAGATGCAAAGCATCCAGAGATTTCTACCAACTGTTTTTGTTGGTTTAGCAGATGTAACAGAACTTAGTTTAGTTGCAACAAGCCTGTCTCATCCATGGGATGAGTTCCTTTATCACAGGAACTGTGATAAACTGAGAGGCCAGAGTCAATTTGATGTTTGGAAAAGAACTCTCTTTTTACAGGGATTAATTGTTCTGTGCCAATGAAATAGTAAAGAATGGTGCTGAGCACGCAATCTTATTTTCACTGTGATTCTACTCATCTGGGTGCTCTATTTTACTTAACTGCAATGAATGATTATGCCATCTTTCTAAGTTAAGAAAACAAAATAGCAGCTCTTGCTTTAACTCCAAACCACAATTTAACTGTAAGGTGTAACTTGTTCACGTGTAATATTTCTGATTTTATTAGTCAAAGTCAATCTCTTGTTTCAAAAGCATAATGAGGAAAATCATGCACAAAAAAAAAAAATGGAAAGTGATGTCAAAATAGAGACTGTGGCCTTGCTCAATTTGAAGGTCCTTGTGGATGGTCTGATGCCCACCTGCAGAACAGGAAGTCTGTGCAACCAGAATGAAGGGCTGCTGGGAGATAGGTGTGAACAGTTTCTGTGGGAAGACAGACTTCCATTTATGGACCAGGCACCTGAGGTGCTGAAGTTCAGGCTTCTGAGCCCCCAGAATGACTTAACCGTCATTATGAGGCAAGACAGTGCCTGTGCTGGGGTTTCAAGCCCTCGGTGGGAGCAGTGACCAGATGTGAGGCATCATCATTCATTATTGATCATTCCAGAGTCAGCTGCTTAGTACTGTTTGGAAATATTCTCTGGGGGAAGAAGTTTTCAAGAAAGGTGGGGGCAGCTTTCCCTAGAAGTGACCTGTAACATGCCTGCCATAGGCGAGCTAGCGAATTTGAAAATGGGCAGTTTGGCCAATAGCCTTGTCTCCAGCCGTGCCATGTGTGCCCTACCCAAGTTGGGAGCCCTTGTCAAAGCTACCAGCTCATTCCAAAGCCATGCAAAAAACCCTGCTCTCCTGCCCCAGTGACAACCCACTGACTGCCCTTCAGCCCCAGAGGGGTGTCCCCAGAGTCAGAAGTCCGAAGTGGGTGGTGTCCAGGTTGCCAAAGCTCAGAGGCTCTTGGCCGCAGTTAGGGATGAGCTCATCTCTCAATCTGCCAAGGCCCATTTAGGACACACTTCCCAGTTTGTAGCAGAGACCACAATTTGGTGACTTCTAACCTTGGATGTGGCTGCTCTGGTTGTTTGCAAATAAGCAGACGGTCAGACAAATGGACTGAAATCTGTGTCAAACACTGCAGAGGTCTAGGACTGTTTGCCTTTCCACCCTTATTCAAGTATATCAGTATTTTACTTTCAGACTACATTGGTCTCTGGGCTGCATAATTTAAAAGAAAAAAATAAGTTTTTGGCTTGGAATTTTGCAAAGTTGTCAATAGACAACTCCTTTAGGAGTTGTAGTTGTTCCTCTGTTAGGACACCAGATCAGAAGTGCTTTCAAAAGCAAATGGCCCTTGAGGCTTCATGGTTCCTGGAGATTTGGTCCTTTGTCTTCCTGGCTTGTGACTTTGGTTAGGTCATTCCATCTTTATTTCTCTAAGTGGGAATATAGTGTTAGGATTGTGTGAGGACTTAGTGAGATAAAGCTCCAGATTCCTATCTTTATCTGCCTTTGTCTTCCAAGCTGTGGGCATCCCCTACAAGGCCAACCCACATCCGCTACTAGTGCCTTGAAGATACCACAATTGGACTCTCTTCCTTCCCACAGCAGACGCACCCCTGTGTAAGGTCAGTGGCTCCCACATTACATCCACCAGGGCTGGAGATGTGGATACTCACATGCCCATTCTCTTATTTATTATATTCAATTAATTAACATATAGTGTATTAGTTTCAGAAGTAGAATTCAGTGATTCATTTGTCTTATAAAACACCCAGTGCTCATTACATCATGTGTCCTCCTTAATGCCCATCACCCAGTTATCCCATCCTCTCACCCCCCTTCCCTCCAGCAACCCTCAGTTTATTTCCTATGATTAAGAGTCTCCTATGGTTTGTCTCTCTCTCTCTCTCTGATTTCATCTTTTATTTTTCCCTCCTTTCCTTTATGCTCCTCTGTTTTGTTTCTTATATTTCACGAGTGAAGTGATAAGATTATTGTCTTTCTCTGATTGATTTTTTAAAAAGATTTTATTTATTTATTCATGAGAGAGACAGAGAGAGAGAGAGAGGCAGAGACACAGAGGGAGAAGAAGGCTCCATGCAGGGAGCCCGATGTGAGACTCCATCCCAGGACTCTGGGACCATGCCCTGAGCCAAAGGCAGATGCTCAACCACTGAGCCACTCAGGCATCCCTCTCTGATTTATTTATTTCACTTAGAATAATACCCTCTACTTCATCCATGTCATTGCAGGTGGCAAGATTTTTTCTTCTTCTTTTTTTTTTTTTTTTTTTTTTGGTGGCTAAGTAATATTCCGTTGTATGTATGTGTCACATCTTCTTTATCCATTCATCTGTTGATGGACCTCTGGGCTCTTTCCATAGTGTGGCTATTGTAGACATTGCTGCTATAAGCATTGGGGTGCGGGTGCCCCTTCAGATCACTACATTTGTATCTTTGAGGTAAATACCTAGTAGAGTAATTACTGGGTTGCAGGGTAGCTCTATTTTAAACTTTTTGAGGAACCTCCGTACTGTTTTCCAGAGTTGGCTGTACCAACTTGCATTCCTTACAATAATGTAAGAGGGTTCCCCTTTCTCCACATCCTGGCCAACATCCATTGTTTGTTGTGTTGTTGATTTTAGCCATTCTGACTGGTGTGAGGTGGTATCTCATTGTGGTTTTGATTTGTGTTTCCCTGATGCCCAGTGATGTTGAACATTTTTTCATGTGTCTTTTGGCAGTTTATATGTCTTCCTTGGAGAAATGTCTATTTATCATATGCCCATTCTCATCTAATCATTCATGGTGGGTGTCTAGTCATATAGATTATAGTCAAATTTCCATGCCCATCCTTTCTTCCTGTTTCTATTTCTGAATTGACTTCTTTTGATTCAACCCTGCCTTATCTTTGATTTGGGCAGTGCTCTTCTAGCCTCTCCCTAAATTCCATTCTTTAGTATAAGTAGTCCCCTTGGGGTATGGTTTAGGCTAAGATTCTTTTCATCTGTGGGACACCTGGGTGGCATAGTCAGTTAAGCATCTGACTTCCACTCAAGTCATGATCTCAGGGTCTGGGTATTGAGCCCTGCCTCCAGCCTCATGTTGGGCTCTGCACTCAGTGGGGTGTCTGCCTATACCTCTGCCCATCCCCCCGACTCATTCTCTTTCTCTCAAATAAATAAATAAAATCTTTTAAAAAATTTGAAAAGGGGGACGCCTGGGTGGCTCAGCAGTTGATCGTCTGCCTTTGGCTCAGGGAGTGATCCCAGGTCCTGGGATCGAGTCCTGCATCGGGCTCCCTATGAGGAGCCTACTTCTCCTTCTGCCTATGTCTATGCCTCTCTCTATATCCCTCATGAATAAATAAATTTAAGAAAAAGAATCTTTAAAAAAATTTTTAAAAGAAAAGATTCTTTTCATTATTTAGGATCTAAATTCAGGTGTCCCCTCTTCTAGGAATCAGTCCCCAATTGCCTATTCAAAACAAATGTTCTTCCTTTGAGCATTAAATTGTACATAAAAACTGTAATGTGAAAACCTTTACAAAAAAAGAAAAGAAACTGAAAAACACAACCCTGAATCTCTTCTTTCTCATCCTCACTTTATTTCTTGCTCATCCTCACCCAGGATATTCCTTTATTGATTGGTTTTATTAAAGGAGAGACATTTTTAACAGAAGGGAGACAGCACGGGAGGCAAGTGAGATGTGCCGCATTACTCCCATGTGCCTCCAGTGCCAGCACCTGAGTAGGATGTGGGTGTGGTGAATGAGGAGAGGACAGGAGTGGGATTCCCATGTGTAGTTGTGAAAATAGTTTGCCATTGAATTAAAGCTAACATTTTTACAGCAAGGGGAAGTATACAATAGAATATGGCCATGTCATGTTGTTAGATAATGTAAGGGTAAGAAAACCAAATGTGTATTCATGTTGCAGCCATTTTGAGCTTTTTCATTCCTCTCCTAAAATACCAAAATAGAGAAGAAGCAATAATCTCCAACTGTAAGATGACCTGGAAGCTGGCAGGTGGCAGCCCCAGGCATGTGGCCTGTGGTATTTTGTGGGCAGCCTGGCACTGCAAACACCCGTTGCTACTTTGTATTGATTACACTGTTACAGAATTTGAATGATCATGTCATATGACAACAGAGGATTAGCCTGTGTGTGGGATCAGAAATGAGCATGCCTCTTTGTGCAGCCTTTGTGGAGGACTCTTAAAAGCAGAATTTCATTCTTGAATTCATAGACCAGGTTGGAGATGAGGGCAGTGATGATCCAATTACTCTTGTGACTGTCTTTGTACAAGGAGTGGCAGTGGGTCACCAGGGATGTTGACTGGTTGTGGCAAATTGGAACCTATTGTCACCTTAAAAAAACAAAAGCTGCTTTACTATTAGGTAGTGAAAATGATAGCCAATAACCTAAATGCAAATCTTCTGGGAAACAGTACATTAAAGATGAAAGTATAATTCCCTCATTTTTTGCAAGTGCATTTTTTTAAACTTTAAGTTTGTTTGTTTTATGCAATATATCCACCTTCACCACATTGGAGATATCTATAGATACATTGTTGAAAATTCTGAGCCATTGCTGAGATACCTTAAACACTGGAGGGTGAGGGGTTAGTAAGATTGCAGTGAGTGAAAACTCTGCCTTTTTTTAAGATTTTATTTATTTATTCATGAGAGACACACAGAGGGACGCAGAGACACAGGCAGATAGAGAAGTAGGCTCCATGCAGGAACCTGATGCGGGACTCAATCCTGGGACTCCAGGACCATGCCCTGAGCCGAAGGCAGGCGTTGAACCACTGAGCCACCCAGGCGTCCTGACTCTGATGCCTTTCAAAAGATAAAACATTAACAAGACATTCTGAGCAATGAACCCTGTATTCATGAAGAAGAGCTATGTGAACAGTGATCTGAAGGGAAAACATGCTTTCAACTACTTAGAGTAATTCCTGTGAATTCTGTAAGTCAGGTATCTCCTTTTAGGGGATTGAACCTTAAAAAACATAACTAGTACAAATAAATAGTTTAACTCAGCCTAAACATTAAATAACCAAAAATGATGAATTAAGGGATCTTAAAATTTTATTTACTGTTTGTCTTTAAATAAAATTTGTCATTGGTTATCCTCTTGTTTCCTTATTTTTTCACTCCTGCGTTTTGTTGTTTTGAACAAAAAAAGGCTCAGATGAAAATTGCCAAGTTCAGCATGACTAATTATAAAATGTTAGTAATAGATTTTCCCAGAAGGGGAAATCTATTAATCTCAGAAGGCTCACATTAGCCTCAGAACAGATTTTCAAAATCATTTATTTAATATTCTCAACTGTTCAGCTGAGGAAACAGCAGGCCCAAAGTGAGGTGGTTGGTGCAGAAAAACAAAAACAAAAAAATAGTGGCAAGGCTTTTCTTAAGAAAAGACTTGCTTTTGTCTATGGCTTCATCTGTGGATCTTTTAAATATGAGACATCTTTATCACTCTACCCCTTTTAGGTCCCCCCCCCCCCACTTTTCAAAAGAATCACTCTTTTTTTACTCATGAACTTCGAAATCTTGGTTCAACACACCAGAGTTCAGACCTTTCAGGAATTATGAGCAGGGAATTGCAGCTAATTAGAAGAGCCAGTTGACATTCCTGTGGAACAATTGTGCACCATGTTTGTAGTATTTATAACATAGCTGCTATTTCAAGACTGCACATTTTCAGGGTTTCCCCACATGTTAGATTTTATTTATGAGAGAGAGAGAGAGAGAGAGAGAGAATAAGCGAGCGGAGGGAGGAGCAGAGGGAGAGAAGATTCTCAGCAGACTCCCTGCTGAGCATGGGGCCCAATGTAGGGCTTGATCCCAGGACCCCGAGATCATAACCTGAGCTGAAATCAAGAGTCAGGTGTTCAACCAGCCGAGCCACCCAGGCCCTCAGGGTTTTCCCACATTTTAATATGTTATTCATGCCCTCGATGGGCTTCCAGTTTATGGGAGAGAGAAAAACACGTTTGGATCTTGCTCTGCATTCTTTTCTTGCTGAATAGCTTTTCCTCAAGTATGCAGATTATAAAACTCTGGTACCTGGTAGAATCTTTAGTTTGTTACACGCTGTCCAAAATTGAGCTGCCAGGAAGGGGGAGCATCTAGCTCCTGCTTCTGTGCAGAAAATAGAAATGGTGCATATTGATTTTTTTTGTTGTTGCTCTGCAATAAATCTCTGCCAACTCAGCAACTGAAAACAGTGTTGCAACAACATGGATGGACCTAGAGGGTATTATGTTAAGTGAGTAAGTCAAAGAAAGACAAATACTGTAGGATCTCACTCATATGTGGAATCTAAAGAACAAAACAAAAATAGATTCACTCATATAGAGAATAAAGCTACCAGAGTGGGGCAGGGTTAGGTGGCAGGTAAAATTGGTGAAGAGGATTAAGAGGTACAAATTTTCTGTTATAAAATAAGTAGGTCATGAGCTGTAGTATACAGCATAGGGAATATGGTCAATAATATTATAATGACTTTCTATGGTGACAGATGGTAATTACACTTTGGGGATCATTTTGTATAAAAATATTGAATCACCGTGATGTACACCTAAATAGGAATGAATCTGTGTGTCAAAAAAGAGAATACAGATGTATTAACTTGTTTTCTGGGGGTCAGGAGTCCAGGCATGGATTAGCTGGGTCCTCTGGCCAAGGTTTCAAGAGGCTACCATTGAGGTGTTGGCTGGGCCTATGGTTTTATGTGAGTCTTGGGTCCTTTTCTAGGCTCTTTGGGTTCTTGGTGCAATGTAATTCCAGTGGTGGTTAGGACTGAGACCCCACAGTCTCAGCGCTGCCATGTGGCCACTTTCAGTGTCTGATTTCCTGTCTCTGGCCTTAGACCCAGATTTATAGGACTCCTGTGGCTCCGTGAGGCCCACTCAGATGGTCTCTTTGTTGATTGGCCCATAGTCTACCGATTGGTCACCCTAGTTACATCAGCAGGAGTGATTTCCACCACATTCACAGTCCCTACCTCACTCGGGGGCGGCAGGAGTGTGTACCCCAGGACTGATCTGAGGATCTTGGGGCCATCTCAGAATCCTCTCTTTAGAAGGAATATTATGTGGGCAAACTAAACAGTGCTACTTCCTAATTGCTATGAAGGAATGCAGAGTATTGAGGACTTGGAGATTTCCAACCTTGCTACTATAAAAAAAAAAAAAAAACAAGTTGTGTGTCTCAGGGAGTCCTCGTTTCCTGGAGGAGTGCAGGCCCCTCCCTGGTGGGGGTTAGAGTTGACAGGGCAGCCATGGTGCAGTGTGCACTCCTGAGATTTTTACCATGGAGAGGAGGGTCACCCATTCTGTCCACCCTGAACTGCGTCCTTGCTGACCTAAGGAAATATAAGGCAGTTCTAAATTGTTTACCGGCTGCATATTAAAGTCTGAAGGAGAGTGTCATTAGGAGGCCAGTGTTATGTAGTATTGTGTCAGAGATTTATTTCTGTCTTCTCTGCAGTGTTTTCCTGTGCACAGATGTGTAGGGGAGTGTGGGACACATGCCTGTAGATAAATCACCTGGTACAGTGCCCTCCACTACCTGCTTTCTCTGCTGCCTCTCTTTCTCTGTCACTGTAGCTTGGGAGCCTGTCCTTCTCAAGGAGTCATGGGAATTGCAGTTACTAGGTGTTAGTCTATTCAGGCTGCCATAACAAAGCACCACAGACCAAGTGGCTTAAACAAGTTTATTATCTCTCAGTTTTGGAGATTGAAGTCCAAGATCAAGATGTTGGCAGGACGGGTTTCTTTTGAGGCCTTTCTCTTTGGCTAGCAGATGGTTGTTTTCTCACTGTGACCACATGGTCTTTCCTCTGTGTGCACACATCCCTGGTGTCTCTTCCTCTTCTTGTAAGGATGTCAGTCACATTGGATTAGGACCACACCCTCCAACTGCATTTCAACGTAAGACCCTATGTTCAAATATAGTTGCTGGGAAAAAATAAGTGTTATACCTTCCTCATGAGGTCCATGAGAAGAAGGGTTACTCATATATAATGTGTGTGTTATATGTAATATATATTACATATTGCATATATCTGTATGAATTTATTTTTTAATTTTCTTTTAAAGTTAGCTTGATTTTTTCTTTATATGGGGCAGTGTTTCTTAAAATTTCTATATCATTAAAATTAATGTTCTTATTTTGAAAAATCGACACATTTATAGGTGAGTTTTTAATATATAAAACAGCATATAATATATGCACATAGAGTATATACAATATATTTAATATATAATATAATTATATAATAAAAATTACAGAAAAGTAAGCAGGAACATTGCAGGGGTTGGTGTAGGGTCCAGACTCAGCACTGATGCTCCAGCTGGAATTGTTGATGGGACAGTGGGGCTTTGATGGGGAATCTTTGGTCTGTTGAGGTGTCAAAAGGTTCTGTCATGCTGCTCTTCTTTCACAAAAGATGCCCAGGTTTGGGTTTCCAAGGATCCAACCTACTGTAGGAATTCCTGTGAGTTGCAGGACCTTTTCACAGAAGCCTGCATTCTTTCAGGCATCCTGGAGCCACCCTCTGTCCTGCTTCCTCTTCTTTCCGTGGCTCACAGGGATCCACTCCCCAGCACTGTCACCAGAGATCTCCTCACCCAGTGATTGCAGTTCATGGCCACATCGGGATCTGTTGGGGGTGTTCCAACAGTGAGAATCTCCTTGGAGGCTCAATGCCTCCACCAAAGTTGTTATTTTTTAAAAACAGTGCTCCAGTGGAGTGGGCAAGCTAATGTTTTAAGACTCCAAGACAGATGGAAACTGACTTTATATTAGATGAGTTCTATAAATGGAATGTAGTTAAGGTAAGCTGAACACAGACACTTCTGCTCCTCCCCTTGTCATCACCTTCCTGTGCCCCTCCCTGGGCAAGTCTGTTACCACCAGTCTCCTGGCAACTCCCATCACAACAAAGCCTGTCCACCTCACTCTCAGGGTGTATGCTGCCCTCCTCTGACTAATTAGTGACTTCGCTTTGGGAAACTTCTTTGGGAAGAGGATGGGCTCTTTCAGATTTCTCTGTACTTTCTCAACAAATGATAAGGGAGAGAAACTAAGGAAGTAATGCTTGCAATGATATAAAGTCAAGGTTTGACCTTTAGAAAAGGAGATAGGAACATTTTCAAATGTTTCATCTTTCACACATCAAGGCTGTCTGTCCACAGGGAAGAGGTCATACTGGCAGTGAGCCAGCAGGATGGTTGGATGACTGAGTGCTAATTCTGTCCCTTATCTCAGAGCCAGCTGACCTCGAGCTGGAAGCTGATGGGACCTCCTCACAGCTGTTGAAGCAGTCTTGAAGAATACCCTAGCCTTGTAGGGAGTGTTGGATTGTCCCAGGAAGAATACCTTTGCTCACATTGTGGGCTTGATTATATAGTCCTCAAGGGTTGCTATCCTGTGGTTTGGTCTTGCCTTGCATTATTTTTGAATACAGAGCTATCTAATTTATCTTTGTTGGTCTTATGGTGGCCAAACTGTGCTTTGCACATGATTGGTTTGGTGGGCCTTGAATTAGAAGAAAAAGAAAACAGAGGCTTAAAATGGAAGGGGATACTTCTCCCTTCACATCTAGGGCAGCTGATGGCTAGGAGCTCCTGGAAGTTTGCCATGGGTTTCCTCAGATCCACAGCGTGGGAGTTAAATAGATGTGTAAAACTCTCAATACTTCTTCTAAAGTTCAGGAGTCATTTAGATGTGACTGACTTGGTCCACCTTGAGATCCAGACTGGCCTGAATTCAGGCTCTCCAGGAACTCAGGCGAGGAGAGGCATTTTATGAGACAGGAAACAGTAAGAAGGTGATGGTTAAGGTGAAATGTGTTTTGGTGTGTGTTTTTTCTTTCCCCTCAACACTATAAGCCAGAGGATTTCTTGCTAAAATTTCCTTATAGCATATCATGTTGAAATACAGTCCTGTTTCTATACTTATTTATAAAAACGGATAAAGCAGCCTTGAAGGAAGTCTTAAAAATGCCCTTTGTAGGATTAATTGGCCTATATTTTTTTAGAGTAGGAAAAAAACCTAAAGAAGAAATCTACAAATACGGTTTCCATCTAAGAATTTATTAATAGTAACTACTTGATGTTGAAAGCTGACTGTTGGCTGTTGTTCTGAGTGATTGGCATGTGCTTGCTATCTACTTCTTGAATGAGTTGAAGAGGATGCATCTATTATTATTTCATACTGCAGATAGGAGAAGGATAGTGAGATGCAGACAGATTCTGCTCTGCGTTTGCCTTTTGTAGTTCCTTCATAATAGTGCACTCACACAGTATTTGTCCTTTTGTGACTGACTTCTTCTACTTAGCAAAGTGTCTTCAGGATTCATCCATGTTGTAGCACGTGTCAGATTCCCTTCCTTTTCATAGCAGAATCATATTCCCAGTGTTCATATATACCACATTTTGCTTATCCACTCATTCAGCATTAGACATTAGGGTTGTTTCCATCATTGGCTGTAATAACTGATGCTACTAGGAAGATGGATGTACAAGAATCTATATCAGTCCTATCTTTTAATTCTTTGGGGTATATACCTATGGGTGGACATTCTAACGATTTTAAGGTGTATAATTCAGACATTTAGTGCATTTACAGTATTGTGCAGCCATCATCACTACCTAGTCCCAAAACATTTTAATCAAATGGAAGCCTGTACCCAATAAAAAATTTCTCCCCATTTCTCTTCCTCCTAGTCATTGGCAGCTACTAATCTACCTTCTGTGTCCCTGGATTGGCCTATTCTGAATACTTTATGTAAATGGAGTCATATTATATATGGCCTTTATGAATATCCCTTTTAAATATTTTTATTATAGAAATTTTTAACATACTGGAAAATAGATATATTTGTTAAATGAGCTGCATGTGCCATCACACAGATTTAGGTATGATTGATCTTCTGCCAGTCTTTTTAATGGTAGTCTTTTTATCAGGGAGGAAAAGCAGTATGTGAATCGATTCTGGAAAGAAATCCGAGTGGGAGATTTTGTGCGTCTTCGCTGCAATGAGATCATCCCTGCAGACATTCTGCTGCTGTCCTCCAGTGACCCTGATGGACTGTGCCACATTGAGACTGCCAACCTGGATGGAGAGACCAATCTGAAGCGACGGCAGGTGGTCCGTGGCTTCTCAGAGCTTGTAAGTGACCTGATACTTTCAGGGTATCCTGAGCATCACATCCACATGGTACCTCCCATGCTAGCTTCTGGGTGTCAGAGCACTTGCATCCTGCCCCTTATGTCCCCACCACCACCACCTTCCCCTGCCACTCCCATCAGGCCAGGCTACTTTTCCTAGTGGATAGATGTGGAACTGAGGGTCTGAGAGGATCCCTGACCTCCTGCAACCATGACTAGCCTGTGACTGTGGGGAACAGGACCTAGTGTTTATAATTCTGATTTCTACTGTAGACTTTGGAGTTTCTCAAAACAGTATTTAAAATTACAAAGAATATTTATGACTAGCTGACTGTTAACATTTATTCAGTTGTTTTTCTAGTTTGCTAAATAGCGCTGCAGAAGTAATGCCCTATTCTGAGAGTGTAGCTCTGGAATGTTTTCTCCTCAAGGGTGTTTCTGAGTTTGGCATTAGATTTCCCATATCTGAATTCTGCTTTAGAGAGCCTCAGCCACAGCTCAAAGATGTATAGTTGATGGAGAGTGAGAAGTAGGAGCAGAAGTGAGGTCTGACTGCTGACACTCACCAACAGACTTGTGGCTGGAAAATCCAAACCCTGTCAGAGATTTCTAACCTATTCCCTGCAGGTCTGTGTAGAAGGTGTAGGGGTCAAACTCCAAGTGAAACTGAGGGGGGCACTTGACAAGCACTGGGTGTTAATACTATATGTTGGCAAATTGAACTCCAATAAAAAGATATACAAAAAAATAAAAAATAAATAAAAATAAAGGAACCTACAGTGCATTTTTTCATAAGGAAAAAAATGCAACCTACAGTGCATTTTTTCATAAGGAAAAAAATGAAATGGAAGTAGCATGAATTGTCAGGGATCAGGAGTGTCTGGGAGGGAGGTCAGCTACCCTGAACCCTGACACCTGCTCTGTCCTAGGCTGCTGCCTGTCTCAATCATGCCTGGCAGTCCTGCCATCAGCCAGCCTATATGGAAGGAGTCTTTAAGAAGTACCCAAGGAGGACAGCCTGGTGGCTCAGCAATTTAGTGCTGCCTTCAGCCCAGGGCCTGATCCTGGAGACCCGGGATTGAGTCCCACACGAGGCTCCCTGCATGGAGCCTGCTTCTTCCTCTGCCTGTGTCTCTGCCTCTCTCTCTCTCTCTTTCTCTTTCTCTGTCTCTCATGAATAAATAAATAAAATCTTAAAAAAAAAAAAAAGACGTACCCAAGGAAATGAGTACCTGCATTGCAGAAAGGATGCCACTGGGGAGTCTCTTCCTGTGTCACATAATATGTGTCAATCAGTGTCATATATTGGGAGCTTTCTTCCTCTGTCACTAAGACCTCTCCCTGAACTCCTCCTATAGGAGAACCATCCCTAGAATCAATACCAAAGGCTTCTTTGGAGCAGTTGGCTTGTTTTATAGCTTCTTGATCTCACCATGAACACTGTCAGAATTTGGGGTGGGGGGGTTTATTAGGCAGGATTTATTTGGGGCTGCCATCCTTGCCTCCCACTCATGAATGAACATGTGACTCCCCCATTGGTCACTATGACTTATCAGAAGGCCAAAGAGAATTCTACAAGCTGGGGCTTCCTGCCTTGCCTTCACTGGTGGGGACTTCAGAGCCTGACACTCTTCCAACCTACAGTGCACTTATTATCATTAGCAGCATCTGCCCCCACTTACTTCCACCACAAGTTCCTCATTCACTTTTGTAAAAGAGTTGAGATATAATGGACATACAATATTATATTAGTTTCAGGTGTACAACGTAAAGATTCATTATTTGTTTATATTGTGGAATAATCACCACAGTAAGTCTAGTTGACATGCATCACCACACACAGCTACAATTTTCTTTTCTTGTGATGAGAACTTTCAAGATTTACTTAGCAACTTTCAAATATGTAGAGCAGTATTGGTAACAGTAGTCACCACTTATTTACTTTTCTTTTAAGCCTTCTTTTGTGCCAAGTATTTTTTGTGAGCTGCCTCAAATCTTTCTTGGAATGACACAGAGCTGACATAAATATTAAGAATAGCACTTTAAAAAAAATGGGGTGCTGTCATCATACCAGATCAGGAGAGCTGGTGGAATTTGGGCCCAGTGCTGGAAGTTTCCAACTTCTGCATTGATTGTGTTCCAGGGTTTGGCAATAAATGGGGGCTCACCTTCCACTGCCAGCCCCTCATCCCCGAGGCCCACATGCATATGTGTTTTCCTAAGGTTGGCTTCACTTCCATACTTTCTCCACCAGACCTGTCCCAGTCTACTAGACTAGAGCCCAGAATTCCAGGGCACAGAGCAGTGTGTTGACTAAGCCTGAAATCAGTATGGCGGCTGCATTGCCTGCCTTGTTCTTGTCATCTCATCATCTCAGCATGCCTGCGGTTATGAGGAAGTGGCTGCAAGGGCTAGAATGTTACCCTCCTGGGAGAGTGGCTGGTGTGCATGGAAGATGACCTCAACATGAATTAATACATTTGAATCTTTAATGGATGAAAATTTGAAAACTGAAGAGCAGAACATACATGTTTGGGGTGATGGTGTAGGGAAAGCCACATAGGTGTGTCTCCTTGGTCAACTCTCAAGAATATCTTCCATGTTTCACATCTTCTAGTCTTATTCAGTTGCTAAACCCAGTAATATCTAAAAACCTCCTCCACCTACTCTTTTCTCAAACAACAACAGGAACATTTCATAGCTTGGTAGTGCTTTATATAAATGAGCTGTTTGTAAGTTGGATGTTTATTCAAGGGTGGCTACAGACTGTTTCTGTATCACCCTCCATCAGGCCCATGAATGCCTGAGGAAGTAAATGGAGTTGAGCCATAATTTAGTGAAAATAGCCAAAATGAACAACCAAAGCAATTCTGATTTAAAATAAAAGTAAATTGAACACCAATAAAAAATAAATTTATTAAAATAAAATAAAATAAAATAAAATAAAATAAAATAAAATAAAAGTTTATCAGCACCCAAATTCTTTAGTATGCATGCACATTGTCCCTGTTATTGATATATTTTTTTCACTTTTTCTTTTATTTTCCTTTTTCTCTAAAAGTCCAAGATATTTTTCTGGTAGCTGAATTCCCATTCATACATTATTATTCTGAAACATAAGAACTGCCCTGTGGAGAAAAAAATAGGAAGTTTCTGGCATTTGAAAGCCTAACAGTTGGAAAACTAATATCCTACACTATGTTAATTTTACTGGAATTAAAATTAAATAAAATTAAAATTAAAAATGTTTAAAAACTAAAAAAAAAAAAAAAATTAAAAGCCTGACAATTAAAAAACCAGAGTTCTGACTACAGCATTACAAGGTCAGGAACATTTTAGTTCTCAGTATTGAAATGTTTTTTTCATAGAATGAAGTCAGCTAGTGTGTCTCAGACAAGTGATATGTTGCCATTTTGATGAATGGTCTGTTGGAAGAGGTAGTCCCTAGGAAAACTTAAATTAGAAGCAATTTGCAAAACTGAGGTGAAGAAATGTGACAGGGACTCTTTGTGTATGTCAGGGTCTGGTGAGGAGGTAGATATTACATTTGATTCAGTCAGGGCAAGGTATATGTAAAGAACTCCAGTGGGGGATTGTGAAGGAAGAACAAAGATCTGAGAAAATACAGACCTCGCTGATAGACCAGTCATTGACCCTGGGAAGAGGTCCCTAAGGTTGAGTCTTGTTTTCATGGCTGAGGGCACAGCCATTACTCACATGATGATAGAAAAGCTTCTGAGGGGCTGTATCAGCCACAAGTCAGCCATCCACAAGAAAATGCCAAGCCAGGGACCTTGGAGATCCCAGGGGCAGCTGTTTGCCACTGGGCACTGGCTGGGCTCTCGGAATGCTGCCTTCTTGTGGATCCAGTTGCTGCAGTGGGTAAAGGCTGTGTGGTGGCCCCCTCCACAGCCAGCCTGTAGAGCCCAGACCTGCACATTCAGAGGGCCCTCTACTGATGAGGCAAAAACGTAGCTCTGTTTCCAAAAGTCTTGATGAAGTGCTTGTTTGCTTAGGGAAGGATGCTACGAAAGGGGGACGTGGGCAGTGCTGAGGCTGTCCAGGTTGAAAATGGTAGCAGCCTCAGGGTCCCTGGGTTTCTCAGCCAGGGCACAGTTGGGGTGGTTTATGTGTGCATGGCACAGACAGCTGAGCTGGCACGTGGAAGGCTCTCACCTACTTCACAGTGACCCCGGGCGTGGGATTGAGCAAGCTGAACATCTTCCTTTTTTTTTTTTTATTTTTTTATTTTTTTTTTTATTTTTATTTTTATTTTTATTTTTATTTTTTTTTTCATCTTCCTGAAGTCATATCATGGAGACTATAAGAGACCCCAGTGTGTCACCTACCCCATCTCTGCATCAGGTCCAAGCTGTTAACCTGGGGAGATGGTAATCATACTGTATTCCATAACTCTCACGTGAATCTGCTTCCCACTGGCTATGAAGCTGAATAAAGAGACTCTGGAATACCACCCAGTGTAGGGAGCACAGAACTAGTTTGGACCATGCCTCTGCACATGAACCTTAAGCTCACCTTCTTTCTTGCATCAAATGATGATCACTGCACTGATCTTCCTTCCCTTTGCTTATGGCAGGAGATGGCTTAAATAAATAACTTAGATTGGTCCATGACAAAAAAAAAAAAAAAAAAAAAAAACAAGAAAGAAAAGAAAAGAGGGACTTGGTTCATGTGCTGCAGGTTCTAATGATTTAAGGCAATGGGACCAATATCTAGAGGACTCTCAGGTTTGTTTACCAGCAGACTCCCAATACAGAAATTGAACAGGATTCACAGACTAGCAGCAGGAAGGCAGCATGCATGATCTGCCCAGGCCCTTGAATCTGAGGATAGGGCTCTCAGACACTGGGTGATGATCCCAGGACTTTAAACTACCTAGCCATCTGAACTCTGGCAAAGGAAACATAGATAAGAGGACTTCAAAATAAACATATGATTTAAAAGTGGGAGCCAAATTGACATTAACCCAGAAGTAATAGAGAACCCCAGTGTTTCACATGAAGCTCTCAGGATAACAACTTGAATTTGTTCAGGGTCTCCTGGTATCAGACCTTATCATGCTTCTCACATTCATAGTAGCACAGACATTTTAAAAACAGCTTCACATATTTTAGAATATAAATCTTGGGGCACCTGGGTGGCTCAATGGTTGAGCGTCTGCATTTGGCTCAGGTCATGATCCTGGGGTCCTGAGATTGAGTCCTACATCAGGCTTCCCAGAGGGAGCCTGCTTCTTCCTCTGCCTATGTCTCTGCCTCTTTCTCTGTGTCTCATAAATAAATAAATAAAATCTTAAAAAAGTAGAATATAAAGTGAATATTAAGTGAAGATATGAGATTTCCTAAGGCACCCCTGCAGTGGATCACTGAATCAGGGTAGAGTGGAGGCAGTTCTGGGTTCTGTCACCTCCTGAGTTGGCATGCATGCGGGGATTCTCCAGCATGCAGTCCTTCCCTTTTGCACTGGACATCTGCTGTTGCTTCTCTCTCTCTGTCTCTCTCTCTCTCACACACACACATACACCCTCATTCTGACCCATAGTCTTGCCCATGAGGCTGCCATGCTTTTAGCCTCTATTCAGGTAGAAGTGTCTAGACTAGTTGGTCTGTAACATTTGCACGATGATTTCTGCAGAAATGACAGTTCCTTAGGCTGACGATTTAATGTAAAAATATTTTTTAGAGTTTCATTTTTGTGATTTTTTACTCTTTCAACAGTATTTATTGAGCACCTACTGTGCTTCAATGCAGTTGTAAGCAATCTGTTGAACAAAAGAGGCAGATGTCTTTCTTGTCATCATGTTTATGTGACCTTTGTAAATAGTGATAGGCGCTGAGGAGGGACGTGAAATACTAGGTGAGTGTTGGAATTTCAGATGGGCATTGGGCCAGGGCAGGGCAGGCCTCCCTGAAGACAGTGGGAGAGTCCAGACCTGAGATCTTGCTGAACAAGCTATGTTAGTATCAGGGAGGAACCTTTAGGGAATGACTTCTATGTCGGTTAATTTACTGAGAAAAAATATTCCTCTAGTTTATCTCTTGGGTAGACCTGTGGGATAATTGCCCACAACCCTGGCTATACCCACAGGGCCATCTGCTTCAGGCTGTTTGGAGCTGCAGATTATGAGGATTTCAGAAAAAGCTGAAATCATAAGCCTATGGTAGCTAGCTTTTCTCAGGTGTGTGTGGGTGTATGCACATGAGTGTGTGCACAGGCATGTGCATGTATGCCTGCTGGATGCCCCCTTTGAGGAAGAAGAATGAAACTAGTGTGGAAACTTTCCTAGGCTGGGGAGAGTCTGAGAAGCACTAGTTTAAAAGATGTACCTAATGTCTAGACCTGCACTGATTACAAGACAGTGATGTGGCTTTACCTCCATTTTGCACATAAATTTTTACTAAATTCCCAGCAGCATTCTTGAATGCCAGGCACTCAGGCTAACAAAGCACAGGGTTACCTTTATAAGGGCCATTTAGGCCTCCCCTGAGTTACTTGACAGAATTCAAGGAGCTTAGGGAAAAATCACTTTGCATCCATATATGTAGGAGACAAAATTACTTTGTTGTTAGTTGTTTCTACCTATGAATACTCTCAAAATTATCTCTACCACAGGAAGTGAATAAGGACTGTTTGCAAGATCTTGCACCAAAGCTGTTTTTTCCTTAAGCTTTTTAGGTTGTTAGTCTTTACCTAAGTTAGCTAGATGCTCTGCTGTGGAATCAAAGAGGAAACAATCCATCATCTGAGTGCAAAACAAAGACAGGTATCTGGGCCTGTTAATTGGAAAGGTCAATATCAAGCCTTTACAAAAAGACTCATGGTTTTATTTTACATAATGAAGTGTAGTTACTAAGCTCATAATTTCTACTGTGGGACGTTTTCATTCCCAAACTTAACAATCAGGTAGCTTTAGTTGAAGGATATGAAATATGCAACAGGAAAGACTTTGAGAAAGAACATTACTTGAAAACACAACTGTATTTATTTATTTATTTATTCATTCATTCATTCATTCATTCATGAGACACACAGAGAGAGGCAGAGACTCATGCAAAGGGAGAAGCAGGCTCCCCACGGGGAGCCTGATGCGGGACTCAATCCCAGGACCCCAGGATCACAAGCTGAGCCAAAGGCAGATGCTCAACTGCTGAGGCACTCAGGAGTCCCAGCACAATTATATTTAGACTAAAATTTTAATTCTAGCAAGTGTGGATATTCAAATCAATGTGGTTAGGTAGCTAATATAATTATCTGAGAGATACCATGTTTTGCAATATCAACTGTGTTTACTTCATGGGAAATGTAAATTTGGTTATATAATAAGATTTTTGTTTCTAATCCCCATTACTTTGCCCTAGATTCTTTGCCTTCAACCTATAGTCTAGCAAATCAGTGGGTAAAGAGAGTAAAGCACGGTGATCATAATGAGAACAACTAAATGCCATGGGTTGATAGTACTAAGATAACTTGACATATTAATCCAAAAAGATCTTATGCATGAAAACTTGAACATTCTCTATGTACATTTAATTTAATGCTTTTGTGTAATTGCAAGTGGTCATTTTTTATTCCAGAAAAAGACAACCAAAGCATTAATAGGTTTTTGTTCTATTTATGGTGGTATGTGATATGAAATGCTATTATTCTCTTTGATTATATTTTCATTGTTAAAAAAAGAAATTTAATAAAATTCCCACTTTCCTAAATATAGTTGAATCACATCCACAATTGCAAAGAGTTTGAGCTGAGTGTGTGTGTGTGTGTGTGTGTGTGTGCGCGTGTTTCTGGACTAGAAATTTCTTTACCAGTGGGAAGAGCTGACAATAGTGAGATCTGTCCAATTGACACCAAGTTCCTCTTCAGAAGTGGGTATGGATGTGTATGTTTATGTCTGAAAGGGTGTGCATGTGTATGTGCACACAGCGTTTGTGCATATGTTCCTATGTGCACACTTATGAGTATGTGTGAGTATACACAGGCATGTGTATGTGTGTGAGAGTATGTGTGTATAGGTGTGACTGTGCATGTTCCAAAGAAGAAAGCAAAATTAAGTAAAAGGGCTTGACTTACTACTTTCTGTTATCTTTGAGAAGAGGATAAGTATTCTTTCCTGGACTAAGACATGATGTTTAGAAGCAGATTGATCTGTAAAAGCAACATTCCTGGAGAATCTGAAATTGTCAGTCTGGTTATTGAGCACCTACTGTGCACTGTGTACATTAGGTGGTAGTGGTGGAGTGTTTGGATAATCCAGTCTTTGCTCAGTGGACAGGGAACATTTTGCTCCATGATGGGGTATCTGTACCTGGTGTCATATCCCTTCCTCTAGTTTTGTGAGCAAAGCCCCCAATGAGAGGAAAATAGCTGTTTCTACAACATGAAACCAGTCACCACACCCTGATTGCCAGAGCATTTGAATTCTTTGAGTTATTCTAATTTTGTTTCTGAATTTGTAACAGTCTATTTTCCCATTTCACAGGAATTACTGGGGAAGTTACATAATGCCTTCAGTTTTCATGTGTTCCTCCAATGAAAGGCAGTACTTTGTTCTTATTTTGGTATTAGTGCTTCCTAGGATTTCTCCTCTTCACAAGTGAGAGACACTATATATGCGTATATATACACACAGAATCAGTATACACATTTAGACCCTTGTAACAATATTAACATAAACCACACCTTACAAGAAAATCTGTCTTAAGCAAGGACTTCAGAAGACAATATTACCTCCTTATGTGTGGGTGAAACCGTATTTCCTAATATCTAAATTGGGTTTCAACTGTAGTAAAGTAAATTCAGGGCTTTTTCATCATTATTAATGAATAATCCATGTTGTGAAAGGTACCCAATGATGTGACTTAACAGACCCCAATGAGAATTTTAACCAAGCTGAGATCTGACCTGAAGCAAACTTTTTTAGTTTGTTGGTTTTCACTGAGGTTATTTTCAGTAATATATCTGTCGGAATGCCTTATACTTCCCCTCCCAATATAAAAAGCATGCTTTGCTAGTGACAAAAGTCTTTCCCTCGAGTTCCAGAGAGCAAGCACTTAGGTACATCTGGGAGGTTTTACAGGCTAAGAATTGAGCCAAACCTTAGAATCATTCTTTTTCATACCACACACATATGCCTTACCCAGATAAACATGTCTATATGTGGTTCTTGTGTCTTTTAGAGAAAGGGGAAAAACATAGTTCTCACTCATCTGTAATGGTTCACTTCTCAGAGTAGTACCTGCTGTAGTCCAAAAATGAGCCTTTTTGTTTGGTTGTTTTAAAAAGACCAACTTCAAAGGATATGGATTTAGGTTTGTTTTGGATGTGACTTCAAATAGCTGGTTTGCTCATCCGGCCTTTATCAAGTATTCTGGAGCCTTGACCATGAGGCAGGAAATTTTATTGAGGACAGACTTGTGGATGTTGATGTCTCCACCTTGGCGTCAAGTGAAGCTGGTGTTGGCCATGGAAATCCTTTTCTGATATTCTGAGTATTGGCCTTTCAAAGCTAACAGTGGACAGGGAAAGGTTGTGCATTGTAGTGTTGGATTCAGTTGCTGATACTGGACTGTTCATCTCAAGCATTAAAGTCCAAAGGTTGGGGCAGCCCGGGTGGCTCAGCGGTTTAGCACCGCCTTCAGCCCAGGGTGTGATCCTGGAAACCCGGGATCGAGTCCCATGTCGGGCTCCCTGCATGGAGTCTGCTTCTCCCTCTGCCTGTGTCTCTGCCTCTCTCTCTGTCTCTTCTAATTTTCTTGATGACTCTCTGAGGGAGGTGCTGTTATTTTTGCAAATCAAAATTTTAACTTTTGCAATTAACAGTAGCTTTGGATGCCCCCAAAACATGCACTTGGGCACTTGAGACACTGGAGCAGCAATGTAGATAGGTCAGTTTGAAAAGCTACTTGTTAAAGGCAGTGCTTGGTCACCACTGTGTGCTCACTGACCTGCCCACATTGGGGGAATGGGATTACTAAGTCCCTGGTTTACTTAGATCATGTGAGGGATCTGCCTCTCCTCCAGTAAGGACATGCAGGCCTGTGGTGGCAGCATGTTGGTGGCACTCACCAGGAAGTACCCCCTTGCTACTGTGGTCAAACCTGAGTGTGCCAGTTCCCTGAAACTGCTGGCCCCAAGAGCCCACACCGCATGGGCCGAGTGCCAGCCGTGCAGTCCTAGAGTGAGTGCTCAGGGAATTCAGTCTCCCTTGCCTCCACAAGGAATCCTCCTGAAGAATGGGGACGAAATGCAGGCTTATGCAGACAGGAAGGAAGGAAGGGAGGAGGGCCTGGCATCAGTTTTGTGATGCTCCAGCTCTGAAACCCCAGCTCTGAGGCGTCAGGGCCCTGTGCTACCTAGTGGATTCCTGCACATTTCAGATTGAATCTACAGGAGTCAGTGAGTATACATACCAGCTTGTGTATCAGCATCAAGCTCCAGGAGAGTCTCCCAACTGGAATGTCAGACAGTGATGGCTCAAGGCTTCACTGAGGTAACTCTCAGTTTCAGTGCAGATTTTGTTTTAAATGTGCATGTTTTCATTTGCAAATGATGTCGCAACAAGTCCCACAGACCTTAGCTTAAATAACCAAGATTTCTTGTCTCATAGTTCTGGAGGCTCAAAGTCCAAGATCAAGTTGTCACAGGGCTTGTCTCTTCAGAGGCTTCTCTTAGCTTGTAGATGGCCATCTTCTCACTGTGTTCTCACATGGTCTTCCCTCCATGCCTACGTCCTAATCTCTTTTTATGAGGACATCAGTGAGATTGGATTAGGACCTACCCTAATAACCTCATTTTACCTCAGTTATCTCAAGACTCCATATCTACATTTTGAGGTACCAGTAGTTAGGACTCTAACGTATAGGAATTTGGGGAGAGGTCATAATTCAGCCTATAAACAGTGCAGTTTCAGGGTGAAAGTGATGTCATTTTTGCAAGTTACATAAGCATGCTGATCACCTCAGATCAACTCACCATTGCATTCCACATCCCTTCTCTTCCACTGCCAGGAGGAAGAAAATGCTTTCTCTTGATGAATTAACTTCTAGAAACTTGATCCCTAGTATATTACTCCCCCATTATCCTTGGGGGGTACATTCCAAGACCCCCAATGGATGCCTGTATCACAGATAGTCCTGAACCTTGTATATATCTTTTCCTATACATACATACTTGTGATAAAGTTTAATTTACAAATTAGGCACAGTAACAGATTAATTATAACTAATTATATTATAATGAAACCTATGTGAATGTGATTTCTCTCTCAAAATATCTTACTGTAGTTACCCTTCTTATGATGATGTGAGATGATAAAAGGCCTATGAGACAAATGAGACAAAGTGAAGTGAATGATGTAGGCATTGTGACATAGGTGTTGTGGTGTTAGGCTGCTATTGATCTTTTGATTATAGATCAGAAGGAAGGTCATCTGCTTCCAGACCATGGTTGACTGTAGGTAACTGAAACTGGAAAGAGATCAGGGTAGGAGGACTGTGGTGCAGTTAGTTGTCAAAGGCTGAGGCAGGATGGCTTTCTCTGGCTGGCTGCAGCCTGCTAAGAAACTGAACATTAATATATGTATGTTAGATATTAAACATTCTGTGAATGACTGTAGAACAAAAAGAACAAGAATTATACTATTGGGAAAATTTTAAAAATTCGGTTAGAGTTCTTTTAAGTATTTGTGCATTTGTGTGTGTAGGGCACTTAATAGATAATGCCACTCCAGGACACAAACTCTCCTTCCTAAGTAATTTGTCTTAGAAATAGTGAGAGAAAAACCTTTCAACTCTTGACTAAAGTTAAAAAAAAAAAAGATTTATTTATTTTATTTTAGAGAAAAGAGAGAGAGATCGCACAAGTTGGAGAAGAGGCAGTGGAAGAAGGAGAGAGTGGATCCCATTGTAGACTTCCCATTGAGCACGGAGCCTGACTCAAAGCTCAAATGCATGATCTGAAGATACTGACCTGAGCTGAAATTAAGAGTCAGACGCTTGGGCAGCCCGGGTGGCTCAGCGGTTTAGCACAGTCTTCGGCCCAGGGCCTGATCCTGGGGACCCAGGATTGAGTCCCACGTCGGGCTCCCTGCGTGGAACCTGCTTCTGCCTCTGCCTGTGTCTCTGCCTCTCTCTCCCTCTATCATGAATAAATAAATAAAATCTTAAAAAAAAAAAGTCAGACCCTTAACCAACTCAGCCACCCAGGTGCCCCTTAACTAGAGTCTTTTGATTTTAGAGTTTCCTTTAAGGAAGATGTCATTTCCATTGACAGAGCATCTTGTGTTTTTCCTATCACCTATTCATTTTACATTATAAAAGGAATTTCAGGATTTATTTTATACCAGTAGTAGAAAGAGTGCTCTTCTGAGAATTAGTTTGGGAAAAAGTCTGGACCTGGGGGGCAGACAAGGTGAAAATCAAGTCCCTGTGGCTGCCACCACCACACCTGTCCCCAGTGGGGCTTCCTAGCCAACTCAGAGTTTGTGCTTCTAGTTTTACAGTCATGACATGATTGGAGTAGGAAACATTTGCTTTTATTCTAAGCAAATGAAGCCATTTTCCCCCTTGTTAGACCTTTTTCACAAAAAGTCCACAGTTAATAGCATTGAATTGTCATGGAGCAGGTGGTCTGGGCATTCCTTCTGTTTACCACCCATTCACAGCTCTGGAACCCCCACTGACCTGACCATTCCCTTTATTGTAGCTGCTCCTTTTACCTCATCCTATGGTGATCTGGTCATTTCCCAGCCACTCCCGCCCAGCAACTAGAGTTCCCACTGTCCTGAGACCCTGCCTCACTGAGGACATACAGCTATTTCCCAGGCCTGTACATTCTCCCAGGGCAATGCCTAGGAACCACACTCTAGGGATGAGGGGCATTTGGGAGGCAGCCCTCCTCAGCCCCACCCTCATCAGGTGTCACTGCACTCAAACACATGTATCTGTCCAGGTTGGCATGTCAGATTTGCCTCAAATATATGACTCTGAAAGGTCCCCCCCCCTCCTCCTTGGGGCCACGTGGAGGACATCTAATCTCCCCTCCCCAGGAAAGTTCTTCAAATCTTTGAAAGCTGCCTGGTGGCTCGCCTGTGGTCTCCACAGCTAACATTTGCCCGTATTTACACTTAGCATGTTACTAGTATGGTTGATCTAAACCCAACCTGGGAGGTGCACAGGATCCCCTGAGGAGCTTTAGACATCCCCTGAGGGCCTGACCCACCAGCACTCTGGCCCCTTGGTGTGGGGTGGGCAGAGACATGTTCAGCCTCCCCAGGGCTGTGGACCACTACCCTAAGATAAGTACAGTTGCTTCCCTAATTTACAGATAAGGTGGCCCAGGTCTGAGGGATTAGGAGCCTTGCCTAAAATCCTGCAGCTACTCAAAGGAGGGAGCCACTGCAAATGGTACCCTGGCTGCAGAGCCCATTCTCACAATGATCCTCCTCCTGCTCCTTGGCTTGCTCCAGCTCATTAAGGGCACCCTTCTGGGGTGCTTGCATCTGTCCTTTGCTTGCCACCACCAGCAGCCTGACTTGGCTCCTCCTCACCTTTTCTCTCTCTCTCTCTCTTTTTTTTTTTAAAGATTTTTATTCATTTATTCATGACAGAGGCAGAGAGAGAGAGAGAGGCAGAGACACAGGCAGAGAGAGAAGCAGGCTCCATGCAGGGAGCCCGATGTGGGACTCGATCCCAGGACTCCAGGATCACACCCTGGGCTGAAGGAGGCGCTAAACCACTGAGCCACCCGGGCTGCCCCAGTCCTCACCTCTTCTCAACCGCACTGCGTGACATCCATGTGGTGTTTCTCACTGCAGTAGGCCCTGCACTCTCTGCAGTAGCTGCCAGAATCATCCACACAGATCACAGTGCTCTTCTGCGCATTCTGACTCAGAAGCCTGCAGGTGCTGTTGGCACTGTGGTAAAGTTACGAAGAAGCTCTCTAGGAGAACAGACAGAAAGTAAAATGATTACTGTCTAAAAATCTGACTGCAGTGGGCTATGTAGAACAGCTTGGTGTGGAGAAACTGCTGATGCCCAGATGCCAGTCAGGGCAAAATGCGTATGTACTATGTGTCCCTGTATGTCTCTATGATATATGCATACACACATATATAGTTACATATATACACGTAGATATAATAGATAGACACATATTTATGGGTTTCACTTAAGATTTTGTTTGATAAGAGAGTTCTACTCAAGTGTTGACAGAACTCTGACTTGAATATTTTTAGGATACATTCTGACTCTGTGCCTCTCCAGGCTATGGTTTCAATCCATGGCTTCGTTCTGGAGGCTTTGCTGAGGCATGATGGGTGCTCTTACAGTTGAGCACAGACACTGAGTTCTGGGGTTCCAGGGCACAAAGACCTGGCTTGGGCCCCTGGGGACCTCTCCTTCACCTCCCAGCTGGTAAGACGGGGGTAATGGAGACCCTCCTGGGGCTGTTGGCAGGTGAGATGACATGACCCACCTAGGCCCACTGTGTGTACCTCACCAGATAGTAAGGATGGGAAGTTGCTTTTCAGCAAGGGTGCAGCACTGGGAGTCCTTCAGATCACATGTTGCCATGGCAGTGCTACATTTGGGCTTAATTAGCATGGCACCTGAACCACACTTAGGGATGTGACCATGATGTGGAGAGAGAACTAAGCCCTCACTATGGGCCCCTTGTGTGAGGCAGCCGGAGCGGAGGCAGGGAGGCAGGTTGAGACTTCAGCCTTGTCCTTCAGAGGATGGATGTGTCCAGGTGGTGCAGATGAGGAAGCAGGAGGTTCTGAAAGACTCATTCACTGCTCACAGATTTATTAAGCACATGTGTGGCAGGCACTATAATTAAAACAGAATCCCTTCTCTCAGGGAAGCACTGGCTAAGTAATTTGATCTGCGGAGCTGGATTCAAGCTGAAGGCTGCCTCAACCAGCAGGGGAAGGAATAGGCCACACCTCCTCCGCTGTCTGTTACTTGCTGAGGGTAGAGGAGAATACTTGGCCATGTGGTTCCTCCGTGCTTGTGACTGCTGCCTGTCGCATTCCCTCCATAAATTTCTGGGAGAAAAACCCATTAATCCTGTAGGAGAGCAAACTGGGCAATGCTAAATGCTAAAAATCTAAACACTACGCCCTTCAGGTAGTATGAAGAAGAAATAAAGCTGCACATTCTTGGCCTGGGTCATGATCTGCAACTTCCTGCTTTCTCAGCTTCCCAACCTGCTCTGGTGGCAGCTGGCTCTTCTCACCCCTTCTTGCTGGCTCAGAGGAAATCCCTATGTTTGGAGGGTACAGTGAACGGCCAGGGCCTGGCAGGAAAGATGCTGTGGACAGTTGGGGGTCTTAGAAGGTGCAGTCTGGGCAGGCTTGCTCCCCTTGGAGTTGGGGACTGGTGGCATTGCTGCATGGAGAGCAGGCTTTGGTGTCCTGCATTTGCCAGCTTGGGACCTAGGAATCCTAGGACTTCTCTGGACCTCAGTCTCAACATCTGCAAAATGGAGACAATGCCAGTTGTCCTTCTTTCCTGGCAGGCTCATGGTCTGTAGGGGTGGCCATTCCCATCACCAGGTCTTCTCCTGCCCATGCTGTTGTCCTTGAACGGCTTCTGGAGGGATGGTGGGAGCAGCCCCTTTGGGCCTTGTTTCAGGGAGAAGGGTTCACTGCTCTGTGCAGAAGAACCTGATAATAAACACAATAGATCTGTCTCAAGTGGGAGGCCTGCCTTGAATTCCATAAGTCCACAGAATAGTGGAGAGGCTGGAGAGTTTATGAGCTAGTTGAGAATTGTGCAGAGTTCTGGAAAGAAGGCGGCTACATCATTGACCCCTTCCCAGGGCAGTGGGTGTCACTCTCTGCCTGTGCTCAAGAGCAGGGCAGCTTTGAGACTGTAGTAAGAGCAAGCTCTCCACTGGCAGAGTGCCCGCCCATGGGCTGTGGGATGCTAGGTCTGTAGCTATGACCTGAGCCTCTCTGGTGTAAGAACATGAGAACAGGTACGACAGAACCAACACTTGAGGGGGCTGCTCCTTGAAGCAGCTGCAAGGAAGGAAAGTTCTGATTTTTAGAGGGAATTGTTTTGTTGCATATTGTCGTTCTTGGAAGGCATTCCTCAGAGAAAGGGAGGATATTGGCTTGATGTGGCAGCACCTGTTAGACAAATGTACACTCACAGCCCAGTAGCCTGGGCTGCAGTGCTGAGCTTAGCAGACACAACGCCCCACAATCCAGTGCCACCTTCATTATGAGTTCACATGGCCACCACGGCTCATCAGAGATGCTCCACTTCAAGCTGGAGGACTGTTATAAAAGCCAAGCTTCCAAAGGGGAAATAATCCAGAAGCAGGCCTTAATTTATGTCCAGGGTTTCTCCTGCCTCCTCATAAATATTTAGCAGGCACACTGCAGAATTAACCGTCTGCAAATGGCAGGCTGCAGTCCTTAGTTCTTGGCATCCTGAATCTGAGGGTAAAGCCTGTATGGCTTGTAGTATCTCAGGTGGAGCCATCTGTGGTGATAACCCTTATGTTTCAGGGAGGTAAATTAAAGGTGCTGAGATCACCAGGAAGGGAGCATGCTCAGTCCTGGAAACCCAAGTGCATCATGGATCTTTGGATAACTGTTTGCACATAAATCCTTGTGTTCCTAGGTCCTTGCTCCACAGGTCGGTGGGTATAGCAGCAGCATTGCCCTCACCGGGGGCTGGTGAGAAGTGAAGAGATTCCAGGTACCACCCAGCCTACAGAGACAGGATCTGCATTTTGATAAGATCCCTGGAGGATTCATATTTGAGTCCCTTCGAGTTTGAAAAGCCACACAGTGCAAGATTTACACCTGATAGAAATACTTGTTTTTCTGCAATTATTTCCTGTGTTTTCCAGACATGAGTGGGATAATAATCAGTCTTAATGTTCTTCTTATCCTCTTGACAGAAGCTGATATTTCCATAATTCACTAATTAAGACACTTCTCTTTTTAAAAAGTCACAAAACATAGATCACCTTCAGAAGATGCACTTTTGAAAACCTCTGGATGAAATAAAATTGAGTGATATTCTTTCATAGATGTAGCTTCAGAGATGCTTTGTTTGTATTACTGATAGATCTCATTGATCTATGTGGGAGGAGCCTGTGTTGGCTGGCTCTGATCCATGTAGTAGTTAATTTTGAGCAGTGTTCCTGGGGTGAATCCTTTTATAGCAGGTGCTGTGTGTCCCAGACTTCATTGAACTGGCAGCCTGTGTTCCCACCGGCTTTTCTTAATGAGAATCATTGTCAACTGGCCTCCTAATGAAGTCCCTCTGCCCCCCTACCACAAAATGCTGTTCCATGTCTGACCTGTTTTGCTTCAAACTGTTGGCTTAGTCTTTCATGGTCTGTCCTCCCCCTGCCTCTGTGAAATTCCTTCAATCCACCACTACCCAGAATGAACACACTTTTAGGAGATGCTAGCATTTTGGAATATCTTCCACAGCATGCTGCAGACTTCCTTTGTTTGGTATCCTGGGTTTCTGTCCAGTTGTGAACTTGGGCAACCTTGGGGATTTCCTCTCTTCTTGGAGTCTGGCCTCTTTTTCAGGTAACTGCCAGTTTTTTAATATTCCAAATACCACACCCTATCCTCCAAGGCCTCCAGAAATCTTGCAAATACAAGATTAAATCATGTAACAAGTATTCTTTGTTTTTAAAGTTTAAAACATAAGAGTAAGCTGCAGGTGCACTGTGTGTGTGTGTGTGTGTGTGTGTGTGTGTAGATAGGTACACACAGAGCTATAGGTGAAGTTTTCCCATGGGGAAGTGTCTGCCTCAGGAACCATGATTTTTTTTTAAAGATTTTATTTATTTATTCATGAGAGATGCAGAGACACAGAGACACAGGCAGAGGGAGAAGCAGGCTCCATGCGGGGAGCCCAATGTGGGACCCAATCCCAGGACTCCAGGACCACGCCCTGGGCCAAAGGCAGGCACTAAACCGCTGAGCCACCCAGGGATCCCCAGGAACCATGATTTTTATCATATAGGTCAGCTGAGACTCCAGGAGGCAGTCTTTGGCAGAAATTCCCAAGGGTGGAACCATTTACAGAAACTGTGTTCTTTCCAACCTCTGCTTATTTCCTACTGATCTTAGGCCTTGAGGCTTTTTTGAGAAGAGGCCTGCCTCACTTAGATCTCTTGCAGTATTCAGAAAGGCTAACAACTCTAAAAGGTTGTTGGGTATTAGAGTTCTTGAGAGACATAGCCAATAGGAGAGATAGATGTATCTTTATCTCTCTGTGCCAATATCTATAATAAATCAATCTGTAGGTGCATATATCTAGAGAGATATAGACATATAGATATCTATATATATGGAGGTCTGTATGTCTGGAGAGATTTGTTATAGAAATTGGCTCATGTGATTATGGACAGTGAGAAATCTCATGATTTGCCATCTGCAAGCTGGGGACCAGGAAAGCTGGGGTTGTAATTCAGTCTAAGACTGAAAGCCTGAGAGTCAGAGAAGCCAATGATGTAAATCTGTCTGAGGGCAGAAGATGAAATAAGATATCCCAGCTCAGTCAGTGAAGCAGGAAAAAAGAGCAAGTCTCTCCTTCCTCTTATCTTTTGCTTTATTCAGGTCCCCAATGGATTGGATGATGTGATGCCCACTCATATTGGGGAGGACAGGGTACTTTACTGAATCCACTGACTCAGATGCTAATCTCATCTGGAAATACCCTCACAGACACACCCAGAAATAGTGTTTAATCTAGGCACTGCTCTTTGGCCAGTCAAGGTGACACATAAAATTAACTATCACATGTAAACACTTGGTATCTTGTAGTGTTTTTCTTGGAGAGAATATGAAAAGTAAAAAGTAGTGGAGGCAGTTCTGGAGCTTTGCTCATTTGAGCATGGACCATTCTTCTTTTGACCCTGATTAATGGCTTCAGAGGAACAACATTATCCTGGGGACTTCTGAAGGAACATAAGAAGAGGAGCAGAATGGAGTTTGGGGAACAGTTTTGGGGGGCAGTGGGGCTGGGTAGAGAGAGGGGACACCAGCCATGACATGGCCATGGGACCTTAACCATGTCACAGCCCAGGATTGTCCCCAGTTTGGAAATGGACATTGTTGGACTTTAAGGTCTCAGAGATTCTCCTGTCTCTGCTCTGTGACTGCCTTTTATGGAAAAGGACAGGGGCATGGTAAAGGTGTGAGGTAGTGAGGTGGCAGTGCTAATCAGGCAGTTGTGCCCCTGTCATCACAGTGTTCAGCTACAGTGCCCACCAGTGTGTGCACTGCACACCAGGCCCCCTGTGGCAGCTGGGCAGGGGTGTGATATCTACTTCTCAGATGAGATGCAAAGCAAGAGATGCTGCACTCAGGCTTTCAGCTGACACCTGCTCTCTTCTGCCTTGTTATGCTGTAGGAGAGGTTGAGCTTTGTCAAGAATAGAACGGAAGAAGACAGACTTGGGCCGCGAAGATTTTAAATTAGATGTGGGGCTAGACTTTCCTGAATTCTTAAGATAATTTATTAAGATAAAAAATAGTCCTAACCTTGTGTGGGAGAAGGCGGGGTGGGGGGGGACAGAACTCCCTGCCGCAGGGCCTTGGTTTTGAGAGGAAGATCCAGGCTTTGTTGCATTGTTGTCAGCAAGCAGCTGTGAATTGAGGGATGTCCTCATTAGCAGAAGGACGAGGGCTTGGATGATACTTAACACAGAGTGCCCTGGTGGCACAGAGGGGTTATGCTCCAGAGAATGATGGCACATCTTCAATTTAGACACCTGCCAGGGCTGGAACCTCCACAAGTGGCTCATCTTCACAGCCACCCCCTTGGAGTCCTGTTAATCCTCACCCCACAAAATAGGACTGTCATCATCCCTACTTTCCATGTGGGATTCAGAATCCTAGCCAGATGCAGCATTTTGCTGGCAGGCATATGGGAGATGTAGAATTTCCATTTGAATTTGCCTGACTTTGCCCATGTTTTTGTTCTCCCGGTGAGGTTACGAGTACCCACACTCATTCATTCATGCTACCTAGTGGATAACCAGAGCTGAAGCACATGTATCTTCCTATAATATATGCTTATTTATTATAAACTAAATTCTGTGCATCAGGTTAAGTCATTATTGTGTTTGTGAGTCAAATCACAAACTTGTAAAATATTTAATAGAAAAGAAACATTTCAGGATGAGATTAAAAATGAGTATCAATGCCTGGGTGGCTCAGTTGGTTAAGTGTCTGCCTTTGGCTCACATCATGATCCCAGAGTCCTGGGATTGAGTCCCTTGTCTGGCACCCCACTCAGTGCAGAGTCTGCTTCTCCCTTTGACCCTTCCATCTCTCTTGTCTTCTCTTACTTTCTCTCTCTCTCAAATAAATACTTAAAATCTTTTTAAAAACTGAGTTATCAGCAGAAGTTCTGTTTTAACTTGCTTCTGCCCGGGGATCTTGTCAGAGGCCAGCACGGGTAGGTTAGCTGTGAAGGCATTGGTGTCCACTTGTCACAGGGGGATTGTACATGTATATAGCAAAGGGAGTGATCAACACTGCTTTTCCTCCTTGGAAGAGATGGATATTTGTCATAGTGCAGTGGGAGCCTTAGAGACAAAGAGCCAGGGCACCCCTTTCTATGTTCCTTTTATTCCTTACTTTTCCACTGTTTTCATCGGGATAAACCAAGACAGTTGCCAAAGAACATGTAAGAGTGAACCTGACAGGGATTAGATAAACTGCACCACCATAGCTCTCTGTCCAGCAAGAGCTGAGAATCACCCATCCCATGTCCTGGAAGGACAGAACCACAGCCACCCCAGCTGTCCCCAAGGGAGAAGTGCATTGAAGGCTGGGCAGGGAGCAAGGAGGCAGGGCTGTTTGGCCAGAAGGAGAATTGCTGTCCAACTTCATATCATTGGATAACAAAGGAAATCCTTTGATTTGTTCGGATTTTTAATCCTCATAAGGATTTAGGGATTTGATCAGGAGAAAGAGTGTTGCTAGCCAGTTAAGCATGGGATTTGGAGCATCGTTCTAAATCAGTTTAAGCAACAGAGGCCACTACTGTTGACCTGCTTGGCAGAGCGCAGTGAGCAGGTGCTGACATGCAGTGCTAATAGCAGAGGAGGAAGGGAGACATGCATGAAAGCAGTACACACATAACACAGTGACTCTCCCTGAGCAGGAGCCCCCTTCCTCCATGCCCACCATGCTGGACAAGGACCCTGGGGGAACAGAGGAATGCCAGGAAGAGGATGGAGGTCTCAAAGGGTTTAGCCTTCTTGCTTAACTCTGCCTGGAACCAGTTATGTGTCTTCTGGGTTCCAGTTTCTTTATTTGTGCCAAGTGTATAAGAAAATATTTTCCTGGTGCTTGTGTAAGGATTGGACCCAAATTTAGGCATGGTTCCTGGCACATGGAAAAGATAGTGCTATTTTGAGTTGTTAGGTATGTCTGCAAAGGCCAGGTGTGTTGTAGATGTTCCCAGGGGCTGGGGATCAGAAGGGTTGTGAGTGGGAGCCAAGCTGAGCCCAGGGGATTTAGAAGGTTTAGGCAAGAGGGACAGTGAGAGTGGATTGGAGTCAGTGATAGAGGTGCAGGGAGAAGAGGGCTTGAGAGGATACTGGAGAGCCAGCTCATAGGAAGAAGTGAGTCCTGGGACCCAGTGAGAGTGAGTTGGTTGCCACAAGCAGAAGTCTGACCATCTGCTGTCATCTGGGATGAGCTGGACTCTCCAGCTGCTAATACTCAGGAAATAAACAAATATGTGGATGTTAAATTAATGATCTAGAATCAAAAGTATGCTGAGTCCCAGGGAAAATAATTTATTTCAAGAATTCCATGTGCAAGCAATGTAGACTTCTAAAAGTAAAGCCCTTGCTCTGGGGAAGTTACTTTTGCGGGAGAGGGAAGCAAGCACAGGTGGAGAAGCAATTCTTTTCTTACAGAAATAAATTTCTTGGCAGAAAGGAGGTCCAAGATGGTGGTGTAGGAAGACTCTGAACTCAGCCTCCTTCCATGACACACAGAACCTATACCTGTGTATAGAGCACTTCCTCCTGAAGGTGAAATGAGGGCTGATTGAACAGCTTCTATACAACAAACAATTGAGGGACCACATACAGCAGAGCCGGAGGGATGAGACACTGATAATAGGACCCCATTCCCAAGGGGCCATCTGCAGTAGGAAGGGATATTACTGAGGGGGCCCACATGCAGATTTGGCTGCCCTGGGGCACAGTGAAAAAAACAGTGGTTTAAAGGGCAACTGGGGAATTGGGGGGGGGGGTGGTGCATGGGCTAGATGGGTCATGGGTATTAAAGGGGGTACTTACAGTGATGAGCGCTGGGTATTGTATGTAAGTGATGCATCACTGAATTCTACTCCAGAAACCAATATTGGACTGTGTGTTAACTAATTAAAATTTAAATAAAAAATTAAGGGCAACTCAACTGTTAGTAAAGGATATCTACTTACTAACCCTAGAGCCTCTAACAAATGGGCAAGAAACTGCTTGTACTCTCTCTGGGGTTGAAGGTGCCAGTGAGAACCATTTTTTATGTTCACTTTCCATCTTGATAAACCCGATGGGAGCAGGTTCCAGGAACTCTAGCCAGCCTGGTAGGGCCACCTCAGCATGCCTGACCCCTAGGCTTTACCAACTCTAGCTGTCTCCCTAAGGTGACCCCAGTACTGCACACCCTGAGCATCCGTAGCATATACCCACCTCAGTTCCAGCTGTTGGGTAAAGGGGATCCTGGTACAATGATGAGCTCAGGGACCCCATGGCCTGTGCCCAAACCAGCCATCCTGCTAAAAGGCAGTCCCATTATAGTGTGTTCCGGGAATGCCCCTCCCTCCACATTTGCTCTAGCTCTAGCCAGCCAGCCATAATTGCCCAGTGTGGCATGTTCCAGGACACCCCTGTCTTGTGTCCACTCTAGCTCCCATTGTCTTGCTATGCTGGCTTCTATATAGCATGCACTGAGACTGCCCCTTGGCCTGCATCAGATCCAGCCATCTCAGCAAGGCAAACCCAGCATGGCCTGGGACCCTCTTGCCCCACACCTGCTCCAGCTCCAGCTGGCTTGTAAAGCTGCCAGACACAGTTTACACAGGGACTTTTGGTTACCAGTGTGGGGAGGAGTTGGGGGCAGGTGGAATAGGGAAAGGGGATTAAGAAGTACACATTTCTAGTTATAAACAAATATGCCATGAGGATCTCATATACAGCACTAGAAATAGTGTGGAAATAGTGTGAATAGTATTGTAATAACTTTGGTAACAGACTTAAATTGAAATCTTCATATGAATAGCTCCTGACATCTCAGAGCTTAAAAATGGGGCCAGAAACCGAGCAAGAATTTGATCAACTGTAAGTTATTCATCAATTGTTGCCTCTTCCATTTTCCCTCTAGAGGGACAGAACTGATACTCTATTTTTAGGTTATGAAAGAAAATGTGATAGTTAGAACTTAGTAAATAGAAAGAAAAAAAACAAAAACAAAAGAAAGGCACCAGGAATTCCACCACCCAGCGATAAGTACTCTAAATATTTGGTAATACCTCCTTTGTGATATTTCTCATGCCCTAATATATGCATATATACATAAATAAATGCAATAGTTTCTAGATGCTGCCCTTTCTATTTAGGTATTCTGGCATTACACATGCAACTTAAAATACTGCACCATGTCCCTGGATTTTAAAGAAACATTCATTAGAATTATCAAGAATTAATTGCATTTCTTATTTTTGCTTTTTGAAAAAAATCTGGCATTGTAACTATTTCTGAGTTTTACCTTAGTAAAACTTAGTATATTATCCTAGATTTGTTCACTTACAGCGTTGAACCAAGTGTTGTTCATTTTCACCTCCTAAACGTGCCTGAATTTTCCCATTCTTCTTCATCTCTGTAGCCACAGACCTCTACTGGCACCTAGCTAGAATGCTCTTGTGTGAATACCAAAGATTCACTCTTCTTGCACAACAGAGCCCCATGTAGAGCTCCTCGCCGGTCTTGGTGCCTTTGTGTTGGCCACTCTGTAACAGTAACCTGATGGCTTCACGTGCATGGTCTTCTGTCTGGATCACCCAATCCTAATCAATTTCTTTTTCAACACTGATCATTCTTGACCTCATTTCACTTTCAGATGAGTCACCTCTTTCTCTGTTCTTCCTTACTAATCCCATTAAAGGAGATGATGATTTGTATTTGACTTCAAATACAATCCATGTAAAATTGAACTCAGTTTTTCCCCCGCAAAAGTATTTCATTACAATTTTCCGCATTTCAGTTATTGGATGCTTCATCCTCCAGCTTATTCCTGCCAAAAGCACTGACTCTCCTCTTCTTCCTATTTGGACCAAGCCAGCATTGTTTTTTGCTTGGGTTACTGTACTGCCCTCCATACTAACTACCCCTCTTGCTTCTATGCTTCCCCCACCTTGCCTTCAGCCAACCCAGCCTCTGCCCCTTACCTACCCAGCCTCCTCTTCAACCCTCCAGTGGCTTCCTCTCTCACTCAGTGTCAAAGTCAATAATGGCTCACTAGCTCTGTATGATCTTCCCCTATCATCTCAGACATAGTCTTTTACTACTGTCCTCCTTGCTTTCTTCTCATTTGTCCACATTGGCCTTCTTGCTGTTTCCCCAGAAGCCAGCATGGTTCTGCCTCAGAGGCTTTGAGCTTGCTGGTTCTGTCTGCAATGCTCATTCCCCAGTTCTCTGTATGGCTGACCTGACTCACCCCCTTTAGGTCTTCACTTAAATGTTTTCTTTCTTTCTGTGATTATTTCTGTGACTTTCTCATGAAAAGCAGACTTTACTCTTTTTCCTTGGCCAGGCTCTGCCTTATTGGCCATTTTCTGCCTTATTTTTTCCTCATAATAATTCTTCTCAAACAATATATCACATATTATATTTATTTATTTTTATTGTCTGTCTTCTCCCACTCAAATATAAGCTCAATGAATATTTATATATTCATTATATATTTATATTTATATAAATTTATGTAAATTTTATATTTATATTCTCTATGACTTTATTCTCAATGTCTAGAATAATGCCTGATAATTAGTAGATACTGAATAAATATTGATTGAATGTAGAAGGAAGGAAGGAGGGAAGAACGGAGGGCGGGAAGAAGAGAGAGAGGAAGGGAAGTAGGGAGGAGGGAAGGGAGGAAGGTAAGAAGAAAACAAAGTGTCTCTTTTCCTAAGGTGAAAATAGCCTTGGAGAAGTCACATGACTATATAGTTCCTAAAGAACAGGCAATTTATTAAGCATTTGTTTTTAGCTTCTCTGTTAAGACCCATTCAAAAAATACAAAGGGAAAATTAACGTACCACTAGTGGGGGAAAAAAAAACCTTTCTGTAGTTAATTATCAGTTGCAAACTTCATCTGCCCTTTTATTGATATAACTGCTCCACTGAGGTACAGTCGACATACAGTAAGCTGCACATATTTCAAATGGACAGTTTGATGAGTTTTAACGTGTACACTCTAGGGTAACTGTCACCACAACCAAGTTAGTGAACATGTCCTTACCCCAAAAAGTTTATAAAGCCTTTCTCCCACCGTTCCCTGAGCCATTGATCTTTTAGTCACTGTAGATTATTTTGGATTTTCTAGAGATTTGTAGTATACTTTTTTTCGTCTGGTCTTTATCTCTTGGTACAAAGATTTTGAGATTCATCCTAATTGTTGTATATGAGTAATTTGTTTGTTTTCATTGCTATTAATACTCCTTTATGTAGCTATATGTCAACTATATCTCAATACATTTATCTATTGATAGGCATTTGGATTGTTTGTAGTTTTTGGCTATTATAAATAAAGGTGCTGTGAAAATTCATGTGTAGATCTTTGTATGGAAATAGGCTTATAATTTCTCTTGGATAAATAAAATACCCAGGAGTGGCATAGCTGGATTATATGGTAGGTTAGTTTTATTAAGAACTGCCAATTGCTTTCCAGATTGGCGGCATAATTTTGCATTTCCACTAACATGTATGAGAGTTCTGGTTTCTCTACATAACAATAACTGATATGGTGAGTCATCAACCAGTGTTTTTATTTTAATCATTGTAAAATATATATAATGTAAATTTAGATTGTTTACCACTTTAAATGTATAATTTAACAGCATTAATTTTATTCATATTAGTGTACAACCATTGCCACTATTGATTTCCAAAACTTTTCATTAACCCAAATAGAACTCTCTAACCATGAAGCTATAACCTCCTAGATCCCTAGCCCCTGGCAACCTTTTCTCTACTTCCTGTCTCCATGAATGGGCCTATTCTAGGAATTTCATATAAATGGAATAATATTTGTCCTTTAGTGTCACTTATTTCATTTACCACTTATGTTTCGAGTTTCATCCATGTTTGTAGCATGTATCAGAACTTTATTCCTTTTATGGCCTAATAATATTCCATTGAATGGCTCTACCATATTTTATCCATTCATTTCTTTTTTTTTAATCTTTTTTAATTGGAGTTCAATTTGCCAACATATAGCATAACACCCAGTGCTCATCCCGCCAAGTGCCCCCCTCAGTGCCCATCACCCAGTCACCCCAACCCCCTGCCCACCTCCCCTTCCACTACCCCTTGTTCATTTCCCAGAGTTAGGTGTCTCTCTTGTTTTGTCAACCTCACTGATATTTTCACTCCTTTCCCTTTCTTGATGGACACTTGGATTGTTTCCACTTTTGGCTATTGTGAATGATGTTACAGTGCACATTGGTGTACAAGTATCTCTTTGAGCCTCTGTTTTCAGTTCTTTGGTTTTATACTTAGAAGTAGAATTGCTGGGTGATGTGGTTATTCTGTGTTTAACTATCCAAGGAATTACCAAACTCTTTTCCACAGTGGCTGCACATTTTACATTCGCACCAGTCATTGTATGAGTATTTCTTTAGTTTCTAAAGAATGAAGTATGAGTGTTTTCTTCAGTTTCTTTAGATCCTTTTCAACACTTATTATTTTCCTTTTTTTTAAAAGCCATCCTAGTAGGTGTAAAGTGGCATTTCTTTTAAGTTTTTATTTATTCATGAGACACACACACACACACACACACACACACACACACAGGCAGAGACACAGGCAGAGGGAGAAGCAAGCTCCATGCAGGGAGCCTGACGTGGGACTCAGTCCCGGGACTCCAGGATCAGGCCCTGGGCCGAAGGCGGTGCTAAACCGCTGAGCCACCCAGGCAGCCCGTGAAGTGATATTTCATTGTGATTTTGGTTTCCATTTTCTTGATGATTGAAGATATTAGGCATCTTTTCATATGCTTTTTGGCCATTTGTATATATTATTTGGGTAGATTTTTTTGTTCAATTTCTTTACTCATTTTTTAAATAGGTGATTGTCTTTTGGTTTTGACTTGTAAGCATTCTATATATATTTTGGACATTAAACCTTTATTAGGTATATTATTGCAGATACTTTCTTTCATTCCCTAGGCTATCTTTTCACTTTAATCATAATGTCTTTTCATTTGCAAGTTTTTTAAATTTTCATAAAGTTGATTTAATGTTTTTTTTTCTTCTGTTGCTTGTGCTTTTGTTACCACATTTAAGAATCCATTGCCGGGACACCTGGGTGGCTCAGTTGTTGAGCGTCAGCCTTCGGCTCAGGTCATGATCCTGGAGTTCTGGGATCGAGTCCCATGTCAGACTCCCTGCATGGAGCCTGCTTCTCCCTCTGCCTGTGCCTCTGTCTCTCTCTATCTCTCTGTGTCTCTCATGAATAAATAAATAAAATCTTTAAAAAAAAAAAAAAAAAGAATCCATTGCCTAGTCCAAGGTCAGAAAGATTTACCCCCATGTTTTCTTTTAAGAATTATATGTCTGAGTCCTTATATTTAGATCATTTTGAGTTAATTTTTATACCTGGTATGAGGTAGGGGTGCAACTTTTTAGCATGGGGATATCCAGTTGTCCCAGCACATCTGTTGAAGAAACTTTTTTTCCCCCATTGAGTGGTCTTCAAAAATCATTTGACTTCATGTGTGAGGGTTTATTTCTGGGCTCTCTATTCCTTTGGTTTGTCTATCTTTATGGGAGTACTACAATGTTTTGATTGCTGTAGCTTTGTGGTAAGTTTTGAAATTAGGACATATGAGTTGTCCAGCTTCTCTATTTCATGAATTTGAGGATTGTCTTCCATTTCTGGAAAAAAAAAAAAAAGGCTGTTGTGATTTTGACAGAGATTGAATTATATCTGTAGTTCACTTTGGGTAGTGCTGATGTCTTAACAATATTAAGTCTGCCAGTTCATGAACAGATGATGTCTTTTCATTTATTTAGTTAATTTCTTTCAGCCATATTTTATAGTTTTCAATGTACAAGTCTTTCACCTCCTTGGTTAAATTTATGACCAGATATTTTATCTTTTTGGATACTGTTGTAAACAGAATAGCTTTATAAATTTCCAGAGTATTCATTTTTAATGGACTGAAACAGCTGATCTTTGTGTGTTGGTCTTGTATCCTGCAACTTTGCTGAATTTATTAACTATAGTACTTTCTTCAAGATTCTTTGAGACTTTCTATATATAGCATTATATCAAATGTCAGTTTCTTAGTAGACACAGGGCTGATTAGTTATCTGTTTTTTTCTTCAGTGAGATTGGCAGTGTGTCTTTTAAGGAGTTTTTCCTTTTTCATCCAATTCGTTGAATTTATTGGCAGTGTTTGTTCATACTCTGTCCTAATATTGGTAACTTTCTCTCTCTCTCTCTCTCTTTCTCTCTCTCTCTGTCTCTCTTATCTGTCTGGCTAGAGGTTTATCAGTTTTATTGATGTTCTCAAAGAGAAAGTGTTTGATTTCATTGATTTTTTTTCTGTTTTCTGTGTCATTGATTTCCAATTTGATCTTCATCACTTTGTTTTGCTCACTTTGAATTTAGTTTATTCTTCTTTTCTAATTTCTTAAGGTTAAATCTGAGATCATTGACTTGAGACCATTCTTCATTTCTAATACATGAACTTAGTGCTTTAAATTTCCTTCTATGTTCTGCTTTAAAGGAATCCTACATATTTGTGTTCTCATTTTCATTCATTACAAAAAAACTTTCCTTTTTGAATTCTTTTTGACCCATAGAAATGTGTTAATTTTGTTTTCAAATATTTGGACATTTTCCAGGGATCTTTGTTATTGATTTCTAACTTAATTCTGCAGTGGTCAGAAAACATACTTTGTATGACTTAACTATGTTAAATTTATTCATACTTATTTTATTATCTAAAATATGGTCCCTCTTTATTAAATGCTCTTTTGAGAATATTGTGAATTTTGCTTTTGTTGGGTGGAATGTTCTATAAATTTCAAGCAAGTCATTCTGTTTCATGGTGTTGTTCAAGTCTTCTGTGTCCTCGCTAACTTTATGCCTATTTCTTCTATGAATTATTGTAAAGAGCTACTGAAACCTCTGAGTATATTTGTGGATTTGTCCATTTCTCTTTGGATATCTATAAATTTTGCTTCATTTATTTTGAAAATTCATTGGGGGGGGGGTGCATTTTGACTCTTTTCTCCCTATGAGATGACCTTCCTCATCCCTGGCAATACTCTTTGAGCTAAAATTTATTCTGTCCACTTCAGCTTTCTTTTGAGTAGTTTTAACATGCCCATCCTTTATTTTTAAACCTGTGACTTTGTTTTTGATGTCCATTTTTCTTATAAACAGCATAAAGTTGGGTCTTGCCTTTTTTTAAAATACTTTTTCATAATCTCTGCCTCTGAATTATTTAAAGGTTTTGCATTTAATATGATTACTGACATACTTAAGTCTGTAACCTTGATATTTGCTTTCTCATCTTTGTTCTATTTATGTTCTCTTCTTTGTCTAATTAGCTAGAATTCTTTGTTTTGCTATTTTTATAATTACTTCAGGGTTTATAGGATACATCTTTAGTCTGTCTCAAGTGATACTATTCCACTTCACATATTTCAAAAGAACTTTGCAGTGGTATGCTTCCATTTCTTTTTTGGCAGTCTTGCAGCCTTTGTACTATTTTATGTGTATGAAATACTATAATATCTTGCTGTTCTTTGTATTTATACATATATTAAAGAGATTCATATAAATAAAGAGATTCCTGGTAGTGTGTGGTTCTTTTAGTGATGATTTTTTTCAGCTTTTGTGTATATGAAAACATCGTTATATTGCTTTTTTTTTTTTAAATATATCCATTTTGGATATGGATTCTAGGTTGACAGCATCTTGTCTTTCAGCGCTTTGAAGATGTTGCTCACCTGTCTTTTTGCTTACGTAGTTTCCAGTGAGAAGTCTGCCACCATCCTTATTTTTGTACCTTTGTATATAACACAGTTGTACTTAAAAAAAATTTAAAAGATTTATTTATTTATTTGAGAGAGAGAGAGTAGAGGAGGGGGCAGAGGGAAAGAATCTGAAGCAGACTCTGCACTGAGCACAGAGCCCAACATGGGTCTTGATCCCAGGACCTCAAGATCATGACTTGAACTGCAACCAAGAATCAGAGACTTAACTGACTGAGCCACCCAGGTGCCCTTATATAACACAGCTGCTCTTAAGATTTTTTCAAATTGTTGGTTTTGAGCCAATTGACTATGATGTAACATTGTAATTGCCTTTGTCATTTTGAGAATTGGAATTCTTGGATCTGCAGGATTATGATTTTCATCAAGTTTGGAAACTTTTCAGCCATTAATATTCAAGTTTTTTTTTTCTCATATCTTCTCCTTCAAGAACTCCAAGTACTTCAGTATTAAGCCTCTTGAAGTTGCTCCATAAATCACTGATCTTTTTCTTTTTGATTCTTCATTTTCTCTGTATTTCAGTTTGAATGGTCTCTGTTGCTGTCTTTTAAGTTCAACTATCTTTTTGGGGCACCTGGGTGGCTCTGTCAGTTAAATGTCCAATTCTTGGTTTTGGCTCAGGTCATGATCTCAGGAGTTGTGTGATTGAGCCCTTCCTGGCTCCATGCTCAACAAGGAGTCTGCTTGAAGATGTTCTTCCTCTAACCTTCCTCCCACTCATGCATGTGTGTGCTTGCTCTCTCTCTCTGTGTGTGTGAGTGTGTGTGTCTCTTTTCCTCTCTCTCAAATAAATAAAACTTTTAAAAAATTCAAGTTCATCTTTTCTTTTGCAATTTTTAATCTGGTATTCATCTCATCTGGTTTATTATTCATCTCCAACATTATAGTTTTTATAACTAGAAGTTCAATTTGTGTCTTTTTCTAAACTTCCCCATCCCTCCTTATATTTTGATCATAGGAAATCTAGTTATAATTCCTCTTTTAATGTCATCTTCTGCTAATTCTAACATCCATATCTCTTTTGAATCAGTTTTAACTTTTTAAATTTTTCTCTTGATGGGTTTTATTATCCTGCCAGATATTTGGATTTTTCATTATTGGGTGCTGCCCCTTTTTGTGTTTTCATAAATATTCTTAAGCTTGAGTTTCCCTTGTGTATCTGAAAATGGTTTGGTTTGTTAAGTGTAATTTAAGCAGTACTCAACTAGAGCTGATTATTTTCCATTCTGAGTAGTCCACCAGTGTCCCTGAATTATGGCTTTTCCTAGTCTGCTTCCTGGGAACAGGCACTGTTGCAGGATGCGTGTGAACCCAGAATAGAGCTCCTTCTAATCCTTAGATTATTCTTGCCCATCTGTAGTCACTCTTTCACATGCATGTGTTTGTCATCTTTGCTGGATACTCAAGGGGAACTGTGTAAAGGTTTCGGGGGTTCTCTGTGCACTTCTGTCTGGTACTCTATACTAAAGACTACAGCTCTGTACTGAAACTCTTGGGTCCAGCTCCTTCACTGGAGAAATCAGCCAATGGGGTTCCCATTCCCTCTGTCATGGCCTGTAATGTCTTTCAAAGCAGTAATCTGGGGAGAATGTAGTGATCACATCCTTTGTTTCCCTCTCAGGTGTTACTGTCCAAATGTTCAGTGTCTTGAATGTGTTTGTTCTATATATTTTGTCTATTTTTCATTATTTCTAACTGTAGATTAAGTCCAGTCTCTGTTACTAAATCTTTGTCAGCAGTTGTAGTCCTGAATTTTATGTTTTGAAATCTTTCCTTGTTGAGGCTGCTTTTCTCATCAATATTGTACTTGTCTTTCAATTCACTCAGTTATGGATGCTCAACCTCTTCTCCTAGCAAAGCACTTAGGTCTGCAAGGAGAATGCCCATGACAAGGATGGGCCTGCCTTCACAACATTTAGTCACAGGGGAGTGTTAAGTACGTAGACTGCTTTCATCCAAGCAGGGGTTAGTAAAACTCTTAGAAGTTTGATGGAAGAGAACTCAGAAGTTAAGGATAGAAGAAAATTGTTTCATGTAGAAGATGACATTTAAGAGTCCTGAAAGGTGACTCTTTGATTGACTCTATACTTTCATTAGTATAGAAAAACTTCACATTTGAATAGTACTTTACAATTGGCAGAGTTTCACACTCATTATTTCTCTTAAGGAGATATATGGACATTGGAACACTTGAAAGAACGTTCCCTGGCATAGGACACAGCTTCAATAAGAACAAGGTTTCAAGTAAGCCTTGGGTGTGTATAGAAAAGAGTGAGTTCTCCAGGTGGATTAGTGTACAGATGGAAGATGGCAGCAGGCAAAACTTCTGGAGAAAAGGTCAGTTGGGGACCATTTTGTCAAAGCAATGATGTCAGGTAGAGACATTTATACCTCATTTATTAGGGAGCAGGAGCCACTGAGTGGAGCATGGGACAAAATGATAGAAGCCATGTGTTCTGAAATTAACTTAGAAATAGGGTATGGGGATCCCTGGGTGGCGCAGCGGTTTGGCGCCTGCCTTTGGCCCAGGGCGCGATCCTGGAGACCCGGGATCGAATCCCACGTCGGGCTCCCGGTGCATGGAGCCTGCTTCTCCCTCTGCCTATGTCTCTGCCTCTCTCTCTCTCTCTCTCTCTCTCTCTCTGTGACTATCATAAATAAATTTAAAAATTAAAAAAAAAAAAGAAATAGGGTATGATAGGAATGGGGAGTGCAAAGAGAAAGTAGGGAAACAGGAGTCTGTTAACAAATGGTATCTCTTCTTCCCTCTACTTGAGCTTTTTTTTAAATTTTTTTAAACCCCTGTCATTCATATTGTTGTCTTGAAGCACACTGAGAAAAGGATTTGGTGTAAGCAATCAGTATTTCTAAGTGGAAGCCATTAGAGTCTCTTTTGAAAAATTAAAATAAGACAATTGTTGGTCCTGAGGCCATAATTAATATACATGATCACTCTCCTCTGCCACCTATTTCAGGTTCCCTCCACCTCAACCAGCCCATCTGGTCTAGGTCTGCTTGGTGGGGTGACCCAGACCCCACTGTGCCCTCTTGTTGGTGATGGTTGCTACAGCTGTGCATTCATTGCCACCAGTTATGAAAGCACCAGGGATGACCTAGCAAATTCTCTAAATTTCAAACATGCTTCTCCCTGTCCTAGTGATGTAGTGGCAACCTTCTATATTCATGATTTTCAGGAGTTCCTGAACTATGACAGATAGTAACTATGGCTTTAGGTAATGGAATGGTTTCCTAGTGGAAATTTAATTCATTCCACTCCCATTTTCCTCCTCCAGGAACCAGAACCATAGTGTAAAGGTGAAGGGACCAGAAACACTAATTCACCCATAATGATCTCTGTGATTAATAAAGGGAGGGGCCACTCTACTTCCACATCTTTTTTATTTCTTTTTTTCCTTTAATTTTATTTATTTATTCATGACACACAGAGAGACAGGCAGAGACATACACAGAGGTAGAAGCAGACTCCCTGCAGGGAGCCTAATGCAGGACTCAATCCCTGGACCCCAAGATCACGCTCTGAGCGGAAGGCAGACACTCAACCACTGAGCCACCCAGGTGCCCCTCACACCTTTTTTTATTTAAATAGGCAGTGCCAGTCATCCAAAGGGGTTGAACTCAATACTGATATGTAAGAGTTACTTTGTACCAGTTCCTCATTAGTACTCAGTACTTTTTTTTTTATTGTAGTCATATGATGGATATGTAGAAGTATCTCATTGTAGTTTAATTTGTATTTTTCTAATTACCAAGGATATTGAACACCTTTAAATTTTTTTTCTCACATAGATTCTGTCTTTTGTAACATCCCTATTCATGTCCTTTATCTAATTTTCCACTAGGTTAGCTATCTTTTTGTAATTATTTTCTAGGAATTCTTTATATACTCTCTTATCAAAGTCCTGTGCAGATATTTACTTCTATTCTGTGGCTTGCCTTTCCACCCTCTTTATGGTGTCCTTTGATGAAGGTAACTTATTAATAGTTCTATATGATAATTTATTGGTCTTTTTCTTTATGATTAATTCCTCTGGAGGCCTATTTAATAAATCTTCCCTTATTCTGGTATCATGAAGATAATTTTCTAAAAGCTTCATAGTTTTTCCTTTCACAGTTAGGACCACCTGGATTGATTGTTGTAGATGAGATTAAGTTTCATTTCCTTTCCCCATGTAAATATCCATTTATCCCCAAATCATTTATTGGAAAGATATCCTTTTCCTAGAGTTATGCCATCTTATCATAAATCAGGTGACCGTATATATTCATGACTCTGGAGGACTCCTATTCTCTTCTGTTTATTTCTCTAACCTTATACCAGTACTACAGTTTTAACTACTCTGGCTTTCTGATTAAGCCTTAATACATGGTAGAGATCTTCCTCTCACTTTGCTATTCTTTTCAAAAGTATCTGCTATTTTTGGTCATTTACCTTTCCATTTTTGGGGGGATGAACTTGTCTAGTTCCCAAAGATGTTGGGATTTTTATTGTAATGGTATTGAATATATAGGTAAGTTTGGAGAGAAAGCAGTTGATAGTTATAATTTTGAATCTCCTAAATCATAAATATATATGTTTATATTTATATATATGTATATATATATATATATCCTCCCTTAATTGTATTTCCTTTAATTTCTCTGAATAATACTCTGTAATTTCAACATAAAGAACTTGAACATTCTTGTTAGATTTATTCCTACAAAATGATTTTGTAAGCTTGTTATAATGTGTATATAAATGTAATATGTATGTGCATTTTCAAAGCAGTAAATGTAATATACACACACATGCACACATATATATGTATGCATGTATGTATGTTTGCATATACAATCTATAGAAATATGGTAGATGATCTTATATCCAGAAATCTAAACCCATTTATTAATTCTGACAAGTTTTATGAAGGCTTATTTGAGATTTTTTACATATATAGTCATTTTGTTTGCAAATGATGATGGCATTATTTCTACTTTTTCAATTATAGTTTTGGTTCTTTTTCTTACCCAGTTGCAATGGCAAGAACCTCCAATTCAGTCTTGAATAGAAACGATGATATCAGTTATTCTGTCCCTGATACCAATCTTTTTTTTTTTAGGGGGGAAGGGACAGTGGGGCCCAGCATGAAGCCCGAAGTGGGCCTCAATCACATGACCCTGAGATCATGACCTGAGCTGATCAAGATGGATGCTTACCTGACTAAGCCACCTAGACACCCCAAATACAAATCTTAAAGGGAAAAATTTGAACATTTTACCATTATATACTATATTTCATTAGGCTATAGCTGAATATATTTTACAGACTAAGGATGATCCCTTTTTTTTTTTCTTCTTCCCTAGCAAGGAAGCATTATCATGAAGAGATGTTTAATTGTATTAAATGTATTTTCTGCTTCAGTTGAGGTGATCAAATGATTTATTTTTTTCCTTTTGGGGTTATATGGCTTATTACACTGATTTTTTTTTTACCAACTTTGAATTCTTGGATTGCATCCACTTTCTAATATATTGTCTTTTAATATATAGCTGGGCTTAGTTTGCTAATGTTTTATTAAGAATATTTTCATAAATGAGGTAAGCTTGTAATTTTGTTTTTAAAATGTTTTTAGGTTTTTATATCAAGTTCATATTGGCTTCATACAACATTCATAAATTTCAAACCTAATATATTTAGTAAAATTAATTGGTAACAACTGAATTTGAAATTTTCTTTGAGGAAAGAATTAAGTGATCTTTCAATTTATTTAAAGTTAAATAACTAGGGCAGCCTGGGTGGCTCAGCGGGTTAGCGCCACCTTGGGCCCAGGGCCTGATCCTGGAGACCCGGGATGGAGTCCCACCTCAGGCTCCTGCAGGGAGCCTGCTTCTCCCTCTGCCTGTGTCTCTGCCTCTCTCTCTCTCTCTGTATCTCATGAATAAATAAATAAAATCTTTAAAAAATAAAAATTAAAAAAATAAAGGTAAATAACTATAAAGTGTATCTTTTTACTGTAAATTATAATAATTTGTATTTCTCTAGTAATCCTTTTTAAATTTTCAAATTTATTGGCATATAATTATTCATATAATACTCTTAACTTTTTAATAGTTATAGATAGAATCTATAGTAATATCTTCTTTTTTATTTCAGTTGCTTATCATTTGTAGTCATTTTTTTCAAGCTCTGCCTTTCTAGGGTGGGTTAGTTGTTATATTTGGTTTTTTTCTTGGGTTATTTTATTATTCCTTTAACTTTTTTTTAGATTTCATTTACTGTGTTCTCATTTTGAAACAAATGCCTACTTTGTTAAATTTATCATTTAATATTTTGATATATGCAAATAGGCTCTTAATTTCCCTAAAAGCAAGCACTATCCCACAGATTGATACATATTCTATTTAATATAATTTTCATAAATACATGTCCCAGTTTGTCTTGTGACTTTTTTCTTTGACCCTTTAGAATTGTATTCCATAATTTCAGAGCAAATGGGTTTTTAAAAAAATTTTCTTATTTTTTTAATTCTAGTTTAATTAAGTTCTATATGAATTATGTTTTTGAAATTGATTACTTGCTTTATGGCTCAGAATATGATCAGTATTTCTAAATGTTGTGAGTGCCCTTGAAAAGACTATCCTATAGTTGTTGAGTACAGTTTTTATATATGTCCATCAGGTTAAATTTGTTAAAAGTGATGTTCAAATTTTCTGTACCTTTCTGGTTGTTTTGACTATTTGTTCTACCAAATAATAAGAAAGGATAGTAAAATCCCCTGATTAAGATTGTGGATTTCATTGTGTCTCATACGTTTCCATTAATTTTTGCAAGCTATAATTTGAAGTTATTAGAAGATGTAAATTTAGAAGTATTTTTATTTTCCTTTATTTATAATTTAAATTTTACTTAGTTAACATACAGTGTAATATTAGTTTCTGAAGTAGAATTCAGTGATTCAGTAGTTATTTACAACACCCAGTATTCATCACAAAAAGTGCCCTCCTTGGGGCAGCCGGGGTGGCTCAGCGGTTTAGTGCCACCTTCATCCCAGGGTGTGATCCTGGAGATCTGGGATCGAGTCCCACATCAGGCTCCTTGCCTGGAGCCTGCATCTCCCTCTGCCTGTGTCTCTGCTCCCCCCTTCTGTGTCTCTCATAAATAAATAAATAAAATCTTAAAAAAAAGGGACCTCCTTAGTACCTTTCATGCAGCTATCCCATCCCCCCACCTTCTTCCCTCCATCCACCCTTAGTTTGTTCTCTATTGTTAAGAGTCTTTTATGATTTATTTCTCTCTCTCCCATTCTCTTCCCTTCCCATATGTTCATCTATTTTGTTTTTTTAAATTCCATAGATGAGTGAGATCATATGGTATGTGTCTTTCTCAGACTTATTTCACTTAACATAATATACTCTGGCTCCATTCATGTCTTTGCAAATGACAAGATTTTGCTCTTTGATGGCTGAGTAATATTCCAGTGTGTGTGTGTCTGTGTGTGTGTGTGTGTGTGTGTGTGTACACACTACATCTTATTTATCTGTTCATCAGTCTATGGACATTTGGGCTCTCTCCATAGTTTGGCAGTTGTTGATAATGCTGCTATAAACATAAGGCTGTGTGTACCCCTTCGAATCTGTATGTTTGTATTCTTTGGTTAAATATCTAGTAGCGCAATTCCTGGGTTGTAGAGTAGCTCTATTTTTAATGTTTTGAGGAACCTCCATACTGTTCTCCAGAGTGACTGCACCAGTTTGCATTCCCACCAACAATGCAAGAATGTTCCCCTTTCTCCACATTCTCGCCAACACCTGTTGTTTATTGTGTTGTTAATTTTAGCTATTCTGACAGGTACAAGGTAGTATATCATCATGGTTTGGTTTGTATCTCCCTGATAATGTATGATGTTGAGCATCTTTTCATGTGTCTGCTAGTCATCTGGGTATCTTCTTTGGATAAGTGTCTATTCATGTCTTCTGCCCATTTGTAACTAGATTATTTGTTTTTTGGATGTTGAGTATGATAAGTTCTTCGTAGATTTTAGATACTAGCCCTTTATATGATATGTTGTTTGCAGATATCTTCTCTCATTCTGTAGGTTGCCTATTTTTTGTTGACTGTTTCCTTTGTTGTGCAGAAGCTTTTATCTTGATGAAGTCCCAATAGTTCATTTTTACTTTTGTTTCCCTTGTCTCTGACAACGTGTTTAATAAGAAGTTGCTATGGCTGAGGTTAAAGAGGTTTTGGCCTGTGTTCTCTCCTCTAGGGTTTTGATGATTTCCTGTCTCACAGTTAGGTCTTTCATCCATTTTGAATTTATTTTTGTGTATGATGTAAGAAAGTGGCCCCATTTCATTCTTCTGAATGTGGCTATCTAGTTTTCCTAACACAATTTATTAAAGAGACTGTTTTTTTTCCATTGGATATTCTTTCTTGTTTTGTCAAAGATTAGTTGACCTTAGATAGAGTTGTGGGTCCATTTCTGGATTCTCTGTGCTGTTCCATTGATCTATGAGTCTGTTTTTGTGCCAGTACCACACTGTCTTAATGATTACAGCTTTGTAATATAGCTTGAAGTCGGGGATTGTAATACCTCTAGCTTTGTTTTTCTTTTTCAGGATTGCTTTGCCTATCAGGATCTTTTGTGGTTCCATACAAATTTTAGGATTGTTTATTCAAGCTCAGTGAAAAATGGTGGTGGTACTTTGATAGCAATTGCATTGTAGATTACTTTGGGTAGTATAAACATTTTAACAGTGTTTGTTCTTCTAGTCCATGAGCACGGAATGCATTTCCATTTCCTTGGATCCTCTTCGATTTCTTTAATCAGTGTTCTGTAGTTTTCAGAGTATAGATCTTTTACCTCTTTAGTTAGGTTTATTACTAGGTATCATATTGGTTTTGGTGCAGTTGCAAATGGGAGGAATCTATTCCTTGATTTCTTTTTCTGCTTCATTATTGGTGTATAGAAATGCCAGATTTCTGTATGTTCAATTTATATCCTGTGACTTTGCTGAGTTCATGAATTAGTTCTGTTAGTTTTTGGTGGAATCTTTCAGGTTTTCTATACAGAGTATCATGTCATCTGCAAATATTGAAGGTTTGACCTCTTAATTATTACTGATTTGGATGCCTTTTATTTCTTTTTGTTTTCTGATTGCTGAGGGCAAGACTCCTAGTACTGTGTTGAATAACAGTGGTGAGAGTGGACGTCCCTGTTGTGTTCCTGATCTTAGGGGAAAGACTCTCAGTTTTTCCCGCACAGGATGTTATTAGCTATGGGTCTTTTGTATATGGCCTTTAAGATGTTGATTTATTTTTCTAGTGAATAAAACTTTTTGTCATTTCATATTAACCCTTTTTATATATAGAAATGCTTTTTGATTTAAAAATACTTTGGCTAATATTAATACAGGTATACTAGGTTTCTTTGTGTTAGTCTTTGTCAGATAAGCCCTTTTGTCTTTTCACGTTGTTCTTTGGTTTTTTTTTTTTATATTTTTAGAAATATTTTTAAGTTTTTAGGTTTATTTCTGATAAGCCTCATTTTGTTGTTGTTTTTTTAATTCTGACAGTCTTTATTTTCACTTCATGATTCTATTTGATTTACTTTTAATGTTAATATTGGTATATTTGAGTAGGAAGCTTCTTTCATTTTTGTTTTTCTGGCTGGTTTGTTTCTCTTTTTCTGTCCATGTTTGCCTTCTTTTCTTTTATATTTTTGCCTTCTTTTAGATCAAGAGATTATTCTTCCTTTACTCTCTTCTCTCTTTTTTTTTTTAAGATTTTATTTACTTATTCATGAGAGGCACAGAGAGAGGCAGAGACATAGGCAGGGGGAGAAGCAGGCTCTTCGCAGGGAACCCAATGTGAGACTTGATCCCGACAGGATCATGCCCTGAGCGGAAGGCAGATGCTCAACCACTGAGCCACCCAGGCGTCCCCCACTCTTTTACTCTCATTGTAGTTGTTACATTAGTGATTACAACATGCATCTTTGACTTATCCATATCTAATACGCATTAATTTTTGTTTTCCTAGATAATGCAAGGACTTTAAAAAAAATTCTTTTTTATTCCCTAACTTAATATGCTCTTGTAGTCATGTGTCATAATTGTAGCTGTTTTTGAACCCCCTAAGACATCATCATTATTTAAGACAACACACATTCATATTTACCCTCATAATTGGCCATTTTTGTTGCTCTTTATTCTTTTCTGCTTCTTACCATTTGGTCAGAGCCATTTTTCCTTCTCTTTGGAGAACACTATTTAGTCTTTTGTTTTAGTATTTAGTTCTGTTTTACCAGTATCAAATGCTCTCAATTTCCTTTTAAGATTTCATTTTTGGTTTTCAGCATTTTCATGTCATGTGCTTAGGTAAAATTTCCCTCTATTTATCCCATTTCAGGTTTTTGGATCTGTGAGTAGGTGCTTTTTTAATCAGATATTCTCAGCTATTACTTCTTCAAATATTGGTCCTGCATAATTCTTTCTCTTCTTCATATCTGGGGCTCCAGAAATGTATGTACTGGCCTTTCCTCTCAGTCTTCTCTGTCTTTTGCCCCCTCTGCTGTGTTTCCCACATTTTGGTCTCCCTGTGCTTTATTCTAAACAATTTTTCTGACCTTTCTTCTAGTTTAATAGTTTTTTTTTTCTTCAGGTTACCAAATATGCTATTAAACCATTCATTCAGTTTGCAATTTGATTTTTTTCAGGTCTAATTTTTTTGTTTTGTTTTGAGGGGAGGTTGTTGGTTTGTTTTGTTTTGTTTTTTCCAAACTTCTCAGGTCACATTTTAAGGTTTCTGACTCTTCCAAAATATCTTTAGCTTCCTGATCATGGCAAGCATGTATTACCATACATACAGTTATTATCATAACTTAAAGTTCCTATAAGCCTATTCCTATTCTTATTTGCGTTGGTTCTTTTTGCATGATGCCTTATTTCTTCTTGTGCCTATCTTTGAGTACATGTATGAAGTTTTACGTGGAAATTTGTTGTTGTTTTTAAAGATTTATTTATTTATTAGAGAGCAAGAGAGTGGGGGGAGGGACAGAGGGAGAGAATAATCTTCACAGGGACTGTCTGCTGAGTGTAGAGTTTATGTGGGGCTCAATCCCAATCAAGTCATGACCTGACCCAAAACCAAGAATTGGACGTTTAACTGACTGAGCAATCCAAGCACTCTGGAAATTTATGTTTTTTATAAATAATGTGAAGCCTAGGATTACCTTTTTTTTTTTTTTTTTTTTTTTCATTAAGAAAGGACTTTTGTTCATTTTGTTCCGGTATCTGTAGGTTCTAGCAATCCAGAATTGCTTTCATCCAATTTTAGGGGTAGAGATATTCTGAGTCACCCAATTGATTTTAAGCTTGGGTGGCAGTTTCTACAAAGGCTCACTCTTTTAGTTCACTCTTTCTTTGCAGTTCAGTTGTTCATGGTCCTCTAAAAAGGCATAGCTGTTTATCAATCAGGCCCTTCTGTTGGTGAGTTCAATGGGAGGCAGAATAATAACCCTTAGAAGCTGGCAGTGTCTTAACTCTCCGAACCTGAGAATAGGTAATATTACATGACAAAGGGAAATATAATCAAGGTCCTTGAGGTAGATTATTCCTAATTATCCTGAATTATTGAGGTGGGCCTAGTATCATCACAAGAGGCTTTGGAGGCAGAAGAAAGAGTACACAGTGATACAGTGTAAAAAAGACTTGGTTTCCCTGCTGCTAACTTTGAAAATGAAAGGAGCCCTAAGTCCAGGAGTATGGGCTGCCTCTGGAAGCTGGAAAAAGCAAGGCAATGGATTCTCTCTTGCAACCTTTGGAAGGAATGCATCACTTTTAGCCCAGTGAGACCTATTTCCAACCTTTGACCTCTAGAACTGTCACATATTTACATCATTTTAAGCCACCAAGTTTATAGTAATTTGTTATGGCAGCAATAGGAAGCTAGTTGAGGTTCTAAAACATTTTCTCTAATTTTGCTCAATTTCTGAACTACCTCTTTCAGAAACTGTAGACTACTGTGAGAGAAAAGAGGCCCCATGGAGCCTGCTTCTCCCTCTGCCTGTGTCTCTGCCTCTCTCTGTGTGTGTGTGTGTGTGTGTGTGTGTGTGTGTGACTATCATACATAAATAAAAATTTTAAAAAAAGAAAAGAAAAGAGGCCCCAAAGATCAGTCTCAACTCCCTGGACTTTTTGTCTTTATTGAATCTTGGTTTGATTATTCTTTACCTTCTTGTTAAATTGCTGGTACCTTTGTGAAGGTGTTTATAATATTTCCCCAATATTTCTTTTTGCTGTCAAGCTGATGTTTGGTCCCAATTGCGTAGTCCTTAATGCTGGACAATCTTCCTTTTGAATCTGAGGACTGAGCTAATCTGGTTGTGCTTTAGCATTCACAATCCTGCTGTCATTTTGGTCTCGGAGTCATTCCCTAGGGTAATGCAAGGACTTCTTCACTGACCTCTTCTTTTTTAAGTCTTCCATCCTGATTTTATTCTTAACAGTAGCTGTATGACTTTTTCCTACATGGTTACCACTGGGACTCGCCCTCAGAGGTTACTTCATTATAGATGTCTCTAGTTCTTTCTGTGCTGCCTGGTGAGAGGAGAGCACCTTATCTCCAGTTAGGATGTCTGTTTAGTGATCCCCAAAACTTGATGGGTTTATACCCACAGCCCTGTCTTTGCAAATTCTATTATGCCCACCTGTAGTGATGGAAGAAGGACAAAGAGGTTCATGGCTATGAGACAGGCTGACTTGTAACCTAGCAGTGCAAATTTAGCTCAGCAGCATTGCTATAGACATATTGTGTACAGTGGCACCTTGTTAGATCAAGTACAGATTCTTTTAAGAGGGCTATTTTAAAATACAACTCTCATTTAGGTTTTGAAGTTGGTTTTCTATAAAACAACTCCTGCTGCTTGCTGTCTGGTTGCATAGCCTGTCCTTAGATACTCTTAACGCATTTGATAAAAGAAAACGTGGAGCTCTGCTGGCAATCACAGCCCATGAAGGCAGCAAGAAGCATTTGTAGCTGTGAGAGAAAGAAAGTGTTTTGATTTTGAGAAGTTAGGCTCAAACCCAGAACTCTGGGCCTTTGAATTTTGCCACCATCTAAACTAAACCTTGAGGGCTTTTTGAGTATGAAACAGCAAGGAGGCAAGGAACAAAGGATGAAAAGGCAGGGAAAGGAAGGGAGGGGTTGCTCCTCCACTTTCAAGTCAGAGTCAAAGAGGATAAGGCTGGCTTTCTACTTTCAAACAAAGAGAGGGCCACCTGATTCTTGTAGTTAGGACAGGAAAATTTGCAATTAGAAAAAGAAGGCAGCAAATTAGATACCCCTTGATCAGTTTTTGTATGCACTGTCAAAAGCTTTGAGCTTCCAGAAGCCTCCTGTAAGGCTTGCTGAGGCCCTTATGCCCCTCCCATGGTCCTTCCTAGTCAGCTTTGTTTCCCTAGAGAGGACGGTGGCAGCAGGAAGGAGTGTGGCAGTTATTAGAGAAACTGTCATGAGTTGCACTACATCCAGTGCTTCATCATGGGCTACGGCACCAGCCTACCTAAGCACTTCTATATTTAGGACACATTGGATAACAGTCACAACTACTGCAACCATAGAGTAAATGGTTATTTAAATGTGTTTTATGATCATTTGTATCAAGGCATAAACTCCCAGTGAAACAATGAGTCTATGAAAGTGATTAGAAGAGAGATTACTTTGATTTAAGGCTCCTTAAATGTTTGATATCTCCTGCTACCAGTGCCAGAATGCCTACAATTTCATTGAGACTTTTATTTTTTGATTGATTAAATACCGACTGTGTGCCAAGGGGACACATTGGTGGACAAGACAGACTATTTCTTTCCCATTTCAGGTTAACTATTTGAAAATATATTTATTTGGCAATACAACGTTTGTAGTAAGTAAGTAAATTCATTCATTCATTCATCTGCTTCTGCAGTATTGGGCTATCCACCTTCCTTTGAATTCCACAGCACTGAAAGCTATGTGGTAAATACAAATTGGATTAAAAATGCAGAACAAAAGTTAGAGTAATTATTCCATTAATGTAAGGTAAAATGCTTTGCCTAAGTTAATTCAGATACTGTCCACCCTTTGTTAATAAATAAGCAGCTAGATTAAAGACTGTGAAGAAATTCTTTTACATTGCTACTAAATGAAATGCATTTGTACCAGAGAGGGACTGAGTTTCTGAAATACAGAGAAGCCCTACCAGCCTCTTAGCATCAGATGAGGGAACACCAGGCAGGAAGAGGTTCTAGGCCCCAAGAGCCCAGCATGGAACGCTAGGTCTATTTGGAAATTTGTAGTATATAAGATCCTTGCAAAATAAGCACCCACCCCCCTGGGCCATGTGTACATCAGGCTCTGTACTAGTCTGGAGGGGATAAAGGTCCTGTTCTCAGAGAACCAGAAGTCTAGCGAGGCATGGATGAAGTCAGCAAGCTCAAAGCAATGGCACCTGCCTATCCTACCTAGGGCAGGAGGCTGTCACTTCTTGAAATGCAGGAGGCAGTTAAGCAAGTGGAGGAGTGTGGGAGGGCAAAGGAAGCCATGCAGAAAGGTCTGAGCCTCTCCAGGACATCCCAAGTGGCAGGAATAGGAGGTGGGAGGGGTGGCAGCCAATCCTGGGCAGAGCCTGGCTGCTGTATTGGATGTGAATTTCATTCTGTATGGCAGCAGCTAATACAGAGTAATCGGCCTTTGTAAAAGTTTTTTGTAAAGATGTATTTATTTTATATATATAGAGAGAGTGTGAGTGCATGTTGAGGGGGGGGGGGCGCGTTGCAGAAAGAAAGGGGAGGAAGAGAAGCAGACTCCCCCCTGAGTGGGGAGCCTGACTTGGGGCTGAGTCTCACCACCCTGAGATCATGACCTGAACCAGAAACAAGACTTGGATGCTCAACCAGTTGAGCCACCCAGGTGCCCAGGGTAATTAGCATTTGAAGGCCAATGTGGGGTGGTGATGTTGAGGCTGGAAGTAGAGGGAAAATCCTGAGTCCCTTGTAACCAGGAGCATCATGACAGATGGCACAAAGGACATTTTCAGGACAGAAGGAACATAGGAGTTCTCTGTGTCTTGTCACTGCTTGTTGCTCTCTGTACATTCTCTCACCAGGCTTCTTTGGCACCATGTCATCCAGAGACCAAGACAGACAGCCTCACTCTGAAATCTGTACATGGAGAGCTGGTGGGGTCTCTGGAAAATGTGCTTATCCCATTTTCAAAGCAGTGTCAACTGGTTCATTTCACTCTTCTTATGATAAAATATAATTGTGTCTACTTTAATGGACTGAAAATATTCTTTTAGATATCACTGCTTATGTTTTAGGGTGGAGGAAGTGCACTTTCACTTTTACTAAACAGGAATTCATTTAGTGCAAATGTGAACTATAAGATTGGTAACAAAGTATCCCCCGTGAACCAAGCCTTCCATTTAGCGAATAATCTGGGTACTGCTCAATTAGGCGTCATGCCTCCCCCATGTGGTTGAACAGGGGGACACAGCACCTGCAGAGAGAGATACCTGCATGGGGGTGGTTGCTGAGCATAAGGGTGAGGTGAGCACTGGGCATCTGAAGGAGGGACCGTTTCCTGGAATGACTTGGTTCATAATGCTCTTGGCTGCTGCAGTTTTGAACAAAAATGCAAGTTCAAGGGCAGAACTCTCTCTCTCGTATCACTGCTCTGCCTCCTCCTTTTCAGGTAAGATCAAATCCCTTTGTCTAAGAAGTTGGAGAAATATTCAGAGTATAGCAGCAGAAAGTATGAGCATTTTATTTCCAGTAAGGTACTTGTTTGGAATGTCATCAGCTACGCTTGGCCTGAGATGTTCAGCATGCTGTGGTGGTGCTGGAGAGGGCCAGCAGCTTCAGTGTGAGGACCTGCATGTACATGAGCACTCTTATAGGTAATGATGCTTCTGCAGCACCTCCCAGGACTGAGGCTGTCACAAGCATGGCAGTGAATGAGAATCACCTCTGCATTCTGTGGAATTGTTGATTTGTAGGGCTCCCGAGACCTTGGAGATCCAAGTCTGAAAGCTCTCTCTTGACTTGTTAAAAGGCTCATATCTATTAGACTGCAGAACAAGGGCTAATCCCAAGCCTCCTGATTTTCTTTACTCCATTTTTGAGTGAACTCTGGGAGCTCCACATCTACAGGCATTGCCAAAGATGGGAAGGAGGTGGCTATCAGCAATCAGACCAAGATATATTTAATTGGAAGCATGTTTTTAAAAATATTAAAACTTGAAGATACGTCTAAATATCTTTGAAATTTTCTGTAGAATTAATTATACACTTTCTGGCTTGTTAAACGTAGTGTCATCTTTTCCTGGTAAAGCAGAATAGTCTCAGTGTCAGTGGCTGAGCTGGATGTCTGGGAGGCTGAGGAACTGCCGTCAGTTACTTGAAGGCCTCTTGACCTTGGGCATGACCTTAGGAATGGTCCTTCATCACCCTAAATTAAAGGTGGCATGAAAATCAACCCTGTCATGAATGGTGGTGAATAGCACTTAGCACAAGGCCTGATGTTTAGCAAGCTATCAAAAAATTGTAATTGGTGATGCAGATGTTATGGTGCAGTTGTGCCTCCAAGAATTACTTACACAACATGGTGCTTTCCATATTTTTATTGAAATCCCTGGGTTTCTGGGCTGTGTTCTACTTGATGAGTAATTCGTTTCATCATAGTCAATTCTCAATGTATGTTTATATATGCTTTTTTAAAAAAAAAAACTTTTTGTCATGATAAAGTATATAAAACAGTTTATCATTGTAACCATTTTAAGTGTATAGTTCTGTGGCATTAATTTTATTCACATTGTTGTGCAACTGTTATTATCAGCTACACTTTCCTCTTCTCCAACTATGTATCTGGATATTTTTTTTAATGGAATTAGCAAGCTCAGAATGGAAGGGTGGGCTGGCATCCTTTTACTCTGTCCATGCTCCAGGTGGCAGGGTTGGCAAAAGTTTGGTGGCTGATGGTGCTGAAGGCATGACCTTGAGGCCGGTTTGAAATGAAGCAGATGGGTAGATGAGTGAATGGGGAGATAATATATTTATTAAATGGGATATTATTATGTTGTTAGTTTACTCAGAAACAATCAATATAACTAGAATTTTCCCATCTAAAAAGTGTGCTCTGGATGTGAAATCTCTTTTAAGTGAGAATCTTAAAGGTGGTCTCTATATTAGTGTGCTAGGGCTGCCATAACAAAATACCATAGACTTAAGTGGCTTAAACAACAGAATTTCACTTCCCGGCTTCCAGAACTATAAGAACTGTAACCCACTTCCACAGGGTTGGTTTCTCTGAGAAACCCCTCCTTGGCCACATCTCCTCCCTTTTTCTTTTTATGATTGTCCTTCAGTTTGTGTCTTTTTCCAAATTTCCTCTCATGAGGATACCAGTCAAATTATATTAGGGGTCACCCTAATGACCTCATTTTAACTTAATGATCTCCTTAAAGATACTATGTCAAATATGGTCACGTTATGAGGTTCTGGGGGTTAGGACTTCAAGATATGAATTCTGGGGTGTGGGCAGGGATAATGGTGGTTACACAATCCAATTATCACAATCTCTGAAGATCCCTCCAATTCTAAAAATCCTCAAAATTCTCCCCAATTCCAGATGAGGCAGATGAAACCAGGTAACCTGTGCCCTGGACGTATACATTCCCCAAGGCACATTGTTATTGATGGAACATTAAGAATGCAGCGCTGAAATCCAGAGATGGAATGTCCTACCATTTCTGAGCCGCTCACATTACATTTTTTTTAGAGAGAAAGAATAACAAACAGAGATAGTATTTTAAGTGCACCCTCCTTGTCTGCCAAGAATAATCCTGCGTGCTGTGGAACTCAGGCCCTTCGTGGCTATCCTTGATACTGCACCTGCAGATATCTGCCTTGGAAAAGGCAACCAACTGGCTTCAAGATATTTCACATGGCTTTAAATGAACACAAGGCAGCTTGAAACATAGCCTCACTCTAGAAATAGAGCCAGAGGCCATTTCAGTTCACGGGGAGCAGGGCTGATGGCTAATTTAACTTCAAGATGAGCCTTTTAAAATGGCATTTTAATTTCAACTATTGAATTAAGCTACTATTATCCAGTGAGTTCTCTTTTTAATCTACACGATGCACTGGAAAACAGTAAGAACTGACATTTGAATAATTACCTTTATGGCTGTATTCTGTGCTGGAAACTACACTGTTGTGGTAGAGTAATAATCACCTGGGGTGGTATTAACAGTGTATATGCCATTGCTGTGATTTTTAACCACTTGCACTTTTTTTGATGGATTTACTTGTGTGAGCAAAGGCAGTTCAATTTTTCACCATGTTGTGACAGTTAGTAGAGAAAAGACAATGACAAGCCTGAGCAGTGAGAGCTAATTTTTTAAAGAATTCATTAATGATAGTTATTTATACTAAAGGTCTATTCCCTGCACTTCCCTCTGGTTTTCTTCCTCCCCTCTCCCTCCCCTCTACTTCTCTCTACTCCTGATCTGGTCATATAGTTTATGACACTGTTACATCTCTCAGTGGCAGAATTCTCAATGATAGACTTTGTAGTGAGCTGCCATTTTTCATCAAGTAGAATAATAAAGAAATTATTGGCTTACACTTTGGTTTTTTAAATGTATTTCATTAAGTATCTATGCAAAATTTTTAGTGCACATTGGGGAAATGTCATTTTATTGTAAGTTCCTATTTTCCAGATGGAATTTGCTTCTTTAAATCTGTATAGGAAATTGGAAGATGCTGGTCTGTTTCAAAATAGTCATTTGTCCCTTTCAATCATTAGTGGCTTCCTTTGTGGTTATCTCATATTCTCTTATTTTCATTAGAGCAATAATCCTTTCCAGCTCACTTACTCACCAGTACTGTTCTACTAATTGCTATTACATTCTATAATGATCAGTTATCATTCAGTATAAAAATGAGAAAGCATGAGCTAAGCTCTGAGTGCATATTGGCATTCTGCAGAAGGTTATTGCAGAGGGTTATTGGGCAGACTCCTTCCATGAAATTTCCCTGCCCCACGAGGATGTGAAACAGAAGAGTAAGTGCCTTTTAGAATGCAATAGTCTGAGCCCAGATTTCGCCCCACGAGGATGTGAAACAGAAGAGTAAGTGCCTTTTAGAATGCAATAGTCTGAGCCCAGATTTCTCTAATGTATGCATGCTTTTGTTATAGGTCTCTGAATTTAATCCTTTGATGTTCACCAGTGTAATCGAGTGTGAGAAGCCAAACAACGACCTGACTAGGTTTCGTGGTTGCATGTGAGTATTATACATATGCTTGATCTTGCTCTTACACACACACACACACACACACACACATAAATATATAGGATATATAGTATATATAATATGTACATAATACTGTATATATTATATATATACGATATATATATACATACACATCTACATGTACATATCTATATACACATAGTTCAAAAATATACATTTAATATTCTTTGCCACATTGTGTAGCCTTTTAGGAATGCTGCCCATATCTGAACTTTCTTGGTTGCTTATTGGACTGGTTTGTAAGATCCTGTCAGCAATAGAAACTTGCCCACACTACCTGTGATGAATAATTACTGCTTTTCCTTCTGCTAGCTGGGCCTGGAAAGTTGAGGGGAACAAGGGAAGTATGGTTGACTACACATGGCCCCACTAAATGGAAGCATGCAGGCCACTCAGGAGGAGCCTGTGTGGAAGCACACTCATTCGTTCACTTAGGTACTCAGTCACCAAGTATTTGTTGAGTCTCTGCTGCATGATAGGCCCTGTTGTGGAGGGGCTCTGAGAGTAATGCAGTGAACTGAATAGTGGAAAAAAAAAATGCTGCCTTCGTGTTTATTTCATTCTAGTTAGGAGAAAAGAGGGACAATAAACAACCAAAGTAAGTAGAATATATATAAGTGTCAAATAGTTTAATCCCTTGCTCCAAAATGGAAAGACAAAAAAGGTAGATAAATGACATAGGATTGGCATATGTTGGTACCTGCTGAAGCTGGGATGTGGGTACATGGGAAATATATATGCTAGTCTCTCTACTTTCATACTTATTTGGAAGTTTTAATTATAATTGTGGGGTGTGTGTGTGTGTGTGTGTGTGTGTGTAGTCATTTGGCTTCCAGGAAAAGAAAACGGGAGAGAAGAGGGAGTGTCAGCATGGAGTTGCTGAGTTGGGTGCCAGACCTGTTGGCAGCAGCCTCACAGAGAATGAATGTGTGTGCAAGAACATGAAGGACTTCAGGTTTGACCTACCCTAACTTGCTGGGTAATCTCTGGGCCTTACTCTGCTCTCCCAGTTCTCTTGTGTGGAGAATTTTTTTTTTTTAGATTTTATTTGTTTATTCATAAAAAACACAGAGAGAGGCAGAGACATAGAGGGAAAAAGCAGGCTCCTTGCAGGGAGCCCAATGTGGGACTCGCTCCCAAGACCCCAGGATCATGACCTGAGCTAAAGGTAGATGCTCACTTGAGCCTCCCAAGTGCCCCTTATGTGGAGAATTTGACGCCTTCTCTCTGCCAGCTTTCCTGCTTGACATGTGAGCTGACCAGTCTACTGCTTAATGGTCCAGGCACAGAGTGGTCCCCCACAGAATATGGGGTGAGGCAGGATATTCTGTTTCTCGAAGTGCATTCCATTTCTAAGACCTTTCAGTGTATGTTTGAATCTTTGGGTTCACTGGCACATCCAGCATTGTTGCATGTACCCCATATATAGTCAACTTCCTGTCATACTACAGGGTGATCAGTGAATGAAAAGTGTTAGTAAAGAGTAAAATGTGTGTGCTGCCAAGAGATGACCCAGTCACCCAGTGAAATCGCTGATCCATGCCTGAAGATCAGAACTTGGACAATGTTAGATCACCCCTTAACGGAACCAGTTAAAAGAGGATAAAACTTGTTAAGAAAAATGTTAAAATATAGTGTATAAAATATAGGAGAATACTTAACTACTCATATGTAACTGGCTACTATAGATTTTCCCCTGACCCATAGCCCTCCGGGCCATCTTCTGTAGGCCCACAGCCCCGTTGTCCCCCAGACTTCACACATGGCACCATTCTCAGCACCACTGTGAATCTCCAGGACCACATCAGCTAAATGGAGCGAGCAGATGCTGGATTTCCAAAGACCCTGAAATAACCATGTTGAAGGGTGGCAAAGGCATCTTCTAAGGGGAATATTCTATGCACGTTTTTGCTTATGAGGTAATTTGGGGTGGTTGACTCTACCAAAGACAATGAATAAACACCCTTCACCAAAGACTATACTCCTCTCTTATGGTCTGTCTTCTCTTCTGTGGGGGTTCCTCCAAAGACCCTAAAAGATGCACTGCTCCCATGCTCTGATGACTCTTCTCATACTTTTGTTGCCTGCTCTTGGGTTGGGTTAACATTGAAAGAGACTGAACCCTAAGACAGCAGCTCTGAGTCCTGCCCTCTAGGAACTACTTTGTCATTGGGATTTAAACAAGTCCAGTTCAGTGCTGAGGCTGGTAGGAGCCCACATTTTCTAGCTAGATAACCTTGGGCAATCTAGTTAACTTTACCCCCTCGAGCCCTTGGTGCAAAGTTTTAGTCAGTTTAATACACGGATAGCTTTCAATGCATGCTTAATTAATATTTGCCACTATTATGGTCATTGCTGCTATTGTTAATACTACTGTTACAGATAATACCATAGAGCAAGGAGGTAAAAGGATCAGGATAGAGGTAAAGGTGAGAACACAAATGTGTCCAGGGGAGGGAGGTCCAGTTTAAAGGGGAGGGTGATTTGTCTACAGTATGTGTATTAGAAGAAGCCATAGAAGGAAGGAAGATTGAGTTTTGAGGTTTCCTGAATTTGAGGAGCTGGTAAGTGCCTCAGATGGAGTGAACCAGGACTTTAGGGTGCTAAAGTATGAGCTAAAGATATGGATTTGAGGACCCTCTGCCTCGAGGTCATGTATGAATTCAGGGAAGGGGCCCAGGAACGTGGGATGGAAGGCTTGGGAAAAAAGGAAAGGAATAAAGACCGTAACCCCACAATTAGAAGCAAGCATCCTTGGGTGTGATAGGGGTGTGGTTACAAAGGCAATGTACAATAGTGGAGGCATAGCAAGGACATTTGGAAGATCTGCATGCCACACTCCAGTGGTAATGTAAGGAACGGGAAGGCCACACCATTGGAGCATAGACCAAGTGGGGCAGAGTCCAGATTGCAGGAGATAGAAAAGGACTTCTATTTTTTCACTACTCTTTCTAGAAATGTGGCATAAAAGGAGGAACAGCTCCAGAGATGAAAGCCTCAAAGAAAGGGGAAGTACTTTTATTAGGAAAAGAGAAGATAACAAAAAGCCAGGCTGGTAGAAATCTCCATGTGGGCAATGATAACTTTCAGGTGTGAGGAGTTAGTGGTCAATGAAGGGTAACATCCCCTTTCAGGTGTGAGGAGTTAGTGATCAATGAAGGGTAGCATATCCATGTGCTGACTGGCTCCTTCCTTCCTTCCAGTACCTGCACCACCTCCATGCCCATCCCTTAGCTGATTTAGCACCCCTGCTGTAGTTTTTTAATATAGGTAAGGTTTGGTGGGGTCCAGAGTGAATGGCCAAAAAAGAATTCTTGAGACATCTTCCGTGCAAAATGGTGGTTTTGTTAAAGCATGGGACAGGACCCATAGGCAGAAAGAGCTGCTGCTCCCTGCAGCCCCTGGATTATGAGGAACAGTTGATTATATACTTTGGGGTTGGGGAAAGTAAAGATTAGGGAAATTTCAGAAGGATTTCCGTATGCTGAAAGATGACTCAGGAAACCTGAGGCCTTGCTATTGTCAAAGCAAGATGGTTTTTCCCTCTAGCAAGGCATTAACATTAAGACAATTGGGAGCTTCCTGGAGGAATTTATACTCTGCCTGCCTCAAGTATTTGTAAATGAGCTGCAGGTTATGAGGACATTTGATTTTATCTATATTTCCTCTGCCTTTGTTTCCCACATCACCCCAGCCACTTTTTTTTTGAAAAATGGCATCTTGTGCCCCACAGCCTGACAGGCTTACTCAGCTTCTCCAACAGATGCCTCCAGCAAATGTTCCCTAACATGGATGGGCCTCTCTCCCAGCAAGCAAGCTCAGACAGGTCTCTGGAGGTGGGGCACAGGTGACTGTGTGTTGAAGTTTCTCCTTCTGGTGCCTCTGTGGTGCAAGCCAGCATGAGGAGCCCTCCTCCAGGAAGAGTTGAAGGGAGAGGAGGGCAGGTAAGTGGAGTGTTAGGGGAGGGGCCTCTTCACACCAGAGTCCTGTTTGGGGCAGAGAGAAGGGAGTCCCCAGTTCCCATACTGGTCCTTATTATGCTCATGGGTGGGGCTAACTTGGGTGGTAGCCCTGCAGTGTAGACACAGGGAGCAGTAGATGAGCAGCCAGTTCTCTGGTTTGCTGGCTTGCTGGATTTCATCACCTGCGGAGGGTGGCCTCCCTTCAGCCTTGTCTCCGCTACTGTCCTGTAGCCTCACGCCAGCCAAGGAGCCCAGGCCAAGCCCAGCCACCATTGTACCAGTAGGTTTCATTGCTATTTGGTACAGCCAATCTGAACTCAAAACTTTAGCCACTTGCATTTAGACCTCAGCTTAGGTTTATAGAAAGAAGAAATCTGAATTCCAGCTTTGTCCACTCGCTGGGCAGGTTATTCTGGCATTTCTCAATGTGGCTTCCTCCGAATGCTGGAGATATAGTGGCTGACATGAGAATAGAGGGAAAGAATATGGGTGGAGCATGAGGTGAATTAGAACACATCATGTAAGAGCGGTGTTAGCCATGGTATGTAGGATTAAATGACTTAAATAGGAATGTCTTTCAAGACTGAAAGTACATTAGTGATTGCCAGGGTTTGGGAGTGGGAGGGGGATGGGGAGTGACTGCCATTGGGCATGAGGTTTCTTTTGGGGGTGATGAAAATATTCTAAAACTAGCTGATAGTGACAGCTGCGCAACTCTGTGAATATACAAAAAAAAAAAAAGACAACAACAATAAAATGCTCATCCATACACTTTAAATGGGTAGATTTTTTGGTATGTGAAATGTATCCTCAAGCTGCTAAAATAAACAAAGTGTCAGGAGCTCCATTATTGAAGTGCACCTTAGTGCTCACCGATGTATAACACAATCCCAAAGTTAAGCACTAATGAAATCCTGACTGTTCTCCACCCCTGCCGGTGCCCTCTTCCTAACCTAAGGCCCCAAGAGGCCCCTGTGAATGGAGAGGGGTGGTCTACTGTCCCAGCAACTCAGGGCACCCTGCTCAGCTGTGGTTAGCCAACTTCGTGGCATAGAGTGTGTGATCTTTGAAGCCACCAATCAATCAAACATTTTCATTTACCTTTAGAAATAAAGCAGAGAGCCTGGTTGGTTTAGTCTGGTTTAAAATTCCATTTCAAATTAAAACCCCACGTTCCATTTCTAATCCCAGAGTCTTCCACAGACTAAGTCCTGAGCTCCCTCCCCACATGCTGGTGGGAGCCTTATGTGACCACATAGGGCTGAGAACCTGTCATTGCCTTCCTGGGTGTGTTTGTTGGGATAGCCCTGCAAATGATACACTCCATCACCACTGTCATCCTGTAATAGATAATAGCATTAGGACCTGGTACAGGAAAGCCTTCATTGCTCCTCACCCCTCCAGCCCAGTGTCTGGATAGAGCTTTGTGTGAGCTTATGTCCACGATGTACTCACTACCAATGACCAGGCATTAAGATGTACTATAGCTATACCACCTGGACTCATTAAAACTGGGAAATGTTTATTTTACCTTGACCCCTTTAGTGGACATACTTACATCTCAAGAAAGTCCATCATTGGCACAAAACACACAATTGGATTATTTCTGCATGTACATTAGAGAAACCTACTATCTCAAAGGAAATTCTGGGGTGACTGGGTGGCTCAGTCAGTTAAGCGTCTGCCTTCAGCTCAGGTCAGGATCTCAGGGTCCTGGGATCGAGCCCCGCATGGGGCTCCTTGCTCCATGGGAAGCCTGCTTCTTCTCCCTCTCTCTCTCTGCCTGCCACTCCCCCTGCTTTTGTGCTCTTTCTCTCTCTGTCAAATAAATGAAATCTTAAAAAAAAGGGAAATTCTGCCCAGGGTTCAGCCATGGAAGTAATTGTCTATTATTTCTTTCTCCCTACCTCTGTCACTTACACAATAGAAGTTTATTATCTCACATTTCTGGAGGCTTGAAGTTTGAGTGTCAGCAGGACTGGTTTCTCCTGAGGTCTTTCTCATTGATGTGCAGATGACCATCCTCTCCCTGTGTCTTCACATGGTCTTAACCTCTCTGCTTGTCTATCTCTGTGTCCCAATTTTTCTTTATATGGATACCAATCATGGAGTTATAGCCCGTCCATATGACCTCATTTTGACTTAATTACCTTTTTAAAGACTCTGTATAAATGTCACTTTTGAGGGGATTAGGACTTCAACAAATGAATACCAGGGCAGAGAGCACATGTCAGCCCATAACAAAGAAGTAGGTGTTGGGAACAACTAGGTGGGGAACATCTTCCTAGAATCAGGCCTCATACCTGCTTGGCCCTGGGCCTATTCTGCCAAGTCCAAGGACTTCAGCTTTCCCCTTGTTCTTCAGCTTTCCCCTTGTTCTTCAGCTACCCTGCTAGAGCTTGGCCTGCCTTGCTCCACCTCCTAACACAGGGGTCATTCACTCAAGAAAGGCCATTCATATCCATGTGCTGACTGTCCTTGTGGTAGTAGTCCTGATAGATCTATGCACCTGCTGGTAACCAGTTCTGGTCTGGCTTAGTGTAATTAGAAAGCACAGTATCACTCAAAAAGTGTGTGTTATGTCAACGAAAGCTTAATACAAACTATTTTTCTTGTTTCTATAGAGTTCACCTTTTATTCTGAATGAGCATGACTGGAACTTTGATTGAAACTGTTTTTTTTTTTTTTTTTTTTTTTTTTTACTATTATCCCTCAGAAATAGTTTCTATGTCCAGCTATTACCAAGAAAACTGTGGCCATAGGCATCCTCTCCTTCCAGACGTGGGAATGGTGTTTTGTGTGTACCATCTTATGCATGCTGGTGTCTTGATGCATTAGCCAAAAATAAATCTTTTCTAAAGCAAAACCTGTTCTGGAATTTCCAAAGGGGGGCATTTACACAGTGTTGTTTGAACCCCCTGCCCCCATGTTCCTTTGCATGCTTTCTGCAGAATAATTAATGCTGTATCGTTTAAATAACAGGCTTGTGGAAAGTGCATCTCCCTAGCCTGCATTTTGGTTTTGTCTTTATGATTTAGCCTCTCTTCTTCACCAGAAAAATATATTCATTTCCCTGGTTGTAAATAACATGGGTTGTGTCTGAGATTGAATGGTAGCCCTACCCCTTATGCCAGTTACCAGGGTCCAGATGTGGCAGGAAATATTGTTTCCCCAGAAACCTTGTGTGCGTCCTCTGATCTTATACTCCCCAGACCATATCTACTCTCCATGTCAGTGACACTGTGTTAGGAGTTGGTGTGAGGGAAAATGCCTGCAGGTGTCCTTGGTGAGCTTTAAGAACCACAGAGGAGTTTGGGTTATGTGTGTGTGGGAGGGGTGAGGAGGCTGTCTACTGATGATGTGGGAAGCTGGCTTTTCTGAAGTCAGCTTTGGAGGCACTGCCCGATGTAGCTTAGGCTGGGCCCCTGCTCTAGTTTTGGAAACCTCCCAAGCCTCCCCTTGGTGTTCATCAGGCTCCAGGACCAAATCTGTCCCAATGTGATCCTAGCGTGGGGTGATTCTGGTCAGCATGGATGATGATAAGGCCATCTTTAGTGGATCAAAAGGACAAGTTTGAAAACCAGTGGCTTAAACATGGACTATCCCTCTGGCTCAAAACAGCAAGGAAACCCAGTTTCTAAAATGGAATTTACCACATTTCAAATGTAATACATTAATATTTCTAATAACATAGTGACTTTTTGTAAGAGAGATGTAGAAAATGTTGCTGAAACCAATACCATCCCCTTTTCTAAATCTGTTGCATTTCTATACACCAATAATGAAAAAGCAGAAAGAGAAATTAAGAAAACAATCCCATTAACAACTGCATCAAAAACAACAAGATACCTAGGAATAAACCTAACCAAAGAGGTAAGATATCTGTACTCAGAAAATTATAAAACACTGATAAAGAAATTGAAGAGGACACAAAGAAATGGAAAAGCATTCCATGTTCATTGATTGGAAGAACATCTGTTGTTAACAAAATATCTATATTACCCAAAGCGATTACACAGTTAATGTAATCCCTATCAGAATACCAACAGGAGTTTTAACAGAGCGAGAACAAACAGTACTAAAATTTATATGGAACACAAAAGACCCCAAATAGCCAATGCAATCTTGAAAAAAGAAGAGTAAAACTGGAGACATCACAATTCTAGACTAGTTATATTACAGAGCTGTAGTGATCAAGACAGTAGGGTACTAGCACAAAAACAGACACATAGGTCAATGGAACAAAATAGAAAACCCTGAAACAAACCCACAACTATATAGTCAATTAATCTTTGACACAGAAGGGAAGAATATCCAATGGAAAAAAAAAAAGACAATTTTCTCAAAAAAATAGTATTGGGAAAATTGGACAGTAACATGCAGAAGATTGAAACTGGATAACTTTCTTACACCATACACAAAAATAAATTCAAAATGGATGAAAGACCTAAATGTAAGATAGGAAACCATTAAAATCCTAGAGGGGAACACAGGCGGTAACCTTTTTGGCATCCGCTGTAGAAACTTCTTACTAAATACATCTCCTAGTGCAAGGGAAACAAAACTAAAAATGAACTATTAGGACTTTGTCAAGATAAAAAGCTTCACAGCAAAGGAAACAATCAACAAAACTAAAAGGCAGCCTGTGGGATAGAAGAAGATATTTGTGAATGACATATCTGATAGTGTTAGTATCCACAATCTATAGGGAACTTACCAACTCAACACCAAAAAAACAAAAATCCAGTCAAGAAATGAGCAGAAAACATAAACAGACATTTCTCCAAAGAAAACATACAAATGGCCAACAGACACGTGAAAAAAATGCACTTCTCTCTCTCTCTCTTTCTCTCTCTCAAGTAAATAAAATCTTTTTTAAAAGATCCTAAAATTTGCATGGAACCATAAAAGACCCTGAATAGGCAAAGCAATCCTGAAAAAGAAAAACAAAGCTGGAAGCATTACAATTCCGGATTTCAAGGTGTATTGCAAAGCTGTAACCAACAAGACAGTATGGTACTGGCACAAAAACAGACACATAGATCAGGGAACAGAATTAGAAAACCCAGAAATGGACCCTGAACTCTGTGGTCAACTAATCTTTGACAAAGGAGGAAAGAATATCCAGCAGAAAGAAGTCTCTTTAATAAATAGTGTTAGGAAAATTGTACAGCCACATTCAGATAAATGAAATGGGGCCACATTCTTTACACCATACACAAAAATAAATTCAAAATGGTTGAAAGCCCTGAATGTGAGACAAGAAACCATCAAAACCCTAGAGGAGAACACAGGCAGAAACCTCTTTGACCTCAACCATAGCAACTTCTTATTAAACACGTTGTCAGAGACAAGGGAAACAAAAGCAAAAATGAACTATTGGGACTTCATCAAGATAAAAACTTTTGCACAATAAAGGAAACAGTCAACAAAACCAAAAGGCAGCCTGCAGAATGGGAGGGAGAAAATAATTGCAAATAATATATCACATAAAGGGCTATAACCAAAATCTGTAAAGAACGTATCAAAGTTAACACCCAGAAAACCAACCTAGCTACCAAATGGGCAGAATATATGAATAGACACTTAATCCAAAGAAGATACCCAGATGACTAGCAGACACATGAAAAGATGCTCAACATCATACATTATCAGGGAGATACAAACCAAACCATGATTATATACTACCTCATACCTGTCGAAATAGTTAAAATTAACAACACAAGAAACAACAGGTGTTGGTGAGGTTGTGGAGAAAGGGAAACCCTCTTGCACTGTTGGTGGGAATGTAAACTTGTGCAGTCACTCTGGAGAACAGTAGGGAGGTTCCTCAATACATTAAAAATAGAGCTACCCTATGACTCAGCAATTGTACTACTAGGTATTTATTCAAAAAATGTAAAAAATACTAATTCAGGGATCCCTGGGTGGCGCAGCGGTTTGGCGCCTGCCTTTGGCCCAGGGCGCGATCCTGGAGACCCGGGATCGAATCCCACGTCGGGCTCCCGGTGCATGGAGCCTGCTTCTCCCTCTGCCTGTGTCTCTGCCTCTCTCTCTCACTGTGTGCCTATCATAAATAAATAAAAAAAAATTAAAAAAAAAAAAAACTAATTCAAAGGGATAGCAGCATTATCTACAACAGCCAAACTGTAGGAACAGCCCAAGCCCCCATTGACTGATGAATGGATAAAGATGTGGGATAGATAGATACAGATATATACACAAACATACACATATATACATATGTGTATATGTATATATAATGGAATATTTACTCAACCATAAAAATAATAAAATCTTGCCATTTGCAATGATATGGATGGAACTAGAAGATATTATGGTAAGTGAAATAAGTCAGAGAAAGACAAATACCATATGATTTGACTTATGTATGGGATTTAAGAAACAAAACAAATGAGCATAGGGAAAAAAAAGAGACAAACCGAGAAACAGACTCTTAACTATAGGAACAAACTGATGGTTACCAGAGGGGAGGTTGGGGTGGGGGAGGGGAGAGGGAATGAGTTAAATAGGTGCTGGGGATTAAGAGTGCACTTATGATGAGCAGAGGGTGTTATATGGAAGTGCTGAGTCAGTATATCATAGACTTGAAAGTAATATTACACTGTATGTTAACTGTAATTTAAATAAAAACTTAAAGAAAGATCTGTGTATTTGTGACAACACAAGGTACTGATGAGGAGCAGTGTTCTCTATGATGAGCAGGAAATGGGCATGAGACCACCTAGCAACCTTCCCTGGCCAAATTCTGAGTCTCACAGTTCCCAGGTCTGTCCTTTCTAGCTGTGGTCTGTCCTTGTGATAAAAACAAGCCTGTAATGCTGACACCAATTCTGACATGTGGGTTTTTCCTACACGGTCAAGCAATTCTGTGACACCAGCTAGGTGTCCTCTAATTTAACTCAATTCTGACACTAGTTGGAGACAGCATCAGACCCCAGAGGTTAAAGCTCAATCCCACAAGACTTCCTCATTTAAAATGCCAACTACAAGTCCAGATTGTCACCTGTCCTTCTAAGTGATCAGCTATAAATCAAAGGTTCCCACAATTCCCTTTTCAGTTTCAATTAATTTGCTAGAGCATCTCATAGAACTCAGGAAACAATTTGCTTGCTGTTTACCAGTTTATTATAAAATGATATGATAAAGAATACAGGTAAACATACAGAAATGGAAGAGATGCATAGAGCAAGATATATGGGAAGGGGTGCAGAGTTTCTGTGCCCTCTCTGAACATACTACTCTTCCAGCACCTCCATGTTCACCAACCCAGAAGTTCTTTGAACCCCATTCTATTGGGATTGTATGGAAGCTTCATCACATAGGCATGATCAATTATGAACTTAATTTCCAGTCCCTCTCTACGCTAGAGAATGGAAGGTGAGGCTGAAAACTAAGTTTCTAGTCATGGCTTGGTCTTTCTGGTGACAGTCCCCACCCAGGAGCCCACCTAGAGTGGCTTCATTAGAACAAAAGACACTACTATCACCCAGGAAATTAAAAAGGATTTAGTATCCTGTGTCAGGAAAAACTGGGTTCAGAGGCCAAACATTAGAACAAAAGATGCTTCTAGTGCTTTTATCACTTAGGAAATTACAAGAGTTTTAGGAGTCCTATGCTGGGAACTGGGGTCAAAGATTAAGTACTAGAATGAAAGATCCTCCTAGCAGCCACACTTAGAAGGGTTTTAGGAGCCCTCTGTCAGGAACCCAGGGCACAGACATATCTATCTTACTATTTCGCAAAGCCCTTGGACAAAATAAACAAACATCAGTTTGTTGAGATACTTCTAGAAGCCCAGTTACTAGTGAGCACCAGCTCCCTCTCAGCTATCGCAGAGACCCACGGAGACAAGCAGCCCACTGCTAGGGTTCCCCGTTCCCCTTCCTAGTGTCCAGACCTTGAGGAAGAAGGCCTCCTTAAGACCCAAGGTGCACTAAGCATCCACATAACGCATGCCACTTTTTCCTTTGATAGCATACACGACAATGGGAAAAAGGCCGGGCTGTATAAGGAAAACCTGCTGCTGCGAGGATGTACCATCAGAAACACAGAAGCTGTTGTTGGCATCGTCATCTATGCAGGTAGGCATGGCTATGGCACATACGGTCTGTAACACAGCTGGCTTGCCACCTGTGCTGTGTGCTCTTGAACGTTGCTTCTTGTTCTTTTTTTTCTTTTTTTTTTTTCTGATTATAAAAGCATATAGCCATTGTAAAAATTTAGAAAACTACGAAAACAGAAGAAAGCAAAATTTCTAACAGTATCTCAACCAAAAGTGTTCTCTCTTAGCATCTTAGGTTCTTTCTTTCCATTGTTTTTTCCATGATTCTTACATAGTTAGGGTTAAGTTCATACCCTGTCTTTTTGACTGAGCATATCCTGTAAGTATGATTGGATGGCAGCACTGTTCTTCAGTCCCTGTGTCAGGGTGCTCTGTCAATTCACTGTTGGGCATCGATTTACTGCGCCCCTCATGCTCCCCTTCCAGGACATGAAACGAAGGCCCTGCTGAATAACAGTGGGCCCCGCTACAAGCGCAGCCAGCTTGAGAGGCAGATGAACTGTGACGTGCTCTGGTGTGTCCTCCTCCTCATTTGTATGTCTCTGTTTTCCGCGGTCGGTAAGTCTCCTTCATGGGTCATGAATAAGGGGGCACTATTGGAAGCCTCCAGGTGAGCCCAGTGGGCTGCTGACGATTCATTTTGACCAGCACTCTAAAGTTAAAAAACACATTTGTCATCCACTTAGACTCAAGAGCTGCTTGCATCAGCACAGACCATATTGGAGATGCCTAGATGAATGAGCTTGACAAAGTAATGTTATTTTTCAAATTTGCAACTTCTTGAATGAAAGAATGTTTTAATCACACCAGTAATGATGATTCCAGCAGAAGTATTAGTAACATGGTGATAAACTGAGAATAATATAGCAGGAGAAGCACAAATGCTACTAATTAGAACTCTAAGAGAAAAGGAAAAAAAAAAGTGTTTGGGTCCTAAGAAGGTGCTAGCACTTAGATTGCACATGAGCTCTGGGCTCTCAGACTTTGATGGCCTCCAGACCTGGCATGCTGCCCTGGAATGCCTTGCAGGGAACTGTGTTCAGCCTCCAGGTAAATGGTCTTCACCACGTCTCCTGCACAGCTACCATTGTGAAGCAGTGCAGATGGGTGTGATATGGTCTCGGAGCTCAGTGCTAAAAGACATGGTGTATGGAACACGAAAAGGGCTTCTGTTATCAGATAGTTGTGGGACTTAGATGATGAAATAATGTGCTTGGCTTCTGAGAGTCCCTGATAGGTGCGATTTAAGTCTATAGCAAGGGTTGATAATGGGCAGTATCTGGGGCTGACTGATGAAACTGGTATTTTGTGAGGCACACACTGGGAGATTACTTTTTGGGGATTTCCTGTCAGTAGCTGCCAGCACATACCCAATTTCTGCCTCATGACCAGTGTGCTTTTCAGTGCCAACAATGGGAAATGCCCAATGTGAGGAAGAGTCCAAGAACCAGTACCTTCCAGCAGTCGGATTGTGGGTGCCAATAGTATGTGCCATGTGCTTTTGCTTTCTTATGTGGCAAGGCAAGCTAATGAGGCACGAAGTGCCTGTGTTCATAGTCATAGTTTTGCTTTTATTTGCACAAGCAGTGTCTTATTTTTTCATTGGATGAATGGTATATCTTTTTGAATGTTGCTGTAGGACATGGACTGTGGGTACAGCGGTATCAGGAGAAAAAATCATTATTTGATGTCCCTGAGTCTGACGGCAGCTCTTTATCCCCGGTCACAGCAGCAGTTTACTCATTTTTGACAATGATAATAATTCTGCAGGTAACAGTACTAAGTACCATACAATTAATTGCTTTACTCTTCTGGTAAGAACTTAAAGTCATCATACTCTGCTAAGAATGTCCTATAAATTTTGCATCTGGGAGGACCACAGGTGTACCTGCCTAGTGTGCTGCTTCTTACTTTTCCACCTAACTTATCTGTAGGGTCTTTTTTGGGTACTTTTCAAGTTAACATTCTCCTTTGCTGTCCCTAAGATTCTTAGGGCTTGCGGGGTTGGTTTTTGGATTATTGTGTTTGTTATATTTTTCCATTCAGTTCCTTCTTTAAAAAAAAACACTATATTTTGATATAATTTTAAGATTTACAAATAAGTTGCAAAAGATAGTATGGAGACTTCCCATGTGTCTCATACCCAGAGTCCCCTAATGTGAACATATTACATTACTGTGGTGCGTTGTCAAAACCAAGAAGCCAACTTTAGTACTTTGCAATGAACTAAATTCTAGATGTCATTTGTTTTTTTACTAGTCTTTCCACTTGTTCCAAGGTTCAATTCAGGATATCACACTGCATTTTGCAGCATTGGTTTTTATTATTTTTATTAGTATTACCATTAGTATCGTTAGTTCACGATACCTCATGTACAGTCCCCCATCACTAACTGAATCTATGCCCAAAGGGCTTGTTTGAGAGTAGAGAAGGGGCAATGATTGTCATCCTAGGAACAAAGTGTAAACAGAGGACGTCTGCTTAGTCTTTGCCTATGAGGGGAACTCTGCTGTCTTTTATCACATCTATTTCATACGACAGGAGCTTTCAAAATTAGTCTTTTTTATGAATGTACATTTCGTTCTAGCTTTGTAGTAGTAGTAGTAGCACTACAGTAGGGGTAGTAGGTGTGCACCAACATAAAGTTACCGGGAGAACCCAGTTAGTCTGTCTGGATATGATATTCTGAGCCCATGAATATCAGTTCAATACCATTATTCAAAAAAGATTTAAACATTAACTTTATGAAGATTATCTTATATTGTCAATGTCTGTGAATATTCTTGTCAGAGCCTTCTTCCCTTTGCTATGTATTGTACAAGATCACAAAAATTGTCCTGCAACACAAACAGTCTCTGGAAAGACTGTCTCTCCTGAACTGTGGGGTTGTGTCCACAGAATGGGCATCTCTTGTTGCCGGGAGCCCTGGGAGAGCCTTGGGGCTGAGTGCAGCTGTGGTGCGAGGTGACTTTGCTTATGAGGACTCTGACTCTGTGCCATGTGTTTTTTTCTCTTTCTTTCTCCTCTTTCCTTTCCTAGCTTCTCTCAAGCACAACTTAGTAATACGAAAATGCTTGCTTCTATCCAAGCCATGGTTACCATTCTTCCAGACACGATAGTGGATTTCTGCTCTGCAGTGACACCATAGGCTGTCCTATTTTAAACTCTTTGCCAATATCCTAATACTTTTCCAATACTGACTCTAAACCAACCTTTTAAGCTCTTAAAGGTACAGTATATAGTCCCTACTTATTTGTGGTTGTAGTCATTTGAATAGTTTGGACTATTTCTACAGCTCCCTAGTTCTCATCATTGTTCTTCTATATGCCTTATGTCTTCTAGGTTTTGATTCCAATTTCCTTATATGTTTCCATTGAAATTGTTAAAGTATGCCAGGTGTACTTCATTAATCAGGACATAGAGTTGTATGACGAAGAAACAGACTCACAGCTGCAGTGTCGAGCTCTGAACATCACGGAAGACTTAGGACAGATACAGTATATCTTCTCAGATAAAACTGGCACTTTAACTGAAAATAAGATGGTTTTCCGAAGATGCACTGTGTCTGGCATAGAATATTCCCATGATGCAAATGGTGAGTCTGAGGGTAGGGACTCCCAGTCTTGGCTGGACAGAGCTGCTATGTCAAAGCTGCATTCACATGTGCCTGTGTGCATGCGCATGTGTGCACACAGACACACCAGCTTCAGGGATTGCTGATTTTTGAGAGAGAATAAAACATGGGCTGTCAGAGCAATTCAGGAAACTGAAGCTGGGTGGCATTTATAGAATTCCCTGTTGCTGACAACGCCCTATTCACTGCAGTGTCTTGTGTGGTGGGCATCTGCTTAAATAGTCATTTTCTGCCAGACAATAGAAGCAGGAAGGATATTCTTGAGGAACTCACTTTTGAAGCACCCAGTCTCTGCCACACCAAGAAATGATGAGATATTTTTTTGTTACCCATCAGTCTTCTTACAGCTGAAATTTCTCAGAAGGGCATTGGACAATTCATGATGCATTCTTTCCCTTAGAAAGTGTTCATGGAAGCAGAAAAGAAATGTCACTCCCTTTTGAATTTTGTAGGTGGTCATTCCTCCCACCTCTCCTTTCCTTATCCTTTGCTGCCTCTGTCCTCCCTGAACCCATAGGGGAGCTATCCACTTCATAAGTGGAGGGTATGGTGAGAACTATCTACCCTCCTGAGCCAGAAGAGGGCACCGTGGTAAGTGTCCTGGTGGCACAATAGGATTTGTAGTAGTAGTAGTAGCACTACAGTAGGGGTAGTAGGTGTGCACCAACATAAAGTTACCGGGAGAACCCAGTTAGTCTGTCTGGATATGATATTCTGAGCCCATGAATATCAGTTCAATACCATTATTCAAAAAAGATTTAAACATTAACTTTATGGTACCTTTGAGAGGCGCACCAGCCAGGACTTCCTCTCCTTCTTGTAACAGCATCTGAGAACATGAAAGGAGTCTTGTCACAGGAATAGAAGCAAATATAGAACAGGAGTCAGTACATGGGCATCATTAGGAAGCTTTTATTTACGGGGGTATAGTGGGATAGATCTTTTAGAAGCATGGGATTTTTGCAAGTTTCATAAAACCAAGCTTTAGGATATCCACTAAGGCCCTTTGTGTAAAATGAAAGTAATCATATTAAACAGAAGACATAGGAACTTATCCACTCAGTTTATTGCTGGTCAGAAGCTGCTACATCATTGTAGACCATATACACATCAGCAGTGCTCTGAAAGATTGCTACTTTTAGGCTAACATTTGACTACTGCTTCAGGAGGGTGGGACAGACAGGTGTATCCTTGGAGAGGTTGACACCAAGCTCTAAACGCACAAGCCAGAAGTTTGACAGCACTGTGTCTGGGCTTTGTTCTTCTTTGCTTTCCATTCACCACCAAGCTGGGACTTATATCAGCCAGGAGTGGGTGGAATGGGCAGAAGATTTACTTCTAGGGTGAGGCACCCCCTGAGTTGAATCCTGGTATTGGCAATTATTTGGCCTTATGACCATGGGTGACTTTCCTTGCCTTATCTCTGTTTTTCTCATCCCAAAAGAAAAGTCTTACTGATGAAAGATACTGAATATAAGGCCTGGCTCACAGGACAGACCAACGCCACAGGCATGCCCAGATTGGAGAGCCCTTCTTACCCCCTCATGCAGGCCACCTTGTGTTGAGATACCTTGTGCTCACACCCAGCACTGAACTTGCCCTTGAAGTTCTTAGTAATTGCTTGTTTTGAATGAATAATCCTCATGAATAGTCTCCTTGCTTGTCTATGATGAAACCAGCTGAACTAACTGGGCAAAGCCAGACAGATGTGTTTGGAGACATCCTTTAGCAAGAAATAGTGCAGATGTACTTCATGTGATTCACTGAATGGCCACTTGGCCACAAGGACTTTTGCTGGACTGTGCCCCCTTGAGGGTTCAAGCATAGAATACAGTCAAAGTAGTCTTTAGTGGAGCTTTGCCTGCTGGCTCTGTATCCTGGTGGCATTTATCCACCCTGTGCAACCACAAGGACTGTTAGCCTCCCTGATGCATAGAGCTTCATCCGTATAGGGTGAATGCAGATGATCCCCACCCCCTGCCTGGCCCTGAACAAGGATCCTCCATGGAAAAGCACCATCAGCACATCCTGAGAACCAGTACTTTTGTGTGATTACAGGGCAGATGTTTAATATGTGATCTGTCCTGACAGCCCCACAGAGCCAAGTGGCCCCATGACCCCAGGATAAAGCACAAAGCCTGGAGCCTAGCTACTCTGGGGACTAGGCCTTCACTGTGTCCCTGCCTTCATCTCCCTGCTATCTGCTGCCCAGACCCCATTCATCACTCCTCGAGTCACCTGAAGAGAGAGGCCAAATATGAATCTATATCTGTCCACTCCTTACTTGTTTATGGAATGGGATGCCACTGTGCCAAAATGCACTGGACCTGAGCTTGGGCATCACATTGACCTGGATGTCATCTCCACCCTCTTGAGTCCTATGCACTTAGCAAGTTCTTTAAGTTTTCTGTGAGTCAGTCTGCTCATCTGTGCAGTGTTGTTGAGAATGTCAACCTCATCAGATTGACTGTAGGTACAGATAACTGAGAACAGCATCCATCTCTCAGTGGAAATTCTCAATAAAGTGGCCTTGCCTTTAAAAAAGCTACAGTGGCAAGTGCTCTGAGTCAGCTTCCATTTTCCTAGCCTCCCTGTGACATGTCACCCCATGTCCCTCTGCCCACAGCCCAGCGTCTGGCCAGGTACCAGGAGGCAGACTCAGAGGAGGAAGAGGCAGTGTCCAAAGGAGGCTCACTGCCTCAGCGTGGCAGCATTGGGAGCCACCAGAGTGTTCGTATCATGCACAGGAGCCAGAGCACCAAGTCACATCGGCGCACAGGCAGCCGGGCTGAGGCCAAGTGGGCCAGCATGCTGTCCAAGCACACGGCCTTCAGCAGCCCTATGGTGAGTCCCACTCAGAGGACAGCAGCTGCCCCATGCTGGGGTAGCACCACCTTTCCTTGCCCTGTCACTTAGCTCCATTCATCAAAAGTATCCGAATGTAACAATAGAAATGAGCTGTGGTTGGGGGGTTAGCTCTCCTCAGTTAACAGAACTTTTGTGGCCAACACCTTCTCCCCACAGTGCTGTATCTTTTCTAAAACACTGACATGGCCCCTTTGACATGGCCTCTAAGAATGGGGGATTGCCAGTGAACTACCCAGGTGGATGACGGAGAGGAAGTTTGTCCTGCCAAGTGAAATAAATAAAGCTTCAGAGCAAGATGACAACTGTGAAAAAGCAAAGCCAAGTGGAAAAAAAAAGTTTTCATTAGATGAGCCTAAATCCAATAATTTCTTTCTTCCTTGCCTTGGCTGCTGCCCAAACATTTATGGACCATTCTGATCAGTCAGGGAAATTTCCAGAAGTGAGTGAATGACCATCTCTAAAAAATCCTTTCGCTTCTAAAATGATTTAAGAGCAGAGAGAGAGAATCCATTTTGATCACTCTGTGGTGGCCTCATTCTCTTATGTCCTTTGAAACCCATATAGAGGCTACCTAATATTACCTTATGGTCATGACTGGTGGGTTTTTATAAAAGCATTTGGGAAGGAGGCCTCTCACACTTGATAGGAGGGAAACTGTGTTGGACTAAGCTTTTCTGACATTGATTTAACAATATGAGTCCAAGAGTATTTGAAATATTCAAACTTTCTGACCTAGGAATTTAGTGATTCAATCAAAGATTTCTGTGCATAGAAGTTTACTAGTAGAAAAAAATGTATTCAGTGATCAAAGAACGGCCAAATGAATCATAGCATGCCTATTTTGAAATTGTTAAAAGTTGTATTTTCAAATGATCCTAAAAAGGCTGGAAAGTTCAAAGTGCACATGACTGTTGAACAACACAGATTTGAACTGTGCAGGGCCACTTACACACATAATTTTTAAAATAAATACAGTATAGTAGGGATCCCTGGGTGGCGCAGCGGTTTGGTGCCTGCCTTTGGCCCAGGGCGCGATCCTGGAGACCCGGGATCGAATCCCACATCGGGCTCCCGGTGCATGGAGCCTGCTTCTCCCTCTGCCTGTGTCTCTGCCTCTCTCTCTCTCTCTCTCTCTGTGACTATCATAAATAAATAAAAATTAAAAAAAATTTAAAAAAAAAATAAATACAGTATAGTATAAAGTACTGTATTGCATTTTCCTTATGATTTTCATAATAATATTTTTTTTTAGTTTTTTAAAAGATTTTATTTATTCTGAGAGAAAGTGAGAGAGAGAGGGACAAAGTCAAAGAGAGAGCATGGGGGTGGGGCTGACAGGGAGAAGCAGACTCTCCACTGAGCAGGGAACCCAGTGGGGGACTTGATCCCAGGACCCTGACATCATGATCTGACCCAGAGACAGACACTTAATTCAGCCACCTAGGCACCCCTTCATAATAATATTTTCTTTTCTCTAGCTTACATAATTTAAGAATACGGTACATAATGCACATAACAAGCAAAATATATTATTAGTCAACTGTTTATGTTATCAGTAAGGCTTTCAGTCAGTAGTAGGCTTATTTTAGGAGTGTCGAAAGTTATACATAGACTTTTCTCCTGTGCCCCAACCCCTGCATTGATCAAGGGTCCACCGTATATAGTGTTTTAGGGAAAACAGACACTGCCAATTCATGTATACATTCTTTTTATTGAGAAATAGTTGACATATAACATTGTATAAATTTAAGGTGGGGATGTAAATCAAAACTATAATGAGATATCACTTCACACCTGTTGAATGGCTGTCATCAAACAGCCAAGAGATAAGAAGTGTTGGTGAGAAAAAAAAAAAAAAAAAAAGAAGAAGAAGTGTTGGTGAGGATGTGGGAAAACGAGAACCCTCAGACACTGCTGGTGGGAATGCAAACTGATGCTGCTGCTGGGGAAAACAAGTATGGAGGTTCGCGAAAACTTAAATAGAATTTCTGTCTGATCTAGCAATCTCACTTCTGAGTTTATATCAAAAGGAAATGTATAAAATATTTGATGATGTAAGATGTAAATGTATAGAAAACAGTTTGCAAGGCAACACAGAAGCATGTATTTCAAAAAAGTATGTATTACCGTCAGGTGATATACAGATTTGTGAAATTTTCCTTTCTCTGCCTTTTTCAAATCTTTCTGAGTTAGATATGTTATTATAATATATATTCTTACCTGTATTATTTTATAATGAGAACATGTGCATTAAAAGGAATGATTACATGAATTTTATTTCATAGGTAAGTCATATATTCTTTTACCAATGATACATAATTCATCATTATAAAATAGCCTATGTATATGAGCCACATGAAGATGTCTTTACTGCTTATAATAAAATCAAGGTGCCTTAAATAGTCAAGCACCAGGGTACCTGGGTGGCTTAATGGTTGAGTCTGCCTTTGACTCAGGGCATGGTTCCAGGGTCCTGGGATCCTGCTTCTCCCTCTGCCTATGTCTCTGCCTCTCTCTCTGTATCTCTCATGAGTAAATAAATAAAATCTTTAAATAGTCAAGCACCATTACGCTTGGCAAGTCACTGGGTTATACTCACCCCTCAGTCTCTGTCCTCTTCTAGGAGAAAGACATTACACCCGATCCAAAGCTGTTTGAGAAGGTGAGTGAATGTGACAGGTGCCTGGCCATCGCAAGGCACCAGGAACACCCTCTGGCCCACCTGTCACCAGAGCTATCTGACGTGTTTGACTTCTTCATTGCACTCACCATCTGCAACACAGTAGTTGTCACATCCCCGGATCAACCACGGCAGAAGGCAAGTTATGGAGTATCCCTGTGAAGCTAATGCCTTCAGCCTTTGGCGTGGCCTCACTGTTGTCCGTCCTCCCTTTCCAGTAGGACTGCTCAGCACTACTTCTCAGGTTTAAGGGGATGTAGTAGGGGGTTGGTATAGGGCAACCCAGCTCGTTGGTTCTGTGGTGCCATCCCCAGGCTACAGTGAACAGGTAGGGGGATTGGGGCCAAGTGAGAGGAGAAACTTCTGAGGCCATGATAAGTGGGGCATATACCAGACTGTCCTGGAGGGGGGCTGCCCTGCACAACCTACATAGAGCTGCAGGGTTCCAAACTCTCACAGGAGAGTGGACAGGATAGGACAAATCTCCTGGACTTGAATCTGTACCTTACCACCCAGCTGAGTGGCCTTGGACAAGCCATTCCCCTCCTGTGCCTTAAGCACCTGACCTGTGACATGGAGGCAGTAGTAAGAGTTTAAAGGAAGGGGTCAGAGTAGGGCTTTGCACATAATAATTGTAACTGGTGTTAAAAGGGCTTTTAATGTCTTTCAAGGAGAGGTGGTCAAGAATCAATCAGAGGTTACTAAGATGGTAGAAATATAGCAATGCCCAAGTTGTTTTTTGTTTGGGTTAATTACAAGGTTCTCTCCGAAGAGAGTTAAGTTTCATGTATGAACGGGTCCTTTATATCTGTTAACAACTCCTCCAGGTAGGCCAGGAGGTGTGTGTGTGGGGGGTGCACCTAAGGAGGAATCTGCATAGTGCAGCTAGGCAACTTTACATGGATAAAAACCAGTGTATTCTAGGGCCAGATGCATGCCATAGACCTGCCCCTCAACCGCCCTCTCTCCCAGACCCATTTCCCTCCCCCTAAGTCAGCAGGTTCCACTGATGGAGCCATTGGTGTGTGATGTGGGATAAACAAAGGGTCTCTGCTCTGTCTTCACAGCAGCATATCTGGCAGTGATGCAGCTTCCCCCACCCCCCCACGGCACCCCCCACCATGTTTTTGCTCCTGTGCTCTTGCTCCTGCCACATTGGCCTGCAGAAGCTCCAGTGGGCCTGGTGGATCCAGAGTGAACAGGTCCCATCACCCAGAGACTGCAGGGTTGCACCATCTGCCTTAGGTGAGGGCTGCTTCCTGGGGCAGCTCACCTCATAGCTGCCTTAGTATCCCTCATCTGACCTTTGGGTTCTGCCACCACCCTGTATTCAAGTCCCACTGGCATGCATCCCTAGAGAAGTGTCTGGTTTCTAGTTAGACTTGTCTGAGACCCAGACATTGTTGCAACTACTGAATAAGTGAGAGAGACCCCAGCATAACTGAGGCATGTGATGATGGTCACAGATGTAGTGCATTCCACATAGGATATAGGATATTTAATCTCCTGCCTTCAGACTGCTAAGGAACAGGTCTCTGGATAGCACTTAGTGAGTGCTATCTTCAAGGGTATTTGGAGCCAGCAGGAGCTCCACTATGGCTGCTTGAGTCTCCCCCTTGGATATGTAGCACATTTAAAGTCTATACAAACAAAGAAGCATCATCTTTACCAAAATTGGTCCCATGTGCCCTGCTTTAGCAAATGCCTAACTTTTCTGGAAGCTGTTATGTAATTTACAACTTTGGGCATATGGGGAAAATTATGAAAATTTAAGGCTAACTATAATTCAGTGTTTTGATTGTTGCAACATTTGCTCTGAATCCATTTTCTAGCAGAAAATTAAAATAGGTATATTATACCAGCATTAGTGAACAATACTCATTTAAATAGAAGATTGCTGTTGCTCCATCATTGAGCTGTTTAGAACTTTAGCAAATATATATAACTGTCATTTTGTTGTTTTCACTTCTTGTTAGAAGATACGTAATTTATTGTGACTTAAAAAAAACATGCTAAATTGTTTGAATCCTGAATTTTTCCAACCATTTAATCTGTTTGGAAAAGTTCTCTTGGGTTTGGGAATGTTATTTAAATTTTATATAGACATAATTCAAAGCAATGTATAAATTGGTCTTTTGTTAACTGCTTTTTGTAATTGATGGGGGGCAGGGAACAAAGCTGGATTTTGTGCCAGGCAAACACTTCTGAACCTCATCTGCAAAGCAATGGGACATTGCAGTGTGGGAACAGCTATCAGAGGGGATAGTATCTAAGCCTGCAGGTACTACTAGCCAGACGGTCCCTGAGTCAGTCCAGAGCCTTGGTGTGGCTACTTAGGGGATCACATTCTAAAAGAATGTATATTGCTAATTTTTGTTTAAGTAAGTGGAAGAGACCAAAGGATGGTCTCAAGGAAGAAATGCTGGCTCTGGTTGCAGTTTCTACTGTATGCCCCCAAATCTGGGAAATGGGAACTCTGTGCTCTGAGCTTCCACTGGAGAAGGGGAGGGGTGCCCTGTGGTAGTTTGCATGAGGCCTCTGGACATACCTCACCTGCCTTCTGACTGCATCTCTTGCAGGTGAGGGTAAGGTTTGAGGTGAAGTCCCCCGTGAAGACGATAGAAGACTTCCTACGGAGGTTCTCACCCAGCCGCCTGACCTCAGGCTGCAGCAGCATCGGGAGCCTGGCCACCAACAAAGCCACCCACAAGTCAGGGTCCAACTTTCTGTCCACTCTATCCAATGACCGTACGCTGCTCAAGCTGGAGGAGAAGCTGAGCCAGCCAACCAAAGCCATCGCAAGCAATGGCTATAGCAGCGGGGCTGCCAGTTGGGCCCCGGAGCACACTGCCCAGGAACAGGAGCTGGAGAAGGAGAAGGAGCAGGAGTGGGAGCTGCGCTATGAGGCAGAGAGCCCTGACGAGGCAGCGCTTGTGTATGCTGCACGAGCCTACAACTGTGCACTGGTGGACCGACTGCATGACCAGGTGTCAGTGGAGCTGCCACACTTGGGCAGACTCACTTTCGAGCTCCTGCATATACTGGGCTTTGACTCTATCCGCAAGAGGATGTCAGTGGTGATCCGCCATCCACTCACTGATGAGATCAATGTCTACACCAAAGGAGCCGACTCAGTGGTCATGGATCTCTTGCTGCCCTGCTCCTCAGGTATCCAGCTCCCCTCCTCTGGGCAGTACCCCCAGTTCCAGGTGGAAGTCCCAAGAAATCAGTCCCTTTCCCCAGTCCCTTCCCATGTGAATGTAAAATGATTTTCATTAAGCCTTTTCTGAAGCAGTGCCCATCAGAGATTTGCCTCTCTGGATTGTCCTCTCCTCCTTTAAGGGATTTGGACTAGAATGCTCTGAGGGGTGGGAGATGGAGAGTTTCAGTGCCTGAACTCACCTTAGAACAGTGGGGTTGGGGGTTCCCCTTTTTTTAAGATTTTATTTATTTATTCATGAGAGACACACAGAGACAAAAACATAGAGGGAGAAGCAAGCTCCCTACAGGAAGCCTGATCAGGGACTCCATTCCAGGACCCCGGGGTCATGACCTGAGCTAAAGGCAGATAAACACTTAACCACTGAGTCACCCAGGCATCCATTAGCATCATTCTATAAATCTGGACAATGAAGGTTAAGAACTTTTAGACTGGAAGTTCCAAGAGCTTCCATCCTGCTCTATGATGCCTGGACCAGGGCAGGTATGCAGCCAGGTTATGGTTCTAGCCCATTTGTGAAGCTGCCTCAGGCCACAGTGAGAGCCTAGGTAGTGGATGCTGCTGGTCTCTCAGCTGCCTCCATCTGTCCCACCTTCAGGCAGAGCAGCTCCATCTTAGTCTCTTTTGTGTACTAGAGTTCCATATAATTTCTGTGTTAAACAAGAGGAATTTGAAAACTATTGGTGTTAGAGAGTGGAACTTTTTCCAGCAGAAGGGTTTCCTTTAACCTCCTTCTAGATATAAATACTTTTGGGTCTTGAGAGAAGAATGGCCTAGGTCCCCATTAGTAAACCTGGTCACCCCTCCTCTCTACTTGGACAATGATGGAGTGCACATCTGACCTCCAGGAGAGAGAGAGGCAGGATGGAGGTGAGGATGCTGCTGGCAGATGGAGAGGTACCTGCTGGGGTTCTGCTGCCTGACCTCCATAGTCTCCCTGTCTATTGTATCCTGGAAACAGCTCTAGGTGCAACCTGCTGTGAAACCCTGTACACTAGGTATAGCCTTTCCAGAGCTCTGGGATGGAACTAGGGAATACTTTGCTTTCTGTGGTCCTCTCACCATAATCTCAGTGTCTCAGAACAAGACTCCTGGCTCCCAAGTGTGGCACCACTCCACTGTGGGAAAGTGTAGGACTCTTTTCCCATGGCAGAGCTGTTGCCTCTTAATTTGTAAACATGTCTCTGAAAACAGTTTGGATAACTTTTCATGACAGTAACCTACCAGAGGGCAGGGCTTCTGTGCTAGTGGACATAGAATCCAATTCACAGGCTGACTTGGCCTTTCCAGGAGCCTTCTTCATTTTGCCATGCCATATGTTGCCTTTTTGTTTTGTTGATTGTTTCCTCTGCTGTGCAAAAGCTTTTTCTTTTTGATGTAGTCTCAATAGGTTTTTTTTTTTTTCGCTTTTGTTTCCCTTGCCTCAGGAGACATAGTTAGAAATAGTTAGACATAGTTAGAAAAATTGACATATGGCCAATGTCAGAGAAATTACTACCTGTGTTCTCTTCTAGGACCTTTGTGGTTGCAGGTCTCATATTTAAGTCTTTAATCCATTTTGAGTTTATTTTTGTGTGTGATGTAAGAAAGTGGTCCAGTTTCATTCTTGTACATATAGCTGTCCAGTTTTCCCACCATTTATTGGGGGGGAAAAGACACTGGAACAGAACAACACGTGGAAGCTAAACAACATGATATTAAAGAACTAAAGGGTCAGGAAATGAATCGGAGAAATCAGAAAGTACATGGAAACAAATGGACATGAAAATGCAATGCTCCCAAACCTTTAGGATGCAGCAAAGGTGGCCATAAGAGGGAAGTATATAGCGATATAGGCCTGCCTCAAAAAATGAGAAAAAGTGCAACTAAACAGTCTAACCTCACACCTAAAGGAACTAGTAAAAGAAGAACAAAGACCAACAGTAGTAGAAGGAAGGAAATAATAAATATCACTGCAAAAATAAATGACATAGAGACTGGGAAAAAAAACAGTAGGAAGAAAATCTTTGAAACCAAGAGCTCAGAAAAAAAAGAAAAAAAAAAAAAAAAGAAAAGAAACCAAGAGCTCATTCTTTAAAAAAAGATGAACAAAATGGATAAACCCTTAGCCAGGCTCATCAAGGGAAAAAAAAGACCCAAATAAATAACCAGAAACAAGAAAGAAGTAACAACTGACACTACAGAAATACAAAGGATTATGAGAGAATACTACAAAAAAATTTACATGCCAACAAGTTGGACAACCTAGAAGAAGTAAATAAATTTCTAGCAACGTACAATGTTCTAAAACTGAAAAAGTTTCTATTTTCTGTAGAAAACTTTCTATTTCACAGAGAAATAGAAAATCTGAACGGACTAATTAATAGTAACAAAATTGAATTAGTAGTCAAAAAACTACCAAAAAATAGAAATCCAGGACCAGATGGATTCACAGGTGAATTCTGCCTAACATTTAAAGAAGAGTTAATATGTATTCTTTTCAAACTATTCTAAAAAAGAGAAGAAAAATTCCACATATATTTTACAAGCCTTCTTTATTCTGAAATTTAATTTTGCATCCACACAAAAGAAAAACAGATATGGCAGTTATCTGAACAGACTTAATTCTACTATTAAAAAAATCCAATCATCTCTGTGCTATTTCACAGCCTTTCATTAAAGACAGTTTAACGGACCACCGAATTTCAGCCTTCACCACATACAGCAGAGTTATGTATAAAGTAAAAGGTCTGGAGTAGCACTAGCAAACAGAGGTCTCTCGGAGGAAATTACTACCCATATCTAGGTAACTATAGATGAGAAGCAAAGTTTTCCATCTGTTCCACCATGAAAAAGCCCTGTAAAAGAGTGATATTACTATTGCCCAAACCATGACATTGAAAAGGGGAAATTAAAAATAAAATAGTTTGTGTAGTTCTCCATCTTATTCTAGGAATTTCTAAGCAGTGTGTAGTTCAGGTAGTATGGGATAGGGAAGATCTGCATGTAGACATCCAGCAACTTAAGCTTCAGGATGTTCTGAGACCCCGTTGGTTTCCCAAGAGAGGAACTGGAGGATGGCTCTGGGGTCACCTTGAGGTTATCTAATGATGACACCCTGACATTCATTATGTATAAATGCTTCAACTTTACTTTGTGGGGTGGGTGGCTGTGGAGAGAAGCAGACATACAGAGTACTTACCTGTGCTGCTGTACCTGTGTGCTGGTGATAGAGTGAAGTAGGCACATAAGTATTATCCTCGAAATTACTTTAGACCTTTAAGATCTTTTTTCAAAGAGATCTAACACTTTTACCAAAAAAGGCATGAAGAGGCTACACTAATGGTGGATGTGACTGTTAGAGGGAATGTGTCCTATTCTTAAGATGTAATCATGGCTTGGAAGTTGTATGGGATCAGATGGAAAGCAGGGAGTCCACCCCACCCCGTACCTGTATATCTCTCTTCAAATCCCAGGTCTCCATTTATGGGCTCGTAGGACCCTGGATAAGTCACTTATTTTCTTTGCCTCTGTTTCTCATCTGTACAAAGGAAATCAGGATGCTGACCTCACAGGAGGCCCTTATCCAAGGGCTGGTCTGATATAAGTATGGAGTATAACCTGTAGGTCCCTTTCCCTTCTCTCGGGTTCCTTCCCCTTAAGATTCACTTGCTTGAGGTTTGGTCCAGTTGCCACTTTGTGGGGTGTCTAAGACACAAATACCCAGACTGCTCCACCATCCTCCAAGAGTGAGGATGGAGAGTGTCCCACCAGTTAGCATGGGCCTCACACACTGCTGCTATTCAGTAAATGAGTCAATGCATGCATGACCAAGAGGGGAATTCACCTTCTTATTTTACTCTTACTACAGTGAAACTCCTTATAGAAGAAATAAACTTGTCTGAAGCATAGAAGAAATAGAAATTGCACTTAGAGCATTTTAAAAACACATGTTAAGGGGCACCTGGGTGGCTCAGTGGTTGAGCATCTGCCTTTGGCTCATGTCATGATCCCAGAGTACTAGGATCAAGTCCTGCATCTGGATCCCCATGGGGAACTTGCTTCTCCCTCTGCTTATGTCTCTGCCTCTCTCTCTCTCTCTCTCTCTGTGTGTGTGTGTGTGTGTGTGTGTGTGTGTGTGTCTCTCATGAATGAATAAAATAAAAAATTTTAAAAACCACACCTGTTAAAATCATGAGTAGGAGTGGATGTTTTCCTCTGAGGTCCCCTCCATAGGGTTCTGAGCATTGCCAGCAGTGCCCTGGTAGGGACTCCACTGCAGTGTCCATCTGCACTGCTCAGCCAGAGTCAGAGCTGGAGTAGGGTTCCTCTCCATCTACTGCATCTTGAGGTCAGGGACTTGGGAATCATCCGTACAGACTGACAGGAGCTGTTACTGTCTGATACTGTGCATGCCCCCCCAAATCCCTCCCTACCCAGCACCTGGCTGTGGCTGCAGGGACCTTCTCCACGTGCCCTTCAGGCCACCACCACCCACCAAAAGGTGCTAGGTAGCATTGGTGCCACTTCTGCCCCTGGTGTTGCCCCATTGTTCAAGTAGCTATGTTGCAGACACAGAATTCTTCCTACTGCCAAAGACAGAAAAGCTGCAAGGGGTCTGGGTTGCCTGTACAATATCAGAAAGAAGAGGCTGATATAGTGTGAATATCACTTAAAGTGCAGTATGAATGTGGGAATGCCTATAGTCTGAGATTAGTGCAGGAGAGCCAGGCTAACCACTTAACTGGGGCGGGGAGGGTCAATGGGTTTGCTTTCTAGGATAGGGCCCAATGCCCTCTTTTTAGATGCCTCCAGCTCCCTCAGTGCTTGCCTGCTTTGAGTTTGTGTTCTTTCCACCGACCTGGCCCCTCCATCAGAATGTAGATGTATCCCAGCATCTACGAATTGCCAATCCTGCAAACCCCAACACTGGCTCTTCCCAGTGACTGTCCAGCCATTGGTGGGGTGGGAATATACGAGGGAGAAGTCATGTAAGAATCAGGAGCAAGGTCGTACCTCAGGTGGCAGAGGATGTGTGTGTCTGGAGGAGTGAGGGGCCAACGCAGAGCAGTACTACTTTTCTCCCTGTCCCAGGCCCTGCTTTGGTGACCTCATAGAGAAACAGCTCAGCGTGGCAGCCTGTGTGATCACACGCTCATCCATGGCTCCCAGTGTGCCAAGCTGCCAAGCCCACCCTCTAGCTCTGTCAGTTCTGTTTTGACCAAGTGTTCAGCCACAGCCCCTGCACACTGCTGCTTTGCTGGAGTGCAGTCTTCCTGTCCCCTCTCTGGAAACCAAAGTACTTTATTATTATTATTATTATTATTATTATTATTATTATTATTCCAAAGGCCCTCAGGTAGACATGTATTTGCTCAAATAACAGCATGTGGAACAATTGTTATTATACCCTTCTAAAATTGCTATCACAGTATCAGGAGTAAATGGTAGTCAAAATTAAGATGTCATCTTTGGATTGTCATCTTTTCAGGAAATTTAAATTCCTAAAGCAAAGTAATCTAGGGCACTGTTTTCTCTTTTTTTCACTATTGTTCCTTTAAAGAGCCTTTTTAGACATTTTTTAATGATTTCCCCATGACATTTTAATGCCACAGATACGCTGTGTATTTGTTATATATCTGTGCCTTATGCTCTGCCTAAGTATGTTTTAAATAGGTAATTAAAATTAATTCTGGGCTTTTGTCCCAGAATCAATGTTTTAGACCCTCAGGGGTGCTATCTTCTCTCTGAAGAACACATGTCTGAGAGGTGAAAGTGTTTCTCCCAGGCCCAGTTTGTCTAGGGCCTGACTCAGATAGTAGACAGCCTGCCCCAGACCAGGGGCCTCACTACCAGTAAGTACAGTTGCTGGATTTAGCAAACAAAATATATTGAATGCCCAGTTAAGTTAAATTTGAATTCCAGATAAAAAAAAAAAAAAAAACAATGTTTTTAGTAAAACTATGTCTTATGTGATATTTGCACATCCTATATTCTGTCTGGTAATACTGTTGGTGCTCTGGGGAAAGAAACTGCATTTTGTATTAAAGTACATTTTTTTTCACAAACTAGAAGAATATGTAGCTTCATTTACATCCACCTCCTGGACCAAGGACACCAGAGCACTCCTAATAAAGTTTTGTTTATATAAGCTTCTCATTTCAACAGAGGTCATTAATAACCATCAAAAATATGATTTGATTCTTTTTTAAAATACCAGCTTTTACTTTAAATTTTACGTGAAAAGTGTGTACTGTTTACATGTGATGAAATAGACTGGGGATGAGTCTAGTGGTGGGGAGGTTTACACATGTCTCTTATAGGAGGTTGTTGGAAGGATGCTTTTGTGACATTCCTGTTGCTTAATGAATTGCAACAAAATGCAGTTCCAAACTCAGCCAGCTAGAGCACAGCAGGAAGGTGCAGACCACTTATTTCCCACTGGCCCTGAAACACAGTCATAATATATTTTTATCATGCACAAACTAAAATGCCTTATGCCTTTCCACTCATAATTGGCAGCCCATGAAAATGGCAGATTTAAGAAAGTAAGCATCACCTTGTCATGGATGCCACAGTCAGGTGAGGCTCAGAGTCAGCACTTCTGGTTTGTCAATAAGAAGTAAGTCTGCTCAGCTGTGTCTACAGGAAACAAAAAGAGGCGGCTGTTTGGAGAACTATTAATGGACTTAGTTTTTTCTTTTTAATTGTGGTTAAAAAAAATACCCCACATAACCTAAAATATACCATCTTAATAAGTGACAGTTCAAGTAGTGAACATTGCTGTGCAATAGATCTCCAGAACTTCATCTTGCAAAACAAACACTGTACCCATTGGACAATTGCTCTTGTCTCCTCACCCCCTCAGCCGCTGGCAACCACTATTGTACATTCTGTGTCTGTGAGTATGACTTCATGGGAAGCTAGCCTGGAAGCGGGGTGAGAAATGCTTCCAGGCTGGAACCTCTGGGGTGATACCAACCTCTGATGTGGGTAAGCTACATATGTGGAGTTGTTTCAATGCCATGCAAAGCTACCTGAGGTTTATTGAATGGTCCAGGGCATTCCACTGGACTCTTGTTCTTACTTATCCCTATTTCTGCTTCTAATCCAACCTAGATGATGCCAGAGGAAGGCATCAAAAGAAAATCCGAAGCAAGACTCAGAATTACCTCAACTTGTATGCAGTGGAAGGCCTGCGCACCTTGTGCATTGCCAAGAGGGTGAGTGGGTGTCACCTCCACAAGCATGTGTGCTGACCACTGCCTCCATAGTGCTCAGTGCCTGCGTGGCACTCATCAGTGTGTTTCACATAGGTTCTGAGTAAAGAAGAGTATGCCTGTTGGTTGCAAAGCCACTTGGAAGCAGAATCTTCTCTGGACAACCGTGAGGAGCTTCTTTTCCAGTCTGCCATTCGCCTGGAAACAAACTTGCATCTGTTGGGTAATTATGCACATGAGCATGTGTTGTGCCAAGCAGTATGGAATTTGCAGAGACAGTTCTGGATGGGGAGGTGACATGGCTCTAGTCATTTGGTAGTTCTGCACATGCTTGGCTTGGTTGAAGAATTGCCTGGCCTGATGCTAGCATGGCTCCCAGGCCCAGCCATCCTTGAGAGAACATTCACACCATGGCCTGTTTCTGTGGCCTTCCATGTGCTGTCCGACCAGGCACCCAGTGACAACACCTGGCTTGCCTCCCCTTAAACCCTGCTTTCCCACCAGAAATAGAGATGAGGAATGAGGCTTCTCAACAACTGATGCTTGAAGGGACTCCCTCCACCTCCTACCCCTAAAACAAAAAGAAACTATTGGACTCCAGAAATGGCTGTACTTTACATCTTATGAATGTTTCATAGATTCAATTTGGATGAAAAGAAAAACTTATTTTTACTAAAATGTGTTCATATTTGCTACTGTGTTCATATTAGTATTTATAAGAATGTTTATTTTAATATTTAAAATATTTAATACTAAGTCTGTATTAAAGTAGCTGAGTCTTTGTATATGTACTATGACCATACCAGGAACTGCTTGTGATCAAGCTATATATGCACACACCCCAACCCGTGGTGCCAATAGTCAGATGGTATACCTGGGGCATGAAGAAACTGGAGTCCATCCCTCTTCATTTAATGCAGAAAGGCTGTAATTTATTTGGCCCTATTCCCTGGACAAAGGATCTGGGCTATCTATATATCTATATATGCATATCTAATATAGTAATATATTTAATAGCATAACATACACACTGTATAATATTCTTTTTTGCCTATGGTGTCCTATAGAGGACATGCACTGCTCAAAAAAGCCCCAAGATCCAGATGCCCAGAGACATCATGAGCAATATCCTTGGGGGTGATTAAATAAAACACTTGGAAGACAGCTGTGTTTTTTCTAGCTTGCTGGGTTTTAATTTACCGCACTAGGACTGTTCACATCTAGGAGATGCTTCTCCAAAAGACACTGTTGATCAGATCTGTGGGATAGGCAGGGGTTCGTTCTTGATCCTCCTGGCCTATGGGCAGGTTGTACCTGTCTCACTTCTTCGACCCTTCACTGTGGGCACTCTCTTTGGAGGGCTCTGACTCTTGGATGCAGTAAAATTTGCCTACCCAGTCCCTTCTACCAGTGGGTGATGGTCCCACCCTGTGGATCAGGGCAGACAAAATCTCTTCCCTTTTCCAGAGGGTGAGACCTTAACTGTTTGAGGGCTTGGCTATGAGTCCCCATGCTGTGTACCTGTATTTTTAGGCACTCTTACCTTTCCTTCTTTCAGAGTCTAGGAGCCTTGGCTTGGTTATCTGTCCTATCCTGGCTCTGTCACTTACTGATCATGAGAGCCTGGGCAAGTGACTCAGTCTTTTTGGCATCCTAGTCTCCTTATCTGCCAGGTAATAATCCTGTGGGGGGTGAGCAGAGGGGGTGCAGTGAAGCACTGAGCAAGGTCCAGGCACAGGGTCGAATACTCGGCTGCACGTGGGGATGAATCTTAGGTTACTGCCTCCATATCTGTTACAGCCTAGCTGACCTCTTCTGTACAGACTCCTTCTGGTGATTGGGCATCCATCACCTCCCTTGGCCTCTATGCTGTATCTCTGTTAAGATGTCCTGAATTTTTAATAGCCCTAGAATACCCGAAGTTCATACTGAACTTGAGATCAACTCACCTTCCTCGATCTTTTTCAGAGGAATTGCTTTCTAGCTTGGATTCTGTAATGTTTACTTGGGCAACTATGTAAACATCTAAAAGCAAGGTTTTCTACTCATCCCTGTTCCAGTGTTTTTCTTTTGGGGCTAGGATAATAGAGGTTTTTAGGATCCTGATTCAGCCACATTCTGCTGTCTTCCTCAGTGGATGTTTATCTCCAGGGCACATTGAATGGCTCTGAGAGGAGACAGTGAACCACCAGAGTGCCCCACAGTGGGCACCCGCAGTGTGCTGGAGTCTACTCATGCCTGCTGCTTGAGGGCCTTTTCATACATTTTCAGAAATTTTGCAATCACTGCTGTATTGCATAAATTTTCAAGAATTTTGCATAGCTTTTTGATGCTGTTGGTAGCTTGACATCAGCCAAGGTGAGTATATTTGTACCACAGAAATGGGAAAATACACCAAATCAGCTTCCCTCCTGCTAGCTGGTTGTTAAATACTTAGCATCTCTTCAAGTCTGGGATATTTATTTAGGATTCAAATGATGAAGCCTGAGCTGGAGAGTAGGAGAGCCACCATCACAGCTTTATCTACAGACACTGTGTTCCAAATCCTCACATTAATTTTTGAGAAATGCAAAGTAAACTATTTATATTTTTAATAAGCCCAAAGCCAAATATCCCTTCTAAACCTTTTCATTTAGGTTCTTATATTAAATAACATCAGAGAACTACAAAGAAAGGGTTACCAAGTATACTATGTTCTTGAAATTTTCTTTTCCATAATGTTCTGGCCAAGAGCCAAAATTCAAAGGACAACACTCTGTTCACTTTCCCCAGCATTCCTGTTTGTTTTCCAGTTGTCACGTGAAACTCCCCTCCCACAAAAAGCCACCTGACACATTTGATCACAGTGAAGCATGGTGGCACTAGCTTGAACCCTACTACCTATCCTGTTATAACACTCAAAATGCCAAGTTCTCCCAAGGCTCAAGCTGTAGAGAGGTGGCATTTACTCTAAATTGCATGGATTCCATTACTAATAAGCTACGTTAGAGAGCTGAAGAAAGACCACTATGCTTCCAGATAATTTTTAAAGAACTGTTCCCTGAGATTTACTCTATTCTCAGCCGCATTTCATACTGAGATAGGTATACTTTACATAATTCTCTTTGTGAGTTCAATAATATTTCTGTGTTTGATTCAAAGCTTCACAGAGAGGTTAGGATCAATCCAGCAACCTAGTTAGGACCCATTACTTTGGCCAGTTAGCTCCTGAAATGAAGACGCTTTATTTTTAAGGTATTAGGTTTTCCCCCAAGGACTGGAATTTATGTCAGTCCTTCCCTGCTTTTCTTGGAGGACATTTATCAAGGAGCCCTGGCTGAGCAACTGGTTTACAAAGGTGGAGAGTTACAAGTCCCTTTTGTAGAAAGTGGCTCTCTAGTGAAGGGTGGGTAACTGGTTGAGTTACTCACAAAGTACTGCTTTTGTAGTGGAAGCTTTCCTAGAGCAGCCAGACAGGTCAGAAGTTTGGAGCATGAGACACACTGTGCATAGAATGCTAGCTATTCCCTAGCTAATCTCACCTTTGCTTTCCACATCTATATGATGGGGATAGTTGTAGTACTCACATGTTAGGGATGCTGCAGAAATTTTTGACAATTAATAATTCATCAAGGGTAGCCACCATTATGATTATTCCATACACTGTTATTATTAAGTATGAAAAAGATATTTTTTTAAAGATTTAGAGAGAGAGCACACACGTGCACATGCCCAAAGGGAAGGGTCTGTGGGAGAGGGAGAGAGAAACTCTTAACTAGACTCCATGCTGAGCACAGATCTGATATAGAGCTTAATCTCAGAACCCCAAAATCATGACCTTAGCCAAAACCAAGAGTTGAACACTCAACCAACTGTGCCACCAAGGCTGCCCTGAACAAGACATTTTGAATACATGAAGACAGACATGATCATCTCTCCCTCTTTCCCTAGATATCAGGGAATATATCACAGCAAAAGTGATATATTGGTAGATGTCAACTCTTTTGGATGATTAAAATAGGGAGCCAGAGACCTAGAGCACACACTGTCTCCCCATACTAGAGCTGGGGGGCTAGGGGTTAAGAGAAAGGCCAAGACCAGGTGGCTTTCCAGTGCCTGGGTTGTCAGGGATATGCTTACAGTGCACATGAAGTGTAATATGGTTTTATTCCTAAGTAGACTTTGAAACCCACACCCCTGCCTGATTCTTCTCATGTGAACTCTGATTCAGAGCTGAGGGCAGCTTGGGTACAATATCTCCTCTTCCTTTTTAATCCCTTCCCAGGTTCCCATTAGCCTTATGATACATTCAAATGAGAGGTAAGCCCAGGTCTAACACATTGTACATACGGCATGAGATGAAAAGAGAGAAGACTGACACTTACCCCTGAGGGGGCTTCTAGAGAGCTCTTGATGCTCTGTTTCCTGAGCTCAGGTCTGGTTGAACAGGTATGTGATTTGTGAAAGGGCATTATAGGATATATTTAAGAAATGCACGGTTTTTGTACATGTATTATACCTTGGCTCCACGCTCCCAGCACCTCCCAACATCCGTTCTAGGAGGAGAAGGGGTGTCTTTCTTAGTCATTTCAGGTTGCCATAGCAAAATATCATACATGGGGCAGTTTAAACAGCAGACATTGGTTTCTCACAGTTATGGAGGCTGGAAGGCCCACATCAAAGTGCCAGCCAGTTTGGTTCCTTAAAGAGCTCTCTTCCTGGTTTGCAGATGACTATCTTCTTTATGTATTCTTGAATGGTGGAGAGAGATCATCTCTCTTGTGTCCCTTATTAAAAGGGCACTAGCTCCATTCATAAGTATTCCACCCTCCTTCATAATGCCATCACAACAAGGGTTAGGGCTTCAACCTATGAATTTTGGAGATGGGGGACACATTCAGCCCATAGCAGCCTCAGGGAACAGTGTGACAGGGAAAGGCTGGGCCAATGAGAAGTCCTCAGGCAATGCTCTACTTCTAGAGGGAAGGTAGAGACCATCTCATTAAGTTGACAACAGGAGAAAAATTTAAGCTGACCTGGAGAGCACTTGTCTCCACTGGGTAGAAGATTTGTCCCAATATACAGAGGCCTGCATCGGGAAATTCGCTGTTTATTATGTTTGTGGAAATTACCCATCCTGGATAATGTTGCTTTCAAGAAATAATGGACTTATATAGTCTATTCAGACTGCTAACAGTAAGCATTGCTGAGAACAAATATTGTGGATGTCATTTAGAAGCTGTGTATGGGATGGACAATACTGAGAGAAAATATTGTGGATGTCATTTAGAAGCTGTGTATGGGATGGACAATTTTTAGGACATTTTCATCCTTCAGAATATGGTCATTCCATATTCTTCCTTACAAGCTTTGTTTCTAAGTTGTTATGTTAAAAATTAGCCTTGTGTTGGAAAGCATTGGAAGTGCTTTGTTGTAGATACAAAGAATTATATTCAGTGCCTCAGTTATTCTGTCTCCTTGACTGTGTCAGTGGAGGGAGATACTAAAAGTGTTCACTGCGGTCCTGAAACGATGAATCATCATCCATAGGAGACGGGGAATCAAGCAGGTCCCAGTCTGTGGGGTCATGCCAGTATCTTTGGTACGTTGGCAATGGCATTTGTACCCCATTAGAGTTTGAGGACATGTGAGGAGGGGGCTCACCTACACTTGCACATTTGACCAGGTGCCACTGGGATTGAAGACCGCCTGCAGGATGGAGTCCCAGAAACCATTGCTAAATTGCGTCAAGCAGGCCTGCAGATTTGGGTTCTCACTGGCGACAAACAAGAAACCGCCATTAACATTGCATATGCCTGCAAACTGCTGGACCATGATGAGGAAGTCATCACTCTGAATGCTGAATCCCAGGTATGTAGATTTCCAGGAGGCCATGCTCTTCCTGGGGCAGCTTCATACCCAACTAGCCCCCACAGCAACAGGAATACTTGCCATTTCAGGAAACTGCTGTAAGATGGGCCTTTGCCCTCTCCCTCTGTGTTTGCACCTGTGTTGTGTTTCTGGCACTTACATGTTCTTGTTATATTGCCTAGGAAAATGTGGGATTTGATGGAATTTCTTAATTTCCAAAAGGTGCATCTCTGGACTTTATTAATGCAAAGTTCAACCTGCTTTTTTCTGACCTATTCATGTCAACAATATTGGAGAATTGTTTCATGAGGTCACACAAGTCAGCAAATCAGTCCATTCAGCACTGATGTACCCAGGATAGGATGAGTTGTCTCAGAGATGTCTGGGCACTTAGAGTCTTCATCCAGTCATGTTTATCTATCCAAATCTCCAAATATGTAGGGAGTATCTACTTGTCATAAACCTGGCCTGAGCTCTTATTCTTTGAGTGAGCTCCCACTTGAAACAACTTTTTTAACTGTATGACGAGGTCTGATTCATCAACTTTTTCTCCTATGGATTATCATTTAGCTGTTACATTTAAGATGGGCCTAGTCACAAAGATTTCTCCTGTATATTCTTATAGTTTATTGCATCTTTAGACACATTCCACTCTGTGTAGAATTTTGTATAAGGTATAAAGGTCAAGTCAAACTTCATTCTTCTGCATGTAGCTGACCAATCCAGCACCATTTGTTGAAAAGTCTTTTTTTTTTTCCTTTGAATCGTCTTACTCTTTTGTTGAAAATCAGTTGGTCATGTTTTTTAGGGTCTATTTCTGGACATTCTGTTCTGTTGAACTGATCTGTGTGTCTTTCCTTTCACCAGTGTCATGCTGCTCTATGGGATTTTTTAAGAAGTCTTAAAATTGCTGTGTTTTTTTTTTTTTTTTCTGATTATTCTCTCTGTCATTAGTTCTTCTGTTCCCTTTCCTGCCTGTCTTTGGGTTATTTAAACATTTTAATATTCCATTTTAATGTGTCTCTTTCCTTCGACAACATTGTTTTACTTGGATTCTTTAGCTTCCTTTTTTTTTCTTAGAGATTACAACATGCATACTTAAATTGTCACTGTCTACTTACAACCCGTATTTTGCTACTTCACATAGAATGAAGTAGTTTTGTCCCTCCATGTGTCCTTTTACCCTCTTATATAGTAGGCATCTTCTGTATGATAGCTACAGAGATTGAAATTCTCATCAGATAACAATTTTTGCTGTCAACCAAAAAGCATACTTTAAAGAAGTGTAGAGGGAAGGAATAGCCCATTTTATTTACATAAATATTGACAATCTCTGCCACGCTTCTTTCATCCTTGGTGTTACAAGTGTCCTTGTAGCATTTTTTCCCTCTTCCCTACTTTAGAGTAGGTCTACTGGCAATAGATTTTGTTACTTTTGTTACTTTTCTTTATGATTTATCTCTAAATCATTGTTACCCTATAGCTAATGCATCATTTTTATCTGGATGTTTTTAAATTCTTTTTATTTTGTTTTTAGTTTAAGCAGTTTGATTATGGTATGTTTGGGCACAGATTTATGTGTTTATTTATTGATACTCTGGGATTTGATAAACTGTTTGGCTCTGAGGTTATGTCTTTCACTAAATTTGGCAAATTTTTAGCCATTATTTATTTCTTTAGACACTTTTTCTGTACTGCACTTGCTCTTCTTGTGGAAGATTGATGATATGAAGGTCAGATCTGGTTTGCCTCAAAGCTCTCAAGCTGTCTTCATTTTTTAATTTTGTTTTTCTCTCTTGTTCAGATTGGTTAATTTCTATTGATCTTGGAGTTCACTGGCTTTTTCTTCTGTTATTTCCATTCCATTATTGAGCCCATTTAGTAACTTGTTAAAAAAATACTTTATATGGTTTATGGTTTTAAACTTACAGAAAAATTGCAAAGATAGTATTGACAGTTCCCATATAATCTACACCCAGATTTTCTTAATATTAACATCTTTACAGTAATCAATGAACCAATATTGACATATTATTACTTACTAAAATCTACATTTGGAGTGCCTGGGTGGCTCAGTATATTGAGCATCTGACTCTTGATTTCAGCTCAGGTCATGATCTCAGGGTCCTGGGATCAAGCCCCATATCAGGTTCTGCACTGGGCATGGAGTCTGCTTAAGATTCTCTCTCTCTCTCTCTCCCTCTGCCCCTCCTTGCCTCTAAAAAAAGAATTAAAAAATAAAATCTATCTTATATTTAGAGTGTCTTAATTTTTACCTAATATCCTTTTTGTGTTCCAAGATTCCATATACAATATCACATTACATTTAATTGTCATGTTCCCTTGAGCTCTTATTGGCTTTAGCAGTTTCTTAAACTTTCTGGTTTTGATTACTTGGTAGTACTAGTCAGGTATTTTGAAAAATACTCTTATGTGGGGATTTGTCTGATGTTTTTCTCATGACTAAATAGGGTTTTGAGTTTAGGGGGAAAACTCCATAGACCTAAAGTGCCATTTTCATCATTTTATTACATCATATCAAGAGTACATTCTATCAACATGACTTATAACTGTTGATGTTATATTTGTCAGCTTTCTCCACTGTAAGCCAATTAATTCTACCCATTTCCATATTGTACTCTTTAGAAGGAAGCATCTACGCAGAGTTCACATTTAAAAAGTATGGAGTTATATTCCCCTCAATAAGGACAGAGTATCCACATAAATTATTTAGAATCTGGTGAGCTTTTTATTTTTTAAGGTGTTTTTTGGCTGTAAAAAATCTATTGGTTCTTTATGTCTTCTGTTTTTCTTTTTTTTCCCTGAGACTTTTTATTCATTTCTAAAATGTCCACTCTTATTAGAGCATTTTTATAATAGCTGCTTCAGAGTCTTTTTCTAATTCTGGAATCTATCATATTGGCTTTGGCTTCTGTTGATTGCCTTTTTACACATGCATAGAGAATTTCCTGCTTCTTTGTATTCTGATGAATTTTGGACAGGTAATCCATCCTCTTAGATTCAGGCTGTAAGCTCTGCACAGCCTCTGGATAGTGGTTTTAGTGTCAGTATTATATAGCTTTTGTCAAGCTGTTAGAATATGTCTCACATTTTTGTCATCCCTTAATAAAAGTTTGGAACTTGGGTGACAGTCTATTCCAAGTTCGATTCTCAAAAGTCTTTATTACGCGATTTAGGATTATGGCTATGTGTGCACAACTTGTGGGTGAGTTCAGGAATTAATAAACTATTCTATGGGGTCAGCTGACCAAGGTCTTCCCTCTTCACAATTTTTTCCAGTACTTTCTGGTTCTCTGGGATTCCCCTTTCTAGGCCTCTGGCCAGAAAGCAATGGTTTGAGTTACCTTGCTCTACTTTGTATGTCTGCACCAACACCTCCATCCAAGGCCAAATGGTGGTAGAACAGAAAGAAAAAAAGCAGTAATCTTGCCACTGCAGGACCACAGCTTCTCTGATAGAGCCTTCAGCAGCATGTGATCCTGCTGCCACTGTTAGCAAAATTTCCTGAGGCTGGGTTCAAAAGAATAGAGGAAAAAATAAATAAAAATGGGATATCCACTATCTTCTCTGAGCATTGGGAGTTCTCTTTTCCACTCCTCAAGCCAGAATGGGAAGGCTTCTCCTGGAGCTCTCTCTTTCCCTGCTTTGGCAAACATTTCCTCGTTCCATAATGCTTGGGTACAGACCAAGTGCTTCCAGAGGGAGAATAGAAAACTCACTCACCTGTCCAGTGTGCTTAGAATAATGGTCTTCCTCCCCAGTCCAACAGCTACTATTTATTTTCAAAGTCCTCAAACAGTTACCCAGTGAATTCTGTTTGGCTGCCATAGCTGCATTCAGTGGGGGAGCCAGGGTGGATGTGCTTACTCCAATTTTAGCAGTGCTTTGTGCTAGCCCAAGGAAACTCATGGTGTTTATACGATGAGATCCCACATCCTCTTCCAGCCCTACTTCAGTTATTACCACTCCCAACCCCACCTTGAAAGCATATCTCTCCCTCTTCCTCTTCATTATCTTGTAACACTTTGGCGCATCCTAGTCTATACTGTGATCGTGTGTATGTTCAGCTCCTCCCATTTGTTTGAGGACCAGTAACTCTGTCTTCTCAGTCTTCTTTTCTTTTCTCTTACTTACTTTTCTAAATACAAAAAGTATTATCAGTAAGCATCTACTTAACACAACTGAATTTCCAGAGTCCATTGTAGGAAATTGGTTGCTTACCCTGTGGACTCACTTTCCATAAAGGGCCCAGAACCACTTGCCTTCTCTGGAGTGTGTTTATTCCCAGAATAGCCATGTCTTTTATGTCCCCCGACCCTTCAGTGTCCCCAATAACTTTTCCTATTCTCTCTGGAATCCAGGTACAGTTTTGGAAGGGTATTGCCAATAAAAGCCTCAGTAATTATGCTTCTTAAAATATTTATTTCCCTGGTCGACTGGAGAGCTTAGGAAAACAATAATAATTACACTTCTTTAGAGGATAATCATCACAAGGACTTTTAAAGGGTTTTGTACCTCACAGGTAAATAAGAATGACTGAATAAAAGCCTCAGAGAAGCATAGAGAAGTACACACAAGGCCCCCTCAGCCTAACCAGCCAGCAGTTTAGCCACAGTATAGTCAGGCATTCCAATGTAAAGATAATCTAGTCTAACCTCCACACGGTATGATGGGCAACGAAGTGGGAATCTTATCAAAACCCTAGACAAGCTCATCTTCAATGTGGAAAATCATCTTCAACTAAGTTCTCTTCTGGGCAGCGTCTATAACCTGGTGCCCTTGAGATTATCAAACTATCAGTGTTGAGGTAGGTAACCTAATCTGTGGTGCAGCTGAGTGAACTGTGCTTCCTCTCGTGTCCATTTCAGGAGGCCTGTGCAGCCCTGCTAGACCAGTGCCTACACTATGTGAAGTCCAAGAGCCCTTGCAGCACCCCTCAGAAGACTGAAGGCAACGTGAGCGTGGGGTTCTCCCCTCTATGCCCACCCTCCACATCCACCACCTCTGGCCCCAGCCCAAGCCTCGTGATCGATGGGAGAAGTCTGGCCTACGCCCTTGACAAAAACCTAGAGGACAAATTTCTCTTTCTCGCTAAGCAGTGCCGGTCAGTTCTTTGCTGTCGCTCGACACCTCTGCAGAAGAGTATGGTGGTGAAACTGGTCAGAAGCAAGCTCAAGGCCATGACCCTGGCCATAGGCAAGTATCCAGGCCAGCCAGGCAGGGCCCTGTGAAATGAGTAGCCCCCATCTTATGCAGCTGCTTCCTCTGACACATCTTGGACTTTTCACTTCTTCTATTCTATACTATAAGATAGGGAAACACTTCCTTGTTCTTCTTACTGTTTATAAAATCACACCCAATGCAATAAAATAAGCAGCCTGGTTGAAATATAAAACATAGATTTGAAAACCACAAAAACGGTACAATAGTTAAAGCTATATATATAGAAGGCTGGTAGATTTAAGAAAACAGAGCTTATACTTTTTCTTGGGAGACAAAAGACTAAAGATCTGCTATCCCAGGCAGCCTCTGCCATAGCAGAGCCCTGCAAGCTAAGCATTATCTCAGAACACCTTAAAAAGAAGGCCCTAAAAAAAGAAGAAGAAGGCCCTTTGCAGGTGCTTCTGGTCACCATGAGCCAACTGGAGTCCAAGACTCCATAGTACTGCAAAACCCCAGAGACTTGATGATGATCAGAATCCCCATTACCTCTTATCCTTTGAACTTTACTAATTTTCCAAGACAAGCATGTAATTAAATGAGTCCATCATAAACATGTGAATAGATGCTAAGTCTTACATCATTTCCTTAAGGACCGTGCATCTAATGGTGATCTTTCCTTGAAGACTGTTGGCCTGGAGAGCCTTCTAGGCTCCACTCCAATGCTCAATAGTCCTCACCTACCTCTTCTGAGGGTTTCATCCCCACCCACATCTGGTTGGGGTCCCGCCTCCAGCCAGGTTTGGGGACTCAGCAGCACCACTTGCTGGTGAGGTAGCCTGGAGAAAGGGGTGATCTTGACTCCCAGATATCAAAAAGTTTGGTCTCCCTGAATATAGAATCCATACCTAGGTGAGATTTTGGATCTCACCAATCAATAGTAATTATAGTATTTTCTGCAAAAGATCTGTGACAGCCTCACCTTGTTGATATGGGGATTGCTACCCTCTCACATGGGATGCTTCATTAGGACAGAATTGAAGCTGGTAGAGCCTGGGTCTGAGGTGAGATGACCTTAGTGTGGTTGTCATGGAGACAGCCTTGTACATCCTGAGGACTGTGGTAGCAGCTGTGGAGAGTGAGATGAGCACAGAAGTGAACACATGTTTAGCTATGACTCCCTGGTCCAAGCTATGGGAAGGCCTAAGGAGTGGACCCCTTTCAAGGGAGGCTATCTTAGTCCCACCTTAGCTCTTATGTGTCTGCCTTGGCCTACAGAGCTACCTTAGCAAGTGTTGAGGTGGGTGCTGAGGACTGTGCAGGCTGGATACAGGCTTTTCTGAGATCCTCTCTGGTAGCATGAGGATCATACTCCCTGGGTAAGGCTGTCATAACACATGGAGGAATTAATTACATTTTCACAGCCTGCTCAGTGCCTGGGTCAGCCATGGAATCACTGGTGTATGGTATTTATTAAAAAAAAAAAAAAAAAAAAATGGAGGTAAAGTCTTAGTTGGTTAGAAAAAAAAGAAAAACAAAATAGACTCAAAAGAGAAAGGGAAAGTAATGACCCATTAGAACATTAGCTCATTTCTTGACCTTGAGTGAAAGCATTAATGGCACCTTGTCCCCAGTGTCCAATGGTTAATAATGTAGAGAGAACGTTGTTGTCTGCCATATCTCACTTTGATTGGGACATTCTGGGAAAAGCTGCAGAAATTGTTAACTATTTCACAGAATTTCAGCTTGACAGATATTGACTAAATACTTATGTTGGGTCCAGTGCAATAAAGAATACGAAAAAAATATCACAGGACAGAGACTTCCTATAGCTAGGTTATAAATTACTCTGACTTGTATATCTGCACTTTTTGTATATTTGAAACCTGGGAGGTACTCTGTGATTTGGGCCCTTCTGCCCTATTCCCAAGTGACAATGACTTTAAGTCTATGCTTGCTTTTCCCCAAAGGTGATGAGATCTCTGACCTATGTCCTGTGTTCCTAACCATTTTCTGTCAGCAGCTTCACTGAATAAATAGAAGTACTTTTTTTTTTTAAGATTTTATTTATTTATTCATGAGAGAGAGAGAGAGGCAGAGACACAGGCAGAGGGAGAATCAGGCCCCATGCAGGGAGCCTCATGTGGGACTCGATCCCAGATCTCCAGGATCACACCCCGGGCTGACAGTGGTGCTAAACCGCCGAGCCACCAGGGCTGCCCTAGAAGTCCTTCTTTATCACAGGTTTAGAGGGCCCAAAGGTAAGCACAATACCTTACCTTACCTGATTACCTAGCTGGTAAGCAGCATACAAAAAGAGCTATACAGTTTGCTGGGCAGAATTTAACCTCCTTTGTTCAGTTTAGAAAGCTGTTCATGGGGCAGCCCCGGTGGCCCAGTGGTTTAGCACCGCCTTCAGCCCAGGGTGTGATCCTGGAGATCTGGAGTCCAGTTCTGCATCTGGCTCCCTGCATGGAGACTGCTTCTCTCTCTACCTGTGTCTCTGTCTCTGTCTCTCTCTCTCTCTCTCTCTCTCTCTTTCTCTGTGTCTGTCATGAATAAATTTTAAAAAATAAAAATAAGAAAGCCATTCATGTGAGCATGAACTAGAATAGCCTTTACTGATATGTTCTACATATGATAAAGGCTAGAGCTCCATAAGTAATGATGACGATGATGATAGCATCTTTATTATGACAGACACTGTATTAAAGACTATAATTATGTGAGCCAATAATGTAGAGTGAGTACTAAACAAAATGGTAACCATGCTAGCCTGCTTTCTGAAATATCTCTTGATGTGACTGGCAGTTCTAAACCTCACAACATGTTTGTTCTGACTGCTTTACTCAATTTTCCCAGGGCAGACTCTGCGCTGCCTCTTCCTCACTCATCCCCACGACCCTTTCACAGGACTCACTCAGTAGGGACCCCATGAAGATCCATCAAGCCCTTTGATTCTGTGCATCCCAACTCAAACGATTCTTCTATCTGTGCTTTTCTAGGAGATGGAGCCAATGATGTCAGCATGATCCAGGTGGCAGATGTGGGTGTGGGAATCTCGGGCCAGGAGGGCATGCAGGTAAAGACTGATCCCGGCTGTCCTATATGACCAAGTGGCCTACTGTTTTACCTTCCCATGGCTTTTTCCAACAAAGCTAAAGGGTTGGCCTTCAGTACAATATGATGCTCACCTTCTGCTAAGCCAGTAGTAGAAGATAAGGTATAATGGCTAGTTCTTCATGTTTATGAAGCAGTAAATAGCTTTGCCTACATCAGTAAGCAGATTTTTGTGAAATAAGTGGCACAGAGTGAGGCAAGGTGAGTCATCACCTTCTCTCCGGCTGTTTATGGCTCATCCTTGGAAGAAGGCATGATTTACTATTCCTGAACATTAGGGATACCACGTAAAAAAATGACTCTGCTGTAGGACTGTTGGAACTTGGTATCACTATAAAAATGGAATGTAGCCATCTTGACTCACATGAAAATTTATCTCTGCCTTTTTCATTTGTCACTAGGTTGGTCCTCAGCATGTGATTTAGATGTTGAACAACTGAGTTCATTAAAAATAACTTTCTTCTAGATGCAGTATTACAACAATTTCCAACATTTGATTAACTTTGAATCATATTTTTTTAACTTGGTGGAGAGTTTAGAGAACACGTATCTAGTTTCCTTCTAATCCTTCTAAAAATCCAGAGTTGGTCACCATTTAGTCATTGGTTGATTTAATCATTGATGCAATCAATAGTTGTTCAGGAACTTTTACATGTGCCAAGGCTGATGCAGAACTCATTAATTTTCTTACCTGACATTAAAATAACAGTAAGTTGGAAAGTCCCAAGCTAGAAACACAGTAGTTCCTCTTGCCCCATCCTCAGTATGTACCTTACTCTCCTCTTGCCCTTATCTGACGAGAGTCACTGTGCAATATTATTCGTGTAGTTTTAGTTCTTCCACAGAATTGAAAATGCAGCCCAGGGTTGGACTCATCCTGGCCTTTAAACACTGTATGCATGGGGAGTGAATAGGTGAACAAAGTCATTGGTTCATTTCTGATGTTTTCATCATTACCTCCACTGTAGCTGTTTCCCATAGTGAAGAGCTGACCAAGGCAGTGCCTGTATATAGCATATGCAGAGAAATGCACCGAGTAAATATATTTTGTATGAAAGACTCCCAGATATGTGGATGGGGAGGGGACTGAGTTACCCTCACTGCTCACTCCCCCAAGGCAGGGCCAGTGCAGATATACACTTCAAACCATGTGAAAAGTGATGGGAACAGCTAAATGATAGGGCACATACTAAGATGAAGCTTTGTGTGGGTATAACTTCTAGGTAGGATGTAGTTGGATAGTTCTGCATTTATTTAAAGCTATATTTTTTATTGAGGATACATTATGTAAGATGATGGTAAGGTCTGATACCTTTCCTTCCTGTTCCAAGTGCTCAGGTTCCCAGGGAATATTTCCCTATTTGCATTTTAGTCAATCCAGTAAGCAAAGGTGAGTCCTTTGGAAGATGGACTTTGTGGAATGCTGTGATAACACAGACACTAGGAATCTGAGCAGAGTCATCAAGAATGAGTAAGGGTGTTTGGAGCTCCCCAGCTTAGCCAAGGTGGGAAGCTTATCCCAGTTAGGCAAAGGAGATCCTGCATCTCCATGAAGCTTGGTCTTCGTGGGGTCATCTGGTCCACTGTGTTTATTGAGCATCCCATGGGGCCAAGCACAACTGGGAAGTCAGGGTGCAGGGTGATAACAACATCTACTAACCTAGCTCTCATGGAATGTCCAGAAAAGCTGGGAAGATGCGTACATATTTTAAATGTACACAAATAGTTAAAATTGTAATAAATGCTATCAAAGAGAAACACTGGTCTTGGTGTTGAGTATTTCATAGGAAGATCTAATCTAGCTGGGAGCATTTTGGAAGACTGCCTTATTGGAGAGACAAACAGTGGGTTTAGGCCTAAATTTGGAGGTGGGAAGGAGTGGCAGAAGGCTGGAAAGGAGTACACAAAGCCTTCAAACCCCAGTATTGACAGGAAGAGGTATATAAACAGTATTTGCTTTGAATACTGTGCATCCCAACTCAACTTGAATCCTTAACTTTTGGCTTAGGAAGAAGACCATTCAAAGGCTTCACACTTTTCTGTCACGTATAATGACATTATTCTGTTCCACCAGAGCGACTGCATCAAGCATGATCTAACTCTTTTCAAGGAGTTATTTGATTAGAGGGAAATCAGTTGAATTTTAAAAGCAGACTTATATTTTTGTGTAGAACAATCCTCCAAAAATAAGCAGAAATCTGTCTTTTCCTGACATTTTCTTTGACTTTTTTTTTCAAATAGAGAAATTCATTATATGGTGGGTTCTGAGTTATTTTGGGTACAAAAGGTGTCATTTTGATGGCATTTGTCTGGTCCACTTAGTTTAATTGTATAGAGCATGATACTAGTGAGGTGAGTGGATGCTTCTGCCCCCAGTCATCTGCCCTTTCCATGGAGGAAACCTGCTGTCCCCACTCCCTCTGGGTGGAGTAGACACCCGTTGCCCTTTTGCAGCTTCCTAGGACTGGGTTATATGAAGGCCAGCAGAGCCATGGCTTTGCTTATCACCTGTGGCTCCTGAGGATAAGTACCCAAAACACATCTCACAAGATGGCCAACTGCTTGTATCTGATTCATACAAAAGGAAAAGGGGCAGCTTTGGCTCATCTTTGAGTTGAGATCCTAATATGAATGAAACATAAGGAGGGTGGAGAATAGCAGGGAAACTGTGTATATTTCTGGGTTTGGGTTTTTTTGTTTTTTGGGTTTTTGTTTTTGTTTTTTTTTGTTTTTGTTTTGCTTGAAGAAAGCATGAAAAAACAAAAACTTTTAAATATTTTTATTTATTTATTTATTCAGAGAGAGAGAGAGAGGCAGAGACACAGGCAGAGGGAGAAGCAGGCTCCATGCAATCCCCGGGACTCAATCCCCGGTCTCCAGGATCACACTCTGGGCTGCAGGCGGCGCTAAACCGCTGCGCCACCAGGGCTGCCCACAAAAACTTTTAAAAATCAGCTACATATATTTGAAATCTTAAATGAATTCTGTAAAATGATATCCCTGAACTAGAGTGCTTGTTGAAATTGATTTTTTTTTATTTGAAGGAAATAATAAGGGAAACAGGTAAAGTTAGCCTTGGCCTGTCACATGCACATTGTGTTTGAAACTGAATTTCTCCATGTCTTGTATTTGGGAGAGATATGACAGATTTTAGACGGCGTAACTTGTCACTGATAAAGGAACTTCTTTCCCTTTCAAGGCAGTGATGGCCAGCGACTTCGCAGTGCCAAGATTCCGATACCTTGAGAGACTCTTAATTGTTCACGGACATTGGTGCTATTCCCGACTTGCCAATATGGTGCTGTACTTCTTCTACAAAAATACAGTAGGTATTTGACATTTCTGGTTTCTAGGTTTTTGAATCAAAAAGCCTGAGCTATGTCAAACCATCACCTGAATGTAGTCATCTGACCATCCCAGAGCTTCCTGTTGGTTCCATCCTCCTTGACTTTTGTGAACTTACCCTGAGCCTGGCCTGGCCTTCTACCCGATAGGCTCAGAAGTCTAACTTCCAGACACATGAAGGTTAGTTGCACCCCTAAGGGAGAAGGTTGTGGAAACAGACTGATCAAACAAGAATGTCCATTTAGTGCTTTATAATAAGAAGTGGGGGAATCATGAGTTACAGTGGTCCATTCAAGGTCACACAGCTAGTGAGTAGTCAAGGCATTTGACCCCAGTTCATCAGATTCCTCACTCTTAACCACTCTGTTAATGTTTCCTAGGAGCAGACTGGTGAAGTGTCCACAGATAAGAATCCTTTAATCCGTGCTCTCTGTAGAGCAGACAAGGAAATCCAGTGATAAGCAGAAGTGTATTGGCAGTGCTAGAATGTGAATGAGAACACTTGGTCATGTTATGATTGCAATACCAACACTGGCCCAAGTGTGTGAGTCCCCTGGTCAGGACACAGGTGCAGGGCCCAAGACACAGGGCCACCAGCAGGGCCTTCCCCACTTTCTCCTGTGCTGGCAAGGCAGATGTGTCACCTTCTGGCCAGCTTGTCTATAATTGACCCTCCAGTGAGTTCATGTGCAGGCCTGGCTGGCTGATTACAATTCTGTCTCCAGAAACTCTAATCTTGGGCCCTATTCCAGTTCATGTAGATCCTAATGTATAACTTTTAGATCTTTTATTACTAAGTCCTTGGCAGACAGGTGTCTTTCTCCATAGCCCTCCAGGATGGATTCCATGGCCATTTTAGAACCCTGCTCTACCTCTAGATAAGTGATGGACTGCTAAGAAGTTGCTAGTTGCTACTTGTTGCTCTTGTCTCTAATAGCTTGTGGCTGAATGTACAAATAAGGAGATAAAAAACTCTTGGGGTAAGTGATCTTTCAGGGTAGTCCCACAAATCTACCACATTGGATGCTACAATTCCAGTGTCAAGATCTTCCTATACTCTTCTAAATAAACAAAATACAATAAATTAAAACATATGTGTATGTGTATATATATATATATATATTTTTTTTTTTTTTCTAATTCCATTAAAAACTCTCCATGCTAACTCTAAACTGCCATCAGTGCACCTCTTGGTCATGTCCTTGTTTGTTCTGGAGATTTAGACCTATCTATTTTTTCCAAACCTCTTGCCCCTTCACCCTCATCCATTTTTCTTTTTTTTTTTTTTAATTTTTTATTTATCTACGATAGTCACACACAGAGAGAGAGAAAGAGAGGCAGAGACACAGGCAGAGGGAGAAGCAGGCTCCATGCACCGGGAGCCCGACGTGGGATTCGATCCCGGGTCTCCAGGATCGTGCCCTGGGCCAAAGGATCCCAACCCTCATCCATTTTTCAAAATGTCTTCTAGCAAATGAATACTCAGAAACTCAGCACCAATCATGGCATTTTGATCTGTTGGGTCCTGGAAATTAATTCTGATTAGGTTCTGCCTGGGAGTCTATCCAAGGAAGTCTGTGCCACACCACCCTTGGCCTTTGGCCAATTACTCCCCACAGTCTCCTGGCATTGCATCCCCAGAGCTGAGGCTCCATGCATATAGTTGCAAACCTAGAGGTTCTCAGTTACCAAAGAAGTAGATGGATGCCTGAGTATAGATTAGTGGTGCAGGGCAGATGCGACCCCAGCTCTGTTTCTGTCATTAATTTCTATGCAATCTTGAGCAAGTTATTTGGTCTCTAGGGGTTTTATTTCCTTTATTTGAAAACAAAACATGAGAGTTGAGCTCCTCTCTCCATAATTCCTCATGAAAATTTTACCATCTTGGGAGGGAATGGAGGAGGGAGGAATTCAGCATTTCAGTTGCAAATGAGTGCAGAGTAGCCACCTGAATGGGCACAGCCTGCTGCCTGCCTTGATGAATCTGTCCTCAGGGAGGGCATGAGAAGAGGGGGTGTCTGTCTTTATTCCAGATAAGATGCAGGGTCTCTGTTCACAAGCACTTAATCTAGTTGAGAAGTGCAAGGACAATTACCCTGCCCCCCAAAGTGAGAATTCATTAGTTTTAGTAGTAAGTTGGTCTTCCTTTCCAAAAAAGAACAGAGAAAAAAGCTTCCATAGCAACAGTAGTTTGGGAAGAAGGCTTTTTGGTACTACAGGAAAAAAAAAAATCTCAATTATCTAAGTACTTCTCCTCCTCTTTCTCTTGACTCCAGTTGCTCACTGATGACTCATTATGCAGAGCCTGTGGGGGTGGGTGAGAGAAGTCAGCTGTGGGAGTGACAAGGGAAGAAAGTCAATGAAAAACCCAAGTTTGTCAGTTTTCAGTGTGGAAGGGAAAAGTTGCATTAAGTCAGATTGAAACAAGACTTGGAGCATATGTGTCATTTTTTTTTTTCTGATCTTCAGACCAAGCCAATTTCAGGTCCAAAAACCAAAGTTCAGAGAAGTGACTGAGTCAAGGTGAGAACCAAAACCCAGGCCATTTACCTGTGGTCCCAAGCAGAGAATATTCTTCCACCTGGGAGTGTCCTGCCCTCCTGTCCTTGGGAGGGTCCATGCCCTCCAGGCCAAACAACAAGTGGTTTGAGCAAGTCAGGTTTATTACTCCTACGATGACCGTAGTCAAGTCATTTAACATCATGGGCATGAGTGTTCTTTTTCTGAATGGAATAAGCACTCTGGCCCTGCTTGAACCTCAGAGGAAGTAGCTCTACGACCCTCTGTAAAAACAATAAATCATAAGTACCTACAGTGTACAAGGAGACCTCATGACTACTTTAAATGCATAAGTTCATGAATCCTCACAACAACCCAGAGCTAAGTACCATTGGGATGCCCATTTCATGGATAAGGACACTGAGACAGAAGGGTGTTAAATGATCTATGCCAAAGTATACAGTTAATAAGTGTAAATGCTTTGTCATTGCTAAATTCCCATGCCCCCATGTAAATGCAGTAAGCCACTGATGTTTAGTGATCAAGTAATAGGGGATCCACCCAACTCCTCCTACTGAGCTGAAGAGGCTGTTCAACTTCTCTTCTGCTCACTTTCCTGTTTAGCAAAGCAGGGGTAGCTTTAAGAACCAGTCATAATACTATACCTCACCTGCAAGCAGAGTACCCAGTAGATACCTGGGCTTGGTCAAGGCAACAATGTTGGTATCATCATTGACTTTGCTGCTGTGCTTATATATGTCCTCCCTGCCATGGGAGTCAATAATTGTCCATGGTTAATTATCAGAAATAGTATGTAACAAAACAGAGAGGTAAGATCTGGGATGTAGAATAGGTAGGTTTCATTTAGGATCACAGAGGAGAGCTACTAGGGAAGAAGATGTATGAGCAACCCTAGATCTTGCTGGACCTTTATGGGGAATTCCTATACTCAGCTGGACCTCATCTCCTCAACTGGCCATGGGATCATGGTACAGAATTTGTCCTGTGAAGTTAAGAGACTGTCAGGAAGGGCTTAGCCAGCACTTTCATAAGTGCTCAATAAATGCTATTCCACCCAGTCTGCATTTCTTGTGAGCCGGTGCCAGTGTCACTTCTCCATGGGCTGTCCTTGGGAATTCCCATCTCCCCTTCATGCTCAAGGGAATGAAGAGGAAGAGAGAGGGCAGCTTTGGAGGGCTGTCTTTGGAGAAGATTTCTGCCTATAGATTTAGTCCTTATAGACAAATTCTACAAAACCTCTACCTCCTTTGGATGCTAATCTACAAAGACATTTAAGAATTGCTTGTCCCCACTCTGCCTTTCTTGATTTCAGATGTTCGTGGGCCTCCTGTTTTGGTTCCAGTTTTACTGTGGCTTCTCTGCATCTGCCATGATTGACCAGTGGTATCTGATCTTCTTTAATCTGCTCTTCTCATCACTTCCCCAGCTCGTGACTGGGGTACTGGACAAGGACGTGCCAGCTGATGTGCTGCTGACTGCACCACAGCTCTACAAGAGTGGCCAGAACATGGAGGTGAGGCTCCCCTCCTGCTCCCAACTCCTATTTCTTGGTCCCCCCACCCTCCACATTCGCCTTACAGAAAGTGCAAGTGTCCACACTTCCCTTTACATGGATACCCTGAGAGAAATTGTTAAAATTTTGGAAAATGACCAAGAAGGAGCTAAAAAATGGATTCTCTCTACTTGATTGTGCTTGTATTAAGTAGAGTGAGGTTATTGGTTAGAGTGATCATGGTATATGCTATGTCCAAACCAATCAAGATGTATACATTAAATGTATGCGGTTTTTGTGTATCAGTTTACCTAAAAAAAAAAGGGGGGGGGGCAAGATTAATAGAAAAAGTATACTGATGTGAAAAGTCTCTACACCAACAGTTTCCAGGAGCCCAAGGAAAGTTCACTTGGATTGAAAGGTGGAATCATGTGGATCACTGCCTCCTGAGCAGGGATTTTTTTTTTCAAGTCATAACCAGTTTTATTGCAAAAGGACCCTGTACACATTTATCAATTCTAGTACCTTAATAGCTACCCAACAAGTCATTAACATACAGAAACATGCATCATGAGAAGCAAGAAATATCACCCATCCCTTCTGCATATTAGCAACTTGTCACTCCTGAGCAACAGCACTCACATCACTGAGGTCTGTGAACAGTCACTTTTCGCATTCATCCTGAGTGAAAGATGGAATGACTTAAGTACAAATGCAACATATTATAAACAACTTCTTACAAAAAAAGTCACAAATTAAACCAAAGTATTTTACAGAATTTACTACAAAACACCATAAAAACTGCCTTCACTTAAGCTCTCTCTCCCCGTATCCGGCGAGCCAACTGGATGTCTTTGGGCATGATGGTGACACTCTCAGCGTGAATGGCACACAGATTAGTATCTTCAAATAAACCCACCAGGTATGCTTCACTGGCCTCCTGAAGCGCGCCAATTTGAAATCCTGGGCGATCTCCCTCACCAACCTCTGGAAAGGCAGCTTCCGGATCAGAAGCTCGGTGGACTTCTGGTAACGGCGGATCGGGCTACGGTCCCAGGCCTGTAGCGATGAGGTTTTTTCACCCCGCCGGTAGAAGGGGCACTTTTCCAGGAGGCTTTAGTGGCCAGAAACCCCCTCAAAATGTGGTTTCTTTTGAATGGGAGTTAACCAGAAGATAAACCCATAGGGAACCCATTGAGAGAATAAGTAAATACAAACAGATATAAATACATGTTTACATCAATTCACTGCATAGATTGACATGCTAATTACCAGCTATTCCTACAGTAAGCCCTCTAAATTCTTCTCTTTGTTAGTTGGAATTACCGTATATTTGCAGAGGGAAGGGAACTCCCTATCTCTTATAACAGTGTCTGATTTAGAATTTGTTTACTTTTGAGTTGGCTTGCCCTGATTACCTTCATTGACATTGGGTTCCCTCTGAGTCAGGCAGCAGGGGTGGGGCTGTGGGGTGCGGCCAACTGAGGTTCAGGCAGATGAGGAAGGCCTCTGCTTATTACCTGTCACTGGAGAAATTCCTGTACTCAGCCAGTGGCTGGGGCTGCCGGGGAACAAAACACAAATAGTGTGTCTTATGGAGCTAGGGGACTGAAAGAGGGGCCTCGCCAGCACTTTCTTAAGTGCTCAGTAAATGTTCATTCAGTCCAATCTACTTTTCCTACAGGCCAGTACCAGCCCAGCTGCTTAGGACCTCAGAGTCGAATACAAATCTGGTTACCCAGTAAATGAAGGCTTGATCAGTCCATATCAAGGTCATTTTTGCCTTCAGTGTACAGCTTTTTTAACATTAAACACTTACATGATCTTAATTTAAAGACTCACTTTTAAGAAACATTCCAAATGACTCCCTAACAAAGGGGTCAGCAACACATACCCTGACAAAGTAGGTATGGAAGACCTCAAATTGGAGCAGGATGTCCAGAATTTGAGGTGCTATGCCTACTGTAGGAAAATGCTCCATCAGCAGTGCCTGGGTGGCTCAGTCAGTTAAGGGTCTGACTCATGATTTCGGCTCAGGTCATAATCAGCATGGGTCTTGGGATTAAGCCCCACGTTGGGCTCCATACTCAGCAGGGAGTCTGCTTTAGATTCTCTTTTTCTGCCCCTCCCCCTGCTCTCTCACAAATAGATAAATAAATCATTTTAAAAATGCTCCTTCATAGGATTTAGGAATTGACTTTATCTGTCTGCTGTCGACCTAGAACTAGAGTAGCTGGTCTTGTGGACAGATCCTCTCAATGATTGACTCAGCTATAGATGAAGCTTCTGCAGACACTTGTGCAGTGTTTTTTTTGTTTTTTACCCAGCCTCTGGGACTGAGACTGGTATAGGGGCTTTTCACATCACTTGCCAAAGTCCTGAATTAGCAAGTTGCCCTGGGGTGCTTATCTTGTACATTGATGGCCTTGTAGATACTGGAAGACATCATTTGAAGAGATGTGCACTTTCCTTTAATCTCTGTGCTTGTTTTGTGTCTTAGGAGTATCGACCACGCACGTTCTGGTTAAATATGGCTGATGCTGCCTTCCAGAGCCTGGTTTGCTTTTTCATTCCTTACCTGGTAAGTTGGCACCTGACAGTCTTTCTCACCAGCTTCATCCAGTGACCCACAGATACAGGACTCTACTGTCTTTCAGGCCTATTATGACTCAGACACAGATGTGTTTACCTGGGGAACTCCCATCACGGCAATCGCACTGTTCACCTTCCTTCTGCACCTGGGTATTGAAACCAAGACCTGGGTAAGAGCTGTGGGCATGATCCCAAGGGGTCCTGGTGCTGAGGACCCCATATTCCCAGAAAGACTCTATGACATCTAGAGGATTTCTGAGCAGACAGGTGACTGCAAAGCCAGTTTCACCATGGAGAAGGGAAATAAACACATGGGCCCTTCACATGTACTCAAGCCCCTAGTGTGGGAACTGCATGCTGCATCCTGACTTGTGTCTTCACCTGGGTAGCACTTATCATACTCCTGACTTCATCTCCCTGATGTGTCCAGGCTGGTCCATATATGCCAAAGGCTTTGTCAAGCCCTCCTGGCTGCCTATGCCATAGAACTGTGTTTTCATGAAGCTCTTAGAACAGCTACCCACTGATGGATGACCAGTGCATTTTTGTTGACATAAATACCCATTCTCTTTCTCCCTTAGACCTGGCTTAACTGGATAGCTTGTGGCTTCAGTATCCTTTTATTTTTCACTGTGGCTTTGATTTACAATGCTTCTTGTGCAACGTGTTATCCTCCATCCAACCCTTATTGGACTATGCAAACATTACTGGGCGACCCCGTGTTTTATTTGACTTGTCTCATAGCACCTGTTGCTGCACTGCTTCCCAGGTGGGTATCAAGGACAGTGTCCTTCAAGTCCTAAGCAATCTCTGAGAGCCTTCTCAGGCCTGTTTCTGTACTGTAAATGTCTCAGAAAGCTCAAAGGCACCACCCATAGATGACTGTTTTTTATATGCTCTTTCCAGATTGTTTTTCAAAGCTGTGCAGGGGAACCTTTTCCCCACCCAACTTCAACTGGGGCGCCAGCTGGCCAAGAGGTCTCCCAAGAAACTAATTGCTCCAAAAGAGACCTTTGCTCAGGGACACCTCCTAGGAGAACCCAGGACCGAATCATCAGAACAGAGGAGCATCAAAACCTCTGGACCCCTCTCCCAGGACTGTACCTCACAAGCATCTTGGCATGTGCAGCAACCAGCCTGCTCCCCAGAGGCTAGTGGGGAGCCCAATGTGGTGGACATGAATATGCCCTTAAGGGAGGACATTCTGCTAGAGGAACTGAGTGGTCAGGCCCCAGGGTCTGTGCCAAGGGAGGCTATTCTGGAAGGGTGTTCTGGAGCCTCCAAGATGAAACCCACAAGTACCAGCAGGACAGCCCCCTTGTCATCCATTTTCAACCTGCCCAATTTTAGCTCACTCAACTGGATTTCCTCCTTCTCACTGGTCAGTGGGCTGGGAAGTATCCTACAGTTCTCTCGAAACAGTTTACAGATGGACAAACAGGACAGCGAGTTCCTCCCCAGCCCACCTCAGCCAGACCAAGATCTGTGTGGCTTAAGTGGGCAGACCACTGACTACTTCTAGGAGCATCTTCCAGGGACTGCAGCTGATGGCAGTAGAAGTGAATACCTTGAAATGGCCTCTCTCTCTCTCTCTTTCTTTTTTTTATGACTTAGATGTTAATATTATTTATGTTTATTATTTGCACAGAAGAGTTCTAGTGAGATATATTTTATGTTTCCAAGGCTAACACAGGAAATGAAAGGTACCAAAAAAGAAACTTTATTTTTTAAAAGTTCTAAGTAGAATATATTGAAAAGAGCTTTAACATATATAAAAGTTTAAAGAGTAACACTTGAAAAGTGTATTTAGATTTATTTTTTCATCTCATTTTGTAAGAAAATGCAATATGATTGATTTTCTTCAACATGCATGACTTTGGCTTTCCCCACGTGAAAATGTGTGTATGAGCCCTGTGAATCTTAGGTGTGTGTGGATAGCAGTGAGGGGAGATGACAGGGCAAGCATTCAACTTCTTTGTCCTTGTCCTTTGTTCCCCCACCCTGCCTCTACAAACCTGAGAAAGCTTGGCTCTGTTTCACCCAGAAAACGGAAAGAAAGAATGCATGCATAGAGTTCACCCCAACGTTGAAGTCTACGCAGGCATTCTGTAAAGGTCACCTTGTAGGTATTACAGTCCCTTTGTTGGGTCTTGCCTGTCAAAATCATAACAAGCAATAAACAACCTTCACTTTGCAAAAAGAATGTGCCCTGTTGCCACTGTTTTATGAAGTTATTAATATGTTACCTAATAGCATGTTCTGAGTACCACAGGATACTTCCTCTTCTCAAGTCCTTTTAGATACAATGAAAGATATAGCTGGGTGTCATGCAAGTTAAACACTAAATATGATACTAGGATACACCATAGCTCCATATACCAGGCTATTAGGACCATGAGACCCTTCTTGCCAAGGAGCTAGACTTTTTAAGTATCTTTAGACATTTTTCTTACGACTCATTATTTCTATTTCTTTGAACAGAGGGAAAAGGAAGGAAAATATCTGAAATATCCAAGGCAATTAATTGTATAGCATTTCCTCTTCAAAGACCTCTCTTTGCACTTAAAAAAATGTTTTTGTTTAAATTCAATTTAGTTAACAAACAGTGTATTATTAGTTTCCTGGGTAGAATTTAGTAATTCATCAGTTGCATATAACACCCAGTGCTCGTTCCATCAAGTTCCCTCCTTAATGCCCATCACATAATTACTTCATTCCCCCCACACCCCCTTCCCTTCAGCAACCCTCAGTTTGTTTCCTATAGTTAAGAGTCTCTTATGGTTTGCCTCCCTCTGTTTTTTATCTTATTTTATTTTTCCTTCCTTTGTCTATGTTCACCTGTTTTGTTTCTTAAATTTCACATACAAGTGATATCATATAGCCTTTCTCTGATTGATTTTATTTAGCATAATACCCTCTAGTTTCATCCATGTCATTGCAAATGATAAGATTTCATTCTTTTTGATAGCTGAGTAATATTCCATTGTGTATATATACACCATATCTTTATTCATTCATCTATTGATAGATATCTGGGCTCTTTCCATAGTTTGGCTATTGTGGACATTGCTGCTATAAACTTTGGGGTGCAGGTGCCCCTTCAGATTACTATTTTTGTATCTTTTGGATAAATACCTTATAGTACAATTTCTGGGTAATATGTAGTTTTATTTTTAACTTTTTGAGGAAACACCATACTGTTTTCCAGAGGGGCTGCACCAGGTTGCACTCCTGCCAACAGTGTAAGTGTTCCCCTTTTTCCACATCCTTGCCAACACCTGTTGTTTGCTGAGTTCTTAATTTTAGTCATTCTGATGGTGTGAGGTGGTATCTCATTGTGGTTTTGCGTTATGGTTCTCTGATACGAACTGATGTTGAACAATTTTTTTCATGTATCTATTAGCCATTTGTATGTCCTCTTTGGAAAAATGTCTGCTCATGTCTTCTGGTCACTTCTTGACTGTATTTTGTTGTCTTTTGGGTGTTGAGTTTGATAAGTTCTTCATAAATTTTTGGATACTAGCCCTTTATTAAATATGTCATTTGCAAATATCTTCTCCCACTCCATAGGTTGTGTATTAGTTTTGTTGACTATTTCCTTTGTTGTGCAAAAGCTTGTTATCTTGATGAAGTTCCAGTAGCTCATTTTTGCTTTTGTTTCCTTTGCCTTTGGAGATAAGCCTAGAAAAAAGTTGCTGTAGTCTCGGTCAAAGAGGATTGCTGCCTGTGTTCTCCTCCAGGATTTTGATGGATTCCTGTCCCACATTTAGGGCTTTCATCCATTTTGAGTTTATTTTTGTGTATGGTGTAAGACAGTGGTCCAGTTTCATTCTTTTACATGTAGCTGTCCAGTTTCGCCAACACCATTTGTTGAAGACACTGTCCTTTTTCCATTGGATATTCATTCTTTTCTGCTTCATCAAAGATAAGTTGACCATAGAGTTGTGAGTCCATTTCTGGGTTCTCTATTCTATCCAACTCATCTGTGTATCTGTTTTTGTGCCAGTGCTATACTGTCTTGTGGATTACAGCTTTGTAATTAATATAGCTTTAAGTCTGGAATTGAGATGCCTCCAGCTTTGGTTTTCTTTTTTTTTTTATTTAATTAGTTTTCTTTTTCAGTGTTACGTGGGCTATTTGGAGTCTTTTGTGGTTCCTACAAATTTTAAGATTTTTAAAAAAGATGTATTTATTTGAGAGAGAGAAAAAGAGAAACAAGCAGGAAGAAGGGGTAGAAGGAGAGGGAGAAGCAGACTTCCCACTGAGCAGGGAGCCTGATGCAGGGCTCAATCCCAGGACCCTGGGATCATGACCTGAGCCAAAGGCAGATGCTTAACTGACTGAGCCACCCAGGCACCCCAGATTTTAGGATTATTTGTTCTAATGCTATGAGAAATGCTTTGGTGTTTTGATAGGGATTTCATTGCATGTGTATGTAGATTGCATTGGGTAGCATAAAAATCCTAGAGAAGAACACAGGCAACACCCTTTTTGAACTCGGCCATAGTAACTTCTTGCAAGATACATCCACGAAGGCAAAAGAAACAAAAGCAAAAATGAACTATTGGGACTTCATCAAGATAAGAAGCTTTTGCACAGCAAAGGATACAGTCAACAAAACTAAAAGACAACCTACAGAATGGGAGAAGATATTTGCAAATGACGTATCAGATAAAGGGCTAGTTTCCAAGATCTATAAAGAACTTATTAAACTCAACACCAAAGAAACAAACAATCCAATCATGAAATGGGCAAAAGACATGAACAGAAATCTCACAGAAGAAGACATAGACATGGCCAACATGCATATGAGAAAATGCTCTGCATCACTTGCCATCAGGGATTTTTTTTTTTTTAAGATTTTATTTATTTATTCATGAGAGAGGCAGAGACACAGGCAGAGGGAGAAGCAGACCCCATGCAGGAAGCCTAATGCGGGACCTGATCCCAGGACTCTGGGACCACACCCTGAGCCAAAGGCAGACACTTAACTGCTGAGCCACTCAGGCGTCCCTAGCATAGGCATTTTAACAATATCTGTTCTTTCAACCCATGAGCATGGAATGTTTTTCCATTTCTTTGTGTCTTCAATTTCTTTTGTAAATGTTCTATAGTTTTTAGAGTACAGATCCTTTACCTATTTAGTTAGGTTTATTCCTAGGTATCATGGTTTTGGTGCAGTTGTAAATGGAACTGATTCCTTGATTTCTGCCTCATTCTTAGTGTATAGAAATACATTTGACTTCTGTGCATTGATTTTATATCCTGCAACTTTGCTCAATTCCTTTATCAGTTCTGGCAATTTTTTTTGATGGAGTCTTTTGGATGTTCTACACCCAAAAGTATCATGTCATCTGTGAAGAGTGAAAGTTTGACTTCATTGTTGATTTGAATGCATTTTATTTCTTTTGTCTGATTGCTAAGGTTAGGACTTCTAGTACTATGTTGAATAACAGTGGTGAGACTGCACATCCCTGTCGTGTTCCTGACCGTAGGGGGAAAGGCTCTCAGTTTTTCACCATTGAGGATGATATTCCCTGTGTATCTTTTGTACATTGCTTTTATGATGTTGAGGTATATTCTCTCTACCTCTACATGGTGGAGGGTTTTTATCAAGAATGGATGCTGTTTTTTTGTCAAATGCTTTCTTTGCATCTATTGAGAGGATCGTATGGTTCTTTTTTCAGTGTGGTGTGTCACATTGATTTGTGAATGTTGAACTGTCCCCTGCAGCCCAGGAATAAATCCTACTTGGTTGTGGTGAATAATCCTTTTAATGTTTTGTTGCATCCTATTGGCTAGTATCTTGGTGAGAATTTTTGCATCCAGATTCATAAGATATATTGGTCTGTAATTCTCCTTTTTAGTGAGATGTTTGATTTTGGGATCAAGGTAATGTTGGCTTCATTGAATGAGTTTGGACATTTTCCTTCCATTTCTGTTTTTTGCAATAGTTTCAGAAGAATATGTATAATTATTCTTTAAATGTTTGGTAGCACTCCCTTGGGAAGCCAGCTGGCCCTGGACTCTTCTTTGTTGGAAGATTTTTGATTACTGCTTCAGTTTCATTACTGGCTATGGATCTATTCAGCTTTTCTATTTCTTCCTCTTTGGGTTTTGGTAGTTTGTGTTTCTCGGAATTTATCTAGTTATTCCAGATTGCCTAAAGTGTTGGCATATGATTTTTCATAATATTCTTATAATTGTTTGTATTTCTGTGGTGTTAGTTATGATCTCTTCTCTTTTATTTGTGATTTTATTTATTTGGGTCTTTTTTCCTTTTGATGTCTGGCTATGGGTTTATCAATCTTATTAATTCTTTCAAAGAACCAGCTTCTAGTTTTTCTACTGGCCTTCTTTTATTTCTATATCATTGATTTGTGCTCTGTTCTTTATTATTTCTCCTCTGCTGGATTTAGACTTTATTTGCTATTTGTTCTCCAGCTCCTTTAGGTATAAAGTTAGATTGTATATTTAAGACCTTTCTTGCTTCTTGAAGAAGTCCTGTGTTGCTACAAACTCCCCTCTTTGGACCACCTTTGCTGCATCCTAAAGGTTTTAAACTGTCATGTTTTCATTTCATTTGCTTCTATGTATTTTAATTCTTAAATTCTTGGTTTAACCATTAATTCTTTAGTAGGATGTTCTTTAACCTCCATATATTTGTGGTCCTGCCAATTTTTTTTTTTTATTGTGGTTGATTCAAGTTTCATAGCACTTGAGGACAGAAAAGATGCATGGTATGAGCTCAGTATTTTTTTTTTACCAGTTGACACCTGATTTGTGACCCAATATGTGACCTGGAGAATGTTCCATGTACAACTGAAAAGAATGTGTATTCTGCTTTAAGATGAGATTCTGTGATTATATATCTATTAAGCCCATCTGGTCCAGTGTTTCATTCAAAGCCCTTGTTTCCTTGTTGATCTTCTGTTTAGATGATCTGTCCATTGCAGTGACTGGAATATTAAAGTCTTCTATTATTATTACATTATTATCAATACATTTCTTTAAGTGTTAGTAATTGATTTTATATTTGGGTGCTCCCAGGTTAGGGGCATAAATACTTATAATTATTACATTTTCATATCGGAAGGACCCCTTTATTATGTTATAGTGTCCTCTTCATCTCTTATAACAGTCTTTGGTTTAAAATCTAGTTGGATACAAGGATGACTATTCCAGCTTTCTTTTGATGTCCACTGGCATGAAAAATGGTTCTCCACCCCCTCACTTTCAATCTGGAGGAGTCTTTGGGTCTAAAATAAGTCTCTTATAAGCAGCATATTGGTGGATCTTCTTTTTTTTTATTTTAATTATTTTTTTTATTGGAGTTAATTTGCCAACATATAGCAAAACACCCAGTGCGCATCCCGCCAAGTGCCCCCCCGCCAGGGCCCACCACCCAGTCATCCCAACCCCCAGCCCACTGCCTCTTCCACTACCCATGTTCATTTCCCAGAGTTAGGTGTCTCTCTTGCTTGTCACCCTCACTGATATTTTCACTCTTTTTCTCTCCTTGCCCTTTATTCCCTTTCACTAATTTTTATATTCCCCAAATGAAGGAGACCATGTAATCATTGTCCTTTTCCAATTGACTTCTTTCACTCAGCATTATACCCTCCATGTCCATCCATGTTGAAGCAAATGGTGGGTATTTATCGTTTCTAAAAGCTGAATAATATTCCATTGGATACATAAACCACATCTTCTTTATCCATTCATTTTTCGATGGACACCGAGGCTCCTAACACAGTTTGGCTATTGTGGACATTGCTGCTATAAACACTGGGGTGCAGATGTCCTGCCATTTCACAGCATCTGTATCCTTGGGGTAAATCCCCAGCAGTGCAATTACTGGGTCATAGGGCATATCTATTTTTAACTGTTTGAGGAACCTCCACAAAGTTTTCCAGAGTGGCTGCACCAGTTCACATTCCCACCAAGAGTGCAAGAGGGTTCCCCTTCCACCACATCTTCTCCAACATTTGTTGTTTCCTGTCTTCTGAATTTTCCCCATTCTCACTGGTGTGACGTGGTATCTCATTGTGGTTTTGATTTGTATTTCCCTGATGGCCAGTGATGCAGAGCACTTTCCCACGTGTTTGTTGACCATGTCTATGTCTTCCTCTGTGAGATTTCTCTTCATGTCTTTTGCCCATTTCATGATTGGATTGTTTGTTTCTTTGCTGTTCAGTTTAATAAGTTCTGTATACATCTTGGATACTAGCCCTTTATCTGATATGTCATTTGCAAATATCTTCTCCCATTCTGTAGGTTGTCTTTTAGTTTTTGTCTTTGACTGTTTCTTTTGCTGTGCAAAGCTTCTTATCTTGATGAAGTCCCAATAATTCATTTTTGCTTTTGTTTCTCTTCCCTTCATGGATGTTTCTTGCAAGAAGTTGCTGTGGCCAAGTTCAAAATGGGTGTTGCCTCTGTTCTCTAGGATTGTGATGGAATCTTGTCTCACAGTTAGATCTTTCATCCATTTGAGTTCATCTCTGTGTATGGTGTAACAGAATGGTCTAGTTTCATTCTTCTGCATGTGGATGTCCAATTTTCCCAGCACCATTTATTGAAGAGACTGTCTTTTTTCCAGGAATCAGGAATGGATGCTGTATTTTGTCAAATGCTGTCTCTTCATCTAATGAGAGGATCATAGGGTTCTTATTTTTTCTCTTGCTGATATGACCAATCACATTGATTGCTTTACGAGTGTTGAACCAACCTTGCATCCCAGGGATAAATCCCACTTGGTCATGCTGAATAATCTTCTTAATGCACTGTTGGATCCTATTGGCTAGTATCTTGTTGAGAATTTTTGCATCTGTGTTCATCAGGGATATTGGTCTATAATTCTCCTTTCTGGTGGGGTCTTTGTCTGGTTTTGGAATTAAGGTGATGCTGGCCTCATAGAACAAATTCGGAAGTACTCCATCTCTTTCTATCTTTCTAAACAGCTTTAGTAGAATAGATATGGTTTCTTCTTTAAACGTTTGCTAGAATTCCCCTGGGAAGCCATCTGGCCCTGGACTTTTGTGTCTTGGGAGGTTTTTGATGACTGCTTCAGTTTCCTCCCTGGTTATTGGCCTGCCAGTTCAGGTTTTCTATTTCTTCCAGTTCCAGTTTTGATAGTTTGTGGCTTTCCAGAAATGCGTCTATTTCTTCTAGATTGCCTAATTTATTGGCGTATAGCTGTTCATAACATGTTTTTAAAATCGTTTGTATTTCCTTGGTGTTGGTAGTGATCTCTCCTTTCTCATTCATAATTCTATTAATTTGAATCTTTTCTCTCTTGTTTTTAATAAGGCTGGATAATGGTTTATCTATCTTACTAAGTCTTTCAAAGAACCAACTTATGGTTTTGTTGATCTGTTCCACAGTTCTTCTGGTCTCTATTTCATTGAGTTCTGCTCGAATCTTTATTAATTCTCTTCTTCTGGGTGTAGGATCTATTTGCTGTTTTTTTCTCCAGCTCCTTTAGGTGCAAGGTTAGCTTTTGTATTTGAGTTACTTCCAGTTTTTGGATGGATGCTTGTATTGTGATGTATTTTCCCCTCAGGACTGCTTTTGATGTATCCCCAAAATTTTGAATGTTGTATCTTCATTCCCATTAGTTTCCATGAATCTTTTTTTTTTCTCTAATTTCCAGGTTGACCCTTTCATCTTTTAGCAGGATGGTCCCTAACCTCCACGTGTTTGAAATCCTTCCAAACTTCTTCTTGTGATTTAGTTCTAGTTTCAAAGCATTATGGTCTGAAAATATGCAGGGTACGATCCCAATCTTTTGGTTTCCGTTAAGACTGATTTGTGACCCAGTATGTGGTCTATACTGGAGAAAGTTCCATGTGCACTTGAGAAGAATGTGTATTCAGTTCCGTTTGGATGTAAAGTTCTGTAAATACCTGTGAAATCCATCTGGTCCAGTGTATCATTTAAAGCTCTTATTTCTTTGGAGATGTTGTGCTCAGAAGACCTGTCGATTGTAGAAAGCACTATATTCAAGTCACCAAGTATAAGTGTATTATTATCTAAGTATGTCTTAACTTTGGTTATTAACTGATTGATATTCTTGGCAGCTCCCACATTCAAGGCATAAATATTCATGATTGTTAGGTCCTCTTCTTGGATAGATCCTTTAAGTATGATATAGTGTCCCTCTTCATCTCTTACTATAGCCTTTGGGATAAACTTTAATTTATCTGATATAAGGGTGGTACCCCTGCTTTGTTTTGAGGACCATTTGAATGGTACATGGTTCTCCAACCTTTTCTTTTCAGGCTGTAGGTGTCCTTCAGTCTAAAATGAGTCTCCTGTAGACAGCAAATAGATGGTTCTTGTTTTTTATCCAGTCTGAAACCCTGCGCCTTTTGATGGGGTCATTAAGCCCATTCACTTTCAGAGTTATTATTGAAAGATATGAATTTAGTGTCATCATAATGACCTATTCAGTCCCTGTTTTTGTGGATTATTTCTTTGTCCATCTTCTTTCTTTTACAGAGTCCCCCTTAATATTTCTTGCAGAGCTGGTTTGGAGGTCACATATTCTTTCAGTTTCTGCCTATCTTGGAAGCTCTTTATCTCTCCTTCCATTCTGAATGAGAGCTTTGCTGGATAAAGTATTCTTGGCTGCATGTTCTTCTCATTTAGGACCCTGAATATATCCTGCCAGCCCTTTCTGGCCTGCCAGGTCTCTGTGGAGAGGTCTGCTATTAACCTAATACTTCTCCCCATAAAAGTTAGGGGTTTCTGGTCTCTTGCTGCTTTAAGGATCTTCCCTTTATCTTTGGAATTTGCAAGTTTCACTATTAAATGTTGAGGTGTTGGACAACTTTTATTGATTTTAGGGGGGGATCTCTCTATCTCCTGGATCTGAATGCCTGTTTCCCTTCCCACGTTAGGGAAGTTCTCAGCTATGATTTGTTCAAATACACTGTCTGGTCCTCTATCTCTTTCGGCACCCTCTGGAACCCCAATTCAATGTAGATTTTTCCTTCTGAGGCTGTCATTTATTTCTCTTAACCTACCCTCGTGATCTTTTATTTTCTCTTTTTTCCTCAGCTTCCTTTCTTGTCATCAACTTGTCTTCTATATCACTCACTTATTCTTCTACCTCATTAACCCTCATCATTAGGACCTCCAGTTTGGATTGTATCTCATTTAATTGATTTTTAATTTCGGCCTGATTAGATCTAAGTTCTGCAGTCATGAAGTCTCTTGAATCCTTTATGCTTTTTCCTAGAGCCACCAGTAGCTTTATAATCGTGCTTCTGAATTGGCTTTCTGACTTTGAATTTTAATCCAAATTTTGTAACTCTGTTGGAAAGAGGACTGTTTCTGATTCCTTCTTTTTGGTGAGTTTTTCCTTCTAGTCATTTTGCTCAGTGCAGAGTGGCCAAAAACAAGTTGTACTGGAAAAACAATAAAAAGAGAGAAAGATGGGGGGGGGGGGGACAAACAGAAAACAAAAAACAAGGGGGTATCCTCTGATTTTATATACTGCAAATCCCTAGACTTCCCCTGGAACTTTCCAGTGCTGCTTGGTCAATAACTTGCTTTTCCCCTGTCCTTCCAGCTGGTCTTCTGGGGGAAGGGTCTGCTGTGCTGATTCTTAGATGTGTGCACCTGGGGGAGCTGCCCAGCCCCCTGCTAGGTGCAAGGCTCAGTGAGAGCTGTTTATCCTGTGAGGCCTCTGCTCAGTCCCAGGTACAAGCTAACACCAGGAGGAGGAACAACAGTGACGGAGGCCAGCTCTCCAGCCCTGGAGTCAGCTCCCGCAGTAACTACCGCATCTCCCAGTCTGCAGATGCCTGGATGCTCCGGGGGCGGAAGGCACCCAGTGGCAGGAGCATCCTTGCTGTCCTGTGTCCTCCCGGACTCCGCCTGTCCTGGGGGGGAGCGCCAGAACTTGGGTGTGTTCCCCAGTGCCCTTGGCTTGCGGCCTACACCACTGGAATCCTGTCCCGGGTGTGCAGCCCCCTCCACGTGGAGCCGCCACCTATGCCACTCCTGGGGGCCCTTTAAGGAGTTTGGCCGCAGAGTGGGCCTGCTCTCCCCCAGGGCTCAGGTCCTCTGTCAGTGCATCCCCGCACCACCTGGGATCCCGCCCGAGCTCCCTGCCAGCACCTTTCCATCCGGGAAGATTGGTGAAGTTTCTGCATCTCCAGCCCGGCTTTCCTGTCCTGGGGGCACTCGCTGTGCTGCCTTAGCCCGGCTCCTCACAGAGACCCCTCCCCCTTCGATGCTTTTTTATTTCTTTTTTCCCCCCCATCTTCCTACCTTGATAGAAGCACGAACTCTTCTCACTGTAGCATTCCAGCTGTTCTCTCTTTAAATCTCAGGCCTAATTCATAGGTTTTCAAGATGATTTGAAAGTTATCTAGGTATGTTGGTGGGGACAGGTGACTTGGGGACCCTACTGTTCCCCCATCTTGCCCCACCTCCCGGATCTTCTTTTTTTTTAAATCTTTGTCTTTTGATTGGAGCATTTAGTTTTGACATTCAGAGTAATTATTGAAAGATATGAATTTAGTGCCATTGTATTACCGGTAAAGTCACCTTTCCTGTAGATTTTTCCTTTCTAGTCTTTGTTACATTTGGGCTCTGTCTCCACTCAAAGGATCCCCTTTAATATTTCTTGGAAGGCCTGTTTAGTGTTCATAAATTCCTTTAGTTTTTGTGTCATGAAAAATCTTTATCTCTCTCTCTGTTCTGAATGACAGCCTTGCTGGATAAAGTAACTATTCTTAGCTGCATATTTTTCTCATTTAGCGCCTTGAATATATGATGCCATTCCTTTCTGGCCTTACAGGTATCTGTGGACAGGTCAGCCTTTTGTTTCTGCCCTGGTAGGTTAAAGACTTCTTGTCCCTAGCTGCTTTTGGGATTTTCTCTTCATCTTTGAAATTTGCAAGCTTCATTATTATATGTTGGGGTGTTGACCTATTTTTATTGATTTTGAAGGGGTTTTCCATGCCTTCTAGACTTGAATGCCTGTTTCTTTCCCCAGATTAGGGAAGTTCTCTGTTATAATTTGGTCAAATAAACATTCTGCCCCTTTCTCCTTCTCATCTTCTGGGACCCCTATTATCTAGATATTATTCCATTTTATGAAATCACTGAATTCCTTCAGTTTACCTTTGTATTCAAATAGTTTTCTTTCCTTTTCCTTTCAACTTCCTTATTTTCCATCATTTTATCTTCTATATCACTGCTTTTCTCTTCTTCCTCATTCATTCCCATTTTTATGACCTCCACTTGGGACTGTGTCTCAATAATAGCATTTTTAATTTAAGCCTCACTAGATTTTAGTTCTTTTACGTCTCCAGTAAGCAATTCTCTTCTATGCTTTTCTCATGCTCAGCTAGTATCTTTATAATTGTTGTTGTAAATTATACTTCAGAAATCTTACTTATATCCATATTAATTAAATCCCTGGCAGTTAGTACTACCTCCTGTTCTTTCTTTTGAGGTGAGTTTCTCTGTCTCATCGTTTTGTCCAGAAAAGAAAGGAGAAAGGAGAAAAAACAAAAATAATAACAACAACAGGAAAACATACACACACACACACACACACACACACACACAACCAGATCCTGGGTGTGCTTTGGTCTGCTCCTTAAAAGAAACGAGATCTCGGGTCACTTGGGTGGCTCCATGATTGAGCATCTGCCTTTGGCTCAGGTCATGATCCTGGGGTCCTGGGATTGAGACCTGCAGCAGGCTCTCTCTGCCTATGCCCCTGCCTCTCTCTGTGTCTCTTATGAGTAAACAAACAAAATCTTAAAAAAAAAAAAAGAAAAGAAACTAGATCTCAATATCAGAAAGAGAGAAAACATATATAAAATGAAAGGAAACAAAAATAAAAACATATGAAGTATATATAAAAATAAAAACTGGAAAAATAAGAACATAAAAATAATACTAAAAAACTATAGAATAAAAAATATTAAGAATGCTATATACTGTTTTCCCCAACATCTGAAGTTTTGCAGCCTTGTCTCATCAGTAAATTTGCTGCAAGTGAGTTGTTTGTACTGATCTTCTGGGGGAGGGACCTGTTGGGCTGATTCCCGGATGGACTTGTCCCAGTGGAAATGTGCCTCCAGTCCAGAGGCAGGACTTGATGTAAACAGCTCCAGACTCCAATAGGTGAGGCTGTTTTGCTCCCCGGAGGCTCTCAGCATTGGTGGGCAGGATGAATATGACTGCATTCCACTCTTAGCCCCAGAGCTGAGAATTTCTGCCCCCCACTCTTCAGTGACCCCTCACAGAAAAGCAATCAACCATTCTGGTTTCCCTGGTTTTTCATCAGAACTCTGTGTTCACCTGTACTCTGAACTATGTAGTTATAGACCCATGCTATTCCTCTCCGGGGAGAGTGGGGGATTTTGCCACACTTCTGCCTTTTGCTGGACCCTTCCCAGGCAAACAGTTGCACAACTGTGTAGAGGTTTGCAGTTTATAGCAAAATAGAGCAGAAAGCTAGCACCTAGACTCCTTGTTCTCATTCAGCTTTCCTACTTCTATGCTAGGAACTCTGCTGCAGTCAGGCACAAGCCATTCTTGTGATCCTGGGATACTGAGACCACACTGTCACACCTGGGACTCCACCCTGCTTCACCATCTGAGCACTTTAAGCCAGGCATACGCACCTCCTCTACACACACACACACACACACACACACACAGTACCAAACTTTTAAAAGTTGTGATTTTTTCACTGCACTGCTTATAATACTTTGCAGTAACATCCTGAAGCAGGTTCCTTCTCCTCCGCCATATCCTCAGCTATATCACATCAGATTCAAGTCTCCCTACATCCTACCTTCCAAACAGTGGTTGTTTTTCTACTTGTAGACTTGCAGCATTTGTTTTCTCTGATCTCTGATTGATTTCTCAGTTGTTCAAAGTGATTTGATAGTTATCTAGTTGTATTTCAGAGACAAGACAAACTTAGACTCCCCCTACTCCTTCACCATCTTAACCCTTCTTCCCTCTCTTTGAATTTTGTCAACAGTTGTTAATCAATTGCTTTGCTCAACCTTGAGATGTGAAGTGAGCAGCATGTGCTCCGTGCTTAGAGGTCTTTTGGCTGCTTGTCCCCAAGAAGAGCAAGGTACAGAGGATGGAGAATCTCAGGAGAAGCAATTCCTGAGCATTGCACAGGAGGAAGAATGGCTGGTTGGTTATTCAATGGTGAGGGACATTGAAGAAGACAGGAGATGCATCCTTTTTGGTTAGACAAAGGGAAGGCAGGGCTTACTGTCTACAAGCTCAGAGATAGGATGAGCTTTTGGGCTATTGAAATCAGCAACACAGACCTAGGGTTTTACTCCCTTCTCCTTCACCTTTCTGAGGTCAGTTTTGTTCTAAGGCTGGCTCTGTTCCTGGTGATGACATGACCTGAGCCAGGTCCCACTGTCCATAGAAAAGGTTGTTGCTCTCCACACAGAAGCAGAGTTCTGGGTTCCTTCACCTCAAGTTGCACAGATTGGAGTTTTTGACAAATTGAGGGGAGAATGTCTTGACTGGAGCTTCTGGCTAAAGCTGAAAGAAAAGTAAACTTCCCTCCAAGTACCTGAGTTACATGAATGTACTCTCAGGAATATCTGGGTCCTGTTAGAGCAGGGACAAAGAAGGAGTGGAAGGAAAGTGATGCTGTCCCAACTCTCTCCCTGCATGCCTAAGTTTGCCTCATCTCTTCTTGGAGCAACACATACAAAAAAAACTTACTTGGGAAGATCCACAATACTGCTTTCCAGAGCTAATGTAATAATGGTTGTTAGCACAAAGTACAAGAAAAACCATATGCATATTTCTCATATGCATATTATCTGAGTTCAGAATGCTCCAGCTTCCAGATTTTCCTGAATTAACCTTCTTTCCCAAGGACTTCTCTCCTCCCTAGATACCTCCTCTTGGAAAATGGTATGATCCAGGAAGTGGCTTTGGGAATATGCATACCAAAGCCATTTCAGAGAAATAAACATCATAAAGGGAACTGTCAGCTACTCTGTAGGATGACAAATATTCATAGAAGCCTACAGTAATAATGGATCCAGTGAGTGTGATCTCAAAATGAACATTGTACAAAGATGAAGTTGATGATTATCTCAAATAAACACAGGGTAGGATTTAAGATGGCAGTGCAGTAGGCAATACACTATCTTTGCCTTGTCCCTCAAATACAGCTAGATAAATATCAAATTCAGAAGAGCCCCAAAATCAATAATGCTGAAAGCGAACTGCAGAATTGGAGGGCGAAAAGAGTCCACATAGTGGAAAGTAAAAGGTGTGGAGATGTGATTCAGGGGGAAAATAATTGAGGGTGCTTCAGAGGGTAGGGAGCCTTAATCTCAGAGAGAGAGGGGAGAGAGATAAAGAGAGAAAGTAGTGTGCAAAGGATTACACAAGAAAAACACATCCCCAAAACCATTGACTGGGGAAACTAGAGCAACTGATAATCACAAATTTTTACAAGCAGTGGAATTCAAAGTCTGAAGTTTTAGACGTCCACACCGTCATCAGGTGGAGCCTGGTGGGCGTAGGGGTGCTTCTGTTGGGAAGGAGGATGGAGGCCTGAGAGTAGACTGCGTGGTCTGAGGATCCCCTGGGTAGCACTGGGAGATACAGTCCCCCTTCTTGGAGTGCATTTGGGGGGAAGTGGCACTGCCTCCAGGGGACAAAGAGCTGGCACATGCCAATGTGCTGCCCTATTCTTTACCATAGGAATAAGGACCCCTGCTGAGGGCAGCAAACCTTGGTGCCTGCTTTTTGCTGTGCTTCATCATGAACTCCAAGCCGCTGTATGATGTGCAACTGCTTTTCTGAGACAAGCCAACACCAGCAACAGCATGGCCATACCCTCCCCCGAAGGATCACTGCAGTTCCATGCTACCTTAGGTCCACAAAATTTGGAGTTTTGAACCCCAGCTGCATGCCCAAGATAAAATAGAGGAACACTGCACTGCTGGGTGGGCCAATGGCTTGGACATAGGCCGGGTGAAGGCAAGAGTCTGACAGTTGCCTGGGACATGACACAGGGCATTGTTTGCTCTTTTGTGAGTGTTTGTGAGGGCTCTTTTGTACTAAACAGTGGCAAGTGGAAACTCCCCACTCGGGGCAAGAGAGTGGAGCGAGGCCATTTTCCCCTGCCCATCCACCAGCACTAACTGAATTCAGTGAGCGACACAGCACACATAGTGGAGGCTAGAGCCACTTAACCAAGTCCTGCCCTGCTGCACCCTGCAGGAATGCCTTTACTAGAGCAAATCTGCCTGAGAACCAGCATAGCAGACCCCTCCCCCAAATGACCAGCACAAACCCCTCACATGCACCAAGTCTACTTGATCATAGTGCTGTAAAATTTCAGCTACTGTGGAAATAGGATCAGGCTTATTTTCAAAAGCATACCAAAGCATAGCTAGTTAAAACACCACACAGTGGACAGGGTCCAAATATTCCCCACAGCAGGCAAGGAGAGCTGCAGAGGATTGACCTGAGGGAAAGAGCAGCCAAAATATAGCAACAGAGTGCACACTCTGAAGCACTTCCTGAAGCACCAGGCCCTGGACAGTATAGGCTGTCTTCTTAATATAGCCATTACTCTCAAAAGCAGGAAATATAATAGACTTTCCTAATGCCCTAACATGCATGCATGTGTGCACGTACACACACACACACACACACACGCAAAAACAGTGACCTAGACAAAATACCAAGATGGAGGAATTCATCCCAAAAGAAAGCACAAGAAGAGGTCACAGCCAGGGATCTAATTAAAACAGATATAAGTAATATGCCTGAACCAGAATTTAAAACTGCAATCATAATAGTAGCTGGGCTTGAGAAAAGCATAGAAAATACTAGAGAGACCCTTACTACAGAGATAAAGAACCTAAAAATTAGTGAAGCCAAAAATAAAAAATGCTATAACCAAGATGCAAAACCAACTGCATGTAATGACCACAAGGATGGAAGAAGCAGAGGCATGAATAAGTGAAATAGATAAAATGATGGAAAATAAGGAAGCTGAAAAAGAAGAGGGAAAGAAGAGTATTGGATCACGAATGTAGATTTATGGAACTCAGCAACTCCATAGAGCATAAAAACATTCATATCATAGGAGTCCCAGAAAAAGAACACAGGGGAAAGGGAGCAGAAGGTTATTTGAGCAAATTATTGAAAACTTCCCTAATCTGGGGAAGGAAACAAACATCCAAATCCAGGAGACAAGAGAACTTCCTTCAAACCCAACAAAAACTGGCCACCAAGACATATTGTATTAAATTTTACAAAATACAGAGATAAGGAAAGAATCCTGAAAGCAACAAGGGAAGACAAATCCCTACAAAGGAAGACAAATCAGGTTCACAGCAGATCTCTCCACAGAACCCTGGCAGGCCATATGGGAATGGCATATTATATTCACTGTGCTGAATGGGGAAAAAATGCAGCCAAGAATACTTTATCCAATAAGACTACATTCAGAATAGAAGGAAAGAGAAAGAGCTTCCCAGATGAACAATAGCTAAATACCCTTCCCCAGAGGATCATTGCAGTTCCATGCTACACTAAGTCCACAAAATTTGGAGTTTTGAACCCCAGCTGCATGCCCAAGATAAAATAGAGGAACACTGCACTGCTGGGTGGGCTAACGGCTTGGACATAGGCAGGGTGAAGGCAAGAGTCTGACAGAACCCTGGGACATGACACAAGGCATTGTTTGCTCTTTTGTGAGGGTTTCCTAAACAGTGGCAAGTGGAAACTCCCCACTTGGGACAAGAGAGATAACTACTAAACCAGCCCTGCAGGAAATATTAAAGGGGACACTTTGAGTGGGAAAGAAAGACCAAAATACAATGATTAGAAAGGAACAGAGAACCTCCCCACAAACATTGACATTACAGGGAAAACAATGGCACTAAAATCATATCTATCATTAATTATCCTGAACGTAAATGAACTAAACTCTCCAATCAAAAGACATAGGATATCAGAAATGGATAAAATGACAAGACCTATCTATATGCTGCTTACAAGAGACTCCTTTTAGACCTAAAGACACTTCCAGTTGGGAGTGAGGGGGTGGAGAACCCTCTATAATGTTAATGGATATATTAAAAAAAAAAAAAAAGCCAGAGTAACATCCTTATATCAGACAAACTAGATTTTAAGCAAAGACTGTAATAAGAGATGAAGAAGGACACTATATCATAATAAAGGAGTCTATCAAACAAAAATATAAGATAATTGTAAATATTTATGCCTCTAACTTGGGAGCACCCAAATATATGCATCAATTAATAACAAAACTATAGCTCTAAAAAATAAAGAAACTCATTGATAATAATATAATAATAGCAGGGGACTTTGACACCCTATTCACAACAATGAACAGATCATCTAAGCAGAAGATCAACAAGGAAATAATGACTTTGAATGATACACTGGACCACATAGACTTAACAGATACATTGAGAACATTTTATCTTAAAGCAGCAGAATACACATTCTTTTCAAGTGCACATGGAACATTCTCCAGAATAGATCATATACTGGGTCACAAATTAGCCCTCAGGAAGTACAAAAATATTGAGCATGGTATGAACCATGCATCTTTTCTGACCACAGTGCTATGGTGACTTCAAGAAAAATCTGGAAAGACCACAAATACATGGAGGTTAAAGAATATCCTACTAAAGAATATATGATTAAATCAGTGAATTAAAGAAGAATTTAAAAAATACATGGAGGCAAATGAAAATGAAAGTATGATAGTCCAAAATCTTTGGGACACAGCAAAGCCAGTCCTAAAAGTAAAGTATACCACAATACAGGCCTACCTCAAGAAGCAAGAAAAGTCTCAAATATGCAACCTAATGCTATACCTGAAGGAGCTAAAAAAGGAAAGCAAATAAAGCATAAAGCCAGAAGAAGCAAGGAAATAATAAAGAATCGAGCAGAAATCAATGATTTAGAAACAAACAAACAAAAACTCCCAGTAGAACAGATCGATGAAACTAGGAGCTGGTTCTTTGAAGGAATTACCAAAATTGATAAATCACTAGTCAGACTTATGAAAAAGAAAAGAGAAAAAACCCAAATAAAGAAAATCATGAATGAAAGAGGAGAGATCACAACAAACACCACAGAAATACAAACTAAATTATAAGAAAATATTATAAAAAATTATAAGCCAACAAATTAGACAATCTGAAAGAAATGGACAAATTCCTAGAAACAGACAAACTATCAAAACTGTAATAGGAAGAAATTGAAAATATGAACAGACCATAACTGGCAAAGAAATTGAATCAGTAATCAAAAATCTTCCAACAAACAAAAGCCCAGGGCCAGATGCCTTCCCAGGGGAATTCTACTAACTATTTAAAGAACAATGAATACCTACCTATTCTTTTGAAACTACTCCCCAAAAAATGGAAATGAAAGGAAAACTTCAAAAGTCATTCTGTGAGGGCAGTATCACCATAATTCCAAAACCAGATTAAGACCTCAATTAATAGAAGAATTATAGACCAATATCTCTAATGAACATGGATGAAAAAATTCTCCATGAGATGAACCCCAGAGGGGGAGGAGCAAGATGGCGGAAGAGTAGGGTCTCCAAATCACCTGTCTCCACCAAACTACCTAGAAAACCTTCAAATTATCCTGAAAATCTATGAATTCGGCCTGAGATTTAAAGAGAGACCAGCTGGAATGCTACAGTGAGAAGAATTCGCGCTTCTATCAAGGTAGGAAGACGGGGAAAAAGAAATAAAGGAACAAAGGCCTCCAAGGGGGAGGGGCCCCGCGAGGAACCGGGCTGAGGCCGGGGCGAGTGTCCCCAGGATAGGAGAGCCCCGTCCCGGAGACGCAGGAGCTGCACCGACCTTCCCGGGCGGAAAGGGGCTCGCAGGGAGTTGGAGCAGGACCCAGGAGGGCGAGGATGCCCTCAGGCTCCCTGGGACAGTAACAGCAACTGCGCGCCCAGGAGAGTGCGCCGAGCTCCCTAAGGGCTGCAGCGCGCACGGCGGGACCCGGCAGGACCGGAGCAGCTCGGGGGGCTCGGGCGGCGGCTCCGCGGAGGGGGCTGCGCGGCCCCGGGAGCAGCTCGGAGGGGCTCGGGCAGAGGAAGAGGCTCCGTGCAGAGGGGGCTGCGCGGTTCCAGGAGCAGCTCGGAGGGGCTCGGGCGGCGGCTCCGCGGAGGGGGCTGCGCGGCCCGGGAGCGCGATTCCACCAGCGCAGGCTCCGGAGCACAGGGCGCCGGGACACAGCCCAGGATCCGGCCTCCCCCCGGGACAGGCAGAGGCCGGGAGGGCCCAGGACAGCGAGGACGCTCCTGCCCCAGCTGAGCAGATCAGCGGCCCCGCCCCGGAGCCTCCAGGCCCTGCAGACGGAGTTCCTGCGGGGGCTGAATCCAGGTTTCCAGAGCTGCCCCGCCACTAGGGCTGTTGCTCCTGCGGCCTCACGGGGTAAACAACCCCCACTGAGCCCTGCACCAGGCGGGGGCACAGCAGCTCCCCCAACTGCTAACACCTGAAAATCAGCACAGCAGGCCCCTCCCCCAGAACACCAGCTAGACGGACAACTTCCAGGAGAAGCCAAGGGACTTAAAGTACACAGAATCAGAAGATACTCCCCGGTGGTTCTTTTTTTGTTTGTTTGTTTTTGTTTTTGTTTTTGTTTTATTTTGCTTTTTGATTTGTATCCTTCCCCCACCCCCTTTTTTTCTCCTTTCTTTTTCTTTCTCTTTTTCTTCCCTTTTTTTTTTTCTTTTTTCGTTTTTTTTTTTCTTTTTCTTCCCTTTTTTTTCTCTTTCTCTTTTCTTTCCTTCTTTCTCTCCTCTCTTTTTCTCTTTTTCCCAATACAACTTGCTTTTGGCCACTCTGCACTGAGCAAAATGACTAGAAGGAAAACCTCACCTCAAAAGAAAGAATCAGAAACAGTCCTCTCTCCCACAGAGTTACAAAATCTGGATTACAATTCAATGTCACAAAGCCAATTCAGAAGCACTATTATACAGCTACTGGTGGCTCTAGAAAAAAGTATAAAGGACTCAAGAGACTTCATGACTGCAGAATTTAGAGCTAATCAGGCAGAAATTAAAAATCAATTGAATGAGATGCAATCCAAACTAGAAGTCCTAACGACGAGGGTTAACGAGGTGGAAGAACGAGTGAGTGACCTAGAAGACAAGTTGATAGCAAAGAGGGAAACTGAGGAAAAAAGAGACAAACAATTAAAAGACCATGAAGATAGATTAAGGGAAATAAACGACAGCCTGAGGAAGAAAAACCTACGTTTAATTGGGGTTCCCGAGGGCGCCGAAAGGGACAGAGGGCCAGAATATGTATTTGAACAAATTCTAGCTGAAAACTTTCCTAATCTGGGAAGGGAAACAGGCATTCAGATCCAGGAAATAGAGAGATCCCCCCCTAAAATCAATAAAAACCGTTCAACACCTCGACATTTAATTGTGAAGCTTGCAAATTCCAAAGATAAAGAGAAGATCCTTAAAGCAGCAAGAGACAAGAAATCCCTGACTTTTATGGGGAGGAGTATTAGGGTAACAGCAGACCTCTCCACAGAGACCTGGCAGGCCAGAAAGGGCTGGCAGGATATATTCAGGGTCCTAAATGAGAAGAACATGCAACCAAGAATACTTTATCCAGCAAGGCTCTCATTCAAAATGGAAGGAGAGATAAAGAGCTTCCAAGACAGGCAGCAACTAAAAGAATATGTGACCTCCAAACCAGCTCTGCAAGAAATTTTAAGGGGGCCTCTTAAAATTCCCCTTTAAGAAGAAGTTCAGTGGAACAGTCCACAAATACAAAGACTGAATAGATATCATGATGACACTAAACTCATATCTCTCAATAGTAACTCTGAATGTGAACGGGCTTAATGACCCCATCAAAAGGCGCAGGGTTTCAGACTGGATAAAAAAGCAGGACCCACCTATTTGCTGTCTACAAGAGACTCATTTTAGACAGAAGGACACCTACAGCCTGAAAATAAAAGGTTGGAGAACCATTTACCATTCGAATGGTCCTCAAAAGAAAGCAGGGGTAGCCATCCTTATATCAGATAAACTAAAATTTACCCCAAAGACTGTAGTGAGAGATGAAGAGGGACACTATATCATACTTAAAGGATCTATTCAACAAGAGGACTTAACAATCCTCAATATATATGCTCCGAATGTGGGAGCTGCCAAATATATCAATCAATTATTAACCAAAGTGAAGAAATACTTAGATAATAATACACTTATACTTGGTGACTTCAATCTAGCTCTTTCTATACTCGATAGGTCTTCTAAGCAAAACATCTCCAAAGAAACGAAAGCTTTAAATGATACACTGGACCAGATGGATTTCACAGATATCTACAGAACTTTACATCCAAATTCAACTGAATACACATTCTTCTCAAGCGCACATGGAACTTTCTCCAGAATAGACCACATATTGGGTCACAAATCGGGTCTGAACCGATACCAAAAGATTAGGATTGTCCCCTGCATATTCTCGGACCATAATGCCTTGAAATTAGAACTAAATCACAACAAGAAGTTTGGAAGGACCTCAAACACATGGAGGTTAAGGACCATCCTGCTAAAAGATAAAAGGGTCAACCAAGAAATTAAGGAAGAATTAAAAAGATTCATGGAAACTAATGAGAATGAAGATACAACCGTTCAAAATCTTTGGGATGCAGCAAAAGCAGTCCTAAGGGGGAAATACATCGCAATACAAGCATCCATTCAAAAACTGGAAAGAACTCAAATACAAAAGCTAACCTTACATATAAAGGAGCTAGAGAAAAAACAGCAAATAGATCCTACACCCAAGAGAAGAAGGGAGTTAATAAAGATTCGAGCAGAACTCAACGAAATCGAGACCAGAAGAACTGTGGAACAGATCAACAGAACCAGGAGTTGGTTCTTTGAAAGAATTAATAAGATAGATAAACCATTAGCCAGCCTTATTAAAAAGAAGAGAGAGAAGACTCAAATTAATAAAATCATGAATGCGAAAGGAGAGATCACTACCAACACCAAGGAAATACAAACGATTTTAAAAAAATATTATGAACAGCTATACGCCAATAAATTAGGCAATCTAGAAGAAATGGACGCATTCCTGGAAAGCCACAAACTACCAAAACTGGAACAGGAAGAAATAGAAAACCTGAACAGGCCAATAACCAGGGAGGAAATTGAAGCAGTCATCAAAAACCTCCCAAGACACAAGAGTCCAGGGCCAGATGGCTTCCCAGGAGAATTTTATCAAACGTTTAAAGAAGAAATCATACCTATTCTCCTAAAGCTGTTTGGAAAGATAGAAAGAGATGGAGTACTTCCAAATTCGTTCTATGAAGCCAGCATCACCTTAATTCCAAAGCCAGACAAAGACCCCGCCAAAAAGGAGAATTACAGACCAATATCCCTGATGAACATGGATGCAAAAATTCTCAACAAGATACTGGCCAATAGGATCCAACAGTACATTAAGAAAATTATTCACCATGACCAAGTAGGATTGATCCCTGGGACACAAGGCTGGTTCAACACCCGTAAAACAATCAATGTGATTCATCATATCAGCAAGAGAAAAACCAAGAACCATATGATCCTCTCATTAGATGCAGAGAAAGCATTTGACAAAATACAGCATCCATTCCTGATCAAAACTCTTCAGAGTGTAGGGATAGAGGGAACATTCCTCGACATCTTAAAAGCCATCTATGAAAAGCCCACAGCAAATATCATTCTCAATGGGGAAGCACTGGGAGCCTTTCCCCTAAGATCAGGAACAAGACAGGGATGTCCACTCTCACCACTGCTATTCAACATAGTACTGGAAGTCCTAGCCTCAGCAATCAGACAACAAAAAGACATTAAAGGCATTCAAATTGGCAAAGAAGAAGTCAAACTCTCCCTCTTCGCCGATGACATGATACTCTACATAGAAAACCCAAAAGTCTCCACCCCAAGATTGCTAGAACTCATACAGCAATTCGGTAGCGTGGCAGGATACAAAATCAATGCCCAGAAGTCAGTGGCATTTCTATACACTAACAATGAGACTGAAGAAAGAGAAATTAAGGAGTCAATCCCATTTACAATTGCACCCAAAAGCATAAGATACCTAGGAATAAACCTCACCAAAGATGTAAAGGATCTATACCCTCAAAACTATAGAACACTTCTGAAAGAAATTGAGGAAGACACAAAGAGATGGAAAAATATTCCATGCTCATGGATTGGCAGAATTAATATTGTGAAAATGTCAATGTTACCCAGGGCAATATACACGTTTAATGCAATCCCTATCAAAATACCATGGACTTTCTTCAGAGAGTTAGAACAAATTATTTTAAGATTTGTGTGGAATCAGAAAAGACCCCGAATAGCCAGGGGAATTTTAAAAAAGAAAACCATATCTGGGGGCATCACAATGCCAGATTTCAGGTTGTATTACAAAACTGTGGTCATCAAGACAGTGTGGTACTGGCACAAAAACAGACGCATAGATCAGTGGAACAGAATAGAGAATCCAGAAGTGGACCCTGAACTTTATGGGCAACTAATATTCGATAAAGGAGGAAAGACTATCCATTGGAAGAAAGACAGTCTCTTCAATAAATGGTGCTGGGAAAATTGGACATCCACATGCAGAAGAATGAAACTAGACCACTCTCTTTCACCATACACAAAGATAAACTCAAAATGGATGAAAGATCTAAATGTGAGACAAGATTCCATCAAAATCCTAGAGAAGAACACAGGCAACACCCTTTTTGAACTCGGCCATAGTAACTTCTTGCAAGATACATCCACGAAGGCAAAAGAAACAAAAGCAAAAATGAACTATTGGGACTTCATCAAGATAAGAAGCTTTTGCACAGCAAAGGATACAGTCAACAAAACTAAAAGACAACCTACAGAATGGGAGAAGATATTTGCAAATGACATATCAGATAAAGGGCTAGTTTCCAAGATCTATAAAGAACTTATTAAACTCAACACCAAAGAAACAAACAATCCAATCATGAAATGGGCAAAAGACATGAACAGAAATCTCACAGAGGAAGACATAGACATGGCCAACATGCATATGAGAAAATGCTCTGCATCACTTGCCATCAGGGAAATACAAATCAAAACTACAATGAGATACCACCTCACACCAGTGAGAATGGGGAAAATTAACAAGGCAGGAAACAACAAATGTTGGAGAGGATGCGGAGAAAAGGGAACCCTCTTACACTGTTGGTGGGAATGTGAACTGGTGCAGCCACTCTGGAAAACTGTGTGGAGGTTCCTCAAACAGTTAAAAATAGACCTGCCCTACGACCCAGCAATTGCACTGTTGGGGATTTACCCCAAAGATACAAATGCAATGAAACGCCGGGACACCTGCACCCCGATGTTTCTAGCAGCAATGGCCACGATAGCCAAACTGTGGAAGGAGCCTCGGTGTCCAACGAAAGATGAATGGATAAAGAAGATGTGGTTTATGTATACAATGGAATATTACTCAGCTATTAGAAATGACAAATACCCACCATTTGCTTCAACGTGGATGGAACTGGAGGGTATTATGCTGAGTGAAGTAAGTCAGTCGGAGAAGGACAAACATTATATGTTCTAATTCATTTGGGGAATATAAATAATAGTGAAAGGGAAAAGAAGGGAAGGGGGAAGAAATGTGTGGGAAATATCAGAAAGGGAGACAGAACGTAAAGACTGCTATCTCTGGGAAACGAACTAGGGGTGGTAGAAGGGGAGGAGGGCGGGGGGTGGGAGTGAATGGGTGACGGGCACTGGGTGTTATTCTGTATGTTAGTAAATTGAACACCAATAAAAAAATAAAAAAAAAATAAATAAAATAAAATAAAATAAAAAAATAATAAATAAATAAATAAATAAATATGAACCCCTAATCTTGAAAATTTACATTCTATTTGATCCAGAAATTCTTCCAGAAAATCACCTGAAGGAATTAAGCATCCATGTGTTGAAAAAATGTGGCCATATAAATGAATGTTCACTGTAGTGCTGTGTGTTTCACAGTAAAAATATGTAAGTGACCTCAATCCCTATGTAATAAAGAATAGTTTAGGTAAAAAAAAACAAAACAAAAAAAAATTCTCCATGAGATAATAGCAAATCAAATTCAACAGTACATTAAAAGAATGATTCACCATGATCAAGTGGGATTTATTCGTGGGCTGTTGGGGTGGTTCAACATTTGCAAATCAATTGATGTGATACATCATGTTAATAAAAGGAAGGCTAAGAACCATATGATCCTCTCAACAGTTGCAGAAAAAAAACATTTGACAAATTCAGCACCCATTCTTTTTTTTTAATTTTTTAATTTTATTTATTCATGAGAGACACAGAGAGAGAGAGAGAGAGAGGCACAGACATAGGCAGAGGGAGAAGCAGGCTCCATGCAGGGAGCCTGATGTGGGACTCGATCCCGGGACTCCAGGATCATGCCCTGAGCTGAAGGCACACACTTAACTGCTGAGCCACCTAGGCATCCCATTAGCACCCATCTTGATAAAAACCCTCAAAAAAGTAGAGATAGAAGGAACATACCTCAACATGATAAAGGCCATATACCAAATACAGCTATTATTATCCTCAATGGAGAGAGACAGAGCTTTTTCTCTATAGTCAGGAACAAGATAGGGATGTCCACTCCCACCATTGTTATTCAACATAGTCCTCAGCAATCAGATAACAAAAAGAAATGAAATGCATCCAAATTGCAAGGAAGAGATCAAACTTTAATTATTTGCAGATGACATGATACTCTATGTAAAAAACAAAACAAAACAAAAAAAAGAAAAGAAAAGAAAACCCAAAGACTCCACATAAAATTGCTAGAACTAATATTTGAATTCAACAGAGTTGCAGGATATAAAGCCAATGTACAGAAATCTGTGGCATTTCGATACATCAATAATGAAGCAGCAGAAGGAGAAAATTAAGAAAACATTCCTATTTACTATTGCACCAAAAATCATGATACCTAAGAATAAGCCTACCAAAATAGATAAAAGATCTATACTCTGAAAACTATAAAACATTTATGAAGGAAATTGAAGATGACACAAAAGAATGGAAAAACATTCCATGCTTATGGATTGGAAGGACAAATATTTTAAATCTTTAAATTTGCCACCCAATGCAATCTACATATTCAATGCAAACCCTATCAAAATACCATCAACATTTTTCACAGAGCTAGAACAAATAATCCTAAAGTTTGCATGGAACCACAAAACCACAAATAGCCAAAGCAATCTTGAAAAAGAAATGGAAAACTGGAGGCATCACAATTCCAGACTTCAAACTATATTACAGAGCTATAGTCATCAAGACAGTACACTACTGGCACAAAAACAGACACATAGATCAGTGGAACAGAATAGAAAAGTCAGAAATGGACCACCATTATAATGTCAATTAGTCTTTGACAAAGCAGGAAAGAATATCCAATGGAAAAAATTCTCTTCAATGAATGGTGCTGGTAAAACTAGACAGCAACATGCAGGAGAATGAAACTGGACAACTTTCTTACACCACACACAAAAATAAACCCCAAATGGATGAAAGCCCTAAATGTGAGACAGGAATCCATCACAATCTTAGAGAGGAACACAGACAATAACCTCTTTGACCTTGGACATAGTAATAGTAACTTCTTACTAGACATGTCTCTGGAGGCAAAGGAATCAAAAGCAAAATGAAGTATTGGGATTTCATCAACATTAAAAAGCTTCCTCATGGTGAAGGAAACAATCAATAAAACCAAAAGGCAACCTACAGAATGAGAAAATATTTGCAAATGACATATATGATAAAGGGTTAGTATCCAAAATCTATAAGGAACCTATCAAAGTCAACACCCAAAACATAAATAATCAGTTAAGAAATGGGCAAAAGACATGAACAGACATTTTTCCAAAGAAGACATACAGATGGCTAACAGACACATGAGAAGATTCTCAACACCATTCATCAGGGAAATACAAATCAAAATGAGATACCACTTTATCCCTTTCAGAATGGCTAAAATTAACACAGGAAACAACAGATGTTGGTGAGGATGCAGAAAACAGGGAACCCTCTTGCACTGTTGGTGGGAATGCAAACTGGTGCAGCCACTCTGGAGAACAGTTTTTTGAGGTTCCTCAAGTAGTTGAAAGTAGGACTACTCTAGGACTTAACAATTGCATTAGTAGGTATTTACCCAAAGGATACAAAAATATTAACTTGAAGGGGCATATACACCCTGATATTTATAGCAACATTAAAAACAATAGCCAAATTATGGAAAGATCCCAAATATCCATTGACTAATGAATGGAAATATATATATATATACATATATATATATATATATGTATATATATATAACAGAATATTACTCAGCCATCAAAAAGAATGAAATCTTGCCATTGCCATTTGCAATGATGTGGATAGAGCTCAAATGTATTATGGTAAGCGATATAAGTCATTCCAAGAAAGGCAAATACTGTGTAGTTTCACTCATATGTGAAATTTAAGAAATGAAACAGTTGAACCTAAGAAAGGAGCAAAAAAAGAGAGAGAAGCAAACCATAAGAGACTTTGTTAGAGAGTACAAACTGAGGATTGCTGGAGGGGGAGGCCGGCTGGGAGGTGGGCTAAATAGGTGATGGGTATTAAGGAGGACACTTGTGCTGATCACTGGGTGTTATATGTAAGTGATGAATCACTGAACTCTGCTCCTAAAACCAATATTACATGGTGTGTTGAGTATAATTTAAATAACAACTTTTAAAAAAAGCACTGGGTAATATATTACTCAATCCTTATCACAATGTTAAATAATTTTAAATGGCTTTCTAAAGCTACCTCTGCTCCTGGTGACAAAATGACAGAACTAATTATTTGACTTTATACAGAATGCCAATTCCACACCCCAAGTCAGTTTTAAGTTTCTGGAGCCCAGATCTTGTGTCATCTTCACCTTATATCCTTAGCTCTAGCATAGAACCTAGCTCTTAGAATATGTTCAGTAAATGTTTGATAGATCCAAGAATAAATGTTCATAATGAAACACTAAAGGCATTCTTGTTAAAACCAGAGATAAAGAAAATTGCTTGTTATAAACTATTATTATTTAATATTTTCTGGAATTTCTGGTTAATGCAGTAATACATAAATTTTAGAAAGAATGAATATTGCAATCCAAAATAATATTATCATTACTTACAAAAGTTAAGCTCATATGCCTAAAAAGTCCAAATTAATTAAGAGGTTCTCAGAGCTAATAAGAGAAAGCAATAAGTTGACTATGAGGAAAACAAACTAGAGCTTTCCTATAGAGGCAGAAGGAAAAGATCTTAGTCACCAATACAATAGCAACACTAGTAAAATTCAAATGCCAGAGAATAATCTTTGTAAATTATAAAGACAATTTGCCGGAAGTTAAGAAGACATAAACCAAAGTCTTAAACTACAATGACCTGCCTCATTTCTAGCTTAGAAAACTAAACATTGCTTAATCTATCATTTTTCAGTGGGAATGCCATCCCTTCCATAAGATTTTCTCCAAAAAACTCCTGCTCTGGAACTGACTGTCAGTTCTAGGGACTAAGTGGGGTCCTAGTCACGGCTTCTCATGTTCTATGGGAGTATTGGTGTATGAGTAGGATTCTGACACCAGTTCTTTTTCCGCATCACCAACCAAATCTCAGATACCAGATGACTGTAATACAATTCAACTCATTTCTTTTTTTTAAATAATAAATTTATTTTTTTATTGGTGTTCAATTTGCCAACATACAGAATAACACGCAATGCTCATCCTGTCAAGTGCCCATCTCAGTGCCCGCCACACATTCACCTCGACTCCCCACCCTCCTCCCCTTCCACCACCCCTAGTTTGTTTCCCAGAGTTAGGAGTCTCTCATGTTCTGTCTCCCTTTCTGATATTTCCCACTTATTTTTTCTCCTTTCCCCTTTATTCCCTTTCACTGTTATTTATATTCCCCAAATGAATGAGACCATACAATGTTTGTCCTTCTCCGATTGACTTATTTCACTCAGCATAATACCCTCCAGTTCCATCCACGTTGAAGCAAATGGTGAGTATTTGTCGTTTCTAATGGCTGAGGAATATTCCATTGTATACACAGACCACATCTTCTTTATCCATTCATCTTTCGATGGACACCGACGCTCCTTCCACAGTTTGGCTATTGTGGACATTGCTGCTAGAAACATCGGGGTGCAGGTGTCCCGGCGTTTCATTGCATCTGTATCTTTGGGAATTCAACTCATTTCTGACACTATCTACTGGGAATTATCTATCTACAGATTAAGGGCTCAGATTTAAGCCCTGTAAGACTGCCCTTCGTTTCAGATGTCAATCACAAACCCAAGCTATTGCCTCTGCTTCTGACCTACTGGCTATAAATCAGAGGTTCCCAAAACCTCTCCTTGGGTTCGATTACTTTGCTAGAGCAGCTCACAAAATTCAGGAAACTACTTTACTCATTAGGATACCAGTTTATTATAAAAACATATAATTCAAGAACAGCCAGATGGTGGAGATATGTAGGGTAAGGTGTGGGAAGAGAGATGTAGAGCTTCCATGCCCTCTCCAGGGACATCACACTCCATCACCTCTATATGTCCACCAATCCAACAGCTTTCTAAACCCCTTCCTTTTGTGTCTTTATGGAAGCTTTCTTATATAGGCACAACTGATAGACATCAGTGACTTTAGTGATTGAACTCAGTCTCAATCCCATCTCCTCTCCTCATAGGTCAAGGTCAAGGTGGAGGGTGGTGTGGGAACGGTATGAAGACTAAAAATTCTAGCCTTCTAATCACATGATTGGCCTCACTGGTAAGGAGTCTCCATTTTTAGGTGCTTTACAAGAGCTGCCTCATTAACATGAACTCAGAAGTGATTTAAAGGGGCTTGTTATGAATACCAAGACAACTTTATCACTCTCATCCCAGGAAACTTCAAGGTTTTTAGGAGATCTGTGCTAGGAAAGAGGAACAAAGATCAGATATGTATTTATTTATAAGTCACAATATCATGGTTAGCCTAAGGGGAAGTTTGTAGGAGCAGCATCCTAAAAAGCCCAGGTTGATTGTTTCAAATAATAATATAGAACAGGGTTGCCAAACCTAAAATGAGCAAATGAGAAGCCAAAAAAGTTGAGAAAGAAGCTGTGTAGGGCATGACTCACAGCGGCAATGGGAGGCAGAAGCTGAGAAAAGACCCCAGGACTTCCCCAAGTGCCCACAGGGCCACCCTGTCCAGAGGTACAAAACCTGGCACATATTATTCTCTAAATACATATTTGCTGAACCAAAACACAAGCCATGTCACACAGCATATACAGGCTTTGGGGATCATGGGCATGTTGTACTATTAAAACTGTACTAAAAGATACTCTACCTTGATTTGACACTTTTGGTATGTCTATTAGATCCATTGGACCTACTGAAGTCTTATGTCTGCTTCCATTTGTTTTTGGATCCTAATAATTGAAAAATAGCATGATGTGGAGGTGGAAACTAGAGTGTCACAAAATTGGAATTTTGATCTTGGATGAGCCACAGAGTAACTGTAAATCCACAAATGTTACCTCCCCTTTGGAATCCTTTTCCTAGTTGAAACATAGTCCAAGTAAATAATTAATAAAGTCCTTTTCGTTCTATAATTCTACTTCATTAGGATAGGCCACCAGTTTTAAAAAATGGCGAAACAATTTTAATTGCTGTCATAATGTGATGTGCTGGACAAGCCCTCCAGGTCCCTTTAGGAAAGTAGCACTTATTCCCCAACTCCTGGCATTGTTGATTCCAACAACTCTCTGGTAAGTACCTCTCTAGAAATACCCTCAGCTAAAGAGACTATCTTCTCTGGCTTGCATTTTCTCACTGGTTTCTTTTTTATTTTTTAAAGGATTTTATTTATTTATTCATGAGAAATACAGAGAAAGAGGCAGAAACACAGGCAGAGGGAGAAGCAGGCTCCCTGCAGGGATTCAATCCCAGGATCCCGGGATCACATCCTAAGCCAAAGGCAGATGAGCAACTACTGAGCCACCCTAGGACCCTTCTCCCTAATTTCAACCCACATCTTGGTTTATGTGGATGTACCAGGCTTTAGCAGCTTTGAAGAGATAACACAGCTCCAAAGCTCCTTGTGGGACCAGCCAAGACCTCTGTTACAAAGTCATCACACTTCACCGATTCCCTCCGCCCAGTCCTGCTTCCTTCCCAGACCCATACTCTGCGAGCATTTCCCGAGAGACTTGCTACTCACTAATCTCAGTCTCAAAGGATATTGAACTAAAATGGCTCCCAGATTAGGAACTAGTTTTCATGTAAAGAGGCTCCTTAAACCAATTTTTAAGTAAATATCAAAATATTTATTTGAAATCACAATGGAGTGGAAGATTTTAATATGAAATACTATTTTAAGATATAGTTACATTTTGGGCAGCCCAGGTGGCTCAGGGGTTTACCACTGCCTTCAGCCCAGGGCGTGATCCTGGAGACCCGGGATTGAGTCCCACGTCAGGCTTCCTGCATGGAGCCTGCTCCTCCCTCTGCCTGTGTCTCTGCCCCCCTACCCCGTGTGTCTCTAATAAATAAATAAAATCTTAAAAAAATGATGTAGTTACATTTAAAGAACAGGTGTCTCAGTGTGCTTCTGTATCATACTTGTCTGCTATTGTCTCAAATTTATTGTCTACAATTAGAACTAAACTTTTCTTAGTAATTTTTTAAAAGATTTATTTATTCATATGTGTGTGAGAGAGAGAGAGATTGTGCACACGTGTGCGTGCACACGTGCACCCAAGTAGGGGGAGGGGCAGAGGGATAGAATCCTTAAGCAGACTCCCTGCTGAGTACAGAGCCTGACATGAGGTTCACTCTCATGACTCATGAGATCATGACCTGAACTGAAACCACAAGTCAGTCAACCTACTGAGCCACCCAGGCACTCGTTCTCTTAGTAATTTTTTAAAAAGAAACTGGCAGTTTGGGTTGGCACCAATGGCCACATTATGTCTTCTGGGCTTTCAGCACTCCATCACCAACAATGTCCCCTCTCCTGGATGCCTTTCCTCATGTCTCTTCTCAGCTAAAGTGCTCTTACCCCTCTTTCACTACCAGAGATGCAGATGTGGATGTACAAAACCTTAGCAGCAACCTCACTTTCTTTTGATCTGCAGCAGTTTCATCCTTGGTCTCCAATATTCCCATAAACGCCTAGATCTCCTTTCCTAGATTGTTAGCTCCTTCAGGGTGACATCTATGACTTTTAATTGTAGAACAATGACTTGTTCTATAATTACCATTTTTATCCTGAATTAGTTGAGCTGTCCATGCCATGCATCACTAGAAGAATAAGGTCACTCTTACTGATTTTACTTTGTCTTTAACTTCTTTAACATAATGACTATATTTACCTAAGTAGAAATCAGGATTCCCCACCTTGTCAGTCCCAAGAACAATACAATATTAGAAATGGGAATTGTATAGAAAATCATTATATAGAAAATAAAAAAATTATAATACAAAGAATTTTAGCCTCAACAACAGTAGATAATAAGCTGGATATCTAAAAATTATTTGATTCATTCCTCTCTATATATAAAGGGAGGAGGAAAAGATGGAACAAAGAACAGATAAACACTTAGAAAACAAGTCACAAAATTATAGACTTAAACCAACCATATCAATAATTACATAAATGTGAGCAAACTATAAAATCTTTAATTAAAAGACAAAGATTTTGAGACGATAAAAAATAAGACCCAACTGTTATCCATTTGAAGTATAAAGGCATGGATAGGTTGAAAGTACAAATATGATAACAAAGAAATTTTTAAAAAGGAAATGTGATTGCTATCAGGTACAGTAAGACTTTGAGACAAAAAAAGAGACATCATATAATGATAAAAAGTCAGTATCTCAGGAGAACAACAATCCTGAATGGTCTGCACCTAATAATAGAGATTTAAAATACAAGCAACAGGGTTGCCTGGGTGACTCAGTCAGTTAAGCAACTGATTTGATTTTGGCTCAGGTGGTGATCTCATGGTCATGAGACCAAGCCCCATGCTGAGCTCTGTGCTCATGTGCTCCTGAGGAGTCTACTTGAAATTCTCTCTCTCTCTTAAACAAACAAACAAACAAACAAGCAAACAAATAAGCAACAAGACAGAAAGGAGAAATAGAAAAATAAAAAATATAGCCTGATCCTCTCTCAGAAATGAACAGAATAGATAAGGAGGGGGAAAATGGTTGTAGGAACTAGGATAGTATAAGTAACTTGTTTCTGTGCTTGTAACTGTGAAATGAGTGGAAAATAAAGACCCAGATGTAAGTGTGCAGTTTCTGCATGAGTTAAACACAGACTGCCTCTACCTCAGCTAGAAGCAGATTAGGCCAAGCAAGGCCGGGGATGAGCTACAAGGGGAGTAGTCAGAGAGAAAAGTGAGCAGAGAGAAAGGCAGGAAGGAGACTATGGGTAGAGAAGTGAGTCCAGAGAAGTTCTGAGGTCCCTGACTCTCATTGCTTAGGGAGGCAGGTCCTCCTCACCCACTGGCTCTGCCCTGCCCTCTTTCCCTTGTCTTTGTCCAAGTAGGGAGGGCTCCATTGGGCTGCTTGCCCAAGCCTCTAGCATCGTGTGCTGACCCCAATGCTGCCACTCAGTTTCACCCTCATCCTGCATTTTTTGTATCTCTACTGAGTAATCTCTGAATTTGTTCTCTTGCAAAGACTTTCCTTGAGTGTCCATCCTTCCACTGCAGCAAATCCTATGTTTAGGACAAGGCTTCTCACACCCAAGTTCTCACACTGGAGCCCATCCATAGATTATGAAATCAACTTTTTCTCCATTAGCTATTTCTTTGTCTTTAATGAAATGATGGCTTTTGTTCATCTGAGCAAGCCACGAGGAAGATAGGAATGCCTGCTCACCTCCCTCCCAGCACCTCCCTCCCAGCTTTGATCTTAGAATGAAAGAGGGCTCAGGGTCAGCCTCTCTATCACACAGACCCCTGCACAAGTCCTAGTGTCTTTGCCAGAGGATCTGCATTATCCAATTTTTTTTTTTTTATCTCACCCTGGCCAGCTTAAACGCGATTGAAACCTGTCTGGTTTTTTTTTTTTTTTTTTTTTAAGATTTTATTTATTTATTCATGACACAGAGAGAGAGGGAGATACAGGCAGAGATACAGGCAGAGGCAGAGGGAGAAGCAGGCTCCGTGCACCGGGAGCCCGACGTGGGATTCGATCCCGGGTCTCCAGGATCGCGCCCTGGGCCAAAGGCAGGCGCCAAACCACGGCGCCACCCAGGGATCCCCCTTTCTTTCTGTTTAAAAGTACTAAACGTCCTTGGAACAATTTGAACTTAGTTTATATCTGATTTGAAGTATTTTGGAGAAACAATAGTGACAAAGTATCACTTATAATAGCATTGCTTTCCTCCCATCCTCATTAACAAAAACATAGCTGGAGGCCTCCATAGGAAAGTTTATGACGCAGTCAAGACACTGGATGGTGTAATTAAAAGCAAGGAGAAGGTCCTTAGCCACACCCAGTCTACCAGGAGGACAATCCACTGCTGGTTTAAGCTCCCTGAGCTGTGTGCCCATTCCACACACAGTGGATTCTGACAGTTTAGTCATGGCCTCAGCTCAGGGTGGATGTCCGGTGACTCGGGTTTTCTTTGTTATTAGGATTTTCAGTGTCTTCAGTTCTTCTTTGTTAATTTTGCTATTCCACGTACATGCTTCCATGTCAAGTCTTCCAATTCAAAATTTAGGTGAATTGAGGTTAAAAATCATCTGTCATCGTGGGTTCTTATTTAAACCAGCATGTAAGCCCCAGATTGTCCACTGAACTTAACACCTTTCTGGTTCTCACCCTTTTCTACCCTTTCTGGCTGGAGGGTGGGGGTCAACCCAGGCTAAGAGGAGTCTGAAAAAACGACTGTGCTCAGAAAGCCACTGGTGTCGTCTGGTTTGCCTCTTGTACTTTCAGCAGGACCGCCTTCTATGCCACCCCAGGCAAATTAGATTTTTACCACAGAAATTAATACTTCCTAATCTGTAATTTAATTATGTTAAAGGGATTGCTTTTTGGTTTTAGAGACTTTTGACTATATCTTGCCTTTCAAACCTAAATCACAAAAAATTAATATGTGACACATGATACACTGGTTACTGGCTCTAGCAAATAATCCACACACAGAGAAATGCAAAAGTGTTTTGGGCAGTCTGGGCCATTAAACTTTGAGATGAATCCATGAATTTCAAGGAGACCTGTGCAGGGACACAGAAACTTAATAAAATAGGAGACTGTAATGGTTGATATTACTCTAATTTGATTTCTCCAGTCATGTTCATACTTGATATGTGCAGCCAAAAAAGTAGAGATGTTTTACCAGCTTCTTTCTCTTCCTGAATTCCACTCTGTGCATGAGCTGAGGATCTGTGACTCTTGGGTTTTGGTTGTAAATAGTTGGAGTGACTTCTCTGTGGAAAATGATCTGGAATCCTGACCCTGTGTGAGGGATGGCACCTGGCCATGGTGTATAATGGCTCTGCATCCCAGCAGCCCTGAGGGGACACTGAGTGAGCTTCCTATTTTCTCTCTAGTACTGCTGATGGGTCAGGGCACCACGAGGCCCACGTGCACTAATTCTGCAGCTTTGACAGAAAGTATCCCAGGCTAGGGACATTGCAAAGGCTTTTCATCATGTTCTTTTCATCAGTCTAAGAGTGACCATCTGGGGGCACTTGACCCCCCCCCCCTTCTTGTATCACACTTTCCAGGCCAAAACACTCTCTAAAACAAACAAACAAACAAACAAACAAACAAACAAACAGTGCTGCTGCAGCTGCAAAATATCCATCAGTAGAATGCTCAAGATGCCCATAAGGGGGCATACAGGTGACTTCAGGATGGCTCCCAGCAGCTGAAGCAGGGCTGAGGAACCCAACAGAAAGGTACATTTCACAGAAGGACACACAGAGAGAAGTATTGCCACCTACCCCCTTCTTTAATACAAGGAAAAGAGATTTCAATATTTTAAGTACTTACTATTCTTAAAACTTTTAAATGTAGCAACTTCAAAAATGAGCCAAGGCAGACAAGGGAGGGTATGCTAGGTCTTCTTTATAGACAGTCACAAAGGGCAAAGCGGGCTCCTGAAAACCCACTTGCAAGTCCCACCTTGATATGGAGCCACATCTGCCCACCGGGAAGGCACGGTCATTCTTCAAATGCAGAGTTCAGTGAGTGCCTATTTCTGAAAGTCTGGTGTGTACTGAGATCTGAAGAGGCATTGGAATTGTTTGAAACCAAAGAGCACATCGAGTGCCAAAGGAGGGCAATTCTGATAGGAAGTTTTTTCTTGCTGATGTTTAGCTGTGACTCGTTGGTGTTCCCAGGAGTGGAAGTCTGACAAGACAGACATTCAGGAAACTCTACCCCTCCTCCATTCTTGTTTATAATTTTATCTGAGGAATTCCTGTTCACATGTGTAGAGGGGTTGGCACCCCCACCACTGCCCAGCAAGACTGCCAGTACCAGCCTCACTTAGGGGAACAGGCTGTCCTCCTGTAACACATCCTCCATAAAATGGGATTACAGGGTCCTTCTTGTGGCTGACTGCTGTGGCAGGTAGCTTACCATAAACACCTGTAGGTCCTGGGTGTGGGCCTTGTATTCTGCTAACTGGCAACTCGCTTAAGGACCTTCCTTTTGTCCTCTCCACCCCATGGATATGATTGGGATGTAACTGAGCATATGTTCCTGTACCTGTGTGTCAGTGGTCACAACCATAGGTTAGCTCTTAAACCTGTTATCTCTCTGTACAAAACATTTAGAAGTATTTTGTCCTGCCCCAGGGACCCCTGCTCCCTCCTTAATACCACGGTTTCCCTTATCCTCCATCTACACTTCAAAACATAACCTATGAGAGTTCTTTTTTTAGAAGATTTTATTTATTTATTTCTGAAAGACACATAAAGAGAGAGGCAGAGACATAGGCAGAGGGAGGAGAAGTAGGCTCCATGCAGGGAGCCTGATGCGGGACTTGATCCCAGGACTCTGGTATCATGACCTGAGCCAAAGGCAGATGCTCAAACACTGAACAACCCAGGTGTCCTGAGAGTTCTTTTCATTGTTTTAATAATCACTCATGTTAAAATTTTATAATGCAGAGACATATAAAATGATCTGGGGTCCTGGGATCAGGTCTGCATAGGGCTCTCCATGGGGAGCCTGCTTCTTCCTCTGCCTAAGTATCTGCCTCTCTCTGTGTATCTCTCATGAATAAATAAATAAAATATTTTAAAAATAATAAAATAAGATAAAATTTTATAGTATAAATAGTCAAGGCATGCTGAACATCACTCATCATTAGGAAAATGCAAATCAAAGTCACTTAATAGTCATTAAAAATACTATTATCAACAACAACAACAACAACAACAACAAAAACCCAGAAAATGTGTTGGTGAGGATGTGGAGAAATCGGAAGCCTTGTGCACCATCAGTGGGAATGTAAAATGATGCAGCTACTGTGGGAAACAGGATAAGGATTCCTCAAAAAATTAAGCGTAGAATTAATATATGATCCAGTAATTCTACTTCTGAGTATATACTCCAAAGGAGTGAAAACAAGGACTCAACAGATATTTGCGTATCCGTGTTCACAGAAGTATTATTCACAATTGTCAAAAGGTGGAAGCAAACCAGCATCCACTGACAGATGAATGGATAAACAAAATGTAGTATGTACCTGCAGTGGAATATTATCACCATAAAAAGGAAGAAAATTCTGACATATGCTGCAACATAGATAAACTTGGATGACAGTAAGCTAAGTGAAGTAAGTCACAAAAGGACAAATACTCTATGATTTCGCTTATATGAGGTCCCTGGAGCAAATTCATAGGAACAGAAAGCAGAACAGTGGTTGCCAGGGCTAGGAGAAGGGGAGAAGGTGCAGTTATAATTTAATGGATGGAGAATTTTAGTTCAGGATATTGAAAAAGTTCTGTAGATGGATGGTGGTGATGGCTGCACAATAATGTACTTAAGGCCACTAAAGTGTAGACTTAATATGGTTAAGATGGAAAATTTTATGTGCATTTTACCACAATAAAAAATAAGTTAAAAAATTTGCAGCATAGCCAAGAGCACCTTGGAAAATACGATTTTAGATTAAAATGTTTCCAAGCATGCTATTCTGACCAGAGTTCAGAAAGACTGCACTGGCCTGCTCTCCTGCTGGCTCAGCAACTGGGCCTCCCTAATCCCACTTCACCGTTGTTGAACGGTCTGAGAGTTTATATGCTTATAAAAGGAACATGACAGCAAACGTGTCTACTGAGTCAGAAGCTCTAAATAACTTGTTGGAACCAGGTGGCCATGAATCACTGTCATGAGCTACATATGACCCACAGAAGCAGGAAACACATTGGCCATGGGAATACAGGTAGAGCCATTCTACTATTTTCAACTCCCACCTCCTCTTAGAGGAAATGAGGGTCAGCCCACAGAGAGGCTGTGAGGAGAGCTGCTTGGGACCACTGTAGGCACAGTGCTCTGCCTATCTTCTCAGGACAGCTTCCATGAAACATCTAGCCTCTGCCAGGAGTCACCTCAAGAGACCTTCCCAGAACCCCAACCAAATATCCTCTGTCTGCCGTACACACTCTTTATTTCCTTTGTAGCAATGTTCATTTTACATTATTTTGCCTACTTTTTACTCATTTGTTGGGTTATCTCCCCCTTCTCAGCCCTTCCCACCAAGGGAGGAAGTTTCCTTTTCCAATATCCCATACAAAAGAGAAAGATAAGAAGGGGACTGGTGAGGAGGAGAGGAAGAAGGGGAGGAGGTGAAAAGAGAGGAGGGAAAGAAATAAGAGATAGAAATTACCTGATAGATGAGACAGTATTTTTCATAATTAATTGGAGACAACTTTTATGGTTAACAATGTCATTTATAGGGATCCCTGGGTGGCGCAGCGGTTTAGCGCCTGCCTTTGGCCCAGGGCACGATCCTGGAGACCTGGGATCGAATCCCACATTGGGCTCCAGGTGCATGGAGCCTGCTTCTCCCTCTACCTATGTCTCTGCCTCTCTCTCTCTGTGTGGCTATCATAAATAAATAAAAATTAAAAAAAAAAACAATGTCATTTATATCTTTGTATATGTAACATCAGCTCCATCTCACACCAGAAAACACAGATACAGTCCTCCGGTTTTTACCTTTCCTTTAGAAATAAATGCACAAATTCCATCAGCTGCCTGATGTTGAAAATGCCAGCTTTTCTAAACACACGAAATTCAGCAGAGCATTTATAAGTAGACTCAATAAAAGGATATTCTATATGGGGTAAACCTTGAAAACTTAAATATCTTTATAAATTACCCCAAATTCCCTTTTTTTTTTCTCTCTCTCTCTCTTCTTATTGAATCACACCCTGGGAGCAAATGATGCAATTTTATTGCTGGAGATAACTTGTGTGTGTGTGTGCATGTGTGTGTGTGTTCAACAAAGTATAATATTATATTCCACCGTGTGAAAAAGGAATGTGATTATTGGTTACACCTAAAACAGCAGCTGCATTGTTATTCCTTAAAAGAGTGCCCACGTGACAAATTCTAAGCTATGTGACCCTTCTGCTAGAAGCTCCTGTGTATACTAGTCTCTGTATACTAGTTACCTTCCCAGGCTTAGGAGAGGAGTCCTCACAGCCTTGAACCTTGGGAGATGCCGCCTTGACAGCTTGGCATTCCTTACTTACACAGTCCAGATTGCATCAGTGAGCACTAAAAGCAAAAACAAAAACAAAAAACCCTAAGCATTCAATGTTTTTCAGTGTGCAGATTAGAATAAACCAAAGCCTCTAGTGTCTGTAATTTCTTCTGTGCTATGCACAGAGCCCTCCTAAGGCCACTTAGGCCCCTACATGAAGAGTTGTGCCTTTCCTAGTATAAGGCTGCACTATTTTCAGCTTGAATTTCTCATGTGGATTGGCCATGTGCATCTGCTGCTCTGTGCAGGAAGCAAGCAGCAATCCTGCTCCTTCTCTCCAGTGGTTCCCCTCATTACCTCCCTCTCCTCTGACAGGGATTCCCTAACCTGGCCAGGACCAGGAATCAAACACAGACACCCCAAGCTGGGACTATGGAGAGATCTCTTTATTTTTTGCAAAGGGGGGAGGAGGGGCAGAGGGAGAGAGAAATAATTTTTTTTTTTTTAAGATTTTATTTATTTACTCATAAGAGACAGAGAGAGAGAGGCAAAGACACAGGCAGAGGGAGAAGCAGGCTCCCTGCAGAGACTGTGATAAGGGACTCCATCCCAGGAGACCTAAACCAAAGGCAGATGTTCAAGCACTGAGCTATCCAGGCATCCCAGAAAGAGAGAATCTTAAGCAGGCTCCATACCTAGTGTGGAGCTGGACTCGGGGCTTGATCTCATGACCCTGGGGTCATGACCTGAGCTGAAATCAAGAGCCAGACACTCAACCGACTGAACCACGCAGGTGCCCACAGAGAAATCTCTAAATGAGGATGTAGTCCATAAAAAAATTGTCCCATATTTTCCTGAATATATATATGATGCTACAGATACTATAGTTACCTTTTAAAAAAGTGTGTCCATGGCTTCTTAACTTATTAAGTGCAGCAGATTATTAAGTATATACCAGGAAAGTGATGCAGAGGGGTGATCCAGGGAAGAAGATACATGTAAGTAATCTTTCAGGATTACTCTCCCACTCCAATACAGACACACACACACACACACACATACTCCAGTAAGTGTTCTATAATGTAGCTTTAATTAAGTTATTTTAAATGGAGATGATATTAATTTGATTCTCTTGAAACAGGGACACAAAAGTTATGAGGCTATCTGATTCTTACTGTTAGGTGTGAGAGCAGCATAGTTTTCCCAGATCTAAATGTATTTTACATATATATTTTCATCATCTCTAACTACATCTTTAAGCTTTCAGTCAGCCAACTGGTTGGGGAGGAGATAGGGATCCAGGTCCCTCCACTAGGAACATTAGGTTAGTCACTTAATGTGGTGCCAATGCACTTCCAAACTAAATGAGATAGTATCTGTTAATATGCTCATTATGAATCAGATCTCCATCTAAGTGATTTCTACAGATGAACACATTTACCCCTCGTGAAGAAAGCCTGTGAAGTATATTCTAATTTTGCCCATTTTTCAGATGAGGAAAACTGAGGCCCAGCAAGAGTAATTATTATGCTCAGATTGCATAGCAGTAAGTGGTAGAGCTGAAATCTGAGCCCAGACAGGCTAGCGTGTGAGCCTTCACTCATACCACAGTATCTGTGTTGAAGACAGAAAATTTCAGGAAACATTATCCTCCACATATAAGTGAAGAAAATTAATTTTACTTGTACAGAAACATGCCGATTGCCATTTTCAGTTGTGGATAAGGTAAATTAAAAGAACTTCAGTACCTTAAATGTAATTCTGCTGGGGCACACATTACTTCTAAATCAAGATTCACGCAACACCTACTGCTTAATTCAATTTCCTCATCATTCATTCACTCATCCAACACGTGCCCATTGAGCACCAAAGATGTGGCAGGTTGGGGACTCCACTTTCAGCACATGAATTCATTGTTGAGCCCTGTCTCAGGAAAGTTTACAGCATTACCCAAAGTGTCAAAGAATCAGGGTAGGAATGTGACTAATGACAGATATGTCCCCCATGTGGCTGGTGTGTTGGGATTCTTGTGCTTGCATGAGTTCTGAAGTCAGGGCTCTCAGACATGTGCTCTGGGCTCTCTGTGCTTGGAGAGAGCTTGGCAGCCTGTCAGCAGAGGCATCAGACTGTATGGTGGTCCTGGCCTCAAGGCACGTTGGGGCTGCCATCAGGCCCATGCCTCCTGGGGATGATGGGAGTGCTGCAGTGCTTGGACTCCAACCTCTTCATGCCATGGATCTCCTTGACCCTCTGGTGAAGACCACAGATTCCCCAAACTCATGTTTCTAAGCTTGTAGAAAGGAATACATTAATGGCAAAGTAGGCCAATTATACTGAAATAGCAAGATAAGGGTTTTTTAAATTAGTTTTATGTGAGATAATAGAAAAAAATATATGCAGTTGATCCTTGAATAACATGGGCTTGAATTGTGTGGGTCCACATGTACATGGATTTTGATAGTATAATACTATAAAGGTATTTCCTCTTCCTTGGTCCCAGGTCTGGTGGGAACCTGCTCTGAGGGCTCAGGAGCCTGGCTGAGGTGAGCCTTCCACACCCAGAGGCAAGCTGCTGTCTGACACAGAGGGGCGGTATCCCAGAGCTTGTTTCCCTTCTGCTGCTCCTGTATGTTATGGAATGTTATTCTAAAACACCCTGTGAAACATTAGGGGACAAATAATGTGGTGTTCATACCTTATACAAAGTAAAAATGTTAGGTCAACATTTTTAATAAAGCTGGAAAGAAGTAAAAGGAAGAAAAACCCATGGCACACTTTCTTATTATGATGTGGCATGCCCACCCTGTTCTCCCGTTTCACATTAGTATTAGTTCTGTTCCTCAGGTGATGGCTTCTCCAAGGTCAGGCTTCCAAGGCAGGTGGAAATGGCCATTTCATCACATGTGAGGTATTTCCAACCCTCCTCCTCCCCAATACCGCCACTGTAATTTGCAGCTTGAGGCTACAGGTGCCAAAAGGTGGAAACAACAGAATGTCCATCCACAGATGAGTGGATACACACAATGTGGTATACATATACAGTCTATGTCATGGTTAATATTGTATCAGCTTGACTGGGCTAAAGGATGCCAGGAGAGCTTGTAAAACACTATTTCTGGCTGTGTCTGTGAGGATGTTTCTGAAAAAGACTAGCATTTGAATCAGTAGACTGAGAAAAGATCCACCCCCACCAGCACTGATGGGCATCATCCAATCCATTGAGGGCCTGAACAGAATAAAGAGATAAAAGAAGGGTGAATTCTCTCTATTCTTTAGCTGGTACATTCATCTTCTCCTGCCTTCAGACATCAGTGTTCCTGGTTTTGGGACCTTTGGACTTGGACTGAATTTTATTATCAGCTTTTCCTTGTTCTTTAGCTGCAGACGGCAGGTTGTGGGACTTCTTGGCCTTAGTAACTGCATGAGCCAATTTCTATAATAAATCTCCTCTTAAATATTTCTATATGTATCCCACTGGTTCTGTTTCTCTGGAAAACCCTATAGAATGCAATATTTTTCAACCTTGAGAAGAAAGGAAATTCTGACCCCTGCTATAACATGGGTAAAGCTTGAAGACATCATGCTGAGTGAAATTAGGCAGTCACAAAGGACCAACTGTATATGATTCTACTTACATGAGGTCCCTTGGGTGGTCAGATTCATAAAGAAGGATTCATAGATAGGATTCATAGAATAAGATGGTGGGGGCGGGGGGTTGGAGGAAAGGGAATGAGTGCACAGTGTTTAATGGGGACAATTTCTGTTTGGAATGATGAAGAAATTCTGAGGATGGGTGGTGGTGGTTGTACAACAATGTAAATGTATTTAATGCCATTGAATTGTGCACTTAAAATACAGAAAATGGTAAATTGTATGTTATTTGTATTTTATCACAACAAAAAATACATAAAAGAAAAAAAAAGAATACGTAAGTCATCAGAGTGAGTACAAACCTTGAAAAGCTACTGAGGGAACATGTGAAAACATTTCCCCAAAGGCTTCTCAGAGGTGGGAAGCTGTCATATTCCACCCTGTGACTCCTTGAGTCACTCTTGAGGTATGCACTGCCTTCATTCAAATATCAATCTTTGTATCTACCCAAGCAATACATGTTCCTGGATTAAAAAGCCAGAGTACTGAAAACAAGGCAGTCCCCAGCACCTCCATCCCTATCCAGGTTGGATTCCATGAAAGTGACTACTTTCAACATTGCATCTTCCAAATTTCAAACAAAACTGCTTACATAGCTATCTATCAATTTATTCCTTTAAGCATTACCCATCAGCTGTCTGGTATGAAGATAAACTTAGCATTTACATAACCTTCACCTTTCCTCCCCCATTCTTTCAAATCTATTGCCATTTTTGTTAAGTCACTTTTCATTGTTTACATTCTATTTTTAGCACCAAGGCCAATATGCAACTGAGCTAATTACATTTCTTTTCCTACATATGTTTTTTAAAAATATTTTCTTAGAATTAATAATTTCTTATTTTACCTCATTTTCTATAGCTCTATCCCAAATTCATCCCGTCTTATCCTACAGGTCAGTAGGATAAAATGCCTCTCAATGCTGTTTTCCACACAAACACAGAAGTGATTTATTAGTGTGCTGGTCCCAACTTCTAGCAGCTGGGGAGAGCTAATTATTAAATATTCAGAAATTTTGTAAGTGGGCTGTTATTGTGTTGAGAGCTTGATATCAGCATAATGGAATATTTTATGTTATAGAAATTAGTAAATGTCAGTAGTCAGGGGCTGTTGTTTTGTATTATGGACAGTCTGTTTCTCCACATACCATGTTATCGATTTTATTTTGTTCCCTAGAGGCAAGTCTTCCAGAGCATCTGCAGGTACAGGCTGTGGGGCTGTCCTCAGCATTCCTTCCCTTACTGCTCTTTGTCTCCCTCCTGCATTGTTCTCCTTTCACTGGACCGCTTTTATTTATTGCATTTGATGTGGATTCTTTTTTTTTTAAGTTATATTTTATTGGAGTTCAAATTGCCAACATATAGCATAACACCCAGTGCTCATCCCATCAAGTGTCCCCCTCAGTGCCCGTCACCCAGTTGCCCCCACCCCTCCGCCCACCTCCCTTACCACCACCCCTTGTTCATTTCCCAGAGTTAGGTGTCTCTCATGTTCTGTCTCCCTTTCTAATATTTCCCACTCATTTTTTCTCCTTTCCCCTTTATTCCCTCACTATTTTTTATATTCCCCAAATGAATGAGACCATATAATGTTTGTCCTTCTCCGATTGACTTATTTCACTCAGCATAATACCCTCCAGTTCCATCCACGTCGAAGCAAATGGTGGGTATTTGTCGTTTCTAATGGCTGAGGAATATTCCATTGTATACATAAACCACATCTTCTTTATCCATTCATCTTTCGATGGACACTGAGGCTCCTTCCACAGTTTGGCTATTGTGGACATTACTGCTAGAAACATCGGGGTGCAGGTGTCCCGGCATTTCACTGCATCTGTATCTTTGGGGTAAATCCCCAGCAGTGCAATTGCTGGGTAGGGCAGGTCTATTTTTAACTCTTTGAGGAACCTCCACACAGTTTTCCAGAGTGGCTGCATCAGTTCAGATTCCCACCAACAGTGCAAGAGGGTTCCCCTTTCTCCATTGATGTGGATTCTTCACACTAACTTCCTAGCAAAGATATACAGAAGGTAAATTGTTTAATTCTTTGCAGGCTTTTATTTTCATTCATAACTGATTAATTGTTTGAACATGAAATTTAAAGTTGAAAATATTTTCCCTTGAAATTTTGAAGGCACTGCTCCACTGCTTTCCAGCTTTTGATGTTGCTGTATAGAAGAAGTTTGAGGATATTCTTGATAAGAGTCTATTGATTCTTACTTTATCAAAATTCTTCTCTTCCATTTTTTCAATTCCTCCTTTACTGGTTGGGTATTTTACTTTGTGCATTTATACTCTGGTTTTCTTCTTTTTCTTTCCTATTTCCATCTTTGTCTTTTTAAACCTACAAAATAATTTCCAGAATATTTATTGACTTTACCTATCTATTGAATTTTTAATTTATTATCATTCTTTTTATTTCTTTTTTTTCTAAGATTTTATTTATTTATGCATGAGAGACATACAGAGAGAGAGAGACAGAGACACAGGCAGAGGGAGAAGCAGGCTCCATGCAGGGAGCCCGACATGGGACTCTATCCCAGGTCTCTAGGATCCCTCCCTAGGCTGAAGGCAGTGCTAAACCGCTGAGCCACTCAGGCTGCCCCTTTTTATTTCTAAAAGCACTGTCTTGTTCTTGATTCTTACTTTTTGTGATATCGTGTTATTTTTTCACAGATGGACTATGTCTTTGAAGATATTATGCTTTTCTCTGTTTGCTTTGAACTCTAGCTTTCATATTAGAGACTTTCTCAAATGTTTGATGATTCTTTGTACTTATTTAAAAGTAAAGGACTGGACATCATTAATCACTCGGATCAACCCCTAACTTTCCCCCTTTCCTCCTTGTCCTTTTGGGTCTACACATTTTTTATTCCTTTACTATATTTTGACTGGGGTTTAGGATGGAGCTGAGATAAACACCTGTGTTAGCCTGCCATGTTTTTTTTTTAGTTTATTTTTTATTTTTATTTTTTTTTAAGATTTTTTTACTTATTTATGATAGAGAGAGAGAGAGAGAGAGAGAGAGAGGCAGAGAACAGGAGGAGGGAGAAGCAGACTCCAAGCCAGAAGCCCGACGTGTGACTCAATCCTGGGACTCCAGGATTGCGTCCTGGGCCAAGGGCATAGCCTGCCATCTTTAAATAGAAATGGTTTATCCCTCATTTTTCTTGCCCCTTTTGTCTTTCAATCTGTTCCTGATAGATGTGTCCTTACTCTTTTGCAACTAAAATCCTTTTTCCTGGACTCATATGCCATCCTGTGTCTAGTGTTGGGGGAACAGAGGACTAGCTGAGGACAAAGCACAAGTCCAGGGCAGCACATTGACAACCCCTTGAAACAGGCAAAGGGACATTCCTCTACTGACTCAACTGCCTCGATGTTCATACTTTGCTAAGGGCAAAAGGCAATCTTAGTCTGACCCCTAGGACCCTGTAAGTCTACTTTAACATATAAAAATTCCTTTAGAAATTTCCTTTATCTCTGCCCCCCAAGATACATGTTGGTAATCATCCCTCAAGCACATGGCCCACCCATATACATCTGAAGGGTCTTATGACTCAGGTTTTATTAGCCGGTAATAAGTGACCTTTTCCCAACAACAGCTAGCCCCCTCAAGGTCCTAGAAACTTTGCTTCCAAAATTCCTTAGAGAGTAAGCTATTCTCAAGCCCCTCACAACTCCCAGCTATATACTCAGCCACCCCTCACAGGCCCGGGACGGCAGCTTTTCCTACCCATGGGTCCTGTCCCCATGCTTTAATAAAACCACCATTTTGCACCAAAGGCATCCCAAGAATTCTTTCTTGGTAGTCAGCTCTGGACTTCACCCCATTAAACCTCATCTATATTCCAAAACTTCATCATCTAGTACCTTAATTTTTTTCATGTTCAATTTCTCTTTATTAACTCCTTCTCTTCTGCCTGTAAATGTGTTCTTCCCCTCTCTTCATTTATGAAAGTAGTCAATGCCCCCTCAAGCACTTCCTGCCTCTTTCTCTCTCTCTTTTTTTTATGTGCAAAAAAATTAAAGAAATTCATGTAAACAGAAATGCGAGACAGGAGATTTAATAAATTATTGTTTTGCTCAATTAATCTTAAAGAGCAAGTAGATGGATTAAGTATTGGTACAATTTTCCAATATGCCTAATATAATCTCTTAGTTTACCTATTACAATGAATGTTCACTCAAATACAGAATTTAGAAGGCCATTGCTTAGTGTAGTGTACTGAAAGTGTCTATAAGCATTCTGATGGTAGTGCACATTTTATGAGCATATTATGACACTAGTGGATTCCCTAAAAACATTGCAGCAATGCCCCCCAAAAAACAAATTTTACTTTTTTGATAACTTGCTCTCTAATTTTTATTATTACACTTCTATAGAAATCACTCATTATATCACATTTTTGTGGTGATTAATTCTTCCTTCATGTGATTTCAGAAAACATAGATGAATGGAACGATTCTTTTGAAATGAATCTGGTAGACATTTTAAAATGACTTAAAAATTTGCACTTCTAATATGAAGTATAATAGAATCTTGTCACAATGTTCAATTATTTTTAAAGAAATAGGAAACAAATTATGTTCTTGTAGTACAAAGCATGAGGAGCTAGTGAGAGAATATTAACATATTCAAGAAAATATGTATAGTTTGCAAAGAAATTACGAAGTCATAATATAGACTTCAAAACATAAAGCTTGATAAGATACCACTGTTTGTGGAGACTATGAAGAGTGAGTCAAATGCCATAGAGAAATCAAAATTTTTTTTTTAAAGATTGAGAAATGCTAATGTGACTTGACTTTAAGATTTTGCCAAGGATGGATCAGATGAATACACTAAAGCTAAGCTGTGTCCCATTCTACTCTTACCCTAATTCTGAAATATGAACTTACAAGAAGTACTTCCCTAGTCCTAATAAGGAGACTTTCTTCCCCTGTGTCTAAATGTTAGGATCAAAAAGGTAGAACCTTATAACCCAAAGTGTGATGTGTGAACCAGCAGCACCTGGGAGGTTGCTAAATGTAGACTCTCAGGCTGAGTTAGGGAAAAATGGGGCTAGGCAGGGCTTGGTAGGGGGCTATAGACTCAGGCTCACAAAAACCCCAAAAATGAGATGGTG